>NC_135334.1:25521742-28406499 GCF_023851605.1 Tamandua tetradactyla
CTTTCAGCCTCACCAACAGAATGCATTGTCAAGCTTTTGGATTTTTGCAGGTCTGATCAGTGAGAAATGAATGCATATTTCTTATTTTGAGTGAAGTTGAGCTTCTGTTCAGATGTCTGGGTCATTTTCATTTATTCTTCTGTATGCTCCCTCCTGTCCAGACCTTTTACCTGTTTAACTTTGGAGTTTTGGGTATTTTTCATTTAGATTTTTAAGAAGTTCTTTGTATGTTAGGCATATTATCCCTTTCTCTATGATAGAAATTGCAGATATTTTTCGAAGTACATCATTTGTCTTTTGGCTGATAGAATGTTTGGCTATGCAAAAAGTTTTTTTTCTCTTTAAATACATTTTTAGGTAAAAAATATTAATCTTTGAGTCTATTATTTCTAGATCTGCTTTTCTTACTCTGTAATGGAATTTAGTCAGTTTTTCTTTCAGTGTTTGTATGGTTTCGTTTTTTGTATTTAGATCTGTAATCACTTGGACTATATTCTTGGTGTATATGAGAGATTATACAATTTAGTCTTTTTTCAGTGGGCTATCCAGTTGTCCCAGCACCATTTATTTAACTGCGCATGTTTTCACCCTCCCATTGATTTGTTACCTTGATCATATACTAACTTTCCATGTATACTTGGGTCAGCATCTGGGAATTTTGCTTTGACCCATTGGTCTATGTTTGTTCATGTAGCAAAACCACACTGTTTTACTTGTAGAGGCTGTATAATAAAGCTTTAATAATGCTTTGATATCCAGTAGTATTAGCCCCATCCCCACACCAACATATGCACACATGTGCACATACATGCACACACACAGTTTTTCTTTTCTTTTTCAGGTTTTTCTCATAAATCTCTGGCTTGTTTTAAATTTATTTAAATCTTAGATTTTATAACCAACATATCTAGCTTCAAAGAGTTGTCATTTCTTTGCTAGTTCTAGAGATTTCTTTGCTCCTTAGTATTGCTCAACTTTTTGTTTGAAAAGAATATGCATCTTCTGTTTGCTGAGTGCAGAATTTTGTATGTGTATTGCATGAATTTTTAGGAATTTAAAGTTTATGTGTGATTCTAAAATGATTTGAGGCATGTTTAAGATTCAGAAGTATCCTACAGTTTGGCCCCATATCAAGTATTCCTCACATGAGGTCAATGGGTCAGGTGCAGGACTGTGAACTCTCTGAAGCTGCATGAGAAAGGTGCCTGTGTGTCATTTTTTGGAGAGCAGAATTATCAGCCGTATCATCTCAAAAAGATTAAGAATGACTGTACTAGGTTAAGGTAGGAAAAATATTGGAATTTAAATATTCAGCAATAAAGAATAAGAGGTCAGCTTGGAAATTTGAGAGCCATGATGAAATAGCTCTTAATATGCTATTGTATTCAGAACACATTGATTATAAAATGAATGTATTTCAGTAGATAAAGTTTCTAAGAGGCAAATGTATATATTTATAATCATAACGTTTTCTCTCATTTTCTTTTAGGTAAGTGCGAATCTTATGCTTGGATAACATCAACTTCAGAATGGATGGGTGTGTACGGTTCTATCCCTCATTTCTGATGCTGTGGTAGTAAGTTATAGTTCACATGTATGGGGTCTGCTCTAAGCAAGGGGGTTGGCTTGGCTGAGGAAAACAGATAATATCCTAGGAATACTTTGCCTCTTGTTTATTATGAGTGTTTTGTTAAGAACTCTCAGGGTGTGGTCTCTGAAATTATACAGAAGAATGAAAAAGTTGGGTACCTGCTTTCTATAAGACTGGATTTCAGTAAGTATATATCAGAAAGATTTATGGTCTTAAAATTATACTGGATTTGAATTCAGCTCTTCCATGACTAATTATGAGATAGGCCAATTAGTATCCTTATTCTTCCTGTTTCCTCATTTACTGAGTATAATAATGCCTACCTCATCAGGATTGTTGGAAGGATTAAATCAGGAAATATCTGCCCGTGTCATAGTGTACCACATTGTATGGATTTTGCTTCTCATTTCTTCTTCTTAGCTCCAGTTCTTTATCCAGAGTTGCAAAACAAAATATACCAGAGCAAAGCAAAGCAACTCAGCAAGGTCTAGAGAACAGTTTACTGTCTCTTATCTGAAGTGTCTTTGGCTGAGGTTCAGGGGGTCTTAGAGACCAGACATCATAGGATTTTGTGAAAGAATCTGTAGTGAGTCTTAAAAGTCATTTCTCAAAGCAGCACACATTCTCTTGAACTTCATAGTCAGTTATGTGAAGCTTGGGTATTAGTTCATAGATGGCCTTGGTTGAATCTGTGTATATGTTAGAGCACTATGTAGGGAAAATATTTCTTTGTTCGATCTAAACTGAAATTCAAACAAATGAGTGAAGAATGTAAGCTGAAATCTTTTTATCTCATGTTATTTTTTTAAATAATTGCCACATTGTTGTATTAGGAATGATCTAGTTCTCTGCCCTAGTAAACAGATGAGCAGTACTCACTGAGAAGGGGAAGTATACACCAATCTGGTTTGGTGAGTGGAAGACACCTGTGCTTAAGTTGGAAAGACATAAATCAGAAAAGGCAGGGGAAATGCAGGCATGGGCAGTTTAGTTTGTATGGCTCAAACATCTCTTCCCCAGTGGCAAAAGGCCTAACTAGAAATGTCCCTCTCTAAGGAGAGGTTAGGGGCCAGGAGAAACTACAGTTCATTGCACATTCAGAGATTAAAATATCTCCAAATTAGTCCCAGTGAATCATTTTAAATTATTTTAAAAGCTCTTTATATTTTAATCAGAGCCTATTCACGACCAGTTAATTTGGATGGCACATTCTAAAATTACTGTTCTCCAATGATGTGTTGTACCAGTGCCATAAGAATGTAGAAATCTCATGGAAGAGGGATACTGGGAAGTCTGAAGGTACCAAAGAGCTGTCAGTCTTAGTCAAGTATTTATTGGTTTAAGAGAAGATTAAGATTTAGTTCTTGCCACCTGATTTAAATTGGACAGTGTTAAAATTGCCACTCTTGTAGAGAGGGTTGATGATTCTACAGGGTGTAGAGGATTGACATTTTCCCACATATCCAGGGAATACTTAATGCTATGGCTTTGGCAGTGCTTGACACTTGGTTTTCTATCTGATATAGTAGTGTTTGGTTAAGAGAAGCATTGCTTTTGTAGTCTTTAGTAATCTTACCATTTTTAATCAATCATTTTGCTCATCTTTCCTATAATTAGTAAGCATTGTAAGCCTTGTTAAGGAAAATTTTAACTGCATAGAGAGCTTCCTTAGTAATGTAAACATCATAGCATACAGTATCCCTTAGTGTCATTTTAGAAGGAAAAGTATATATAGGGCTAGTTGGATCCCATGTTGGTCCCAGTTAGACTTTAAATTTTGTTCTTCCCACTTCAAAGATTATGAAATTGAAGGTCAGATAAAAAAGCTTTGCCTGAGGTTACGTATCAATTTAGTGACAGAATTGAAAGCAGAACTCTAGGCCAGTGCTTTAACTGGTAGCTTTCTTCATCTTCAGATCCTCTTTGATTGGGGAGGAGACTTGTTCTTAGAGGAATCATTATACATCTAGATATGTAGACTTCTCATTGTTGGGGGGGAGGAGCAGCATCTCCTTGGCTGTTGCATTCTTAGGTAACACAGGGGAGTGGGACCAGTACTGTTCAGTATTGCCCCAAAATGTTGGCTGAAGTTCCTAGAATCCATCTTGAAATGTTGGTATTACCCTTTAGTTACCAGTCTTGTGCCTGGGAAGAGCTACAATGGGAGGAGAAAGAGATGGACAGGATGAGTTGTTAAATTGTAGCACTGACTAGCAACTAGACTGTTACTCAAGAAGTTTTTGGCAGTTTGTTAGCATCTCATTTTAAAGCAATAACACATTCAGAGTTGTATTCAAACACTGAGATAAATACATCAACCTAAATTCATGGTTTTGTTTTTTTCCATGTAGCTGCTAATTATTGAACATAACGAGGCTTATTCATAATTTCTTTTCTCTTGCTTGATAGCCGTAATCCTGTATTTGTGCTGCTGTCATTCCCATGGTAACAGACTAAAGTCTGAAGCATAAGATTATTAAGTACAGAACGTACATTAAAATAATGTTAAGGTTCTGACTTACAGAGAGACTTTCACACTGGGGCAAACTTCGAAAAAGAGAACACTTCTACAAAAAAGCAATTTACTTGGCCTGCAATGTTTAGTATTCCCATAGCTGTTATGGAAGAGATTTGTTTGAATTATAGCCTCTTCCTTCCTAGCCCATCATCACCTTTGGCTTTGTAGCCAAGTCTTAATCGAGTGTTTATGATGTCAGTTTGTTGCCATGGGAGTTATTCTGTCACAGATGTATCATGACTTCACTATGGGAAGAAAATTTTAGGACGAAAGAGAACAACTCTTTTTTTTAATTCTTTTCTGAAATTTTTATTGAAAAATTCCACATAGAAGGAAAATGTACATATGTACAGTCAACTGTACATCTTGAAGTATTTTTGCAAATTGAACATACTCATGTAACTAGCATAAAAAATCATGAATAGAACATAACCAGCACACAGTTATCCACACAATTGCATATAACTATATTTTGTTGCTCTCATCAAGATATAGTATTCCATTACTTAAATAAAGCAAAAATTTTAACCCATTTTTTTAATTAAAAAAAAATTTTTAAACCCAACAACATACAAACACAAACATTCTTACCATATGATCATTCCGTTCTTGGTATATAATCAATAACTCACAATATCATCCCATAGTTGTATATCCATCACCATGATCATTTCTTAGAACATTTGCATCAATTCAGAAAAAAAAGTAAAAAGAAAAAAATCTCATACATATCATACCCTTTATCCCCCTCTCATTGACTGCTAGTATTTCCATCTACCCAAAATGTTTTAGCCTTTGTTTCCCCTATTTTTTTCTATACCCCTTACCACGTCCTTTCATTGATCACTAGCATTTCAATCTAACTAAATTTATTCTAACATTTGTTCCCCCTATTATTTATTTATTTTTAATCCATATATTATACTCATCTGTCCATATCATAGATAAAAGGAGCATCAGACAAAGAGTTTCACAATCACACAGTCACATTGCAAAAGCTGTATCATTATACAGTCATCTTCATGAAACGTGACTACTGGAACACAGCTCCACATTTTCAGGCACTGCCTTCCAGCCAACCCAATATACCTTAACTAAAAATGTGATATTTATATAATGCATAAGAACAGCTTCCAGGATAACCTCTTGACTCTGAAATCTCTCAGCCATTGACACTTTATTTTTTCTCATTTCTCTCTTCCCCCTTTTGGTCTAGAAGTTTTTCTCAATCCCTTGATGCTGAGTCCCAGCTCATTCTAGGATTTCTGCCCCATGTTGCCAGGAAGGTTTATACCCCTGGGAGTCACGTCCCACATAGAGAAGGAGAGGGCAGTGAGTTTGCTTGTCATCTTGTCATGTCAGCTGAAAGAGAGAGGCCATATCTGAGCAACAAAAGAGGTTTCTGGGGGGTGGCTCTTAGGCCTAATTTTAAGTAGGCTTAGCCTATCCTTTGTGGGGATAAATTTCATATGAACAAACCCCAAGTTTGAGGGCTCCGCCTTTTGCTTTGTTCATCCCCACTGCCTGTGAGTATATCAGGAATTCTCCACATGAGGATGTTGAATTTTCCCCTTTCTCACCATCCCCCCAAGGGGACTTTGCAAATACTTTCTATTCACTGGAGAACAACTCTCAAGTTAATCTCCAGCATATGTGTTCTACAAAAAAATAGTCCCTTCACCTTTATGTACTCTTTAAAATAAAAAAGAAGGTAAGTGATGCTTTGTCGAAGGTTGGCCCATCATAAATGTCATTGAAATCACAGAACGCCAAAAGTGAGCACTAAGGAAAAAATGTTTTGCAGCTCGACCTTAGGTCTTTGATGAGTAGTCAAGATTTATGCTTTTAATCCTATGCTACAGTAGTGAAGCACAGCAATGCTTGTAGCACATAAATTGATACACCAATTTTTCTGGTTTCCTTGTGAGACAATTTCTTATATCTTAAATCTAATGTTGTCCCATGCACAAGGATATGCTTCCTGCCTGATGCCCTTTGCTTCCACTGCTGTTAGCAACTGCATCGTCACTATTCACAGAAGTGTGTGGAAGCTCTGTCAAACGGAGACGTGTATTTGAAGCCAAGTTTTGTAGTGTTCTTAAGCATGTTAGCATTATGGTTCCTCAGGGACCCCTTCATCATCTGGTATCTGGGACATTCTCCCATTTGGATGGTATAAAAATAATCAATACTGTTTCTAGGGATGAAGAATTTCCGCAGATTTAAGCTAAATACCCAGGTGGTGCTACGTATACGATGAACTCTTTGAATGTCATGAACCAATAGTACCAATAGAACACCTGTACCTTAAACCATTTTTTTTTTTCACGATACAGGAGATAGAAGGAGCTAGAAAGGAAGAATAAGCTGCTATGTAATTAATAAAATATTTTTGGACAATGTTTAAATCATATGTACAATTAGAGCATTTAACTATAATGTGCCTTTTTAAAATTGGAATCACAGGGTTTAGGATTTTCATCTCTCTCTACTTCTCAATCTTGAAATTTAATGTAGGGTATTAGTAAAAACGCTAAGGGAGGCGAGGCTAAGGAAGTTTAGATTCTTCAAACAACTCAATCTAATTACTGCCCATTTGTCACTGGAAAGCTGTAGTAGTCACTTTAGACTGTGCATGGCTTCATTTTCAGTTTGTAGTAAGACCTTCTCTCCTTTGTGCTCTCACACAAATCAGCATCTTTCTTAAAGAAATGATGCTACGCAGTAGAAATTGACAGCATAATATACCACGTACCCTTATAATAATGTTTTTTCCAGCATTTTGTTGAGCCTGCTTTAGTAATAACAATGAGTATGTATGTGAATGATTTTCTTAAAAAACTGCAGATATAGATTAATGCTTTGGTTTATTGATTTTTTGACCTTTTCTTTCTTTCTTTTTTTAATTCTCTGGAATGACGTTTGTGGAAATTCTTAAATGGAGGTGAAAGAATTTTTTTGGTTTCTATACTTGTGTTAATGCTTTCAAACCTGGGGAGCTTCAGCAAATTCTGATCCCTGGTTTTACCCCTAGAAATGGTGATCCTAATAGGTTTGGGGTATAGTCTGGGCTTTGGAACTTTTAAAAGATCTTCAGTTTTTTTATGTTCAGGCAAGTTTTGGCAACCTACTGCTTTATGTATAGTAATGCCTGAAAACGGTCACTGGTATTTTTTATTTTTATAAATGTGCTTTGTCATTCTACGTTATGGTGATTCTCCATGGTATTCTCTCATCACTCTCTCATACACACACCATTAAAATAAGCAAAAAGTCATGACCCACTAACTTTTCCCTGCCTTCTGGAATGAGAAGAATTGATGAGCTCTAATTACCAGCCATAGATGTAGTGCTGATTTTATAAATAAGGATGTTCTGTTTCTTTGACATTTTGCCTTTGTCTTTTTAAAAACTGACTCCAAAGTGTTAAAAGATTTTGAATTAAGACTATTAAACAAAAAAATCACATAGTAAGGAAAAGAATATAATTCCTATTTTAGAAACTTGATTAGCGCTGAAAATTGAACTTTAGTTTTTGACTTTGGGTTCCACACTATGCACAATCTCTACAGTGTGTTCAGACTGCAAGCAAATTGTTTTCCTTAAGCTCTTTATAAATGATGAGATGACATTAAAAGAATAGTTTACTCATGTTTTTGTTTTTCAATATGTAATGCTAGAGGAGATGAGGAAAAGTAGATTTCTTCATCTCATAAAACAAAGTACCTTTGCAATAAAGTTCTGACTAAAACTTATCGCAGCATTTTTTCATTTATCTTGGTTATTGCTTTTCACGTGTCTTGTGGTTCTTGTAAACATGATTTTCCCTCTGGGGCTAAATACAAAGCAGAGGTTATAAAGGAAAGCATCGGGTTCCAAGCATCTTGCTTCTGATGTTTAGCCTTAAGAAATATATTTGAGCTTAAAAGAAAAGTAATAGGTTTGCTTGAATTTTCTTACCTTTCCATCACATTCTCTTTTACTTGGTCTATGGATAGCCCTAAAACTTGTTTTAGATAGAGATTCTGATGTGAAGTTCATGAAGCAGCGCTGTCAGATAACTGCCAAGGATGTTCATATTTCTATTGACACAGTACTTTAGATTTCCAGGAAACATGTGCAGGTGTTATGTCTATAGATCTATATATCTGTAAGCTATACCGTCATCTTTGTTTTAAATGTTCGAATTTGTTTTAAAATAGTCTGAATGATTTCTTCTAACCAGCCATAGAGGTAGTGCTGATTTTATAAATTCAGCTTTTCGTAGGAGATAATTCATCACTGTGATCAGTAACTTTATTTGGCTGATATATTGAAAAATTCACTTATTATCAATAGTTTTCATTTATATTCATGAGGAAAGATGGTCCTAATGCCATAAATGCTTTGTATTTTCCCTTTTCTCTTCAGGTTTTTTTCCTTGTTCGTAGCTTGTTCCTTGTTCATAGCTTGAGTGGGTTAAGAAATGAACATCATAAGATTCCCTGTTTAAAGATTCCAAGATTCTCTGTCAGTATCATACTGAATTTTCAAAGAAAAAGCCTAAGAATGTAATTTTGGAGTGAAAGGAACTTCTAGAGGTTATTTGGAGCTGTGGTTTATTATTTGTTGTGTTTTATTTAGAGGTGAATAAGGGTGTTCTATTTCTTAAAAATGCTACCTCTGTGTTTTCCCAGATACTGCTAACGTTTACTTCTTTTTCCTAAGACTTTATTTTCCATGACTTTATTCCTCTTCTTGCTAATAATGACATCTTTTAAAAGCATATTTAATTCCAGGCTCCTCCATGAAATCCTTCTTTCCTTTATTCCTCTCTGGAATCTTTCTTTCACTAAGATTTTTTTTTTATGATTATGAAAATAGACCATGATTATTTTAATAAATAAGAAAAGAAAACCAAAAAAAGTATTAATTTGGAGAATACAATTCACCTATAATCATACCTACACTCAGAGCTGAATACTCTGGATATTAATATTTTTGACCTTCTATGCATAACTGAGTATGGTTCAGATCATACTGGATTTGCTTTTATTCATTTGACATTTTATTATTCCCAGTATTTTGTCTTTATACAAATTTTTCTAGCATACATTTTAAAGACTGTATAATAGCCAATTTTGTGTATATACCATATTCAGTTGAATTGTGTCTTTGTTATTATTCTTCTAGATTGCTTCCAGAATTTTGCTATTGTAAATAATGCTTTGGTGAATATATTTGTATTTGATTTTTGTTTACGTTTCCAAGTATTTCTTTGCAGTAAGGTTTTACAGTTGAAATGCCTGGATCAGCAATATAGACATTTTTAAGGTCTAAATTCTTATTTCCCAATTGCTCTCTAGAATGGTCATTTCGATTTCACTCCTACTGTCAGGTACCAGACATTTTCCTGCATTGCCATCCATATTGGGGAATCTTAGGTTTTAAAAATTTTGCTGATTGTGTAGAGGAAAAACAAATATCATTTCAATCTTTAAATTTGATTTTAGTGGGGTTATTTCCCCCCAGATGTTTGTTCTTAGTGGTGATATTGTCTCACTGTGGACCTTCTGGTTTGCTTTTTAATAAATCAGATTTAATTCCATGCTAAGCAGGTTATTTCTTTTTCAGAATAACCTTGGTCCATACCCCACCATTCACATTGCTGAGAGTTCAGAAGTAGGTCTTCCTGTCTGGATGCATTAGTAGGAGCTCTGCCTTTAATCTGGCTCTGTCAGCTGTTATTAGCAGATTTTGGCTTTATGGCTTCTGTATGTGAGAATATGCATACCTGGAAAAAGAAATTTTGTAAATCTGAGTTGGGGGTGAAGAGGCAAGAGGTAAAACTAGAGTGAGATTTATTCATCATATAAGTGTATTGATGAGGAATAATTTAATCTGCCCTGCGCTAAACCCTACTCTTATGATTTGTTTAAGAAGAAAATAGGAAGAACAGAGAAAAGAGTGAATTTTCACTTTGCATTGTTTAAGTGTTGCAACTGCAGGATAGTTTTCCATTTTCTTTTTTAGCTGCCTCCTCCAACAACTTTTATCTCTACTCCTCCTTTTTCCTGCTTAATTTTAGAATTTGATAATTTTGCTGGGTGTTATCTGTTGTCTGGCAAAACCAGTGCTGTTGCTTTTTGGAGCTGCATTCCAAGGCCATTCATATTTTAGAATGGAACTATGTTGTTTTGCCATTTATCATGCAAGTCTGAAAGACCATTGTAATCGTTTTGCTGATAAAGAACGAGGATGCAAAGAAGAAATAGTGGTAATCTAGACAGCCAGGAGAATTGTGTTGTCTTTAAAAGGAACATGGAATCGTAGAAAAGGTCTTTATTTTTATTCACAAATTCATAAATTATTTAACTTGCATGTCTAATTATGCTCATTTGTTTTGTTTTGTTTTTTGCAGATAGGTTATAAGATTCTAGACACTGATTCACATTGATTTCTTTCACAAGTTTTGAGACAATTGTTGATTCATAAAACATAACAGGAACTCTGGGTAATTGTCAATTGAATGCCTGTTTTTCTTCTTTGCATTCCTATTGCTTTGCTATCGGCAGTCATTAAATTGATTCAATTTGAAATCTGAATGAGAAATTAGTGTATTCTTATGAATGTGCCTCACATAAATTTTAAATGAAGTGTTTGACTTTTTCATCCAAATCAAGTTGACAAAAGAATTTTAATTATTTCATTGGCTGCATTTATGAGAAGTGATGTTCAGGATTACTCAAACCAGGGTACATTAAGAAATAAATATAATTAAATGCTTACAAATGTGTGTTTCTTAAACAGGAATCAAGCTGTAATAATTGTTTAATCAAGGAACTTCCTCTTTTGTTTTGCCATACCCAGTTAATACCTCTTTTTTAAAAAAATAGCCTGATGGTAAGAGCCTCGTGGGCTGTTAGAAAATGATTTATGCTGATGCTTCAATTTTCCTTTCAACCTTTCAATTAAGTAAGCATTTATATCTGATCATTGTTGACTCCTTTTTTAAAATCACAGGTTCTTTCCCCCTTCTCTATTTTCCCTCTCCCCAATCCCTTCTTTTTTTTTTGAACAAAATAGCACAGTGAACCCTGTGTAGATACAGATGCTCTGAACAGCATAATTGGGTTTGTCCAGTTGACCAATGGAATTGACCTTGGAATAATATCAAGGTCATTGATATTATTGATTGAACTGAAGACTTAGCTTGAATGTATGCTCCTGAATATCTGAGCAGGAGTGGTAAGAAATGTGACTGTTGAGAACCAGAAACTTACAGTGTATTATCATCGAGGCCACTGTTTTGTGTTCCATCCTTGTAAGCGCCATTGCTTTTCTTTTTCCGTCCTGTAGGAAGAGGGTGAGGTGGGGTAGAGTGGAATGGTATAAAGCGGTATCAAGTGATCTCTGTGTCCTCTGATGGCTCAGAATAAGGAGAAATACACAAGGTGGCTTAAGAATGCAAAAGTTAACAACTTTAAATTAATTCTGTTGGAAGACTGTCTCTTACTATTATTTCCCCTTTCTCTATTTTATTTATTTGGGACTAAAACAGTTTAGATTAAATTTGGATAGTTTATACCTAGTGTCATTTACTTTATATAGAAGAAGTATTCCTGAAGGACTTCAAGTAGATGAAACATATCTCTATTAAGTTATTATTTTAAGGATAAAGCTTATCATAAAATTATATAAATGTTATTAATCAGAAGTGAACAGAAAATAGAAGGGTAAAATCATCCATTAGTCGTCTCCCAGAGACTTGACCATTTTTAACATTTTCTTACCTTAGCCCTTTTTCTACAGTTTTTTTTTCCTTTTAGATGTCTGTTTTATATAGTTTCATACTGCTTATATCATCTTTTATCCTGCTGCTTTTACTTAATATTATATCATATGATTCCCTTAGCTATCAACTTTTTAAAATACATTTAAATAATTTAATGTTTTGAATTTACAGAGCATCATTTAATTAATCCTCTTCTTGTTTGTTTTTTAAATTACATATGGTATTTTTAAATGTTTTGCCTTTATAGATAATTCTATGACAAACATCTTTGTGCAGGACACTTTTTCCACATTTATGAGATGGTTCCAGAAATAAGGTTATGAAATTAGAAACACTATCTCATTTTAAATTCACAGGGGTTGTTTGGGAGAGGAGATTGGGTTTCTTTGTTTTTAACCTTTTGCTTGGAAACAGTTTACTTCTAAACTTACCGAGAAGTTGCAAGAATAGTATATAGAATACCCATATGCCCTTTCCACAGATTCATTTATTATCGATTTTTTGCTCCGTTTGCTTTGTGATTTGTGGATACAGATACTCCCTCCTCTGTTCTTGCATTTTTCCCATCTTTCTTTATTTTTTCCTGAAGTATTTGAAAGTAAGTTGCATATATCATGTCTTTTTACTTTCAAATGCTTCTGTGTGTATTCCCAGAGAACAAGAACTTTTTTTTTTTTATGGTAACTGAAGTACAATTATTAACATCAGGAAATTTTACACAGACGTAATGCTTTTATCTGATCTTCTGTCCTTATTTCAGTTTCATCGGTTGATCTAATAATATCCTTTATAGTATTCACTTACCAGATCCAGTCCAGGGTCACTTATTACATGTACTTGTTATTTACAACTCCTTAATGGGAAACAGTTCTTCCTACTTTCTTTATCTTTTATGACATTGATATTTTTACAAAACACAGTGTCTCACCCCGCCCCCCTTCACCTTTTTAAATTGAAAGGTCCTCCTTTATATTGTTTCTTCATGATTAGGTTCAGGCTGTATATGTTCAGGTTGAATAGTACTAAAGGGATGTATCCTCAAGGTATTACATCTAGAGGTACTCCATGCTCTTCTGTCCTTCACTGGTGATATTAAGTTTGATTATCTGATCAAGAAGTTGTCTGATTTTTCCACTATATAGTTACTGTATTTTTTCTTGCAACTAATATGCCAACAGTGGTAGACACTTTAAGGCCATGCAAATAGCTTATTCCTCATAAAAAAATTCCCTTTGGATTTATTGATAATTCTTGATGATATAGTCTTTTCTTTGATGATTTTCCAACTGTAGCACCCTGTCAACATTTACCAATCAGTAATCAATATTCTTCTGATAACAAGAACCCTTCATCCATCTTTCGTAGAGATGGATATCTCTATATCTATTATCTGCCAATCAATCAATCATTTATTATCTATCTGCCTACCTACGTATCAGTTATTGACTTATAGCTCCCCTGCTCGTCTGGAGCTTCTCTGATATAATCAACTAATTTGTCTGAAAAAATCAGGTTCCTTTTAGTGAGGAGTGGTGTTAGAAACCAATATGGGGGAGCTAGGCATGCTAGTCCCATTCTACTGGAGTAGAATCCGTTCAAGGTCTTTTTTAGGTAACAGTGTTAGGAAAAATAATATACACCCCTGTATATGTGTGTGTGTAGTTTAGGTACCGTGAGTTCACACTAGTACCTTTGATTCCACACCATATCCACGGGGGATGCCTATCTCCACTCTGTATTTGATTCTCTTTCTTTTGCTGTGAATGCCCTGGATCCTAACACATGTACTCATATTCTCAGTCTTACAACACATCTAAAAATACTTTTAGAATTACTTTACCTGTAACACCTTAGAAAACAGAGCCACTAAAAAATGCTTAGGATGTGTTTGCTGTTCTTCCTCCATGCCTTCCTGCAACAGGATATGTAGTAAAATACTGAAGTCTTAACCTGGCTTATTCTTTTCCTCCCTCCTTACGTAGTTGTTTTATTATTACTTTGAAGTACATTTGACTTAATTTGTTCTAGCTTTTTTTTTCCTTCCAATTTTAGGCTTCTGTTTCTTCCTGACCTTGTTTATTTAATTTTTTTTTGAATGTAGAACATTAGCAGGTTTCCCAAAATCAAAACTCTATATAAAAGTATATTCAGAGATGTGCCGCTGCAGGAAGTTGGTCATTTAATGGAAATCTGAGTCATTCTCTTAAGTTTAAAATCATGGTATTATTTATTCTTCTCAATTCTTTTTTTCTTTTAAATCAAGCATAATTCTCTAGAATTCAAACAGAGCAAAAATAAATCTTGATTTTTGCAGCCACCTTTACTTTTTTGTGTGTGGTTGTAAAATCAGAAATGTTTGGTTCATAAATCGGGTAAGTGTCATGTACCTCATGGCATACTACTGAGTCCCTTTTCTGTATATCTTGTTGATTAAGTTTCCTGATTCTATACCCTGTTGCTGCCCTGTTTGTTTGTTTCACTTTGACTCCTTTGTAAGTTTAACAGTGACAAATTTCATCAGCTCCCTATCTTTTAGTTTAACTTTGAAAACATCTTTGAGAGGTGTGTTTATCAAATATATATGTTTTTAGAGTTAACTTCTAGATTAAATTTTTTATTTTCTTAACATGAAAGCTTAAAATATATTTAATTTAAAATGGTGACATACACTGCAGCTCTACATGGGTACAAGTGTTTCCCTTCCACTTTAGGTTGTAGTAAGATTTATAGGATTTCTTTGTTAAATATTTGGAATTTGTGCACTTTGCCCATGCAGTAGTCTTATATCCTCCCTCTTGTTCAAAATTACATCTGGGGTTTGTGGAATGACTGGCTCACCACAGTTAATCCTGAATGATTTATTGAACTGCCAGATAGCTTAAGGCGAAATGGTGTTCCAGGACAGACCTAATTTGTAGAATTAAGGGCAGCAACAAACTTTGCAATTGCTCCTTTCATTCCAGCAGGTAATTTTATTAGAGATAACCCATGTAATCTTAATATCTGAATGTGTCCAGTTTTATCCTCTTATTTTATAGGAAAAATGCTTTTTCTTAGAGAAATTTCTTTTCTTTATAGAGAAAGAAATAAAGTAGCTCGTACCTCAAACACATTATAGAATTATTTCCGTGGGGGGAGGGGGACTTCATCAAGCTTTGTTTGTATTTTTGATACTGGTCAGTTTTGATATCTGTAAGTCAAAGATTTTAGAGATGGGTATAAAGGGAGGTTGGCTTTTGTGCAGCTGGTTAGCTGTTCTGGGAAGCCTATTTAAATGAAGTTAAGGCCTTACCTGCTTGTGTTTGGGATGAATTTTTCTGGCAAACAGATTGTGAAATCTTGATTAAGTTAACCACTAGTTTAATATTTACCTAACTGAGGTGATTATTTTTTCCTTCTGTTCTTCCAAATTACCTACTGATAAGCAGCCAAAAATTGGTTGGCATCATTTTAGATATTATATACTACAGACTATAGTTAAGGTGATATATTGATGTTCTTTTATCAGCACTAACAAATGTACCACACCAATACTATGGATCAACAGTAAGGGGAGGATAAGGGATATGGGGCATTGTAGGTTTTCTTTTTTTGTGTGTATTTGTTGTTTTTCTTTTTGGAGTAATAAAAATGTTCTAAAATTGATTGTGGTGGTGGTTGCACAACTATGAGATAATACTGTGAACCATTGATTGTATACTTTCAATGGATTATATGATGTGTGAGTGTATCTCAATAAAATTTGCATTTAAAAAGCCATTCTTCTGACTGTAATACATTTAGAATAAATGAGATGATCGTCAGAAGAAGTATGTCCCGAGTTAGGGTCATATCTAGTCATTGTCTGACTAGATGGAGGCATTTCTTTATTGCCTGTTCATCAAGAAGAGTAATTAACAGATGTCTCCATCTGTTAATTACTCTTCTTGAATATACCCGTACATAGACAAAGTTTTGAATATACTCGTGCATAGACAAAGTTCTGGAGTATCTCTAGCATTTTACTCAGGAGTAGCAAATCCTGTTCCCATATATTATATTTTCTCATGTGTCGAGTTGTTGAGATTTTTCTCCCACCAATATTTAATGTCAGTTGTTTTATCTATTTTGTCCTTTTGAATTTTTAAACTAAAAAATCCATTCCTTTAAAATCACATTTAAAAAAATAAATGTATGCTGTTCAACTAGGTGGTAAAAGCTAAAATGAGCATGAGTGTGTGTTTTCTATAAGGGTTCTGAAAGCAATGATTGTATCTTTTTAAGCTCTACTGTATAGAAAGGTGAGTGATCCATTAAAAGCACAGTCTAGAATTTGGGTCTTTTGTTTAGATTAGGAATGTTAAGAAAGATAGATGGTAAATGTCTTTTAGCTGCATTGTCCCCCAAACATGAAATGAAATCTAAAGACTTTCAAAGAAGGTTTCAATTACACTAGCAAATGACTTGAACAAGGATTGGGTAAAGGGAGGTCATGGGCCAATGGAATGCCATTTGTGGATTTATATTCTTTAAATTGAAAACATTATTTCCAGTAACCCCTTTTCACTAACACCTTAACCAGAGTTATTTTCAGATTCTACATTTGTAGGTGTTAGTCATACTTCATAGAAATAACTTATCACTACGTGACTTGCACAGTATTTCCATGGGTGTATTTTTGTCCCTATTCAATACCCAACCCAAGGTTTCATTTGCCTAATCCTCTAGAGAGACACAAGTCCCTGTGTTCAGCAACTTGATTTGTAAATGTAGCAGCAAGCTATGCAGTTGCAAAGAAACATTTCTAAATGTTTTAATTAAAAACAGAATAAAGGGATTTTTTGTAGTAGTTTTCCCTGATAACAGCTAGTCGACTGCCAAATCATACCACGTACTTGAGCTTACGGCAGGAAAATTTTAGGTATAAGGGTGACTTTCAGTGGATTTTCCTTCACTTGTCAATGTGGATTTGAGTGTAGTTTTGTCTTCTCCCTGCAAATAGAGAAAAGAGTTGGTAAGCAGAGGATGACGCTTCCTTTTAATGAGTTGGCTACAGTGTTCATTCAGGGCAGACACTAAAAGATCGCCATTAATTTGAATAAAACAGGAGAAGGTAGGTACTTTGTACATCCATAAAGCACTGAAGGGGATAAATCCAATTATCTGTTCAATATTTAATGGCCATAAAGTTAAAATTTTTAAAGGCAGTACCTTGGAGACTGCTTAGTCAATTCTGTCCATATTATTTTTGACATTCAAAAGTCAAGGTAGAATAGCCATATTGACGGCAGCACTCATCACATTGGTTTGCCCGTTTGGTGGCAATGACCCTGGGATTTGTGCTTCTCTACACAGATGAAGATCAGTTACATTTTTTTCAGGTACTCTTGCTGAATCCTCAGGGGTCTACTGAGCTTCTGAGGTGTTCTCTTTCACTGGCCCTTGGTGTGAAAGGTAACTAAGGATGATTGACTAAAAAATGCAGAAAATAAAAGAACCAGAGTCAAGAGCAGCTGTTCAGGCTAAAATACTGCTTTTAAAGGAAACATAGGATTGCTTTTTATATTTCAAATATTCCTCTCTAAGAAACTCTATTAAATTCTGTCTTTTTTTTTTTTTACAGACTTTTTTGTGTGTGCTGTGCTTATTTCCTAAGCAAGTCATGAAGAAAAATGATAATTTGTGAATTCTGCTGCCTCTGTCCATTCTCTCTATTCTACAGCCTTATTTAGCTGGTGATGCAGGTGGGCATTGCTCTAACTGTGGTTCAGAGGCAGTGGAATCATAAGGCTTCTAAGAAAATCGATGCCGTAGCGACAGTTAGAGTGAATGCCAATATGACACAGTGCTTTTTGAAATGGCAAAGCTTTATTCTTCTTGCCTGTTAGCTAATACAGGATCCTAATTAGCCATTAACATGCTCTCCTCTTGTATAGTCCAAATTACAGTAGTATATTTTATTATATTTTAGAGAATGTCACTGCTAGTTATCTTTTCTCTTATTTTCTTTTATGTAGTTCCTTTTGCATTGCACACTCCTCTCTTGTATATGTTTGCTACAGAACTGTATACTCCTTGAGTATTGGATCATTTTCAACATGGCTTCAGTTATCTGTAGCTTTTTATTTCTCTTTTCTTAAACAGATACTTCATATAGAGAATTATGACTTGACACTGGTTTACTGTTAAAATGTAGGAGAATAATACAGGAAGAAAAAGAGAGATCAAACAAGCAAAAGGTTACACACTGAATGAATTATGAGATGATAATAGCATTTTTAAAAAGATATGTAAGCGTTTTAAAAAGATATTGTACACATTTTAAAAAGGGCTCATCTGTTGTGAGTACTTTCAGGGAGTCTGTGGTTTTCCTTAGGAATACGTAGAAAGTCCTTTTCTTTTTCTTTCCTATTTTGCGACTCATTTCCCTTGAAAGGGAAACTAGGTTGGTTTTACTGTATTCTTAAATGCAAATTCAGCTTATTCCTGTCACATATATGGTCTCTAAGGATGATACCCACTAAAATCTAAAACCATTTAGAGTTCCTGGCTCTTACAGTGTTAAGTAGACTGTTCCTTATTTTGCTCTGTCTTGAATGATATGCCTGGTAGGTAAACCAGGAGAAATGTTTGTTTTCTCAGTTTCTTATAAGGAAATAAAAGTGAGAAAATAATGATTTCTAAATAAATCAAAGAGAAGATTTAACATACAAATCCCTAACATGATACTATACAAGGACATCCAGATCAGCTTGTGTTGCAACGCAGCATGACAATTGTTAAACTCATTTATTTTTAAGGAGCTTTTACATGTGGTGCATGTTAAAAGAGCTGGGAGGAGAGGGACTTTTAACATCACTTTTCCTGAGTATGACATATGTATCTCTGAAGTCTTATTTGCAGTATTTCATTTGTTTTGCTCATTCTCGATCTACCCAGCCCTTAAACTGGAAGCTTCTTGAAGACAAGAACTCTTTTTTTTTAAAAAAAAATGTGTTTTGTATTCCTATAGCATTGTGTTTCTTTCCTGTCTGATTTTTTAAAATATGATAACATATATATATATACCATGAAATTTCCCATTTTAGCCACTTTAAGTATACAGTTCAGTAATATTGATTATATTCACAATGTTGTGCAACCATTACTACTATCCATTATCTAAACTTTTTAACATTCTGAACAGAAACTCTGTACCCATTGAGCAATAATTCCTATTCCCCACCCAGATCCCTGGTAACTTGTCTATATGCATTTGCATATTCTAAGTATTTCATGTAAGCATAATAAGATAATATGTGTCCTTTTTGTGTGTCTGACTTATTTCAGTCAACATGATATCTTCAAGTTCGTGCATATTGTCACATGTATCAGAACTTTTTTTTTAACCTATGTGGTCAGCTTATTTCAAACCACATTATTGCATGGAACTTTGAATAAGGAAGAGATCCTCTCACTCTGCATAGATCAGTGTACACTCTGATACACCCCAGAGTAACCTGGGCAGAAAAAAATGTATCTGCAAAGTCCCCTTGAGGGATTGGGGAAAAACGTAGAAATATTAAACTTCCCCACCTCGGGGACTTCCTACATTCTTGCAAAAATCAGAGACTACAGGTCAACAAGCCTAGCCCACAACCTCAGGGCCTGCCCCCATGAAACCCATTCCTGCAAAGGAAAAACCAAGCCCATCCACAATCACGCCCAAGAGTCACCCCCAGAGAACACCTCTCCACACCTCCCCGCGGCTCAGACATGGTCCCTCTTTCCAAGCCAACCCCACAAATAAACTCACGACCCTTCCCCCTACATGGGACATGACCCCAGGGCTGCAAATCCCCCTGGCAATGTGCAACATGACTCTGAGGGATAAGCCCAGCCCTGCATCATGTGTCCGCAAAAGTCCCCCTGACCACAATGGGGAAAATAAATGAAACAAAGTCCCAGTGGCCAAGAGATCCCAAATAGAGCTGAGAGGTTAACCCCCCATGCATTTTATAGACATTCTTTTTTAGTTTCCTGTATATTAGAATAACTAGAAGAAAATACCTGAAACTGTTAAACTGTAATTCAGTAGCCTTAATTTTTGATGGTGATTTTATAGCTTTACAGTTTTTACAGAGTGACTGTGTGATTGTGAAAACCTTGTGACTGACACTCCTTTTATCCAGTGAATGGGCAGATGAATAAAAAAAAAAAGACAAAAATAAATTGATAGATAAATAATAGTAGGGAGTAAGGAGAATGGGATGTTTTTTTTTTTTTTTTGGAGTAATGAAAATGTTTTGAAATTGATTGTGATGATTCACAACTATATGATGATACTGTGAGCCACTGATAGTATACTTTGGGTGATCATATGGTATGTGAATAAATCTTAATAAAATTACATTAAGAAATTCCACATGAAGTAATACATTACCAACTTTAGACATTAAGTAGATCTAAAGGTTATAAAAATAAATATTTTAGCAAAAAATTTATAATGTAGACATACATGATTATAAAAGCTATAACTATATATCATTTAAGCTTATTATGAGGCATTACATTTATCTTTCAGAATGAGTCACATTAATGAATCAAAATACTTTTCACTTCAATATAACTGGCGTTCAAAGAATATGCAGTTCTAAAAAGGGTAGTATTTGTGCATGAAGCTTTTAGTTGGGTGGGCAGGAGACAGAATATCAGCCCCCAAATATGCCTATTCCCTAATTCCCAACACCTGTGAATATACCTTAAATGTCACAAAGAATTTTTTAGATAACTTCATTCTTTTTAAGGCTGAATAATATTCCACTGTTTATATATTCCATATTTTGTTTATTCAGTCACTGTTGATGGGTTCTTGGGTTGTTTCCACCTTTTTACTTTTGTGAGTAATGCTGCTATGAACCTGTGTGATTTTTTTTTAACCATATTGTTATAGTCAATGTTATTATTTACATACTGTTTCTCTTTAAGTTGATTTATTATTTTAACTCTGTCTCATCCAAATCATTCTTGGCCAGGGAATTACAGGTTTGTTGAGCTGTATTTTCTTTTAATGTACATTTAAATTAAAATCCCAATTATTAAAATTTTTAGTTTTATTTATATACCACTTAAAATTGTCTCATGTACCATATTTTGAGCAACATTGCCTTCCACATTCTCTAATTTAGTAAATATTTGTTTAATTTAATGGAATGTATTATGTTCTTATAGTATCAAGTATTATCGTTGATAGCTTAGAAATGCTTTCTCATTTAATCCCAGTGAGGTAAATGCTCCCATTTTACAAATAAGAAAACTGGTATTGTCAAGCTGAAACAGCTTAGTAAAAATTAGCACTGAGATATGAACCCAGATCCATTTGATTTTAAAATCTGTTCTTGCTGTTTTTGCTACACTTGCTGATTCCCAATAATTAATCAACATTGGACATTAATATAATGACCTGCTTTCTGGTTGTTATTCCTGTATGGGTCAAAGAGAGTTTCCACTGAATGGTATTTATAGGTGATGATTTTTCCTCCAGAAATGTATTTTGTGTGGTCTTGAAAGTTGTTGTTACTGCCTTCCTTTTTTTTTTTTTTTTTTTTTTTTTTGCATGGGCAGGTACCGGGATTGGAAGCATGGCAGGTGAGAACTCTACCTGCTGAGCCACCCTGGCCCGCCCTGTCACCTTCCTTTTAAAGCTTGTGTAAAAGGGAGCCTCTCAGCACTTCTGAGAGGTATATGCTTATTTTTTAAAAGAATCACTAATTAAGAGTTTAAACAGTTATTATGCTCCTTATTTAAATTAAAGGTAGTCTTTTAGTAGCTGTTTTTAATTTTATGTGGCATAACTCATTTTTTTGAGCTGAAATCTTGGAGACCATCTGTTCCAATTCATTTTCCTTGTCCATATTGAATGTTTGAATCCCCTTTTCAGCATGCACTTAATGATCATCTAGCCTTTGCTTAATTACCTCTAACTATGAAGTCTCACTATCTTCTTTTTATCACTAAATAATTTAAGAGGGTGTATTAGTTAGGGTTCTTTAGAGAATCAGAATCAACAGGAAACATTTGCAAGTATAAAATTTATAAAATTATCTCACGTATCCGTGGGAATGCAGAGTCCAAAATCCACAGAGCAGGCTATGAAGCTGACGATTCTGATGGAGAATCTGGACAAACTCCACAGGATAGTCTAGCTGGTCAAAGCAGGAAGAGAGCCTGTCTCTTCTGAATCCTCCTTCAAAGGCTTCTAGTGATTAGATTAAGCATCATTCATTTCAGAAGACACTCCCCTTGGCTGATTACAAATGGAATCAACTGTGGATGCAGCTGACGTGATCATGATTTAATTCAATGAAATGTCCTCATTGCAAGAGACAGGCCAGCACTTGCCCAGCCAAACAGGTACCACCACTTGGCCAAGTTGACACATGAATCTGACCATGACAGAGGGTTTGGGCAACCATAGCCTTTTAATACTAATTTTTTAGTACTTTAAAGTTGCAAGGTAGTCTAATGTTTGCTTCTTCAATTTATGTATTTTGGTGGTGGAGAATAGAAGAAGCTTTAAAATTATTATTTGTCTATTTTTAAATGCAATTTTATTGAGATATATTCAGACACCATATGATCCATCCAAAGTATACAATCAGTGGCTCACAGTATCATCATATAGTTGTGCATTCATCACCACAGTCAATTTTTAGAATATTTTCATTACCCCCAAAAATAAAAATGAACACCCAAAACATTTTGTATCCCCTCATTATTTATTTGTTTATTCATTCATTTATTTATTTATGTCTTTATTTTATATTTTTCTTTAGGTAAATTAAAAAAGCATTTTTTATATTTCCCCTTAAATCATTTAGTTTCCATTTCAGCTAATCATTAGGGTTTCATTTTCATTCAGCTGGATGTCATACACAGAGATTGTTTAATGGGATCACTTACACTGATGGATGGTTTAATATTTTGAAGATAACACACACAAGCACTTTTTTTTTAACTTGAAATTGATTTTAATGTTATGCTTTACAACTACCCTACATAAATACCTTCCTTCCCCAGTCAGACCTACATATATGCCTTTCTTCTCCAGTGAAACTCAAAGAGAACAGCTGCTTATACTTATACCTCCAACTCCTTCCTACTATTCATTTTCTTTCTTCCATTTATGAAACATTTTCATTCACCTCTTTATTTAGAAATGCCACTGCACTTTAATGGTAATTTGAAAACTTTTTTGAGGTAAAAAATATATTATAAGATTCAGACTTTAAAATATGTATCTTTTAGTATTTTAGAATATTCACAAGTTTGGGCAGCCATTATCATTATCTATGAACATTTTCATCACTCCCAAAAGAAGCCCCATACACCCTAGCAGTCGATCTCCAACCTGATTTTCCCCATCCCCAGTCTTTACCATCCACTAGTCTGCTTTCTAGCTTTTTTTTTGTTTTTTTTTGTTTTTTTGTTCTTTTTATTTATTAAAAAAAATTAACTAACACAACATTTAGAAATCATTCCATTCTACATATGCAATCAGTGATTCTTAATATCATCACATAGATGTATGATCATCATTTCTTAGTACATTTTCATTGATTTAGAAAAAGAAATAGCAAGACAACAGAAAAAGAAATAAAATGATAATATAGAGAAAAAATAAAAATAAAAAATACAAAAAATATATAAAACAAACAAACAAAAAACTATAGCTCAGATGCAGCTTCATTCAGTGTTTTAACATAATTACATTACAATTAGGTAGTATTGTGCTGTCCATTTTTGAGTTTTTGTATCCAGTCCTGTTGCACAGTCTGTATCCCTTCAGCTCCAATTACCCATTATCTTACCCTATTTCTAACTCCTGATGGTCTCTGTTACCAATGACATATTCCAAGTTTATTCTCTAATGTCAGTTCACATCAGTGGGACCATACAGTATTTGTCCTTTAGTTTTTGGCTAGTCTCACTCAGCATAATGTTCTCTAGGTCCATCCATGTTGTTACGTGCTTCATAAGTTTATTCTGTCTTAAAGCTGCATAATATTCCATCGTATGTATATACCACAGTTTGTTTAGCCACTCGTCTGTTGATGGACATTTTGGCTGTTTCCATCTCTTTGCAATTGTAAATAATGCTGCTATAAACATTGGTGTGCAAATGTCCGTTTGTGTCTTTGCCCTTAAGTCCTTTGAGTAGATACCTAGCAATGGTATTGCTGGGTCTTATGGCAATTCTATATTCAGTTTTCTGAGGAACTGCCAAACTGCCTTCCACAGTGGTTGCACCATTTGACATTCCCACCAACAGTGGATAAGTGTGCCTCTTTCTCCGCATCCTCTCCAGCACTTGTCATTTTTTGTTTTGTTGATAATGGCCATTCTGGTGGGTGTGAGATGATATCTCATTGTGGTTTTGATTTGCATTTCTCTAATGGCCAGGGACATCGAGCATCTCTTCATGTGCCTTTTGGCCATTTGTATTTCCTCTTCTGAGAGGTGTCTGTTCAAGTCTTTTTCCCATTTTGTAATTGGGTTGGCTGTCTTTTTGTTGTTGAGTTGAACAATCTCTTTATAAATTCTGGATACTAGACCTTTATCTGATATATCGTTTCCAAATATTGTCTCCCATTGTGTAGGCTGTCTTTCTACTTTCTTGATGAAGTTCTTTGATGCACAAAAGTGTTTAATTTTGAGGAGCTCCCATTTATTTATTTCTTTCTTCAGTGCTCTTGCTTTAGGGTTAAGGTCCATAAAACCACCTCCAATTGTAAGATTCATAAGATATCTCCCTACATTTTCCTCTAACTGTTTTATGGTCTTAGACCTAATGTTTAGATCTTTGATCCATTTTGAGTTAACTTTTGTATAGGGTACACACAAGCACTTTTAAGACAATGATCAGGACTGGCATGTGAGGGATGTGAATTGCTCATTTCAATATTAGAGCTAGTCGAAGTGCAGTTTTTTGTGTAACTTCCTTTCAGCTACGGACAGACCATTTTATACCTTGTTTTTTTCTTTCCTTTTTTCCTTGGTTTCCTGTCTGACTTATTTACCAAATTCATTTTATGCCTTCCAAATTATGGGATATGGGGAAACAGAGGAACTACATATCTTCCTTTCTGAATATATGGCCACTCCACTATTTTTTATTAAGGTGGGGCTGTTGAGCCTTAGGAATCAGTGTTTCTTGAGGGTTGAAACTAGTGCATCTTCATAGCAGACTTAAATAGGTTATTTTCACCCTATTGATCTGGTCTATATTTGTTGATTTTATTATATAGTCTGCATTATATAAGAGAGGAAGAGACTGCTGTTTTATTATTCCCTCTTAAAATTAATCGATGCCTAAAACAAATAATATTAAAGATACTGGATCTTATAACATCCTGAGATGATTGAGAGAGTTTCAGTACAGAATATAAATTCTACATGTTTATGTCAATAAACTCATAAAATCTGGAGTATGAAATGAGTCATAATCTTATTTTTAGTCTCAAAAGGTGAAGTTGATTGAGCTGATGACCACATAGTTCCCCCAGTTACTTGTGCAAGTAAATAATTAATATGCCCCTCAAGCTTTTGCCCGTTTCGAGAAACTTGTATACCACCCCTTCCCTACTTGACACAGGGAATTTTAGCTTTATTGAAGCCAAAAATCTAGTGCAGCGTTTTGTCAGTTAGAGAGTATTTTGAGCTTCTGTGTTTTGCCTGTTGTTTTTTTCCCCCACAAATGTGTGAAATGTTGGTATCACAAGAAAACCAGGCTATTTTTGGTCTTCTAAAATGTAACTCCATGGTCTCCATGCTGGACTGAATTTCTTTTTCATGTGCAGTTTTCTTCAATCTAATCTCTCTGTGGGGAGGAGTAATAAGTTTATTGTCAGTATGGTGGATATTTTAATTGAAGATAAACGGGTTTTCTTTTTAAATGTCTTCAATATTACATATCTTCAGTTTTATTATCCTAATTTCAGTAGATTGGCAAAGCCAGATAAGCTTAATAACCCTAACCTGACTCAGCATTCATTACTGCTGCTAAATCAAATACGACCTGGCTGATGGAAACATGGCTTGTGCAGCCATTCTTCAATTTAATTAGAATATTGTACATTGTATTGCAGTTATGTGTGTATACCAGAGACAGAACTTTATAATCAATTTGGAAATACTCAAGCTGGTACCCTCAAGCTAGAGATGTTTATCAGTAAGTGAAAATCTCTTTTGGGGAAGTCTTTATTAAATATCAGGATTGCCCGAAGGAGTGGAGATGGCGTTGTTGCCATCAAAAGTTATAATTTTAGGTCCCTTTTTCCTGTAACGGAGGTTTCTGTAAAGGGCCAGGTAATAGATATTTTAGACTCTGTGGGCCATAGTGTCTCTATCACAGTTACTCCATTCTGCCATTGTAGTGTGAAAGCAGTCACAGGCAATATGTAAATAAATGAGCATGGCTCTGTTCCAATAAAACCTTATAATTTATGGACATAGAAATTTGAATTTCATACTTTAACATTACGATATTCTTTTTTTAGAAAATGGTCAACCTTTTAAAAGTGTGTAAACTGTTCTTAGCTCACGGGCCAGAAAAGGGCAGATAGCTGGCTGCATTTGGCTTACGAGTCTTCGTTTGTTGACCCTATGCTATAGATTCCCATTTCTTAGTATATTTTATTTTATTAGTTATTTATGGATGTATTTATTTAGTTCTATGTCTTAGTTTATTTGTTCTGTATTCTTTGTGTGGTTATTTTTTCTTATTGTAGAAGATGTTGGTGGAATGAATTTTTCCTTTCATTCTATTATCTGTCAGTCTCTGCTTGATGTGGCAAAGGAGAATCAGGTGTTCACCCTCCAATGAAAGTAATTTCCATTATCAGTTGGTAGTCGTGGTTTAATTCTCGAGGTGCAGACAATGCAGCAGAATTGACTTATCTCATTTTCACATTCCAGAAGATGTTCTGTTAGTCCTGAGATGCTGTCAGTTTTCCAGTGTTACTCTCCCTGCATGGTCATTAACAACAACAGAGTCCATAAATTGAGCCCAGGTTTGAATTGTGTGTTGTTGGCCCTGAAAACTTTGTGGGCAAACCTGCTGCTAGTGTTTGTATTGATGGAGATAGTCTGAAACTGCCTTCATTACTGCACTAGTACAGTCTAATAAGTATTTCAGGGTTGTGTTGTAAGAGGGTTCTTATTTAGGAAACTTGCTACCAGACATATTCACCTTTAATTTTTATGAGACAATGATTCATTCAAACTTAAGGTTGGAAGTCTCTTTTTTAAATGGTGTTCACGAAGGGCAGGATTAATTCAGAAGCTCCAGATTTTGAGAAATTATTTTCTCTTTTTCTGAAAGTTCAGTTTGCTAATAAATCAGTGGGAACGCTGTCATCTGACATTAGGATGCTTGCCTCTTTATAAATATAGAATTAGTCATTTAAACTTGCCAATCGTGTCTTTTGCTGTAGTGGACATACACTTTCTTCTGCCAAGATTTTTTCCAGATTCATCCAGAAAACAAAAAACTGAGAATACTAATTTCGCTCTTGAATAGTGGAACTTAAGGATTGATTTTATATATGAGTTATTACGATTGCCCATTGTGAATGATGATTATTCAGCCTTGGTAATTGCAGCCAGCTTATTTCTAGAATTATTTCTTGAATAGGTAGTTTAAATAGCTATCTCCTTGTAACTTTAGACTAAGTGTTGATAAGATTGCCCTGTGGTTTTCTGCAAAAATTTTTTATTCTTTTTTTGTGTCATCATGGAAAGAAATTTCAAAAAAAGATGAGTGCTTGCTCAAACTCCTGGGGATTTTTATTTGCTCATTTATTTTCTGACCTGTGGTCTCTCACTATGAGGTGATCTACCATTTTCCTTCCTCGAGAAGCAAATTATTTGCACATGTCTTGAGAATAATTTCCAGTATCAGAGGGCTTTCTTCCCAAGAACCTCTGCCAGTTTTTTAGGTGGTACACAAAATTCCGTTGGTTAGCTTGGAATTGTAATGCCTGTAAGGAAAAAAAAATGAAAATTGACTTCAAAGGACAACTCTGACACGGTCAATTAATAATTAAAACAGTTTTTAATGAGCTATGCAATTACCTGTATGTCCCTGGAGATGATGGTTTATGGTATTATTGCAGTGCCCTTTCTTTAGTCACGGCGCATGACATTTGTAATTTAAAGCCGGCTAGACATTAAAATGACAGAACTTTCATTAACCTTGTCTAAAGTTTGCTGATGACAAATGACTTCTAAAACATGCTGTTGTCAAAATATACTACGTATTTAAGTACCTTAAAAGTCCTATGGGCTCTGAGAAGCTACAGAGACACAGACACAGAGAGACCAGTGTCCTCGGAGTTACCCAATGAGATTCTGGGCGTCTGGCACCACTGCTTTGTATTCAGCTAAGTGATACCTGCTTCAGACCTGAGCTACTGTACCTGTCATAGCTCTTTGGTAAGGGGGATTTCCCATGGGTTTTTGTACTGCTAACCTGATTTTCTCAGTCAGTGGTATATAACTATTATATAATTTCTTCTACCTCCACCTTAGTGTGTAAACTTTCAAGTTAGAAACAATTTATTTTTTTCAATTTGAAACCACTACAGCAATTATGTTTTGATTTTAGCTTTTCTAATATCTTGCTTTTAAGTTTTTAGCCATCAGTATGTACTAGGTCATATCCTTTATTTTTCATTTGTCTTCTTCCTCTTACTTGAAATTTTTAAAATCTCCCTTTTTTGCAGACCCCATGAATGATTATCCTCTACTTCTTACAGTTTCTCAAATAATGTGTCTTTTAGAGGAATGATTTGAAATTTTACCTAGGGAGATATTTCTGAGGAAAATCCTTTTGTAATTACAATAGTAATAAATATGTAGTAATTAACATTTACTGAGCAGGTACTATTTGCCAAGCACTGAGCTAAGGGTTCTAGCTCATTTAAATCTCACAACAGTAATCATTTACAAATGTGGAAGCTCAGGCACAAAAAGATTTAAGTACTTTAAATCAGGATTTAAATTCAAGAATGTCTAACACTAAAGATCTTGCTCCTAACATGAACAACATTGTCTCCCAAATAACTTTGGCTTTCTTCACAAAAAATGCCATGTAAATTGAAAATTGCAGATTTTCTATTAGAAAATTGCAGATTTTCTATTAGATTATTAATTAATAGGACAATTTCCTCTTCATACTATGCAATATATACCAGTAAATAAATGTCTACTTCCTAGCGTATCAGCAAATCTGAATTTAACATGGTGCATGAAGGTTGAATATTTGTACATTATTTCAAAGAATAGTTAAAGATTCATGACCACCTTTGAAGCCAATTAGCATGTAATAGGTCCTTTACAAGTATTTGGTATTATTATTATTACCCTGTTCCCTGTGTTTAATATGTCCTGATTCACTTGTGGGTTTGTGTGATATGATTTGTTCACGTAAGAATGAAGGCTACAGTGCAACTTTCACAGCATATTAATTTTGCCTTTGATCAATATCCATAAATTTCTTAAGTTCTTTTTAAATATTAAATACCTCCATTCTATTGAATTCATTTCCTGTTTTCATATTGCTGAGTAGAAGTCTAGATTTCTCCATGTAGATCTTAACTATTTTTGGGTTGAGTGTAACACCAGACAGGTACACAAAATATAAAAACATAACTCCATGAATTATTTCAAAATAGATACCTGAGTAACTATTACTCAGGTCAAGAAGTAGAAGTTTGCTAGCATCCCGGGAGCTTTCCTCATGACCTCTCTGACTTACTATTCTTCCTTCTTCTTTAAAGATAACCCAAATCTGAACATTAACACCATCGTTTTGTGTTTTTTATTTGTTTTTCCTTTTGACATAAAAAAAAAAACAAAAAACCCGTTTCATTGTGGAAAATGTCAAACATACACAGAAGCAGAGGCAACAGGATATTGAATCCTTATGTTTCTATCACTCAACTTAAACAATTATCAACTCCTGGCCAATGTTATCTCATCAGGAATCTCACCACTCCCCCAACTGTGGGTCATTTTACAGTAATTTCAGCCTTTGCATCATGTCATCCATAACAATTTCAGTATATATATGTAAAAGACGAACTCCTTTTAAAAAAGATAACCACAATACCATTTTCATACCTAAATAAATTAACAATAATTCTTAGTATAACTACACAGTCAGTATTCAAATTCTGTACTTATGTTATTGTTACTTAAAAAAAACATACAACTTTTTGTTCATTTGAATCAAGATCCAAATAAAATACATGAATTACAACTGGTCGGTAGGTACATTGTCTCTCTTAATTAATAGCTTCTCCCTATAAGTTTAATTATTGAAGAAACTAGATCGTTTGTCTTGTAGAGTTTTCCGAATCTGATTTTGTTTGTTGCATCCTCATGAGCTTAAACATGTTTCTTTTGCCTTTTTGGTTTCCTTTAAATTAAACTAGAAATATATCAGGTTCATGTTTGATTTTCTTCTCTTTGGGGGGTAGGGTAAGTGGGTGAGAAGTAGAGGTACTTCATAGATAGGTACATAATGTCCATACCTTTTTTGTGTTTGCGATGTTAGTAACCATTCAATGATCATTACTCAGATTCATTATTTACATGGGGGCTGCAAAACAATGATCTTATTCTGTCATTCTTTCTTCATTTATTATCTGGAATAAAAGAGAAACTTCTTATTTACATTAAGGTGTACTGTATATAGGAAGGGCAAAGCAGTGATTGATTCTTTACCCATACTTGCTAATTTTTTAAATAATTAATTGGTTTTCTTGCACCCTTCAAAGGTAACTATGGAGGCTTTCTCCACAGTAATCATGAACTCATGGTTTTAAACTCGTGCTTCAATCTATTGTAATAATTGTTCTTATTGTTCACGGCTAATCCGATTTTGGCCAGTGGGAGCCTCTGTTAATTCCTAAGGATCTTTCAACATGAGCCTAGAAGTTTTATTAACATCCTTCTTTCCTGAATATTCCAGATTAATCCTACCACTTTTTCCCCCCTTAGACCTGGAACTAGCTATTTCTTCTAGGAGCTTATTCCTTTAGGTGGGAAATGGTATTTACAGACCAAAAATTTTGTCACTGGGAGATTCTTACTGCTATTGGGTTGATCATTGTTTTTTTCATCTTTTTAGTATACAGAGCTAGGAAACACAGTGTTGTTTTTGATACATAATGATTTCATCTTGATCCTTCCCAATCAAATTCGGGTTTTTACTTAAATTTATGCTTTTACTTAAATCATGCATTTATATTTCCATTCTTTTATGCCAAAAACCTTGGTTCCTAATGACACCAATATAATTACTCATTATTCATTTGTATTTCCTCGTTACACACATGCAACAGTCTCAGAATAACAACAACATTACTTCTAACAATATGATTACTGAAAACAGATTAAGATTTTATTTGGGGGGCAGTTTTTCTTTGTTCTTAGATTACATCTCTCAAGAAATGTATAGTCAAATTGCTCTGCTATGAAATCATTTGAAATAGTTTCTTGGTGCTTGTGTTTATGCCACCAACTTGATGTGTAGTTTTGTTTTTTAGAGTTTTTAAAATTTTAATTTTGTTTTGTAATTATAAACAATTTTATGCAATTTCCAAATCTAGCAAGTAAGGTATATTCATAAAAGTTTAACTTCCTGTTACCACACCGTGCTATTCCTGTGACCACAATCCTACTATTCTCTGTCCATCCCCACTCCTAATAGGTAGTCTTTTATCATTTCTTTTTTAGTTTTTAATTTTTAGCTTATGCTTCTATCTTTTAATTTATAAACAAAGTTGTGTATGTAGTTATATTTATGTTCTCTATTTCTTAAATAAATGGTAGCATCCTACATATACATTTTTCCATTTATAAAGTTAAAAAAATATATATATATATATTTGGAGACCAGTCAATAGTGGTTTTGAATTTATTCCTCATTCGTTTTTATAGCGTCATAGTATTCCATTTTCTGAACACATCCTTAATTGCTCTATTCCCTCAATCACTTACACGTGCAACGTTCTTCTTCCTCTTTTACTGTGGAAAGATCTCAAATCTCAGCAACTGAAAACACTGAAAGTTTCATCTCTCTAGATTAGGCAGGGAAGTAGGGATTTCTCAAGGCTTGGTATGGGCCAGCTAGTAACTTGAGAAATAGAAAGGCAGCTGGAGAGTCTTCCCTTTTATTTTCAGAAAGATTCTGAAACTCTGAACTGGAGTCCTGTTCTCTTGACATTATCATCTTTTTTTCTACAAAACAATGTATCTTAAACCTGAATTTTGAAAGAATTGCCAGAGCTGCTTTATGCCCCTCTTCCTGACCTTCTGACTTAAAAGGTTTAGGGTGGAGCCCAATAATTTATATTTTAATCAACATCTCTATCATTCAAATGTAGGTGGTATTACCACACCAAAAACTAACCTGATGGCTTAGAGGGGCTTTTTAGCCATACAATATAAATAAAAACAGTGCTTTGCTATACAATGGAAGCCTCAAAAGACCTTTGCCTCCTCCAACTCTTGCTTTTCTGACCAAACTATACAAAGCCCTAAATCTTTCTAATTGAGGTTCCGGATCTGTCACTGGATTACATTCTGTGAATCCCTTAATGGGAGTGATGTAGGTCATTGGAGGTTCTCAAACTGGCATGCATCATACACACCTGTTTGGTCTCTAGGAAGTAAAGCTGGGTACCTGCATGTTTAGTAAGTTCCACAGGTGATTCTGATACACTCCCAAGTATGAGAACTACTGATATAAAGGAGTTATAGATATTTAAGCTGAACCTCGCATATTCTCCTAAGAATTCCTCTCTTCTTTCTTAATTGACCATATTCTTGATGAGTCAGCTATTAGCCATTTGTATTCTGGTTTTTTTTTTTTTCCTTGTTTAAAGCACTGCTTTACCCATCTAATAGAAAAGAGTAGTTATTTCACTCCTGTGCAAACCAAGCTGCAATTTATCTTTGACCACTTGGAACATTAAAATCTAGGTGAACCTCACAACTAAGGCTCTGCCTGAGGTCAGAGGGAGTATCCTCACTGCTTTGAGCAAAATGCCTGGCAACTCTGCATTTGATAAAATATCAGAACAATTTATATCCTTATAAGCTTATTCCCTTTCTTTCCTCTTGTGCAGAAATGTTAATTCACAGTCAAAGGAGTAACAAGTGCATACCTAAATCCACAAATCTTTGGGGGCCCATCTTCATACTTCTGCAGATCCTGACCTGGTTTGGGTTATGCCTTCTTTTATCCATGCTCACCTGAGAGAACAAATGTTTTCCTTATTCTGGTTTCTGCATATATAGAGGTCTGAAATCTGGCTCTAGCTGGTCATTTCATTGCTTCCCTCTTAAAACAGACTATTGGACCTATGAAACTTGTAATTAATTTGGTATTGATTACAGGTAAACAATTGGAGTTAGTTAACCTGATTAAAAATGTAACCACCTGAATTCTGGTAATCCATTAACCTCAGTTAATATTAACATAGCTTTATTTTGTTTTTAGATTTGCAGATATTCACATTCTATCACTATTCTTGAAAGGAAGGCAAAGTGACCACTGTTATTCTCTTACTCTAGGGTGCAAAATGGAACTTCAGAGCACTTACTCAACCTCTCTGATTTAGGTCACACATCTAATAAGTGGTTGAGCAAATACTCAATTTTGAATTCTGGTATTCTTTCTGTTATAAAACACAGCTCTAAAAAAAAAGGATAATTCAAAGTAGCTTTCAGTATTACAATGCAAATAAAATAGTTTTAGGAAAGGTCAAAAACCAATTAAGAAAGAGAATGCAGCTAAGTGCCTGGGATGGATTTATTTTTAGAGTTTGGCATTAATTTTGGCTTTGAGTTTTCTGTTAGCCAAGACAAAAAGGAAAGCCTTTGGTTCATACAGTACTCATCTGATTAAAGAAAGCACATGAATTCAGATGACATGCAGATGATTTCCTGGCACTAATTTCTGTGAAGAATATATTGCATGAATCCTAGTAAGGAACATTTGTAGCAATGAATTATACCTCCACTGATGATTTTGTAAAGGACTGCAAATAAACTTTATATGATGAGTTCTCATACTCTTCTGAATCAATGCCATGTAATTCATTTGCAGGGTTTCACTATTTTAGATATTAGGCACCAAAGGTACAAAATATATGCTTAAAAAAACATTTTCACTAGGTTTTAGTGTTGATGTGATATGTATTTTTTCTATTCTTTTATTTTAACCTACTTATTTCTGTATATTTAAAATGCTTTTCTCATAGTTAGTATATAGTTGGGTCTTGCTTGCTTGCTTCTTTTTTAACCCAATCTGTCAATCTTTGCCTTTTAATCAGGGTATTTAGACCATTTACTTCTAATGCAATTATTCATGGGGTTAGGTTAAATCATATTGTGATTTGTTTTTTGTTTGTCCCATCTGTTCTTTGTTCTCCTTTTCATTTTTCTGCCTTCTTTTGTGTTGAGAATTTTTTTCTTCCAATTTATGTCTTTTGTTGGCTTATTAGCAATAGTTTTAAAAAACTATGTTTTTTTAAAGTTTAAGTTAAAATATACATATTTTAACTCCACCTGCAGAGGAATTATATCTTTTCATGTATATGAACGTTACATCTATGTACTTCTGTTTCTCCTCTTTCAGACTATATGCTACTTTTATCATACATTTTATTTTTACATGTTATAAACCCCCAATACATTTTATTGTTTAAATAGTGATATTTAAAAAAATTTAAATAGTAAAAAAATTCTTACCTATTACCCTTGTAGTTATCATTTACTGATGCACTTCATTCTTCTCTGTAGATCCATATTTCTATCTGATACCATTCTCCTTCTGCCTGATAAATTCCTTTAAAATTTCTTGTATTGCATATCTTTTGTTGATGAATTGTTTCAGCTTTTGTATGTTTGAAAAGGTTTTTATTTCATCTCTGTTTTTGGAGAACAACTATACTGGATATTTAATTCTGGGTTGACCGTCTTTTTTTTTTTTTTCTTTCCATACTTTAAAGATGTTATTTCACCATCTTCTTGCTTTCATTAATCCTAACGAGAAATCCAGTATCACCCTTAGCTTTTTCTTCTGTATATGATGTACCATTTTTCTCTGGCAGCTTTTAATATTTTCTCTTTATCACTGGTTTTGAGCAGTTTTTAAATGAAGTTTTGTGAAGTTTATTGTTGTGCCTGGAGTTTGTTGAACTTTATATGTTTGTGGTTGTCCTATAGCTTGATGCCATTCTATATCCTTGGTTTCTCTAATATTTTAAGCATATAGAATAAAATTAATTATATTAATTCTTTTAAGGTTTTCTGCTGTTAATTCTATCATTTGAGTCAGTCTGGGTCAGTTTTGATTGATTGGTTTTTCTTCTTAATATGGGTCATATTTTCCTGCTTCTTTGCATGCCTTCTAATCTTTGCATGCCAGACATTGTGAATTTCATCTTTTTGGGTTCTAGTTATTTTTGTATGTATCCTTGAGCTCTGTTCTTGGATGTGGTTAAGGTGCTTAGACATAGTTTGATCCTTTTTTTGTACTGCTTTGTAGATTTGTTAGTTGGAATTAGAGCATTGTTTAGTTCTAGATCTAATTATTCCCCACTACTGAGGGTATAATTGAGGGTAGAGTGCCTTGTGAGCACTCTACCCAATGCCTAGGGATTTTGAGGTTTTCCATTCTGTCTGCTGAGAACTGGTACTACTTGCAGCCCTTTGTGAGTGTGGGGCAGTCTTCCATCTGATCATTTCAGTTGGTTCTTTCCCCAACCCTGAATAGTTTCATCACACATAGGCACTTTTCAGTATTTTGCTAAATACTTGAGAGAGACTGTCCTAAGATTTCTGGGTCCCTCTCTCTCTGTGCAGCTGTCTCCTCAGCACTCTGTCCTGCAAACTGCAGAAGCCTTGGTCTTTCTATCTATCAGCTCCAATTCTTCTACATAAGAAGTTAGTTGGGCTGTTCCTCAATTCCCCCTCCCTAGGCACATCCTGGAGTCTCAAAAACTTTCTCAAGGCAGTAGGCTGGGGGCAGTCATATGGGCTCGTCTCATTTGTTTTCTATGTCTCAGAAATCATTGTCCTTCGTTACCTGATATCCAGTGTCTGAAAACCATTGATTCTATATTCTGTATTTTTGCTGCTGTTGTTGTTTCAGGTGGAATGGAAATTGGCAAGAAGCAGAAGTCTCCGTTAGTTTTAAATGTAGGTTAAATAGCCAGTAGTTAATGATGAGCTCTTTAAAAGCTGAGTTGTGGTGACATTAAATATTCACTGTGGGTGATTTTGACTCTTTCCTTCAGAGGTTGGTATAAAAGGATTGGGGCAGTCAACTATAAAACTAAGCTGAATGTGCAACCTTAAGTGAAGTGTAGTGTTCTGTGAAACGGAATCTTTCTCCATATAACTTGTGCAGGTAAGTTGTGGTTAAGGCCCCAGAACATACATCTGCTCCCATCTTTTTCTTACTGCCCAAGAAGGCTCTGTGGTAGTATAAGGAACACTTTACCCATTAGTAGACTAGTATCCTACCTCTGCATGTTTGGCAAGTGAATTTTGGTTCCCATAATTTTTCTTGAAGTGCCAAGAATGTATTCAGTTCCACTGGATTAAAGAGTATATAATTATCTGCTTTCATCAGAAGCAACTTCTAGGAAGAGATCAGTGCTATGAAGCCTGTTGGGAGATCTGCATTTGTAAGGAGATAGTTTCAGCAAGGATAAGTCATATCTTAACATCTTAGTCTTAAATGACGGATTTGTTGCAAAAAAAATAGAAGTGGATGGAATCAGTGCTAAGACTTTTTTCCTGTGGCAGCATTTCAGAATAATATATTGTAGCTCGATTTGTGCTTGTGCCTCTCCTTTCAGTTAATATTAGAGTCAGAAGCCTGATCAGATCCAGCTGTTTTTTTCTTCTTAATCAATGCTTGTGGATAGGGGGAAATCTGTAAGGATATTAATGAAATCAGAAATCTCATATGAGTGAGGTGGTTGAATTGTATTTTTCTTCTTAATGAGATATGATTACAGATTTATTTCTTCAGTTACAGAGATTCTGGGATGCTAATGTGCCCTTACATTTGTTCAGTATTTTATATGGGACCAGAATTTTGTATTTTATTTTGCTCCATTACCTTGTTAGTTGTCCTTTCTCTGCATATCTGAGAAATATTTTTCTTCCCTATTTTTTTTTCACTGTGAAAAATAACATATACTAAACATATACTAAAAAGCAATAAATTTCAAAGCACACTGCAGCAGTTGGCTATAGGACACATTTCTACAGATTTCACCATGGGATCGACAATGCCTTCCTGACCAGAAGGGGGAAAAGAATTGTAACAAATAAGGTATCAGTGGCTGAGAGAGTTTACATAGAGTCTAGAGGCTACTCTGGAGATATTGCTACTTATCATGGTTTGCAAAACCTCTTCCCTGTTTTTAAAATTCATTGAATTTTAATCCATTGTATTTTAGTTTCTTCCTTGCTATAAAGCAGATATCATGCAATGGATTGGCTTGAGCAAAGGGAACTTATTGGCTCAAGGTTGTGAGACTATGAGAAGTCTAAATCAAGGCATCGTCAAGGTAATACTTTTTCCTGAAGACTGGCATTCTGGGGCTGGCTGCCAGTAATCCTTGGTCTTTGTCTCCTCTGTTCCATGGCAGTGCACATGGTGGCTTCTCCTAGCCTCTCCCTTCTCTTCTGGGTTCCATTGACTTCCAGCTTCTTGCTTCCTGTGACTTTTTCTATGTCAGAATTTAATTTTTCTTAAAAGGGCCTCCAGTAGTAGGATTAAGACTCATATTGATTTGAGGTGGGCCATTCCTTAACTCAAGTACCCTCATCAAAAGAACCTGCTTACAATGGGTTCACACCCACAGGAATGGATTAAATTTAAGGACATGTTTTTCTGGTGTGCATAGCTCAAAACCACCACAAAAATTGTGACTGTGTGTTCTAGTTTGCTAGCTGCTGGAATGCAATGTACCAGAAACGGAATGGCTGTTTAAAAAGGGAATTTAATGAGTTGCTAGTTTACAGTTCTAAGGCCGAGAAAATGTCCCAATTAAAACAAGTCTATAGAAATGTCCAATCAAAGGCATCCAGGGAAAGATACCTTGGTTCAAGAAGGCGGATGAAGTTCAGGGTGTCTCTCTCAAGTGAGAAGGCACATGGCGAACACAGTAAGGGCTTCTCTCTCGGCTGGAAGGGCACATGTCATCTGCTAGCTTTCTCTCCTGGCTTCCTATTTCATGAAGCTCCCCGGGAGGCGTTTTCCTTCTTCATCTCCAAAGGTTGCTGGCTCATGGACTCTCTGCATCTCATGGTTTCATTGTTCTGCTCTCTCTGAATCTCTCATTCTCCAAAATATTTCCTCTTTTATAGGACTCCAATAAACCAATCAAGACCCACTCAAATGGGTGGAGACATGTCATCCCCTAATCCAGTTTAACAACCATTCTTAACTAAATCACATCAACCAGGGAGATGATCTCATTACAGTTTCAAATATACAGTATTGAATAGGGATTATTCTACCTTTAAGAAATGAGATTTATATTAAAACATGGTTTTTCTTAGGGGGCATACTTCCTTTCAAACCAGCACACTGTGTTTTGTTAAATTAACTAATGCATCATCTGCCAGGCTTCTTTATGGCAAATAGGATTATAAAATCTTACATGTCTGGTTTATATCATTTGCTTTGAGCAAGAGATTAACCACTCCCATAGAAATAATAGTCTCCCTAATGTTTTTCAGGTTTGTCTAAGGATTTTGAAGAAGGTACTATAGGAAATAAATAAATACTTGGATTGTGGAAATTACCTTTCCTTTAGTAGTTTTCAGTGAGACTGGGTTGTTAGAGGCATTTTAGTTTTCCTTTATATATCACAGTCTCTGCTTCTTACAGTGATTTCCTCACTGCCTTTCTTAAGGAAGAGAGGCCTCCCTTATTAAAATTCGTTTAACAGTGATTATTGCTTGCTTAAATAAAAAAAAAAGTTCTACTCAGTCTGCTATGCACTGTGAAGGTATAAGGAGGGCTGAATTAAACCTCCTGCCCCCTTGAGCTGCACTGTCAAATAGGGTAGCCAACTAGCCACATATGGTGATTTCAATGTAAAGTTAGCTAATCAGTTCCTGAGTCACATTAGTCATAATACGAGTGCTTCATAGCCACATGAGACAAGTGGCCATCATGTTGGACAGTGCAGATAGAGAACTGTCCATTTGTTAGAGCTTGAGAGTTTGTTATATAGATGTCTACCCAAAACATAGTTGTTGTAGTGATATGTTCATTCTTGGAGTGACGTTAACCAAGGGATATCCAGGAAAACAGAAACACAAACAAAAACATGCAACTGAAAATTATTGATTGTTGGAGTATTGATGTGTTCTTGTCACTATATCTGCCCTTAACATTAGATTTTTCCCCAAAATTTGTCCCTCAAGAAAGAAGTTATATCTATTCAAGTTCTTAAAAAACTGTCATATCACTGATCAAACTTTCAACTTTATTTTGAACATCCAAATGTCCTTTATGAATGCTTATTTATGATGCTTAAAGAAGTCGCTTGGCAGAATTACTTAAAAAAAAAAAAAGAAAAGAAATTTAACACAAATTTAATTATTTGGGTTTGACTTCCCAAAGTGTTGCAAATTGTTGTAAACAAGCCTTTTAATGAAAGGTGAAATAAAACTCTATGTTACTTTACTATGGAGATCACAATTATGTGCCTGCAGGAGAAATGAAAAACTATCCTATTTACTGAATGGGTACTTAGGGTAATAGTGTCATATATATATATATCCTAAGCAACCTGGATGAGATGATTTGCTAAGGAAAATATCACTAGAAAAGTGATAATAAAGATTATTTCATGATGGTGGACATGTGCATGGGGAGAATTTGAATAAAATTCTTAATAATGTGTAAGCAGAGAAAAAACAAAGCACTTTTCTGTGATTTCTTTTCAAAGATTATTTCATGATAGTAGACATATGTGCATGGAGAGAGTTTGAGTAAAATTCTTAATAATGTATAAGAGGAGAAAAAACAAAGCACATGTACGCATAGCTAAATAAAAGAAAAATTATACCTAGACATTTAACCATTTCAATTTCTTCCCTAAAAGTTAATATATTCAGGTTATCTAAAACAATATCTTATTTTCTTAAAAAGAGTCATCTCATTTGGAAAATAGTAGATTTTCTTATATTCAGGGCTTTTTTCCCTTATATTTAGGATTCAGTTAAATTTGGGCATATAAAATTTCTGCTTCTGGAGGTACTCTTACTTTTTCCCCAAGAGTTTGCAGAGGTGGGTTGATTAAAATTTATTACGTCACTGAAAGTGAAATCAGAAGACTACTGAATAATCCCTTTAAAATGGATTTTAAAATGTAGAAAAATCGATGTGTCTATAAATGTGTTAAAAGTGCACAGAAAAAAAACCTGGAAGGAAATACCAAAATGTTAACAGTGGTTCTCTCTGGGCTGTAGGTTTAGGATGGTTTGTATTTGCTCCTTTATTTATTTATTTTTGTTTCCTAATTTTCTATAATGAATATGCATTATTTTTATAATTATAAAAATAAAAGAAAACTTAATGATCACTTAAAGAGGATGTGCTAACAAAAACTCTTGATTTTATTTTATAGATCCATGCTTTCTACATTTGTTAAATAAATGGAAAGGAGATTCTTTGGACAAAAAGACTTACTCCATGTGGATGTCATTTCCTAAGAGAAAATGTATTATCTAGATAGCACTTTTGTTTTGTTTTTTGTTTGTTTGTTTTTAATCTTTAACAATATCCAGGATGTTATGCAAATGATGCATCTTCACAATTCTTATCCAAATTATTAAAACTTAAGATTCTTCGGCATATATGGAAAACATTGCATGGCCAATCCACAGTCTGAAAGAAACATCTAAATGCCAACTGCCAGAATGCTAGGATACTCACAGGAAAGATTGATTACATGTAAAATAATTTAAAAGTGCTCAGCGTTTTTCAGCCCATTTCACATTAATTTCTGATGAAATAATGTAGAAAGATTACTTTGGGGTTGAAGGTAATTTTGGTCTGCTTTTTTTGATCATGACTTTCTGTGACCTTGAATAAGTCAAGTTGTATATTTCTAATTTCCTCTATATTACTCCTTATTTTCTATTCCAGGAAAACTTTTTTTTTTAATGTAAATTGCTTTGACCTATTTGGAAGAAATGCATGTTCTAAGTAATTTGAATATAAATCTATTCTTGGTATGCAATTTCTCCTCTTTTTCTACTTCAGTGCCACTTGTTACATCATACACAGTAACAAAATGGCTTATTTCTTTGCATGTTTTTGGATGAGTGGAAAAAAGGAAAAGATTAGGAAGTCTCTGTATTTAGAAAGGGACTTTTTGAGATCTCCCAGAGGATGTGAGCTAAAAGACTAACCCTCTTTACTGCCTTACAAAATATAGTACAGATGACCTGCATGTAAAAATGCACTGCCTGTTGCTTTGGACATCACTTGACACTAAGAAGCTATGCATTTTGTATTTTTGCATGTCAGAATCTTAGCCAGAGGAATTAAAAATAAATATTTAAGTAGGTTCCTGACTTTTCCTATCAAGGAGGCACCGAGACAGGCAATTTACTTTGCGAGTCTTTTTGTTCGTCTGTTTTTATGCTGCAGAGAAATGTGATGTTTGCTTCTGATGATTCCAAATGCGCATGCATTATATGATCAGAGCAGAGTATAGAAAATGCCAGTGCAATCTGTGGAGAGCTGTATGATAACATGTGACCCTTGTGACAGAAATAAATGTGCCCTGGCTAAAAGGAGCCATTAATCTGACTGAAAATATTACCACACAGTGTGCACATTAATCCTTGCAGTTTAATGGCAGCCACCCTCATATATAAAACCTACTCAGTGTTTTCACAAATGTCTGATCAGTAGACAGCTGCACTGATGCTAACTGTGACAGTTGTAGGGCACTTGGGTAAAATCTTTCCATGTCAAGTGAAACTGAATTTCTAAATGCTCTTGTTCTGAAATAGAACATTGATTCTTAGATTAAGCGAGATTAGCAGTATGGGCTAATTTCAGCATTTTTGGTTTGATATTTTGAAAAATTTATAAATTTGGGCCCAAACAAAATGATTTTTTTTTTTGCTGCACCCAAACTCCTTCACTTAGATAGAAGGTGATTTAAAACTTATGCTGAAAGTCTTCTTGTCCAGTTTGATTGACACTTATCGTTGGTTAATTTAAAAAGTCATAAAAAATTAAAAATATATGCCATCAATTTTAAATTGTAATGGTTATACATACATACATCTATCATCCATCTATCTATCTATCTATTTTTATTTATTTGTCAATATTTGTCATAAGGGCAAGGCATTTTCTTCACTGACTTGAGTTCTATGACATCTTTCTTGCATAAACCACATCCATGATGCGATCTCTGTGATTTTCAATCTCTTTCTCTCTAAAATGAAGTTGTAATTTAAGGACATTGTGAAACAATCTAAATGCAAAATCTTCCTAGAATTTTACTGTATTTCTCCCCAAACTTATCACTTATTTAACCGATACCTAATTTGTTAATACTTTTTTAAATGACTCATCTTTACCAAGTTTTTTCAAGCACTTTTTTTAATCAATTTTATTGTGATGTATTCACATGTCATATGATCCATCCAAAGTATACAATAATGGCTTGCAGTTTGATAATATAGTTGTGCATTTATCACCACAATAAAATTTAACATGTTCACTACTTCCCTCCCAAAAAGAAAGAAAAATAGAGAGGAAAATGCAAAACAACACACACCCCTTATCCCCTTATTATTATTATTATCTTTACTCATCTTCCCATACACTGGCTAAGGGAAGTGTCAGACACAAGGATTTTACAATTATACCGTCACATGATGAAAGCTATATAGTTATATAATCCTTATCAAAGATCAAAGCTACTGGATTACCTTAAACAATTTCAGGTATTTCCTTCTTAGCTACTCTAATACACAAGGAAATAAAAAGAAATATCTATGTAATGAGTCAGTAGTCATAATCATTTGTTAAATCCTAATTATCTTAGTTACACCTCATCCTTCTCAATTGATCATTCTCTTGCTCTTTGCGGATATCTGGGTAATGGCCATTTTAATTTCTCCATGCTAGAAAGGGTGTTAACCTTATGGGGTAGAGGAATGAAACTGGTTGATGTTCTTAGAGAGATTGCTGCCTCTGGGTTTCAGGGCTTATTTGGCATAGGAATAATCTGGAGGCCTTAAGTTTCTGAAAAAATATTTAATAGAAAAATTTTATAGAGTCTTAGATAGAGCTCAGAGTATTCTTTAGGGTTTTCAAGAATACTCTTGGTTGGGACTTGGCATACTGTGGTAGCTTGCAATATCTGGCTGAAGCTTGCATTAAGAGTAACTTCCAGAATACCCTCTCTTTTCTGTTTGAAATCTCTTATCCACTAGAACTTTATTTGGTTTCATTTCTTTCCCCCCTTTTGGTCAAGTAGGCATTCTCAATCCCATGATGCCAGGGCCACTTTCATCCCTAGGAGTCATGTCCCACATAGGAGAGAGGATAATGAGTTTATTTGCAGAGTTCGTGGAGAGAGAGAGAGGCCACATCTGAGCAACAAAAGAGGTTCGCTGGGGGTGACTGTTAGGCATCATTATAAGTAGGCTTACCTTCACCATTAAAGAAATAAGCTTAATAAGGGCAAGCCTCAAGACCACGGGCTTGGATTTTTAAATTGGGAGTCCCGAATGCTTGAGAGAATATCAGGAATTTCCCAGGTGGGGAAATGTAATAGTTCCACACTTTTCCCCAGTCCTTCAAGGGGACTTTGTAAATATACCTAAAGTACATTAGAATATATTGGGGTATTGCCTTAACCTTTATAGAATAACAAGATCTCATTCCCTATTCTAGGTTCCATGTAGTTATGTTGTTCAATGCTGACTTTCAGAGCTGCAAAACTCTAGCTCTGATTTTCAGGTGTCACACAGATACACAAAATTCCACTAAATGACCAGGTTATACACAAAGAGCACAGCATCTCAGAATTTAGAAATAACAGTTCAAGCTAAGGAATAGATGTGACTGCTATAAGAACTTACATTCTAGGAATCTTTACAGTGAACCTTACTGAATATTCTGTGCTCCTTAATCACTCATTGCCCAATCTCTGCCCACGTTATATCCCCTGATTGCCTATGCTCTCTAATTCAATTCTTAAGCTTTTGCTTATTATAATTAGTTTATATATTAGTGAGATCATACCATATTTATTCTTTTTTTCCTGTGATATTTCTCTTAACAATGTCCTCAAGGTTCATTCACTTCGCTGCATGCCTTACAGCTTCATTTCTTCTTGCAGCCACTCAGTATTCTGTTGCATGTATACCCCACGGTACACCCTTCCATTCATCAGTTGATGTATCCTCAGGCCACCTCCATCCGTTGCAAATCATGAATAATGCCACCATAAACACCAGTGCACAAATGCCTATTCCTGTCCCTACTTTCGGTTCTTACAAGTATGCACCTAATAACACCGTTGTAGGATCATATGGCAACCCTATACTTAGCCTCCCATGGAACCACCAGGCTGTCCTCCAGAGGGGTTGCACCAGTCTACTTCCCTACCAATAGTGAATAGCTACATCTCTTTCTCCACATCTTCTCCAGCACTGGTATCTTTCTGTTTATTTTTTGAACAGTTTTATTCAACCACCATACAATATATTCTAAGTGTACAATAAATGGCTACCAGTGTAATTACATAGTTATGCATTCACCACCACAATCTCTATAGCATTTCCATTTTCCCACTAAGAAAGAAGAAAAAGAAAGAGAGAAACAAAACAAAACAAAACAAAACAACAACAAAAAAAGTGAAACACCAACAGTAAGAATCTCAAATCCTCCCTTATATCTGCTTCTTATCAACATTTAGGTTTGGTGTATTGCCTTTGCTACAATTAATGAAAGAATATCATAATGTTACTGCTACTTGTAAATCTTAGTTTGTATTAATTGTATTTTTTCCATGTACCATCCCATTTTTAACACCTTGCAATGGTGACATTCATTTTTTTCTCCCTCATATAAAAACTCTCTTATGTTTGTATATTTAATCACCATCATTGTCCACTGTAGGTTTTGCTTAGTTATACAATCCCAGTTTTTATCCTCTATCTTTCCTTCTTGTGTCCTACATGCCCCTGGCCTTCCACTTTCAACCATATTCACAGTCAGCTTTGTTCATTATATTTACAATATTGTGCTACCATTCACATAGTATTGTGCTATCCATTTCTGAATCTTTACAATCAATTCTATTGAATATTCTGTACTTCTTCAGCATCAAATGCCCAATCTCTACCCTCTTTCTACCTCCTGATAGACAGTGTTCTCAGTTTTAATGCATAAGGTTTGTTTATTATGGTTAGCTCATATTAGTGAGACCATACGGTATTTGTCCTTTTGTTTCTGGCTTATTTCATTCAACATAATGTCCTCAAGGCTCAACCACCTTGTTGCATGCATCGTGAATTTATTCTGTCTTATAGCTGCACAGTATCCCATCATATGTATATACCACAGTTTGTTTATTCAGTTGTCTGTTGATGGACATTTGGGCTGTTTCCATCTCTTTCAATCATGAATAATGCCTTTATAAACATTGGTTTGCAAATGTCCATTCATGTCCTTGCTTTCAGTTCTTCCTAATATCTGTCTAGTAATGGGATTGCTGCATCATATGGTAATTCTATACTTAGATTCCAGAGGAACTGCCGAACTGCCTTCCAGAGCAGCTACACCATTCTATATTCCAACCAGACAGTAAATAAGTGTACTTGTTTCTCTACATCCTCTCCAGCACTTGTAGTCTTCTGTTTTGGTTTGTTTGTTTTTTATAATGGCCAGTCTATAGGTGTAAGATGATATCTCATTTTGGTTTTGATTTTTATTTCCCTAATAGCTAAGGAAGTTGAGCATCTTTTCATATGCTTATTATTATTTTTTTTTTGCATTGGCAGGCACCAGAAATTGAACCCAGTTCTCTGGCATAGCAGACAAGAACTCTTCCTGCTGAGCCACTGTGGCCCACCCTTTTCATATGCTTTTGACCCATGTTTTCCTCTTTGGAAAAGTATATCTCCATGTATTTTACTCATTTTTTGATTGGATTGTTTGCTTTTTGTTGTTGTTGAGTTGTAGGATCTCTTTATGCATTCTGGATAATAAACCCTTATCCAATACATGATTTCCAAATATCCTCTCCCATTGTGTAGGCTGCCTTTTTACTTTCCTGACAAAGTCCTTTCACATGCAAAAAATATTCAGTTTTGGGGCATTCCCATTTATCTCTTTCTTCTTTCATTACCCACATTTTGGCTATAGCGTCTCCTGGTAGGAGGTAGTTTCTTAAGGATACTACCACCAGATCTGTAAGATATTTCTGTACATTTTCTTCTAAAAGTTTTATGGTCTTAGCACTGATGTTTAGGTCTTTGATTCATTTTGAGTTAGTTTTTGTGTAAGGTATGAGATATGGGTCCTCTTTCATTCTTTTGGATATGGATATCCAGTTCACCAAGCACCATTTGTGGAAGAGGCTGTTCTAAACCAGTTGGATCAACTTGACCGCCTTAGCAAAAATCGTCTGTAGGTGAGAGGGTCTATTTCTGAACATGCAACCTGATTCCATTGGTCAGTATATCTATTTTTATGCCAGTACCATGCTGTTTTCACCACTGTAGCTTTGCTACATGCTTTTAAAGTCAGGTAGTGTGAGACCTCCCCCTTCATTTTTCTTTCTCAAGATATTTTTAGCTATTTGGGGTACCTTGCCCTTCTAAATAAATTTGATTATTCATTTTTCTGTTTCTACAAAGTAAGTTGTTAGGATTTCAATTGGTATTGCATTGAATCTATAGATTAATTTGAGTAGAATTGATATTTAACTATATTTAATTTTCCAATCTGTGGATACCATATGTCCTTCCATTTATTTAAGTCATCCTTGATTTTTTAAGTAATGTTTTGAAGTTTTCAGTGTATAGGTCTTTTATGTCCTTGGTTAAATTTATTCCTAAATATTTGATTCTTTTGGTGGCTACCATAAATGGAATTTTCTTCTTGATTTTCTCCTTTAATTGCTCATTCCTAGTACATAGAAACACTACTGATTTTTGCATGTTGATTTTGTATCCTGCCACTTTGCTGTACTCGTTTATTAGCTCTAGTAGCTTTGCTGTAAACTTTGTAAGATTTTCTACATGTAGGATCAGATCATCTGCAATCAGTGAAGGTTATACTTCTGCCTTTCCACTTTGGATGCCTTTTATTTCTTTTTCTTGCCTAATTGCTATAGCTATAACTTTAAGCACAGTGTTGAATAATAATGGTCACCTAACCCAGTTTAGGAACCACTCTTGATAGGGTTACATCTCCAGGGAGATGATCTAATTACAGATTCAAACATGTGGTATTGAATAGGGATTATTCCACCTTTACGAAATGGGATTTAGATTAAAACATTGTCTTGTTCCTGATCAAGTGTGATATTAGCTGTGGGTTTTTCATATATTCCCTTTATCATGTTGAAGAAGTTACCTTCTATTACTATCCTTTGAAGTGTTTTCATCGAGAAAGGATGCTGAATTTCGTCAAATGCCTTTTCTGCATCAATCGAGATAATCATGTGATTTTTCTCCTTTAATTAGTAATCTGGTGTATTACATTGATTGGTTTTCTTGTGTTGAAACATCCTTGCATACTAGGAATAAAGCCTACTTGGTCATGGTGAATTCTTTTAATGTGTTGGTGGATTTGATTTGTAAGTGTTTTGTTTAGGATTTTTGAATCTATGTTCATTAAAGAGATTGGTCTGTAATTTTTGTTTCTTGTAGTATCTTTGTCTGGCTTTGGTTTTAGGGGGATGTTGACTTCATAGAATGAATTCAGTAGCTTCCCCTCCTCTTCAGTTTTTTAGAAGAGTTTGAGCGGGATTGGCCAAATTCTTTCTTGAATACTTGTAGAATTTACATGTAAAGCCATCTGGTCCTGGACTTTTCTTTTTTGGGAGCTTGTTGATACTTGATTTAAATATCTTTACTTGTGGTTGTTTTGTTGAGGTCTTCTATTTCTTCTCAAGTCATTGTTCGTTATTCGTTCTTTTCAAGGAAGTTATCCATTTCATCTAAGTTGTTTAGTGTGCTGGTTTGAAAGGATGTATGTCCCCTTTTAATCTAAATCCCATTTCATAAAGGTGGAATAATCCCTATTCAATACCATATGTTTGAATCTGTAATTAGATCATCTTCCTGGAGATGTAACCCTATCAAGAGTGGTTCCTAAACTGGGTTAGGTGACCACATGTCTCCACCCATTTGGGTGGGTCTTGATTAGTTTTTGAAGTCCGATAAAAGAGGAAACATTTTGGGGAATGAGAGATTCATAGAAAGCAGAGCAGAACAACATAGCCACGAGAAGCAGAGTCCACCAGCCAGTGACCTTTGGAGATGAAGAAGGAAAATGCCTCCCGGGGAGCTTCATGAAACAGGAAGCCAGGAAGAGAAGCTAGCAGATGATGCTGTGTTTGCCATGTGCCCTTCCAGATGAGAAAGGAACCCTGACCATGTTCACCAGGTGCCTTTCCAGATGAGAGAGAAACTCTGTGTTCGCCATGTGCCCTTCCACTTGAGAGAGAAACCCTCAATTTCATCGGCCTTCTTGAGTCAAGGTGTCTTTCCCTGGATGCCTTTGATTGGACATTTCTATAGATTTGTTTTAATTGGGACATTTTCTCGGCCTTAGAACTGTAAACTAGTAACTCATTAAATTCCTCTTTTTAAAAGCCATTCTGTTTCTGGTATATTGCATTCCAGCAGCTAGCAAACTAGAACGTCTCATTATCTCCTTTATTTTTGTGGAGCCAGTAGTTATGTCCCCCCCCCCTTCCATTTCTGATTTTATTTATTTCCACCCTCTCTTATTTTATCAGCCTACCTGAGGATTCATCAATTTTATTGATTTTCTCAAAGAACCAACTTCTGGTTTTGTTGATTCTCCCTCTTGTTTTCACATTCTCAGTTTTATTTATTTCTCCTGTAACCTTTGTATTTCTTTCTTTTTGTTTGCTTTGGTCGTAATTTGCTGTTATTTCTCTAGTTCCTCTACATCAGCAATTAAGTCCTCGATTTTTGCTCTTTCTTCTTTTTTAATATAGGTGTTTAGAGCAATAATTTTCCCTTTATTGTTGCATCTTATAAGTTTTGATATTCAAGCATTCTTCTTAATTTTGATGGAAACAATAAATCACTTTTTTCACTCACATTTCATTGATATTTATGATATATCTGATATATACCTTTTTAATTAAATCAGAAGATTACATTAACAAACACAACGAGAATAAATAAGTTTGGGAACAAACCCCTTGATCTAGTGGTAAATATGCAAACCATCTGGTAAGACTAGACACATATAGGCATACTAGAGAAGCCTAGTAGCATGAGGGTTCAGAATATCCAGAGCATTGCTTAGCAGGTTTTACAGAGGAAACACAGGTCATTGTTTAATGAAGCTTGATTTTTCTGTAAATGTCTACAAATGGCTACAGCTGAAAACTGATCAAGAATTTAATTTTTGCCATTGCTTTTCCTTTTCTTCTCCAAATTAAAAGCCTTTATAGTTAATAAAATGCTGATGAAACTGTTGTTAAATAATGTACATGCTAACATTATGTTATAGATTTTAATTTATAATAATTGGCTATTTTACTACTATGTGATACTATATAATAAGTTATAATAAATGACTACTACTTCGTGTATTTATTATATATGCAATATATTTATTGATTGATTTGTAATCCTAGTTTAGTTTTTTCAGGTAGATATGCTGCCAAATATCAAATAAAATTGGAAAGGTGAGGTTATCAAGGATTTAAGTATCCTAATACTCTGATAAGATTCTAGGAGTGTCAGCCGTCCCATATATTGTGTCAGAGGTATAGTAGTATGAGTGGATCTGATCCTTATCAAAAAGTTAAATAAAAGTAAAGTTACTTTTGCTTATTCATAGTACCTGTATGTTTTTTCCCTTCTATAGAAAGTGCATGGGGACTTTTTTAATGGTGACATTTATGGCCCTTGATGGATGCATGCTTCTACCAGACCAAGTCCAGGTATTTTTGTTGGGAATATGGGGAATTGATTTAAGCAAATATCCTTTTTAAAATTCTTTTTAAAAAGAAGGGGGGGAAAGGAGTAAGAAGGTTGTAATAGAAAATTTAATTGGGAAGACTTCAAATACAAAAGAGACTTAATGATGGGCATAAATGTAAATGTTAGGAACATGTTTGAAAGAGAAACTTGGCCTTAGAAAGGAGTCTATAGTAGCAAGTAATTCAAAGACTGTAGGTTTTGAGATTGAGATACACTCATCGCCAGAATAAAAGTGAACATATCTAAATTTCACTGACAAGGATCATAGGTATATTCAAAATGAGAAGAAGCAGCAATTCTGAGGTAAGTAGATTTGGGTGCTACTAGAATAGCCAGGAGTCTCAGTTTTCCCCAGCAGGAAGCAAGGTACATTCTTCAGCCTTCCTAGTTGAACTAATGCAGTGGTCAATGGACCTTGAGTCTAAGGAGACAAATTTCTGTTCATCTTCAACCTTCCCTATTATGCTTTTTCATGCATTCATCTTATTCTTTCCATTATTCTTAATTTAGTCATCTAGATTGCTGCTTTAAAAGGAAAATTTGCCTAAAATGGACTTTTCAAGTAAAACCATCACTGTCCAGGTTTTTGGAATCCTTCTTAACACATTTCATATGGGAAGAGAAGGGACTGTTTTCTCTAATATTGAAAACTTATTTCCTGGAGCACCCCTAATTAACTTGGTTCACAAGTTGAATGATTCGGTAGAATTTAGAGGGTTATGGCATTCAGAGAACAGCAGTCAACTGTCAAAAATCTGTAGGAGATGGTGATAATGACCTCTGTATAAGGTCACTGGTGCTTGAATGCTTGCAGTATTTTGGCACTAGGTATACCATGTCATGCTGATCTTGGAACCAGTGCCAAGACTGACTGTGTGGGGCCAAAAGAACTTTGAGTGCAGTGACACGAGGCAAAAGAGCCTGAGCCTCTAGCCTTGTCTGATTGATCCTTAATAGAAGATGTGCCTTGTCTGAGTGGGTTACGTTAATTTTTCTGTTGGTAGAGACTTGAAGAATCAGTGAATGAGATAAACATTAAGTTTGGAACTTTTAACAGATAATGGCAGCTTTACTCTATGTTCCTGTCACCTAGTACCTAGTAGATGCTTGGTTGTTGAATGAAGAAGGATCAGTTGAACTACATTTTCTGGGTAAGAAACACTGTGTAGAGGTCTAATAGCATTGCTATCTTCATTAGATTTGCAAAAGTAATGAAGTTCCAGGTATGCATTTAAGCATTATAGAGTACTTTCTTTGGGATTATAAGCATAAACGTATTCAGTGATCTCCTAGTTTTATTGGTTTTTATTTGTGAAGAAAAATTAAATAGTATCTTGCCTCTTTTGCTTTCCTTTTAATCATTCATTGTTAAATAGAGGCTTAGGCCATCTGTCTCTGCCAAGATCTGCCTAGATATGGAAGACTGTATAATACAGATACTAAAAAAAAATCTCTAATAATCTGTTTATACTATTATTCTTCAGTCTTCTCCTTAAATAGTTTTAAGTAAATTTCCTACCGACTAAACTGCAAATTTATCTGTTAATTAAAAGCTTTTTTGTTGACGAGGTCTCAGTACTCTTCAGGCCTGTGGGAATTGTACTTAGCTGTCTTTCCTCTTGAAGATAAAATAGAGAACAGGAAATCTTGTGACGGTGAAATACTAAAACTGTCAATTTTCTGATACCAAGATATATTCTTTTGAGAATCAACATTCCAAATGGCTAATCTAGTTAACTCTCAGTGATGCAAGATAGGGCAAAGGGATTTGACCATGTTTTGGCACTTGATTTTATTTTATTTTATGCTGAATCCTGGTTAGGCAATTCTGCCTCATCAATATTCCATAGGTATAGGCATCATTAACCTCAGTGAAGAGTTTATTACAAACCATTGTTAGAACTTGTTTTTGAATAATATTACTCCATTATTTAAATGAGACAAACTGCCTGTGTCCAAACTCAGTCAACAGAGTTCAAAATTGTTCAGAATGTGGAAGGAAAGGTTGGGAGAGTGATTTGGGGGCAGGCTTGTGTGTCTGTGCATGTCTCTGTGTCTGTGTGTGGGCACATGCACACACAATGTAAACATACAGTATGAATTTTCCTTGAAATAAATTTGCTTCTTAGAATTGCCTCCTTCCCAATCAAATGCAGAATATGGTGAGGAACCATAAGCAATCATAAATAATGACTTGTGTACACCATTCAGGGTCAGCTTCAACAAGACACAGGTCACTCAAAATATTCATATGCTACAGAGTTAAATCTACTCTGGGACTCTTAAAATGGTTCAAGTGAGAGCTGGTTAGTCATAGGTAGAACCTGAGTTACACATTCTGATTTCCTTTATGTGCTGCAGATTAACTGCAACACTGACTACCACTTCATTATAATCCTGCTGACTTCTTTCTGGCAAGAGAATTGCCAGGGACCCAGCTTTGCATGTCTGGAAACCTGTCAGTAGCTGTGGTTAAAAAGGATTATTTGTTAATGAGATTGAACAGACAAGCTGTAGATATTGATGGTGATTCAATGTTGTATGCTGTATGAGTGGTTGTTTTGCTTGCTTAAAGGTGCTTTTGCTACCCTCTCCCACCCTTTTTTTCCTTTTAGCGGAATTTGAAGTCCATAAAGTGGGGCATTCTCGATTACCTACAAACATCATCGAGTATTTTAGGTGATTTGTACTCAAAATGTAAATTATAGGTTAAAATACAGTTTGAGTAGTTTGAATCCTACTACATTTATGCTCAATAAATATTAGTAATCACTTTGAGGACCACAGATATATCAAGGAGGCTTCATCTTATTGTGGAATTAAAATCCTAAAAGAAGTATATTCTCGTTGTAGTAAGTTTCAAGAACCCAATAAGACGTTAACGCAGAGCACCTTTAGAAGGGGCTCAAGGTCGTCATTGGCACTCTTTCTTTGAAAGCATGTGAGTTCCCTTCCTCACACTTTTATTTTGCCTTAAGATGACAACCTAAGGGGTTAAGACAAGAATCTAGGGGTTCTGCTGACAGCACGGCCATACAACTACAGTTTCCTTTCTGTGCATCAGCACAATCTGAGATTGCAGTGGTGCTTGTGGCCTTTAGGATTTAGTCATGGAATGTAAGGAATTTTCAACAGGAAATGTATCTGGTTTTGAAATATTTTCTTTTGCTGTTGTGGCTTAACCTGAATGCCTTTTGGGTATCAGCATTTAATTCTAGGATTTCATTTGGAAGGTATGTGTATATGGTTTTCTTTCTCTTAAGTTACCTCTTTGATGCTATTCATGCACAGGTTCTGCTACCATTAATAATCAAGTAAGCAGTGTTAGCAGCTTTTGACAACTGCTCCATTTCCATCTATGCTTAAGAATGTGAAACCTTTATCAGCAATATAATTTAATTTCATTGTATCTTTTTGATTGGGATGCAACCACAAAGTCAGCAAAAAGTACAAGAGGCTTTCAGGGTGGCTCATTTGTATTGTAGTTGTACTTAGCATATTATTTGGCTGCTTTTTGAATCTTTAATAACAAGTACATTATCAGTGTCAACTTGGAAATATTATTTAACTGGAAGTCAAAATAGCAGGTATATTATTTAATTTCCAAAGGAAATTTATTGCCTTTATGTTATTTATGTTCTTAGCCAATTGACTGCAGAACCTGACCTAATATCTGGCACACAGCAGGTACTCAGTGAATGGATCTCATCTCTATTGTGGTTGTTATTCAAGACCCTCAAGATATGTTTGACTGAAGGACACCTAGAGATTGGAATATCAAGGCTTTTGTGAGGATAAATGAGGAGCACTGTGTGAAATTTGTGAAGTGTCACATTCTAGTTTATGCCTTATTATCTTTATATTTCATGGGTCTCAAACTTAACATTACTGGGAAATAAATTGTGTTTGGAACAGTACAGAGCTGGCTTGTGAGTGTTTACATGAACTATTATCTTACATTTAAACTAAATAAACTTAAACCATTCAACAAAGATTGAGTCAGGATCTTATTCATCCTTAAGAAAAAAACCTTTCTCAATGCCAGCCATGCAGTAGATACTCATTAAATATTTATTGCCAGCTAGCTCAGCTTTGGATACATAAGAGATGTACACTTTTGTTGAATGACTGATTTGAAAATATAGCATTCATTGTAGTCAAGAAAGGGACCCATTTCTCTAAGGAAGTTAGTAATATGGCTTTGTCATGTCTTTCCCTTGAGCTGATCTTCAGGAATGCTATCTCAGTGGGTATGCTTTGAGATACCTGTTATGTGCCAACTGTTGTGTGTGGGGCTTGAGATATATCATCTCATCTTGATAGTTATAATAGTTATAGACATAAGAAATTTAATAGTGAAATGAAAGAGAATGTCTGATCCAATTTTTATACACCGAAATGACCTAATATGTAAACTTCTGAAGGGAATTGCCCACCTTGCCCTCTGCACTTGTTCTCTACCAGAAGCTCATGCCTATGAGCAATATACTTGGCCACTCAGCTAGAAAATCATCAGTCTTCATAGGAGCAAAATTTTAGACCCTAGAAGATCTATAGAACGGTTTCTAAAAGTTTCCACTATCTTCTGACAAGCCATACAGCTTTGCCTGTCACTTTATAGTACGAAAAAAATTGGTTATGCACATGCACAGCCCTCATGAAAGTCTGCTTTAATGGCTGATTCGAAATTACTCATCTTGGTTTTGTTTGCTTGATGGGGGAAGTACAAAACATTTATTTTATGTTCTGACAATAAAAATAGTGGTTGATACAAAATACTCAATGGGCATGTGAAACTGAATGAAAAGGAAATTGTATTTAGCATATGGCTTTGGGGAGCAAACTCCTAGGAAAAGACCTCTACTTCCAGAGTTTACAAGGGTGAGTTCAGCTGGAAAGATGATACTCCAAGCAAAGGTAGATTTGTATGTAGTGAACTAGATCAGGCGATCCTAGTGTCCAGTGTGTTTTTGTTTAAACATGGATGTTTTTGTTTTTTGTGTTTTTGTTTAAACATGGAATTCACATGGATAAAGTTCAAAATAATTATGCTGAGTTAAATAAGTCAGATAAAAATAGTGCATGCTATATGATTCCTTCTACATAAAATTCTAGAAAAATGCAAAATAAATAGTAAGAGAAAGCAAATCAGTGGTTGCTTGAGAGGTGGTGGAGAATAGTGGTACAGAAAAGAGGAATTACAGATGGGCAGAAGAAAACTTTTGGGGATGATGGCTATGTTCGTTATCTGAGTGTGATGATGACTTTACAGATGTAAATGTATGTCAGAACTTACCAGTTTGTACACTTTATGTATGTGCAGTTTATTGTGTGTCACTTATACCTCAAAAAAGCTACTAGAAAAAAAATCATTTTTATGGTACTTACCACATTTTAATTGACTAATTGTTTAATATCTATCTTTTCTACTAGACCATAAGCTCCAAGAAGGCAAACTTTGTTTTGTTTTTGTCTGTGTTCTCATTGCTTACCTTAGAGGGAGACATACTGAGTATTCATTCAGTATGGTGAATGAATAGATATGTTTGTTATTTAGCCAGACCACGGACAGCCATCATTCACTGAGCATTTATTATACAGGTGCCAGATACACTTCTAAAAATTCATTATTTTATTAACCTTCACAATATATTTTTTGAGGGAAACTGTCATCCCCACTTTATAGAAAAAGGAACAGAACTAAGAATGGTTAAGTAATGTGCCCTAAAGCACTGGCTAATAAGTGAAGAGAAAGCTAAAATTGAAGCTACCTGACTTAAATCCATACTATTAACCTCTACACTTGGATCCATGGGCATTTCTTCTTGGTTTTTGCAGATTTTTATGAAGCTGTGACAGGGAAATTGGCAAGGATATAAGACTCAGTTCCTAGTACCCCACCTTTACCATAAGAACTCAGTAAACATTTAAAAATGAATGAACAAACCCAGTGCTGAAAGGTCTTCTTAGGGGAAAATCCTTTTCTTTTTGTTTATTTTTCCAATATTAACAGAGCAGACTTGTCATATTATATGTGGCTTTGTTTATACTGCCTGAAACCCGAATGTGATACAGAATAGGGCAAAGCAGAAGAAAACCCTTTTGGGGAAGCATGGTTTTTGCCAGCAAATCCAGCGAGAGCTGCTGGAGGGCCTGAGGAACATTTCTCCTCCAGTGCCACATTTGAAATTTTATGCGAGGAGGGGGAAGAAAAGAGCATATGTTTAAATTTTCTTCATACTTTTTATTATTTGTGGATTCCTCTAAAAGCTAGTTGATTTTTGTAGGCCAATATTAAAATGCCAAAAAGGGATTACAAAAATGTTTGCATTATAATGTTTTAACATGGTTCAAATGCATTTTATTTCTCCCTTGTATAATATTGCCTCCTGAGAATTATAGAATACAAAGAATGGTTATATTTGTGAAAATAAATTTTTTTAGGTAAATGAATCTTTAAAATAAAAGACATCAATTAGTCTTTTTTTTTATGGCAATGCATTAAACTTATGTACACAAAAACAATTTTTTTTTGAGTTTAGATTAAAAGTAGTAGTTCCCAAACAGATGGTATTATTTCTCATATATTACTAGGTAGAGGTCACATTGGGATTTCCAGGGACTGCTATTTTCCCTTTAGGTTCTGGCTTTAAAAAATTTCTGGAATGTCTTATAGCCCCATTTAAAACAATCACTTATAGGGACATGTAATATATCACTGATTTTATTAGACTCGTGATTCATTGAAATTCCCCTAGTTCATTTATTTACTCAGAAAATAATATCAGTTCTACACTATGTGCCAGGGTCTATGTTAGACGCTAAGGATAAATGAAAAACATTCTGCTTTAGGGGAAGATGTTTGTCACTTTTTCCTATAGTTTTGCTTTGAGACATATTAGATGTGTCAGAATTGTTAAAACTTTTATATTTATTTGTCAGCTATGCCCAAATCATAGGTTATTTAGGTCAAATTGTTTGACCTTACTGCCCTTATTCCTTATTTTGTAAAATGAGAACAATAATTGCTTATTCCATGTGGGTTATACTAAAAATATTGTACCTTAGAAAAGAGTCTGATAATGTAGAATATAGGGGACCTAGACATACACTGAAGCTAGAGATAGGTGAATGGTTACCTAAAGAGGGTGAACTTAAATGTATGAGAATGGATAGAAGTAATAGTAGTTCATTAGTGGGCTTATAAGTAATATTGTCATATTGAAGGTGAATATCATTTAAAAGAGTTGTATAGAGCCATATGTCTCACCAGTTAACACTACAAATATAAGTAAGTTTTTGCCTTAATCACTTCAAAGGTATGAATCTTGTACAAAGAGTCAATAATAGAGGGGTACAAGGGAAATTACTATTGCGTGCTATACTCTGTATTTAACAAGAAGACATCACCAGTACCACAGCAAAATAATTGGAGGGAGGGTGGGGGACAAGAGTTAAGGGGAGTTTGAGATTTTCTTTTTGGTGAGGGTGTGTTTATCTGTTATTTTTCTCTTTGGAGCAATGAAAATGGCTAAAATTGAGAGTGATGATGATAATACAACTAAGTGAAGATACTGTGAGACATAGACTATTTATTTTAGGCATTATCCATGATGCCCAATGGATGGAGGTGGCTAAAGAATATAGTGACTGAGAAGCAAGAAAGGCAAACTGTGGTGTATACATATGATAGAATATTGTGCAGCTACAGAAAGGAACAAAGTTATGAAGCATTCAACGAGGTAGATGAAGTTTGAGGACATTATTTTGTGCAAAATAAGCCAGAAAAAAAGGACAAACATTATATGGTCTCTTTTATAAATATTATATGGTCTCTTTAATAAAATACCTATAAGAAAATTTGGGCCTAGATTGTAAACTCTTATAGCAGTCACATTTATTCCTGAGCTTTAAGTGTTATTTCTAGATTCTGAGATGCTGTGCTATACAACTATAATCTGGTATTTCATTGAAACTTTGGGTACCTGTGTGACACCTAAGACTCAAGAGTTGGAGTTCTGCAGCTGTGAATGTCAGCATTGCAACATACAACAACTGTTAAAGAAACCAAAAAAAAAATATCAGGCTTCACCAATACTAAAGAACACCTAGTGCAATTTGTAAGATTCCACAAGGGTTCCAGGCACTAGAGTAACTTTCCAAAAACCTACAACCTCCAGATGGGTCCCTGGTCCAGATAAGTCCTGAAACCTAGCCCAGCCTCTCCAAAACATCAGATAGTTCCATCTCCCTACCCCATATCAGTGACCTACCCTTCCAATATCAAAAATTTAGAATTGCCATAGCCCAAACAACCCCAGTGAGAGGTATGAAAAGATCAAAGGTGATGGTGGAATTATACATAGAAGATAGGACTTAACAAATGAATATGAATGCTGAATCATTAAATTGATAACTCTTTTAGTCTCCAGTATTTTAGAGCAGCCTGAAGGAAAAACCTAAAATTGTGAAATTGTAACCCATGTCAAAGTCTGAAATATGTTCTACAGCTGATTGTGGTGCTTCGCTTGGAAATTTATAGCTTTTATTTATATATGTTATTGTTCACAAAAAGAGAAGGAAAAAAAGTCGATTGTGATGATAAGAAAGTATTTAAGCCCTCTAGCCTCCTATATTCTGGAGCAGCTAGAAGGAAAAATATGAGAGGATCATATGGTAGCCCATGACAAACTCTGGGATCTATCCTGTAACCACTTTTTGAAGAGTGCTTTGAAAACTGTTGCTTTTTTATTTGTTTGCTTTGTATATATTTTATACTATACAATTTTAAAAAGTTAAAAAAAAAAGATCAGTCTTCAATTAGAGGTAAGAATGAGGCTGATCTGGTTAGGGACTAAGGTAAATCAGAATACAGGGTAAAGGATGACATTATCTTTATTTTGGAACTTCACCTACTGTATGAGACCCAAGGAAGAGAGCTTTATTTTGTCCCAAACCTAAAGTTTCTGTAGCACATAATCGCTAACTCAACCTGTCTACACAGCTCATTTAAACAATGGAAATACAGACAGTCCAGAATGGAAACCAAGGCTTATAATTCAGTATGGGGTTACTGTAATACCTGGACACATCCCATGTTATGTTGGATAGTGTCTCAGGCTTTGCTAGAGAAACAGAACCAGCAGGAGATATCTGTTAATATAAGATTTATAAAAGTGTCTTGGGTGGGCCATGGTGGCTCAGCAGGCAGAGTTCTTGCCTGCCATGCGAGAGACCCAGGTTCGATTTCCGGTGCCTGCCCATGCAAAAAAAAAAAAAAAAAAAAGTGTTTCCCACAACCATGGGGATGTAAAAGTCCAGGATCTGTAGGGCTGGCTGCGAGCTGGCAGCTTTGATGAAGGTCCTCAGTGAACTCTCAGGAGATGCTGCAGAAAGAGGGATTGTCTCTTCTGAATCCTCCTTAAAAGGCTTTCAGTGATTAGATAAAGTATCACTCATTGCAGAAGACACTCCTCTTAGCTAACTGCAGATGTTATCAGCCATGGATGCAGCCAGCGTGCTTGTGATTTTAAGTACATGAAATGTTCTCACAGCAACAGATAGGCCAGTGCTTGTTTGACCAGACCACTGGCACTATCACCTGGCCAAGTTGACACATGACCCTGACCATCACAGGCAGATAATTAAAAAGTATTGGTAAGATCCCTGAGGGACTGGAGAAAAAATACTGAACTATGAAATTTCCCACCTGGGAAACTCTGGATACACTCTCAAACACTAGGGACTCCCAAGTCCAAAGGCCAAGCCCTTGATCTTGGGGCTTGTTATTATGAAACTTATTTCTGTAATGGAAAAGCTAAGCCTATCTATAATTATGCCTAAGAGTTGTGCTTTCATAGAACCTCTTTTGTTGCTTAGATGTGGCCTCTCTCTCTCTCTCTCTCTCTCTCTCTCTCTAAGCCCAACTCTAAAGGGAAAATTACAAACATCCCCCCTACATGGGACATAATGTCTAGGGGTATGAGTCTCCCTGGTAATGTAGGATTTGACTCCCAGGGATTGGTCTGGCCCTGGCACCGTAGGATTAACAATGCCTTCCTGTCCAAAAGGGGGAAAAGAAATATAACAAAATAAGGTATCAGTGGCTAAGAGAATTCAGATAGAGTCGAGAGGTTATTCTGGAGGCATACTCTATTATGCAAGCTCCAGCTAGATGTTGCTAATTTACAAGATTTGCCAAACCCCAACCAACATTGCTCCTGTTACCCCTAAACAACACCCAGGGTGCCATCTGAGATCCTACAAAGGTTGCACGCACCAATTTTACTTTTCAGAAACCTAAAACCTTCAGATGGTCCCTAGGGCAGCTAAGTCCTGAAACCTAGAGGTACCAGTCTCTCCAGGAACATCAACCAGTTCCATCCTTCTATTCCATATTGTCGATTCTCCTTTCCAACATGAAAAATGTTAGAATGGGCATGGCCCGAATATCCCTAAAGATTGGGAGAAGGGTCAAGGGAGAAGGGTGAGTTATAACAGAGAAGTTAAGATTTAACAAATGAGTATGACTACTGAATCATTATATTCATATTTCTTTTTAGTCTTTAATGTTTTGGAGCAGTTAGAAGAAAAAACCTGAAATTGTGAAACTGTAAGCCATACCAATCTTTGAAATCTGTTCTATAACTAATTGTCAAAATGTACTTTGAAATTTATTGCTCTTTTGTATTATGTTATATTTCACAATGAAAATTGTTAGGAAAAAAAATGTACCTTAGGGAGAGAGTAATCAAAATGCATAGACTATAAGAGAATAATTCAGTGATAAATCCATGTTCTAAGTTTGTGTGTTCATATGTGGGTGTGCTAGTGATTTGAGGTTGAACCAAAACTGTTTGTTTTTATAATCTAAGTAGTTTGTTTATAATTAGATTTCTCTTGAGATGGCTTTTTGAATTAATTATTTCTATATTATTGTGTTCTGGATTGAAAAATAGTGAAGGCTTTGGGTTTTAGAACTCAATAGTTTCAGTGAATGTCATTCTAGCAAATTAAATGTCCTCAAGATATATATGAGTGTTTTTGTTTTAGTAGAAGGGATATATACACAGATTTCTCTTATCTGGCATAGATTGGTACATTAGAGATATTTAGGTAAATCCTCTCTGTGGTCTATTGGTGATGTATAAAATGAATACATATTTCATTTTATAACTTATAATTAAGTTAACGATTGCTAATTTAATGAGTCCTCCTTTTTAATGATCCTGAGGAACATTCCAGAGACTTGAGATGATTATCCTTAATTTTTATATTGTTTGAAAACTTCTAAATTAGGCCTGTAATTTTCAGGGAGATTTCTTCTGTAAGTGAACTTGCTTTTTCTCATGACCTCCCTATTGCTGGTGAGGGCTTAAGCTAACCATAGTTTTTAATTATCTGTCTACCTGTAAATCCCTGTAAGTCAAGGACTATGTAAGATTGAAACTTCTATTTCCAGTGTTTAGAACAGGGCCTGCTACATAGTAAGTTTTTAGAAATTGTTGGCTGCTTTACTGAAAGTATCCATCACCAAGGCTTAGAGACCCTCTAGGATTTCTTGACCATCTCTCTCCATCTCCCTACCTTATCTGATTGATTTCCGAGTCTTGAGAATCAGGGTTGTGTGATGGAAAGAACTTGCTTCCCTTGACTGCACACAAATCTAGGCTTGCATAGCCATTTGGTTCCTTACTAGCTGTGTAACTTTAAGTAAATTACATGTTCTTTGGCCTTAGTTTCTTAACTTGAAAATATGAATAATCATGCTTAATTTATAGAGTTTTGAGGACTAATTAAAATAGTGACTGTCATAATGATTGACATATAGTAGGTTCTCAGTAAATGATAGTTTCCCTTTATCTTTCTATCCAGTTCTCCTTTGGTAATTTTTTAAAAATTTCTTTTCACACTAGATTATTGTAATAGCCTCTATTTTTTTTTTGTAATAGCCTCTTAATCTTCCCTGACATTTTTTAGTCTTTTCTGCTTCTAAATGAGCTTAAATATAATATATATTTTGTTATTTTTTTTAAATACCAATAAACACCAAACACAAACGTTCTTAACTTTTGATCGTTCCATTTACATATATTATCAGTAATTCACAGTATCATCACATAGTTGCATATTCATCATCATGATCATTTCTTAGAACATTTGCATCAATTCAGAAAAAGAAATAAAAAGAAAACAGAAAAAAATTTGTACATACCATACCCCTTACCCCTCCCCTTCATTGATCACTAGCATTTCAATCTAAATTTATTTTAACGTTTGTTCCCCCTATTATTTATTTTTATTTCATATGTTTTACTCATCTGTTGATAAGGTAGATAAAAGGAGCCATGCCCATTCTAACATTTTTCATGTTGGAAAGGAGAATCGACAATATGGAATAGAAGGGTGGAACTGGTTGATGTTCCTGGAGAGACTGGTACCTCTAGGTTTCAGGACTTAGCTGCCCTAGGGACCATCTGAAGGTTTTAGGTTTCTGAAAAGTAAAATTGGTGCGTGCAACCTTTGTAGGATCTCAGATGGCACCCTGGGTGTTGTTTAGGGGTAACAGGAACAATGTTGGTTGGGGGTTGGCAAACCTTGTAAATTAGCAATATCTAGCTGGAGCTTGCATAATAGAGTATGCCTCCAGAATCAGACACAAGGTTTTCACAATCACACAGTCACATTGTGAAAGCTATATCATTATACAATCATCTTCAAGAAACATGGCTACTGGAACACAGCTCTACATTTTTAGGCAGTTCCCTCCAGCCTCTCCATTACATCTTGGTTAACAAGGTGATACCTATTTAATGCATAAGAATAACCTCCAGGATAACCTCTCGACTCTGTTTGGAAACTCTCAGCCATTGACACTTTATTTTGTCTCATTTCGTTCTTCCCCCTTTTGGTCGAGAAGGTTTTCTCAATCCCTTGATGCTGAGTCTCAGCCAAATGAGTTTAAATATTGCTGCCAGATTAATGTTCCTAAAACACAGCTCTTGCTCACAATCAGTAAATATTTATTAATTATGTGCTAGACACTTTACTTTTCTTGTCCTGTCCAGGATTAAAGCTGCAAAAACACAGACAAAAAGAACAGAGAAACTTAAAGACCTCATCACTGCTTTGGACCTAGAGAATAAAATTTACTTAGGTTGGCAGTCAATCTGGTTATAACATAGTTTTCCAGCCTTATCTTCTAACACCTTCCTGCACATACTTTACAATCCTTACAAACTGAATACTCTGTTCTTCCTAGTTGTTAGTAATTGGATGAGATATATCCAGAGACCCAGGAAAGCTCAAACCCTGTCCTGCTAATCACCTCTACTCACTCATCACCTTCTCCCACCCCGTGCAAGAAAGAGCAGATTGGGAATGTATGAACCAGCAATCTAGACCCAAAGCAGAGCTTTGATAAAAGCTAGATTGTTTCATGAGTTTAGGTTTGAATTCAATTGATGTCTTCAGCTCCTCTTTTTGACCCAAATCTTTATCTTGAAATCTTGCTATCTTTTGGTCAACCACATTGAAGATTGAAGTTGAGAAAAGAAGGGGATAGTAAGAGCTTGCTGAGAGCAGCCTCATTCTACCTACCTACCCAACTATATAGAAGTGAGTGCAAATAGGATGGCTAATCTACCTCAAGGGGCCAGGCCTTGCCTTGTTCTGTTCCATATTACCATATGGAACCTGGAAGCAAGAAGTTGAAGAGAGTGCAAAAAATATGTGCTGAACCATTAACCATTGACTTGTAACCCTCAGTGCCATAGACTTTGTGCTATTAGTTTAAAAATTCTTCTTTCTTGGGGTGGGCCACGGTGGCTCAGCAGGCAAGAGTGCTCGCCTGCCATGCCAAAGGACCCGGGTTCAATTCCCAGTGCCTGCCCATGTAAAAAATATATAAAAAAATAATTTAAAAAATTCTTCTTTCTTGGAGATGGGGTGTGGTAGAGGACTGCCTAGGAAGATAATGGGTAAAGGTGGATGGCCTTGAGAGAATAGGATTAGAGTTCCATTCTCCCTACCTTCATTACATGACTGAAGCTGATACTTGCTTGGGTATTCCGTTAGAATTTACTTTTCCCACCTCAGCATGCTGCTTAGAATATCTTCCCAAGTTGCCCTTTGTTCCTTTTCCTGATCAGCCCCAAACACTTTATAAGTTATTTGTATCCACTATAAGAAGTATTACTTTTATTTCATCATTTTTTCTTATATTTCAGTTAGGTGGTAAAAGCATATATTTAGTCAATGCCTCCTGCCTGTAAGGCACTGTATTAAATGTTGGAGACATACAGTATAAGACTTGATTTCCAGTCCTTGAGAAAATTAAAGTCAGAAAACTAATAAACAGTTAAATTTCACTGTAATTTGATAAGTACTACACAGCTAGCCTTGGCTGGGGGTCAGAGAAGGCTTCCTAGTGGAGCTGTTGCCTGAACCAAGACTTCTGGTGAGGAGGAATGACCCAAGAGAAAAACAAATACAAACAAATAAATAGGGAAGATGTTCCAGGTGAAGGGAACAGCATGAAAGGTATAAAGTTATGGAACAACAAGGTGTTCTCAGGAAACAAGGAGTTTGTTATTTCCAAATAAGTACAAGATGGCAAATAGTGAGTGATAAGGTGAGAAATGTCATTTACCAAGTTACCATGGCCACGGTGTACCATGCTAAGGAGCCTGGACTTCATCGTATAGGAGTGGGATCCCACTGAAGAATTTTCACCGGAAAGTGTGTCCAGGTCACACTTGCATTTAGGAAGGACACCCTGGAAGTGTTAAGGGAGTTGAGTTTAAAGAGCATGTGTCAGAGGAAGGAGGACCAGAATGGAGAGTGTTACAAAGATCCAAATGAAAAATGCTGGGACCGTGCTGAAACAATGATAGTCAGTACCAGATAATGCAGAATGATTTGAGTGAATTGTAGTAGAGAAAATAACACAAGTTGAGGATGACTCTCAGTTTTCTGTCTTGTTCATTTGAGTGGATGCTGCTGTTATGGAAAACTCAGGAAGAAGAGATTTATGAAGGAAATTGATACAACTCCATCCTGTCTTCTTTCCTGGATTGTTAGTTTTTTGAGAATAAGTTCCCAGCCTTTGTTTATTGTCAGTACATCCGTCCAGTTTATCCATCTATCAAACACTTGCTAGATATATATGTCAAACCCTGAACTAAAAAATATTGTGTGGTGTACGTGTACGTGTATATTACTGTGTCTTATTATCCTCACTATTGCCCATAGTAAATGTGTAGTAAGATTCTTGAGTGAATTATGTGAAAGGTTACCTGAAGATTGTTTGTGAAATCTGACTTAGTGTGAGAATACCCTCTACTGTCTCCCCTCACCCTTGCCCCTACACATACTTAGAGAGAAATATGGACAAAATAGGTTTACACATTATAAACTTTCTTTGTTATGTCAGGATAGTTTTCTCATTCATATGGCACAGTGTACTTTTAGGGACATTATTTTATTCCAATGATCCATTTTGAAGTGACCCATTGAGTAGTTACTGGAATTTGAACTTGTGAACTCCAGTACAGAAAGTTGTTAAGAACTGATATCACAGAGGCTGTTATGTGTTACAGATCTGTATTCCATTAGTTGCACAAACTGTTTATACTATGGAATTAATTGAGCTGAAGTTTAATTAGCAAAATGTGGCTATGGCAATTTAAAGTTAAGTAAATTTTAAAATTCAGTTTCATTGTTGCACTAGCCACAATTTCAAACACTTGATGACTACATGTGGCTAGTGGTTTCCATATTAGGTAGGGCAGATATAGAACATTGCCATCATGTCAGAAAGTTCTATTGATAGCACTGTTATACCCAGCATATTTAGGTTCAAAGCACGGACTCTAGAGCTATACTGCCTGGCCTTAAAGTCTGGCTGTGACAGTCACTAGCCGAATGAAAGTTACCACTGTCTTAGTTTCCTCAACTGCACAATGAGAATAGTTATACCTACTTTGTATGGCAATTATGAGGATTGAACTAGTTTATTAGTGTAAAATACTTAGAACAGCACTGAAAAAATGCTGTGTGTTTTCTTTATCACCACCATTTTTTTTATCTTCTTATCAAGAAACACGTATTCCTTGAATGTGGAAAAAAAAAGACATTTGCTTTGTTCCTGGAGGTGAGTTTTAGTTGGCTTCTGGAAAAAATTCCCAATTTCAGCCAGCACTCTCCATAGCCCATGGCCGTTACATAAAAACGTCAGTTTAGATGCTTTGCAGGCTGTTTTGGAGGACCATTCTATATAAATTCATTTGTTCAATCATGCAACAAGTGTGGGGTGTTGCATCCTTAGTGCAGGGCACTGTATTTGCAGGAAAGAGGACTTAGCAGTGTCATACAATGCTGACAAGCCCCAGCAGAAAGCTGGACCAACCTTCCCTTCACAGATTTATTTATAAGACTGTTAGGTAAGATGTTACACTGAATTCCCTTTTGTAGATTTATACTATTTTGGATATCGCATATGGCAATTTGAGGCTTTTAATTTGTTTATATTAGATTCTTTTTTGGACTCTTAAGGCAGCAGGCCTTTTCTTCACTACATATGCAGTCTGTTATTGTGTTATTGGGAATTGCTGATGTTAAGTGTTCTATGACTTTTGGGAATATTAATAAGCCTCGTAAAGTACTTCTTCAATTAGATTCCCTGACCTGCTGCCCAGAGTTGAGCTATCATTAACTGAGGAAGCTTTCCTATGGTTTAAGTGGTGAGGGAGAAAACCACGTCTTTCTCCTCACCTTTGTCTTGCCTATTTCATTCCTATCTCTGGGAGCAACAGCAGAAGTTTGGCCTATGTTGGAGCCCCAGAAGAGCTTCTGTGCCCTGAACAGTGAGAAATAACGAGCTGGTTAGGTTTCATATTTCTGTTGCTCCTGTTTTTTGATTTTAAAAAAGTATGTGATATCCAAAGGTTTGAAACATTAATAATCTGTTTTACTTTTGTGGAAAATTCTCTTTCTGCCTCAAGCAGTAGGGTCAGAGTGCCATATTTTGTTTGCATAAATTTTTAAGTTTTTTATTTTTTAGGTCTTATTGGGTGAATTTGGAGACTTTAATTGTTCACTGATTTCAGTCTTACTGATGTTGGGCCCCCTTAGATTGGCTTACCTACGATAGAAAAGGCATCCTGCTCAGTGACACAAAATACTGTACTTGGGACTCTTTAAGTGCCCATGAAATACTTGGGTTTGATGTTGGTACCTCATGCTATCAACCACCTATCTGTTGTGAAATTCCTTTGTTGTCAGATTTGTAGTTTCCTCTTCAGGAAACTACATTTGATTTAGAGCATGAAGGTACATCTTCCTAAGTTTCTGTGACGGAAAGATATTGAAGAGAAGGGAGAAAAGCCAAACACCAGAAACCAGACAAACTTGCAGGAAATTGCAAACGTGGTGGAATTTCCAGTGCTTTCCATTATTTGAAGTCATGGATAATTTAAAAAGTACTTGGTTTTATTTTTGTTTGTTTCTTTGCTTGCAACCACGTCTATCTACCAACCTTTCTGAAATGTCATGATGTAATTATTTAAACAGGCACTGTATGCTCCTTTATTTGGGGGATATTAACCTTTCTAAACAAAAAGAATGTTAATATACACGGGAGACACAACTAATGGGATTTCATTTTTCTTGTTAGGCGAGAAGCTTGGTTTTTTTTTTCTTTCTTTCTTTCTTTTTTTTTTTAACTTCTCGTAAAAGAATGCGGCAAGTGAAATAATTGCCTTAAGCTAATCCATGATAGCAATTTTAAATGTGACTTTCCAGATCACTTTTATATGGCTTAGAAAGAAAAACGTGATTTTCTCATTTTTGTTTGTTTTAGCTAAACAGTGTTGAAGGATGATATAAATTCAATGAATTCAAAACAAAGAAAATGCGAAATGCTAATGAGCTGAGTTCTTTTAAGGCATGAAATATAGTATTTAATTCATAACCATTGTTTAATTTTATATAGCTTTAGTTAATTTTTTGAAAGTTAGTGTAGGGCAAACTCAGAATTAATCAGCGAGCTAACCATTTTCTTAATCACTATATACCACTATATGATGTTTGACTATATATGGACTAAGTTGTCTTTAAAAATAAAAAAAAAAGATAATGGCCATAGACTCACAGACAGTAGTAAGGCAAAACACTTTTAAGATTTTTACAGCGTCCTTTCTCTCTCCCTCTTTCCCTCCTTCTCTTTTATGATAAGTAGCCATTTACATACACTTCCTGAATCACCCCTTTGACCAATCGCATGCTTTTGCGGTAGGATGACTAATGGAAGAAATGGTATGGCAGTGAAACAGATTAAAACTAATTGGCCCACGTGGGTATCAAATCAAGCCCATGATTTTGGCCTCATTATTATGGGCTCTCAGTCACTGAAGTGCCCAGCCCCACAGTTCTGTAGACATGTACAGTCTAGGGAATGAATTTTCAATCACTAATCTCCGTGCTGATGGGGAAGCCTAGAACAACGGGGTGAGGGTTGGGGAGAGGGAAAAGCAGGCTGTTGAATGGAACTGTGATCTTCTTCCCTGCCAAGCCCTTGAACAGCTTTCCCCTTAAGCAACAAAGATGACAAGTTTTTGCTATTTTGGATTAGCGCGAGAAAGTATGAAATGGTTTCCTTTTCCTTCCAGGCAAAAATACCAACAGAATCTGCCTTTGGAACGAAAGTGCTAATTTCATTTGTTGACTTGAAATATGGGCTCGAACAGGAATTGTGCATTAGTCAGCTGAGGCAGTGGAGGTTATTTTTACAAGCTAATTATTATTTCATGACAATGATTTACTTTATGTTGTCTTTCGTTTACACCCCCAAACTAGCCATTGTTTTAGGAACAGAAGTGGTTGGATTGTCAGGCTCTTTTTCAAATAGACATCTTAAACATTTTATGAGTGTAGATACTTTCCTGCAATAAAGAAGAGAGAATTAGTGAAGAAAGTCTTGCATATGAAATGTAATCTGTATAAGTATTCACAACTAATAGGTTTATATTTTAGTCTTGACTTTAAAGTATATTTTTCTGACACCCTAATCACTATGCTTTATCTGCATTACACTTAATCTGTTTTACTGGGATGCAACTAAATTTTTGTTACTCACATTGATCTTAGAAAAGAGCCATACCTATTGTTAAAAAATAAATACAAAATAATATTTAATGTAACCCCTTGATGTGTAAATGAAGATGAGTGGAAGATGGAGTTGATTGCATGTGTGGAAGCATATCTGCCTGATTTATGCTCTAATTTTAGTACTGAGTTTCCTTTGTAATAGTAAAATGTCACATTAGCATGTCCCTTTTAATAATCTAATATGCTACCAGTGACAATAAATACCTGTACTGAGTCTAGCTCAGGGTTTCTCAAACTTCACAGGCCTGTGACCCTGCCTGCTGTAGTTAAAATGCCCAGATGACCTTCCTGTCATATATTTTTAATTGTAAAACACTTGAAATTAATCATGTTTTATTTCTTTTTAAATAAGCACCTCAAGAGCAGTGGTGAGCAGTTTTGCTCCTGGCACTTATCCACTCTTAAAGAAAATTAAAGATTGGAAAGGGCCTCACGACTCAGTGGCAGCACAGCCATCTACATGAGGGAGACTACAGCAGACAAGAACTGCATTTAGTACTTCTCTGCATAGTCTCTTGCCTGTGCACTTATTGAAAATTGGCATCAGTGAATATAACAAAGTAAAAGCATTTTGAATTATTGCCGCAAATGTTCAAGTGGGCATAATCCAAGATTTCAAGCACCTTGGTGAAGGCTGAGGTTTCTACAATTTGCTTGGTAACTGAGTGCCTTTAATTTAAACTACACTGAGCTAATCTTTAGGAGAATTGGAAGCTGCCTCTGAACTAATTATGATTTACAGAAATTGATAATTTGTCTTCTGCTTGTGTCTGCAGGAAGAAATTACTATTAAATTTGATTAACAAATGACAGATTTCAGCCTGGTAATTTACCATCTTTATTAGCAAATATAGAAAACTTCTTATAGTAATCTTTTCACTCATATCAACTCCATCCTGGTAGTTAAAGTTCATCTGCACTTAACAGTGGCTTTAGTATGACCCTACCTTACCTTTAGCAAATAAATCTTTGTGTAGTTTGTCTTTTCAATACCCAAGCACAACCTAAGTGCTTGAACTGATTTCCCATGTTACTTGGAACTTAATAATATGTAATTAACTTCCAAAATGAATGATCTGTTCTTTTGAATACATTTCTGAAAAACTCCCTCAAAATACATAAAAATGTATAAAAGGAAGCAGAGCATTATATTAAATCTTATTTTGTATGCACCACTTTGTCAAATGTTTTTCTTTCTCTTTAAACAGAATGTAGTTGTGTGTAATGGACAATACTGTTGGTTACAGCTGAGCCATAACATACATTGACGTTGTGAATGATTCTGAAACCCACTTTGGCTGTATGTAATTGAGATGTAAAACTGTTGTAGCATGGCAGTAAGGTGAGCATTAAACTTTCTTTACCTAAGTAACATGGTGTGGTTTTTAAAAGTATGTTAATGGAAATATTTTTATACAGTTGAAAAATATTCCATTGGACTGTAGCAGCCTAAGAGAATTGTCATGTTGGTTAAGAATGCCCTTTAATATCTTATGTCAGGAGACTCTTCTCTTCTTGCATGTCAAAAAGGAAAGTTGAACTATTAGTCTTTTAAAGACGTAGAGGTAAAGTTTAATTTTATAATGACATGAAATAAATGTTCTATTATCTAAGTAACAGTTCGCCAGAAAAGTCTGAAATGGTCTCCTTTCTCAAGGATGCAGCTTGTGTGTGAAGCTAATATTAAAATGGACCTGCCACATTGAATGATGGGAGGTGTTAATAACTCCAAGTGGGGAGATGGAAACAACATATTGCACACACCTGCTCTCAGTTTTATGTCAGTCTCATTAAGTCATTCAATGGGTGAATATAATGGTGAAGGAGGGGAGCTAGATTTATGCCAAGAAGTACATGTGGGACAAGTCCCACTAAACATTATGAATAAGATGGGTATCCATTTGATAGGAACTTCTTACTGTGGTCGTTCTTGACTTTTGACTTGAGAATACATAGATTCTTAATAACAGCCTGTCTTAGGGAGTTGTACTGGCCATAAGAATTGTTTTATTCATCTATGCCCCCACCTTTCTTTCATTCCCTCCTTGGGTAGTTTTTTGGTGTTGCATTGAGAATGTATGTTTATGATACTCATTTTGTTTAGGTACTCTAATTTTGTTGCATCTCTTTGACTTTTTAAATGAATCGATAGATATTTTTCTTCTGGCAATGTATAGTGCTGCTGTTCTTTTTTAAAATAAGGTTATAATCTGGTCAGGTAGCAGGAATTACTTCAAGCCATTTACTAAACCGTTTTTGTTAGCAGTGGTTAGTGTTCTGTACTGAAACAACAAAACAGTAAACAAAACAAACACTCAGGAACTGAACTGTGGGGCAAATCCTCATAAAATATGATGGATTCTGTGGGAATCCAGAGGTTAGTACATCTCCCTGTAGTCCAATGTAGACCTCTCTATGACAGTTACTATTCATCCCCAAAATGCCAGGTAAAATTGAGTTACAAAAAAGATGCTGGTCAGTTCTCCATTATTCACCTCAATAGAAAAGCTTTATGAATCTTCTTTCAACATGGTTGCTGAAATGATTTTGATTTAGACTTAATCTGGTAATGTGTTATAAAATTTGCCCCAGTAGGTTAATCTAATTCAGTTTTGCTTATTCTCACGATGATATTTCTTGCCATCCCTAAGCAAGTATCTTTTGAATAGGAGCCAAGCCATGTGGTGGATGGCAGGGTAAACCAATTTGGGATTAAAAAGCTGCCAGAGATTATGCTAAACTGAATATGACTATTAAGAGGTAACTGCTTCTGCTGTGCTTCTGTTCACCCTGCAAAGTGAAGATCCTGGGAAGAGATTTTTTAAAATAATAGGATTTATATGAGTAGAAGGGTCCATAAAGAAGTGGTCTGGTTTCAATGGAAATGATCAACAGTTAACTTATTGAATCATTAGGCATAATGTAGGCTAGAGAAAGAGGATATCTGGAAAACCTAATAAGGATAATTTCACTTTATTCTGTTTTCAGAGGAACAGTTAAATGCATGCATCTTTTCTAAATTTGAAAGAAAAAAAAGTCAAGTTGAAACGCAAACATAATTTGTTTTGAGTGAAGAAATGTTTGAGGTGAAGAAGAGGATTCCAGGCAGGGTAAAGAGCAGCACGGTTAAATTCTGACAAATGGCACCCCTGCCATTGGCCTGTGCTGACCAAAAGTGTTTCTTGGAAATGAATAATAAAACAAGCAGGATGTAAACATCAGCAACTTAAGTATTTGCCAGCTCAGTTGTTAGTAGTGGAGGTAAAGCTAAAGATTAAAGGCAGCTTGACAAAATCCTACAGACCATCCAGCTGGGCTTTAAACATTATGAAATGTGGTAGGACAGAATGAGGGTGGTTAAAAAAATTATTGCTATTATGCAGCTGGAGGGCAATGGGCTGAGTTGGGAATATGCCAGGAGAACTTGTGCTGCTTGTGTAGATAAACTTGCAGGACTTCAGCTTTCAACTCTATCCAATCCTTTCTGTCAGATTCTCTTAACCTTGTCCTGTCCCTTGCTGAGCACTGACATTTTCAGAGCAGAAGAAAATCATGTTAAATTTATGGATGATGAGGGGTATGTCTGCGTGTATTGCTTGGCTCTAGTTTAAGTGTTTGGGCTCTTTTGATTAGTTCTGTTCTGGGTTTATTTTGTAGTCTCAGAAGAGCTTATAAACCAAAGCTGGTTAAGAGTCTAATTTAGAATCTTGTTTTCTTTGGTCGGTATGTGGACAACCCTTCTTAGTAGTTCTGCAGCGGAGCCTCAGCCCCTGCCAGGGAGCTGAAGGGGGCATGAGCGGTTCATTGCCACTGACTGCCTTGGCCTGTTTCAATCAAAACAGCACTGTTTTTATCAGTTTAATTTATTGGAACTTTGCCTAAGATCTTATGGGGTGAAAGTTTTAAAACTGAAAAATGGTTGAAAACCTCTGATGTTGGAATATAGTAAGAGAGAGTTCTGAAAACGAAGACTGACCAGATTGCTGAAGATCTTGAACAGGTGACAAAAAAGAATACATTTTCATTCTGCCTATGACAGACAGTGGGGAACGAGTGAGGATAACTGAGCAGAAGAGAGACAAGGTGAAGAATGGTCTTGAGGGAGAATTGTGCCACACAGTCTGGGTAAAGGGCTGGTGTAGTAGCCTAGTTAGGCTGTGATAAGAGGTTTGTATTAGAGTGGCATGAATAGTCATGGAAAAAAGTAGAGAGAGACCAAGGATGAGAGATGGGCTTCATTTCATATCCCAACTCCATTCAGTGGCTGTGGCTCCTGGAGTGATGTGATGAAAGAATTGTAAAGTTATGTGTGAGCTCAGTGGGAGAGAGTTCTTTGACCAGCTAGTGATGTCTGTCAAGGGCAAGGGAATGGAGAATGGTGGCACCTGTTCTGTGGGTATGTTACCCCTGGTAGATGTAATCCACAAGGCAATAGGAGAAGTATTAGGAAGTAGTGACAAATTAGTTGTGGGCAAGGATTTGGAGGAGTAAAAGATTACTAATATTTAAGGCTTGCTGACCTTACTTGAAAAAAAATGCCAAAAAAGAAGAAATATCCAGCAAACAAAGATAAGTGATTGAAGTTTGGGATTGAGATCAGTGCTAGAAATTAAGCCTGAAGATGATTTGTATATAAGTGATACTTGATTTTGCTCTTGCTGTTGGGTTGGGGATAATAGTAGAAATAAACTACTTGAGTTGACGTTCATATTCATGTTCGACTCTGAATATGGACATTTTCATATTTTAAGTCACATTGTAAGAAGGAAGCCAAGAAGTGAATTTGGCATAGTAAGCATTTGGTAGCAAGTGAGGGTTTAGAAGGACCTTATCTGGACAGCATTAAAAGTTTTTCAAAACTATGGCCTATAGTAAATGCTCTATCTTTTGGGTTAAAATTCTAGCTCTATCTTTTACTAGTTGTTTGACCTTGAATGATTGCCATAATTTTTCTGATCTTAGGTCATATTTACCTTATTGGGCTACTAGGAGAATTAAGTGAAGTAATAGAGTAAAGCCCTTTCACGAAGCTTGACTTAGGACACAATACCTAATGATTGCTTTCTTTATTACCATGATAATCATTATAATTATGAATAATGCTGTAATGAACATTGGGCCGGTTTGGAATGCTTGTGTACCCCAGGAAAGCCATGTTCTTTAATCCTCATTCAAGATTGCTGGGTGGGATCTTTCTGATTAAGTTATTTCGATAGAGATGTGACCCACCGAGTTGTGAGCAGGTGCTGTTGACTTGGTGGTTTCTGTGGAGGTTTATCTCTACCCATTCAAGGAGGGGTTGCTTACTGGAGCCCTTTAAGAGGGAGCCATTTTGGAAAAAGCTATGTGATAGAGTCCTACACAGCCAGACCTTTGGAAATGAAAGAAAACGCCCCCAGGGAAGCCACTGAAGGAGCCCCGAGAGAAAGCTAGCAGACATTGCCATGTGCCTCCTCAACTGACAGAGGTGTCCAAAAGCCAAAGACCCCAACAGCTGCTAGCCACTTGCCTTCCCAGCTGATGAAATATTCCAGACGGCATCAGCCTTTCTTGAGTGAAGTTAACCTCTTGTTGGTGCCTTAATTTTGACATTTTCATAGCCTTAAAACTGTAAACTTGCAACTTAATAAATTCCCCTTTTTTAAAAGCCGTTCCATTTCTGGTATATTGTATCCTGGCAGCTTTAACAAACTAAAACATACATCCATGCACATAAAATTTTGTGTTTCTTCCTAAATGTTTCCTTAGAGTGAATTCTTAGAAGTGGAATTTATTGTGCTTCTCTTGATTTTCTAAAAGGTCTTTAATCTTTATGAAGTTTTGTATATTAAAAAAAAAAAAAAAGAAACATTTATTGGGTAGTAGATGCAATTTACCAACCTAGGCGCCAGTCATAGCTGGGATGAACATATTACTAGGTATAGTAGGTTATACAAAGATGAAAATCTCTTTATTTCCTTACCTGTAATGACTTTAAAATTGAGTACAAGAATTAAGAGATAAAACTGAATCACTGTGATGAAGGATGCAACTTGACGGTTGTCTTTGAAAGGGAAGAAGCACTATAGGAATCTCTCATTTAGAGAGGTTAATTTTGGCTGAGAGGAATAAGGAAAGGTTTCATGTAAGAGATGACACAATTGGATTTTGACGACGCATAGTATTTTGATACAGATAAGGAAGTTGTTCTTGGTGTAGCAAGGCCTGTCAAATGGCCCTTTTTGTTGCCGGAGCCTTAAAGTTTAAGTGCATTTACTAGCCTTTTGGCTTTGGAGACTTAGAGACTGGTAGTTATCTTCTCTCTACTCACTCATCCTCCACCTAGATTCTCTTTATCTTGCCTCCATCTTTTTCATGACACAGGCGATTTTTGGATTTTGTAGTTTCTCTTAGAAACATGATAGTACACTGTGTATTACTTAAGACTGATTCAGGCCAGGGTACACATGCCACTCTCTGGTTTGTAAAATTGGAATTCAGTTTCTAGGTTCTCTGTGATTACTTTAATCTGATTTCTCTGAAGAAAATTTAATCTCTTGTTATGGTCTTATGGGAAGGCTTTGCAAGTGTAGGTGTTTTAATGTAGTCACAGTTCTTCAGGTAAGTTATAGCATTTTCAGATGTTACTTATTTTTCAGTGACAGTTATGACAAATGGCTGGCACAATTTATTTTTGTTTCTTTGCAGATGGGTGTAACTGGAGATCTTATATATTGGCTATACATTTTTTTGTGAGTTCATAAAATTTCAGCCTAGAACATTGGATTAGATGGTAAAACATTTATGTTGACAAGCACAAAGTAAATTGTATTCAGATCCATTTTGTATAATAATATGCAACCCAATTCACTGTTAGTATTGGTAATTTTGCATTGCTGTGAGACTTAAGTTACATATACAAGAGTTGACAGTATTTTCAGCCTGTGTTAGTGTTGAACTCCAGAAGGTAAAGGAGGAGTTCTGCTACTTATTTTTTTTTTCAAAAACAGTAAAAAAAACAACACACACACACAGCAAAAAAAAAAAGACCCTAATATTCTCTGCCATGTACACAGTTTTCCTGAATCCACTGTTAACTATTGCTTTGAGGTACTTAAGTTGCTTGTTTCCTTAAGCCTTCATTTGACAAATTTATAATTTTTTTATGTTATTTCTAGGTTAGTAGTTAGATTAATGTTTTGTCTCTTGAGCAAAAACACAGTGCTTCTTTGAAAACTTTACCTTACTCAAACTGAAAATTGCAAAACAAAGAATTTTCTAAGTCTCTCATTCCTCAGTGGAGAGCAGTGTTTATATAAAGGTTATCTTGTGGTTTATTTTATATTCTTCTTAACTCTAAATTTTCTGTGGGTTGACTATCCCATTTAAAGCTTTCAAATCTTATTAATTAAGGCCAGTTGGTTGTCAGCACTGATTGCTCGCTAACTTTTGCTTTTTTTTTGCTTTACCCAGCAGGAGGCCATTTAAATTTTCAGAATATAAGCTTGTCCTGTTCACTATATATAAGAATAAACCTGACCACAGAATAAAGTCAAGGAGTAATTTTTGATTGAATAAACTAATTAATTATGTCTCTGACCTAAGAAGGTGCAAATCTAAAAAAATAGTTCAGAATATGCAGATCTCTCCATCAATCTAAGAGCTGATAACTTTGGACATTTTCTTTATCCATTTGAGCTAGTATGAGTTGAATTTTTTTGAAGTAGTATATGTCACCATGCTGAAGTAGGCGGAGGAATTCATTAATATTATTTTTGAAATATATTATATTTTAGAGACTTTACGCCAATGCTTTCTTCCATTTGCATGGATTAAAAACTTTTGTGTTCTGTGACCCTCCAACTATGGGAAATTTTATTTTAAAAAGAGAGCATTATACCACATGTATTATAATCTGGCTTCTTTTTTCTTTTCCATGCCCACTCCAAGACTCAGCTACGTTTCAGCAACTGCATAAGCTTTAAAAATTCTCTTCAGTTCAACCAATTCTGGCTCTTTGTCATAGTGTTCCCAGAGAAACATATCATAAAAGAGACTGTAATAATTTCTTTTTCATAAGTCGCTTCTTCATAGGAACAATGGAGCTTGGATTTGTGAGCAAAGACACAACTAAGATAATCTTGAACATACCCAAATGCCTTAAAAACAAAAATACAACCATAAACCTATACAATATTTTATTTTTACTTAATAATACATCTTAAGTATGTACAAATATGAATCTTATGCACTCTGTATGCTCAAAAGAACTTTTAAACTTTGAGGGAGAAAGACCTGTTGAGAGTGGACTCAGGAAGAACTGTGTATGAAATCAGGCAGCATCTAGGATCCACACTGAAACAACTGTAGGTTCGTGGCAGCTGAGATACTTGGAATCCTATCCTTATAGCATGGATGCCTAGACTGGGGACAAGGACAGTAATGCAGACCTGATAACCAGACTGATTGTAAATTGATCCCAGGTAGTTTAGTGACCCTACAGGAAATACAGAAAAAAGTTCAGGATCTCTAAAGAGGTCAACACTTTTTTCTCTGTCTCTCTTCAATTAAAATATTATGAATCTCAGTTGGGCTTTGAGAGGTAGTAGATTGAAGAGAAATCATGCCTAGGCTCTCCGGTAAAAGCTTTAATGTCCTTACTCTGTGTTACACATTGAAAGGACATTCGTTTTCTTGGTTGGTGGTTAAGAGACTTATTGAAAGTTGCCCAACTGGTAATTAAACTTTGGATCTAATTCTCTTCTCTGCAGTTCCTTCCTTTGACATTAGATAGCTGCATGCATGTCCATAAATTGTTTAATAATTGCATAAATGTTGAAAATGAAAATTAAAAGTCATGGTAAGTAAAATTACTGAAGAGGCAAGTGGTGAGGGTAGCCTTTGTGAAGGAGGTATCGGAAAAGCCCCCTGAAAATATGGTTAGATTCCTGGCTTTTTAAATTTACAACATATTTAGATGGTAAAAAAGATGGAACAAGTCTCTTTAACTTAGAAGGTACTGGATCATGCAGAGTATGCATTTACAGTCTCTCCCCCCCCCCCGCCCCCACTGTCCATTTTATACCAGGAAACATTGAGGAATCTGGAATTTGGAGAGCAAGTATGGGGAGATGTGTTGCCCAGTATTAAAGGAGAGTTGAGCAGTGACCTGGACTAGAGTAGGGATTCTGTTAACCATTATGGAAGTGGCATACAGTGTGGGTCCTACTGTAACCCTTTGGTCACTTAGAGATTTTAAAAAGATATAAGTGATTATGGTAATTGAAGCATGATGGATTCAAGTATTTACAATCTTCTTTAAAAAGACGACAAATCCATGGTTAAATAAAGAAAATGCACTAGTCAGGAGATATTAATAGTCCTTTAAATTTTTCTCCAAATGGTAATTTTTCTAAAATTTGATATATAACCTAGGTAGTTCAGTGTTAGGCAAATAATTAAATAGTTCAGATGAGTTTATTTATTGTATGAGTTTATCACTAGCTGTGTGTGACCTTGGGCAAATTACTTTACTTTTTCTCTTTCTCAGTTTTCCCATCTCTGAAAGATATTGTTAACAATAGTTTCTACCTCTTAAGATTTTTTGTAAATATTAAATGAGTTTACGTATTTTGAGTGCTTAGAATAGAGTCTCGCACATGTAATAACACTGTGCATGTGTTCAGCCATCACCACCACCTCCACCATCATCGCTGTAACCATCATCATCTTCTTGAGAAGAAAGCATTTGTAGAAGCCTGAGCTCTCAGTTCAGTCGTTTACTCCTTGAGAAGAACCACGCTTCCAGACCTGCATTTTATAATGCTAGACTTTACAGTCCACTCACAGCCACTGAGTATGCCACCAGGTTTGTGCTTTGGTTATTCCCAATCAATCTCTTGGAAGCAGGACTTGGAAATTCAACCCTAGTTCAGTAACAGTAATTGTTTCTCTTCACTTGTGCCTGAGATGATTTATTACCCAAAGCACCAGTATGGCCCTCTTATAACATTTTTTTTTAATCTATTTTAAGGTTCCTGAAGAATGGACTTTTGATAAGTCATTATCACAACAATATTATCACAACTCCATTGAGTAATAACTCAACAAGTGTTTGTGGGGGTATTTTTTATTGTGATGTATATAGTATTGTGATAGAAGTTGTGGGGCATATAAAGAGGGCAAACACAAGTAGCAATTTTAGTTGGGGAGATAAAACAAATGCATAACAAAGATTAAGTGGCATTAAAAAAAATTGTAAAGAGCCAAGGAAGGGTAGAGTAAGGAGAAAGAAGGAGAATGCTAGGCTTCAAGTCCTTGGAGATGGCTTCATGGAGTTAATAAGGAAGGCAGGATCTTAGTAGGCAGAAAGAAGGGCTGCAGGCTGAATCATAGAGGATGAATATCTGTGGCATATTCAAATAAGCCACAATCAACCTAGTTTTACTGGAAAAAAAAAGAGCTTATGTTGAAAAATTCTTGAACAGTAAGTTTATAAGCTCAGAAGACATAATGTAATACAAAAAGAATGAAATTTGTGTTAACTTTAAGACTTAGACTTAGTATCTATAGTATGCCAAATTAACACACGTATTAAGCACTAACTATACCAGCTAACTAACTGTTGACCATCAAGGATCTGTTGGCAGGTGAAGATCAGAGATCCAAGCCCTGTGAGTCCCTGAAAGAGACAGGAGTTAAGAGCTTCATCTTAGAAGTCAGCCAAGCTTAGACCAACTTGGTATTAAACTCAGCTCAGCTTACTAATTGCATTAGTGGACTTGTTGATTAATTCTCCATGCCTCAACTTTCTCATCTGTAAAATGAACAAAGTGCACCTTGTCATTTTAAGGGAAACATCAGACAGTGTTGTCAATGATAAAATTCAACCTTTCAAGTGAAAATAGGAATTTTAGACAATTTGTTCCTTCACTCTGAGCTTTGACAACTTCTTAATAAAAGGCTTTTCTGATGAGATTGTTGTTGATACTAATGGATGAGATTTTTTTTATACTGAATAATGAAATGGTAAATATTTAGATCAACATAACTCAGTGAACCTGTATTTTCCAAATGACCAATGCATGATTAAAAAAATCCCTTCTATATGATTTTAAAATCATATTTAAATCATATATTATTTTAAAAATCATGCATGGGTAAAATAGAAATAGTGCAAGATAGAAAATGGATTTTAATGTAATAGAATATGAGAAGTTCTTTGATATGGTTTCAGATTCCACAATGCAGAAGCCACCATTTGTTGAGTTTTGGTATAGTATAAAAGACAAATATCCATAATTATCTGAAAAGACCATTATAATACTTTTCCCCTTTCCAACTACATATCTGGAAGAGGCTGGATTTTCTTCATGTACTTCAAACAAAGCAACATATCACAATAGATTAAATATTGAAGCACACATGAAGATGCCTGTATGAAGATGACATTAAAGGTATTTGCAAAAATTTTTACCTGCTAATCTTTTCCTTTGGAAAATGTGGTTATTTTCATAAACCTACATAATGTTGCCATGTAATGAGTTTATTGTTTTTATAAACATCCTTAATATTTTTCTGTTTTAATTTCTAGTATGGCAAATATAAATAGATATAACCCGTGTGGACAAAAGTCCTTTAGGCTCCTTGATAGTTTTTAAGAGTTTAAAGGGGTCCTGACACTATAAAGTTTGGGAACCACACCTCTAAAGTGATAAGTTAGGTTTGCTTATGGTTATGATTTACTAACACATGAGATCGCCATCTTGTGACAAAGTAGGGAAATGCAGGTGTTTTGGGTAAGCTCAACTTTCATGAGTGCTTCCTGGAAATTTATCAAGAGAATCAGAAGACAGAAGTTCAGATTTCCAAGGGATATATCTTAAGATAGACATGGTAAAGATATTAGTTTTTGAAGGCAAGAAAGGAATAGTTACTTGCATACTTATTTTTAAAGGCTGACATTGGTTTTAGGACAGCTTTACAATAAGAACATGTTTACCTTTTGCATTCAATATGTATATTTTGTAGTACATTGCGCCCCCTTGTATGTGATGTTATAGACATGGGCTGTGTATTTACTGTTCCAAATACTGACAGATGTTTACAGTGATATTTCACTTCTGTGGCATATCATCACCTATGATTGATTTAAGCTTCAGTCATTCGTTGGTAATGCGAAGTTCAACGATACTATTCCTGTGAAGGCAAACATGATCAGTTTTTTATGATGTGGATTTTAGGGTTCCTGTGGTGGAAAATTTGAATTTGCTGCTCTGAGTACTACATCCCTATAGTGCTGTGTGATGGGTCCTGTACAAATATGCAGAGTAAACATTTTTCCCTACTTTCTAGTTTCTTGAGAACTAAAATATATAGTGTAAATAGGCACAAACAAACATGTGGAAGGACATACAGACAAATAGAGCCTAAACTAAATTGTGGAAGATGCAGCTGCAAGAAACAGGCTCATGAATAATGAACATTTATACTATGGATTGGCTTCAGTGTGTCTGTTTTTGCATCGATGAGCCATGTAGAAAGGAAGGAGTCTCACTTCATTTTCATTCAGTTAGAGGACGGCCCACTGGCCGGTTTTTTTACTGAATTCAGCTGGTTGTTTACAAAATAACCTGTTCTTTTCAAAATATGTGTAGAGACAGCTGTGCTCAGATGAAATGACTCTAGCCCTATACACTAACTACTGTACTAATTTTCTGCCTATATTCACTATATGCCTACTGACCCTACTGTTGAATATTTTAGACATCTGCAGGAATAATCAGACTGCCCACTGGAGAGCCACTTGCTTGTTTGTAAGGCTGGAAATGCTGTTGAGATTATGCCGACTTTAATTTTGAGAACCAATGTGAAAATAATAAATACAATAAGTAAGGCTCTTAATCTGAATTGTCTTTGAGCATCCATGCATGCTCTGAAATTGGATGCCAGATTTTATGTGTAGGCGGATGTGTGCGTTTGTGTTTTTGAGAAAACTCCAGAGCTTTCATCTAACTTTCCAAAGGGACTGTGACCCTCTAAAGGCAAAGATCACTATATAATGCTTTACGGTTGTGAATGTACTTCTACATACATTTTTGTTTGATCTTCCCAACAAGTCTGGGAGAGACATGACAGGTATTATCTTTTTTTTTTGGCTGGTTTGTTTTATAGAAGAGAGTGCCTTGTAGCTTAGGTGGTTTTGAATCTCATCCTGTAGACCCAGGTTGCCATTGAAAGTTCTAGGTGAGGGGCAGGCCACAGTGGCTCAGCAGGTAAGAACACTTGCCTGCCATGCCCGAGGACCCGGGTTCAATTCCCGGTGCCTGCCCATGTAAAAAAAAAGAAAGTTCTAGGTGAGGAAGTGATCTGCTCAGATCATTCTTTAGAGAGATTGCCCTGCTGGTAACATAGAGAATGTTTTTAAGGCCTGAGAAATTAATTAGGAGGCCATTTGGCAGATTGGGTGAGAAAAGTTGGTTACCTCTGAGATTGTGGCATATTGGAAAAGAGCAGATGGATTTGCAAAATCAGTTGTTGGAATCCTTAGGATTTATTTACCAGTTGGTATCGGAGAGCAGGGAGGGTAAAGGAAAAGAGTTTTTGAAGATGACTTTCTGGCTTGATTGGCCATGTGATAGAAGCAGAGAGAAACAGGAAGATTACAAGCTTGGCTGTAGCCATGTTGATTTTGATCCAGAGAGCAAAGACCAGTAGATAATTGAAAATGCTGCTTTGGAACTGGTGAGGTGAGTCTGGCAATACTCAGGGTGTGTAGAGTGAAAGCTGAAGAATAAGGGAGTGATGGTGTCAGGGATTCTCCAGGAGATTCCAAGAGTGGCCAGGGAACGTCACTCCCTGACTGCACCCCCTCTATCCCGGAACTGAGAACAAGGGATTGAATATGTTCCTTGACTCTGTTTTGCTACCAGATTATTCCATTATTATTTCTCAATGACCTGAAAGGCATAAAATTAACATGTATCATTCAGTTATGCAACTGCCATCGAACTTCACGTCAATGAGAGCATCAAGTAGGTGATGGGTTGAGGTTTTCTCCCATAATCTCTATAAACTTCTCCTTTCTTAAAAATGAACAGTTGCCACTTTACCAAATGTATGTAAATGCCCTACCAATCCAACTTTAAATACCTCTCGTATACCATGTCCCACTCCACTTCCCCAGTAAAGGAGCCACAATTGTTTCAAGATAGTCTCACATTTTTCTCAGTGATTTCAGCTCAAGACCCTTAGTAAGTATGACATTCATTTGGATGCCTTTGCTAATACCCAGATCGTGCAGTTCTCCAAGTCCCTAGCTAAAATGACCATCTTCTTTCCATCTCAGCTCTGCACATACATGCCATACCTAATAGATCCGCTCTACTTTCAATATTTCAAACTTTATTAGTCTCCTCTTTAAAATAGTCTTCTAACTTACATCTGCCCCTTCCCGTTTTTCCTCCTGAACCTGCTCTCTTCTCTCTTCCCATTTCCATCCCTTGTTTTGTCCTTGTTTTGCAGTGTGGCTGGGAAGGAAAGGGAATAGCAACTCCCTTTAAATATCCTGCTTCTGTACCCAAACCAGAAATAATAAGATGGTTCAGTAATGATTGTACTTGCCCTCTGGATTTCCTCAGATACTGTTCTTTAATCATTTCCATCCCAGGTTCTTTCCCTGTCATCTTATTTTTTTCCCTCCTACTTTCAGGCAGCTGGGCATTGTTAGAGAACCTCACAAAACTGGGGCAATTAGATTGATAAATGTATTGGAATAAAGGAATATACATCCCACTCACACCTGCCGAGGGAAGAAATGTGCTGAAGAGGCCTGTCTTTCATTTTAGTTACATTTTACTGTCTTAACTAGCTTCACCTATGTGAATATTTGTGTGTGTGTCAACTGATAGTGGTCAGAAATTCCTTCTTAACATGGTATGTTTTTATTAGAAAGTCAGCTTTTGTGCCCCCCCCCCTTTTATTTCTTGTATGTGTAGACTTTAAAAAATCTTGATACAAGTTTCCCCAAGATATTTTTCCTTTGTGAGTTAGGAATTGAACTGTGTAAGTGTTTTTTCTTATTTCTGAGTTGTGAATGATATTTATTTAGTTTATTTTTGTCAGAATTCATGGTTTATGAATTCTTCATTACAGTAGGAGTCATGAGTTGGAGGGAGAATCATTGAAATTGTGTGTTTAGGACATTAGTTGGAATAACCTGAACAATGTGCTTACCTTTGGGGCCCTTAATTTAATTTAAAATTAAATGAGTCTTGTGATAGCAAGCTTCACAGATCTGCCTGTAGGCTTTTGGAATGGAAAATTTAGTTTGATAGGCGAGGAAATCTTTGCCTAAAAACACTTATTGTGTGGCGAGCACAAATAACTGAACATAATGTTAGTGAGAAGTTTCATTTGAGATTGAAGTACGGACTTCCAAGGACACAGCAGAGTGGTTGGGCTATGAACAATGTCTTCCTTTTTCCTTCAAAATACCCATGAAATTGTCTGAAAAGCAAACAAATCCCCAGAAGTAACCACAACGAGTGTCAAGGCATTGAGCCCATTCTGGTTCCTGGAAGGAATTTTTACTTTATTCCCCGTCCTTGAAACCAGGTTAAGAGTTGCCCCTTCTTCAGTAAACCCCACCTCGACCTGGTCACTCCTCCTTGCTCAGTCATTTTCTGCCTCTAGTTATGGATTCTGGTCTCCATGAACTGGCCTATTTTTCCTTCTGTTCATCTTCAGTGCTGCCAGTTTTCTCTTGTAAATAGCAACTAACCTGCTCCCTCTTTGACCTCCTCAGCTTCTTCATGGGGTCTAGGAGAAGGGAGGGCAACCGCTTTCTTCGAACTGACTGCTGGCTCCCGCCCAGGTTCTAGGTTGGTTGGTGACCATTGGTGCTTGGAAGTCAAGAACCAAGGTCTGTACCTGCTGGCAATCATCCACTGGCCCCGCTTTGAACAGGAGGGCATCTATATATGCTTCTTTACATTTGGTTATTCATATGGATTTTGGTTTGACTCTCCCATTAGACTTCCATAACGGTGCTGAAGGAAGAATGGGGCAGGGGAGAATGGATTTCTTCCCACTGAATCCCCAGCCCCTTGTGCAGTAGATGGCATGTAGTTAAGTACAGAAGAGTTTTGTCAAATTCATTAATGAAACTCAAATTGTTAGAAAAGACTTGAAAACAGTCCTCCGGTGTGATAAACATTGAAGACCAGGGTCAACAAACCAAGCTTAAGGGTGTAAAAAGGAAACCAAACCTCATATTATTGATGAATAATGAAAACAGCTGCAAAGTAAAGAAGTGTAGGGATCTACAGAAAATCTTTCTGAAAACAAATTTGCTTTATGAAATAAGAAACTGGTAGAAAAGCTTTGCTCTATAAACTCAGTAAGATCCATAAAGAGGTTAGATTTAGTAAATGAGAAATTTTAAAAAGGTATAATGGAATGAAAATTGTGATAGGTAAAATAAATCTTTACCGTAAATAATAAAAATCAGACTTTTCTTAGAACACCTAGCCAGTGATACAGGATAAAATCTAGGAAAATGCCTAAAATGCAAAAGGGAAAGGGAAGCCTAAAAAGACACAGATCCAACCTAGAAATTATAGGGATTATTGAAGAAGAGCAAAATAAGTAGATCAATTGTGATAATTATTTGAGGGACAGATCTAAAAGACCTGGTCTGGGGCATTGATATGCCATAACACATTCTGGGCAGAATTTGTTATTACAAATAAACACTGAAAAATATCTGGATGATTATTTTTTTCAACTTTAAAACTGGAAGTCAAGGTAGTATAAGGAAAGTAAAAATGCTAAATTCTTAGTCATCTGTTAAAAGGAGACTAAAATGTCCTTTTTGGGTTACAGTTCAGTGTAGATAGTGTTTGAAGGTTTAGTCAAAGATTTTGTAATTAATTGACATGAAAAAGCAGATTGCCTCTAAAAATCATTACGGAAAACGGAATCAAATAAAACACCCTAATCCCATCCAGCTACAGAGATACAGAATTGCTCCAAATCCCTTTCCTTTTCTCATCTGCAGGCTCACATTTAAAACTCACTAAACATTTCCCCTAAAATACGCTGGCAACTTTCAAAGAGACTTTTTAGTCCACCCTGGTTTCATCTTATTTTGTGTTTTTCCAAAGACAGATGGGATTTGGAAAATAACGTAATTTTGACTCTTAAAAATCATAATACTCCTTCTTTCAAACAACTTGTGCGATCCAGGCATACAGCAAAATAAAAGAACGTAAGACATTGCCTCATCTTTACAAAAGCACATGATCCACCAAAGGTAGAGACACTGGCACTTAGTAGGCACTAAAGAAATATTTGTGAATGAATGAAGGCATGTATTAACTAGGTATACACTTGGGAAATGTAATTCTATCGACAAACAATAACTTTATATGTAATTGTATTATTTCTCCCCTAATTATAAGAGAGAAGAAAATAATTTAGTCAGAAATCTGGACAAAACATCTGTCAAGAAATAAGACATGGAGGAAATGGTGAGATTAGCTTGTAGTAATGAAGATGCTGATAAGTGGGGGGGGAGACAGAAATCAGAAAGAATTTAAATATGTCCTAATTTTCAGGCTCTCAAAAGGTTAATTCAGATTGTTCATCTGGATGTCATCATATCAGAAAGATTTGGCCAATCTGATAGAAAAATCAGAGGTCACCAGAAGTGATTAAGCAGCTCGGAAAAGCAACTCAAAAAGAAGACCTTAGTATATAATTTGGCAAAAAGAATTTGAATCTCTCAAAGCCCAGGGAAATAGAAGGATAATTTAGAATGATTTGGAGAGCTCTGGAGCTGATGGCATAAAATTGAGCAGAAAAAATACTTATTGAGTGCAAGACAGTCCTTAATAGAGAGACAAATTAAAGAACCATATAGCATCGAAGGAAAGCAGTAAAGATGTGTTGATAAGATCTGACACGCCAAAGAAAGACAACAACTAATTCTTATTGAGAACTTACTATGTGAGTTCTTATTTGAGGCTCCAAATGCACCGTTTCATTTCATCTCCTCACCAATCTATGAAATAGGTACTAACGTTATCTTCATTTTACAAATGAGAACATTGAAGCTTGATCACGTGGGTGGTAGAAAGCAGCATTGTGTTTTGAACTCTGGTTCCAGGGCCTAGTCCCCAATCACTACATTCTCCTGCCTTACAAACTAGAAAGTTAGATACGAATAGGAATATTGTGAAGCGATTCAACAGACTAACCCAGCTGTTGTGTGTTTGTGTGTGTATGCTAATAAGTGATCCAAACATGTTATTTTTAATTAACTAAAAAAAAAGCACTAATGATCTCTCATGTATTCCAATCAAAGGTGCACTTTTTTGTTCAATCTTCTGGATGATTGAATCCTTACAGAACAAGATTTGTATATGAGAAGCATTTCTTAAAGCAAATTTCAAATGAATAGGTATTAAGCTCCTGAGTGAGTAGTATCCACGAGTGTCAGCCCTTCAGAAGCTTTTATCGGCAAGAAAGTTGGCTGCAGAGTAGTGTGTGGGGAACTGGAGAGGCAGACCAGGGTTGGGATTCCTGTTCCACCATTCATTTGTTTGTGACCTCGAATGTCACCTGACTTCTCTGGGGTACAGAATTTGATATGATGCATGTGGGCAAATAAGATATTATGTATATAAGGAGAGCATGTATGTGTATAGACTGCTTAGCTTAGTGCCTGGCACATAATGAATATTCGATTAATAATAATTGGCGTAATTATTCATTGTTCAGGTGCAATCCTCAGTAAATACTTTAAAATGTATGCCAAGTGGTACTATAGGGTGATAAGTTTTAAACAAGGTTTTAATTTTGTGCAGTCCTCTCAGCTGATGTATTTAATGGTAAAATTTCACCCTCCATGTACCCTTTTCAGAATTTGGGAATTTACAGAATGCTTTGTTTTAAAGGCAGTAGTTTATTCACTGAAAATGCAGCTTATGACAAATTCAGTGGTTGCCGAGCTGTAATATGTTAGCAGGCAGAAGCATGCTTTTAATATTCATCATCTTTAAGTGCTACCAACTGACATTCAGTACGAAATGTGCAGATATGGGTGCTGAGCAAAACAGAGCTAGGAAGAAGACTTGCTAATTTGTATTCAAGATGGAAATCTTAAATTAGTTTCCAAGATTTTTAAATGGATTTTTAAATGCTGGGCACATAGGAGATTGAGTTCATATTAATATTTATAAGGTTTGAGAAGATATTTAGTGAAATGTTTGTATAATTTAATTTTGGTCATAATCAAGTAGGAAACTCTAACAAGCAGGACATTATACTTTAGTTTAGTGCCTGTTTTGTGGCTTACAGATAGGATTTTCCTTCTGGAAGAGTCACAAATGACATACACATGTGCTTAAAAAGCCTTTTCTTAAAACCCAGAAGTCAGAAGTTACTTGTATATAAATTCCTGAGGTTGGATTGTTATATGTTTATTTGGTTTATGTTAATTAATTTAGAAATCAGTATTGCTAATGATTTTTTAAAAGCATTTATTGACACTTCTGCAGAACTCTTTAGTCTAGCTGCCTTTATATTCTTTATTATACAGAATGAGTTCGTGGTTCACAGAAAACCAGCTTCCTGTAGTTTTGCTTAGGGCTAATTGAGTTTAATGTAGTTTTGTGTGCAGAAAGTATTGACTTGTGCATAGGATTTAATTTGTGTAAATATGTGTGTATGTAATGTTTTGCCTCTCTGAGTTTTATTTTAAATGGAACCCTTGAAACTGGGATAATAGAAATTCTTAGCTTAGGCCTGCTAGCAATCGCAGGTACCAATGGTTTAAACTGCTGTAGAAATACAATTATGAACAGCCAAGAGCAAATCTTGTTTTAAGGTCCATGTGTAATGAATGCCTGTAAGTATCATAGAATACAATTAAAAAGAGGTTTACTTCTCCTAAGCTGTGATTGGTTCTTTCTGATGGAAGTGTAGAGTCCCATGAGCAGAAAAGTATTCAGTTCTCAGTGATTTGGACACCAGTGAGTCTGGCATCCTGCAGGCTTGGATAAATTCAGGGCAGTTATAGTGAAACAGAGATGGGAGAGGACTGAAAGATTAATGAGGGATTCAACACAAAACTCCAAAAATGAGAGCAATGCAGTGCTTGGCCTTATGTAATTGGGCTGAATGGAAGTCAGTCTTAGCTGCTGTCATTTAAAAAGTTGAGGAGGTTGTCAGGAAATGTTTGTTTGTTATAAAAATTGGATCTAGAGAATGATGGTAAAAAACCTGGGACAAAGTATCTATTTCTTGCTTGCTTGTTTATATGTCTGCAGAGATACACCCTTCTCTTCCTTCTCCTTTTATCCTGACTTGACCAACTGTTCTGTTCCCCCACACACACATACATAGTGCTTCCTTTTGGCAAGGACCCTTACTGAGGACTCTTTTAGGTATAAGCCATGACTCACGGCCCAGAGCAGGGCCACTGGAGACCCATGTCGGGTTGAGCTCCAGAGGGCATCTTGACGTGCTCTCACACCACGGCCTGAAAGACCAGGAGCCTCTCGGGATGTGAGAGCCTCTGAGAAGGTAATCCGAGTTATGCTTGGATACCTGTGGTTACAGTGGGTACCAGCGGCAACCCAGTTGTGAATAACTGTCTGGGAACATTTCTTCCTAAAGAACTTAAGGTAAGAGGTCCTAATGGCTTTGAGATACTATTTCTCCTTTGAAAATCCTTTTTACAGATGCTCTAATAAACCTTGCATTTACATGATGGGCACAGTGGAGCTCTGCATTGAAGCTGATCACAGTTAATGTGAAGCTGGGTACTTAAAGGAGAAAAAAAGCAGCTCATAAATAACATGGTGTAAGTGAATCACTTCTGAAATCTAGAGCTTGCCAATACCAGTGAAGAAAAGCTGCCTTGCAAGAGAAATTGCCAGCTCACAAGCAAATCTTTAGTGCTTCAATCTAGACATACACCAACTTTAACTTTGTTCTGTTTCCTCTTCAAGGAGTTTGGCGCCACCTACAGGAAGCACGGAGCACAGAAGCCAGTTCACCCTCTCCACAGCATTTGTGGGTTCTCCCTTTGGTCATTTCTCATCTTTAGTTTTTATAAATTTGATCACTTGTTCATCATATAGGATTTATCAACCTGCTGCTTGGCTATGGAATGCGGCTAAGCTCTGTGGAAAAGAAAGGTTACATCTCTACTAGCTGTTGGGCAGGGAGATTCCTCACCCTGAATTGCTTTTTAAGGTCTCGGTCTGTTTCTGCTGTCATGCACCTTTTCCACGGAGACACCAGCAAAAGAGAGCAGAGTTATCGATTGGGGGCCTGGGAGTACATTTCATGTAAAGGTATTGCTGACTCCTTCACAGTTTTACCTTCTTCTGTTTCTTGTAGAGCATTTGGAATCCAAATCATCGTTTTATTGTTGATGCTTACTTGTTTTGTTTTTGTTTGTCTTTGGAGAGAAATGTTAGGTCGCTTAAAAACCTGCATCGCAAAGAAAGTTTAAGATGCATGATTCATTTCAAAGAAGTCAAAAAGGAGGTGTGTGATTACTTTTATGGGTACATTAAGGATGTTGAAAAGATAATGAGGATCAATTATTTTCATTCATCAGTATCTCCTAACTATGTCACTGAATTAAGTTCCCCATTGTTTCTAACTGAAATGATTTGGTTTGAAAGGAGTTAAGAACAAATTAGGGTTTTTTCCTTTGCTTGATGAACTGACTGCAGCTATTTGGTTTCCAACGAGCATCTCTAACCCAGAGCCTCTCCTGTGCTCCAAGTTTCTAGATTCTGCTGAGTTCTGCCCATGGCTTTTCCCACCTCTTTACTGGAATTCAACTCACATATCCCAAACCAAATCCATCGTGGCCCTAATTGGATTCCATTGTGTTTTTCTTTCTCTAGAGCTCCTTCCTTCAAAGAGCAACAAAAACATCCTCCTTCAGTGTGGTTTATATTTTGTTTTCTTCCCTATTCTCCTCCCTCTTCATGTGGATTAATGACACCATAATTCATCTGTTGTACTGGAAAATAACTTCGTTATCTTCAACACCTCTCTATAATTGAAGTCCAAATTAGTCAAGTTCTACTGCTTTTACTTCTATAACTTCTTATTTTTATTTATTTTTTTGCTTTTCCTTGTTCTGGAGCAAAATTCATCCTCTTGAATTTTCAGCAACTCAGCTACTTCCAAGTCACTTCTCTTCTTCAGTAACTATATTAGTTGACTTCTAATAGATGTAAGAAATGGGCTATTGGCTAGCTAGCAATAGTTAACTATTCAAGTGAAATTCACCCTCCCCATTTAAACTGTGCTATGGAATTTCAAGATTTCTCTGTTTTGAGACATTTGTGTTAGTGTTTACATTGAAACACTCAAAGAAAGTTTAGCGTTTAGAAAACTTGTAGATAGTTTAGTGGAAAATGTCTCACATTGGTTCTAGAAGATTACTAAATGTAATATTTCATGTATTTCCACCAAATAAAGTTGCTCAAAATGTATAGTGCATTTATTCAAAAAGTTATTCAAATTGCTAATAAGCACATGAAAATATGATTAACATCATTAGTCAAAAGATTAATCATAACCATAATGAGAGATCACTTCGCATCTCCTTAGGGTGGCTAATATTACAGACAATAACATGTGTGGATGAGGGTGGAGAAAAATTTGAGTTCTCTTACTGGTGGTAATGCAAAATGGTACAGCCAATTTGGAAAACAGTTTGGCAGCTCCTCAGAACATTGAACATATATGATCCAATAATTCCGCAAGAAAATTGAAAATACATGTTCACACAAAAACATGTACATGAATGTTCATAGCAGCATTATTTATAATAACCAAAATAATGGAAACAACCTAAATGTTCATCAGCTGATGTAAGGATAAGCAAAATATGGTATATCCTTATAATGGAATATTATTTGGTAGTAAAAAAAAAAAAGAAGGAAGGGGCGGGCGATGGTGGCGTAGTGACAGAGTTCTCACCTGCCATGCCGGAGACCCGGGTTCAATTCCTGGTGCCTGCCCATGTGAAAAAGAAAAAAGAAGAAAGTACTGATACATGTTATAATATGGATGGACCTTGAAAATATGCTAAGTGGAAAAAGCCTGCTATAAAAGCCACATGTTGTATGGTTCTATCCATATGAAATGTTCAGAATAGGAAAATCCATATAGACAGAAAGTAGATTCACGGGTGCCAGGAGCTGAAGGGAGGGGGGAACAGGGGGTGACTGCTAACAATATAGGAATTCTTTTTGGGGCGATGAAAATGTTCTGACATTAGGTAGTAGTGATAGTAGTATAATTGTGAATATACTGGAAACCATTGAATTATACCTTTAAATTGTCTGATACATGAATTATACTTCAACAAAGCTGTTATTTAAAAATATATAAATATACATATATGTTGGGATCATTAGCAATTGTACATATTTAGCATCTGCATCTGATGCATTATGCTTTCCCAAAGTACGAAACAAAATGTCTTGCATGTGTAAGTTTTTAATAAATGGTTGAGGAATGAAAGAATGAGTGAATGCACAAACAAACATTCATGAGTTGTCGTACAATATGAGGAAGAATTTTGGGGAAGGGGCGGTAAATGAACAATGGCCTGTAATTGAACATTCTGTTCACTCAGCCATTGATCTGATGTCAGACTGATAAAACCATGCTATGCTTTGATGTCAGCTAGATGGTGTATTTCATTTTTCTTTTGAGTGATGGGTTGGCAAAATATATTTTAGCAACTGTATGTTTTGTGGATGATGCATGATGCCAATGCTCTGTTGTGACCTTTATTTTTATGAGCTGGGAGAATTAAGAACTTACCCATTTTAGTTTAATTAAGAAGTAAGTCACAGCAGATGGTACATTTGTGGGTGATGATTGCATACCTCTGGTTCCCTCAAGCAGCGCTGTAACCCTGTGGAATGCTTTGCCTAGAGTGTCGCATCACTGTTGCCGAATTACCAGAAAGAAAAACATGTGGTATTAATGTAGTCAGAAAATCTTAGAGGACAATGTGCAACAGGACCTGAATACCACATGAAATTCTACCTATTGGGACTAGGATGCTAGGAAGAAGAATCCATGACATCTCATGGTATTAGTAGTTTGGCCAGCTTTACCAAATTTGCAAATAAAATACATGAAGATTTTTATTATTCTAGTATTCTTTTGTGTGATCTAGATCGAACATTAAGCATACGTTGGAATACGATTTGCATGTTTTAAAGTGCTCAGAGAAGATGCAGTAAATGAAGAAGCACTGACTTTATGGCAGGTTATTTTATGATGTTTGCTTTTAGTCACTTTGGAGTGCCTAGAGAACGTCTTACAATATGTATTCCCGTCCCCCCACCCCGCCACCCCAAGTGCTACGTGCTTGCTACTAGCAGATTTACTCCAGAGAATGTTAAAAACCCACATAAGCAGAGAAAATATGGAATTAATCCAGTGCTTCGCACTGATCACACAACTCTTCTGGGAGAAAAGTAAATTGTTAAGTTGAATTACTTTCTCTCATTGGTAAGGGAGAGACTATCTAGCTCAGATTCCTTCGCCATTTACTGCTATCTTTGAAAAACTGAATTACTTGAAAGCTGGCATAAAACTTGTAATTGTACAGTATTGTAGATCCTAAGATAATATGTCTCTATTTTCTTATTAATGTGATATATGAAATCATCAAATTGAAATACATTCACTTACTGGCTGTAATGTTGTTAAAAGTATGAACTATGTACGTTTTTAAAAAATATATAGCTATGGTTGCTATAGATAGAATAATCCATTTATCTCATCTCTGCTGAAAAGGATAGATTTGAAATTCTGGTTAAATCATGAACATCAAAAAATGATATTTTAACAAGAAACCATAAGTTTTTCTTTGAAAAAGTCCACATTTCATATTGAATTCTTTTCTGAATTATGTAATGAAACTATTTCCTTTGGTTTTTAAGAGTGTTGTTACCACAAAGCATGTGACTACATCATTCTTCCAGATACTCTAGCATCTATATTTAGTTAAATGAAGCATTTTTTCCCCCTCTATTGCCACCAACTCCAGGACACTCAGTCATCGAAGATATAAAACTGAAGGTGTTAATGGTAGTTTTGCAATTCTTCTTGTAGGCATCAAAGATTATGAACCTGTAGTTAATACTCACCGGTTTGTAATACAGAGAAATATCTGTAAATGCCTACCTGCAAGAGGTATGCGATATAATAACTGATTTCAGCCTATAATTATCACAGATTTTTACAGAGAGCATTGCAAATTATTTTTATATGAAAATATACATTATTGAAAAAATTGGCATTTTATTTTTTTACAGAACTAGATTTTTATCTCATTAAAATTTAGAAAAGAAGGAACTAGATTATCTTCCGTTTACCCAGTATCCAGATAACTCGTAAATTCTTTTGTAGCCCCGTTCCTGAGCAGTCAGTCCAGCCCTTTTGTTAAGAGCATAGTAGTTAGAATCAGAAAGACTTGGCTTCAAATTCTGGCTGTGCTACTTACTAGCTAGCTGTTTGACTATAGCCAGTAGGAATTTATTTGGTGATAAAAGAGACAGCCAAAATAGTGGTTTAAAGATCTAGTTTATTTTTTCACCTAAAGGAAGTTTGGAGATAGACCATCAAGGATTGGCATGATGCCTCCACTCAGTCATCAGGAACTCCACCTCCTCCACCCTCAGTTGGTGGCTTTTAACTAGGAAATCATCTCATGATTTACCATAACTTTGACACATTAGCCAGTTGGCTGCATCCCAGGTATCAGGAAGGACAAAGAAGAGTTCCTCCCAGCAGAACCAATTTCCTTTCCAATCCACAACAACACTTCCACTTACAGACGATGAACTCGAGGTGAGAAAGGCAGGAAATGTTATCTTTACCGTGGACAGCAAAAAAAGGGGGAAGAGGTTCCATTACCAAGGATGAGGGGGAAAATGTTTGTTTACTATGCAGCTAATGACCTGCATAGGACCTGGAGCAGTCTCATCTCAATGAGTCCCTGCTTCTCCAGCTTTAAAAATGGTTGTGAAAATAGATCCTATTGTTTTGAAAATCAAGTGAGCTACTTCACTAAGGCATTTAGCTCAGTGCCTGCTGTATAAGAAGTAAGCATTTAATGTTCATTATTCTTCTGTCTAACCACTTCCTTAACATATGTAGGTTAATGTCTTGTAGACGCTTAAGATGTTCAAATGTATTACCTATCATTATTACATTCCCTAGCTCACCACCTACCTATTCTCACAAGCTAGACATCTGAGATCAATCTTTAACTACGTCTTATTGCTCTCTCTACCAATAATCACCAAGTATAACTCTACCTGCAGAATTGCTCATGGATTTCTCAGCTGTTCCTCACTGATCTCTAAATAGGCCATTTTGAGTCTATTTTCATATTCAGGGAAAGTTTGATAAATTTTGAAACTAGAACTTGGGGAAAGTAAGCATAGATGTATTTCAGGCTGTAATTTCAACTACCAAGGTGTGATTCCTGGAAATTCCTTTGAGATTTTGTTTGGGAGGCCAACAGATGCACAGGTATGTCAGCATTCCTAATCAGAGCTGGGGTATCTGAATGTATAAATATGAAAGAACAAAGGTCTCTTGAGTGAAAGGAATGGGTAGGGGAGTTGAGGTCCTTTTAATGGTCTTCAGTTTGTTCAGTATGTCTCAAAGTAGAGGTTTTTTAGATCTAGAAACGCATTTTTATTTTGCTAGATAATCGCATTCGTTTAGGTACTTAACGTGAACGTTATGAGAGCATTTTGCTTTCAAATTAAAATAAAGAAGTAAGGAAGGTTAGCTTTATTTTTATGTGGGGTGTGTGTAATGTGTACTGGGATGTATAATATAATTTCAAAGCCCTCTGATGCAATATTTTGAAACTAAGTTTGTAGTACAATTTAAACACATCTTTGGTCATAGATTACTTGGCCTTATGCCATTTTCATAGGCAATGTCCTACTTAAATAGCCTGGATTGGCTGAGAAAAATAATTGCTGCTATGAAATAATTTTGCAATTACCTCTGTAATTAAGGGCAGTTTGTTAATGAAAGTGCTTGGTGAATAATGACTGCAGGGCACTCCATCTTGCAGCTTCATGCCAGATGATTGGTTCATGTGGTGGAGGCAGTTAGGGAATTAGTGACACAGCTGTCATGGTTACAGGATGGATGTAAATATCCTTTGCAGTTGATGATGAAGAACAGTCATTAGCCTCCTGCCCCTTGGGAACTGGTCAGAAGAACAAAAATAAACTTAACACATGACGGTAAAAGCCATTCCTTATGTCTCCTTTTCTTCAGTAGGAACAATTAACATTCTAATAGAAACTGCAGAGAGCATGCGGGTGAGCCCTCTCCTCTTTAAAGGCATGTTAGTGTGATAAATGTTCTTCCTGGTAGGGCATTGGTTGTTCACAGTTTATAACCACTCTTATTAGCTTATGGGCCAGTTAAAAACTGCTCTTTAGAGACCCATTTAAATTTTTCTTGTTCATCCCAGGTGTTGTGTTTTCAGTTGACTCTTTGAAGTGTGCCCACGGATGGGTTTTTGCATACTGTCTGTGTGGCTTCAGGGGCAATTGAAGATCAGTTTTCTGTGGTTGGGCTTATTTGTTGGTGTAAAACATATATATGAAGATCAGGATGCATATCTCATCTTGCTTTTTAATTTGAAAAATTCATTGTTGATAATTGAAGATCTTTTTTTTTTTTTTTAACTTCCAAGATAAGAATGTCCTAGGTGTTTCAGTGTGCCTCATATTCATATTCATTCCACTTCCTTGGTGTCTTGATGTTGTTTTTCATTGTAAATCTGCTCAGGCAATCTTTTGTAGAGTCATTTCATAACGTGCACACACGGTGGTTTTACACTGAGATACTCGTGATCTGCAATTCATTAACTTTTGCTGACTGGAAAGTCAGTATAGCATGTTGCGTTTTCTTGCTTTATTTTGCTTTATTTTTTCTTATTTTTATTCCTTGTAAAAATGTTAGTAGAACACTCCCAAAGAACTTAACCATGGCTTCTCTTGGTAGCCATTATGCTAAATCTTCTTTTCAGGGCCCTAAGGAGAGGTGGTTGCAGTTTGTATATTGCACTGGACTCAACCAGAGAGCCTCATTAAAGGAACATAACAGTTCTCTGGGTTTCAGCTCAAAATGGCTGTTCACATCAACACTATCCATTTTAAAGATGAATTTATGGCTGCATGTACCCGGAGTAGATTCCTTTCATTTGCTTAATGCTGCTTTTGATGCCTGTGTCTCCTCTTGGCTTTATTTAGTATGAGGAGGTACCAGATGGAAGGGACAGAAATTCCACCTCACAATTATCAGACTTTGTGGCCCAAACCTCTGCCTCTTCCCTTTCTCCTCTTTGGCTGTCATAGGGAAAATGAAAAAATATCCACAAGCTTAGGTCCGAGCAGAGCCTTGTTTTGAGGTTTAAAAGTAAGTAGCTTTCTTTGCTACTGAGTCATTCACTTCTCCCAAGATAAATACCTTTTCTCATTATCCACAGGTAAGTCGTTATGGAGATTTTTCCTGCTGATTTCGTTGAGATCATTCTGGGATACCAGTAGCTTCCTGTTCCCATATGGTTGGGATGTCCCTAAAAGAGAAGCCTGTATGTCTTTTTATTATTAAATCAACAAGTTGAAACCAAATAGAGTGAAGTGTGCTAGAAAGCACCCTTCCAGCCCAACGAAAATTGCATTGTATTACTAGTAATTCTGTTTTTAGCTACAGTATGGGCTTTTGTGGTAGGTTAAGATAACTAAACTAGAGGTGGGGGGTGGTGTTTTTAATTGGTGTTGTTTGGGGTGGAGGGATTGGGTGTGTCTTCCTCACTTTCAGAGATGCGACCTGAGGTAGTATTTAGATACTCAGTGTATGTTCCCAGTTTTTGTTTTAAGTGGTACTTTTTTTTTTTTTGGTTAAACATAAGAGATTTGAAAGAAAAAAAAAGATAAATAAAAAATATAAGAGATTTGAGTTTCAGTGAATGCCCAAAACTGCAGAGGCACCTGATATAATCTAGGCTCTTAGAATCACATGAATTTAACAATCTGCAAGGAGGGAGACAAAAAGTGTTTCTGGGTTTGGATAATGTAGTTGAGACTCCCAGGTAATATAGAATCTGTTCTCATACAGTTTTCTAAACTGGTTGTAACTAGAGTTGGAGTCTCATTTTTCATATAATTCACGTTGGGATTTTTCTCATTTTCCCAAGAAAAGTAAAAAACTTTATATTTCTCTACAATGAAAATGTATTGTGTCCCATCTTGTCTGCATGCCATTCTTTCTATCAAAGCAACACTAATTATAAAAATTGAACATAAATTTGTGGTATTTAATAGGTTTGGGCTTAATTTTGCCTCAGTGGGAAAACATTCGATTAAAAGAATCCTTTTTTCTCTTCCTCCCTCCTTTTTCTTTTGGTAGAACAGCAAGTAAAGGCGTAGGAAATTGATTTTAGTGTCACAAAGGACATTTCTGACAGGAATGTACTTTGAAATGATTCAAGGCATCTGTTTCTCTTGCATATGCCCAGCACTGCTGAGAGCTGCACTGAAATTAAACTGTTTGTATCGTGCCAGCTCTGAGTCTGATCACAATTTACATCCCAGTTGCCTGGTTGGAATTTCTAACATTTCATGAACTTCCTTCCCTAATTTACAAAATGAGTTCTCACTCAAAGTGACCATTTGTTCTAGATGCCAATATGTCATGGTCGAAATTGATTTAGCCATAGAAGTTATTTGTTTTTCTATGGTCACTTTGCCTATGAAACAAAATCATCTTTACAGTTTTTAATTCTCCTGGCAGGGTTTGTGGTCTACTGCTTGGTGAATGTTTTTGTTATAGTTTGTCTTCCACTGGTGGTGCTACATCTATCATACAGGCTGGCTCCAGGAATTCCATTTTTAATAGTTCCTGAGTACAGGAATTTTGTGCTTCCATAACTGCGGCACCCAGCTTGGTACCTGGGAGCCACTGAAAATAAATCTTTAATAAATAAATGAATGGCGAATGAACACATTCTAGATATCTATACTACACCTGATCATAGACCCTTGACTTTGAGGGCTTACTTAGCTGCCCTGCTCATGTTTCTTGGAAATTAATAAGGCTCACTTGTATCAATTACAGTGAGGCATGTCCTTTGAAGTTGAAAGGCAGGGACAATTTTTTGTGTGTATGTGAACTTTTTACATTCATAGAGGAAAGAATTTACTGGGGTGAGAAGGAAAAGTAACCATGTTGATGTATAACTAGGACCTGAGCTCATTCACTTTTGGCTCCTGACAATTATCTCCCCCAATGTCTACCCACTTACCTTTACCTATGAGCTTTTTCTTGAGACTCCTAAGGACAATGGCTTCTACTCCAACCCTTCTCTATCCTTACATGTCTTCAACCAGTTGAGGTGGTGGCAGTGTTTGCACAGGGATATCCCAGGGGACTAGTGTGCCAGTAGACTTGTTGACCTTGAAGGTTAACTGGTGAATCATGATTAGTTAGTTGATATGATTATCTATGATATCCTTATCAACTCTCTTGCATCCATATCAGCAGCCCCCTGGGGCTGTATTGGTCAGGATAAAAAGCTGATCTATTGTAGCTTAAGATATCAATATGCAGTGGCTGAAATGGGTGTTCTCAGTCTGGGTGGCTCAGCTGCACCCAGTCTTTCACTGACCTAGGCTAATGGTGACTCGGCCACCTTCTCCATGTAGAGTGGAGTCACTCTGATCATACTGTTTGAGCCTCTAGGAAGGGGGAAAGAAAAAGGAGAGAAACAGTAGCCAAATTTTTAGGCACTGGGTCGAAAATGGCACATATCACTTCTGTTCATGTTGGAAAGAACTTCATCATGTGGCCAACCTGAAGGCTGGGTAATGTAGAGTAGCAGGCCGGCCTTCTGCCAGGTGTGGGAGGATGGATTAATGGGAGTGAGCAGTCTTCACCCCTTGGGTTTAGGCTTTTAGCCAATTAACTGGCCAGAGCTTTCAAAGTGTCCCACAGTTAATCTTACACTTTAAACAACAGCTATCTCTATAGTCGTCCTTCCCCACTTCAGTTTCTTTGGGCCCAAAGTATTCCTAAAAACCATTGGAATAATAAGTAGAGCATCTCTCATCTTCTGGTTGATATCAAGGGCTCAGTACTTAGCACATACATATTTTTCCATTCCGAAATTATAACCTAAGTCTGACAAATATTTGCTGTGGTACAACATTCAAATAAATGCTTGTTTCATTTCCTTCCACTCTTTTTGTCTCTGGGAAACACAGTAGAATAGGGACATTTAGATAGATTTGTAATTCCCTTTACTTCATTTGGGAAGAAGTTTTACATCCTGTTAGTATGCTAGTCATTGTACAAGAAAACCCAGAAGACACAGTCACTATTGCCTGCAAGTATTATTGTGTAGTATATACAGATGGTCACTGCCTAATGTAGAATTATGTTTCCATTCAGGATTTTGTCAGAAACAGTACTTGAGGTGACATGAGAAATTGTTGCTTTTTACTTTTCTAGCTTATTTCCTCCAAGGGTCTCAAAAATTATCTACAGCATATTTTCCTCTACCTTGATTATATTTTAGGGATAATGTCCTGATTTTCTGCTCCCATTGTTCAGAAAAATTATACCCCCAACCATCTCCTGAATGCTTTAGTATGATATATGTCAAGATCTTTGAGAAATTTAAACCTGTGTTTAGCTTGGCTTTACTCTTTTAGTCTGCTAGTTTCCTGCAAACAAGGGATTGTCAGAGTTCATGCTGTGCAATAAATGTTATTTTTAAGGTAGAATTTAGATGACAGTCATCTGACTTTTTAAAGTACTAGTACAACCAGACAGTTTTGGTTTTGTGCAAGCACAAATCACTTTGAGTTTTGTTTTATATTTTGTGTGGGAGGGGCAAGAAATAGGGTCAGATGCATTCTAAGCCAGGTTCAATATATACTGTATGCTCTTTACTTTATGTAGAAGATAGTTTCCTTTATATATACTCCTCCTTGATATATATCTTGTTGTTCTAGTATTGATACTGCATAAAGTAGTAGATATTTTTTGAAATGTTTTCTGAGCATGATTCACTATCAGCTCCCAGTCCTGTGATTTCAGCTATATTGAGACAACTATTAATGGGTTAGTACCTTTCAGCAGTATATTTATATAGCATCCAACCCTCCAGTGATCAAAACATGAGATGCTTCAGTGTAGAACTGCTTGCTAAAGGTTATGGGTGAGAAACCTCCTATTTAGTGGTGATATTATTCTGTTTTCCATGTCTTCTGAATATGCTTAATGTCTAGGGTATGTTAAATTGGAGTTATCAAAAAAACAGAGTCCCTGAAGTTTAAATAAAGTGCATGGAGCAAGAAACAAATCCTTTTTCCAATAGTTAATCAATTGCCACCAGGCCTTGCTCATTTATAGCATTTCATATGGCTGTCACTGCACTGTCACATAGCTGTATAATTCTCTGTGTAGATTTCTATCTCCTATACAAGACTGAGCTTCTTGCAGGAAGCGAACATATTTTATTCATATTTACATAGCATATCTAGTCAATAAATAGCTGATGACCAAATTAAAAGATGAGTAAATATCTTAAAGTAGAAATATCATATCTTTATGCCAGTAGGTGAATTCTAAAGGCATTCCTCAGTGTTTGAAAAAATGGTAACTATGCTTTCTTATACAGAAGGAATCTTTGTGACCTCTCTGCCCATTTGATTATTTAATTTAAATTTTCTTAAAAATCAAGAAAAAATACACACCAGTTATACTGGAGTAAAATGATAACATTGTTGTTTTATTCACTTGTTTGTAAAAACAAAAACTTTTCATGAGAAAGAGGAGGATTTTCTCAAATGAGATGTGTCTGGCCTCTCGTGCAAACTCCTTGATCAGCCTGAGCCTGTTTACCCATCTGTTGTGAGGACTGAATGAGATAATTTGGGAGAAGTTCTTAGCCTGGTGCCTCCTAGGACATAGTAAGCTCCCAACAGATGTTAGCCCTGGAGACAGTGGTGAGTGGTACAGCTTATTGTTTTCCTCAGAGGTCTTCTTGGAAGTCTGCATCTTTAAAATTTCCCCTAGTTGCTTAGGTTTCTAGGTTTGCTTTGCTTCACTTAATTAGAACCATTTCCACAAAAGCCATCCAGTGGCATCCTCCCTCACCACCATTCGGGGTTATGGCAAGTTCGGTAGAAGTGTAGTTCTGCACAATCATGGGAAACAGGAGGTAAGAGGATTGTCTTCCTCCCTGCTTCATAGGGATGGCATATTGTGAATTGGTTGAACTGTATAAAGTGGCACTTGTTTGTTTTTTCCAGCATATAATGCATGTAACTAATAGAATCCCTTGCTATCAGATGGTTCTGAAAGCATGCTCAAACACAGTGAGGTGATAAGATGCCGCAGACTTCTGGGTTAACTGCAAATATTACTCTTCTTTTTTCTTCAGTTTGAAGAATAGATTTCTAGGTCAGAAACTGCATTGTATGTAAGATTTTTTTTCCCCCAATCTCTTATTGAACAAAGTATACTTATTTTCTGTTCTTTCTAGGATCTTCTGATGTGGTACAGTGCTACCTCACTTATCTGGAGGTCAGGTATCAGATAACCTCAGCTATCTGGAACACAGCTGAAAGATAGGGAACAAAGCAGAAAGGCCTCTTGAGCTGGTATAAAATATGTCACAGAGTCTTTGCATTAATAAAGCTTATGTACATTATTCAGTGAAAAGTCCCTGGGGTTTCACTCAGGTAAAATTTATTTCTTAATTTTATGGACCTGTAAAACTTGTGTGTCTTAGTTATCTTTTCTCTAACCCCCACACACTGGAGCTAGAAAATTTGGGTTTGAGAGGTGTAGTGTGTGTGCTTGGGGTGGGGACGGGGCGTGGCTGTTGCCAGATAAAAGTCGCTTCAGGTAGCACAGGTAGCATGAAGAGTTCATGGGTGATACTGAGCAGGATTCAAATGTTGACCTGAACCACAAATAAAAGGTGAAATTCTTTTTATTTTACTGTTTGGGAAGGCAGATACTATATAAACCTTTAGGATGTTTACAACTACATAATTAGAGTTAAAAAAAAAAACTTAGAAAATTACATGACAATTCACATAAATTGAAAATTCTTCCTTTTTTCTGGCATTTTCAGCCAACCAGAGAGGTTTTTGGCCATAGTCTTGGCTTTCTTTCTTTGCTTTTTTTCAACATGTGAAAAAATGGCATTTTATTTTTATTTATTTTAACATGTTACATAGAAAATTTTCATATCCCCATGTAGAGAGAACAGTATAAGAGACCTCCATGTACCCATACTCAACTTTAATGGATGTCAGTTCATGGCCAATCTGTAGTATCTATGTGCCACTTGCATCTCTCCCCACAATGTTTTAAAAAATCTTCATACACATACAGTCCATTCATGGTGTAAAATCACTGGCTCACAATATCATCACATAGTTGTGTATTCATCACCATGATTATTTTTGGAACATTTGCATCACTCCAGAAAAATAAAAAAGAAAATGCACCCCATACCGCTTACCCCTCCCTCTCATTGACCACCAATATTTCAATCTATCCAAATGTTTTAACCCTTTACCACCTCCCCCATTATTTATTTATTTTTTATCCTTATTTTTTTATTTGTCTGTCCATACCCTCGATGAAAGGAACATCAGGCACAAGGTTTTCACAATCATACAGTCACCTTGTAAAAGCTATATCATTATATTACTGTCTTCAAGAATCAAGGGTACTGGAACACACCTCAATGGTTTCAGGTATTTTCCCTCCAGCCACTCCAATACCCCATAAACTAAAAAGGAATATCTATATAATGCATTAAAATAACCTCCAAGATAACCTCCCAACTCTGTTTTAAATCTCTCAGCCACTGAAATTTTAATTTGTCTCATTTCTCTGTTCCCCGTTTTGGTCAAGAAGGCTTTCTCAGTCCCATGATGCTGGGTCCCAGCTTAACCCAGTGTCCTGTCCCACATTGTCAGGGAGTTTACATCTCTAGGAGTCATGTCTCATGTAGTGGGGAGGGCAGTGAGTTCATCTGCCAAGTTGGCTTAGAGTTGGCTTTTTATTTTGAAAATTAAAGATCATTTCCTTTTTTACTTTTTCACACTGTGCATATGTGGTTCTCCTCTACTTTATTTTTCCCCTTGAAGGAATTTAAAATAAACGTTTAGAAAGTAGAAACACTTAAGGTGTCTTGAATATTGAATTTGCCAACATTTGTATTTTTAGTTTTTAACATCCCACCCTGTATTAACCCACTCACCCCAAATAACGAAATCCCCCCAAACCCTAAAAACAACTGTATCTGCATCTACTTCCTGCCCAGGACTAGGTTTATAAGCTTGAGGATAGGGACTGTCCTTTAGCACATCACCTGAATTTAGCACAATGCCATGCACATAAAAAGTGCTCAGTAATCCTCACAATAGCTAATGCTATTTTCACCCCCCTGTTACAGATGAGGAGGATCTAGAGGTTCAGAGAGATTGAGTGAATTGCCTCAAGTTACCATGCCAGAGGGTAGAGCCAGAACCAATACCCCACCCTCCCGACCCTTTTGCCCATGTTGTGTGCTAGCCACAAGGTTCGCTGCCAAGCGCTTGGTATTCCTGGATTTCCCAGTATAATCCTACAGGATTTATAAGAACTGATATTGTGTTTCCCAATCGACAATAAGTAAAAGAAAAAAAAAAAGAAGACTGAAATCCTTTATTAAACTTTTCATGACTCCTATCCACTTGTTCTTTTATTTTCTTTTTCACTTGGACACAATTCTTGGGTTGTATATTGAAAAGTCCATGACTCTATGTTTAAAATTATTAATTGGTAGTCCTTCATTTGGCTTCTTTAAAAAATTTTTTTTACAGGGCTGACAACTCTAAAAGCAATGGCATGTTCTTTTAACTCCAAGAACATTTTATTTAACTTTAGTCACTGATTTGGAGAAAGAATAAACATAACCTTCACTTAAGTGTTCCGATGTCTTAAAAGAATGAATGGGTAGTGATATGATTTATAGCTGGTGTAAGAATAAAGAAGATAAAAGAAAATTGAAAACCCAAATTATTGGTTTCAGCAGAGCATTTTTGATTTAGTTCTAAATTGTGAATAGTTTCTGCCTAACTTAAATGTGTCTTTCTGAGTTTGTGGAAGCAAATATCTACCTTTTTGTAACATGTAGCTTAATTGAATGCTTATTGCCTCATATAGATAATTTGAAGTGACAAGAGGTAAATCATCGTTTTAAATCTAGCACAGTCCCAATAAATATTTGTTGACAGAATGAATGAATGAATTCCATTTAAAAAGGAAAAGGTTGATATAGTAGCATTTATACTCTGTATAGCAGTTGTATTTTATGAAAGGTAGAGGCTAAAGGAATAGTGCACACCACAAAAAAGTTTTTGGTATCATTGACACATATGCCTTGCTCCAAAAAAAGCCAAATATGAAAAATGAAAGAGGTCACTTTGTGAAAGAGTTTCGTCTAAGATTCTATTATTTTCCACGAGGGCTTGAAAGATCATCTTTGTACTAAATGAAAATTACCTTGCACGGTCTTCATTGAAATGTTTTTTAAATATATTTAGTGAGTGAAAAGACAGATTTAGAATTAACAATGGTTATAATTTCTGTGTATAACTCATGTTTGATCTTGGGTTTCCCAAGAGTTATTTCAGAAAGTAGAGCTGGATTCCTTCTTCTGATAACATAGAACCTTTTGCTTCAGAGTTTTGAAACCCTCTGTTGTGATGTTTAAAATTGTCACTTAAGGACAAAAACCTTCTGTGCTGGTCTGAATCTGTGGTGGACCCCAGAAAAGCCATGCCCTTGATCCTCATTCAGTATTGCTGGGTGAGAGCATTTTGATTGTTTCAATGAGGATGTGACCCACCCAATTGTGGGTGGTAGCTTTTGATTAGATGATTTTCACGGAGGTATGTCTCCACCCGCTGAAGGTGGAGTTGCTTGCTGGAATCCTTTAAAAGAGGAAACATTTGGAGAGAGTCCCTTTTTGGTAGAGCCACGTGAAAGCCAGCAGATGCCACCATGTTCACCATGTGCCCTTCCAGCTGAGAGAGAAATGTTGAACGTTGTCGGCCTTCTTGAAGCAAGGTATCTTTCCCCAGATGCCTTAAATTGGACATTTCTATAGACTTGTTTTAACTGGGACATTTTCTCGGCCTTAGAACTGTAAACTAACAACTTATTAAATTCACCTTGTTAAAAGCCGTTCCGTTTCTGGTATATTGCATTCCGGCAGCTAGCAAACTAGAACACCTTCTTTTCTAGGTTATTTATATGTATATATAATCTTTTCTATATGTAATCTTGTAAATATGTAAATATATATGTACGTGTCTTTGTGTCTTTTACAGTAATAATTTTTGAAGTTCGCATAGACTTCTTTGAGGCTGTCATGGAGTAAAAATTTTTTTTAACTTCTTTATGAATTTTATTCAGATATTAATGAATAATCTCAGTGGTAGCAGATCTTTATCTTTTAGAATATTTCGTTTTATTTGGAACCTGCCCAAAGTTACTTTGGCACCACATTAATAAGGTGGGTACTGCAATTGTGGGTTTAAAAGAGAGAGAGCAGCCTAGGTGTAGCTATAAAACACACAGACGTAGGTGTGAACATAAAGACTGTTTTGGAAGGGAGGAGTGAAACCAGTAGTTCAAAATATTGGGGGTCAATGGCAGAGTTACTTGCATAAACAAATGGCCTTTCAAGTCTTCTTTTCTTTTTTCCATTAAAGAAAATATTTTTGTTGATAAATCTTTTTTTTATTTTTATTAATAAAACCAATCAACATGCAAACACAAACATTCTTACCATATGAGCATTCCATTCTTGGTATATAATCAATCACTCACAATATCATCACATAGTTGTATATTTATCACCATGATCATTTCTTAGAACATTTGCATCAATTCAGAAAAAGAAATAAAAAGAAAAAAGAAAAAAAAACCTCATGCATGCCATACCCCTTACCCTCACTGATTGCTAATATTTCCATCTACCCAATATATTTTAGCCTTTGTTTCCCGGTTTTTTTTCTATACCCCGTATCACTCCCTTTCATTGATCACTAGCATTTCAATCTACTAAATTTATTTTAACATTTGTTCCCCCTATTATTTATTTATTTATTTGTTTATTTTATTTATTTTTTAAAATACCAAAAAAACACCAAATGCAAACCTTCATAATTGTTGATCATTCAATTCGTAGAATTGTTGATCATTCGTAGAATGTTGACATTCTACGTGTATAATCAATAATTCACAATATCATCACATAGTTGCATATTCATCATCATGATCATTTCTTGGAACATTTACATCTGTTCAGGAAAAGAAATAAAAAGAAAACAGAAAAAAATTCATACATAACATACACCCCTCCCCCTTACCGATCACCTGCATTTCACTCTAAATTTATTTTGACATTTGTTCCCCCTGTTATTCATCTTTTCCATATGTTTTACTCTGTCATAAGATAGGTAAAAGGAGCATCAAAGGTTTTCACAATCACACAGTCACATTGTAAAAGCTGTAGCATTATACAATCATCTTCAAGAAAGTTGGCTACTGGAACACAGCTCCACATTTTCAGGCACTTCCCTCCAGCCTCTCCAGTATACCCTAACTAAAAAGGTGATATCTATTTAATGCATAAGAATAACCTCCAGGATAACCTCTTGACTCTGTTTGGAATCTCTTAGCCATTGACGCTTTATTTCGTCTCATTTCTCTCTTCCCCCTTCTGGTCTAGAAGGTTTCTCAATCCTTTGATGCTGAGTCCCAGCTCATTCTAGGATTGCTGCCCCTTGTTGCCTGGAAGGTTTATACCCCTGGGAGTCATGTTCCATGTAGAGAGGGGAGGGCAGTGAGTTTGCTTGTCCTGTCATCTGAGAGAGAGAGGCCACATTTGAGCAACAAAAGAGGTTCTCTGCGGGTGACTGTTAGGCCTAGTTTTAACTAAGCTTAGCCTATCCTTTGCGGGGATAAGTTTCATATGAACAAACCCCAAGATTGAGGGCTTGGCCTATTGTTTTGGTTGTCCCCACTGCTTGTGAAAATGTCAGGAATTCTCCACATGGGGAAGTTGAATTTTCCCCCTTTCTCATCTTTCCCCAAGGGGACTTTACAAGTATTTTTTTATTCACTGTTCAAATCATTCTGGGACTAATTGGGGCATCACTCTGGACAAACCTACAAAATCTCATGTCCTACTCAAGGTTCCATGTACTTACGGTGTTCAATTAAACTGTCTATGTAAGTTATGTTAGGAGATTTAAGGCTACTTTTTTGAAGGATTCATTTAAATTTAGAAATTCTACTGTTTTGTGTTAAAGTTTCAGTCTCCTCAATTTAAAGTCTCACCTTATTCATCCCTAAAGACTGATGTACAACACTAGGGCAGGATATTTGCGTTCTCATACTAGTTAATCCTAATGAGCCAAAGCAGACCATCAGTATCCTACCAGGATCCACATCAGCCTTGATATTATGTGATATTAGCAGTTGGGCCTCGACATATTTCTTTGTGGCTTAAGTAGTTGAGAATCCATTTTGAAAGTTTCTTCTGACCTTATTCTTTTGTGTTAATCTTTTTGTCTTCTTGTCTCATTGAAACATGGTAATCACTATTTAGTATTCCTACTGATAGAAAGTAGGGCCCTTTGAAGAACATAATTTCTAATTTAAAGTTATCTGGCTACCTGGGTCATTTTACCTTTTTAAGTTAATTTTTGCAAAATAAACTTATGTTATCAAAAATTATTTAGTCTCTAGTTACCATAAATGCTTACTTCTATTTGAAGTTTTTACCAGGCATGGCAAAAATATACTTTTAATGCATTGGAGGTATGTCTGTAACAAATGTCTCTGAAAGGTGAGAGATTCAAATTTGCTCTCAAATATGGAAATTCAGATAAAGAGAAATGAAAACATTTAAAATATATTATGAATGTCTTATGATAAATCTGATTAGCCTGAATGCTTTCTTTAACTGTTTTAATGCCATAGCAAGATGCCAACTCTATTTGACATTCTGACTGCATTACTCATTTACTCACTCACTCACTCACTCACTCACTCACTCACTCACTCACTATTGATCCTGGTTGGTTGCTGCCCTACATGAAGTATTGACGGACAGCTTAAATACTTCTCATTTTGCAAAGTGAAGCATGGGTAATTAAGCAATGCATCCATAAGTTGGATGCCCAGTTTATACTGAGACCCAGTATTGAATGAAAAGTGCATTAACCAAATTAAAACACTTATATGTCTGTGTGATTGACTATTGACATGTCTTTGTGAATTTCACTAGTGTAGAGTTGTTTATCATAAAGTTTCCCAGAAATTCCCCTTGTGTCTCTTTTAACTTGGTTAGGGGAACTAATCCTCTGACAACAGTTCATCTCGCTCACTAATTTGTGTAAGATACATCTTAGTTCTCAGTGACTCAGGAATCTACAACACATATAACAGGGCTTTGCTCTCACTGTGTGTTCAGCAAACAGATAAATGCTTTCTCAAATTCTGTTCTATATCAATGATGTTGGAATCTTTACAATGGTGACCTGCTAAAATTGAGTGGATGACCATTAGTCTTATTGGTGATGACTCTGTGTGTCTATGTCTGTGTGTTCCACCCCATAGATACACCTTAGATGAAGTTTTGAGGTTAAATAATGCTTATTGCTGAAGGTGGTTTAACAAGTAGTAAAACGCAGGAATTGTGTATAATTGAAATTCGATCTTACACTGCCTGAAAGTTTGCATTGTGTATTTTTATTTCACTTCTAAGAGAATTTGATCAGAACTAAATATCTTAAAAAGAAATAGCTGTTCTGTTTCCAGCTCTAAAGTGACTCACAAATAAAACACTGAAGGTACCCTTGGTATACCCTTGGTCTGTGAGTGCTGTAGAATTGAGCTGTTGTCCACCCCTAAAAAGTCTGAAATCAAGATGCCAGTTCCTTATTAACGACATAAAATACAAAAGGGAGGGAGCTATTGGTGGTGGAAGGAACTAGTTTTTAATAGAACTTTAAAGAATCCCTCTTCCATTGTGGCCAACCAATGTTCTATTTATCCTTTATCTCACTGTGCTGTGACTCTCTGAGCTAGAGAAGAGAGAAAAGATTGAGAATCAGAGTGCATATAAGAAGCAGAGACCAAAAGGACAAATAAGCAAAAAACTGACTAGAGGAAGCAGAGAAGTGAAAACTCAGCAAATGAAAGGAATTTCAAAGACAAATGGGAAGAATACACCTTGGAACCAGTGAGAGAAAAAAGTTCTTTTTGATAATGCAAACTGGGTTGAGATCTGTGTACATAATCAGAGCGTTGTCTGAGCTGGAAGGAGCCCATAAGTAGGAGTCTAGATATCTTCTGGCCTTCTGAGGGTTGGATGGCAGGTGAGGCTAGACTCTAATTTTTTTCTATCTCAACATCGTCTCCATTAAGCATTTGTCAAGCAGTGACTTCAGGGCTCCAAGTGACTTGGATTCTAGTATCTCTCAGAAGTCTGTTTCCACACTTAGTTGAATGAGTTCTCATTTCACCATCTGATCCTCTGTGTCTCCTCTCTAGGTCTCTGTTTCTTGAATGGCAAGACAGTCTTGAATCACAGGACTGACTAACAGTGCAGCCATCCCTTTACCCATTATCTCTGATCAGAGATGGTAGATTGATAGGTTTTTTCATTGCTTATGTTTAAATCTGTAAACACAAAGGTGTAATCTCATATTATCAGGCAACTTGATCACTCCAAATGCAAGGCCACAAATTAAGTGTCTTTGTATGAAAATAGAGACTTAATAAAAGTGAAGCTTGTTATTTATTTTGTTTTCCCAGTTTGAGTTGTGAATTTGAATGTTTATCATCCCTTTTATTAATATTTAAATGCACTTGAGTATGAAACAAGGTTTTATCTTAGGCAGTTTTAGTTCTTTGTACATCTACATACCTGTAGAGGTATGATATCCAATCAGATTATTTTTTTGATATTTGACAGATGAAACACATAGGCAAGGGATGTGTCATTTTTAGCACAATGTCTCTATTTAAGTTTGCTTTGATGCCAAAAAGTTTGAACATAAGCTGTTTATTATGCTATGGTTATATCTCTTCCTAAAGAAAACCACCATTGAATTAACTTCTGCATAGTGTATTTCTATCAAAGCATTTGATCCTTGTTTCTGCAAGATAATCCTAAGAACTTTTTATTTTGAGAATAGAGGACCATGATGGATTTAATTCATAAAGGGAAGCTGCTGCAAGGAATGTAAATGTAAGCGCTTGATAAGGTAGGATTTCCTAGTTGCTATGGCAACCTTTGGGTCATGAGCCTGAGAAAATATAAAGTAAGTCCTGAAGCTGTGAAGATGATTATAAAATTTAACTGTCATTCTTCATTTAGAATTGATGGCAAACATTATTTACTTAAGTTTATCTCAAGGCAGGCGAGGATCCGTTTTTTAAAATCTGAGACTCAGATCACTACTGAATCCATGTCGTACATGTCTAACATTATAAAGCACATGCAGCATTTATTATTCTAACCAGACTGTTTGTACGTAATATCCCTGTAGATCTGGTCACCTTCCTATGGAAGCCAACAGTTTTTGTCTCTTGAATTCATAATGAAAACATGCAGAATGCAGCTGTATACGTTGAGTAATTTCTCAAGAATGTGTGTGCTTTTCATGCCGAAAAGAAGGCCCATGGGGTTGTGTAGAAAGGAGGCCTTTGTCCGTTTTTTTCAGGTTCAAATATAAATAGTAAATTGTTTAGGATGGCCAGTGACCAGGAAGAGATGTTAATACAGTTATATAGTTTCAAAATATATCACAACCCGAGGTAAAAGAAGTGGGTTAGAATCTCTTTGACTATTGCTCCCCTCCCACTAGGGAGTGTTAGGGGAAGGGGATGAAATCTACCTTTGCACTGTGGAAGAATGAATACAGAGTATCAAATTCCTCAATTGAAATGTTTCACTGTGCACTATGACAAAGAGTAGTTATTCTTGCTTTATCTTGTACAGAATGCTGTTAATTTGTACTAATGACCTATGAGACCCACTGCAAATTACCCGATCTCGCAAATTAGTGAGTATGTGAACAAACACTATAAAACTATCAGATACCATATCAAACAAATGTAGTTTATTGCAGAAAGAAAAGTAGACTTGCATATTGAGATGGAACACATTTTCACAAAGAGATAAGTGCTTTCCTGTTGTCTGCTTGCCCGTCAGGGAGCATCAACACATTATATGGTCTGTGGCAGCCACTGGCTTACTGACTCTGAGCAAAAACATCATTTTTTAAATAGAAGCATAGGAAATCTCAGTGCTTGTGGGCACACTGGAATCTGGTATGGGATTTTTTCCCCATATCCTTTGTATCCTTAAAAAAATAAAATTCCTCTTTACAACGTTGAAGTTGGCCCTTTTGACCAGAAAGAACAGAATTTAAGGTTATTGAAAATAGAATGTTTGTGTGTATGTGTGTGTTTTGGGGGGCTTTGTTTGTTTGTGTTTTGTACTGCACCCATTTGAGCCTGAACCTGCAGGATTATTCATCCCCTCCCTTTTGGAGAATGAGGTAGAATCCAGCCCACACATCCAGCAGCATACACTCTGCTCATCAAAGTACTTCTCTCGGTTGTTTTGTTTTCATGTCTAACAGCAGAAATAGCTGCTCTTTTCTTCTCTTTTTTTTCTGGCGTCTTGTTATTGCAACTGGTAATGTGTCTTCTTCCTAACCTGGAAGCTGCGCAGGGATGGCCACATTCTTCCACTCGTACACAACCTAGCTTCCAGCTGTAACCCAGCCAGATCCTGGTGCGGCCCCGTTTGCCTTTTCATCACTCCTTCAGGAATCCTCAGCTGGGCGAACCAGTTGCCCTCTGTATTTTGTCACCCTGATTAAATGTGCTCTGCCTGGCTTGTTAAGAACAATAGTCCAGCAGCCCCAGCAGCAAAAATGTCAGTATGAGCATTTGGGGGATGCTTGTTATGTACTAGAGCTTAGCACTGTGTGTATGTGTGGTCTGTGTTTATTGATTGCTGTACCCAATGTAATATACATATGTTACACACATATATACACATACATATTCAAATATGTATATGTACATATTCATATATGCACATGTATGTATACTTGTTTCATTCTTAAAATTATCCCACAGTAAACACTTTTTTGATGTACAGTTCTATAGATTTTAACAAATGTATGTATGTTATCAAGATACTGATCGTTCCACCTCCACCAAAACTCACTCATGCTATGTAATGAGCATTTTGAATGCATTTACTATTTAATCTTTATAATGTTATAGAGTATATATGATTATTATCTCTCTTTTTTGCTTTTTTGGTTTTTTTTTCTGCTGAAGAACATGAGGCTTGGAATGATAAAATAACTTAATTAAGAACGTGAGACTTGAATGATAAAATAACTTGCATACCTAAAAACGGTGAAATCAGGATTGGAGCCTAGTTCTGTCTGGGTCCAGAGCGCAAGCTCTTATACACTGTGCTGTATTACCACTCATGGAAAGTGGCTTGGGCTAAGCTATTAATTAGTAAGGCTCAAAGGTCCACTGAATGTGATTTGCATCTTTTAGAAGATCACAAGATATTTCTGGCATGATGCCGTACCAAAAGACTACTAGACTAAGGACGTTTTGTGTATTTGGTTTGGTATACCTCAGGTAAGACTGGCAAGAGGAGTTGAATTGAACATCTTCTTGGTGCAGCTGGAAACCATTAATGCTCTTCCGATTAAAGTTCCCAGTGCCCAAGACTAATTATTGGCACGCTTATTTCCCCCTCAGGCTGTGTCAAACAAACTGAAGCTGGTGTTGCAAGCTGAACACTATGGGGCTTTTTGATTTGCCATGTCCAACTCACAATATCCTATCTCTCTTTTGAAAAATTAAACCCTTTTCAGTCGCTGTAGGCTCTTCTGTGAGGGTGAGTCAGCTTTAGGAATAATAATAACCAGAATTTTTCATCCATGCTTTTACTCTAATGTGCTGATGCTTAAATCATCCTAAATATCAATACAGAATTTTGCTTTAGACGAGGGATTCTTCTACCATCATGCATTATAAATCCCCTGAAGTGCAAAAGAAACTATGAGCAATAAAGGAAGTGCTATTTGGGAAGAAGTGGGAGGGGGCAGGCAAAATGCTTTGTTCAGGGAAAGACTAGTGCTTCGCAGATGGTTCGAGAAACTCCCTTGTCCTCAGAGCTTTTGCTGTCCGGAGTACAACCTTAAATTGAGCTTGACCAAGATGAATATGATTTCATGACCAGAGCCTGCATGCATGTTTAAAAGTTTTAAATAATCTCTTTCCCCTCCAGGATGACCGTAATCAATGATGACCACAGAGAAGCTACAAAGAGGCAGCCTTCAATGTTCTCGTTTTCTTTTCCTCCCTCCTCCTTGTAGTTTTTGCTTTTTAATTTTATTGATAATAGATCTAGGCTGTTCAGATACATTTCAAATAAGAAATATTTGCATTCTATTTGTGCATGTCCAAAAGTATTACTCCTGAAAAAAATTGGTTTCAAAATTTCTGCTTCAGAAGAACAGAATTGGGATAGTACTGGTTTTGTGTAATATATTTATATGTGCTTAAGAAATAAGATACACCTTGAATTGGTATTTAAAAAGGAAGGGAGCTAGATATTAATAGAAATTTAGTTTGGATTCTTTGATCCCTTAATTTGGTCCTTCTCAAAGGAGCATCTTAGAACTTCCATTCTGTCAGAAAAGACATCCCTGTCTATGGAAAGATGATGGGGTCAGTTTTTAAAGTGAGGATCTGAGTGTTAAAAGCCTAATAGCCAGGAAAGAATTTCTTTCTTCTATTTGTAATATCATTTGTGATGAAGAGGACAGAAATTATTGCCGTAATTTAGATGTGGGAAGCCCCTGAAAATTCTTAACTTGCAATAACTTGTCTCAGAACATTGTTCAAATATGATCATCATTGAGTAGCTGAAATTACTGAGAATTCTATATATCTGTTGTGGTAGTTTTTTTTTTTTAATGTTTCACTTCCCTATTTGTAGTCTAATTTAGGCTGGATCAACTGAAAACTCTGTTGCATTTACCTTTTATAATACATTTAGAGTAGCTAATCTGCAATCACAGTTTTCAATCAGAAAGGAATTTTGGATACCTTTATGGAAAGATTACTACAAACTAAGTTTTCTTTCCATTTTCCTGATTTAGAGTCCTTGAATACACTTTGTTAATGTTTAAACATTGAATCAAATGGTGTATTTCTCCCACTTTTAAACCTTGTAAATTGAAGGCACGGGCCTCTGCTGCTGTCTTCAAATGAATGAGAATACCATTTTAAAGGAAAATGGCGGCTAAAGTGTCATTGCTCCGTCTCACCTCTATCACAGAGACTGATTACAATGTTGATGGTGATTTTCAAGGCCATCCCCATCTGGCTTCTGCTTCTTAAGAATGTATAATGCAGTCCAACCTTAAGACAAATAGGTCAAACTGCAAAACTGCAGGAATATAAGAATGAATTTCAAAATAATAAAGCAGTCCAACTTTGAGATTCTATATACTGTATAAATATCTTCCAACTTAGAGGAAATAACTTTTAAAATGAGTTTCCATCATGATGCTTATTAGTGTCTAGGCTTGCCATTCTCACTCATTTTTAGCTGTTGTTTCTAGAATCTATTAAGAGTTGCTGATATTTAATCTTTAATGATGGTTGAAGGGGAAAAAATGTATGCACACAGCATTTGCCAATTTTTGCTGCTGATGAACTCCCAGTGAAATTTGTTCTCCTGTAGAGTAAGATTATTTTTGAGAATATCCCATCTGCAGATAAAGTCATTGGCCATTTCTGGTCCTGTCAAAGATAAGAATAAATAGTGTTCAACTGTATTAAATACCATACTTAAACATACAGGAGAGTACATTTGTCTTATTTCATTTGTCTTCCCAGTCCATGCCCATTTAGCACTGCTACAATAGTGAACTTCATGTGCGGTCAGGCCCATTCTTTCATGATTCCTTCCAGTTCTAAATTGAAAAAAAAATTTTTTTTAAAAGAACTATGACAAAAGCAATTTGAGTTAGTGATATCTTGAAAGAGAACCCAATTTAAGATTACTTTTATGGTTGGTCATTGTTACCTACAATAGGCAGATGTCATGGTGATCTCCTTGATATTATAATTCTGAAAGATTCTGACCTGACAGTGTCCAGGTAACATCACAGATTGGGCTGTAATATTGAGATTTCAAGTGGTGGTGCAAAGAACTGCTCATGGAAACCTAGTGTAGAGAGAACTGCTGTAATCAAGGATGAGTACAGCCTTTCTCCTTACTTGGGTTGAGCTCATTGTGACCTACTTCTTCTATATTTAGCAAAAGTCATGTGATATTGGGTGGCTAATTGAAGTGTATTGAGAATGGGCTTTGTGACTGTAAAACAAAGAGAAGGAAATTAGGAAAGCAACAATGTCTTAGCTGATTTTCTGACCTGTAACTTGCAATGTCCTATCTTTTCATTTCCTCATCAAAGACCCACCATGCTGATATAGTGCAGTCAGATTTTTCAGAGCTGTGCCATCACAATTGTAACAGGATCAATGATTCATGAGCATATGGAGCTAAAGTCTTTCACAAGATGAAGTGGTGACTCTAGATGGAGAAATTGTTGTTAAAGAGTACCATCTGTCTTTGAAAGTGTGATTTACTGGGGCATTCACCTCTGCCCTAAGCCATAAAGATAGAATCTCGTGACCAGATCTCTTCTTTTTTCTCTCCCTGTCTCCTTCCCTTTCTCTTCCCCCTCACCCTAAGCCCAGAGCCAAAATCAGTCTGCAGATACTGTAAGAAATGATGCTGTCATGAGTCGTATATCTTCTTCCAAAAAGAAGAATGCAATATACAGGCATCTGGCACCTTAGTTACGCTCCTAAAATCCCTGCCAGACAAATAACAAGTATGACAATGGTCTCTGTGTTTCAGATGAGGATCCCAAGACAAAGAAATGAATTGGTATGCCCAAAACTGGATGATGTCAATACCCATGTTCTCATTTCTCCTTGGTGGACTATTCACAGCAACGATCTTTCCAAGAGAGTGTCTACTTACCACCTACCTCCTTGTCAGTTTGTGTGTGATCGGGGACTCCATTCTCACAAAAACCAACTTTACTTTTAGGGGACCATGCAGTGCATTACAGTGTCAAATATGAAGGCCATTTAGCTCTGCTTTTTTGACTGATTCACATTAATACAGCTTTCCACTCTTCTAAATATATGAGCTACTTATTCTGCAGCCCCAGAGTTCCAACCACTAGTTCACAATTTGCCTTCATTTTCCAAATTTACTGTCCTGTGGTTTGTTTGCCTTTTAAATCCATTTTGGTGCTTACAGTTTGTGTCATGTTCTTGGCTCTTGGGGACATTTTCGGATCACATAGGATACCTTACTGAATATATATATATTAGTTTCTTGATCTCAGCAGAGTAATGAATGCTGAAATATTTCAAAAAGATATATTCTGTGAAGATTCACAAACTGCATACTCTGCCTGTGTCAGAAACACAACATGTATGATTTTATTTGTGGCTTAATCAACAGGAAAAAATGCCAAGCAGCTTTGACTAGCTGGCAGTGGATCTGTTTGTATTTGCCTTATTTTCTCTATAAGACACCTGCTGGAGATGAGAGCCGGCAGAAACATCGAGTAGGTATCCGGGGCTTCATTATAGCAGTATCTCTAATGATCAAAGAAGCCTTTTCATACTATCTTTTTCCTGATCATGCAGCTGAACATCTGTCTACCTGTCTGTCCACCTTTTAATTGCATCATCCAAGTTTCTCTGATCCTAGATGGTTCTGTCGAAGCAGCTCCGCTTTCTACTGTTCTGATCATAGTTAACAAAAAATTTTCCAAAGAGCAACCAATAAGATCGAGAGCTTTCTAATAAACATGAGCTGTACCATTTTATGAGAAGTTAATTTTCTATTGCATATCCAGTAAAGCAACAGCCTTTTGCTAATTTATTTTTTCAGTCACATACTGTATAGCAAGGACGAGAATGTGCTTTAGGAATATTTGAAGCATTATGTTTACTGGATACAAAAGAAGCTTGTTTTGCCTAGATACTGCAATCTACTAAGCAGTGATATGGGGGTGAAAGCTAACATTAGTAAATCAGGAATTTAATTTGTGACTTATTCATTAATTCATTTGCCAAATACTTATTATGACAAATCCATTATGTGTAGGACCCTTTGTGTGATTTGAAAGTGAGATAGTATTCTTGCTCTAAAAAGAGATGCAATATGTATAAAATTAATTATGAGAGAAACATTATGTATTGATTTCCATAAGAAAATTCTCAGCAAGTGCTATAGTACTCTAATGAAGGAACGCCCACTTCCAGTTTTGCTGATTAAAAATGGGTTTAATGAAAGGAGGGACCCTTGAGTTCGGGCTTTAACAAACAGGGAAGATTTGCAGCAAGTAGGAATATAATAGTTGATGGTGTTCTAAAAGGAGGGGCCATCAGGAGACAAAGCATAGAAACAGGAAACCCCAAATCATGTTGGGGGAATGGTGGTTGCAAGCCAGTTTAACTGAAAACTGGGAAGAGTAATGAGAAATAATGCTACCAAGATGAATTGTGGTACATAGACATGACTCCCAGGGGTGTAAATCTCCCTGGCAATGTGGGACTTGACTCCCAGTAATGAGCCTGGCCCTGCAATCGTGGGATTGAGAAAGCCTTCTTGGCTACAAGGGGGAAGAGAAATAAAACAAGTTTCAGTAGCTGAGAGGTTTGAAATAAGTCAAGAGGTCATTCTGGAGGTTATTCTTATGTAGTATATAAATACCCCTTTTTAGTTTTTAGTGTATTAGAATAGCTAGAAGGAATACCTGAACTGTAATATTGAATATTGAACTGGAAGTAGCCTTGATTCTTGAAGATGATATATATCAGCTTCTACAGTGTGACTATGTGAAGGTGAAAACCCTGTGACTGACACTCCCTTTATCCAGTGTGTAGGCAGGTAAGTAAGAAAATAAAGATTAAAAAATAGATAAATAATAGGGGGACAAGGGGTATAGGATGTTCTGGGGTTTCTTTTTTATTTTTATTTTTATTATTTTGGGGAGTAATGAAAATGTTCTAAAATTGATGATGGTGTTGTATGCACAGTTATGTGATGATACTATGAACCACTGATTGTACACTTTGGATGATTATATGGTATGTGAATATATCTCAATAAAATTGCATGTAAAAAGATGAATTGTAGTAGATTATTTAGAGATATGAATGACATGTTTAAGAACTTTAGATTTCTTCAGTAGAAAGCAAGAAGTCATTGAAGACTTCTAAGAGGAGAAGTAGCAGAGCACGCTCTCTGTCTCTCTTGCTCTCTCTCTCTCTCTCTCTCTCTCTCTCTCTTCCATTTACTGAACAAAGGAAGCTGTAGAGATTTCAGAAGGGAGAGTCTGAAGACTGAGAGGTAACAGTAATCCAGGCAAGGAGTATTGAGCACTTTAACCAGGACAGAGGCAGGATGTAGAAGGTACACAGGTGGGGCAAACAATGGGGAATGAGAGGAGACAGAATGGCTGGAAAGGATGCCCACAACCGTGAGTGGGAGGAGGCTCTTAGCCATGATAGAGTGGACAGGGGATGGGCAGTTGGGCAGGTGAGTGTGATAGATTCTGTTGTGGACTCAAGTTCTCTTTGATCCAGGTGGAAATGTCCAGCATTCTATTCTCAGTACATGTATCAGTCAGGAATTTTCCAGAGAAATGGAACCCAACAGGATATATGTATATGTATATACATATGCATATAAGAGATTTATTATAAGGCATTGGCTCACACGTTTGTGGGGGCTGGCAAGTCCAAATTCCAGTAAGAGTGACGTTGAAGTCTTGAGGCAGAATTTCTTAGACTGTAAACTCAGGAAGTAGTGGAAGTGTCGTCTTGAAACAGATTTCCTTTTTAAATTCTAGAATCCTCAATTCTTTTCGTTTAAGGTTTCCAGTTGACTAGATGATGTGCACTCACATTATTGGGGCATTTGCTAAAAGTCATCTGACTGTATATGCCTAATCCTATCTACAAAATATCTCCACGGCAGCATCTCGGCCAGTGTTTGACCAGACCACTGAACACCATAACCTAGCCAAGTTGACACATAAAATTAACCATCATGGTATGGATGTGGGGAAGTAGAGCAAGTGTGGTCAGAATGTTGGAGAGAGATTTAATAATTTTCTATATGCAATTAATAGTTGAATTACTAGTAGACTTGTGATAAAATATCTGTTAAGGAAACTATGTTTATTAAGTAATAAACACTGTTGCTTCATTGAGCTGGTAGAATTCTATGTAGGAAGGTAAATACAGATAAAAGTCCAATTTCTCTTTAGCCTTTTTGAACTGTTTACACTACTCTGAGACTCCCTTCTCACCTTTTTTACCCAAAAGGATCTTCAGAGTAATAACCCCATTTAGTGGGCAGGAAGAGGAGGAGGTGTGGGAGGGGAGGGCACGAAGCCCAGGAAAGTTAGCCATAGGGGAGGGCCAGGATGATGGAAGGCTCCCAAAATTGAAAGAAGAGTTTTGAGGTGGGAGTGCGTCAGCCTGCCTCAATGTTAAATACTAAAAGGAGATTGAGAAAGATGAGAACAGACTGTTGGATGTGTCTAAGAAGTTGTTTCAAGAGAGTTTTCATTTCAATAGTTTGGTTGCAATGAAGTTAAAAATTGCTGAAGAAAGGAGTGTTTGGTGAGGAAGTGGAGGCAGAAAATATAGACAGTACTGAGGAAGAAAAGGCCACATTTGTCCCTGGTACGAGGTGAGGCCTCCTCTTGCAAGCCCTTGACTTGAGGTGACAGCGCACATTCCCTGGGAGGCGCCTCTGGTGTGGTGTGTGTGTTGTGCTCGGGCCTGAAAAGGCAGGCTGGCTCTGGCCAGGTTCCCTTGCAGACTGAGGCACAGAGAAGCACTGGTCGCCTCCCAGCCGCTGCTGGGATCTCTCATCTGTGCTTGTGAAATAATTTAAGATCTGTTGTTTTTATTTTCCTTATTTACCTCTCGTTACTATAGCATCTGATCACAAAGATCATTTATGGAGAATAATAGGCCTGATAATTTAGTAGAAAGGTTTGTTTTTTTTTTAAAAAAAAAAATTCCTGTTTCTATACTTCAAAGTAGGACTATAAGATTGGGGAATGTTGATTACTAATCAAAACTTGCAAATCCTGGGTTGTTTCTTGGTTTAAAAGCAACATATTAACAGAACTAATCATAGCCAATAATATAAGCATTATTAAGTGATAATGAGACAAAAACTACTATTGTTGCCTCATCCAGCGAAATGGGCCCCAGAATACTGCAGTGTAATGTTCAGTTGGTTTGCATCAAACTAATGATTTTGGGTTAAATGAGAGAATATGGTAGAACTTTAAGTACAAATTGGCTTTTATAGTTCTAGTATTGTGTACTAAGGAAAAAGAACCCCCGAGATCTTTAAAGGATTTTGTGAGTTCTGTGCGGGGCAGAATAGTTACATTTAATCTTTTAGCTCAAAAGAGTCATTGAAATTTTTGGTTTTCTGTTTATTTCCACACAGTAGTTTAATGATGGCTAATTGTACTGCAGCATTTGATAAATGTCATGCATTCTATTTTTCTAAAAGCAGTGAAGTAGTGTAAACATGTGGCTTCTTTTTAAAAAGGTGTATCCAATAATTAAACCAAGGGCTATTATAATATGTAGACAACAAAGCCTGTCCTTGTCTCCTGAATTAGAATATCAATATTGTTTTGACATGTACAAAAGGAAAATATTTCTGACCTAATGTTAATCCTATTTCAGGATAGTGAAAGTAACACTGGATACCAAGGTTTGATGAGGGTTTGAGTTCTAGCTCCCCCATTGTATGATCTTGCTTGTTTGCTGAACTGCCCCTACTTTCATTTTCCTTATCTACAAAATGGGCATTCTAATCTCAAATTCTAATTTGATCCTGGGAGGATCAAATATGATTTCATAGTCAGTAGAGCATAATGTGCCATACAACTGTAGACTACTTTTATTTCAGAAGAAACTTTCATCTCTGAATTATTAACTATTATTAACAAAATGTATTAAGCATCCGATTTGTTCTGGCTTCCACATAAAATTTAAATTGTTCTAGGATAAGGAAGTGGTATAGTTCCCACTCTTTCATATTAGGGAGATCAAGAAACAGAAGTGAAGCGGATTGCTTTTTGTTTTCCATTTAAATAATTTTTTTCAGATTATTAATGGACTTAGTATAACTTAAATGTAGATTCCCTGATATTACTGCATAAAGGTACAAGAAGGAATTTCTTCTGAAAATTAGATGATATACTCTCGCCAGCCCCTGTCGTTGTATTGTGAGCGTGTCTGCACATGTTCAGGTTAGTACACTCTGATCTTGGTGTGCACGTACGGGTTTGGAGCCTTTTGACTTCAGACTTGAACAAGGTTGTCAGTGACTGGAAATAAGTGTTTTTTGCCACCACACCAGGTCGCTGACCCTGCGGCTGTTGTTTCAGTGGGTGGTGAGGAATAGAAGACAAGCTTCTAATCAGCCATACTCTTAGACGTGAAACTCTTCTTCTCCCAGTTGTGTTTTCCATAGGTTCTCAGTGTACAGATTACTTTCTAATGTCTCCTAGACGCTTACTTTCGCAGAAATGCCAAAGAACGGCTGCTCCGTACTGCTTCATAATTATTTTCCCAAATGAATTTGTCAAGCCAAACTTAAAAGAGCAACATGCAATGAAATATTCATTTTTAATTTTTTTATTCACTCATTGCTCTAGGTCACAGGTTTTATAAGATTTCCCTGACTTTGTAGTACTGAATGCCAAACTTTTTTTTTTTTTTAATAAATTAATATTCCTTTTCGGGCCCAAGTGATTGTGAGGGACATTCGGCTGGATGTTTTTGCAAAGTAATGCTAATTTATAGGTCCTTTCAGTGGAATATTACGGAAGTGTGTAATGATAATATCAAAACCGCAGTTAATTCCTGAAGAGGAAGAAGGCTAGCACATGAGAGACAGAAATCTGCTGTTCTCTTTGTAAGTGAAAGGTCATGTTACTGAGCGCTGCAGGGTGGATTGGTGAGAAATGAGCTCCCGTTTGCTAGGAATTAGAATGAGTCTATCTGATTTTCCTTCACTTGTGACCTTTAAAGATGCAGCTTTTAGATTGATAAGCAGGTGGATGCTTTTAGTAACCCAATGCAGAATTTGTTTCATATAAAAAGACTATCTTTCAGACACAGAAGATATTGCTTCCACAAAGGGTTTTTTTTTTTTTCCCTACAAGCCTCTGGAGAAAGAAATTCAATGATTTTATCTTATCTGTCACACAGAAAGAAAATTCAGAATTACTGTATGTTCAATTAGAACATTTTTTTTTCTCAAAGCATTAATCATTTTATGGAACGCACATCCTCCAGTTAAGAATCTCGAGGATGGTCTGACAGTGGGCACTCCTCATTGCTCTGCTCTCTGGGTATACCTGCTCCACTCCCCAGAACCTCCTCCATGCTGATAAAAGAGCTTCCCTTGTTGCTATAGTAATCCTTTCATGTTGGGCACTGTGCTATCTTGAAGGCAGTCAGCTGAGAACAAGGAGTGGGGAGCAGGGTAGAGTTAATGTCATGCAGCTGAAGGTGATCTGTGCTGTTATATCTAGAAATATTTTGGTATGCCGAAGACAGGGTACAAGGCAATGGCAAACCCTTAACCCACGGCGGGCCCAATTTGCTCTTTGGGTATTTATATATAGATTCTTCATAATATATGCAAACTCTAAGCATGCGTTACTTCGTATTTACAAAGGTTGAAATAGCTTGCTTTCCATGACCAACGAGCTCAAACTTCTCTTCCCTTCTACTTGTTTCCAAGTCTTAATTACTTCATCCATCTTACTTGTTCTAATTTCCTCCTTTTATTTACCTTATCCCCTCTGCCATCAACAGCTCAAGCCCATCAGCGTCTGTTCTATTTTGTCAAATGCTGTTGTTTTACTGGGGCTTCGGTGCCGTTTCTGTTTCTCATTTGATATTCCTACCTGATAATAAATTCTTCATAAAGCACCCCTGATCAAATACATCAAGACTTTTTTTCTTTTCCTGTGTACAGGTTTTAATTTCCTTAAAATCATAAATGAGGTTTAAAATAATTCATTCCTCCCATACAGTATGCCTGACTGTTTCAGGAACACAGAGGAATAAGCTGTGTGAATTCCATCCTGTCACAGTTCCTGCAGCAGTGTGTAGCACGAAGAATGATCAGCTCTATAAAGTCAGCTTTCACATAATAGAAATTCTTCTCTGATTTAAAAAGACTCTGCTAAAATAAAACAATAAGGAAGTTAGTGTGCTTACAGTTAGTGTGGACAAACAGTTCTACCAGAAACATCTTCAGATTCACCATGTGGAAGAAATGTCAGCTTATCCACTGTCAAGATAGTCAGGCCCCTGCAAGTCCTCACCTTGCCAACCTGTCCCACACTCCCTCCATTCGTGGGTGCCCATGCAATCCTGCAGATGCTTTCTGTGGTCCTCCCAGGTCTCAGGCACTGTGCCAGGCTCTGAGGATCCCTGGGTGACCATGGCAAACCAGACTTCTGCCCTCATGAATCCCTTTTGACTTGTCTGAAAAGAAGGATCCCATTTGAGGAGGCTCTGTGCTTGTGCTGGACATTACTGAAGCCATTAGCCCCAGATGGCTATTCAAACTTCAGTCAACCAATATTAAATACAATTAAAAATTCATTTGCTAGGTTGCTCTAGCCACATTCACAGTGCTCAGTGGCCACATGTGTCTGGTGGCCGCCATATTGGACTGCGCAGATATGTAATATTGCCATTATCACAGAAAGTTCTATAGGCCAGTGCTGCTCTAGACCCTTAACCACTCTTAAAGGCTGACAGTGATTAAAGAGGCAAATATGGAAACAGATAGCACTCTGATCTCCTATCTCCAGAACTTCTGAAGCTGCTTTGGATTTCTTAGTTCTTCCTGAGAACACTCAGGCTGAAAAGGCATTTTTAAGTAAAATCAACATATGTGAAATGAATAGGCACAGGACGCAGAGGGAGGAGGCAGCCAGAATTTGCGTAGCCTTGAAGCTGGCTGAGTCATCTATCTCAGCATGGAGTTAGAGAGTTAGACCAGGGTAGGGAGTCTAAGCATCTACCCAGGTTTTCATTGATTCATTCATTTCACAACTTTTTGTCATCATTGAGATACCATTACAGTGAAGCAAACAAAGCCTTTTTATCTCTAGCGGAAGGAGACAAGTGTCAAACAGTGACAGAGCAGCATGGTAAGTGCCATAAGATACATGTGCAGGGGAGTCTGTGGGAACACAGAGAATTGGGAAGTGGGAGAGGAGGGAGAAAAGTAGAGGACATCAGGGAAGGCTCACAGGTTGTGCCAGAAGTGTAGTTTTGGTTTGTTTTCATTAATGCACCCCTCTTTAGCATAAAGTATCTTTAAAATCTAGGGTATATAGACACAGGGGTTGGTGATTGTTGATTATATAAAATAAGCAATCATAAAATACTTTAAGTAGCAAGCTCCTGTAGTTCATTTAAAATATCTGCTCTATAATGTAGCTTTTCTCCTGGTATATTGGAAGCAAAATATTTTATTTGGCTTCTATCCTAGAAAATGAACCATTCTCTCTCTGTTGGAAACTCCTTCTCCTGGCTGTGCTGGCTTTCTTGCTGTTTCAAGAACACACCAAGCCCGCTCTCCTTGTAGGGCCCATGCTTTATGCCTGTGCTTTATTGCTCCATTTCCTAGAAATAAAACATACTTACTGCAGTTGACTCCCTCATGTCTTTTAGATTTCTTCTCAAATATCATTTCATCCCACAGGTCTTACTGGCCACCATGGATGAACCAAGGTTCTTCCTACCTACCTTAACCTGCTGTATTCTTCAAAGCACTTATCATTACCTGGCATATTACATTTTATTGTCTATTTATGGTCTGACCTCCATCTGTAGAATGTAAACTCCATGGAGGAAGGTTTTTGGACTGTGTACTGACATATGCCCAGAGTCTGGCATATAGTAGTTCCTAATAAATATGTGCTGAGTGGGCAAATCCCATCTTGATATATATTCTAGCTCCCTAAAGAGATTTGTAGCAATTTGTAATTCAGTAATTCTCAGTAGTCTAACCTTAGAGACTAGCCCCACCTTCACGCCCCAGAATAATAGAGGTGTTTCCATCACATGCCCAGGTTGAGTCTAGTGTGACAATTCTCCATGTTTGAACACATTCTCCCATGGCTAGAGTGTTGAGGCGTTGCATTGAAATGTATCTGTGGTGCCAGGATAATAGAAATTTCAAAGAATCAACCTATTTTTCTGATTTTTAACTAGGCATCAGGACTTTTCCTTTTCCATCCTCCCTCCCTCCCTTCTTCTCGTTTCTTCCTTCCTAAATCATACCTTTCCAATAATTATAATAATAATAACAGCAACTAATAATAAATTAATCCCTACTGGAAGCATGTTATCATCACATTCCCACAATTTAGTTATCAGGGCTATAGAATATCAAAGCATAAATTTCAGAAGAAAAACTTCTGTGCAAGATTATACAAGCACCTTTTCTTGCATGGCATGTCCTTCTTAGTTGAGAGAACGCAGTGTGCTCATGCTTCTCTTTGTTTGGCTCCGAATCTAAACAGGAGAGAAAAAGGAAAGGCAGTGTTTCAAACCAGCAGTGGTTTGGATAAGGGTTAGGGAGAGAACTACTTCTCTTTTATTGATTTTGTGAAATTGTTTGAAGAATGATTCAGCATTTTGGGGTATAAAAATAACAGCTTCCAGTTGCTTTTCAATTAGGTGAATGTACTTCACTGAAAGGTTCTGTTGTTCTTGAAGTGCACTTCCCTTCTGTTCTTTCCGAGCCTCTTTAATCAGTGGTGATGTGACAGGAGGGACAGCAACCTTCCTGACACCCTCCCCCCTTTCTCACCTTCCCTCTCCCTTTTCTGAAACTGAGTCACCAGCAAAACTGATTGGCAAAATTGTCCCTTAATTGGGGGGAAAGGTAGTTCTATAAAGATAGGCACTCTCCAGAACATAACAAATTGAACTACAGGATAGTATGTTTTACCTTGGTTAGGCTGTGTTTCAACTAGAAATCCTAAGCAGCCTCTGACAGGGTTGGAAGCAAACATTTGTAATAACATTAAAATATTACATTGTATTTAAAGTCATTTTAACATGCATAAAGCTGAACTCCCTGGGTTTAAAAAAAAATGACTAATAGGTGTTTAGAAGCCGAAGGGAATTCCCTTTGATTTTCTTTTCAAGCTTGTTTTGGTGTCCATGTGTATGTGTGGATGCATTTTGGTCTGAGCGGGGAGAGAGGATTATAATGTAGCATTATGTTACCCTTTGTTGAATATTTATACGTTGGAGTAGCACAGATCTACCCGAAGCACAAAACAAATTCTGGTGGGGATAGGGCTAGTAAGTTTTAAGTTTGATAATTTTTTAAAAACATTGGCTGTACATATAAAAAATGCCACCTGCTTGAAGAGCAAAGAGCTTATGGTACTTATTATGCTCTTATAATTTGTGTGTCTATGGCTCGACAGTATACATGATACTTTTTTATAAGCTATTTCATTTTCTCCTCATAGCAACCATGTGTATGATCATTTTATAGATGAAAAATATTGAGGCTTTAAGAAGTTGCATAACACCATCAACTAAAAGCAAATACTTGAGTTTCCAGGTTTTGGGCACTAACCGAGGCTCTGGGGATTGGTGGTGAGGAAGACCCAAGCCTTTGCCTACAGGAAGCAAATGCCTGGAGAGCTGTAAAATCAGAGCTATGAATACCCACCTTGTGTTTGTCTTTGGATTAAACAAGATATGTGAAAGCACCTTCCTGTGACCCAGCGAATCTTCACGTTTTAGCATATTTCTAGTCCAAGTTTTTCCCAGATCATACTGTCTTTCATCATAGATGATAAACTTGTAAACCTCCATCAGAGAGGATCCAGGCTTTACCACTTACTAGTTGGGTGGTCTTGAACAAGTTAGTAAATTCTCTGTGCCTTAGTTTCCTCATTTGTAAGATGGGGATAAGAGTACTACTGCATAGGCTTTTGTTGAGGATAACATGAGCTAATGCATGTAAAGCAGTCAGAACACTCCCTAACAGTCCCTTGTTGAGCAAGGCTCAACAAATGTTAGATGTTAATTGCTCTAATATTTGCCTTTTTACTTTAAATTATAAATTGCATTCACAGTTGTTTCCACTGTGAATGCATGTTTTAAAATATTTTACTAAGTTCTCAAGTGTTTGATCTGATTTGAAACCTGAAACTGTACTCTCCCGAGTCTTTGGGCTACATAAATTGGGGGGTTGGCAATTTGGTTTCTGAGTCCTTGGCATTGACTGATCAACATTTGGTTCATTGGTGAGCATTTAAGAACCACCAGTGGGAGCGTAAGAAATTAGCAATTCTTCAAACTGTCAGGAAGCATTGAGATTGAGCTGTCAGAGGCTGAAGGTGAATGCTTCATTGGATTGAGTCACTGAGCCAGTTGGATTCTTTGTCTTCCATGGCATTCTTGGATAGAGTCCATTTAACCAGGAAGTGAAGACTTTGGTCCGTTCATTTAATAGGAGGAAACTTAGAAAATCCTGTGTTAAACCACTTAGATATTACTGAAAATGGGAGAACATTAGTTACCAAGCACAACTCCTTTAAAAAGAAAGAAAAAAATACTAAAGAAAAAAGCAAATACATAACCTTTGACATTAATGTACAGCCTAAACCGTACCTTTAAAAGCATTAGAAAAGAATGTTCCTGTTTGTTTTTTTCCCTTCATCAGAATGATCATGTTTATTGGATACTTGGGTTGAGTGCTGGTAAGGAGAAAATGGAAAAGGCGAAACTGAGCATTTGGAATTGTGCTTGGTGAAAGAATTTAAGCGTGCATGAATGTGTGTAATTTTTTGAAAACCATCTTCCTCTGTGTTTTTCCTTTTTTAAAAAAAAAACAAACCTTGTCTGACTGACTATAACCTTTAAATAATTGGTCAACTGGAGCAATGAAAATGACATTAAAATCTATTGAAGTGAAATGGAGGTAGGGAGTGTTATCCTAGCAAAGGACTGGCCAGCCTACTGTCCCCTTCTCTTGTGCTAGGAATAGGAATTATTCCATCTGGCAACTGGCAAGATCAACAATAATAGTATTAAAATTATTCACATGTATTACTGTTATTAATAATATAATAATAACTCATCTCTAGGCCATGAAATGATTGACCCGTTTCTTGGAGCAGAACCTCTTCAACTTATAGATGCGCTCCTGTCCAGCCATGATCTGCTTTTGTCTTCTCTTCCTCCTCTGTGCACACATACAGTCTGTGCTTGTAAGCCTCCAACATGCTTCTTCCAGGCCTCTCTGCCTGGAATTTCTCTTTCAGCCTCCATAACTTGATCATCCTTCAAGAGCTCAATCAAGACTCATCTTTCTTAAAAGCTTTTCCTCACTCTTCCATTGCTTTCGGTCCAATTCAAGAAATATTGATTGAGCTTTAGGCACTGGAGATGCAATGCTGTGCAAGGTGGGTATGACCTCTACCATCAAAAAACTTTCTGCACAGTGGGGATGCAGGCCAGGCCTGTATAGCACCGTGGTGTGTGCTATGGCAGGACACACAGAGTGTTACAGGAGCTCACAGAGGGGTACTTTGCCAGAGATCGCCCAGTCTTCCAGTACCAATCTTATCTTGCCCTGAATGTCTAGAGAAGCTATAGCAAGTAGCTCCCAGGGAAGTGAGTATTTAATTTTCTGCTGGCTTGCATTGTTCTCTTTCTTGTCTGTTACCATCTCCCTGGCTGGATGGCAAATAGCCTTTAATTTATTTTTTTAATGCTGCCTTTTTAATCTCCACAGGCTCTTGCACAATACCTAGCAGATGGTAAATACTCAGCAAACACTTATTGATTTGCTTAGAACCTGCAAACACTTACTGATTTGCTTAGAACCTCTTTCCTTCCCTCCTCCTTTTTTGGTCCTTTTGCGTAGGAATGATTCCCTCTCACTGCATTCTTTCAGCCAGCTATAATTTGACAGTGACTGGCCTCTGAACATTTTTTGCTCGTGGGTAGTGAATTCCAGTGAGAAAGGGCTGCTTGTCAGCTGATTATAGTCAGTTCCTGGGCAGCCACATTCCTTCCTTCTACCACCACATCCTTTCTTCCTTGCTCCCATCAATTCAATTATACTTCAAGGGCTCTCTGGGCACAGCTCTACCATCACCTCTTTTGCATAGCCTCTAAAATGCTTTCCTCTTTCTGGGACTGTTTTCCTAATGAGGGAGGAGTATAATTTAGAGGCTTAATTTTAGAAAACTATACGAAGCAGCAGACCCATAAAATGTTATGATTCATGACCACTTGTTTTGTTCTCATAATGCAACCTAAACTAAAGGGCCATTCATCAACACTATAAAAGCTGTTCATGGCTGTCTTTAGTATATCGTGTGGAGTGTAATTCAGCCCGCAGAGAGGCAGAGGATGAATTCATAGGACCTTTTGCCTCGGTGTAAAAGGCCAGTAATTTGTAAGCTACTTCTGTGGAAGACCCTATTTTACTGTAAACCCTGCATTCTTCCTTAACCCCACTTTGTTTTCCTTTCAAGTTTAATATCAGTATATCCTCATTTATAGACCCTTCTTTTTCTTAGAAATAATTGCTAAGGCTTTGACTATCCCCTTAGCCATAGCCATTTTAGTCTCTGCTGCCTCCACATCTCAAAGAGATTGGTACTTAAAGTTGTATTGAACTAGAAACCCAAAATGCGCCCCCACTGGAAAGCCACCTTGGACATTTGCCAGCTATCACAATCGCCTAGGAGAACCCTTGGCCCTCCCTCACAGCTCCCCAGAGGGCAAATAGCCAACATTTTCCCAGAAATGAATGAGGGGACAAAGGCCATGGGCCTTCTGGGCTATATTTCTCTAGTGTCATAAGAAGAATGCAGTGGTGTTAACTGTAGCCTTCTCATAAAACTTAAGATACCTCTTATAGTTGATTAGTATTTGAACCTTGAGTTTATATGCTACACCTGACCTTTTACATTTCCTCATGATCATGTATCTAGTTCATTAAACTTATAAATATATATATATGCAGTGATATCTTGGTAGTTAAGGGTTTCCTTGTCTGCAAAATAAAGTTAATCGCTGTATGTATCCCATAGGATTACTGTAAAGATAGCATGAGAAAATCCATGTAAAGGCATCATCAGAGTGTGTGGCACATTTTTCTTGGCAATACTTTAGTATTCTTATTCTTATTTTTAATGAGTTTTACCCCCCAAGATAATAAGGAAAGGAATCAGAAGGAACTTGCTGAATCTAAGATAGACCAAATCATTTCAGTCAAACTCCAAAATAAATAACTTGCATGCATTTGATACATGCTTTACTTTGTAGTGCTAGTTCCAAGTGTGTTGTACCTAGAGAATGAACCAGTTATTTAACCCCATGATTAAATGTTAATGGTGCGGTGTTTTGTCTCTTTTCTTCAGCTAGCTATTAAATACAATATTATGACTTTTAACTTTCCTTCTGCGCATCAGTTGTTTAGCTGAAAAGTAAATTCTTTTTTGCAATAGGCGCTAAGCTTTTTGTTCTTTGAAAACCACTGTAGTTATAGACAGCTCATGTATTTCCACTTAAGGTGTACCTTGTACTGCATATTTGCCCTGGATCTGAAAATCCATCTTTTCTAGCAGGCTCATTTTAAACTCTCACAAAACTAAATGGTTCCTTTGAAGAACAAGTTTCATTATTTAGCGGATGAAACTGGCAGTGGCCATTCCAAATCTTAAGCTGGATAACAGTGATATTCAAAAGCTCAACAATTTTGAAATAAATTGATATGTAGAATTTGTATTAGAAAGTTGGTAAAATATTTGATAATTGTTTTGAAAATGCCCCTGCCCCACTTCATATAAACCCATTCCCTTCCCAGGTGTAAAAAAGCATCTACCTTTGCATTCTCTTTAATCTCAAGTCTTGAGGGAGAAAATTCTGTAGAGACAAACTCTTAATGTTGGCTGAATTAATACTCCTATTGCTTATTTTATTTTGTATAGGGAGTTCCTGGGTCTTCCCTACTACAGAACAGCCTACCCACCAGGCTCTGGAGAAGTCTGATGGGTCTTTTCATAATGGCTTGACACAGCTGTGATCAAGGGTCTTCCATGACCATGGATTTAGGCAGGCTCAGCCAATAAGACATAGCCTGGCTCTTTCCATAGCCTTTTTCCGTAATGAGGGGAATGCATTCTGCCTTGTGCTAGAGCGGATTTTCCCAATCTACTGGGAGTCCAATCCATTTATAGCTAACATTAGGTCAAGGCTGGAGGAGTCATGACCCTCGCAGTTGTCATTAGTGAGCTCTTATTTCTATTCCATTGAGAAGCCAAAATTGACAAACTGTCTAGTGAGATGTGCAGTTCTTTGCTGCCTGTTTTTGAGCAGGACACATTAAGGATAAGTTACTTGTCATGGTAGAATTTGTCATCATTAATCATTGAGAGACCACATTCTTAGGCAAATAAGAACATAAAGTCGTTGATAAAGCCACATCTTGGTAGAAAATGTACCTTTTTGATGTCCTCCTATCTGCTGGCCAGGTCAGCAGCATTGCTGCACACTTGGAGCAAGCTGCTTTATTTAATTCCAATGATGGTGGTGCACGTTGGATCTGTGAAGATGAGAGCCAGAGCTGCTTGATGAGGCCAAGCATCTGTCTGTGTATTAGGCATGTTATAGTTTTTCACCTTTCACTAAAAAAGTGCCTGCAGGGACTATTTTACCTTATCAAGGTAAAGTTCATTCTGTAGGACTGATAATTAATCCCTGTTTCTTTTTCTCCTCTTGCTTTCTTAACTGGTGGCTATGTTATATATAAATTCTAGCATTTTTCATAACTACACCAAATAAAGCAATTTGGAGATGCAAGCAATAAAAAGCTTATTTTTATACTCCTTTCGATAAAAGAAAACAGCACAGATTCCATTTTAGTGAAAAGGGCATTCTATTTTGTGTCCATGTTTGTATCTACTATCTAAACTGAAGTTATGGAATGACTAGTTACAACTGATGAGTCTCTGGTCTTCTGAGTGTGTTACAGAAAAAGGTGGGGGTTTTTGTTGTTATTATTACTTCAATGGATGCACTGTGCTTCTTTTCTCATGCTTTATAATTTTTTTAATAATTTTTAAAACACAGAAATCAAATTGTAGATGTTATTAACTCAAAATTCACATCCTTAACTGAACAGCAAATGTTTTACTAATTGAGGCTTGTATTTAACTGGAATAAGTCCAGTGGCTTGATGTTAGCATGCAGCGCAGCTAAGTCCGCTGTCCTTTTATAAAAAAGTGCTCATCTTTATACAGCTGTGTGGTATGCAAGTCACACACTACTCCTAGGGTACTGGCTTGCTGTAATTTCATTTGGGGACAGGGGAACATTGCAGCATGATGAGCTGGGTAGGAGCAGAATATTTCAGATGTACGAAGGCATTTATTGTTCTAATTAAACTGAATTTGGTGCCCATGGCAAAATATATACTTAATATATTGGAGTATATGTAAAAAATTACATATATTTTCACAAGTTCGGTCCCCCCCCCCCATCCTTGCTAAAGCGCTTTTGTTTTGGATATTATTTAGCACAGAGGAACTATTTCATTACTAATAGTGGACAGCACAATAAAATCTGGAGAGTCATAACAGTTAACCTGGCCTTTAAATATTTCTCTTCTTTGGAAGAATGAGGAAAGAGTTCAGTCTTCTCTAACAAATGAGTAAAATTCTCTCTGCATTATCTAATACAGTATCCATGGTACCAACACTAACTGTGTTTTCATTTAGAAAAAATAAGCAATTGTAGCATAAAATAGTTCTTGGATATTTGGGAGGAAATTAGGATTGAATATAGGATTTCCCCCATCCTAGCCTGGCATTTTTCTGTTAGGTAGTCTATTCTAGTTTGCTAGCTGCCAGAATGCAATATACCAGAAATAAAATGCCTTTTAAAAAGGGGAAGTTAATACATTGGTAGTTTACAGTTCTAAGGCCTAGATAATGCCCCAATTAAAACAAGTCTATAGAAATTCCAACCTAAGGCATCCAGGGAACGATAACTTAGTTCAAGAGGGCTGAGGACATTCAGGGTTCTCTCTTGGCTGGAAGGGCACATGGTGAAGGCTGCTAGCTTTCTCTCCAGGCATCTTGTTTTTCAGAGCTCCCCAGAAGGCATTTTCCTTCTTCATCTCCAAATTCACTGGCTGGTGGACTGTCTGCTTTGTGGTTCTGCGGCATTCTGCTGTGGCTTTCTTGTCATTCTCAAAAGGCATTTTCTTCAAAATATGTCTCCTCTTTTATAGGATCCCAGTAAACTAATCAAGATGCACACAGGATGGGTGGAGACATGTCTCCATCTAATCAAGTTTAATACCCACAATTCATTGAGTCACATCTCCTTGGAGATAACTTAATCAAGTTTCCAACCTATAGTACTGAATAGGGATTAGAAGAAACCATTGCTCCCACAAAATAGGATTAGGATTAAGACATGGCTTTTCTAGGGTACATAAATCCTTTCAAACTGGCACATGGTCTAATTTAATTTGGAGGGCCCAAGATGGTAAATTTGTTTGATTTAATTTGATAACCTATTGGTCGAAGTTGGCTATTCATCTTCTCCATTTTTACAACCTTGGATCATCTACTGATGATACTGTAATTAGAAATCTGTGCTAATGAGTCTAGTTTTCCGTAGTAGATTCTTAAAGTTCCTGTCTACAAAGGGACTGATGGAAGTACAGTGGGAGGAGATGTTGTGCTTCAGCATGTGCCTCTCTTGACTGATCCTGGCCATTTTCCCACGTACCAATGGACTCCCAAGGTCAGATGCAATTTTCATCTTGATTGGTGAGATTCCCATATCTAGAAATCTACATCTTTAGCCTCAAGCTTACTTCAAAAATGTAGGAGTACATGTCCAGCTGGTTGAACTCATCATTTTCTCTTCCCTGCCCACATCCTTCAGGTTTCTTGATGGGGCCCCCTAGCCCTCCAGATTCAGTCTTGGCATTGATTTTGACTCCTCTACCCTACCCCAACACCGCTGTTTTGCAATTAACCCAGTTGTATGAATCCCTCCTTTATAGTTCTAGGATATGATCTTTTCCATTTTGGGACCATTGCTTCTCCTACCCTGGTTCCCTGGCAATGCTCCAGTCACCTCTTAGCTAGTTTGTTCACTGTTGTGGTCTCTCTGCTTCCCACCCTTGTCATATACACACTCTTCATTCTATCTTATAAACTTCTGTAGAATTCTTCTTCCTGAAATATTCTATGATACGATACCTCTTTACCCTGCCCCCTCCACATTCATAGACTTTTAACAACCTAAGTCACTTTTCAGCATCTACAGAATAAAGTCTGTATTTCTTTCACTGGCATTCAGAGCTCTCTGCAGTAATGAAGGTAATTATTTCAATGAATTCCAATCCTAACTCCTCTAACTCCCACTACTCCTCTCTAAAGCATTCATGTGATCGTTACCATAGCCTGTCCTTTATGCCAGTTACATTAAGACCTGTCTTCTGAGTTCTTAGACAAGTTCTATTTCTTTAATTTGCTTACATATACTACATACAATTATAATAAACATAGCCAGTAATAATTACAGCTAATGTTAACTATGAGCTAGTTACTGTTCTAAGTGTTTTACATATGTTTTTTCATTTCTGCTCATGAGGTTCAGTTATTATTATTATTTTTATCATTGTTATTATTTCCATTTACAGCATTGCACATGGTGTTCAAAGAAGGATAAGAGATCACTCCTTTGCAACACAATCAGGGAAAGCTCCATGACAATCTCTGTAGGGCAGAGTAGGGAGGGAATTTGGAGAGATCCATGAAATAGGACAGGAGAATGTAATGGTAGAGGAGGTGTTTCAGGGGTAGGTAGAAAGAAACAGGCCACTGCAAGAATAATAATAATATTATTCCTAATAATATTAGGAATAATAATATATATAAAGAATAATATTAGAATAATATAAAGAACTGATAAAGGGAAATAAATCCTATACATTAGTAAGCTATAGGGAAAGGAATAGAGCATAGAGCTATTGCTTGCACCACTCACTCACAGTTTAGCAAATTGACTTTGTATTCTTCTGCTTCTTTTTATTTGCCTGTCCCATTCTCTATAGCTAAATCATAAGGCCCTTAAGGAATGGGAATATGACTTACTCTTTTTTGTAGTTTCAACAGTTGATAGTACATGTATGATCAGTATCATTTGATGATGAGTATGGAGCAAAAAATAAAAATATTTCAGTGGGTAGTCTTTCCTGCATTAACCGAAGCCTATTCCTGTGACTCAGGCAGGCATGAAAAATGGTGTGCAGTGCCTATTGATGATGTGTACAAGGACTTCTCAGTCTCTCTCCTTTCCTTATTTGACCTCCGAAATTGTATTGTTTTAATCTCTGGCGTCAGATGGGGTGCAGTGGGATGATTTTAACTAGCTAATTAAGATCCGCTGTGATCCTGACATTCAGGGGAATGATCACCATAATTTCAGTGGACTGGAGAATTATTGCTGTTATTACTAATACTGCTGTTGTTATTAGTATTAATGATGGTGCTCTGTACGTTCTGTGGTTACTAAATTAAAGAAGAAATCATACCTTACTCTTCAGCAAGCTTTCAGGGAGCTGCGAGCCTTGGGTATTTTGTCAGCCTCTGCTTTCACCGAGCCTCTAGACCAACATTAGAGCTTGGTGGCTGATTGTGAGCTCTTGGGATATCGAGGCTGCATAATAATACTAATAACTTAAAAAAGAAAAAGGCAAAATGAAAAACTTCTCATAGCAAAAGATATTTCTATGGCAGACCTTGTGGAGGGGCATTGGCTTGCTGGTCAGCAATCTGATCTTGTCTACTCAGACTGGCTACTGGCTACCAACTGTGAGATGCTCTGTTGCTGACAAACCTCCCCTATTCGATACTTTGCCCTCAGGCTCACAATTTACTGGATGCAATCTTGTTGAGAAAATGTGGTCTTTATTAGTAGTGCTCGGCATAGATCGACTTTTCTTTGTCCGCTTCTGCAGAGCTAGTAGGATGCTTAGTTTAGTGCAAGTAAGAAACAAGGCACAGATAACAGTCTAAGGACAGGATACTAGGAGTTTTCAGTGCTCAGAACCAGAATGCTAGAGATGACTTGAGCATACCAGGTAGAAATAGTTCATTTGTACTCATGGAGCTGTTTGTAGCATGCCAATCAGCAACTAATTATCAAAGAAATTTACTTGTCCATAAAAACAGAATACATTAGTTTGTCTCTAGATACACAGAAAATAAAGGAAGAAACTGGTATCTAAAAGACGGTGCTTGTTTATGTTGTAAGGAGAACACAAAACTGATGTATATGTTGATACTTATTGTGGCTAAGTATTTTATTTTTCATTGTGAGGAAGTATGTATGTGTTCTTGTGTTTATTTCACTGTCTTTCTCCACCTAGCTTTGTCTGTTGACTTGGCTCTGCTTTATTGGTTTAATGTATTCTACAAAGAGATTTGTGAGTGGCATGCTGCAGCTATTTCTTTTCCTTCTCCCATATGCCGCCTCTTTTACAAATACCCAAGGTGTACACACGTGACTTTTTCCCTCGTAATCCTGATGGGGTGCCTATTGTTCTCAACATTTCCTCGATTTATGGGTGCTACCGAGTAGCTTTTTAAGCACAAATACAAATGCTTTTTGAGCAGAAATTTAATGGCATAGAGTCTGTAAAAAATATAAATCATCATTTAAAAGAGTCATTCTGAAAAAACTGCAGATATGAGAAATTAATAAATACTAGCTTAATCATTAAATATTCACTGCCTGCTACTTCTGAAATGGTACAACAGCATCATTTTTTAATGATGGGTAATGATAAAACACATCAATTTTAAATAACCTGTTTTCTCCTTCCTTCTTTCTGAAGCTATGAGGTGGCAAGCTTGAAATTAAATACAAGTAATGGGAATAACCAAGCATCTGCTAACCTTAGTCATGGAATAGATCCTTTTCTGTGCTTTTAGATGTTCTGTGGCTATTTGAAAAGACTGGCAAATTGAAAATTGCTGCTAATGGGATCAGCTTGAATTTAAAGTAAAAATACAGCTCCAGTTAGTGGAAAACAAGAAATGTAGAACCTTAAGTAGAACATGCCCCATTATCTTCTAATGCCTTCATGTTTGTCTGTTTATTAAGGCTCACTGGGTCCTCTTAGAATAGTTAAAATGAACCTTTAACCTTTAAATTCATTTCTACTGCCTCCCTTTCAACCCATCTAAAATCTCCTATAAAATGCCTTTATTTTCAGTTATGCTTCATTTGTTCTTTCATAAGTTATTTGACAAAGTACAACACTAGAATCAAAGAGCAAACAGTTATAATATCTTGAAATCATATGTTCCATTGCTATCAAAAACTGCATATACCTTTCATCTTCAATCCTCTGTGCCATACAAAATATTTAATTAACAGATTTTCCTCTTTCTTTTGTAAATGGGAAACACTGAAGCATTTTTCCATCCAATATGGGAAACGTCCTGGGATCACACTATAAAGCCATTTAAGAATTTGTAAGTTCTAAGATAAGAAGTACAGTGTTTGGGAGTCATCTAAAAGGGCTCCTAAGACTGTCTAAGGAGGCTGGAGCCAGGTAAGGCCGCCTGGAGGAGTAAGTGAGATCTGAAAGATGAGTTACAATCAACCAGACTTCGGAGGGGTGAGAGGGAAGTGGAGTAGAGTGGAAGGGACTTTCAGTGCACTGAGAGAGAGCTGCCTCTCCTAAAAACGTGGTGAAGTTGAAGGGGCAACATGAAGCTGTCGCAGGAACTGATTGTGGGCAGTGATGCAATGCAGAAAAGGATTTTTATGGAATTAAAAGAACTGGCGTTTCCCAAGTGTTTTCTTGACAGTTCTCTATCTCTTGAACCAGTTAAGAAAGTGGTCGATGATCATTTAGAGTAATTGAAATGTCATCCTGAATGGAGGGGGTTGTGTAGAGGAACCAGGCAGGTGGGGAGAATTATGTTACAGACAGAAGGGGAGGATGGAGGTAAAACAGGCAATGGGAAAGTACAAGATCTGCAGTTGCTAAGTCCCTGGACAGCTACCCCACCCAAGAAAGTACTGCTATCGTTGCTGTCTAAAGCATCTAATCTGTATGGAAAGGTGTAATGAGATTGTTAATGGCATGAAAACTATAGAAAATCAAAATATCTTCCTGTGTATCTGCCATCTTTATTACATATTCAACAGCAAGCTATTATTCATCCCTGGTTTTTGTCATAGTTTTCTTTTTCTTCCCCTATTTTTAGGCATGGTGCTACAAAGGGTAGGAATGACCCTGATGACACACGGTCAATGGCATTATTACCCGGACCCATTGTTGAGACTTTGTATTAACAAGTTGTATGAAACTGAAATGGGGCCAAGGGAAGAAGGCAACTTTTTTAAACCCAGCCATTTTGTTTTTCAAGGGACAAATCTCCCTGGGCGATAACTACCAGATTGATGGGGATAGTGAAATGGCACTCAGAAAGGAGAACTGTTAACACAGTGTGCTAGCAGAGTCTGGTGCTCGTGCTTAAGCACCTGTGCCATTCTGTGATTCAGAGCAAGAAATATGAAACAAACTCCTGTTGTCTAAAGGAAACTTAACAGGAATAGTCCCTGGGTTTCCATTTGAACAGAGCTCCATTAAGAGATTACTAACTAAGAAGCTCTAAGGTTTGTGGTTGAATAAGCAATTGAAATCAAACCCTAAAGCTCATCTAGATGAATTCATGGGTTTCTTTACCTGCAGAAGTTGGCTGGAATTACATGTGCCTTATGTCAGTGTTTAGAAGCATGGAGCAGGGGGTGTGATTATCAGGAAAGAAAATAGACCTTGAAACACCATTGAAATGTATTGTGGTTGAAGGACATCTCTGGAGAGAACAGAATTTCTATTAATGGGTATGAAGACCACTACTTTTATATGTCAGTGTGGGTTTTACTGATACTTCTTTGTCATGTATTTTCAAAGACATTGAATTTTTCACTAGCTATAGCCATCTCTCATTCTTTCTTCAGGCAATGTTTTGATAAATGTTGATGAGTTTATAACTGTAAAACCAAATGACATTTATAGTGTGATACATGCTTTACCCATTGCATAATTATGTCTAATGGCTTTGCGTGTAGAAAGGCATTTACCATTTACTTTTGTGTAAAATGACAATCTAAACCCCCAGGCCTAAATTTTGTTTTACACAAAAATAAAGACTTAATTAAAAACCGAACACAGTTTACGTTTGTATCTGGCATTTAAGGTACCTGGCTTTTTGGTTAAATATGTGATAAAAGTCATGATGCTTCTGTTATCAAAGATCAGTCAGTTTCATTTCTCCACCTGTCTTTGAAACACTGGTGAACTCATTTAACTATCAAACTGATATCCGGGATGACTTCTTGTTTCTCATTTCTAGTTAAAAGAGCTATTTTGAAATTTAGCACAGAATTGAATAATGTGTTCTGTTAATGAGGAACATTGAAGAGACATTTCTGAATTTAATGTGATAGCAAATGATAAACCATCACTGTGGGGTAGACATACTTTGTCGAGAACAGTGATGATGTTTCAGGCTTGTTGGTTGTGATCCAGCAAAGTTTTATTTTGCTTTTTAAGAATATATATATATTTAAATTCTGATATCTAGTCTAGAGATAGCCAATTAGACATTTTAGAGTGCTTATTATCATGAAGTAGGTAACTTGGAGCAAAACAGCTCTGTTCTTTAGCTTTCAGGTCAGAAGTGCAGCTGTCAGCCTCTTGTTAGGATTATCTACTACCTGTTCATGAGTTAGCAGCTGTGTAGCTTTCCAGGGGGCAGGCCCAATACATAGCAGCTCATCTTCCCAGATCATAGTTACCCTATTGGCCCTGTATTATAGTGCCTCTGATCTGCTTGCAATGAGCTGAAGTTACAGTTGTTCTGTCTGCCTTTCCTTCATAAAACAGAGAACTTTGTTATGTTCCTTTCTTCCTTTAGGAAAAAATACTAAATTGAAATACCTAAACCCAAGACAGGGGTTTGGTCATAAAATTGTCTTTTGAGCCTCTGTACTTAATGAAAAACCATTTCTGAATTATTTGTGACTGTCACAACATTCAGCCCTTTCAAATGGCTAATGTTAGATTCCGTTAAAAACTTACCTTAAGCTTCATGGGATGCCAGGGAGATAAAAGGTTTTTGTTTTTGTTTTGTTTTTAAGCTCAAACGCATAGTGATCCAGCCATTGGATGAGTCTGTTTAGTCTAAGCGATTTTTAAATAAATTTGCATTCTGCTTTTTGTTCTTTTTTTTAATGTTATAAAATATGAGCAGCAGTTAGTTATTTGCACCAGAACAAATCTGAAATACAAGTGAACTATCTGATATTAAGAAAAAAAAGTCTGTTCATCACAGTGAATGAGAGAGCTCAAAAATAAAGAGCAGACCATTAATGGATTTCTGAGCTGGGATACAAAATTTAGAGAAATATTGCAGCTGAATATAATCCTTTGGCTAGAAGGCTTAGTAGAAATGAAAAACATACTGTCTACTATTAAAATGCAGGTGTGAGCTCTTGCTTGTGTTTCAGGTCAGGATTTTAATAATGCATCTTTGAACTGCTCTCTTTTGCTTTTAACAGCATCATGTAGTGATAGTGTTTGCAAGTCCCTGAAAAATATCTATAATGAACCAGAAGAAATGATGTTAAACCAACATTTAAGACCTTCCAGAGAGCTTTCAGAATTTATTGGAAGAAGGAGTAGAGTAATTTTCTCCAGAAGAGTAGTTAAAACCATTTTCATACTTTTAGTCTGGGACAGGTGGTATAGATTAATGTTGACTACATACAGAATCTATTGAGACTAATTAAAGATGCATATCCACATGGAATACCACATCTCAGTGGATCTTTGGCAGCCAATCCAACCAGCACATATAGTGTTTATATACCGAGCATTTTTCACATTTAGCTAAGAATGGCACAAGTGGAACTTCTGAAAACTGCCTGAAAATCCTTAGTTTCTTTGTGTTGTACAATCTCTCTGAAGAATCTTTACCCCCAAGAAGTGCATCTTAGAATAGAAAATTATAATCTGTATTCATCTATAACGGGTATAAATATTAGGCAGCAATATAGAATAAGTAGCTGACTGTACCAGCCCAGAATCTTATATACAGTCTCTGCTGTTTAATCCAGGAAAGTGAATTAACACATCGGTCCCTAAGCCTCTATCCTGCATCTAGGTTGACTTAATACCCTTTGGTGACTTGATCGTTTCTCACAAATGCTAATGAACAGTTCACTCTGACACTGTAGACAAACACAAGCTGGTGGTTGTGTTCAGGTGTTTTTCATACCTGCTAATGAATAAACTCCCAAAGGGTCACAGGTAGCTGAAGTAAGCAGTGACTCAAGGTGTATCCCCAAAATGATTTATTAACTACATCTTAAACCAGGTGGACTGGATTTTAGAGAAAATAGGACTGTTTCCTTGATTTCAAAGGTCAAAGTAAGAAGGTCTGTATTTTAAATAAAGGAGTTTAATAATCTTAGATTACTCCATATTGATGGTTTTACTGTAAGTGGGGGTAGGATCAAGGTGTATGGAGAGGCAGATAAGAGTGCCTGTTTACCAGTTGGCAAGAGAGGAATGACATTTCCTATAAAGCTTTTTTTAAGAATAAACATTGAATTAGAGTTTTGCTGGACCATCAGCTCACAGGCAATAATGGGCTTCAGAGAGGCTACCCTTTCTATTTCTTTCAAGGTTTAACCAATAAAGCAAATCCTGTATATGTAGAAAGAATAAGGGGGAAATGTTCTGGAAGAAAAGGGGAGGGTGGCCCAGAACTTATGGTGAATAGATTAATATTTATAGATATCAGCATTGGTCTCTTACCAGCATTTATAACTCCAACAGTGGCAGATTGAGGGCTGAATCAACATTTTTCCCCCTCTGTAAAATAATAAATATAGTAAAGTAGCTCTCAGAACTGCCTTTATCATAGGGATAAATCAGGACAGTTTGTGTTGCAGGAGAGACTTAAAACTTATAAATATGTTGCCCTTTAGGCTACTATTCATCAAAGTGTCTGATATGAAATCTAGACTAAAGGCTTTTGTTATTGTATGTCTGCTTATTCTCTTTGAGAAGTATAAATTGGAAAGAGCACTGTCATTTTGGTCATACTGGCCTGCTGAGCTACTTAAATGCATGTCCCTTTTGGGACATATTTGAAGAGAAGGAAATAGTGGGCATTGACTACTGCACACTTTTACAGAAATCCTCTTCAATGCTTAAACCTTCCTTACAGAAAGCATAATATAAATTCCAGCAGGGAAAATACAGCAAATAACTGCTTGATATTTTGGTCAACTTTCTTTCTAAGACACTAAAATGGAGGAATTGTTCCTTAAAAGCCTTGTAGAATCCAGAGGGACCTAACTTTTCTTCTTGGGGCATCTATCCAAATGTGCACAGATGGGCATGGCTAAAGGTACTCCCACTTTGCAGAGGGAAAATACACTGGGCTTGCAACAGATGCTTTAAGTCACATGATTTGGTAGGCATTGTTGTGTATGATTCTCACACCACTTTGCAGTTCTGAATCTGAATTTCTTGGCTTCTGTGGTTTGGAGTCAGAGTTGAGGCTCCAGCTCTGCCCTCTAATCCCTTTGGTGCCTTAAGGTGTTGGATCACATATGGTGTGCGGAATCACCTGCCGTTTGGAGGCCCCCACAGAGGATGTACTAAGCATTTTTCCTTTTTTAATGTGTAGTACCGCCCCTAGTTTTCAAGAATAACTAATTGGGAGCATAAACCTTACTTTGCCCTTGAATGGTTTGCAATTTAGGAGACCTGAATAACGGAAATGGAGGGCCGACAAAGAAGGCATTGAAGCGTGCTGCAGTTTGATGATTTGCCCACTTGGCTTGGGTAAAGCTGCTGGTGTGGAATTGCCCTGGAAATACACAGCAGGCTCTCTTAAGCCTGTGGGTTACTAATGGTTTGGAGGAATTTAGAGAGCTGTAGAGCTTTCACTAACCACTAGGGTCTCTATCCTGCCCTATCAGGTTTCACTAGAGCACAGGGTGGGCCCTGGGCTAGTTTGCATTTGCTCCAATGCTGGTGTGGCAATGATACTCTTTAGATCGGCCGTTCTTGGGACTCCAGTCTAGAGGCCATGTAGGGGTGTGGAAATACTTCAGACTGGAGAGTCCAAAAACACATGCCTGCCCCCATCGTGACACCCAAGCAGTTTTACCTGCTGCTGGTCAGTTCAGCCAACTAGAATGAGATGGTACTGTGATGCCAAGTTCCACCTGGCTGTAGAACTGAAAAGATTGCAGAGCTATGATCCTACTCATTCTGTCGAAGTGGTGGCAGTTTGACTTGCCAAGAAAAATTTCTTGAACTCTGTCCGAGTCAGAATGCCCAACCCTATCACTGGTAGCCGACTGACTCTAAAGAAGGGCTCAGGAATGGGAGGGCACCAGTTTTCTCTTTATCAGATGCCTTCACGCTTCTTCACAGCACATCCCTGTGATTGCTAACACCATTATAAAGATCGACAGTTTCATCAAGAGAGCACAGAAAATCTGCAGACAATAAATGGAAGCAGTGCTGGGCCCTCCTCCAGTTCCCCTTAAAATTGCTCTTAGAGCCCTAAGTTGAGGCTGGGGTCCTTTCCTCCTTGCAGACTTTTGTAGCTTTTGTGCTGGGCCCAGAGCCCAAGGTCTTCTGTGGCCCTTTTCCTAGCACTAACAGTAACTATTTGATTTTTTTGAGACGAGAGCTCACAAGAGTTTCTATAGAGACAAACTTGTTTTTGTTGTGGTGTTAAGTTTTATGGTTTTGATTTCATGAAGAGAATGGTCTGGGTACAAGCCTCTGGCATTTTGCAGCAACTTTTCTACCTTCCAAGCTGAAATGCACGTCCCTAAGTCTGCAGATATTTTAATATAGTGGACAAACCAGGGAAACTCAAGTGTAAAAACTAAGGATGTCTTCTAAGGAACATGGAATGTCTCTGAATTGTTTGCAGTTTATCTGCAGCTAATAACTCTGAGCACAGCTTCTTGCCCCAAGCCCGCTGCTCACAAACATGTGGGCTGTCGGCTACAAGGCCAGTGGCATGAATGAGTCCATGCAAAACCATCAACACTACTGGAAAAACAATTCTTAGTAAAGACTTACAGAAGATGATTCAGTGCCATCATCAGCAGACAGGAGCAGCTGTGTGAAACACCACTTCCCCTAGTTTGGTATGTGTTAACGATATATTCTCAGAAGTTAAGTCTTCCTTTTGCTATGTTAGCAAAAGACAAACCTTATTTACTTGGTTTACTTGGTTTCTTGCACTTGAGGTTGGAATTTCACCCAGTGATTGTGTCATACATATGATTCCGACCTCCAAGGGGGCTTTTCCTAAATCTTACTTCTTTTCAGACTTTGTCCTCAGAGGTTAAACTTTCTACCCAGTGATGTTGCCTTTAAATCCATCATATGCTTTAAGAGAATCAAAGGGTTTAATTGGTTTCTTCACTAAAGAGACTTTTGCAGAAGGAAGCAATTTTAGGTTAGCTTGTGTAGTAGCCAGGGAAATGTTCTGAAAGAGGTAGAATGTGTTTTTGTTGTGCAGATAACCTACATACTGCTTTAGAAATGTGTGAATTCCAGCGTGTGCTAAAATAAGAAGTGCTTGTTTGATTTATCTCCCACAATGGTATGGCATTCTCTTCCGAAGTGGTATTTTATTCGCAAGCCAGGCACAGTAAATTTGAACTGAATATGTAAGTAAATATCTCTCAAGGAGATAGCATCCTGGCTGTCTTCATGTGAGAATACACTGCTACAAATGAAACTCTGGGCTTTTGGAAAAGGCTCAGCATCTGAAACACAATAGTATCCAAAAGGGGGCATGGTGTACTAGCCAGCCAAATAATAGGCTGAAAGTCAGTACAGGCTATACTTATGGAGAATTGTCCACATACAAAGTGATACTTGGGTTCTATCTCCTACCTTCTCACTCAAGCACTCAACTTTATTTAGTAAGTTGGAGCTTTACTTTGAACTTTCTTGTTTGGGCACATTACCTCAGTGCATAGCAGCTTGGTACATTATAACTTTTAACTGTAGCATGTTTTCATGGCAGGGACCGAGACAGTGACAGTGTTTTATCAAGTCCTAACAAGATTGCCTCTGTGCATAATTGTTAAACTAAGGGCTGTTGATTCACTGATGTGTAACAGGCCAGAAGCTTAAAGAATGAAGAAAACCCATAATTGTAGAGTAACTTGTGTTTTGATTTATTATCTATCATATCATGGCTAAAACAATTTCCTACAGTTTTGTGTTTTTTTAATATTATTTTAACATCAAATTTTTACCTAATGCAAATAGGTTTCAGAAACTTTTTAAGCATATATTTATGCAGGTAGTTAAGGGGGAAATCCCCTTTCATTAAGATACAGAATGTATACTAAGCAAAATTCATCTCACATTCCATCTAGAAATATAAATATCTTGGGTTTGAAAGAGGTTGCTGAGCTGCAAAGAATGGCAGATACTACTGACAGAACAAAGTTATGAGTGATAAAATATCCCAAGAAATACTTATACTTGTGTGGCCATAAATTAATAGTAGAAAGAAGAGTGCTATTCATTGGTTTGCACAGAGCAAACATTGAGTTGATAAATATAGAAAATAATGCCTAGTGTCCACCTTGGCTTGCTTCCTGGGAAGGTATCGAATGTCTTCTGTGGCCCAGTGCAGCATGGCTGATGGGGAGGGGGCGATTCCCTCACCCCACTGGACTTTTACTAGTTGATGTAAAATCAAGGTGATTGTTGGGTTCTCTCATCAGAGAGATGATTAATTAGGAGCCCATAGGTAGAAAAGCACAGTAAGCTCTGTGTAAAGATCCCAGCAGAAAAAGTCATAGTATTCTAGAAAGTTTGGTAATTGTGAATATTACTTATGGTTTAAAAATGCTACATCCTGCTCCTATACTCTGAAGAGTAGCTGACTAATGCTGCTTTTACATTAAGTACAGTAACTAACTATCTGGATAAACAGGCATACTCTAACCCCTCTCTCAATCCTACTGGTTAATGCCAATGGCATCTGAAATATTGATTGGGCCCCTACCCCTGCATATTTCATTTTTTACTTCTGATGATTCTCAAACTTCAGATGGCATCAGAATCCCCTGGAAGATTGCTGGATTAAAACAGATTGCTGAGCCCCCCAAGCCTAGAGTTTCTGATTCAGTAGATCTGGTGTGGAGCCTGAGAATTTGAATCTCTAACAGGTTCTTCATAATGTGATGCTGTGATCTGGGGACCACAATTTGTGTGCACAGTTCTACTAGACAAGTTATAGGCTTACCAAGAACCCATTTCATTCGTTCCCAGACCACCTCAAAGAAAAAGCCTGAAGTTTGCACTAAAAGATTGGTCAGTGAATATACAGTAGCATGTTATAAATTAAAATAAAATGTTTATAGCATGTATGCATCTGGTTTTTTTTTTAGTGATTCCCTGCTATAAGTGATATTTTTGATTAACTGAATGAACTCCTGGTCACAAATACACCTGATAGATCAACTTGTAGTGTAAGATGAACATTCACATTTACCACACAGGTCTGTGTATTCAGTGGTGGAGGTGAGGACACCTGTCCATGATTTTGTGAGAGATGAGTACTGGAGCATGTAAGCATAGAAGAAATACATGCTGAAAAGCATTTTCCTTATGCATAGAAACAGGGCTAAGTGGCTGCTATGAGGAGATAAAAATGCGGGAGCCTAAAGAAAGTACGATAACAAGAGCACACCCAGCCAGGGTGCCCAGATTTGGCATAGTTCTCATTTTGTAGATGAGAAACCAGAGGCCCAGGAAGATTCAGAGTCAGGCACTATTCTAGGCACCAGAGAAATAGCCAGGTTCCTTCCCTCATAGAGGTTATAGTCACTTTTTTTTTTAACTCATGAGAAAGGAGAAATTTTGGTATTGGTGTTGAATTCCTTAAAAAAAAGTGAAGAAATAGTAAGAATCCTTAGTTTTAAAAATTGGGAGAATACAGTTTTCCATATATAGTATCCTCAAAAAGGCAGGAGTATAGAAGTTGGGAACCAATTTAATCTATTTTTTTTAATAGCAAACACAGTGTAATGGCTGCCTTTAGCTGTTTCTTATGCTGGTTTCCTTTTCATTTCTAATGTAACAATTTGCACATACACGTTTCCTTCCAAAGAGATGCAGAAACTCAGCCATTCACTTACCTCCATAACCTTTCCATTTGACAGCTGGGATCCAGCTGTAGGCTCGCCTTCCACATTGCCACCCCACTTCCAGTTTATTCTCATTTTGGGGCGTGGCTATTAGAACACTAAGAGTAATCATCATCATCATTGTTATCATAATAGCCGATGTTTATCGAACCCTTCTAAGGTCAGGCTCTAGGCATGCGCATCATTTTTAATCTTCACATCAGCTTTCTGCAATGGTTATTAGTATTTCCATTTTTGTTGAGTAGGAAATAGGAGCTTAGATTAAATAATTTACTCAAGGGAACAAAGATTTTACAAACGGAAACAGGATTTGAGCGTCGGTCCATCTGACTATGAACAGAAGTCATATCATGAGCACAAGCATCCTTGCACAGGGACTTTTGTTGTGTCCATGAAAAAACTAGGTCTCTTAAACCTGTGTTTTGTGGAGAATATTTTTCTGTGGTCTTGAGATAGGGTTACGCCTGTCCTTGGTCACTACAATAGATGGCAGAGATGGAAGTGATGATTTTAGAACTGGATGTGCCATCCTCCAGTGTACAGAAAGGAAACATTTTTGACTGTTTGTTTTTTCTAATTGTGTGTGTGAAGTAAGTGATTGGACAAACAGTTCTCTCCTGCCTGGTAATCTGCTAAAAGTCAACCTTCAGATGTTAATAAAACAAATCAAGACTGACAAAGGAAGTTCCATTTGTATTTTAAACTCCCTATTCATCAGGGTCTCCTCCTTTAGATCTTCTGTGAGAGTGTCCTTGGTCTTAATGTAGCTGGAAGATAAAATGCAGATAAAAGAGCCATTGTCTCAGAAGAGCATTAATAAGAAATGAATGTTGATCTTAATTGAGTAGTATTTAAACATACGGGTAGAGGCAGCAGCCTGTAGGGACCCTGTGAGTCTGTTAGAATTTGACTCTCTATCTCATCTCCCTCCTCTTATTACAGTGCCCTCACCACCCAGCTGCCTTATGTTATAAAAATGTAAACTGTCACCCTGGAATTAGAAAAGATTTATATAGAGAGACGAATAATATAGGAGATTTCCAGCTCTTTTACTACTGTTCTTATTTTGAAACAATGTACTCTTCCTATTTTTTTCTAAAATCAATGTCTAAAATGTTATTAACTCACTTTCTGTTCTATCATTGTCATTATTTGCCTGTTTACATTGGTTCCCAATAGCTTAGTTTTAAATTATCCCTGATTCTATTTTGGTGGCTATATCAGAAAGACCGTCCAATGGCCCAAGCTGGAACAATTTGAACAATAACATTAATAATGATAGTTTTGGATTATAACCAAAGAATAAAATAAATATCCAGGGGTCTGTACCAATATAAATAAATGACTGCATAAAGAAATAAATATGTGAGAAGGGGCAGTTCTCCCTTACAGAAGAAGTCCAATTAGCAAAAGGAAAAGGATTGAGAGAATAAAAAATTCAAAAACCACAGAAATCATTGCCACAGGCCAGAGCCACCAATAAATGTTAAAATTAATAAATGAAAGATTAAGGAAAAATAGTAGAGTTGCGTGTAGCTTCAGAGCATCTCACCCAAAATATTTATTAATTACTCTGGTGGTTTTAACTTATATTCACATGTTCCTTGATACTTCTCTCTCTTGATTCTCCTCCCCTTGATTGTGGATTGGATTTAGTGACTTTGCTTCCAGTGAATTGAGTATAGAAAAGGAAAAATGATAATTTTTCAGTGGAGAAATCTGGAAAACATCACCTAACCAAGTGATCAAGGATAACTCACCAGTGATAGGACAGAATGATATACCTCTGTTATTCAAAGAGGACATATCACTTCTGTGTCATTGTTCCTCAAAATCCATAATCTTGATCTAATCATAAGAAAACATCACATAAAAGCAAGTTGAGAGACATTCAACAAAACCTAGCCAGTAGTCCTCAAAACAGTCAAGATCATGCAGTAGTATTGTATCAATGTTAATTTCTTAGTTTTGATAATTATACTATGATTAGGGAAAGCTGGGTGAAGGGTTTATGGGAACTTTCTGTACTCTCTTGGCAACTGTTTGTCACTATTTCAAGTTAAAAAGTTAAAAAAAAAAAAAAAAGACCTATCAAGGGCATAGGAAAGCTTAGATAGAGAAGTCCTAAAATTAATCCTTTTGTTCATTCATTTATTTATATTTTCATTCATTCAACAAATATTTGTTGCCAGGCACTGTACCGAATGCTGAGGATATAGTGAAAAAGATAAACCTGGGTTCTTCCTTTGCAAAGCTTGGCACAGTGCCTGGTTAGGGAAGTTCGGTCCTTGCTGACGTTTCTTAGAGTCACAGCCTAGCGGGGCATGTAGAGGTTTCAACAAAGTCCATATTAAAAGTGGAGTGTTTACGGAAGAGGGGCACTTGACCCAGTTGTGGGTCAGAAAAGGCTTCCGGTAATCCTTTGTAATGTGAAAAGCACATAGTTGAAACTTTCCTTTCAAGTGAGAACAGCATTTTCTATACGTAGGATATACTTATGGCGTAATTTTTGAAATTGATTTATCCTCTTAAAGTCCAAATACCTTCAAAGTAAGAAGAGTGTCCTAAGTTTTCTGCAGTGTCTCAGATCCTTGGGGGTAAATAGTTTTTGAAAGGGGTAAGGGGCTTTAGATCCTTTAGGGTTGGAATCATTGTTATTTTGTGTTTTGATTTAGCCACAGATATGCAACATAATATATTTAGAGGCTCACTGAGATTGTTTTAATTGAATGGTAAAAATACCTTATATTGTGTGCAAGTAATTTTTGATGTTAAAAAGAGGTTCACAGATACACTGAAACCAGAGCAAATATTTATGCAAAAGATTTTCATTGTAACATTTTTATTCTAATAAAACCTAGCAACAAAATCTAAATAAAGAACAAGAGAGTATATGACTAGTGGTTTACCTGTATGATGGACCATAAAATAAAGTAATTAAAATTATTAAATTTTAGTGATCATACATAGGTACCTCTGATTGAGTGGATGAAGTAGATTGTGAAATTTTATATATATATATATATTACTGTATATATGGAAAGGAAAGGAAATACATTAAAATATTAGCAATAATTATCTCAGAGTGGTGGATTGTGGGATTTTTAATACTTTTTTTGCTTTACTTTTTCCACCATGAATATATATAACTTTTGTAATTAGAATAAAATAATTGTGTTCTTCTTTAAGAGGGTAGTACTAATTATTAAAAGTTAGTGGTATTGAAGGTCCACTAAGGCAGTGGCTAGCTAGCAATGCCTTAAGCAAAATGAGAATCCTTCCAGAGCTCAGGAAAACTAGCCTTGCTCTCCTTGGGTAGCATAAATAATAATTTTAAATTTAGCTTCATTTTTGTGCACCTTTTCTCAGTATGTTTTTGAATAGCAACTTTGATGTTTATATATAGAAAGAAACATTGTGTCCATAATAGGTGAGCCCTGGAAGCATTGAGCCTACCTCATGATTCCTCTCTCCTGGATTGTAAGCCTCAAGCACTGAAAAGTACTTTGGCCTATGAGCAAGTGGGTAAACTCACATTGCAAATTAGAGGTATCAGTGGTTCTATTTAATAATAATACTAATTAAAAAAAATGTGGCTTACAATCACAGCCCCTTGTCATTCTGTATTGGTCATTCTCATGTGGCCATTTATTTAGTGTCTTGTCAGCAATTCCATCCACCAGTACTCTAAAAACTTAGGCCTGGCCTAGGTCACTCAGGCCATCAGGCTTGGAAGTAGAGGCCCACTGTCCACAGTGAGACCTGCCTGATGCAATAAAATTAGGTTACAAACCAGGGAAGGCAACAGGTTTTTCAAATGCTGAGCCCTGCCTGACTACCTACACTATCCTGAGACTAAGCCAGTCCAAGCACATTAAAATAAGAAATGAAGACAAGCCATCCTCTTGGAAATGGTTCATATGCTGGAGAAGCAGTTTAATTGATGAAATACTAGGCCTTAAGATGGGATTGACGCAAATGGGAGGTTGAGACCGGGGTGAAATGAGGTAGGAAGGTATAGAACTAGCAGTGGGAGCAAGAGTGCAGGTGTACAGTTGAGGAGGAAATCTTTGAATAGCAAGGTTTCTACCAGGGCCTTCTTTGGAGGAACCATTCTGTTAACTAACTCGCCTTGGGTCTTACTCAGCCTTAAAGGGGTAGACTCTTAATGATTAGGTGGGGACTCTAGCCCTGCTTTTTGCCAGCACGGCTCTTCCCTTGGTAAAGAATCAAATTAGAAAGTTGGCTTGTATGCTCTTTCTAGGGTACATGTACCTACCGTTTGGGTCTGTTTAATACTTTGGGCTACATGCAATTAAAGCAAAACAAAGCAAAAAAAACGTTTTATCTTTGTTTGATCCCCAAACTAAGACTCTTCTTAACTGAGAGATAGACAGAGAAAATGAAAAATTATAAATGAGCTTACCACATCCTCTGAGATTTATTCAGCACTTATCTCAGAAAAAAACTCAAAGAACTTATTAATCTTTGTAACATGTTAGAATAAAAGGATGGTTTTAGCCTCTTGGCCTCAGCTCCCATGATAAGGGTTACCAGAGATGGTATTGGATGTAGGGCCTAGTTTTGAGCACCACTGGGTTATAGGGCCTAAATCTTAAACAGGAAAATGAAATCCAGCAAGGCCAGGTTCTGGAGTAGATAGGGAAACAAAACTGGTGGGACTGTGCATCTCTGAGTTCTCCCCTTTACCTGTTCAGAGGCCTTTCATTGAGCCTTGTTTACCATGCTTTTCTTGTGGTTTGTGACAGATAAGAACTGTATTGATTCCCTAGCATCTGCTGGCAGTAACCTTTGAAAGGGCAGGCGATGCATCACCAGAGAATTTTATCTATCAATATCGGAGTAATAGAAAGACAGGGATGACATCTAATCACAACACTCCTGGCAGATCATAAATCTAAGCTGATACGGTACTAGTAATGGGCAGTAAAAAAAAGGGACATGGATTAACATTCAGATAAAGTCAAAGGGACATTTAGACAGGAAGGACAAGATTTGGCCATGAGAAAAGCCCTGGTATGTATGGTGACCCTCCAGAGGTTCAGGGAAGTTAAGTAACTTGCCCAGGTTTATATACCTAGTAAGTGGTAGCGCTCATCTCAGAGCTTTGGTTTCTTCATCTCTAAAATAGACATGATAATACTTTAATGGATGGTGAAGAATTCAGTAAGATTATGGATGTTAGTGGCTCTTAAAGCTTAGTCTGGGAAAGAGCAGCATCAGCATCATCTAGGATTTATTAGAAATGAAAGTCTGGGGTCCCACTCCACACCTCCTACATTAGAAATTCTCGGGCGGGGTCCAGTAAACAAGACTCCCGGGTGAGTCTGATGCATGCCAAAGTCCGAGAACCACTGATGTGTACACAGACACTCCTATGATGTCAGGTACAGAGGTAGGGTTCATAAAAGCAGCATTTAATTGGTGTTTTTGTTTATTGTTCCTATTACTTGGTCCTACCATTTGTATTAATATTTTATTCTGCTTGCAAGTCCTATATTCCTCATACTTTTTGATTCACAGGTGAATTAGTGCTAAAAAGAAGCATTTTTTGACAGATGGACATTTTTCACATGCTGTAGAACTGGATATATTAATTCTTATGCTCCTTTCGTTTCCAAGGATAGAGGAAACCAGCATTCTACAGGTTAACTTTCTGAGGTGTGCTTTGAACGTATTTAGTGCTTTTTGACCTGTCGGGAAGCTTCCAGCCTGGACAGTGAATAGTGCTACAATTTAATAACATAAATGGAGTCTGTCTGATTCTGCAAAGAAACAGTCTTCCTTGGGGCCCAGAATATATAGTCCCTTCTGCAGTTATACTCACAGTATTTTTAATCATTTCATGTTTTTATTATATCCCAAGTACAAGGTGCTACAAAGAGTCCCTGGTGCTGGCAGTCACTCAAAAAATGGCAAATCTAAAAAGGGAACAGAACAGCAAGTAGCCCATTTGGGATTTTTCTTTTCTTTCTTTTTTTTTTTTTAATTAAAAAAATAAAAAAACTTAAAAAAAAAATAAACACTGCCTTATAATGTTAAAAGGATTGATTTTGGCATCTTATACATGAAAAGTAGTGGTAATAAAGTTCCTCAATTGTTGATGCTTTTTTCTGCAGAAATTATGACTGTGCACAACTGTGGGAGTTTAACTGTGTTTCCATGAAGTACGTAATTCACACTCTAAATGTGACAAGCATGACTTCCCATAAACCTAACGACTTTTTTAAGAGACCAAAAATTCAGAACATTATTCTCTCTGAAACTGCAGTTTAGTAACCCAGCAGAAAGCTGTTCCGAGATCTCCCATGGCAGTAAATGCATCTGGGTGTGCCAGTGGTGAAGTCAGCTGAAAGCTTTCATATAAGAACAAATTTGTTAGAGGACTGAAATACAAACCAGTTGCTACTGCCATATGTTAAGGAACAGAAATACTAGGAAGTAGAACATGGCAATGACCCTTTTGCTGCCCGCCCCTCCCCCCAAAAAAATTATTAGGAAATTTTTGCAGGAATTGAAATTCTAGGTATATGACTTCAGAATGATAGAAGAAACCCTCTCTAAGCTGAGATTTTTAGTCTTAGGTGAATTCTTTTCCTTTTGCTTTCAAGGTAAGTGTTATTTCCTCCTGTTAGGAGCTGCCAAGGCTGCTGTTAGCCTGCTTTGGGATGGTGAGGCACATTCACTCCGGCAGCCAAGACTAAGGCCCACGGTCCTGGCTGATCCATTAAGGGGCCATGTCAAATCGAAACTGTTTACCTCTTCTTCCCCTGAGCATTCAATGAGGCTTTTTCTGTGCCAGCTTCTTTCTGCCTCAAGCTTAAGGCTCTTATTATTTCTCTTAAACTTTTGTTGATGCTGTTACATATATTTTTGTAGGAAATTTTATCTACCAGACAGATGAAAAGGCTTGCTAAAATGGGAAGTGTAGCTTTTATTTTTGCCTCCCTTCAAATCATATATAGTTGAATTTCATCAGTTTTGAAACAAATCTCAGTAATGTCTTTTCAGTTTTCATTTTGGACCACTTGCTTTATTTTCCTGTTTGTTGTTTTGTCTTCATGGCTCAACATTCACAACCACAAAACATAAAAACATAGTAACAATAAAACCAAATAAGCAAAAATTAACTAGGGTACAGCATGTGAACTGGCAGAGCCTGCTAAGTGTGAGAGGACTGTATAGAACTCGTTTTTGCAGCTAAATGCAGAATGATGCATTTGTTTTGGATGCAGTTAGCTAGCTGCTCTGGGAGAGGATTTTCCATTTGTGTATTGATTGGTCTGTGGAGCTTGAGGAAGAATTCTTGATTCTAGTTCCAATGGACTTTATTAGTGGTCCACATCAGTTTGTCCTCGTGCAAATTTGAATTATTATTATTATTATTATTATTATTTTGGCATGGGCAGGCACTGGGAATCAAACCTGGGTCTCTGGCACAGCAGGTGAGAGCTCTGCCTACTGAGCCCTCTTGGCCCACCCCATGCAAACTTGAATTTTTAAAAATCTGTTTTTAAAGAAGTAGAGGTTGCTGAAGCCATGTTTCTCCCTGAAGACAGTCCTCACTTGGGAGTGGGTGTTCACGATCTTCACCTCCCCCGTCGCTGAGATTCACCAATTTGGTGACTTGAGACAAGTTGTCTAGGAACATCCCTTTTTCTAAGATCTTCCTCTATCAAGTCACGAGTCTTATGTTAGGGTTTGTGATAAAGAGGGAGCAATTAGAATTAATGTGCTCTAGGCCAGATCATCTCAAACTTTAATGAATTACTTGAGTCCCTTATTGAAATTCAGATTCTTACTTAGTAGGTCTGGTGTGGGTTTGGAGCTTCTGCGTTTTTAATCATCTCCTAGGGATTGTCAAAGCTGCTGGTCGACCACACGGAAATACAGGCCCTTGGGGAAAAAAGAAAGCCTGGTTTCCTAATTATATTTTTGGTATGAGTGCAATGAGAAACCCATCTCAGTAGTGAACAACAGAAGTGAAGAGAATGTGTGTGTCCTATCGTCTAACTCCTTTTTAAAGTTAGCTCTTTGCCGGTGTTTCCTTAGAAAGCTGGTAAACATAAACTGAAATTTAGCAGAGGTGACAAAGGAGCACTGTCCTTTGTTAAGTTGAAAACTGACGGATGCCAAAGCCCATATGCCAGCCTTGAAGTTCTTCTCGACTCCTCACTTTTGATTCCTTTAACATCCTGAGCTCTACTCATCTCCGTATTCCTTTACCTGGCTCTTATCAGCTCTTGAGTGCTTTGTGCCAGAAGTCTCTTAATTGATCTTCCTGGCTCCTGCCTTTTTCCTACCTTCAGTCTCCCCTCTTCCTCAACACAGAAGTTGTCTTTTAAAACACGGGTGTGATCCTATCACTCCCTGGATTAAAATCACTTAATGGCTCCCTATTAATTACAAGATAAAGTGCAAATTCCCTAGCAGAGCATACAGTGTCCTTCAATATCTGGACCTAATGACCTTTCCAGAAAGCGTTCCTTCCTGTCATCTTCAGAACACCCTGTACTCATTACATTGTTCAAAGCATGCCATGGTCCTTCTCTCACATTTCTCCTCTTGTTTCCCCCTCTCTAGAATCTTCATTCCCACCCTTTCTGAGCTGGTCTTCCCTCCTCCACATTCTCCTAGCACATTATTATATTTGTGAGTTAAAATTCTAATTATATTATATTATCAGTGTTTGTATATGTGTCTGTCTCCCTCATAAAATTCTTGAAGCAGGGCTGTTTTATCTATTGGGCACTATAGGCAAATACCAGGTCCTATTTTCAAGAGCCTTGTAAAAATGTTTGAGACATGGAAAAGAAAATTATTGTCTTCAGAATAAAATATGCAATTGGAATGAATAATAATTTCAAAATCAAAATTATAAAAGTCCTTTATAATTTTTAATTCAAAATTATAATAAATGCGGATTATGGGTACAAAGTAATATATTTTGATACTATATGAAATGGTATTTACAAAAATGAGAGTACCTAGGATCTACAAAGGTTTTAAAACAGTCCTTCATTTAGCAACTTGTATCAACAAACATTTATTGAACACTTCTATAAGCTGGCACAGCATTATTCTCTGAAAATACAAAGATGAATAGGATAGTGTGACTGCTCTCGAGGAACTAAGAGTAGTTGAAATAATTATAATAATATTTATAAGTATGTTGGGGGGGGCACACAACCTATGTGCCAAACATTATAGCTTAGAGAGGGAGGTATTGTTAGACTCTTTTCACATGGTAAACCTGAGGCTTTTGAGAGCTTAAATAACTTTCCTAAGGTCTAGCTGATAACCAGCAGAGCCAGCACTTGAACTCAGATGAAAATCAGCTGGAAGAAACCACCCTATACACAAATGATCACAGAGCAGCCAGCGTAGTAAGTGTTGATACTGAAACAAGAACAATACACCGTGAGCCGGAAGTCAAGAAACCTGAGCAGTCATCAGAGCTTCACCCAGAAAACTGTTGACTTTAAGCGGAATCCTCCAGAACAAGTAGGAATTTCATGTCAGTTTTCCTGCTCTTGTAAATAGAGTAATAATAGATGGATTTGAGCAAGTAATAACATAAGAAATTAATGTCAATGATAATGTCAGTCACTATTTATTGATTTATTTCTTACATTCAAGGGTATATTTTTTAATCTGAGAATTTCTGTTAGCATCAAAAGAATGATTGTCAAACAAAGCCAAATATTAGTATTAATTAAATTGTGTTTATGCACTTTTCTTTTGTCCGGGGTCAAATGAGCTCTTGCACTTAGTGATAAAGGAAGAAATTATCTGTGAGAAGTGGCAGCCGGCATTGGAGGAAAGCAGCGTAGGATATATATAAGCCTAACAGGCTGAGACTGTTTACAGAGAAGGTGCAAACAGTTCTACATATTTCAGTAACTCATTGGGTTCTCCCTTTTTAGGAACATAGGATAAAGAAAGTGAAGTCAACAAGCCTTGCAGAAATTTTTTCTTTCATTTCATCTATCATTTAGAGAGAGAGATTCAGTTGTATAGAACCCTCAGTTTTTTTTAATTGAAAAATCTTCACACACATACACTCCATCCACAGTATACAATCAGTAGCCCACAAAATCATCACATAGTTATGTATATATCACCGTGATCATTTTTAGAACATTTGCATCACTCCAGAAGAAGAAAAAACTCATACATCCCATGTCCCTTACCCCTATCTCACACTGATCACAAGTATTTCAGTCTACCCGATTTTTTCTTTACCTCTTATCCCCCCCCCATTATTTATCTATTTATTTTTCCTCAATTTTTTTTTACTCATCTGCCCATAAAAGGAGAATCGCATACAAGGTTTTCATAAACACACAATCACACTGTAAAATCTATATATTTATACAGTCGTCTTCAAGAATCAAGACTAAGTCTAAAACTCTGGCTTCCTATAGACCCCAGCCAAGAGTGGAACCACAGTAGAGCACAAATCGCTGATGTCAGAGACATTCCTGAGTCTGCTAGGATGTGGTATCTGATCCTTGGCAAATTTCCAACTCTGGTACGTAGGCTCCAAATAAATGATGGTATTTATTTCCAAAAAAATAAAAATAAGAATCAAAGCTACTGGTACACAGTTCAGTGGTTTCAGGTACTTCCCTCTAGACACAGCCAATACAGCAAAAACTAAAAAGGGTTATCTATATAATGCATAAGATTAACTTCCAGGATAACCTCTCAAACTCTGAAATCTCTCAGTCACTGAGACTTTACTTTGTTTCATTTCTCTCTTCCTCCTTTTGGTCAAGAAAGCTTTCTCAGTCCCATGATGCCTGGTCCTGGCTCATCCCAGGAGTCCTGTCCCACATTGCCAAGGAGATTTACACCCCTGGGAGTCATGTCCCACATAGTGGGGAGGGCAATAAGTTCACCTTCCAAGTTGGCTTAGAGAGAAGCCACATCTGAGCAACAAAAGAGGTTCTTGGGGGAGGGGTGGATGGGGGAGACTCATAGGCATAATTATAAGTAGGCTTAGATTCCCCTTTGTCAGGAATAAGTTTCACAGGGTTGAACTCCAAGATCAAGGGCTCAGCCCATATAATTGGTTGTCCCCACTGCTTGCGAGAATATCAGGCATTTCCCAAATGGGGAAGTTTAATATTTCTTTCTTTCTCCCCAGTCCCCCCAGGGGACTTTGCAAATACTTTTTTATTATCTGCCCAAATTACTCTGGAATATATCCGGACATCACACTAAACTGTACAAACCAACAAGATCTCTCACCCTATTCAAGAGTCCTTGTAATTATGGTGTTCAAATAAACTGACCAAACAAGTTAAATTATATAATGCACTACCCAAAATACAAATTTTGCACCAAATAAACATCTCTTCCTTTGGCCTCACACAGAAGTTGAAGTTTCAAAATATGGACATCATCTTTCACCCTGTATTCTGATTTACCTTAGTCCTAGCCAGGTCAGCTTCATTCCTATCTCTAGTCGAAGTCTGATCACTTTTTCAACTTTTTAACAGTTGCTGTATGGGGTACTGCTGACTTTCATAGCTTCAGAACTCTAACTCTGAGTGTCAGGTGTCACATAAATACCTGAAGTTTCAGGGAACAACCAAGTTTTATACAAATAGCTCAGCATTTCAGAATTTAGAAATGACAGCTACAACTCCAGGCTAGATGTGACTGCTGAAAGAGCTTACAATCTAGGACCCTTTACAATAGCCCCCAACCTGATAACCCATGCTCTTGACTTCATGGAACCCTCACTTATGTGGTACCACATTACCAACCTAACTCTTGTAACCCTTTACATCCTTGGAATTAACATGGAAAATGGTCTCTCAACTAATTATGGGCCTATCTATCTATCTATATTTTTTTATTGATACATATTCACATACCATGTAATCATCCAAAGTGTACAATCAGTGGTTCACAGTATCATCATACAGCCATGCATTTATCATCACAATCAACTTTTTTCTTTTTTTAAGAAAAACAACAAAAACACAAAACAAATTTCAAAGCATATCACAACAATTAGTTGTAGAACAGATTTCAGAGTTTGGTATAGGTTACAATCCACAATTTTAGGTTTTTGCCTTCTAGCTGCTCTAAGATACTAGAGACTAAAAGACATATCAACATAATGATTCAGCAGTCATACTCATTTATTAAACCCTACCTTCTCTGTACAACTCCACCATCAACTTTGATCTTTCTCCCACTTTTTAGGGGTATTTGGACTATGCCCATTGTAACTTTTTCATGGTAGAAGGGGCTATCGATAATGTAGGGTAGGGAAATGGAACTAGTTGATGGTTTGGAGAGGCTGGCCCCTCTGCAGTTCAGGACTTAGCTGTTCCAGTGATCCATTTTGGAGGTCATAGATTTCTGAAAAGTTACCATAGTGCATGGAACCTTTGTAGAATCTTATGTAATACCCTAGGTATTCTTTATGATTGACAGGAATGATTTTGGTTGGGGTTTGGCAAGTTATAATAGGTAGCAATGTCTAACTGAAACTTGCATAAGAGTGACCTCCAAAGTAGCCTCTCAACTCTATTTGGACTCTTTGAGCCACTGATAACTTATTTGTTACACTTCTTTTCCCCCTTTTTGGTCAGGATGGCATTATTGACCCCACAGGACCAAGTCCAGGCTCATCCATGGGAGTCATCCCACACCACCAGGGAGACTTTCACCCACGTAGTAGCGAGGGCACTTATTTCACTTGCAGAGTTGGGCTTGGAGAGAGAGAGGCCATGTCTAAGCAACAAAAGAGTTCCTCCAGAAGTAACTGTTAGGCATACTTATAGATAGGCTAAGCTTCTCTGCTACATACGCAAGCTTCACAAGAGCAAGCCTCAAGATCAAGGGCTTAGCCTATTGATTTGGGTGTCCCTAATGTTTGACACAGTATCAGAGGTTTCCCATAGTAATGTTTAATAGTTCCATATTTTTTCTCCCACCCCTCAAGGGAGGGATGCTTTTTGATTATCTGCTTAATATACTCGGGGATATATCCAAGCATTACATTTAGCTATACAGAATTTAAGACCCTTATTCTTGTTCTGGGGTCCCTGTGTTTGGATTGTTTAAATGATCTATCCAGACAGGTTGAGTAAGATTATGTGCTATAGAACATTTAGTTCTGGACAAAATAAACCTTTCTTCCTTTGGTCTCAAAGGGTAGATGAGGTTCTAAAATACAGACAATGTCTTCCTTACCCCTGTATTCTGAATTACCTTAATCCCGACCTGATCAGCTTTCTTCTAATCTCTAAATGCCAAGTTATACATGTATAAAACAGCCTTTCAAAATCCAGAAATAACAATTACCACTCTGGACTAAATGTGACCGTAAAAGGAGATTACAGTTTAGGCCCCTGATTTCTTATAAGTAGTTTCTAAATGAGACCATGCAATATTTGCGCTTTTGTTTCTGGCTTGTTTTGCCTCACCAAATGTCCCATAGATTCATTCACAATGTTGCATGCCTCACAACTTCATTCCTTTTTGTAGTAGCACAATATTCAATCATATGTCTTTACCATCGTTTGCCAATACACTTCTCAGTCAGTACATCCTTCAGCCACCTCCATTCATTGGGCATCATGTATAATGTCCAAAGTCCACAGTCTCTCAACACTCTCAATTTTAGATAATCTCATTATTTCCAAAAGAAAGATAACCAATAAACACACCCTCACCAAATAGAAAATCTAAACCTGCCGTTGACTCTTGTCCTTCCCCCTATTATTTACCCCTGGTGCTGCTGTGGTATTTTTAATGTTTTCCTATTGAACATAGCTCATGGCACGCAATAGCAGTTTTCCCTCTTTACCCCCAAATTATACCCTTTTTGTAAAAGTTTCATACCTTTGCAGTAGTTCATGGCAAGAACTTACTTATATTTGTAGTGTTAATCAGTGGGTCATATGGGTCTATACAACCCCTTTCAATCATGCTCACCTTCAGTATGCTAATACTACTTAAAGACCCACTAGTGAAGTACCTTTACTTCTGTCTATTCCCTTACATTTAAGTTCAACCTCATTAGCTAACTATTCACCTGCCTCTAGCTTCCGTGTATCTCTAGGGCCCCTATATTCTATATTATAAGCCTCTGATTTTACCTTTACCATGATCATAAAAGTGGATCATACAGTGTCTATCCTTTTGTGTCTGACTTATTTCACTGAACATTATGTCCTCAAGCTTATCCAGCTTGTCATGTGATTCAGGACGTCGCTTCATCTTATTCTGCATAATATTCCATCCTATGTATATACCACATTTTGTTAATCCACTTGTCTGTTGATGGGCACTTGGATTATTTCCATCTTTTGGTGATTGTGAATAATGCCACTGTGTATATCGGTGTGCAAATGTCTGTTGTTTGTGTCACTGCTTTCATCTCTTCTGGGTGTATACCAAGTAGTGCTATTGCCAGGTCATAGGATAACTCAATATTTAGTTTTCTAAGGAAACGCCAAACTGTCTTCCATAGCGGCTGTGTATCATCATCCATTCCTACCAGCAGTGCATAAGTGCCCCAATTTCTCCACATCCTTTCCAATATTTGTAGTTTCCTTTTGTTTAATAGCAGCCATTCTTATAGGTGTGAGGTGGTATCTCATTGTAGTCCTGATCTACATTTCCCTTATAGCTAATGAAATTTGGCCCTATGTTTAAAGGTAAAGAGACCAGGGCAATTAAGTGATGTTTTTAATTTCATAGAGAAAACCCAATTTCACATATCCAGTTCCCTGCCTGCATTTTACTTACGGTGGTTTTAGTTTGCAATTTAGCATACGTTTGATGGAGATTTTTTTGTTAACTTTCGAATGAAAAGAATACTAGCCAAAACTATGAAATTGAAGAAATCCCATGGGTTCTAGAAGCTTGTAGGAAGGTATTCATAATGGAGATAGGCAGATAGATGGTGATGATGCTAATGAAAGAAGAGGAAGAGGAGGAGACCGTAATCATTTGTTTAGCATTTTTGGAGCTTAAATAATACTGCCACATGCTTTTCCTCACTTGACTCTCATAATAATCCTCTAGGAAAGGCTCCATTTTAAAGTATAGAAACATTTGGAGTTTCAGAGATTTTTCCCAGCTTTTCTTTTACCATCAATAAACTCAGAACTGCAGCACAAATTATTGTTTCCTAAGTCCAACGGTCTTCTCATTTCTCCTTGGTTGCCCTCTGACTAGTACAAAATAGGCACACGTTATGTCTGTATCATATATTTCTGATTTCAGTGGTGACTATTTGACAGCCTATCCTTGAATGATACTAATCAAGTTATTTTATAGTGGTACCAATTTTGATGGTTCTTGTGCATATCTGACTGGCATAGGCTTTGCGTGGGGCAAGCATGAGAGTAGAATCTGGAATCTTCTTTGGCTAACAGTTCTCTTCATATTCAAACTCTGGCTTAAAAGAGCTTTCTAAGTTTAGTATGTTTCTTCCCAAACTCAGCTGGGACCCAGAAAACTTAAGACCACAGAGGTTAACAAAACACCACTTGTTTTATGACTGACAGATGATAAAGTGAATAACTCATCAGCAAGAGCCTTAGTCACAGAACTCAATTTTCCAGCTAAGAAATTCTCAATTCATATAATAGTCCAAAGCTACTTGGCTTCCTGGTAGGAGATGTAAGTTGAATGTTGCAGCATTATTCAGCATGATGATTATCATGGGTTTACAGCTGTTTCTTAAACAAACCATATTATACACACTCAGAATACTTTCTAGAATAAGAAATGAAACATTTATCCCCCCCTGTTTCCCCGTTTTCTTTTTCTGTAGTAATACCAGTTGAAGCTGACATTCACTCTGAGTCCATAGCTTATGTGTTCCAACTGATATCCTTACCTGCTTGTCCTGTCGGCTCTAAGGTTTAAATTTGGAAGGTTTTCAATGGCTCTTGTTGGCAGGAAAAAAAGAACGAGGAGATGAGAGAGCGACTTCTATTATAGCCAAATTTCAGCCATATAGACTGTCAATATTAATGAACACCCTTGAAGCAGATATTGTAAACCCCTGAAATTGGAGTTAAGCTGCCTTTGAGTCAGGATCATTTGGTAGACATACAGACATTTTCTCTCTAAATAATAAAGACCTGCTATTTAAGCTCTGGTTGTAACCTATCTTTGGAGTATATTGGAACATGCTGACTGCTGACAAATTGTTTAGCTTCAAATTCTTCTGTATGCTGAGAGTATTGCTTTGGTTTTATGCCTGAGTCATATAAATGAGATACAGTAGATTCTTTCCCTAGTTCTCCTCTATTCTTTTAGCATAATGAAGCTTAATGCCCTTCCGGCTACTTCATTAATATAGTATAATTGTTAATGGCACCAGATCTAGCGTTAAACAGGGATAAGTTCAGATATTGATTCCACCACTTATTTAATCTCTCTTAATCTCAGTTTCCTTATCTGTAAAATGGAGATGATAATGAAATACTGAACCACATAGGATCATTGTAAGGATTCAATGAAAGAATGGGAAAAAAAAAAGCATAGTGCCTAGAATGTTGAAAACATTTAAATATCTGTTAACTATTATTATCATGCAGATGATTACAATAATGTCCTCCTCCAGAAAATTGTGTGCGTTTTCTTGATATTAAAAAAATAAAAATTAGAAAATAATTTTACTTAGGAAAAGTAATTATTTCTTTCTCTTGCCCCCAGATGTGAAGAATAGCAGTTACTTCCCTTTTCTCTGTGTATGATAATTATTGTTGCATGTATAGCCTCGTGATTTTAAAATATCTTATTCAAACTGTTAATCTTTTAACAACCTGAAGGCAAATGTAAAGGGGGAAAAAAAACGATTTTAGTGAGTTGGAGCAAAAAGTGATCTAAGTTTACTTGTGGCACCTTTTATGAAAGGAAAAATGTTAATAAATGATTGCTTAAAAACAGTTTAAAAAACAAGGGAATTGCATGTGTCCTTCTCCTTGAGACTTGAGGCTGGGGTTCTAAGGAGATTCGATTTAAAGAATTTTGTAGAGAAACAATTAGTTACGGCAAGTGTTCTGAAAAATCGACATTTGATATGCTATGCTTATGACCTAGGGGAATTGAGAAGAATCAGTTGAGTAGAAGTGACCAAGGAGTTAATCATCCTCATAGCTTTGAAATCCTAAATTTTACTTTTCATTTGGTTAGAACAAAAGGCATTATATGTTCTTACAAAGTGAGAGCTCACCAGAAGCCACTGCAGTGTATATGATAAATAGTTTAGCTACTAAAATCTCTTCTGGGGTAAGGGAGAAACACAAATTCCCTTTAAAGTTCATAGTAATAATAGGACAGAATATTTGCATCTTTCTTTGTGGTTTTCAAATATTTTAATATATATTAGGAGTTTTCATCATATAAGGCTTTTGTTTTAGTTGTGAATACCTGGTGGTGTTGGAAATGTAGATACCTCTCTGTGAATTAAAACAGTTGGTTCCTATCATCTCAGACTTCAGCTAAGTTTAAAGCCTGTGCTCACCACTCTGGAGGGTGTGTGAGTTGGTACTTCATCAGCTACCTGCAGCTGTTTGCACAGTTCATTCCTTTGATTGTGACTTCTTCCCCTCCAGTCCAAACTTGTGAGCAGCAGAATTTTCTACAATAAGTTTTCACTTGACAAAACAATCTATAATATATCCCAGAGAACAAAAAAGTTTATTACCAATTCATTAGCAAAGCCTCAGTGTAGAAGAGCAACAGTTGGCCTTAGGCACAACTCCATTTTGTCTCAAAAAAACTTAATCTATTTTGAAATGTTGGAACACCACCCAGTTTTGAATTGCTGCTAAAGCAGCTCACTCTAAAACTGTTCTTTTAGTCTTCTTTTGCCATAAACGGACATCACAGAATCAAATCCATTGAGGAGAAACTGCTTGCTTTGCCAACACAATTAGTTTTGTAAGAAGCCTCGGTCTTCAGATTGTCCTTCTCCAAAGTCCAAGTTGGATGACTGTAGTTATTTTTTAATTAATATTTTAAAGAGCTCCCTTTCTCCCAAGAGCCTCTAAGCAGATTTAGCAGGCTTAAGATGACTCTTCCACAAGGTGCTTTCAATGTCATCTCACAAGCAAATAAAATAGTGCACTGCTACTCTTTTGACTCTCTTTTTTTTCCTCTCTCTTTTAATTCTCATTCAACCTGTTCACTGGAGGGGTTTTTCTTCAGAGTTAGGCTATCTTCTCTTCAAAAAAGATGCTATCTTTTTGATGAATGAAAAGACCAGGAAATCTGTCCAGCTATGAAAAGAAGTAAGAGAAAAAGAAATCTGGGCTTTTCACCTATCAATGTAAAGAGCAGAAAGGTTCAGTGATTATTATTATCTTTAATGATTAATTTTTGTATTCCTGTTTCTTTTATTACCCTTAGCTTCTTTGATAAGTGAGTTTTAATGGAGAAACTAATTAAAATCTTCAATTTTAGTGGATGAGTATCATTTCCCACAAACATTCTCTGTAGGGGATTGTACCTCTTCCTTTTCTGGGATCAGGCAGCTCAGACTTTAAATATCATAATTGCTTGGCCCTTTAGTTCAGCGGGCACTGATTAAGAAGTCGTATTGAGCTTAGTTCTTTTAAAGGGAAAGCAGCTGATGTGATGGTTGAAATTGAAATAGCACAGGCCTGGACACTATAACTGCTTTCTTTTGTCACAGTCTTCCTTGAAAAGAGTTTCACACATCTAATCAATGTTTCCTTTCACAAAAGAGATACTCATCCTATATGTAAATACAACTTGGACTATGCTTGACCTCCATTATTAAGCCTTAATGTTGAAAACCAGGAGACACGAAAGTGAAAATAGCCTAATGCCTATTAGTCTGTGAAGTTAAGACTCAGGTCACCTTTGGTTGAGCATGGCGTCAGGGATCATTCTCTTGGGAGGGAAAAGCAGCAACAGCTCTTCTTGCAACTGAAATAGTGTAAGATTAGAGGATTCCAAGGGGGCATGAGTCACTTTACATAATTCTTTACAATAACTTTTATCCTATTTCAAAACCTGACTACTTTCCAGTTTGTGAGTTGAGGGTGGAATTATAAAATATGTAATTATAAAATATGTATTCACTAGTTAAGTTTTGTTGGCCTTAGATTCATTAAAAACCTGGTTTGGGAACTATGAAGGAGAAATCTTGTGGTGCCATTTCACAGCTGCCTCTCCCCAAAAGAACTTCACAATATAAGGGAGGGTGGAGGAAATAAGATGCCCGGAACTAGGCCTTTGTCTAACCTGGCGTGGTTGATGTTAGACCCTGAGCTGAGCGCATTGCGGTGAGCCACCACCATAAGCATCAGTATTCTTGGCTGTTCTCCCTTCCTCTGCATTTTGGAGTCAAAGGTGAAATTCCATCTTTAACCCCCCTGTGGTTGTCTGCACAGTGATTAATGAAGTAGATATGAATCCCTGCAGACCTCTCAGAGGGTGGATGAGGGATGGAATTTCAGTTTTTATTTTTAAAAACCAGGCCTTTTGCTTAATACAGCTTTTAAAATTAATGTCCTTTTTTGAATGCCAAGAAAACAAAGGGAATTTCCCAAACGTGTATGCAGCTTGACACAATAGGCCTTAATTGGTGTCAAGGAGATGCGAGGATGAATGGGAAAATGCCCATTTAGCTGATAAGACTGAAAAGTGGAGCCTTGTTATGAGCTGTCATCTCAACGTGTATTTAAACTATAGTGAAACTGAAACATATTTGCCATATAGATCATAATGACTCCAAGGGAGCCATTATACTCTATTATGTAATTACATAATCAAAGCATGCATAGTAATCAGCTTTTGGAATTCAATGCTAATCAAACATACCTATAGTATGTGTTTAAGCTAAAATAGAGAACGTTAATTTGCCATTAGTCAACTAAACAAGAATGTGTATACAGAATATTCATGAATAGCTTCATGTTGTGTCAGATGATATTTTTTGTTTTGTATTCAGGGGAAATCAACAATTTTAATTGAAGAAAAAAACAGTACTGAGGAAGATTATTCTTTAGCTTGCCGTTCAAAAATTTGCCTCACCTTTTACTGATTATAAAAGGAGATTAGATTAGGTGCAACGTTTTTTCCCTTACAGAAACTCAATTGACACAACAGTAATTTCGTTACAGGAGATTCTCATGAAATCCTGACCATCTCAATGCCACAGGACACCGTATTAGAAATATTACATATAAAACAAAGCTTTAAAATGATCTTGAACGTGTATTACTTTTATAATCAGAAACAAATCAGTAAAATGTTACTTAAAAATAATCAAAATAGAAATAACTTGATGGCCTAGATTATTTGACCTCCGTTCTTGGCTGTACCTCACACTGTACATATTTTCTTAAGCATATCTTCTCCTGGACCTCTGTTTCTTCATCTATAAAATGAGAGTTGATCTCTAAGTTCCTTTCAGTTATACTGATCTTTGATTCCATAAGGTTCTACAAAAAAGAAGGCGCCACAGATGAAATGTTTTGGTCAGTGTCACATATTCTTGTATACTCAGTTATTTGTTGAGTTGGTTTAGTTTATTTTCTCTCTGAGCTTATGATCTGTATGGTTTGCATTCATAATGAATTAAGTGACTGTTAAGTAGACAGTCTTCAGAGCAGACAATCCAACAAATTCGGCTTTACTGTTTGGGATAGCAAAACATGGATAAGATCAAAAAGGTTAAGAGAAGCCTTGTAAACAGCAGACAGATTGAATGTGTTTGATTTTACATAAATATTCAAGTACTCATGAAGACTGAAATATTGCCTCTTTTCAAAATAAAGAACCATGTTTGTTTTGAAGAGGTCTCACCATTAACCTTGACCCATGCTTGATGGGCCCCTCTTTTTGGACACTGGTTCACACCATCTCACACTGAATGAATAAGAATGGTACTGTAATGTTTTAATGGGACTCAATTCTTTCATCAAAAGCTTTCGTGGCTTGAACTTCAAATAATTTATTTTCAAATTACTTTTACTGTAATTCTTATTAATTCAAATAGGTTTCTGATTTGATATAAAACTCTGTAAATGCAGGGAACAGTTTAATGAATTGAAAGATAGGATTGAGTCTTTTAAAGGAAATGTATAAAATATGCTGACGATAATTGCTTAGATAGAAATCAAATCTTAATAGCTTTGTTAATGATTTGTAGTGAACGCTGTGTTTACGTTGACTTGGGGGAACATATGCAGTTAGAATGATTTTTCCCTCTGGGTTTCAACAAAATCTTTTTTTTTTTTTTTCTTTTCTTGAAGTGTACTCAATTCTGGGCTATCTATGAGAAATGTTAGCAGGAACTGTGGTGCTTCTCTTGGTGATGGTTTTATTCTGGTAGGCAGAGGGGCTCTTCTTCCCAGGGGGGTGCAGCACCAGCACTGTTGTAATAATGGTATCCAGTAGGAATTCAAAGCTTCGAGTCAGAGAGGGCATACATATCAGAAGAAAATAAGATTTCCAAAACCGTGCAAGTTTTTTGCCTCTTGGAAAAGTCCAAACCTAGACAAAAGCCTTAATTTGTGAAAACTTTCAAGAAATACATATATATACAATGTATTTTAAAATCAATGACTACGTTGATCACCAGCAGATTAATCATTTTTGTAGGGGTGGAGAGCAGTCTGTATTTTCAGTTTACCTTTTGCCTGTTTAGGCAACATGGCTGTGCTGATAATGTTAGGTTCAGTTTTCATACAATAGAGGGGGAGTTAAAAAGGGTCCCTAATATGATTTTGCCACTGAAGGAGTATGTCAGGTGACTTTATTAGCTGTTTCTCAGGGCAAACTGTCTTTCCAGTTAAGAGTCCTTGGCGTTCCTTGGGTATCAGTAAAAGTTTACATAGTTGCTATAGTATAAACTGAATTCTGTTTTAACTATGACTTGCCCTTTGATTATAGACTTGACTGGAGAGACTCCCCTGGTGTAAATGAAGTGCTTTATTTATTAACAGCCGGGCAGCAGGGGCGAGAGTTCTTCGCGCTGGCAAATGCCCGCCGAGCAGTGGTAATAAAGGCATTCTCTCGGGGCAAAATGTGTTGAGTGTTAAAAGAAGGAAACAGTAGTAAACAAGGTGTTTTATATTCAGGACAGTTGCTCTCTCATCTTGAAGTGTGTAATTGTGTTCCGGAGAAATTATGGAAATAAAAAAAATCAGAAGTTGCCTATAGTGAAATAACCCTTTTTTAAAACAAGGCAGGGCCAATAGAACCTTGACAACAAATCCTGGTGTTGGCTGGTAAAAAATACAAGCTGTGTGGGCTACAGAATCTGAGAGAACAGGATTCAAACACCAGTTTGACCACTTAGCTGAATCACATTATGCAAGTTCTTTAAGTCCCTCTGAGTTTCAGTTTCTTAGTCTTCAACATGGCAATGTTGAAAACTCCAAGAGTTTGAGAGGGAAGAGGGTGTAAAACGGCACAGTGCAGTGCCTAGCACTAGATAGACATATGTTCCTTCCCCACTGCCCCAGGAGCTATTTCTCATTTCAGGTTCCTTCTTCGAGAGTTGTACCACCTCCTTCCCATATTGTTGATGGATAAATTCCAGTCTATGTCAGTGTTTTGTGCAATACCATTTAAGCAGTTTATAATAAAATGAGGTTTCAGGAAAAGAATAAATGAACTGAGCTCATTGAAAGTGGAGTTAATATGGGATTTATGTACTTTAGAAATTGAGTCATGTCCCCACAAAAGGCATGACCAGGTCCTGTGAGTCTGAACTAACTTATAAATAGGACCTTTGAGAGTGTTAGTTAAGGTAGACCTAAACTAAATGAATGTGAGCCTTCATTCAGTATGACTGAAGTCCTTAAAAGCAAAGGAAGTTGGACACAGAGAAGCCACAGGGAGCAGCCAGAAACTAAAAGCCAATGGAATTCAGAAGAGAAAGGAGAAAATGCCACCATGTGCATTGCCATGTGGCAGAAAAGCCAAGGAACCTCAAAGATTGCCTGCCAGCTAGAAGACCAACCCCAAGGAGGAAGTAAGACTTCTAGCCTCTGAAGCCATGCACCATAAATTCCTGTTGTTAACCCAACTGTTCATATGGTATTTGTATTTGCAGATGGGAAACTAAAATAGTTTTTGGTACGGGAAAGTAGGGTGTTGCTATGGCAATTACCTAAAAATGTGGGAACAGTTTTGGGATTGGGTAAGGATTAGAGACTGGAAAAATTGTGAGGTGTCTGATAGGGAAAGCCTAGATTGCATTTAAGAGAACTATAAATAGAAATACAGATATTAAAGGTACTTACAATGAGGCCTTAGAAGGAAACGATGAATATATTATTGGAAACTGGAAGAAAGGTGATTCTTGTTATACAGTGGCAGGTGACTTGGCAAAATTGTGTTCTGATGCTGGATGGAAGGCAGAACTTGAACACAATGAACTTTGATGTTTATCCGAGGAGATTTGCAGGCTAAGTGTGGAAGGTGCAGTCTGGTTTCTCTTTGCAGCTTATAGTGAAATGAAAGAGGAAAGAGATAAACTGAGGATTTAACTTTGTATGATAAACACAAAGAAACCAGCAATGGAAGATTTGGAAAATTCTTAGCCATGTGAGGGTTTAACTGAACAACTCTTTGCTAAAGAGAACATAGAAGAACATGGATCCAGTCAGCCATTTCAGAGGAAGTGAGGACTGGAAGTACAATTATCTAGGATGGATCTGCAGAAAATTCTATTGTCTGATGGTTTGGACCCTGGAACTACATGTAAGGCCAACAAGATTTTGTCAAAATTTATATAAACAGAGGCAGTGCCTGAAAGGGACAAAAAAGGGACAAATTGAAGGAGGAATAACTACAAGGGCAGAACCATGGAAAGCTGAGGTTTAACTGAAGAGATCATGGGACAGAAGAGTGGGCCCACCCATGGGTATGGAAAGAGAATTCTGCCCCTGCACTTAGAGAAGGCAGGCCTTGTGCCCCATTGTTCAGGAAGAATATCACCATTCCATTCCCAGAAAGCCTGGCTGCCATTCCCATGCTTGGAGAAGAATTTTGCCCCAGGATGGATCATATTCATATCTGATTTTGATGAGCCTTTGTACTTAGCCTTGTTCTAAATGGCTCAAGACTTTTGAGATATTGTGATGGTATGAATGTATTTTTGCATGTAGAAAGAACCTGTCTTTTGGGGGCTCAGGGGCAGACTTCTGGGGATTGAATCATGGCCCCACAAAAGGCATGTGCAGGCCGTACCCCTGGCCCTATAAGTGTGACCCTATTTGTAATAGGTTCTAGGTCCTAGGTAAATAGAATGCTTGAAGACATTACTAGTTAAGGTGTCCCAAACTGAATGAAAGTAGGCCTTTATCCAATATGGCTGAAGTCCTTATAAGCAGAGGAAATTGGGCATGGAAAGAGAAGCCCCAGAGAATAGCCAGAAGCTGAAAATCAGTGGAACCCAGAAGACAAAGAAGACACCACAATATGCATTGTATGTGCTGGAAAAACCAAGGAATCCCAAAGATTGCCAGCCAACCAAAAGATACCCACTTTGGAAGGAAACAAGCTTTTAGTTCTGAAACTGTTAGCCAATGTATTCCTATTGTTAAACCAACCCATCATTATGGTGTTTCTTTTAGCATCTGGGAAACTAAGCATATATCTACTGTACCTCCACCCCAGCCCAACCCTGACTAATCACTATAATGGTCATTACTAATCATCAGAATAAATTTCATGTTTTTTTGTAGATAATATGCTTTTTGGGGGGCGGGGTGGGGGTGGGGGTGTAGACAGTGTGTGGTCCAAGAACTGAACCCGGGTCTCTTGCATGGAAGGCAAGCATTCTACCACTGAATCACCTGTGCACCCAGATAATATGCGTTTTCTTCTTTATATTAATATATAGCAACTTGGCAAAGTTCCCTGAGGGATGGCAGAAAGAATATGGAACTATATAAACCTTACCATCAGGAAATCCCCTGAAACTGTGTCAAACGTTAGGGACACCCAAATCAATAGGCCATGCCCTTGATCATAAGGATTACTCTTGTGAAGCTTATGTAGATCATGGAGAAGCTTAGACTACCTATAGACAGGCTTAAGACTTACTTCTGGAGGACCTCTTTTGTTGCACAGACGTGGCCTCACTCTCTCTAAGCCCAACTCTGCAGGTAAAATCATTGCCCTCCCCCCTACATGGGACATGACATCCAGGAGTGAAAGTTTTCCTGGCGACGTGGGAGATGACTCCCAGGAAAGAATCCAGACCTGGCACCATGGGATCAACAATTCCATCCTGACCAAAAGGGGGAAAAGAAGTATAACTAATAAAGTATCAGTGGTAGAGAGAGTTCAAATACAGTCGAGAGGCTACTCTGGAAATTGCTCTTACACAAGTTTCAGTTAGACCTTGCTACCTATCATAACCTGCCAGCCTCCAACCAGGACCATTCTAGCCAATCCTAAAGAACACCTAGGGCAATATAAGATTTCAAAAGGGTTCCATGCACTAGAGTAACTTTCCAGAAACCTACAACCTCCAGATGGGTTCCTGGTCCAGATAAGTCCTGAAACCTAGTCCAGCCTCTCCAGAACATCAGATAGTTCCATCTCTCTACCCCATATTAGTGACAGACCCTTCCAGTATAAAAAAATTTAGAAATCCCATAGCCCAAACACCCCTAAAGAGAGGGATGGAAAGATTAAAGGTGATGGTGGAGTTACACAAACAAGATAAGATTTAACAAATGAATGTGAATCCTGAATTATTAAATTGTTATCTCTTTTAGTCTCCAGTTTTAGAACAGCTAGAAGTAAAAATCTAAAACTGTGAAATTGTAACCCACGTCAAACTCTGAAATATGTTCTACAACTAATTGTGGTGCTGTGCTTTGAAATTTATAGCTTTTTTGCATATATGTTATTTTTCATTAAAAAAAGAAAAAATAAGTCGATTGTGATGATAAAAAATATTAAGCCCTCTAGCCTCCTATATTCTGGAGAAGCAAGAAAGAAAAATATGAGAGGATTATATGGTAGCCCATGACAAACTCTTGGATCGGTCCTGTAACTACTTGTTGAAGAGTGCTTGAAAACTGTTGCTTTTTTATTTCTTTGCTTTGTATATATGCTATACTATACAAAAAAAAAAAAAAGTTAAAAAAAAAAAAAAGAAATCTGAAAAGAGAGTACCACCAGAAAAAAAAAAAATCCTAGCAACTTCCAGTTTACTACAGTTGTTTGTGATTGAATGGGCCTTTCAAATGCCAGATTTTTATTTTTAGAAATTCTGGGACAGATAGGGAAGTTATAGGGAATATAAATTAGAACCCAGTTTGATTCTGTCTCCTAAACCTCACCTATATATACCAATTAGCCATCATAATGCCTGTACATGTCAGACATTGTTCCACCCTTAAAAGAAATTACTATGCTGTTAACTGCCTTATTTAATGGCTACAATATACTGTATCTTTTTAATTTCTTTTGCCTAGAACAGGGGCTATTTCTGCCTTGAAAGTGTATCTGCTAATTGAGTTTTAGAAAATCAGAAACGTTTTGAAGTGAATTGTATAAGAAAGGCACCAAAGTTGCCTGTTTGTATCCTTCTGCTACGCATCAAGTTGTGTTTTGTAACAGCCTAATTGTCATGATATCTATTTCAAGGGGAAATTTATCAAGTCACAGTGCACCCTTCTGTTTGGAAGAAATATTTGAGGATGTGAGCAGAAATTATTTTTACATAAAGGCTTCTGGCCACTAAGAGTACTGACATACGTATTGTATTTTCATCATTGTCACTCACTTCCTTTGCCTCAAATAAATAGGTCATTATTATTCCATTGCAGCCATCTTAAGACTCTTCGAAATACAAAACACTGTTTAATGTAACTGCTGTCCAGCTGACTTGTATAATTTGTGGTGATTTTTACAGAATGACATCCTTGGACCACCACCACCAGCCAGCCAAAGCACTTTGATATCTTTCAGCAAAGTATTTCATAACTTATAATTTTTTAGCGTTAGTATTTTAGCCATGTAACACAGCTAGGAATGATCATTTTCTGAGATGCTGGATTTTAGATTGGCCTTAGCAATTTTAGAGAATAATATGGTATTGATGATGATAGCACCATGGATTTGCAGAGCACATTATGTGCCAGAACTCAGCCCGGGCACAAAATTGTAGATGGCAGAAATTTTACCTGAATGGTTTACTTAGTAACAACACATTGAAGTGATCTGGTCTTAAATTGCTTAATTATAAATCATAATTAAGAATGTTTAGACTTTTTTAGGAAATAAAAGCAATTCTGATTCTGCTTATCACCTTCATTGCTTAAGATAGAAAATCATGGCCAACGGGCAGACAACAGTGGCTCAGTGCCAGTTCTTGCCTGCCATGCCGGATACCCGGGTACGATTCCCAGCGCCTGCCCATGCCAAAAAAAAAATCATGGCCAACAACTCTTTTCCCCTATCCCCTATAATGTTTTCTAGCCTTAATGTGAATATAGTATGCTACTATCAGAATAAACCAGCCTCAAGGTTCTGAGGAAGGAACTCAGATTAAAGTGTATAGTTAATTCCACAGGAACTATTCTATTAGCACATAATTGAATTGCAACTGATTTTCAGTATTCCAGTAGCTATAAGATAGTAACCAGGTTGTGTATGGCCTTGGTTTATTTTGAAGGGATTACTGCCTGTCACTGGGTAATCTTTCCACATGTACCTTTGTAAATTGAAGGTTCTTGTTTGTATTACTAATAAACTTCCTTTAGGCAGAAGAAATCCCTCCCACAACCCAACAGACCCCATTTCGTATTCTGGTCTCCTCAAAGCAAATCTCAACATTTGAGGGAGTTATAGCATTTGAATCATGTGGTTTAATTTTTTCCTTAATTTTCATACTGGTTTAGGTTACCCTGAGGAAATAAGGGCATTGTCCTTTCTGCATACACTTTCGCGAGGGCCAGCAAAACCACCCGGTAAAGCTTGCTTGATTGGCAGAAATTCCCTTCTCCCTTTTCTTTTCTCAAATCTGGGAATAATCTGCTCCCTCCAGCTGGTTTCTGAATTCTGTGTTTGTTATAGTAATCCACTAAGGAAAATATAAGCTTCCTTCATTTTTTTCTGATCACTTTTCCTCTTTGTTGTTACTCCATCACAATGTTCAACCAACTAAGCTTACACTGCTGAATCCAACTAGGGAAAACTGACCCTTTCGCTCTCTACAAGCCGCATGGGCCTGTGTTCTCACACCTAGGATAATCCCCTGGATCATAGATCTCAAGGTCAAGTCCCATTTTGTGCTGCTCCTCAAGCACCAAGAATTTTTGTTTAACTGTGGTTCCAGTAATTTTTTCTTTATCCCTCTAGCTTCTTCTCTTCTAATCCTCTGCCAGGGGCTGGTCTATTTCTAGGTGGCCTTGGCTTAAATCCGTCTTAGACACCCTTTTTCACACTTCCCCACTGTGCTTTGCTCAAAAAGGATCCTTCAGCAAAAATGTGATAGCAGGTGGAAATCCTCCATTTATTCTAATTGCATCTCTATTTACGTTATCTCAATTTTTTTAGAGTAGTGCTTATCTTTGACCTTTGTTAATATGACAGCGTTTCTGTAAGGAGTAAGTCACTGTGAGTTGATACATAATAACTACACTAAGAGGTTCTTGAGAACAGAGAGAGTGAATCTTCATTCTTATATCCACACTAGTCCCAAAACTTAATAGCTGGTTAATAAATGTTTGGATTTGACATCTAGAGAGAGGATGATGATGATGATGATGATGATAGCAGCTGCCAGTCATTCAGCTTTATTAGAAGTCAAACATGGTGTTAAATTTATTTATTACCTCTCCATTTCCCTAACAGCTCTGAGTTAGCTTTTAAGCATTTTGCAAATGGGCAACTGGTTCCGTTCAGGGAAATGAAAGAATTTACTAGAGATCACACAGGTTAAAATAATCTCTCTCACTCCCTTTCTGATTGACCATTATACCTATTGTCTGTACCACACTTTTTGTTTTTGTTCTGAAAGTGGGAATTAGGTATCAGTTTTCACCCAGATTGCTAGCTGCTTCAAGGCTAAGTCAATATGTATACTTATTTCCCCTGCCATGCCAGGTGCAAAATTGGGCGCCCCAAAATTTGTTTGATTCTTTGCTTGTTGAAATGAACTCTCCTCTTCTCCTGTCTATGCTGTGGATCTTGTTGGGCATTTACCAGGGACACTGGCTGCTCTGACTAATCTTGGAAGCAACAAATTAAGCAGATCTATAGATAAGACATATCAGTTGATCTGAAAGGCTTGCTTTTTTGACAGGTTCTGAAAGAGATCCCCTGAATGGCTAGAGAGGGTGGTCTGCATAAAAGGGCATTGATTTGGGAATGCCTGGTTTGGGATGAGTCAAGAAGGTGGTGTGAGCTTCTGAGAGCAGAATAACAGTCTCTGTAAACTGTAAGACTTCCCAGGATTTGGGGCTTGCAAACAGCCAGAGTTGGTTTGGTCTTCACAGTGAATAATGAAACAGCCTATATGGGAATGCAGACAACCTCTAAGATAAGATTATTTATTGAACCCTCTTGCCTACTTCCATTAAGTGGCCCCTTGAGTCTTCAGTGAGATGACCAAATAGCTTAGCTCAAGGGCATATGAGCTAAGGGTAACTATATGTATCTTCTTCACTCCATTTGTGAGAGCTACAGCTCCTCAGAAAAGCCAGGACTCTGATCTTTCCAGTACCTACACAGAAAACCTACCCCACCGGTACACAATAGTGGAGGCTGCAACCTTGAGCATCACAACTTTTAAGAGCCTGTCTATTCCGGGCTTAGTAGTGTTTTGTTCTCAGACTGGATTGATTAACAGGCTCATTTTTTGGGCTGCGGAGAAAAGATATTAGAGCCATACCACATATTGCCATTTGTGTTCTTTTTTGAATATTTCTCATTTAATTGATCCCACTGACCAATATTTAACTTAGGGGAAGTTTTTTCTGACCTGTATTTCCCTATTTTTTTAAGGTGATGGACAGAATTTGTTTACAAAGGATGTGACGGTGATTGAGGGAGAAGTTGCAACCATCAGCTGCCAAGTCAATAAGAGTGACGACTCTGTGATTCAGCTCCTGAACCCCAACAGGCAGACCATTTATTTCAGGGACTTCAGGCGTAAGTTTCCACCTCTATAATATTAGACGGCAACTTTTTTTCCTCCATGTTGTCTTGATAAAGAGATTGCTATAGTCCCTTTTTTAATGTGATGTTAGATACTTAAAGTTTTAGTCCGTTGTTCAGAGGAAAGAAGAGACATGCGATCATAATCTTTCTACTTAATAGAAACCTTGAATGGTCCCTTTTAAAAGTAAGATGGTCTCACTTTGCAATAGGAATTGATTGTAGTAATTCAGGGTGAATTGCAATAGAGTCCCAAATACTTAGCTGACACAAACAACTCAAATAGGGTAAGGCAAGCAAAATAGAGTATTCAGAAAGGTAATCTGTTTGGTTTGAAGATTGAAGCATTTTGTCATGAATGTCGGCATTTTGTGCCGACAAACACAAAACCAAATCTCCTGTCACCACAGCTTCCAGTATGTGGAGGTGTCCATGTGGTTTCTTGCCGAACTTGTTCCACATATAATATCACAAAAGCCAATAATCGAAACTAAATTGTATATAATAGAAATGGCTCAGATGGGTGTCAGGGCTTGGCAAGAGCAAGAATCAAATCTTTTGAGAAGTTATTTGACAGCACTGGGTGCCTAACCAAAGCAGATGTTTAGCAAGTCCATTCCCTGTTCTTCCTCAACCCTTCAGAACATTCATGGCCCGGGTAAAAAAGTTAATAAACGTAAGGACCAAAAAGAGGACAGGGAAGGAGAAAAGAAAGCTTCTTAGCTTTAAAATGTTTTTTTTTTGTCCTTAAAGCTAGCTATTCTAAGCTAGCTTTTTCCAAAATTAATATAAAGACTTTAAAAATAAATATTTAAAATAAATAAAAAGTCCACATCCATTGCTTTTGGGGTGATTTTGATTTTCTGCTTTATACCTAATCAGTTTCATGTTGTGAAAGTACATGTAGTTAGAAAACTGCAGGACAGGTTTAGTGCCTCTGTAGCCCCAGGTCATCTACTTTTGGCAGCTCCGCCCCAAATCAGACCAAACACATAAAGATGCATCCAAATTAAATAGAACTACAGTGGTATAAATGTTCTTAAATGATTTTTTATTTTGCTTTGGAGTTATTATTAATACTGATTTTTTGCTTTCTTTCATAATTTTTAACTGTTATTTTTGTAAGGCGCCAGATTTTTATAGGCACTTAAAAAGGCTGTAGGCGCTACTATCTCTGAACTTCCAGCACCCAAAAGCTAAGAGATGCCTAGTACCCTGCATCAGTGGATTCATGACCTGCCCTGTCCTTCCATTTTTGTTCTGCCTCTATGCAGTAGGAAACCAAAGCAGTTTATGAGTAGGTGTTGAACACTGATGCTAATTACCATTGGAGCTGTGCCAAGATTTGTGTGTGTGTGTGTGTGTGTGTGTGTGTGTGTGTGTGTGTATTGGTGTGTGCACAGATACATACTTCCATAAGCATGAGTTTCCTTTTGGAGCCCAAAATAGTAATTCACTAAGTACAAAGAAGCAACCAGCAGGTACAGAAAGACTTAATTTTTTTCCTACTCTGTTGCCACTTTTCTAGTCATCTGACTTTTTTCTTCATCTGAGTAAGGAAAATGTATTGTCCCTGGTTTTTCTTACAATCATTAACCCTGTGTTTTCTGTCACAGCTTTGAAGGACAGCAGGTTTCAGTTGCTGAATTTTTCTAGCAGTGAACTCAAAGTGTCGTTGACAAATGTCTCCATTTCTGATGAAGGAAGATACTTTTGCCAGCTGTACACCGATCCCCCACAGGAGAGTTACACCACAATCACAGTCCTGGGTAAGAAATGCATTTGGGCTTCTACTGGGAAACTGAGTAGGGATGGCCCATACAACAAGATGGCAAACAAGAGGTTAATGGTAAATTTTATAGTTCAAACTTGTTTTAGAAAGAATCATCGCCCTTCTTGCTGAATTTTAAAAATAGCCTATTTTACCAAATGCTCTAATGAATGGCAATCAGCAGTCTTTATAGATTCCACCTGCTTTTGGATTTCAACCCTCATCTCAGAATCAAAGATCAAGTGAATTTAGAACCCTGAAATGAATCACTCACTACATGAAATGTCATTGCTTCTAACTACCAGGAGTTTTTTTTTTTCCTGCTGTGCAGAAGATGGGGAGAAGCACTACCACATCTGTACCTGTAGCAGAACTCTTATGAAACCCACTGAATGATTTTTCCTTCTGAGTTATATCCTCGTTTTAATATTGTTGATCTTTATTTTGGCTTTACTTGGTGTCTTGTTTATTGCTTTTACTTTCGTTTATGCTGTAAAAATCATACCCCATAAACTCATACTTTGCTGCAAATTGCAACCATTGTACATAAAAGAGTTAAGAGCTTCTAGGGAAAGATGGCTAATGATAAGCAAAGAATGCCATTGACAGGCTGCTAGCTACACCTCTAGTAGTTAAGTGTCTTCATTGATGATCACCAGATTGTAATTTTCAGCAAAATCCCAGTAGCCAGGTTTCCATGCTCATATTTTGTTATTGTCAGCAGATATCCCCGTGTTGACGGTGGTCTGAAATAGTCACCTTTTACACAAGCATTTACTCCAGTGTATAGCACCAGCTGATTTAGGTTTTTGGAACTGAATTTTCAAGGACATACAGTATAGCATGAGGCAAGATCTCTGATTTACACCTTTGGGAAGATGATGAATCAAAGTCTATTTGAGGTAGCAGACTGCAGCTTCCCTATATAATGATATGAAGATTAAAGAGGGAAGATAAATACGAAGGACATTTTTGCTTGGTGTGTGAACATATATGTATTTATGAATATATATATTGAGCTGCTGGCTCATTACTTTATTTAAACACAGCTGTAAAAGGCAAATTGCTTTTTATTCATGAAACTGAAACATGTCACAAAAGCTTACCTATATTCTCCTGGTAAGAGGAATGCTGACTTTAGAAAGTCATGTTGTACTGGTTTGAAAGCCTAGATATACCCTAAAAAGCCATATTTTAATCAAAATCCCATTTCGTAAAGGCAAATAATCCCTATTCAATACTGTATGTTTGAATCTGTAATTAAATCATGTCCCTGGAGATGTAACCCAATCAAGAGTGGTTGTTAAACTGGATTAGAGGAGATGTGTCTCCACCCATTTGGGTGGGTCTTGATTGGTTTACTGGAGTCCTATAAAAAAGGAAACATTTTGGAGAATGAGAGATCTCTGAGAGAGCAGAGAATGACATAGTCATGAGAAGCAGAGTCTACCAGCCAGTGAACTTTGGAGATGAAGAAGGAAAATGCCTTCCAGGGAGCTTCATGAAACAGGAAGCAAAGAGAGAAAGCTAGCAGATGACGCCATGTTCACCATGCACCCTTCCAGCTGAGAGAAACCCTGACTGTGTTTGCCTTGTGCCTTCTCACGTGAGAGAGAAACCCTGAAAGTCATCTGCTTTCTTGAACCAAGATATCTTTCTCTGGATGCCTTTGATTGAACATTTCTATAGACTTGCTTTAATTGGGACATTTTCTTGGCCTTAGAACTGTAAACTAGCAACTTACTAAATTCCCCTTTTAAAAAACCATTCCATTCCTGGTATGCTGCATTCCAGCAGCTATCAAAATAGAACACGTTTAAAGTCTATCCATACCATTTCTATGATAGATGGCCTTCAGACGTACATGTTTGTCTCTAATTGCAGCTTTAATACACATTAGACCTGCAGAGATAGTAAGCATTGGATGGTTTCACTGGGATGACTATCTAGGTGTTTTGCAAATATACCAAATTTGTGAACATGCATTTGAAGTTTTCCCATCCGTGTACTTCTGTAGAAGTATTTGAAAGCACTGTTTATACTAGTAAGTCATTAGCCTAGACTTCAAATTGACCACCTATTGAGTTCTACTAACCAAACAACCCACCGTTGTTTAAGGCATTTCCACGAAAGTGACAGCAACAAAATAGAGTATATTTACAAAACTGTGAATTTTTCAGAATATCTTACTATATATACTTTTAATCTGATATCTTTTATTTCACAGAAAAAAATATAACAGAAGTTAACCATTCTGCCCAGATTGCAAAACACTCGGAGAAAAATCGGGAATCAGGGCATTTAAAACAGACTTATTCTGCTTCACAACTTTTGCATCTTCTAGTCTGGGTTGTTTTTTGTTAAATCTTGAGTGCTGCTGTTTCAAGATTTTTTTCTCTTGAAGGTGCACATCTTTTGTTTTCAGGAGTATATCTAGCCATCAGCAAGCAGTTACTGCCTGTCAGTTTCTGATGTCCGAAACATTTTTTCTCAGGACCACAGGATTGGACTGGTTTGCTGTGAATATGCCCTGTGCATGGTGTAAGCATACAAGCCTTAGGCATTGAAAGGAAATAACTTGTAATCCTTTTGGGAGTCTAATTATTCCAGAAGTAATAGATTCCTGCTTGTATTTTTAAAGAAGCATTAACTTAAGCATATCTGAAAGTAATACTATAGTAGATGCTTTTTTTGCAGATATTATGCATTCATTTAATATTCTTTCCATTGCATTTTCTTTAGGATTCCTTGACAGAGTAAAATTGTTGTCATCGGTGTTTGAGTCTTTCATGCTCCAAAATCTGACAATTTCCACTGATGCTTGTATATTCAAACCTTTCTCCTAAGGTTTAGAGTTTTCAGATATTAAAATGAATGAAGAATGATGTATTTGCATCATCCTCATTGCTATCTATGGCTCTGAAAAGAACTCAGTATGTAATTTACGCAGCTGCCAAACTTCTTGATAGATTGAGGATGCTCATTTTAGTGCATGTGTGTATGAGTTTGCTGCATTCAGCACAAATTTCAGAATAATTATAAGACATAGAGCTGGATATGTGTTAATGTTACCTGTGCTCTTCTCAAGTTACTATTATGTTTATTATCTTATCCATGTAAAAACTGAAAACTGTCATGATGGCCAGGCATTTGGGTGCCGTTTAGGATATTCATTCACTCCTTCCACATGTGATGAATTTGTTTCTTTTTCCAAACATCTACAGGACTCTCTTTATACCACTATTCATACTATTCAGGAGATGAATGAGTTGAATGTGAGAGAGAATACACTGCTTTAAAATTAATATAGTTACTGATAAGATTAGCTAACATTATTACAGCCCTGTCCTTCTAAGACTGGTGTTCACTCTTCAGATCCCAGGAACAGGAGAACCTAATTATTTTTAAGGGTCTTAGAGTGAGATTTCACATAATGATTAGTTTTAAGTCTCTTCTTTTGTTGTAATTAAAGTGACTCATCTTGATATTGCTGATTTTTTTTAAATGTTGTAGGCGTAATGTTTATAATTAGCACTTTTATAGATTTGAGGTTAGCTAAGAAGAACCTTGACATTTCTTTGCTATTTTCTAGTATTTCCTTCCATGTGATTTTCATTCACATTTTTATCTATGTGCACCTCCTTAGATATGTCTTTGGTTATTTTCATTAATGGCTGCAGGTGGTTTTTACTAAAACTGTTTAGTGTCTGTTTAGTGGACCATGTATAAGTGTATTTTCTGGTTAGCAGCAGTTTTAATTCATTTTTTCTTATAGATGAATTTTTATACTTTACTAACCTCTTTTGTAGTAGAGCAGACATTATGAAGTTAAAGGGAAAGCAGGCCAGAATTAATAGAATAGACCAAAATAAACATGTAGATTTTCTTTTTCAGCCCCCTTTTTTGGACAGACTTATATCACCTGAATTACATTTTCCAAAGCTTTTCTTGCTTTCAAAAAAAAAAAAAAAAGACAGAGAAGTCAGCTTTATAACTATCGATAAACCATTATAAACCACTCACACTGTAAGATTTAATTTTGTATTTGTAAACCAAAGATCTCCCTTGCCCATTTCTGTCTTCTAATCCTAGCAAAAATTTAAAAAATACTCGTCACTATCTTGTGAGAACTATTTATGGACTTGAAAAAAAGTCATTCAACTATTTCTTGGGATGCTGTTATCAATAATAAGTAAGTCCTTTGTTTTTCTATGCATGGCATATTTTCCAACACTTTTGAAGTTTTAAGGTTTACTTTAGCCATGAAGTTATATGATGACAGCTCTTTGGTACAATAATCCTAGGGACTGGCATTGACACAGGAATCACTCTGAAGGGTTGTACAACTTTAGAGTATATCTGTTGCAAAAGAGAGGGAATTAACATGGATAATACCAAAGAATAGGTAATCCAGATAAGCACCTATTTGCTGCCAGTCAAGCTCTCAGCATCCAAACAAATCTGAAGGACACACTGGTGAATTTTCCTCTGTCCTTATTTATGCCTGTCCATTTTTAATTCTGCTAAAAATTATCACTGAAGATGGATGGCTACCAGGGCTTAAGAGAAGCCTATAATGATTAGTAGAGCTTGTGTAAGGTAAAAAAGAATAGAAGGAAGGAGAGATATCCAGGAACGGGCAGAAAACATATCCATCAGAAACTAAATTCAAGGCTAAATTTCAATGAGACTTAATGCATACCAGAATCTTTTACCAACTCCTGAATCTGTTCTCATCAAGAAGATTCCCATGTTACACAGAGTCGACCATCAAGGCATTTCTCCCAAAGTAATGCAGAGAAACTGTTTTCTGCTATGCTCCGATTTACCCTTTCATAGTAGTTTCCAGGAAAGAGAGCTTTCTTATGTTACAGTGGTTACATAACTTCATACCTCTTCCTTAACTTCATATACCATCAATTACAATATTCAGCTACGTTTTTCACTGGGAACCATTGCATATATCAACATCAACAATTATTTTCATCACTCTGTTTTTCTGTTCACCTGGATCTTGAATTATGATTGTTTGACTTTCATCTCTACTTTTGTTGAAAGTGTCCTTAGGTCTTATAGTTGTTTCCTTTTTATCTCCTCTTATTCTTTGCCTCAGAGTTTCCCAAGGTTTTATTTTCTTTAGACTCAGACCATCTTTTTCTCTGAAACTTGATATAACAAAAGCATTTTCTTCTATATACTGATTATACTGCACTCAGAACGCAGTAGCATTTGTCAGTCCTAAGCTGTCGTTGCTCAGTGTATTCCCTAGCAACTGTCTAGGCACATGTGATGAAAATCTATAAAGTACCTGATTGTCACCTGGCAAAGATAAACTACTATAAGGAAATAGCTAGCTGTAGTCATCTCTTTTACTTTTGTCACTGCCTTTCTGTGTCTCTTAAAATGCTGACAATTGTGTAAGTCCAAGTTGGATATTAAGTTCTCTCTCTTTTTGCTTATTTTTCCCTAAAATGTAGGCTACGGTAGTTCTTTGCCTTGTTTAACTACTCATTTGGGCCATATCACATTAGCAGCACACCCAATTGAGCAAATGCGTTGTTTTCCTTTCCACAGGCAACAAAGAAGAGGTCTCCTGCTCTAATAACTACACCCCATTACCACCACACCATCACACACACGGCCTATCTTGTTGAGAAACACCACAAATAATTTTATATATTTCCTCTTCCTTTTTAAAGAAATTTCAACTCCTCCAATGCAGTGTAAACATCCTCCTGTGGGCTCCAACAGTTGGAAATCCCAAATACATGGTTTAATCCCATAATTTATTGAAGCAGTATCAGAGATTTATTATTCAACTTGACCATCAGGATGGCATGTTTATACATATTTAATTTCTTGTTTCTCTTCTGAGTTGAGTAAGTTATTAATCATAAGTCTCAGTACGGTCTAGGCTTATTCATGGTGGTCAGGACACATATTCTTATATTCACTTTACTTAATGCAGTATTCTTACTGACTTTTATTTCAAGAGGTTCAGTCTTACAGTGAGGTTGCACCTTATATCATTTCACTATCAATTTAGTTTCATAAAAGATGACATACTTTCATTATCATCATCATGTTATATACTCTGAATTTGATATTCAGCATTTCAGCCTAAAAACATTTAATTTGACCATTTTCGTACATGTAATGTTTAATATCTTTACAGAAGGGTAGTTTTAATTCTGATAGAGAAATCTGCTTGCAAACACTTTAGTCTTTCACCTTTGACTTTAAAAATTAGGTGCACTGGATTTCAGAATATGGAAAGTTGTTGTCAATTAATTGGCACTTCCTATATTACTTCATCTTCATATTATAAAGGATTTTATTACTATACCATCCATTTAAGGTTTAAATAATTTTAATTAAGTGGAACTGGTTCGAAGTACGATTTTCTTGCAAATGTTTGTGGCGAGTGGTTCTTTTAAGGGATCTCAAGTGTTTTTTATCTTTGCTGGATGGCTTTGGAATTTTTCATGTGAAGATCAAAATCCAAGGGGTTACACTCAAAGAGAAATATTGCTTTCAGGGGCTTCCAGGTAAGGACAACATTTCAATAGTGTGTACTCCCTTAGTTTTATATCAGCTTTCTGAGCAGTTATCTGACTGATTGATTGGTGGCTAATCTATAGTTTTATATCTATATAAAATATTTTATTTTTATTTACATATAAAATATAGTGGTTATTTTTTATAATTAGGTCCATGATCAGTTCAGAGTGTGAGATTGATGATTTTATGATATATGTTTAGGAGACAAATTCTAAATAAACAAATTTGACTCTGCATAATTTACTTTATTTAATGATGACTTAGCGTTTCTTCCTTTTTTTCCTCCCCATGGCTTTGACTTTATTTTAATCCCTATTAGGAATGTCCATTATTTGAGCCTTTTTTAAAAATAAAAAACAGTGGTGCTGGCTTCTAATGATTAGAAGAAAATGTCCAGAAACGGATTCTGTATTTATAAAGCACATATATTTGATTTATAGTCCCACCACGTAATCTGATGATTGATATCCAAAAAGACACCGCTGTGGAAGGTGAGGAGATTGAAGTCAACTGCACTGCCATGGCCAGTAAGCCAGCCACGACTATCAGATGGTTCAAAGGGAACAAGGAGCTAAAAGGTAAGATGCAAATTGTCCTGAGCGGAAGTAGCTAGTTGGCACTCAATTTTAGCAGGAATATGCTGTTGTGGAAGTTAAAGAGAACTAAAACCTGCCCCTGAAACAAAAGTATTCATTTAGATATCATTTGTAATCAATTGCCAAATACTTCCAAACAGGAACATCATCTTATTGTTCTAAAATTCTTAATCTCGTTCTGTGCTTTAAGGGTTCATGATGATATCTGTTACTAGATGTTTACTGAGCTACTCAGAAAAAAACTAACCCTGTAAACTAGAGCTCTTCAGGCCAAGAAGAACTACTGGTGTCCCATGAGCTCAGGCTTGCCGTGTCTGTACCCTCAGTTCTAATTGTTTTTACTCTTTCTTTTGTGGTGGCCCAGGATGTGTCAGCACTCATATTCTCATGTTATAGATTCTTAAAAAATGTTTAACAGTCTTGCAAATGGTGACCCCGAAGTCATTCTAACACGTGTTGTACTATCAGCAATACCGACTTTCTTGTGAGACTTATAATTCATTTGCCCATTTTTGCTCATCAGCCTGTTCTTTCCAAAGTTTCTGATTTTGTGGGGGCAGTGCATCCAGCTCCTTTAACCCCAGATTTGATCCCTTGGTTCTTAAAATACTTCGTGCCATAGCTGGTGCATTGGAGAAAGGACGCAGCCTAGGCCCCTATTTTGACCCTTTTATTTCACTTATCATGAGTCCCTCATGTGCACTGCATTCAGATTCCTTTCTTTTCAAGGCTGCCCTGCAAATATGCTGGACCAGGAACTCAGGGGCCAAACACTCTGGTTATTTGACAATAGTCAGAATAAAATGGGTTCTTTTCATATAACTATGGCTCTAAAGCCAGACAGCCTGGGTTTGAATTCCACCTTAACCATTTACTAACAGTTTGACCTTGTGTATTAGAGGAAATACATGCACCATTTCCTCTAAAATGAGAATAGTAACATTACATACTGTCTTAGTCACCTTGGGCTGCTGAAATAAAGGACCACGAACTGGTGGCTTAAAACAACAGAAATTTATAGTCACACAGTTCTGGAGGCTAAATATCTGAAATCTATGTGTTGTCAGAGCCGTGTGCCCTCTGAAGTTGGTAGGGAAGAATCTGTCCCATGCAACTCTCCTAGCTTCTAGAAAAGGCCTGCTGACGATTTGTGCCATTCACTGCCTCAGCTGTCACATGACATTCTCTCCTTTGTCAATGTCCAAATTTCCCTCTTCTTATAAGCCTGCCAGTCATATTGGATTAAGGCTCACCCTGATTCAGTTTGATCTCATCTTAACTAAAGATCTTATTTACAAATAGGGTCACATTCATGGGGCTTGAACATATCTTTTGGAGAGGAAACTATTCAACCCATAACATATGCCTTATACGATTTGGTGGGGATGAAATTAATGTATATTTGCAAATTTACATAATGCCTGGATCAAGGTAAGTGTTCTGTATGTGCTTGTTAAATAAATAAAGAGTGCCAGGAAGAAAATAGTAAGTCCTTTTAGAAAGAAGATATAAAAATCTCTATCTATAACAGCCCAAATTTCAAAAAGCTTTCTGTGTTTTAAACTATTTCCTAGGTATGGGTTTGGAAAGAAGGAGTTTCTCATTTCCCCTTTTCTTTTCTAAGTGAATTGAGGCATTAAATGTGTGCCTACCATTAAAAGAAAGTTAATGGTGTGCCACGTCCCAGGGAGTGCTGAGTTCAGGAAAAGGACTGTCTTGGCCTATTCATTCCATCCGGAAGCCCCCTCCCTCCTTTTCTGGGTGTTCTTGGAAGTGTCTCCCATCTGGCCTGAAGCCCTATGTCTTACTTTGCTCTAGCCCACTGCCACTGCATTTTTGTGGTCTTCCAAAAGTCTCGGTGCTTAAACATTTCAATTACAATTTCAATTATGTAAATCCATTTAGTTACTTTCCCTCTAAATTGTTGATGCTAGGGGTGGGAAAAAGGGTTGTTTATATCTCTACTACTGATTGAATTACTTGGGGGGTTGGACGATGTCCTAGAATTTTTAAACCACACGTCAGCCCCGTAGTAAATGTTTTAAGTTCAGATGGTTGTAGAAGTGAAAAGCCCTTTTCTTTTCCTCCTCCTGAATGCCTTGCGCAATCAGATGACAAAAATGGTTCAAGGTTCAGCTGACCTTCTTTGTTGGAAGGTTTTAAGGTGGAAGAAACATGCGTAGTATTTTAAATTGAAATAGTATATATTATCAGGGATTGAAATATTAAATACTATCTACAAGGTTGAAAGTACTAAATTAAAGGGAATTATCATTTTATCAATCATATGCTCACCCATGACTCTTATCCCAAATAATTTCCAGCTCACCCATGACTCTTATCCCAAATAATTTCCACCTTATTTGTAAAAACAGCATTGGGGGAAGGGGTGGGATGTAAAAACACAGTGACAGAAATTTACTTAACTGGCTTCTCATTGGATTTGCTGTCCCCCAGGCAAATCGGAGGTGGAAGAGTGGTCGGACATGTACACTGTGACTAGTCAGCTGATGCTGAAAGTACACAAGGAGGATGACGGGGTCCCACTAATCTGTCAGGTGGAGCACCCTGCTGTCACTGGGAACTTGCAGACCCAGCGGTATCTAGAAGTACAGTGTAAGTACCTCAGTATCCTATTCTTAGGGCATACCGCAGCGTAAAAACACTTGAGAAGCTATTTTTAAGATCCATGTGTTTTGTGTAGTATAAGTAGAATTTATATCTTGTTGTATTGGCAGAAAACTCATCAAAGGATTGGGAATCAAATTATTGATTAAACAAGGATATCTTCCTGAAATGCTGCCATATCCCATTGAAACAAGTGTAAAACTCTGAAGTGATTCCATTCTTCTCTATTGCATGCCTTAATTAATTTCTGTGAATATAATCTGTCATTATTTCTATGCCACCTTCAAAATCTAGGTTATTTTCCTCCCTTTTTAAATTTCATCGTAAGTTCTAAATTTTTTTATGAAATGTATTTTACTCCCATTCTTCATCAGCATTTTTATTTTAAATTGCTCGTTCTCTTCCATTTTAAACTTAAATGATAGCGATGAGTTTAAAAGTCAAAATCTTTGGGATCAGAGCCATGATCTTGATGGCTTCATCAATAAAAGCTAGATTCTGGTGAATGAGGTTGCCTCCCACTGTGCCCTATGGATTAAATATGATCTCCTCATCTCCTTCTGGACTCTCCAGCTTGTGAGAAAAAAATCTGTTTTCTGCACAGAACCATCCTTGCGCCAAGATTGTGGCTAAATAGCCAGCTTCTCACTTTTTGTCAAAAGCCTTCTGTAACTTGGCCTCTGAAAAATTTCGAGTGATATTTGAGTATGCACAGTGAAATGTTATAGGAGTTTGGTGAGGATGGCCATGATTGGGTGTCTGGTGAAAAGAAAGCATTACCCTCTGAAAATCTTTGTATTAGTTTCTTAGGACTGCTGTTATAAGTTACCACACACTTGGTGGCTTAAAACAACAGAAATCTATTGTCTGGAAGCCAGAAGTCTGAATCAAGGTGTGGGCAGGGCCATGACTCCCTCTGAAGGCTCTAGGAAGAGTCCGTCCTTGCTTCTGGTGTCTCCAGGCATCCCTTGGCTTGCAGCTACCTAACTGCAGGCTCTGCCTCCATCTTCACATGGCCTTCTCCTCCTTCTTGCATGTCTCTCCTCTTTGTGTCTCTTACAAGGACAATTGTCCTTGGATTTAGGGTTTACCTGGATAATCCAGGATGATCTCATCTCAAGATCCTTAATGTAATTACATCTGCAAAGAAGCTTTTACCAAAAAAGGTCACTTTCAGGGTTTGGGTAGTTAGGACATGGGCGTAGCTTCTGGGAGCCGCTATTCAACCCATTACAATCCTTAGCACATGTTCAGATTGCATGAGCCAAAAAGGACAGGGAAATTTATAAAAAGTTGCTCCTAAGAGACCCTCTCATCTTAACCTTTTCTTACTCTGTGAACATGGCTCAATTTAACATTACATAATGCAGGGTTGTTTTTTTGTGTGGGGGTGGGTTTTGTTTTTTGTTGTTGTTGTTGTTGTTAATTCATTTCATCAACTTCCTTATGTAGCTTCATTATGGGCATCATGCTTATAATTTTCATATCACTTAAAACTGTTGTGGTGTAATGTCCTTATAATGGGAAAACAGAAATGATTAGATATTATCTAAATTGGCAGATAGATTTCTTGTGACTTTGTTAATATGTAATTCATTTAAGCAAACTTAATATCCATTAACTTTCCTTGTAGGGGCCCATTAGCTTTAATAATACATTAGCTCCTTTGTGAGACCTGAGTAGATATTCACCCAGTTCCCACCCCTAAACTCTTGTAATATTTTCCTAGAATATTTTCTAAAAAGAATACAACCCCACCTACCTACAGCTACAAAATTATACCCACTCCAAAATGCAAAATATGTTAAGCACTATACCTTGGAAAACTTGATAATAATCTTTACAAGCCTTGTCTCCCATATTCTGGAGATTCAAGTGAGATTTGTCCTTCCAGAAAATGGAAGACTTGACTCTTGCAAAGAACTGCTAGCATTTAACTGCAGAAGGGTGACTCTAGTGCCTTCCAAAAATGAGGGCACACCTATCGATCACTTTAAACTCTAATATGGCACTTTTTTATGGGACGCTAACTGTTTTTTTATCCAACTGAAGCCACATGATATCCTTGATATTCTGTTTTGTTTTCTTTTAAATAAACTTAAAGAAACAATTGTATTTTGCACTAAAGAAGGTTAAGAATTATAAAGTGTTATCTTAATCTGAATGGCAACTTAAAGTTTGGTTTGAAATCTTAATTAAAACTCTGTGCTCAACAACATCACCAGATAGATAGTACACTACCTGCCTTTCCTGGAGCTCTGCTCAGAGCTTTATGGAGTCAGCCAGGAATTCCTTATGTCGTTTCTTCAGACACAACTGGAATTCTCCGCATCATTTCCTACCAGCTTCATTTCCCTTGAACACCAGCAACTCCACAATGACAAGGGTACTCAGTCATCGGGCCCAACCGCTTACTCAGCCATTGGCCAAGCTTGCTGTTGGCTGGACTCCATTCCCTCCTGTAGGAGTCCTTTCTCTGTACATAGGCAGCACCATATCTTGATGGCCATGAAGAAAGAACAAATACTTGAAGCATAAGGTTCTTAGAATAATTAGTAGCTGATCTACACGGATATTGAATTGTTTTGGATGCTCTGTGAGGAGTAACATCAGACCCACAGTTTTTAATTGGCTCAAACCCTTGAAGTCAGCAGTTCTTAACTTTTTTGGAATCATTGGCCCCTTTAAAAATCCTTTCATAGCTGTGGTCCTGGAAAAGATGAATGCAGTCATATATTTCCCACATGTTGCAATTCCTTGAAGAGTTCATTTATCCCACAGAGTTTTCCTTATTTCAGTTATTTGAGGACCACTTTCACAAGTTTTTCCATTTCCATAGGTCATCTGTATTCTTACCTTATTTAGATTTTTTTGAGTCATTTTATTGTTTTAACTTAAGATCTATGTATTAATATCTATAAAATTATGAGTTTTATTTGTATTTATATTTGAATCTAATACACATTAAAATCTATAACCATTGTTTTTATAATGTCCTTTCCTTTGCCACTTGACAAGATTTCTTATAAAATCAGTGAATTTATCATCAGGAAATTCAAGCTCAACCATGGACTTCAGATTAATAATTGTTCTATTCTGGGTGACTAGAGCACATTGGGGGCAAATCTAACCTGGTATAATTGGTATTAAGTATTTTACTTGGTTTAATATTGGCCCATTACGCTAAATCAAGTTTTATGAAATCCTGTCTCTATCCCGTCTAAGATAATTGGATGCCAAACAGGATATGTAAAGAATTAAATAACAGATAATGTATTTGTGTAAATTATGGTTTTTAGAAGATATTATCTTTTAACAAAGCAAATGAAGTACTGACAGCCTCCATTGCAAGCCAATAAATAGCTTACTTTAACTATGACAGGAGAAAAACAAGGAAGGGGGTATGGAATTAAAGGAAATGTTACACTTCTATCCTGGAAATGGAGTACTACTATATTGCATCAAAGACGGCTTGAGCTACAATTTGGAATTGCTTTTGTTGTGGATTTAAGCCCTAATTAATTGAGCACAGAATTTTGCAGTGTTTGTTTGTTAGGACCCTTATTTGTGGTACCAGGAGAAATTGTTGTGCCCAATTATGTGAAAAATCACCCAGATGTGTGTGCTGTCATACTTTTAATAATCCTTAAGTTTTTAGTGAGTACAGATATTAATTGTGTAGTATGCATTGAAGTGATTAACATCAATGTAATTTATCATCTGGAGATTTCTGAACATAAATAAATGAGTTGTTTTGTTCAGCAAGGTGTTGACCCCTTCAGAATCAGTAAATTAACCCCCCCCACCCCCTTTTATTATGAATATGAAAGGCACCACAATCAGCCAAGTGTTCAGTTATTTGATTTTCTGGGGCATTAGCTGCTCTTGTTGGTGACATTTCCCTGTTGGGTGCTCGTTTGCAAGCTCATTAATAAGGTTTTCTCATAGGAACGTTGCTGGGAATGAAGAACATACAGTAGGGCCCTTAGTTTTCTAGCTTTCATTCTGATACTCAGCAAGGGTACAGCAGCAGCACGCAGTTAAATGTTTAAAACAGAAATAATTATGCTTGCAAGCTGGAATTCAAGGCTCTCTTTCCTTAGATGTTATGCAGAGAACAGTTTTGCTTTTTAATGTTCTGAGATATGTGACCCTAAAATCTTTCAGAGCATTTTTTTTGAATGTCTGTATGCGTGGTATTGCCCAGATTTACAACATGGTTGATTATAGCAGAGTGGCATACAATTGTAGCATGGTTAGTAGAGCTTCAGATCTGAGGAAATGTACTGTTGTCAAATAAAAGCCTGTTTAAACGAGAACTGTCTAAGCGTTAAAAGAAAGAATGTCTAAATAGCATCAAGGTGGCAACACATAGCAACATAAGCTGGGAATTCAAAGGAAAGCTTTGACCCTCAATATGGAATTCAGATTGCTGTGCAAAAGAGGGGGAGAGGGAGGGTTACTCTAGATTAAGGCAAATCTGAAGCTCTTGAATTACTGCTGTGTTTCCTTTGCTGTTACCCATCACAGCTTTGCTCTTTAAAATGTCTTTGCAAAAACCTTCATTTTGTGAGGGTTTTGTGTGTGTGCATATTATTTCAGAAAGTGTTTAGAGGTGAGCCTGAAAGGGAAAAAAAAAACACAAAGACTCTAAGAATGGGTGTTTGTATGTCTTTCCTGCTCTGATTATCATCTGACAGTTAATCACATATACGGGCATCATTTTCAAAATGAGTTTTATTGACTTGATATAGACAGGTAGTTTATAAATCCATATTCCTGTTCATCCACGATCCAGAGAAGGCTAGATTTTCTCTTTTATCACTTCAATTGGGGGGAAATTGAGCATTGAGGAGATGATCAAAACCTGCTCTTTATCTGGGCCAAAATAGGTGTTTCTCTGGAATCGATAGTGTCCTGCAATGAAGGAAGGAGAAAAACCTGGAAATTGGAAAATCTTTCCTGTTTGGAGGGGAGGATAAGGCTGTTTCCTGGAGCAGCTTCTGTATCACATCCTCCCTCCTCCATCAATTTTGTTCCCGGGTTGTGTTCTTCAAAGCATAATAGCCAGTGTTCTAAGATGTGGCCTGTTCTCTCAGATCTCCAGTCCCCTTTAAATAGGATACATTCTTCCTCCTCTCCTTTTAATTTTTAGAGCAATAAATTGAATTTCAGGGAAATTATTTCAGTATTTGTGATTCCTCATGAGAAATAATCAAGGCATATAGACCCCTGATTGAAACAAGTTGTTTAACCTATTGTTTTTTTGTATTAACATAGGATTGTGGCAGTTCCAGATTCCTGATATTATTAATTCTATAAATTGTTACTTTTGCATTCTGCAGTGCCAAAAGGGGAAGGCATTGGAGGACCCAATATACAGAATACGAACAGTGGAATGTTAGGTCAAATACATAGTGAATTAAACTTGAATGACCCATAAGGAAGAAAAAGCTTTTGCCTTCATACATGCCTTCTTAAGGCATATCCTCTAGAAAGAGACCTCCTTACTTCCCATGTCTCACTGTCTGACTTAATGTATTCGTAAAAGTTGTGTCTATTTGGCTGTGTACCTTGAATACTTAGTTAGTGAAACTAGTCTTTTAATGTCTACTCTTCACTTTGAGGTTTTTATCTCAAGGCTGAATTTTGATACAGTGGAAGGTCAAATGGTTGTGAAGCTTGCATCTAAAAGGAAATGGTCAAACAACATCCTGTATGATACTACTTCAGATATACAAGAAATGCTAAATAAATGCATAATGAAATGGAAGTATGTAAATCACAATGTCTGGGAATACTTCATATCCCTGAAACTCAAATTTAAGGGGGCTGAATTAACCATCCAGAAGAAAAACACAATTTTATTTTGTGATTAGGGCTGAAATGGATCCATGGTTTTAATCAGTATCATAGCTTGGGCTAAAAATCCATGCCCTGTTATTTATCCCCTTTCTCATTCATTCATTGATTCATTCAAGAAATATATAGTCAATGCCTGCTGTGTCCCAGACACTGTCCTTGGCACCAGGGATTTAAAAAACAGACAAAACATAAAACCTCTCTTCTTACAAAGATGGCGTTTTTGTGCAAAAAAAAAAAAAAAACTTGCTCTAAGGATTTTTGTGTCCAATGTTTGCTTTCAAATTTTGGAGAATTCTCAGAGATACAGAAGAGTGCTCTGTGAGTGAATGCACACACCTCATTTTAAAAGCATTGGAAAGGTAACTTGATGCCACAACATGACAGAATAAAATATGATTCTGTTGGGTAAACAGTAATTTTAATATCCACAAAACTATTTTCAGGTTGCAACAAGCAGAAATTGCATTCTACTGTGGTCATATGGCACGTGCTCTTTGGTCCCACATCAGTCCCCTCAGATTTAATTCATCCCCCTCATAATAATTCAGCTTTCCTCAAGAAGTACATTTTAAGTGCTACAATTCATACGACATATGTAACAGCAGGAGGTTCCTCACCTTACAAACAAACAAAATAAACGACAGCGAAAATTATTCATGACTGTCTTATGACAACAGAAAGCAAACCTTTTGTAAGGTGTTCTCTTGAACAGCTCTGAGAGCTCTGTGTGACTATTCTCTAGGCAGTCCTAATCACATTGTATTACTAAGCATTGCTCTCCTCCAATCAGAAAGCAGTCCTGGCCCCGCAGCAGCCGAGCCGCCCGCCCTCCTTCTCCCCTCTCTTTCTCCGCCGGCCCGCCGCACGGCGCCCACGCCCCGCAGCAGCCGAGCCGCCCGCCCTCCTTCTCCCCCCTCTTTCTCCGCCGGCCCGCCCTCCTTCTCCCCCCTCTTTCTCCGCCGGCCCGCCGCGCGGCGCCCACACCCCGCAGCAGCCGAGCCGCCCGCCCTCCTTCTCCCCCCTCTTTCTCCGCCGGCCCGCCGCGCGGCGCCCACGCCCCGCAGCAGCCGAGCCGCCCGCCCTCCTTCTCCCCTCTCCTCCCCCTCCTGCTCCGGCTGCTCTCCAACCACCACGGTGCCCTCTTCCCCCGCCTTCACCGTGCTCCTCTGCCACCAGCCTCGACAGCCTTGCTGCCCTCACCTGTCCTCCTCCAGAACAGCTACTGGGGGAGTGGAGATAATACAGAGCAGCTCCCGGAGCCACGAGGGAGATCAAAGGGACAGCGTACCCCATCCTGGAACGGCTGACTATCTGGGAGAACCAGCTCCGGTGAGATCACCAAGGGGCACGGGCTTTCCTGAGTGGGACGGCAAGCGACCGGAGTCCCTCCCTTCCACCTTCCTGGGCCAGCTGGTAGAATTGGACAGGCGGTCCCCTTAGGCCGCGGCGGCTGGTGCCCCCACCACACGAGGCCCCCCGGAACAACTGAGATAGTTGGGTCGGAAATCCCCAGACTGCGGAGAACAGTGACCGGGGGATCCCTTCCAAACACGTGACTCCCCCGTCGGCTGGGAACAGTGCACTCTCCCGGGCTGCGACAGCTGGCGCCCTCCCGCCACGCTTGGTGCCCCGGGCCGACTGGCTAATTTGGCCGGACGCTCTCCTGTGCTGCGACGGCTGGCGACCCTCCCCGCGTTTGGAACCCCAGGCCGGCTGGCATTCTTCCAAGACGCTTCGGTTGCCGAACCTCCCCTACGGCGAGAGTTTTCCAGAGTTGAGGGACCCACAGCAACTTTCGCTGGTGGAACCCACAGACAGGCGTGTGCCACGAGCACCACCTACTGGGCAGGATAGGAAGAACAGAACCCAGAGATTGCACAGAAAAATCTTTCAACCTGTGGGGTCGAACACCCGGGGAAATCTGACTAAATGCCCAGACGCCAGCAGAAGATAACGGATCACACTCAGAAAATTGAACATATGGCCCAGTCAAACGAAGAAACCAATAGTTCAAATGAGATACAGGAGCTGAAACAACTAATGCTGAATATACGAACAGAAATGGAAAACCTCTTCAAAAACGAAATCGATAAATTGAGGGAGGACATGAAGAAGACATGGGCTGAACATAAAGAAGAAATAGAAAAACTGAAAAACCAAATCACAGAACTTATGGAAGTGAAAGATAAAGTAGAAAAGATGGAAAAAACAATGGATACCTACAATGACAGATTTAAAGAAACAGAAGATAGAATTAGTGATTTGGAGGATGAAATATCTGAATTCCAAAAAGAAACAGAAACTATCCGGAAAAGAATGGAAAAATTTGAACAAGGTATCAGGGAACTCAAGGACAATGTGAACCGTACAAATATACGTGTAGTGGGTATCCCAGAAGGAGACGAGAAGGGAAAAGGAGGAGAAAAACTAATGGAAGAAATTATCACTGAAAATTTCCCAACTCTTATGAAAGACCTAAAATTACAGATCCAAGAAGTGCAGCGCACCCCAAAGAGATTAGACACAAATAGGCGTTCCCCAAGACACTTACTAGTTAGAATGTCAGAGGTCAAAGAGAAAGAGAGGATCTTGAAGGCAGCGAGGGAAAAACAATCCGTCACATACAAGGGAAACCCAATAAGACTATGTGTAGATTTCTCAGCAGAAACCATGGAAGCTAGAAGACAGTGGGATGATATATTTAAGTTACTAAAAGAGAAAAACTGCCAGCCAAGACTCCTATATCCAGCAAAATTTTCCTTCAAAAATGAGGGAGAAATTAAAACATTCTCAGACAAAAAGTCACTAAGAGAATTTGTGACCAAGAGACCAGCTCTGCAAGAAATACTAAAGGAAGCACTAGAGTCAGATACAAAAAGACAGAAGAGAGAGACATGGAGAAAAGTGTAGAAAGAAGGAAAGTCAGATATGATATATATAATACAAAAGGCAAAATGGTAGAGGAAAATATTATCCAAACAGTAATAACTCTAAATGTCAATGGACTGAATTCCCCAATTAAAAGACATAGACTGGCAGAATGGATTAAAAAACAGGATCCTTCTATATGCTGTCTACAGGAAACACATCTTAGACCCAAAGATAAATATAGGTTGAAAGTGAAAGGTTGGGAAAAGATATTTCATGCAAACAACAACCAGAAAAGAGCAGGAGTGGCTATACTAATATCCAACAAATTAGACTTCAAATGTAAAACAGTTAAAAGAGACAAAGAAGGACACTATATACTATTAAAAGGAACAATTAAGCAAGAAGACATAACAATCATAAATATTTACGCACCGAACCAGAATGCCCCAAAATACGTGAGGAATACACTGCAAACACTGAAGAGGGAAATAGACACATATACCATAATAGTTGGAGACTTCAATTCACCACTCTCATCAATGGACAGAACATCTACACAGAGGATCAATAAAGAAATAGAGAACCTGAATATTACTATAAATGAACTTGACTTAACAGACATTTATAGGACATTACATCCCACAACAGCAGGATACACCTTTTTTTCAAGTGCTCATGGATCATTCTCAAAGATAGACCATATGCTGGGTCACAAAGCAAGTCTTAACAAATTTAAAAAGATTGAAATCATACACAACACTTTCTCGGATCATAAAGGAATGAAGTTGGAAATCAATAATAGGCGGAGGGCCAGAAAATTCATAAATACATGGAGGCTCAACAACACACTCTTAAACAACAAGTGGGTCAAAGAAGAAATTGCAAGAGAAATTAGTAAATACCTAGAGGCAAATGAAAATGAAGACACAACATATCAAAACTTATGGGACGCAGCAAAGGCAGTGCTAAGAGGGAAATTTATTGCCCTAAATGCCTTTATCAGAAAAGAAGAAAAGGCAAAAATGCAGGAATTAACTGTCCACTTGGAAGAACTGGAGAAAGAACAGCAAACTAATCCCAAAGCAAGCAAAAGGAAAGAAATAACAAAGATTAGAGCAGAAATAAATGAAATTGAAAACATGAAAACAATAGAGAAAATCAATAAGACCAGAAGTTGGTTCTATGAGAAAATCAACAAGATTGATGGGCCCTTAGCAAGATTGACAAAAAGAAGAAGAGAGAGGATGCAAATAAATAAGATTAGAAATGAAAGAGGAGACATAACCACTGACCTCACAGAAATAAAGGAGGTAATAACAGGATACTATGAACAACTTTACGCTAATAAATACAACAATTTAGAAGAAATGGACAGGTTCCTGGAAAGACATGAACAACCAACTTTGACTCAAGAAGAAATAGACGACCTCAACAAACCAATCACAAGTAAAGAAATTGAATCAGTCATTCAAAAGCTCCCTAAAAAGAAAAGTCCAGGACCAGACGGCTTCACATGTGAATTCTATCAAACATTCCAGAAAGAATTAGTACCTACTCTCCTCAAACTCTTCAACATAATCGAAGTGGAGGGAAAACTACCTAATTCATTCTATGAAGCCAACATCACCCTCATACCAAAACCAGGCAAAGATATTACAAAAAAAGAAAACTACAGACCAATCTCTCTAATGAATACAGATGCAAAAATCCTCAATAAAATTCTAGCAAATCGTATCCAACAACACATTAAAAGAATTATACATCATGACCAAGTAGGATTCATCCCAGGTATGCAAGGATGGTTCAACATAAGAAAATCAATTAATGTAATACACCATATCAACAAATCAAAGCAGAAAAATCACATGATCATCTCAATTGATGCAGAGAAGGCATTTGACAAGATTCAACATCCTTTCCTGCTGAAAACACTTCAAAAGATAGGAATACAAGGGAACTTCCTTAAAATGATAGAGGGAATATATGAAAAACCCACAGCTAATATCATCCTCAATGGGGAAAAATTGAAAACTTTCCCCCTAAGATCAGGAACAAGACAAGGATGTCCACTATCACCACTATTATTCAACATTGTGTTGGAAGTTCTAGCCAGAGCAATTAGGCAAGAAAAAGAAATACAAGGCATCAAAATTGGAAAGGAAGAAGTAAAACTATCACTGTTTGCAGACGATATGATACTATATGTAGAAAACCCAGAAAAATCCACAACAAAATTACTAGAGCTAATAAATGAGTACAGCAAAGTAGCAGGCTACAAGATCAACATTCAAAAATCTGTAGCTTTTCTATACACTAGTAATGAACAAGCTGAGGCGGAAATCAAGAAACGAATCCCATTTACAATCGCAACTAAAAGAATAAAATACCTAGGAATAAATTTAACCAAAGAGACAAAAAACCTATATAAAGAAAACTACAAAAAACTGTTAAAAGAAATCACAGAAGACCTAAATAGATGGAAGGGCATACCGTGTTCATGAATTGGAAGACTAAATATAGTTAAGATGTCAGTCCTACCTAAATTGATTTACAGATTCAATGCAATACCAATCAAAATCCAACAACTTATTTTTCAGAAATAGAAAAACCAATAAGCAAATTTATCTGGAAGGGCAGGGTACCCCGAATTGCTAAAAACATCTTGAGGAAAAAAAACGAAGCTGGAGGTCTCGCGCTGCCTGACTTTAAGGCATATTATGAAGCCACAGTGGTCAAAACAGCATGGTATTGGCATAAAGATAGATATATCGACCAATGGAATCGAATAGAGTGCTCAGATATAGACCCTCTCATCTATGGACATTTGATCTTTGATAAGGCAGTCGAGCCAACTCACCTGGGACAGAACAGTCTCTTCAATAAATGGTGCGTAGAGAACTGGATATCCATATGCAAAAGAATGAAAGAAGACCCGTATCTCACACCCTATACAAAAGTTAACTCAAAATGGATCAAAGATCTAAACATTAGGTCTAAGACCATAAAACAGTTAGAGGAAAATGTTGGGAGATATCTTATGGATCTTACAACTGGAGGTGGTTTTATGGACCTTAAACCTAAAGCAAGAACACTGAAGAAGGAAATAAATAAATGGGAGCTCCTCAAAATTAAACACTTTTGTGCATCAGAGAACTTCATCAAGAAAGTAGAAAGACAGCCTACACAATGGGAGACAATATTTGGAAACGACATATCAGATAAAGGTCTAGTATCCAGAATTTATAAAGAGATTATTCAACTCAACAACAAAAAGACAGCCAACCCAATTACAAAATGGGAAAAAGACTTAAACAGACACCTACCAGAAGAAGAAATACGGATGGCCAAGAGGCACATGAAGAGATGCTCAATGTCCCTGGCCATTAGAGAAATGCAAATCAAAACCACAATGAGATATCATCTCACACCCACCAGAATGGCCATTATCAACAAAACAGAAAATGACAAGTGCTGGAGAGGATGCGGAGAAAGAGGCACACTTATCCACTGTTGGTGGGAATGTCAAAGGGTGCAACCACTGTGGAAGGCAGTTTGGCGGTTCCTCAAAAAGCTGAATATAGAATTGCCATACGACCCAGCAATACCATTGCTGGGTATCTACTCAAAGGACTTAAGGGCAAAGACACAAACGGACATTTGCACACCAATGTTTATAGCAGCGTTATTTACAATTGCAAAGAGATGGAAACAGCCAAAATCTCCATCAACAGAAGAGTGGCTAAACAAACTGTGGTATATACATACGATGGAATATTATGCAGCTCTAAGACAAGATAAACTTATGAACCATGTAATAACATGGATGGACCTAGAGAATATTATGCTGAGTGAATCCAGCCAAAAACTAAAGGACAAATACTGTATGGTCCCACTGATGTGAACAGACATTCGAGAATAAACTTGAAATATGTCATTGGTAACAGAGTTCAGCAGGAGTTAGAAACAGGGTAAGACAATGGGTAATTGAAGCTGAAGGGATACAGACTGTGCAACAGGACTAGATACAAAAACTCAAAAATGGACAGCACAATAATACCTAATTGTAAAGTAATCATGTTAAAATACTGAATGAAGCTGTATCTGAGCTATAGGGTTTTTTTTGTTTTTGTTTGCTTGTTGGTTTGTTTGTTGTTGTTGTTTTTTACTATTACTACTACTTTTATTTCTTTTCTTTATATTAACATTTTATATCTCTTTCTGTTGTGTTGCTAGTTCCTCTAAACCGAAGCAAATGTACTAAGAAACAATGATCATGCATCTATGTGATGATGTTAAGAATTACTGAGTGCATATGTAGAATGGTATGATTTCTAAATGTTGTGTTAATTTCTTTGTTTTTTTTCTTTCCGTTAATAAAAAAAAAAAAAAAAGAAAGCAGTCCTCTCCCAGTAATTTACAGTCCTCTCCCAGTAATTTAGACAGTCGTCTTATAGGGGTTGATTTCTGTTTTCAGCTCAAGCAGCCCCTAGTACTCACCAACTCTCAGGTTAACCTTTGCATTGACGTTCTATACCAAACCATAATAATCCTCCATGATTGACAAAGACTCTCTATCACTGCTTCCTTAGTTGAATGTAAAGTATTAACCCAAACTCTCTCCCCACAACCACCATTTTTTCATCACCTGTGTCCATGCTGCCTTCCGTTCTTCCTGGTAGGATCTGACACAGTTGACACTTGGTCCACAGGCATCAGATCCCACTCTAATGGGTGTTTCAAAATATTGGCTGAAATCTAAGGAAGGAACATGAAGAGTCTGTCTCAAATGCACTCAAGTTCTTGGACCTGCTTGCAGCCAGCACAGCCTGGAACATTCAGTGCCGAGATTCCCTGATTTAGAAATTCTCATTAAGAGAGGGAAGGTGGCGGCAGCCCCCAGGGAATAAGATCTCTAGTGCCTTCCCTCCTGCATCAGCTCTACTCTTCTCTGGTGAGTGAAAAGGGTAGCATCCCAGTCAGAAAGAAACTGTAGCCTGCAAAGTACCTGTTTTAAATTTTTTAAAAAACCTTAGAGACATGGTACTTTAGTATTGTGGTCTAGAAAGAAGGAGACTATGACTTTTCATTTACATAGGGAATTGAAATACAGGTTACAGAGTCTTGAGTTTCATCTTCTGAAAAGCTGATAGAATGTGGTGCAAGGTCAGAGTGGCATGAAATCAATTGTAATCTGCCAGCAAGCCATTCTAACCACTTTAAGAGTTTCCTTTTATATATATATTTTTTTCCCTTTATGTAGAGAGCAAAGTACATTTAAAGAAAGTCTCATCAAATCAGAATGTCTTTCTAATATATATATTTTTAATTGGTTGTTAACTGTAGTGTGACCTAAAGCCTCCTAGTATTTAACCCTCTGTGCAACTTTGACTAATAACAAATTTTATCTGCTGTAGAAGTCTTGCTAAATGTATTTTATGGGTTTGGAGAAAAATGACAGTGTATTATGAAAACCTCAGATCCCACGACCTAATTGATTGGCTCTTGGTGATGCCATCTCTATAATAGTAATGTTCCATAAGTGCACAGACTTAACTATTTTTCTTATTCTTATATAGCAGTTCCATTTTATAATGACATCAAGCCATTCTAAGCGATACATTTTTGGACAGTTATTGCACTTGGGTGGAAAGTGTCATCTGGCTTTTAGCCTTCTGTCTTACAACACCAACCAAGGCTTAAAATGATCACTCAGAAAATGTACTAGGCCTTACCTCATTACTTAAAAATAAATCTTGGAACCTGGTTCTGTTTCAAAAAAGATTTGGGTGCGTTATAGCATTTGATTTATGGACATAATTAAAATATAAATGATGAGCTCTGGGCTATTCAGTCAGCCATCTGGATTGTTCAGTATTTTGACATACCCATATTGTAGCCAGGCTCTTCCTGGGAAAATGTAATGCCCCTGAGTTCTGGAGGTGCCAGTGGAATTCCAGGGTTTCTCTTTCACCTGTTGAGAATACTTAAATTCCTTGGCCTCTTTTAGGGCCAAGGAAGGGGAACAGAATTTGTTTTTAAGTTTCCCTCTCCCCAGGATGGGTCTTGGCACATAGACCTCCTGTTTGGTTCCTAGGCTGGCCATGAACATAGCTCAGTGGCCCACAGACCAACAATATAGGCATGTATAAATGGAGGGGAACATTTTCCTGTAAAATACAAGCAAGATTAATATCTACCTTTGCAGCCAGCTATTAAAGTAACTGTGGCAGCTGTAACCATAAGTTGGTAGATGTTTCTCCAGAAACCTGAAGAATAAATTGGGCAAATCAGTTTCCAAATTGAAGGTGTATTTTCTGTGGCTAAGTGTATGATTTTTACATAAATTCCAGGTATAGGAAGCCTTTGCTTGTTCTTACGAATTTATATAACTGACAACTGGTAAACTGCTCATTAGGAACATAAAAAGGCATTTACCTAACAAACTTTGTGGTGCTGAAGAGGCACAGTGGATTCGATTTTTAACCCTCTTTATTATTAATGGAAGTTGAGCATGTAAAACCCTTAATGCACTATGCTGAAAAATATACCCACTGTTTGCTTATAAAGTATATGAAGGGAAAAAAATCACAAACTTTCTACATAGGCAAACAAGCATTCAGCTTCTCCTTAATTAATGGGCCAAAATCAGCAATGCATGGAAAATGTAGTTCTTCCATGGATCAGAAATTAACCTATAAGCAAATGTTAGATTTTAGCCCAAATTTTGGGCTTTAAATTTAGCCTCATCCAGAACAGTTCATGAGTAAGAGAGGCCTGCCAGGAACCTAACCAGGGACTCCATTGCTGTTTGTGAGCACAAACTATTAGGTGGTAGGTCTTTTGTTATATGTATCCATGCTGTAACCTTCTCCCTTTAAGTTTTTTGTGTCTTTTTTTTTTTAATTTCACCAACTAGCTTTATATGCGTTAACACCACCGTAATTAACAGGCCTCATATGTCACCCAGTGGTTGGATTTAGACTAGGATGTGGTCTCTAGCTGTAAGGGGAGGGGGGGAGTGGGGGCGGCTACCCAGAAGCTCTTGTTTCAGCCTGGCAGCCAGTGCTAGTTCAAGGTCATCATGTTTACCCTTTATGAGGTTTTCTGCCCTTCTTTAACCTTCCCAACCCATTTATCAGTATCTGAAAACCTCAATGCCATTTTGCTTTCAACCATTTCCTTTGCCAACAAGTCCAAGAATAAAACTGTGTTACGTGGAAGGGTCAGCTGGAGCTTTCAGGCTTGTTAACTTTATAGTCTCTGGCAAATGACTTGGTTTCTCAGAAAGAATTACCTCCTCACAGTGGTCTATGCACGCTGGGGTACAGGAGGCTCTCTTAAAGGGTTTTGAATGCCACACCAGGGTTGTGAAAGGAAGAAAGATCTCTGGCAGGAACAAAGCTATAAAAATGTACCTGAAAAGCAGCCGTCCCTAAGGAGGACTTCCTCATGCAGCTTATATAGCTGTGTACAGGTCGAGATTGGTTGCACGCTGCCATATTTCTGCCTTCTCCCTTATTCCATAGGATGAATGTTAATGAGCTAAACACTGCTTGTAAAAGGCCAAGGGGCTGTTGTTTAGGTGGTGTGATTGTCTGAGAAAGTAAAGCTATGGAAATTGTTCTGACCTTTCAGCCAACTGATGTCTTGCCCTCTCGCATGTATTACTCCTGAGTACATTTCCAAAAATACACACTTAGAGAGCCACAGAATTAAATGAGAAAACTGATTTAGGGATTAATAGCTTGTTAGTTCAGCATAGAAAAAAAATCTCCCTATTCCATTTGGGTTTTGTTTGTAAATGCATTTGTGTGTGTATCTTTGTTAATTCCAACTTCTTCAGCACCTTCTCTCCTTACTCCCCCAACCCCACATTATTCACCTCTCATTCTTTTACCCCCACAAACTCACCCATGCCATTTTAAGAAGCTAGTGGAAATAAAAATACGTACATCATTTATCTAAGTACCTCACTATGTTGGGAAACTATACCTGACTTGAATTATGGATTGCCAGCTACTAGGAAATGCAGTTTTGAATCAGAAATCCCTCCCAACATACATTCATGAAGCTGATTTTCATCGGAGCATCTCTATGACCTTGAGCAGGGGCTGCTTATTCTCTGAGTGCCAGTGTTCGCATCTCTAAAACTGGACTTATGTGATCACCGGTAATGGTTCCTATAATGGTAGGCTCGCAGTAAATGTCAATGTGCTGCCTTCTTCTAGGTCTGCCTCTCAGTTCTTTATTCTTAAAGCCATTTGAATGGAAGCAGAAGTTTTGCCTTTCCCTTTTGAAAACAAGAACACAGAAGAGGCAAACTTATTAATATGCAGTGTCACAGCATATTGTCACATAGTAATATATGATATATGATAAAATGTATCAATTCTGAGCACCACAAATATCTGTGGCTTCACCTCAGCATGAAGGCAAATGAGTTTCCTTTAGCTTGAGTGAGTTTGGAGATAAACTTCAATGTAACAAAATGTATTTCACAGGAAATGTTTGATGTGACGCAGTTGGCTTATGAATCTCTTATCTGTTCGCGGTTCATTCCTTAGAGTTATTAGTCAATTTAATTTGAGTAAATGCCAGGATTACCAACTAATTAGAGGGATGTTACTGAAGGATGAGAATGGGGAGAAGAGAATAAGTACTGGTAGTGTGGGGTTTGCGGCAGCATGCAAGTCTGATTTGCCTGTTATCATTTGCTAAACATTATACTTTATGTTGTTGTCACACAGATAAGCCTCAAGTGCATATTCAGATGACTTATCCTCTGCAAGGCCTAACCCGAGAAGGGGACGCGCTTGAGTTAACATGTGAAGCCATCGGGAAGCCCCAGTAAGTTCTGAAGGCCAAGGTTGGCAGAGGGTCATGAGCAGTAAATGTCACGACACAGACATATATTCACAACTCGTTGGCCATCACCTCCTGCTGGAAAGCGTGGACAATTTTTCAGGAAATACAGAGTATTCAATGAAAAGGGAAATAAATATCTCTATTTCTTAATGACTTGGACTGGGGAAGGAATTAAATGCCAGCTAAAATTGAAATCTCAGCTAATTCCATTTATTATCATCGATGTAATGGTCAGAACTATGTTCCCTTACATATAAAAAAAATAATCCTAATGAATTTTTAGTGTGCTCACAAGCACACCTACCAAAAGGTGTACCTACTACTTTCTGCGTTGATGCCCAAGCTGTCAGAAAGGTGGTTCTCAGACTTAAACTGCTATGTTTAGGGCCAGCTGTAGGCAAATGAATTTACCCTATCTTTAATTTTGCGTCTCCTTCTCTCAAAGAAAAATCTCACACTGGACTTCTAGAAATATTTTTGTTAGTAAGTCATGATTCAGGAACTATTCTCAAGGAGGTTAGAAGCCATTACATAACAGAAAAGAAGAACCGACTATCACTCTAATTTTATTGCAAAGTATAAGAAGCTATTTCACTTGACCCTGTTAAGTGATCTCTGGTGATTTAGAGGAACTATACATATCACTTAGCACAGCAAAAAAACAAACAAATTTGGTGGTTTTAAATAGTTTTCAGTTGAGTTAGGGGGAATCTTTCTTTTGTATTTCTAGCAGAGTGAAAGTTGTTTTTAACTTTTCCTATGGGAAAAAAATCCATGGAATCATGAGACAGAAGAACAGGTCAATTTGGGGCTTAACAGACCTCACACTTTTAGTGGTACCCAACAAAAAAACAGTGTTGAGCACCCCCTGCTGTCCCTGTGGTATGACTTTTTTTTTCTCAGAGCTTTGCGAACTAACATCATTATCACAGTTTTCAGATAAGAAATTTAGCATCTTAACAAAGCTTCCCCAAAATCTTTGGAAAGAGATCTTCCCATGATGGTTCAAGAAGGATCTGTGATAAGAGACCAGTGAGCCAAAGGGAAGCCTGGCTGCTCTCGGGTCTCTTCTCCCACCCACCCCTCCTGATTTTTTGAGCTTACCACTCTGTGGGCTGGACTGTGTTTCTCTCTGTACTAACCGTTTGCAGTTTACAGACGCCCTTTAGGAGGTGGGGAGTTGTCTTGCATTTGTTTTGCTTTTTCTGTGGCGTTTCAGGGTTATTTGGTTTTGAAAACTTCAAGCCTCAGCCAAGTGGCCTTTTTCTCTTTTGAGCACTGCAAAAAACTCAGATCTTTGTTTCTGTAAACTGTTTGAATTATGTCCTAATTAGCAGTTTACCTCACCTGCAAAACAGCCCAGTGGAGGGAAAAAAGAAATTCTCAGAGCCTCTTGCTCCTTGCTATACCTGTACATTCAGCCACATTAAGCATATTTACAGTATATGGCTTGCTAACCTATATTTCGTTTCTGTATCTTTTTTTCCTTGGAGAAGGTGCTGTTTTCAATTGAATGTGCCATGGGGACAGTAAATTACATGTTTTCTTCAGGATATTTATGCCAGAAAGGGTATTTGTTTGTCCCTCTTAAATAGGAATGGGTATATGGTTGTATGAGCAAGCACGCATTACTCTGCCGCTATCCCTTCTATCATATTACCTATTTATTTTCTCAAGAAATTGCATACAATAAAAATGGTAATTTAACTTGCCATTAAATGTTGTGAATATTCTCAGCACTTACCCCCACTGATTGTTTCAGCTGTCAAGCAGCAGGACATTAGATCTGATTGCCAGGCAGGCCCATTTGCCATTGCCTGCAAGGAGGACATATGCAGTACTAATTTTTAAATAATTTACTGGGTTGTGATGACAAATCCATGTGTAATTAAAGAAAAATTGTAACTTCACATCCCATTTGAACATTGGAATGCTACTTGACAGAACTAACTTGAGCATCTGTCCATCATTAAGCCTGGGTCTTTTGTCATGTCACTGCTCCTAGAGGTAGCAATGGGAATCAAAAGGAAATTACCTCTGTGCTCGAATCTGTGGTGCTCTTCCTTTGAAAAGGTTTCAGGCACACCTTGAAGAAGGGTGGTTTAAAATTCTGTGAGTTTGAAAGGTATTTTGTAAGTATGCATTTTTGGCTCTGGAGCATCTTGTGAAATTTACTTTTTCTGATGGGAACAAATGTAGGTACTTTAAATCACTAAAACAAACTTGTCTCTGATGAGCAAGTGCCATAGGACCTAAGGAATCCATGTGGAGATGCACTCCACAGTGATTAACTTGAGAGCCTCCTTCTCAAGCTGTGATGGCTTCTGTGCACCTGCACACCCAAGGGGGAAAGGTGTAATACCGTGTGGGCTGTGGAGATCCAGTTAAGAAAAGCAGTTCGCCAAGGGACAGACAGACAAGGTGGACTGGAACATCAGAGAGGATGGTGGGTGCCTTGGGTTGGGAAAGGCATGTTTTAGGGTGGGGATTGGGGAGAGGAAGTGATTATGGCTTTCCAAAATTGGAGATGGTTTAGCAACAACAAAGCCATAACCAAGAGCAAGCTATTCAACAGTAAAGCTCCATTCATTTTTGAGAAACTCTAATTCATTTCCAAATTACGAGTGGCTTCTGAGGAAGTGTTTTGATGTGTTAGTAACCATCAGATTAATGCATGTTTCGCTAGCCAAGAACTTGATTTTTTTTTCTTAATTAATGAGATGATTAACAATGGGTGAGCTGTATCCTGTCTGAATTGGTGTGAAACCACACAGTGGGGCATAAAATAGGGCCCACTGGTTTATTGGCTGATTTGTTGAAGATAAATTGGAAATAATGAAACTCCTCCTTGTGGTCTATTGAAAGTTTTTTCGGCACCTGATAATGTTTTAAGAAGGAATTGTATTCCAAACCAAATTTTGGAGACTTCAAGCTTGTAATTCTGTGAACTTAAACTATTCTCCTTGAAGGTCTTCATTAATTGTGTCATCCTGCATGTGAGATTCATTTAATGCATGGGTAAGAAGTTTGATACAGACAGCATAGTGGGAAATAATAATGCAGTTTTTCCTTCTCCCCCTTCCCCTGCAGGCCTATGGTGGTAACTTGGGTGAGAGTCGATGATGAAATGCCTCAACATGCCGTATTGTCTGGGCCCAATCTGTTCATCAATAACCTAAACAAAACAGATAATGGTACATACCGCTGTGAAGCTTCAAACATAGTGGGGACCGCTCATTCGGATTATATGCTGTATGTATACGGTACGTGAGAAGATAAAACATTCTTCTCCTAGACTCATTTCCATGTAGCTGCTATTTGTAATTCACTCCTAAAGCTTTTGGTCAAGTTGAAAACCAAAAACCAGTTGGTTTCCTTCAAGAACTTAAAGAAGCCTGGCCTGACGTGGACCCCAGTGGCCCCACCTAGGAAAGCAGTGACTTTTCTTCTCTCCCTCTAATCGTGGGGATTTTCCGCTAGATCCCAGTAACTGATCATGCTGAGTAGGAAAGCTGTGTCCTCAGGCACAAGCCATGGAGATTGTTTTAAAGTAATGACTGAAAAATTGTCCTTACCAATTAATGGCTTTTCAGCTCTGAAAGTTTATTCCCAGTGGTATTTTCTTATAATACTTGAGCTAGACTTTATTCTGCTTTGATGAGTCTTCCATTTTCAGCATGAAGCTATTAAATTCCAGAAGATGTTGCAAGCCATAAGTGCCTGGAAAACTGCTAGGCCCTTGGTAGCTACATAAACCACTTGTAGCTGTTGGCAATGGACATAAATTTTTTTTTTATTTGTTTTCTTAATCAACATCTTTTACAGGGTATTAAAACATATTTTCATGATTCTCATTCTCTAATTAACAAATATTTATTGAGTGTCTACTATGTGCCAGGCATTTTAAACTTATTTCCTATCTGTGTCTCATCCATTTTGTGTATGATGGATAGTCTCTACTTAGTTGAGGAGCGTGCTGCCTCTCATCTCCTGGTTAGTTTCATACTATAAAATAATCATGAACTTTGACATGATACAGAATGAGTAACCATAAGCATCCAAATGTCAATGTGTTGCAAATATTTCAGTGTATCGGGGTGGGGGGCATTTCTTTTTTCATGATAGCAGTGTAAATAATCCAAATATAAGTGAATTAGTAAGGTATGAGTATATAAGTATATATGAATATATACATACACATATACATATCATATATATGTGTGTGTGTGCATATATAAAAATATATATATATGTATGTATAATGGAACCATGGCCACTTCCTTTATGAACAAAATAGGGGTGGCAGTCTTTTTAATCAAAACATCAACATTGATATTAAAATATAATTCTTAGCCTACCCATGAGTTTCTTTTTTTTTTCCTTAGAATAATGTAAAATGAAAAGACATGCCTTACTAGCTTATTCATAGACTTCTGAGCTCTTATTTTCTTTGCACACTGCCCACATTGTCTGTGGTCCACAAATGATAGCATTAATTTCTCTAAGTAGTTAAGGAAATCAAAGTAAAGAGAATGACTCTTCCAGAAGATACAGCTTTTCTGTGTAGGTGAAAAAGATGTGACCCGTTTGGATTGTGGATTCACAGGCAAAGTCACCTTGTTCCTCAGACTGTTCATATTTTAAAAAGCAGTAACAAATTTCTACCAGTCTGTTTCATGCTTCTTTGATTCAGAAGACTAAGTTATCTGGAAAAATTGTTTTGATGTACCTATTGCTACCACATCTCAAGATGAAAGACATTTTGTGTATTCAATGGACAAATATATTTGAATAATTTTGGATAGTAACTTACAGCTAGCATTTACTGAGCACTCATTTCATTCCAAGCCCTATGGTGAATATTTTACATGCCTGATCTCATCTAATCTGCACAATGACGACATGAGGTAAGCATTATTATCACCCCATTTTACAGATGATAAATGAGGCTTAGGAAGGTCACTTTACTTGCCCAAATTCACAATGTTATACAGCCATCATACTTTTTGATCCCAGAGTCCACAGAGAAAGCTTTCTTTGGAAAGCAGTCAGACAGTTCCCTCCAGTATAAGATTTACCTTTTTGGACTTAACTCTTTGGGCCATAGTGTGTTATTTGATAGCCAGGAAACACAGGACTAGCTTTAGTCAAGCACATCTAGGTACACATATCTCTCAACCCAAGATGATACACCTCTTTTTCAGTAGATCTGATGGGCCTACTATATACCACCTACCTCCTTAACCTGTGCTCGTAGCAATACTTGGAATGACAGACTAGAATACTAACCTGCGGTAGTGCTAGTCTATTAATAAAATATTTTAGCAATTTGGGAAGGAGGTGGGTAAATTTTCTTTTCAAAGCTGTTTATTATACTACTGTAGTAATTTTTGAAGTACTTTATGAATGAAAAGAGTTAACATGACTCTAACGTTTGACTTTCTGGAAGGAACTAATAGACTAGGTGCAACTAGCTGGTTAGTTCTTGAGCACCAATTGCTTTTGTCCTCTTAGACTTTGTGTGTCGCAGACAGTTTATCAGCCCCAACTCTTATTTTTTTAACCAGTGACCTGATATTTCTCTCATTGCTAGAAATGATTGAAGCATTCAGGTTATACCTGTTAATGGAATCTAATTCATTTAGGTCGCTGGAGCCAGATGTGAAGGACAACAGTTATCCCAGTAGTGATGGAAATCCTTGAAAATATGTGATTTTCACAAAATGAGAGGACAGGTGACCTTTCTCTTAAGTCTACCCCCTCATTAATCTGGTCTACCCCTTGGTTTGTAATCATATTTTCAAATCACCTTTTGGTCCAGTTTTATTTTAATGTGGACATCACACACTTTGTGTTAAATCTTTTAGAAATAGGTGCCAAAGTAGGATTATAGTATAACTAGGGAAGTCTCTAAGATGCTGATGTGCTTTTTCAGTGGTAAATACTGTGTTTGAACCAGAGCAGAAAACTCACATTATTTTTCCCCATGCTGAGCAGCTGGCACCATTCTGGATACAGTTTCATTGTGTAGGAGAGTGGACAGGATGTCTTCAGAACTCACTCAGGAGCCAGTGCCCCAGTCACCTTCTTCGTCTGCGTATACATCCCCATGATTGTCTGGGGCACAAAATGCTTTTCCTCCTGTGGATTCTGTAAAAAGTGTCCGGGGACCTACACTAAAAATACTGCCCAAATTACAGTAGTTCTCATCCTGTTCACGTGACTGTTTAAAATGAGTGTAGAAATTTAATCATTTCTACTTCTTGGAGGAGAATGAGCTTTTTTTTTTTTTAATGAAATCCATCCCGATTCATGTGAGTGCCAACTTTAAGCAGTTGTTTAAGCTACTTGTGTCCCAGTTCAAATGAACAAAGCCCCCCATAAAACAGAAAGGTTTGCTGCTGGTTCTTTCCTGTCAAATTCATACAAATATGTTCTTGTGAGAGAAGCAGTTTGCAAGGAAAATTAGAACCTTGATTTATTGATCTATATGGTAAGAGTCATTCTAAGCAGACCTTGCAAGCCAACAACAAGGTAACGTTGCATAAACTTTCAGGAAGTTGTACCAGACCCAGTAAAGGTGCAGTATATAATTAAAGTTTTGATGTATTAATTAGACAATCTGAGAGCTCACTTGGAGATAAAAGGACACCACATGTGTCAGGGAGAAAAAGTTGATGTGCTTTAGATAAATTTTAAAATCAAAAGCCTTCAAATCATCTTATGGTCTATTATGGCAGAATGATTGCTTAGTTCAAAGCCTTGCTGACAATTTAACACATTCAGTTTGATCATTTAGATTTAGACTCTTTTTCTCTTTCATTTTTGCCCTTCCTTTATCCCAAATAATTTTTAAGATGATAGAAGAATATACAGTATATCAAATATCTGACAGAGGCTTCCCTATCAGGTTCCTGGCCTTGAGGGTCACACCTCTTTTATATTTAGTTCTCTTGTTTACAAGATGGAGCACATTCTTTCAGTTTTATCATTGTCGTCCATTTAGGTCAAGCTTTTAACACGAGCAAAGGCAACTTATTAATATTTATAAGCTGTAAAATTTATTGACTTTTAAGAAATAAAATCTCGGAACTTGATATTTACTGGTGACATTCTCTCTTCTTAGTATTTATTACTAGTATAGAAGTAGTTCTACTTCCTGCTGAGATGTATTGATGGAGAATAATGAAGTTACCAGTCATAGGGAGCAAGCGAGCAGAAGCGCATGCATCCTTGGCTGATACGAGCCCTTTAAATAGAGCAGCTTCATCTCCTCCTTCCCCCAACTCTAGAAGCATGAACCAAAGGGCAACCGTTGCGTCCTCTTGGTGCTGAGTTAGCCTCACTTTTGAAATCTTGGGCAGGGATGGGCGGGTACCATATGTTTTGATTCCCAAACCCTCTACTTTATATCTCCTTATCCCTGGTTCATTTCATTAATAAAAATCTCTTTTCTTCTTTTCTTAGCTCTTCCAACACAGGCTTTCGGATATAATTACAAAGATACAAATCTTTGGGGAAGATTTTATTTTAGAGGGGGGAAGCCATCCAACAAACATCTCAATGTCCTCATGCTTTTGTTCTGTCATTACTGGTCATTGTTGTGTTCAGCATTGTGGGTTTGATTTTCCTTTTTTTTTTTTATCCAGATCCCCCCACAACTATCCCTCCTCCCACAACAACCACCACCACCACCACCACCACCACCATCCCTACCATCATCACAGGTATGGTACCTTCATTACCATTGAAAATGTCCTGAATGTATATTGTCTTTCTGGTATGAATAACAAGAAACCTAAAATTTCTCTTTAAATCCTTGGAATTTAATTGTTCCTTTATTCCGGAACTTTAAAGACATTAGATACTGTGTTCTTAAGTTGAATCTTAAGGACCTCAAAATCTTTAACACTGAAGCATTTAATAGTAAATCAGATATTTTGTAGCTTATGCACAAGATAATTCTTTTTTAAGCATCACTATCCAAAGCAAAATGCTAGGGAAAATGGCAGCCTGGCTACTCGTGATCATACCAGTAGCTCAAGTAGCTCAGGCTTAGCCATGGTCGATGGTAAGTATTTGTGGCTTTGGATCTTCTCTTCATCTTAACTTCATCTTAATCTGCATGAAGAAAAACAACACACCTTTTCCATGCCCTTATGGGCTATGTTATTAAATGCAAAGTCATCCCTCCTGCTCCGGGGAGTACCTACTGGCTTATTACTAGCAAATTGTGTGGCCTGGGTAGTTACGAGAGATCAGAGAGGAGTGCCTGTCTTTTCCCTACTGAGTGCCCTCCCTGGCCTCAGTACAGTGTTTGAGGGGTGGGAGAGGCAGCCACAGTGGTTGTAATTCTGTGGTTTTCATCCTTTTGGGCTATCTGAAACTCTTATTCAAAACAAGTTTCACTCTGTCTTATTTCCAAATGTCACGGAGGGAGGTGGTGTGCCATCCATCCCCTTCCTGGCATCCACTGTCTTTCATACACTGCTTGATGTTGCTTGTCTCGGAGCCTTGAAATTTCATCTGCCTACCAAGGTAGGAAAGCTTATGGCTGGGCCATGTCAGCTGGACATGCAGGATTGCCTTAGGTAAAACCTTCCCCAATCTGGTTTCCAGGTGCCTACCACAGGAACAGGTCAAAGTAATTATTCTTTGAGAAAAAGAAAACTCTCTTGAAAAAGTAACATTTTCAGTCTGCTGTGTTCCTTGAGGAGACTGAAATGTCCCCTGAGCCGTGGGCCTTCATTTCGGATCTGCTCACTGAACACAGAGTTCTGTTTCACTCATCGCACTTGATGTGGAGTCCTCTTTACCACCCTAGATATGACAGCTAGCCTTTACACTGGCTTTCTGGAAACATCCTTCAATTTTCACAGGAGCTGGTGAGAGAGCTGACAAAAGTGTTGGGTGAAAGAGGAGGCCTCATCAATTTATGAAATAACAATGCATTGTCTAATCTCAGGTTTCTTCACTGTTGTAACCATTACAATGGAACAAAGAGGACAATTAAATAAGCCACTCAAGTATTTTTCTGAATATTGGTTACAAAACTATTGGTTCCTGCACTTAATTTGGAATCTTCTGAAAATCCATCAATTGGTTTTTTGTCTCAACTCTGCTCCAGTCGGGCTGCTTCCTCAGTCTTTGCCTCTGCATTTCTGTTTTAGCTCTTTTGTTAGTTCCTTCTGCTTCTTAATTGAAATCAGTTTGTTAGCATAATGAGTAGATTCATCTCATCTTCTATATGTTAAACGTTGAAGATACTCTGTCCTAACTCTGATTTCCAGAGTAACCATACTATGTCAACTTTTCAAACTAAGAACTGGGTTTTTATTCTTTTTCTCTCCAAGTTGTAAAAACTGAGTTAGACTCCCACTCTTATTTTGATAATTTCCTTTGAAAGAGTTTCAGGTAAATTACATCACCTAATTCTCCATTGCTCTGCATCGTTAACCCTTTAAGCAAACCCTTCTTCAGTGGCCTGTTCTGTCTTTGCATAGTCGCCTAGGTATGAGCCAGCCTTTATTGCCTCTCATTATTGAAGGTCTCATTTATGTAGCAAGCAGGTTTACATTTTAAAGCAATTGAGGCCTTATTCACTCTGTGTGTAAACACCAGATTTCTCTTTAATAAGCAACAATGCTTTTCATTTGTGGCTGGCCTCTCACTAGCTGAGATTTTTTTTTTCTAAGACTTTTCTTAACACTCCCTGAACTCCTCCCCTCTTACAGTCAACCTCAGCAACTCAGCAGAGTTGGTCCAGTTCATAACTCTTAATCCCACACTCCAGGCTACAGATCATTTTATGCCCTCAAACAGCTGCAACTCACTATCATGGTACCTACTGCAGAGACTCCATTTAAGAGGAAATTTTAAAAACAAACAATACTATATTTCAATCCACATCAAAGGCACCACTTATAGGGACTTGTCTTGGCTTCTGTTGGCCTGCTGCTGGCCTCTGCTCAGGAAAATATAAGATGATCATATACACACACATTAGCACTCAGTGGGAGAAGTTGAATACTCTCTACACACAAAATGCATTTGTGGTAATGAATGCCCAGATCCTTACTGTCATACCCAAGAGTAGTTAAACTAAAATTGCTACTAAAACAACTTTGTAGAACCTGTTACCTTAATGGATGTGATCTTATAGGCTTACTGTGTCTTAACAAGCAGCCTTATATCTATTTGTCTTGCCTAGAAAGTACACTTGCACAATTTAACATTTGTTCCTTTCTTCAAACAGATTAAAGGTTATGGTGCTGAATGATTTGAGGTCCCATTTCTTAAGGTCCAAGCTATCCCCTAGATTTAGATTGGTTCCTAAAAAATCTTCCAGGCTAAATCTTGACAAATGGATAGCTAAATTAATTTCCACTCCTCTTCCCTCTTGCACTGTTTGATACATTACTAGCCACCATTAGCCTTAAAAGCTTCAACAGCCAAATCCAGTGTCAGTAATATAAGCTAAAAAAAACAGTCCATAGTCATCTATTTCTTTTCTCCCAGTCAAATGCAATAACTGAAACTCATTCCCCAGGTCAGAGTTTCATTCCAAGAAAAATGTACAGATGCAATAGAAAAATATTTTTAAACTCGGGAGGTCATAGTTGATTTCTGATTTCTCCAAAAGGAAGTGTTCCACTGTTATCTTTTATCTTCCATAACCAAGATAATCGAATTGTTTTCCTTGTTAGACAGGCAGACTGTCATTCTGTTCTGAGTCACCTGACCCCTTCAAAGCATGTTAAAGTGTCATGCTGGAGACCCTTGAAAGAGAGAAATTATAAACCCTATCTGACTCTACTTTGTCCACCCCGGGAGGGGTGGGGTGCTCTCTGTCTGCTGTCCATCCTCCCACGTGGATAGCCAGTCTTGTGACTTAGATGTGAAGTCTAAGAGGAGAACTTATCTGGGAAGGAATTTTTGCAGACCTTAAACATAAAGAAAGGAGGTTTTGATGTCTGTTTGCCCTATCAACAGTGACAGTAAACCATCAAGCTATTAATAGCATTAGTGTCTCTTTATAAATGAAACAATTTGGGGGACAGACTTAGAATGGGAGTCCTTTAGAGCTTCATTGTGACTTGCTGTAAGATTCCTTGGTGTCTCTGTCACCTTTCATGTACAGTAATATTCTGACCATATTTCTGTTTCAACTCTTGCTATTTTGAAAGTCCCCACCTCACCCCCCCTTTTTTAAAACATCAACTTATCCACATAGTTTCATTCATAAAGATAAATGCTATAATATGAATGAGCAAAATACATAATGTAAATTATCCCTGGAATCTTCTGTTCAATACAGAGACAGCCAGCACTACCTTGGGAAGCTTCCTTTATTGAAATCCTCTCAGAAGCTAGAATAGGAGAAAAGCCTCCTGTTATATTAGGGTTTGGGTTTTGTTTTGTTTTTAACTTCCTTTAAAGTCAGTTGGCTTTGTATGGTAGGTATACCTACATAAAAGTCCCTGTCTCTATGTTTGGTGGTAGTTTTAACCCCTGTCATCCTATTGGATCAAGCTTTTGCCCTGTAATCATCTTAAGAAAATATGTTTTGTGTTTCTCTCTCTTTGGATATTGTATTGTACCTGCTTGAATGCTTCCTGTGTTAGGTGCTTGATGAGGAGTACCACAGGAAGGACTCAACACTGAGTTTTAAACACCCATTAACAGCTTAAATATAAAACTCAGGCCAGGAGGTGTTCAACCTATAGGTTACACAGTACCTGTGACTGTCATAAATTAAAAAATTAAAGCCACCTTAGAATAAGAAATGAATAGCTGTGGGGCCAGATTCTGAAATGCATTTGAAATCCTTTCATAAGAATAAAGTAGGTCATTTCTAAATGAGTTTTTCTCTTTTTTTAAGCACATATCTAATTAAACATTTTCTGTTGTTTCTTGGAAAAGAAAATAGCAAGGTTTTTCTTTTCAGTGGTATCTAAGCACTCAAAAACCAATCTGCCTTGGGGAAAATGATTCCCACCCCCAGGCTCACTTTAGCTTGTTGGTCTAACAAACGTTCTTGTGTCATGGGGTTTCAATCACATAAATAAGGAAGGTGAGTACAGCCTTTATCCTTCGGTGATGTTTTGGGAATATGCCAGAGTGGGAAAACTCAACATCATAGCACATGGCTTCAGTTTCTGAGATTAAAAAGTATACCTTGTGGGCGGGCCACAGTGGCTCAGCAAGCAGAGTTCTCACCTGCCATGCCAGAGACCCTGGTTCGATTCCCAGTGCCTGCCCATGCAAAAAAAAAAAAAAAGAAAAGAAAAGTGTACCTTGTACTTAAGACTGACTCTGTGACCTGACCATCTCAATTGTAATAGAGAGCTTTGCTCCACATTGAGCTGTCCCATCCCCCAGGGCCTTAGCTTAATGATTCCTACTCTATGCTATTGATATTTGCATAGTACTAGGGGTGGATGCTTGTCTAATGCAGGGTTATTAGACATTCGTTCAACAGATAATGAGCACCCATGATATGCACAGCGCTATGTTAGTGCCTATAGAAACAAAAATCTCCTTGAACCCCTTAAAATATGGTTGGGGAAATAAATTCAGCACACTGGGGTTCAATAGGAGACAAATGTAGTATAGGCCAATTCAGTGTCACAGGCAGAAGGTACCATAGAAGATTAAGAAGGGCATCACAGGAAAGGTGGAATTGGATCTTTACCATCAACGAATGGGTAGAATGTGGCCAAGAGAAGAAGGCGTTTTGGGAATTATGGGCCAACTTTACTTCAAGCACCTATCTTCAACATATTTGTATTTTTTTTTTTTGTCTATTATATTCCAGGCACGTATTAAGCCATTGTCGCTAGGAAGTATACATCTCTCATCAAGTAGATTTGGCCTCCACTTTATTAAGACTGTTTTTCGTTCAGCATTTATTGAACATTTATTGAGTGTTTACTGATATGCCAGTGTGCCTGATGACAAGAATATTATTAGGGCATGGTAAATACCCATGGGCCAACTTTTATATAGTGAGCCACCTTTTCAAGTTTCTGCTCCCAAAAGTACACATTCCTGGTTTTTGTAATCACAAATGTCTACATTTTTAGTTTGCTGTTGATTGTAAACCTGTTACAAACAGCATCATAGCCAACAGATTTGAACCCATATTAATTGGGGGAAATGGAAGAAATTAGAATACATACTGAGGTCACCTGCTGCTACATTTTTTTAAAGGAATGATAGCCAGAAAGTGAGATTTTTTTTCTAATGCATTGTTATACTTTCCATAATTTTATTCTCCTTTTTCTCTCTCTCTTTTTTTTTCCTGTTTAAATGGGTAGGCACCAGGAAACGAACCTGGGTCTCCAGCATGGCAAGCGAGAACTCTGCCACTGAGCACCGTTGTCCGTCCTATTTTCCTTTCTAAAAAACAATCCTGGAAATAAGGATTTGCTATGTTTCCATACTACAGTTCTATTAATAATGCAAAAAAATAATAGCACGAATATAAATTTCCGAGGATTAGAAAGTGGTACATGGAACTCAGGTTTAGAAAGTGATACTTGGAGCCCTTAACATTCTTGGTTTAGGGAAATGTGGACTTGAAACAAAGGATACATCCCTCCCACTTGTAACACTAGGTGAATGTTAGGACCTCTAAAGAACCTCTTCCACCTCCCAACTCCACCCTCCTTGCAACACAGTCTTCTATTTCACCTCTGGCCTGCGGCTTCCCCCTTTCTGGCCCTCCTCCCACCCAGCATTCACAAGCTACAAGATACAGGAATTGTATTCCTTGTTAAAGGAAACCACTATACAGATTCCTTTTGTTTTGCAGAACATCTGGTTTGCAAATGAAAAGATCTCTGGGGCACTGCAGCACTAGTGAACAATTCTGAAGAAGCTTTTAACAAAACTTGAAATTGCTTAACAAAAAAACTAGCTCCCCTTCCTGCTGTTCTGTGGCACAAAAATCTCTTCACTCAAAGGGGAGATGACATTAAAGAGTAAGCTTTATTTTTATGGCTCTCCTATTTGGACCTTTTAGCTTTTATTCTGTTCCTTTCTACTTCTCTCATCCCGAAGAAATGGGAGTTTATTTAAAGCATAACCTAAGTGAAAAGAAAATTAAACCAGAAACCAGTAGAAAACAAATTTCAAATTTTAATTTTCTGACATTTATTTTTTCCTTTTAATGTATTTCAAATAAGTCAAAAAAGGTTGGGGTGGGGGCGGGCTACATTTAATACATATGAGCCGGCACAGCACAGCTATAAAAATAAAATTGTCAGGGGAATTCCATGCCTGCCCCGTGTCTAGATTTAAAGCAGCTCCATAACACAAACTGAAGGGGAATTCAATTAAGAAAACCCATTGGCTCCTTATTGACTTTGGTTAAGAAAATAAACTGGGGAGAAGTGTATTAAAATATGTCTGGACTACTTAGTATGCTTTCATTTAAGCTTATGACAATCAAAATGGGAGAATTTTAATTCTTTACAATTAAACTCTGCCTTTGAGCAGTTTGGGTTATTACACTGTGCATTTTTTAATGTACACCTTACTCACACACGCCCCAAAATGCAGTCTTGCAGTAAGTGAATCTGTGCATTGTAAAGCAGGAGCACCACACACAGATCAATTGGGGGAAAAAAGTATTTAAGGTTGTGAATTTAATTTTGTTCTAGGATTTTCATTTTCATTTATGCCACACGTTGTGTTTGAGACCACAGACTAATTTATGGATTAGTTTTAAACCCCCAGTCTGTCACACTCAATGAACAATTCTAAGTTGGAGAGAATCCATATGAAAGGATTAGAATGTGCCACAGTGGAGCTTACACATGACTGTTTCAACTAAATATTGCCCAGCTGCCTCTCATGCAGTAATCTTTTTTTTTTTTTTTTTTTTGCTACTTGGTTAAATGGCTAGTGTCTTTCATTTCACACATTGTCAGAGCCTTTCCATTTTGTAAATATCTTCTAATGCAACACGATACAGATATGAGATTTAATTTATTGAAGACAGGGTCCCATATACTCTTTGTATGGCTGAGAGACTGAGAAAAGAAGTCAATATTAAGTGAAATGTGCATCTTTCACAAAGCAGGGCAGTGCCCTCCCTTGGATTCCTTATTTGATTATACTCATAAAACAGCTAGAGAGTGACTATTAAGACCTTACACAGTTACTGGGTTTGCAAGAACATGGGATTGTTTTTTGTTGATCTTTTAAAATAAATGTAACAATAAATTTGCCCTCATCGTAATTAAAATTAAAATAGAGACAATAGCTCAGCTTGGCCTTTTTAATTTTATACCTAACACCCTCGTAAGTCCAACTCCACTTTTTGTTTCCTGTTTTTCTCATAGGCATAGCTCAAAGATTATTTTTTAAAGGCAGCAATAAAATGAGGTTTTAAAAAGCCTGTGTTAGGGCAATTAGACACTCTCATTTTTCAAGATAATTGCAGCATTTTTAAAGTTATATTGAAAGTTTGCTATTTGCATTTTTCCTGTATACTTTACATGCTATCAGGCAATACGGTGACCTCACAAGTTGATTCACAGAGGCGGGCTTGCAAATTTATCCAGTCTTATGATTAAGATACCCTAATCAATCCTACTCCACAGAGCTGCACTCACTTCAGAGCCAGGGTGTATCTGGTTTCTGCATGAAGTCATAACGCAGTTAGGAAGGAGAATTCGATTCTGTCATAGTGCTCTCCTGTGGGGAGCATAAAGTCACTTCTAAAGAAAAATTTTTTTTTAATTCTTTACTTGAAACTACGTCTCTGTTCGGATAGCATCTTAGATGCTCTTAGAGAAAAGAAATCAGTGACTCTCAAGATATACCCTCAGTCTCGTTCTAAGCTTTGTAGCAAACCTGTGTATCTGCTGTAGATGTCTCCATTGCTGATCATGGTATTGCCATTTCCTGCTACGGTAACTGTGCTGTTTAGACTTGAACGTATGTTTGTTTTTAACTGGTTTAGTACATAATTTTCCTTCTTAACATTCTTTTTTCCTCTCGTTTTGGGTGCAATTGATGGATTTCCCACCCCCAGAATGGGGAAGCAAGAGGCACTGGGAACTTGCCTTCATTTATTTTCTAGTGCCCACATAGGAGCTGACTTCTAGCTTCACTTGGTTTAATTTCATCATAAAGCCAACATAATGTTGTGTTGTAGGAAGACAGTAAATTGGGGTCATTGGTTAACACTGAGATTATTTTTGAAGATTTTTAACCCTTGAGTTTGACTCCACCCCCTTTCTTTCATTTTATGCTAATTACTTACCTGGTTAAAATTAAGCATCTTAAAAGTGCTACTACGAAAATGATGAGCCAAAGTGTTTATTGCTTTATTTTTAACTTTGGAAAGGAGCCAATGCCTGTCCATAAAATGTATTAGCATGCATGTAATTGCTTCTGTACAAATGTGCATTGATTTTGCCCTCCCAAATTTAGAGTACCTCAAACAAATGCTAGACTTGGATGTTTCAACTAAGGAAATATGTGATTGTGTCATGAGAATCTGGGTGTAGATGTTTGAATTATACAATTTCCTGTATTTTTTTTTACTGCTATTTTATTCATACAGACTTGCCTTGTAAGTAAGTATTGTGTTCTTATGCAGTGTATCTTATGTTTTTCTTTCCTTCATCTATTCTTCAGAAACTCAAGTATAAGTTATATTAAGCTGCAGTGTCCTCTCAGACATATGGTTAATTCTGGTTCCTTTCAAGAGCTCTTGTCTCAAATGGCATAGGGTCCTAAAAAAAAACATGCTAATTGAGGGGGAATGCCGGTGTGAATTCATGTGTCATATTTATAAATCAGAAGCACTAGGCTCATTTGAATTTTTTAAAAAAGTTGTGTTTCATGTTCTACTGCATTTAAACATTGCCTGTGTCCTGTCTGAAAGAGTCCTTTGGAGTCTCCTGAGTGCACAGAAATAATTACCACTTAAAAAGCCGCATTATGAAAAAGGGCAAGTATCTCCTTGCAGTTTTAACCTGGAATACCACTTCAGCCCCCAGCTTGTGACTTGATGTGACTAGCTCATGTCTCAGTATCACCAATACTTTCTGGCTTGACAGAGAAAAGATAGGTGGAAGGAAACATGTTTAAGAGGTGCAGGGCTGAGAAGGAAAGCATTCCCAGATGGTTGACAATGGAACGAAGCCAGCCAGAAGAGTGGAATTAAAATAACTATGGGGAAAAGAACGTCTTTGTGTATTTTGTAGATATTTATCCCACTTCTCTAGATGAGAATAAAGAGAAAATTCTTTGACTTGCCTGAGCCCCGAGAAGAACTTCCTGTGAGGAGAAATCAGTATATCAGGCCCAGTGTAGAAGCCTGGAAGAAGAAGGAGAAAACCTGAACAGCATCAGAAATAGAAGAAGAAAGAGACAAGCCACAATTTCTTCCACAGCAAGAGCATCTAGCAATGAAAGCAATACCACATTATCTCCAGTTCTAGCCATAGAAGGCAAGACTCCTGGCAGCTCACCAGCAGTGAATGGGTTCTGAATTGTGAGCAAAAGGATGGCTGGATATTTAAGTTTGAGGAATGTCATATGATCAGAAATGGCATTTATTTGGCAGATTGTGTGGACTTGGGTATTTTTATGAGAGGCTTCTGCTCTTAGATTGTAACATTAAGAGCTACAGAGTGAAGAATGGATTGTGTGTGTGTATAGAAAGTAATCTATGAAAACCTTTAACTTATTCATTCCCATGGCCTCCCAGTTAACTGCACTTTCCAGCTAAACTCTGTTGAAATAATATACTGGATGGAAAACTTAAACTTATATCTGCATCTACAGGCGTCTGAGCATAAGCAGAAGAGTCCCTAAGAGTGATCAATTCAGTGATGCCGAGTTGGCAGACGAGAAGCCCGAGTGCCCGGGTGGGTTGGGTTAAAGCAAAGGCAATGTTTGAATGTATGAATCCATTGTTTAACCAGCCTTCCGACTGAGCTTTTCTGTCGCAGTCCTGGGCCTGGATGCGTTAAGAGCCATTTAGCAGTCACTGAGTTTGCACTGGTGTTTCTCATCACTTTGCATGTTCCCCTGACTATTGACTAGCAAATATATGTGTCCTGGCAAGACCCCCAGAGCCAAAGAATTTACTGTTTTCCTCACTAGCTCGCAGCTTTTGAGCTCAAGGCATGTCCTAAAACAGTGCAACTCACTTCAAATGCTTTTTGCTTTTCATTTATTATTGCTTGTCACGCGATGTTCTTTGAAAGCTTGCTCATATATTATCTGTTCCATTTTTTTTCCATTTTCCCTTTTTTTGCATGCCGTTCCTCCTGTTTCCTCCCTTCCTCCAATCCTCTGTTCCCGTCTGTAGACACAACGGCGACGACAGAACCAGCAGTTCACGGTTGGTATCACATTACTGTTTATCTACTTTCTCAGCGCTGCTGAGAGGCAAGGCAAGCCTGGGAAAAAGAGAAATGTAGTCTTCAAGGGAAATCATGTTTCAAGTAGACCGATCTCATAAATATACCATAATTTTTAAGGCTTGAAAGGATGTTGGGTCTTGTCATTTCTGTTGTGAGTTCAGCAGCCCCGTGTTGCTCTCTGGAATGAGGCTACCTCCTCACTGGCTGGAATGGCATGAGTTTGTGTTGCTTATGGTCCTCTTTACAGATATAATTCCATGAAGCACTGACTCCAAAAAGAAATGCTTACATTAACCTAAAAACTATAGGATTTAGAACTGATTTAAATGCAGTTACTTTCATTTATAGGCTATAGTGCCTGGTAAATTTTGAAGAGCTGTCATTTATGTTACTTAGCTGAGCTGAAGGATAGGTCAGGTAGGAAGCTTTCCTGTACAAACTCATGAGGTGGCAATAAAGATCAGCACTCTTCTTTAGGACAGTCATGATTTTATGTTCTGAACTGTATTTATCCCCACAGTCTCTCACCATTTCACTCTTAAGCCCTGTGTGTTCATATAAGTTCATGTTAACATTGATCAAGAAAGATCTCCAAATGAAGAAAGGCAGCCTATGTAAGTTTTAGCAGCACTAACTGGAATTTGAAAAAGAAAATCATTTGTGTGTGGATATAGTGTAGGCAAAATACTAAAAACGTAAGATTTTAAGCAAAAGATGATAGCAACTGAGTGAGTAAAGTTCCAGAGGGAGCATCAGGCAGCGTAGTTTCCTTTTCCCAATTTCACCATTGACTTACTAGGTTTAACAAGTCTATTAACTTCTCAATGTCTCTCCAGTCAGACAATTAGAATTGTGTTTCATCTGTATATTATGTTTTGAGTTAGCTCAAATCTAACCCTGGCCATAGTGTGCTTGGAGAAGGATATGTTAGTTAAGAAATGGGCTGAATTTTAATAATTGAATCCAAGGGAATTATTTTGTACAGGGCCTACTTAAATCATTTTGCGTGTTACGCAGGGTTAAAATCTATCATTTCAACAGCGAGCGATAGTCATCCAACCCTGCACTGTTCATTCAACTTTAGAGAAGCAGCTCTTCCTAGCACAGACTGACTGCCTTAAATAGACCAGCATTTTAGGACTTACCAGTCAGAAATCTCTAAGCAGCTCCCCCTTGTGTGAGCTGTCCTGGAAAGTCAGGCCTTAATGCTTGGCAGATATTCCTATATCTGGATTTTCCAATCAGGAGTTCTGAGAAAACACAGCAAACTTAAGTACGGAGCAATATTTTCCTCCCCACCCCACCTTCCCCTCACCCACACCCTTTCCTGTCATTGGCACAGAGGGAGAAGTTCATAAAATAAGTTAAAAGGCCAGTTGCACTGACTATCACGAGAAATCAATTAGGTATAAAACTTTCACTTTGGAAGGTAATGCCCCATAATGCTTGCTACATCTTAGGCATTTCACTCCATTAAGCTTAGTTATTTGTAGGTTTCATCATTAATTGAGCACTTCCTGACTTTTATCGATCATTCTCAGAGCTTATTTTAATGTAGTTCAAGAGATCTTGTTCTATTCTTTTCAAGATATTTTAAGTTCTGAGTTACCTGCGTGTAATTAGCTACAAGGTCAAACGTAAGCATAAGATTCCTAAATTCTGTGAGCTATTTGAAGAAAGATTGATCATTTATCTTCTAAGACTCCAGAGTTCTGTTTTCTGGGTCCTTTCATTAGAATCCACAGTTATATTACTCGGAAGGATGTAGGTCTTGGAGTTGGATGGGGTATTGAAGTAGGAAATTTGTTTCCTGCTTTGAAAAAATGTAAAGTTGATTTCGAGGCCAATCCCAATTTTTCAGATATTGTTTTGGTCAGGTCTGTCTCTCTGAAGAGAAGGCGATCTCTTTTGTGGTGTAACAAAGAGGCACTTGGGATAGGACTGTATGCCATTCCTGTGGCAGGGAATGGAGATGCTGTGTCCTGTGAGAAGCAACCACTGTTGTGTTAAGTAGGGACAGTGTTCAAGCCAGTGTTGCCTCAGTAGGATTTTATCCAGTGGTAGTGCATGAGAAATATATCAGCAACCAGACCTAAGAAATTTTGAAAATAAAAAGGAAAGAAAGAGTAGCCCTACAGTATCATTCTTTAAATTGGACTGTTAGCAGCAGAGGAGAGAAGGTTGGTCACTCTATAATGCATTTATAAATGGATCCTCTTGCTTGTCCAAAACCCCCCGTCCCTCCCCGCCATAGCATCCTCCCAAAGGGGTCTCACCACTATTTGAACAGCAGAATCTCTATGAAAGCGAAAGTAATATCTAGAATTTTACTTGATAGAGGGGGAAAAAAGTAACAGGTCAGTTGTCAGGATAGAAAATGGTAGTAATAGAATACACTGGAAATTACAGAGCTGGGAGTCAGATTTCCAAAGAGATGAAGAGATGGAACTAATTTTATTCGCATGAATTGTGACTAAAAATCCAACTTCTTTATTACAGCCACCACTTGACTTGGATTCATTTAAGAATAATCTTGAGATGATCATTATGGTGATCTGGGCCTAGAAAAATGTTCAGTGGCTTGATAACTTGGCAACTTAAATGACAAGACATATTAGGCCAACCAGTCGTGACCATCTTACAGACTTACATTTTTCATATTGGGTTTCCTTCCATATTTCTCGTTTCTTTTAAAAGAAAGAAAAAAAAGCTAATTAAAACAAAAGCTTTCCCTTTGAAGACTCATTCAAATATTTTATTCAAGCTTGTGTTGCTGGAGTATGTATGAAGTATACCAGTTTATGTTGACTGTCTGTTCTTACCAATATCTGATTGGAATCAGCATGTATCGGAAGGTTAGAAATGCATGGGCATGATTCAAAATCAAATGGATTTTCTCCAAAAAGAAACCAAACCACAAGCCACAATGTGTTTTTAAGGATCTAATTGAAAGTAGAAATAAATGTGAGTGTAAGAATGGGATTTTTAGACTAGGTGTGACACAAGTGAACTCCTTTTTGAATAAGGTTATTGAGCATTTGTGTTTTTGGAGCTCATCCTTAAGGCCTGGACAGGAAGAATCCTGTGTTACGTGTGCATGTTGAGCAATGCAAAAAACACTCTGCCAGATCCCGGGACCCCATGGTCTGAAATTGATGGCAGAAATGCATGAGTGACTTGAAGCACGGATGATATCGTCGTTATTATGATTATTGATGTGTGGGTGCGTGTGATGGTTTGTTTTAGTTTATTCGTTTAAATGTGGGCGCTTCCCTGTAAATGTCTTGTGCCTTGTTCTTTTTCTGCCCTGTGTGTCCCCTTCTCCCTTTCTCCCGCCCTCCGCCCCTGTGTGAGGGTTCGGGTGACAGCATGCCCATGGTCTGGAATAGTGCTTGTGCTTTTGCTGCACTGCAGTCAGCTGGCTTCCTCTGGGTTTGAGGTTCTCTGTCTCAGTCTCTCTCTCTCTCTCTCTCTCTCTCTCTATCTCTCGATCTCTATCTCCACCTCTCCGCTATTTTATTACTTTCAAGTCTACCTGCCTTTTTGCTTTCCACCTCTTGTTACATTAGAGGGTGATGGTCTCATGAATTTTTATATTCCAAATCAGTTTTTGAATAGCTTCTAATTCAGTATGCAGTCGTGGGACGATTCAAACCGGGAACCCCTCTGAAGAATAAGTTTTTATTTTCAGTTTTGATTTCAAAATGTTTGGCCTGTGCCAGGTCCATGCTCATACCCCTTGGGTACCTGTCCTCAAATCTCCCTTCCCTTGACTTGTTTTGTAAGTAGCACAAGTCGTGGTAGAATTCTAAAAGCTTATGAAACTTTCTTATCTTACTTTATGTTCAGTTGTGGGAAAATTCTGAAGCCCATTTTAAAGGGAAATGACCAGCAGTGCGCATTATTACAACCGCTATGTCCGCCATCTGTGTGTGTGCCTCTATGCCCATCTCTCTGTATGAGTACATAACAATGGCATTCAAAGGCTGTCATTCAGTCAAGGGACTCTGCAGACATTGTATGTTCTACCCAAGAACAAAGCTAAAGAGGTTATGAATGGCTGCAGGACCTGAAGATTGTGTTTCAGCCTTGATATGCAGTTTGGAAACAATATGCTACTGTTTTAACGGTGTGAACCGAATTTCTGCTAATGGGAAGAAGGGAAAAACTCTCCACAAAAGCTGACAAAGCAGGAAGAACAGGATGACTGAGCTTTTAGATTAAAACTACCGGGGCGTCTGAACTCATGGCTGGTGATGGAAGTAACAGTTTCCATAATATGACCAAGTGATCAAATGTGTGCTGCTTAGGTAAGAGAGAGACCATCGCCTACTTTGTTTTTCATCATGGGAATGGTACGAGGGCCAGTGGGCTTTATTTAATCATACTTTGTTGAAATTTTCTGGGAAAAAAATGATACCCTGGTATACTATTAATGGATCAGCATTTACATTTTGCTTGACCTTGACCTTGAATTTACTTAAATATCTCCAGGATTTCTTATCATTTCTAATTTTCTCAAGTTTTGCTGAACTGCGTTTAAAATTGCCACACATCACTTTTAAAAGCCAGAAATACCCATTGAAAAGGAGGAATAACAACTGCAGAAGCACTGCCTGAGAAGGTTTAGGGTATATTACAGCACATTGTACCACCAGGAGGATACAAAGTGCACTGTCTCTGCTGAAGACACGGTTGTAGTACATATATTAAATTGCCATGTTTGCACCTCAGGATTTTATCAGTTGTTTAAAAAATCCCATATGGATGAAAAGTAAACTCTCATTTGTTAAACAAAACTTAAAGAATACATTTTACTTAGAAGTGAAGAGAAAGAGCTTTAATGGATGATATGAAAGTTTAAAGAGAAAAAAACCATGAGTTAATTTCCCACTTATTCTTAAATTGTGAAGTTTCCTTTTGAAGAATATTCTCTGCTTCATAAAATTCATCTTTGTCTTTTTCTTTGAGAAAATGAGAGGTGTATAATTTCTAACATGAAAGAAAAATACTTAACCCAAGATAATTTTAGCAGGTAAATTGTACTTATCCTTATTTGTAAAGTCTTCACTAAACTCTTCTTAATATTTATTCAGAAATGATCAGGATACAGCAGAGCACTATGGATTTATAAAATATAATAGTGCAAAAACAAATTTAACACACTAACCTAAACGTCTTCCCACTTTAGAGCATAATCCATGCTGAGGATTCCAAATGATTTGGTATATTTTAAACTTTATACCATTAAAAATGACAGTTTCATCTTTAATGAGGTGTATATCAACTGTCTGTTGCTTTTTAATGGGAAACTTTGCATTTCAATGATCTTTCATAAACTTATTTGTCTTTTTTTTTTTAATTAGTTTTCTAATGCTCTCCCAAAGGAAACAAACCCTCAGCAGTAAAGCTGCCTACTTGAAACATCCTTGTTTAATATGATTCAGTGGGTGCCAAGCATGTATGTAGAATGCTTTGATATTCATTGAGCCACATTTAAGTGAGGGATTAGTCTTCTGAGAACGGCAAATTCATAATTAACTACAGAGAAGTACTTTATGTTGCCCATTTATAACAATTATTCAAATAATTGTATTCATCAGTCTTTATGCAATGGATAAAGCCAATTAGAAATAGAAATACTTTCAACCAATCAAATATCAGAACAAATGGCTCTCATCCATACTTGGTTGCCTTTGTAATTCACTACTTTCCCTTGAGTTACCTAAATCTATAATTTGGGAATACCTGTGGGCTTGAAATCCTCCCATTTTTAATTACCTCCTGCCCTTGAATATTGGCACCCAAGGGTGGTGAAGAAAATTCTTCTCCCTCAAGAGTTGATAGTATGACATCCTCCTTTCACAAAAGCAACCCTGTTTATCAATATTAGGTCAGTTTCTATATTAAGCAACTTAGAAAATCCAAGTTTTTAGTGACCATTTGCCCCCGATCATTTTGGTTAAATTGCATGTTCTAAGTGGTGTGCTCAGTTTGACATTGTTTCCAGAGCATTTATTTTGGTTGCTTTTTTACTCTGGTTGGTAGTTTACTGAGCATTACTCCCAAATCATTAATTCAGCGAATACTTACAATATACCTTGTGCTTGGCCTTAGGGGAAGGGAAAAAAAGAAATAAGACATGTCCTTCCTTTCAAAAACCTTGCAGTTTAACAGGTCTACAAATATCTACAAAAGTGACAAATCTCATTAGAGAAGTCTGAGCACCCCGTTGCGTGAATGAGAGGATTGGGGGCAATTAGATGGGACTTTGAGCTAAACAATAAATAAAGCACAAATAAAGGTCTTGTTTGTCTTAACATTTTTATATTTTTAATAAACTTCGCTAGAGAGCCAGCCTGCAAATAAAGCAGGAAGAAATGGAGTCCATCTCCTCCCTGAGCCTCCCATTGTTTATCAACTCTCTCTTCACCTCTTTTAATTCCAATCAGAGCTAAGAACCCTCACCAATGGCCAGCACTGGTGGTGATGGGGATACAGGCATTTTAAGCCCCCACTTGATTAGCTCCTGACCTAACTGCTTTTTCAGCTTTGAGGGTTTTATTTTTCAGGAATACCATTGATTTATGAAGTTCTCTTTTTAAAAAAACCATTTTGCGAATCAGATTTTCTGATGATGGCATAACCTGCAATCTAGCTACAGTTAACAGATGCTGTGCCATTTTGAAATATGTAATCCAAGATAATCATAAATTGGTAATGACCTGTATTTGTCAGTATTGGCAAAAGATTTCAATTTACAGTAAAACGTGAAATAAAACTTACATACATCAGTATGTAACATCTAAATGCATTTGTATTAAAGAGCTGTATCAGAACATCGACAGCTAACAACCAGGCTTTATTTTTTTTCTTTCCGCATGCTATTATGAATGAATGGTTTTAAGCATTCACCTTCATGTTTCATGTGCTTTGAACAGTGGAGACTGAGGACTCTTTCTGCCTCAATTGTATAGCGATAATGAAATGAAATGATTAGAGAATTGTACTTACAGTTTGATATATTCAAGCTATCCAAAGAAAAGAGAGAGAGATAGCAAGAGATTTGGCTCATGTTTTTTAAGAAATTCATCCTCAGTTCTTAAGTGTTTTGTTTATGTCCCTCGAGGAATGGAAAGAAAAACGATTTGTTTTTACTTGTAAGGCCTTACTCAGTTGCCCAATTCGGCAGAAGAACTGGACAGTGAGGACCTCTCAGGTAAGGGCTAGTCATTAGGTAAGGCGCTGCAGTGTCCAACCTGTGGGTGCTCTGTCCACTTCTACAAAATGGCCATTTGATTTGCTGAGCAATCAGTAGGTGGTTGTGGATTTTCAGACAGATTTTTCACTAACGCTCTTTCTTCCTCCCCATCTACCCACTTCTCTTCCATATGGTAGTATTTACATTTCATATTGGGGCCAGGGCTATTAATTCCATGGAGGGAAGTTAACCTGGGGTTATACTAAAGCCACTCTATGAGTATTTAGTGTCTTGAAATAATTTTTACATCCTAAATATGTGTTGACTCAAGAGAAATTTTGTCACGTAAGTTTAAAGGTGTTGGATTATGTGACAAGATCTGTTAAAAAGAAACAGAAACACATTGACCATCTACTTCTATGGAATAGACTAGAAAAACTCTCTTAGAGTTAGGGATGGGAAAGAGCAAGGAAGAAGGGGGAGTGGGGGCAGTTGTTTTGTCACACACCATGATGTAAACTAATTATCCACCTCAGACCTTTTTCACAGCACACTGAGCTCTTGCAAAAGTAGTTTTCATGCTTGATTCCAGGATTTAGGTGTTACTAATCCAGAATAAGAAGCATATCCTAAAAAGGAGGGAGGGAGGAGATTTAAAGTGGTCAGAGCTAAACAATTATATGAGCTCCCATGATGTTGTGGGACTTCTCTGCCAAAGAGCTACAGCTTCTTAAACATTTTCATCTGTAATTTCTGAATAAGTCAGTAATCAAGGTCCCTTCTTTATCATTGTCATGGAGATACTAAGGCATAGAATTGCACATGCTAACTCTATTCCATATTGCCCCTTCCTGGAGAGGCTTCACTGCAGCTCCTGTGAGTAGTTGGTTGTTGAGGTACAGACCTTAAAAGATTAAGTCTTTCAAAATTCAGTAGATTTATTGCCTCATGTGTGCTTCTGTCAGACCTCAGAGATGCCTTTAATTTTCTAAGTAGCACGGCCCAGGTTTGGCTCGGCTGTTGGATTTCTCCAGAATGTAAGCTCCACCAGGCCATGTTGCTTGCTTTTGTTCACTGCTGTAGGCCCAGCACCCGGCCGTGCTGTGATGTGGTAAGCACTCAACAGATACTTGTTGGATGAATAACAGAATCCCAAGGAACTTGGATACATCTATAGGAGGATAGTTAGCAAGAAAGATAGCTAGGCCACCAAGGGAGTGATTGTTTCATTATTGCCTCACTCGTATTTGTGGCATATTTAGAGAAGTTGTAAAAACATTAGCCTGATTTTCTTTTAAAATGACAGTAGATGAGTCCTTCTCCCTACTTAAAATATAATACTGAAAGTAAGTAATTTCTGCTTGCATTCCTGGTTGCAGATGGTCGCAGTTCTGATACTGACCCTAAATAAAATGATTCTGACACAGTGACCCTGGGCCATTGGATCTTCTCATCTCTCATTATTAAGAAAGGACAGACTTCCCGTGGGCTGGGTTGCTCCTGATCTCTCTTGGCTTATTAGCCAGGCAATGATCACTCAGATATGCAAAAGACAGTTTTCCCTCTTAAGGAAAATGTGACTGAATCAGCCATGCACCCCTTCCATCAGTATCATCAGTTAGGAATCCTCTGGGTCTCTCAGCTCTGCACCAGTTCTAACAATCACCCCTAAGTCAGGAACAATAAACCAACAACTGTTTGTGTTCATAATAATCCAGTTAAATTAATAATTAAGTTGTCCCCCTCCCTCAACTGCCTCCAGGAGCACTGCAGTCATTCATCGCTCAGGAGCCGTGAGTCATGTAGAACACTGATGAACTACCAGGCTGGGCTGGGCCGCCTTTGCATCTGGTTTGATGAACTAATCAAAAACTGATTAGCACCTTTGTTCAAAGGGGATGCTGATTAATCAATTACTATTGATTGTGAGCTTGGCTTCCCTCGGCAGCAGAGACATCCGAAGGAAAAAAAAAACAACCAATAAAAATTGAGCAGCTGTCATAGTGTTTAAATTTATTAAAACAAAATACATTATTTTTTATGAAGCTGTCTTGAAATGGGTCACTGAAGGGGAGCATATTGATTGAGAAAGGATGAACTTCTCAAGTTTCTGTAGCCTAGAGACTGAATTCAATTATAATACAAGACAAACAGGTTAACACCCGTCTTAAATAGTCCATCAATAAATTAGAGTAGGTGTTGCACATTTAATGCTAAACTGTGGTAATGAATAATATTACCATCCATTCCCTGCTGCATTTGTGTAGAAATTTCATCCTTTCTGTATTATGGATCAATGTTCCATACCAAATTTCCTTCCAAATAATGACGATCTGTTCTCTTTTCATCCCCTCCTGCCCCCTGCCCCCACTCGCTGGTGCTGCCTCAGTTAATAACATTTCCATAAGCAACATATGGTGCTTCATCCTCACCCAGCAAAGCAAGTTGCCCAGCTGATCCTCCTCTTTAATCTGCATTAAAAAACTGTGCTTGTGTGTAGTTCAGTGATTTAATTATTGGCAGACCTGGGGAGCTTATCCACTTCTACTCTGAACGCTTTCATTTACTTTTTGGGTGTTAACTTTATTGATGATGGATCCACAAGAGTTCTGAATTGTTTTATCAATTACATCTGCCGTTGCTTGGTGACAGCTGGTGGTTATTGCCACCCATGTGGAATAGAATGGCTTTAAGCATATTTATCCCTCTATTTTAAAACTTTTAAAAAATGACTCCAACTGTCTCTCTCCCTTCAGCAGTGGAAGGGCCTTCGGGAACTTTGTAGTGGAGTGGGGTGGTAAATATACAGAGTGCCAGAGAATGGCCCTCCAGCATGATCAAAGCCATCCATCAGTCTTCTGCTCTGGAAGCAAAAGCACTGACAAGAAATTCCAGAGCTGTCATGCTTCCCCGAGACCTGTTTTCAACTCATGCCCTATGAACTAGAAAGCAATCTGGAAAAATCCTACATTTCCCTCACAATCCACAGAAACTTGTGGGGGGAGGTCAAATTCTAAAATGGCTTTGAGAACTCTGCCTAGATATTACTGAGGAATCTTGTCTCCTAAATGGATTACAAATATGGGCTCAACCTATAGTGTAAATTTAGATAATGGAAACACAAAAAAAGACTTTGAACCCAGACTATCAGTTCTGGGATGAGATATATGGCCATCTGGATGCTCTGGGTATCCTAAAAGTCTGGCTGAATTTGCTGGAAATGTATGAGAAACTGTCAATCAATGTAACATTTTGGGGGACTCTTTCCTTACTGACCTACATATAGAATGGTGGCCCAGATTTGGCAAACAAGCTACTTCATCTCCCTGGGTAGAATAAAAACAACAATAATGATAGTAAAGAAAACAGCAAAAACCAGCTGGGCTGTGTAAATGCATTCAAGGTCTGTTCATGGCCCAGAAATCTAAAGTGTGGTATTCAGCTTGTATTTGTATGTACTTTACAGCTTAGAAAGCTCTTTCACTCATATTATTTATCTCATTTGATCTTTATTCATTCAACAATCATTTGTGAGCACCTTGGGTGTGCTGGGCGGTGGGCTGGGCAGTAGGGGTGCAGCAGTGGACAAGCATAGCCAGGAGCTGGAGCTGCTGGGGTGTCACATGCCAGCTCCATGCCCCTTAGAGTTAGGTTCTAGTTAGGGAGATTGACTCAAAACACAGGGTGATTTCAGACAGTTACAGTTACAAATGCTGTGCAAGAAATAAAGCTAGACAAAAGGAAAGGGAGTGACCAAGGGCCCAGAATTTACTTTGGAAAAGCCCATCCAGGAAGGCCGTTGGGGCAGAGGAAGACCTGCATGAGAGTGAGCCAACCACAGGCAGATTTTCATGAAAATCCTATGAGATTTATTAGGGAAGGTTGTTAGTTTTAGAAATGAGGAAACTGGGTCTCAGGAGGTTGAGTGATTAACTTGGGAAGTGGAAGTCAGAATTTGAACACAGGCATTTCTGCCTCTAATGAGCTAGAGGCCTTTGTTTAACATGGCCATCCTTTCCCTATGAAATCCACAGCTTCCTTTGCTCTGGAATCACCTTTCTTGGGAATCCTTTTCAACTCAATTTGTGCACTCAGGGAATAAAGGAGGAAAAGGCAGACTCTGTAGTTCATTGGTCATAGAGTCACACGGGCTGACTGCCTGGAAACATTTCTTTCCACTATTGAATCAAGCCCTGTCCCCTTCAAAGAAGACCCAAACTCTGCTGTTTTCAGAGCTGCTTGTCCCCAGTGACTTTCCTAAATTATGGTATCAGTTGCCCCCTTAAACGTTCCTAAGTCCACAGGCAGGTGCTAGTTCAGAAGGGGTTAAAACATGAAGATTCCCTTACTTTAAAACAGTTTAGTATAAGGCAGCCCACTAAAAAACTGTTTTGGTCCATGCCAGCTTGTTCATGGCTTTCCCACAAAGAGACTTTGAACTTCACGGCATCGCTGATCTTTCACATAATCCAACATGTGACTTTTTTCCCCTCCTGGGGAGGAAGGAGAGCATCAAATAGAGGCTTTTCCCACAAGCTCAAAAGGGAGGCAGGCCACAACGCAAAGTGTAAACTCCACCTCTACAGGTTGGACACTGCTTTGGGGTGACTTCACCATATTCATTGGTCCATCCTCCTCACACCCCCAAATGCCTGAGGTCCACTGAAGCATCTTTCTCCAGAGAGAGATTCTAGTGGGCAATATGTGTGTGGAATTACTTTACAACTCTGCCCTCTTTATCAGATGTATACTTCCTTAAGGAAAACTCTGGTATCATCCTCAGTGTCTTCCTGCTGCTTAAAATTGGAAGCAGTCACATTTCTAAGTCCTTCTTATCAGATGAGTAGAAGGGACTCATAAGCCTACCTTTTGGTCTCTCTGGTGATGGTAAATGCCTTGGGAGAATTTGCATGCTGTTGCATCGACATCATTTCCACTGTTGGTTAAATTAACTAAATCAAGGAGCTTGAGAGGAAAAAAAGTCAACATTAAAAAAAACAGCAACACGTAGTTGCTCACATTTAGTTAATAACATGTATTTTATATCATGATACTCAAATGGTATACCTGAATCATAACTTGGACTAGATGGCCTCCTGCTGCCACCCCCACATGCCTTGTCCACCTCAGAGGAAGCTAGGTCATCAGTTATACGGTGTCCATTCTGTATAAATGAAAAGAAAGGGCTTGGTGACTTCAACTCAGCAAGTATTTCTTGGGCACCTTACTTAATATCTGTAAACAATGCTGAATATGCAGCCTTACCCGCACCCCCAAAGAACTGATAAACTGTTTACCTCAGGTCTTCAATAAAAGGTGGGACAAAGCCCTTCCTTGGGCTTTAATGCAGTAAATTTAAATTTGGAAAACATTTATCTAGTACCTCAGGTTTGCTGAGCTCTGAGCCAGATATCCATTTTCATATTCAGCAACACAGTGATGCCTCGAAGCAATCCACACACATGTACAATTGTGCTACGCAGTGTCTCAGAGCGGCAGGGTGACCTGCCTGAAGTCACAGATAAGGAGTGAAGCCCAGCTTTAACTTTGGTCTGACTGCAAGTCCAGGGCACTTTCCACTGGGCCAAGCAGGAGGAAGAGATCCTGACTCTTTCTGCATCCCCTGTTTGCACCTGTTTCCAGAGGATAGCTGGAGGCAGTAATGGTCATGGCTGTCTTAGGAGAGAGTCCTGATCACAGAAACAGCTAAAATCAAAATCTATGTACAGTACTTCTAATTTAAATAAATGCATATTGAGCTCTGGGTGGCACGATGATGATCACTGCAGTTTTCCTTTAAGTAGCTTAACATAGTTACTTTGAAATGTGAGTATAGTTGCAGTTACAGTGCTGAAATTAAATGCAGCTGAAACGTAGTACTAGTCGCCTGGGATGCTGTATAGGAATCTTCATGATTTCCTTTCCTTACATTTATTCCTTCCCTCCCATTTTCCAAGAAGATCGAAAAGAAAGGTTATGCTGCATAGAGGCTAGTGTGCTCCATTATATATTAACATCTTAATGGGAAAGCTGTGCATGTACTGTATACATTTACTACTCTCTGACAAGAGGGAATTAAATGTCAGAAGGATTTGTAGCATCTATAATTGAATTGGTGCTGAGAAAAGCAAATCTTAAAGAAGAATAACATATTAGGATTAGCAAATAATGTGGCGTTTTGTCAGCGCATGCCATTCAGTTTGTTCCCCTTCAGTAATAAAGTTGTGCTTTTTAAAATGCACACTTATTTTTGTTGCCATAGACGGGCACTACAATAGGCAATGAGAATGAGTAGTAACATTTTTCAGACGGTGCCAGGTTTTCTTTTTTGAGGTCAGATTTTGTTTTCGCCTCGGATTTGGAAAATCCACTGTCAGGCTTTTTACTTCTTTCTGGTAAGAAGTAGCAGATGACATCATAGTCATTTAGCTTTCTCTGAAATAAACTAATCCCTATAGCCCTTGGAAGCTGGAGGCAGCATTTCCATTATAAACATGTAAGTTTTTTGTTAAACTGACTTGGTCAGAAAAACTTCAGCCCAGGAAAGGGACTAAAACTAAACTGAGTAACAAAAGGTTGCAAAAATGCAACAATTCTGTTTCTCTGGGCATTTGTGGAGACAAGAATTGCAGAAGGTTGAACATCTGAATTGTCCAATAAATGGAAGTAGGAGAATGAATATCATTAAAACCTCTCTAAGTATTAATTTTTTAAATGAGACCTTAAGTATTTTATAACCTATGAAAAGTGCAGATATGTGCATGGAAGGGAGTCTGTGACTCTCCAAGTTTGCTAAACAAGCCAGGGATATTTTGAAAATGTTGAAGTAAGCCAATTCAGTGTGGTTGTCACACCCTGTGCCTTATATTACCGTCCATTACCGTATCACACTTAAGCTGCTCCAGAAATAGAAAACGGTACCCCTTTGGAAAAGGGACTAAGCTCAGACTTTATGCAGCTTTGGGCTCCAAGATTGATAGGCTGCAGAAAGTGATGTTTCTGCTTAGTGATTTCCTCTGCAAAAGTCCCTACTTGCCAGGAGCTTGTCTAGGATTTGCTGACCATTCCATGGTTTTCCATGGATCCCTGCCTTTGGCAACAGAGTCTCCCATGCTTATTGCAGATCCATGATGATGGCATTTGCATGGCAGTTAATGTTACAGGTCTCATGCCAGTAGTAAAGTAGCCATAGAAACCAGGATCTGTCTGTTTAACATGGAGTGCTACATTAAGGATGACTGGCAAGTAATTGAGGAATGAAAGCAAGTAGAGAAAGAGGAGTCTCCTAGAGGAAGAGGAATGGAGACTAAGTTCCAACTAGGAACCACCTTTCTTGTCAGGCCCTGGGAGCAACCGCCTTCAGAACCCCTCCTTCATCTTGTCCATGAGGAATGGGTTGGACCAAGTCAACCAGTCCAAGCAAAGAAATCTGAGCAGTTTGGGGCACCATTATCAGGAATTTATTTGAATTTTTTGTCCTTGAAATTTCAAGGATGTTAAAGTCAGCCCAGAGTGGTTGAAGCTGTGACCCAAGCAATAGCCAACTTAACATTCTGCAAGCAGCTCATAAATTCTCACCTGGTGCCAAGTTGTTCCAGCTTTTTGCCAAAAGAAAAGCTAACTTACGAATACTAAATAGCTCATGATTTATCTGTCCTTAAAGAAACTTAGGTCACACTTAGAGTCGAAGAGATGGCCACAGAATGTGACAATACAGGCAGGAAGGATTGCAACGTGCTTATGAGCTATGAGGAGCACCTCCCAACATCTACAACATGCACCTAAAATTCAGACTCACTAAATGACTAGCCTAATTTGCTTGAAGTCACGTGAAATAATTTGTATGCGATTCTTATCTGCAGCTGTGCTGTGTTACCCAAACTTGCTTGGTTTTTCAAGGCTAGAAGAACTTTTATGTGTAAGCATACACCAAGCAGAAACACGCTTTTCTTTTCAGGGTAATGGGACAAAGCTTAGTCAAGAACAAGAAAGCACTACCTTCTAAACCAAGGAGACGTCCATTTGCCTGAGGATCGGACATCTGTTTAAGTGCTTTAGGCCCACATGTTTATCTTCCAGTTTAGAAGGTGGGGGTAGTTGTAGAGTCTGACTCTGGCCACCGTCTTAGGCTTGTTTCAAAAGGGAGCCAGAAACCTGGAGAGGATATCCCCAGGAAAGCAGGCAATTCATGGGCCTGAGTGAAAGGCTCTGTACCTTAAGAGGAGCAAGACCTTTGGTTGATGGAAAAAACAATAGACATTCCCAAATTTTTACTCAGAAACCATTTCTCAAGGAACTGGTCAGAGCTCCTGCCTTGTGAGCAGCATAGGAAAAGTCAGGCAGCCAAGGGGTTTTGTCAGAGCCATGCTCCTTTTGATAGTCTAGGTTTCCTGAAGCTTCCAGATTGGCATCCTACTCCATCAGCCCATTTCCTCTTTGCGTATTGGCTTGTGCTATCACTTCATATCATGAGTAAGGACAGTACAGCATGCAGGTACAGGCAGTTCTCATCCAGTTGCAGGTAACTAGCTCTTCCCATCTCCCCCTTCCTTGGGCCAACCAAAAGCACCATCAAAACTCACCCACCCACCCCACATGTGGAAACAAAAAGGAAGAAGTAAGATGAGTCTGGAAACAGCACTGTTCCTCACAGAGGAGGGCAAACCATGACAGAGGCTCTAGTGAGCAGGCTCAAATCTTAATATCTCCCATAGTAAACCCAGGAGGTGGGAGTGGGGGGCGGGAAGAGGTGGGAAGAGTTCATATCTGGAAGGGTTCCCTGTAAATTAAACAGGTAGCTTCTGTGTCCATCTGTAGTAATTGAAGGCAGGAAAAATGTCTCAGTGATTAACTGGTAGTAGTAAACTTTCTGATGAAAGTGAGTATCAGAAGATAGCTGGAGAGATTACTCTTATGAATGAGTATTTGTAAAATATGTATGTCCTTGAGGGTGGGGACAGTAACTAGAACCTAGCTCTTTAATTTGGGCTAAGTGCAGGGAAAAAAAAATAGCAGCACTGAGCATATTGAATTCTAAGTTCAGGGGAAGCAAAAGCCAAATGAATAGTTTTGACTCAAGAAATTAATCCCACAGACAGATGCCCTATGAGGTATTTTGGTTTTTATGGGTTTGCTTTCTCTTCTTTGGCTTCTAGAGTGTTGGCAGTCTTTTAACAATAGGCATGCAAGAGTGACTTCCCCCAAATGGGCTAAATCTGTGCCTGGAACAACTTCTCAAAGTGCTTCTCTGTTCTCAGTCTTCCCAGACGGGCCCTTTCTTCACCTCTTGCCTCTTTCCCTTCTCTTCAGTATCTGCTATCACTTTATCTTCCTCACCCGGTCCAGGGACAGACTTAGTTGAAAGGCATCATTTTCAATAGGCCTGAAGCTCATGGCAATCGGAGATTATTAATTCTCATTCCCATAAGATCCCTTCTTTTCACGGCTTCCTGATGAAAACACCATTTGCTGGCTTTTCTGTTACTTTTGCCCCCCCCATCCCCTGAACAATTCTGAATTTGTTCAATGGGGACAAGAGTCCCCAGCGGATAAGCCCACTCCTCCAGTCGACCCCTGGGTCCAGCAATGTCCGGCAGCATCCCACGGGGAATACTCCCTCCAACAAGCTCTGTTGTCTTTAAAAGAAACAAAAAGTTTCTACAACTGAGTTTTGCCTTGTTGAGATGACTTCCAAGACAGTGGAGGCCGCAGCATCTGCAATCGGCCACACTTTCAGCCGAGGGGGGAGATTCCTCTCCTCCACGTGTCAAGTTGAGCTGATTAGACATGCTGCTGGGGGGCTCGCACGTCACCGAGCGGAGCACCAGCTGGCTGCAGTGCGCTCTGCCTCCAACCCAGGCCCATTCTGCAAATCAGCTCCCACCTTCCGGGTGGCCTGGGCAACCTGCTGCTGCCTCTGATTTGGGATTTTTGTTTGGGTTTGGTTTTTGTTTGTTTGTTGGGATGGTTTTTGTTTTTGTTTTTGTTTTTGTTTAGTCCTTCCAAAGGCAGCTTAATGAAAGACTTTAAATGCTTCATTTTTAAAATTTAAACTCTTTTAATTAAAGCACTTTTCATGGAAGCCTTGGTCACGAGTTATTTCCCCACATCCTCCAGTACTTAATCTCAGAGCAGAATTGGAAATATCGATAGAAAGTGTAAATCATGCCCTCCTGCTGAAAGCGTTGTATCAGGTTTCGGCTCAAAAGAGCACCATTACCTTTAGCTGTCACGGATCTGTACACTTGATCGATAAACTTCAAATATTATTAGAGGTGGAGGCTTCAGAGATTTGCTCTGTTCTTTGGAGAGAGACAGAGATAAATCTTTCTTAAAAATTGACTTGAATTTGCACTCTCAGTCTTCCTGGTGAAATGCATTTCTCTTAGGCGTCCAGCAACTGCAAGGGGGACAGATTTATAGGCCATGTGCTTCTTGTACTGAAAGATTTAAATGGTAAATCCTTCACATATGACTTCACAAATCATGTAAAGTTAAAAGATTTTTACCGTTTCTGTTGCTGCTGTGCTTAAATTGTAAGGTACAGCTAGTAAATCATTTTAATGGAGGTGTCGTACTTGACTCAATAAAAAAAAAAGACAATGGTTTAGCTTCCATTCCAAAATGTTAATGTATTAATCAACAGGAGAATAATTGTTTTTTACTACATTATAAATCTCGGGTGCCATTAGGATTTCAGCAAGGGGTGATGTAGCCACATTCCTAAATTAAAATTGTTTACACTGCCATACGTCCATTCTACATCGCCATAGCTCATTCTGGGTTCATTTTGGAGTTGTTCCACAGCCAAACATGTCATTGCTCAGTCGGAAGAAGACATCCTGAGGGAGTGATGCTTATAAAAGAAAATTAATTGCATTGTGAGGTGTTAAATAAATAAAATAAAAACTGTCTGTGGCAATGTACGATTATTCCTTGCTGTCGTTTTTGAAATAGGTTTTTAGGTTTTAGATTGAGGCTTACTCCCTCGTACATCCTAAATGCAGCAGGCATGTCGCTTGTCTTTAGTCTTATAATCCTTGTTTTATCTCTAGGCAACCACGGCTTTTGAGCTCCTTCTATGAATATCCCTTCGAGGGAGTAAGTCACGGGGTGTCTATAGAAAGGTGCCATTCAGAACGCCCCTTAAATCGTGGGGTGGCCTCGTTAATTAAGGTCTGCAACTACGTATAGATGGCGTGAACGCTGAGACTAGGTCAGGACCGGGTAGATTTCTTCCCTCCCCACCTCCCTGAGCTTGCTCTCCTTACATTAGTCCTCCTGTGCTGCTTAAAGTGGAATTGCCTCATGGGGAGAACAGATCAGCTCAGCACTGGACAGGTCAGTCTGTCCCGCTCTGTGGAAGTTGGTCCACCTCGACTGTTCTCTCCGACTCCTCCATTAAAAGGAGAAGTTGCCCTTCTGACCCTGGAGGCAGTGTCACCAGGGCTCCTGGTGTCTTGTGATAAGCTCGACATCCTTCTCCTCTTCTGATCTCCACAGATTCCCGAGCAGGAGAAGAAGGCTCCATCCGGGCGGTGGATCACGCCGTGATCGGCGGCGTCGTGGCGGTGGTGGTGTTCGCCATGCTGTGCTTGCTCATCATTCTGGGCCGCTACTTTGCCAGGCATAAAGGTAAGCGGGCGCTTTGGGCAGCAGGAGGCCTCGGGTCACCACAGCCCCTGTGTGTGGGGACTTTGGAAAGTTGCCCTGGTTAGGGAGTTTGGTCAACATGGCCACACGTTCTGTTCAATTCCTGAAACCGGGAGAGAACAAACCAGAAATCTTAGCAGCAACTGATTAGATCTCTGGGAGTTGATGAGTCAGGATTTTTTTCTCTCAGTATAAAGCTTTCTAGATTTGTTATTCTGCAAACCCACAGATGGGGATAAAGTTGAAGATGATAAAGTCGGGGCTGGTAGGAGAGGTGTGGTGTGCCACCCACAGAGATGAATCTAGGGAAAGCATACCCACATTCTACTGTCTCCAGAAGGCAGGCAGACTAGCACCGCTCCCTGGCCCCGAACTCTATAAGCTGGTCACGGCAGCAAGAATGCCTCCTTGGTTTCATGTGCCCAGGTTAAAGGAACTCCTTTGGCTTAAAAGCCACATAAATATGTATTTTTTAAATCATCGGTGCAATTGATTTAAATTGCCATTAATCACCACTTCTCAGCTGTGCAGTCTGGATGGGCAATCACCGTTCCCAACGCTCCTCCTCCCTGCCCCATGCTGCTCTCATCCTCTCCTCGCCCTTTGGTAATTTATGCGTCCTTTCCTTTGTCAGCCCTTGTCTTGCTCAGATGTTTTGCTCAAGCCCTGTGCAAGGAGCTTGGGGGACTTTCATACTTCCTAGTGTTCTAGGCTCTTGCATACTGCTTGGCTTTAGAACTTGGGTTTGGGGAAGGTTTCTTGTCGTGATGAGGCCTAATATACTTGACAGCTGCCTTTAGGATACCCAGTGCCCATCTCAAGCATAAAACCATTTGAGACTCTCAGAGTTGTCTGTGCCTCATCCCCTGCCCGCATGCAGGAAGCAGTCTGCTTGAGGCGAGAACTGCGGGGCTCTCAGCATTTAGCTTGGTCAGCTAGGAAGGTAAGGCTGGGGACCAGGGCAGAAGTCTGAGCAACAGCTGTGGAGGATGGTCAAGACGCATGTGCATCGTTCCACAGGGGAAAGAAGGGTCCAGGAGGAAAACACTGGACCACCTGCTTTCGCAGATTTGTCACTTTGAAAACGTATCGAATGTCTCAGCCTGGTTTTTGAAAAGAATCTGTAAGAATGCAGTATATATAATGGAAGGAGGCTTTTTTTACTTATGATAAGACAAGTGTAAGCTCTACCTATATACCATAATGAGGTGCAGCTTGGTGATGAGAGTGTCCCCAACTTTGTAATGTTCTGTTTGTTGCCAATTAGCAAATCCATGAATCTGGGTCCAGGTTAGAAATACTTTATGAGAGGAAACCACTTGTCATTGAGACAGATCCTAAGCCTTGATTTAACAACTGTTACCATGTAAAATTCTTTTCTCCATCTGGAATTCCACTCTGAAATGGAAGGCATGAGAAAACCAAACATACTCATGCAAGTTGAAGCACATTCTCACTGATGGGTAGGCAGTCAGAATTCACGAAGACCGGAGTCTCTGGTTCACGTAAACGATTTGAGATGACAACAGAAGCATCATCAGGGCCCTAATTCATTTATTGGCTAATTGCTCCTCCTTGCTTTGGTCTTTAACCATGTACGTGCACATGTCTGGTCATTGGTCCTGGGTGTTCACTGTTTACACGTTAGGCAGCAGCTCTCCAGCTTTCTGCATTTTTAGCTCCCACTCATGTCTTCTTCTGCTGACATCCTCTGGTCATAATCACTGCTCTAATGTCTCATTTGCTGAATTATATCGCAGCGGTTCAGTTGGAGTGGTGCCTTTGGAACCCCCGGATCCCCATTTGTTTCACCCACCTCCCTCTCTTCTTCCAATTGTTTTTTCCCCTCTGCTGCCTGCACACCACTTCGGCTGATGATGGCCATAAAGCAAGTTGCCATCTCTGTACCACTTTACACAGCGGCCATCAGACAGTCACGGTGCTTTACCCCTTCATCTTTCAGGTACATACTTCACTCATGAAGCCAAAGGAGCCGATGACGCAGCAGACGCAGACACAGCTATAATCAATGCAGAAGGAGGACAGAACAACTCTGAAGAAAAGAAAGAGTACTTCATCTAGATCAGCCTTTTTATTTCAATGAGGTGTCCAACTGGCCCTATTTAGACGATAAAGAGACAGTGATGTTGGAACTTGCCAGAAATTCGTGTGTTTTTTTATGAATGGGAGGAAAGGTGTGAGACTGGGAAGGCTTGGGATTTGCTGTGTAAAAGAAAAATGTTCTTTGAAAAGTACACTCTGCTGTTTGACACCTCTTTTTTTTTTTGGTTTGTTGGTTTGTTTAAATTTTTATTTCTTCCTGCCAAGTCAAACCTGGATACTTGGATTTAGTTTAGGTAGACTGCAGAAAATTCTGTGCCTTGTTTTTTGTTTGTTGTGTTTTACTTTTTTCCTTTTTTCCCCCCTCCTCTGTGTACATTTATTTCTCCTCCCCCCGCCAAAAAAATTGGAATGTTTCCAAAATCTCCCATTTTGGAATTTGCCTGCTGGAATTCCTTGGAGTTTTTCCTACCCATTTTGTTATTCTTTTTACTTCCTTTTGTTTGTTTTTGAAATAACTGCGTTCTGTTCAAACTTCAGTTTCATAAAAGGAGAACCAGCACAGTTTAGATTTCATAGTTCAGAATTTAGTGTATCCATAATGCATTCTTCTCTGTTGTCGTAAAGATTTGGGTGAACAAACAATGAGAACTCTTTGCTGCTGCCCATGTTTCAAATACTTAGAGCAGTGAAGATTAGAAAATTAGACTGTGATTCAGAAAATGTTCTGTTTGCTGTGGAACTACATTACTGTACAGGGTTATCTGCAAGTGAGGTGTGTCACAATGAGGTTGAATCTGTCTTTAATTCCGTATCTGTAGACGGCTCAGTATAGTTACCCCACACTGTACAGGAAGGTTTGGGGCGGAAAGGGCACCTCCTTTTTCAGTGCCCTAAACAGACCCGACAGGTGAGGTCTATTCCTTTTTATGTAAGTGGACAAATTTGAGTTGCCACAGGAGGGGAAGTAGAGAGGGGGGGAAAGATTGTTCTGCTCTGGTTATTTCTGTTCCAAACGATTCCATCCACCTTTCCCAATCGGCCTTACTTCTCACTAATTTGTAGGAAAAAGCAAGTCCATGTGGCGTGTGACTGACTGAACGGGACAGGTTTGTTGGTTTTGTTTTTTTTTTTTCCCTTTGTGCTTAGTTCGGAAGGCAGTAGGATGCGGCCTGCATGTACTGTATATTACAGATATTTGTCATGCTGGGATTTCCAACTCGAATCTGTGTGAAACTTTCATTCCTTCAGATTTGGTTTGACAAAGGCAGGAGGCACAAAAAAAGGGCCAGTATTGTTCTCATACTGGTCTGCTGTGGATCTCAGTTCTCGAAAGGTCAGAGCAGAGGTGGAAAAACAGCATGTAGGGATTTTCAGTTACTTAATCAAAACTCAAATGTGAGTGTTTTTATCTTTTTACCTTTCATACACTAGCCTTGGCCTCTTTCCTCAGCCTTAAGAACCATCTGCCAAAAAATTACTGATCCTCGCATGATGGCAGCCATAATGCACAGCTACTAAAAATAAGTTCCCGTGAACATACCTTAGACGGGGAGCCTTGGGAAAACGTAGAGGAGTCCAGTTACCATTTCCATTTTTCTAAAGAAGTTGTGGGGATTTTCACTGAGACATCTAGGAAATCTAGAAGTAGTCCTGAAGGACGAAAACTAAACTCTTACCATATGTTTTGGTAAGGCTCCAGACTCCATATAACAGTCCCTATGGAAAGATGGCATCAAAAGATATAAAGCTATCTATCTATATATATATATAAATATATATTATATAACATTTTCAGTGAGTAATTTTGGATTTTGCAAGGTGCATTTTTACTATTGTTACATTACGTGGAAAACTTACACTGATTTATTTAAGGGGAAAAAAGTGTCAACTCTTTGTTATTTGAAAGCGTGTTTATTTTTCTTGTCTTTATTTTGACCTTTGATAGAACCATTGCAATACGGGGGCCTTTTGGGAACGGACTGGTATGTAAAAGAAATTCCATTATCGAGCAGCATTTTGTTTACCCCTCTCCTATCCCTAGGCAGTTAACCAAGACAAAAAGCCACCACCAACATCCCATTTTCAATGAATTTTATAACGTGCAGCTCTATTCCGAGCCCTTAAGCACCGTTCTGAACATAGTGTAACCACATCGAAGGGTGAGAGCCATTTAGCATGTTGTCGGAAGGTTTTTTATTTTTTTCCAGTGCTTTTTAGGGAAAAAAACAAAGACAAATAAACAAAAAAAACCCTAGCATTGCTCATGAAATTGGCATCTCATTTTTGGGACGTCCCATCTTCCTATTTTGAAACGTGTACAGTAGTGCAGTGTTCCTTCTGTAATTTTATGGCTTACAATGTTGACATGTCTCAGGTTCATGTGTTTTGATTGGTGTTTTCCGTCTCAGGTAGATTGCAAAGTGTAGGCCCCACACATTGGAAAAAAAATTAATAAAACAAAGCAAAAACAGGAAATTACGGATTTTAGTTGTATATTGGTTTATGTATTTTTTCTTAAGTATACAGTGCACTGTTTGAAATGTATTGTTGAGTATTACTTTGTACAGGTTGATCACTTTTTTTAGAGTGAAGAAAGAACAAACTTGTTTTTTGTGTTTTTTTTTTTTTTAAGGAATATAAAATAATGAAGGATGTATAATTGATGCCAAATAAGCTTGTTCTTTAGTCACACCGACGTCTGATTTTTCCCTTTAGGCCAGTTCTGTTTTTAAGGTGTACATGGACAATGTTACAGTGTAAGAAACTCCATATCCATATGTTCCCATTCGCATTTTGTATTGGTTCATGTATACCATTTTTACAAAAAAAAAACAAAAAAAAAAACAGAAAAAAAAGAAGTACTATAAAATATCTGTCTTCTTAATAAAAAAAATTAATGTTACAAAGTGATCCTTTAATCGCATCATGGACTTCTTACGAGCACAGCGTACGAGAAGAGATGTGTCTCTGGGCCTGGCTTCCTCCTTCAGGACCTTGCGTGGGGCTGAGCACAGGGGGCAGTAGATGTAGGAGGTGTGGCTGTCGGGGTTTCTTTGAACTGCTTTCTCTCTCCTCCTCTGCTCATCCTCCCTGCCCGTGTTCTCTCCTCCCCTCTCAGCGGACAGGTGGGCCAGGCGCTTTGGCTGAGTCTGGGCTCCTCAGCGTGGACTCAGCGATTTGTGCAGGTGTGCGGGATGCAGCGGTGGCCACCTGGGGACAGGCCCCGCCCACGAAGCTGCCTCTAGCCCTGCCCCCTCCCCCTTCCACCCCCCACCCCCACCAACTCTCCTGTGTTTGGCTGCTCCACCTGTCTCTTCCTTTGGGATTTCGTGTCTTAACAATTCACTCTGCCTTCTTCATTCGAAGTTCTCTCTCCTTTAACACAAAGAAGACGTGCTCTGCGGAGGCCTGGCTCGGCAGACTGCAGAGATTGTTTTCACTTACTGTTTAGGTGGCTGGGACTTTCAGACCCAGGCGGACAGCAGGGTTCGGTCTGTTGTTGTCCTCCTTGCCTTGCAGGCTAAAGTGGTGACTGCTCATAAGCGTTCAGCCTCCAAAGTGCCCTTTCACCAGCATTCACCCAGCTGTGGTTGAGTTCCCCTTTCCCCTCTCAGTCAGCTCATGGGAAAAGCTCAGCAGTAAAAGAAAAGGTAAGCTGCAGAAAAGCTGGGGGCTGTGAACTTCATTTCAGCCACTTGCATCCTGGCCTGGCCTCTTACCCTGTCTCTGTAATCAGATATGCGATTATTGAGCACCAGCTGCATGGCCGGCATTGCGAGAGATGCAGAGAAGTACAAAGGTGGGCTCTGGAGGCAAATGGGGCCATCAGTCATGCCCAAGTGAAAACAGATGACCCTGTGCCAGACACCCAGGATAGAGTTAAGGAGGCCAGAGAGTACAGTGGGAATTTCTTGGAGAAGGGGATTGGTGAAGGCCAGCAAGTCTGACAGCTTCATGGGGAGCTAAGACCCCAGATGGCTCTTAAAGAATGGTTTAGTGGAAAGAGACTGAGTTAAAGGTGCAGAGGAAAATAAGCCCAGCTAGCCTGCTGGTTTGTATTGGAGAATAAAGTGAAATTGAACTGGGAATATAGGGCAGGTTCATTCTTACAGTTCTACTCAAAATCCAGGCAGAGGCGTCTAGATTTCCGTGACTTCTCCCAATCTCTGTCAGAGAGCAAGGAACAATGAGGAACACAAAGTCCTCATATTTATATAAAAAGACCACTATAAGCCATATAAGGGTAGAGAGCAAGAGCACAGGCCAGTGTGAGACTGCGGGGTTCAAATCCCTGCTCTGCCACCTCCTAATTGTGAAGCTTTGGACGAAATGCCCAGCCAGGGATCACCCCAACCTTAAAGGGTTGTTACGAGTTAAATGAGAGAGAAACTGAAAGTGCTTAGCAAAGGAAAGTGCCCGACCCAAAGTGCTCATTATGTGTGTGTTAGTCATAATACCGGATAGAGGCAAATGGTGATTAAAAAAGACAATGGTGGGGCGGGCCACGGAGGCTCAGCAGGCAGAGCTCAGCGACCCAGGTTTCGGTTCCGGCACCTGCCCGTGTGGGGTGGGGGGGGTGGGGGGGTGGGAATAGTTACCTGTGGCTGCCAAGCAGTGGACTCCTTCCTGCATGTATCTGCACCATGCCTTTTGAACCCTCCCTCAGCATTCATTAGTAAGTTACTCCACAATGTGTGGTACCCATCACGTTTTAGCGTCCCTCCCCGCCCCCCTTGTTTGTAGCATGTGGTCTCAGATTCAGTTTTAACCTACAGAAAAGGGGTCCATGAAATTCACTGTGCTAAGGCAGAAGGGAGGGTGACATGCTGCACAGTTGGCCATTTTGAGTTCCATAGGGCTTGCAAATGAGAGGACCAGAAGCAGCCCATGCTACTAGGAACTTGATAAGTTGCCTGGTCTTTCCCTCCATATTAAAACGAAATGGTCCTTGTGTCCTCCTGAGAGCTTCCACAAATGCTTTGGCCTGGTTGCATTCTCCAAATACATCAACTGGAACCCTGAGGTGATATGCAGGTGTTAATTGGTGCAATCATTCAATGTCCTCTGTCTACTTGAAATGTAATTCTCGTACTGCTGTGGACTTACTCCATGGAGAAACGCTTCTTTGATTCTGTCATCCAGAACCTTAAAGCTACCACATAGTCACCATTCTACAGGTATAAAGAATCTGTTTAAGAAAAGGCATTTTGTTTCATTTCCAAATTAAGCCTATGACCAACATGCACACCTTTTCACCAGGATGCTGGCTATACAGTCTTGACTCACCAAGAAGTGATGGCAAAATTCCCCGAGAGTGAAATTTGTATTCATAGCCACACATATAGTTTGGAAATATTTCCCACACGAGGTGCTTGAGTATTCTGGATTCAGGAAAAGGGCAAAAAAGGACTCTTGGCTGTCAACCAAATGACCTTGCAGACCAACATTATTATAGGGTCAGTGTTAGGCACACAGTAGACACTCAATAAGCAGTAGTTGGGTGAAGGGAGAATAGTCAAGATGCTGATTGCCTGAGTCTTGCTTTCTACTTGGTCTGGGCCCACCACCAAGTCTATGTCCAACCTTGCCATGTATAAGCAAGTCCCCCCTCAATATGGTCGCTCTTGGGTCAGCCTTGAAGTAACGAGCCAGTGACCCAGAGTTTAGTGCTGTTTCTCACATCCTTCTCAAGGACCAGCTGGGACAGAATACCTGTCCTCCCCGTAGGAAATGATATTTTGGGGAATGATATTTTTGGGAATGGCTCAGAGCAGCCTTGCCATTGCCACCATCTAGTGTGAGGTGGGCGTAGCATACTAGAGAAAATCCCACCCTGCTCCTTGTCACAGTCATGTTCACCTCACGCTGCTGAAAAGTGACTCCAGTAGGAGCCCTGCACGCAGCGCCCCACCTGGATCCCCCGCATCATTACACATGGAGAGATGGGTTAGATTCCCCAAAACTAAGACTTGAGAGCAAACATCTCTCTTCTCCAGGCTCCCAACCCTCCACTTCCAGGTTCTTCCACATGCAGGAAATGATGTTTTGTGGCATTTTTGGGCTGTGTTTTCAGTTTTCATTCCAAAGTGAGCTTAAAATGCTCTACTGCCCCAGGTGTTCAGTGTGGTGGGAAATGCAACTAACGCTCTGCAATATTTAAATGTGGAATTAATTCCAACAAGGAACACGACTTAGAGCGTACCATTCTCTCTCTCTTTTTCACACACACATGCACACACACAACCTCTCCCATTTGACTCCCCCTAATCTTCTGAGGCTTTGAGCTGTAGGGCAGTGATGCTGGGGAAGGTGAGGACCCCCAAGGGACAAATCAATGCTTCCTCGGGGCCCAGGACTGCTCGGGCTGCCCTCCAAACATGGACTGGCTCACAGTTATATTTCAGTCGTGATCGTCTTAAATCTTTCTGAAGTGCTATCTTCTCAGGTTAATTAATCACCAGGTTTAAACTTGCTGTTACCAGCAGGAAGTCCATCCTGAAGTCAGCAATGTTACGATTGCATCTTCTAATACTGTTTATCCTGCATTAGTGTTTACTTAGGGGGAAAATTGATCCGTAATTGATATTTCAGTCTTCCAGAGCTGGTGTTGGAAGAGCCTAATGCAAGCCTTTAATAGCAAGCAAATATTTAAATCCCTTAATGGTGGCTGAATATTGAAATGTGTAACTTTATTACTCTTTTTGGTTTGTTTTCTCTGTAGTTGTGTATTTCATCGTTTAAATTTGCAACGGATGCTGGCAGGCTCGAGTCTAGCTAATCCACAAAAGCCGTTTGCCCAGACACAGCAGCCCTGATTAAAAAGTATTGCCATGGAAGAGAGTCTTCTGCACTAATCAGTCTCTGTTAGCCAGTGACAAAATTACTATCCATCTCTCTCTCTTTCTCTTTCTCTCCCTCTCTCTAGGCCTGTTTTCTCTAACCTCCTCTCCCAGAATAAAGTGATGGGGGCAGCTATAGTGTTGCAATTAGGAGCATGAATCTTTTATCGTTTGGACGAGGAAGGGAAAATGCCATTACTGCCAACTGAAATGTGCTCCTTGGGTTTTTTGCTCCTACTTCCCTGCCAGAGCCCATTGCTGCTGCTGAACGTGTATAACATTCACAGCTGTTCTTGATGGCTTGATTCTTAACACAACCAGAAATGTAGCCCCGGAGATCCTTAAGACAGTTTATGGAAAATAATAGATTTCCTTGCAGAGGCACCAATACATCGAGAAGGGCCTTGGGTCACGTGACACCCAGCCAAGATCACCACTTTTCTCCTTTTCTGGCCTCAGTTACAAAGCCTATTGCTAAAACACACAGGCCCTTTTGGGTGTTTCCCAGCTTGGTTTCTGTCAGCACCCACAAGTCTGGCTATGGCTGGCTTTGTCTCACCACTCACCTCCAGCAGCTGTGGGATCTGAAAAGAAGCAATGCCCCTGGAAGTGCAAAGAAAAGGATGCCGCAGAGTGGAGAAGAAGAGCTCCCAGGAAAGCCAGCCAATGAGAGCTGAGACTAGTTCCACCAGCCTGGGTGCTCCAGAGACAGAGGTGACCATGTCGGAGGCTCCTAATACCGTCCTAGCGGAAAGGTGGGGTCATTCCCTGTGTGGCATCCCCATGTGGCCATCAGGAATGTCAAGAAATGGTCTAGTTAATCCCACTAGCTTCACCTATCCAGCCCCACCACGGTGCCCTGGCTCTCCGACCCAGCCCTTTAGCTGTAAACCTCTGGGAACGAAAGTCCTTTTGGCAGGTCCAGAGGGAATGGCCTCACTTTGTCACAAATGTTTGGAAGGCTGCAAGAATCAAACAGCAAACAGCGCATCACAAGGTTGCAGCTTTCAGACTGTTTCTGCAAATGCACGTCAAAAGCCACGTGTTTATTCACCCCCCATGTCTCCCCAACGGCTCCAGGATATAAAGGTGGAGAGCACCAGGCTGGCAAGCACTGGCCAGATCTCTCTCTCTTCCACTCTAGTTGCAGCCGCAAACACCCCAACCGAGTTGCCACCACTCCCCCACTGTTTTCATTCTCAGCTTCTCCTAAATGGAAACCATTAATCATACTAAATTGTGCAATGATTCCATGATAGGGAGAATGCTGATGGCAAAAATCATTCTCCTTTGTTGTGCCAGGCAGGCAAAAGGCAGAAGTATTAGCTCGTTGCCCTGCCTGCCTCCTTGCAAATGCTGACCATGTGTTTGCCCACGCAGCTGCCTCTGTGCACACAGCTTATTTTAGCACCGATCTAAGGCATTCCAACTGTTGACAGAAAACAAGGCGCTCAGCCACCTCTTCCTTATTCCAAGGACTGCCAGTAAGACCCGTAACTGCAGAACCTTCCTAAAGTCTCTCCCATGGTCGAGGTCCCTAGATCAAGAGCAGGGGTGCCTGGGGGACTCATGTGGAAAACCTGAGGTGGTCTCATTGGGGTGAGCTGGTAGTAGGGTAAGCTGTGCCCCCACACTCACTTCTGCCAGCTGGATTTCAAAAGGAGCCAGGTGTGGGCACCAAGGAGCTCTTTGCCTTTCAGAATTTGATGCTTGCTTTGCTTTCGACAAGCCTCTTTGTAAGCCCCCCTTCTGAATTAGAATCATTTTCCAAAAGCTCTTAAGCTATGATTAATGCCGAGGCTGTTTTTAACAATCATCCTGCCAGTCTTAAGCTGTAGTCATTTTCAATAATTTGGAGTGCTCAAAGGCAAGCCAGGAGTTTGTTGACAACAAAACCCATAAGAGCACAGCCAGGCAGCCACAAAGGATGGAAAAGCAAAGAGACCATTTGGGCTTAGCTGGTTTTCTGCTCCCAGAGTTTCACCACTAAAAGTTTGATTGAACACTCACAGTGCCTTAAGGATCCAACTGTGAACATGGCTCGGCGAGAAGACTGCCAGGCCTGGCCTTTGTGTGAACAAATGAGCAGTGTGTTTGGAGGGCTCCTGGTTTATTTATGGACATGTGTGGTTCATTCATGCCGTCCCCAAACCAGAGCGCCCTCATTTGTCTTCCCTTTGCCAACATCGAAGACCAGGGAAGGAAATGCAGTTGCTTGGCTATTGGGCTGTTTACTTCCCATGAATGCCAAGCAAGTCCTGGGCCAAGATTTGGGAATCGGGCTCTGTGAATGGCCCCAGCCACTTCCCCAGCCATGTGTATTAAACTAGCACTCTCTCTTTAATCTTGGCAATTTCATGCTAGAGTATCCATCTGTTTGAAAAGCCAGACTGAAGCTATGGCTTGAAATGTCCGTGAACACAGATTTCCTTAGACTCAACTTCAGCTGGCACTCATTTCTAGCTCATTACTTCTTCCTGAAGGAAAAGGTCAGCTCTGAGTGTTGGGAGTTTGACCCGATGAACTTGGTGTGATTGGCAGATATTTGTGTGTCAAGCCAACCCCTGCCACCACACTGGCTGTTGTGTGGGTTATGTTGCTAGCCAGGGAGAGGACAGACCCTGGGGTTACAGCTTGGAGCCTTCATTAGCTGCCTTCCAATAAACTCCCTTCAACTAGGAATCACAAAAGGAGCCTCCAATCTGCATTCAGTGTGGCCTTAGAAGTGTCTTTTCTCTCTTAGTCCCCTTCAAGCAGCTTTCTTCTTAGGAAGAATGAAAAACAATTCCAGCATTTGGCCTTTAGGGTCCTGTTTCTGATTTGGCCAGGGGTCCCCAAAAGAGAAAAATCATAATCTATCAGTGACTCCATTACTTTTACTCACCTCCTAATGAGATGTGCTGGGGTTTCCTGGCAACTTTTCGGGGACCTCATTGGGATGTCACCCTACGCCCCAACCCCCCAGCATTACACCTGCCTTAAGATCGGGGGCTTTGGAGAAATGAAAAGTTTCCTCCAAACCTGCTCCTCCCCTTCTATTCTCCTTAATAGCCAGTCTCCCAAACCAGAAGGCTGAGTCACTCGAGTCCCGGCCCTCCTCGTCTCACTCTCCAATTGGTCATCACCTCCTGTCCTCGCCCCCTAAAGGCGTCCCAACCTCATCATTTCCATGTCACCTGCCTCTTCCAGGTCCTTTCGGCTTCAATCAAGTGAATGTAACAGCTTCCCCGCCCCCAGCCTCCTTCCTGAGTCCCAAACGCAAGTACGATGGGGTCCCTCCCCTGCTTTAAAGCCCCTCGGGGTAGATGACCTTTGCAGAGCACAATCCAAATGCTCACAATCTGCTGTCACTCGTTCGGACTTTCAGTCTCGGCCTTTCACCGGCCACCACTCACACCTCGGTCCCTGACACACACACCCCCCGGACCCCCTACGCTCCCTACCAAGTTACCTTTCACACCTCGGTGCCTTTGAACTCTCAGGAGAGTCCTTCTCCCCATCTAGAGAGCATCCCCGCCCCCTTCAGGCGGCTTCTCGGCTTTCTCCACCCAGCAGGCTCACCTCCCGGGCGTGCCCCTATCGCATATCTGCGCTGTTTGTTGCCCTTTCTGCCTCCCTTGAGAAAACAATAAATTCCTTGAGAGCAGAGTCTGTATCTGACCCAGCTCCCTCTCTCCAAAGCCGAGCACAGTATCTGGCCCTGTGCTTAATAAATTATTGAATAATAAGATGAGATTTTTTTTTTCCGTCTATGGTTGGATTTGTCTTTCATCTGTCCGTATCTTACGTGGAAATAAATATCACGGTAGGGTCTGCTCTCTTTTTTTCTTTCTCACCAGCAATTCTAAAGTCTCTAGAACCTCCTCTGTCTGCTTTGTGAAACATTTGGTTTGGTTTTGATTTGTTTTGTTGCCATCATTGGCATCATGAGCTTTCCCCTCCCTCCTTCTATCTCTCTGGGCTCTTTGCGTTCAACTAAACACTTACAGTGCCTATGTCCTATAAACATTTCAAGGGCCTCTGAACATAGTTGGAACCTGGAAAGAAAACTGTACATACTCAAAATACAGAGAAGAAAGGGAAACTGTAAAATAAAAAGTATTAAATGTTTAATTAAATATCTACAAAACCATAACATTGTCAACCAGTAAACTGCAGCCACACTTAACTGATAAATAATCACAAATAAATTGGCTTTAATGTGGGACTGTAATCTATTTGATATAGTGTGGGATTGAGCTGCCATAAAAAGAGGTCCTGGGGCTTGCAACAGCCTTGCCTCTCTCCTCTTTTCTCCTTTTCCTCTTTCTCTCTCACGCTCTCCCTTCCCTCCTCCTCCGAATCTGGCCCCCTGACCCTGGGCACAGAGAACAGGTTCCAGAGGGAGCCAGCCTAGGAAAGCACCAGACCTGCCAGGCAGGCAGAGCACAAGTGTGATGTGAGCAGCCAACCCCTCCTGGGGGGTTGGCACGTCTCAGGAATATTCCTGGGGACTCAGAATGGAAAACTGAGCTGCCCTAAATTAGCACAGAGCACTTGGAAACTGCCATTCGCGCCTGATTCTCCTGGTGGCGGCAACGGGGATTTGTAAAAATACCTGTCCTGCCAGCCCAGCCTCCAATCTGTACAGCAAATTGTTGGCGTGGATACTGTGGGCTTTGGGAGGCAGGTGACTTCTCTGCCCTGCTGCTGTCTTCCAGCTTTGGGTTTTTGTTTGGCTGGCGGGGGGTGGGTGCAGGGGCTGTCGGCTGGGGGTGAAGAGCTCAGTCTCCGGGAGCCCGTATTCATGAGAACTCTCTCCAGCTGGGCTTCTGATTCGGCCGGTGACCTTGGGCAAATGGCTTCCTCCCTGGGCCCGGCTCTCCATCTAAAAAGCGCCTCAATCCCAAATTGTTTCCAGTTATTTGTCTGTAAAGTAATTTGACATCTCAGATCCACGGCACAAGTAAAGAGCAGAAATACTGCTGTTGTTATCGTGCATTTCAAACCTCAAATAAAATGCGTTGCTAGCTCTTGAGTTGGAAATTAAAAAGCTGTAATAATTGATGACTAATTCCACTGTTGCTTTATGGCGTTTTTGCTATCCTGGGATCACCCAATTTCTGCCCTTTTTTAAAAAAATAAATAAATAAAGGCTGTTTTGTGAAGAATGGCTTTAATTCAGTAAATGATTTTGACTCGTGTAATTACTTTTGTGACTTTAACAACTTCGCTTAGCTGGGAAAAAAAAAAAAGCTGCTCCCCTCCGCACCCCCCGCCCGCCCCGCCCCACAGTCTTCCATCCCTGGTGCTCCATAAAGTAATTGTGCAATTAGGAAGAAGTGGCTAGAGCATTGTGGTTCTCTGTATTTTACGCTGGGAGTCTGCCTTTGACTCTGCTAGTTGGAGTGGGTGAGCCAGCCCGTTATTAAAAAAACAATTATGCTGTTAAAAAATCAGGAGCTCCACAAGTGAAGAGCATCGATTGGAGAGAGCTGGTCAGTTATCACCAGAAGGTCCTGACAACACACTAATAGGTTTTTCTGAAGATCCAATCAAATTTTCGAGGCAGAGACTTGAGGTGTTCCACATGGGATAATGCTTGTCCTGGGCAGTATTGATTTCAGCGTGGCTCCCTCCTCTCGCCTCTTACTAACTCGCGCTCTTCTGCCGCTACCCTTTTTCTTTTTCTTTTTTTTTTCTGTAATAAAGACCTGAGCTTTGTATCCTTGTTAACAATTTGATGGGGAGCATGGGGGAACTTGGGGAACCTCAAAAGCCTTGTCTGCCCTTGACTGGGTGCCTCTCTACTTGCCCCTCTGTCCTTAAAGGCAGATACACATCTCCGCTTCCTGCTCGGCTTCCCCCTGACCTTGTGGATTTCTTGCTTCCCCGACTCATAGCTTCCCCAGCTCAGCCCGCAGCCCCTCTTAGCAGGGCTGCAGTTAGAAGGCCTGCTGGGAGGGAGGGAGTGACGCAGGCTGGAAGTCACCTAGGCTTCCAGTCTTCCCACACACCCCAGGCCAGAGCATTCCCTGGGATAAAGACAGGGTCTGATGTGCATGTGTGTGTACGGGGGTGCGTGTGCATATGGGGGGCGGGCAAGGCCATGAGATTGAGTGGTACAGGTTGTTCACTTGACAAGGGCATGTCAGGTCAAGGGCGTGTGTGGAGAGGAGAATCCAGCCTGCCCTCCACAGCCAAACTTCCTGCCCTGACACCTACTGGAGGAAGGGACCTTGCCTTTTTTCTAATTCATACAAAGATGTCATATGGACTGGCCTGCACAGAGGTGGTGGGAACTCAGAGCATCCAGGATACACTGTTACTCTGCTACTATACTATGGGAAGGGGTCTTGGCCACCCCTCACCATGAACCCTGGGTGAAAATGTTTACAATTTAAAAACACCTCTTGTGGCTATTTCATGACCACTGATACCTCCCTTGTACTCACGGACCCTGGGAAGGCTTGCTTAGCTCTAAAAAGCTGGCAAGCAATTCACTCTCCACTTGACCGAGGCAGGCTGTGCCTTGCACATCTTCCCTGCACCACCACTTTTCCTCCTCCTGCCTAACGTTTTGACGAACACAAGCTTTGATATTAGCAGACCCAAGTGCAAATCCCAGCATCATCATTTAATCAAAGTTGATCTTGGGCAAGTCTCTCAGCCTGTTTCTTCATCCTGAAAATGTCCACCTCCCACCAGATTGTAGGGATCATTTCAGTAAAGAGATTGCAAACAATTAAAGATTGGTTTTTTAAAAAAAAAAAAAAACATAACATTAGCTATTGGTAATTGTCAAACTTTCAGGCCTCAGGAGTCGGACCTCCTCCCTGGGGCTCCCAGAACTCCCCCCCACCTCCCCACCACACACCCTGTTTAGGAAGCCCCTGAACCGACACCAGTTAGCACTCGGTTATGTCCGAGCACAATCATTCCTACTGGTCCCCTCCGCGACGAGGCTGCAGTGTCTGCAGCAGCCAGCAGAGCCCTGCCTCCCGCGGACCCCCCAGCCCTGCAGTGTGCCGAGCACACCGTGGCCACTCGGCAGCTCCTTGACTCCCCTGTGTACTTATTGTTAGACAATTTCTAGTCTGTAGCCCTTCCCACCCAGGAAGAAACTTAAATGGACTCTGTAGCTTTGGTTTAGTGCATCCAATCACAGAATATAGAATGTCAGAGCTGCCGAGGACCCTAGTGCTCAGTCCGGCCCACCCCCTCATTTGGCAGACTCGGGCGGCAGGCGGCCTTGCCGGCGAGGACCCGTGTCAGCCCCCAGAGGGAGTGGTGCTCACCCCGCATCCCCCAACCAACACACCTGAGCCCGCTTAACCAGGGAAGAGCGGCTGTGCCCGCCTTGGGCAGGAGGGTGTCAAAGGGCCCCTTATCGATGGAATCAAACACTCTGGGAAGGAGCCCGACAATCTGCATTTCAAGGAGCCTGCAAGGTGATTCTAAGGCAGTGCATCGGAGCCTTATGCAGGGGGAAAGGCCCTGGACGACTGGACTGAAAGGCAGCACAGCAGCTTTCAACCCGGCGCCCCTCCTGAGGGTCACGGACCTCGTTCGCAGAGCAAGAGGAAGAGCTCACCTCAGTAGCCGAGACCGCGAGCTAGCACGCCTGGCACATAGTAGGTACTTCACAAACGTTAGCTGAATTTGAATGGCCACTTGTCTTCCATGAGTGGGTGAATGGCTGATTGCAAGGCTGATTGGAGGACATGCAACTTTCATCACCTTGATCAGGAAAAACAAATCTATTAAATGCCTAAACACATGATACTCTGTTCTCTACATACTGAGGCGGGGGTGGGGCGTGGGGTGAGGGGGATGGGGGAGGTGTAAGCATTCTATGAAACTGGAGGGACAAAGGTATTGAAATTGGCCAAAGGCCTTCTCCACCACTGGGTGACCTTGACTGAGCTACTCTGACACTCGCTCATTCGAAAGAGACTTGGGGGCTCCCACTGTGTGACGAGCAATGTGCTTGGCATCAAGAACACACAGGGGGGCAGGTCGGATAAGGTCCCGACCCTGTGGCAGACTAAATATTCCTTTTGCTCCCCTATGTCTCCTGGCATCCTTGCATTCTGGGAGAGTATCTGACTAGTTCTGGCCAGTGAAACTGAAAAAGCAGGGACTCCTGTCCCCTCTGGGCTGATGCCATGTATTTCCTGCTCACACGTGATTCTTTGGTGTTTTTCAACCTTGACTGCAGCCCCCGAGAAGGGTGGGTGTTCCAGATGGTGCAGCTAAAAGGCAGTGAAGCCTCCACTGTCCTGGATCCCTGGGTCACAAAGTGGAGCAGAACCCTCTGCTGACCCCATGGGACGTGTAGCATGAGAGAGGAACAGGAGATATGGGGTTTGTTCATTTCCACTGCAGAGCTGAGCCTCTCTTGACTAGTACAGATCCTGCCCCCTTGGTGCTTGCCCTCTACTGAGGCAAACGACAGACACACAGTTGAGTCTTCAGGTACAGCCGTAAGAGGTGCAGTGAAGGTGACATACCAATAGCTATGAAAGCATATACTGGTGGGGCCTGACCTAGTCTGAGGGTTCAAAGAAGGCTTCTCTAGGGAAACGGAAGCTGAGACCTGAGGGATGCATAGGAGTTAATTAAGCAAAAAGGGGAGGCGAGGTCAAGTCCAGGCAGAAGGAACAGCAGCTGCAAAGGCCCTGAAGTGGGAGTGGGAGGGTGTGTGATGTGTTAGAGGCCAGGGGCCAGCCTGGAAGGAATGACAACAGGGATCAAGGGATGAGCAAAGAGGTGGGCTAGAACAAGATTACAGGGGGTTTGCAGGCCATTTCAGGATTTAGGATTTCATCCTAACACAAATGATAAATTGAACATTTCAAAAAAGGCAGCAACAAGGAGTCTGGTATTTAAAGTACTTTAAGTCTCAGCTTCCTCAACTGTGCAACTGGCATAATAATATATATGCTGCACAGATTGTGAGAGTGGAAACAAATAACCTCTGTTAAACCTGGTGTGGGTCACACCATTAACTCTCAAAGAACTTCTGACCATTTCTTTTCATCTGGTTGCCTCCGGCTTAGCGTTAACACCCAGCACAAATACTCTGGTATGTTTCTTTTGTTGAGGGTGCTGAGATCTGCAGGAAGAGACCCAAAGTACCTCTGCAATAAAATACTGGCTAATGTCTGCAAGTGTTGATACAGTGCCGGGCACTGTTCTAAGCCCAAACTCACTGCAACCCAATGGGATAGGTTTTCTTATTACTAAATCCATTTCACAGATGGGGAAACCAGGACACCGTGGTTAAAGCTGCCTGCTCAGATCACACAACTGGTAAACGGCAGGGTGGGATTTAAACCTAACACCCTGACTCTGGGGTCCTCACTCTTAACAATGGTGCTTCATCATGACCATGAAAACAGTGGGATTTCAGGGATATGAAGTGGTCCGAGGGAGCAGCTCTGGCTGGGCCCGTAGGGGTGAGTGGAAAAGAAGGGCCCAGACTCTGAGTGTCATCACAGGCCCTGCATGTCTCCCCTTGCAAGGCACAGACCCAACCTCACAAGCCCAAGCCAGGACATCAACCCAGTGCCCACACCACCCCCAGGCCAGATGCACGCCCCCTACATCACTTCCATCAGCCTCCGCGTTCCCGTTCCAGAATGTTCCCTCTGTGCAGCTCCACAGCACGCTCTCCAGGTTGCCACCCAGTGAGCCCCTTGGAGCGGCCGTCAGTCTGCCCAGTGGGGAGGTCGCCTGGAACCCGGCACGTGTGCCTGGGAGGGAGGCCGAGGCACAGGGCGTCGGCAGAGCCTCGTGGACGGCAGGCCCCACTCCTGCCTGTCTCTGCAGTCGCCCAGTGAGTCAGAAAATGTGCTGGGCAACCAGCGAAGCAGATGGCTGAGAATATCATGTGTATACAATATTTATGAAATGTGAGCTGAGCAGAGCCATGGCTGAGACTCCTGTCCCAGGCACAGTAATTCAGCCCCGTGTGATGAACAAGATGGTAATTGGGGTAGTTCCAGTTTACTAACCATTTGCAAGAGATTATATACCTCTCACGTATTCTTCTCTCCTAATCTTACTTTAATGAACACTACTCTATCTGGATATATAATTTCGGGTGGTGGGGGGGGGACCATTTCTAGCCTAGAAGGCAAAGCTGTAGCTAATACATTAACATCCAAATTAGAGAGAAGGAAAGTAATTGTGAGCTCTATGGCTAAAGTCATTTAAAGGCTCCCTCCCCTTTCACGTGATAAAAGACAGACACACACACACAGCGGAGGCAGGTCCTATTATTTAGAGGGATGAGGACTTTCCCCCAAGATGGCAGCCTTGACTGGAACCAGTCATTGAAGAGAGGACCCCATACAGTATGTGTAGGAAGCAGGTCAGACCAGTATAAGAACTTCCAGGGAGTACTGGCCGTTGGTAAGCACTCTTTCCCTAACCCAGGAGGGATGCTCACGGGTGATTAATTAACCCTCTCTTGCCCCGAGTGTCATCATCTTTGAAATGGGGATGAGGTGGGGGTAAAGCTGCCTGATTCATGCCTTCATTCATTCCACAGTTTTTATTGGGAACTTCTAGGTGCTGGGAAGACAGCAGGTAAAAATATTAGATTGCCACTTTTCTAAACCTCCTTTTAAGATTTTTAATTAAAGAAGTCATAAGTTTACAGAAAAAAATCATGCATAAACTAAAGCTTGCTTTTTTAGGGGAAAGAAAAATGAATGTTAAGTATATTAGGTGGTATGACAAGGACGAGAGTCGTGCCCCTACATCAGAGTCCTTGGGATGCGATTGCTCTCCTTCAAAATCCCGAGGGGCACAACAGACTCTCCCGCCAATAAACTTGGGCTGGGGATGGTTTTCCTTACTTAGTGGATGGTCCAGCGCGAGTCATCCCCACTCTTCCACTGGCCGCTTCCACAGGAAGGGTTTGCCTTTGAAGTTTGGGGGACCGGGTAGTACACACTTTGGGGAGGTGTCCACCCAGTGGAAGAGGGTCGCAGTGGGGAGAGGCCTGGGTGGAAGTGCTCCGGCCAGTGCAGACTCTGGCAGATGGAGCCAGGACGCCCTTCCACTCACCCATGACAGCAGCTTGTGAAAGGCATGAGGGAGGCAGAGAGGAAGTTAAAGAACACAGCCATAGAAAGGCTGTACTTCTGGAACCCCTTCCCTGGCTCCCATCTGCGAAGCCAGGGCAGGCTGTTGGGGTGAGGCATTCCCCTGGCTGGTCAAGGGCCCATGTGGTGGGTGAAGCTTAGAAGACGAGCCAAGGGAGGCCTCTCGGGGGCCAGCACCTCTGCCACGTATGCAGCAGCAGCTGTGCGCCCGAGAGGCGAGGCTCCCCAGTGCAGCTCTGCTGCTGGGGCTCTAGCTGTCCTGAGACAGAAGCAGAGGGGTGGGTCCCCAGATATGACCCAACGATGGAGCCCCGCCTCTCCTAATGCTCCATCCCTGAATAGCAGTGAAGGGTTTCCCCAAAGCCCTGGGCTTCATCCACTGGAGGCTCCTACTAGCCTTCACCCCTCATCCCCCTCCCCCGTCCCCTCTTCCACTCTCACTTAATTGCCTTTCAGAACTGTTTGCCAGGGTGTGGGGAGACCGACAGGATCCAGGAGCACGTGTCTCCACACATGCACACATGCCCCTCTGCCTGCACTCTGTCCCGGGCCTGCTCTCCAGCCTCTACTTTCTCCCTTAAATAAACACACATAGACACCTGGGCCAACTTGCCCTGGAAAGGGGTCCTGGAAAAATCTCCCCCAGCCGGAGCCTTTTGTATTAATAAGCAACAGGGCTGAGCCGGAGACCCTTCCGAACCACCAGCCCCTCTCAATCTCAGACAGGCTTTCCCCTTGCCCCCTGAAAGCCAGCCCCAGATCCCCCCTGGGCAGGTGTGTGTGTGCAGTGCAGGCAGATCAAGGGGACAGAGAGGACAGTCTACAGTAATTAAATACAATAAAAGAAGGAAGGAAATAAGGAGGGAGGGACAGAGGAGGAAAATAAAGGAAAGAAGAAGGGAGGGAGGGAAGGAAGGAAGAAGGAAAGAAACAAGGAGGGAGGGAGGAAGGTAGAAAAGTAAGTAAGGGAGGGAGGGAAGGAGGAAAGGAAGGGGGAGGGGGAGGGAGGGGGAAGGGGGGTTGCACTCCCAGTGCAGCTGTGCTAAGCAACCACATATGCAAATGTTACGTGTGCTAAGTAACCGCATGTGTGACTGAATGTGGGGCCCCACTGTGGTCTTCTCAGAGGTGAGTGTTGCCACAAGGCAACTAACCTCCCCAGTTTGCCCAGAAATAAGGAAGTTCCCAGGATGAGGAAATTCGGGTGCTAAAGCCAGGCAAGCTGGGACAAGTTGGTCACCCTAGTCACTGCCCCCTCCTCCCTCCCCCTTCCCCTACCCCCACCCCTGTCCTTTCCCTGGACCTGGGCTTTGGAATTTAGGCAAAGCTGGAGTCTTAAATCCCAGAAGAAGGCTTGGGGCAGGCTTCTGGTCCTTGCAGGGGGTGGGGGTGGGGTGGAGGGGGGTGGTCAGGCCACATTCCTTGCTTCCCCCCTGCTTTTGTATTGCTTTTGCTACTGCCCTTTCTCAGCAGTGGTTTTTAGAGTACACATGAGGGTAGTAATAACATCCACATCAGTGCTTCCCTGTGCTTCCATAGCAGGTACTGCCACACCCTTCAGGTGTACTCACTCATTTAATCCCACAACTGCTCTCTGAGGTAGGGCCACCGATGAGAACAGAGGGACTGGAGGAGGTCAGAGGGCCCAGGGAATGAAGCCAGCAGTGGGTGGGGCCGGGATTTAGGGATTTAGCTCAGAGGTCTATTTCAGGCCGGAGGCCCCTCTCTCCTGACTCTCTGTGCCTCAGGGCCTGGGACCCCTGCTCAGCACCCAGGGGCACTTAGGCCTCACGCTCCTGGGGGAAGTAGCAGCGGGAAAGCAGGGGCAGTGGGGCTTCTTCTCTGGAAGCTGGCATCTCTGCCGAGCAGCAGGGCCGTGGGCCTGGACCCTTGCGGCTCCAGAGGTGCCCGGTGCTCCCAGGGCCCAGCCTGCCCCTGCCTGGCCTTCCAGGGGTGACAGGCCCTCCTCTCTCTCCCAGGACCTAACAGCCTGGGCCACCATGTTCTCCGAGAGCACGAGGCTCTGTGGCAGCATTTTTCCCTGCCTGAAAAAGGACTAAAAAGGAATATCTGATCACAGGCAGCTGCCTTCAGGCTGCAGTCTCTGATGGCCTGAGGCCAGTCCGCCGCCCGGAGCCCCACAGGCCCCTCCTGCCTGTTGGCAGCCGCAGCCAGGACCCCGCTGCCACCTCTCAGTTTTCACCCGTCCTCCAACCAGGCAGGGTGAGCCGGCAGGGGCCATCCCAGACTGAGCAGAAACCCCCTCACAGGCCACACACTTCTCTACCCTCCCTGCTGCCTTGTTCTAGCAAGAGAGGAAGTGTGCCTCGGAAAGGAGGGGCTTTTGAAATCGGTCAAGTTCAGCTCTCATGTGCTGCTAGCGGTGACTCTGGGAAAGCCACCAAACTTCTGTGGGCCGGTTTTAAGGATAAAGCACCCACCCCCTAGGTCGAAGGCAAGGTTCAATGAAATAGCATTACACAAAGTGCCTGGATGAGTATGAGGTCCAGAGGGAAGCTGGGTAAATAACAGCTATAATTAGGTCACGCCATGAAGCTCAGAGAACCCTGGGATCCCCCACCCCTGACTGCGAGGCCGCCCAGGCACAGTCTACCCCATTCTAATAAACCGCTGCAATTCTTTCACATTCTGGAGTAGAATAGAGGAGGTTTTGTAACCAGGTTCCTGTTTTAACAACTTCCCTCTGATAATTCTCTCTCTCTTTTTTGTTTAAAGTCTGATCTGAGTCCCTCAAGCTGCAATTCGAGTTAATTTTCTACTGCTTTCTCTTCGGAAGACATCATGAACTGTTGCGTTCTGACATTTCTTCTGGAGCATAAAGACTTGAGCATTTTTCGCTCCAGGCTGTAAAGCACAGAACAGTGGTCCTGCCGGGGGCTGCTGAGGGGCAGACACTGGAGTCCAGGGGTTACTGACTTATCCAGATTTACACCCCGATCTGTGGCAGGAAGCAGGCACCAGGGCTCCCCACACCCATAGCCTTTTCTGAATACTCAGCATTCTAGAACTTCCCTTGTTCTTTTTGTTTTTATTTTTTATATTATTTTATAAAAGAAGGGTGGGATAGGGATGTAAACCTCCCTGGCAATGCGGGACAGAAATCCTAGAATGAGCTGGGACTCAGCATCAAAGACTGAGAAAACCTGCTCGACCGAAAGGGGGAAGAGAGAAACGAGACAAAATAAAGTGTCAGTGGCTGAGAGATTTCACACAGAGTCGAGAGGTTATCCGGGAGGTTATTCTTACACATTATATAGATATACCTTTTTAGTTTAAGGTGTATTGGAGTGGCTGGAGGGAAGTGCCTGAAACTACAGAGCTGTGTTCCAGTAGCCTTGTTTCTTGAAGATGATTGTATAATGATACAGCTTTCACAATGCGACCGTGAGATTGTGAAAACCTTATGTCTGATGCTCCTTTTATCTACGGTATGGACAGATGAGTAAAACATATGGATTAAAAATAAATAAATAATAGGGGGAACAAATGTTAAAATTAAAAAATATATATATTGGGTAGATGGAAATACTAGCGGTCAATAAGAGGGAGGGGTAAGCGGTAGGGTATGTATGAGGTTTTTCTTTTTCCTTTTCATTTCTTTTTTCTGGAGTGATGCAAATGTCCTAAAAAATGATCGTGCTGATGAATATACAACTATGTGATAACACTGTGAGCCACTGATTGCACACCATGTATGGAATGTTTGTATATTAAGAATGTATGTGCTTGTACATTGTTTTAGTAATAAAAATTAAAAAAAAGAAAAAAAGAAGAAGGGTGGGATAAAATGAAGGACTTTCCAAGAAGCCTAAACGTGTGTCCTGAGCTGGGTCATCTCCCCATTCAGGGCAGAGGCAGGAGATCCCGGTGTGCAGTTCAGTGTGGGGCTGGAGCGCAGGGCCCGCGCAGGCGCAGAAATAGCAGGGCTGGGCCTCCACCCCCCCACCCCCCCACCCCCAACCCCGTGCAACCCTCCACCCCGCACAACCCTCCGCTCCGCAGTTCCCCAGGCCCAGCGTGGGCCCCCAGACCCAAGCGTCCCGCGTCCCCCGACCCTCTCTCCTGCTCCTCCTCTGTAGGCGCCTGCAGCACTTCCCAGCCACTTGCCGCCCCGTAATCAGCACCATTATCTCTGGATAATTTTCCCTTCTCTCGGCAGTGTTGCCTGTGAAAGGAACCCGAGGAAGGACCAGTGTTTCTGGGACTACGAGAAGCGGGGGACGCGGCCTTGATTGCAAATGACAAATTAAGCCCATGTGCCCCGCAATCCTGCCGCAGTGATTGCGCTACGGCCGCGGAGCGCCCCCGCCCGCCCAGGCTGCCTGAAGGGTGCCAGTGACCTATCTACCTTTTCTTTGACTCGCCTCTCATTTAGCAAATCTATAATGCATTTAATCTCCGAAAGCCACTGCGCTTGGCTTTAAATGTCTAATTTGCTGTCGAGAGCTCCCGCAATTCTCTCACCGCCGCCGATTAACTCGAAGCTTTTGTTTGTCGGATCACCTGGGCTCCCCTCTCCGAGTGGAGCGCGGGCTCCTGGCTTTGATCCCCCTCCGGAGCCCGGAAGAAAAAAAATACCCAAAGTGGGGCGGATCGGGAACTGGCTCATCTAGCAACTCCCCTTCCCCCGCAGGCTGCTGCCGGAGCCTGGGCATCCCCTGCCCCCCACAACTCCAGGTCGCCCCCAACTGCCCGCGCGTGCTGGATAGTGGGCCGGCGCTGCAAGGGTGAGAAGGAGCCAGTTCCTTCCGTAAGCAACGGCAGGCCGCTGGGGGGGCCAACCCCACAAACGAGTAATTGCCGCACAATGGGATAAATGTCAGCAGGGGGGCGTTCAAAATGCTATGCGAGAATAGAGAAGGAACGTTCTTCTTGCGAGTGCAGGAAAGCGTTTCAGAGGAGGTGCTATTTCTATAGCCGTGCAGGGTGAGCAAAAGTTCACTCCGCGGGGATGCTGAGGGAAGGCCCTTTGGCTGGGGGGCGGCGGGTGCCAGCAGGGTGGAGGGTGACGATTTTTGACCTGTTTGGGAAATGGCAAAGAGTTGGGTGTTGGTGATGCACAGGCTAGGGGAGCAGTGTGTGTGTGTGTGTGTGTGTGTAGGCCAGGGGTTGCTGAGAGGTGGGAGCCAGGGAGGAAAGGAGGACCCCAAATGCCGGGATTTAGGTCTTGTTCTGCTGCAATGGAGAAGTATTGGCCTTTTCTAAGCAAGAATTTGCATATTTATATTAATACTTTTATTAATATACATATGTATATGTATACAACATATACATATGTTTACATACAGGCACACATATATGCTTCTATATATTTCTGAGAATATATATTCATTTTTATGTTCATATAATTATCTATGTAGATTCACATTCATTCATTTATTTAAAATTTTCTCCCAGAAATGTCCCATAGTCCTTGGCTTTTCAGAGCAGTGGCTGATGGGAGAGAAGGGCTCCATCCCTGGGGTCAGTTACCTTCCCCTACTGTATACACACATACAAATACACACACACATATGCACAAACATATACACACGCGAACATGCACATGCACACAGAAACACACACACAGAAACACACACATGCCTTCCTCGAGCCATACCGGTTTCAGTTCCATGCCAAGATGGAAAGGATCTGAAAGGCTAGTTTAGATATCCTGAATCCCCATTTTAACCAAATAAATCCCTGAAAGGGAGGCATTAAGGCAGCAGGGTAGTTACCCCTAAGAATGGGGTAGTTCCTAGGGAGAGAGGGCCTCTAAATCCCCCTGTATGGACCACTGCTTCCCAAACCTCTCTGCCCAGCACAATCATTTGGGAAGTTTTGAAAAAAAAAATAGAAAACGTGGGTCTCACCTGGGCTCTTCTGAATCAGAATTTCTGGGCGTGGGTCCTGCAAATCTGTATTTCCAGACCACCCTCTCCCCCTCCACCGGCCACGCCACCTCAGCTGCCCATGGTTCTGCTGCACGACAGGCTTGGAAATCCCTAATGGAGGGATTACTGACTCACAGAGCTGCCCATGAGAAGCAACTCCTATTTCTCCTGAGTGCCCCATCCCTTAGCTCCAAACTGTCCCTTCCAAGACCCCGTGTCAATTGCTCCTGAAAACAGAAAGAGCCTTTTTCAAAGATTTATGAGGCTTCTGGCCGGCTGGGCTGCCAAGTCCCTGGAAAGGCTGGTGTGGGTGGTGGCAGCCCCCTCTAGACAGCTGTAGAAGGCAGGATTCCTGGAGCGGGCCCGCCTGCCGAGGCTGGGGCTCCTGCTGCAGATGCCCATGTTTACCCAGGGTGGGCTGGAGGGGCCTGGATGCCGGGCTTGGCTCTCAGGACTTGGACAGCTGTCTCTGGACGGCCACCAAGACATTGCCTTCCAGACCGCGATGGAGTGCTGGGCCTGTGGCAGCAGTGTGGACGCTACAGGTAAGTAACTCAGTCTTCCTGATGTTTCCTGCCAGGCTGGCATCTGTCACCTTACATTATTGTCATCTTCCATTTAGGTCCCTGCTTTGTGATTCTTTTTTAAAATAAAAAAGGCAGGAGAAGCTATCTGTGGCAGGGCTCCAAGCATCTCTTAATTGCAAATTCCCTCAAGTACCACTTCCCTGGAGCTGCAGGCCCTGTCTGCTAGTCAGGACTACTTCAGCCTGGTTGATTTTTAATAGGCAGGCAGTAATTTTCAGCCTCTTCTAACTTTCCCTTTTGTTCATCCGTAAATCCTGGCATGTCTTCGTCCTGTGCAAGGGATCTCAAATTATTAGAATGAACCCTCCCCTGTCATTCATCTTTATCTTAAAAGGAAAGGAAGAAAAAACAAAAGAGAAAAGGGGGAAGAGAAAAGTACGGAGGGAAGAGGGGGAAAGTGATGGAAAAGACATGCTGGAGTATTAGCATTCACACGTGTGGCTGAGATTCAGCTTGCATGCAGCAGGAGGACAGGGCAAGTTGATCAGATATTGAAATTGGTGTGGACTCAGTACCCTGAGCACCTTGAGTGATCCTCAGTCCTGCCCCCAGCCCCTCCCCTGAGACTCCACAGGCCTCAGAAGGTGGCAGGACTAAGGGATTTAACCTCCTGGCAGGCAGGGGGCTTTTGGGACCATGCTGGGCCCTAAGGGATTTTTTCCATTTGATTGGGACCCTTGCTTTACAGATTGTTGAAAATGTTGAATATCAGCCTGGACCAAAATATGGAGAGAAGAAATGGGGGAGTTGGAAAAAGCAGTGGGGGGAAAAAGAACCAGATGTGGAAAGCAGTAGACGGCATTCCAATGCAGCAAGCCAAGTAAGAATTTTGCAACTCAGTTTCTGCCGTTGCAAAATGGGCCTAGGAAAATCTGCCTTAAAAGCACTTTGAAGTAATGCATGGGTGTCATTGAAGGCCCCCCATCAGCCCTTAGAGCTCCGAGGCTTCACCCTAGGGGGGACTGTCTTTGAGTCCATCTCACAGGCAGCAGGACTGGTCCTGGTGGCGGCCGCCGGTTCCGGCAGTCAGTGGGGGTCATGTGAGAGCAGGAGAGGCGGCCCAGAGAAAGCCTGGGGAGAGTTAATATCAAAAATTGCTGGACTGATGCACAATACACTTGCTAAATTGCCCTGGTACCCAAAGAAACAGTTGCACAGTAATATGAAGGGGAGTGGAGGCCAGCAGATGGGAATTGATGTGGACACTTCATTCTTCCTCACTCAATAGAACCTCTTTGCTGTTATTGGCAGGCCAGTGACCTGGCCTGTTGGGGCCGTGCAGGACCTCCAGGGACGGGGGAGTGGGTTTTCTGCTCTCCAGAGGCATCGAGTAGGCTGCCTGGCTGGATGCAGCAGATGAAGCCGCAGCGGGTCAAAGCAGATGATTCTCAGTGCTGCGTCCAGCTCTGCCACCGGCTGAGTTCTACATCCATGCTAGGCTCTGCCTTTCTTATCTCAAAATGGGCAACAGCTCCTACTCTTCATGTGAATGGAATGGCAAGTGGATGGGAGCGTGCTTTGCAGAGGTCAAATTCATTTATAGAGATAACGAGGCTGTTTCCATTCCGGAGCTTCTTAGCTGTTATCTACCTGTGTCTGTCTTCCCCATGAGACAGGGCCTCTTGAGGGCAGGGGCTGCCCTGCTTTTCATGTACTCAGTGCCCAGGACAGAGCGTGGCATAGAGCAGGTATTTAATCAATGTTTGTTGATCTGAAATAAATAACTTATTAGGATGCAGGTGATTATTAATGCCCTTAAGTCCTCTCCATGCCAGCCCATCTCTAAACCCTAAAGATGGGAATGTACTTGAAGTTATTTCCCCTTATCTCTTGCTCCTGGGCACCAACTTTTCCATGTACCACACCTATGGAAAGAGTGAGGCCCTTGAGGGAGAAGGGCTGGGGGATTGATCTCTTTCTGGATAGCCATGACAACCACCTCAGATTGGGCTCTACGTAAATGGCACAATGGGGTTGTGTGGCCAGGATATCGTGTGCAGCTCAGTTTCTGATGAACAGAGATGTGCAAACTATAGTAAGAGGCTCTCCCATGACAAACTTCGGGCTTATCATTCTGCCGACCTGGTGACTACTCAAACCAGAGGAGTTAAGGTCCTGGAGGCTGCCTAGGCTATTGCCATTGCTTGGGGGAGAGGATGGAGGGAGCTCACTTCCCTTTGTGTCCCTATCTATGAACCCCTTTAAGACTCAGTTTCTATGACTCAAGCCAAGTTGGAAACTCCAGCTAAAATTCAGTGACATTTGATACATCTTCCCCAGTATCTTAAAGTTATGTACAAATCATGGAATTAGGAGCCAGACACAATTGGGGGCCACTGCTTTCAAGTGGCATCACTTTGACCTCACGGTCCTGGTTGTCTCATCTGTGAAATGGGTCAACAGGACCCATGACCAGGGTTGTAAGGAAAAAACACAATAGATATAGTGTCTACACAATGCCCAGCCTATAGCAGCAGCTCAGTGAATGCACTTCCTTGTCTTTCTTTAGCCCACCTCTGGTCATCAATTTCCTTATCCTCAGGCCCCTATCAGTGGGGAGTGTTCAGCAATCCCCTTCTCACAGGAGGGTCAGAAGGACTAAATGAGGCCCTGGATGCAAAGGGCCTAGCACAATGCCAGGCCCGCAGTGGGCATGGAACAATTGAGGTTTTATCCTCCCCTCGTGTTCTGTCTCCCATTTGTTCCCTTCCAGATCAAGCAGGCTTTTTGTTCCAGAACCGGCATTCCGGTTATTTGAAGTTTCTGGATATGTGAGCAATCAGCACAAGTTTCCTGACCAGGAACTAAGTTCTGCCCTCGGCCCAGGGAACACTGGCTCCATCTGCTGACATTTGGCTCCTCTCTCTGCTCCCCACTCTGACTCTGCAGTGCCCGACCTTGCTCTTCCCTAGTACCTCTCTCCTCTGGGGCCTCGGAGCCCCATCCCGGCCAATAATCTTGGCTCTTGGCTGCCCCACACCAAAGGCAGATGGTGTTGAGTAATGGGGCTTCTCCCGCGGTTGGATGGGCCAGCGTCAGCAGAGCTGACTTCAGCATAATGCTGGCAGGAGGCTGTTGGAGCTTTGCACTGTCTCTTCTTCACAAGCTGGGTGGGGGAGGGACAGGGGAGCAGGGATGAGGGTTTTGGAACCTTTCCTGAAACGGGAGTATTTGTGGGCAGATTGCATTCCCAGCCTCCAACGTCCCTGCCATTGAACTTCCCAGAAGACATCTCTTTGTTTGCCTGTATTTCACTCTGTCGGTGTCTAAAAGGCTTCTTCCATTTGCTTTTATATATTCATTTGAAATGACTCCTCCAATATTTAATCTTTATCGGAACCTGGACGCCTGGTATTTATTTTGCAGGTCCGGTGCTCATCTGTTTTCCTTCAGGGCTCGGGCAGGAGGCTGGAGAGCCGGGTGTCCCTGGGGGGTGGGGGTGGGGGGTGCCATCAACATTAGTCCTGGTGACAGGAGGACAAGTCAAGGCCCTGCGGGCTACCCATGAGAAGATCAATCTGGCAAAAGGCTAATGAGCATACTGTGGCTGCAGCAAGAGAGGGGCTTCAAGACTTGCTGGGCCTCTCAGTGCAGGGAGTGGGTGATCTTCCAGAGACGAGAGCAGGGGGGCAGATGGCTGGCATGAGCTGGGTTTTTCCAGATTGAGGCAGCTGGGGACCAGAGTTTAAATTTCTGAGCAGTGGTGAAGGGCAGTGAGGAAAGAGGTAGCCATTTCTCAAAGCATATGGCTTTGATCTCCCAACAGGTGGAAAATCCAGGAGAACACTTTTGCTGCAGAATGCAGGAGTTGGGTTAAATATTTGAAATAAAGTGGCTAGAGGGTCAGCCTCAATGAGATACTTATGGAAGGTTGTGGAATAGCTTTGTTTTGTAGGTTCAGGGATGGTTTGGAATGTACACTGTTTTGTCTAGATAGGGGAATAACTCTCTCTTCCAACTCCAAAGGCATGTTAAATGTTATTTTATACCAGGCAAGGTGCCAGACTCTTAGAATATAAAAGTGGTCCCTGCTCTTAAGGAATTTATAGGGAAATACCATAAACCAGGATGGCAAATAGGCTTTAACACATAGTCAGATTTTTCTTTTTTAAGAAAAATTGGAAAGCTTTATCTAGGCCCAGGGAGAAAGAATGTAGAAACCGTTTAGTGATGTCTGCCTCGGTGCGGCGTGGGTAATGGCGTCCCCTAGCTAACCCTGCTGAAGGAACTGGAGCACACTCAATTCAGCAAAGACGGTTTGAGCAAGTACCATGCGCTCGGCTCTGCGCTAAGAGCTTGAGAGGTGGTTGAATGCAAGCCTTCAAGTAGAAACCAGTCTAGTTGGAGCAATACAGGAAACAGTGATGAAACAGTGTTATCAGCACTTGTCTGAAATCCTCAGAGAGGGGAGCTGGAGGAGCTCACAGAGAGGAGAGGAAGGGTGAGTGGGAGTCCTCAGGGGGGGGGCTTCCTGGCACGGAAGAGGAGGAACCCAGCCCAGGAACACGGCATTCTGCTTGCAACATCAGTATCCCACCATCAAAAGCTGTTCTTGAAGAGCAGGTGAAAAAAGAGGGACCAAGAAGGACAGCAAAACCCAAGCAAGCCTTTTAACTTTCCCTGTCCTCTTCTCCCAGAAGCCTCTCAGGCAGAGGGGCCACAGCACTGCTCCCAGACTGTCTGGGCTGGCGCTTTTCAGAGCGCTGCTTTGGTGGAGAAGCTGTTTCTGGGGAAGTAGTTTTGACCCTGCTCTTGCCGGCATGTGATGAATATTTCATAGCCCAGATGTAATCCTGTCAGCGATTTCCTCTCCTTCCCCTCCCCGGCACCCCTCTCCCCGGTCCAAGCCCAGTCCCCAACCGCTCCAAACTCAGGGAAATCAGTCAAAACATTTATCAGGAATCGGTATGAACCAGCCAAGCGCTGTGAAGAGCTAATCTGTGCAGAGCTAATAAGAATGAACAAAGTCACCACACACTCCGCCATGGGCATCGCTGATAAGGATTTGTCAGAAGAACTGCAGGTAAGATCTGAACAGCCCCTGGAAGTGGAATGCAAATGCCTCACTCCCTGTAGGCGCTGCTAGTGCAGGCTGGAAGCTTCGGAACAGAACCAGAAGCTCACCCAGGGGGTGGGACGGGCAGGGCGGATGGCTGGGACCCAGGGTCGGGCAGACCTGCAGAACCAACTCAACCGAGACGGACAGAGCTTGAGAGTGGAGCATGGTGGGTGCAGCATGGAGGATGGGGAAGGGTGAGAAAGCAGGCTGGAGGCAAGTTTTCCTTTCTCCAGACCTTAACAGAGTGGACCCTGGAGGGAGGCTGATGGTGCAGAAAGTGCTGAAATTAGATACAGGAAATAATATTCTCAAACAATAGGAAGCTGCTGAAGACCAGGAGAGGGTTTTGGAATTGCCCGCCTGGAAACCTGAAGATTGTTGCTAAGGAGCAGTGGTCAGGGCCCCCGCTGCAGAGTTGACAGACATAGGTTTGCATCCCAGTTCTTGAGGTTTCTAGCTGTAAGACCCTGCAAGGTTACTAAGCTTCCCTGAGCCTCAGTTTTCTCATCTTTATGACCAGTAGTACCCTGTTCCTAAGACTGCGTGTGACGGTCACGGGGAACAGGGCCCACGGAGGGCAGGGTACTGTGCCCGGCTCAGGGCTCAGAAAACCTCCGCTGCTGTTCTGTGATGTGCGTCGTGGGCGGTTTGGCCTAAAGGCAGCCTGACAGTCCAATGTCCTCATTCAGGTGTTGGCAAACTTTTTTATACAGAGCCAGATAGGTTTTGAGGGTCATATTCAACATGATCCTCTAATATTCACCATCGCCATTGTAATGCAAAAACAGCCATAGATGGAGCGAGCATGACTGTGTTCCAATAAAATTCTATTTACAAAAACAGGTGTTAGGTTGAATTTGGTCTGTGGGCCACAATTTGCTGACTCCTGGTCTAATTGGCCTGCCAACTCTTTCTCAGCTAGGGCTTCAAGAGGGGGCCAAGGGGCAAGAGCTTTTGAGCCAACAGACTTGCTGCAGGGGCTTGGGGTACCTGTTAAAACCCCACAGTTTGCAGAGGTTGTGCTAAAAGGAATGGGTGGGGGGCATATTCTAATAGACATCTGAGAAGATTTCCCTGTCAAGGAGACGTTCCTGCATTGACTGTGTTGTATGCCTCCTTCTATACATCTTCACAGCTAAGTTTACTGTGGGGCTGATGCATTTTTACGGCATCTCCTAAAAGTAGACACATTTTCATCTTTTTCTTGAAATACATCTTGTTAAATCTCTCTGCCAATTCCTTCTGGTTTATTGGGCTTGGAAGCAAGCTGTGAAGAATGATTTGTTCTCAGGCCACAAAGCCACCCCAAGACAGGTCTCTGTCCCTCCCCTACAGCCACAAGGGAGAGTGGAGGTGGGGAGGAAGGGAGGCCTGGTGTGGGGTGTAAATGAGGTTTTTGAGTAACGTTGCTTTCCTATTCCCTTACATGTTTTAAAATCTGATGGTTTTCTCAAGTGCTGAGCTCTCCGCTCTCCCAGTGCAATAATATTGTCTTGCATTTGTGTGGGGTTTTACAGCTTGCAAAATGCTTTCATGTATAGATACACACATATATATCACCTCTCCATTTCCCCGGCCACTCTGGGAAGAAGTCGGCAGACCAGGAAAGCTCATTCCTGTACCGCGGACAGGCTGAGACCCAGCGCAGCTGTTCCAGATCTCGATCAAGGTCACGGGAGCATGGGCAGGGGGTACTGTCACCCCCTCCTCCCCAGGATCTCAGATCCTCACCCGTAGAACCTGTAAATGTCACCTTATTTGGAAAAAGGTCTTTGAAGATGTTATTAAGTTGAGGTTCTTGACATGGGGAGGTGATCCTGGATTAATTGGGTTAATTAAACCTTAAATGCCATCACAAATGTACTTTGAGAAGCAGAGAGAAACTTCACGCACGCATGCATGCACACGTGTGCATGTGCACAGAAGAGACAGTGATGGGAAGACCGAGCAGAGAGAGAGAGACCTGAAGATGCTGGCCTTGAAGAATGCAGTGCTGCAGCCCCAAGCCAAGGCATGCCGGTCGCCACCTGCAGCTGGAGGAGGCAAGGGGCAGATTGTCCTGGAGCCTTTGGAGACAGCATGGCCCTGCAGATGCCTGGATTTCGGCCTGGTGATACTGATTTCAATCTTCAGGTCTCCAGGACCCTGACATGGGGGCTCAGACTCAGGCTTCCCAGCTCCAAACCCTGCCATGCCGTCAGCCTGGGGAAGGACCACCGCCTCTGTCCAACCAGCCAACCGGGCAATATTAACTGAGTCCCACTATGATACCGGGAGCTGTGGGCTTTGGGGAGAATTAGAAGCTGGAGTCCCTGCCCTCCAGATGCTTCCAGGCTGGCTGCGGAAGCAAGATGCACTTGCATGAAACAATTAGCTAGTGGAATGGGTCAGTGTTTGATGAAGTGCCAGCCGGGAAGGATGCATCTTAATTACCAAGTTTGTGGATCTTCTAGCCTGGGATGAGATGTTCTAGCTTCTTTGCAGCTGGCCCTGGAAGAGGACCTGAATGGGCAAAAAATGTGTTCCCAAGGGACTCTGGGACCCTTTGGTCTAAGCATGTTATTGCAGGTGCTTCCTTCCCGTCATGAGTGTGAAAGTGTCCAGGCAGCACCCATGTCCAAGCACCAGGACCCACGTCCAGCTCTTTGCCAGTGGATGGGAATGGGAAAGGTGACATCAGATGGGGTCTCGAGGAGGGGCTGAAAAGAGCAAATAAAGAGGAGAATAAGAATAAATTAAAACAGGATTGATTTCTTGTGTCTAATAGAGTTTTTCTTTCTCTCTGTCTTTTTTTTTTGGAAAGCAGCATCTGGCATATGTAATAAGACACTGTCTGAAACCCCTGGAAGGAGTCGGAACCTTGCTGAAGGAAAGGGGTGGAGGACTCAGATTCATTTGAATTTCCCCCAGAGCCAGCAGCCTCCTCTGAGTCCTGGGGTCAAGGGCTCGGTCTCAACCAGCTAAGGGCAACCCTGGCACCCTAAACGGCCTGGTTAGGACAGCCGAACTCTCTGGCCCACCTTGGAGAAAGTGGGCATAACTTTGTGCTGAACCCAAAATGTAAATATCTTAATTGGCATCTTATTAGTACAAGCAGAAAAGCCCATTGTTATGGAAGAGAAATCTCCCAATCCCGCACCAATTAATCTTTGGCTACAGGCAGCTCGTGCTCACCATATCAATGGGTCTGGGGGCCTGGGGAGGAGGAGGGAACAGTGACAGCCACGCATGTGGCTGTGGGGTCTCAGAGCTGGAGAACGCTCTCCTCGCAGGAGGTGGAGGGTGTCCCCATGATAAGTGTCTGGGAGAAGGTTAGGGAGAAGAAAGCTGCCTGATGTTGGGCACTCTGAGGGCTGTGGGGGAGAGGGCATAGTAGACAGTTGTCATTTTATTTATTTATATTTTGGCTCTGCAGCATCTGAATTGCCTTGCTATTAAAATTGGCCTGCCCCCCATATGAGTCTTGGGGGAAGGCGGAGCATGCCTCTTTCAAAAGGAAAAGAAAATTCCAGCCACTTGCTTTGCCAGTGTGCTGAGGCAGGACGGATGTACATGTCCAAGTCTGAGTCACCCACCCGAAGCTTTAAATCCAGGAAGGCAGCAGGGACAAGGGGGCCTTCTTCCAGGTGCTGGTGACAGAAGCGTCCCATTTCCACTGGCGGTCGTGCCGGCCGAGCCTTCTCAGGTTCTACGTCTGTGTTGTGGTTTTGCCTGTGCTTCTGGCTGCCTAAGTCTGCCTCTGCCTGTTGCCTTTTCCCCAAACCTCATTCTCCTATGTTCCTTATGACTCTAGAAACATCACGATGCCTTTTAAATAAATTCCTTTTCTGCTTTCTGCTTAAATCTACCAGAGTTGGTTTCTATTGCTTGGAACTAAAACAAACCAAAACAAAACAAAACAAAAAACCTCTGATTAAAACAATACGTTTTACCAGACAGAGCAGGAGGCAAAGGAGGGAAATTCATATTTCTGGAGAGCCTGGCGTGAGCTAGGCCCAGGAATTGTTCCTTCTGTTCCTCACGAAGCCCACTGAGATACCTAATGAGTGATTTCCTTCAGTTACAGTGGGGGGGTGGGGGGGTGGGGCGGCGAGGACTCACAGAGCTGGCTGATCTGGAAGTGGCAGAGCTGGTTTGAAGCTGGCTTGCCTGGCTCCACATCCAGCTGTTCCCACCACGTGCGCTGCTCCAGTAGCTCTGGCCAAGACAAGGTTTCACCCTTTTTGATTTCCTCCGTCTCTGTCCAGACCATCCCCACTCATCTTTTAAAGCTTGACATACACTTTTTTCTGGAATGTTCTTTGTCTTCTCTGCTCCCACAATACATTTGGCAGAAGCCTTTCCAGGGGCTGATCCCATTCTCAGGTAATGCTGGTTGCTCTCCTTTTTCACAGAATTTAAGTTCCTTGAGGCCAGAGATTTTTTCTCAATGGGCCTTATAAAATTTCCTCTAGCTCAATGCTTGACATTTCTTTTGATGCTCAATAAATGCTTATCAAGTTAAATCAATAATGAGTCAAGTAGGGCAATGAAGATAGAAGTGAACATTTAAAACTTTCCCTACAAAAGTAGTGAACCATCGGGGGTGGGCCAGTTCTCACCTGCCACTCGGGAGACCCGGGTTTAATTCCTGGTGCCTACCCACGCAAAAAAAAAAAAAAAAACAACAAAAAACGGGACCATCTGTGTTGGTTTCTTAAGGCTTCTAAACAAAGTACCACAGACTAGATGGCTTAAAACAACCAAAAATTATTTTCTGACTGTTCTGGAGTCTAGCAGTCTGAAATCCAAGAGTGAACAGGGTCAGCTCCCTCTGAAACCTGGAGAGGAGAGTATTTCCTTACCTCTTCTGGATTGTGGTATTTGACTGCCATTCCTTGGCTTGCAGCTGCGTCACTTCCATCTCTGCCTCTGTTGTCACATGGCCTTCTTCCCTTGTCTGTGTGTAATTGTGTGCAAATTTCCCTTTTCTTCCAAGGACACCAGTCCTTAGGCCCACTCTCATCCAGTTTGACCTTCACTTAACTCATTACATGTTCAAAGACCACATATCCAGTTAGAGTCACATTGAAGGGACCAGGGGTTAGGACTTGAACATATCGCTTTAGGGAACACACAATTCAACCCACAATACCATCTGCTCCAAGAGGGGAGAATGACCTTTGTGTTTTAAAGACAGAAACCTGAAGCAGGGTTGGTGCAGCTATATACACACCTCAGCCATAATTTCTTGGAGTCTCATCTGCTTCTTTTGGCCTGAAGCTGAGAGCTGTTGAGGGGAAAACGTGCTGGTGGTGGCTGTGCCTGTCCCTGTCCCTACCTCTGCATCTCATTAGCCATGCAGTGGGTACTTCTGCTTCAGTCAATGTGATGGATAGTGCCTCTTGTGCACCCCAAATCTTCAATTTCCCATGGTGCTTTCTGAGAATGGTCCAGCTCCATGAACTTTTCAAGGAAAACGATTTTTTTTAATGATATTAGGGTAAAAAAAAATGATACTAGGGTAAAAGCAAACATGCTGAGGGACAGTGAAGGGAGTTGAGGTGTTTCCCACCTTCTCAGCCTCGCTCCCCACTTCCATGTTGGGCTGGATTCACAGAAAGCTGTGTGAGCCAGGTGTATTGCCTGTGGGTGGTGCTGCCTCAGCCTCCTGGCTCTGGAGAGCCATGTTTGTATTCAGAATAACTTTGTTCGAGTGAGCACTCCATAAACATGGCTCAAAAGACCAGCCTGAACCAGCTGTTCTACACCGAGAGGTGGGCCGGGGAGGCAGCTCTTGTCTGAGAGAACTTCTCCCCGCTTCATTATAAAACTCCACTTTCTGTGGCCCAAGGTCCCCACCTGCCTGGAGCTTGGCTGACTGAGGGGGGAGAAGATCGTCCTTGGATTGTTCTCAACACTAGATAATTTCCAGCCAGCTATGCAGGAGCCTCGGAACCACGCAAAGTGTTGTCTGGAGAAATCTTTCACAGATATAACATTGAGACAACATTTAAAATCTCATTTAAGTGAACACAAAGAGAGGGCTCCTGGGTAAAAGAGACTTAATTAATCTCGTTTCTGTGTAGATACTTTTAATTAAATGTAACTCCACATTCTTTTCAAGTAGATTGGAAGGGCCGGGCAGTCTTGCTACTGGTGTGGCCGGAGTTGAAGGTGGCTAGCAAGTGGGTGGAGGCAATCAGAGATGTTGGAAGTGCACTGCCCACACGGGTCTGAAAGACTGGGAGGTGGACTTGTTTCCTCCTTTCCTTCATCTCTCAAGGCCAATATGCCTCCAAGCATGGATTTTGCCTTTTAGGCCAATATGCCTCCAAACATGGATTTTGCCTTTACGAGCAGCTCCTTAATGCCTCCTCTCTCCATCCTATAACCTCAGTTCTAGTTCAGGCCCTTAACTTCTCTCTCTTGGCTTGTGGCAATTGGTCTCCCTCTCTCCAATCTCAGCCCCTTTCAATCTACTCTAATTCATCCAGCTAGATGACTCTTCTTAAAACCCCACTTCTGTTATAACCACTCCCCTAATCAATAGTTAAAAATCGCTTTTTAATTTTCTAATTAAATGCAAACTCTTCTTAGCACAGTCAGAATGTGGTTTCTTAGAAAACTGCTCAAGCCTAGAGGTGGCATAACAAGAGCAAAGAGTTGTAATCTTTGCAGAAAGAGGTGAGGAACGATGGATCCAAGAAGAAGTCTCCTGGAGAGAAACTAAACCAGAGTCAGACACACTGTACAAAAAGTCATCGACTGGAATCATCTAGACTTAGAGAGGGAATTTGGATTTGAAATAATAAACACTGAGGAGTCAAGAAGAGAGGCAGAGTTCCAACTGAAGGTGGAACCTAGGGAAATTTCATGGGCCCATGGAAGATTAACCACAGGGAACTGCTGCCTTGGACTTGTGACAGGAGCGAGCTGTTAAGGAAACCATGCTGGTGTGGTCATACACAGAATTAAACCATATGTGGTGAAGACTGATCACTAACCAATATCTACATTTCTCCTCTTAGTCCTAGCATACATCTAGACCACATTTACTACCCTCTCCCTACTGCCCGGTAAATAGATGGGTCTGTTTGACTAAAATTTGGCCAATGAATTATAGGTGGAAGAGATGCATACCCACTTCCAGGTCTCATTTCCCGAATCTCCTGAGATCTTCTACATGGTCTCTTTTTGCTCCACTGGGATGATCCAGTGGAGGACTCCAAGGCCTAGAGGATGATGAAGACATTAGATGGATGGATCCCAAGTCTCTGGATGACTGTGCAGAGCAGAGCCTCTTCTCCCAACCCTACCACCATATTGGAAGGTGACATGATAAGAAATTAATGTGTCCCATGTTAAACCACTGAAATGTCTTGATTGTTTGATTGAGAAGTCAACCTGTCCTGACTAATACAATAGGCATCTTCCTATGAGAGATACCTAAGAGAAAAAGAAGCAGGTAGACCTGGACCACATTCAACTCCCATATGAGGGCTTGTGAAGATTCTCCATAGAGGTTAGAGCCATCTCCCACCTTACTAGTGTCTCTCAGCCCTTCTTCCGTATTCTTTTGTAATCTTGAGGAGGCTTCCAATAACCAGGAGAAGAAGACACCTGGGGTAGGTCCTGCCTCAAGGGCGAGGGATGGAGAACTGTATTAGTCAGATTTGTGCTGTGAGGCTGGTTAAAAGCTATGGGTTTACACCAGTGGACTTTGTATTTCTCACCCACAGGTCCATGTGTTGACTATGTTGGCTCTGCTCCAGGCTGAGGATCGTGCTCAGATCCGATCCACGTAGCTCTCCTCCTGGGATCACCAGCATCATGACAGATGGAAGAAGCACAGATCACCAAGCCAAACCATGCAAGCATGTTTAAACTTCTGCTCGTGTCACTGCCATTAAAATTCCACCAGTTAAAACATGTAACATGGCCAAGTCCAGAGTCCATATGGTGGAGATGTTTATTCTGCACACTGTGAAGGGAAGAAAGGGAGGGAAGAGAGAGAAGGAAGAATCATAGACAAAAATATAATGGGCCACAAGTGCCATCTTTGCAAAGGCAACTAACTACCTAAAATTGAATTTCTGGATGGTGAAGTAGGAAGCTCCAGAAATCAGTCCCTCCACCAGAACAACTATTAAACAGGCAGAAATTGTCTGTATCAACTATTCCAAAACTCCGAAATCTAGGAGAACACTGTACAGATCCAAGGGAGAGCAGAAGGAAGAGTCTTGTAAATTATGGTAAATATCAGTAAATTGCTCTCTCTGTGGATGGTTATCAACACCCATCCCACACTCTCATGGCAAGCAGCAGTGGGGCCTGGCCCCTGCATGGCTTGCTGGCGCTAGAGAAGGAGGTAAAAATCCACTTCCCCAAACTGCTATTGCATACTATGGGCTATTTCATACTATGGGCTATATATATATATCCATCAGCACTACCACAGCAACAGCAGAAGTAAATAAGAGGGGGAGGGGGCAAGAGTTAAGAGGAAGTTTAGATTTCCTATACGGCAAGTGTGTGTTTATTGGTTTTCTTTCTCTTGGGAACAATGAAATTATCTAAAATTGAGAGTGGTGATGGACTGTGGATTTTGGCATTATACATGATGCCCAATGAACACAGGTGGCTGGAGGATGCACTGACTGAGAAGTAGATTTGGCAAACGATGATGTATGCATATAACCAAATGTTGTGCTTCTACAAAAAGGAACCAAGTAGTGAGTCATGCGACGATGTGAATGAATATGTGTATCATTTGGTGAGGCTTATAAGAAAACAGAGGCCTAGATTGTATGCTCTTATAGCAGATACATTTAGTTCAGAGTGGCAATTATTATTTCTGGATTTTGAGAAGCTGATATATATATATATATATATCCTGGTATTTAGAGATAAGAACGAAGCCGATCAGGTCAAGGTTAAAGTAATCCAGAATACAGGGGCAAGGAAGACATTGTCTATATTTTAGAACCACACATACTCTTTAAAACCAAAGGAAGAAAGGTTTACTTGGTCTAGAACCTAAATTTTCTGTAGCACATAATCTAACTCAACCTATCTGTATGGCTCAATTGAACAATTGAAACACAGGGAACCAAGAATAAGAAAGAGGTCCTTTAATCCTGTATAGATTATTGTAATGCCTGGAAACATCCTAGAGTATATTAAGCAGATAATCAGAAAGTATTGGCAAAGTCCTTTGACAGATGGGAGAAAAAAATACAAAACTGTTAAACTTTATATCAGGTAATCCCTTGGTGCTGTGTCAGACTTTAGGGATACCCAAATCAATAAACCAAGCCCTTGATCTTGAGACTTACTCTTGTGAAGCATATATATGTAGTGGAGAAGCTTAGTCTACCTATAACTATGCTTAAGAGTTACTCCTGGAGGACTTCTTTTGTTGCTCAGATGTGGCCTCACTCTATCTAAGCCCAAGTCTGTTCTGAAATAATAACCCTCCCTCCTACATGGGACGTGACATCCAGGGGTGAAAGTTTCCCTGGCGGCATGGGAGATGATTCCCAGGGATGAGCCTGGCCCTGGTACTGTGGGATGAAAAATTCCATCCTAACCAAAAGGGGGAAAAGAAGAATAACTAATAAAGTATCAGTGGCAGAGAGAGTTCAAATACAGTTGAGAGCTACTCTGGAGGTTACCTTATACAAGATTCAGTTAGACATTGCTACCTATCATAACCTGCCAACCCCCAACCAGGACCATTCCAGCCAGTCCTAAAGAACACCTAGGGCAATATATAAGATTCCACTCAGGTTCCATGCACTAGAGTAATTTTGCAGAAACCTAAAACCACCAGATGGGTCCCTGGACCAGGTAAGTCCTGAAACCTAGAGGGCCCAGCCTCTCCAGAATATCAGCTAGTTCCATCTCCCTACCCCATATTAGTGACAGACCCTTCCAACAGGAAAAAGTTAGAATGGCCATAGCCCAAACATTCCTAAAGAATGGGATAGAAAGATCAAAGGTGATTCAAGATATAGTGGAGAGGCTGGAGGGAACTGCCTGAAAATGTAGAGCTGTGTTCCAGTAGCCATGTTTCTTGATGATGATTGAACAATGATACAGCTTTCACAGTGTGACTCTGTGATTGTGAAAACCTTGCGTCTTCTGCTCCTTTTGTCTACCATATCAATGGAAAAGTGGAACATATGGAGTGGAAATGAATGGTGGGGGAACAAATGTTGGAATGAATTTGGTTTGAAATGCTAGTGATGGATGGGGGCGAGGGGTGAGGGGTATGGTATGTATAATCTTTTTTTCCTCTGTTGTCGTTTTATGTCTTTTTCTGTTGTCTTTTTATTTCTTTTTCTGGATCGATGCAAATGTTCTGAGAAATGATGAATATGCAACTATGTGATGATGTTGGGAATTGCTGATTGTATATGTAGAATGGAATGATATCTTAATGTTTTGTTTGTTGTTAATTTTTTAATTAATAAAAAAAAGATTAAAGGTGATGGTGGAGTTTTACAGAGAAGATAGGATTTAACAAATGAATATGATTGCTGAATCATTAAATTGCTATCTCTTTTAGTCTCCGGTATCTTAGAGCAGCTAGAAGTAAAAACCTAATTGTGGAATTGTAACCCATGTCCAACTCTGAAATATGTTCTACAACTATTTGTGGTGCTGTGCTTTGAAATTTATTGCTTTTTTGTATATATGTTATTTTTTACAAAAAAGAAAAAAGTTGATTGTGATGATGAAAAAAATATTTATGTCTTCTAGCCTCCTATATTCTGGAGCAGCTAGAAGGAAAAATCTGAGAAGATGGTATGGTAGCCCATGACAAACTCTGGGATCTGTCCTGTAACTGCTTGTTGAAGAATGCTTTGCAAACTATTGCTTTTTCTTTCTTTTCTTTGTATATATGTTGTGTTATACAATAAAAAAGTTAAAAAAAAAAAACTATATGGCAGGGAGAAAGATCAAAGGTGATGGTGGAGTTGTACAGAGACGGTCAGGTTTAACAAATGAGTGCAATTGCTGAATCGTTATACTGATATTTCTCTTAGTCTCTAGTGCCTTAAAGCAGCTAGAAATAAAAACGTAAAATTGTGGAATTATAACTCATACCAAACTCTGAACTCTGTTCTACAACTAATTGTTGTGAGGTACTTTGAAATTTGTTGCTTTTATGTATATAGGTTATTTAAAGAGAAGGAGGAGTATAACAGAGAAGATAGGATTTAACAACTGAGTATGACTGCTGAATCATTATATTGATATTTCTGTTGGTCTCCAGTGTCTTGGAGCAGCTAGAAAAAAAACTGAAAAATCATGGAACTATAACCCATACCAAACTTTAAAATCTGCTCTATAACTACCTGTTAAAGTGTATTTGGAAATTTATTGCTTTTTTTGTATGTACATTCTATTTCATAATAAAAGAAACATTTAAAAAAAATCCACTTCCCCAAGAATGGGAGAGGGCGGGGCAGGGTTGATGCAGATCACTGCTTTAGGTTAAGTTCTTCAGATCTCTGGCACCCAGCTCTGAGGGTGGGCATCATACCAACCCACCCCGGACATGGTAGAGGCGACTTAAAGATGGTACATTTCCTGAGTTGCAGAAGACAGTCGAAGGGCTGCATTTGATGGGAAGGTGCCAAGTCAAGAAAGCACAGCTCTAGGGAGCCAAGGAAGAAAGAAGCTCCTGGTGCTCTTCACGGTCCCTCTCACATCCCCTCCCCAGGGCAGTATGGAGCCGGCCAGTGCTCCCTTTGTGGGTCCCTGGCCTTGTTCCAGCTGGAAAAGACTGACCTGGGGAAACTTCTCTCCAGCATGCCCTCTCCCCCAGAATTTGCCCTCCAGGCAAAAGTAGCTTGATACAATGAAAGCGGTGAATGAAACAATTGATGAGGACAGCCTGGGGTCAAAGACTTACCTTTAAGTCCAGCAGTGGAATACCCAGGAGGAGAAGATCTGTCTCTTGGGAAGTAGGGGCCGGAGGCATTCGAACTCCTGTAGACAAGGAAACTCTCCAGCCACTAGCAAGCACAAGGACAGGACAAGACAAAGGCCCCGAAAATACCCTGCACTTTGCATTCATCTTGGGTGGGCCTTTCTGATAAGAGGGCTGACACTCAAGAAGGTCTTTAGCATATCACCAGCTGGTTACAAACTCAAGAAACATACATCTCAGGGCATAAATCCATGAGTGAACATTTTAAAATATTAAAATATACAGTGTATAACAAAAGGTTATAAGCCAAATAAAGAAATATGAATGTTGCCCATCCAAAGGAATAGGATAAAAATCCAGAATACACCATTGAAGAAGAACAGACTGTGGACATATCAGACAAAGTCTTAAAAAAATGATCTTCAAGATGCTCAAGTAGATGAAGGAAAATACATAGAAAGAATGAAAAGATATCAGAAAACAATACATGAACAATATGAGAACCTCAGTAAAGAGATAAAAACTTTAAAAAGGAACCAAATGGAACTACTGGAATTGAAGACCACAATAACTGAAATGAAATATTCCCAGGTGGGTTTCAATAGCAGATTGGAGCTGGCAGAAGAAAGAACCAGTGAATTCAAAGACACAAAGACAAGACAATCGAATTGAATCAGGATGAGGACCATGAAGAAAAAAGAATTATAAAAAGTAAATCTAGCCGAGGAGACCTATGGGACACCATCAGGCAACCCAACATATGCATTATGCAAGTCCCAGAAGGAGAAAAAAGAGAGAAATGGGTAGAAGGAGTATTCAAAATATAATGACAGAAAACTTCCCAAACTTAGTAAAAGACGTGAATGTGCATTTCCAAGACCCCAGAGAATACAGAATATGATAAATTTGAAGAAAAACATACTCCATCACATACTGGTCAAACTGTTGAATTCAAAGATCAAGGCGTGAGGTCTGAAAACTGCAAGAGAAAAACAACATGTTATGTACAAGGGAGTCTTAATTAGATTTAGTACCAATTTGTCATCAGAAACCATGAAAGCAAGAAGGCAGAAGGTTGAAAAACATAATGTGCTGAAAGAAATCAATTGCCAACCAAGAATTCTATATCTGGCAAGACTTGTTTTCAAAAATGAGAGAGGAATTAGGACATTCCTAGATAAGCAAAAGCTGAAGGAGTTGACCACTTCGACCTGTCCACAAGCAATGCTAAAGGGAATTCTTCAGACTGAGATGGAGGGACACCAGACAGTATTTTAGAGTGGTACAAAAAAAATAAAGACTTTCAATAAAGATAACCATTTGGGTAATTATAAATGCTAGTGCTATTGTATAGTAATTTTTGGTATATAACTCTACTTTTACTTCCTACAGGTGCTAAAATGCAAATGTATAAAAAGTAATGATTAATTTGTGGTTTTGGTCATAAAATGTACAGCTATATCATTTGCACCATGTACAAAAAAGGGAGGGTGGTGGAGGGCTATAGGAACAGTGTATGTATATGCTATTAAAATCAAGTTGGTATCATACCAATATGATTGTTATATATACAGAATGCTTAACTTTAATTCCATGGTAACCATGAGGAAAATTTATGAAAAATATATCCGGGTAGAAATGAAAAAGGACTCAATATGGTAAAATACAAAACATAAAATAAATATGAAAGTAGGTGTAAATAGAAGATTTAAGGGACAAAAAACGTATAAGATTTATAAAGACTAAATAACAAAATGCCAGACGAAAGTTCTGAATTCTCAGTAGTGACTTCAAATATGAATGGATTAAATTCTCTGGAAATAAGGCAGAGATTGGCAGAATGGATAAAAAAGCATGACCCAACTATATGCCATGTACAAGTGACTCACTTAAATCCAAAGACATAAGTAGGTTGAAAGTGAAAGGATTTAAAAAATATGTACCATGTACCTAATAACAAAAAGAGAGCTGAGGTAGCTGTACTAGTATCAGATAAGATAGACTTTAAGTAGAAGACATTTATGAGGGACAAAAATTGTCATTATATACTGACAAAGGGGTCCATTCAACATGAAGAAGTGACAATTATAAATAGATATGCACAAAACAGCAGGACCCCAAAATATATGAAGCAAATACTGGCAGACCTGATGGAAAAAACTGACGGTTCTACATTGATAATAGAAGACTTTAATACACCCCTTTCAATAATGGATCGAAAATCTAGACAGCAGATGAATAAGAAATACAAGACTTGAATGGTATTCTAAACCAACTAGAACAAAAGACATATGTAGAGCACTTCACCCAATAAAAATAGAACACATATTCTTCTTGAGTACACATGGATCATTTTCCAGGATAGACCATTTGTTAGGTCACAAACAAGTTTAAATATATTTAAAAATATTGAAATCATAAAATGTATATTCTTCAACCACAGGGCAATGAAACTAGAAATCAATAACAGAGAGAAATAGGAAATACACAAATATGTAGAAATTAAACAAGGTACTCTTAAACAACCAGTGGGCAAAAGAGGAAATCACAAGGAAAGTTAGGAAATATCTTGAGGTGAATGAAAATGAAAATACAACATACCAAAACTTATGGAATGCAGCAAAGACAGTACTGAGAAGGAAGTGTATAGCTCTAAATGCCTAAAGATTTCAACAGAACTGAAAGAACTGGAAAAAGAAGAGCAAACTAATTTTAAGTGAGGAGAAGGAAAGAAATAAAACAGATTAAAGTGGAGGTCAATGAAATAGAGAATAAAAAATAGAATCAACAAAACCAAAAGTTGGTTCTTTGAAAAGGTAAATAAAACTAAGAAACCTTTAGATAGAACCATGAAGAAAAAAGAGAGGTCACAAATGACTAAAATCAGAAATGAAAAAGGGAACTTTACTACTGACCCCACTGAAATAAAAAGCACTATAAGAGGTTACTGTATATAACTGTAACTAACAAATCAGATAATCTAGATGAAATGGAAAAATTCCTAGAAATACATAAAGTACCTACACTGACTCAAGAAGAAATAGAAGATCTCAACAAACAAATAACTAGTAGAAATTAAATCAGTAATAAAAAACATCCCAACAAAGAAAAGTCCAAGACCACATGGCTTTACAGGGGAATTTTACCAAATATTCCAAGAAAAATTGACATGAATCTTGCTCAACCTCTTCCAAAAAATTGAAGAGGAGGGGGCGGTGCAATGGTGGCTCAGTGGCAAAATTCTCCCTGCCAAGCCGGAGACCCAGGTTCACTTCCTGGAGTCCTGCCCATGCAAAAAAATAATAATAAATAATAATTGAAGAGGAGGGAAAACTCCCTAATTCATTCTGGTTCGGCCAGCGTCCCTAATTTGACCAATATTACCCTCATACCAAAACCAGATAAAGACATCACAATAAAAGAAAGTTACAGATGAATATCTTTCAACAAAATATTACCAAACTGAATCCAACAGCACATTAAAATAATTATACACTATGATCAAGTGGGATTTATCCCAGGTATGCAAGGGTGGTTCAGTATAAGAAAATCAATGAATGTAATATGCCACTTTAACAGAATGAAGGAAAAAAAAATACATGATCATTTTAATTGATGCAGGAAAGGTTTTTGACAAAATCCAGCACTCCTTCCTGTTAAAAACAGCTAGGTAAGTGGGAATAGAAAAAAGTTTCTTCAACATGACAAAGAGTACATACGGAAAAACCCAAAGCTAATGTCATATCAACTGGTTAAAGACTAAAAGCTTTCCCTCTAAAATCAGTTACAAAGTGAAAGACTGAAAGCTTTCCCTCTAAAATCAGGTATGAAGTAAAGATGCCCACTGTCACCACTGTTATTCAACATTGTACTGGAAATTCTTGCCAAAGCAATTAGGCAAGGAAAAGAAATAAAAGGCATTCAAATTGGAAAAGAAAAGTAAAACTTTTCCATTTGACAATGACATGATCCTATATGTAGAAAATCCTGAAAACCACAGCAAAGGTCTGAGAGCTAGTAAATGAATTCAGCAAAGTGGTGGGCTACAAGATCACCACCCAAACTCTTAGTTATACAAGCTGCCACCTTCAACAGCTTGTGTAATTCAGTCCCTTCTCTCTTGACCTGCAAGGTAAGATGCAACCATGTGGGACAAGGGATGTATCTACAAAGACCAGGATAGTCAAAAATGCCATGAGGATATAGTACTCCAACAAGATCCCTCTTGGATCCCTTTTACAAGTTCTGTGTGCATCACTTCTCCCCTGCTTCCAGAATGTTTTTGCCTCCAACACATGTGCACCTGAGTTTTCTTTGGAGGTTTGCCTTCAGGCTACTGGAGCAGCATTATCTCCTGGAGCTACAAGTGTCATGGGAATAGTGGCCCTTAGGCAATGATTGAATGCAGCTGGGGAGACATTATAAAAGCCCAGCTTGTCCACCTACTCTCGGAAATGATTTAAGACTAGAGCATTCCCCTGAAGCATCAGGTTGAAGCCACCCTCCATCTGACTCTACCTAGAATCACCCTGTTGCTTGGTTAGCTCCCCTTCCCAGTCCAGGTTTTCCTGGTTTCCTTCTTGTTTCTCCTGTTTGTTATTGTTGCTCTTGCTTTGTTTTGTTTTGAGTTTCTTGAGATGAGTGCTTAATTCACTTATTTTTATTTTTTTATGTAATAAAATGTAAGTCTATGAATTAAAAAATAAAATCAGTAATTTTTGAATATAATAGCAATGAATAGTTGGAAGAAGAAACCAAGAAAAAAATCCATTTACTCTAGTAACTAAAATAATCAGATATTTAGGAATAAATCCAAGCAGTGATGTAAAGAATATGTACACAGGAAACTACAAAACATTGCTGAAAGGAATCAAAGAAGACTTAAATAAATGACAGGACATTCCATGTTCATGGATTGGAAGACTAAATGTTGTTAAGATGTCAATTCTGCCCAAAAGATTTTCAGAATTAGTGCAGTCCCAATCAAAGTTCCAATAACCTTCTTTGCAGAAATGGAAAAGCAATTCATCAAATTTATATGGGACAGTAAGGGACCCCCAAATGGCCAAAGCCTTCTTGAAAAAGAAGAACGAAGTTGGAGAACTCACCCTTTCTGATCTTACAACTTATTTTAAAGCCACAGTAACCAAAACAGCATGGTACTGGTACAAGGACAGACATAGAGACCAACAGAATTGAATTGAGAGTTCAGAAATCAACCCTCACATTTATGGCCAACTGATTTTCAAAGCATTTTTTATTGTGAAATATGACATATACACAAAAGTGATAAACTTCAAAGTTTATTTTAACAAGTAGTTATAGAACAAATTTCAAAGTATGGTGTGGGCTACATTTCTAGTAGTATTTCCTTCTATTTGCTCTAAGACACTGGAGACTAAAAAGAATTATCAATATAGTAGTCACACTCATTTGTTGAATCTATCTTCACTGTTACAACTTCTCCTTTGATCCTTTTCCAAATCTTTAGGGATATTTGGGCAATGACCATTCTAACTTCCTCATGTTGTAAAGAGGTGCTGACATTATGGGGTAGGGGGATGCAACTGGTTGACATTCTTGGAGAGCTTGGTAACTCAAGGCTTGTCTGGCCTAGGAACCATCTGGAGGTTTTAGGTTTCTGAAAAATAAACTTACTAGGTGAAACTTTTATAAAGTCTCAGATAAAGCCCTAGGTATTCTTTAGGTTTACAGTAATACTGTTGTTTGGGCTTGGCATACCAGCAGTTAGCTGCAGCTTGCATAAGAGTAACCTCCAGGATAGCCTCTCGATTCTATTGCTTAACTGAACTTACAGCCAACTGATTTTTGACAAAGGGACAAAGACCACTCAGTGAGGAAAGAATACTGCCTCAACAAATGAGTTAGGAAAACTGGATTTCCATGTGCAAAAGAATGAAGATGGGACCCTACCTGACACCATATAAAAAATAAAAATGGATTAAAGACTTAAATATAAGAGCCAGAACTATCAATATCCTAGAAGGAAACAGAGAAAAGCATCTTCGGTACCTTGTTAGCCAATGGTTTCTTAGACTTGACCCCTGAAACACAAGTAACAAAAGAAAATAAAAATAGGTAATGGGACATCATTAAAATTAAAAACTTTTTGTGCCTCGAAGAACTTTATCATGAAAGTAAAAGTAAAATGACAACTCACAGAATGAAAATATTTTGGAACCACATATCTGACAAGGGTTTAATGTCTAGAGTATAGAAAGAAATCTTTCAATTCAACACAAAAAGACAAACAACCCGATTTAAAAATGGGCAAAAGACTGGAAAAGATATCTTTCCAAGATATACAAATGGCCAAAAAGCACATGAAAAGTTGCTAAAAATCATTAGCCTTTAGGGAAATGCAAATTAAAACTACAATGAGATAGAATTTCACATGCACAAGAATAGCTACTATTTAAAAACAAAATTACAAGTGTTGGAGAGGATGTGGAGAAACAGGAACACCATTCATTGCTGGTGGGAATGTAAAATAGTGCAGCCGCTGTGGAAGACAGTTTGGCAACACCTCAGAAAGTTAAGTGTAGAATTTCCGTATGACCTGGCAATCCCACTTCTAGGTATATACTCAAAAGAATTGAAAGTAGAGACTAGAATAGATACCTGCACACCAATATTCATAGCAGCATTATTCACAATTGCCAAAAGATAGAAGCAGTCCATACATCCCTCAGCTGATGAGCAGATAAACAGAATGTGGTATATATATACACAATGGGATATAACATGGCTGAAAAAAAGAACAATATTCTGAGACTGTGACAATATGGACAGACCTTGAAGACATGCTGTTGAGTGAAATAAACCAGACATAAAAGGACAAATATCGTATGATCTCACTGATATGAAATAATTAGTATAAGCAAACTCATAGTGTCAGAATCAGAATACAATTTACCGGGGAACTGGGTGGGGATGGCACAGGGAGTTAAGACTTAAAATGTACAGAATCTCTATTTGGAAAAATGGAAAAGTTTTGGTAGCGGATGGTGGTCATGGTGGCACAGCATTGTGAATTTAACTAACAGGACTGAATTCTATATTTGAGTGTGGCTAAAGGGGGAAATTTTAGGTTGTCTAAATGTTACTGAAATAATTTTTTAAAAATCCATGGAACTGCAGAACACTGAGCTCTAAGTTAAGCCAAGCGCTATAGTTAATTGCACAATTACAAAAATGTGCTTTCATCAATTATGACAAATGTACCACACCAATGCGAGGTGTTAGTAATAGGATGGTATATGGGAACCCCGTGTCTCATGCACTTTCATTCTGTAAACCCACAACTCCTTTTACTTAAAAAAGAATTACACTCAGTTTATTTCTCATAAAAAAAAATAAAAATAAAAAAGAACGTTCCTGGGCCTGTAGGCTTGCATTTCTTTCAGTGAGTGATGTAAGAGGCATCACACAGCTGCATGGACTTCCAGGCTGATTCAGGTAATGGAAAGGGAACTTGAACTCTAAAGCCCTTATTTCTTTTCTTGCTACAAAGGGACCATGGACCTTTGGCAAGTCACTTCTCCCTGGTCCTTAATTTTCTTATCGGTGTTATGAGAGAGATGGGTAGAATGATTTCTAATGTCCTTTCAAGCTCATACCTCTGAAGAATTTAAGCAAGCTAACTCTATGATCCTAAGCTGTAATCTCTGAGATCATGTTGTCTTCAACCAGGCAAACCAGTGGTGTGTACTCTGTCCCACTAGGGAAGCCTGGGCAAAGTTGGTTTCTGCAGAGCCCTCCCTAGAAGGACAGCAGGGAGAAGAGAGGAGCTTGAGAGAAGGCTCAAGTATATTTCTCTGTGTATTTCTAAAAGCCCTTAGATCAGGCTGCTCAGGGCCTGATAATTTTTCCATTAAGAGGAAATAATTTTCTGGGTCTGTTTTGGTTGCATTTATCTGCAACTGACAGCATCAGCTGCAGCAGCCGTGACATGCCGCCTGGCCCCCCAACCAGGCATAGGTTTGTGGGGAAAAGAAGAGGGCAGAGGCCTCAGCTTCTCCAGCCTCCTGGGAAAGGGATAGATGGCTACAACACAACCCTATCCCACTCATATGACCCACTTGTAACCTCAGCTACCTCCCACTCCATTTTCTTCCCTAAAAAGAAATGTAAACAATAGCCCAAGCAAGAAACCCACCAGTGTGCTATCTCTGCCCCAGCCCCCCGCCTCCTGCCTATCGCTTCTTCTAAGCCAGCTTGACAATAACCATTCATCACTAAAAAGAAAACAAAGTGCGGAGAAACAAAAACCAATCTAGGGCCGCAAATTGACGTCAAACTTTGAAAAATGGACTGTGAGATGGTTGTGCGGTGAGCGCTTTCTGCTTTCCAGAGCAGACGGGATGGCACCTCCTGTCGCAAAGCCCCATGGCTCCAAGTTCAACCTGGCGGTGACTACAGTCCAGGAAGGAATCTGACTTTCAGAGGTGACTTTGGGATGAGGAGGGTTGGAGGAACCCGCTGGGACTGACGGCAAGGAACGGCCACTCCTTGTGCTGGGAGCAGGCCTGCTCCGGGTTGAGGTCTTGGGCGGACCCACGCCTGGGAGGGGGTGATGCTGGTTCCACACCATCCTCTGGATTCCATTTACCAGTGAGGCTTGGGCTTGAAGAAGGATTGTTTCTGTCTCCTGGGGTAGCCATTTCTTGCTTCTCTCCTCCTCCTTTTGGAATCACATACTGTTCTCCAACCTAGACCCAGTGCCCTTGCTAGACCCAGATGCTCGGACTTCCTAAAGCCTCTGCTGTGTCTGACCTCCTAGAAGAAGCAGATACCATGGGCTCCCACCTCCTTCTCGGCCCCCTAGCAGTGTTCCCTCTTTGTTATCCATGCTCCCAGAACCTACACCCTGTCAAAAGATTCCAGCTAATCTGGCAGGTTTAGTGAAGGACATGACCTGGGTTCAAATCCCATTTAGTAGCCCTGTATCCCTGGGCGAGTCAACTAACCTTGCTGAGATTAGGTTTCTTTAGCTGAAAATGAGGATAATGATATTTACCTCATAGGATGGTTGGGGGTTTTAAACGAATTTATATAAAGAACTGAGCCCAATGCCTAAAGCTTCAATAAATGTTAGTTATTTCTAGTTTTTAAGCCTATTCTTGTACCCGTCTTGGTAGGGGCTAATGACTCACTCCAAAGTTAAAATAGAAAATAGATATGTTTTACATGTGCTTTTGTAAAGATATAATTGAGAAAAGGCCTTAACAGAAAGACGTGGTGATTCTAGTCCCGGAGTCATTCATTCCCTTGGGGCGAGACCCTCTTGAGTGGTGGAGTCTCCCAACTAACTCCGCACAGCATATCCCATGTTCTGGATGTGGGTCACAAGTTGGTTGTCTGGATTTGTCCACCAAGGTCCTCATTTGAGCTGGAACCCACTTGAGCATGAGGAAGAAGTGCTGGAACTATAGCCACGTCTTAAGGGGATGTATGTGGGGGTGTGAAATGAGCAGGGACCAACAGGCCCCGGTGGCCTGGGTGCCATCTCAGAAGGGAGGCCGGGACGGGTGTGGGAGTCAGAATCAGATGACTGGATCCAAATCTCCTCCCCACATTTACTAATAGTGGCTCTTGGAGAAATTATTTAATTCCTTGGACCTTTTGTTTCCTTATTGGGGAAAGATTGAAATAGACAATGCAGATAAAAAAAATCACTCTGCAACTGATATATGAAGGTACTGTTTTATCTTTGGATAGCTTTAGCTTGAAGTCAAAAGAATTGGGCAAATCTAAACCCTAATACTCATGAACTCTGTGACTTTGTATCTGCAAGAGCTGTTGACGGTCAGGAACAGAGATTCCTAAAAGGACAATCATGGGTGTGTTTGGAGGGTTTTTAAGGAAATGAGAATCTCGTGGTCCAGTGATATAAGACTTCATGGGAAATCAAGATGAGTCTGGATTTACAATAGTTCTTGGGAACTGCTGCTCTGTCTCCCTTGGGCAACCTGGTCTTTCTGACTCAGCATTTTGGCCTTTCCTGGTGCACCTGCTCTGTTCTCTTGCCCTTCAGTGAGTTTACATTGCTTACTCATCATTTCTACCTACCCATAATTTCTGTTTCTTTGTGCCCATGGCCTGTCTTTGCACAAGCTTTCTGCCATGCCACCCTCTACGACCAAATGACAGTTTCCCTCTGAATGCCTCCTCTCAAACCCCAGAAAGAACTTGCTGGTGGCAGCTCATTTATTTTTATCTTGTGTGTGTGTGTCCCAGGACTTAGGTTCCCAGCCTCTTAAACTGGATCAGATACTCTTAGCTCCTGTGCCCTACCCTTACCCAATCATCTGTGGATGGGAGAGTGGGGCCATGAGTTACTTAGGCAATTGAGGGTTGGGCAGGGCAAGTTCCCTCAGAATGGGCCGAAGATGAGTTAAGAAATGATCAGTATCAGTACCCAGGCATTCCAATGTCTCCTAACAACATCTCCAGAGTTCTCATCCAGAAAAGGGATTATTATTTGGATTAAATAAAACAGTTAGTGAAAATGCCTACCATGATCTGATGCCCCCTTTCCATCCTCATGGTCACTTTCTTCATTCAGGTCATCATCATCTCTCAGCTGGACTAACCCAGTACTTCCCTAACTCATCTCTTCACCTCCCTTTCCATTGGATCAAACCCATCTTTCACACAATTGCTATAGTAATCTAAATTTTAAGAGTTACAAAATCAAGTGCTGGTGAGGATGTGATGAAACAGGCACATCATATTTTGGTGGTGGAACTATGCATTGCTACAACTTGGGAGGAAATTAATCTAGTAATATCTATTAAAATAAAAAATATCATAACCTTTGATTCAGGAATCCCACTTTTGGCAATCTATCCTGTAGAAATAAAAGTATTGGTACGGAAGAATGTATGGGTAAAGGTGTTTATTGTAATATTTTTTTAGGTGTCAATAGAATTGCAAATAAACTGAATATCAGAAAATAAATGGTCAATAAATTTTACTGCATCCAATACTCTGGAAAATTATGCACACATTAAAAAATGAGTTTCTTCTATATCTATTGAATAGGAAGTATATCCGTCGTATGATATTAGCAGTGCCTAGTAGTGAGTATGATTTTGAAAAAGCAATTAGTGACAAAAATGGCACACGTGTAAGCATGCTCATATATATATATATATATATATATATATATTTGAAGGAACATGGAGACAGGTGTGGAAAACTAGTGGGTATCTTGAGTGGCCTAGGGAAGTGATTGTAAAATTTTAACATACTTCAGAATCACCTGAAGGGTAGACCGTGAGTTTCTTTATCAGCAGTCTGGGCACAAAACTTTGCTTTTCTAACAAGCTCCCAGGTGTCGTAGAGGAAGTAGTGGGATCATAGAAATGGGGTAAGAGAGATTAGGGAAGTTTTCTTTACATATCTTTATATGCCTTCATGGTTTTGGTAGGCTATGTAACTGCCATTTTTGAAGGGGAATATGATAAAGAGGGAGAAGACACTATAATAGGGAAAAGAAATATGCTTCGCTCATGCCACTCACTTTCCTGCTTTTCTTTTGGTGGTCTACAGGAGAGGGCCCAAAGTCTCAGCCTGGCATCAAGGCTGCCCAGGACAGGGCCACTACCTTTGGCCTCTGCAGCTCCATTTCTTACAGCAGCCCTTGCTCACTACCATCCTACCATCCCCAAATGTTCCCGCTGCCTCACTCTCCTTGCCTTTGCGCATATAACTGCCTTTGTGAGCCCCTTGAAGGCAGGCACTGGCTGACTTATCTTTAGAGTCCTAGCACAAAGTGCAGTTCTGTGCATATATGCAGTAGGTGTTCAATAAATTTTGTTGACTGGGATGCTGGATGAATGAATGAATAGCAGACTCCTCCAAGAAATTGGCTGCATTTGAACCTCCCCTTCAGCCCTGGCCTTGCTCTGTTGAGCATTTTCTCTGAGTGCATGGGCTGTTTTGAAGGTTCCCAGGTGCCTGTGTGTCAAGGAAATGCAAACAAATCTAAACCCCGGGGAGGGAATGGGCAGGTGTGGATTGAGCCGTCTGTGCTCCAGACCCACCTGCTTCTCCTCAAAGCTCTTCAGACCCTCCTCAATCTTCCTGAACCCACTCAGTCTAAGTGGGTAATGGTGAAGGGAGGATGGAAAGCATAGGGAGGTCCCAGCATGAGATTTCACAGGGGGCTGTGTCATTATGTTAATTTCTCTTTGGAACAAGAGTGAGTGAGTGTATGCATGAATGAATGGGTGCATATGGATAGGGGTGTGTGGGTGTGAGCATGCTCATGTGTAATTAACTATCAAGCCTTATATTTGTGCGGTAGTTTACAATTCATAAAGTGTTTCATGTCCATCATCCCATTAAGTCTCCATGATACTCTGTGGCTTATACAGAATGAGTAGCATCATTTCCATTTTTCTGATGAAGAAAAGAGGCCTGAGGGAGGTGAAATGATGTGCTCAGCACTGCCCTGCAAGGAAGCCCATGGAGGTCTAGAACGATGGCCTCACCTGGTTTTGCTTCCTGTGCTGAGGACCAGCAGCCTCCAGAGACCCTGTCCTTCCTCCTGCAGCCTTGGCAGAGAAAGAGGCGAGGAGGGCAGAGCAGGATTCCCCAGCATCTCCGGACCCAGGATTCCCTCCGACCATCAGCAGGGGTTGTTCTAGTGCACTGGGCTGCTGTTTCAGTTTGTCAAAGCTGCCGGAACTCAATGTACCAGAAGTGGGTTGGCTTTTTCAGTGGGGATTTATTAGCTACAAACATACAGTTTTAAGGCCAAGAAAATGTCAAAATCAAGAGGAGGATCCCTTCTCTGAGGAAAGGCCACTGGCATCTAGGGTTCTCTGTCACATGGGATGCCACATGGCAATGTCTGTTGGTCATTTTACTCTCTGGTTTCAATGGCTCGCTCCAGAATGTCTTCATTTTGGAGACAGTGAGCTTCTGTGGGTCCTCTGTTAGCATCTCCAGGGCATTTCTTTCTGAGGTCTCTCTGGGCTTTTCTGTCTTTTATCTCTCGCAAAGGACTCTGGTGAAGTCTGTGTCGGTGGGTCTTCATGGAAACAACCTAATCAAAAGATCCCACCTACAATGGGCCTGCCCCCACAAGGCTGGCTTAAAAGAACATGGCTTTTTTGGGGTACATGACAGTTTCAAACCAGCACAGCTGCTAAAAGCAATATACCAGAAATGGGTTGGCTTTTACAGTGGAGATTTATTAACTTACAAACTTGCAGTTTTGAGGCTGAAAAAATGTCCTAGCAAGGCATTACCAGGTGATGCTCCCTTCCTAAAGACTGGCTGCCCACAATCCTGGACTTCTCTATCACACAGCAGGGCACATGGCGGCGTCAGCTGGTCTCTCTCTCCCTTCTCTTCAGCTTCTGGCTTCTGTGGCTTTCTCTCTGTGTTTACCCCATTTTAAAGGGTGTCAGTAAGAGGATTAAGACCCACCCTGGGCCATGTCCCAACTGGAGTAACCTAATCAAAATGCCCCCCACCCACAACAGGTTCACACCCACAGGAATGGACCCGCTTTAAGGACATGATTTTCTGGGGTATCTACAGTCTCAAACCACCACAGTGGTGCCTGTTAGAAGTGTATGATAATAGACAAGAGTGTGTGAGTTGGAGTCAGGCGGGCCTGGGTTCTGTCCCTTCTGCTAGCCAGGGGCTTTGGTGTCAATTATTTAACCTTTCTAAGCTTCAATCACCTGATCTCTAAAATGGGATCAATAACACCCAAATCATAGGATTACATGAGAATTAAATGAAATAATACGTGTAATGTGCTCAGGACAGCACCTGGTACATAGTAAACCCTCAATGACAACAATTATTCCAGGTGTTGTAGTCAGGTGGGTGTCCCAGGAGAGGAGTGTTTGTGTCTGGGTCTCACTGGGTCTGATGGAGCCTCAGAGCCCCCAGCTGCTCGTTGGGGTATTTAGAGATGCAGATCAGAGAGTGAGCTTGGATAAACCAGTCCAGGCCATTTGTCTTTGGGGCTTAGTGTCTGGTTTCTGGGCCCTGAGCTGCTTGGGGCTGTAAATACCTGGAGCAGCCTCTGAGAAGGCCGGCCTCCTATCAGCCATGGGGCAGCTAGCGAGGGATGGCAGGGGACGAGATCAGAGTGAATAGAGGAGAGTGACACAGATAGGCTCAAAGTGCAGGACTCAGCCCCGTGGCTGACGTTCAAGGAGAAGGTGGGTGAGCTTAAGTGGGGAGATACCGTCCCCTTCAAGGCTGGAGGATGGACGCCCTCCGCCAACCCTGCTCCCCACCGCCATGTCTACTCTTCCGTCTTTCCCATTCCGACACTTTCTTTTAGCACCTGTGTCACTATCATTCCACTTGTTTGTCTTCATCTCGGATCCTCTGGAAGGGGCAGCGGAAAAAGCAAAGATTTTGAAGCCAGAAAGAGCTCGTTGGGCCCTGCCTTCCCCACTTACTAGTTATATGACCATAGACTAGCCCCTTAGCTTCCCTGGGCCTCTTCCTCCCCATCAGTGAAACAGGGAAGGTGGTCACAGGACTTGACCCTCAAGTTTATCGTGAGGATTGAATGGAATAATGTCCTGAGCCTGGTTCACACAGGGGGCATGATGGATACGAGTTCCCTTCTCCTACTGAGTGGGACCCCATTTCTATCCTCCTCACCAGATATCAGAAAGACCGCCCACCCGTGAAATGCTGCAGGACAGCAGCCCTGTGAACTAAATACTGGCAGGAATGGCAACTCCACAGGGCAGGAGTCTGTGGTGGTAGCAGAGACAAGGCCACTTCAGGATCTGGGGAAACACAAGACAGCAGAAGGAGTAGAATCCAGAGGCATCTGTATCAACTGGGTGGGCCCCTCCTCCTGTCTGTCTTCAATGTCCATCCAAGAGGTCATTCTAGAACACTCCAGAAGCTCCTATTCCCCTCTTCTCTACATTCAATTTGTTATTCTTTCATCAAGTATTTCTTGAGTACTGATTGTGTGTTAGACACTGTTCTAGGTCCTTCACTCCTTTTTCAGTAGTATCACTACCCCTCCCCACCCCATGATATTGCTGTAGGGGAACGCTACATTGATTGAATGCCCACAGCCTGAGCCAGGAATACCATGTCAGGTGGCAGATGATATTATCTCAGTCAACCCTCACCACAACCACAAAGGAGGTATTATCTAGTATCCCCATCTTGCAGACAGGAGTCCTGGAGTTCAGTTCAGCTTAAGAGCCTGGTCCACAATGCACAGCCAGTGAGGGAGGCAGGAGTCAAACCTGATGTCTGTCTGATCGCACAGGTTCGACTCTGCCACTCGCACTGGCTTTTCTCCTGCTGGGACGTCTGCAGGGGCAGCCCCACTCTTTCCCAGCCCAAGCCATCATCCAGGCCACCATCAGAATGACCTCTCTAAAGGTCCAACAACCCAGTAGGTCCATAAGGACCTTCTCATCCCTCCACCCCTGCCTTTCCAGCCCCGTTTGCTGTGCTGCACCCCTGGCTGCCAGCTGTGGCCACAGCTCCCCAAGCAGGCCCTGACTTTTCACACTTCTATGCCCACAGGGGTTTCCTTCCTTCTCTGAATAGCAAAATGAATACCTCATCCTCTGCAAAGCCCCCCTGACAGTGTAGGCAGAATCAATAATTCTATCTTGTTTTTCTTCAGCCCTCACCTCCAATCTCAGTTATTAAAAACCCATCATGTAAATTATTATAATTTGTCTACGTTCCTTTTTTTTGTTTCCACATGGGCAGGCACGGGTAAATGAACCTGGGTGTCTGGCATGGCAGGCGAGAACTCTGCCTGCTGAGCCACCATGGCCCTGTTTACGTTCCTGACTCCTCCCTAGGCTGTAAATTCCTTGAGGCAGGGACTGTGCTTTATTCATCTTTGTATTCCCAGCATCTAACACAGGTAGTGGCTGGCACTCAAAAAATGTTCTAGAAGTGCCTGCTGAGCTGAGTTGAAGTTAGGGCTGGTGGTGAATGCCAAGCTAAGCTGCCTGGGGTGTCCCGTTCCACAATTCCCACCTGTTCTGATTTTGGGGCATGGTTCTTTGGGGATACCCTGCCAACCCATGTTTCCCCAGAAACATCTCCTGTATCTTATTCCTTCAGGAGCTTTTGACTAAGAGCCCAGAGCCACGCCCCAAAGCTCGGCACTGCCATTGCCTCAGTCTGTGGTTGAGGACAAGCTTTCCGGCCCCTCAGGGTCCCTGTTGGCTCTTCCACTGTCCACCCTTCCTGCATCCCAGCACCTTGAAAAGAAGCAGATGGAGAATGTTCGCTGAGCTTCAGGGAATCCATGTGTGCGGGAAGCATCCGTGCGGCTCTGCGAGGTGCAGGAGAGCACCGCGAAAGCCCGCCAGGAGGGGAGAGAGCGTCCCGGCTGCAGGTCTTTGTGCCTCTGGGAAGCTCCAGTCTTCTCTGGGCCTCCAAAGTGGAAAGAATAGCTCTTCCTCATCAGGTCCTGGGCCTGGGGTGGGGTTGAGGATCCTGCATTTGCTGGGCGCTTCTCCGGGGCCAGCCCTGGGCTGACACTTTACAAAGACCATTGTGTGCATCTTCACAAGACCTCTGGAGGGTGCTCATATCTTCGCCCTCCCCTTCCTGATGAAGAAACTGAGCTTCCAAGAGGTTCCTACCTTGCCCATGGTTACCAGAGAGCAGAGAGAATGGGGCAGGATTTGAATTCCTCTCTGGCTAGCAATTAACTATTGAGGAAAGGCCGAAGGCAGAAAAATCTCTTGGCTATCCGAAATGACTTGACTTATACTAGATATTGCTGCCAGGAGGCCTGTCCAGCCCAAATCTGAGCATGGAAGCAGCTCCCAGAAAGTTTACCCCAGCCTTCCCTGAGCTTTGCTGTGTGGCACATCTTCCTAGTTGGATGGCTGTCCATTGAGAGCAGCTCAGTTTTGCTGGGAAACAGTAGAAGACACTCCCTGCCCTGTCCAATGCCTCCTTCTGCTGTTCCACCCCAGGGCTCCTCTCCAGTGACTGCCTGCACCACCCGAGCCTGGGCAGAGGCAGAGGCAAGCGAAAGTAAGTGAGTCACTCTCACACCTTTCCACCCCCGTCATCTGTTTTTGGTCCTGACTGGCACGAGTGGGTAGGAGCTGCGACAGCAACTGGGGAGGTGCCTGGAGCCCCAGGAGCCCAGAAAGGAGCCAGGCAGGGCCAACACCTGAGGAACAGGCCGCCTTGGGAGTGGTGTCTCCCCAGCACTGGACATGCCCGTCTATGTAGTGAGTTTGGATTTTCCTACACACTCTAGTGTACGAGGAATGTCACACTCCTCTAGTTTTCTAAAAGCAAATGAAATCTGATGGTGCGGTCCCATCAGGTTGGCAGGAAATTCCATCCCACTTTTTTCTACCGACCCCCCACCTTGGCCCCCTGGTCGGGCACCAAGTGGAGCACTGAGAAGATCCCTCCGGACGTCCATCCGGACTGGCCCCCACTTGTCACCACTGGCATGATCACTTCCAGGTCTGCAGGGACCCCCGTGAGGCTGGCCGTGTTACTTGGGAATAATGGAGAATCTGCCTGAGGCTCCCCGGATACAAGGAGTCCTGGCTCTGAGGATGGCCGCTTCCCACCCTCCTCCAGCCCTGGGAAATCGCGCTCCCTCTGCTTCTTTCCTAAGCTCCTCCCCCTCTTCCTTCCTTCTTGGGAGAGGCCGGCCTTAGCCATCCAAGGAACCAAGGAAGGGAGTTGTCTTCCTGTGAAGTCTGCTTCAGGAAATGGCTGGCTACCTTCTTCAAAACGAGAGAAAATTACTCTCAGAAGGAGATACAAATTAGCATCTCAAAAAATTATCCCGCCCCTGTGAGTCTCCTCACTAGAGTGTGTTTACTGTCAGATTGGGCGGAGAGGGAGGGGGAAGGCAAGGAACAGGGCTTGAAGGAGAGCAGAGAGTTTTAATAAAACTACCTCCCAGCCCCCTAAGCCACCTGGTGCCAAGGCCCCTCCGAAGGGGAAACGGGCTTGGTACACCTTTCCCTGAGAGCCTGAAGGAGGTTTAAGGAGGCAGTGCATTTGTTTATGGAATTTGAAATGGAGAAAGGGTCCAGGGGAGAAGTGTGAAAAATTAAACTCCGGCTGAAAATACCTCCGGGGGCCGAGCAAAGGTTTCATTCCGTCTGCCTGTCTTGGGGTCGGGGTGTGCACACGGACTTCCCTCTAAGTGCGTATGCTCTGTAATGACCTCTTGGTCATGTCCATTTCCGTGTGTGTGTGTGTGTACGCGGCAGCCTCAACTCGGGTTGGGCTGAGTGCGAAGGGACCAAGGGGCGTGGCCGTGTGCCGCCCCCCCCGCCCCCACCTAGAACGCTCTATGCTAATGACCGAGGCTCTACAATGCGCTTCTCGAGGGCCGCCAGCCCAGATCACATCTCCATTAACACACCCCTGGAGTTCATTGTGATTGGCATCGCTACAATAAACAGTAAATGAGTGAATAATAATTGGCCATCTATTTGAAAGTGTTACTGAGGTTGCCATGGCAATCACACCTTTTATTAAGCTTTATTAAGCCGCAACCGCGGGAGTGAGGCGGCGGGAGCCTGGCGTCCCTGGGCGCCCTGCCGAGGCTCTGACCTGCTCGGTGACCTTTCCGAGGACGCTCTCCAGGGTCCAGGGTCCAGGTTGGGGGCACTGCCTTTATTTTTTAAACCATTCACCTTCTCTATGGCATTTGGGAGATTTCATTTAATAATATCCCACAAAAATGAAAAGATTTCCCTCCTGTCTTTTTCCAACCCCAAACGCTGGATGAATGGGGATGGGGAGTGAGGGCACTGGGGACAGTATTTGATTTTTTTTTTGTCCTGAGATTTTTTTTCCCTTGAAAAATCAAAGTTGAAATTAGAAAAATTCTAGAAAATAAGCTTCATTCCATTTTAGAATGTTGACTAAAATCTTTTAGATAAGGTGCTGTTATCCATCTTTATTATTCCCCTCTCTGCTCACCCTCCAGCAGTGAATTCTCCATCTTTCTATGCAAGGAAAAGATTTTAATGTGAAACTACTTACAGCATCCGATCAGTGTGACTCCTGTCCACCAGAACAAGCAGTGCATGTCACTCGCACAAGAAAAAGTAAGACATTTCTGCTTCCAGGAGCAATACCATATCCACACACACACACACACACACACACACACACACACGCACACGCAGAAAAAAGATTCAGGGACTTCCTGAGAAATATCCACGCACATACAGCCCAACCATATTATACAGTCAAAGCCTCACAGTATCATCACATAGTTGTGTGTTCTTTACCATCATCATTTTTAGAACATTTGCATCACTCCAGAAAAAGAAATAAAAAGATTTTTAAAAAAAAAGAACTCAGACCCCATACCCCTTGCCTCTCCCTCTCACTGACCCACAGTATTTCAATTTACCTAATTTTTACCCTTTATCTCCCCTATTATTTATTTATTTTATCCTTTTTTTTTTGCTCATCTATCCATACCCTGGATAAAAGGAGCATCAGACATAGGTTTTCATGATCACACAGTCACATTGTAAAAGCTATATAGTTATACAATCATCTTCAAGAATCAAGGCTACTAGAACACAGTTCAACAGTTTCAGGTACTTCCTTCCAGCCACTCCAATACACCATAAACTAAAAAGGAATATCTGTGTAATGTATAAGAATAACCTCCAGGATAACCTCTCAACTTTGTTTGAAATTGTTCAGCCAATGAGATTTTTTATTGTCTTATTTCTCTCTTTCCCCTTTTGGTCAAGAAGGTTTCCTCATTCCCATGATGCTAGGTCCTGGCTCATTCCCAGGAGTCAGGCCCCACATTGCCAGGGAGATTTATACCCCTGGGAGTCATGTCCCATGTAGCGGGAAAAGGGCAGTGAGGTCGCCTACTGAGTTTGCTTAGAGAGAGAGACCACATCTGAGCAACAAAAGAGGTTCTCTGGAGGTGACTCTTAGGCATAATTGTAAGTAGACTTACCTTCTCCTTGGCAGGAATAAGCTTCATAGGGCTAAGCTCCAAGATTGAGGGCTCAGCCTATTGAATTGATAGTTCCCATTGCTTGCACGAGTATAAGAAGTTCCCCAGATGGGGAAGTTGAATATTTTCTCCTTTCTCCCCAGTCCCCCAAGGAGACTTTGCAAATATTTTTTTATTCTCTGCCCAAATTACTCTGGGATATATCAGGGCATCACACTAACCTGTACAAACTAACAAAATATCGCACCCTATTCAAGATTATATGTAATTATGGTATTCAAGTAAACTGACCATACCAGTTAAATTAGATAATGTGCTACCCAAAATATGAATTTTGCACCAAATAAATATCTCTCCCTTTGGTTTTCTTGCAGAGGTTGAAGTTTGAAAATATGGACCGTATCATCCTTTCCCAGTATTCTGATTTACCTTAGTCCTATCCAGATCAGCTTCTTTCATTTTTTCCAAACGAAATCTGATCCTTTTTCAGCTTTTTTTAAACAGTTGCTGAATGGAGTACTGCTGACTTTCATAGCTTCAGTGCTCTATCTCTGAGTCTCAGGTGTCACATAAATACCTGAAGTTTCAGGGAATGACCAGGTTATATGAAAATAACTCAGAATTTCAGAATTTAGAAATATCAGTTGTAGCTCCTGAACATAAGTGACTGCTATAAGAGCTTACAATCTAGGAACCTTTACAATAGACCCCAACCTGATAACCCATGCTTTTGACTTCAATGCTGTGAGTTTGTATATCATAGTTAGTCCATCTGAGCGAGGCATGACTATATTTGCTTTTTGTTTCTGACATTTCATTCAACATACTGTCCTTAGTTTCATTCACCTACTTACATGTTTCATAACTTCATTCCTTCTTGCAGCTGCTCAGTAGTCTGTTGCATGTAAACACCACAGTTCTCCTTTCCATTCCCCAGCTATTGTATCCTTAGGCCACCTCCATCCATTGGGAATGGCGAACACTGCTGCCATAAACACCAGCATGCAAATGTCCATTCATGTCCCCACATTCAGTTCCTCCAGGTGTATACTGAGCAATGTGGTTGCAGGATCCTATGGCAACCTCACCCCTAGCCTCCTGTGGAACCACTACACAGCCCTCCAGAGGGATGGCACTTCTCAGCTTTCCTACCAACAATGAATAGGTACATTTTTTCTCCACATTTTCTCTAGCACTTGTTTCTCTCTGTTTGTTTTTAAACGATTTTATTCGCACATCATACAATCCACCCTAAGTGTGTAAACATGTCTTCATCACCATAATCTATATGAAGACATTTCTTCTTCTTCTGCAAAGAGTTATACCCCTCCCCCATGCCCCTGTTTGTTAACATTAGTTTTGGGACTGTTGCTGAATTTTGAACTCGATGTCAGTGGTTATGTTTCTAGACATCAAGGGATGGGGAGTGGAGAACCATGGAGGATGGAAATATCCATTCATTTCTCTGGAGTTTAGATACAAGTAGCTTATTGTCACACTTGCTCTGAATTGTCTACCTTTTGCAGCAGAAGAATTGTGCTTGGATAGGTTTACACTCAAATCAGGAAACTGTGTACTGTCTCAGTCTGCCAGAGCTGCTATGGCAAACACCACACAATGGTGTGGTTTAATCCACAAGCATTGATTGCATTGATTGTCTCGCTGTTTTAAAGGCCAGAAGTCCAAAATCAAAATATCAGTAAAGTCACACTTTTCCCCCGAAGTCTGTCGTGTTCTGGTGCTGGCCTGCTACAACGCTTGGATTTCCAGGTCTTGCATCTCTGCCCTCCTCACCTGACTCTCTCTCTCCCTGTGTCTGCTCGTCTGGTTCTGCTTTTCTGATAGCCGCTGACTTCCGACTTCTTCCTGTGCCTTTTTCTGGCTTCTGGAGACTCTCTATAAGGCCTGTAGGCATATGGATTAAGGCCCATCCTGACCACATCTAAATTTGGCCATACTTGGAAAGGGTTTTAGATCTTATTCACAAATAAGTCCTCACCTTAACTGATAATACATCTTTAAAGAGTCCTAGTTACAATGGGTTCCCATCCATGGGAATTTAAAACTGTTTTTTTTTTTTTACAAAAGGTATATGTTATATCGTCTGCAGTTTATTTAAAAATACTTCATTCAGTACAACACAGACTTTGAGCAAAGTTGCCAAGTTTAGCCAATAAAAATACTGAATACAGAGTTAAATTTGAATTTCAGATAAACAATGAATACTTCTTGTTTGTCCCGAGTGTGTCCCAAATATTACATGTATTTTATCTAACAATGCTAACTGTGAGATATCCTCTCAAACCAAATTCTAGGGGGCGCTAAGTTCACGTCTAGAGAAGACTTATCGGACTATATACTTCGGGGAGGTTACTTAACATTTAAAAGAGTCCAAGTAGAAGCTTGTTCTCCATAGGCAGCTACTACAAGACCTTCAGCTATTTTTATCTCCTATAGACACCTGAGGTTTAACTAATTAGCATAATGGATATCAGAAGTTATTTTCTTTGTTGAAACAAGCAGAGTTTGCAATGAGTGTATTGACCAGAAGTAGCCCAAAGGACCACTTCCCTGCTCTTACGTGGGAAAAGTATATAAATTTAGCAAGTCCAGTGTGATGTCCACTCTCTGCAATGGCGCCCTAACACTTGAAACTGGTTCTTTTTATAGCCACTATTCAGAATTTTAAAGCCTGACTCCTAATCCAGCACCAGAATATTGCCACATCTTCATGCAAGGTGCTGTTGCACGGCCTAAAAGATCAGAGGGCTGGAACTTCATTGAGCCTACCAGATGCGTTATTTTTTCGGGGCCAGCTTGCTAATAAATATTTATATGCATGAGAGAATCCAGTCTGAAATGTGCATTTATTGTAATATACCACCTGGGAATGAGAGTATCGCCCTCAACTATCTACAGAAAACTAAATTGGTTTTGGTTGGTTTATAACAGAAGTGAATCTTGCAGTAATCAAGTCAGAGCTTTGGTTCTGCCTTGATTACTACAGTGTGTGAATAAGAAAAAATGAAAGATTTAGACAAAGCTGAAAGGGGTAGTTCAGCAAATAAAACAGATTCCTTGGGAGCAAAAATTATATTCAAGCAAGCTTTTCTGACCATGAGTGAACCACTCCTGTGTGGTTTTGGGCAAGTTACTCAGCTTCTCTGAATTCAATTTTCCTTATCTTCAACACATTTACCTTTATTTTTCTACTCACCTTTTAATTGTGAAAATTAAATGTTATGGTATATGATGATACTTTATAAACAGTAAAGGACCATGTATTTATTGTTGTGCTTCTTGTCCTTGTCAGTACTAGAAAACACCAGAAAACAAAACCTCGTTCCATTTTACTCTAATGCTTACGATTTCTCCTGTTCTCAAGGTTTTGCCTATTTCTCAAAAACCATCCAGTACAAATACCTTGAAGCTCAGTATCTTCTAACTCAATTTATTACAAAACTTTGAAATATTTAAAGGTAAATTCAATTAGTAAATGTGCAATTACTGCCTGAATAAACTATGCTTTAAATTTTAATATGCCAAAGAGTATCATTTTCATGAGCAGAACAAGCTCTCTGCTATACATTTTTAATGCTCCTAAACTAACAAAGTGACATACAATCCATAAAAGACACGAAAAAAAATTGCATTCATTTTCATCTCCCCTCAAATCTCCACCCTGCCCTCAGCCAAACCAAACAAACTCATTTTCTTCGATGACCCCAGACATTTTGCATGGACAAGCACTCCCATTTCTCCCTCGGCTAAACTAGCCCAACTTCTCTGACTGGAAGAAAGGAGCTAAAAGAGGTTAGGCCCCAGTGTTCAAAAGAAGGAAGAGCAAGACATTTGCAAAGAACCTGCATTTGGACACCAAGTCACCAGCCTGCAATCACCAGCCTGTAAGTCAAATCAAATTGAATGCAAATTGAGCTGGGCTCATCTCAGGGTGGATGGTTGAGGGTGGATTTTGGATTCTTGGAATTAGTAACCTCTGTTAGAGAGCTCAGGGACTCAGCTCTGTGGGTGGGGTGGGGCCAGGTAAGGGGGGCAGGGCAGGGTTTGCTCTTCAGAGATGCCAGGAGTCTGTGCAACAGCCTCTGTTTCCCTGCCAATATCTGTGCCTCCAGTACTTTCCGACAGCCTTGAACTTGTGCCAGCAGGAGAAAGAAAGGACAAAAAGAGAAAGAAAAGATGAAGCACGTGTCCGCCAAACAGACTCACCCTCACCCATCTACACTGTCTAATTTTCAGCTGGGCTTCCAGCTCCTGGGAGATGTGAGACCTTGTGTGGGCCAAATTCTCTCACCCACAGCTTCCCAGATACTTGGAGGGCCAGTAATTACGCAGTAATTACCCTGTTTATTGCTTCATTACGGGTGACCACCTTTTGGCAGGCATTTCCGTGGAAAGGTCTTTTCTCCAGCACAGGCTTCTTAGCACTGGGAAAGGAACAGGCCGGCCTGCTGGGCCCTGCTGTGGAGGCTGCACTGAATTGCACTCACAATGTACACCCAAGGACCACTCTCTTGGCTCTGCACCAAGATCTCCACCTCCACTTCCACTAATGATTAGCTGGGGAGCATGGGTCATGCCAGGACTCCTCCCAACATTTAACATCGGCCCTTCTCACAAATCCTTTGGCTATCACACTGTAGGGACACGGTAAGGTCAGCAGGGAAATTGTCAGAAGTCTCCTTGGCATATGATTCTCGCCCTGGACCCTCCCTGGTCTGCCAGCTCCCCCATGGTTTCAGGCAGTCAGTTCAAAGGGCCCATCCAACATCGTTTAGACTCTGGCTCCCCTGGCCCCTCCTAGTGCTAACAGCTTCATGGTCTCATTCTGTGGGGCTTTTCTAACAGGCTGGTGAGCAGCACTGTTGAGCTTGCAGGTTGGGGAATGGGCAGTTGGGATGGGCTGGGGATCTGGATGTGTCAATACCTGTGTCTTTCAAGCAAGTTACACGTAAAATGGGGTTAATGGGAGGAGGATGGGGCTGGAGAAAAGAACTGGGATCTTACAGGATACAAATAAGTAGATCCCTTCTTTGGCATAGGGTAGGAAATGGCCCAGATTCTTAGGCCATTAGCTCTGGGAGGGACCCTGGGGATCAACTAGTCTGTCTGCTCACATTACAAAGTTTGGACCAAAGTCCAGACTAGAGTCAGTACCAGAACCCTCCTCTCTTCATTCCCAGGCCAGAGCTCTAGTCTAGGAGGGCAAACATCTGATTTTGCATATCCCAGCCACATATCAGTATTTGCTCATCCTGCCTCCCCTGCCATCAGAAGTCTCTGCCTTCCTCATTCTGAGGCCTGGAAGGATCCTGGAGCATCCTGGGACTTTCCATAATAGGTGAAATGAATTTTTTGGGATGCTCCCATGACTCACCATGTCCCACTTCAGCTCCTTCCTCACTGTTGAGCAAAGGCTCCCCACCCTCTCACGGTTACCATGGCCTGGCAGGACATTCCAAAGGGGATCCTGCCTGGTCATTTCTTGGAGCCCGCCGTGTTCTTCTGCACCCCCAGAAAGACGAATATTGCCTACGGAAGATACTTCTTGCCCTTAGTCTGAGGTAAGTTCAAGCCAGGCCTGCTCCTAACGGCAGCAGGGAGACCTAAAGGGGGGCCCAGGACAGAGGTGCAGGCCTCCATTTGCACACACTCTGGACTCAAGTGCAGGGTGGGAATGGGTGCCTGATTTTATTGTCTGCAGCTTGGTCTCCATAGAAGCCCTTGTTGCTAAGTTACAGCAGTCCCTTCTGTGCAGGCTTTACAGTGAGGAAGTGGAGATACACAGATGGCATCAGGGTCCAACATAAGCAGTTCTTGAGCCCTTGGGTGAGGAGTCTTTGCCTAGGAGAAGGATTTTATCTCATTCATTCATTCATTCATCAACTCAACAAATATTTATTGGACATTTTATACATGCCAGGTCCCATGCCAGCTAGAAAGGATGTAAGAGTGAGCCTGTTTCTCCTGCCTTATGTGGAAGCCCACTGTACTCCTTGTCAACTAAGTTCCAGCTTTCCAGGTCCCTGTGATAACAATATCAATGTGGAATGTTGTATACAGTAAGTCTATGTTCTAAGAGCTTAACACACATCTTAATCATTTAATTCTTACAACTGTCCTATGAGGGGATTCCATTATTGTCTTCCTTTTATCAAGAAAATCAAGGCACCAAAATAAGTACCTTGTGCAAAACTAGCAAATGGCAGACAAGATTAACGCATTGAGTCTGGTTCCCAAGTACATCCTCTTAACCATAAACTCTCTTGTTGAATTTTGTCTTTATCCAGAGAATGAGAAGGCAATGAAAGATTTTAAGAAGGAGATTAATGTAAACAGAGGGCTATTGAAAAATCAAATTGATTATTGTCTGTAAAGTAAATTGGATCAGGGCAAGAGTAGATAAAGATGGATCTATAAGGAGGCCTTTGCAGGGGTCCAGGTGAGAGACGCTGAAGAAGTTAACTATAGAGGAGGGAGCTGGACCAATAAACAAATCATGTAAATGTTTATGGACTTGGTTTAAATTGTTTATTTTCCAATTTCTGTGCTTCTTTTCTGCCCCTCGGCATCTTGGGCATCGTCTTTAATTTTATGGCTACTTTTGGAGCAACATAGTCCAGTGAAGTTTAAGGTTCCAATCCCAAATCAAATTCAAACTTCATCTGTTCTACCTTTCTCAACTCTAACCAGGCTTTGGACATGAAGTGGAAATGATGTATGATCTTTTCTTTCACGCTCTTCCCACTTCAGTATCTTTTTTGGAGTGAAGGTGGTGAACCTGTTCAGGTTCTCCCTCCTTCTTCTGGGTCTGTTCCATCTGCTGTCAAAGCTGGGAGAGGAGACAGAGCCACTGCTAGCCCAAAAGCTAGCTTTGTAAGAAGGTGCCTTACCCATAGAAGGCACTCAATACATATGTGCAGAAGGAATGAATAAGCAAATGACTCATTATATGCATAAACGAGTTGTAATCCTATCGTAATTCTGCTCTAGAATGGTAATTTATAAAGGGCAGGGAGCTGTATATTTGTGAGCATGTATATGTACCTATCTATGTATATAGACACATACTTTCCTTTGTGCTTTGCCCCACTTGGTATCCAGAACAATAGTGGACTTTAGAGGTGATTCTTAATGGTGATGATTCTGGCATTCAATGCTCCAGGGGCCCACCCACCTCGCCAATTTTAGCTCTCCTGCCCAATTTTCTGCTCCAGTGATGCTTGCCTGTATGTGGGGGATGAAACGAGGCATCTCTCAAGAATCTGTAGATAAGGGAACTAGGATTGTCTGCTGAGAATTAAACTTTAGATCTGCACAGAGCAGAGATATGCAAAGTCACCTTCAAGAGACAGAACAGTTCCCTAGGTGGCAAGACTTGACAGTAACCTGATTGAATGTATTAACACACCTACAGGAAGCATGTGTTAATTAGAAGTGATGCTGCTCAGCCATAATGCACAAAGAAAGACAGTCACCCAGGCGATGACCACACAACGGACTCGCAATATTATTATCAGCCCTGGTGTACAGTGAGGGAAGCTGGACATCTCAGCCATGATATTCCAAGCATTTCGGTCTCTCTGTCCAGACCATTTTTATCGGGAAGATGGCATATATGCTTACCTTAGTGTGGTACCTTTGTATATTAAATTTATCCAACTCTTTTCTTTCCATTATTTAGATAATGCTCCAAGCATGTAGTACATAGTAAGAGTTGAATAAATATTAGTTGCTATTATTATTCTGATTATGAGCTGGCTTTCTAGATAGAATATGCTAGTGAAATAAACAGAACTACTCTGTCCCCAGGACAACATAGGTCTTCGTACAAATAAATAAACTGGCATTCCAATTTTATATATTCTTGCTAATATTAGAGAACTTCTGAAATATGACTCTTTTTTCTTGGTGATCTGAGAAAATCAGGAGCCCGGAGGATTGGAAATCAACCCTTGGACGCGGTCATTCTCAAAGGGAATGAATGCATTCTTGGGCAGCCTCTCAGAGACTGCCAGCCTGGAGGGAAACCAGCCTGTACCTTGCTCTCAGCTCACCCGGGCTTCTCTCTGTTCCTTGAAGCCTACTCTTCTTATAAGGTTCAGCTTAGCCATCCTCTTTGGTGAAGCCAACAGCCTGTGCTCTGTCATTTAAGTTCCTTAGCTCCTGCTTTCTGTTCTCCATTGAGCATAGCATATGTAAGGGAAGGAAGTGAACTCCAGGAATTGTCATAGACTCTGGAATTTGGACTAGCTGTGTAATTTGGGCAAGCTCCTTAATCTCTCTGTGCTTCACATTCCTTCTCTGTAATAATAACAATGCCGAACTCATAGGGGTGTTGTAAGCTTCATGAGCTAAGACATGTAAAGCCCCTGGTACCGTGCCTTTATAGTAAGTGCTCAATAAATGTTAGTCATAGTTATGAATTCCTGCTTATCTTTCTATCACATGTCTCATCTCTGCAACTCATCTGTGAGTTCCTACTGTAGAGGCTGTGTCTGTGAGCTTCAATTCCTCCGTCTATAAAAATGGAGATAATCCATTTTATTAATAAATAGCCTATTATTAATAATAAATTATTTATTAATAACTATGTCATAGGTTTGTTGGGAGAGTAAGTAATAATAAGCATAAAGAGCCCATTCAGAGCCAATATATAGTAGCTGTTCAATAAATCCTCTTTGTTATTTATGTAGTATTATTTTTATACCTATATGCCAGCCCATAGCCTGACCTAGGTCTTGAGCATAGCTGGCATTAGATGAATATGTGATGGTGCAGTGATGCCAGAGGCCCTATCACACCATGATAGAATGATGCAGCCGCCCCTCCTGAAGTGGATATAGTAATCCATACATGCTAATTAGTTGATTCCAATGAACTGTGAAATCAGCTGTGTGGGAAATGGTACGTGTTGTGCAGTCACGTGGTCTAAGTGCTTCTACACTGCCGTGCTTTTGCATAGGCTGCTGCCTGTGCATCCCAAAGGTACCCTCTGCTCTTCTTTCTAGACCCAGGCAAACCTTATTTTCCTTGCTATTTCTCACTTTCTCTTTCCATTGTACATCCCTTCACCTCTAATTGCTCTTTCTTCTAGCTTTTCGTGCATGCATCACATGGCATGAATCATGCTGCATTATATATGCCCATACATGCACAGATACATATATATGACATTTCTGCATCTATATTCTGCATTAGTGGGGAGGGATGATGTCTTACTCATAGTTTGGTCTTTAGCATCCAGCAGCTGCTCAGATAACGTTATACGCGAAGACAACAGGGCTAAAATGCTAGATGGTCATGTACCTTAAGCTCATTTTCCAATGTGGGGTGGAGGTTGTCCGAGTCCATCTCTTCTCTTGTTCAGGTCCCTGCTGTGTGTGACTCTGGAGCAAGAAGCGATCAAAATAACTGTGGCCCTTTCTTTGGAGCCTGGCATGGTACATACACTCACAGGGATAGTTACAACCATACACAGGAGCATAAGGGGGGTGTCCCACACAGTCAGAGGATGGGCTAGGGAGTTAGGTCCCAGGGTCAGTGCATCTGCCTCTGGGAGATGAAGCTTCTCTGGAGAAGACATGGGGGGCGGGCGCTGCTTGTTCGTTTGTTTTTCCCCTCTGATATTGGCTGGGACATCAGTGAGCGTGGCTTTCATTTTCAGACCCTCTGGATTGCAGACACTGTGAGTGATGAGGGATAAGGTGGAGCTGCTAGGACCACAGGGACACTACGCATTCAGGAATCTTAAGGAGAGGATCATTACCGACAAATAAACACAGACACTGCTCTAAACTAGAATTTGTGTTTTCTCCCAAGGGCCCTGGGAAATCAGCAAGCAGCCCACGTAGCTGAGAACAGCCAGGCAACCCCTCCTGACCTCAGATTACTGCTAATGATAAGAACTGAGGGCCCGGCTCCTTGCATGTGAGGGACAGGAGTTCTTGCTAGGGAGGCAGGCCTCCTGAGCTAGGGATGGGCTTCGTCTTCGGGGATTTTTTACAGTGGATTTATTTTTAGCAAGAAAAGGTTTTAAATCCCAGCAACACAGTACAACTTGTTTGCTTAAAGCGAGTTGCTTCTCAGTGGAGAGTGAAGGGAGGAGGTTTAAAAACTGTCCACACTGGCTACAGGAGGTAAATATCATTTTCGCAGGAGCCATCGAGGGTCACGGTTCTAGCAAGTGAGCTTCTGGGGTCTCCTCTGAAGGATGAGGAAAATTCTGCTCCTCAGAGTTCCTCAACTATTGTTCATTGCCCCTTTTTCTAAACTGAGAGAATTTAGGAGATTGTTTCCCATAGAGGGTTCCATGGACCAGCAGTCCCAGAATGTGCAGCTTCTTGAGAAAATGCTCTGTAATCAAAGGATCTGGGAAACACTGCCCACTCCACTCCCTCCCCTTTGTTCACTCCAGACATCTAGCCCCTTTGTTCTTCTTCAGATATACTAGGTGTACTCTGTTTCAGGGCCTTTGCACATGCTATCCCCATGGGCTGTATACTCTTCCCCCAGATATCTGCATGACTAACTTTCTCATCTTCTAACTAAAAAGTCACCTTTTGGTGAGGTCTTCACTAGGCAATTTGACATCCCCCATCCATGCTTTCATTTTTTTTTCTTAGCACTCATCACTAACTTTAATAAGTAGTGTCACCTCCTGTTATATCAGTTAGGACTGCTAAGTTTGATCTTAACAGTCATTATGGTCAAGGGAAATAAATGTGGCAGGTTGTTCATTGGCTCTTAAGGTTTCCATAGTAAGTAACAAACATCATTTCCACTCCCATTTCATTGGGTGAAATGAGTCACATGGTTACATCTAACTTCAAAAGAGAGAGGGAAATGTACTGCTACCATGTACTAGAAGGAAAACTGGAACTTCGGTCAGCACTTCTAATGATGATTTCTGTTTAATAGCCCTCGGTGTCTTTCCATGCTTATGGGATAACATCCAAATTCTTTTTACAAGACTTAAAAATCTCTGCATGATCTGGCTCTTGCTTACTTCTTTTAGATTTCCATTGCAGCTTAAAGATAATTTCTTCCAGGAAGCCCTCCCTGATACCCCCCAACCCAATCTGGTTTAGTAGGAGCTCTTCATTTCACATATGTCCATAAACCCAGGACTTTCCAGCACATTACTACTTACTTAACTGGTGATCCATCAGTTAGTCTTAAAAATCAATTCAATTGATCACTACCAGTATTTTTTTTTAAAAATGAAACAGAACATAATGGAAAACATAACAGTGTATCATATGTAGTAAGTATTAGCACTACTTTGTGAAATTTCTGTTTCAGTTGTGTGTGTGGAGGGTGGTCTGTGTCCTGGGTGACTTGTAAATTGTGTCCCCTAATTCCGTGTGTTGTCATGGACATTGGCAAGAACAGTTCTCCCAGGACGGTAAGCTCCAGGATGCCTGGGACCAAGTCCGTCTCGCTTATCCTGAACTCCCAGTGCCTAGCACAGTGTCCTGCATATATAGGACAAAATTTTTAAAAAATTGGTTTATGAGTGAATTTTCATCTAATTTGAGATACCAGTGACTTTAGTTAGAAGCAGGGTAGCTGGATAAGACTGCTTGTTTTTCAGTCCCATTTCTTCTTAAGAAGAGGTGCCAGCTTGGATTTCCAAGGCCGAGCCGACCCTCACTTCCTGGATGGAAATGGGGTAGCTGTTGGCATCTCTGTAGACCCCTGTTCTTAGTCCTTGAAAGCCTATAAGGGGCCATTCTCCTAAAGCTCCTTGTGGCTTGCTTCTTAAACCCAGTTTCTTTATGCAGAGGGCCAGGAAATTGCTGATTATGCTGCACCAAACTTAGTACCAGGAGCCAGAAAAATGTGAGTTTAAATCCAATTTTATGACTTATTAATCTTGTGACCATAAGCAAGATGCCTCTCTAAACCTAAGGGTCTTCCGTCATAAGAGAGGCAATACCACCTTCCTTTTAGAGTTCATGTAAGGATTTGAGGCAGTGTTTATTTATCCATGCCTGGCAATACAGGTACTCAGTACATCATGGCTATTTATTGCCACTATTATCCTATTGATGTTTTTAAGTACCTGGAATCCTACCGTTAGTAACCCCCTCCTTAGAATTAAGGCATTGCCTACTACAAACACGCCCTGTTTTCCTGGGGTGGCTAAATATCTGGAGTCATTATCGACAACTAACATACTATATCTGGTTTTGGTATGGGGTCAGCTGAGATCTGGCTTTAATATGAGGCAAGGAGGAGAGAAACAGAAGCAGAGGAAAGAAGGTTGGGGCAAGAGGGAGGGCAGCCAGGAGACGGGGGTCTCTAGAGTACACTGTTGCAGCCTTCCCCCTGTTTCACTTTTGCTGCAAGAGGCTGCCAGGGATGGTGCTAACTCTCTGGGCCTCAGTTTCCCCATCTGATATCTAACCCTTTTGGGAGAGCTGACTACATAATTTTCAGGGACCAGCACAAAAGGAAAATGTGGGGCTTTTTCAAAAAGGGCACATTGTAGTATTTTTAATTTGTTATTTAATGTGCCCCTCCAGCAGGGCGATACCTGCAGGGAGAGTGCAGCCCCTCGCAGGCACCCAGAGCCCCCAATGGTGATTTGGTGTGCAGGATGCGCCTGCCCGACCCTCCCAGCACTTGTGCCAAGGACTCGCTGGGAACAGAGGGCGGCAGCAGTCACTGGGCAGGGGCATGGGGCCAATTGCCAAGTGCCCATCATGGGGAGGTGGGGAGGTGGTGGCAGCCGGGACTGGAGTGTTCTGAGGCTCCAAGCCACCAGAGCTTGCTGTCCCATCGGATTCACTTCCAAGACGCAAATTCAAAGATAAAATTATTAAAGATTTAAATATGGCGATTGCAGAGCAATAACACCATGCACCCAGGGCCTGCTTCCGAGCTGGGGCCCTGCATGACCACCAGCCATGTCTTTTTGCCCCACTGAGCTCTGCTTCCATGAACCCACTTTAAGTGGCCTTCATCTTTCTCTGACTCCTCCAAACCTTCCGTCTTCATGGAAAGGCCTCTGGGCCCTGGGCAGGATCCCTAGGGGTGACACTAATCCTGCTCCCTGCCTCTGCCTGATTCTCCATAGAAGGGGTGAATGGGGAGAATGTCCTTCTCCACAGGGTGGCCTTGTAATGGGTGTCCCTGGGAAACAGGGCAGGGACTGGGAAAATGCTCTGCTTCTCAGTGCATCTGCTCCTCCGGCAGCCCAGTCTTGTCAAGAGATTTCCTAGCATGAAAAACGACTATTTGTGCACTTTATTGATCACCCTACCCTTTTGCAAGAAAACGACTGTAACCTTTCCTTCATGGCAGCAGCAGAAAACTCCCTCTGCTTTGGCTGGAAGCTACTCCATGGTTTAGAATGCCAGAGAGGGCCAGGTGTTGTGAATGGGGGGCCTAGAGGCCACTGACTTTCTTGCATTCTCTTTCCACCAAGGAGGGAAGTCCCCTTTGATTTAGCGAAAGGAGTGGGTGAATAACAAGAGCCAGTACCTGGGGGTCTCAAACAGACCCTCAATCCACCTGCTGAGAGAAGGCACAGAGATGCTGAGGGGAAGAGATGCGAGAGCTTGGCATTTGGAATCCCAAGATCTGGGCTCAGGTTCTGATTCATATACTTCCAAACTGTGTGAACTTGGGACTCTGTTTTCATATCTGCAGAATGGGTATAAAAATACTTTCTGCTTCCTACCATTGATGGGAGGAGCACATGAGCTAATGCCTAAAGACAGTGCTCCTCAAAGTGTTATAAAAATATTTGTTGACCTAGTGGGATATTATACAGGAAAAAAACGTAATTCATAATTGCAATACTGGTTTGGGGTCTTATAGCATTATAGATATTATACTATTTTTAAGTACAAAAGTACTGCTATTTTGTTGGTATAAATATATACTATTTGTATAATAGCAGAATAATAGTCTTTAGCTATTATAATTTATATAAACCATGCTGTTACAGAAGAGTATAATATTTATGTAACATAAATAGAATTTAAAGTAGATTACTATTATTTTTAATAAACGCTGAATTTCAAAAGTTGAAAAAATTTGAAGTGTGAGTTATTTACATCCTGAGATGTATTGGGAGGGATAAACTGGATTAAAATTGAACTAATCAAAGAAAGATGAATCATTTAGGAAAGAGTTTGGCCACATCTCTCATCCATTTTTAACCTCCCAAAGCATCTTATTTTTGCTTTGATCCCCATTTCTGGCAAAGTTCAGCATTATTACTTATGTTGGGATGTTTATGAGTGATTTGTATTTTCCCCCAAACCAATTTGGACCTCCATCTACTGTCAGAGGTTCCTGTTGGAGCTTCCTTAGAACTGGGGTGTGACAATATTAAGAAAAGCAAGAGGAGATTGGAGAAGGAGGGTCCCTCCTCCTTTCCTCATCCTGACCACCTCTCTGCCCTCCCCACCTCGGGGTTGGGTTTCCTTGGTTCCCTCCCCTATACCCCACTAGGTCCAAAGCTATTCTCTCAGGGCCTTCCCCAAAGGACCCTCAGCCCTGAAACTGGCTCTTTCTCAGTAGGAACAGCCTCTGAAGACAAAGGATAGAACAACTGCAGCTCAAGCTCTCATTGTTATAAAATACTGGGGATTCAAAATCACGCGGATTAATAGGTTTGCTATTTTGCTTTGCTATTGCTGCACCTATGAGCAAACTATGGGAATTTGGTGCAGACAACTCTGCTGTTTACTATGTTTCTGACTGTAGGCAAATCATGTCACCTCTCTGAGCCTTAGTTTCCTTATCTGTAAAATGAAGGTTAAATCAGATTGATTTGTTGCCAGAAGTAAATGTGATGAGCCGCACAGGGTGTTTTGCGCAGTGCCTGGCCCATGGTGGGTACTCGGTAAAGCCCAGCTGCATTCTTAACTTCACTGTCCCGCTCTGGCCCTCAGAGTCACCTAATTAGGTGACTCTCACTACTCTCCCCCTGCCTACCCCCACTCGATGTTTAATCACTCGGTCTAACATCTCAATTACACGATGTTTGTGGCAACGGCTCTGGCGGTGAATTGGGTTCTCTGATTAAAAGGGTGTTACTGAGAAAAGCCCTTTTGTCTTCACCTGTGCAGCCAAACATCTTTGTAAAATAGAGTATAATCTATTTTCCTGCCTTCGCATGTAGGACTAGAAACAAAATAGGCCATCTATCTCTTTGATGACCCAGGGCCCTCTCTGAAGACAGTTCTACCGCAGGGAGGGTAGAGGATTCTGAGTCAACCACGTCTCAGCCCTGACCACGGATTCCAGAATGAAAACCTGCACCAACTTGCTAGCTTGCCAGGTGCCTCTGTCTGGAGTAAGCTGAGAATCAGAAGGTATACGCGTGTGTGGTGGTAGCAGGTGGCAAGGGGGGTGTGAAGCCTGAATTTTGGAGCTAAGTAAGGGTTCTGGTTAGTTCTGCGGAGTCTAGAGGTGCACTCTCTCATAGGAGGTTGGGTTCTACAGTCAGGCCACCCTCTAGGAAGTGCCAGCTCAAGCCCAGTTTCCTGGGGGGAGGGGAAGCAGGGGGACTCAGTCAGTGTCTTGTGGTGTTTTAAACTCTAAGCACTCTGGTCTTCAAGGCTGTGTCCCTTCTACATTGCAAATGCATCATGTGAAAATATATTTGGATCATTCACAACTCAGTAAGAATAATTTTTTAAATGCAATGAATTTTTTCCTAACATCTAACTGAATCAACCAAATGGGCTGTGGGGTAAAGGGGGTATGCAGGCCATTTCCCAGGAAGGGGCCTTGGCTAGCCCGAGGAAAGAACAGCGCAATGAAGGAACCAGCACCCACCCACCAAATATCCTATTTGATCGCACAACCTTGTAACTCAGTTATTGTCATTCCCATTTTACAGACAACAAAACAGAGACCCAGAGAGATTACACAGTTTTTTTCTGAGGTCCCAGAGCTGGTAAACAGCAAGGTCAGACTATGTTCTTGTTTCTTAAGCCTATACTTTTTCACTTCACTTTGCCACTTATTTGAGGACACTGGATAGCTGGGGAATATGTAAAATGGTTGTTTAGAATCCCAAAGTGTTGTGGGGAAGTCACATTCAAGTTTGGTTTTAGTTGTCTAAGACCTTGGTGGCCATGGAAAAACCCACCATTGCTACAGAGAGTCACCCAAACATGCTGGGGACGCAGCCGAGGAAGCTTATCATTGACATTTTGGTATTAAACTGCAGAAACAACAGTAGCAAAGCACAACCACAGACAAACTTCAGCCTCAGACATAGAGAACTTCCAGAAGCTCAGAGGCTGTTATTTGAATTCCATGGCGTTCCCTGAGCAGATAGGCACGGCTGGTACTTCCGAGAGTGCTGATTATGTGGTTGTCCCAGCAGAGGCATAAAGGATCCTGGGAGTGGGTCCTGAATCCCCTGTTCTTGCACTGGGGTCCTGAACAAACAGTGACAGGCTGCAGTCTGGATCACGGGGGATAGCCTCCAGCATCGTTACTCAAAAGCAAAAGCAAAAGTAGCAAACTTTGTGGGGGCACCCATGGTGCCAGGCACTGGCGGTCCCAAGGTGACTAATTTCAGTTCACAAATGTATATCTAGTGTCTTCAAGGTGCTGGGTCTTCAGTCCTTATCATTTTAGATATACTTTGAAGAGGCCCATTTTATAGATGAGGAAACTGAGGCTTAGAGAGCATAGGTAACTTCCCGAGGGTCATATAGCTGACTTGCATCAGTTAACTGTGATATCCTCTACCCGGCAGACCCCTGGCCAAATTCATGTCCAACTTTGAATCTGTTCCTTGCCTCTGTGCTTCACTCTATCAGTTCCTTCTCCTGGAACGGCACCCTTTCTCATCTCTTGACTAACTGTCATCCCTCTCAGCCTTCCTTCTTTTCATGGCCCAGCAATGCACTTTGCATGTTGCATATTAGACGCTGCACTGAGCAAAGATTACACAACCAGTGAATGAGAGATTTGCCCTGCCCTCGGGGGGCTTATAGTCCACCAGTTATTCATAAATTCAGTAAAGGCATGTGATTTATAAGCCTTTATGATTATAGAGTTGAAAATATGACTTTCACATATAACTCACTCCTTTAATGCAAACACACCCTTTGATTTAGAGAGTGCAGATATTATTCCTTACTAGATATGAGACGGTGAAGAGTCCTCTTGAGATTCTCCCAGCTCGAAGGTTAGGAGGGCTGGAACCCCGCCCTCTCGCCCCAGCCCAGGCATCTTTCCCCTGCTCCCTGCTCCCGTTTCCCATTCCCCTGGCTGGTATTCATCACTCCCTGCTCTGCATTTTAGTACTTGTTTATATTTCTCTTTTGACACATATCTTATCTTGCATTTCAGTTATTTGTTTACATAAATATTTCCTGTCTCTGTCGTAAGCATCTCTGGGGCAAGATGCAGTGCTTTATTCAATGAGTGTTTCTTTAAGCACTTGCAAAGTCTCAGGCAAATCTTTCCTTTGCCTTTGTGATTAAGGGACCCGGCCCTGGATTCACCCACTGGGTGAGTCTTGGCTTCCTCAGTCTGTGCACCTTGGGCAAGTTTCTTAACCTCTCTGTGCCTTACTTCCTTCATCTGGAAAATGGGGATTTTAATGGTCCCTGCCCCATCTGGTTTCCGTGATGTCTAAATGAGCTCATTTACACTTAGTGCTTAGAATCTTGCAAGACCCTCGAAAATATTAGCTACTGATAATATATATTAATATATTAATAGTAATTCTCAGCATTTCAGCAAAGAGTAAATATTTGCTAAAGGAACGTCTGAATGAATAAATGCGATGTTTGCTAAAGAAATGGAATGCTCAAATTGGCAGTGAAGCAAAATTATACTTTCAGCAGACTTGTGTTCTCGTGCCAGCTCAGTCTTGAACTGGTCATATGCTTTTGGGCAAGCCATTTAACCTCTTTATACTTCTGTCTCCTAATTTTTAAATGCAATCTATTACAGCGGATTGTTCCTTCTGGATCTAAAAGCCTGCCCTCAGTTCTCCTACCTGCCTTTGGCATCTCCGTTCCTTGGAGGTGTGGTCCAGAGACCTCAGGGCAGCCTGCCCAAGACCCCACCCCCATCCCACCCCCCACGCCCCCAGCCCAACTCTGGACAGTGGGTGCCCACTGCCCTGGACTTGGGGGCTGCCGGTTATTAGCAGTGAGGCTCTTGATCCAGATTTATAAAGTCAGCATTTGCGGAGTGGTCTATTGTGATGGGCTCAAAATAGCCTGGCGCCTCCGTGCGGGGTATCAGGCCTTCCCCTAATACCCGCTAACTTCGTACTCAAAACATCAGCCAGCTATTGTGTAACTCCAATGACAGCAGGTTCTTGCTACAAATCCTGAAAGCTGTCTCTTGGATACCCTTAACGTATTCATAACATTGGTATTTATGTATTTATCTCTGAAAACCATAACCTTGGAAAGAGCATTTAGGGGAAAGAAGGCTGTAGTGATTAAAGAAAGCTCTGTTCATTTGAACAACATTAAATACAACTGGCATAATGATAACTGTGAGATCTGATAGAATATAGAGAAGGCTGCAAATAAAGGGCTTGTATTTTTCCCTGATGTAACATAATGGTCACATTTTTCTTTCACAATGGTTTTGCCGAGATAAAGAACAAATTATACTGATTTGATTGCTACTTAGAAATACTTAAAATTGAAAAAGACAGCAGGTGGGCCTGGTTAGAAAGGATGGTTATTTTAGCATAACAGATGCATGCATAAAACATTGCCCAGCCAATTTTTTAATCATAAGACCCCCCAAACTTTTTCTCTACTACTTTTCCTTGGAATGTGAGCAAGTGGGGGCAATCGGTAAGCATGGCTTGAAGGCACCCACTGGGCTCAAAGAGCCAGCCCCAGAAAAATCTATGGGAGGGGGGTGTTCTGGGGTGTAAGAAAGCCCGAAGCTGGCAGAGTACAGAGAGGGGAGGCAGGGTGGACCCGGGAACAACAGACCCCCAGGGCTGGGGGCCAATCAATGATCCCAGTCACAGGAAACAAGGCCCTGCCCTTTTCTTAATTCAACTTGCTGAGAGCTGGGGAAGGGATGTTTTTTACTTCCTTGCCTTTCCTTCATGACTGAGTCTCCTTTTTTTTTGAACTCTCCAATCCTCAGCATCACCCTTTCTCTAGGATGGCAGCGGCCAGGAATGCTGTCAAACCATTCTCTTTAGCTCCCAGTCTATCTGCTTCTAAGAAACACGAATTCAAAGTTGTAAACGGAGATGTGTTTATTTGTCCCTCCAGTTGACGATCTGTGGACCTGCAGCTGGCTTCTAGCTTCAGGTCTGTCTTCTCAGTTGGAAGGTGTGCAAGCCAATCGACTCGCTCTGCTATTTGTTAAAAATGAAAGAACTACTTTTATTCCAGGTGAATAAGTCCTGGAGTTAGGGACTAAAGAAAATACCAAAGGCTGTCAAATGGCTGGTATGCGGCAGAGTCTCAGAGGTTAGCTTTGTCTTGCTTAACACAAAGCCTTCTGACCGTTGCTCCAGCTTGCTTAGGCTTGGCTAAGCAGGACCGTTTCTGGCAGGAACGAGGCCCAAACCCCAGGCTCAGGCTGAAACTGGCTATCCTAAAGTGCCCTGATTTTCCTGGCCTATCACTTTGTTCTCCTTGGTTTCCCAATGCTGGAAATCCACCCAATTTGTTTCTTTCTCTGAGCTCTTGGCCTCAGTCAACTTCTACAAAGTACTTGCACGGGTCAAATCCTCTCTAGCGTCTTCCTTACACTCTTTTTTTTTTTTTTTAAATAAACTTTATATTGTAAAAAAGTTTTATATTTACAGAAAAATTGTAATGCTAGTACCGTGAGTTCCTACATACCCCATACCTAGTTTCCCCTGTTGTTAATATTGCCCATCAGTATGATATATATTTCAGAATTAATGAACCCACATCGATATATCATTATTATCTACAGTCAACACCTTATTCCGATTTTCTTAATTTTTACCCAATGCCCCTATTCTCTTCCAGGAGACCACATTCCACTTAGTCATCATGTCAGCTCAGGCTCCCTTTGGCGGAGAGTTTCTTTGCTTACCTCATTTTGATGACTTTGGCAGTTTTGAGGAGTTCTGGTCAGGGATTTTGTAGAATGCATCTCAGTTAGTCACGTGGTTAGACTGGGGGTCTGGGTTATGGGAAGGAAGATCACAGAAGAGGTAAAGGGCTATTTTCATCACATCACGTGGAGCGTGCAGATTATCAACAGTGCTTATCACTGCTGAAGTTCATTTTGATCACCTGGCCCCGGGGGTGTCCAGCAGGTCTTTCCTAACAAAAGCCACTCCTCCCCCCTCTCCCCCCTCACCATCCTGTACTCTTTGGAAGGTCACAATGTGCAGCCCCGACACAGCAGTGGGGAGCTCTGCTCCATCTTCTTGAGGGTGGAGTATCTACGTAAGTGATTTGGAATTCTTTTTCACAGGAGATTTGTCTATTCTCTTCATTTATTTCTTTATTAAATCATATATTTATAGAAGTATGGATTCATGGGTATTTATTGTATACTTTGGGCTATATTATAATACTACCCTATTCTGTTGCTCATATTGTTTTAGCTTTGGCCATTGGGAACTCTTTCAGGATGGCTTCTGGGTCCTTTTGAATGCCCCCAGCTTTTTATTTTTTCAGCACTTATTTCTGGCACTACTAGATGTTTCAGTCCCAGAAGCAGCCATTTCTCTAAGAAGCACTTGTTCCTTTTATTGGTGGATGATATTAGAAATGAAGACCTGGGTGCTAGGTGTTCCTTAGAATTTGTAAAAGCTCAATAAACCTCAGATTCTCCTTTGTCTAATGCAAATCTTTCTTTTGCCATTTCCCAGGTAGCTTCTCCACCCTTTCCCAGTGAAGTGGCCCCAATACCTAATATTTTCCAAATTCCCCTTATGAATCAAGCATACACAAGTGACCCTGAACTACAGCTAATGAAGTGAGGTGCCCCATTGTGCGCTTATTTTTGAGAAAGGACAGACAAAATCACAGCCTGCTTGGTTCCTCCATCTCTATGGTCCACATGTCCCCATGGGAGACCATAGTTATACATACTGAAAAGGTGAATGCAGGCTCGAACAAGGCCAAAGAAAAATGTCTGCATGTGAGTACTGCTCCAGGCAAAATGGGCCACTAAGGAAGATAAAAGAAGTCCAGGCCGTATGAGCTGAGTGAGCAGCTGCACCATAATAGAGATGGCCCTGGCGGCACTGAAGCTGGACCCATTTGCTGTTGCTTGGGTCCACACCTTTATCCCTCACACCTTCTCCTTTCAGTCTTCTCCAATGCTGGTCATGCTCAGGTATGGTTAGGATGCAAAAGCTACTAGCACAATCTTACAATCTCCAGCTTAGAAGGGACCTTAAAGGTTATCTGGAGGTTTTAGTTATCTGCTGCTGGAATGCAATATACCAGAAATGGAATGGCTTTTAAAAAGGGAATTTATTAAGTTACAAGTTTACAGTTCTAAGGCCATAAAAATGTCCAAACTAAGGCATCCAGAGAAAGATACCTTGACTTAAGAAAAGCCAATGTCTGACACATTGGAAGGCACATGGCTAGCATCTGCAGGTTCTTGTTCCTGGTTCCATTGCTTCCAGCTTCTGATTCCAGTGGTTTCCTTCCTAACCATCTGTGGGCCTTCACTTAGCTCTTCTGGGATTCTGACTTGCTTAGCATCTCTTGGGAAGGCACATGGCAATGTCTGCTGCGTTCTGCATCTCCAAACACTCATATCTATGCATCTGCTCTCTCTGTCGACTCTGAAGTATTTCCAAATGTTTGTGTCTCTGTCAGCTCTGAAGCAACTGTTCTCCAGGTGTCTCCTGGGGCTTCTGCATTTGGGGGTTCTCCAACATGTTTCCCTTTTTAAAGGACTCCAGTAAGCTAATCAAGACCTACCTTGAATGAGTGGAGTCACATCTCCACCTAATCAAAAGGCCACATCCACAATGGGCTGGTCAGTCTCCATGGAAACAATCTAATCTAAGGTTTCCAACCCACAAGACTGGTTCAGAATTAAAACATAGCTTTTTCTGGGGTACATAATAGTTTCAAACTGGCACACCGGGTCAATTGCACAGTTAGTGCTTGAATGTCCTTCACAGCATCCCCATCTTGTGGTTTCCCAGCCTTGGTTTAAATTCCTCCCCTATCAGGGAGATCATTACCTACCAGAGCAATCTTTTACATTTTCAGACAAATATAACCATTAGAAAATTCTTCATATACTGTCCCTAAACAGTTTCAAGGTAGCTTTCTCTAACTGATGCTCCTTCTATCTCTTCCCCCAGAGCCCCTCAGAATAAATTAACTCCCTTTTCCAGCTAACAAGGCTTCATGAATTTGAAAATTATTTCCTTTTCTTTTTTAAAATCTAATTCTATACTGTGACATTTCCCCATGTCTTTAAACATTTTTTGAAAACATCATCTTTAAATGCTCCATGGTAATTATGTACTATAATTTATTTAACTATTCTCTTATTGTTGATACTTTGATGGTTTCCAATTTTTGATTATTATATATAATATGTGGTGAACACTGATACACAAAGCTTTGTCCATTTCCCGATTATTTCCGTAGGATACATTTTCAGAAGTGGTTGGTATTACTCGGTGCTTGGGTAACTGTTAGATTGCATTTTGTTAGGCAGTAGAGTCTTGCTGTTAGACAAAGAGACCTGGGTATGACTGTGTGGTGTGAATTCAGAATACTGAGATGAAATATACAGGCATTTGTGGAAGCTGAGGGGTTGTGGTTGTAACGGGGATGCAGTGTTGGTGCCTTGAAGATGTAGCTGTAGTGAGCCAAAGTGTGTGTTTTCTTGTATTGGTATGGAAGTGAGGGGCTGATGCTTAGAACAAAACTTTAAAGTCACATTTTGGATGAGGTTAAATAAATCTGCAGGTGAGAACTCTGGCAAGTTAAAAGTGGAAGATGCAGATGGGGTAATGCCAGAAGGGAGACTGTGTGAAGGCACCCACATTTCTAAGACCAAAGTCAAGCTGTCCACGATGATACATGGAGCAGCTGTCCAATGCCCCAATGGAAATATTGAAAAGGTCATAGATTTTGCACATTCAGATAGAAGGATGGCTGAAGAGTTAAAATTAGATAAAAGAACAGACAGATTCTCGAATGAATCTGAATAGGAGTAAAGTTCTTATAAACTTGTTCTATGCATTTTGAGTGATGAAGAGAAACAAGGAAGTCTTGGCATTTACTCTGATGTTTTTTCTTTAAGGGAAGACAGATAAAACAATGTCTTTTGAAACAAAATAGCAACCCGGGGTGTTGTGAAGAAAGAGCATGGGCCTCAGTACCTGACGGAGCTGGGATTAACTCCACTCTCTTCCACTACTAGCCAGTTAACCTTGGGTAGGTTAATTCACCTCTGGCACCTCAGTTTCCCCTTCTAGAAAATGGGGATTATGATTCCTACTGCATAGGCCTGTCGTGGGAGTTAAATGAAATTAGATGTAAGTAATAGCTTCGTCCCTGTCATATAGTAGGTCACCTAATAGGCACTGCTGTCATTTCTGCTGTGAGCAGGAAGCTAAGAACCCAAGCATGCTATGGAGAATTTCAATACCTCTTCAACCACAGAAAGTATGAGTCAAAATCAGAAATAAAGACAATGTTGATTTATTTCATTGACATCAATAACAACCACACAGAATTCATTCCAGAAGGTCAAACACTCAACTAGGCTGGCAATGAAGAAATTCTGAAGCATTTGTGAAAGTTCATGCTACATAAAAAGAGTAAAATGTGACCTTTTGCTCTGGAAAGTCTCTGGGGCAGAGGAAGGGAGAGAACTAAGGTTTCTTTAGTGCTATCTCTGGGACCTATTTTGGACCAAACCCTTTGCATACAACCTTAGAGCAATACTGTGAGATATATATTGTATCTCTATTTTTTAGATATAGAAAGATTCAGAATTATCATTTGAACTTGAAAGCTATACTCTTCACTCTATACAGTGCCAACTCTAGTCATTATAAAAATTTAAAGAGAGAGTTTATGTAAAATTCTGCAATCGCATGATCTTTCTGAGCCTCAGGATTTTTTTGTTGTTGTCGTTAGAAAGTGGCAACAGTTACCAAGAGTGGTTACTGACCAAATTTTGATAATATCCACTGTGTTAGACAGGGTTCTCTAGAGAAACAGAATCAACAGGAGAGATCTGTAAAGATGAGATTTACAAAGGTGTCTCACCTGACCTTGTGAATGGAAGAGTCCAAAATCCGTAGGGCAGGCTGTGAAGCTGGCAGCTCCTATGAAGAGTCTGGATGAACTCCTTATGAGAGGCTCACTGGCTGAAGAAGCAGTGAAAGAGCTCTTCCTTAAATGCCCTCAACTGATCGGATTATCTCATTGTGGGAGGCACACCTTGGTTAATTGCAGATGTAATCAGCCACTGATGCAATCAGTTGACTGATGATTTCACACAGCAGCCGTCCCGTCTATCAACCAGCCATGAAATATCCTTGCAGCAACTGTCAGGCCAGTGCTCACCCAACCAGACAACTGGGCACAATCACTTGGCCAAGTTGACACCAGAACTTAACCATCACACCCACCTTGGTCACTTACTTATTCACTGTATTTGTCTCCAAATGACTTTGGACTCTTGCAGATCTCAAATCCATGCTCACAGAATGAAGATTAGGCTCTGCAACAGGCATATATGCAAACTTAAGTTCCCAGGGCACATCAGCACAGAGGGGAAGGGCATAGGTGGCTACAAAAATAAATGCTCTTGCTCTCAGCCCTCACAACTGTTCAAACCCTTCCCTTCTGTTCTTGAGTCCTGCGGTTCTCCTGGGGACCATTCAAGACTTCTCTTTAAGGTAATGGAGCCAATCTCCCTACTTCCCAGCTTTTGTTTTCTGCAGTTGTCATCCTGTTACGGCTCTTGCTAAGGTGTCCCCATGTCATCTCATTTTAGGGGACAATGACAATCTTGTTCCCTGGCTAGTCTTCAGCTCCAACAGTAACAAAAAGAATATCACCCCTTTCCCATCTTCCACCAGCAATTGATGGTTCTAGAGAAGCTATAATACACCTTGTTCTAAAACTCCTAGGATCTGGAAACAGTGGAAGAAAGCGAAGGAGCAAATGTGGACAGAGGGCCATCGGGGTGGTACATCTGTCCCACAACAGCCTGTCTGAGCTCTGGATCTGCCTCTCACTCATTGAGGCCTCCTTGACTGCAGACCCATTTTTAGGTTCTGGCCTTTTCTCTGAGCTCAGCTTTGGTCTTTGCTCTTTTGACTTGCCCCTTCTCTGACCACAATGAATGCAAACCTCTGCCCTTTCACAAAGTCCTGATCTGGACAACTATTGCCCCCAGCCTTATGCCACGCCTGGCTGCTCCCTGTCTGCAGCCTATGTCCGAGTTGGACCCTGTTAATAGGTCTTTTGTGTAGTTCTTCTATCGTATTTTATGACCTCCCTTTCCTGAATTTGGCACCACTTCTCTTTAGTACTGTGTTGGGAGATAATATAAATGTCACTGTCAATGGCAACAAGCATTGTCCCTTTTCTTCGATCAGCTACCAGTGCTCTTGGGCTGGTTGAATTCCCAAGTCAATGGGGGCTCCTGCCCAGAAGATTAAGATTGGGCTTTTGCCTGTCTTCTTGATAGCTCCAAAGTGCCTCACGGTTCTGATGAGAGCTGCTGAAACCTTGGAAGAAAAATCCTGGTGGTCATGCCTGAAGTCCTTGGAAGACTAGCAAGAGAGCCCCTTTGTGGGCTGTTTGTCATGTTTTAAAAGAAGTTAAGGCCATTCCAGAAGACATTCCAAAAATGTTTAGAGCCATGGCAGCCTTGTTGGAATAGGAGCAAGAAAACAGAAAGTGGATTCAGCAGACCCAGGTTCAGATGAGTAGAGCCAGCTCCTCTTTCCAACTGAATGACCTTGTGCAAGTCACAAAAGCTCCCCGAGACTTTGCTTCCTCATCTGCAAATGAGGATAAAAAGACCTTTCTGATGGTGTTGGTTTGAAGATCAAATAAAATAATGAATGTGAAAGTACATTGTGAAATGTCAGGCACTTTTCAATGTTAACTATTAATAGTAATGTATATTGTGATTAGTCTATGATTCTGTAGGACGTTTAGCTTCAAAGAACAGAAACCCTGACTCCAGCTGGCTTAACCAGGGGGCTGTTTATCAGCTTATTTAACTAACTGAGGCTCAAAAGTAGATCAGGCTTCAGGGTTGGTGGTTTCAGGGACCCAGGGCTGTCATCAGAGGTTTAAGTCCTTTTTTTTAGGTCTCTGCTCTGCCACCCTGGATATCAGCTTTATCTGCAGTCTGGTCTAAAATGGCTTCTCAGTTCAGCACTACTCAGAGACAGGAGAGAGACTGCCTCTCCCTGCAGCAATCTCTTGGGATAGAGGGAGCTTTTCCCAGACCTGCCCCCAGCCTTCCCCTCGCATCTTGATCTACAGGGTTTGGTCTACACACCCATTCTGAAAACACTCAATGCATTGCAAAGGGACCTTTGGGCCAATATGACCCATGAGTGTTGGGGAGGGAGGATTCTGGGCAATATGAGGGCTATCAGTAAGAAAGATGGGGTGAAAGGATATTGGGGAAGGCAGCAATAGCAGCTGCTACAGACTGTTATCCTTATTATTAGGTAGAAACCATTTCTGCGTGGGCCACAATTATGTCCCAGTGACTATCACAGTACCTGGCTCATTGTAGATGCTCCATAAAAATTTGTTGAATGAAATAAATGCAGTCCATGTGGGACTTTGATGGGTCTCACTGTGTATCTTTCAGTGAATGCCAGGGCCTGCTTAGTGTTCCTTGAAAATGTGCTAAGTGAATGGATTGTGTATATTTTAGGGAAGGAATTAGGTTTTTAATAATAGCAGCAGATGCTTTTCAGCGCTTCTTCTATTCCAGTTTTGGGTTAGTTTGAATCTTTTACGTACGAACTTATATAATTTTGTCAACTACCCTTTGAGCTAGGTGCTATAATTATCTCTGTTTTACAGGGAGTAAACTAAGGCACAGAAGCTAACTGTGTAGCTTTGGGTTACACAGCAGGTAAGTGGGTGTGGCTGGGACTTGAACCCCTCAGAGGACCTGCTTCTAACACTGAGCCAAGCAAGGTTTCTTCTTCATGTGTCCTGGCTCCACCTCTAGGAGTCTTCTGGTCGCTGAAGAGGGATGGCCTGTCTGTTCAAGGGGCTCTCTGCAGCCTCTCCCTCCCTCTGCTGCTGTCCCCCTGGTCTCTGGCTGTTGAAAGAATGAGTGGACCCTTCCAGACGACCTCTCAGTTGGTGGATAGAGGGGACAAGGGCAGGTGGCGAGAAAGCCCAGGGAAGGTCAGCTTGGGCACAGTCTCCTTGGAACAACCTCTCTTGAGAGCATGGGTTCTGGGGTCACCCCTACTTCCACTTTCCTCCCCCCAGGAGCCCCAATTTGCTGGACCATGGCTGTTTTGCCGGGGAAGACTCCACTTATCATCGTTTATCAGCCAGCACCCAATCCAGGCCCTCCCTCGTGTTTGTCAGGAAGGGGAATTATTTATAGGTTTGCTGCTTTGCTTGGCTAGAATCGTGCTTCATTACCCATGGAGTTGCTGCTGCCAGGCTGTCCCAGCATTGTTCACTGTAGGGCCTTGCGTCTTTGGGAGACAGTTCAGATTAGTAACAGTCTCTAATTGGCACTCAGCAACCCCCAAAGGACTGAGGAGAATGGGCTCCTTTGGAGCATTCTGTTTCCCCCTTCTGACCTGCTCACGGTGTCAGAAAGGGCCTTGATGAGATAATACAAGTATAATAATAAGTGCTTTTATAGCATCATGTGCCAGGCATTATTTTAGGCACTGTTTCGGTTTGCTAAAGCTGCTGGAATGCAATATATCAGAAATGGGTTGGCTTTCACAATGGGGATTTATTAGTTTACAAATTTACAGTTCTAAGACCATGAAAATGTCCAAATTAAGGCATCAAGAAGAAGGTACCTTCTCTGAAGAAAGTCTTGCTTCCATCTGGGGTTCCTCTGTCATACGAGAAGACACATGGCTGGCATCTGCTGGTCCTTTGCTACCAGGTTCTGTTACTTTCAGCTTCTGATTCCAGTGGCTTTCTCTCTGAGCATCTTGGGTCCTTTCTTAGCATTTCTGGGACACCTCTCTCTCTGTCTCTCTCTGAGTGTTTTCTGCCTTTTATGCTTGCATAAGGGGCTCCCGTAAAGGATTAAGACCAACCTTGAATGGGCTGGGTCACAGCTCAATTGAAACAACTTAGCCAAAAGGTCCCACCCACCACAGGTCTGCACCCACAAGAATGGATTAAAAGAACACAGCTTTTCCTGGGGTACATAGCTCCAAGCTACCACAGACACTTTGAAGTCATTTACTCCTCAAAATAAGAACTTCTCTTTGTCTCTATTACACCAATGAGGAAACTGAGGCAGTGAGAAGTTCTGTAACTGGTAAGTAGCTATGCTGTTCAAGCCCAAAGCCCTGGCTCTGAGGCTGCAGAGTTCATTACCCACGGAGTTGCTGCTGCCAGGCTGTCCCAACATTGTTCACTGTAGGGCCTCACGTCTTTGGGAGACAGTTCAGATTAGTAACAGTGTGTAATTGGCACTCAGCGACCCCCAAAGTGCAACCCATCCACTCAGCAATTGCTGCTGATTCTTGAGCAAGGGCTCTCAGCCATTGTGATAATTATGAGTGCTGCGCCCTGTTCCCTTTCTTTATATGTATTGTCTTGCTTATTCCTCACAGCAGCCTTAGAAACATAGAATCTATTGTTATCCAAGGAAACCACAGTTCAGAGAGGTAATACAACTTGCCCAAGGTAACACAGCAGCAAGTAGAGGAGCTGGGATTCAAATCCAGGGAAGCTACCTGGGTCTTAGCCTCCTCTTCCCTATTGTAAGAAACAAGGATAATTTCTTCAACAGAAAAAGCTCAATCCCAGCTTATTTCGGCATGAACTCTCCTCTACCATTCTAGTTTTTTCTTTGGAAAGTTCTTCCTTAGGCCCAACAGGAATCCCTTATATAACATATGAACAGAAGGGGCTTGGCACTGGTTTCTCTAAGCCAGGGATGTTTTATTAGAGTCTAAGGTTCCTTTGGCTAGAAGGGGCCTCCTCAGCTCTCCAGGTCCGTCTTCTGCTCTGGCGGCAAGACGGCGTCCATGCAGCCCAGCTTCCTGATGATATCTTTTCTTTCTACTAGTTTCTGGGATGAAAGGAGTATTCTTTTTTTTTTTTTTTTCACATGGGCAGGCACCAGGAATCGAACCCAGGCCCTCTGGCATGGCAGGCGAGCATTCTTGCCTGCTGAGCCACCGTGGCCTGCCCGAAAAGAGTATTCTTGACGTGAAGATACAAGTGGCTGGTTGGGTCCTTCCCCAGGCTGCTCAGGTCAGATTGATCTCACAGGTAGCTTGAAAGTGGCCTGGGTGCCTGGAAGTGCCAGTGGTCATGTTGTCCAGGCAGACACTCTCTGGAGAGCACCAGCCCCAAATAACCCATAACACGGGGCCAGCCCCACCCCTGCCCCATGGCCGTCAAATACAGAGGACAGCCCGCAAGGAAATTGTCCCGTCTGTGAGTAATGTCTAACCAAATGTTAATTAATTTTTTTTTTTTTACATGGGCAGTCACCGGGAATTGAACCCGGGTCCTCGGGCCTGGCAGGCAAGCACTCCTACCTGCTGAGCCACCGTGGCCCGCCCCAAATGTTAATTAATTTGTTGTTGCATTTGGTGTTCTCATCACCAAGTAAATTTTAATTAAGAAGAGTAAAACAAATGACAACGTAATTTCCCCCAAATTAATTTTCAGTAAATACAAGCCATTGTTTTCCTTTGTATCTATAATAAAAGCTAACATGAGGTCTCCCTACCCTACCCCACATCCCACCCACCCCATGTCTACCCATGAAGTCTGAGAGAGTAAAGGCAATTGTGCAAATTAGCAGTCAGGCTGGTCCAAAGGGAAATGGGCAGAGAGTCTGAGAGAAACCAGCAACAGGCTTTAAAGAATTGCAAGAATTGCCACTTCTTTGGTGTTCACTGAGTACCCTTCAAGGAACTCTGCAACTTTTAGGAGATGGGAAGAGGAGAGGCAGAAATTTTTGCTAGAAATACGAAATGGAAGAAAAAGAAGTAAAAACCATAAATGGGGGTGGAATGGGGTGGGAGTAGACAATAGGTGGAGGCTTTTCTGTTTGCTTGCTTTTAATTAATCAAATTGTATCAAAAAATAAGAAGAAGGAAGAAAGCATTTACACTGCATAACTTTATGCCAAGCACTGTACTAGGAAATTTGACCCAGCTCCACTTTTCTCACTTTTCTAACCATTCTCTGAGGAATTGTTAGCGCTGCTCTACATTCTCAGCTTCTTATTATGTAGGAGGAAACTGCAGGTGGGGCCCAAGGTCATGTGGCCAGGAAGTCGGATCTGCATCCTGCTCCACAGCCTCCAAGCCAGCAGACACTTTCCACTGCATCACGTTGTCTCTTCAATTACATGTGTGGCAAAATGATTTTAGAAATCGGTTTCCAGAGCTGGGTTGAGTCCACGCCCAGAGCTGGGTCGCGGTGCTTCTGGCCAATATCTAGCCCAAATGAGCGTGGGGAATTAAGGTGTTGAGGGTGGGCACCCACAGATGGAGGGATAAGATCTGGGGGCACCCCAGAGCGGGGTGAGGAGAGAAAAGAGCAGCACTGAGCAAGTGCAGGGTGGCGGGGAAAACTGAGGGAGCAGGCGCCCAGAGGCGTGGGCTCCTCCCATCCTGCCCAGCTTGCCCCGCTCCCCCGCCGCCCCCCATCACGAATCAGGGCTGCCTTTGAACAGGCCTGCAGGCGAAGGGAGTGTGGGAGCACATCCAACCTAGGGGGTGGGGGGCAGGGCTCACGTGAGGGGTGTCAGATTGGGAGGCCAAGCCCTTGCCGAGGACACACAAGGAAGAAGCTAACTTTGGGGCCTCCCCTGTCTCTAGAATCCTGCTTGTCCTGTTGCAGCCACCGGGGGCTCCTATGAAAGTATGGATTTGTCTGGGTTTCTCTGTTTAATCCCAAATCTGTCAGGCCTTGTTAAATTTGATGGGGCCTGAAAGGTCTGGTGTTAAGCAAATACTCAGTGACCAGAGTCTTTGATGAGAATCAAACTGAAGCTTAATCCTGAGGTAATGGCTTTCCCCCTAATCCCAGGAGGCAGAGGATAAGTGAGGGGGATGGGGGTGGGCTTCAGGAGGCAGCCTGAAGCCAGCGCAGAACCAGCGGGGAATGGGGGACCGGGAGGGCAGGGGCGCTCGGCTTCTCCTTACCCCGGGGAGTGCGAGGTGGCCCCCAGCCTCCCGCCCTGCGGTGAAGGCATCACAATGCCGAATCACCTGGAGACCACGTCTTGCCAGAACTGGGGTGAGCGCGGAGAGGACAGAGGCCTTTCGTGCCTGCTTGTGCAGATGGCCTCGGTTAAAGAAAGAAATTTGAAGGGAGGCCAGGAAAGGAGGGGGATTAAAAAGCCACTTTAGGATTTTCAAGTGGGCAAGCCTCGGGCCTCCCTTTGCTTCAGTGCTGGCTCTCAGAGGCGGATTGTCCCAGCAGAGGGTTTGGCTGGGGGGCGGAGGGACGCCGGCCCCCGTCTGAGCTTGGGCCAAGAGGACCGGCTCTGCAGCCAACAGCGCGGCATCTCTTGGGAAAATCAGGACCCCGGTTCCCCGCCCCCCGCCGAGCGTATGGGAGCCCAGCCAGGAGAGCCCTGGGCCTGGCCCAGCGGGATGCGGGGCCCTGGGGGGCAGCAGCTGGGGGCAGTGAGGCAGAAGGCCAGGGCGCGGTGGCCGTGCTCCGTTTGAAAAACAGGGCTGATCACGCCATCTCGGGCCGGCCGCTCTCTGGAGAGGGCTGCTGTGCTCCTCCTCAAGTTACCTGATTAAACATTCATGGGGGAAAAAAGAAATAAAATAAACATTTTGCAAAGAGATGCTTAAGCAATCAGGCGCTTCAGGGGGTGAGTTACCGCGGCGCGGTAACCACATGCCCCGGGGGTAATCGGCATTTAATGCCGCCAGCCCCTCCCGGGTCCGCGCTCCGAGGTGCTGATGCCGCCGCCGCCGCCGCCCTCCCAGGGGCCCCAGCCCGCCGGGGGAGCCGGGATCTAAGCGTCGTCGTTTGCGCTCAGCTGTTTATTCTTTTCTCTTAGTCGAGTTCTCACTTTTCTTTATTGTATCAACTATAACCTAAGCGAGAGGGAGGAAACCAGCTCTCCCGTGGAGGGAGGGAGCTAGGGAAGGAGATTTGGGCGCTAAGGGAATGGTGCCTGCCCCAAGTCTGAAATGGAAATGGGGAGCTGCCCTGTCCTTTTGCACCAAGCAAGTGTTCACGGAGCTGTGAGAAAGACGGGCGAATTCCCAGAGGGGTGTACATAAGTAAACACAAAATGAGGAAGCCGTGATGATAAATTCCGTGTAGGCACTTACCATGTGCCCCACACGGTGTTAGGTGCTGTACATGTGTTATCTCATTTAATTTTCATGAGAACTGTCTGAGGAAGGTACCATTGGCCCATTTCACAGATGAGAACAATCAAGCACCCAGAGGCCAATTAACTTCCCTAAGTTACTAAGAGCAGGGATTTGGACCCGGAAACTTTGTCTCCAAGCCTGTGTTTCACCACTAGCTGCCTGTGAATCCCTGAAAAGGGGATAAGGACTTTGGGTTCCTTTCTTGAGCTTCCGGTGGTCAGGGGAGGCCTTCCAGAGGAAATGACAACCTCACTGACAAGCCTTGAAAGAGGCTGGACTTGTTTAGCTCAAAATCAAGGGGTGGGGTGGGCTCCATTCACGGCACAATACACACAATTTGAATGCCCACCGTCCTCCAGTCCCCAGGCAAGACTGCCCCAGGGGCCACTGCCAGCAGAAATAACTGTGCAGCCGTGGCAGCCAGGCCCTCCTTTCCGTGGGTGCTGCAGCCCCTGCTCTGTCATTGCTGCAGACACCACACGAGAAAGGGCTGCCACCCAGGGAGCTGGGTTGGACATATTGGTCCAATATGTCCGTTAAAGAAGAGAATAAAGTATTTGCATCCTAAGCCTTTCTCTCCCAGCAGTGTAGGGGCCGGTCTTCTCACAGTATCCCTCTCTCTGGTAACAAAACAAACTCTGCAAACCAAAAGAGTTTTCTCTGCAAATTAAAGTACTTCATTGTGCATCTGTAGTCAAATACACACCCACACTCTCTTATTAATATGGCTTCTGTTTTAATTGGCTTTCTCTCTAGCTAATTACCTGTCAGATAAAGGGTTACTCACTGCACTGAGGGGGTTTATCCATCAGGATGTGGACGAGTCCAGGGCCCAGAGCTCCAGGCACACCAGTGTCCAGACTGGGGGTCAGGGGCCAGGGAAGGACCTGATATGAACTCTGGGAGGTGACTACCTCGGGGTAAACTAGAAGACAATGGGGGAAGGGGAAGCCAAAAGTGCTCATTTGTTTAGTCAGCTATGTGTCCTTTTCACAAGCCTTTTCATAACACCCTTTCTGAGCCAGCCATTTTTCCAGGAGCTGAATTTATCACCAGACAGGGTGGGCAGCAGGAAGCAAAAGCCTGGCATTCCTACCCGAGTCAGCAGATAGGAGTCATGGAATCCAAAGATCTCAGCTCCTCAGCTTCTGAGGAAGAGCTACACTCTTCTAGTCATCACTGGCTGCGCCTTTTACCCCATGCAGGGCAAAGGGAAAGGAACTACTCTGGTAAAGCCAGTGAATGTACACCCTTAAAGCCCAGAGGAGCTTTGAATGCAAGCTCCTGATTTTGCAGCAGATGGAAGAGATGCCCAGAGAGGAGAAGTAAACTATTTGAGAGCACACAGCAAAACTGAGACTTGATTTAAGCTCTCTGGATTGCAAACATACAGCTTTGATTCCTCCTGCCTTGCAGTGATTGGGGTTGAGCTCATCCTTGAGGAGAGTCAAAAGTGGGCTCGTGCAGTGCCTGGCTTAGGCAGTGGTGTGCTTTCTTCCTGGGCAGTGCTCTATATGCCCCTCCTTTTACATTGAGAAACGCTTTCTCTAGAAAGGGAAAATCCTTGAGCTGGGTAAAGGCCTGCTGTGGACTTCACTTTCTGTATCTGTCCCGGAGAGTCCATCGAGAAAGACAGGCCTCTTGGAGGTGAGGGAAGAGTGTTGCCCTGCTGTCAGGGCGGATGAGAGCTGAGCTGGTGATCGATGGCTTCTGGTGGTGTCATCCCAGCCGAAGCAGCTAGCGAGTGCTGGGTCCTTGACATCATATGGGTGGAATCTGTTTGTCTAGGCTGCACAGGGGCAGCTGTGTGTGCCTGTGTGGTGCATGCATGTGCCTACATGCACACATTAGGGGGGATACTGTCCTGGGGACAGCTGCAATGATTTTTGCTTCTCTGCAAGGGGGTTGTAATATGTTCTGATGAAGATTTCCAGCCTCCTCTGGCATTTGTTAACAGCTCCTATTCCTGGTTCTTTTTTCCGACCCTGTGACCCCCCCTACCTTCTGGGGTGACTGTAGTAGACTTCATGGAGGCTATTTTAATTGTACAAATGAAGGTTTAGTGGAAAGTGCATAGATGAGTCCAAATCTGGGCTCTGACTCTTACTTGTCACATGAACTTGGGTCAGTGATGTACACTCTCTCAACCCCGAGTTCCTTATCTGTAAAATGGGACTTTTTGATCATATGACACAGCACACAGCAAGGCCTTCTCAAAATGTCAGTCCCCTCATACTTAAGCTAATTCAACATTAGCCTGCAGCACTGTCAACAACGGGTACACAAGACCATTTTCAAATAATAAGAAAATAATTTGCTAACTCTAAATCATCATTAATAAGCTGATAATAGTATAAGTAGTATGAGAAAAAAGATGATGACTCTTTGCTAAGCACAACACTTACCTGAGCAGTGTAGAGGTAGTGCATGCTTTAGAGTTAGGTCCTGAGTAAGAAGCTGTTTCACTTTGGGTGAATGATCTGAGCAGCCAACATCCTTGGCTTCTGCCTTTCCCTGATCAGACGCTTGGACATGTAGGGTATGGCACTTTTACTAGCTGTGACATCTTGGGAAAGTTACCTCAACTGCCTGTGCTTCAGTTTTCACATCTGCAAATAGGGAGGACCCAAAAAATACCGACATTGTAAGGTAAGAATTAGGTGGGTAATACATGTCAAGCATTGCAACTGCATTGGAACCTGTTAGTAGGTGTTTGGGATTGAATCATGTTGCCCCAAAAGACGTGCTCACGTTTTAATCCATGTTCCTTTGGTTGTGAATCCATTTGTAAGTAGGACTTTTGGAGGCATTATCAGTTAAGATGTGGCCAAATCGAATGAGAGAGGGCCTTAATCCAATATGGTTGAAGTCTTTGTAAGCAAAGGAAATTGGACGTGGAAGCAGAAGCCAGAGAAGCCAGGAGTTAACAGAAGCCAGAGAATGAGGCAATGGCCAGGTGATGGAGGCAGAGATGCAAGCCAAGGGATCCCTCAGATGGTGGCAAGCCAGCACCAGAGCATTACAGATTCTGGGAGAAAGAATTTGATTTTGGACATCTAGCCTCCAGAACCGTAAGACAATTAAACTGCCGTTGTTTAAGCCAACCTACTGCATGGTATTTGTCATCACAACCCTGGGAAACTAAGACAGCAGCTATTATTATTATTAGGCTTTGGCATCAGATAAGACTAAGTTCAAAGTCCCAGCCCTACCATTAATTACATGTGGTACTTCAGGTTGTTACTTAATTGCGCTAAGCCTCAGGTTCTCATCTGTAGAATGGGGATGATAATACATTTAGCATAGTATTGCCTTATGTGACTGTTGGGGTTAGATGAATAATCATAAAATGAGTATATGAATACTTGAAGTATGTCTGGAAAAGGGCAAAGTTTCAACATATTTTGTTAAATTATGGGGGTGCTGCCTGCCCACTCAGATTTCATCTCTACTGCCACATTGTATCTACTCTCAGCAGTGGCAACGTGCCTGGGGAAAGGGGCCAGTGAAGTACTCAGAGCCCATGAATCTCACATTCTTATTTGCAAGCCTACATTAATTAACACCACTACCTTGCAGGTATGGGGGTCTTTATACTTTTCAAGGTATGTCCTGCTTTGATCTCAGTTGATCCTCTCCTGTGAGGTAGGGTGGACGTTATTAATCTTGTTTTATAGATAAGGAAATATAGGTTCAGAGGGGCCAAGTGATTTACCCAAAGTCATTCAGCAAATTAATTAATTGCACATTTGGGTCTAAAATCCATGTCTCCCTATTTAACAAGGTTGTACAAGAATAGTGAACATTTCTATATTGCTTTGTCGTTAGAAAAGATTTCTCATACACGATTTCATCTGCTAGCCCCCACAGCTCAGAAGTCATAGGTATTATTATCTTCCTTATTTTATGGACTCAGAGAAGTTAAATAATGCCAAGATTGCTCAGGAAATAAATGATGGACGTGAGCTTTGAATTCACATATTCTACCTTCAGATATGTGTTCTTTCTACTTGCTGCTTTTCAATCTTGTTTTCAAAAACCAGCTTATCTTAAAAAACAAACAAAATATCAGCTGAAACAGGGGTAGGCAACTACCCTCCGACAGGTGGGCCATACCGTAAATTTTCTGACAACAGCGTGGAGCAAGGTACCCAACGGAAAGCATGGAAATCTACCAGCCAGCTTTCCACTTAAGGGTGTAATTAGAGCACTGACAGGCTGTACATGCAAAGCCACTAATGGGTCCACCTGTGAGAGGGACCTGGCAAGCACAGGTAATTTGGACAGAATGGAGCACTCAGTGGACATCCATGCTGCAGGTGCCCAGCCTGACCTCCCAGGCCAGAAGCCTCCCCAGGGATGGGAGGAAGGGCCCAGCCTGGACCCTGCTGGTGACACAAAGCTATTTGCTGCGGTGCCTGCTACACATTATGCTAAAAGTGTGACAGATTTTAGAGGCAGTCTGGGCGGGAACCATGGAAACAGGTTAGGGAAGAGGAGAAGCTGATTGCTGTTGCTTGTGTTAGTGAGAGAAGGGTGGGCTGGAAGGAAGCACCCTGCCCCCCTCCACCATCCTCTGCCACCTCTCCTGGTCCTGCCCCCTGTAAATGCACCCCTTGTAAATGCACAGCCAATTTGGGAGAAAATGAGGGACAATGATAAATTGTGTTGGCCCTAAACACCACCTTCTCTGGGCTCTCGCACAGGCTTTAGCCATAAGAGGTTACTGCCGGCTGACCACCTTTGGCACCAGGCACCACGTAGGGTGCTTCCCCTACATAATAGGCCATCCTCTCAACAACTCTCAAGATTGGTGCCACCACCCTATTCACATATGTGAAGAATCTGGGGGCCAAGAGACTCAGTAATTTGCCCAAGGTCACTCAGCTATTATCAGAGTACTATTTGGATCTAGAACTGGGTCGGCTGGCTCAAAACGCTGTTCTTCTTTCATGACTACATCCCTCCATGAACATTTATAAATCAAATTTTCAAATAAATCATTTAGGACAAAAAGGAATCAGTGGAATGCCTTTCAAATTTGCATGAGGTCTGTAGGGTTTCCCAGAGTGGTGGTGCTGTCTTCACAGAAGGATCGAGATGGAGTTACTCCAATTTCTGCTACTGGGGTGGCTCTGTAGACACAGAAAGAAGGAACCAGTGCCCCATCTTGTGAAGTCTCTGGCTTTAACATCTTCATCAGCTCCCCTCTTCTCTAGTGCCTTAGTCATGGCTATCTCCATGGTTCCCAGCCTCTTGAGCAGAGACTCCATTTGTTCCCCTCCTTAAGAGGAGGAGAAAGGGGCAGGAGGCTGTGGGCTTGGAGATCAGCACCTGGTCATGTGGGGAGGGGCTTTCTGACAGAGAGGCTCACAGGTCAGCCTCCACAGCAGAGCCTGAGCAGATCAATGGTGATCTGACAGCAGTTCCACCTCCAGGATTCATGGGAACTGGAGCTGTTTGTGACAGTGGAGGTGGAGGAGGAAGGACCAAGGAGCTCAGATCCATCCTGGGAGGACACCACCCAATTCTGAGACACCAAGATGGGTGTTTTCAGTGCCATGAAGGCTTTGGCCTCTTAGAGGCCCTGAGCTCAATCCAGGAGCTCTGCTTTCAAATGACTGGGTGCACAGACTCACACTAAAGAGATTTGGATCATCTGGTGCTGCGACCCTCTGTCCAGGGAGATTAACCGCAAGTGCAGCATAGAAAAAGCTACAGAGATATGTTATACTGGAAATGGTTGGACTCCGATGGTTCTTTGTAGGGAGGGGGAGGAGGAAAGCAGGGAGATCATCTTAGTGTAGAGAAGGTACAAGGACCTTTGGGCAGGTCTTTCCTGGAGGGCTTGGGAAAATGTGCTCTGACTTCCATGAAAGAGTGGATTGAAGATCAAAGCCATTTAGGGGGGAACACTCTATGCTCTGGTCTTCTGGAAGGAAAATTGAGCAGAGTCATAAATAGACCCTTATTATAAATTCGAGTTGAAAATAATACCCCACAATGGCTAGGATGGAGTGAAGATAAGATGCTAGCATTGGGATGTTGTGGATATAATTTTTAGTGAATGTCTGCTTCTTCTGTCTCAAAAGACAGATCCTTCTACTGTTCTAGGCTAAGTCCTTCACCTGTGCTCATGATCTCATTCCTTTGGAAACCTTGCTCAATATTATCATCCCCACCCTGTGCCAACTTGTTGCTTCAATCTCTACCTGGCCACTGTCCCTACCCCTAAATCTACAAAAAGTCTTTTCTCTCCTATGCCTCTCCCTCAACCCTGTGTTCCCTTTTCACACTGATCTCTTTCCTTTCATGGTACATTGTGTGGAAACATTTTCTGTCTATTTTCCTCATCCCATTTGCTTTCTGACCTCTGAAAAGAGTTTCTGCTCCCACCATTCAGGCATATATCAAGTCAACATTTATTGAGCACCTCCTAGGTGCCCCCACACCCTGGGGAGCAGTCAGGCAGTCCCTGTCTGTAAGACTTTACTCCCATTTAGGGCAGTCAGACACTACTAGAGATGACATGAATAAATGCCAGATTACAGGGGTTTTACACGTTAGGAAGGCATGGGATATGGTCCTACAAGAGCAAATAGCAAGCAGAAATGACCTAACAGGCCAGGGACAGCACACAGTGGCCGGCTTGTCACCAAATCCCATGGACTCTTTAGTTATGAGATGACAATGAAAGCTCCCTTGAGAGACTTTAAGGCATGCTCAGAGGGGCAGCAGAAGTCCTGACAGAATGCTCTGCCCCAATCCAGGGGGTGGGAGAGCGTCAGGAAGGGCATCTTTGGGCTCCCTGTGCCTAGAATGCCTTCTTTCCCTGCTGTGATTTGCCACCATCTACACTTTTTTAGACAAATTCAAGTTGTACCTTTTGTTGACGAAGCTTTTCCAAATCACCTGCTTCCCCACCTCGCCCCACCAACCCCCACCACCGCAATCCTACCTCAATAACCCTGGGTGCATGTCACCGTTCTCACTCTTAGCACATGGAGCCACGCTCAGTTTTTTCCTGTCTGTATGCCTTCTCAGCTCAGGGGTGAGGGCAGCAGGAGACAGATCAGGATATGGTTTTATTCACTTTCCTGTTCCCTCTGCCCCGACTGCTACCTCATGCATGTACACCGCCACCCCTCGCGTGTGCAGGATGGAAGGATGGATGGGTGGGCGATGAGTGAATGACTCCAAATTCCTGTGCAGCTGAACCCTCCATCTGCAGAGTCAATGAGCTATCTTTGAAAGACACCTTCAGAGGACTGCGGAACAAGGGCTCAGGAGAGCTGGGTCTGGGGTCTGGCTAAAGTCACTGAGTTGTATCATTTTTTTGCAATTTGCTTTACCTCTTTGTTCTCAGTTTTCTAAAGGGTGACATATGAAAATTCGACTCTTTAATTTCCAGGACTCTTTCAATTACTCTGAATTTTTATTCTCTGTTTCCTCAAGGGAGATAAGACCCTCTCTTGGGTTGAAACGATGTTTTCTGTCCCCTCAACAAGTATTTGCTGGATGCCCATTGTGAGCCCAGCAACTCCTTGGTAAGGTGGAGTTTTATAGGGGTGAGAAGAGGTTGTGTTCCTAGCTTCCAGTGAAATTGCTGCTCAGGTGAAGAGAATGGGCAACTGGCCAGGTCAGGAATGGTAAAAAGATGCCATGGCTTTCAATGACCTCTTTTGCTCTCTAAAGCCATGATAAGTGGCACTCTGACCCTATACCCACAGCTACCCTATTTCTTAAGAAAGGATTTGGCTTCTTCCAACTCAGTGCCTCTGCTCAGAAGATTCTGCTGTGTTTGGGAGATGTTTTAACCTCTAAGGACCTGCCCTGGTTGTTCATACTATAATCGAAACTGACAACTGACTTTCTGTTTTTAAAAAAGTCATGTATTTTCTTCCTCTCAGCTCCGCTTCTTCCCTCACTCTCCCTCCCCCAGCTTCATCATCCCCCTTCCTAAGTTGATAGTGAGTCTTATTAAGTGGTGCTGTGTCAGAAACTGTTGAATTGTGTCAGCTGGAAATGGGACATGATTAAGTACATAAAGGAGCCCCAGCCTTGCCTGCCACAACATTACACAACAGAAGTCTTGGCAATATGCAAGCATGTTTCCTTTCTTTCCTTCCTGGTGAGCAGTGAGACCTGCCTCTCCCTGTCTGCATGGGTCCTGGTGCTAGATCTTTGGCTGGACTCAGAATGGTGCCCAAGTTGGCTAAGCCAGAAGGAGGAAGTGGTGGTGGTGGTGGTGGTACTATGGAATGTGGGTCTCAGGCGGTGATGCTTTGGGGGCTTGTATAAAATCAGGCCACGGCATGCCTGGTTAGCCATACTCCATGGCACGGAAAATGGTTTCTTATGGGAGAAGTGTCTCCTACGGCTGACCATAGTTCAGATGGGCTTGTGCCTGCAGAGTTCTTCAAGCAGGGACACGCTTGTCCTTTCCTTCCCCCCCCAAATACTTTATCAAGCCTGGAACAGCGAGAGGAATGTGAATAGCGTGCCCCTAAGAGACCCCTGGGACCAGTTGCCTTGGCAGAGGTGATTGCTCAGCTGCTCTCTGTCTCCCACTTCTTCCCTTCTGCAGCAAGGCGGGAGCATGTTAGCTACTTTCTCTGTGTTCCTTCTGAAAGCCCACCTACTCCTGTAAAGCTTTCAGCTGGCCCCTTGCTCAATTAGAAGAGGCTAAACAGAGTGTATGTGGAGAAACGGCCAAGCCCTTACCGTCGGCCCAGGCAGGATGTCTGTTGGTGGAAAGTCTGAGCGTCTTCTGAGGGGGGCAGGACCCAGAACTCAGTCCTCTTCCCCAGGTCCAGCTGCCCCTGCGCCACCAGGATGGGGCAGGAATTGATGAGGACTCAGAGCATGCCCCTGGTTAGGTAACTGAGGATTGCATTAGAGGGATGGGACTTCTGGGTACAACTAAAAACCAACAGAGGAAACCCAGGATATTTCTTTGGAGCTGGGAGTCTGAATACCCCTGACCACCCCTTACCTGCTTCTGAGTTGGTACCTTTTGTTGTCCAACTGTCTTGACCTCACTAGGGGAGAAAATGCCCAGCGTTGATGTTGTGAGGCACCTCTAATCACATTACTTACCCGAATTCTGGTATTCCTCACACACGGGACATCTTTGTCTGTGTCTGGACTTTTAAGGAGCCTTTACTTGTAAGTTTATTAAAATAGCACCTTGCCTCAGTACATACGTCCTCTGTGCCCTGCTGTCTCATTTTATAGAGAGGGCAGTTAACACAAACGCCTGTGTGTTTCCCACCTTCCTTTTCTCTCTCATTTCCAAATCTCTGCTTTGGTTTGGGGTTAGAGCCTTTTGACCCATAGCAGAGAGTCCTGCATGCCCATGCACCCAGGCTCCTCGGCTGTCCTTCTCGGGGAGATGTGGTGGTTCTGCCCCTCAGCGAACTTGAGCAAAGCTTGCAGTACTGCGAGGGCCCCAATTCCTTCCTGAGTTACAGATCTCTATTTCCAAAATGCCCATTGGGTATGTCGGCCTCTGCTCCAGATTCATTCTTGAATTCTCCCTTTCCATTACTGCTTGCATTCAATCTACAACAGGTATTATAGATTTTACTGCCTAAATACCTCTTCAATCAATCACCACCTGCTCAGCTCTATAGCCACAGCCTCAGCTCAAGCCCTCTTCGCTTCTCTCCAGGATTATTTCCTCTTTTCCTCCTTCTTGCTATTCCTGCCTTCATCCCTACCTCCTTCACTCCACCACATTGTCCCAGAGTTATCTGTCTCAGACACATACCTGTTCATGTCACTGCCCTGCTGAAAAAATTTCACTGGTTCTCCTTCATTTTTATTATGATGCACAAGGACCTTCTCAATTTGGCTTCTGTCTCTTGTTCTGGCCTCATCTTCTACCATTCTCACCTTCCAAACTATGCTCTCGCCATGCCAAACTACTCACCACTCCCTGCCCTGCTGTTTCCATTCACGGTTTTGTGCCTTTTATACACATTCTATCCCCTGCCTGGAATGCCTCCCCCTGCCTCCCTCTATCTGCCCTACCTGGCAAACACTTAGTCCACCCTCAAGACCCAAATGAATGGCCCTCTTCTCTGGGAAGCCTCTTCCGATTGCCCTAGGGGCTTAGCTCATTGCTTTACAAGACATTGCTTGTATCTCAATCAATTGTCATATTGACTTATAATTATTTGTTCATACGAAGTTCTTTCTCACTAAATAATGAGCTCTTTGAGTGTCAGAACTAAGCTCCTAGCAAGCTGTCCAGCACAGAGGGTAGATCCTCAATAAATGCTGAATGAATATAAGAAATTTGTAGGGGTGGGGTGGGGAGGGTATATAGGTAAAGGTAAATTTGTGAGGAAATGAGAGAAGACTGGGACTGGACAGTTTTTATGGCTAAAAACAATGTCCCCATGGTCATCTGTGCATCCCCAATGCACAATATTTAAGCCTGTTGACTTTTCATGTGAATACATTCACAAATCAGATAAAATCCTCATCTGTCTATGCGTTTCTATTTCTGCTTTAAATAGCATCATCAATGCAGCCGATGGGGGACCTGAGCCTATAGAAAAATGGCCCCATTCTTTCAGTCCCACGCCTTCTCTCTCACAATCCTGTCACACGCCTTGGCTATGTTCTATTTTCCACAGGTCTGTGGAGGTCCAGTGTGTTGGGATTTCGGGCCAGCATGAGTCTAAGCTTGAAACTATGATCAGAGTCCAAAACCTGTCAGATTCCTCCTCACCCACCAGTTGTGATGGGCTTCTGTTTCTCAGATACTGGAGCAGTTGAGAGAAAAATCCACGCACAGTTCATGAAAGCAGGAGCTCACCTCAGCAGCCCTCAGGAATTTGGCATTTAGCTACCTTTTATTTGGCTTGCAATGTTTTGTCCATTTCTAATACATGGCTTTATGTGTTTAGCTTGTGTACAAAGTTAGCTCTCATGAATGGCTTATATTCTGTCTAGAGGGACTGTGAGTCCTGGACTGGAGGCTGTGAGCAGAGTGTAATATAATTCCTGTGGTTTATTAACCATAATAACCAGAAATCTCTAGCCACTACTATATCTGCATAGAAGTTTTTCTGAATTTCCAATTATTTTAGCTTTCAACACAAACTGGACAGAAAATTCATTTTAATGCAGTTGGGCTTTTTATTCTTTCTGAGCTGAGACTAAGTCATATGCTGTGTGAACTCTGAGTTCCAAGGCCATAGGAGGCTGTCCACCTCCTGGTGACATCTTCTGGGCACCAGAAGTAGTCTTGGGAGCCAGGACAATGAAGAGCCTTTGGAGAGGCTACTTTCCATTTCCCTTGGCCACCTTCTCTGTGAAACTACCATCCTCAGGAATCAACTTTGACCCTGTGAAAACTAACAGAAAATGTCTGAGAGACTTAGTTCCAAGAAAAAAAAAATTGTATATAAATATACACACACACACACACACACACATATATATGGATCTGTTAGGCCAAATTTGGGGCTGGTTCTTTTTTTATTTTTCTGTCTATCCCTTTAATGGGTGATAAAATTGATTGAATCTCTGGCTGTAGATGACTTCAGAATATTAGTTGGGATGGTATTGATTTTTTTCTCTCTTTATAAAGCTTTTCTATAAAGTAAGCACCTGACGACTTTAAGTTACGAACTTTGAGTTAAATTATGAACCTTTTAGCTTTGCATTAGAAGTGGTATCTGGAACCTGATTTGCTAGATCAAACCACATTAGTTGTGTTATGTTATTTTCTAAAAACACATTTCAGAGAAATAACTCCAATCTGTGTTGCGTTTTATAGAGCAAAATAATTGAATGGCGGCTGTTTGTAATTTTAGCAATCTCTTAACCTTAATCATATTTAATGGCTTTTCTCTTCAGGCTAACAGGAGAGAGAAAAAAAAGGTTCCAGCTCCATTATATAACCGCGCTCCAGTAATGCACCCCGGTCCTTGGCAGCACTGTAAATTCCTCCTCTCTGAATTGTTGGTTCGGGACAATCATTCAGCAGGGAATTACTTTCTCATCTATGAAATAAATGAGATGTTAAACTAGTTTTCTGCTTCCTGTGGTACAAATGTAACAGCGTGCAGCCCCGTGCAGGGAGAAGACAAATGTCCAGGACCTCCGGTGATGGCAATGGGAGCTGGGGAAGGGCTCGGGGTTCTGCGATCAGCGTGAGTGTGAGAGTGTGGCCCGTCGGGAAGGGAGCCCGCCAGGCAATGAGCGGTAAAGCGCAGAGAGTGCGCGCACACCTAAGGAACTGGAGGTGCAAGCTCCTGGAATCAGCAAAGCCAGGGAAACCAATCACGCACATAGCAGAAGGATGCCTCTGTCCCCTGGAGTCCCTGCGCTGCCGTCTGCTTCTCATGGAGGAGAAAGAATTGACTGGTTGCAGGTGACACTCCTTGCAGTTTCTTCTTTAGAGCTTAAAACACATCTCCACTCAGGATTGCACTGGCTTTCACAAGCTCTGTGGGACATTGGAAAGAATGGGGAAGTATTCTTCCCGTTCTAGAGGTGGGGAAACTGAGACCTGGGAAAGGGCTGAGGATGAAGGTGATGAGTTAGGGGGTAAAGCTGGGATTAAAACTCCAGTGTCCCAAAGAGATCTAAGCTGAGGATTCCAGCCCCCTGATTACAGGCTGGTAGCTGCTGTTGCTGCTGCCCCTGCAAAGAAAGGGGAGCTCAGACCTACGACCCGATGCTTCCAGCACTGGAGCATCTCGAGCCCACCTCCTCTCAATAACCAACCTCAGGGGCACTAGTTCCGGGCCTAGAAGTCCAGATGGATTTGACTTTGCTAAGGTGGGCCACCTCCTGAGATGCCGTCTCTATTCTTGCTCTTGTCCTGTTGAGTGCTGCAGATTTCCTTTAGAAACAGGCCCAGCTTTCTTGGCTTTTTTCTCATGCTGCTTAGATAATTTGCTAGTCTTTTTTATGGGAGGAGAGAGAAGGGGGTTGAGTTGTGCCCTTGTACACATCCCACCCACCACAGGTTGAGAGACATTCTGAAATAATGGTGAGAGATGATTTTTATTGAGCATCTATTATGTATCTTATATTGTGCCTGGCACTCTAAGTACATTATTTTATGTGATCCTTACAGTAAACTTGTGAGGCAGCTTTCATGTCCCCATCCTTTAGGTGAAGATGCTGAGACTTAGAAAGTGTGATTAAATTGCTAAAAATTACATCTAAAATAAGTGATATAGTTGGAATTCAAACCCACTTCACTATGCTTGAATATTACTTTCTTTGAGAAAACTTTCTTCACCTCCCAGACTTGCTGAGATCCTTCTCATAACCTGTTTTACTACTCCCTCATCACTCACTTATTTGTGTGATGATTTTGGTTTTCCAATAAATTGCAAGCTCCAGGAGAACAAGAATCTTGCCTTTCTTGATTACCACCTTGGCAAGTCCTCAATAAATGATGAATGAATGAATGAATGAATGCACTATATGCCCACTGACTCCATGTAGCTTCCAGCCCAGCCTGGAAGAGAATGTTTCTTCATGAAGGGGAGGCCCACTTCTCTGCCTGCTGTAGAATCATAAGTGTCCAGGTGCCTGAAATGCCACGTGCTCCAAGCCATTTCAAACCAAAGTCCTGGGGTTTTCAGAAGCCTGTGTCTCGGATCAGGCAAGCAGCTGGTGCCTCGTTCTCAGGCTCAGTTTAGCCCAGGACCCAGCTCTGCTGAGACAACTGCTTGCAGATTGTGAAGGCTTTGTGTGTCGTTACTAATTAGAAAATTGCCTTTGGAATTGAAATATGTTCCACAGATGAATTTACTGAACTCCTCGCCGAGGTGTGATTCTCTCATGCTTGTTGTGAGACAATCCCACTCTGAGGCGGCATATGGAGATATCAACATCTCTGCAAATTACAAAATCATTGGTGTTCAAAAATAGTCCCATCTTCTTGGGTGCCCTCAAATAGCTGGGCTGACCACCGGGCAGATCTGGGGCCTGGAACTGTCCATAGGTGAGGGGGCAGCAGTTGGTTTCCTCCAAACTGTTCTTATCGGTTAGTTTGTTGTTCCCTCCCTTAGCTTCTCTGCCTCTTGCCCAGGGCTCTGGAGTCCTCCTAGGATAAATCTGGAAGCGTGGTCTACAGCCCACTCGTGTGCCAAGAGCTGAGTTGAAAATACACATCTTCACTGGTGTTTATTTAAAACAGCACCTTACTTCCCACTATCCAGGATAATCTTTTTGGCATTATCAGAAAACAATGTCTTAACGTGCCTAATGTCTCTGACAGTTTGGGGGGCCGTATTTTTCTCATTGCTAGAAGGCAAGAAAGGGTAGGAAAGATGGGCTAAGAAGTCACACTTACTAAATTCATGATCAGAAAGAATTTGAGAGCCATTGACCGATGGCAACTGACCTTACCTACAGAACATACCGGGTCAGGAGATCTTCGTAGGTGCTGATGAGGTTCTCAACTGTGAAGGAAGCATAGGTACAGCAGCCACCTTGTGACTTATTACTATCTCCCTGGTGTTCTTAGCCTTATTGTCACCAAATGATATATATTATCTTATTTAATCTTCTCCACAACCCCCGATCTACAGGTGAGAAAATAGTCTGAGAGAGGTCGAAGAGCAGCCCAGGATTACACAGCTTGCATGGGATTGAATCAGGTTTTAAACTCGGATCTGACTGTCCAAAGCCCTCATTCTTTCCACGCAGGGATTAGGTCTCAGGGAGCAGCCTGCAGGGAGCCAGCATGAGGATGGGGCCCAGAGAGAGGACGATGGGGGGCAGTACTGGCATTCCGTGACTTCAGAGCCAGAACCCAGCTGAGCCTCAATAAATGTTTGTAGGAGAAAGCAGATTAACACAGTATGACTGTTTTCAGCAGGTTCCCCCATGAGAAGGTAAGAAGAGGAAAGGGATTGGTATTGAGCGAAACACGCAAAACTCTGACTCCTTGGGATGTCGGAAACAAGGGAGGAGAAATGCAGTGAAATTTCAGAGCCTTCTTGAAATACTTTTGGAGGAGCTTGGTACTGAGACTGGCAAAAGACTTCTCTCACGCTTCCTTTCCCTTCCCCCATCCACCGTCCTTCGGAGAATCCAGGGGCTCCGTCTCCCAGCTGGCATTGACACTAATGACTTCCCAAAGGTGGGTGCCCTGCTTCTCTCTGCAGACCTGGCAAAGTGAGGGCCTCCCCCACAGCCTCACCAGTTCTTTCCCCACTCATGCCCCTTCAGCCTGATGGAAACGACAGGGTGTCACAGCCGTTGTTGAAGAGATATTCAACTTATCTCTAGCCCTCTCTTCATTGCCAGTGCCTCCTATCGCATAAACATGCATGTGTCTCGTCATCTGGGAGTGTTTTTGGTGTGTGTGCGTGTGTTTGTGTGTGCCCAGCTCCCGCCTGACATCAAAAGAAAATTATTAAAGAAACCAATCATCTCCCCCGTCCCTAGCAAAAGGACAAATAACTTAGTTTTCTAGTGCGCGCCACGGCCTGACGTCCCCCGCCCCCTCCGTAACGAGTTCTTTCTGAGCCGCCTCGCCAGGATCCTAATTGTTTTTAAATGTCTGTGCTAACCGCTTCACACGGAGAGCATCAATCTGCACACGGGTAACTGAGAACCACGCTGTTGCTTAGAATGACACATTTTTGCAGTAATTAAAAACATACTTAAGAAGACTTGACTTCTCCGGTTCTGAGGGTGGGTTGGCATGGGTGTGGCTGGGGTGGGGGCAGCCCCTGGTTTCCAGCCCGCATTGGCTCGGGGAGCCTGTGGGCTGGCGGCTGAGTCAAAACCTCTTCCAGCACAAGAGGAATGGCCAGCTTGTTGAGTTGCTCAGGGCAGTGCTCCATTCTACCACTTCCACGACCGGTCTGCAAGCCGCTGCGGAGCAGGGCCTGTCTTCTGTCTGCTGACATTCTTTCCCCACCTAGTAATGTCTGGTGCGCGAGCTCTGCACTGCTTGGCGGTCAGCAGGGCCTGCCTGCCCCCAGTCAAGCTGCTGACTCATCTGCCCTTGATGGGTTAGTCCATCCATGCATGAAGACTGTGCATGTGAAACTGGGCAGCAGGCAAAGGGAAACTCTGGGATGAATGAATCATTTTAGCATCTCCCTTCTGTTCCCAGAATTCTGGAATCTCAGGAGGACGAGAGAGTGACTTCCCCTGTGCTTTTTGTAAGCAGGTGTTTGTGTTGCTATACCTGGGAAGTCCAGAAACTGTAGGAGGGAGCATAGGAAGGCTTGAGGTTGGGTGGGGACGTACTGGGAACCATGGGTGGGGCAGATACTTGTTGTAAAGCCTGAGAATATTTTTTGCATCTTTGCCAGTTTTGATAACTATTTTCCAGGATGGTTGGGAGAGAAATAAAGGCTCTGCTGAGAAAGGAGCAGGAGTCCAGAAACATCATGAAGTTCTTGAAGGATTATTAGGCAGGTGAGAATGTAAGAAGGTTAGAATGGACAGAGATGGGCTGGGGAGGAAGCAGGGCTTTAGATAGGGGAGGGTGGACATAGTTGTACGTTCTTGGATCAATGAGCCAGGGAGATGTCAGGGCATCTTCATCCCTGCACATTCTGGCCAACTTGGGCTGGGCTGAGGGCTGGGAGTGAGGAATTCCAGCCAGAGGGCCTCGCGCTCTGGTTAAAGGAAGGTAGAAGAGCCTCAGGAGCAGACGGTGTCTGGCTGGAGGAGCAGTTGGTGCCTGGCATATCCTGTTGCACCCACCAAGAGGGAAGCCCCCCGACAGCTACAGGGCCTGTGAGCTGACCCCAATGTCAGCTCTTGCCCCACCAAGCTGTTCCTGGTTCCAGCTGTTGCAGCATCTGCTGAAGGCAGGCGGACAGAAAGCAGGATCTGCTCGGGGACTTCCTTCTCTCTGGTCTCCAGGCTCAGAAAATTCCTTCCAACCACAACTGCCACCTCTGCCCCCTCCCTGACGAGACAGGAGATATTTGTGTGTGTATATGTGTGTGTGTGTGTGTGTGTGTGCTATGCTTCTGTGTGGATGTGTGTGTTTATATGTGTGTGAGTGCTGAGAAAAACATAAATAAAGCCTTATAATTACATTTGGTCTACACAACCCTAACTTTGCATGGAAACAAGTTATGCACCAACCTCTGACAAAATGTGAACCTTGGTCCTTGTTTAAACTCAAGCTGCATGAAAACAGTGCATCCCCAGCTCTTGGGCCATAAAAAAATAAGTAAATGAATGAAATAAAAAATAGAATTCACAAAGAGCAGTGCTCCAAAGTCTGTCTGTTGCTGGAAGGAATTCTACACGGATGCTTCCTCTCTCTGAACTGGGAGGTGAAGCTGATGCGGGGAGATGCAAATCCAGCACAACTCCTGAGCAGTTTCCCTTTAAGCAGCACATTATGCATTAACCTGTAAGACAATATGTTTTAAAGAGAACCACATTCATCACCTCGGAAAAGTCATATTAACATAATTTCTGGGAAAGAACAATGGGGGAGAAATGTTAGTCATTGTTGATGGAACAGGTAAGTTTCAGTAGCATGATCTGTTGAATATTCATACGATATTGTTTTTGACATTTAAGAACTCAATTATCCGATGACTAATCAGTCTTTTACAGTATGTGATTTTTGTGACTAGAACTGAAACACTGATAAGCCCCAAGAGACAGCAGTGTTCAGATGGATTTATTAGTATTTTTCAACACTGGCTTTCTCTGGCATGCATGTCCAGGGGAATTTAGTACCTGTGACAGTGAGAGGCCAAGGACCTGGCGGGTGTCGGCGAGGGCATGGAGACAGATGCTGTGCCGATTGATTTTGCTCTGGTGATTTTTTCTGTTAGTCAGGGGCAAGGAGGAGAGTGACGTGCCCTGAAGCTCTGGGCTCAGGATCAGCTCACCTCCTCTTGGTTGTCACATTTACTACAGGTCAGGGGAGCGGGCGTCTCTCCAGTCTTTACCCCACCCTGCCCTGCTCCTGGGCATTGGACAATCTGTATAGCAAGGCAGGTTGACGCTGAGGCAATCGAATAAAATCTATTTGGGGAAAATGTCAACAATAACTTTCTCTAGAACTAAGGTCTCTGTGATTGAATTAAAGGCGCCTACAAATTTTTGGCTACTTCTCCCATTGAGAAGTGAAGTCCCTCTCCCCTCCTCTTGAATGTGGGCTGGCCTCAGTGACTTTCTTGACTGGTAGTAGCAGTGACCACTCTGGAATTTCCAAGACTAGGTCAGAAGAAACCACTGGTGCTGGGAACTTACTTTGCCATGTTGGAGGAAGCCGAAGCCACGCCGCGGAGAGGCCCACGTGGAGCAGAGCGCAGGCGCCTGGATGGCAGCTCTATTGGAGACCCCAAGTGATGGCCAGTCAACTTAGAAGTGGATCCTGCAGCCCGGTGAAGCTCTCTCTGCTGAAGCCATCTAGGGCAGAGGCCCGCCATCCCCACCAAACCCCACCCAAACTGCAGAGTTTTGAGCAAAATAAATTTAAAAAAGAATTTTTGTTTTAAGTCACTATGTGTCAGGGTGGTTTGTTATGTACCACAAGCTAACCAGAACTCTCCCCAGGCAGCCAATAGTAATTGTTCACTGAATTTGGAGTCAGAAGACTAGGTTCTAATTCAGCTGTGCTGCTAGCTAGTTCTGTGACATTGTACGAGTAATTTTGCTTTTGAGGCAGCCTGACATAATGGAAAGAGCTTGGACTTCAGGACTGAAGAAACCTAAGTTCAAATCCTGTTCCTGGTACTTACTTGTATTATTTTGGGCCACCTCCTTGGTCTTTTTCAGTCTTTGTTTTCTTATTGAAGTGTGGTGCAACAGTCCTCTCTTGCTAAAAGAATTGGCACACGGTAAATGCTTAGTGAGTGGTAGCCCCGGTTTCCTTATCTGTTCAGTGAAGCTGCTGGAGGGTTGGAACAGCAGGGTGCTGTGGGAAGTACTCAGACTCTGGAGTTGGACTATCTGGCTCCCAGACTCGGGACTGCTGTTGGTCCATATGGCACCTGTGTCTGAATAAGAGAAGAGCAGATGCACCTGATGGATGATAGCAGGCTAAACAGACTGTGCCCCTATGTAATTAGAAACAGGTGTCCCTTCCTTCAGACGGCTGCAACCCCATGTCAGATGCATATCTTGGTCAGCAAACACAGGTTGGATTTCAGCCCCCCACTTCCTGCCTCTCCCTCAGCTGAGTGGCCTTAGCCACTGAACAAGCTGTACACTGTATGGGCTGCTCCTGCTCAGACCGCATTTGCTTTGCAATTTAGTAACTAACTAACTTGGGCAAGTATTGAATCATCTCAGTTTCCATATCTCTGGAATGGATAAAACTACTTGCTACCCTACAGAGCTGCCGTGAGACTGAAATGGGCAAACTTATAAGATACCCAGCAGGGTGCCTGGCACAAAACAGGTACACAGTTAAGTTACCTCCCTCTACCAACAGAAAATAATCTTAGAGCCCGCTCTTTTTTTAATCTCCTGTGTACCTCCTGTCTAGGGAAGGCAGTGGACAGATGGGGATAGCAATTTACTAGATTCACTCAGTGGTTTTGGGAACACTCCATTTCCAATATTCTACAGTTCTACAACCTGTTAATCTTGAAGTTCAACAGAACTAATTAGTGTCAATCATGGGCACCATTGCCACAGTAAGGGCTGGTGTTTGCTGGCTGAGACAGAATAAGAGTTCATGCACAAATAGAGTCAAGGGGTCAAAGGTGGGTGTCCTCCCTGGTGACCTTGTGTTTCTTCAGGTTTGCTCTTATATGGATACAATTATCTGCTGAGTTGTCTCTTATACCACCTCACCCTATGAGCTCTTTGAGGACAGTGCCTGCAACTACTTGACTTTGAATCCCAGTACCCAGTAGGATGCCCAACACATATGGAGGCTCAATAAATGTTTACTTTGGTGACTTGATACAAAGGGACAGTGAAATAAGCTAACATTTATTAAGCATCAAAAAATGTGCAAGGAACTTTATCTTTTATCCATTGACACTTTTAAAAATAGTTTCATTGAGATATCATTTATACACTATACATTTCAACCATACAAAGTGTATAATTAAATGGTTTCAGAATATTCACAGATGTGCAACCACCACCACAGTGGGTTTTAGAATGTTTGCATCACCTCAAGAAGAAACCCTTATCATTTAGCAGTTACCACCCTACCCTCCTTCACCCCTGTCAAGCCTTAAGCAACTACTAAGCTACGCTGGTCTCTATAGATTTCCCTCTATAGATTTCCCATTCTGAACTTTCATGTGAGTGAAATTATAATATGTGGTGTTTTGAGATATCCATCGACTCTTGCCCACGTTCCTATACGTAGGAAAGTAGGAGAAGGAGTAACATTTACTGAGTCTGAGCAGTGTGCCAGGAATTCTGCCAGGGAATTTACACACACAATTTAATTCTTTAAACAAGTTTGTGAGATGGGTGTTAATATACCCATTTTAGAGATAAGGATAAGCATGCTCAGAAAAAATTAAGCAACTTGCACAGATCACCTCAACTTAGAGTTGGCTTCATGGGATTTAAGTCTAGTTCTGACTGTTATCTACAAGCTTTTCACTATATTATATATCCTCTTTCAGAGGAAAGGCAGGTGCTGGGTGTTTCACAATGGACACAAGAACCGACATTCAAAGGTAGGGAGAGACCAGGAGATTAGAGAAAGCGACAGACAGGGCATTTAATCAGTAAATATTTATTGAGTACCTACTATGTACCAGGCAATAATCTAGTATTCTCGGAACAAAGGACACAGTAATGAATGAATTGAACAAAAACTTCTGCCCTTGTTGAGGCTGTAATCTATTAAGTAGCATTGTCTAAGAACAAAATTGAGTGTAAGATCCAGGGTGTCTGTTCAAACACTTGGAAGCCACTCTACAGAGGTTCACTGGGCAGAATTTGAGATAACCCACTATAGGCATGCAGGGAACGCTATGGGGACTGGGGCAAAGCTAAAAGGAGCACCACCACTGTTGTAGTATCAGGTGGGAAATGTGGTTCCTGGGACCACTCAGCAATGCATGAGACAATAACCCAGCGCTTTGACTGTAGGGCACCAATAGCTGATATAAGATAGAAACAGACTAATTTACTACTGAGATGTAGGTATGTTCATTCCCCTGATTATAGTGAGAATTGATCTTCTGAGATTGGGCAATGTGGAGTCTGCAGATGGGAGTACGCAAACCCAATTCTCAGGATTTAAAGAATTAGCAAGTTATTTGATTAGGAAGCTTCCAGAACAACACATCTCTCCACTGCTCCTGGGTAGCCAGTAGCAGCCATAGTCTTCTCCACATCCAGGAATTCAGATTATTTGCCCCCCTACTATTTCTAACTTGAGTGACCATAAATCCCTTTGACTATGAGCAGTAGATTCTCTTTGAGATCAGGTTGGGAATCTTTGCTTTAGAATCTAGAACAAGCAAGCCATCTTGATTATCTGCATGAATTTAGGTTATCTTCCCAGCCTGTGCCGGGCATAGGTAAACTAAAATAATGGAAATTCTAAAAACCATTTACATTTGGCCTTGGGGTGCATTATATAATTTTTTTTTCCAGCAGGTTTACTTTCATAATGATGTTTGACTTAGGATGATATTAAAATCTGTTAGCTTTCTCTGAGCTTACATCAGCTGGGAACTGGAAGGAAGGAGCTAGAAAGCTGTGGCTGAGAGACGCAGGAGGAAGTGCCAGCTGACCCTGGATTTTTAGCAGATAGCCCCCGTTGCTGACTGCACCCAGTTCAGGGGTGTGGGCCTTTTTTCCATGAGGTTTGGTGAGGTCAGCACTTAATCTCTCAGATGCAGATTCAACAAGAATTATTGACGTGTCAGATACTGTGATAAGTACTTTAACATCTTTGTTTTGTTTAATCTGCCCAATGACCTCATAAAAATAGGTATGATCACCCCCAAATTATGGAAGAGGAAATTGGGTCTCAGAGAAAATAAGTGCTTTAAAGTTACATAGCTAGCAGATGACAGAAGCCAGATTTGACCCCAGGTTTTCTCATTTAAAGTCCGCAGACCTTCCCACGTATGGCTCATCCTTCCATCAACATCCATACCACCAGTGATCAGTGGACACCTCTGTGTGTCGGGCTCAGCATTGGACAGCAGAGATATGAATATGAGTAAAGCTTTGGTTCAGGGTGTTGGGCAAGACACCAAAGCTTTCCTCCCTTCTAAAATTCAGATGAAAGTAAGATAAATGCCGTGAATTAATCACAGAGAATTTTAAACAAGTCCCTTGGTGGCTTATACCTAGAGGTTGTATCTGCTTTGGGGAAGGGAAGTGGAAAGTGGTAGAGGTAGCTGACAAATTCAGGTGTGTCCTTGTATCTTATTATCATTGTTCAGGCAAGTGTGCTCCCTGTTGCCTCCCTACGTGAAATCCCTCAAACTGGCCCTGTGTCTGGTTTTCATTTATAGATCCCAGAATAGGCTATTTTTCTCCCTCATCAAGGTAGCTGAGAAGACAGATAGAAGAGGTTAGACAATACTCTCTGGCCTTCTTCGCAATGGCCAAACTGCTTTCATTTTGCTCTTGAATCTATCCCACCAGCCTCGACGACTTCATGAGCATCTTCACAGCCCACAGAAGGGGAGGGGGAGGCATTTTCCAACCCAAGAATGGCTAATATCTCTCTCTAGGGCACCTTTTACTTTCTGAAGAGAAACAAGTGGCGGTTTGGGTCTCTCTGTTGAAGCCACTCTGTTTGGATAAAATTTCCTGGGGCTGTGGAAGTCAACAGCGACAGCGGCATTTACAGTAACTGCCAAGCTTAATAGCATCTTGTGATGAAGTTTTACTGTAAACAGCAGAGAGGGCGGAGGGCAGTGAGTGGGAGCCTCACTCATCCTGGCAGTATTGAGTGCCTTGTCCCCACTCAGACATAACACTTCTGATATGTGCTTCTTTACCAGCTTTTTCAATTGTTCCATGTGTGAGAGTCCTGGGATTAATACCAATGTCACCTGCTGATTTTATTGTGCTGCTCACCATTTTTTTTGAGAGGAGTGGGGAAAGAGGAGGAGAGACCCGTGTAGGCCTTTTAGGACGAGCTGGCCCTGGCCACAGTGAACGCATTCCAGAATGCTCTCATTCTCCTTCCAAGCATGTCCTTGCGCTCCTCTGCCCTGGGCTTTTTAGAGAGTCCGGTAGAGTAGGAGGAATGTCCACGGCCATGGGAGACAAAGCCAGCCCAGATCTCAGTCCTGAGGTCTCAGGGCCCCCTGGGTGCCCCGGAGACCCCATCTTCTGAACCGTTCCACCAGCAAATGGGTCGTCTGGAAATGTCCGAGGAGCCCTGCCCAGCTGGACTTGGGGCTGGTATGGTGCCTCTTCTGCTGGGATGGGCAGAAGAATTATCAGGAAAGGGCTGGGCTGCAAACAGCGACTGCCCAGTTTCCCTCCCAGGGCTGGCCACTGCTGGAAGACCCCACGCAAGCACAGTGAGAGATGGGGGTTTGGAGAGGGCAGGCTTGCAACTTAATTCCCAATAATGCAGTTTGCATTGGGTGGTGCCTGTGTTTTGTGGGTACACTGTACTCTCCACCACCCGCTATTCCCACTGAATTAATCTCATATCATCAGAGGGAGAGAGAGGCAAGGATATGCCCTCTCCACTGGCATGGGACCAAGCCAGGGAGGGATGGTGGTGGGAAGGTGTAAGAATGACTCAGCTTTCTAGCTTGCCCTCCCACCAACTACTATTTAAGCTGCTGGAGGCTGGGTGGTGCAGGTGCATGTTGGACAGCGGGGCTCCTGTGAGTGCAAATGGCTGCAGATGAAAGCAGTGGGAGTCACCAGCCCTCCACCTGACCATGCCCGAGACCTGCTGAAGGAGCAAGGTCCAGAGGGCAGGGTAGAATTTCAGGCTGTGAGTGCAAAAGGCATCACTCCTATATGCAAGTAGCACAAAAGCAAATAATAATAATAATGATGATAACAACAACAATTATAGAAACAATCTTGGATCTCTGAGACATTTTCCTTCCTTGTCTCTTCCTCATCTTTGCTTCTTTTCAGACTTGGAAGATGGGATGTATATATCTTGATTCTTTACATATGGAGAAATTGGAGCCAATGTCATACTGCATATTAGTGGTAGGGCCAATAAAATTAAAACAGTCATAAGAGATACATGTTGTTGAGTGCTTGACTCTATTCTGTGATTTCATTTTACTTTCCTACAGCCCTGTTACGACTTCACAATTAACATCCCACTTGACAGACAAGGATTCTTAGGCAGGGAGTGGGAAAGAAACCCTCCCAAGGGTTCAGCTCATGAATTCAAAGCGGATGTCCTTAACCAGTAGGGAATTCTGCCCTGAATCCAGTGTGCAGGGTTTCTGCCTCCTACGCTAATTCGTGGGGTTTACTGGAATCAGAATAACTCATCCTTCTCCTCCCTAAGGACACCAGGGTGCCTAGGGTCAGAAAGGGTGAGGCAGAGATTCCAGAAGAGTGAGGCACCTCATTCCCGGGGGTAGTCACATATGCAGAGGGGAATGGGGCCCTCCAAATAACCAAGATAGAGCCAAGCCCCCACCCTGGAAAGAAGCCATGGACATGGCTGTATCATAGGGCAGGTTTTCTCCGGTGAGTCTGGCAACTGCGGAGTGGGGAGGAGGGGTTGGGGGTCATGGTCCACACAGACCGGAGGTGGAGGAGCCCTGGGGAGGATGTGCGAGCCCCGTGTGCCATTCCCCCCTCACCCCCGCCATTCTCTGTGATTTCCCCCCAGGGCTCAGCTAGAGCTCTTGGCAGATGAATCCTGGCAGGTTGGATCCACGGCAGAGGGGGTGAAAGGGCTGGCGGGTGTCTCTGGGCACCGGCTAAAGCCCCACTTGGCATTCACAGCCTTCAGCTAGCAACCAGCACTTTCCTTTGGGAAGAGATGTGAAATCGGCTTGGAAGGGGAAGCAGGACAAAGCTAGCGCAGACCCTCCTGAGATACCTTTGCTGCTTGCGTGGGCTCACCTGCTGCTTTTTCCTACAGCGGAATGTGTCTCCTTCTCCAGCAGGGTTCGTCCGCTGACCTGTCTGCTTTGCTGCTTGAGCCTTCGTCTCCCCGCGAGGTGCTGTCCCTGAGCTCCAGGCCCAGAGCCCTGCCTTCTGCAGAAACATCCCGAGCCCCTCACTCTACCTCCTTCTCGCTACAACTCCCTGCCTTGTTCTTACTCTTCCTGGGAGCTGAAACCATGAAACTCAAATAAAGGTGGCTTTTCTTTGGGGTGACTGCCTGGGCCAGGGAAGAGGTCAAAAACAGCGGGTCCCAAGTGAGGGTTGGGGATTATCTGAGTTTCAAATATCCATGTTCTTGCCTGAGGCTAAGTGAGGCAGGTTTGTCCCTGCTTTTGCATTTGCTGTGGTGACAATCCTTTCCCCAGGACAATTACTTACCCCCGTCTGCATGGCTTGAGGAAAAGTTGTCTGAAGAGAAAGCTGTGACTGCCACACTCTGGAAATTCCCCGTTGGTTGGTTTTAATCTATGGTAGAAAACCCCCATATTATTCTGCCATCCTGGGTTGTGACAGGTATTAATAACCCTATTAGCTGCAATTCCATCCGGCGCTATTTACACAGGCCGTGCCTCAGTCACAGCAGCGACTCGGCTGCAAGGGACTGTGGACGTTCAAAGCTAACGAGACTCTGGCTTCTGTTTTTCCTCCTCTGAGCCCGGGGTGTTGACAAATTAGGCTTTCGGAAGGAGATTCCCCATCCCCACGTGCAAACGCTGCATATGGAGCCACGCCAAATAGCTCTCAGCAGTCCTAAGGTGATTTCATAACTTTGAGGAAGGCTTCCATGCCTTTTTCCCTGCTGTTTCCTCTGCCTGAAGGGCTTCGCGTCTCCTCCCCACACCCCTCCTTTCTCTGCATCTGCAAATCCTTTCCATCCTTCAAGACCTGGCTCAAAGTCACCTCTTCCTTGAAACGTCCCTAGAGACCCTCAGCTAAAAGTCAACTCCATCTCCCTTGAACGCTGATGGCACTTGATCTGCAGCACACCGATGACACATGACCACTTTCTGCTTTCTGTTCTGGATAGTTGTGAGCTTGTCTTCCCTCTCCCCCCAGGTGGCAAGCAGGAACATTGGAGGCATTGCTTCTGCTTGGCAGCTTCACCCTGTTTTGCCCATGAAGGTGCTTGATCCACGCTTGCTGGGTGAAGCAGGGCAAAGCTTGCTCAGCACTGGACAGCTCCACTGAGCTTCAGGGACATGGCTGGGTGGGACTCATTCAGCATGTCACCTTATCCAATTGTGCCACTGGTCTTGAGTGCAGAGAAACAGAGAGACAGTGAGGGGTGGGGATGACCAGTGCTAAAGATTGGCATGGAAAGGGCTTTAGGGGGACAAGGCTAAGAGAGAGTCGAGAGTGTTAGCAAGAACGAGGCTGAAAAGGCAAGAGTAAGAATCTCAGACTTCTGAAAAGGCCCAGGAAGTTAGAATAAGGCTTTAAATTGGCAGGTTAGTGGGGCATCAAAAGACTGGGGCAATGGGGAAGATGAATGGGGGAATGGGCAGTACAGATTTTTAATGAGGCTACCATTAACCGACATGTTGCCTTTGTGTGAATCAGACAATAGAATGTTTTGTTCAGGTTGCACAACAGGGATACTATAATTTTAGTACCCACTCACCCTCCTCATGTGGACAACCGCATCAGTTAGAGATTGCCACAAAATGCTGTGTAACAAACCACACCGGTAGCTTAAAAAAGCCATTGTCTCATGAATCTGAGGGTCAATTGAGGGTCGACTGATACAGGTTTTGCTGGGTAGTGCTGCTGATCCCATGGGACTCATTCACGTGGGTGAGATGCCTGGGGGGTGGCAGACCTAAGCAGGGCTTAGCCAGGGAGGTTCACTTCTGTTTCATCCATCCTTCATCCTCACCTTGGGACTAACAGGCTAGTCCGTGTAGTCATCTCATGACATGGCTGAGGTGCAGAGAGTAGCCTATGTGCTTTCAAGACTTTGGACTTTATGCTGGTTGACATTCTACAAAGTCACATGACCAGACCCAAACTCCAGGAACAGAGATATGTTGTTTGCCTCTTTGATGAGAGCAATGCAGCATCACAAGGCAAAGGAGTGGAGAATTTGGGCTGTTAATGCAATAAAGCAGCCTAAGCATATGCTGCTTCTCTGCTTGGTATGGAGGCTCTTTCTGAGCCTTGCATCTCTTGATCCAACCTGAACCTTTCACTCCATTCTGTGTCTGCCTCCAACCCATTGCCTTCACCACCTAAGATGAATTGCATACTTCTTTGTTGTTCTGCTTATGATTTTATCTCTTTGGACCAGAATTCTGCCTTTCTGTCATCGCAAAGCATTCTCTGGCCCTTTTAGATTGCAGATCACCCCTCTCAACTGCACCACTACAAGTATTCCTCTCACCTGGCTAAAGTGATGCCAGGACATGATGTCGTCCAAAGGTATGTTCAGGAATAGTTAAGAACCAGAAAATAGGGAAAGATAAGATATTGAGAGAAGAAAATGTACAAGTCCTCGTACTCTGCAAAATATTTTCTTCTCTCAATATCTTATCTTTTCCTGTTTTCTGACTCTTAACTATTCCTGAACATATCTTTGGATGACATCATGTAAATATATGCCATTCCTCAGGGCTGAACAGGGCATTTGAACTAACTTAGAAAGATCACTTTTCATCCCTTTCCAAAATACCCCTTGGCCGTATGTCTCAGGGGCTCATACACACGGTGTCTAGAAGTAGCCCCTAATATGTACATCCAAGTCCCACTATCTTTGAACTCTATTTTGGTTTTGTTCAGCATTAATGCCTTTTTGTTGGCCAGATGCTTTTTTTTTTTTTTACGTTTAAACTACCCAATTTTGCTTTTATCTTGAAGAAGACATGCACTCACTGTGTGTGTGTGATATTCCCATTAAGGAGAGAAATGGAGACCTATTCTTCCTGCAAATGCTTCTATTGTAAAGCAAAGAATCCAAACATTTAATCCTTGACGCCTGGACCCCACTTCATCGCACACCCTTATTTTGTGCACTTACCTTCTCTCGACACACACAATTCCTTCTTGATGGAAACACTTGCATGTTTTCTCAGTGGACACTTTGGGGAATCAGGTCCTTTATGCTGCTTTTTGGGTTATTACACTGTCACATTTTACCACTTTGTAGAAAGAACATATTAAACAAAATAGAGTTCTCAGGAGCAGGGATTGCTATTGTTAGAGAAACAATACTTGGGAAATAATTCCCCCCAATTTTGTCTTCATCTTTTTCTCTGCTGTGCAAAGAGAGGAACAATTTATTAACAGGAGGCAGAAAACGTTACAACTGCTTATGGGCAATGGAGGCTTATGGGGTTCACAATATATGTAGTTTTGGTGGCTTGGGAGGCAAGAGACTTTGGGAGCTGGGAAAAATGAATCCCTAGTGGGCAAGGGTTGCTATGGAAAATAAGCTTCATTTGAATTTCACAAAGGTTTTGAAAATTCTTGGAGGTGGTGTCCTCCTGTGTGCACTGCATATTCTCATTGTTTCAATCATTGCCAGCTGGTGGAGGAAAGAAGTTTGGGTGAGGGAAGGGGGCAGCCTGTATTGATTCTGTGTCCCTCCACCCAGTGGCCATAAATTAAGATGAGCCACCATACCTCAAGTGATGTTTATAGGAAATATTTTTAATCCATTGCCTTCACTCTTCCCTTGCTCTTTGCTCCCAAAAAGAGTCTGCCTCCTGACTTTGGTTTCGTCTTTGGTTTTCAACTCCAAGCTTGACCTTAAATTTGGCGCCAGATTTCAGTTCACCTCTTGATAGCTATCACCATTCCCTAAACAGGGAATGCCCCATCACCTCTGGCTCATCGTGCTTTCAGTTGTTCTGAATTACTCTCAGCCTAACTCTGCATCCAGTATCCCTTTCTTGGTTATGGCTCACCTGGCCATCCCTTTGGCCTGATTTGCCCCATCCTCACTCTAGAGGACAGCAAATATTTGGTCAACATATGTAGGTAAGTGACTTCCAAGGGGCCCAGTAAGTCAGGAGTGACTTGCCCCTTGAATTACAGAAAAATGTCAGGTTGAAACTAATTTGGCCACAGATAATGAATTTCAAGAGATATACAAGTTCTCCAAAGTGCCTAGAGTTTTCTAGAGATCAGTGCCTTAGAATAGCACTGGAGTCATCCAATTAAAGTTAAGCAAGCCCTAAGGAAGGCATTTTGATGCTAACATTAGTCAAACTGGAGATCCTGGGCTGGAAGTATCTGGAAAAGGCACACCTAGAGTTTACCTATAACTTGGGGTTCAAAACGCAGCCCAGGATAAATGCAGCCCCACCAAGAAGGTGTGTAGGCAGGAACTTTACCCAACTCCATAGGAGGGGACCTTATGACTCTATTAATGGAACAAAAGATATTGGAATTCAATTGTTGATGTATCATCACACGCCGGGAAAACTCTCAGCTGCATTGACTGGGCGAGCAGGGGGTATCGTTTCGAACTTCTGGAGTTAATGAACTATGGCCTGAAATTTACAACCTGGTCGTGAGTGTTATGGATTTAACTCCAGAGCACAACTCTGGTGTGCTGGCACATGCCTTTGGCCTCAGAGCAGGCCAGAGGCCCTCCAGGGTTTGGCTTCTGTATTCTCCCATTTCTCTGCAACCCATTAACAGGAGCCCAAGAGGCCTGTGGCTTCATATGCTGCTCTTGGTAAGAGGTAGTTGTTTCTTAACTTTGTTCAGCTATTATGGCATAGGCTAGATAGCAAAAATAGGAACTGAAACTACAGCCCTACTTGTTTCATTTGCCTTCAAAGAAATTGGAAAACCAGTTAGTATCTGTGTAGAGACGGTGGAGGAATGGACCTTCTCTCTAAGCCCTAATTTATAACACATCATTTTTTTTTCATTTGGTCACATTCATTTATTATTTCAAAACCTTAAATAGGTTTTGAATTCTCAGAGTGAAATAGAAATGAGTGTAAATGAAGGTTTCCCTCTCATCTCATTTGGGAACCAGTGACATATGTATATACTCAAATTGCACCAATTAAAAAAAAATCTCTGATAATATAATACTAAAGAGAGAGAAAGATTTCTATATGCAAAACACTTGGCACATAAGTGGTGATCAATGAATATTACTATGTTATGTAAATAATTAGTAAATTATCATAACAATGCTTTATTTGAAACCTACAATATATTTTTTCCCTTTCATTTCCATTTGCTTTTGCCCCTCAACTTCAAGACTAGACAGCAATTGCTGCTTCCCCTTCCCAATTTGCCATTTGCTGTTTGACTTATTTTAGTCTTAGTCTCCTTCCTTCTTTGCTGCAAACTTTGCTCTTTTGAAAATAACCAGTGTTCTTTTAATCTCTAAATCCAGTGGTCCTACATGGGCGTCAAGCTGTTCCATGTTCTCATTAGTGTTCCACACTATTGTTCACCCCCACGTCTTAAAGTTTCCTTTTCCCTGAATTTTTATGATGACAGGATATCCTGACTCTTGCCCAGCCTTGCTCACCATTTCTCAGCCTCATTTGTTGATTCTTCTGCTTGTTCCATAAGTGTAGATATCAAAAAATTGAAATTAAGACCTCAATTTCTCTTTGCATTCTGGCTTCCTTCTCTCCTTTCTCTTTCCTCCTTTTTAAACTTCAGATGCTAGCTCTAAAAAGAGGGCTAATTCTGCAGGCTCCAGCTTCATTCATTTGACAAACATTTATTGAACACCTAAGAAGTGCCAGGTTCTTTGCCAGGTGCTAGTAATAGAGTAGTAAATAAAATACGTACAGCTTCTACCATTATGGAGCATAGTGGGAGAGACAGATGATAAGCAAAATAAATAGTAGCTAACACTTAGGAAGTGCTTCCTCTACACCAAACAGTGTCCTAGGTGCTTTAATCCTCACACCAAGCCCATTGTAAAGATGAGGAAACTGAGGTACATAAAGGATAAATAACTTGAACAAGATTGCACAGCTAGTGAGAGGTGCATTGGGACTCAGCCCAGGTAATTCATTTCCAGAGGTTGTGCTCACTTCACCACAACTTGTGTTTCTTCTCCCTGTATCAGGTTTGATGGTGCTAAGTGCTATTCAGAAAAAAACAAAGCAGAGGAGAAGGATGGAGTATGTAAGTGTGTGTTTGTGTGGAGAGGGGGTTGCAATACATTGATCAGGGGAAGACCCATGAGCAGGTGACATCTGAGACCTAAAGAGATAAGGGAGAGCCCTGAGGCATCTGGGGAAGAGGGAACTGAAAAGACCCTGAGGTGAGCGCATGCCCATCTTCGTCAAGAAAGAGCAGTGTGCTAAGTGGCAGGGAAAGAGTGAGGGCAAGAGTGTTAGGGGTCAGAGTCAGGGCACCTGAGGATCAGGTCATCGGCAGCCTTGTGGGTCATGGCAAAGACCTTGGCTTCCATTATGAGTGAAATGAGAAGCTGATAGATATATATTACATATACATATAGACGTACTTAATATACATGGTAACCCGTAATCTATTTTGTCTCTATGAACTTGTTATCTCTGGATACCTCATACATGTGAAGTCATATAGTATTTGTCCCTATGTGTCTGGCTTATTTCACGCAGCATGATGTCTTCAAGCTTCATCCATGTTGTTGCGTGCATCGGAACTTCATTCTTTCTTGTGGCTGAATAATATTCCATTGTATGGATAGCCCATGTTTTGTTTATGCATCCATCTGCTGATGGACACCTGGGTTGCTTCCAGCTTTTGGCTGCTGTGAATAATGCTGCCATGAATGCTGGTGTTCAAGCATCTGTTTGAGGCCCTGTTTCAACTTCTTCGAGTATGTGCATAGAAGTGGGATTGCCAGATCAGAAGGCTTTTTTTTTTTTTTTAACTTTTTTTATTAATTAAAAAATTAACAAACAAAACATTAAGATATCATTCCATTCTACATATACAATCAGTAATTCTCAATATCATCACATAGTTGCATATTCATCATTTCTTAGAACATGTGCATCGATTTAGAAAAAGAAATAAAAACAACAGAAAAAGAAATAAAACGATAATAGAGAAAAAAAGATTATACATACCATACCCCTTACCCCTCACTTTCATTTACCACTAGCATTTCAAACTAAATTTATTTTAACATTTGTTCCCCCTATTATTTATTTTTATTCCATATGTTCTACTCTTCTGTTGATATAGTACCTAAAAGGAGCATCAGACACAAGGTTTTCACATTCACAGAGTCTCATTGTGAAAGATTTATCATTGTTCAATCATCATCAAGAAACATGGCTACTGGAACACAGCTCTATATCCTCTTGACTCTGTTTGGAATCTCTCAGCCATTGACACTTAGTCTCATTTCACTCTTCCTCCTTTGGTGGAGAAGGTTCTCTCAATCAGAAGGTTGTTTTTTATTTGACCTTTTGAGGAATTGCTGTACTGCTTTCCACAGTGGCTGCACCATTCTACCCTCCTATGAGTTTTATTTTGACAGGATCACTCCAGAAACTGTTTTGAAAATAGACAGAAAGGGGCCAGGAATGGGGAACAGAGAGCTGATAGGAAGCTATATCAATAATTCAGGTGTCTTTGACTTGGGTGACAGCTGTGAAGGTGGTGAGAAGTGGTTAGATTCTGGAATGTTGCTAAGGTAGAGCCAGAAGATTTTCTTATGGATTGCATGCGAGGTGTGAAAGAATAGGGAGTCCAGATGACTATACAGTTTTTAGTCTGAGTAACAGGAAGGATGGAGTTGCCATTGCCTGAGATGGGAAAGACCATAGGAGGGAAAGATTTGAGGATATGGTGATAACAGGGGTTCAGATTTGGAGATGTTACATTTGAGGTACCTGTAAGATATGGAAGTGTAGGTAATAGGAGGTAGCTGGGTGTTTGCTAGCTGCTGGAAGGCAACACACTAGAGACAATTGGCTTTTAATAAAACGGGATTTATTTCGTTAGTTCTTCAGAGGAAAGGCAGCTAACTTTCAACTGAGGTTCTTTCTTACATGGGAAGGCACAGAGTGATCTCTGCTGGCCTTCTCTCCAGGCCTCTGGGTTCCAACAACTTTCCCTGGGGTGATTTCTTTCTGTGTCTCCAAATGCCTGGGCTGAGCTGCGAGTGCTGAGATGAGGTATGCTGAGCAGCTTGGGCTGTGCTATGTTGAGCTCTCTCATTTAAGCACCAGCCAATTAAGTCAAACATCATTCATTGCATCAGGCACCCCTCCTAGCTGACTGCAGATGTAATCAGCAACAGATGAGGTTCAGGTACCATTGGCTCGTGTCTCCACAGCAACAGACCTAGGTGCCTTTACCTGGCCAAGTTGACACCTGAATCTAACTACCACACTGGGTATGCAAGTCTGGAGTTTAGAGAAGAGCCCTAGCCTAGAGATATAAATCATATCTCCACACATACTCACATAAATGTTATATAAACTTTAGAAGAATATTCCCATTCTTTCTCCTCCCTTTCATTCCATTGCTTCCTCCTTCTCTTCTACCTGCCCCCCCCTCCTTCTTCTTCCTAACACTTGGATGATTATTATATGCCCGGCTCTGCCTCAGTGCTTTTCAGGTTTTGACTCATTTAATACTCACAATAAACCTGTGATGTAGGGACAATCGTTATCCCCATGTTACAGCTAGGGAAGCTAAGGCACACCAACTTCCAAAAGAAAGAGAGGGAGCTCACAGTAAAAGATATATATATATATCTTTATATATATATATATATATATATATATCTTTATATATATATATATATATATCCATAAGTCTATTAATGCAAGGATAACCTCTATAGGGTCAAATAATGAAGGGTGCATATAATTACACTAGAATCCTTAGACTAAGTTTAACGAGTCTGCTAAAGGAAAAACATTGTCTTGGCAGCAGGAATAAAAAAGGGAAACAGCATGAATATCAGCTCATCAGGAGGGATGAATTTTTCTTGGTTATTTAGTTTTTAAAATGACCTCTCCTGGGGAATAAAGTATATTCTTGGAGGGATTCTAAGAGGCAGAACAAGTTATAGGAAAGACTGAACTGAACTTGGTTAGACTAATCTCTTTTTTTGTTCGATATGTTAATCAGTAATATTTATTAAGATATTATATATGTAGGGCACTGTGCTAACACTGTGAGAAATGCAAGGATATTTAAATATGGTCTTTGCCTTCAATTGTCTTATGATCTAATTTAAAGATGAAGCATAGGCACCAAAAATGATCAAGAAAGAAGCAAAGTATAATAAATGGACTAAGGTCACACAGAGAATTTCTCTCTGGGATTTATGAGACCTGAGTTCTAGAGTCAGACATATAGGCTTCATATCAGGCCCCACTATTTGCTAGCGCTGTGTCCCTGGGGAAGCTACTTCACTTCTCGGTGCCCCATTTCTTCATCTAAAACAACAGGAATGATAATCATAGAACCTACTTCTAAGTGTTTTTATGAGGATTAAATGGCTAAATAACACACGCACAGTGCAAAGCACTATAAATGAATTTATTGTGGTTGTTATTATTTAAGTTCTGGAGCAAAACCATCATAGGAAAGTACTTACACTGATCCAAGGCCAGAGAGTGATCCTTTCACTGTGAGCTGTCCGGGAAAGTTTTATGGTAGAGGTGAGAATTGACTCCGCTCTTGAGGTCCCCTAAGTATAGAAGCAGACAGCCTCTTGGTCCTGATGACAGGTTTGGTATCACCAAAGTTTCCACCACTCATCTTCTCCAGATGTGTCTTCTCATGGCAGCTTCTGGAAGGCAATGGGGTATAGAAGTGATCTCGTTAAATGCAGCTCCATGCAGGATCCGAATCATTTTGCAAGGGCCTAGGGGCATCTGAAGTTAACTAAGCAATGATAGGGAAAAGAGTTAGTTACTCCTTGGAAACCAGCTCCAACTCCATCCTTTTTATGCTTAGACCACAGGCAACAGAGAGATTCACAGCAGGGGTAACTGTGCGCAGACAATGGCTGCCCAGGTCTCCAAAGCCCCAGTCCCAGTGCTTCCAGGGCCTGTGTTCTCAGGCCTTAACCATAAGACGGTCCCTGCCATTCCATCATGAAGGGTTTCAGATAGGCCAATAGCTTCACACACATTCTTCTGAAAGGTAGAGCCACCGTTAACCCTAACAAGTTATTCTGTCAAATTCAGAGAGGAAAGCATTGTAAAGTAGGACTGTGAGGAGGCAACAAAGAGCAGAAGGGCCTGTTTTTGCATGAGTTGGAATAAAGCAGAGGAAAGGGGAGTAAAGCCAGGGTGAGGGCTGCAGGGAAGTAAGGGATGTGTGAGGGGAAGTGAGCCAGTAACAGTATTTTCTGGAGTCTCTTGGAATTACTCAGAGACCAATTTCTGTCCTTGGTCATAAAAGGAACCTGAAGAACTGTGTAAAGAGTGGCTGGAGATGTTGCCTTTGTGATTTTGGAGGTTAGTGGATGAGATCCTTTCTGTGGGGGCCAGTGTTCCTACCGAATGCCCGCCTGCTTTCAATCACTCCTGACCCTCTCAGCACACAGGCTCCATCCTGCTGGTAGCATTGCATGCAGGAACGCCCTGCTCAGCTCTGACTCTCTGGAGCAGGGATCTTGTCTGTGGCTCATTGGAGACAGCTGCTCAGGCGGGTCTAGGAAATCAGAAACATATGGAGAGCAGCAACAGACGGAGGCACTTTCCTGAACAGGGGACCTTCTGGAGCCTATAGGTGCAGCTGCAGACTACAATTAGGGGTTAACATGGCCTTGCAAATAAGTGCTGCGGACATATCAGACCTCCAAAGAGCTGGCTTACTCTAACCCTGGAGGAACCATACAAGGGAGCCAAAAAAAGGCAACTGGGGTTTTTCAGCTCTTTTTCCTGGAATAATTTCATCATCACCTTCTAAGGAACTCTTCCTTCTCCTTCCTGCTCCCTTTTGGGTGGGGCAATCCATACTTGGAGTTGGGACACAGAAATGAGGACAGTGATAAGATCTAGCCTGATGAGGTTTTGTAAGGAATAATTCTGGGAAGGTGAACCTAGCCTATTGTCCACTTGTATAAAACCTCAACTTAAATTGAACAAAACAGGCTGAACTGGAGCTGGAGGTGGGATCTCAATGGGAAGACCAGGTCAGGGTGTTTGGTGGTCTAGTATGGGATGCACTGAAAAAGCCTTGAAGAAGAGACAAGACTTAGAATCCTTGAGACCAAATATCTACATGGAGCCCAAAGGTCAAGGTAAAAATCATGGCATGAAATGAAGCCCAGAATGAGGAGCTGAGTGGAGACAGTGCCAGGACCCAGTCCACCTGAGGTGATGGCTGGCAAGAATGAAGGCGATGCTCCTGCTGACATCACTGCTGGAAATTAGAACATAGGCATGGGCTGGCTTAAAGGCACAGTGGTGGGGCAGTTGTGGACACCAGTAAATTCTCAGATTAAAATGCACATGCCATGCCTTGGATGAGTGATCTGTGGCCACTAAGAATCAAGACTGTGGAAGCCCAGGCAGCTTGTGGCAGCCCCCTTTTATGCTCCACCCATGCTGAGACTCAATACCCATTTTAATTTTATTCATGGTACAATACTTTTTCCACATTGCATCTCTTCAATGAATACTAATGGAATTTCAGATTGTTTTAAGTGAAGATCTGAGCAAGACACCTCCTTTCATCTTGTCAAGAGCTGTCATTTTCAACAGAGGTTTTTAGAGTTTCCTTTCTAACAGATTCAATGAAAATTCCTCTCCACACAAAGCTGCATATGTATTGCCAGTGCTGGACAACTGCAAAACGGTTTTCATGGAAAAGCAATCATCCTTAGCCTTTTGCCTCAACTATGGTCACTGTCAACAGAGAATTTTCCTGCAGGAGGACAGAAGGAATGAAGAAGAAAGCAGGCACGGAGGAATTCAAGGGGCATCTCTTAGAGGGTAGTGAAAGCTGAGGGTCTCTTTATTTAGCAAGCTTGTTTTGATCATTTCAAATGTTATCTCCATTATTTTCCTAGCCAGGAGGCCTTTAAGGCTTAGAAAAATATCTTCATGGCCTTTTAAACTATATCTTGAATTCCCATTTCTCTTTGTTCCAGGCCATTTTGCATACAGCTGCTAGGCGAGTCTTATTTATTTATTTATTGAAATCATCATTCTTCCCTATTCAGAAATCCTTGGTGGCTTTGATGGCATCTCAGGTGGCCTTCTCCGACTGACCCTCTAGACCCCTTTTGTGCCCTGTTTCATTCCAATCCCTCCCTTCTATTGCCTCTGCCTGCTCCTACCTTGTACAGCTGCTGGGGCTGAAGACAAGCTTCTTGCATGCTCAGTCTGGCTTGGTCCCTAAACCAATGAAAGACTGACCTGTAGTTAATAGATATGCTTTTCCATCATTGGGCAGAGCCTATGCTAGTCCTTGTTCCAGTTTGAAACTGTCGTGTACCCCAGAAAACCATGTTCTTTAATCATTCAGTATTGTTGAATGAGATTTTTGATTAGGTGGTTTCCTTGGAGATGTGTCTCCACCCATTCAAGGTGGGGTTGTGTACTGGAGTTCTTTAAGAGAGAACCATTTTGGAAAGAGCTGACAGAAGCAAGAGATGACATGAGACCCAGATGTTTAGAGATGCAGAAGGAAAACACCCCCAGGGAAGGTTTTTGAAACAAGAAGCCAAAGGACCAGCAAATGCCACATGCCTTTCCAGCTGACAGAGGTGTTCTGGACCTATTGGCCTTTCTTGAGTCAAGGTGTACTTTCTGGATGCCTTAGTTTGGACATTTTTATAGCCTTAGAACTGTAAACTTACAATTTAATAAATTCCCTTTTTAAAAGCTGTTCCATTTCTGATGTATCACATTCTGGCAGCTTTAGCAAACAACACAGATTTTGGTACTGAGACGTGGGGTGCTCCTGTGGTTTGCAAATACCAAACATTTTGGAATGGCTTTTTAAATGGCTAAGGGGAAGATTCTGGAAGAGTTTTGATAGAGAAGGCCTAGAATGCTTTGAAGGGAGTGTTGGTGGAAATGTGGACTCTAAAGATACCTTTGATGAGGTTTCTGATGGAAATGATGACTGTGTCACTGCAAACTGGAAGGAAAGCAACCCTTGTTTTAAAATGGCAGATAATTTGGCTAAATTGAGTACTGCTGTTGGATGGAAGTTAGAATTTAAAGGCGACAACCCAGGACATTTCGCTGAAGAAATTTCCAAACTAATTGTGGAAAATGCAGCCTGGCCCCTCCTTGAATCTTATAGTAAAGTGTGACAGGAAACAGAGTTCAGTTGAGAACTTGGGTACTCTTGGGTACAAAGAAAACAGAAATTGATGGTCTGGAAAATTCTAGTTTCCTAGAAAGTGAGACCCTAGTGAATAGGGCTTCACATGAGGATTTAACCAAACATCAACCAGCCAGCCATTTCAGAAAAAGCCAGGACTGGAAATGGAATTACCCAGAAAGGCTCTATGAAAGTCCTATCGTCAGATGGTGATGATCCATGCACACTACAGAGAAAACCAACAAGCATGTTGTGGGGTATGGAACCACTACCAGTCTGGATTAAAGGGAAAGAAAAGGGACAGATTGAAGGAAAAATGACTTCAGAGGCAGAATCATGGAAGCTAAGGTCTGAAGCCAAGAAACCTCAGGCCAGGAGAGTGTACTCACCCAAGCACTTGGAGAGGGTGAGTCTGCCCTGAAGACAGAGGGTGGACTTCCAGCTCGGTGTTCAGGAAGAATCTTGGTGCCTCAGGCCTTGGAGAGGGTGGAGCACATTCCCTGGGGATTGGGGGAAGCCTCACAGCCACTTCATTATTCTGAGGGGGTTGAGCTTGTACCCCAGAGATAGCAGAGCACCCAGGTGCTGTCCTGATGTTTGGAGAGAGTGGAACTGGGAAAAAGATGGTCTCCCCAAGAGCCCCAGTGCTGCAACCTTCACCTTAGCATTTGAAGAGAGAGGTGGGCTACTGTGTAGGCCTTTGGAAAGGGTGGGACTACCACTGTCTAAAGCCCTGAGGATAAATGACTCTCAACTTTGAAATCTAATGGAGTTTGCCCTGCAGGTTTTCAGGACTGTTTGGGACCTTTTTTTCTTCCAATATCATCCTATGGAATATATATCCTGTGGCTGTTCTTTTTTGTATATTGACAGCAGATAACTTGTTCTGAATTTTACAGGTCCAGAGCCAGGGGAGAATTCTGCCTTAGGATAGATCATGCCTGTAGCTGACTTTGATGAGATTTTGAACTGTTTCTGACTTTGTATTGTATTTGTATTGTTACTGAAATGGTTTAAGGCTTTGCAATATTGTAATGGATGAATGTATTTTGTATATGGAAAGAACATTTCTTTTTCTTGGGGTTCAGAGTGTGGAAAAGGCCGGTTTGAAACTGTTGTGTACCCTAGAAGAGGCCTTTTCCTTAATTCTCATTCGTCATTGTTGAATGGGATCTTTTTGATTAAATTGTTTTGATGAAGATGTGACCCACCCAATTGTGAGTGGGACCTTTTGATTAGGTGGTTTCCATGGAGATGTATCTCTCCCCATTCAAGGTGGAGTTGCTTACTGGAGTCCTTTAAGAAGAAGCCATTTTGGAAAGAGCCGATAGAAGCAACAAAGACAACATGAGACTCAAATATTTGGAGATGCGGAAGGAAAATGCCCCTGGGGAAGCTGTTTGCTTCCAAAATGCTAGCAGAAATCAGCCATGCCTTCCCAGCTGACAGAGGTGTTTTGGATGCATTGGTCTTACCAGAGTCAAGGTATCTTTTTCTGGATGCCTTAGTTTGGACATTTTTGCAGTCTTAGAGCTGTAAACTTGCAACTTAATAAATTCCCTTTTTAAAAAGCTGTTCCATATCTGATATGTTGCATTCTGGCAGCTTTAGCAAACCAAAATAGTCCTGTATCCTGAAGTCTAGAGGGCATGACCTAATCATCAAACTGTTGCCTCTCAACCCTAAACCTGGCCATGTTACTTTGCTTTATTGTCCTCAAACACCAAATGGTTTTAAAATACCACAGCCTTATAAAAATTAGCTTTTTTTTGATAGACATATAGTGTCTAGCTCCAAACCTGCTTTTAATTTTATAGTATGAAGTAGAGTACTATATTTAAGAGATAGAGCCAAATGTTTTCAACTCTAACTCTCTGATTTCTGTGACATTCTGGGCAAGTTATTTAACCCAAGGCTCATTTCCTAATCTATGACATAAGGATGGTATTAGCACCTGCTTCGTAAGCTTGCTATGATTAGCTGAGATAATAGACATAAAGCCTTGAGTGTGGCGCACGGTTAAATATTCAACAACAAGTGCTAGCTATTATTACACTATTGCTCAGTTACTGTTGATTGAGTCAATAAATAAATAGGCAAGGTTTAATGTATCCATAGATAGGTAACAACTTGTGATTTGACAGCCTCCTTTCTTTCTCAGATGCCCCCTTCCCTCATCAAAAATAAGCAAACTGCACGAAAACATAATGTTTCCTCTTCTGCTCTGCCATCATCTAAGAAGTGTTCTCCTTGCCTCTCGGGTATCCTGCCGGCCTGCCAGATAGCCTGCAGGGATCCAGTCGGAAACACCCTCTCTTGCCTCTTCCCTCTCCTTGCTCAGTGTTGATGGTGGGGAGGGAGTGTAACATCTGCTGAGGCTGTGCTCTCCAGGGCTGAGCCAGCTGCCCCTGCTGCAGAGGCAATGTCCTGCTGCAATGGCCCAAACACTACAGCTCCCAGTGGCCTCTGGCAGGGGAGAAGGCCAGGGCTGAGCGGGCTGCGAACACTCAAGGGCAGTACTGCGTGGCTGCTGGCCAGGGTGGCCCATCTGTGAGGCTGGCTAGAGGGCGGGAGGCAGGCTTCATGCAGTCCATTCCTAGTAAGGCGCTTTCTTTGTTTACCGCCCCCCTGCACCCCACCCTCCACCACAAAAGCAGCAACCCAGACCTCAGACGGTTGCAAACCTAATTTCCGAGTCTGGGATGGGTGAGAGGTAAGAGCCTACATTTTAGTCAAGGGTTTTGTTGTTGGATCTTGCATTCAGGTAGGAGGGAATGACTCTATGACCCCATCGAGGGTACATCTTAGGGCCAGTCTCTCTACAGAAGCAAAACGCCTCCAGAGAATCCAGAAAAGTTTAAGTTTTTGTTCAGTGTTGAAATTCTTGCAGGCTCTGGTGTCTAGAAGACTGGCCCTCATTTTCCTATGTACACTGAGCCCTCCTGCTTCTTTCCTTTTGTCTGTTTCCTATTTCAATCCACAGTTTGACACAGAGATACCCTTTGTTAATTCGACACTTCTTCAGATGCCATTCTTTTTTTCCTTATATATTGTATCTTTGTGTTTAATTTCATAAATAATAGTGCGTTTTTGTGGGGAAGATAAAAAAAAAACCTCAGATATAAATGGAGCAAAAAGTGGGGTCACTAGACCCCCAACATTCCGGAACTGCTGTGGTTAACAGGTCACCTTGTCGGTAGTTTGGAATGCAGACTTCTTTTCTATCCCTTTCCTTCTATCTGTGTGTGTATATTTGTACGTGCAGTTTTGTCCATTTTGTTTATATTTTATTTAGTTTTTATGTTTTAATTAAAGTTTTATATGCACACAGTTTAGAGAAATTATGAAAAACTGACACCCACTGTCATCCTCACCCTTGATTTCTCTTTTTTTCAGAAACACTCTCAAGTTCTTTAGCTGACTCTTTTGTTATTTATCTCCATATTCCTAAATAAATCTCTTTTTTGCCATTTCTTGATTTTTTAGGTTCAGGTATAATCTCTTGTCTTCCCATATGGAAAATGAGGATTTAGTTGTCTAAAACAAGGGGCTAGCTGTCCCCTGCCATTCACTCATGTCGATATTTTGTGTCCACATTGTTATGATTGTTATAAGCCATGTAGCACGTGAAGCTTACATATTCTCTTCAGTATAACATTTTGTTCCCTGGAGCTAATCATTGTCTTGCTTTTTGTTTATTTTCCCCGTTATTATCAATAATTCAATCTCAACTACTTCCTCAGTTGCATACATTTCCTTTCAATATATTCAAACATAGTAGTTATTTAGCAAGTTTTGTCTTGAAAAAAATCTTTCTAGAGCCTTCCGGCTGCCCCAGTGTGGGCTGGTTGATCTCCAGGCTTGCTGTCTTCTGGGTTTTCCCTCACTGTCATCGTGGGGGTGCCCTCTGCCCCTGTGATCCCATGCTTTTTGGATCCCCTGTCTTCCTCTTATTTTATTCATCCCTTGTTTGGGTAATGTACATGCTTTAGTTGCTTCTTGGAAGAAAATATACTAAGTCATTCATTCATTCATTAACTGTTCATTGAGCATTTATTAAGTACCAGATACTGTTCTAGGTGCTCTACACAAATTCCATGGTCCTTGCCTTTGAATATAGGGAACATTTGATAAGAAAAATAAACATAATGAATTACATAGTACATGGGAAGTTGATAAGTTTCAAGGAAAAAGGAAGTAGAGAAGCCTGTGGGGGCTAGAATGTCCTATCCCTGACATCTGTGAAACCTGGGATAAGATTTCAGATGAGGGCACTGGTGTAGCACTTGACTCATGATATATCTAGACCAAGAGATATACAAATCTAAGAGTGATTCAGAGTATTTAATATTCCAAACTATTCTTTAGCTGCCATGTAGAAATGCTGTGAACAGCTCTTGAATGTGCAAGTATCCTGGAACCACAAGCTGGAATTCAAAAGGAAGCAAGAAAATGGATATGCAGCACCACTAGAAAATGTTGCTTTGTTACATAGGAATCTATTGCATCCGTGCTATCTGAGAGAAGGGCTTTGACAAGTTAATTAATTTGTCTCTTACTTAAGTGTTTCTGCCTCTCAAACCTTTACTGCACTCTAAAGCCATGTCCTTTGAATTTGGCAGTGACCCAATCTACAAACCTTCATGGCATCAGACCCAGTTTCCTTTTATTTTAAGGGCATAAGGAAAGAGATGCGGAAATGCATTTTCCTGGAATCTGAATGGTGTTGGAGGTGAGAATGGATGTTTAGAGTTATAGATGGACTGTGCCAGCTTGATGTGCCATATTCCAAGTGACACACATACCATTTTTAGGATTTTTAAGCTTGCAATTCAGTAACATTAAGTACATTCACAATGTTGGGTCATCATCGCTCCTATCTGTTTCCAGAACGTATTTATCACACTAAACAGAAACTCTGTACCTGATAAGCAATAATCCCATTCTCCCATCTTAACAGCCTGTTACTGTGAGTTTGTCTGTTCTAGATATCTGATATAAGCGGAATCATACAATAGTTGCCACTTTGTGTCTAGCTCATTTCATTCAGCAAATTGTTTCCAAGGCTTATCCATGTTTTAGTATGTATTATGTCATCCTTTTTCATGGCTCAATGATATTCCATTGTATGGAACATTTTGTTTGCCCATTCATCTGTTGATGGACACCTGGGTTGTTTCCAACTTATGGCTACAGGGAATTATCCTTTGTGAACATTGGTGTACAAGTACCTGTTTTAGAAATGGAATTGCTGAATCACATAGTTATTCTATGTACACCATTTTTAAGAATCATCAAACCCGTTTCCACAGTTTTTATATTCTTGCACCATTTTTACATTTCTACCAGCAATGCACAAGGTACCTATTTCTCCACATCCTCTCCTACAATTGTTATTTTCTGTTTTTTCTTTTTAAGTAATAGCCATCCTATTGGGTATATACAGTGTCTATGTATGTGTGTATGTTGTGTTTTATGATATGTTGGGCCCTACAAAACCTAGGGGTTTTCGGGTCAGAGGCCCTCTTGTCTGGCTTTTAGGATAGTATCAGGATCAGGAGTGCTGGAGTAGAGTTGGAGGAAGTCAGGCCTTGTTGAAATGGTAACATATGAGAAAGGAGTTAATGTAGGCATAGCTGGTAGCCAGAATGTCACTTTTGGGAGGAACGTCTCATATAGAGAGAATAGCTAGTACATAGGCTCTAGACATGTTGGAGTGTCATTAGTGTGACCTCACACTTCATTGGTAGTTTAGGTATAGAATTCTAGGAATAAATTGACTTTTTAGAAAGACTTTTGAAGAAATTGTTCAGTTGCTGTAGCTTCTGTTATAGCTGTTGGAAAACCGATGCCATTCCAGTTCTCGATCTTTTGTGAGCCACTTGATTTTCCTCCATGGGCATTTGTGGAGTCTTTTCTTCGCCTCCTTCCTCACCATATTTTGTGTGGCTCTATTTCCATCCACTGTGTTGTGCACTCAATGAGCCTTTGCAGTTCAATCATTCATTCCACAACAATTGATTGAATGCTCACTATGTGTCATTTTCTATCTGCTGGTGATGTAACATAGAACAAAACAGAAGGCTCTCCTAATGGAGCTTATGTTCTAGTAAAAAGGAAAAACAATAAAAAAGAGTAAGTAAAATAGCTAGTGCAATAAGTGGTGAGAAATGCTGGGGAGAAAAATAAAATGGAGAGGAGGGACAGGGAATTTTGGTGGGTGGGTAATTGGGGTGGCTGTAAGGGAACCAAGGGGAACCTCACCAAGAAGGGGATATTTGAGTTTAGCCCTGAAGGAGTGAAGGAAGCAAGTGAGGTGACACCTAGAAGAACTGCATCTCAAGCATAAATGCAAAGGAAAAATTTGTGCTTAAAGAGGGAGCATGCCCACTGTGTTCAAGGGGCAACTGGAGACCAGTGACCCTGGAGCAGGATAAGCCAGGGGCCAGGACAGGAGATGAGGTCTGGAGGTTACCAGAGTCAGATTACGTAGGGCCTTACAGGCCACTGAATGGATTTTATTTTTTCACTCAAAGTAAGATGATAAACATTCGACTAAATTCCAGGTATTTTTGATGTTGCAGCCAACAGGATTTTCTGATGTTGGATGTTGAGATGTGAAAGAGAGAAGAGTCAGAAATAACCACAATTTGTTTTTCTTTGAGTAACTGGAAAGGCAAAGGTGTTACCAGACGAGTTGGGTAAGATTTCTAGAGTTGCATGTCTGCGTGGTAGTGATAGAAGACTGAAAGTTTGCCACTGGGTTTAGCAACTTGGAAATCATGGGTGGTCTTGAGAACAGTTTCAATGGAGTGGTAGGGATAAAAGCCCTGATTGCGGCATGTTCTAAGAGAAAATGGGCAGAGAGAAATTCAAACCAGTTGAGTCAGCTCTTTCAAGGAGTTTATCCACAAACAGAAGGAGAGAAGTGGAATGGTGACTGCAGGGGAGGTGGGATTAAGATTTTTTTTTTAATTGAGAGAAAAAATCAGAGGTTTGTATGCTGATTGGAAACTAATGGCCTTCAGTTCTGGAAAGTTTTCTTAAATTATTTTTTGTTTTAGTGATTCCCTCCCCTTTATTGTCTCTGCTTTCTCTCTTTTAAATTATTATTTGAATGCTGAATTGAGCCTCTATTATATATATATATTTTTTTTTTCTCTTCTCTTTTTCATTTCTGCCTTTTTTGCTCTAATTTTTGGAAGTTTCTCAACTTCATCTTCTATGCCTTATACTGAGTTTTTTTGGTCTGGGCTTTTAAAATTTTCTATGTGTTCCTTTCTTAAAGTACTCTGTTCTTGTTTCATGGATACAATATGCTCTCTCTGAGGAACTTAATAGTAGTTATATATTTTTTTATTTTTGTTCTTTGAGTTGTTTCTTAGTTACTGATACATGAACCTGGTTGTGTGCTCATATTTAAGCCTGCGGCACTTAAAGGCTTACTTTCAAGTAAATGCAGCTTGCCACTGTCCCTTTCTTTTTAGTATGACCTGTTTCAGCTATTGCACTGGGAAAGCCCCAACTTCACCATCTTCAAGTCTCTTCTTTTAGGCTGGTCACATTACAGTAGATACTTCTAACTTCCTGCCTGATTGGCAAATAAATGCCTGACTTCTGGTCAACTGGGGGAAGAATGCTGGGGTCAGTTCTTGAAAGTCTGATATAAATTTTCACTTAATGCTTCTCTTTTCAGTATGGTTCTCTTACTCTCAACATGTCTGTTTTACACTTTCCAGAGAATAAAACTCCAGATTAAGGGACAAGGGACGTGGCTACTATGAGTGGAAAAGAGATTTTGCTTTTTAACAAACTCTCAGCCAGTCCTGCTCTCTTTAATACACCTTCAAACCCCATTTCCAAAAATACTTCATGTTGCTGATTTCTCAATTTCTAGTCTTTTGGGGATTCCGCAAGGTAAATTTAGTTACTCCTTGGCTTTCTTTACTATAGGTTTTAGATTGAGTGCTCTCCTGACTGTTGAGTCAAGTACTACCTGTCCACCTATTTTTTAAACTTTCAAAATTTTGTTTTTGTAGTTCCCTCTCCAGTATTCTTTGTCTTTGTGAGTTTATTCCAAAAACTAAAATAAAACAAATCTGAAGTCTGGAGGCGAGCAGAGGTAAATGAGTATGTTAGATTTTCTGCCTTGAACTGGAAGGCACAAATGATAATCTTTAAATATTTTTTTGATATTTATTTAGTGGGTATGTGAAGAAACAGGATTTTCTGTATTAACATTGTAGATGTTTTTTCTTTTTTTTTATATGTGAATTATATTTTTATATTTTATTTTCAAGTGCATGCAGAGAAGGTTGCTATTTAAAGGAATCCTTGCTGAAGGTTTTTGTAAAGTAAATTCTACCCCCTAATCAGGATATTTATGTGGTGGGTTTGCTTAAAGCAATGTGTGCAGTTATATGTAAAATTCAAATAGAGTTAAGAATCTAACAGAAAGAATTTCTGGATTGTGGATAAATTCCCCAAGTTAAGTGAATTAAGTTATTAAGTTTTAATTTTCAATGAGATTTTATAGTACAAAGGCTTTTTTTTTCCTCGTAAGAGAAAATAAATCTGAATTTACGAGTCTATTTAGATGAGAAAATAGGAGGAGATTCCTCTGCTGGGAACACTTTGCCCCCTTTTGGCTCTTAGGACAGCGGTGGGCCTCTTGCAGAGGCCGAGGCATGGTCTGCCTTACAGAGCCTGCGCCTTGCCAGGCTCTCCCTTCTGCCTGCTGGAGTAACTCTTCCCTGTGGCTGCTTCAGTTGAAATCCAAAGTAATGAACTATTCAGGGTGTTTTCTTTTCTCAAGTTTAAATGACCCTCGATCCATATTTCACCACACCCATGTCACAGAAGAATCCAGGATCATTGGCAGCCAGTCTTCAGGAAGAAGGCATTACCTTGATGATGTTTTGATTTGGACATTTTTCTGGCCCCAAAACCTGTTTCTAACTCCTGCTGGACTCTGTTACCAATGACATATTCCAAGTTTATTCTCGAATGTTGGTTCACATCAGTGGGACCATACAGTATTTGCCTTTTAGTTTTTGGCTAGACTCGCTCAGCATAATGTTCTCTAGGTCCATCCATGTTATTACAGGCTTCATAAGTTTATCCTGTCTTAAAGCTGCATAATATTCCATCGTATGTATATACCCCAGTTTGTTTAGCCACTCGTCTGTTGATGGACATTTTGGCTGTTTCCATCTCTTTGCAATTGTAAATAATGCTGCTATAAACATTGGTGTGCAAATGTCCATTTGTGTCTTTGCCCTTAAGTCCTCTGAGTAGATTCCCAGCAATGGTATTTCTGGGTCATATGGCAATTCTATATTCAGCTTTTTGAGGAACCGCCAAACTGCCTTCCACAGTGGTTGCACCATTTGACATTCCCACCAACAGTGGATAAGTGTGCCTCTTTCTCCGCATCCTCTCAGCACTTGTCATTTTCTGTTTTGTTGATAATGGCCATTCTGGTGGGTGTGAGATGATATCTCTTTGTGGTTTTGATTTGCATTTCTCTAATGGCCAGGGACATTGAGCATCTCTTCATGTGCCTTTTGGCCATTTGTATTTCCTCTTCTGAGAGGTGTCTGTTCAAGTCTTTTTCCCATTTTGTAATTGGGTTGGCTGTCTTTTTGTTGTTGAGTTGAACAATCTCTTTATAAATTCTGGATACTAGACCTTTATCTGATATGTCATTTCCAAATATTGTCTCCCATTGTGTAGGCTGTCTTTCTACTTTCTTGATGAATTTCTTTGATGCACAAAAATGTTTAATTTTGAGGAGCTCCCACTTATTTATTTCCTTCTTCAGTGCTCTTGCTTTAGGTTTAAGGTCCATAAAACCGCCTCCAGTTGTAAGATCCATAAGATATCTCCCAACATTTTCCTCTAACTGTTTTATGGTCTTATACCTAATGTTTAGATCTTTAATCCATTTTGAGTTAACTTTTGTATAGGGTGTGAGATATGGGTCCTCTTTCATTCTTTTGCATATGGATATCCAGTTCTCTAGGCACCATTTATTGAAGAGACTGTTCTGTCCCAGGTGAGTTGGCTTGACTGCCTTATCAAAGATCAAATGTCCATAGATGAGAGGGTCTATATCTGAGCACTCTATTCGATTCCATTGGTCGATATATCTATCTTTATGCCAATACCATGCTGTTTTGACCACTGTGGCTTCATAATATGCCTTAAAGTCAGGCAGCGCGAGACCTCCAGCTTCGTTTTTTTTCCTCAAGATGTTTTTAGCAATTCGGGGCACCCTGCCCTTCCAGATAAATTTGCTTATTGGTTTTTCTATTTCTGAAAAATAAGTTGTTGGGATTTTGATTGGTATTGCATTGAATCTGTAAATCAGTTTAGGTAGGATTGACATCTTAACTATATTTAGTCTTCCAATCCATGAACATGGTATGCCCTTCCATCTATTTAGGTCTTCTGTGATTTCTTTTAACAGTTTTTTGTAGTTTTCTTTATATAGGTTTTTTGTCTCTTTAGTTAAATTTATTCCTAGGTATTTTATTCTTTTAGTTGCAATTGTAAATGGGATTGGTTTCTTGATTTCCCCCTCAGCTTGTTCATTACTAGTGTATAGAAATGCTACAGATTTTTCAATGTTGATCTTGTAACCTGCTACTTTGTTGTACTCATTTATTAGCTCTAGTAGTTTTGTTGTGGATTTTTCCAGGTTTTCGACGTATAGTATCATATCGTCTGCAAACAGTGATAGTTTTACTTCTTCCTTTCCAATTTTGATGCCTTGTATTTCTTTTTCTTGTCTAATTGCTCTGGCTAGAACCTCCAACACAATGTTGAATAATAGTGGTGATAGTGGACATCCTTGTCTTGTTCCTGATCTTAGGGGGAAAGTTTTCAATTTTTCCCCATTGAGGATGATATTAGCTGTGGGTTTTTCATATATTCCCTCTATCATTTTAAGGAAGTTCCCTTGTATTCCTATCTTTTGAAGTGTTTTCAACAGGAAAGGATGTTGAATCTTGTCAAATGCCTTCTCTGCATCAATTGAGATGATCATGTGATTTTTCTGCTTTGATTTGTTGATATGGTGTATTACATTAATTGATTTTCTTACGTTGAACCATCCTTGCATACCTGGGATGAATCCTACTTGGTCATGATGTATAATTCTTTTAATGTGTTGTTGGATACGATTTGCTAGAATTTTATTGAGGATTTTTGCATCTATATTCATTAGAGAGATTGGTCTGTAGTTTTCTTTTTTTGTAATATCTTTGCCTGGTTTTGGTATGAGGGTGATGTTGGCTTCATAGAATGAATTAGGTAGTTTTCCCTCCACTTCGATTTTTTTGAAGAGTTTGAGGAGAGTTGGTACTAATTCTTTCTGGAATGTTTGGTAGAATTCACATGTGAAGCCATCTGGCCCTGGACTTTTCTTTTTAGGAAGCTTTTGGATGACTAATTCAATTTCTTTACTTGTGATTGGTTTGTTGAGGTCATCTATGTCTTCTTGAGTCAAAGTTGGTTGTTCATGTCTTTCCAGGAACCCATCCATTTCATCTAAATTGTTGTATTTATTAGCGTAAAGTTGTTCATAGTATCCTGTTATTACCTCCTTTATTTCTGTGAGGTCAGTGGTTATGTCTCCTCTTCCATTTCTGATCTTATTTATTTGCATCCTCTCTCTTCTTCTTTTTGTCAATCTTGATAAGGGCCCATCAATCTTATTGATTTTCTCATAGAACCAACTTCTGGTCTTATTGATTTTCTCTATTGTTTTCATGTTTTCAATTTCATTTATTTCTGCTCTGATCTTTGTTATTTCTTTCCTTTTGCTTGCTTTGGGATTAGTTTGCTGTTCTTTCTCCAGTTCTTCCAAGTGGGCAGTTAATTCCTGCATTTTTGCCTCTTCTTCTTTCTGATATAGGCATTTAGGGCAATAAATTTCCTTTTTAGCACCGCCTTTGCTGCGTCCCATAAGTTTTGATATGTTGTGTTTTCATTTTCATTCACCTCGAGGTATTTACTAATTTCTCTTGCAATTTCTTCTTTGACCCAATCGTTGTTTAAGAGTGTGCTGTTGAGCCTCCACGTATTTGTGGATTTTCTGGCACTCTGCCTATTATTGATTTCCAACTTCATTCCTTTTTGATCCAAGAAAGTGTTGTGTATGATTTCAATCTTTTAAAATTTGTTAAGACTTGCTTTGTGACCCAGCATATGGTCTATCTTTGTGAATGATCCATGAGCACTTGAGAAAAAGGTGTATCCTGCTGTTGTGGGATGTAATGTCCTATAAATGTCTGTTATGTCTAGCTCATTTATAGTAATATTCAGATTCTCTATTTCTTTATTGATCCTCTGTCTAGATATTCTGTCCATTGATGAGAGTGGGGAATTGAAGTCTCCAACTATTATGGTATATGTGTCTATTTCCCTTTTCAGTGATTGCAGTGTATTCCTTACATATTTTGGGGCATTCTGGTTCGGTGCGTAAATATTTATGATTGTTATGTCTTCTTGTTTAATTGTTCCTTTTATTAGTATATAGTGTCCTTCTTTGTCTCTTTTAACTGTTTTACATTTGAAGTCTAATTTGTTGGATATTAGTATAGCCACTCCTGCTCTTTTCTGATTGTAATTTGCATGAAATATCTTTTCCCAACCTTTCACTTTCAACCTATGTTTATCTTTGGGTCTAAGATGTGTTTCCTGTAGACAGCATATAGAAGGATCCTGTTTTTTAATCCATTCTGCCAGTCTATGTCTTTTGATTGGGGAATTCAGTCCATTAACATTTAGTGTTATTACTGTTTGGATAATATTTTCCTCTACCATTTTGTCTTTTGTATTATATGTATCATATCCGATTTTCCTTCTTTCTACACTCTTCTCCACACCTCTCTCTTCTGTCTTTTCTTATCTGACTCTAGTGCTCCCTTTAGTATTTCTTGCAGAGCTGGTCTCTTGGTCACAAATTCTCTCAGTGACTTTTTGTCTATAAATGTTTTAATTTCTGCCTCATTTTTGAAGGACAATTTTGCTGGATATAGAAGTCTTGGTTGGCAGTTTTTCTCTTTTAGTAAATTAAATATATCATCCCACTGTCTTCTAGCCTCCATGGTTTCTGCTGAGAAATCTACACATAGTCTTATGGGTTTCCCTTGTATGTGATGGATTGTTTTTCTCTTGCTGCTTTCAAGATCCTCTCTTTCTCTTTGACCTCTGACATTCTAACTAGTAAGTGTCTTGGAGAATGCCTATTTGGGTCTAATCTCTTTGGGGTGCGCTGCACTTCTTGGATCTGTAATTTTAGGTCTTTCATAAGAGTTGGGAAGTTTTCAGTGATAATTTCTTCCATTAGTTTTTCTCCTCCTTTTCCCTTCTCTTCTCCTTCTGGGACACCCACAACACGTATATTTGTGTGCTTCATATTATCATTCAATTCCCTGAGCCCCTGCTCAAATTTTTCCATTCTTTTCCTGATAGTTTCTGTTTCTTTTTGGAATTCAGATGTTCCATCCTCCAAATCACTAATTCTATCTTCTGTCTCTTTAAATCTATCGTTGTAGGTATCCATTGCTTTTTCCATCTTTTCTACTTTATCCTTCACTTCCATAAGTTCAGTGATTTGTTTTTTCAGTTTTTCTATTTCTTCTTTTTGTTCAGCCCATGTCTTCTTCATGTCCTCCCTCAATTTATCGATTTCGTTTTTGAAGAGGTTTTCCATTTCTGTTCTTATATTCAGCATTAGTTGTCTCAGCTCCTGTATCTCATTTGAACTATTGGTTTGTTCCTTTGACTGGACCATATTTTCAATTTTTTGAGCCTGATCTGTTATCTTCTGCTGGTGTCTGGGCATTTAGTCAGATTTCCTTGGGTGCTGGACCCAACAATTTGTACGATTTTTCTGTGAAATCTCTGGGTTCTGTTTTTCTTATCCTGCCAGGTAGGTGGCGCTCGTGGCACACGTTTATCTGCGGGTCCCACCAGTAAAAGGTGCTGTGGGTCCTTTAACTTTGGAAAACTCTCGCCGTCGGGGAGGTTCGCCAGCCAAAGCGGCTTGGAAGAGTGCCAGCCGGCCCGGGGTCGAATGCAGGGTGTGTCGCCAGCTGCTGCAGCCCGGGAGAGCGCCCGTCCGAATTTCCTAGTTGGCCCGGGGCGCCAAGCATGGCAGGAGGGCGCCAGCCGCCGCGGCCCGCCCGGGAGATTGCACCGTTCCCGGGGAGTCACGTGTTTGGAAGGGCCCCCCCCGTCACCGTTCTCCGCGGCCTGGGGATTTCCGATCCAATTCTCTCAGTTGGTCCGGGGGGCCGCACGTGGTGTGGGCACCAGCTGCCGTGGCTTGAGGGGACCGCCTGTCCAATTCTCCCAGCCGGCCCAGGAAGGGGGAAGGGAGGAACTTCGGTCGCTTGCCGCCCCGCCCGGTGAAGAAGCCTGTGCCCCTCGGCGATCTCACCGGAGCGGGTTCTCTCAGCCAGTCAGCTGTTCCAGGATGGGGTACGCTGTCTTTTTTTATCTCTGTCGTGGCTCTGGGAGCTGTTCTGTATCGTTTCTACTCCCCTAGTAGCTGTTCTGGAGGAGGAACTAAGATCCGCGCGTCTTACTAAGCCGCCATCTTCTCCGGAAGTCTGTAGGTGTTTTTTCTTAATGCTCAGAATAGCATCACATTTTATCTTTTAAATTTGTTTTTGCATTTTACAGTTTAACCAATATCCTCATAGTAAAGTATCAACTACTTATGGTCACTTACAATAGATACAATATTACAATGGTTATAGTAACAAAATATTCCAAATTTATAAAAATTTCCCATTTTCACATCTGTATAATATTTCCAATTTTTAAAACAGTTCCTTCAAATTTTGTTTTGAAAAAATTTCAAGCCTATCGAATAATTACAATAATAAAATAGGCATCAGTACATCACAAACTTGGATCTACCAACTGTTAGTATTTTGTCACATTTCCTCTCTCTCCCTCTGTCTCTGGTTCCCTCTATGGTTCTCCCTATGTGTATGTATGTTTTTAAATCTCTCAATGACTTGAAAGTAAGCTATAGACATGTTTCATCACCGCTAAATATTTCAGCAAGGTTCCCTTAAGAATAAGACTATTTTCTTATATAACCACACCACCATCATCACAAGTAAGAAATTTAACATTAATACAATGATACTATTAATTTATAACTTATTTTCAAGTTTTCCCAATTACCCAAACATTTTCTTTAAAGCTGCCTCTGCCCGCCCCCCATTCCAAGTCCTATCAAGGATCAGGCACTGCCTTTTGTTATTATTTTTCTTTAGTTTCTTTTAATCTAGACACCACCCTCCCCCACCTTATGTGGGCATGTGTGTGTACTTTATGCCATTAATATTTTGAAAAATCTGGCCAAGCTTTTTAATAGGGTATCTCATAAATGGAATTTATTTGATTTTTTCTCATGATTAGATTTGAGTTCATTATTTATTTCTCTGTATGTTTATCAAGAATACTATAGAGGTGATGCAGTGTATTTCTCATTGAGAAATCACATCAGGAGACATATAGCATCAGATTGTTCCTTTACTGGTTATATTACATTTGATCCCTCCAATAAGGTGGTGTCGTCAAAATCTCTGTGTTTCAAAGGTAGCTGATTACCTTTATACTTAAGAAGTATCCTGATGGGGGGCAGGAGGTCCCTGCTGATACCTTGAAGATACATAAGTTCGCTGTCCCCCAACAATGGTTTTAGCATCTTTTGATGACCTTGTCTGAAGCAATAATTATGTTGGTGACTGCAAAATGGAGATTTTCTAATCCTATCATTCTTTCTACTTAGGGCATTCTTTTCTAATGAAGAACTCCTCCATTTTGAGCATCACTACCAATTTTTGGATTTTTTAATTCAGTACATATAGTCCTTTGCCTTGATTTGTAGTTTTGATGCTCATATTGCGCCACATTTTTCTAATCAGAGACTTTTGAAGCCAGTTCCTGTGTCCTTTGAGCATAACCCCTTTAGTCTTTGAGTCTTCCTTGCTCTCTATCACAGAAAGATGTTCTAAGCTTCCTTTGTAATTTCTCTGCTTCAGGTCTGGAATCAGGCGTTTCTTAAGTGAGGACTGAGTACTTGTATTTAGAAATGAAGATCTGGGCATGAAGTTTCATTGTATGCCACCTTCTGTGAAGACGAAAGCAGAAATAAGAACATTCGCACATGTGCATGTATGTGTTTGCTTACTTTTGCCAAAAGAAACTTGTAAAGATAAATCAGAAACAAATCGAAATGTTCCCCTATGGGAAGCAGGTGGGAATGGAGTAGAGGAATAGGGATGGAGATGAAGCTTCTCTGAGGCACCATTTAATATACTGGGGTGTCATTTCCTTCAGGCTCTTTCTGCAAAGGGAGCTTATGTTGCTACTTTCAATTCAAAACCACCACCAGTCACATTCACTATAGGATTCTCCCTTCTCCACAGTAAGAATCCTGTTTCCCCAAAAATCACTGTATTTACTCATCTACTATATATACACAAATAGTTTCAGAAGTATTATACCAATACCACCTCTAACAACAAACCTACTGCATAAAGTTTAAGGTTTATTTTTTATTTATTTATTTATTTTTCTTTTTATTTTTTTATTAATTAAAAAAAGAAATTAACACAACATTTAGAAATCATTCCATTCTACATATGCAATCAGTAATTCTTAATATCATCACATAGATGTATGATCATCATTTCTTAGTACATTTGCATCGATGTAGGAAAAGAACTAGCAAAACAACAGAAAAAGATATAGAATGTTAATATAGAGAAAAAAATAATAAAAAATATATATATAAAAAAAGGAGAAAGAAAAAAAACAAAAGACACAAACAAACAAACAAACAAAACTATAGCTCAGATGCAGCTTCAATCAGTGTTTTAACATAATTACATTACAATTAGGTTTATTGTGCTGTCCATTTTTGAGTTTTTGTATCTAGTCCTGTTGCACAGTCTGTATCCCTTCAGTTCCAATTACCCATTATCTTACCCTGTTTCTAACTCCTGCTGGTCTCTGTTACCAATGACATATTCCAAGTTTATTCTCGAATGTCGGTTCACATCAGTGGGACCATACAGTATTTGTCCTTTAGTTTTAAGGTTTATTTTTATTTATTTTGATCCGCAGATTCTATACCACATTGAGTGTGCAGCAGAGGGCTGTGCTTAAGAGTTAGTGCGGGGGATGCGGGGGTGGTTCAGTGGTAGAACGCTCACCTTTTATGAGGGAGACCCTGGTTTGATTCCCAGACCATGCACACCGCCCACCCCCCCCGAAAAAAAGAGTTAATGTGAAATTCCTTTTTCTCTGTGCGGTCATGTTATCAACTTGACATACAGTTAGGTCCATTTACTTCTGTTTGAATTCTCTCTTAAGATTTGCTTTTTTGATGTTATTTTATTTTTGAATATGTATAATGGTTACAGTACTCAATTGTCAAAACGATATAAAAAGTATATTTGGAGAAGTCTCAATTCTATCCCCATCTTTTCCATCCCATTTCCTCCAGCAGTCTATTAGTGACAATTTAAATTTTCTCCCAATTTATCTTCCTTGAGTTTCTTTTGTGAATATAAGCCTTTCTTTCTTACACAAAAGAAAGTATTATAATATATATATTTGCCATTGGGTTGTACTATTTTGCACTTTCACCAGCAATATGTGAAAACATGGATTTCTCATAAGCTTTTGAATCTTGGCAATCTGATCATGAGAAATGACATATATATGATACGAGAAATGTGTATGTATACATATATATATATATATATATATACACATTTCTCTTATTATGAATGAAGTTGAACTTTTTAATGTAAGGGACATTGTATATTTCACCCTGTGTTCATGCCTTTTATTCCACTCTACACCTTTTTTTAAAAAGAGGGTTTTGATTTTCTTCGTAACTAAAGAATACTTTTTATATTAGGAAGATTAGCCCTTTATATGTGGCATATATTGCCATTTTGTTTTACCAGTTTATAATTTGTTCAGTGATTTTTCCTTTTTAAATTTTGGCCATCCAATTTCTTTATATATCTGTATATAAAGAATTTTTTTTTCATTTTATTTTATCTGGGTTCTGAATTATCCTTAGAAAGACTTTCCTCACATGTATGTTATGAAGAATTCACCCATATTTTCATCTAGTAGTTGAATAGCTTGATTTAAAAAGTAAAATTTTGATCCATTTAGCATTTATTTTAGTGTATAGTCTGAGGAATTGATACAATATTAACTTATTCACAAAGGAATACTTAGTTGTTCCATTTACATTTACTAAAAAATCCTTTTATCTAAGTCATTTGTGGTGGCATCTTTTTCACATAATAAATTTCCATGTATGCTTGAATTTATTTATTGATTTTTTATTCATTTCCATTGGTCTGTCCACTTGTGCTCCAATCCCATAATGTTTTAATTAAAGAGGCTTTGTAGTATGTTTCAATTTCTGCTTTGGCTAACCCCCCTGCACTTTTTTTCTTTTTCAGCAACCCCTACCCTAGTTTTCCTTTAGATATATATTTATATATTTTTTTATATGAACTTTGGAAACAACTTGTCTAGTTCCAGAAAATAAAATGTTATGATATTTTTATTGGGGCCACATTGAATGTATATATTAACTGGGAGAACTAACATTAACAATGTTGAGTCATTAAGTTTGTATTACTTTCACATTGCCACTGAAACAAATCACCATAAACTTAGTGGCTTAAAACAACACAAACTTATTATCTGATAGTTCTGGAAGTCAAAACTCCAAAATCATTCTCACTGGGTTAAAATCAAGGCTCTGGCAGGGCTGCGTTCCTCTGGGAGGCTCTAAGACAGAGTACGTTTCCTTCCCTTTTCTAGCTTCCACAGGCTGCCTGCATTCCTTGGCTCACGGCCCCTTCCTTCATCCCCAGTGTCAACAGCATCACATCTTCAAGTCTCTCTCTCTGACTCTGCTTCTCTCATCATATCTCCTTCTCTTACTCTGACCCTCCTGAATCTCTTTTACAAGAGATTGCATTGGACCCACTCGGATAATTCAGAATTATCTCCCCATCTCAATATCCTTAATAGCAAGACCCTTTTGCCATGTGAGGTAACATATTACAGTCCCCAGGAATTAGGACATGGATATCTTTGAGGGGCCATTATTCTGTCTACTACAGTGACCAAGAATAAGCACTATCTTTAGATTGTTCAAGTTTATTTTTGTGACTTTCAGGTCTGTTTGCACATTGTCTTTTATGGATTTTGCATATTTCTTAAGGCACATCTGAGATTTTCATTGCTTTTGTGAATGGGCTATTCTTTTCCATATATATTTGAATTAGTTTTTGATGTGTTGTACAAAATCTATTGATTTGCATGCTAATTTAATATCCTGATATCTTATTGAACTATTTTATCAGTTGTGTTTATTGTCCCTTGACATATACCTTCATGTATATTATCACATAAGTGGAGATAGTTTATTTCTTCTTTCCCAATTCATAGTTGTCTAAATATTCCTCTTGTTTGATTGTATTGGCTAATGACTACAAAACATAGTGGGAAACTTTGTCTTCTGTGGTTTTTATTGTTTTCTGGACATTTTGTTTAAAAGAACAGCACAGACTGAAGAACATAATATTAATCTTCAGAGACAGGCACGTCCTCACTAATGTCAGGCTACTTGATCTGTAGGTCTGTTCTTTGCTGTGGCATTAGTTTGATTCAATTCATCACTGATTTCAAATATTTTGATCTCTTCCTGCTTTCCAGCCCAATGGCTTGTCTTTTGGGCCTCTGGGGAATTCTCCTTGCTTACAAGCCCAGCTCCCTTCTTTCTGAGGCCGATTATAGCTTTTACAGTCCTGCTTCTCCACTCTTGGTTATTCTTAGTGCAGCAGGCCTACCCTCTGTGAAGCCCTAGGATGAATAGGGGGTTTCTCTCAGCGCTCTACCTCCTGCCCAGTTTCTGGCAGTTGGAAGACTGGATTGTTTGGGGGCTTTTTCCCCCAACCTTTCTTCTCCACTCCAATCTTCCTTGGGTTAAAGTCTGGAGTACCTCAGGTACTCGTTCTCTGAGCTTTCCTCCTCGCCCTCAGCCTGAGAGCCCAGAGTGCTTCTGTTGGATTCCTCTCCGCTTTTCTATTCCATCTCTCTGCTCTGCTTTCAAATGGCATATGCCTTACAATTTGGGGTGGTCCCACCTGTCTCACAGCAGCTATTCTTTGACTCTTGCAATAGTTAATGAAGAGCCATTACTACTACTTGCAATAGTAATGAAGAGCCAATAATATTTTTTATTTCTAGTTTCTAAAAATTAGGAAGCACATTAAAGTGTTTTAAATTTACATAAAACATAGATTCCAGAATGTAGACTAAACACATCTATTTTTATTTAAATTTAGAATGACCCCCCACAAAAAAGGAAAATGACCCTAAAGAAACATGACCATAAATGCCCCCCTTTCCCTTATACACAAACACACATTCAAAAGAATAAAAGAGAGAGTTGGAGGAGTTCCATGAACCAGAGACAGATCTCAACAAATTAATGGAAGACAGAAAGTCAAAAGGAGAACTGTGACTGAGCAGAAACTGAGGAAACCCACGTGGCTACAATTAGGAAGGGCGTGTGTCTGCCACTCAGAGCCCAGAGAACCTCAGGCTGACTTTACCCTGCCCAAAGAGAAGACTGGAGCAGGCACTTAGTCTCAGGCCAAAAGAAATACACAAATTAAACCAGAGGGTTCTTTGCTAAAGAGCTATCTGGAGAGAAATAGGGCACTAGGCATGAGTGTTGGTGCTTTGGAGCAAAGCCTCTCACATCCTAGTATTTGAGGTCCCACAGGATGATGGCTGGCCCCTGCTAAGTCTCCTTAGAATGGAGGCCACCAGCCCAATATGGCCAGCCTGGATACTTCCAATCAGTCTTCATGGGGTCACATCGTCTAAGTGTTGTGGTTATCTCTAGCTACCTAACAAATCACTCCAAAGCTCAGTGACTTAAAATAACAATTTGTTATTATTTCTTACAGTTCTCTGGGTTGACTGGGCTCACCAGGTGGCTCCACACAGATACAGTCAGATGGCAGCTGGGGCTGGAGTCACTGGGAACCTAATTGGGCTAGATATCCAAGATGAAATCTTCACTTACATGGCTGGTGTCAAGGTTCTTGGCCTTTTTCTCTGCGTGGTTTGGTCCTCATAGCATGGGGGTCTCAGGGTAGCCACACTTGTTATGTGGAGGCTGGCTTCCAAAAAAGATAGGCTAAGCTACACCCTTAATCTGCATATGCATTTCTGCCATAGACCATGCAATCACAGGGTCTTCTGAGATTCAAGGAGGTGGAGAAAGAGACTCTCTCACTGTAGTAGTTAGGTTCAGGTGTCAACTGGGCCAGCTGAAGGTGCCTAGTTCTGTTGCTGTGGATGGAGCCAATGGCATGTGAAACTCATCTGTAGCTAATTGCATCTACAGTCAGCTAGGAGGTGTGCCTGCTGCAATGAATGATGTTTGATTTAATTGGCTGGTGCTTAAATGAGAGAGCTCAACGTAGCACAGCCTAAGCAGCTCAGTATACCTCATCTCAGCACTCACAGCTCAGCCCAGGCCTTTGGAGATGCAGAAAGGAATAACCCCCGGGAAAGTTATTGGAACCCAGAGGCCTGGAGAGAAGGCCAGCAGAGATCACCCTGTGCCTTCCTACATAAGAAAGAACCTCAATTGAAAATTAGCTGCCTCTCCTCTGAAGAACTATATGTTTTTTGTTTTTTTAAAAAATTTTTAAATTAATTTTTAAATTTTTTAAAAAATATGACAACAAAGAAATACAACCATTCTTAACATATGATCATTCCATTGTACGTATATAATCAGTAATTCACAATATCATCACATAGTTGCATATTCATCATCATGATCATTTCTTAGAACATTTGCATCAATTCAGAAAAAGAAATAAAAAGTAGAAAAAAATTCATACATACCATATCCCTTACCCATCCTTTCTTTTTTTAATTTATTTATTTTTATTTCTGATACATAACCATATATAAACACAAACATTCTCATCAAATGATCGTTCTGTTCTTGTTATATAATCAATAACTCACACTATCATCACATAGTTGTATATTCATCATGATCACTTCTCAGAACATCTGCATCAATTCAGAAAAAGCAATAAAAAGAAGGCAAAAAAATTCATACATACCATACCCCTTACCCCTCCCCTTCACTGATCACCAGCATTTCAATCTACTGAATTTATTTTAACATTTGTTCCCCTTATTATTTACTTATTTTTAATCCATATGTGTTACTTGTCTGTCGATAAGATAGACAAAAGGAGCATCAGACACAAGGCTCTCACAACCACACAGTCACACTGTGACAGCCATATCATCATACAATTATCTTCAAGAAACATGGCTACAAGAGCACAGCTCCACATTTTCAGGCAGTTCCCCCTAGCTTCTCCATTACATCTTGACTAACAAGGTGATATCTACTCAATGCGTAAGAATAACCTCCAGGATAACCTCTCGACTCTGAAATCTCTCAGCCACTGACACTTTATTTTGTCTCATTTCTCACTTCCCCCTTTTGATCGAGAAGATTTTCTCAATCCCTTGATGCTGAGTTCCAGCTCATTCCAGGATTTCTGTCCCACGTTGCCAGGAAGGTCCACACCCCTGGGAGTCATGTCCCACGTAAAGAGGGGGTGGGCCGTGAGTATGCTTGCTGTGTTGGCTGAGAGAGGGAGGCCACATCTGAGTAACGGAAGAGGTTCTCTTAGGGGTGACTTCTTAAGCCTAATTTTAAGTAGGCTTAGCCTATCCTTTGAGGAACTCAGTTTCGTATGAACAAACCCCAAGATTGGAGGCTTGGCCTATTGTTTTGGCTGTCCCCACTGCCTCTGAGAATACAAGAATTCTCCATTTGGGGAAGTTGAATTTTCCCCCTTTCTCACCATTCCCCCTAGGGGACTCTGCAAATACTTCCCTATTCACTGTTTAAATCACTCTGAGATTTATCTGGGTATCAATCTGTACAAACCTACAAAATCTCATGTCCTATGCAAGGTTCTAAGTACTATGGTGTTCGATTAAGCTGTCCACATAAGTTATATTAGGAAATGCACCAGTCAAAATATAAATTTTGTACCAAATAAGCATTTTTTGCTTGTCTCACACATACGTTAAAGTTTCAAAATGTTAATTACCATCTATTTTCAACACCCTGCATTATTGACATTCCTTTGTTCTTCATCATGCAGAAATATTTTTAAATTTGCACATTTAGTCACTATCATTGTACACTCTAGACATTCTTAGATTATACCGTCTCAGTCTTTATCGTCTATCTTTCCTTCTGATTTCATTTGTGACCCTAGGCCTCCTCCCTCTATCATTCTCACATTCAGCTTCATTCAGTGTTCTAACATTATTGTATTATAGTTAGGTAGTATTGTGCTATCCATTTCTGAATTTTTTACCATCAGTCCTGTTGCACAATCTGTATCCCTTCAGCTCCAATTATCCAATATCTACCATATTTCTATCTCCTGATGGTCTCTGTTACCAACTGAAATCCTCCAAGTTCATTCGCTAATGTCAGTTCATATCTGTGAGACCATACAGTATTTGTCATTTTGTTTCTGGCTAATCTCACTCAGCATAATGTCCTTAAGGTCCATCCATGTTGTTATACGCTTCATGACTTACAGCTGTCTTACAGCTGCATAATATTCCATCATATGTATATACCACAGCTTGCTTAGCCACTTGTCTGTTGATGGACATTTTGGCTGTTTCCGTCTCTTAGCAATTGTAAATAATGCTGCTATAAACATTGGTGTGCAAATGTCCGTTTGTGTTCTTCCCCTCACGTCCTCTGAGTAGATACCTAGCAGTGGTATTGCTGGGTCATATGGCAATTCTATACTTAGCTTCCTGAGGAACCACCACACTGTCTTCCACAGCAGTTGTACCATTTGACATTCCCACCAACAGTGGATAAGTGTGCCTCTTTCTCCACATCTTCTCCAGCACTTGTCATTTTCTATTTTATTGATAATGGCCATTCTGGTGGGTGTGAGATGATATCTCATTGTGGTTTTGATGTACATTTCCCTAATAGCCAGGGAAGTTGACCATCTCTTTATGTGCCTTTTGGCCATTTGTTTTTCCTCTTCTGAGAAGTGTCTGTTCATGTCTTTTGCCCATTTTGTAATAGGGTTGTCTGTCTTTTTGTTGTTGAGTTGAACAATCTCTTTATATATTCTGGATACTAGACCTTTATCTGATATATAATTTCCAAATACTGTCTCCCATTGTGTAGTCTGTCTTTTTACTTTGTCAAGAAAGTAAAAAGACAGATTACACAATGGGAGACAGTATTTGGAAACACAAAAGTGCTTAGTTTTGAGGAATTCCCATTTCTTTCTTTCTTTCCACAATGCTCATGCTTTGGGTATAAGGTCTAGGAAACCACCTCCTATTATAAGATTGATAACATATTTCCCTGCGTTTTCTTCTAAATGTTTGAAGAACTATATGTTTTTAACTAAATAAATCCCTGTTTATTAAAAATCAATCCATCTCTGGTGTGTTGCATTCTGGCAGCTTTGGCAGACTAGAAAAGCCACTTGATGGGGCAGTAGATTATATTCCAGATGTATATGTGGGATGAAAGATATTATTGCAGCCATTTTTGGAAAATACAATTTGTCCCATAAATTATCAGCCACTAGAAGAAGCTGCAACTCAAGAAAGACCAAGATAAATGAATAAAAAAATTAATTATCTTGGAGAAAATAAAGATAATTCAACAAATAGAAAAAGTCTCAAGAAACAAATACACCTTTAAAACTTTTATTGGTATCATTTGGGAACTTCACGGTAATATTACATCCATAGCAAAAGAATTAGGGGGTATGGGGAAGGAGTTAACAGAAAATAGGAAAGAACTTTGCAATTCAGAAGTGTGGGCTGAAATAAAGATAATACCAATGACGGATTGGCCCAGCCTATATTTGCTTGCGTGCATTGAAAAAACAATTACAACAACAACAACTCAGCAGAGATGGGTGGAAATAAACTATTTTCTTTATTTCTTCTTGATCATGTTGTCTACTCTGGAGAGTGGCACAAATTTACCTTTTGACATTTATTTTCGGAGTTTAGTGTGAAAATCTAAGTGAAATGCTCCTGTATTTCCAATTTATTCACATTATGTTTTTTTTTTTTTTTTGAGTCTCATTTTTTTTTATTAATTAAAAAAAGAATTAACAAAACAATTAGAAATCATTCCAATCTACATGTACAATCAGTAATTCTTAATAACATCACATAGTTGCATATTCATCATTTCTTAGTACATTTGCATCGATTTAGAAAAAGAAATAAAAAGACAACAGAATAAGAATTAAAACAATAATAGAAAGAAAAAAAACAAAAAAAACAAAAACAAAAAACCTATACCTCACATGCAGCTTCATTCAGTGTTTTAACATAATTGCATTACAATTGGGTAGTATTGTGCTGTCCATTTCTGAGTTTTTATATCCAGTCCCGTTGTACAGTCTGTATCCCTTCATCTCCAATTATCCCTTCTCTTTTTTTTTTTTTTTTAATTAACGGAAAAAAAGAAATTAACCCAACATTTAGAGATCATACCATTCTACACATGCAATCATTAATTCTTAACATCATCACATAGATGCATGATCATCATTTCTTAGTACATTTGCATTGGTTTAGAAGAACTAGCAACATAACCGAAAAAGATATAGAATGTTAATATAGAGAAAAAAATAAAAGTAATAATAGTAAAATCAAAACAAAACAACACAAAACAAAACAAAAACCTATAGCTCAGATGCAGCTTCATTCAGTGTTTTAACATGATTACTTTACAATTAGGTATTATTGTGCTGTCCATTTTTGAGTTTTTGTATCTAGTCCTGTTGCACAGTCTGTATCCCTTCAGCTTCAATTACCCATTGTCTTACCCTGTTTCTAACTCCTGCTGAACTCTGTTACCAATGACATATTTCAAGTTTATTCTCGAATGTCCGTTCACATCAGTGGGACCATACAGTATTTGTCCTTTAGTTTTTGGCTGGATTCACTCAGCATAATATTCTCTAGGTCCATCCATGTTATTACATGGTTCATAAGTTTATCTTGTCTTAAAGCTGCATAATATTCCATCGTATGTATATACCACAGTTTGTTTAGCCACTCTTCTGTTGATGGAGATTTTGGCTGTTTCCATCTCTTTGCAATTGTAAATAATGCTGCTATAAACATTGGTGTGCAAATGTCCGTTTGTGTCTTTGCCCTTAAGTCCTTTGAGTAGATACCTAGCAATGGTATTGCTGGGTCGTATGGCAGTTCTATATTCAGCTTTTTGAGGAACCGCCAAACTGCCTTCCACAGTGGTTGCACCCTTTGACATTCCCACCAACAGTGGATAAGTGTGCCTCTTTCTCCGCATCCTCTCCAGCACTTGTCATTTTCTGTTTTGTTGATAATGGCCATTCTGGTGGGTGTGAGATGATATCTCATTGTGGTTTTGATTTGCATTTCTCTAATGGCCAGGGACATTGAGCATCTCTTCATGTGCCTCTTGGCCATCCGTATTTCCTCTTCTGAGAGGTGTCTGTTCAAGTCTTTTTCCCATTTTGTAATTGGGTTGGCTGTCTTTTTGTTGTTGAGATGAACAATCTCTTTATAAATTCTGGATACTAGACCTTTATCTGATATATCATTTCCAAATATTGTCTCCCATTGTGTAGGCTGTCTTTCTACTTTCTTGATGAAGTTCTTTGATGCACAAAAGTGTTTAATTTTGAGGAGTTCCCATTTATTTATTTCCTTCTTCAGTGCTCTTGCTTTAGGTTTAAGGTCCATAAAACCGCCTCCAGTTGTAAGATCCATAAGATATCTCCCAACATTTTCCTCTAACTGTTTTATGGTCTTAGACCTAATGTTTAGATCTTTGATCCATTTTGAGTTAACTTTTGTATAGGGTGTGAGAGATGGGTCTTCTTTCATTCTTTTGCATATGGATATCCAGTTCTCTAGGCACCATTTATTGAAGAGACTGCTCTGTCTCAGGTGAGTTGGCTTGACTGCCTTATCAAAGATCAAATGTCCATAGATGAGAGGGTCTATATCTGAGCACTCTATTCGATTCCATTGGTCGATATATCTATCTTTATGCCAATACCATGCTGTTTTGACCACTGTGGCTTCATAATATGCCTTAAAGTCAGGCAGCGCGAGACCTCCAGCTTCGTTTTTTTTCCTCAAGATGTTTTTAGCAATTCGGGGCACCCTGCCCTTCCAGATAAATTTGCTTATTGGTTTTTCTATTTCTGAAAAATAAGTTGTTGGGATTTTGATTGGTATTGCATTGAATCTGTAAATCAATTTAGGTAGGATTGACATCTTAACTATATTTAGTCTTCCAATCCATGAACACGGTATGCCCTTCCATCTATTTAGGTCTTCTGTGATTTCTTTTAACAGTTTTTTGTAGTTTTCTTTATATAGGTTTTTTGTCTCTTTAGTTAAATTTATTCCTAGGTATTTTATTCTTTTAGTTGCAATTGTAAATGGGATTCGTTTCTTGATTTCCCCCTCAGCTTGTTCATTACTAGTGTATAGAAATGCTACAGATTTTTGAATGTTGATCTTGTAACCTGCTACTTTGCTGTACTCATTTATTAGCTCTAGTAGTTTTGTTGTGGATTTTTCCGGGTTTTCGACGTATAGTATCATATCGTCTGCAAACAGTGATAGTTTTACTTCTTCCTTTCCAATTTTGATGCCTTGTATTTCTTTTTCTTGTCTAATTGCTCTGGCTAGAACCTCCAACACAATGTTGAATAATAGTGGTGATAGTGGACATCCTTGTCTTGTTCCTGATCTTAGGGGGAAAGTTTTCAATTTTTCCCCATTGAGGATGATATTAGCTGTGGGTTTTTCATATATTCCCTCTATCATTTTAAGGAAGTTCCCTTGTATTCCTATCTTTTGAAGTGTTTTCAACAGGAAAGGATGTTGAATCTTGTCGAATGCCTTCTCTGCATCAATTGAGATGATCATGTGATTTTTCTGCTTTGATTTGTTGATATGGTGTATTACATTAATTGATTTTCTTATGTTGAACCATCCTTGCATACCTGGGATGAATCCTACTTGGTCATGATGTATAATTCTTTTAATGTGCTGTTGGATACGATTTGCTAGAATTTTATTGAGGATTTTTGCATCTGTATTCATTAGAGAGATTGGTCTGTAGTTTTCTTTTTTTGTAATATCTTTGCCTGGTTTTGGTATGAGGGTGATGTTGGCTTCATAGAATGAATTAGGTAGTTTTCCCTCCACTTCGATTTTTTTGAAGAGTTTGAAGAGAATTGGTACTAATTCTTTCTGGAACGTTTGGTAGAATTCACATGTGAAGCCATCTGGTCCTGGACTTTTCTTTTTAGGAAGCTTTTGAATGACTAATTCAATTTCTTTACTTGTGATTGGTTTGTTGAGGTCATCTATGTCTTCTTGAGTCAAAGTTGGTTGTTCATGTCTTTCCAGGAACCCGTCCATTTCCTCTAAATTGTTGTATTTATTAGCGTAAAGTTGTTCATAGTATCCTGTTATTACCTCCTTTATTTCTGTGAGGTCAGTAGTTATGTCTCCTCTTCCATTTCTGATCTTATTTATTTGCATCCTCTCTCTTCTTCTTTTTGTCAATCTTGCTAAGGGCCCATCAATCTTATTGATTTTCTCATAGAACCAACTTCTGACCTTATTGATATTCTCTATTGTTTTCATGTTTTCAATTTCATTTATTTGTGCTCTAATCTTTGTTATTTCTTTCCTTTTGCTTGCTTTGGGGTTAGCTTGCTGTTCTTTCTCCAGTTCTTCCAAATGGATAGTTAATTCCTGAATTTTTGCCTTTTCTTCTTTTCTGATATAGGCATTTAGAGCAATAAATTTCCCTCTTAGCACTGCCTTTGCTGCGTCCCATAAGTTTTGATATGTTGTGTTTTCATTTTCATTCGCCTCGAGGTATTTGCTAATTTCCCTTGCAATTTCTTCTTTGACCCAGTCGTTGTTTAGGAGTGTGTTGTTGAGCCTCCACGTATTTGTGAATTTTCTGGCACTCTGCCTATTATTGATTTCCAACATCATTCCTTTATGGTCCGAGAAAGTGTTGTGTAAGATTTCAATCTTTTTAAATTTGTTAAGACTTGCTTTGTGACCCAGCATATGGTCTATCTTTGAGAATGATCTATGAGCACTTGAGAAAAAGGTGTATCCTGCTGTTGTGGGATGTAATGTCCTATAAATGTCTATTAAGTCTAGTTCATTTATAGTAATATTCAGATTCTCTATTTCTTTGTTGATCCTCTGTCTAGATGTTCTGTCCCTTGATGAGAGTGGTGAGTTGAAGTCTCCAACTATTATGGTATATGAGTCTATTTCCCTTTTCAATGTTTGCAGTATATTCCTCACGTATTTTGGGGCATTCTGATTCGGTGCGTAAATATTTATGATTGTTATGTCTTCTTGTTTAATTGTTCCTTTTATTAGTATATAGTGTCCTTCTTTGTCTCTTTTAACTGTTTTACATTTGAAGTCTAATTTGTTGGATATTAGTATAGCCACTCCTGCTCTTTTCTGGTTGTTATTTGCATGAAATATCTTTTCCCAACCTTTCACTTTCAACCTATGTTTATCTTTGGGTCTAAGATGTGTTTCCTGTAGACAGCATATAGAAGGATCCTGTTTTTTAATCCATTCTGCCAATCTATGTCTTTTGATTGGGGAATTCAGTCCATTGACATTTAGTGTTATTACTGTTTGGATAATATTTTCCTCTAACATTTTGCCTTTTGTATTATATATATCATATCTGATTTTCCTTCTTTCTACACTCTTTTCCATATCTCTCTCTTCTGTCTTTTTGTATCTGACTCTAGTGCTCCCTTTAGTATTTCTTGCAGAGCTGGTCTCTTGGTCACAAATTCTTTCAGTGACTTTTTGTCTGAGAATGTTTTAATTTCTCCCTCATTTTTGAAGGATAATTTTGCTGGATATAGGAGTCTTGGTTGGCAGTTTTTCTCTTTTAGTATTTTAAATATATCATCCCACTGTCTTCTAGCTTCCATGGTTTCTGCTGAGAAATCTACACAAAACCTTATTGGGTTTCCCTTGTATGTAATGGATTGTTTTTCTCTTGCTGCTTTCAAGATCTTCTCTTTCTCTTTGACCTCTGACATTCTAACTAGTAAGTGTCTTGGAGAACGCCTATTTGGGTCTAATCTCTTTGGGGTGCGCTGCACTTCTTGGATCTGTAATTTTAGGTCTTTCATAAGAGTTGGGAAATTTTCAGTGATAATTTCTTCCATTAGTTTTTCTTCTCCTTTTCCCTTCTCTTCTCCTTCTGGGACACCCACAACACGTATATTTGTGCGGTTCATATTGTCCTTGAGTTCCCTGATACCCTGTTCAAATTTTTCCATTCTTTTCCCTATAGTTTCTGTTTCTTTTTGGAATTCAGATGTTCCATCCTCCAAATCACTAATTCTATCTTCTGTCTCTTTAAATCTATCCTTGTAGCTATCCATTATTTTTTCTATGTTTGCTACTTTATCCTTCACTTCCATAAGTTCTGCGATTTGTTTTTTCAGTTTTTCTATTTCTTCTTTATGTTCAGCCCATGTCCTCTTCATGTCCTCCCTCAATTTATCGATTTCATTTTTGAAGAGGTTTTCCATTTCTGTTCGTATATTCAGCATTAGTTGTCTCAGCTCTTGTGTCTCATTTGAGCTATTGGTTTGTTCCTTTGACTGAGCCATATTCTCAATCTTTTGAGTGTGGACAGTTATCTTCTGCTGCTGGCGTCTGGGCATTTATTCAGATTTCTCTTGGTGTTGGACCCAGCAAGGTTGTAATATTTTTCTGTGAAATCTCTGGGTTCTGTTTTTCTTATCCTGCCCAGTAGGTGGCGCTCGTGGCACCCGTTTGTCTGCGGGTCCCACCAGTAAAAGGTGCTGTGGGACCTTAAACTTTGGAAAACTCTCGCCGTCCTGGGGGTTCGCTAGCCGAAACGGCTTGAGCCGGCCCGGGGTCCGAACGCAGGGAGGGTTGCTGGTCGCCGCAGCCAGGGAAAGAGCCCGTCCGAATTTCCTAGTCGGCCCTGGGCAACAAGCGTGGCGGGAGGGCGCCAGCGGCAGCGGCCCGCCCGAGAGAGTGCACGTTCCCCGGGAGTCACGGGGTCACCGTTCTCCGCGGCCTGGGGGTTTCCGATCCAATTCTCTCAGTTGGTCCGGGGGCTGCGCGTGGTGTGGGCGCCAGCCGTCTTTGTTTCAGGGGACCGCCTCTCCAATTCTCCCAGCCGGCCCGGGAAGGGGGAAGGGAGTAACTCCGGCCGCTTGCCACCCCGCCCGGTAAGGCCCGCGCGCCTCGGCGATCTCACCCGAGCTGCTTCTCTCAGCCAGCCAGCCGTTCCAGGATGGGGTACGCTGTCTTTTTTATCTCTGTTGTGGCTTTGGGCGCTTTCTGTATCGTTTCTACTCCCCTAGTAGGTGTCCTGGAGAAGAAACTAAGATCCGCGCGTCTTAGTAAGCCGCCATCTTCCAGGAAGTCCCCTATTCACATTATGTTTTAAGGGCCCTTCTAGATTGGTGTTCTGGGCAGCTGGCTGCTTGACTGGTCAGCTCTTATTAGATGCTGCTCCCATCCTTTCATCCCTAGAACCTATTGATTAGGGATACAGACCGCACACACCCCTCCTGCAATAATCACCTCACTGCTATTTAAAATCAGGCTAAATGTGGATATTAACAGCAAACAGTTTTGAGAGGGGAAAAGATGCAGAATGGCAGCGGTAGGTAGACTTCGAGAGCACAATAAATTGTTGGGGTGCAGTCTAACACTTTGACCTTGCTGGCAACAGGGAGGGCAGCTGTAGGCTAATTGTGAAATGAAGACTTTTGGGGCACATGCTGGAGGCACCACCCTGTCCTGTCTTTAGATGCTGTACCTGGATTCCTACTCTGTGGCCCATGGGGAGGTCCCTTGAAGTGTGTTGACTGGATCATTCCTATCAACTCATTACAGAGCTGGTTGGACTGTAACTGTCTGGTCTTTCAGTGTGCCTGCATGTCTGATCTCATCTTGGAATCCAGAGTACCAGGATGGGCCACCTGGTGAGGGACTTTGATACCCCAGCCAGGGCCAGAGGGCAGAGATTTGACATCACAAACTGGGCAGTCCCCTGCAAAGAAAGGCTATTGAGTCCTTTCCTCATTATGCCAGCTCATGATTGCAAAAGTTTGACTCCCGAGGCACTCCTTAGCAGGCTGAATCTGAGATGGGAATTACTCCACTTAGCAAAGAGGATTAATGTTTCATAACAAAGAGTAATTTATTCAATTGTATGCAAAAGAGGTGTAGTAATGGCATGTGTAAAGCATGCTTATTTTTGTCTATTGAATCATATGTTTAATTCCTATAAAAACACCAGTAGCTCTATTGAGTACCTTTAGGAGAACTTGACCACTTCCAGAATGAATTGGATTGTGTTAATTAAATACACTTGACTTTGATGAAACCGAAACCTGATAGGCTTTCAAGGAAATGAGGCTTAGCAAGCTTTAGCGACTTTTAATAGATAGTGGATAGGATTTAATACAAGATCAGGCAGCTCTAGTCTTCATCAATAGGAATGGCAAGAAGATACAGGCCCCCCCGCAAATCTAGCCGAGAGGTTTACCTTTGAAGGGCTCATCTTTCTTTCTGCTAGGCAGAGAATGTGTCTTACAACACCCTAAAAATTTTGTCTATTATCCTGACCAAGAATGCTTGATTCTCACATATTTAGGACCGATAACCAATATTCTTGAACAAGTCACGACTTTTCATTAATTATCTTAACACAGGGGGCACAAGGTCAAAGTGAGATGAGACCAAACAGAGAAAAATGTTAAGTCTTTCATTCAAAAAGTTAATTGCACAACCGCAGGGCTGGGGGGATGTGGCTCTGCAGTAATGCATGTAAAAACTGGGCAGTCATGATAATCATAATCTCAAAGTTAGACAAGAATAATGGAGCTGCCAAAAATATTTACTTTGTCGTAGGCTGTAGTAAAAAAGAAAGATTTGTGCTCAGACTGTGATCCAGTCAGTAACAAGACCAAGCTGGGAGCACTTTGCTCACAGATCTACCTATTTCTGGGGAGAGGGGTGAGGACATCTGGAGGACCCCCTTGAGTATGGTACCCAGCATGACTTCATGTCATATTAGAAACAGTGAGAGAACTAGGGTATTTTTCCTAGAACAGAGTGTAGTGGCTTAGGAAAGACATAATACTTATTTTCAAATATCTAAAGGATTGCCACAGGGGGTGAGGGTTAAACAAATTATGTCTTACTCCAGAAAATAGATATAAGAAATTAAGTGTATTCCTTAGATTTTCTTTTGATGCAAATAAGAGAAAACCAGCTTGAATTACTTTAGGCAAAAGGGGAAATGTATTGTCTCCCATAAGGAAGGGGTAGAGCGGGCATGAGGAATGCGTGAACCATAACCCTTGCTTCTTTCTCTGTTACCTTCATTCTTTCCAATTGCAAGAAGTTTTTCCATTGGGGCAGAGGATGTGCCCACTAGCAGCTGTTAGGAAGGGGCAGAGGATGTGCCCACCAGCAGCTGTTAGGCTCCCACCTTCTTAGATTCATTGCCGTAGAGGGAGGAAGTTCTTCTCCCAGTTTTTGAGTGAAAAAAAAAAGAGCAAACTCACGGGGCACCTCTGTGATTGGCCTGGCTGAGAACACATGCCCGCCACCTGATGCGTCACCGTGGTCAGAAGACTGGGACAGCAGCTCGGATGCCAGAGTCCACCCTGTGGGCAGGATTGTGAGCTCAGGGAAGAAGAAGGCTGTTCCCACTCAGGCCCCACTTCACAGAAGGAGGGGAGCAGTTGACCAGAAGAAGGGTGTGCTTTCCAGACGTCCTGGAAGACAAAGCAACACCTCTCCACTGCACAGAGAAATGTTAAGACTTTTTAAGATTGAGAACTTTCCAACTATTTAGCCCGTGGTTATTCATGTATCAACAAAAGTGTACAGTCACAGAGCGCAGGGACTCCAGGGAAGGGGGACCTTGCCGTGTACCCACCATATGCCCCCCATTTCCCTGTCCCCCTGTCCAAACACATTGTTCATCCTCTTATGTGGTGCATCTTCGCAGCTCGCAGTTACACCCCAGCATCTCTATTCTGTGATTCTCCTTCAGTGTTCTGGTAACCCATTCATGGACTGTCTTGTCTAGTAGACTTTCAGGTGTGACCCAGTCATCAAACCACACTCCCCCTCCTCAAACGGGTCACCGACCTGCAACTCTGCCAGCTTCGTGGTTGGGGTCTTGGTCAGTTTTTCACATGTACGTTCTGATCAGTGCTCTGCGGAAGGCTCGAGAGGTCCCTTTGCAGATCTCTGGAATGTTCTCCCTCCAGCTCTCTCCTCTCTGGCACTCTGCCCCTGAACTCTAGCTGCCTTCACAGCCCCAGCCTCTAAGCTCTCTCCTCAGCTCAAGGACTTCTCTGGGCTCCGCCTGGTTCCACGTTCCTGTGCTGTGGCCTCAAATCTCTCCTCACGCAGCAAGCTGGAATAATCCTCCAGAGTTCTCCTCGTTTGTTTCCCATCTTTCTCAAGTCACTGTCATTCATTACATGATGTCTATGGTTTTGAAAACAATTTTTCCATAGAGCTTGCTATTTTTAAGAATTTGTTTCAGGTGTGAAGGTAAGTTCCTTGTTACTCCAGCCTGGCCTGAAGTAGAATTCCATAGCCAAAGGTTTAATATTTTTAAAACTATTGTTGAAATGTTTACCCTCAGTCTCCTCCTCTCCTAGATCTCTTGAGAGCTCTGTAAAAGTGAGAAGGAATTAGAAAAAATTTGCTTTTCATTGCCAGTTGGTCAAAGCCATGGGATTGTATTTTCTCCATCTGGAAGAAGGCTCCTTCTCAACCAGACATTTCTCTCTCTTTTACTTGCTCTTCTCTCATTTCCAAATCGATACTTCTAAATTAGCAGTGGTTATATGTATTCATTACCTACTTTAATTATAACAATTCTAGCTCAAAGGTTGAGCTATAAATTGTTTTCTTAAAAAAGCCTTGAGTTATAAAAAAAAAAGTCAGTTAATATCAGAATAAAAATAAGACATGTTATAGAGGCTCAAGCAGTGGAGAAATGGTCATTATTTACTCTGAAAACAGTAATTGGGAAGACCAGTGCTACTTCTAATGGAAAGAAAAACTATGGAGTGAAGAGCCATGTTCTCAGTCTCTTCTTCCTTCCTCATTTCCTCCGTATCAGTGTGAACCGAGCTGGGCTAAATCGTTCTGTTAACGACCAGTGTTTGAATATAAAAGAAAATGATATTAAAAAGTGACAATACATTATTAATTACTTACCTTGTAATAAAGTGAATTTCTTAAAAGCACCTAATAAGCTGAATTTTTAGACAACCTGATACTTTCAATAATTTGAACTATACTTTGAATTGGGCTCCTGCTTTCATGTGTAGATAAGAATCATTTGTAATTAGCACATCAATTATTTGTATGAAAATGACTATTTCTAAAGTAACAGCGAATGGTTCATTAACTTTAACAGTCTCCTCATAAATATGTTTCAGCCTCCCTGTTAACTATTTTTTTTCCCATGGCACTTAAAAAAGTAAATTTCAACTCAGGCTATTGATGAATTATCGTAAATTCTAAGTGAGTAAGGTTCAAATTAATGAGGCTTTACTATAAATTCATCTCGGGGCATAGTAGCCTGGCTGTCCCGAGAGAGAGCAGATGGGAGGCTGACAAGAGGGCACCTGAGAATTCGTATTTATGGAGGGGGTACGTGTGCCAGGCACTTAGCCAAGCACTTTATATGCATGATCTCATTTAATGCTCCCAACAACACAATGACTTAGGCGATGCTACCCATTCCAGGCGACAGCATGGATGCTCGGATTGACTAGATAACCAGACCAAGCCGGACTGGTAACAAGGGGCTTGGCAGGGGTTTAAAACCAGATCTGCCCAGAGCTGAAGATCATGTCTTTCTTAGGAGGCATTGGCAGTGTGTCCAGTGTTACAGAGTGTCCGGTGTGTTAGGTGTGTTCAGTATGTCCACCATGTGTGTCGTGTTGGCGTGGCTACAGTGTCATTGTGTCCACTGTGTCTGGCATGTCAGTGTGTCTGGTATGTCCTGCATGTTGCCGTGTCCAGTGAGTCCAGTATGTCCCCGTGACCAGCGGGTCTGGCATGCCAGCATGTCTAGCACTGTGCACTGTCCATCATGTATCCCCACTTACGTTGGCTGTTGCTTCTGCCCTCTGCCTTGTCCCAGTCCTCGGCAGTCCTCCCACTCTCCCTATCCATCCCCTACCTTTTTGGGTCTGTCTCCTGGGGCTCATTTAAGGCCATTGCCAAACAGAAAGTCTAAATCAGCCAGGGCTGTCGAAGGCCATGGAAAGTATTATGTCTTTTGTGAAAATGGCAGTTAAGATTCTAAATAACAGCAATGGAGAATATTGGAGACGGTTTGAAAAGGGGTTTTTGTTGGCTGATTTATAACCAACTTTTGGAATGAAATTTAATAAATCTAGGAAGATATATGAGCCTTCCAGGCCTTGTTATATGAATTGTTTGTAACTGATTTTTTTTTCCCAGAGAGCCTCATATCAATTTCTTTTATATATTTCATGTATTCTTGGAAAATGAGCTCTAGGAATAAGAGTTCCTGTGTAGCCTCTTTTTTGTCTCCTGTTTCTTGACAAAGGCATGTGTTAGAGCTCGGGACACTTCCACTCTAGTACATGCATCCCTCCTGCCTCTGGGCACATCACATATGTCTTAGAAACCTAACCATAATCTCTCGTCCCGATCCCACTCACCTCCAATTCTTGTTAACATATTTCAGAAGTAGAAGGGATGAATCTCTGACTTAAAATAGTAAGGAACTTCTCACTAAACCCGTTTTCTGTCATTTATTCATTCACTGGACAGATGTTTATTGAGTGACTGCTAAGTGCCAGGCACTGTTGTAAGTGTTGGGAATAGAGAAGTGAACAACACAAACTACAGCCCTGCCCTCATGGAGCTTCTGTTCCAGGGGGGAATATAGACACACAACAAAAACATAAAGTAATTAGTAAGATAATTGAGTTAGTGATAGGTACCATATAGAGGAGAAAAGAAGAAACTAGAATGAATGGGTGACTTGGTGGTGAGATGTGATTTTATATAAGGTGGTCGGGGACTCTCTAGGGTGATCAGTCTCCCTAAGTTTCTGCTGGAAGAACTCCTGAGACAGAGGCATAACTAGTGCAAAGGTCCTGAGGTTGAAATCAAACTGGCACTGAAAGAAGATGGTTATGGCTAGAAAATAATAAAAAGAGACCCATTATATATAGGGTTTTGTAGACCATAGGATTTTTTTTTGTATGCTGTATGGCAGGATCACATTTCATTTTTTTTTCCATGGAGTATTCCATTATTGCAGCACCATTTGTTGACATTTTTGTTGGTTTCTTTTCTTTGTTTGTTTTGGGAAGTGCATGGGCTGGAAATCGAACCTGGGTCTCCTGCATGGCAGGCGAGAATTCTACCACTGAACTACCCTTGCACCCCCTAGACCATAGGATTTTATTAGTTTTCTTTTTTCTTCCTTTTGCATGGGCAGGCACTGGGAATTGAACCCTGGTCTCGGGCATGGCAGGCGAGAACTCTGCCACTGAGGCACCATTGCTCGCCCTAGACCATAGGATTTTGAATTTCATTCTAAATGCAGTAATTCAGGTACTATTTTGAAAAAAGCACTCTGACTGCAAGGGCAAGAACAGCATGTCCAAATGACTCAGGTATGAGGTGGTGGCAGCTAGGATTAGAGTGAATAGGGACGTGGTGGGTGGGAATTGGTATATTCAAGAAATGTTTAGAGTTATTGTTGATAATTCTTATCAATGCATTAGATGCAGAGAAGGTGAGGAAAAGAGAAGAGTCACTTATGATTCCTCATTAAAATACCTATGTATATATCCCAAACAAATTAACAAAGAAACCAGAAAATGCTACAGAAAACGAAGATCTAGACAAAGTCTCAGTAAGCCAGGTAATTTTCTCTTTTCTCTTCCCAAATATATTCATACTCTTATTTAGGTTATCAATCCCTTCCCCCAGCAGACTTCACCTTCAGATCTAGGGGGAAGGTGATTCTGTGCCCTTGTCACAGGCGTTATTTCGAGGCCTAAGCCAACCAGGACAGCCATTTCCTTGGCCACAGTGATTGTCTCAAGAATGGGCCAATCAGAGTGAAGCCTAGGATTTTTGTTCCATAATTGTTAGAGGTAAAGCTGTGTGGATGCGGAGGATGAAGTGTGAAGCCAGAAGCAACCATCTTGGGAAGACAGCTTGAAGAAGGAACTGACATATGGAAGTAGCAGAGCAAGAGAAGCATTGAGACACAAAGCTGAACTCTTCGGGATGTTCCTGAACAGCTTTATACAGTTTAAGTTGATTTTATGTTATTTGCAACCCAAAGCATCCCAAGTGATACAAGCTGTTTGCTGTTTTTCTTTGGAGACAAGGACATGATCTCCTTGAAATAGGATCAGAAAGAACAAATTTGGGTGAAAGAAATAAGCATGTATGCCTCAAAGAGAAGACTGAGTTAAGGAAATGTTCCAAGGACACTAGAATTGCAGCTGGAGAACTAAAATCTCATTGGAAGCAACAAAGAGCAGAACTGACTTTGTAGAAAATTAAACCAGCATTGCTTATAAAAGAACTTTAAAATTTTCCCTCTACAGCAGTGGTATCTTAGAGAGGATAGTACAGATGTAGAGGACAGAGAACAGAGTTCTGCAGGTGTCCTCAAGGTACAAACAACATCAGTTGTAACAGAAGCAATAAACAAGGCAGAATTGAAGCAAACACCCCAGGAATGATAAAAAAGAGCTCCTCCTATTCCATGCCACCGCCATGAAATAAAACAAAAATAAAACAAAATAAACCATAAACCATAGTGGTTTCTTTTGAATAAGCTGTAGTCAAAGAGACAAAAAGTCTACTGACTTTCAACTTTTCAGTAACATACTAAATACTAAAAACTAATATAACAATTTCTACAATGGTTTTCTGCATGGAAAATATTAGCATTTCAAGAATTATATACCTGGCCTGTTGTTTGTGTGTAAAGACAATAGAACTTTCTCAGAAGTCCAAGAGATAGTAAAATATATAAAATGAGGATAATAATGATAAGAGGCTTATATTAATTTTCAGTATCATATGAGGTCATTTTGAATTTTAAACATATAATCCCTTACAAAAAGTGTCTTGCATATCACCAAGCAGTAAAATATTAGCTATTGTAATTGTAATAATAATAATAATGTCTGCTAGTGTTATTAACAATAATAATAATGTTACTATTCTTCATTGGGAAAAAATTACTTAAGGAGTGTGGCTGATTGAATTGCTTACCCCAGTTTAAACATATCCCTCCTTTTGGTCCCCGTTCCTGTGGGTGTGAACACATTGTGGATAAGATCTCTTGAAGATGTTATTTTAAGTTAAGTTATGGCCCAACTGAATGAGATTGGGCCTTAATCTCGAATACTGGAGTCTTTGATAAGCAGAAGAAATCCAGACCTAGGGAGAGAAAGCCATACAGAGGAACCAGAAGCTAGAAGTCAAAAGAACTCACAAGAGAAAGGAGAGGACATCACCATGTGTGGAGGAAAACCACGGAACCCCAAGAATCACCAGTAACCAGCACCACAATGTCATGGACTTTGGGAAGACAGCGTCTCCTCCTGATGCCTTGATTTTGGACTTCTGTTAGCCTAAAAGCTGCAAGCCAGTAAGTATCCATTGGTTAAGCCAACCCATTGTTTAGTATTTGTCATACCAGCCTGGAAAACTAAGACGAGGATGTTAGTTTTTTCCCCATCATTTTATTAAGATGGAAAAAAGTGAGAAATCAGGAATAAGGAATTCAGTGTTTAAAGGAACTTTATATTTTGGAGCAATAAAAATGCTCAAAAATTGATTATGGTGATGGATGCAAAAATTGATTATGGCGATGAATGATACTACGAACCATTGATTGTGTATCTCGGATGATTGTATGGTATGTGAATATATCTCAGTTGCATTAAAGAGAACTTTATAAGCATCAAAATATGTAAACATATAATTAAAATTTATATCTTAAATATCTCAAATCTGTGAAGAAAATTAGATACCAATTTAAAATTTTATCATATTTCTGAATAACATATATAGTTTTATTTGACTTTTTTGAGAAGTTTTGACCAATAGATTGTTTTCCTGGAAATAAAGTCTCTCAGGCCAAGGACTCACACTAGTGGATAATTTCTACTATTAAGAAACAGATAATCTTTTAACTATCTAAACTGTCCCAGAGCATGGAAGTAGATGGATAGCTCTATTCAATTCAGTTTATGAGGCTATTGAGGGACAATGGTCACACTCTGTGTGGCAGTGTTTTAGGGTAGAAATTGAATTAATAGATCAAAAAATTTCCCCCATCTCAACTTTTCTGCCAACTACTTACTTTATCTTCTCAAAAAAATTGCTATGAATGACCATACATGTGATAATGTTTTTCCCTCTTTTAAAAATTCCTAACTAGTTGTTTTAGAATATCCGTAATTTCTCAAATCCCTCCGATAAAACTCAGACCCAGTCCTTCAAACTTTAAGTAAATTGGAGTCTTCAGAGGATGTTACCAATCTTTGCATGTCAAAGAATGGGATCAAACACATGAGCTAAGGTAAATGTGCTATATCTGGTGAGAGGGAAAGCAGGGAGTCAGAAGGAGATTTGGGAAGCTGTTGGAATATTCATGCCTGAAAGTCCTTACTAGTTTTCCCTCTCTGAGTTCTACCTGGCATCAGTGGTTGCCGAGTTCCATGGCAACATGGTGAATCTCTTGGGTTCAATACAATTCCCTAAGACTTATACAAATAGTTCTCACAACTGTTCTATTTTAGAGCAGCGTTTCAAAGGCTGACCCTATCAGATGGGTCTCAGCTGCCATCACAGCCTAATAGTGGCAGAAGGAGCAGAGGAGGGAATGGATGATGACTAAGGGAATGACCTGTAACTAGGGGAATAGAGTTGCATTGTGTCCAGACCACCAAGTGCCTTGTTCCTAGTTCCTTACTTTCTTCTGGTGCAATAAATTATATCCATTGAGTGATTGCATAAAACATTTTTGAAACCTGAGAGAATCTAACAAATTGAGTGGGATGGATGTCTCTGGTGTGAGCTGCTGTATGGTGCATCATGGGAACACAGGCTCAGGCAAAATAGAGGCTTTAGCCAGTACCACTTTATTACTGACACAGCACAAAGGATCTGAAAGAGCAGGGGGAAAGATCCTACTTTGGCCAGACCCTAGGGAGACTAACTGCTTGGGTCAGGGTTGGTGGATGGCAGCTCTGCATTCCCTACTTCACATTAGAGATTAGGGACCACTTGTGGCTAGTGTCCTGGGGAGGCAAACTGCTTGCAGCTCTGTATGCCACTCTTCATATCAGAGATGAGGGACACCTGCATTGACTGAATGCTGAGCTTTTATATAATCCAGGGGGTAGGGAGCTCTGCCATTGAGCAACCTTGGGCTCTGATAAGAAACTGGAACAGGTTAAGATTTCATGTCTCTCCTGGCTGCCTGCGGTCTCTTGTGAAATAGAAACATATAGAACGCCTACATGCAAACAAGCACACATGGAAACATACCGAACACCTGCATGCAAACAAACAAGAGTGGAAAATAATAAACACCTGCACACAAATAAGGCTGAGGGGAAAAGGAGGAGGATAAGCAAGAGTTGGGAGATGGACATTGAGTGTGTCCTTGACCTCCCCAGCAGCCTTGGATTACCCAATAGACATTCTTATACTCTTTTCAACATAGGGTTTTTATATTTAATGTGTTTTATATTTTTAGTAGGATAAACATGGTATTTTGTTTTTGTTTACAAGTTTCCTTTCCTTTATTTTTAATTCTCGTTTTTTTTAACACAGGCAGGCACTGGGAATCAAACCTGGGTCTCTGGCATGGCAGGTAAGAACTCTGCCACTGAGCCACTGTGACTCACTCTCTTTCCTTTATTTTTTAAACTATTTTAAAAATTAATAAAACTAACAGCAATGTGCCCACCATGCAGAATTCAAAAAATGCTAATACTTAATACTGTTTGCTTCAAATTTTAATAAAATAATAGAATAATGCAGATACAACTCAAGTTCCCTTTTTCCTATCTCTATTTCCATTCCTCAGAGAAAACTTCTATTGTGATTTTTTGCTGTACATTTCAGTCTTTGTTTTTATACTTTTCTTACTTAAGTGTACATCTACAAAAATTAAATATAGTGCTGGTTTGGATTTTTTACATCTATATAAATCTTTTATATTGTATGCATCTGTTTTATGCTTTCACATCAACACATATAGGTGTAGTTCATTCTTTAACTGAACTATTGTACTCCGTTGTATCATTGAGCCATTCCTCTATTGATGAGCATTTAGTTTTTTCCTGTGACAAAGTGTCTTTAGCATTTTTGGGTAGAAATTGAATTGCTGGACCACAGGGTATATATTTTTCAGCTTTATTAGATATTGTCAAATTGTTCTTCAAAAGTGGTTATATCAATAAACACTATCACTAACACTATCGTCACAATTGTCCCTGTCTTTGCCTCCTGTGTGTCTCTGGCCTACCTCCTACACATTTGCCATCTCTGTCCTTGGTAGCTTCTATTGACTCACTATTTCTGTCATCTCATGGTTCTGCCTATACTGCCTTCTCTTTTGTCTGGTCTTTAGTTTAAATGTCACTTTTAGGGAAAAACCTTCACTGATTGTTTTTACCCATTCTTCTTCATAGAACTTACTATAATTGTAATTGATTAATTAATGTGTATTCATTTAATAGCTGTCTTCCACATAGACCCTAGTCTCACTGAGAGCAAGGATCTTTCTTCCTTATTTATTACTCTATCCCCAATACCTAACATGGAAATTGGTAAATAATTATCAAGGAAAAGAATTCATTAATTTATGCAAACCCACCAACAGATTTTCTTACTGTCTTTTCCAGTTGTCCATCACTTTGGGGCAAAAAATTCCACTAGAGGGTAATGAACTCCAGTGACAGACTGAATAGAAGTTTGGAGCCAGAGGTACTCGAGCCTGAGTCATGGCTAAGTAACTAATTAAATGTATATGGCATTGGGACAGATATTAAAACTTTCTAAATCTCAGTTTCACACTTTACAAAACGGGGACTAATAATAGTGTGCGCTCCACAGGACTATTTCAGGAATTAAGTGATGTAGTACATATAAAGCTATGTGGTACTAGGCACACAATTAACACAAAAAAAGAAGAACAAGAAAGAAATTAACTATAAAGATATAAACAAGCAAATTTACAGAGAAAGAAACCCTAAATGTTAATAAGCATATGAAAAGATGCTGAGAGTCATTAGTGATCAAAGAAATGCAAATTAAAGCAACCATGACACATTACTTTGTACCTAGCAGTCTGGCAAAAATTAGAATGATTCCAAGTGTTGGCAGGAATGTGGGGCTCAGAGATTTTATGCATGACTAGTGGGATGTAGAGTGGTGTAGCCATTCTGGAAAGAAGTCTGGACATACCTAGTCAGATTACATATAAGCATATTCTTTGCACAGCAATGATGCTCCTGGAATATATCCAAGATAGATCCATAAGAATACAAATGAAGTTAGCTATTGCAATGTGATTCATGGTGGAGGGAGTTGAACGCAATTTGGATGTTCATCAGTGAGGGTGTGGGCATAGGGAACGAGGTGGACGCACAACATAAAGTACCACGAAGCATTTAATTGGATATATTCATGGACGAATCTTAAAAGCATTACTAAGTGAAAAAGAGAAAGAAACAGAAGGAGCTATGTAATGACATATGCATTTAAAATGATACTCAACAAAAACAATAGGCTGCCTGTGGGGATTGGAACAGGAATGGGAGTGAGGAATTGGAACAAAAGGAGAAAAATAAAAATATCACAATAGAGACAGGTCTTACATAGTATGATGATATGTCTTATACTTGTATCATGATTAATTTAACCCTCTACTCCTGAAGTTTAAAAAAATGTAGCAGAGATGACAGCCTAGCGGGATCATATAATACCAAAAAAAGATGACCTATGTGGAATAGAAGTTTCATTTCTGGCATGGCAGGAGGAGCACCACATGCTTGCCTCCAAGCAAAACTAATGAAAATTATTTTTAAAAACACAAATACCACTTAAAATCTCTGGAAATGGTCCTAAGAGCATACTGCAAGTGAGGAAACATTTATTCAAGAGAATCTACTAAAACTCGGTAAGGAAAGCAATAATCTGTACTATTAGAACCAAGGCCCATTCCCTCCCTCCATGATCCCAGCTCACTGAGATGGAAACTCCACTCTAGACTGGTGTAGCCCAAAACACAGGAATGTCCCTCCACATGCACCAGCTCTCAGTTGGAGCTCTGTCTTCCTGGGAGGGATAATGATGTTCACATTTCTTATGTGGCCCTCAGCTACTTATTGCTGAAGCTAAGTTCCAAAGCAAATGTGGCTGAGATGTAGGGGCTTCCTTCTTTAAGTGGTATTTGTGTGACAGAAGTTCCTTGGTCACTGTGACACTGAGAATACTGGGAACCCCATAACCCTTCTCCTGCTCTGTGGAGCATAGTTCCCTTACTGAAGAAGACAAGCCAAGGAGACTTTGTCTATGGCCCCCCACGCCCCCAACACCACCTGAGAGCTCAGCTCTTAAAGTGGAGGGGAGGGGTATCACTCAGAGAGAAGCATGTCACTGACCACACCCCCAAGACAAAGGCCATGGCTCATAAATTTTGCCCACAGATGAGAAGCAGGTCCTAAATCAGAGAGCTCTGACTCTTTCCCAAATGAACAGATTTTAGTTGCAACAGAGCATACAGAATTTAAAACCTAAGGATGCTTTCAAAAACAGTGAAGTTGTGATAAAAGATGATCGGGAGAAGATTGAGGCTAAACTTCAGGTCAGCTTGTTTTCCAGAGGGGCAGCTGGAGGAACCCTCCTGGAGCTAGAACATAGACCTGGAAAATTACACTTTCAGACTAACCTAGATCTGACCGGATTAGCAAGTAGAACAATTTATACCCCAGAACATCATTGAAAACAACAGAACAATCAGCTGGCAATAGGGTAACTTAAAAGCTGCATGCGGTCAGGGAAAGAGCTAGCCAAAGACAGCTGGGCCCAAACCACTGCCATCCCACAGTGATGGTGGACATAGCCCAGGACTGTGCCTCCTAAGGAGCCACATCAGAGGTTTCACACTGCAATACTGGGGATGGGGGAATAGATGTCACTAAAATAATCCAGCTATCACTTTAAAGTAAGCAAGCACATATAAATAATAAGACCAGAAGTAGGGGTGAGGGGGGCAGTACCCAGAGTTGCTGTATTATCTAAACTGTTGTTTCCAACAAAAATTTACTAGACAAGCAAATAAACAGGAAAGTATGATCAGACACTAGGAAAAAAAGCAGACAACAGAAACCACACATGACAATGATCAGATGTCAAAGTTAGCAGAGAGAGATTTCAAAATAGGCATTGAAAATGTGGTCCAATATCTGAAGGAATGTAAAGGATGGTATGATACCAAGTCATATCAAATAGAGAATATCAATAATGAGATAAAATCATAAAAAAGAACCAAGTGAAATTTCTAGAGTGAAAAGTACAGTTACTGAAATGAAAAACTCACCTAAGGGGCTAAAGAAAGGATGAATAAACTTGAAGATAGAGAGTAAAGATTATGTAACCCAAAGAACAGATAGAAAAAGGAATGAAGGAAAAAGAAGAAAGCCTCAGAGAAATGTGGAATTCCATTGAAAGCACTAAAATATGTGTAACAGCAGTATCAGGAAAGGAGACAGTGGAAGGAACAGAAAATAAAGAAATAGTGGCCCCAAACTTTGAATTTATTGAAAAATATTAATTGACACATTCAAGAAAATCAATGACTTCCAAATAGGATAAATGCAAAGAGATCCATAAACTGATATATATTAAAAATGCTGAAAGCCAATAACGAGGGAAGGACCTTGAAAGCAGTAAGAGAAAATGACTTGTCACTTGCAAAGGAATGTCAATAAGATTGACCGCTGACTTTATCAAAAACAGTGGATGGCAGGCAACAGTGGCTCAGTGGCAGAATTCTCACCTGCCATGCCAGAGACCTGGGTTCGATTCCTGCAGCCTGCCCATGCCAAAACAAGCAAGCAAACAAAAACAATGGAGATCAGAATGCGAGGGATAATATATTCAAAGTCTGTAAGACAAAAACTGTCAACTGAATTCTATACCCAGCAAAGCTATTGTTAAAAAATGAAGGTGTAATAAAGACATTCCCAAATAAACAAAACTCAGAGAGTATTTTTGCTAGCAGACCCATCTTGAAAGAAATACTAGAAGAACATGTGCAGATTGAAAGTAAGTACCCACAGAAAGTAATTCAAGTCCATGTGAAAATAAAAAAGCACTAGCAAAGGTAATTATATAATTACAAAAGACAGTATCAAGAAATGTTTTGTCTCCCTTCTTCTTTTAGCTGATTCATAAAGCAATTAGGGCAGGTGATGGTGGCACAGTGTTAGAATTCTTGCCTGCCATGCTGGAGACCTGGGTTTGATTCCCGGTGCCTGCCCATGAAAAAAAAAAGCAATTATATGAAATTACATTTATATAATGAATTTGTTGGGCTTATAACATACAGAAATGTGATATATTTGCAAATAATAATAAGAAGGAGGTGGATGAAAACTTGTATTCTGATGGTAACTTGAAACAAATAAAAAGAACCAGAAATGATAAATAAGAAGGCTAATATAATAAGCTTTAGCTATGTACTTGCTTTCCTTTCTTCTATAATATCAGCTTTAAAAATTACATATAATTATATAACTGTAATAATGTATTGTTGGTTTTACAACATTTATAGACATAATATACACAAAATAATACCACAAAAGGGGCAAAATAGGAGAGAGTTTTTTAGGAGTAATATTTCTGTAACTCATTGGAATTAAGTTAGCATAAATCTGAAGCTAGTGTTGATTACTTAAGATGTATAAGGTAAGCCTTAGAGAAACCACTAAGGGAATAACTCTAAAATATAATGAAAATATCACTAAAGAAATTAAACTACTACATTAGAAAATTAGTCACTTAATGCAAAAAAAGCAGTAAAGGAGAAATAGGAGAAAAAGACATGACATATACAAAACAAAATGCAAAATGTCAACTGTAAATCCAACTACATCAATAATAACATTAAATATGAATGGATTGAATGATCCAATCAAAAGGTAGAGATTATCAGGCTGGTTTAAAAAAACAAGAGCCAGCTATATGTTACCTAAGGAGACACATTTGAGATTTAAATATACAAATAGATGAAAGCAAAAGGGTAGAAAAATATTTGTTATGCAAACAACAACCAAAGAAAGTTGGAGTGCCTATACTAATATCAGAAAAAAATAGACTTTAGAACAAAAAAGTTACTTGAAATATAGAGGGGCATTTTATAATGATAAAAGGATCAATCCACTAGGAAGATACATCAATTATAAATAAGACGTTCACCCAATAACAGAGTATGAAAATACATGAAGAAAAAAATGACAGAAATGAAGGGATAAACATACACTTCAACAATAATAGGTGGAGACTCCAAAATCCCACTTTCAATAATGGATACAACTAGTCAGAAAATTAATAAGGAAATAGAAAACTTGAACCATACTATAAACCAATTAGGCCTAACAATCACCTACAGATCACTCCATCTGTAATGCAGAATATACATTCTTTTCAAGGTGCAAGCAACATTCTCCAGGTTAGACCATAAAACAAACTTCAATGAATTTGATAGGATGGAAATAATACAAAGTATGTTCTCCAATACAATAGAATGAAATTTAAAATTAATAACAGAAAGAAATTTGCAAAACTCACAAATACGTGGAAATTAAACAACGCATTCCTAAATTATCAATGAGTTGAAGGAAAACATGAAAAGAGAATTTAGAAAATTATTTAAGATGAATGAAAATGAAGACATAACATGTAAAACTTATGGAGTGCTGCTAAAGCAGTATTCAGAGGGAAATTTATAACTGCAAATGTCTGTTTATAAAGAAGAAAGATTTGAAGCCAATAACCTAACCCTCCACCTTAAGGCCCTGGAAAAAGATGAGTAAACTAAACTGAGGCAAGCAGAAGAAAGGAAATAATAAGGATGTGGGAGTTTGAATCTGTTATGTCCTCCAGAAAAGCCATGTTTTAGTCCTTATCCAATCTTGTGGGGGCAGTATTTCTTTGAATCCTGATTCAATATTGTTTTAGTTTGTTAAAGCTGCTGGAATGTAATATACCAGAAATGGAACAGCATTTAAAAAGAGAATTTATGAAGTTGCAAGTTTACAAGCTCAAGGGCCATGAAAATGTCCAAACTAAGGCACCAACAAGAGGTTACCGTCACTCAAGAAATGCTGATGTTGTTCATAACAGCTCTGTCAGCTGGGAAGGCACATGCTAGCTTTCTCTGCTGGCTTCTCATTTCATAGAGATTCCCCCGAGGGAGTTTTCCTTCTGCATCTTCAAAGGTCTCTGGCTGTGTGGGCTCTGTTGTTTCTGAAGCTTTTACCAAATTGTTTTCCTCTTAAAGGACTCTGGTAAGCAACCCCACCTTGAATGGGTGGAGATGCATCTCTATGGAAACCACCTAATCAAAATATACCACCCACAATTGGGTGGGTCACATCTCCATGGAAACAATAAAAAAAGATCCTATCCAGCAATATTGAATGAGGATTAATGAACATGGCTTTTCTGGGGTACAAAACAGTTTCAAACCGGCACAAATATTGTAGGGTGGAAACTTTTGATAAGATTATCTCCACGGAGATGTGACATGCCCAATTATAACTGTGACCTTTTAATGAGATGAGATGTGACTCTCCCCATTCAAGGTGGTTCTTGATTAGTTTACTGGAGTCCTTTAAAAGAGGAAACATTTTGAAGAGAACTCAGAGCTGATAGGCAGAGCTGATGTAGACGCTTGGAGATAGAGAAACAAATAGCTCAGGTGCTAAGCAAGTACTCACAGAAATAGCCAGAACCTGAAAAGAAGAAATTTCCACGTTGGCAGATACTAAGGTAAGAGATGAAACCCCAAGTTTTGTCCTGGAGCAGCTAAGTGGATGCCCGCAGACACTTAGAGAGGAGATAACCGGCACTGGAAGCTGGAAGCAATGGAAGTGGGAACAAGGACCAGCAGACACCAGCCACGTGCCTGCCCAGATCACCCTTTCTTGGGTCAAGGTATCTTTCTCTGGATGCCTTACTTAGAACTTATTTATGGCCTTAGAATGATAAACTTGTAACTTATTAAATTCCCTTTTTAAAAGCTGTTCCATTTCTGGTATATTGCATTCTGGCAGCTTAACAAACTAATACAAAGGATTAAAGAAGAAATTAATGAAATAGAGAATAGAAAAACAAGAGAGAAAATCAATAAAAACATGCTCTTTTTTTTTTAAGTGTCACCTAGACTGACCAAGAGAAAAAGAGGTTAGACTCAAATTACCAGAATTAAACGTGAAAGAGGGGCATTACTACTGACAGATGCATGATTACAAAGAATTACCATATATAACTGTATGCCATTAGATTAGATAACAGATGAAATGGAAAAATTCCTAGAAAGACACAACCACTGAAACTGATTCGAGAAGAAATAGACAATATGAATAGACCTATAACAAGTACAAACATCCAATTAGTGGTCAACCACCTACCCACAAAAGAAAATTCCAGACCTTGAAAACACTATTATGCTAAGTTAAATAAGTCAGAAACAGAAGAGCAAATCTTAAATGATACTAATTATTTGAAGTATCCAGAATAGGCAAATTTATAGAGAAAAACATAGAATAAAGGTTCCCGGATCTCGCCTTCCATGCCGGAGACCGAGGTTCCATTCCCGGTGCCTGCCCATGCAAAAAAAAAAAAAGTTGCTGGAGGCTGGGGAGTAATAGAGTGTTATTACTTGATGGATAACCAAATTTCTGTTTGGGATGATGCCAGGTTTAGGAAACAGTGGTGATGGTTACCCATCATTGTGAATGTATACCAAAAATGATTAAAATGGTATATTTCACCACAATACAAAAAAGAAAAGAAAGAAAAAATTCTATGCCCAGATGGCTCCATTTGTGACTTCTATCAAATAGTTTAAGAAAAATTAATACCAATTCTTTTTTTTTTTTTTTCTTTTGGGTGCATGGTCCAGGAATCGAACCCCGGTCTCCCACATGGAAGGCGAGCATTCTACCACTGAACCACCCGTGCACCCAATACCAATTCTTCACAAACTTTTCCTACAGATTGATGAATAGGGAAGACTTACCAACTCATTCTGTAAAGTCAGCGAAGTCAGCATTATTTTATATTAAAGTCAGTCAAAGGCATCACAAGAAAACAAAACCATAGATGCGTATCTCTTTTTTTTTTTAACTTTTTTTATTAATTAAAAAAAATTAACAAACAAAACATTAAGATGTCATTCCATTCTACATATACAATCAGTAATTCTCAATATCATCACATATTTGCATATTCATCATTTCTCAGCACATTTGCATCGATTTAGAAAAAGAGATAAAAAGACAACAGAAAAGGAAATAAAATGATAATAGAGAAAAGAAACTATATGTACCATACCCCCCACCCCTCGCTTTCATTTACCACTAGCATTTCAAACTAAATTTATTTTAACATTTGTTCCCCCTATTATTTATTTTTATTCCATATGTTCTACTCTTCTGTTGATATAGTAACTAAAAGGAGCATCAGACACAAGGTTTTCACATTCACAGAGTCTCATTGTGAAAGCTCTATCATTGTTCAATCATCATCAAGAAACATGGCTACTGGAACACAGCTCTACATTTTCAGGCAGTTCCCTCCAGCCTCTCTGCTACATCTTGAACAACAAGGTGATATCTACTTAATGCATAAGAATAACCTCCAGAATAACCTCTCAAATCTGTTTGGAATCTCTCAGCCATTGACACTTAGTCTCATTTCACTCTTTCGCCTTTGGTTGAGGAGGTTCTCTCAATCCCTTGATGTTAATTCTCAGCTCATTCTAGGGTTTTTCTCAGTCCCTTGATGCTGAGTCTCAGCCCATTCCAGTATCTCTGTCCCACATTGCCAGGAAGGTCCACACCCCTGGGAGTCATGTCCCACGCAGAGAGGGGGAGGGTGGTGAGACTGCTCGTCATGTTGGCTGCAGAGAGAGGCCACATCTGAGCAACAAAAGAGGCTCTCTTGGGGGTGACTCTTAGGCCTAAATTTTAAGTAGACTTGACCTATCCTTTGTGGGGTTAAGTTTCATATGAACAAACCCCAAGATTGGGGGCTCAGCCTATAGCTTTGGTTGTCCACACTGCTTGTGAGAATATCAAGAATTCAACTTGGGGAAGTTGAATTTCTCCCCACTCTCACCATTCCCCGAAGGGGGCTTGCAAATACTTTTCTAATCACTGATCAAATCACTCTGGGATTCATCGGGGCATCACTCTGGACAAACCAACAAAGTCTCATGTCCTACCTGAGATTCCAAGTACTTTTGACATTCAATCAAACTATCTACATGAGTTATATTAGGAAATGCTCTAGTCAAAATATAAATTTTGTAACAAATAAACATTTTTTGCTTTAGTCACACACATAAGGTGACATTTTAAAGTATTAATTATCATCTATTTTCAGCACCCTGCAATAATGACATTCCTTTGTTCTTCCTCATGCAAAAACATTTTTAAGATTTGTACATTGTACATTTCACTATTATTATACACTCTAGGCATTCCTAGATTATACCATCTCGATCTTTAACATCTATCTTTCTTTCTGATTTCATTTATGTCCCCAGCCCTCCTCCCTCTGTCATTCTCACATTCAGCTTCATTCAGTGTTTTAACATAATTACATTACAGTTAGGTAGTATTGTGCTGTCCATTTCTGAGTTTTTATATTCAGTCCTGTTGCACAATCTGTATCACTTCAGTTCCAATTACCCAATATCTCACCCTATTTCTATCTCCTGATGGTCTCTGTTACCAAGGAAATATTCCAAGTTTATTCACTAATGTCAGTTCATATCAGTGAGACCATACAGTATTTGTCCTTTTGTTTCTGGCTAATCACACTCAGCATAATGTCCTTAAGGTCCATGCACATTGTTACATACTTCATAACTTTATTCTGTCTTACAGCTGCATAATATTCCATCTTATGTAAATGTCACAGTTTGTTTAGTCAACTGTCTGTTGATGGAGATTTTGGCTGTTTCCATTCCTTGGTAATTGTTAATAATGCTGCTATAAACATTGGTGTGTAAATGTCCATTTGTGTCCTTGGCCTGGTGTCCTTTGAGTAGAGACAGCATATAGATGGGTCCTGTTTTTTAATCCATTCTGCCAGAGTATGTCTTTTGATTGGAGAGTTTAATCCATTAACATTCAGTGTTATTACTGCATGGGTAGTACTTTCTTCTACTATTTTGCCTTCTGGATTTTATATGTCATATCTAATTTTCCTTCCTTCTACCTTTACTCATAGTCTTCCTTTCTACACTCTTCTCCACATCTCTCTCTTCTGTCTTCGTATCTGTCTCTAGTTTTCCCTTTAGTATTTCTTGCACAGCTCGTCTCTTGGTCACAAATTCTCTCAGTGATTTTTTGTCTGAAAATGTTTTAATTTATCCCTCATTTTTGAAGGACAATTTTGTTGGATATAGAATTCTCGGTTGGCAGTTTTTCTCTTTTAATAATTTAAATATATTATCCCACTGCCTTCTCGCCTCCATGGTTTCTGCTGAGAGGTCTGTGCATAGCCTTATTGGGCTTCCCTTGTATGTGATGGATTGCTTTTCTCTTGCTGCTTTCAAGATCCTCTCTTTCTCTTTGACCTCTGACATTCTGATTATTAAATGTCTTGGAGTATGTCTATTTGGAACTATTCTCTTTGGGGTACGTCGCACTTCTTGGATCTGTAATTTTAAGTCTTTCATAAGAGTTGAGAAATTTTCAGTGATAATTTCCTCCATTAGTTTTTCTCCTCCTTTTCCCTTCTCTTCTCCTTCTGGGACACCCACAACACATATATTCAGGCGCTTCATATTGTCTTTCAATTCCCTGAGTCTCTGCTCATATTTTTCCATTTTTTTCCCTATAGTTTCTGTTTCTTGTCGGATTTCAGATGTTCCATCCTCCAGTTCAGAAATCCTATGTTCTGTCTCTGGAAATCTACCATTGTAGGTTTCCATTGTTTTTTCATCTCTTCTACTGTGTTTTTCATTCCCATAAGTTCTGTGATTTGTTTTTTCAGACTTTCAGTTTCTTCTTTTTGTTCTTTCCTTGCCTTCTTTATATCCTCCCTCAATTCATTGATTTGGTTTTTGATGAGGTTTTCCATGTCTGTTCGTACATTCTGAATTAATTGTTTCAGCTCTTGTATGTCATTTGAATTGTTGGCTTGTTCCTTTGACTGGGCCATATCTTCAATTTTCCTAGTGGGATTTGTTATTTTTTGCTGGCATCTAGGCATTTGATTACCTTAATTAGTTTATTCTGGAGATTGCTTTCACTTCTTTTATCTAGGGTTTTCTTGCTGGATGAATTTGTTGTCTATCTGTTCTTTGACATTCCGTTCAGCTTTATCTGGACCTTTAGCTTAAGTTTTGTTTAACAGAGGAGAATTTTTCAGTTCTTGTTTCTTGCCCTGCTTGTGTGGTGCCTTTCCCCCCCACACACTTAAGAGGGTCTACTTAGATATTATATACCCCAGCCAGATTTTCCCAGACCAAACTGGCCTCCTATCAGGAGGAAAGAGTCACCTGCATTGGTTTTCCCTGAGAGTGAGACCCAGCAGGTTGAAAGACTTTCCTATGAAGTCTCTGGACTCTGTTTTTCTTATCCTGCCCTGTGTGTGGCGCTTGTCTGACTGCAGGTCCCACCAGCATAAGATGATGCAGTACCTTTAACTTTGGCAGACTCTCCCTGCTGGGGGCGTGGTGGAGACAGAGGAGAGGTTGTAGGCTGGTTTTAATGGCTTCAAATTACCAAGCCCTGGGTCTGAATTCCTTGATGGAGGGATTCCACCTGAGTTGGGCTTCACCCCTCCCCTGGGGAAGGCACAGGCTCCAGACAAGCCCCCAAAAGAGCTGACTTCTGCCTATGTCTGGGGCAGTTGCAGCCTGAAAAGTCCTGCCTCTGTATCCAGAGGCAGTCAAGGCTTTGTAGATACACAGCCACAAAAACCTCTGTTTCTTTCTTTTTTTTTTCCCCCTTTTTCTGTCAGTCCTACCCCCTTGGTGCCGGAGCGAAAATGAGTAACCTCCGTTTTGATCAGGTTCATCTAAGGTGGGGGCCTATTTTTAGTAGTCAGAATTTGTTAATTAGTTCCACAATTGGCATTTGATTGTGCCCAGTCCCTGCTGCTGGTAAAGTCCTTTCCTTTCCCCTCTGGGAAGTGGCCTGTGGGGGAGGGGCACTGGCCACTGCAGCCGCTTTGGGAACTCATGGTTCTGGGGGGGGTGCCCGCAGCCAGTCCAGCTGGTCCAGACTGGGGTATGCTGTGTGTCTGGTCACTGACGTGGCCCGAGGAGCTGTTCTGTACTGTTTCTGGTTATTTAGTAGTTCCGGAGGACGGACTAAAACATGCACGTTGTTAAGCCGCCATCTTGACCCAAAAGTCCATCTCTCTCTTTTTTTTCCTTCTTTTTATTACTTTTTCTGGAGTGGTGAAAATGTATGGAAAACAATGACTGCTACCTCGCCACATAGCCTGCGGCCTGCGGCAGCCTTCCCGGCTGCTCCGAGCGCCCGGAGCACCCAGGCCTGCAGCAGCCGGGGCTGGCGGCGGCAGGAAGTGCAAGCGGCGCCTCTGCGCTCCGCACTGCTCACATGGACTTAGATGCGTATCTCTTAAGAATACAAATGCAAAAATCCTTGATAAACTACTGGCAGATCAAAACCAACAATATATAAAATATTTATACACTATGACTACACGGATTTGTCCCAGTAATTCCTGGGTGGTTTATCATCCAAAAGTCAATTCTCGTAATGCACTATATCAATAGATTAAAAACAAAAGTCACATGATAATTTTAATAGGGATGCAAACAGCATTTGACAAAATCTAACAACTTTTCATTATAAAAATTCAATAAATTAGGAATAGAAAGGAAATTCAACCTGAAAAAGAGGTTCTATAGAACCAAAGCCAACACTACACTTTATGGTGAAAAACTGGATGCTTTCCCACTAAGATCAGGAATAAGACAAAGATATCTGTGCTAACCCCTTCTATTCAACATTGTACTGGAATTTTAGTAAGTACAATGAGGCAACAAACAGTAAAAAAGACATCTAGATTGGAAGGAAGAAATAAAAGTATCTGTGTTCCCGGATGACATGATCTTGAATATAGAAAGTCCTAAAGAATACACTCAAAAATCAATTAGAACTGAGAAACCAGTTCAGTAAGGATGCAGGATGCAAGATTAATATACAAAGCTCAGTTTCTTCCTGTATACTTGCATTGAAAAATCTGACAATGAAATGAAGAAAACAATTCCATTTACAATAGCATAAAAAAGAGCAAAATATTTAAGAATAAATTTAACAATAGTGCAAAATTTATTCTCTGAAAACTAAAATTGTTGAAAGAAATTATCGAAGATCTAAATAAATAGAAAAATATCTCATGTTCATGGATTGAAAGACTTAATAGTAAGATGATAATATTTCCCAAATTAATTTACAGATTCAAGACAATCTCTATTAGAATCCTAGGGCTTCTTTGTAGAAATTTACAAGCTGGTTCTAGAATCCACAAGGAGTTTCCAGGGACCTAGAGTAGCCAAAAACAATCTTGAAACAGAAGAGCAAAGTTGGAGAACTCATATTTCCTGTTTTCGCAACTTACTATAGAGCAAGAGTACTCAAGACAGTATGTATTGGAAAAAAGATAGACATATAAATCAATGGAATAGAATTGAGAGTTGAGAAATAAAGCCATATTTCTTGGTCAAAAAAATTTCAACAAAGTTGCCAAGTCCATTCCTTGGGGAAAATAATCTTTTCAACAATTGGTGTTTGGACATTGGACAGTCACATGCCAAAGAATGAATCTGGCCCCCTACCTCACACAGTACAAAATTTAACTCGAAGTGAATCAAAGACCTAAATGAAAGAGCTAAAATTATAAATCTTTTAGAAGAAAACTTAGAAGTAAATCATCATGACCCCAGATTTGGTAACAAATTCCTAGATATGACACCAAAAACACAAGCCAAAAAAAAAAAAAATTAGGTAAATTGGACCTCACCAAAATTAAAACTTTTATGCATCAAAGAATACTACCAAGAAAGTGAAAGAAAATCATAGGAGTGGAAAAAATATTCACCCTCAAATTTCTGATAAGGAACTTCTATCTAGAATATATAAAGAACCCTTACTGCTCAATTTTAAATGTCAAATAACCCAACTAAAAAGTGGACGAATGATTTAAGTAAACATTCTCCAAAGAAGATACACAAATAGTTAATAAACACATGACAAATGCTTGATATCATCAGATATCAGGAAAATGCAAATCCGAACCACCGTGAATACCAGTCCATACCCACCAGGATGGCTACAATAAAGGTCAGGTAACAGGAAATGCTAGTGAGGGTGTAAAACAAAAACACAACTCTCATACACTACTGATGAGAATGTAAAATGGTGCAGTCGCATTGGAAAATGTCTGGTGTTTCCTTAAGTGATTAAGCATAGAGTGACTATATGACTTGGCATTCCATTCCTAGGAATCTACCCAAAATAAATGAAAACATGTGCACACAAAATGTGTATTGAAACATTTATAGCAGCATTATTCACAATAGCCAAAGAGTAGAAAGAACCTAAGTGTCCATCAACAGATGAATGGATAAAAAATGTGTGGTATATCCACAAAATAATATTACTTTGCCATAAAAAAGGAATGAATAATGGATGAACCTTGAAAATATTACGCTGAATGAAAGAAGTCATTCACAAAAGGGCCACAGGTTATTTGATTCCATTTATATGAAATGTCTGGAACGGGCACATTTATAGAAATTAAAAGTAGGTTAGCGGTTGTGTAGGGTTTGGGGGCTAGGGGATAAGGTAGTGTTTTGGTTTGCTAAAGCTGCCGGAATGCAATATACTAGAAATGGATTGCCTTTTACCAAGTTACAAGTTACAATTCTAAGGCTGTGAAACAGTCCAAATTAAGGTACCAACAAAGGATACCTTATCAGAGGAAGGGCTGCTGGCATCTGGGATTCCTCTGTCACAGGAAAGGCACATGGTAACATCTGCAGGTCCTCTCCAAAATGTCTTTGTGAGCGTTTTCTTTCTCTCTTCGTTTCTCTCAGCTCCCAGCTCTCTCCAAGATGTCTCCCCTTTAGAGGGACTCCAGTAAGCAGATTAAGACCCACTTTGAATAGGTGGGGTCCTATCTCCATGGAAACAACCTAATCAAAATGTCCCACAAGAGGGCTGCCCTGCACAAGGTTGGATTAAAAGAGCCTGGTTTTTTCTGGGGTACACAGCAGTTTCAAATCAGCACAGGTGATGATAGCTAAAAAGTATAGGGTGTCTTTTTGATGTGATAAAATCTTCAAAAATTAACTGTGGTGATAGTTGTACATATATGTGAATATACAAAAACCCACTGAATTATACACTGTAAATGGGTTGTATGGTATGTGAATTATATCCTTACCTTTCCCTCCCCACCTCTCCAAAATGATGACCTTTGTGAGACACTTCCCTTTAAGGGGACTGTGGATGAGGCAAGTGTACTGGGGTTTCCTGAGAGAGGGATATGAGAGTGGGCAGAAACTTGCATTTTCTGTTCATAAACTCAGCAAATACTCATGCTGCCTGTTCATTGAAACAGTACTTACAATTTCTTTAAAAAGGAGGAACAAATGAAGTTAGTTTAAAAAATTACAGTATAGTATACGTGGAATTTTCTGCTACTTTTAATATCATATTGAGAAATTTTTTAGTCACAATGAACTATTCTTAGTTAAATTTAACAAAATGGACTACAAGATGGTGTAAAGAGTATGATTCACTTAAAATAGTATATATATATATATTTCTGTGTATACATATACATCCATGAAAATACATTTATGAAAATATTGAGTGCTTTTTATTGATATTGGGGTTATAGATAGCTCAAAAGTTTCATCCATTTTAAAAATTAGAATAATTTATGTGTTGGAAAAATTGAAATAACAAAGAAGCATATACAATAAAAATCACTGCCCTCATCTTCAACAAATCCCAAATCATAGAAGTAACTTAGTATTGACAGTTTGGTGTGTTTCTTTCTGTTTTTTCTTTCTCATACATATATGCATATAATATTTTTGAGCTGCTAAATGGGTTGTATTATTCATGTGGTATTGCAACTTAACTTTTTCTCTCCTAACAATTTGTCATGTACATCTTTGCAAGCTAGCACATATAAATATTCCTCATTATTTTTAATAGCACCATAGCATTGCATTGTATGGCTATGCATAATTTATTTAATAAGTGACCTATTGATGGACATTTAGGCTTTTTCTTGGTTTTCACTATTGTAAACAATGATAGAGTACAAGCAGGATCCCCAATAGGCCTCTTTATTAACTTAATGAGAAAATCAGCAGCAGCAACAACAAAAAACTCTATAAAAGCAGAAATAACAACTCCTACCACCACCACTGCATTATGGCAGCAAATTCCACACCAGCGAAGGGACGGTACCTATTGGCACAGACTTTGGAAAGCACTGAACAGTGCCAGGGACAAGATTCTGGGGCTTACTATGTGGCTCTTGGCTCCCCTGTCCCCCACCAAAAGAAAGCATTTGGTTGAGGGAGGAGGAAGGAAATGGTGCGTGAGAAACATTCTGGAAATTCTCACCAGTGTTCTTGAATCTGGAGAGAAGCAGGTGATGAGGTCCTGTCGTCAGCCCAGAGGAGAAGTGAGAGGAGGGGTCTTGGCTGCAATAGATGAAAGTGACTCACGAGAGATTAGAAAAAATCTGGCGACAGGTCTCGCCACTTACCGTTTTGTTTTGCTTGGCTGGGAGGAAGACAAAAAGAAATGATCCTGCCCAAAACTAATAACCTCCAACAACAAACAGGGATCCTGAATAGGAAAAAAAATTAGCAAAATCATGCAAAATTACAGTAAGAGCTAAGAGTCTGAAGAGAAGGATACATGAAAAGCCTCATTTCAGGTGTTCCTCCCTACTGTAGATTGATAATTATGTAACAGAAAACTACAGATTCCATTGTTTTCAATACTCTCTACCTTTAAAAGAAATGGAGTAACTCTAAGCAGAGGGGAAATACAGCGGTGGGGAATAAATATCTAGAGCTAAATTTCAGTGCATTGAGAAATTCATCTGAACTGAGAAATAATCCAACATCAGAGAGCATGCCTGCAGGAAGAGGGGCACCTGGACTAACCCAGAAAGCACCAGCATGATAACAGCACCAGAGAAACTAAGGCACATGCAAATAGCATCATTCTCCACAAAAATCTAGCTAATGACTCCTTCCCAACAACAGAGACACAGAGCACAAGCTATTAAAACCCACTTGTCAAACTGAAGTTCTGAGGGGAACATGCAACAAGGCTCAGTTTAAATAGGAAGGGGATCAGAGAAATTCTGCTTTGAATGATTCTATTTTCTCAGTAAATTAAAATACAAGATTACACATTGAGTGTGAAGAGTAGAAAGAGGGTGTTGGAAGTTTAAGGAGAGAGTGTGTATTGCTTAAGGTTTTATTTTTCTATGAGTAGCTGATACTCAAAATAACAGTGGCTTAAATAAGTTAGAAGTTTAGGAGTGTGCCGTCCAGGCCCTTACCCAGGAAGTTCTTAGGGACCAAGGCACTCTCCATTCCCGAGATATGGTCCTCATCTTTGTGGCCTGAAATGAACACTTCCATGTTCCAAGAAATAGAATGAAGAAGAAAGAAGAAAGGGAAAGCTGTATGTGTGTCTGAAGTCTTTTAAAAAAAGGTTTCCAAAAGTTTCCACGTGGAAATTCCACAAAAATTCCATTGGTCAAAACTTGGCCAAAGTGTACCCTTAGTTGCAAGAAAAACTGGGAAATTCTGGGCAGCCATATATCCAACCAAAGATTTTATTACTAAGGAAGGAGTATAGATATTGTGGAATGACTGTCAGTCTGTGCTAAGATGTGAAATAGTCATCTTGTAGGGTAGGATTTTTGAGTACCATGTCCTGCTGCTTCATAGTGGGAGAAAGGTAGAGAGAAATTGGGGCTTTGCCAGATTGCTTAGGTTTGCTAAAGCTGCTGAAATGCAACATACCAGAAATGGATTGGCTTCAAACAATAGGGATTTATTAGCTTACAGGTTACAATTCTAAGGCCATGAAAATGTCCAAATAGAGGGATCAGTAGGAGGATACCTTCTTTGAAGACTGGCTACTGGCACCTGGAACACCTCTGCCACATGGGAAGGACATGGTCAGTGTCTGTTGGCCCTTCTCTCTTGGGTTTTGTTGATTTTAGCTTCTGGCTTCAGTAGCCCTCTCAGCTTCTGAGGCTGTGTCCTTGTCTCTCACTTTCACTGGAACTTCTCCGTGAGCTTCTCTTCATTTTCTTTCTCTTAAAGGACTCCAGCACAAGGATTAAGACCCACCTTGAATGGGGTGGGTCACATCTCAATTGAAATAACATAACCAAAAGGTCCATTTACAACAGGTCTGCACCCATAGGAATGGACTAAAAGATGATGGCCTTTTTCTGGGGCATTTTACAGCTTTAAACTAACACACAGGTGAACGTAACAGAGCAAGGAGTTGCGGCTGCATGCAAGGGAGAGATTGCAGTGATGGAATTTGGAATCTAAGGTGGGCAATGAGGGAAGATAGGGAAAATAGGGTAAGTTTAGAGATTAAAACATAAGAAGCCAATGTATAAACGTTCTTGGTGGGGCTTGACTAATTTTGGGGTAGAAGTGCTAGAGTGAGTGAGTGGAAATATTAGTTGCTGCTCTGAGAGGTGGCAGGTGATGCTGATGTTGGTAATGACAAAATATAGGGTACAATCTCTGGGTCAGAAGGCTGAGGAAAACTGGAGGAAAAGGTCATGGGAGGTGAGTAGTAGTTGTATCCCTGTGGATGAGGAGGTGGCCAAGAACAACGACAAGGAGAGTTAAGGGACTACTCCACTGAAGTGATAGGGTGGTCGATAGGTGACTGCAGCAGGGGCTAACAGATGTGGGCTTCAAAGAGGTTGGGATTTTAAGGTACAATGGAAGAGAATGGCCTGGAAGCAGCAATGAAAAACAAGAGGACACCTGCCCTGCTGCAGACGTTGTGGTATGTGAGTAGTCACACACAAATAATGAACATCTGGAGGGGCTCCTGGGGAAGTAGTGTCTCAGGGGGATAGTCAGGATTCAGGACACAAGAAGATGATGGGAACATTGGGAGATAAGTTTGAGTGTCCTCACTAGGGGATTTCGCTACTGATAACATGAATTCCAGAAAGTACAGTGGAAGAGTTTTATGAGTATGGAGAGGAGGGAGATTGATAGCTTTTGGATTTGAACATTTTCATGTGGGGAAATGAATTGGGTAGGAAGGGAGGTAAACAGGGCTATAGGGCCCAATGGGATAAGTCCTATATGTCTTTAAGGGAAGGTACGCAATCAATTCTACATATAGCCTCCCTGGGAGATTGTTCTCTCAGGCAATATCATCACGACAGGGTGGGGTGTCTTTGCAGGGACATGAGGAACTTGAACCTCTGAGGGTCATGTCACAGCTATGGGCGTGCTGTTCAACAGTGAGTAGACCCAACTTGGAGGCCTGGAGCTCTGGCCCCTGGAACTCTGGAGATACCCCGTATACAGATCAGGGGATGGTCTCACTGCACAGGGGGAGCTGAAGCAGGATAATCCTTCTTGAGGTCATCTTGGTAGATGCAGAATGACAACACATTTGACAAAATTCAACACCTATTCCTGATTTAAATTCAGAACAGATGGATACTTCCTTCACAAAAAATTAAAGCCAGCATCATGCTTCAAAGTTTAAAAATCATTCTCATTAAAGTCAGGAACAAAGGACGCCCACTCTTACCACTATTATTCAACATTGATTTGGAGACAATGGTATACACTTTGGAAAAAAGACAAACATATTGGAAAGGAAGTTGCAAAATAACTATTTTTAGATATGAATGCCAACCTGAAAAACCAAAAGAAGCACTTAAAAAACGATTAGCAACTATAAGGAATCTAGTAAAACAGCTGGTTACAAAGTTTGGAATATAAAAATCAATATCTATCTTTTGGAGAAAAACCATCCACAATAACCAAGATTTTAAAAAATCTGTAAATAAATACAGCAAGAGATGCATAGGGCCTATCTGAAGAAAAATGTAAAGCTCTAAAACAAAAGTTGAATAAATAGAAAGATATACTGATCTTGGATAAAATGATAAAACTTTGTAATTACATCAATTTTCCCAAATGTAATCCATAAATTCACTATGATCCCATCAAAACACAAACAAGATTTTTAGGAGGAATTTGACAAAATAATATTAATGTTCATCTCAAATACCTGGGAAAAATGTAAAAAAGAAGAGTGATAAATGATACTGTCAGAAATTAAAAGGCACTATGATGCTAAAGTTATGTAAACATTTTGGGGCTAGTGCGGGAATAGAAAAAAATAGATTCCAAGAAAAAACCCAAATAAGTATGGGAATTTATAATACGATAAAGTGGCATTTCATTTACGTCGTGGTGGATTATGAAAATAAATAGAGTTGGGGCCTCTGGTGAGTCATTTTGGGGAAAAAAAACGAGAACTCTACCTGTGTGTCTACAAACTGGTGGCCTGCTGTTTAGCTAAACCTCTGTTTAGCCTGGAATATAACAGTAGAAGTGTGCATTCCTTTCTGACCTTTTAGCTCTGCAAGATTTTATAGTAATATCTATATATTTAAAAACAGGTACTCAGGAAAACCTCTTTGACTTGGTGATTTTTGAACTTAACTGCTGGGAGAGGAAGTAGGAGGCACTGGATAATTGAGGTGGGATCAAACTTGGCAGTTCCAGGAAGAAAAGGAGGGTTCTGTGTCTAGGGCGCAGTGAATGAACACAAGAGGAGTGGGAGACCTTCTAGATCTAAGAGGCAGGGGCACCCGATCATATAGGGCATGGCAAAGAGTTTGGATTTTATTCTTAAGAGCCATGAGAAGACGTTTTAGTTTGCAAGCTGCCAGAATGCAATATATCAGAAACAGAATGGCTTTTTAAAAGAGGAATTTATTAAGTTGCAAGTTTACAGTTCTAAGGCCATGAAAATGTCCCAATTAAAGCAAGTCTATAAAAATGTTCAAACTAAGGTACGAACAAGAGGTTACCTTCACGCAAGAAAGGCCAATGACGTTCAGGGTGTCTCTCAACTGGAAAGGCACATGGCCAACATGACAATGTCTGCTAGCTTCCTCTCCCGGCTTCTTGTTTCATGAAGCTCCCCTGGGGACGTTTTCCTTCTTCGTCTCCAGAAGTCTCTGGCTGTGTGGGCTCTTGTGGTTCTGGTAACTCTGGTGGCTCTGAAGCTTTTTCCAAAATGGTTCCCTCTTAAAGGGCTCCAGTAAGCAACCCCACCTTGAATGGGTGGAGACATATCTCCAAGGAAACAATCTAATCAAATGTTACCACCCACAAGTGGGTGGGTTGCATCTCCATGGAAATAATCAAAAGATCCCATCCAGCAATATTGAATGGGGATTAAAGAACTTGGCTTTTCTGGGGTACAGAACAGATTCAAACAAGCATAGAAGACATTGCAGGCTTTAAGCTGGTAGGATAGGGTGATATGATCTGATTTGTATATTAAAAGGGATTACTGTGCCCATGACATGAGCTAAAGAGCAGTGACTTCCTTTAAGGGACTTGTGTTCTCTGTCCAGTTTACCACCTCAGCCCTCCCAGTTCCACTCATACATGCCACCTGCCTGACTTTTCTAATAACATTCGTGTCTGCAACCCTGTCTTACAACAAAATAAATTCCAAAAAGAATAAAAGAAATAAAATATTCAAACACAAAAATTACAGTCAGAAGAAAACATGGGTAAATATTTTACTCTTGAAGTCAGAAAGGTCTTTCTAAGTGTGGCACTCTAACAACAGTCAACATTGTTTCTAAATGCTGTAGAAACTCTGGAAATGGTAAGGGGGCAATAAAGGAAAAGCAAGAGAAAGTTTAACGGAGGAGGTGGGAATTAACTTCTTGGCGTTTGTATAAGACTAAAAAATACCTGTTTTTTTTAGTATACATATTACAATGTGCCAGGCCCTGGAAATCATCTTAATCTACCTACCCATCTCTCTCTCTCTCTCTCTCTCTCTCTCTCTCTCTCTCTCTCTCTCTCTCTCTCTATCTATCTATCTATCTCTCTGTCTTTCTGTCTATCTGTCTACCTACCTATCTATCACTTATGTTACCGTGTTTATTCTCACAACACTATCCTTTTACAAACAAACTGGAGTCCTGAGTAGTTACGTTACTTGTTCAAAGTCACACGTTGGTAAATGGAGGAACTGAATTTGCTCTTAGGCCATCCTGCTAGATGTCCTATGTTCATTCCTCCAGACCCTCTCTCCACCCCCTTCACCCTGCTTTGTACCTGGGGACGCTGTTAGGAACTTCATCAGTGAGCAACCTTGCCTTCTGCTTCCTGCTGGGTTTTACCAATGGGAGGTGCTGGAAGGTGGGTACTGAGGTCTTATATTTATTCCCCCAGCTCCCTTCCCACTGCGTTGCCCCAGTATGGCTGCACTCTTCCGGAAGCCTCAATGCCTGCCTGGTTCTGGTCTTTCGGTTTTTCCCTATGTTCGCTCTCTAGTTTTCCTCCTCCAGCCCCCCTGTCCTAAGGGTGGCAATGGCTCCCTGGTGCTGCTTGTCACTATCTCTTGTTAGATTCCCTTAAGGCTGCCACACTTTTGTAAATAGTCTATTTTAAATATTAAATTTGCCACCAATTATCTTGTTCTCAGTGTGCCTTCTATTGTCTGCTGGGACCGTGGTGGATCCAAGCCCAGGTCCAAAGTCCAGGCTTCTTTGAAGCAGGGGTCACTATGTGAGCACAGGAGGTGGGAATGAGTCAGATCATCTGAAAGAGGAGAGGGTGGGCAAACATCAGGAGAAAGGTTGGAAAGGTATTTGGGACACAGACTGAAGAGTATAAATTGCAAGGCTGAGATGTTCCAAGATTTCCTAGTTTTCCAATGACCATAGCCAGCTAAGTAGTCACTAGCAGGTGTGGCAGAGTCCCAAGAGGCCATGCTGGCCTGGGAGGAAGGAATCATGTGTGCGTATGTTTAGGGATGGGGTGAGGATGTGGGGTAGAGGGTATTGCTGGAGTTGGAGGGGATGAGAGCAGAAAAACCTTCCCAAGAACATGCATCCTTTATCTTCTTGTGCATTCCCTGGGCTATTCAGCAAGGTCTTTCACACTGCCTCCCCCAGGCCCCTTCAACCTTTCTGCTCTGGCTGTGACATTCCAGAAAATTTCAGCTTAAAGATTGATGGCTTCATAACCTGCCCATAATCCTTGTGCTAATGCTGTCACATCCATGAATCATCAATGCCACATGGCTCCACTCCCACCAAAGAGGGCCCGAAGGACACTCCTGAGTGGGGGTGGGCCCTGGAACCACTCCTGCTTATAGGACCAGGGGCTGTGACCATGAGCAAGGAGTCTGAGGAGCTGCCAGCAGGTGAAGGTGCTTTCTGAGTGGAGAGAAGCTGGGAGCTCTGAAACTTCTGCCAGAAAAGCTGCAGAAGGTTTCATTCAAGGGCTCAAATCTGCCTGTCTTTTCTATAAATGTCTCTGGTGTTAATTTGATCATCGTTATAAACAACAATAATGGTTTTGATTTATGAAGTCAGGTACATAGGTTGATTCAGGCTTTACATGCATGTTCAAGTTTAATCTTCCTGGCAGAATGCAAGCTGGATCATTTATCCCCATTTTGCAGTTGGGGAAACTGAAGCTCTGTGGTTGACCAGCCAGCGATTCCAACATGGTACTGATTCCAAAGCCTGAACTCTTTCTAATTTACCTTTGTAGCAATAACAGGGAACATCATGCTGTAGAGAATCCTGTCCTGGTTTGCTAGCCACCAGAATGCAACACATTCGGATTGCAACACCAAGACGGATTGGCTTTCAATAAAAGGGGATTTGTTTAGTTAACATATAGTTTTTCAGAGGAAAGGCAGCTAAATTTCAACTGAGGTTCTTTCTTACATGGGAAGGCACAGGCAGATCTCTGCTGGCCTTCTCTCCAGGCCTCTGGGTTCCAACAACTTTCCCAGGGGTGATTCCTTTCTGCATCTCCAAAGGCCTGGCCTGACCTGCAAGTGCTGAAATGAGGTATGCTGAGCTGCTTGGGCTGTGCTACATTGAGCTCTCTCATTTAAGCACCAGACAATTAAATCAAACATCATCCATTGCAACAGGCATGCCTCTTAGCTGACTGCAGATGTAATCAGCAACAGATGAGGTTCACATGCCATTGGCTCATGTGCACAGCAGTAGAACTAGGCACCTTCACCTGGTCAAGTTGACGCCTAAATCTAACTACCACAAATCCCTTTCCTTCCAAAATGAAGCATCATTTCTTCAGTGACTTCCAGTGACCCTTTCATTTTCTGAGGGGGCTTCCCAGCCTGGGTCTCCTTTGCCCCCTGCTCAGGCTGCCCTGCCTGCTGTACTCAGCCAATTTCTCACCCAGAATCCTATGAGATCTCCAGCCACAGGAACACCAAGAGATTAAATCTCTGCCAAGAGCTGGAGAGGGATTTGGAGGTAGAGAGGGTCTTCTTTTGGGGAATGAGGACAAAGGAAGAAAAGCAGTGAGTTGACCTGCCCTTTGCTGCTCTGAAGGAGAATTAGTGCCCTAAAGGCTTTGGGGCCTGGCTAACTCCTTGGCATCTCCATTTTATGGAAGAGGGTTTGCAACAGCAGCTCATCTAAGCATATAGATTCCTATCAGTGATAGCACCTTGTAAGCACTGTACTGTTGTCTAGGCTGACGGGGTGCCAGACAGCCCTCCTGCAGGGGAATCTCACAAGGAAGAAGGCCTGGTTCCACCAACAGACTCAGTGTTTGTCCCCACCTGAAATTTGGGGGCATTCCATATCCCAGAAGCTAGAAATCAATCCCAGCACAACAGAGAGGAAACCAGTTGGTTGAAGCCGAGAAGGCCCCACATAGAGATTTACAGAGCTGGGGAGGGAGGGAGGGGAAGATTAATAGGAACTAATTCAGTCACACTTAAAGTCTTCCCAATAAGAGGTTTAATCTAGATTGAATAAAGTAGGATCTGTGCATTTGCTGGTATCTGGAAAACTCCTGATGAAATTTTGTGATAGTTGTCGATCATCCAGTTCTCTTATAGCCATCATATCTCCAGTCTTGTGGATTATTGTTGCAGTGTCAGAGTCTGTACCAGGTTTTGCATTTGATGACAACACTGGATAGCGCAGGAAGCATCATATTTGAATACAAGTGACAGATTCAAGTATAATACCACTTTTTACTCCTCATTCACCATTCATTCAAGAAACATTTAATAAGCAACTCTTATGGGCCAGGCACTGTGGTAGACCCTCTTGGGGTCACAGTCATAAATATAATCTCTACATCCTCATGTGTTCTTGGTGTAAACAAAAGACAGACTTATAAATGATGAAATCACCACTCAGAGTAGCAAGTGCTCTAGGAAATACTTGAGCAATTTGTTTGCGGAAACACAGAAGAAGGGACACTTAATTCAGGAACGGGATGGAGATGCTGATGGGAAAGGGATTCTCAGAGGAGGTGAAATTTTGAAGGATGAGCAGGATTTTCCAGGAACACTCAGATTGCTTTTATTACCCTTTTATTAAGGCCCCCAATGCTGAGTGACTCTCCCAAGGATCCAGGAGAGTGGCATGTCCAGTCCTCGAACCTTGGACACCTGACTTTAGAAGCCACCTCCTTCTATGATTCCATCCTTACCATTTCTAGTCCCTAGAGCCCTCAAGGTGGAGGATCTTTCTATTGGGGACTGGGAAGGAAGCACACAGAGAAGGCTACGTTCTGAATGCCACTTGGTAGTGACAGAAGCTGCATCCCAGGAAGCTTCTTCCGGCCTCTGGACATGACCTAGGCGGGGCTCTGGCGCATGGGGGTGACCAACAGCATCCTCCTGCCGCTGCCCGGCTGCATTTTTCCCTCTAACAACTGAACTGATTAGAAGGAAACTTTGACTTGATTAGTGATCATTGTCTCAGAGCAGCCGTGGCTCTAAGCCTATTCATTTAGGGGAAGGGGAGGGATGTTTTGAAAGAACAACCAGCATGCATCATGTCGCCCCAGTGAAACGAAGCCTCATCTCAGCCCCTCTCCACATCTGCTCCTTCTAAAGCGGTGGCAGCGTTCCTCGGGAGAGGGCTGGGCAGGCAGGCAGGGCCGGCTTCTCCCGAAACCACCCCTGCCTGCTGAGAGGCTCCGAAATCATGTGCATCTTGAGTTGTGGCAAGCACTCCCCATGCTCATCTACTTGATCTAGCCACAGAAGCCAGGCCCGCCCCTGTGCTAATAGCACCTCAATTATCTGCAGAGATGAGGTACACAGGGCCCATGCTCTCAGGCTGTAGGCCGGCTGACTAGGAGTCCAGGCCTGGACAATTTATGAACCTGTGGGACATTGGGAAATTGGGCTTCTCTGAACCTCAGTTTCCTCATCTGTAAAATGAGAACAATAATAGTACTTACCGTAAGATATTGAGAGGCCCAAATGAGATCATGTGAATAAAGTGCTTAGCTCGGTTCCTGGCATGAGAACAGTGTTATGTGTCCATGATGGTTGTTGCCATTAATTATGGAAATCCCATCTTGGCTACTTAGGATATGAGTGGCCTTGGGAAAAACTCCTTCGTCTCTAGGCTGTACTCCCGTCCTTGGTAAGAGAGAGATGGTACTTAGCTCATGAAACTATAGTGCAGATGAGAGAAGACAACGTGTGTGAAACATTCTGTACCAGCAGAGCGTGAACTGAGCAGGGCTTCCATGGTTCTGATGCTGAGTTGTGTGGGACACACTCAGGCCAAACCCAAAGCTCGCGCCCCGAGGACGTGGGTCCCATAGTGGTATTGAATGTGGAGATTTTAAGGGAGACATCATCTCTCTCCGGGGGAGGTTCAGACCAAAGGGACAGAAATAAAACACTTAAAAGCTCAAGGACCTCAAAAGTCCAGTGCAAATGAGCAGGGCCAAGCCCAGTGTTCAAATTGCTGAAGGGACCCCCACGTGAAGGTGAGAGCAGTGCAGGAAAGGGTTGGTCAGGGGCTTAGAGGGGAGGATTAACAGATACAGAAAAAGGGCGTTCCTGGGGTGGATAGGAGAGGAAGGCGTGAACATTGATTGAGTGCCTTCGAGTCAGGTGAGTGTAGAGTCCACACCTATCTACTCTCTCACCCCCCAACAGGGCTTTGAAGGGCAGCGAAGGGCGGTGTGCAGAAGCTCACGTTCACACAACCAGCAGCAGGGGGAGCTGGGATCCAGTCTGCCTCCCAAACCCATGGTCTTGCCATTCTAAGGCTCCATTTTTTCATTTTGATTTCTTATTCAAAGAAATAAGAAATTTATTTCTTATTTTCTTTTAGGCCTTGCATTTGTGGACCTGAGCTAAGCAGAAAAATAGACAACTTTATCTTTGCAGCTCAGCACCCTGTTTTCATCAGTATTCTATTCTCTCAGCATTTGCAAGGTGCCTGACCCTGAGTAGGTCTGTGGTCAGTAGGTATTTATATTGCAGGGACAATATGACCCCACCCAACACTAGTTGTGTGATGGGTGCCGTCCTTGAAGAGGGCATTTGTGGCATGTTTTCAGAGCATACAGAGATGACATCCTTGCTGTCGGGCTATACATTCCAAGGAGGGGCTGATTCTGACGGAGTGATTCCTAAGGCTGTGGTTGACACCAGGTTTACATTCCTGCTGTGGGCTCCCTTACTTCTCTCCTCTTACCCTCTCCTCTCATTCTCTTGTCTCTTGTCTCTTGTTCTTTTAAGCAGGTGCAGACATTGCCCAGCATCTCAGAGCACTTATTTATTTTTGCTCTAGGGCGAAGCAGAGTTTAAGCTGGGCTATGCTTATTGCCAACCTGGCCTGCAGCCCAGTGAGGTAGAAAAAAGAGCAGATGGGATGTTATGCAAGCCCAGATGCCCACTGGCCTTATGACTAAGACAAGGCATTTAAACTCTGAGTCTTGTTTGAGATTTTTTGGGAAATGGAATGATAATATTTCTCCTCCTTCCTAGATGAACTGTGGAGTCAATGAGACCAAACCAGGCCCAAGGATATGAGGAGGAGAGCGTGGGGTCAAGACCCCTCGATTCATGCTGCAGCTCTGACATTTGACTTTGGCCCAGCCACAACTCTTGAGTCCCAGTTTCCCTAGTTGTAAAAATGAGTATCCTTCAGGCTTGTAGTGAGGATTGGATGTGGTGGTTATGAGAAAGTGCCTTTAAATGGTGTAGCTCTGGTCTCAGCTGTGGTTTGGTCGACAGTGCCCCAAGCTGTCCTCCATTCCAGCCTCTTCCCTTGGGAGGGGATGGCCACTCTCCCAAGGCCATTGATGAAGGTCCCCTTTCTCCCTCACTTTCCCTACAGGGATCTGTCGTGCTTCCTCCCACCAGCTACCTTCCCTGCTAGCCTGACTGCTTCACCCTGGGGGTGCCTGGCTAAGCAGGTCCTGTGTCCGAGAGTCTGACCATGTTGGATTTGTCCGCAAACTCCTGGCTGCCAGGCCGCTGATTTATCTCCTGATGCACTCATTGCCATCTGTTTTTATATTGCTTTCAGCACAAGATAAGTGGCTCCCATACAGTGCTGAGCTTCAGAGATTGCAAAGTTCATGAGTTTGCAGAATTTATGATAAGGCAGAGAATTGTCTTAGTGCATCATTCATGTGCGCAAGGTCCAGAACGAAATGCCATTCCTTCCAGATGTTTCCTTTTTCTCTCTCTTCCTCTCCTCTGGAGGTGGTGCGGTCATCCAGCATCCCTAACACTCTTGTTTCCACCTCCTGAGTGCTTCACTTCCTGACTCATTTTCGCAATGACACAGCAGAGAGCAGCTCTCCACAGGACGAAAGAGAAGGAGGAACAAAGGCAGGGGCGGCTGATCGTGATGCTCCGTGGCCCTCTAAGGGTGGTTGGCCAACAGCCGAGGTATCAGCCTGTGTTTGATGGGTGACAGTGAAAACCATCATCCAGTGTTTCATTTTTCTTCAAGTGTTTTTTTTTCTAAATAATTCTCCACCTACAGTGATGTTATATGTCACACGTTACAAATATGCTCTAAAAAGATCAAAGATGATTGTTTAAAGAATGTACTTTTCAACTTTGTTATTCTCCCATTTTGGAACTTGATTACATCATACCCATCCATCCATTCATTCATTCACTTATTCTTTTTCCCTTTGAATGACATGATCAAAATTCAGGCTTTGGAGACAGATGGTTCTTGTGGGAATCTCAGCCCTTTCGCTTACCAATCGGTTTATCTGGGGCAAGTAATTTAACCAATATAAGCCTCAATTTCTTCATCTGAAAAACGGATGATAGTAGTGTCACCTCCCAAGTTGTAGAGGATTAATAGGTAAGGTATGCAAAGGAATGAATAGCATAGTTCCTGGAAACAGAGTAAGCACTTATTCTTAATTGCTAAAAATAACGTATTAGCTGTTATCAATTGTGTCAGGTACATGGGTACTGCGGTGGGTTGAATCGTGTACCCCAGTCTGGACATTTGTTGATCTTGGTCAGCATTCCTGTGGGTCTGAGCCTATTGTAAAGGGGATCTTTTGAAGATGTCATTTAAAATGAAGGTGTGGCCCAACTGAATGAGGGAAGGACTTAATCCAGACTGCTGGAGTCCTTTATAAGCAGAAGAAATTTAGACAGAGAGAGAGAGAGAGAGAGAAAGAGAGAGAGAGAGAGAGAGAGAGAGAGAGAGAGAGAGAGAGAGAGAGAGAGAAAGAGAGAGAGCCATGAGTAGGAGCTGGAAGCCAGAAGTCAGCTTAACCTAGAAGAGAAAAGAGAAGATATTAACATGTCCATTCCCGTGTGAAGATGAAAGCCACATTGGGGCATAAAAATATCTGGCAGCCCCCTCCAGTATGTTACAGACACGTCAGTTTTGGACTTCTTCTAGCCTTAAAACCATGAGCCAATAAATTTCCCATTGTTTAAGTCAACCTTTATTTGTCCTGCTTTTGTCATAGCAGCTCAGGAAAACTAAGACAATTTTATAAACCAAAGGGACCTGGATCTGTTCTCCAGGAGTTTTTGATCAGTGGGTGAGGTATAGAGAATAGAGAGCTATGGCGAGGGGTTGAAGAAGGGGAGCACTTCTGTATTCCAGGTGGAAGAATAGAAGAGGCTTCATAGGATGTGACTTTGGGGCTGACCCACCAGAGCAGGAGGCAGTCAGATGAAGAGGGTGGGAGAGAGCATCCTAAGAAAGAGAGACAGTATGTGCAAAGTCTCAGGGGTAGCAGAGCACATGGCTCATTCTAGAACTGTGTGTGGTTGAGTTTGGTCAGGGGAAAGAGATCATGTAGAAAGTGTGGAAAATAATATGGAGAGGATGCAAGGGTCAAGTTACAAGGTCAAGTCTCATGTGCCATGCTAAGAGACTTGCACTAAACCCATGGTGAGCCACCAGAAGCATTCATATAGTTAGGTTAAACTACTATTGATTGAATGCCTCCTATGTACCACTATTGAAATATACTATACATATATTACTCTCTCAATTATATCTCATGGAAGCTCTCTAAGATGGCGCTTATCTCATTTTATGGATTAAAACCCTAAACAGAGATCCTTCAACCAGTGGTAGAGTTGGGGTTTTTCTGTACGTCTTTCTGGCACTAAAGCCCTTTGCTACTATTCTATGCCACCTCCTACCTGGGTTAATCTGCCCCTTCAAGGCAATAAGCACCTGATGTCTGATAGCAGAATTCCGTGAGTCAGGAGAGGCTGCAATCTGGGATGCCTGGAATAGGATGGCCTCTGGGTCAGGATGATATGCTCTGCATGCTCACCAAGCAGGGCACTGCCTGGCAAGAAGTTGGCAGTGGTGGGAGCAAGTGCAGGTTGAAGAGTCAGGTGTTTCCAAACATGGGAAGTGGTATTTGCAAGGCATTTGAGGTATTTGTAAGCTCTGGTAAGCAAGCAAAGTTTTAGGAACCCCCGCCTCCAAGAACTTAGTTGGGTTTTGAATTAAAGAATTTGTTCTGAAACATGCACCTTGTGTGCAGACATAGCTTCCTGGACTTCCTGGCCCACTCATACATCATTCCTTTCTTTGTCTTGACATCCCCAGACATCTGTTCAGGCTGTTACTTCTACCATTAGATCCTTAACTGGTTTTTTTGACTCAAAGCAATCTGTCCTCCTATTTGGTTTTTTCCTCCTGACTACAGATTTTTTCCTCTGTCCCAGAAATTCCCCGGGTATAACATTGCTATGACTTACATAACCTGGCCCTCGGGACTCTCCTACTTGTGCTCACCTCCATGGGGTACACCTCATAGAGCCTGCCTCTTCCAGGTGGGCAGCAACATGACAAAGTCAAGTGACACTGTGACAGAGAAACCAGAGTCAAGTCCAGAGACCAGGGGGGAAAGGGGGTAAGAGGCAAGAAATCAGAAAGGGCATTTCTGAACAGGGCCAGAGGCAGAGTCTGATGGCCAACACTGGGACCCACACATCTGGGTCTGGTGGAAGCAAGCCCGCCAAGGGGTAGGCTCCTCTTCCCCACTGCCCAGGTCTGAACCTGACCTTGGTGAACAAGGGTAGAGGAAGAGTCTAGGGCAGAGACCAGACACGAAGTCATCACAGACATGAAAATCTTTTCATCAGTATTATTGCACTGAAGCAAACGCTATTGCCATCATGTTTTTTTTCAGGCCCCCACTTGGTGCCTAAGTGTTCTAGAAACATAGACGCTCAATAAATCCTGTTAGAGTTAATCAAGCAGAGCCCCAGTAATGGTTATTCATCTAGGCAAGAGCCTTAAAAGGATGTCTGTGTGTTTGGGGACAGGGAGGGAGAGAGACAGCTATGGGGACACAGGGGTCCGGAGGGAAAAGGAAGTGAGATGATGCATATTAAGCACCTGTGTGTGCCCTGCCCTGCGCTGGCCCCTCCACACCTTGTTTAACTCAACTCCATGAGGTGCTGCAAGCCTCCCATTTGCTGGAAGAGGAAATGAGGCTCACAGGTGATAAGGACTCACCAAAGTCACACAAAGAGTGAGACCAGAGCCACAATTTGAACTCAGTTCCGTCAAACTCCGAGAGTCACGCTTTCAACCACTGAAATAGCGGCGGTGTCTCAGCTGGCCTGCTTTGCAACATCAGTCTCAGCTTCAGCATTAATTGATATTTCCCAGAGGTATTTACATTTAAATGATGAGCTTTTGAAATAACAAAATTCATCATAACCAAAATGATGGAAGTTTGGCTTCCTAATAGGATTTTTGAATATGGTTTTTTTCTTAGCTTAATGTGTGCTCCATAATATGATATTCACTGGCTCTGTGTGGCTACTAAATACTTAAAATGTGGCTAGCCTGAATTGAGATGTGCTGTGATTTTGAAGACTTGATACCAAAAAAGAAGGTAAATTACCTCATTCCTACTTTTCATATTAATGACGTGTTGAAATGATAATAGTTTGGATATATTTGGCTAACTACCTCATTAAAATGAATTTCATGTTTTTACCTTTATCAGTGTGACTGTTAGAGAAATGTAAGTACGTATGTGGCTTGTATTTGTTGCTTGCATTATATTTCTATTGGACATGCTGCTCTAGGTTACAAAATCCCTTATTTCTTTCATTTAAAACATATTTAGTAATGGTGATGATGTTTTCCTGAGAGCTTGTTATATGCCAGGAATATACATTGTTAATATATAATTGTTATATATTCATATCATTATCCTTATTTTACACATGAAGAAGGTGAGAATTAGGTTAATCAAACCCAAGGTCCAAAAACCAGTACTAGTCAGCACAGCACATGGTTATAACTGAGGACTCTGCACCAGCCGTCTTGAGTTCAAATCTCAGTTCTGCACCTTGCTTTGGGTGACCTTGGGTAAGCTACTTAGTCTGTCTATGCCTCAATTTCCTGTTCTACTTTGGCAATAAAAACAGAACTGACCTAGGCTAGTTAGGAGAATTTAGTAACTTCATACATGTTAAATATTTTTGAAGGTGACTGACATAAAAATAAATGAATATTAGATATTATTTTTTTAACGTGACAGAGCTGGGATCTAAACCTGCATTCCATAACACTCTTTCCACAAGCCCACACTGCCTACTGACCTTTTTCCCTGTGCCACTTACCTCTCTTGATGCTGTGGAATGTATAACATCAACCAGAAATGGGTCTTGCCCTCACAGAGCTTATGGTCTAGGAGAGAAGATTAGAAATAAACATGAAAACAACAATATAAGGTAGAAAGTAGTCAGCAACACATGGCATGAGGGGTGCACAAACAAAGCGCCACCAGAGCTCAGATTAGGACAAGATCACTTTGACTTGGAGGCAAGCAGAGAAGGATTGCTGGAATAGGTGGTATTTGGGCTGTACATAAAAATGCACGGGGTAATGTTAGGCGGTGAGGTGGGTTAGGGCATTCCAACCAAAGGGAACGGCAGGAGCAAAGGTATACAAGTGAGAAAGTGAAGACAATCTTGGGGAAGGGGTAGGAGTGCTCTACCGTTGGAGTGTGCATTTGTGCCAAGCAGTAGGAGATACTGGTCTGGACAGTCAGGTTGGGGCTGGCTCCTGGAGGGCTCGGAATGCCAAACTAAGGAGTCCATCAAGTACCAGCCTTCAGGGCTGCTGCTAGGCATATAGTACCCTACACAAGGGTGCCCAGCTAGGGGAGGGATGGCAAGTGGAGGCTAACCTTCATCTCCCCCTCTTCGTTAAGCCATCCTCCACTCATAAGAAGGACACCTTGTTCTAATTCTTGTAACATGTCTTAGGCTCTCTCCCCTTGCCACCAGTTTGTCCCTTTAACAGGCATCTATGGTGTCATCTCCCCCATCCTAGAGGCAGTGGTCTCCTAGGCCCTGATGCAGTTAAAAGGCTCCTCTCCTGCCCCTTCCACATAGGAAGCCTCCCCAGGAATGGACTCTCACCCCCACCCTCCTGTGACTATAAATGACTATAAATGGTCTCCAGCTGCTCGGGACCATTTCCATACAGGTTGGCATTGCTGATTAACCCCAGGACATCTTGGTGTCATGGCAGGAGGAGCTGCTGGGTCACCTCCCAGAGGCCCAACCTGGTGTTTGTTCAGATAAAAGTTCCCAATGCCTGTGTCTGCTTTGACCCCAACCTTGGCCCTACCCCCTCTCGGGACCAAACAGAAAAATAGTGTCTCAACTGTCATCTCCCAGGGAGCTCGGCTCTCTTAAATTGAGTTACTCACTGCTCCTAACTTCGCCGTCATCATTTCCTTCTGCAGCCTATTAAAACTCTATCCCTGACTAATGTAGCTGAACACACTGCTTCCACCCTGTTTTTCTGCCAGCAGCATCTGCACAAAAAAAAAAATCAGCTTTGTCAGGCACGCTTCTCTTTCCCTCTCACTCCCTCTCCCCGCTCTTCTCCCCTCTCCAGGAGGCTACCCAATAGCTTTCCTCCCCAAATATTCCAGAAAGCTCCCTGTGCCCTTGAGCTGTCCTCAGCCTGGAATCCAGGACTCTGGGGCAGGCTGCTTGTCTCTCAGCCTGGCAGGCTGTAAGGTCCTCTCCTCTCACAGCTGCCATTTCCACCAGCCCATATGGACAAACAATATGCTTTCTATAGAGGCCTTCATAGGTTCTATCCCACACAGCACACCCAATTTCCCGTCCTGCCTGACCGTGATTACGTGTGAGACGGGAGCAAATCAGGCAGTTTGTTGACATGCCCAACACATGTGGTTTGGCACTGTTTAAGGTTGAAGGTATTTTGAGTGTGTGTTAAACATTTTCAATTTGCAGCCTTGTCTTCATGCCTGCATATGAGTACACACGTACACACTATTAGAAGGCCATATAAACACATAGCTGCAAAATTTCAAAGAAAGCAGGTGGCAGGCTTCATTACATATGCCGCCTCTTCTATCTATTGCCTGTTTTGTTTGGTTTGTATGGAATTCTCTGCTAGTAAATTCTGGGGGTGTTGGCCACCGACCCTGAGGAAAAAAAATCAGAGGGCTGTCATTCCTTCCAAGTTGGATGGGTTGGGACATTTTGCAAACGCTGGGGAGTAGAGGATATGAAAATATCACTTCCATCTGAAAAGTGTTTTTCTGTGTTTTTTTTTTTTTTTTAATATGTCTCATCTAAAGATAGAGGCTGACTAATGTCCACAGCAGGAAATAAGAACAAGCAAATTTATCAATTAGAATCCTGTTTGTGCTTGTTGCCCAGGTCAATCATTTCACTAATTAGTTTATTCATTCATTCATTGATTTATTCACTTATTCATTCACTTGACATAATTTACTTTAAAAAATAACATTTTTTCAAATTATAATAGTGATGCATATTCATTGCAGAAATTTGGAAAATAAAGTACAAAGAAGGAAATGAAAATCACCTGCTTTTCTCTCTTCTCATGGCTAATGACTGTTAATAATTTGGTGCATTTTCTTTCATAAATATATCCCCCACATGGCTGGGCTCCTCAGGCAGCTTTCTTTTTGCCCCTGAGATTACCTTGAAGTGAGAGTCAGCACTTGGCCACTTCTCCTCAAAGCAAATCTACCTTCATGAAGTATAAGAGAAAAAATGAAGATTTTGCCAAAGCTTTCAGAGGGAGGCAGAGAAGGATATAAAACACCACACAGCAGATCTGAATTTTAAAAATCTCCATTAGACATCTGGATTTTTTGCCATGACCCTAACCCCTATTAACTGCTGATTGCTTCAGTTCCTTGACTCTCAGTTCTCCTGCTGCCCCACAGAGCCTGTCCTGTCCCCAACTCCAGCATCCCTTCTCTTCTTGTTCTCATGCATTTCTCTCCACTCAATAAAGGACCCATCTTAGCATCCCTTCTCTTTCCAAGCCAACTGGGGCTTGTAAGAAGCATGCATTTTCCCCCTTGTAACAAATAATTTTTTCTGTCTCATTCAGACATGTATGTATGTACATATGTGTGTGTCTCATGCATTATGATAACACATATCTTATTTGCATTTTATTAAGGTGAGATCTTATTGTGTCTACTAGTTTTTAAGCAGCACCCTGCCCCCAATATATTTTATTTCCCCTTGCCATTAAATGTTCTTTGAAAACATGGCTTTCCATAGTTGTATAATAGATCATGTTAGGGCATACTGTGATGTATTTGGCTAGTATGCTATTGTTGGATATTTAGGCTAACAAGTTTTGATAAATCTCTTATAAATCTCCAATTATTTTACTTGTGAATATCTCCAATTATTTACTTGGAATAAAGTTCTAAGCTTAGAATTTGTGGGTCAAATTGAATGAGCATTTTGAAATTTGATATAAATTGCCCTCCAGAAAAGTTTCAGCATGAAACATTTGTTGAGCACTTGTTGGGTGCCAAGCAGTACGCCGGCTGCTGGGGATTCAAAAATATGCAAGGCATATTCTCTGCTTTGAGGAGCTTGTTGTTGAATATTTGCCCTCACTACCCACTTTAAAGCATTTAATTGAAATTGAACCTTAATGATATGGTTGAGAAACTGTTAGCTCTGACCTTAAATTTATTTTAAAAATATGTGCACCACAAACACCCTTTTTAATTCTTGAAGCCAACATCTGGCAACCTATAACACATGCAGGTATATAAAATGCTTCTAGTTTTACCCCCAAAGTTACATTTTTTAAAGAAAAGGGTAAATATTTATATGATTTGCAAGTTATTTTAATTTGGTTTTGAAAATGAAGCTGGTGTTTTGCTCATGTAGATGTTATATATTGGAATCTGTAGGAAATCTTAAATTCCAGCTATGCAGGACTAGTCTACCAATAGGACATGAAACTTGTGTCTTTTTCAGGACATTTTCTCCATCATTAGCTTCAGCTATTGCCTTATTTCCAGGTGTATTTTCTGTTTAGATCATATAGAAGTATTTCTTAGAACTCCTAAAGAAATGAAATACATAAATAAACAATGACTTTGAGTTATAGGTAGATTGCATTATTATCACCAAATATTTGCAAGGATTTTACATCCATATCTCACTGATGCCAGTCTTTATAACAGGACTTCATCCAGTGAAATGTGAGTATTAGTGATATCAGCTACTTTCAAGCACAAGATGATGCCATCTCTTCCTCCCTTCTGTCTCCAGACCAACTTGTTACGTCTCTGAGAAGAGCTGCTGCTTCAGCCTGGGTCAGGGAATAAAGATGAACCCAAAACATGTAATATGAATGAGAAATAAAACTCTAGTGTTATAAGCCACTAAGATTCTGGAATCGTTTGTTACCCAGCATAACATAGATTAAGAGACTGTTTTATGTGCCAAGAAGGAGAATGTAATGATATGACCTGACCCTTGTTCTGTCCTTAATCCATTCCATTAATTTACCTCTACAGCATGTGGCTTTCCATTCATAATAGTGGCACAGTGGTGAGTATAATTTTTGGACAATCTTTCTGGAAGGTGAAAGAGGGTAAATGGATTTTGTATACCAGCAGATTAAGTATTTTGTTAAGAAAACTGAGACTGTATTATACATTATACCTCAAACGTCCAGCTCTGATCTTCAGTATCAGATGATTACCCGAGTTGCCTTCAAATTAAAATGCAAGGATAAATGCCAATTTCAATTTGATCAAGCATACAACCTCTCATGTGCTGAGCCCACCCCATTTCTGTGAAGTCTTCCTCAAATTTCCCAGGCACGATTTGTTGTGCTTATCTCTGCATTTCCACACCATTTGATCATGACTCTCACAGAAGAAATAACTCTATATTACAATTGTCAGGGTATATTCTACTGGATGGTGCGTTCCTTGAGAGCAAGGATGGCTTTTATCTAACACTCCATGCATAGTAAAGACTTTTCATTTTTCTAACCATTCATTCATTCATTCAATTATTTATTGAATAATTACTTCATGCCAGATAATGCTCTCAGTGCTAGGAATCAAGTGGTTAACAGAACAGACATTGTTCTTGCCCTCATGGAGGAAAGAGGCAATAAAAAAGCAAAGAAAATCCCCAAGGTCTTTAAACACTAGGAAGGAATGGTATACGGTGAAGTAATAAAATATAATGATGGGGTAGGGGATACAAACTTAGGGTGGGATTGTTAGGGAGGCCTCCTATGGGGAAGTAAAATTTGAACTGGGGGAAAGTACCACAGCCAGAAGAAAAAGGAAATATAAAGGCTCTACAGGCTTGGCTTGTTCCTTATTTGAGGTGCTGAAATAAGTCTAGTTATCACAGATGGATCCTGGGAAGAGTAGAATGAAGGCAATTAGAGACAATACGTGCTTATAGGACATAATAAGGAGTCTTGACTTTATTCTAAGAGAAATGGGAGGCCACAGATGGGTTTTAAGCAGAGGTAAACATTATTCTTGTGCTGGTTCGTATTTGTTACGTACCCCAGAAAAACCATGTTTTTAGAAATCATTCTTGTGGGGGCAGATCTATTCGAGGTAGGACCTTTTGGTTAGGCTGTTTCCATGGAGATATGGCCCAGCCCATTCAAGACAGGACTTAATCCCCTCACTAGAGGCCTTTTTGAGAGGGTAAAAGACAGACAAAACTTAGAGAACCCAGGAGATAAGCTAAAAGAGAAAGAAAACAGCCTGGAAGAGGCAAGAAGGACCCACGGAGCTTGCCATACTGCAACCAGAACTCAGGGGGAGAAGAGCCTGCAAACATCCCATGTGCCTTCCCATGTCACAGAGGAACCCCAGATGCCAGCAGCCCTTCCTCAGAGAAGGTATCTCCCTCTCGATGCCTTAATTCGGACATTTTCATGGCTTACAACTGTAAATTTGTAATCTAATAAATCCCCTTTGTAAAAGCCAGTCCATTTCTGGTATATTGTACCTCAGCAGCTTTGGCAACCCAAAACAATCCTCTTTATGTTTTTAAAAGGTCATTCTAGTTGGCATATGGATAAGTTTGGAGGGGAGCAGGAATAGAATGAGGGGCCACTGAAGTTGTCATTGGAAAAGATGAACATATCTTAGATCCCAGAGGTGGTGGTGAAAGTGGAGAGAAAGGATGGGTTTTGCCTATACTTCAGAACAAGGGGTCATGAGAGTTACCAATAGGCTAAGTTATGAGGGTGAGCAAAAGGAAGGAACCAAGGTGTTGTCCATATTTTTGGCTTGAGTAATGCATGGCTGGAGGTGTTATTTACAAATGTGGATTTGATCGGAAAAAGAACAATCTTATGGTTGGGAGGAGATAAGAATTCTGTTTTAGATATATTAAGTTCGAGGTTCCTGTGAGATACAAAAGAGGAGGCGCTGCCGAGTAGGCAGTAGGATATATGACTCTGCAGCTGAGAGGAGAGCTTTGGGCTGAGATATAAATTTTGGAGTTGCCAGCATATAGATGTTATTTAAAGCCATGGGAATGGATGATAGTACCTAGGGAGAAAGGCTCAATAAATGTTTATGGAATGAATCAATGGATGCCAGAGTGCGGGAGGGCTGGTGATTTCCTAACTGAACGTGGGAATGCCAGAGGGGGTGCTGGCATGGCAGTGGGGGTGGAGGGGACAATGTGTGTGGTTTGGATTTGGGAGTTGGGGGTGCCTGCTCCCAGAGCAGAGATTTCCAGGAGGTGCCCACAAATGTGTGTAAGCTTTGGGGAGAATTATAAGCTAAAGAGGAAAAATTTAGGCCTCATCAGTCTCTTGGGAGTCAGATAATTGGAATGGATAAGATGGCTGGGAAGACTGTGTTGAGTGAGAAGAGAGGGGAGTTACTAATGGGGAACACAGAGGAGGAGCATCCTGAGAAGGGAGCGAGAAGGAAACGGTCAGAGACGGGATGGAGAAGCAGGCGTAATGGAGTTGGGTAGACCAAAGGAGGAGGCATTTACAAAAGCAGCCAGAAGTCAACAGTGTCAGTTGCTGTGAAAATCAGGGTGAAGTCATTGGATTTGGCAAATGGGAAGTGACTTTTCAGAGAGCAATCTCTGAGGAGTCAGAGCAACCCCTTGAAAAGCGAATGAAAGTGAACCCAAGGAGAGGTTTGCTTATTCTTTCAACAGGCTTACTGGAGATGGGAGAAAGATAGGTAGAGGGAGAGATGATCTGGGAAAATTTTCCTCTTAGTATGAAAGAGAAAAGAGGGTACTAACATTGATGGACTGATATGTGTGGTGGGAAGAAAGTAATTTTTTCTTTAACAGGTGGCCCTGGGCTAGGGAGAGAACTGGCTTTGTTTAGGAAAAATACTTTGTTGGTGCTTTGGGTTTGAGATGAGACTCCAAGCAGGTTTGGAAAGACACAGAGAAATAAGGAAATAATCAAACTACTCTGCATAAGAGATGAACAGGAATTTGGGGATCTCTGGTGAACAGAAAGAGAGAAGAGGGAGGGAGTTGAAGAGGAAAGGAGGGAGCGGAGAAGTATGATGGCAGGAGGCTGGAATCTGCAGAGTGGTGGCCAAGAGGAAAATCCTGGGGAGTGGGAGAAGATGGGGTTGCAGGAGATTTAAAAACAGAAGTGTCATATCATAATCAATTAAGGTTACTCAGAGTACTGCAACACAAACTCTCTCTTTCCCCACCTTTCGGTGATATCTGGAGCATCCACAGTCTGACAGGAAGAGTGTTTGGGGGGAGTGAAGGAATCAGGGTGATATCCTAGGTATGCAGAGTGGAAAAGAGATAGTTATCTCTAGATAATAAATTAAACTCTAAACTAAAGTAATTCAGAACAAACAAGAACTCAAAAGTCAGAGGTAGCAAGAAGCAGCAGAAATGCCTCCTCCCAGAATCTTTGGGTAGACTGGGCTTTCTCCTATAAGCGGGGATGGGGGTGCAGGCTGATTGCATCTGAATCTTGGCGGGCAGGCTGACTCCAATCGACATCCGCATTATGTGTACTCTGGGAAAGACGTGGCATGCTAAACCACGTAACATTGGTTATGGTACTTATTTTTCCGAATGGTCAAGGTAATTATTAGTGCATTAGCTCCCATTTTCAGATGAGTGAAGTGTGACTCAGAGAGGTTAACTAACCTGATCAAGGTCACACAGGTTGTATCAGTGAAGGAATGTTTCAAACTCAAATCTCTCTGACTCGGAGGCTCTTTTTATGTCACCATGCTCATGGTACTCATGGACCAGGCTGAGGGGAGGGGACAGGGAACACTGGAAGTATTAAGAGACTGAACAAACAGGGGCAGGAGAGAAATGGGGACTGGGCGGGGGGAGGGCGGAGAGGAGGGAGAGAGAGAGAGAGAGAGAGAGAGATGGAAGATACAACAGTGGGAGGAGGTATTTGATGAAGTGAAGTGATTTCCCTATCTCTCTCTCCCCCTACCTTCTCTCCATCTGCTTGGGAGATCTGAGACTGGCACCATGCTGTTGGGCAAAAAATGAGAGCAATTAGAGGGCTCTCCCTCCCCTGCTTAATTTTGGATGCCTACCCTCTTTACAGAGTAGTTACTTTCTATTTGGCTGAGCAGATATGAGCAGTGTTAATTCTATAATTGGGCCTACCACCTTGGGTGCTTGATAAGCATGAGGTGCCAAACAATGTTGTTCCAACAAAAATAGCCTCTCTTTAAAGCTATCAGTGCCTACAGTGTGGGCCCTTAGGCCTTTACATCCTTCAAATAGGCATAAAGGGCACACTTGGTATTTCACAGCAGGGGTCCGGACTCCCTCAGCACTTCGTTGTTGCCCAGGATTACTTAGGTTATGCTCTGGTTTAGTTATGCTAAATGATGATTCTCCTGTGCCTGGAGGTGAAAACAGGCCTCAGTTCATAAATCTGCTGCTTCTTGGTCTCCACTATAGGTTTTAGGCCTTGGTAATCGTGGATGTGCTGTCTGCATTGTTTGTATGTCAACACAGAGTTCTGGGCAGTAGGCTGGGAAGCCTGGCATGCAGTCCAGGTTTGCTACTAAATAAACTACTGGACCTTGGTTTTCTCAAATGCAGAACAAGGGGGATGCTCAGGGAAGGCAAACATGCCATCTCCCTGTCCTGAGCACATAGCAGATATTATTAATTCATTGCTGTGCTTTATTCTCTGAACCTCTGCCTTGGAACCATTATCACAATTCCCTAGGCAGCCCTTACTGGTAGATTGGATTTAACATCATGAAATGACACCTCTTTTGCCACCCAAAGCAGAAGCGACCAACCCTGATGATTAGGGTCGCTCCCTTGCTTCAAGGGAGGGTGGCATCAAACCTAGTCCTGTCGCATAGGAATCTGTCCAGATCCTAATTTTATCCAGGATTTGATAATTTCTTTAATATCCTTGAAGGGCATTTTACAGGCATTCCTGTTTGGAAAAGTCTTTGGGTCTAATCGTTAAGATATCTGGTTAAAATGTTAGCCTATGTCTCCATTTTCTTTTCCCAGGGGTTATAAGGACATTAGATTTTGTGATTTAAGATAATGACCTTGGACATCACCAGATGATTATTCTTAACAACAACCAGCGTTTATTGGGGGCTTGCGATGTGCCAGTCTCTGTGCTAAGAGCTTCATAATTCCTCTCATACCCACAGCAGATACACCAAAGACCTCAGTGTTGGTGTATCTAATGGCCCTCTGTCTTCCACTCCACTCTCCTGGCAAACTCCCGCATGGATCTCCTCTTTTTGCTATTACACCCGAATTGTTGAGAATTCCAAGAGAACATCCTGTAACCAAGTGGCAACCTTAGCTCTGTAGGACAGCCCAATGATTACTTTGGCACTAGGCAGTTCTCTCACTCTTACCCCTTCCCCACTCCTCACCCTCTTCTTTTTTTCTCAAGCTCCATCCAATCTTCTTCCTTCACACTCTAAACAGATGCTTTCATCCATGACTTCATTAAGTCAATTAGAAAATTGAAGCCATAGAACATTGTCTTCCAGATGTCCAGCCCATTTGGATTTATTTACCATTTCCCCAGTCCACCCCCCTTATCAGAGGAAGGATTTTCCTTTCTGTTCAAGGCTGACCTCCCCACCATGCTCCTAAGCTCATCCTCTTCCACCAGCCTGGGGCCTCATTCCCTTGTTTTTCCTTCCTTCTCCTACACTGGCAAGTTTGCTCTACTTGTTTCTTCTCTTTAGCAATAAAAAGGCTCAGATTTCTTCAATTCTAAACAACCCTCCCTTGATCCTAGGTCCTTTGTATTTTTCCTTTCCTTCTAGTCCAATTGCTTGGAACGGGAAACTGCCATATCTGTTTTCTAACCTCTTATTCTCCCCAGTTAGTGAAACCCGGCTTACTTCATTCCCTCTTCTCCCCATTTCTGTGGTGCATGGTTCTGTCTGAGCTCACTGATACACTGTGCATTGTTATACCCCAGAGACATCTTTCAGCCCTTCTTTTTCTGGACTTCTTTGAAGTGTTAGATGCAAGCACCACTCTTTTCTTCTTGAAACTCTGTTCTCTTCTCTTTCCTGGTTCCATTTTTTTTCTGGCTCCTCTTCTTACCTCTTAGATATTTTTCCTTGGACAACTTGATGGCTTCCCTCTTCCGCCTGCCCTATAAAGGGAGGTATTCTCTAGGCCTCCTACTCTTCCCATACAACCTGCCCTCCCACAATCCCAATCCACGTTAGTGATATTTTAATGTATCATCGTGATAATTTAGAGTTGATTTTAGAATTAAATGAAATAGTCCACATGTAGCTCTCTGTACTATGCTGAACAGTCATGCCATTGCTCCAGTGCCTACCACTATCATCATCATACTCTTGTTCCTGCAGCTCTGCCTAGAATATCATCTCCCACCCTTATCCCTTATACTCATCTGCTATCATCATCTCTCCCTGTCTCTCCCTCTCTCTCTGTTTCTGTCTCTCCTGCACGTACACCCACACACACTCTAATTCAGCACTTAGTCCTCAGCAACTTCGAGTGCCTGCTTCAGATCCTAAAACTAGCTGAGAAGCATCCTGTGCTTAACTCTGTTATAGCATGATCATTTCATTTGTCTTTCATTTGTCTCACCAAATGAGCTGTGAGTAACAGAGGAAGCACAGTTCTAACTTGCTCAGCGTGTGATGGAGAAGGCTAGCACAGCTCCTGCTCACAGAGGCACCGCCTATCTCAGTTTCCTGGGCCTGCCATAACAAAGCACCACAAACTGGGTGGTTTCAAAAAAGAAATGTGTTGTCTCACATACCTGGGGGCTAGAAGTCAAAATGAAGATGATGGCAGGTCATGCTTCCTCTGCAGTCTGAAGGGTTCTGGCAGTGATTTGTAGGCAGTTCATGGTATTCTGACATAACTCAGTTGGTGCTCTGTGACATGGCGATCTTCTCTCTCTCTCTGCCCAAATTTCTTTTCCTTATAAGGACACCGATCAGGTTTGATTAGGACCTACCCTACATCAGTTTGGCTTCATCTTAACTAATAACATCTTCAGAGATCCTATTTCCAACAGGGATCACATTCACCGGAACAGGGCTAGGACTTGAGCAAAACTTTTTTGAGATGCAATTCAATCTATAACACTGCCTAATAATGTTGAACAAATGAATGTACTTTAAAATGTATCAATGCTGATTTAGTATTGAGAAATCTCTCTCTTTTATCTGTGTTCACACTCTGACTTCTCTATCACTGACCACCAGTCTTACCTCTAGGTGACCAACTGCCAATGGCATCTCTTTTGTTGCAGCTGGAGGGTGAGCATGGTGCTAAAGGGGGCTCTGGTGTTTTCTCTCTGCATCTCCAAATGCCTCTCTCTAAGACTCATATGTCTCCTGTGCCCTCTTGGATGTGAGCGTCAGTAAACTCAAAAGCTCTCCCATGAGTCAGGAACCTCATTAACTCTGAGCACAGACTGGAAACTGATGGGTTAACTACCATCCCAAAGAAGGACGGGCTCAAGGGGAGAGGCAAATAAATAAATAAATGGCCCCTTGAAAGGTTTTCTAATTTGCTGCTAGTTAAATCACTCAAAAATATGAGCTTCCCCCAGCCATTCCAACCAATCTGCTTCCCTCTTCATTAACTATACAAGGTCAGCATCCAAACGACAACACATCCTTGGGTTTTACAAGAAAATGGTAGATTTGGAGGCTACTTCTGAAGAGCTAATCATTTTCAATTAGTTAGTTTCAGACTTTGTTGAGTTTTGTTTGGTCTAGATTATCTGAATATTTGTTAAGTGAACTGGAATTGGCAGTAACAACCACAGCAGTGGTGTTGTTTGAGTGGGAGTGCACCGTGGTATCTCCATGGACATGTGGAGATGCTCATGGACACCTGTGCCGTGTGTGGTCTGCTGTGCCCTGGCTGGGGGCGTGTGGCATGGGCATGTGCTGTGTGTGTGGGAGGGAGTGAGAGCAGATGAAATTTTTCAAGGTGTAGGCTCTCCCGGAAGGCAAGGGGCTAGCTCAGTCTCTCTTCTCTTCTAGCCCAGTGCCTGTGAGGTTTGCCTGCCTGGAGGTAATTTTATTTAATCTTGGCAATCTTCGGGGATAGACTTAAGTAAACAAGGATCAAACCACTCACAACCTTAATTAGGCTACACATAAATAATGGATTGATGGATTAGCTGAGAACATACAGGAGGGATACGAGAGCTATAAAACCAACTTTCCTTAAGTGGTCCCTTCCTTCAAGGAGCTCCTTTTTCTCCAGGCAGATGCCTATGTATGGTGCCATGGAGATGTTCAGGCAGTCTATTATTCATTCATTTATTCATTCTCTTGTATATGCATTCATCCCACAGATTCTTATTAAAACCTTCTGAAAACAAGTCATGATGTTTAATGTCATGGGGGAAGGCAAAGGTGAAATGAATAAGAACTCTTTTCTCCATATTGTTCATAGTTACAAGATGGTCTTCTAAACTATAAGTGAAATTGACAAAGGAGTTTTCCAGTAAAACATTGTGGCAGATGGCCTTTTCCAAGGATGGTCACAACAAAATCTCCATTCCACACCCTCTTCTTACCAGGTGACCTTGACATTCCTCCCATCTGAGTGGTAGGGTCTACAAAAATCTTCTGAGTCTGGGCAGCCCTGTGTGACTGCCTTGGCAATAGAGTAGAGCAGAAGTGATGCTATGTGAATTTGAGGATAGATGAAAATGCCATGCACCTCCACCTCACTCCTTTGGGATGCTTGCTCTTGGAACCTAGCCACCATGCTGTGAAGAAGCCCAGAAAAGCCCAGGCCACATGGCACCTGTCATCAGCTCAGCAGGGATCCAGGTTAGCAGCTGGCGTCAACCACCAAACATGCAAACAGAGGTGCCTGCAGATGCTTCCTGCTCTAGCTGTGAGGTCACTCCAACTTCCCAGTTTTCCCAGCCAAGGCTCCAGACATAGTGGAGTAGAGACAATCCATCCCTGTTGTGCCCTTTCTAGATTCCCAATTTCCAGAATCTGTGACCATAATGAAATACTTGTTCTAAACTGCCAAGCTTGGGGATAATTTATTACACAGCAACCGGAACTGGAACAAGCACTGTGGGAGAAAACTTGATAACTCTGAGACTTTTATTTCTCCCACTTAGTGATCAGTAGTTAGCAAGTTCAGTCAAGTGAGAGCTTCCCTTGTATTTGTTCCTTCCTCTTTATTTGCATCACTATTGCTTTTCTTAGACAATGTCACCTCTAACACATTCTTCCTGCCTCCAGCTTCTAGCCGCTCCAACACATTCTTCCCACTGCCTCCTTTCTAATGCTCAGCTCTGATTGGGCTGCCCTGCTTTGGCCCTCAGGCCTTGCAACCTGGAGTAGAAGTATGCCATGGGGACTTGGTGACATGCTCGGGGTAAGAGAAACCACAAGATGAACAGGGCAAATCCTTCTTCTACTCAATAGGAAGTGATTGCAAATACTATTATACTAAAACAAAAATAGATTATAATGGAAAACCAAGACTTCAAGGACATTTCTCTTTCAACAGGAAGTCCTGAGGCTGTCAGTGGTAATTTTGCTCACTCCCCTCTGCTGTGCGCAGTATGTCTTTGGGAAAAGTTGGAAAGCAGCTGCCTTTGGCTTTGCTATAGCAATGACCAAGGTGAAGATCCAGCTCTTCAGCCCAGTAATAAAGGCCCCCCACAGTCCATCCCTAACCTACATTTTTGGTCTGGCTTCTTGCTTGTCGGCCTCTAACATAAGACCAGCTGGGTAGATGATTCCAGAAAGAAGCATGGAAGAGGGGCCCACTTAAGGGAAATTGCTCTAGTTGAGCAAATTATTATTATTATTTTTGTAGTCCCCAAACTTGCCATACTCTTTATACCGCCATGCTTTTTGTGCTTACTGCTTTCTATCTCTGGGAAGACTTAGCTCTTTTTCTTGCTCTCACTCATTCTTCAACTTGCAGCTTGAATGCCTCTTTGAAACTTTTCCTGATATCCTTGTGGAATTAATTGTTTCTTTTTCTGTGCTCCCAAAGCACTTTGTTCATATAATATTTGACTTGGCATTATGATGTACTGAGTATGGGGTTATTCTGGCCACTAGACTTGGAGTGTCTCAAGGACAAGAATAATATCTCATTTAGTTTTCAAAATTGCTCTCGTCACTCCTTGCTGCAACCCAGTTTTCCATATGAGGAACACAATGCCTCTTAAACACTTGGGTTTCAATTATTATTTATTGAAGCAAGTTACTCTTTTACTTTTATTCACATTTATGCAAAAAGTACCTCAGAAGAGGCTGTCCCTCACGCTGGACAGCACTCCCCTGATCACATCTAGATGGGCTTACAGATTCTAAGGAGGTGGTTCCTTACTGGCTCTAGAAGAGACTTTCTTCCTCATCAGAACATGGTTCAGGTATGTCATTGTAACGTGAGACACCGGTAGTATGTGCATATCATTGTAATGTAATACACCTGTAGTAGGTGCACAGCTATTTGTTTTCTTCAGAGTCCTGCCAGTGGGTCATATGGGTAGGGTCTAAGTAAGGAGTAGATTGAGAAGATACTACCTAGGTTACCCCCAGTCACAAAAGAACTCTCTTGCTGTCTGTCCTAATATCTGAAATTCTACTATTAGAGAGTCATTCCTTGACAATGAAGGTTTCTAACCTTTAAGAGTTCCCTATTAAAATGCAGGTAGTCCTAGGAGGGGAAAGAACTTGAGAGTTTCTTTACACTACCACCTTGGTGAAGATTCAATGATAGTTGCGTGGAGAACAGGAGCCCTTAAAAAAATGGAACAAAGGGTAGGAGCAATTCTGCTGAAAAGAAAGAGAGACATATGCTATGGTCACCAAATTGTATGAGTGCATCAAAAAGCCCTCTGCTTACATTGTCTGCATTCGTGTCTGGCTGCTATGCAACATAATGGGGGTTAATTCCAGGGTTTAGAACACTCTGGGAATTGGAAGCTTCTACTAGAAGGTAAAAAGAGGGTAAACTTGGGTTCGATTCTCCTGTATAATCTCCTCTTTTTTTCTGGAAGAGGGAGGCTTCCCTTTCTCAGGATTCCAGATCAAATGAACAAGAAACAGTGTTTAAAAGATGACTTTTGTCTTTGATTAAGAAAATAAAGTCTTTTTTTGTAAATTTTCCCAAACTGGTAACTACTACGAAGGCTCAGGTTTTAGCTTAGGAAAACAACTGGGGGAGGGAGTATAGTGCTATATTTCTATGAGGGTACTCCACTCCAGCTGCCTACCTTTACTGGTTTTAGAAATGGCTTTAATATCTGTATGCACTTAGTTAAGAGAAGTCCCGTATATAATCGGAACTCACAGATGGCACCTTGGAGAGCAGTTTCACCCTCATTTCAGAGAGGTGAGGGAAGGTGACTCAGATCAGACAACAAGTTAACAAGAGGGAGGAGCACCCAGCCCATGGCTGATTCCTTTATCTGGATTCCACTGGGAGGTGCTGGGCTTACCCTGGAGCAGAGACACAGGTGGCTCCCCACTTCTCTCAGTGGCTTTAGTGCTCCAGGAATGGTGTCCCTCTAACTAGGAATCTCCATGTTCTGAACCATCCTATGGTGGGACAAAACCCAGGGGAAAGCCAGAGAAGTTGAAGCTCTGCTGCTGTTTTTGTTGCTTTTGGGTTGTGGGCCCTAATTAGGGCTTAGGGTCCTGCCTACCCTAGACCTATGTTTCTGGGGGTATTGGCCAAATAGCCAACGTGTAGGCACTTTCTGAGGTGGCCAGAGATAGTCTAAGGAAGAATCAAACTTTGGGAGACAAGGTCCCAGTTGGGCTCAGGCCCTGCTCTGACCTGCGCTCCTGCCTCTGGGACAAGGTGTTGAGAGAAAGTCCCTGACACTGACTGCAGAGGGGTAAGTCGGCTCCTCTGCCCACAAAGGGGTTGGTGAGAAGCCTCTCTCTCTCTCTCACCCCATTTCTCTCTGCTCCAGGGAGGGATGAGTCACATATTATTCTCGTGGTGGTGGCAGTTCACACCAGTTCAGCAGCCCATGTGCTTGCAATCGATCAGCGGGTATCCCTCTCCTAATGACGTGAGAGCTGGGAGAAGTTGAGCTGTTTACACAAGGTCACTATTAGTGGGGAAATCACTCATGATAAATGAGTGTTCTGATGCTGCTGAGGCCTGGAGAGGTTAAATTAGTTGCTCCAAGGGTACACTGGTAGGGAGAAGAAGAGTTGGTGGATTCGAACACATGCTTTTCTACCCCCAAGCCCCCACCCCCATCCTAAAGCCTGTGTTTTTTTTTCATCAAGCCCCTGGCTGTAAAGTGTTATCACATGTAAATTGGCATTTCTGTTGGAAAGATGCCACACCAGGTGCTTGTAACTAAGGTTAGTTTAGTTCCCTTGTCCTTAGAGGTAAAGAATGGTGACATTGTGGTAAGAATGGATAGAGACGTGGCTTCAGTCAAGCTGACTCCAATTGGAGCTTTACCTTTGTGCCTGAGAGAATGCGTATGAGTATGCAGCCAAGGGGCTTTACCTGTATTGTGGAGGGAAAGTCACATTGGTTTGGAAAGAGAATGACTTAGGAAGAGCTTCTGGGACAACACTGGAACTCAACCCAGTGTTGATGTATGATAACCAGGGCATGTTACTGAAAGGCATAAAATAATACAAAAAGTTATTTTTCAGCCAGTGTGCTGACACAGCACCATTTTGGGTCCCTAACTGAAAATGATATATGAATTATCTCAACCTAAAGTCGGAAGTATAAATTATAGAATCTATCTTTCACCGTTTTATTTGGGCTGTAAAGTGACACCTTATTATTTCTCCCTCCTGGGCTTCCTTTAATGAATCGGGATTTGAAAGTGAAATATTTATTATATTGCAGAGGAGAGATTACATCGTGTTTCAGCAAGGAGGAAGGGAGGGTTTATGGAAATGAGGTGGCGTCTTGGAAATTGGTCTCTTTCTTGTTTGTGAGAAATGGCTGATGTGGATGTTTGGCGTGAGCTTGGAAAGCCTTTCTGAAAAGGAACCCCTCCAGCGCCGTGAACACAGGGGAGCAGGTTGCCCAGCCAGGGATCCAGGCCCCAAACCTGCCCTCACCCATAAACCCTCCTCCTCTAGTTGGGAACATCCAATGGGTGAGAGACACTCTATTGCAGTGCTTTCATGGGTTGCATGGGAGATGGAGTATCATGTGCTGTCTTATTAAATTTGGATGGGGTGGAGGAAGGCAGGGAGGAAATGCCTTCATCGCCATTGGTTACTGGATGCTGGGTAATGGCAATTGATTATTCAAGCCCATAGGGCAGTTACTGAAACTCAGCAATGGCTTAATGGATATATTTCTCCTTCCAGCTTCCAAATCAGCTCTGATGGATGATTATGGGAGTTTAGAATGTCACATAACTGCTCAAGGCCAGGCAACCAGACTGTCCCACTGTTCAGAGTGAGAACAGTTGTTCCTAGAGATGCTAGAAGATTCCTGGTGTTCCCTACCATACATAGTTAGAGAAGGAAATGGGATTAAAGGCTGGATCCCCGTGTAAGACCATGCTACCAAGCAGCTATACAATACTTCATGTGACTGCCACCATAGCTCAGGAAAGAGAATTCTATGCAAAAGTTAGAGTGTTTACTCCTCATTCATTTCTTCACCTATTTATTTATTTATGAATCCATTTATTCCATAGATAGCTATAATTTGTCTTGCACTGTGCCAGACACATGGAAGGGAAAGGAATAATATATAGTCTCTATGCTCAGTGAACTGTGGACCAGTTGGGTAGACAAACCATAAACAGAAATCAAAAGGGTGTATCAAGTTAAGTCATGAAGGTAGATAAGGTACCTTATCTGATAGCATAAAAAGGAAGTGAATGACTTGGTTTGAGGGGAGAAGGTACGGGGAAGGCTTCAAGTCCTCCACAAACATGTATTGAACAGATTCTTGCATCATTAATGAGGAGATAATACTTAAACAGAAAGGGATGGACATTCTAGAGCATGTGCAAAGGCACAGGGCTTTGAAACCAGATGGCTGAAGGAAGCATTGGAGGCAGGATGTCAACATGCTCAGTGTGGGGAGTATGCTATGGATCTCCATTTTGTGGGTGCAAACCCTCTACTTCCACCATGAGTTCTTTCTTCCCCAAATGATTTCCTCTAGATTAATTTGGTCTTTATATTGTTTCCCATGACTGCAAAATAGAAATATGCTCCCTGGTACCCTAGGCTTATATAAATCAGACCCGTCAAAGGTCTGGCAGGCATAGAGATGGACACAAACATTTTCCTTTCTACCCCAGGAAAAAGGCTGAGAAGAGTAGGGTCCACTACCCCTACCCCACACCTTTCTTACTTCTAACACTCTGTCCCAGATCATTCACCTTCCTTTCCCTAGTGTGGTGGCATTCACTGATATGCCACCAAAGAAGCTTCTTATAGGACCAGAGAGAAGCCAAGAGTCCTAAGCATTCTAGCCCAAGGTGGCCTGAGACTACTTTGCAGGGAACAGGTATTTGAAATGGATTTGACTGAAGCTCTGGGTCCTGGGAGCATGAAGGTGCTGAGCTCCATTTGTCAGGGCAGTGTTTCATGTCGAATGCCATTAGCACCCAGAAAGTATCACGTGGTTTGGGAGGCTGGTGAACCAGTGAAATGACAGCAGCCCCCTCCCACTGCTGATGGGGTCAGTAGTAAGGGAACCTTCAATAGGGACTCTGCAGCTATCCTGTATTAGCAATTCAAAAGGGACTGGCAATAAATTTGAGCTTTCCCTTGACAGCCAGCTCCTGGGAACTATGAGTTAAGTGGAGACACCTGCCAATTGTAAAATGCCTGCATTCTTTGAATAACTGTGGTAGCAGTGGCAGCCCCAATGAGGAGGCCAAGACATTCCTTCCTGACAGGAATGGGCATCAGCCAATGATTTCAATGCATCTCAGTTCCTTGTCATGGCTGTGCAGACATATCATTCATATAAACTTGGAGGTGGATGAAGACTTAGACATCATTTAGTCGAACCCCTTCGTTCTATTCATGCACATACTGTGAAGTGATGAAGGTGACCGAGTGGCCAAGTTGGCAATTGGACCCAGGCTTCCTGACTTCTATTCCTCTGTCTTTTCCCTGGCATCTTCACATATTGGGGGTGGGTGGGTGGCGGTGGGTGGATATTAATTGAAACACAAATGAAAAAGCAAAAGATTCATGGTGCATCTAATATCCAGCCATCAATTCATAAATGAATTGCTTCTAAATTAGTAAACCTTCTGACTTTTAGAAAGTTCCCAGTCATTTATTGTATTTATTACTACATTTTACTTGTAGTGAAATGAAATTTTTTTCCCTTGCTCTGGAGTCCATTAATTTATGTTGCATGGAGAGATTCAAGTTAGACAATGAAATTAACATCCAGATGAAAGTGTCATGAGATGCTGGAATGCATCACCCAGGGTAGCTGAAGCTGGACTGAGCTTGGCTGGGACCAAGTTTGATGGTGCTTTTCTCAGAGCAAGGAGAGGAATAAAGTGATAACCATTGGAAGTCTCCTTCAGTTTTAGGATGAGATCATTTCAAGCATTTGCAGACATCCACCTACAGTTTATTCAGGTGAGGGTGTTCAAGAGCAGTGGGCTACCAGAATAGATAAATCTTAGAGCAAAGCAAAAGTATGAGGAAGAGTCTCAGCATTTACATTGAAATAACTACATGAATGGAAAAAAGAGCCATAGATTTGGGTAGGGGTGTGTTCATGTGTGTATTCGTATATGTGCACGTGACAGGAGGGAGGTTGCAAAGCAGTGGGTGCTAAGGAAGGTGGTTTCTCCTCCAATCCCCTTCAACCCCCTCCAACCTCTCTCCAGTTTCAGTCCCTTCTAGAAAGAAATCAGGGACACCCTCTCAGTTGGCCCTACATTCTAGGCTTAGAAGTATGGATCCGTAGTGATGAAATTGAATTTTTAAAACCAACAGAACTTCCATATACAAAAGGATGTGTCTTTGCTTCCCTTAGTTATCTTGGGAGACTGTCCACAGTCTGCCCAGTAAGGAGGGCTGCTGTTGCTGGTGCCATGTATAAAACTCTTTCTGGGGTCTTCATTGCGGTCGGTGAGTCTTTTCATTAGGTATAAATCTTCATTTGTGAGTTTTGAGGAGATCAGGCTGTGGCAGCGCTACTTCGAGCACAAACTAAGTGCAGCTGTGTGGTAATTAGAATGACTTTCTTCTACACTCCTTCGACCTGCCTTTCCATCTGCAATGGGGACAGGGTTTAACTGTGCCCTCCCACCAGTTGTCTAATTTATAGCCACTCCTTAGTTCTAAACAACCACCACCACATCAACAATAACACAACCCTTGTCATTTTAACTCGATATAATTAGATAGACACCCCTTGCCTCCATTACCTCTCCCCTGTTAGCATGGAAAGAGCACTAAGGTCCCTTGAAGACCAAAGCTTGAATTCCAATCATGTTGTTGACCAGTGGTAGAAACTTGAGCATGCCACTCACTGTGTGAGTTTCAGTTTTAAGAACTATAGAAAGTAGATAAAAACATCTACCTTGTAAACCTGTGAGGATTACATGAAAGAATGCAAGAAAGTGTCTGGCACATAATAAACATTTAATAAATGCTTGTATTTTATTTTAAATAAGGTAACTACTGGGGGTGGAGAAAGCTGGTCACTCTCTGGCTTCTGACTTCCCTGGATATTTATTTCACTTCTTGCAATATCTCCTGGCCTTTTTCTTCCTCTTTCATCCAGAAGCTATTGGGAGGTGGAAGAGGTGGAGTGCAGAGGAATGCAAGGAGATGAATAAACAGGCTCAGTGGCCATGGGTCCACACCTGGCTTAGCTCCCACTGAGCTGAAAATGCCCTCGCTACCCATTAGGCTGGAGGTGGCTGCACCTTTTAGGAAGGAAGAGAGGCTGTGGAAGAAAGCATACTAGTCAGGACAGACAGAGGTCCTCTCTTTCATGCTCCATGCTAAGTAATGGTGTTGGAGCAGTGCCGAGACACAGTCCCTGCCCTCACAGGACTTGCTGTGTCATCTACTCTGAGCTATTGTTGAAGGAAGAAAAGATATGGTAGATAGCCTCTAACACCACTTCTAATAACCCCTGCCTCCTCTAAGCTCCTTCTCTTCACTGTAGGCTGCATCTAGTGACTTTTTCTAAAACAACACAGCAATACTAATGGGATATCATTTCTGAGATCAGCTTACCCAAAGACTGTGACCCTGAGGGAAACTGGCTGATGTGGTTTGCACTGCCCTTTGGAGAGTCCCATGAAGGAAAGTATTTTAGTTTGTTAATGCTGCCAGAAATGCAGTATACCAGAAATGGGTTGGCTTTAATAAAGGGAATTTATTAAGTTACAAGCTTACAGTTCTAAGGCCATAAAATGCCCAAACTATGGCATCCAGAGAAAGATACCTCGACTCAAGAAAGGGCAGATGATGTTTAGGGTTTCTCTGTCACCTGGGAAGGCATATGGCAATGTCTGCTAGTTTTCTCTCCAGGCCTCTAATTTTAAAGATTTCCCCGGGGAGGCGGGGGTTTCTTTCTGCATCTCCAAATATTTCTGTTTGTGTCAGCTCTGAAGCTTTTTCCAAAATGATTCCCTCTTGAAAGACTCCAGTAAGTCACCCATCTTGAATGGGTGAGACACATCTCCATGGAAACCACCTAATCAAAAGGTCCCACCCACAGTTGGGTGGATCACATCTCATGGAAGCAACTTAATAAAAAAGATTCCACCCAGTGTAGGCCTAGCACTGGCAGCGTGAAACATAACTGGCCCTGGCATCATGGGGCAAAACTGGCCCTGGCATCATGGGGCAAAACTGGCCCTGGCATCATGGGACATAGCTGGCCCTGGCATCATGGGGCAAAACTGGCCCTGGCACTGTTATACATAAGTTCCAGGCATGAACCTGGCCCTGATATGATGGATGAACTGGCCAAAAGGGAGAAAAGAAATAGAGTTTCAATAGCTAAGAGATTTCAAATCAAGTTGAGAAGTCATTCTAGAGGTTACTCTTAATGCAAGTTTCAGCTAGATATTGCAAACTGCTACAATACAGCAAATCCCAATCAACAGTGTTCCTGGAAACACTGAAAGATAGTCTGTACTCTATAAAATTTTACTTACTAAGTTAGTTTTTCAAAGTCTTCAAACCTCCAGATTGTTCCAAAGCCTGAGAAGCTCTGAAACCCAGAGATATTGGACTCTCCAAGAATAACAACTGGTTTCATAAGTTTATCCTTTTTCTCCTTAATAATAGTGACCCTTTAAGAGTCAGAGAATCATTGCCAAGGTACCCCTCAAGATTGAGAGATAATTATCAAATGACAGGGAGGAATTGTAACTGATTTAAGGGATAGTTTTGATTACTGAATTGTTATATGAATATTCCTTTTTGCTTTCTGGCTTATTGGAACAGACAGGGAAATACCTCAAATCTCTGAATTGTAATCCAGCGGCCGTGATCTCTGATAATGGTTGTATAGCCCTTATCGCCTGCCTCTGTGATTGTAAAAACCTGTGACTAACCTTCATCTGTACCTAGTTATCCAGTTTTTCAACTTTAGAGTCTTGTAATCACTAATGATAGCCCCCTAATGTTGTTAATGAAGGGTCTTGGGTCTACCCAGAACTAACCCACCCCAAGTCCCAAATTATGTTGATGACCTAGACTGGATTTAAGCTAAGTGGACCCACCTGACATGAGCAGTAGCTTCGCCTTTAAGCTACAAGTCACCCATATCTCATTCCGCTATTTTCTTCCATACATTCTGTGACTAAGCATGTAATCAAGTTACACATGAGCAATAATTAGCTCACCTCTAATTACATCACCTAGGGCCACTGTGCTCATTAACATAAACCTAAACCCTGCCCACACTTTCTCTAATAAAACTATCCAAACTACTGCAGTTCAGGGAGACAGATTTTGGGCTGATGGGCCATCTGCTCTCCTACTATGCACCTAGTAATAAAATCTTTCTCCCCTTGAGAGAAAAAATGATCCCACTCAACAATATTGAATCAGGATGAAAGAACATGGCTTTTCTAGGGTACACAACAGTTTCAAATCAGACAGTAAAGAACCTAGGGAGGCCCCTGACGAACAGCCAGTAAGCAACTGAATCCTACCAACAACCAAGAGAGTGGACTTGGAAACAGATCCTTCCCCAGTTGAGCCTTGAGATGAGACAGCAGCCCTAGCTGACATCTTAATCGCAGTCTGGGAGAAATATTGAAGCAGCGGCACCCATAAAAAGTTTTAGATAATAAATTCTGTTGTTGTTTTGTCTGTGTATTTGATTTAATTTTTTCTATTTTATTAATTTTTAATTAGGAAAGTTGTGGATTTACAGAACAATCATGCATAAATACAGGATTCCCATATACTACCCTATTATCAAACCCTTCGCATTGGTATGGGACATTTGTTACAACTGATGAAAGCATGTTTTATAACTGTGTTATTAATGGTAGCTCATGGTTTAACTTAGGGTCCGTTGTTTGTGTAGTGTAGTTTCATGGATTTTTAAAAGAATTTCTATTTCTATTTGCAATTTAACATTTAACCCCTCGAGCCACATTCAGAAATATATTTCAATGCTGTTAATTCACAATTTTGTGCTACCGCTACCACTATTACCAAAGTATTTGCATATTCCAAATAGGAAGTCTGTACATTTTACACCTTAATTCCCCATTCTTTATCCCCATCCTAACCTCTGGTTGTTTTAAACCACCAGGTTTGGGCTAATTTTTTAACACAGCGTTAGGAAACTACAACAGAGATAGAATGATTCTTCTGACTTTCACATATATTATGTGTATGTGTGTGTGTGCGTGCGCGTGTTCTCTGGGAACTGAACCCGGGTCTCCCACATGACAGGCAAGCTTTCTAATACTGAACCACCCATGCACTCTGACTTTCCTATATTTTTAAAAAGCAGAATATCTGGCCCCCTAAAATAGGAAGGGGGAGGAGATGTCCTTCTGGAAGAGCTGAGTTCAGAGCCGTCGTATGTAACTCTGAGTCTCAGGCACTCAGGAGGTGGAGGAGCTAGTTTGTTCTCATCCTTCTGGTCAGAGCTCTTCAGGAGAAACATCTTCCTCTCCCCTCTCTCGGTCATTTTCTCAAATTCTAGTCTCCATATTCTACTTCCAGTACTGAGGCCCCCCTTCCCTCATCCCAGGTCTGTCCAGGTTGGATGTCTGCTCCAGCTTGCAACTGAGGAAGAGGCAATTTCCACCGGGGTTCTCCAAGGGACAGGGAGCCTCAGGAATCAGGGATTCTGAGGCCTGGGCTGACATGGCCCTGGTTACCTCCTTGTAACACCTCCAAGTATGCCATCGTGTTTCAAGAGACAGAGGTTCCCACTGAGTGCCATTCTTTCAGCCTGATTTATTACTTTGTGCCTGTTGCCTGGCAATGAGGTCTGAGTCCCCCAGGCCACAGGGCAGGAGACTGGGAGAGCACTCTCAGTGCCCCTGCCATTCCTCACTTGGGGACAGGAACCCAGTGTTCTAGAGTCTTCCACCTGCGGTCTCAGAGCCCTCCGTATGAGTATTCATGGGATCTCTTACATCAGCACTGTTCCCACAGCTGGTCAGAATGCCTTCCTGCTCACCTGGAAGATTGCTCTTGCAAAGCTTCAAAGGTGCATCGACCCTCAGTTCAGCCCATTCCTCTCATCCCAGTCCCACTCCATGCTGGCCTATACCTGCCCCCCCCCATACACACACCAACACACGCAACCCAACACGCACATACACACACACACACTCTATCCCCATCCCCTGCTTCTTCCTGATATCAAGAGTCTAAGCCACCAAAAAATATGAAATCTGTTATCCTCTCAAACAATCTTCTCCCCACCCCCTCCCCAAGATCAGTAGCAAGCAGGAGCATTATTTAAAGCTGTGTGGTTCTCAGGTGGAAAAGCTGCTTTTCTCCTCTCTTTCATGCTGAATCCCCAGTGTAGGCTCAATGCAGGGAGCAGCAGCTCAGTGCGGCCGACAGAGGTTGGCTCTCATTAATACAGATCCCATTTATTTAAAAATAGCAATATTATGCCACTTTCAAATAGCCCAAGTGAGGTAAACCATTAAAGGATTGTGAGTCGCTGACTTCGGACCTATTGTGAAAGCTCAGTAATTCACAGCACAGTGACATACAGTACATAACCCATGGAGCGGGGCTATTGGTTTGGTTGATCTGAACCAAGGAGTAGGCAAACAATTGAAGAGAACACTTCATAGCCCAACACAGAGGATGGAAGAAAAGAGCTGGAGCTTGGAAACCGTTGTGAAGAATTATCAGGGTCTCCAGAAGCCCAGGGTGGAGACTGAGGCAGAGGGAGAGTGATTGTGTCAGTGATGCATGGATAGAGATTCCGGGGCTTGGAGAGGGGGTGTAGCCCATCTCCCAGGGCCCCTTCACAGTGCTGTTTTCCAGAATCAACATTCTTAGTGGACTAAATTTTCATGTGTTTCCACTCAAAGCCTAGCTAATTGTCTAATTATGTGGTGCTTAGAATTAAGTCATAGTTGAGGGATGGGGTTTGGACATGAGTTTGGGGGTGGTGGGGCTATTTTTAAGAAACCGCTAACATTAGCTTGGGCACTAGGACAGGCTTTGGTTCTGATTCCTCTTCTTACTCTGTGACCTAGAATAAATTCTTAGCTTCTAGAATCTCAGTTGCTTCATCTTTAAAATGGGAATAATTAAAGCCACATCATGAGGCTGTAGTGGAGATTGATCATATGAAGACAGTCAATAAATGTTGGTTTCTTCCCTTTGAACCTTCACCACCTCTTTGCTTCTCTCCTTTCCCTCCTGCTACTACACAGCACTCTCTTCTCCATCAGTGTGTCTTCTGCTGAGCTTTTGGTCTAGCCTGGGTTTTGGGCTCTCAGCTATGGACCCTGCCTCCATGGAAATTATCCTGTGTTATCTACCTTCAAACCACTCTTAACTACCATCCTCAACCTCATTCTCGTTCCCTGGCCTTGGCCATATTTGTATATGCTCTTTCCAAAGAGGTCTAGCAGGGGACTCTCAGGAAAAAACAAAACAAAACACAAAACACACCAAAAACTGTGTTTTAAAGATCCAGTGGTTTGAGGTATAAATGCTGAGGCTCCTGGTCCCTAATGCCCCCACCACTTCCTTGGTCTCTTCCTAAGGCTCTGGGTCCTATACGGTATGGCTTAGGCTTGGACAACTTCCTCCAGGCAGACTGGTTAGATTCTCCCCCAGTACGAACGTGAAGCATGTGTGTGTGCACACTCACATTCCCGTGAAAGCATAGCCCTCTACAACCCCTGTGTGGTCCTCAGCCCAGCATCTCAGATCAGATTTGAGGAGGATGAGATCAGCTTCTCTGTTCAGATCCACTGCCCATGGAAACAACAAACCCTAGCCTTAGGAGGGAGACTTTTGAACAAGATTTAGAGGCAAAATGGGGACAAAATCATCCACCCACCTGCCTCCTTCCTCTCTCACATCCCGCGCCATGCTTGTCTTTTTATTTTCAGATTTTCTTTCTTTCACTGACCCTGTCCTTTGCCCATGGATAAAAGCCTTTCTCTTCCTCATTCTGTGGTTGTTTTTAAAACAAAATTAAAAAAATATTTTCCCAAATCAAAGGTAGCATGAGCGGTGCCTTCTGTTTGTTGATCTCTTGGAGAAAAAAAACCCAACACCTTTGATTCCCTCCTCCTTTAACCAATGGGGGTCTCTTGTTCTTTGCCAAAGGATCTGAGCAAAAGTAGTTCAATTGTAGCTCCACAGACATTTGATTAGACTGAGGAGGTGTGTTGGTGGTGGTTGGGGGTGGTGGAAGGATAGAAGAGTTCATTTTTTCCTTCCACCCCTAACTCCAGCAGTTACAGAGCAAAAACTGCCTGGTGATCTGAGAATGCAGTAATGTGGGGCTCCCAGAGGACGGCAAAGAAATGCTGGGTTTTCTGCCAGGGTTGGGGAAGATATGAGGGCTGGAAGGGGAGGAGGCAGGGCTCATACAGGCCACTCCCCCTTTCTTCACCCCCTGCTGCATGTAAGACTACATCTTGAAAGAAAGACCTTTCAAACCTGATGGAATCTTCCAGAAGTGAAATCATACTTTATAGAATTGTCATGACCTTGGGGGTGTCACCCAGTGCAGCCCCCACATGCAGGAGCCTGGGGACCTGTCCTGATAATGAATTCTTGAGGTTAAAAGGCAGCAGGACTCTGGTTCTCTTAGTGATAGATTTGATTTAGTTGCCTTCTCTTCTTGCTTTTTAAAAATTGATATTTATTATATATTCACATACCATGTAATCATCCAAAGTGTACAATCAACAGTTCACAATATCATCATATAGGTGTGCATTTATCATCACTATAGTCTTTTTTTTCTTTTCCATGAAAAATAACATATATACAAAAAAGCAATAAATTTCAAAGTACACTGCCACAGTTAGTTGTAGGACAGATTTCAGATTTAGTATGGGTTACAATTCCACAATTTTAGGTTTTTACTACTAGCTGCACAAAGACACTGGAGACTTAGAGAAATATCAATATTTCTCTCATACTCATACACTCATACTCACTTGTTAAACCCTATCTTCTCTGTATGAACTCCGCCATCACTGTTGACCTTTCTCCCACTCTTTAGGGGTATTTGGGCAATGTCCATTCTAACTTTTTCACGTTGGAAGGGGCTGTCGAAAATATGGGATAGGGGGATGGCACTAGTTGATGTTCTGGAAAGGCTGGCCCTTCTGAGTTTCAGGACTTATATGGTCTAGGGACCCATCTGGAGGTTGTAGGTTTCTGGAAAGTAGCCTTAATCTGTGGAACCTCTGTAACAGCTCATATAACCCCTTAAGGTTCTCTTTAGGGTTGGCAGGAATGGTTTTGGTTGGGGTTTGGCAAACTATGATAGGTAGCAATGCCTAACTGAACCTTGCATAAGAGTGGCCTCTGAGTAGCCTCTTGCCTATTTGAACTCTCTCAGCTACTGATACCTTATTTGTTACACTTCTTTTCCTCCTTTTGGTCAGGATGGCATTGTTGATCTCATGGTACAAGGCCAGGTTCATCCCTGGGAGTCATCTCCCACTCCTCCAGGGAGACTTTAACTCCCGGATGTCATGTCCATGTAGGGGGGAAGACTGTCTTACTTTTTAGTGTCTATAAATGACTCAAGAGATTCCCTTAAACTGTTCTTCCAAATCATTTCCCTTCTCTTCCTTTTCTCTCTTCCATGTTTCTATTTCTTCTCTTCTTTTTGAACCCTCTTTCAAAACCCAAAATATCAGCTCTAAGATGGAGGATGCCAGGTAGGGAAGCCCATTTAAAGGTATTTTATGGAAACCATTTTTGTTGTCCTTTCTTCCTCTTTAACTCCTGCTTCAGAGAATAGCCAGACCTACAAATGAGATGTAGCTCATGCATAAATTGGTTGTAAACGACTTGGAAAGACACTTTTCCCACCAAAGCATCATTGCACATGATGATGAGGTTCTGATGCTGGCCCACGGGTGATCATTTGAAACATAAGTCTCCTCTAATTTCTTGAGTATTCTGTGAGCAAAGATTCTCCCCAGGACTTAAATATCAGACCCCAAAACTGAATTTTTGAGTCTGTATGAACTTGGAGCCTGCCTCAACCTAAAGCCCTCTGAGGTGAAGTTGGTAAGAACACCTAGAAAACACACGGTAGGGGAGGAAGAGAAAGACATTCGCCACCCACACATTCTCAGAAGGCAGTGCTGTGCAGTGGACAGTGTGCTAGGCAAGATGTTGGAAACATGGTTTTAAATCTTAGCTTAGCCACTTATTAGTTTTATGATATTAAGTCATTTATCTTCTTTAGACCTCATTTTCCTTATAGGCAATAGAGACAAACAAGAAGAAACACACCTAAAGAAACGTACAAGCATATCTAGAAATGAATACAAGTCTGTAAATATATTCAGATGAGAGTAGAAATGTTAATAGGATGGTTAATGTGATCAGAACTGGGTGGTAGTAGCCGGGAAAGATGTTATAAAAGGGGATGGAGAAATAATTGCTACTGAATACTTGTGCTGGATTGCACCATCTTAAATTCTTTGCATAGATAAAGTTGAAAAAATATTGCTTAAATGTATTATACCAGTATTTCTTTTTGGGAAGAAATTTTAGAAAAATACCTTTGATAAGTCAGTATATGTGTGGAGAGTGAGATATTTGAAAGCATCATTTGATAGGAGGTAGAGAAACAAAGAGTGCCTAACTGTTCTGCATAAGAAATGAATAGAGTTTCTGGTTCAAAATGGCAGCCTGAGCACATAAATTAACCTCCCATCTCTCCAGAGACCCCATTAAAACGATAGTAAAGGAATACAAAAGTGAAAAAATCTGTAATAATAAAGAGAATGGCGAGTGAGGTCACAATCACCAGCAGATGAGAGATTTCAACAGACCTTTGGAAAATGAAAAGTAGATGAAAGTGGGTTGATAAATGAAACAGAGTGAGAATACCAAAGCCCAGAATATATTCAGGTGGCAGCTGCAGAAGAGATAGAAGCCAATCTTGTTGGCAGAACTTGAAGAGACTCAGGGTCAACAGGTATAGAAAGTAAGAATGACGACTGGAGCTGATAGAGAATAGCTGTTTTAACCGCCCTCCACCCTCATTAAAGGGCTTCTATCTTTAATAAGATAAATAGTCTATGGCTTCTAGAGTGGGCCCTGGAACCCCACAAGCTTCCTCTTTCTGGTCCCAACCTTGACAGATGACTTTTCAACTTTCATCTTAAAGCAAAGTCTACCAAATTGAAAAGGTCTGCCTGTGGCAACTCCCCCCTTCAGTGAAGACCATTAGGTAAAGAGACTTCCATATACAGCAGTCATTTTGGATTGCCAACTGAATTCTTATTTTTAAATCCTAATATACAACCACGGATTGGCAGATAGACTATGAAAATCATCACAATGAAATATACCACGGCAAACAAACAGAACTGACTGGTAGGAAACATATTTAACTCAAAGAGTAGAAGAAAACTTTCTAGACTTTAATAATCCACAGAATATCAAGACAATATTGAATCCTTCACCATCATCACCCTCTTTAGCACTTCTTTGGGACTTGCATTGTTTTAAGACTTTGCATACATTAGCTCATTTAACCCTTATAACAATGTATGAGGTAACTATTACTATCATCTCCACATTACACAGGTGGGGAAACTGGGTGTATGTTGATTGTGAACTTGCCAAAATTCACACAACCATTAAGCGTTGAAATTTGAACTCATTCTGTGTTTATGCTTTTAACCACTACGCTACACACACACACACACACACACACACACACACACAAGTAACCTATGGAGTGGAAGCAACAAGAGACTAAGAAAGTTCTTGTGGAAATTAAAAATAAATGATTCCCCAAATAAAAACAAACAATTGGTAGAAGAGCTGGCAGATTAGGTTAAAGACCTATCAAAAAAATTATCCAAGAATATTTCCTAGAGCCAAAGAAAATCATGAGTCCTTCGGCTGACAGGGCCTACGAAATGTCTAACACAAAAAATGAAAACCAATCCACACGTGGACAGAGACTGATGACAGTTGAGAACAATCATGATAGAGAGAGGAAAGAAATGCAACCCTGGTGACTGAGCTATCCTGCAATCCCTGCCATTTTCCTAGTGCATTCAGCCTCCTCCTCACCTTGGTGATTATTCTGCACCTTCCCCAACATTAAATAGGTAGAAGAATTCTCGTATCTTCTCACACCCCCACTATCTCCTCTCTCAACTGACAACATGGGAGAAGCTGGAAGAGAACTCGGCTTCGTGTCCACCACCGTATCTGCCCGTCCACCTGCCTCTGTGCCCAGATCCTTGGCCGTCTGCCTTATAACTATGCCGAGGCAGCATCACACGCTACATCTAAAGCCAGTACATGAGTCATGCTCTGGATTCTGTCCTCTCTACCCTGATTGCCCCCTTCCTCTCCTTCATGGTTGCTTCTTCACTCTCTTGCTGGTCGTTTCCATCTGCACAGAAACATCTTAAAAAGAAAACTTTCTCTTCACCCACACATCTCTCCACCTGTAGGCTCAATTTTCTTATCCCTTCTTAGAAACACTTCTTGATCAAAAGTAATTATACTCCCTCCCTACAATTTCTCTCTTCCCATTTTTTCTTGAACCCACTTTGGTCAAGTCCCCACCCTTCGAAACTGATTTTCTCAAGGTCATGATTGAGTTATATGTTTTTAAAAAGCTAATGTTTAGTTCTTAGTCCTCAGTTCATTTGACACACTGGCAGCATTTTCATAGGATCGATCACTCTCTCTTCCTTAAAACACTTAATTCATTTGATTTCCAGGCACCACAGTTACCTGGTTTTCTCTTCTTTGGTGGCACTTTTTCCTAGTTACCTCTATCTGGTTACCTTTTCTCTCTCTAATCTAAATTTTGGAGTGTTCCAGGCCTAGGCTTGGGTATCTTCTATTCTTTCTATACACTGCCTCCCTGGATGATCCCTTCTCCCAAGTCTCATTTCTTTAAATGCCATCTATTCATGAAGACTCCAAAATTTATTTTTCCAGCTGCATTACTTCTCTGAATTTTGGATTTGTATATATACCCAACTTCTTGCTCAGTGACACAGCACTTTGCTAGGCATTTCAAACTTAGTAATATATAGAACCAAAATCCTGATTTTCCCTCTAAACCAAACGTGCCTCCTGCCAAATGTGCCCCTCCCACATCAGTGTATGTCAGTTTCATGCTTTCAGTTGTTCATGACAAAACAACAACAAACCTTGGTGCCATCTTAGAGTTGTCTCTTTTCTTACACTCAAAACCAATCCATAAACAGAGTCTTTGTATATACCTACAAAATATATTCAGAATCCTGCTGCTTTTGTCCAGTTCACTGCTACTATCATCTCCAAGCTACTATTATCTCTCATCAAGATTGTTGAAATAATCTCATCTAGTTCCTTGCTTCGGCTCTTGTTCTACTGCTGTCTAATCTCTCCAGAGTAGCCAGAATAATCCTTTTAAAACATGATTCAAGTAATTCAGACCACGTCACTCTTCTCTTCTATCTACATCAGGGTAAAAGCCAAAGTCCTTATTTTAGTTTATAAGGGCCTCTACAATCAGTGTCCCCAAGCCTCTTTTCTGGCCCCATCACCTACTACTTTCCTACTGCCTCTCTCTGCATTCACCACACTGATTTCACTTCTGTTCTCAAACATTCCAGGGCCTTTTCTTACCTCCTGCCGGGAATAATCCTGTCCCAGATAATCCAGTGGTTTATTCCACTTTCACTTTTAGGCCTTTGTTGAAATATAACCTTTCCGGTGACATCATGATTTTGGCTTTCAACCATCAAACATATTTTAAGGAGCTCAAGAAGAGAAGAGGAGGAAAAGTCTACGAAATTTACTCAGATTTTACTATCTCTTGTTATTTCGCTGTTCTTCATACTCCAAATTTTCTTCTGGTATCTCCCTTCTGTGTGAGGAACTTCCTGTAGCAATTCTTTTTAGAGTAAGTCTGTTGGCAATGAATTGTAATTTTCTTTCTTTCTTTTGAGAAGTGGCTTTACCCTCATTCTTGAAGGGGATTTTCATTGGAAATATGATTTGGGATGCATAGTTCTTTCCTTTCAGCACTTTAAACATGCTATTGTACTCCCATTTGGACTTCATGGTTTCGGATCAGAAATCTTCAGTCCTTCAAATCTTGTTCTTCTATAAGTAGCGCATCATTTTTCTCTGATTGCTTTTCAAGTTTTTTCTTCCTCCTTTCATTTTTGGCAGTCTGATTATACTGTATATAGGAGTGACTTATCTGAGCTTATTCTGTTTGTCGTTTATTGACCCTCTTGAACCTGTAAGCTTATGTCTTTTACCCAATTAGGAATGTTTTCAGTACTTATTTCTTCAAATAAATTTTTCATACTGCCTACTTCTTTTCTTCTTCTGGGACTTTCTTTTTTCTCTCTGTAGTTCAATTTCGGTATTTTCCAATGCTCTACTTTAAAGTTCACTGACTCTTTCATCTGTCATCTCCATTCTGCTAGTGAGACCATATAATGAATTTTAAATGTTCATTATTATTTTTTTCATTTCTAAAATTTTTATTCTTTGTATCTTCTGTTTGTTTGCTGAAACTTTCTTTCCAGAGTGTTTTCCTTTACTTCTTGGAGTATTTTAATACTAGCTGCTCTAAAATCTTTATTAGATAATTCTTTCATCTGTGACATCTCGGGATGGGTGTCTGTTAATGGTCTTTACAATTTGCTATACACTATTCACAACTGCTTGCACTTCTGGGTTCAGCAGCAGATGGACAGAGAGAGAGAAAAATTCAATGGTAGTTTGCTCCACCTTCTTGGGACCACAGACTTTCTTTCTGATTGGAGAGAAAGGTTTTCCTGCTTCAGATTTTCAGGCATCTGCAGGTTCCTGCTGCCACTTTTGTCACTGCCATCATTGCTGACAGAACAGAATTTCCTGGCATCTGGGACATGTGAAAACAGAGAGAGAGAGAGAGAGAGAGAGAGAGAGAGAGAGAGAGAGAGAGAGAGAGAGAGAGAGAGAAAAGAAAAACATGAATCCCCCACTCTCTTTGATGTTAGGAGTCCCCTTTCCCACCCTAGGTACAGAACTAGAAGGCTTCCCTGGGCTCTCTCCATCCAGGCCTGGGGACCCCAGAATAAAAGAGGAAAACTGAGTAAGGATTTGGTGGTACTTTAAAAATTCTGTTTTTTCCCCTCAATCTATCTGCTTCTGTTTACTTTTCAGAGTCTTCTCTGCTCCATTCTCTCTATGGGTTTTGTATCTGCTTTCAGTGAGAAATATAGGGCAGAATGTGCCTTTTCCATCTGCCCAGATCCAGGACCTGCTTTCAGAGTTTTGAAAGGAAATAAATTTGAACCTAGAGCTATTATTAACAAAGTGAGAAGGATAAATAACATCACTTTCAGAAATCCAAAGACTTAAAACGTTTGCCTCCTAAGCATTCTTCCTATAGAGTTTATTGAGGGTATACTCCTGCAAAACAAAGGATATAAAATAAGAATAATATATGGAATCCTAGAAATAGTATTACTAAGCTAGGAAAGAAACAATATCCAGAATAATAGCTACGTGGTAGGCCTAAAGGGCAACTGGTCCCGATGAAAGCTTTTGGAATTAAATTTCTGGGAGAAAAATGCCTGCCATGTTATCAGATTATATAATTGAAGGATTAATGATTTGAGGATAGAGTGAAGGTACCTTATTCTGCTCTCAAAAGGGAAGAAAGGAAAGTTCAGAAAGACATAAAAGGCCACAAAAAATTGAAGGTCCATATTTGAAGCAAAATAAATTTTCGCATGTTTTGAATGGTGCCTGAGTGTATGAAAAAGAACATAGGAACTTTGCCATTCACGTAGCAGAGAAATCATGGTACTAGACCTGCTGTGAACAAAATGTAACTTGAACTCAGTTGCTCTACAGTGGGTAATATTTATATAGAAATATCAATTAAAATATTGTATGAATTATGATGGGCTACATTACGCTGAGGTAACAACCCTCAGCTCTGGATGACAACACACAAACATTTATTTCTCCTTCACCCCGCAGGGCCCAAGCAGGGGTTCTGCTCCGCGTGGGAGGTCAGGTGACGGCGGCCCGACCATCCTGGGCAGCACCATCTGGAACACTGGCTTCCTCAGCTGCGACAGTAGGGAAGAGAGACGGGCAAGTAACAGTAGGGAAGAGAGACGGGCAAGGCTCGCTGGGTTCTCACTGTTTCCGCCAGAGAAGGACTCACGTGATTTTTCACATTTCAGTGATTAAAACCCATTGTAGGACCCCACCCAGCAGTAAGGGAGATGGAAAGTGCAGGGGGGCAAATGGAGAGTTGGGTGGGCATTACTGCCCACTGTCACTACTCACTGGCATCCAACTTTGTTTTTCAATATTTAAACATTTTCATTACTCCACAAAACACATCTAAAATACAAATAAAAATGAAAATGGAAAAGAACACCCAAAACATACCATACTATTAACTCCTCCTATTATTTATATATTTTTGTCCTTATTTTCTTACTCATCTGTCCAAACACTGGTTAAGGGAGTGTCAGCCACAAGGTTTTTACAATCACTCCATCACACTTTAAAGTTATAGTTACTCAATCATCTTCAAGAATCAAGGCTACTGGAATACAGTTCAGCAATTTCAGGTATTTCCTTCTGGCTATTCTAATCTAAAAGGGAAATATCTATATAATGCATAAGAATAACTTCCGGAATGACCGCTTTACTCTATTTAAAATCTCTCAGCCACTGAAACATGTTTTTTTTTCGTTTCTCTTCCTTGTTTTGGTCAAGCAGTCTTTCTCAATCCCGCTATGCCAGGGCCAGGCTCAGCCCCAGGAGTCATGTCCCATGTTGCCAGGGAGATTTACACCCCAGGGCGTCATGTCCCACGTAGTGAAGAAAGCAGTGGGTTTATCTGCCAAGTTGTCTTCGAGAGAGGCCATATCTAAGCAACAAAAGAGATTCTCTGGGCATAATTATAAATATGCTCAGCTTCTCCTCTGCAGGAATAAGTTTCATAAGGGCAAGACACAGATTGAGAGCTTGACCTATTAAATTGGTAGTCCCCAATGACACTCAACTTTTTGAATCACTTATATGCGAGGTTATGAATTGGTCCCCTGGAGCAAACTCAGACTACCGATGAGCGTCGTTTGAGGCCACTGATTTCTTTAAAAACTTGAAAATCTTTAAATTGGACACATTGCTTTTAGCTCATGCCAGTCCTCTGCTATGACTCCCAACCCACTTGTTCATTTACATTGTCTGTCAGGTCTCCTAAGGTACTTTTCACCCCTGTAATTCAATGCAGGGAAGACTTAAGGTTCACAAAATACAATGTAAATGTTATCTTTCTGAATAATGGAAAAGTGAGAGTGTAGCTATCAGAGGTAGCAAGTGGAAGAGTGAATGGAGAAGTAAAAGGAAAAATAGCTGTGCTCATGTGCTCATTTGTAGAGTACGAAAGAAGAAATGCTCCCTGAGATAGATGAAACAAGAGATATTTATTTACATGTATTATGAATGTAATTAATAGAAGTATTATTAAAAATAATAAGCATAAAAGTTAAGAAAGGAAAAGGACATTGAATGTGATGTGAATATAAATTCTTATGTTTTATACTGAGAGTAATCAATAGATAATATCTGTGGTCAATAAATTAAAAAAAACAAACAAACAAGGTAGAAACACATTGGTTAGTGTAGGAAGGAAATCACCAGAAGCCCTTAAAACAGAAATGGTTTATAGTGCTTTCCTTTGGGGAGTGGGATTAGAGGCAGGAAAGGGCAGGAAAGGGACTGTTGATTTAATTATAAGAATGTCAGTACTGTTTGAATTTTTTAAAAACCAATTCATGTATTACTCTGATTCAAACATTTAAAAATTATTTTTCAAAAAAGGAACAGGAATTTGGAAATTGAGAGAGCAGAGCACGTTAGAGAGAGGAGAGGGAGAAAATAGATACAAGTGATGTGGGGGAAGCTGGAGCCCAAGAAGTAATGAGAAATTGAGATGTTCCCTACCGAAGAGTGGCTTAATGTCTTTTAAGGAGAAAGAGCCTAATATTAAAGTTTAGGTTGCTTGTATTGTTGAATGTAAACCCTTGTCATTTGTCCCAAACCTGTTATCATCTGCTATACATACAATTGGGTTTATGTTTAATTTGGAGGGAAACTTTTATAAGGTTAGGAGCAGCAGGTGTGATCAGGAGAAAGAATGGCAGTGAGACGGGAATAAGATAGAGAAGGAGCAAGAACTCAGAGACTGAAGGGGCCAGGAAGATTTAAGCTTTCTGACATTCACAGGAATCTGGGGAGGACATTAGGTCTCCTGTGGAATGTAGAATAGAAAGCTGGAGCCGATTTTATTTAAGGTCAGAGGACAGTGACCTCAGCTGACATCTGGAGTATTTGTTATCTTATTTAGTCCTCAAAGCAACTATAAGGCATTTATTCAATAATTCAACAACCATTTATGAAGTATTTACATACAGTACTTTCAGTAAGTCTATCACTTTTCTCCCGGTGCTGATAGCCTAATGAGGGGACAATACAATATAAGTTGATAAACATGTGCACTCGCTCCCATGAATAACACAGACAAGGGGCATCTAGACTACCCTGGGGATGGAAAGGGAAGAAAGCTCTTAGAAAAGGTGACTCAAGCTGAATTTAAAGAAGTAAACAGATATTCACTTAACAGATAAAGGAGGTGAGGGCAAGGGTCCATCTAGGCAGAGGAAACAGTGTGTGGGAAAGCACTGAAGCAAGAAATCATTTGACTAATAAGGAATCCTCCATCCCTTTCTCAGGCTGTGTGCCAAGGGGGGCAAGAGAAAGATCAGGAAGCGACTAGGGAGCCAGGCAGGGCTGCCCCTGTGATATGTGCAGCTCCTGTCTACATAAACAGTTTGAGTCACCCCAAACCAACCATCAACACCCAATCTCCTGCCATTCCATAAAAGAAATATTGTGATGCTCAGTGGGAGAGATCCTGGAGCCAAAACCAAGCCATGCCAGCCCAGGACAGGATGAGCTCTGGGGGCATTTGGTCAAGCCCTTGTGTGGAGTAGCGTGTTGGGGAACACCCGAGAGGGGCAAAATAGGAACCAAGACATACACGGACCTCTGTTCAGATTCTAGTTCTCACATGGGGTGCCCCATGGCTACTGTTGGCTGGAGCGGGACTTAAAAAATTTGAGCAAGGCGTTCCAAAACATAGGACACCCTTAGGCACAGGCTTGGGGTATGGGCAGTGCTGGTATTAAGCTAAGTTTGTCTTCCACACCTTTGAGAGCAATTGAAGGATTTAAAGAATGGCTATGATATGATCTGGTTTGTGTTTCAGAACGATGCTTTTGACAGTCATTAGGAGGAAGTCAGACCAGCTGCAGGGAAGGGGGCTGTTGAGAAACGCAGTCAAGAATTAAAAGAAGACTAAACCAAGGTATTAGCAGTTTGGACAGAGAAGAATAAGGTAAGATATACAAAATATGATATTGATTGGTGTAGAAGTGAAGAGCCTAGAATAATTCTCCGATTTCTTTTCCAGATGATTGGATGGATGAATGCACCATTCACCCAGATTCAGAATACAGGAACAACAGAGTTTTTTTGAGAGGGAGGGAGAAGGAAGAACTGAGATTGGAACATGCTGAGTTTGAGGTACCTGTGAATTACAAATTGGTGATCCACAGCATGTTGTTGGATTTATACTGGATATGTATAAGCATCATGATGTTTTGAGCCAGATGCACTTGAGTAAAATAATATTTTTACCACTGTCTGTACCCTTAGCCAAGTTACCTACTGCTCCTATTCTTTAAAAAGAAAATATCATGACTTTGATGGCTTGGAGCACAGTGCCTGGTTCATATTAGGTGTTTATTACATGGTGATAAAGATGACGAAGAGGGAGGAGAAGCTGTTCTAGAGGTCATCAGAAAAGTTAAGGCTAGAAATGTGGATTTAGAAATTTTAGAAGAGGTGGCTGAAACTGAGAGTATAAATGATATGACTGAGGGGACATACAAGAAGAGAGAAAATCAGAGGTTGGAATTGTTACTCTTTTTTTTTTTTATTAATTAAAGAAAAAAAAAGAAATTAACCCAACATTTAGAAATCATTCCATTCTATATATGCAATCAGTAATTCTTAATATCATCACATAGATGCATGATCATCATTTCTTAGTACATTTGCATCGATTTAGAAGAACTAGCAAAACAACAGAAAAAGATATAGAATGTTAATATAGAGAAAAAAATAAAAGTAATAATAATAGTAAAAAAAACAAAAACAAAAACAAAAAAAACCTATAGCTCAGATGCAGCTTCATTCAGTGTTTTAACATGATTACTTTACACTTAGGTATTATTGTGCTGTCCATTTTTGAGTTTTTGTATCTAGTCCTGTTGCACAGTCTGTATCTCTTCAGCTCCAATTACCCATTATCTTACCCTGTTTCTAACTCCTGCTGGACTCTGTTACCAATGACATATTCCAAGTTTATTCTTGAATGTTACTCTTTAGCTTAATAGAGAAATTGTCCAAAATCTCTCTTCTGGAGAGAGGCCTAAATAGAATATGAATCCATACCTATATGACTACAAACTCCCTATTCTTTCACTACATCATTCTGACTTTTAACATATTTTAAAAGAAGTGATATGATTTGATGGTGAAAGAGAGACAAGATTCCTGCATCGCTGTAGGCCAGGGAAAACAGGAGCACCAGCATGTAAAGTCCATTGCTTCCAGGGTTCAGCAAAGTATATTTAAAGGGCCATTTGGACAGCCCAAACTAAGGCTGAATGGAGTGGTGGTGGGCAGGAATCCAGTGTTTCTGGGGCCTGAAATTGATACAACTTGAGGTGATATTTTAGCTTGGATTTCCTCTGAAAGCAGAATGAGAGGTAAATACATGTATACTTGCAGTTTTGCAGTTTGAGACGTAATTTCAGAAAGTAGGCATGGAGGACTGAGAAAAGTGAAAGAAGGGAGAAAAACCTAAATTAGGGTGTACTATTAAAGTCACATTTGAAAATAATTAGCCTGTATCCCACCTGAAACCTTTTATAGACTTTTTCTCAGAATTTTTCCACCAAGGAATCAACTGAGGGAAGAATTTATCTATCACTTCCACGTCCCCATTGGTTAAGGTATCTCCTCTGGATAATTAACTTCTCTACAGTTTCAGATTGCTCATGTCTTGAGGAATGGTCCGCCTTTCCATCTACAATGATGGAGAGGTTCCTGGGCAGAAAGCAAAAGAACCGTAGTGTGTGTCTGCAGCCATGGTGTACTCAGCAGGAGGAAAGTCAGTCTGCATGGAATTATCCTCTGCAGTTGGACATCCTTTCACAGTTCTGGAGAGTGTCCAAAATCAAGGTGTCAGCAGAGCCATCCTCCTTCTGAAAGGCCTAGGGAAGAATCCTTTCTTGTCTCTTCCTAGTTTCTAGTGGTCCCGGGCATCCCTTGGGATTAGAGTAATTCTAATCTCTGTCTCTGACTTCAGATGTCCATCTTCCCTCTGTTTCTGTGTCTCTTCTTTTCCTGTAAGAACATCAGTCGTATTGGATTAGGGCTACCTTGACTCAGTGTGACCTCATCTTAACTTGATTACAGCTGTGAAGACCTCATTTCCAAACAAGACCACATTCACAGGTACTGAGGGAGAGGACTTCAATATATCTTTTGGGGGCAATAAATTCAGTTCATTAGAGTATGTGAGTTTAGGTCACCAGAAATTTGATATAAGGTCCACCCTTGTGGTAGATTGAATCATGTATTCCAATAAAGGACAATTCTTAATCTTAGTCCATATTGCTGTGGTGTGAATCTATTTGTAAGTAAGACCTTTTGAAGATGCTATTAGTTAAGGTGTGGCCAGGTTGAATCACGGTGGGTCTTATTTCCTATCACTTGAGGCCAAACAAAGAGAGGTAATTTGGACATATCAGTCAGAGAACATCACAGGAGGCGACCAAGGACATTGCTATGTGACAGAGAATCATCATCACTAGAATACTGCCAACTCCAGGAGAAAGCATGGCCTTGCTGACATATTGATTTTAGACTTTTAGGCTCTGAAATTGTTAGCCAATAAATTTTTGTTGCTTAAGTCAACTCATCATGTGGTATTTGTCAAAACAGCCCTGAAAAACTAAGACAACCCCTTACACTTCTCAGAACCTCAAGTGTCCTACATTCAGTCCACTCTGTCACTGGATTTTAAAGGTGGCAGCTGGCTTGCAATCTCTAGATTAGTGGAACAAGCTTTAGTCCCCACTGCCAGGGCTAGTCCTAAGACTGTGGTTGATAGTCCTCATTTTCCTCTTCTATTCCCCATTATAGATTTGCTTCCCTCTCAGTCAGAACTTCAGCTGGGTTAGGTTGTTTGTTTCTCAGGAGTTCCAACTCTTCACCCCCAAGAGGTGAAATCTCTTTCCCTTACAGGTTGTGGTTGCTTCCCATTCCTGTTTATCACCAGGCATGGAAACCCCAAGAAATGTCCCAGTGGATCACCTAAGTTCCAGATATATTTCTCTCCACTGCTTTTGTGTATAAGCAACCCAAGCTCCTTATAGTAATCAAGATCAACCCTTTGCCTAGTGGTCTACCAGCATGAGCAGTCTAAAATAGCTAGGAGATTCACAGAGGTTCAGGTTTGGTGGTTCCCTGGTGAAAATGCTCTATCCCTCCCTTCCTAATGCTTGTAAATCAGCAACTCTGATATTGTAGATCCCAGACTTATAGGGACTGGGAACACAAATTCTGCAAGTGGGCCACTGGGAGTGATAGTGAGAGGGATCACTCCAACTTCTACTTCTTGGTTCTTGAACCTGTATATTGAGGACACAGCAGCATCTATCAGCTTTTGGTTCAGTGCAGGTACCATATTCTGTAGAGCAGTGCTCCAACCTCACAAGGTGCTGCCCCTAAGCTAGCACTTCATTTGGGCCTTTAAGGACCACTCCATTACTTTATTGGGCCGTTCCATTACTTTATTGGGCCAGCAGCTTCAAGGTGATATGATGTATGGTCCTATCGGTGGATGCCATAGTCATATGCACATTGTCACAACTTTTTTGTTACAAAATGAGTCCCTTGGCCTGCGATAATGTTATGTAGGATCCCATGTCAGCAAATCAGCATTCTGTAAGCTAATGGTCCTGGTAAAGGCACTTCAGGCAGCAAAGGAAAACTCATGTTCAGGGTAGATGTCAGTTCCAAAAGAGACAAATCACTGTCCCACCCCCCAGGATAGAAGGGGTCACTGTAATCACTTTGCCATGAGTGATTGTCTCATCTCCTCAGGATATGGTACCATGCTGAGATCTAGGCATTGGTTTCTGCTACCATCCTTCAGCAGTAGCATACCTAGGTCAGCCTTGGTGAGAGGAAGCCCAGGAAGCTGGGCCTATCCAGAGCCTCCAGTCCCTGGGAAAAGCCCTAGGGAGGCGAAAGATATCCAGCAAGGCCATGTGAACATGAGGGGAGACAAAGTCTGCACAGTAATCCCCTGAGGTCATGGCTGAAATCATGTGAGGCTGAGGGGATGTGGGTCAGGACACAGAACCTTCTGATCCAGTGGGCAAAAATATTTACTTTTAAAAATAAAACAAAGGATCATGTGAATATATTGCTAGGTTCTGGGAAGGGCTTTGTGAGGGAGCAGTTCTGTTGGGGATGCTGGGATGGGGACAGAGTGCAGTTGATGGAGGGTTTCGAAAGGCCTTGTTTCCTATTCTGATTTGGTGCTTACTAAGCATCAAAGATTCCAGCAGTAAAAGCCTTTGGAAGAAGCTGTGGGAACTTGGCAAGTTGCCAGTCATGCGTGTTGACCTAATATTCTCTGATGCTTTCTTGGTTTAGCATCAGAGAATACTAGACAAGCAGGACCTTAGGGACATCTTGATCCAATCTCCATTCTACAGGTGAGGAACTTGAGGCCTGTAATTCAAAAGGGTGGCCCAAGGCCACTCAGGCAGTTATTAGCAGAGATGGAACTAGAACATGGTGGTTTAAGGTTGACATTGGAATGATGAAGCAAAAGTTTCTTGGTAGATCCCCATATATGTGTGTTTTTTTGTTTTTGACATGGGCAGGCTCCAGGAACCAAACCCAGGTCTCTGGCTCGGGAGGCCAGAACTCTGCCACTGAGCCACCGTTGCCCAGATCCCCTTATATTTTAAAATTAAAAGTGAGCAGTTGCTCAGTAAAATCCTGCTTTTTTTTTTTTTTTTGCCCCAGCATAAAGGAGGAGTGTAAGGGAGAGCTTATTCAGACTTTATTCTAGAGGTCATTTGCCTTCTTTCCTCATCTCTCTAGTCTAATATCCTGAGAGAATCTTCAGGCATTTGCTCTGTATCTGCTGCTGCACCATTCTTAAAATAATTGCTTATAATGATTTTTGTTTTTGTTTTGTTCAAGATGGTATTTTGGTTCTTTGCATGCTGTGAGGTTATAATATCATCTTTTCTTCTATCTTCTACCATCTCTTCTAAAGTCCATCCATCTATCTCTCTAAGATCTATCCATATATCTATACCTATCTACCTATTGATCAATTGATCTGTCTCATTATCATTATCTATCAACTATAATATACCATATCACTTAAACATTTGTAATAGAAAGGATGTAGCTTAATGGCAGAGATCCCTCAGTGGCCTGGAACAAGTAGATGTTCTCTAAAGAGGATGCCCTGCACAGAGTTGTAATATGTTCCCTATTGATACATAGCAAGATGTAAGGGGTGAGAGAGCCCTTAGATCTTCACTGACCTTTCTGGATAGATAAGGCTCTTCTCCCAGTCCCTTATCAAGTGCTGACCATAACCAGGCAGAGTCTAACACAATGTCATTGTAAGTTTTACTACTCCAAGATGATGAAGCAGGAGCCAAGGGGCTCTAGGGAAAAAGGACACCAGGATAGAAAGAGCAGAAATCACATAGATGGCTTTGTTTGTTTGTTTGTTTTAACTTTTTTATTGTATAGTATAACATATATACAAAGCAAAGAAATAAAAATGCAATAGTTTTCAAAGCACTCTTGTGGTTATAGGGCAGATCCCAGAGTGTCATGGGCTACCATACCATCATCTCAGATTTTTCCTTCTAGCTGCTCTAGAATATAGGAGGCTAGAAGGCTTATATATTTTTTATCACCACAATCAACTTTTTTCTTTCATTTTTGTGAAAAATAACATGTATACAAAAAAGCAATAAATTTCAAAGCACAATACCACAATTAGTTGTAAAACATATTTCAGAGTTTGACATGGGTTACAAATCCACAATTTTAAGCTTTTACTTCTAGCTACTCTAAGGTAGTGGAAACTAAAAGATGTATCAATTTAATGATTAAGCAATCATGTTCATTTGTTAAATCCTATCTTCTCTGTATGAACTCCACCATCACCTATGATCTTTCTGTCCCTCTCTTTAGGGGTGTTTGGGCTCTGGCCATTCTAACTTTTTCATGTTGGAAGGGTCTGTCACTAACATGGGGTAGGGAGATGGAAATATCTGATGTTCTGGAGAGGGTGGCCCCCCTAGGTTTTGGACTTATCTGGCCCAGGGACCCATCTGGAGGTTGAAGTTTTCTGGAAAGTTACCCTAGTGCACTGAACCCTTGTGAGATCTTATATACTGCCCTAGGTGTTCTTTAGGATTGGCTGGAATGGTCCTGGTTGGGGTTTGGAAGGTTATGGTAGGTAGTAATGTTTAACTGAAGCTTGCATTAGAGCCATCTCCAGAGTAACCTCTTGACTGTATTCGAGCTCTCTCTGCCAGTGATACTTTATTAATTACACTTCTTTTCCCCCTTTTGGTCAGAATGGAATTGTTGATCCCACGGAACCAGGGCCAGATTCATCTCTGAGAGTCATTTCCCACGTCACCAGGGAGACTTTCACCCCTGGATGTCATGTCCCATGTAGGGAGGGGGGGCAATGATTTCACTTTCAGAGTTGGGCGTAGAGATAGTGAGGCCACCTCTGAGCAATGAAAGAGATTCTTCAGAAGTAACTCTTAGGCATATCTACAGGCAGTCTAAGCTTCTCCACTATCTACGAAAGCTTCACAAGAGTGAGCCTCGAGATCAAGGGCATAGCCTATGGATTTAGTCCCTATAGTTTGACATAGCATCAGGGGATTTCCTGATGGTGAAGTTTAATGGTTTCATATTTTTTCTCCCATCCCTCAAGGGACTTTGCCAATACTTTTTGATTATCTGCTTAACATACTCTAGGATGTATCCAGGCATTACCTTAAACTATACAGGATTAAAAGACCTCTTTCTTATTCTGGGCTTCCTCTGTTTGAATTATTCAAATGAGCTATACAGATAGGTTTAGTTAGATTATGTGCTACAGAAAATTTCAGTTCTAGACCAACTAAACCTTTATTCCTTTGGTCTCAAAAAGCATGTGAGACTAAAATATAGACATTATCTTCCTTACCCCTGTGTTTTGAATTACTTTAGCCTCAACCTGATTGGCTTCATTCTTATCTCTAAATATCAGGTTATATTTATATGTATATACTATAAAACAGCTTCTCAAAATCTATAAATAATAATTACCCCTCCAGACTAAATGTGTCTTCTATAAAAGCATACATTCTAGACCCCTGTTTTCTCATAAGCATTTTCTAAAGGAGACCATACCATTGTTGTTCTTTTGTTTCTGGCTTATTTTGCCTCACCAAATGTCCCACATGTTCATTCACATAGTTGCATGCCTCACGACTTTGTTCCTTTTTTCGTAGAAGCACAATATTTGTTCATAAGTATACACCATCATTCACCAATCTATATCTCAGTCACTGCATCCTTCAGCCACCTGCATTCATCAGGGATCATGTATAATGTCTAAAGTCCACAGTCCATCAACACTCTCAATTTTAGATAATTTCATTGTTCCCGAAAGAAAGAAAACCAATAAACACACCCTCGCCAAATAGGAAATCTAAACCTCCTCTTAACTCTTGTCCCTCTCCCCATTATTTACCTCTGCTGTTACTGTGATAGTGCTGATGTTTTCCTTTTAAACATAGTCCATAGCATGCAATAACAGTCTTCCCGCTGTACCCTGGACTTGAGCACTCTATATACAACAAATCATACCTTGAAATAGTTCTTGGAAGAACTAATTTATATTTCTAGTATTGATCAGTAGGACACATAGGTGTATACAACCCTTTTCAATCTTGCTCATCTTCAATACGGTAATATTACTTATAGACCCACTAGAGAACCACCTTCACTTCTATCTATTTCCTTATATTGGAGTTCAACCTCTTTAGCTAACCATTTACCCATCTCTAGCTTCTATGTATCTCTAAATCCCTTATAGTTAGCCTGTATTATAAGTCTCTAATATTACCTTTACCATAGTGATAAAACTGAAATAATACAATATCTATCCTTTTGTATCTGGCTTACTTCACTCAGCATTATGTCCTCAAGGCGCATCCATCTTGTCATGTGCTTCAGGACATCATTTTGTCTTACAGCTGCATTATATTCCATCGTTTGTATATACCATAATTTTGTTAATCCACTCATATGTTGGTGGGCATTTGGTTTGTTTCCATCTTTTGGTGATTGTGAATAATGCTGCTGTGAACATCGGTGTGCAAATGTCTGTTTGTGTCATTGCTTTCAACTCTTCTGGGTATATGCCTAGTAGTGCTATTGTTGGTCATAGAACAACTCGATATTTATTTTCCTAAGGAACTGCCAAACAGTCTTCCACAGTAGGTGCACCATTATACATTCCCACCAGCAGTGCATAAGTGTCTCAGTTTCTCCACATCCTCTCCAACATTTATAGTTTCCTGTTTGTTTAATAGCAGCCATTCTTATAGGTGTGAGGTGGTATCTCATTGTAGTCTTGATCAGCATTTCCCTTATAGTCAATGAAAATGAACATCTTTTCATGTGCTTTTGAGCCATCTATATTTTCTCTTCAGAAAAATGCCTATTAATATCTTTAGTCTATTTTATAATTGGGTTGTATGTTCTTTTGTTGAAGAGTTGTATGATTTCTTTGTGTATACAGGATATCAAACCTTTGTCTGGTATGTGATTTCCAAATATTTTCTCCCATTAAGTTGGCTGCCTCTTCACCTTTTTGACAAAGTCTTTTGAGGTTTAGAAGCATTTGATTTTGAGGAGTTCCCATGTATCTATTTTTTCTTTTGTTGCTTGTACCCTTTTAGGAAGCTACCTCCCATTACTAGGTCTTGAAGATGTTTCTCTATGTATTTGTTTGTTTTTGGCGTTAACAAAGAGGAAAAAGCATACATAAGATGATTAAATTAGCTGCCAAATCAATGGCCAAGTTTTTGCTTCCACAGATTCACAGGGTACCCCTGTGTAAGATCCCATTATGCCCTGCACTTTCATTTGTAGCTGTTATGATTCTAGTAATTAATTATCTATTCAAGGTCAATATAGTTTCAACCTGGCATAGTAAGTGGCCAATATGTATTGCATCAACTGACTGATTAAATGAATGAATGAATGAATGAATGAATGGTTGAGTAAACTCACTTCATTCAAGGGCTGGGTCTTAATGTAAGATCTTCCTTCTCTTCCTTCTTCCCATCCCTGTTCTCTCAGAAACTGTAAAGAAGCCATCTTTGGGAGGGACGCTTAGGAAGATGTAATTCAGCCCGTAGTGGCAGCCTGCCATCCTCCGGATTCCCCCCTCCTTCCCTTCAAGACTCATTCTCACTCTCTCCCACCCCCATCCCCTCCTGCTTCCTTCCTCCCTCCCATTCTCTCTCCCTCCAGAGGCCCCAGACTCAAACTGCAGGGAAGTCTCTTCAAACAAGATTGAAATTGCTTTAAATATTAGAGGATTAGGGGAAGACAAACAGACCTGGAGAAGGTCTGTGTTTGGGGGATTAGGATTAGAGCTCCTCTGCTGTCCAAGCATTAGCAGAGGCTGCGCTGTCCTCCTTGGGCTCTGCCCTTGGGAGTCCAGGGCAGCTCAGAGTGAGGTCTCCAGAACAACCGGCCTTCCTGGGCACCTCTCTTTCCCTAATGATCCTACTGGGAACTTTCAGATTAAACCCCAGCCATGCGGCCTCTGCTACTTCCCACCCCGTCCTGCTGTCCAGGCAACCAGTACTGATTGAATTTGTCTGAAACGAACTCTGTTTTCTGCTACTGCCTGTGACCTTAGCCAGTGGCACTAACAGTGTACTCTGCTCTAAACTGGGTGTGGAATACAGGGAAGAGAAGGCCTGTGGCTCAGCAATATAAAGAAAGACCATTCAATGAGTGTGGGGTATCTGCATTCATGTCTGTTTACATAAATAAGCAGTCAAATGTGTTATGATTTATGTCATGGCTAATGCCCCCATTGGTTATAATTCAATATTTATCAAAGTAGATTTTATTGCCAATTAAAGTCTTAGAATCTTAGGGTTTGAGGAGACCCTACAGATCTCATTTAAGGCAAATCTCCCTGCAGCATTCCCGGTGGAGCCTAACCCACTCTCTTCTAGAACCCCTGGTGGACAAGGAGCAAGATGGCCTATTTCATAGCTGTTGAGTCTAAAATATTAGAAATGTCTTCTCCGTATGACAGATCTGTCTCCTTGTAGCAGGAGATACTACATCAGTCCTGATTCTACACCCAGAACTAAATATACATGTAAAAATCTCAGCTCAGAATTCTGAGTAGGGAAGAATTTCTTAATAGGATGCAAAAAGAATAATTCTAATTATAAAGACTGGTACAATTAACTACATTAAAATTATGAAACTGTTTGTCAAAAGACCCCAGTAAGAATATAAAATGCAAGCTAAAGAGTAAGGGAAGATATTTGATGCACATACATCTGTCAAAGAGCTATAATTCAGAATATATCAGGAATTCCTACAAACAAGGGAAAAATGCAGCCTGATGAAAAAATCGGCAAAATTTAGAAAAGGCCTATGAATGTGAAAAGGTGTTCAACCTCATTAATAACCAACAAGATTAAAATTAAAACTACATTGGAATCACGTATACTCTCCAAATTTGCATGAAAGATAGAAGTCTGACAATATTAAGCATGGAAAAAGATGAGGTCCAAAGTTAAGTTGCATCACCACTGGTGGGATAGAAAATTGGAACAATCAGTTTGAGAAACAGTTTTGGTGTCATCTGGTAAAGTTAAAGATATGCAAACTCTATGACTCAGAAATTCCCCTCCTCGATATATATTCCCCCATGGGGACATGTGTACCAGGATATGGGAGCAAGACTGTTCACTGTGGGATAGTCAGTCCCAAGGACCAGCCTGGAAATAGCCCAAATATTCATTAACATCAACATGAATCACTACATTATGGTATATTCATACAAGGGAAATACCATACGGTATCAAAAATGAGAAAGCCAAAATTATACACAACATGGATGAATCTTAAAACCACAAAGTTGAGCAAAGGAAGTATACCATACCACTCCATTTATATAAATTTTGATAAATAAGCAAAAATAATCAACTACATCATTTCAGGTTACATATTTAGGTGGTGAACTATAAACAAAGATTTTTTTTTGAAAAGTGATCGCCATAGAAGCTAGCCCTGTGAGAATTGTGATTACTTCCCAGGGCAAGAGGCTGAGTGTGGGTGGGAATTACAAAATGATTTTTTTTCCCATTCAAGTAATTTGTTAAGCTATGTATTTCTTTTTCATACTTTTCTGTACTGTATTATATTTCATAATTTTAAAGACAAAATTTTCATCTTGACTGCTATCACGTCCCACTTAAACTTTCTCTTTTCCTAGCTAAACATCATTAGTTCCTTCAATGGACATGATGTCTAAAACTTATGCTACTCTTGACATCCTATTATTTCTTTTTTCTATCTTTATCTATCTATCTATCTATCTGTCTATCTATCTATCTACCTACCTACCTACCTACCTACCTATCCATCTATCTATATCTAACCTATCTATCTCTGTGTCTACCTATTTAAACAATCACCAAAATCCTCATTAGGGACAATCAGGAAATCAGAGGCAGTGGAGGTGGGGAAAATTCAAATAAAACTAAGTGCAAATCCAATTTTTACTTTATAAGGTTCAAATGAGGACAGATGCTATCAATAAAACAAACAAGCCATTAAATAATAAACCACTGAATATAAAAATTAGGATGAGAACAGAAGTGTCTGCACATTCATAATTTCTTAATGTCTTATCCTTGATGGTAATTAGTCCATTGACAGACATTAGTTGGTGTAAACTGCAAACATGTACCAACATAGGCAAAATCAACTGCAGAGATTCAGGCTGCATCAAGAGCCTGACCAGGACTGGAAAAAAGTTCCACTTCATCATTTAGCCAGATGTGGCCACTGTCTTCCTCAGAGGCTTCTGGTTTGCCGCCTGGGGGCGTGGGCTCTATCTCCCCACCTCTCATTGCTTGGGGGATTAGCTGGGCCTTAGAGCAAATCTCCAAGTCTCAATACCAGGGGCAGCCCCAGAGACTTCTCAGGCAGGCTTCCCCTTATTTAGGTGCAACCAATCAAATCTCCCCTTCCTTTCCAGCCTGATGCCCTAGGGAAGAAATAAAGCTTGGGGAAAAGGGAGGTCTTGCTTGGTCACTTGCAAATGCTAATTAGCAAGGCTGTTTGGCAGCCTCAAGCCCTTCTGCTCGCCTGGGTAGTAAGAGGTATGAGATGCACAGGTGAGGCTCAGCTTCTGACAACCCCTGGGAATGAGCTGAAATGCGTTTCTCCCATCACCACCATCTCTCAGGCACTGGAGACAGAGACACCTGTGTCTAGTCAATCAAAACATCTGTCTACCTGAAGCTTCGCTCTAGGTCTCTATTTGCCATTATAACTACATCAGACTATCCAGTTTTCATGACGTATGTAGCTCTCCTGGGGCCAGGGCTTACCAGCCAGTGTGGCTGCGCCAGATCAAAGATAAAGTCCATCTGTCCTGCTTTCTGGGGCAGGCTAAGTCCCTGACATCGTCTGCCTGCCCCCATTAGGCACTGCCTTCTAAATCACACTGGCCAAAGTATAAATGAATGTAGGCAGGCTGTAAAATTTAATTCTGATTTTTAATGAAACATATAGAGCTTGTGGATGCATATTTTCAGTTGGGAAGGTGCATCTCAAATGGGAAAAATAAGATGTCTCCAGGGATTAAAGCACCTTCTTAAAAAATCTTCTAAGACAGCCCAATCAGTACAAGCATCGAGATTCAAATAAAGACCCACCAAACATTGTCTGAGCAGCCTTGTTTCTCCACCACTGCTCCCACTCTCTCTCCCTCCTCTTCCCTCTACCTTTTTCCCACAAAGTTGCCCTTGGAGACAAGCTTATCTGAATGTGTGAGGTCTCGTGAGACAAGTGGGTTATTCAGAGAGTGAGGGGGGATAGGGCAGGTGTCTACCTGTACCAGTGGGGTCTGAGAGTCTGTGCTATGCCACAGGGCTGGGCCCAACAAGCAGGGGACCCAGGAATCATCATGAAAGCCTGAATTTCTTCAAAGGACCAATATAGATTGAGTACCTACCATGGGCAGGCCAGGAATCACATCTGAATTCCTCAGACCTTACTCATTTTGGAGTCTTCTGGAAATGTCCAGGTTTTCCTTTCACAGAATTGTGAATTTTTTAGAGTGGGAAAGGGCCTGATAAATTAACCTATCCCTTTTATTACTACTAAAACCCAGCAAATCAGGACTTGAACCCAGGCCTCTTGACTCCAGGTTTTGTATTCTTTCCATTGCACTCAGGTTGAGCAGACATCTTAGGCTATCCCAGGGTATATGAAATTACAAAATCTCAAGCATTTGACAGAAAAGGAGACTCAGGTAGATAAAGACTTGCCCAAGCTCACAATTGGTGAGGGCAGAAAGAGAGAGCCTCAGTCTCTGGACTTCCAGGCTGACTCCTTTCCGGGATGTGCTCTTCACTTCTCTTCTTCCCAGTCACATGATGGAAATAACCACCCTTCAGTAGAAGGACCCACTCATCCGGCCATCCACCCACCCGGGGCTCCTGGCATCTTGGCCAGGACAAATGTCTGTTTTGGAGACGGTATCTGGAGATGAGGAATAATAATAAATTGAGAGTTGAACAGGACTGAGCATTGCACACACCTCCCCATCTGCTCTGGTACAGACTGCTGGATTTGCCTTAGATTAAGTCTCTGTTTCTGATCTGACAACAGATGCCCAAGCCATAAATAACTGTGTGTTTTTTCCCTTGAACTCTCGCTGCCATCTCTCGATGTCTTGTGTCACATTGCGTTCCAGGGAGAGGTGCAGTGAAGCATGTTGCCACCTCCTCGTCCTCGCCCTGTCCCTACTCTCTCTGTGCTGCAGCTGTAGCGAGTCCTAGGATGGGCACTGTAAACTGAAGAGCTGTCTGCAGTGATGGGAGTTGCTAGAGAAGTCTGCGATAGGGACCCAGGAGTCCCAGCCACCCAATCCTGGTTTTTCTCAGGGAAACCAAAGTTGCTGCTTTGTTTGCATGGATAAGGAATACCTGTGTAAGGTCATGTGAAGAGAAACTGGGACTCTTTACCAGTCTCTGCAGCATGAGGTGTTCATGAGCCGATTTTGCCAGTTGAGTACAATGGGGCATACCACATAATAAGCAGATCTCTGACCCAGCATTTGACAGAAACAAGGGAGAAGGAAGGGAGACTTTGCAGGCAGCCAAGCCAGCTGGGAATTCTGTGCAATGGATGCCTTAATATGGCATTGAGCTCCCTGTCCCTGTGGAACAACTCTAATATGTAAGGAACTATATTCTCCAGCCTGTAGGGCATTACTAAATTACTCTATTTTCCATCCTTAGTGGTATAATATACATTTCCCCTGCCCTCATCTCTTTCCCCCAGATGTATTTGGTTCATTTAGAAAACCAGAGAAGTTACCCTTGGTACAGATCAGAATGGAACATTCTATAATCAACAAAACCTGAAGCTTAGGTCTTTCAGCTTGTCTTAGTGACAGATGAAAAACTGATAGCAGAATAGCAAGTTCTGATGTTGGCAAAGGTTCAGAATTAGAACCTATTCCATTTTCTGCTGCCCCAACTTCTAGCAGTGTATCTTCTCTCCCTTGCTCTCTTTTTCCTTCTCCCTTGACCTCCTTTTCCCTCCTTCCTCTCCCTTGACCTCCTTTTTTCTCCATATCCTCTCAATCTCACACCATTTCCTTCAGTTTCTCTCCCAATCATTCTTGCCTCATTTCTCTTCCTTATCAGTCCCTCTCCCATCTTTCTATGTTCATCTCTTTTCTATCTTGGCTTCCGTCTCTGCCCTTCTGTATCTCTCTCCCTGTCTCTCTCTCAACATTTCTGTCTGCAGAAGCCTGCCTCTGTTCTCCCTTTCTCATTTCCCTTTCACTGTGTCCTCATTTTCTCAGTCTCCAGAGACTTCTGAGAGGGGTGGCTCATGACATAAGCCATGTCTGTCCATGTGAGTGACTCCTTACTTCAGATTACAAGGAAGTTCAAAACAAAGGACACTTGATACGTGGTTCCTCTACCTGCTTGGCTTTGGGCAGTTCCTCTGTGGTGGTCAAGTGGCTCTCTCTTGGCAAATCAGGCTGAGCCTCTTCTTCCCCCGTCACTTTTCCTTACCATCAGTTTTGTGTACTTCCTCATGGTCTCACAGTCTTTGCTCTTCTCTTTCTAATTTTATCTCTGGTCTGGTCTTTGTCTCCCTCTCTGGCTCTTTATATTATTCTAACTTCTCCTTTGTTTAGCTCCTTCACCCCAATACTTTTTCCTCTCTCTCTTACTCTTTGTCCTATCTTATTACCCACTCCCCCCTTCTGTTTTGTTTCTTTCATATTTTTTTTTATACTGTTCATCTCTTCCCGTTTTCCTCTTTCCCCACTGGAACTCCAAACCCTCTATTTGCAAAGTAAGCAATTAATTTCCTACTGGCAGCATCTCTGGGTCTTCTTTTGTTCTTGCATCACTGGGTCTCCACACAAGACAATATAGTAGTATCTATATTGTCTTGTGCAGAGAAACTGGAGCTCTTCACCAGTCTGTAGGATTACAATGTTTATGAGCCGATGGAGTCCAACAGGGCATACTACTTGATAAGCAACATGTGAAAAAAACAGAAACAACAATCAAGAGAAGAATAATGAAAGAAAAACTGTTTTAGAAGACTGGGGTTAATTGGCACAGAGCAGAGGAGACTAAAGGGAGACTGAGTAAAGTCTCCAAGTAGATGAAGGGATGTTTATAGGATAAAGTATGTATGACTACTTTTATATCTCTGGTATGGAGAGGGAAAAAAAGAATGAAGGATTAGCTGAAGCCATGGGTTGGGGAATTCTGGCTAGGAGATGCATGAGAAGTTAGAGGACATGACACAGAGAGGTTGTGGTGCTGGTCTAGGACAATTTTTGAGGAGGGAAAATTCAAACTGATGGAATGGTATCCGTGACATCATTTTTTTGTGGCAGATGAGAGTAAAGGTGACCTCCAGTTCCCTTTGTGTTTTTAGCTTGGATTCCGTACTTCTTCCTTCGCCACAGCATTCAGACTCTCTGAATTTGTGATTTCAGATGCCTCATTAGCCACTGTAAATAGCGATGTAGCCTTGATATGTGAGCCATTGCAGGCATAATTCATCATTCCAGTGCACTGACTTGACACAACCCACTCCTGCTTTGGTGCCAACACCCTCCTGGGAGATCTCCCTCCCTCCTGCTGCTCCAGAGTACCAGGGTTCATCTTCATCACCATGTTTCTTCCTTGAGACCTGGCAGGATGACTTGGAAGTCCTCAGACATTTGGGGCTCTCAGGCTTAGGTCTCATTTCCTCAAGTCTGACAAGTGGCCCAATTCTGCCTTTTCCTTGGGCAGGTCTCACCTCCCGCTCTGGAGAGTTCAGCATAATCTGGGCAGTAAGCATGATACAAAGCAAGGCAGTGCAGCTGGCCAGCCAAGACCATTCTGCATCCCCAAGTTTTAAGACAGAGCCGTCAAGGTCTGAAGACTGCCAAAGGGCATCTTATTGAGTGGGACATGTATTTTTAATAAACTATATTTGACTCCCATGATGGGCAAGTTATTAAGTCATTTGACAGCCAATAGCATGAGGAAATGAAAGAATACCTTAAAAGTAGACATTTCTTGGCAGATAAGGGAGAAATTCAGTGAGCTGTAGGCAATAGAAAAAGAAATGCAAATAAAGATATGATGCTTTTACCTATCTGCATATAGTGGAGAAGCCATTAATATAACAGTGAATAGTGGGATTTTTATCACTACTTGACTTGAATGTCTTGAAAAACTGGCTCAGCCGTGAAAGGATCAGCTTTTGTAGCTATGGACAAAGACCCAGTCTTTTGTCTCTGTGCGGAGATGAATTTGTTTTCTGATGTGTTTTCACTCTGTCTCCCCCTTTCAACATCCTTCTGAAATGAGTTTTGGGTTGCTTTTCCATCACCACCTGATTTAGAATTATTAAGGATAATGATAAGAAGTAAATGACTCTTTCTCACCCAGAGGCACACAACTGAATTGATGGGCACAGATCCTGGCAGACTGCCTCCCTGTCCATTTTGCCAGGTGATCGCGTGATATTCGTCATTCTTGGGAGGTTTTTGAGTCTCATTTCCTCCATGAACCGCTCTTGACTACTTTTGGCCTCCAGCAAGCTACCCTTTCTCCTACACCCTGAAAGAATGTCTATCTGGCAAACGCCTATCTTTCACTGCCCAAATTGGTGGTTTTCTTTGTCTGTGGCTTATACTCTTTAGTAAACTTTTCAAGGTTTGGAACTTTATTTTTTTTATTCTCTGTCCATAAGACCTGGGTTAAGTTTTAAGTCGATCGATCACACTACTTTCCCTAACCTGGGAAAGGGAGACCACCTCTTTGGGGCATTTAGAGTAAGAGAACATGTCATGGCTATTAAGAGCAGTTTTTAATTTCGAGTCAGTGCTAGTATGATCATGAGAATATTGTTTTGTTCTTACTATTACTCTCTCAGAGAGTGTAGGGAAGCCAAGTTTGTATATTTTAGAATTGTTGCATACTTCACAGATTCTGCTTTGTCTTATCACTTCTATTTGCCCCAGACTCCAAAGTCACCAACTCTGCACTGACTGTTGAAATGTGATCCTGAATCCCTCACCTCTTGTCTGAACTGATCCATCACCTTTTGGCTCTAACTGAACCTAGCTCATACTTGAGCACTTTGTTTCCGCTTGAAGCCCATTCAAATGTTGATTATTTTGCTCACAAACTGCATACCACAGGTTTGGGGCTGGGGTATATGCTCTCATTGTTAGTGCTGCTGCCAGGGTTGTTCCTCCTCCCTAAACCCTCCCAACTCTTTTGAAGTCTTCAGACCATTATCTCCTTGACCTACCTAATATCACCACTTGCATTCCTAGTAGGCATCTCCTAAATCAAACTTTGCTTTCACTAACTCCATCTCCAAATTAAACTTTGCTTTTCTTCAGCTCCATCCTCAAAATCTGCTTCTCCTCTATGTGGATCTTCTGATCTTAGCAAATGGCACCACCTTTCATTCAGTTGCTTTATCAATCTTCTGAGGATCTGCTAAAAAGATTTCCACAGTGCCACCATCATTCTACAGTGCCACCAACAATGTGTAAGGATTTCTATTTGTCCACGTCCTTGCAACACTATTTATTTTCTGTTTTATTTTCAAATAATAGCTATCCTAGTGGGTATGAAGTGATGTCTCACTGTGGATTTGTATGAGTTTTGACAAATACACAGTCATGTATCCACTATTACCACCATACAGAATAGTTTTAAAACCCTAAGATGTCCTATGCTCTACCAATGCATTCCCCTCACCCAAGATGTCAGTTCTACCCAAAATGATTTACAGATTCAATGCAATCTCAACCAACAGCCTACTTTCCAGAAATGGAAAAGCCAATTATCAATTTATTTGGAAGGGTATACTACCTCAAATAGCCAAGGACATCTTGGAAAAGAAGAACAAATTTGGAGGATTCATAGTTCCTGATTTTAGAGCTTATCGACCAAGCTACAGTGGTCAAAACAATGGTCCTGATAAAATGGAATCAAATTGAGAGTTCACAAATAGACTTTCACATCTATAGCTAATTGATTTTTGACCTCACATCTATAGCCAATTGACTTTTGACAAGGCTGCCAAGTCTTCTCAATTGACAAAGAATATTATCTTCAACAAATGATGCTGGGAGAACTGGATATTCATAGGCAAAAGAATGAAGGAGAACACCTATCTCACACCATATACAAAAATTAACTCAAAGTGGACCAAAGACATAAATATAAGAATCAGGACTATAAAACTCCTAGAAGAAAATGTAAGGGAGTATCTTTAGGATCTTGTGTTAGATATTGGTTTCTTGGAGTTTACACCCAAAGCACAAGCAACAAAAGAAAAAATAGGCAAATGGGATCTCATCAAAATGAAAAGCTCTGTGGAGCAAAGGACTTTATCACAAAAGTTGAAAAACCACCTACTCAATTGAAGAAAATATTTAGAAATGACATCCAATAAGAAACCAAAAAAAAATTTAGTTAGGTGCATGATCAAAGGAGAACATTGGGGTAGAGCTCTTATCTGCCTTATATCTTATATTAGGCAGGGTTCTTTAGAGAAACAGAACCAACAGGAGATATCTGTAAATATGAGATGTATAAAAGTGTCTCATGCAACTGTGGGAATGCAAAAATCCTAAATCTAAGAGCAGGCTGAGAGGCTGGTAACTGTGATGAAGGGTCTCAATGAAATCCACAGAGGGTTCACACTTCTTCTATTGGTCTCAAGATAGGACACTCTACCTGGTTATCCTCTATTGGGATTAATGTGGTTGCAACAGATTTGACTGTTCAAGGAAGAGTGTACAAGTCATGTTGGCTCTCAAGCAGTGTGAGTGGGTGGGATGTGTGTCAAAACCATTGTCTTCTAATGTTTTCCCATTTCCTCCTATCATCAAATTGAAACCTGTTTCTCAGAGCTCATCTCCAGTAAGATTGCTGCATCAAAATTAGAGTTTACTTGTCATTAACTTGTTTGCATAACACGTTAGAAGCCAGGGCCAATATGTTGTTTAGTGTCAGTGATAGTTTGGTTCTGATATCACCTCGGCCAAGTGATGATGCCCAGTTGTCTGTGCAGGCAAGCGCTGGCCTGACCATTGCTGCAAGGATATTTTGTGGCTAGTTGATAAACCAGAAGGCTGATGTATTAAATCATCAGTCAGTTGATTGCATCTGTAACAGATTACATCTATGACCAACTAAGGTCTGTCTCCTACCAACAAGATAATCCAATCAGTTGAAGGCTTTTAAGGAAGAAGAGAGACTCTTTCACTGCTTCTTCAGCCAGCAAGTGTCTCCTGTGAAGCTGCCTGTTTCACAGCCTGCCCTATGGATTTTGGACCCTTCCACTCCCACGGTTGCATGAGACTCCTTTGTAAATCTCATATTTACACATCTTTCCTGTTGGTTCTGTTTCTCTAGAGGACCCTGACTAATACAGTGACCATGGTGTTTAATAAGAACAAATTAAAATTTGATTAAAATTTAACCCAGCGGGCCATGGTGGCTCAGCAGGTGAGAGTGCTTGCCTGCCATGCCCGAGGACCCGGGTTCGATTCCCGGTGCCTGCCCATGTACAAAAAAAAAAAAAATTTAACCCTTCTTCCTTTCTTCATTTTCGCAAGGGGATACAACCATAAACAGAACTTTGGAAAATCCCCAGTGTACAAATGTACTATTCCAGCCATAACTCTTCCTCCTCCCCTCATGTCTCCCTTTCACTTTAGGGAAATCTTTACAAAAAGGCCATGTTCCTTCTCAGAGATATCTTTGCATGTACAGCTAACCCCACCCAGAGGACCTTCCTTCTTTCTCTCTATTTACAAAATTTCCCCGACTAAATTGTTCTGTGAATGCAGAGACCATATTAACCCTGTTTCCATTTACCAACAACTAGTATAACGCCTCCTACATAATATTGGATCGCAATTAGTAAAAAATAATACTAAGAACTTACTGTGTGTAGGCATTGTACCAAATGCCTTTTCTTGTTTAATCCTTACAACAACCCTACTTTACATATGAGAAGGCTGATGCTCAAGGAATTAGCTGACTAGGACCTTCTCCATGAGACTAGAATACAGTTTTATAGCCTCCCTGGTACGTGGGAACATTTGATCAATTATGACCAGGAGATTTTTAAAAGAAACATACAAACCAACTGGTCCTTGGCCATGGTAGGAAAAGCCAGCAGTCTAAACATCATTAATGAAAGGTCCAAGCTTTTCCCCTGTATGGATGGGTTCCATGGTAGACATTGTTGGTCTTTAATTGAAGTTTCTTGCTTTCATCAGATAGACATATTCTCCAAGTCCTGGTGAAAGAGGAGGTAAGAGGGCAATCGGCAGTATGTGTGTGTGTGTGTGTGTGTGTGTAAGCTTGTATATGTCATGTATGAAGAGCTGGGGAAGGAACGAGAAAATCTGTTCAGTCCTGGAATCTTCTGAATTTATCTACAAAGCAGCAGTAAGTGCTTTGGTAAGCTCTGTGAGGCTGTAGAGGCTGTCACTCAACAGAAAAGGCTGGGATAAATCCAGGTCTGACTAGCAACCAGCAGCCTCAGGAGCTTGCTAAGTGAGTGGGTCTATAAAAGTCCTAAAACTCACTGACTGCATTTTTTATCCAGAACACTCTCTTGACTCCCCAGATCAAACAATGACAAGAACATGCATTTGTAGCATTTCTTGGTTTATAAAGCTACTGCCGTTCCCTCTGCGATATGGCTACCATGACAACTCTGACAGTTTGACAGGACAGGGGTTAATCTTCCTTTTCACAAACGGGGAAGTTGAGGCTCAGACAGGTTGACAACTGATCATTGTGCTGGGGCGTGGCACACGAGGGTCTGCACGCCTGTTTCTGAAGCCTGGTTCCTGCGTGCTTTCTTTGTGATCCCCTCTTGGCTGGTCATTTAACCAGAGGCTGGGTAACGTCTTGTGTCGTGGGTCTGGGAAGCTCCAGAGGCGGCTGAAATCTCCTTATTTCTTGTTTAGTGGAGCTGCCAGGTCTCAGTCAGACAAGGAGATTTTTCATTCAGAGCAGATTGTAGATATCTGGCATGATTATTTATGGCAGATTAAATAAACTGGGTTTTCTGTGTTTGTATGATCCTTGGACTTATTTGAGTGTTGACATCTATTTGTATGGGATTCTTTTTGAAGGCATACAGAAGACATGGGATGAGGAAGGAGCATGAGGTCCAAAGTATATTAATATCCCGATTATATATATATATATTTGCGTGTCTATTTGCAAAGTCTCCTCCTCCGTTTTCTCACCTGTAAATGGGGAAAATAATACTTTCCTTGCCCTGACAACCTAATAGCGGGACTATTTCATAATGAGAATCTAGTGTAGTAGTGCACTGGAAAGTGCTGTGTGAAGTTAAGATGTCATGCAAATCATAGTTATTATTGATGACATGAATTCACTGGACTTAAAGTGGGATTTTATAACTTGGAATCAAAATGGTTTTTCTAAATGGCAAAAATTGAATTAAATTAAAACACAATCTCTGTAAGGTTTCCCAAACTTTGTCATCTGTGCTATCAGGATGGTGGGATAAAGGGAAATATAGTGCTTGGCCAGGGCCTAGGATCTGGGATCAGCAATTTCCCTGGAGTTGTCAGGTGTGTATGTAAGGTGAGTAGGTCTCCAGAGGGTCTTTTCAATGTCAGTGTGTCCAAATAAAGAGGGCTATTATTACCATTTTCCAATAGCCTCATAGATAAGTTCAGAACCTCCATGTCACATTGCCACCCCTTCCCTCAACAACCCCTCCTCAGGCACTACTAGTAATAAAGTGAGTAGAATAATGCTGGTCCCATTTCATAGTATATAGCTTGTATCACACTTTTGATGAAAAGGGAGGTGATCATTTTGGAAGCTGGTCTTGCTAAGGGTGAGGCCTGAGCTCCTTAGCCAACCATGGCCCTAAGCAAGCCTCTGGGTTTGAGCAAGCCAGCCTAGGCCTGGAGCCTGCTGCTGCACCCTGCTTGTCCTCATGCTCGGTCAGCCCTCTGCCTCCGCTGCACTGAGGACTCTGGGAAACGTGTGGATTCTTCCCTTCCCTAGCTCCTGTTTCTCTGAAGAAGCCCTCTTCTCTCCCCTTCCTTCAGCCTAAAATACTGCATTTATCTCAATGTCATTTCTTCGAGATGTGAGCTGGAACAAATCTGGAGCAGCTGCTTCATTTATAAGTGTCCTTTAGGGACCCCCTCGGCAGACACTTTGCGGAGTATAATGATGACATTCTAACGAGCATTAATGTACATGTTGTCATTTTTCTATATTTACTCTTCCCGCAGGAGGCATAGCTCTGAGAAGGGAACTCAAAGAGCCGGGAGACAGGAAGAAAGTTTGTGAGCAAACCTTACAGCCAACCCACTGGGTGAGAACACCACTGCTGAGGAGATAAATGCCTGGAGGATGGGGGTGGGGCATGGAACATTCTGGAAGCCAAGAGGATGGGAAAAGGAAGCAAAAATGGGGAGAAGCCTGGGAAAAGTAGGAAGCAAGAATTTGGGAGAAAAGATAAAGATTTCAAAGTTGATTTGAGACTCAAGATTTACTAGGTCAAAAATAACATTTTCATCAATCCATGACCCAGACTCCTACGTATTCCACAAATTCATTCCTTCTTTTGTTTATATTTAACCTATACTTATAAGCCCTTCTTGAATATGGCAGACATTGTGCTAGGCACCAGGGATACATGGGTAAATAAAAGACCGTGGACCTCTCTTAGAACTTAATTCACCGATGGTAGATGGTGAAGTCTGTGAAGGTTGTTTATTTCATTATGCTATTGGCTCTTCACAGCAACTCCATGAGATGTGTGTTATTTTTCCTCTTCTATAAATGAGTGGTTTTCCAGGAAAATTGAGCAAATTCCCAAACATTTCAGTGCCTGGATGGCCAAGTCAAGATTTCAACCCAGTTTTGCCCAGTGTTCAAAGATCTTTGACCTTCATTATTTCACAGAAGTCAGTCCTGTGGCTCCTGGGAGCTCTGGGAGTCCCTGGGGGTTGATTTCTGGGGGCTGGCAGTAAAAGGATGCCAAGCAACAGAGAGCAGGGGGCTTCCTTTTGTTGAGTGCTGGATATCTATTAGCTGAGGTTGGAGACAGCTATGTAGAAACACCACTGGCTACTGCCAGCCTGACTCTAATTTTCCCTCACAAAATAGGCTCTGTAAATATCTTCCAATGTGTTTTCACTAATTAATGAATTAACCCATCATGAATTATACATTTATATATTTCTTTGCTGTTTGCAAAGCTTTCATATTCATTATCATCGTAATAGCTCTCTGAGGTCAGCAAGGGAAGACTTATTCCTCCCAGGGGACAGACCAGAAAATAGGAGCTCAGAGAGGTCAACTTGCTAAAGCTCATCCAGCCAGGAATGAGCAAAGCCAGAGCTCCAGCAGCAGGTCTTCTGACCCAAGTCCTCCTTCCTTCCAAGGCCTCACAGCCTACATGAGCCATGTAAGCTGGCCGGGACTGTGCCAACCCTCTCCTCATTTTACAGCTGATGATCCTGGAGGGGTTACATTACTAGCTCAAAGCACATGCTGGCCCCTAAAATATTCTTCCTCCAACATAGAGTCACCCTAAGTTGAGCTTGGGTAGGTCTTTGCTAACTGAGACTCAGGTCTCTATCCTCAAGGAACAGATAGAAACATGCATGGAACACTTGAAAGCATTTGAAGGTCTTGTATAAGGAAGTATGGGAGAGGCATTTGTCCATCCCAGGGGAAGAAAGCAAAGACAAGCAGGATCCCTGTGGGGTAATAATTACAGGGATCTCAGAGAAGCTGAGGCTTCACTAAGGCACAGAGAGAGGAAGGTTCCTGCAACAGGAAAAGGTAAGATTCCTTACTTTCCCTTAGATGAAGCATAAGGTCAAACTTCATCCTCTACTGCCCATAGATCTTATCTGGGTGGGATTGTATCAAATAAATAATGTATCAGAAGATTCCTCCCCTGTTACATTAGCCCCATCGGGAACAAGAGCACAGCCCCGGCGTGTGATAAGTGGTAATAAATGGCAGTGCTTGTCAGTGGAAATTTTTCTGGCAAATTTCCGAACCAGATTAAAAAGTAAATTAGATTTCTTCTGAAGAGTTATTTTCAAGGGTTTTTATCCACTGACGTGTGTGTGCAAGATTGCAGCTTTGCCAAGGGGGAGAGAACAAAGCTGGAAAAAAATAAAGTAAAATAAAAATCAGCACGCAATTATCTGTCTGAACAAGGCTATCGTTGGGAAGGCACCTAATCAGAGATGTCTCAAATTTGCTTAAAATACAATGTGCAATATAAAATGTATTTATAATGTGCCTCCTATGCTCCAATAAAATTGTTACCAGGACTAGACAATTGCAGGAGACAGGGGTTGTAAAATGGAATGGAGAGAATTAAATTGGTTATTAATAATAGGTGAATAAAATACAGCTTTGGGGGAGTAGTGTTTTGTTCTGTTGATTTTTTTTGTTTGGTCGATCAAGTCTCTTAAGTCAGATGTGTGTTAAATGCAGATGAATGTTATTCTCTTCCTCTGCACCCCGTCTTCCCCTGCCTTTAGCAGATCCATATCCTCTCTCTCCTTGAACTATTCCAATAGCCTCTTGACTGACCTTCTTGCCTCCAGTCTCGCCCTCCATACTGAGTTGAGATTGACCTCCTATATAAGTAGACCGCGCAGTGCCATCCCCTTGCCTAGAAATCTTCTAAGACTCATTGTCTATAAAAACTGTCTATAAAATAGAGTCAAAACTTCTTAGCCAGCCATGTAAGAGCCTTCATTATCTGAATCCAACTGGCTTTCCAATCTCATTTTGTGCCCCTCACCTCCCTGCACTTGTGCCCTAGTGCTTTTAAAAGGACAGGGAGCCCTACAAATCTGCTCCAAATCTCCACTGCCTCCCAGTGTCTCTGACTACCATATGAACAATCAATAAGTGAACAAATGGACAGAAGGATATAGTCTTGGAGGGTGCCTCCAAGAAAGAGGTGAGGGTGAGGGCATATTTAAGGAGAACCTTGGAATCCTGAATATGTGCTTTCCCTCTACCCTAAAAAATTAGAAAAGAAAGAGCACCATTAGGGTCTGATTATGTTATGTGGGAAGGTGAAGGCTGGCAAGAGAAGATACAGAGGACTAGGGCTGAAGGATGGAAGTTAAGCAGGCCTTGGAATAAACTGAAGAGCCACTGAGTTAAGTGTGACTTACTTAGTGAGTCTATGGAATTCCTATAGTAATCCTCCATCACTGGACAAGCCTATACTTTCATTTAAAAGGTATTCTTTTACTTAAAAGCTATTGGTAAAAGGCCAACTGACTGGGTTCACTCTTTATACCTATGAAATAAGTAGCATGTTGGATAATTTAAATTTTTATCATCAAAAGTCATGATCCTTTCTAGATTAGGAGTTATCCAAGACTTATTTCTTTTTCTCTCTTCTTGTTCATACCCATCTCTCTATTGGCCCGTTCAATGCTTAGAAGCAGAAGTAAGAAAGTTGAAAAAGTCAATTCATTGTACTTCTAGTGAAGAAAAGATCACAGTAGATAATGAAAATTTTGGTTCAGGGCTAAAATAAGCCTGTGGATTTAAATTCTCCCTTTTCTTACCCAACAGATCCCATTACCTCTGCTAGGGAAAAACAAAAACAAACAAACAAAAAAAACGGTGTGTGTGTGTGTGTGTGTGTGTGTGTGTGTGTGAGAGAGAGAGAGAGAGAGAGAGAGAGAGAGAGAGAGAGAGAGAGAGAGAATTGGGGGTTTCTTCTGTTGTCTTCCAGAAAGCTGAAGAACTTTCTGTAGATTTTTTCTAAGCTTCCCTGCCCTCACTTCACACATGTTATTCACTTCTCCCTCCCCATAGAAACTTTCTAGCCTGGGAATGTCATGAAATACAACACCTTCATATAACTCACCTGCAATGAATATATGCTTTTCCTTCATCCTCAAAAATAGAAAAGAGAGAGAACCATTAGGGTCTATTTATATTCTGTGGGAAGGTGAAGGCTGGCAAGAGAAGATACAAAGGAGTAGGGTTGATTAAGTAGGCCTTAGAATTAACTGAAGAGGTACTTATTTTCATCCAGCCCCAATAGTCTCCTTTGGAAAGCTGAGCAATGAAGGTGTAGGGAGGCTTCCAGGTACTTCTTTCCCTAATGATATTTGTTTTTTCTCTTTTTACTTCAAGTGGTATAGATGGCATAATGCCTGCCCTCAGAGAAGCTGGCCATCCTTGTGCTCAGCATGGGTTAAATTCAACATGGGCAAGACATGTGTCTTTGCTCTCTTTAGAGAGCAGTAGGGGCCCAGGGGAGTTTCTGTCCTAGAACACTTGCTGGATGACTCAGTTGCAATGTGCTCATAATCCTACTTGGGGACCATGTGTCTCACTGAAATTGGATAAGAGGAAGGTGCGTCAGAAGAGTTCCCTGAACCCAGAAAAGAGACAAAACCTGCTACATCCAGTTAAATCCAGCTGGGTCTTGAATCTGCCCATAAAACTTCAACCAGTAGTTTTCCAGCAGGGTCTACTGCAACAGAATAGATGATAACAGGGAAGAAGGAGTGGGGCCTTCCATTATGTCTCAAGTGTCGACTGTTTATACAAAGCAGCCCATGACTAATTCTGCCTCAGAACTCAAGAAAGGCTTCCCAGAGGACATGATATTTAAAGGTGTGTGGTAAGACAAGAAAGAGCAGGAAGGCCTTCCAATCAGAATGGACTCCATGGGCAAATACATGAAAACTGGTGCTTGCTTGTCTTGTTTGTGACCTGGCTGGTGTGGTTGGAGCAAAAGATGTGTGATGATAGGGCAAGAGCTGATGCCACCAGCTTGAGGAGTTTGAATTTTCTCTTGCAGGTCTTGGAGATTCTTGGAAGGTTTTCAAGAAGGGAAGACCTAGGTGGCCCTCCTTTTTCTCCTCCTTTTGCTCTTCTTATTCTTTTCTATTTCAACCTTTTCCGTGCTCTCCTCCTCTCATTTTCTCTCCTCTGTCCATTCTCTCAGTAAGCAGCCGCCTCCCCTCACTTCCACCAAGGCATACCCCAGCTGTGCCCTACCCTGGTCAATGTCACCCTCAGATTTGGGATCATCCCTGTGTACAGATCCATTTTCTTTCTTTTTTTTTTTTTTAATTTTTTTATTAATCAAAAAAAAGAAAAGAAATTAACACAACATTTAGAAATCATTCCATTCTACAAATGCACTCAGTAATTCTTAGTATCATCACATAGATGTATGATCATCATTTCTTAGTACATTTGCATCGATTTAGGAAAAGAACTAGCAAAACAGCAGAAAAAGATATAGAATGTTAATATAGAGAAGAGAATTAAAATAATAATACTAATTATATATATATATATATATAAAGGAAAAAGAAAAAAAAACAAAAACAAAAGATACAAACACACAAACAAACAAACAAAAAACCATATTTCAGGTGCAGCTTCATTCAGTGTTCCAACCTAGTTACATTACACTTAGGTATTATTGTGCTGTCCATTTTTGAGTTTTTGTATCTAGTCCTGTTGCACAGTCTGTATCCCTTCAGCTCCAATTACCCATTATCTTACCCTGTTTCTAACTCCTGCTGGTCTCTGTTACCAATGATATATTCCAAGCTGATTCTCGAATGTCGGTTCACATCAGTGGGACCTTACAGTATTTGTCCTTTAGTTTTGGGCTAGACTCACTCAGCATAATGTTCTCTAGGTCCATCCATGTTATTACATGCTTCATAAGTTTAGTCTGTCTTAAAGCTGCATAATATTCCATCGTAGGTATACGCCACAGTTTGTTTAGCCACTCGTCTGTTGATGAACATTTTGGCTGTTTCCATCTCTTTGCAATTGTAGATAATGCTGCTATAAACACTGGTGTGCAAATGTCCATCTGTGTCTTTGCCCTTAAGTCCCTTGAGTAGATACCTAGCAGTGGTATTGCTGGGTCGTAATCCATTCTGCCATTCTATGTCTTTTGATTGGGAAATTCAGTCCATTAACTTTTAGTATTATTACTGTTTGGATAATATTTTCCTCTACCATTTTGGCTTTTGTATTATATATATCGTATCTGATTTTCCTTCTTTCTACACTTTACTCCATACCTCTCTCTTCTGTCTTTTCGTAGATATGAAACTGACTCTAGTGCTCCCTTTAGTATTTCTTGCAGAGCTGGTCTCTTGGTCACAAATTCTCTCAGTGACTTTTTGTCTATAAATGTTTTAATTTCTCCTTCATTTTTGAAGGACAATTTTGCTGGATATAGGAGTCTTGGTTGGCAGTTTTTCTCTTTTAGTAATTTAAATATATCATCCCACTGTCTTCTAGCTTCCATGGTTTCTACTGAGAAATCTACACATAGTCTTACTGGGTTTCCCTTGTATGTGACAGATTGTTTTTCTCTTGCTGCTTTCAAGATCCTCTCTTTCTCTTTGACCTCTGACATTCTAACTAGTAAGTGTCTTGGAGAACGCCTATTTGGGTCTATTCTCTTTGGGGTGCGCTGCACTTCTTGGATCTGTAAATTTAGGTCTTTCATAAGAGTTGGAAAATTTTCAGTGATAATTTCTTCCATTAGTTTTTCTCCTCCTTTTCCCTTCTCTTCTCCTTCTGGGACACCCACAACACGTATATTTGTGCGCTTCATATTGTCATTCAGTTTCCTGATCCCCTGCTCAAGTTTTTCCATTCTTTTCCCTATAGTTTCTGTTTCTTTTTGGAATTCAGATGTTCCATCCTCCAGTTCACTAATTGTAGCTTCTGTCTCTTTAGATCTACCATTGTAGGTATCCATTGTTTTTTCCATTTTTTCTTCTTTGTCCTTCACTCCCATAAGTTCTGTGATTTGTTTTTTCAGATTTTCTATTTCTTCTTTTTGTTCAGCCCATGTCTTCTTCATGTCCTCCCTCAATTTATTGATTTGGTTTTTGAAGAGTTTTTCCATTTCTGTTCGTATATTCAGCATTAGTTGTCTCAGCTCCTGTATCTCATTTGAACTATTGGTTTGTTCCTTTGACTGGGCCATATCTTCAATTTTCCGAGCGTCATCCATTATTTTCTGCTGGTGTCTGGGCATTTGATCAGATTTCCCTGGGTGTGGGACCCAGCTGGTTGAAAGCTTTTTCTGTGAAATCTCTGGGCTCTGTTTTTCTTTTCCTGCCCAGTAGGTGGCGCTCGTGGCGCTCGTCTGTCTGCACGGCAGTCGGCCCTGGAAACCGCGCGTGGAGGTGGGGGTCGCTGGCCGCCGCAGCTTGGGAGAGTGCTGGTCCTAATTGCCCAGCTGGCCCGAAACGCCAAGCGTGACGGGAGGGCCCCGCTATCCAACGTTCCCAGTCAGACCGGGGAGCCACGTGCGTGGAGGGGACCCCAGTCACCAGCTGCCCCGGCCGGGAAAACGCGCGCCCCTCGAGTATCTCACCGCAGCAGATTCTCCCTGCCAGTTCAGCTGTTCCAGAATGGGGTACGCTGTCTTTTTGGTCTCTGTCGTGACTCCGGGAGCTGTTTCGTATTGTTTCTGTTTCTTTAGTTGCTTTTCTGGAGGAGGAACTAAGACCCGTGCGTCTTACTAAGCCGCCATCTTCTCCGGAAGTCCCCCAGATCCATTTTCTTGAGGCAACAGCTTCCTTGGCTCTGGGCAAAAGGCACCTGCCCCTCCGTGCCAAATTGTCTGTCCTTCCCATTGGACGCATTCTTCTTGTCTCCCTTCCCCTCGTCTTCCCCAGTTTCCCTGTCGGTCACTTTCTGCTCTAGGATGAGTAGAGGTCTACAGCCTCCTGCATAGTCTTAGGGACATAGGAGTGGGGGGCGGAGGGGGACCTCCCCTGCACCTTTCAGATTTTTAGGTCAGCTGCTTATTAGGAACTGATCTTTCTGTCTAGGGATCTTAGTCTTGAGTGGCTGAAAGATACTTCAGAGATAATTCTAATACTCATATCAATACCAATGCTATTACTAATACCAACATTAATACCAGTACTAATACAAATACCAATACTTATATCCATGGCAATACTAAGACCAATACTACCACCAATATTTATATTAATAACGATACTAATACCAATACTGATACTAACACTATTACTAGAAGTAAGCTTTGTAGAATGGCTTACAGTTTAAAAATATTCCCTTCACAGGCAATACTTCATTCAAAGCTCATCACAGAATCAGTAATTGTTTGTGAAACCTCTATTCTGTACTAGGTATTGTGTTAGGTGCTTCATATATATGCTGTCTCATTTAATGCTCCCAAAACCCCCTGAGAAAAGTATTGATTATTTTCATTTCATACATGAGAAAACTAAGGCTTAGAGAGGTCAAACAACTTAACCAAAGTTCTATAGCTAGTAAAAGGAAGAGCTTGGTTTTTACCCATGTCTCCTGGCTTCTAGTCCAAGAGTCTCTCCACTATATCTATGATATTTTATTATCCACATTTTACAGATCATGGAAACTGTATAAAAATATCTAAATCTCTCGAGAAGCTACTATGGAGGTTGCTCTTATGCAAACTTCAGGTAGACCTTGTTACCTATCATACCCTGCCAAACCCCAACCAGCACCATTCCAGCCAATCCTAAAGAACACCTAAGGCATTAAAGGGTTCCAGGCACTAGTATAACTTTCCAGAAATCTACAACCTCCATATGGGTCCCTGGGCCAGATAAGTTGTGAAACCTAGAGGGCCCAGCCTCTCCAGAGCATCAGATAGTTCCATCTCTCCACCCCATATTACTGACAGACCCTTCCAACATGAAAAAATCAGAATGGCCATAGGCCAAACACCCCTAAAGAGAGGGACAGAAAGATCATAGGTAATGGTGGAGTTATATAGAGAAGACAGAATTTAACAAATGAATATGATTGCTGAATTATTAAATTGATATCTTTTAGTCTCCAGTATCTTAGAGCAGCTACAAGTAAAAACCTAAAATTGTGGAATTGTAACCCATGTCAAACTCTGAAATATGTTCTACAACTAATTGTGGTGCTATGCTTTGAAATTTATTGCTTTTCTATACAATGGTCTTTTCAATGTAAGTTAAGAAGTTAACACACAAATAACACCCCACAATAATGTGGCTTTTTCCTTCTCTCCATGCTTGGACATGTTTCATCTCTTCCTTCTGACCACCCTGCTACCCCAAATCATCCCAAGGGATGGTCAGATCTGGGGGTGAGAGCCAAGGTCACTGGAGCAGTGTAGTGAAGACGGGAACTTTGGATCCAACTGTCAATGTGACAGCCCTGTATGTCTCCTGATCAGAAAGCTCTAGCTTCCCCAAGGGCGGCTCATTATCCCTTCTGATGCTGTTGCTTGAAGGGTCAGAGATGGGACCCTCTTGTGCTGGTGACCGGGACATTAGTGGAGTAGTGGCATCCAACAGCAACCCCCAGTTCCCAAGGTGTCCTGCAGCAGTGGGAGGCTGGTTGGCCATGGTGCTGTGGCTGGAATTGATCCATCTGGGTGCAGATGGAGTTGGAGGTTAGGCTACCTGCCTGGCCTACTTATTGGTAGGGCTCCTTCGGGAACTCAGGTGGTATTTCCACATGTGTGAGGCTTAAGATGGCATCAATGCTGAGAGGAACTAACACAGATCTAGTAAAATTGAGGGCTTGGGTCAGCACTGTTAGCTTCTGACAGGTTGAGAATGGCTTAAGGCACGGCCACCAAGGAGATTACAGTTGACTCAGAAGAGGAGGGAAGACTAGCTATCTCCATTATTCAGAGCTGTGATCACATGGTGATTATGAAGGATAATGGAGTGTTTATATAAGAGAAACCTAATGTTCTCATGACTATATAGTGTAGCTGAGAGAACATGGAAATCAGGGTATTGTGGTTAAAAACACAGTTTCTAGGGTGTGCTGGTTTGAAAGGATGTACGTACCCTTGAAAAGCCATGTTTTAATCCTAATTCAATTTTGGAAAGGCAGCCATTTCTTCTAATCCCTATTCAGTACTATATTTGAAACTGCAATTAAATCATCTCTCTGGAGATGTGACTCAATCAAGAGTGGTTGTTAAGCTGGATTAGGTGGAGGCATATCTCCACCCATTCAGGTGGGTCTTGATTAGTTTACTGGAATCCTATAAAAGAGGAAATATTTCAGAGAAAGCAAGAGATTCAGAGAAACCAGAGAATGCTACAGCACCATGAAGCAGAGAGTCCACCAGCCAGCGACCTTTGGAGATGAAGAGGGAAAATGCCTCACGGGGAGCTTCATGGAACAGGAAGCCAGGAGAGAAAGCTAGCAGATGACACTGTGTTTGCCAAGTGCCCTTTCAGCTGAGAGAGAAACCCTGACTGTGTTCACCATGTGCCTTTACAGTTGAGAGAGAAACCCTGAACTTCATCGGCCTTCTTGAACCAAAGTATCTTTTACTGGATTCTTTAGATTGGACATTTCTATAGACTTGTTTCAATTGGGACATTTTCTCTGCTTTAGAACTATAAACCAGCAACTTATTAAATTCCCCTTTTAAAAGCCATTCCATTTGTGGTATATTGCATTCTGGCAGCTAGCAAACTAGAACAGATTTTGGTACTAGGAGTGCGGTGCTGTGGCAGTTTGCAAATACCAAACATGTTGGAATGGCTTTTTGAATGGATAAGGGGAAGATTTTGGAGGAGTTGTGAGGAGCTTGATAGAGAAGGCCTAGAATGCTTGAAGAGACTGTTGGTAGAAATGTGCACTCTAAAGACACTTCTGATAGGTCCTTAGAAAGAAATGAGGCACATGTTATTGCAAACTGGAAGGAAGGTGATCCTTGTTTTAAAATAGCAGATAATCTGGCAAAATTGACTAGTGGTATTGGCTGGAAGGCAGATTTTAAAAGCCATGAACTTGGATAAAATGCAGCCTGGATTCTCCTTGCAGCTTATAGTGAAATGCGACAGGAAAGAGATAAGCTGAGAACCGAATTCTTGGGTACAAAAGAACCAGAAGTTGATGCTCTGGAGAATCCTGGGCCTCCAGAAAGGGAGACAGCATAGAATAGTGCCCTGTGTGAGGATTTAAACAAATGTGGAACCAGTCAGCCATTTCAGAGAAAGCCAGGATTGGACATGGAGTTATCCAGGAAGGATTTGTGGAATTTCCTTGTATTTGATGTGCATGATCCAAGGCTACTGCATAGAAAGCCAATGACAGAGCTGTGGGACCTGTATAAACAGAGCCACTGCCAGTCTGGACTGGGGGGTTCAGAGAAGGGACACATTGGAAGAAAAATAACTTCAGAGGCAAAATCATGGAGGCTGGGGTCTGAAGTCAAGAAGCCCTGGGCCAGGAGAGCTGACCCACCCAAGCTGGTGGAGAGGGTGAGTTTGTCCCAAAGGTAGAGGATGGGCCTTCCACCTTGTTGCAGTGGAAGAATCATGCCACCTCAGGCCTTGGGGAGGGTGAAGCACATTCCTTGGGGTTTGGGGAGAGCCTAGCTGCCACCACATGGAGGCGTTGAGTGTGTGTCCCACAGATGGCAGAGCACCCGGGTGCAGGCCTGATCCTTGGAGAGGGTGGAGCCAAGAAAAAGATGGTCTTCCCAATATCTCCCAAGATTGCATTTGGAGAGAAGGCCAACAGAGATCACCCTGTGCCTTTCCATGCAAGAAAAAACCTCAGTTGAAAGTTAGCTGCCTTTCCTCTGAAGAACTATGCATTAACTAAATAAATCCCCTTTTATTGAAATCCAGTCTGTCTCTGGTGTGTTGCATTCTCAGGGTTAACCTGGCTTGGTGGCCATGGACAAGTTCTGTGACATTTATCAATTTCATTTTCCTCCTCTGTTAGATGAAGATAATAACAGCATCTATGTCTTAGGGTTGTTGGGAGAACGAAATGAGATAAGGCAAACCAAGGACTCCACCCTGAGCTGGCACCACTGCAGGGCTCAGAGAGTGATCATTAACTAACCACTATGGGTGCTGGAGTCAGGGGGCCTGGCTTTGGACAACTGACACTCCTTCTCTGAGTCTCTGTTTGCTTCTTGGTGAGCTGGGATGATGGTATCTATCTAGGGAGGTCATCAGGAATACCATATGAGATGAGGCATATAAATTGCCAGGTGCATAGTAGAAGTTCAGTAAATGGTGGCTAGCATTAGATGTCAGCAGAAGTAAGAGTTGGAGTAAGAGTAAGAGTCCTGTCAGGAAATGAAATTCCATTAAATTTGCATGTCCTTTTGGAAATTAATTTCTTTTTATTATTCATGGCTATTGCTTTAATCAAAATGAACTGTCTTTCTTAAAGGCCAGTGATTAGTTCTGCTAATAGAAAGGTAAAAGGAACCTTGATCTATGACCTTTCTATTGTTCTTCCTGACTAAGATATTGGTGGGAGTTACACATAGCTAGAAAACTGAATGTGCTCTCTGGCAAGTTCTCTTTTTACCTCCTCCTAAACAGATCTCCTGTTCCCACGGTGCCAAGTTAGGGGGGCATAATTTCTGTTCTGCATCACACCCTTAAAGCGTGAGTCACTGACAACCCTTTAATCTTGCCAGGGGTATTTGCAAATCTGAAAAAGGATTTTATTATCCCCACTTCCACTTTCGTCTCCCTTAATCCATTCTCCATACTGCAGTCAAAGCGATCTTTCAGAAACACAAGCCTCATCATTTTTCTCCCCTACTTAAAACTCTTTAATGACTTTGCACTGCTCCTAGAACAACGTCCAAATTCCTTATCAAGGTTTCCAGGACCCCCAATTGTGACGCCTGCCTATGCCTGCAGCACCATCTCCTCCTCTCCATCCCCAGCCCAGCCCCTCTCCCACCTCACTCATAGTTTCTCTTCTTGGGATATCTCAGGATCCTTCCAGCTTTAGGAGTTTGCACATTTAGCTCTCTTTTGGTCAGAATGTTTTTCTCTTAGCTAAACCCTCTTTATCCTACGAATGTCAATTTTAAATGTCCTTCTTCAGTAGACCTTCCCTGATTTCCCAGATTGGCTTTTTGCTCCTACAGGTTTTGGAAGGGCCAGCTTTTCCTCAGATTCTAAGGAAATAAAAAAATATAAATAGTATCTCTCTCTTGAGAAGCTCTACAGCCCAAGGAATAAATTGAGAGTAAGATGGCTACAGTACACACCTTCCTGTATCTATGCCCTTTGCCATGTATCTTGTGACTTCTCCCATCAAGAGATGGAGTCTATTTTCCCACCCTTCATTTTGGGCTGGATCTGTGATTTGCTATGGCCAATAGAATGCAGCAAAAGTGGCATGCCAGTTTGGAGCCTAGGTCTCAGAAGGCTTTGCGTGTTTCCACTAGTTCTGGTTCCACTAGAACACTCTGAAACAATCCTGCATCAACGTTGGCCATACCTGTCAGAAGGTGAGAGACCACATTGTCCAGTCACTCCTAACACTAATCCAGAGAAGAAGAGCTGCCTAGCAGACCAGCAGCTGACAAAAGATCCATGAATAAGCCCACAGAAGACTCATGCTGCCGAGCCCAGCCCAAATCGCCAATTTACAGAATCATGAATTGAATAGATGGTTACTATTTTAAGCCAAAAACTTTGGCAGTGGTTTGTTAAGCAGCATAAACTAACTGATGGGAGTCTTTTGTAGGAGAAAATCAATCTGTGGACAGGAAAATAAGAATGATATGAGGTGGTGTACTAAGTGTGCAGGAATGGACAGTGGTAGGAAACATAGTAATGCCGAGGAATGAAAGATCACTGAGGAATGGGATTACTCACAGAGGAAGAAATCTATTTGCATGTATCATTTATTATTTTAAGCAGATAATAGGACATGAAATATGTCTTAAACTTATTTTGCATTCCCTGTGATATTCAATTTTGAAAGTATCTGTTGGGTGATTTAAAACAGGTGTAGAAACTATTTTGTTTACCTTTACGTCCCCAGCACCTGCACAATGCTTGGCACATAGAAGGCACTCAATAGCTACTTATGGCTGAATATATGACTGACTTCATGAATAAAAAAGCCATGTGTTTGTGTGTCTTTCCAGGTGACCCCAAAAGTATTTATAGTTGTCTCAGATGTGGAAAAGAGGGCAGAGACCTGAATGGTCGTAGGGCTAACCACTTCACCTAAATCCATCCTTTCATTTGTACTCCCTATAAAGCGCCTGAGATGGGATACTTGTTCATCGTCTTCTTTTCCTCTTTCTGTTTCTTATCCTTTTTTCTCTCTTTCCCTTCCTCTCTTCTATCCTTTCTTTATGTTTTCTGTCCCTCCTTTCCTGCTGATCTTTTCTGAGTCACCACCTTTATGAATTAGGGATGAGCAAGTTCAAGATAAGGACTTTGGGTTGGAAGGGGCTGGGAAGATTGGGGTGACAAATGCAGGGTCTCTGAAGCAGGTGCAGAGTAAAGATAGGTACAATACTCTCAATTCTTTCTCCCTTTCCCCTCCTTAAAGAAAAAAAAAAAAACAAAAACAAATAAAGGGACAAAATGAAAAGGAAAGCATGTATGTGTGCATGGCTCGGATTGAGTTTGTCTGAGGCTATTCTTCCAGATCTGAAATTGCTGAGAGCAGTCTTCTTGAGACCAGGATACTGTATGCACCTGCACCCTTGCAGAGTCTCCATTCTCATTGCTGCTGGTAACTACATTCCTTCCCTGATGGCATAAAGCCAGCCCTTGAGTCAGAATGTGGTGACTTTTGATGGTAATTGGACCAGTCTACCCTCCAGATATATACCATTTGCACATAGGCATAATTTGCATATATCCTTTTCACCTTCACTCTGTTTAAGCAACTCTTTTTCAAGACCACTCCCTCTTATTCAGCTCAGTCTATCCCTGCTATTTGAGACTTCCCTTTGAGTATATCCTCCATAGTTCCTGTGAGTCCGGTGTGTGACTCTTTTGGTATTTGTTATACAACAAATAATCACATGACCTTTCTTGCTTTTAGCATCGCTATAACTAAGTTCCTAAAAGGCAAGAGGGAGACATTTCTTTGCATTGTGCACAGCACCATGAACCACCCTACACATCTAACCAGGGCTCAAAAATTCTTTGTTGAATGGATGTATAAATGCACACACAGATTGATGAATGCACATTGTTAATCCTCATGATAATGCTGTGAAGTAGGTGGTATTATGATCTTCATAGCTAGTAAGTGAAGATACAGACCTTCACTTCCAGCCAGTGAGGTTCTATAGGCAGGCACTCATAATCTCCCAATTGAAGGTAATTCCCTAGGGGAAAAGCACTAAGAGAAGCACTAAAGCTGTAACAAGAGGATCATCCCAATGGGGAAATAGCTGAAGATGTAGAGTGCCTTCATCATGAAAATAAATGGGGAATACTTCAAAGGAAAATATTTTTTCATTCATGAGTTCTCTGGGCTTATCAAGTCACCTAGTTACTAGCTGTCTGCAGCTATTTCAAGTGCATTCATTTGGTTTATCCAAAGATTATAGTAACAATTATATAATAATAGTTACCATGCATTACAAGTTATCAGGATTATGCTGAGCACTTTATATTCAATCTCTCATTTAATCTGCCCCACAGACATAAACATTGGTATTACTAAAACTCTTATTTTACAGATGGAAAATTGAGGATCAGAGGGGTTAAGCAACTTTCCAAAGTCACACAGCCAGTAAGTGTCAAGCATCAGTTGGAAGCCCAGTCTCTTCTACCCATAAACCTGTCTTCGTAGGCACTAACCCACTGGATTTCAAACTTCATTGTTTGTAAGGATGTTCTGGGGAGCTTGTGAAATGCAGAATCCCGGACCCCATCATCAGGGATTTTGGTCTCATAATTGTGTGGTGGTGGCATCTATAATCTACCTTTTTAACAACTATGTGAACCTGTGGCAGGTTGTCTAGGTTCTGCACTCAACTACAATGCCTTCCCTCTTCTCTGGAAGTAGCTTGAAGTAAGGTCTTCTGTTGGCCATTCCCAGGTATTGGGATTTCATTTTTCTGGCCCTGAGAAATGATGACAGTTTCCCAGATGTAGAGTTCATGAACTCACCCTATAGCCTGCTATCGTGATCAAGATTTCAAATGCTCATTTCGTTTTCCTAGCAAGGAATTCTGCCTTTAATGCCCCTTTTCTCTCCTGGTTTGGATGGTCAGCCTGGAAACCTGAAAAACTCTTTATCTTTTAAGGCCTAATCTGATCTGTCTGTCCAACTCAAGGCTTCCTTCTCCCTGGGTCCCATGCTGCTCCCACCTCCTTCTCTGAAGCTGCCTCCCAAATAAAAGGCATTCCCAATGTTGCATGACCATTCCCCTGAAGGAAAAGAGTCAAAATACAAGCTTGGTTACCCTAACAGTATCTTCACTTTTCCCCTGAAAGAATTACACCTTGGTTCTGGGAAGATTATTAGTGGGGAATTTACATCGTGGGTCCCTATACTGTCATTATGTTCTTCACCAGAGATTAAAAAGGTTATTGGCAAGAGTTCCATATTTTGCCAATCCTTTTGTTAATATTGGATTCATGCAAGAGTGTTCTTGCCTTTCTTGCTCCAAGGGGCATCATCATCAGAACTTTGGCGAGGCCCTGCCTGCTCCTTCGCATGGGTGCTCTTGCCACCCTTGCCTGTGTGTCCTCTGGGGAACAGTGAGCCAGGTGGCTCCATCCCTAAGGGGACTTTATGAATGTCTCTTTCAATATTAATGTGACACCTGGCATATGCGATGCTGAGCTGCACAGTTTGTTGTATGCTTAGAGTGGGGTATGGTCTCCTGTGAATAACAGGTACAAGGTACCGTGTAAAGTCAAGCTGTCACCAAAGAAGGAGCACATGTTTCGTGGGAATGCATGAGACCTCTGCCCCTCTGGGGAGAGCTGTCCTACTGGTAAATAGTCCTGCTCTAACAGTGAACGATGCAATGTCTTTGGACACTTTTTTTTTTCTACATGGGCAGGCTCCGGGAATAGAACCTGGGCCTCTGGCATGGCAGGAGAGAATTCTGCCACTGTGCCACCCTCTTTGGACACTTTTGTAGAGACAGTGAAACACATTTGTACTGCAAAATAATTCTTGGTGCCTGGACTTCCGGAGAAGATGGCGGCTTAGTAAGACGCGCGGGTCTTAGTTCCTCCTCCAGAAAAGCAACTAAAGAAACAGAAACAATACGAAACAGCTCCCGGAGTCACGACAGAGACCAAAAAGACAGCGTACCCCATTCTGGAACAGCTGAACGGGCAGGGAGAATCTGCTGCGGTGAGCTACCCGAGGGGCGCGCGTTTTCCCGGCCCGGGCGGCTGGCGACTGGGGTCCCCTCCACGCACGTGGCTCCCCGGTCTGACTGGGAACGTTGGATAGCGGGGCCCTCCCGTCACGCTTGGCGTTTCGGGCCAGCTGGGCAATTAGGACCGGCACTCCCCCAAGCCAGGGCGGCCGGCGACACCCCCCGCCCTCCACGCGCGGTTTCCCGGGCCGACTGCCGTGCAGACAGACGAGCGCCACGAGCGCCACCTACTGGGCAGGAAAAGAAAAACAGAGCCCAGAGATTTCACAGAAAAAGCTTTCAACCAGCTGGGTCCCACACCCAGGGAAATCTGATCAAATGCCCAGACACCAGCAGAAAATAATGGATGACGCTCGGAAAATTGAAGATATGGCCCAGTCAAAGGAACAAACCAATAGTTCAAATGAGATACAGGAGCTGAGACAACTAATGCTGAATATACAAACAGAAATGGAAAAATTCTTCAAAAACCAAATCAATAAATTGAGGGAGGACATGAAGAAGACATGGGCTGAACAAAAAGAAGAAATAGAAAATCTGAAAAAACAAATCACAGAACGTATGGGAGTGAAAGACAAAGAAGAAAAAATGGAAAAAACAATGGATACCTACAATGGTAGATCTAAAGAGACAGAAGCTACAATTAGTGAACTGGAGGATGGAACATCTGAATTCCAAAAAGAAACAGAAACTATAGGGAAAAGAATGGAAAAACTTGAGCAGGGGATCAGGGAACTGAATGACAATATGAAGCGCACAAATATACGTGTTGTGGGTGTCCCAGAAGGAGAAGAGAAGGGAAAAGGAGGAGAAAAACTAATGGAAGAAATTATCACTGAAAATTTCCCAACTCTTATGAAAGACCTAAATTTACAGATCCAAGAAGTGCAGCGCACCCCAAAGAGAATAGACCCAAATAGGCGTTCTCCAAGACACTTACTAGTTAGAGTGTCAGAGGTCAAAGAGAAAGAGAGGATCTTGAAAGCAGCAAGAGAAAAACAATCTGTCACATACAAGGGAAACCCAATAAGACTATGTGTAGATTTCTCAGCAGAAACCATGGAAGCTAGAAGACAGTGGGATGATATATTTAAATTACTAAAAGAGAAAAACTGCCAACCAAGACTCCTATATCCAGCAAAATTGTCCTTCAAAAATGAAGGAGAAATTAAAACATTTATAGACAAAAAGTCACTGAGAGAATTTGTGACCAAGAGACCAGCTCTGCAAGAAATACTAAAGGGAGCATTAGAGTCAGATACGAAAAGACAGAAGAGAGAGGTATGGAGTAAAGTGTAGAAAGAAGGAAAATCAGATATGATATATATAATACAAAAGGCAAAATGTTAGAGGAAAATATTATCCAAACAGTAATAATACTAAAAGTTAATGGACTGAATTTCCCAATCAAAAGACATAGAATGGCAGAATGGATTACGACCCAGCAATACCACTGCTAGGTATCTACTCAAGGGACTTAAGGGCAAAGACACAGACGGACATTTGCACACCAGTGTTTATAGCAGCATTATCTACAATTGCAAAGAGATGGAAACAGCCAAAATGTTCATCAACAGACGAGTGGCTAAACAAACTGTGGCGTATACCTACGATGGAATATTATGCAGCTTTAAGACAGACTAAACTTATGAAGCATGTAATAACATGGATGGACCTAGAGAACATTATGCTGAGTGAGTCTAGCCCAAAACTAAAGGACAAATACTGTAAGGTCCCACTGATGTGAACCGACATTTGAGAATCAGCTTGGAATATATCATTGGTAACAGAGACCAGCAGGAGTTAGAAACAGGGTAAGATAATGGGTAATTGGAGCTGAAGGGATACAGACTGTGCAACAGGACTAGATACAAAAACTCAAAAATGGACAGCACAATAATACCTAAGTGTAATGTAACTATGTTGGAACACTGAATGAAGCTGCACCTGAAATATGGTTTTTTGTTTGTTTGTGTGTTTGTATCTTTTGTTTTTGTTTTTTTTCTTTTTCCTTTATATATATATATATATATATATATATATATATATATATATATATATATTATTAGTATTATTATTTTAATTCTCTTCTCTATATTAACATTCTATTTTTTTTCTGCTGTTTTGCTAGTTCTTTTCCTAAATCGATGTAAATGTACTAAGAAATGATGATCATACATCTATGTGATGATACTAAGAATTACTGAGTGCATTTGTAGAATGGAATGATTTCTAAATGTTGTGTTAATTTCTTTTCTTTTTTTTGATTAATAAAAAAATTAAAAAAAAAAAAAAAGAATCACCCCCCAGACAGCCTCTTTTGTTGCTCAGATGTGGCCTCTCTCTCCAGCCAACACAACAAGCAATCTCATCACCCTCCCCCTGTCTATGTGGGACATGACTCCCAGGGGTGTGGATCTTCCTGGCAATGTGGGACAGAAATCCTAGAATGAGCTGAGACTCAGCATCAAGGGATTGAGAAAACCTTCTCAACCAAAAAGGGGAAGAGTGAAATGAGACAAAATATCAATGGCTGAGAGATTCCAAACGGAGTCGAGAAGTTATCCTGGAGGTTATTCTTATGCATTGAGTAGATATCACCTTGTTATTCAAGATGTAATGGAGAGGCTGGAGGGAACTGCCTGAAAATGTAGAGCTGTGTTCCAGTAGCCATGTTTCTTGAGGACGATTGAGTAATGATACAGCTTTCGCAATGTGACTGTGTGATTGTGAAAACCTTGTGTCTGTTGCTTCCTTTATTTACTTTGTCAACAAACGATTAGAACATATGGAATAAAAATAAATAATAAGGGGAACAAATGTTAAAATAAATTTAGTTTGAAATGCTAGTGAGCAGTGAAAGCGAGGGGTAAGGGATATGGCAGGTATAATCTTTTTTTTCTGTTTTCATTTTATTTCTTTTTCTATTGTCTTTTTATTTCTTTTTCTGAATGGATGCAAATGTTCTAAGAAATGATGAATATGCAACTAAGTGATGATATTGTGAATTACTGATTGTCTATGTTAATGCATTTCGTTTGTTAAATTTTTTTTAATTAATAAATAAATTTAAAAAAACATGAAGGAAAAAAAAATAATTCTTGGTGCCTGGTTTAGCATTTTCCTTGCTTTTTGAGTCATTAAATTTATTTAGATATGCCACCTGGACTCCCTACATCAGAACATAAAAGGTTGGAGAACTGCTGTACTAGATTCATGGTTCCATGACCATTCTTTTATCCATTCATTCAAAAGTGTTTATGTAATATCTATGATGTGTCAGACATTGGACTAGAAATTATGAGAAACATATGAATAAAACAGAGCTCCTATCCTGAAGGAACTTGCAGACTGGAATAGGATACAGGGAAGTTCTAATGCAACATGCTAAGTGCTATTATAAAAACGTGCATTGTGTGCTATGAGGAGAGGACCAGAGGAGAGCAGAAGGAGGGAAGAGGCTAGGGAAGGTTTTCTAAACGGGACACTGGAAGTGAGTACAGAGTCTAAAGGTACTTGGAGAGAAGGAGGTAGGAAGGTAAATAGGGAAAAAGAAGAGATAGTATTAATGTATTCATTTCTCCAGTTGTCAGTCAATCTTTGCCAGTTGTCCAGGTTTTACCACCTGTCAACTAAAACTTAATTAAGAGAAATCTCCCATCAAGAGGTTAATCGTGACACAAATTCTCATATCTGGGGGGAAATCCATCACTTGTGCAGACAGCTTCTTTTTTTTTTTATTTTGTCATCTGAAACAGACCTGTGTGCTAGCAAAATGTAGGTATTTCAATAGAGTTTCTGATTCTCTTCCAGTTGCCAGTTTCCTTCTGAGGTTCTCACCTTTCCTTGGATACCTTTATTCTATCTTTAAAACCTCTTGACATCCCTTTCCAAACTGCCTGAGATTGTTTCCATCTCTCTTGGACCCCACATGCCTCAGCACCTCAAGCCTGAATTGTTGGTGTCCTCAAGAATTCAGTTTCTCTTCTTTCTTGTGAACAGAGAAGAATCCCCAATCTAGAAAACAGGAAGTTCACTAGGCAAAATTTAAGACTTCATACTCCCTGCAGTTTCAGTCTCCTGCTCTTTTTGTATTTCCCCAATGGCAGAAGGCCCTCAAGGATGCTTTCTCCCATTTCTACCACTTCGATCATTGTTTCAGTCTTTCCTTTGTCCTTCTCTCAACCTGTAGCTTCACTCAGCATCTCCTTTCCCTTCTCTTCCCTACCCATTTTCCCTCCTCCTCCCCAACCCTGTTCTTTTCTCCTCTGCCTCTTTTCTCAAATGATGTATACTCATGAGACCATTGACCTTTGACATCTCATAGACAGGAGGTCAGGCCTCCTGGTGCCAAAAGAAAAGGTGAGCAGAGAGCATCTTTTGATGGCTCCGAACTTCATATGGGTCTTAATTATATATTTTTTTAAAGAGTGAAATGTGACTAAATGAATGAAGTGGTCATCAGGGACTAGATAAATCAAGGCACTAGGAGATTATATAGGAATATATGGAAAACAATTTGCCTGGGATTTCCTAGAGCCACACAGGTAAGACTTTCTATTAGATCTCTGGGGATAAAGAGAGAGGAGTTTTGTCCTGGGCATTTATTGCAGGCATCTCATGTCCTTGCTTGTCATGATTATGTAAATCCCAATGCAGATCATGGAGAATTAAGGCCCTGAATCCAGAAGAAGTCTTTGGTGGAATCCTCCACAGCAGCCAGTGCAGCCAGAACAGCAAGACCCTGGCTCCCCTGAGAAGAGGCCTTTGAAACGGAGCAGGGACCTTATGCAGAGGAGACGTCTGAGAAATGAAGTTGTTAAACCCAGTCTAGGCTGTCTAAAGCTTCGGGGCATCCCACAAAATCAGGGAATGAGTATTTTCCATGGGGCCACAAATGATACGAAACAAAACACCCAAACACAGGGTTCTCTGCCCGATGCCCAGAACAGCCAGTCTGTGACATCAAGGTTTTGGAGAGTTCAGTGCTAAGCACAAAGCAGGAGATCAGGTGGCTTCTAAAAGTCCATCTCCCTGAGTCTAGAGTTTAAGCTGTTTATGGATCCAAACAAGGAAAGGAGGAATGGTTAGCATCACAATAGCGAGTATAATCAAGGGCCAGGAAGAGACTAGAATAACCATCACAGCAGTGAATATAAAGAGGGCCGAGATTAGTTCAGCAGAGTTTCAGTAATTTCAAGTATTAGCTTTTAGCTATTTTACAGTACTAAAAGGAAAAAAAAAAGGTACTATATAATGGTTCAGTAATCATAATCATTTGTTAATTCTTAGCTCTCGGTTACACCAATAGTGTTGACAGTTTCAAACTGTGGATGCTCGTGAATAGGACATGATGGGTCAGCAGAGTCAGGCACCAGCTAGAGGTCCAGAGGCTGGGGAGAGACAGACCACAGCTCCAGTCTGGGCTCTGCACTGGGAAGCTGTCCAACCTTATGCTGTTTATTTAACTGGTTTGAATCTCAGTATCTTTAAATGAAAATGGGGTAAGGAAGTCCACCTTGCTCTGATATTACATGCAAAGCCCTAGGCACAATACCTGGACATACCTGGCTATCCAACAGCACCTATTCTAGCCTCACCTGTCAGAACAGAGGTAAGATTACAAAGATAAAAAGTTATCAACTTCCCTAAAGAACAGGAAATTGCATGGTTGACAGGAAATGCATAAAAAATGAAGTAAAGATGAAAGAGCTATAGAAGCAGCTTATCTTTTCATAATGACTAGTTTGCATCATTTATTAAATATCTGAAAAATCTTTGCAGATGTAGTTTTATTGAAAGCTAAAAATAGGTTCTAAGTCATGTAAGCATACAAAGCACAAATATACTTGAATATTGCTTAAAGAAGTATGTGAATAGCAAGGACATATATCATGGACAATATAATCATTAATTTGTGGTATTTAAAAAAAATTTTCAAAAATAATATATATGCTGCATATGTAATTCAGGAGATTCCGTATCTTTCTCATACTCTAAAGGAAATATAAAATGTGAAATTTCTTAGAGAAAGAAGCTCTTCTTAAGATGTGAATAAGAAAAAATATCCTAAATTTGTGTGGATGATTCTGTGTTCACGAATTCTAGAAACTAAACTGGGAATTGACTTGAATTTCACCTTGATTTCCACCATTTATGAGGTGACTACTGTGTAATAGACCTGGGGCAGTGCCAGCAACAAAAAAAGCAGAAGGGTACAGTTTCTTTTTCAGGAAATCTCTGACTGCATGTGTGGGGAGAGGTGGGTGAGTGGGGGAAACAGAGAGGCAGTACCACATGTAAGTCCACTAAGAGAGGCATATACAACACATTTCAGAGCACAGGGACTGGGGAGGGGGCTCAGAAATGGTATCACTGAGAAGGTAACAATTAAGCTGGGGTTGGGACCCCAAGGGAACAGGTAGGAGTGAGTTGTCACCCCAGTTGTCTGCTATGAGAATGCAGAATAACAAGTGAGCTTAGCTGACAGCCAAGAGTGTCAGTGCAGAGATGACCCAGTCTTTGCAGCTCCAGGAAAGAATGTCATGGAACTCACCCAGTTAAGACCCCTTCACACTCACCTTGTCTGTCATTGACAGACCATTGGCAGCCATTTCTATTGAGATAAATAGAGTATGAGAGGTAATTAGTTTGAGTAATTTCTCAGCCAAGGGAGCTCTCCCAGGATCCAATTTCCCTTCGGTATTGTTTCCAAATTGCTTTAGAAGTGATTTGGAATAGAGAGAAGAGAATGGGATGGAGGCTGGACACAGCCAGGAGGTGGACAGGAATGGCAGATACTGCCCTCAGACAGGTCTGAGCAGTTTCCTTTCCTTCCCTCCCTTGCCTCTACAAGCTCATTGATTTTACTAGGTTTAGTAAACATCTTCAACACATTTTCTCATTTAAATGTTAAAAAGCACACACAAGGCATGCTTTTGGTCCTCCCAGGAAAGCCAAAAACTTGACCTGGGTCAGGTTATTTCTCCCTCTGGATCTCCATTCCCTCCTCTTTAAGGGAATTTGGGTGTCAACAACAAAATGTCTCAATGAGTCTAACTCTAGTGTCTGGGGCAGGATGGATTTGAGTTTCAGAGAGCTGCAGGTCCAAGGGGAGCACATATTCCTGAAGGAAGGATGAAGCTGGTAAAGGGAGAGAAAGTCAGGAGATTTTGGCCACTAAGGTAAAGCCAGAGTCACCACTGAGCAATCGGTACCGGGTCTACCCCAGAGCAAGACTGATTCTTCGCTTCCCCAAGGCACTCTGTGGGTTAATGGCAGCCCTGGGGAGAAGTACTTGTTTCTCAGGACAATAGAGAAACCTGGATGTGAGCAAAACAGACCCTTCTTACTCATATCTGCATCCCAGCACCTGGCACCAGGCTTGACGCCTAGCTTGCACTCAATAGTGTTTGTTCTGCAGGCTGAACTGAACACACAGACCTCCCGGGAGACCAGAGACAATGACATTGTATGGGACAGAGGACAATCCAGTCTACGGATAATTAATCTTATCCATTACAGTTGATTCTTATTAGCTTTTCTTTCAGAGGTTAAACTTAATTCCAAGTCTTGAGGACACCTTCATTCCCCCTTACACACTGATCACCCTTCCTCTCGGCTTGGAGCAAAGGCCTTTCCCAGACCCCAGTTCCTATGGCAGTGGTGGGGAAGGGGACCCGATTCATGGTGTGAGTTAACTTGTTAGTATTCACCTTCAGTGAATTTTCATACTTCTGAAGTTCAGGTAGGCCAGGCTCCAGAGCTGCGGAAGCTCTTGGGTGGTTAACAAATGTGTTTAGAAGATGAGATGCAAAACCCAGCATGGGTCAGTCTCTCTGAGGAGGCTGATCTTGACCATCTGCTTATGGGAAGGAAATTCCTCTTTCTTGACCTGGAAAATAGAGGAGTCAAAATTCTTCCCATCCAAAGAGAGAAAGCATTTGACCAATGCTCTTCACTGAGCTACTTGAATTCAGATGGTCTTGACTGCATCCAAGATAGCCGTCTTGTCACAAAAGCAGAGATGACCGATGCAGGGAACCTCTCATTTGCAGAGTCCCTCACCTCTATCACCCTGAGGTAACTTTTGGTAGAATATCACATAAAATATAAATCAGAATGTAATCTTGAAAGGCAGCCAGGTACAGTGTTCTAGTTTGCTAGCTGCTGGAATGCAATATACCAGAAACAATGGATTTTAAAAAGAGGAATTTAGTGAGTTGCTAGTTTACAGTTCTAAGGTGGAGAAAATGTCCCAATTAAAGCAAGTCTATAGAAATGTCCAATCTAAGGCATCAGGGAAAGATACCTTGGTTCAAGAAGGCCGATGAAGTTCAGGGTTTCTTTTTCAAGTGAAAGGGCACATGGTGAACACAGTCAGGGCTTCTCTCTCATGTGGAAAGGCACATGGCAGGTATGGCATCATCTGCTAGCTTCTTCTCCTGGCTTCCTGTTTCATGAAGCTCCCCAGGAGGCATTTTCCTTCTTCATCACCAAAGGTCGCTGGCTGGTAGACTCTGCATCTTGTGGCTACATTGTTCTGCTCTCTCTGAATCTCTCTCTGAATCTCCTAAATGTTTCCTCTTTTATAGGACTCCAATAAACCAATCAAGACCTACCCAAATAGGAGACATGTCGTCACCTAATCCAGTTTAACAACCACTCTTGACTAAATCACATCATCCAGGGAGATGTGTACAGTTTCAAACATACAGTATTGCATAGAATAGGGATTATTCTACCTTTATGAAATGGGATTTTGATTAAAACATGGCTTTTCTAGGGGGCAAAAGAGCATGGACTTCTAAGACATAAATTTAACTCCTGGCTCTATTACTTCTTAATTCTGTATCTGTTTCCTTATCTGTGAAATATAATTATATTTACCTTAAAGTTATTGTGTGGGTTAGAGGAGAATATTCATTTATTTGTTCAGCAAACATTTATTGAGCACCACCTCAATAGACAACCCCCCAAAGAATGTGGTTCAATGTTACAAAATCCTGAAAAGCTTGATGTAGGTGGATTGGGGTTTTCCTTCATAAAGTTACTTGGAGATCCAGGCGTCCTCCTCTTGGCATGCTCCCCTCTCATCACACACTCCCCATGTTGCTGTGGCAATGAAGGAGAGAGATGGGTAAGGTACACTGTCTCTTCTGTGCCTCAGACCAGAAGTGGACACATTGCTTCTACTCACTTCCCTATTTACCAAAACTTAGCCATGTGCTTTCCATTTAGCTCCAAGAGAAGCTGGGAAATGTTTCTCCATTTGTGTCCCAAAGTGGGGGTGGGGGGGAGCTGCAAATTTAATCATCTGTCAGTTCCCATGTACAGGGAACCCCTCTCTCACCAGATATTTGTTGAATTTGAGTTTTAGGCTTGTATCATTTTTCTATTTTTCATTTTAATGTGATATTATTGAGATATATTCTCAATAACTCCATACAATCCACTCAAAGTGTATCATATTTTATTCTTTCTTTCAATTATATTTCACTTTTCCCTTTGCTCACGGCTTCACCAAGCGCACGTGTGACCCAGACAGACAGCCATGGATGGAGAGTCAGGCTGAAAGAGAAGACACCTAGACTCTCAATCCAACACGTCCTCTGACATTTCAGGCCTTGGTGTTTTTCTGGGTGGAAAAGAGACAAATCACACCCATCTTTCCCCTCTCCCTCTGGCCCTGCTGAACCTGTTCTCCCAGGGACCAGCAGGAGATCACACCAGGGAGAGATGCCTGGACTCTTGGTGAAAGGCAGCTGTTTCCAAAGCTACCCAACAGGGATAAGAGAAGCTGTACATAAAGGGGATGGTGAGAGATGGAAAAGGAGACCGACCGTGGTCACTCCCGGGGAATTACTTGAGACTACCTCACCGGCTTCCTTCCTGAGTAGCCCCAGACACGCCTTCTCATCCCCACGTGGGGAGGCCGGTCTCGCTCCATTCCTCTCCAACAGCGCCTCTTCCTGGCCAGGACTCCATGCTCTTATCGCCTGGCAGCGGTCCTGCCTTGTTGGTGAACAATAGCGGATTCAGTTTCCCCGTGTTCATCATTCCCCTGCACCTTCAATCAGGGGTGTTATCCACAGCTCCTGCCCAGGCCTCATTTAGATTTCTTGTTTGTAGCAATAATACCCTTTTAATATGCTAAATGAGCGAGCAAATGAGCCTTCCTCCACTTGCGAGGTTTTCGAAAACATCCCTTCTTTAGTGGATGAAGGTCATTCTTTTGGCAGATTAATACTTAACTAGGAGGCCCTGTTTATTGTCTGGGGTCACTCCAGCGGCTGTCACAGCATATTAAAGAGCGCAGGATTGCCGGAGCCAGAACAATGCCGCAAGGTGGGAGACGCGGGAGGGGCCGCCCCTCACCCGACTCCCTTCCCTGGCTCTCATTTAAACTCCGCAGCCGTTATTAATACTTTAATTTGTAGTGCATTAATGAATTCTAATCCCCATTATATGTTGAGCAAATGGGCCTTCACTGGGCTCTGGGCAACCCAAGTGAGTCTTGGCTGCGAATTAGGCAGTGGCACTAACGGCCTTAGGTAGGGGCAGGGGGCCCGGAGTCCTCTGATGAGGGAAGCTGGATCTCAGCCGCTCTGCAGCAGAGGGGAAAGGTGGACCAGGGAAGAGAGAATCCTGAAGGTACCATCTGAAACCCCGCTACCACCACACCAGTTCTACCTTTGGGCTCCCCAGGTATATGAACCAATTAGTCCCTGTTCCTGCTGTAAAGATGTCCTCATCTGTAAAATGATGATAATCAGGATACCTACCACATAGGCCTGCCATGCATGTTAAATGAGGCAATACAACGCTCAGGGCGCACAGCAAACAATCAACATCACTCCCTGACCAAGCCTCCCCACCCAGGGAAGCTGGAGAGAGTGGCTTCTCCTGTCCCCATCACATTTGTCCTCTCCTCTCTCTGAGCACTTCTCTGCCTCTGAAAGCTTGTTTGTAAGTCCGACTGCCCTGTTAGAGCAGATCCCCTTGAGGGCAGGGACGGCATCTAACTCATCTTTTCACCCACTTCTCGGTGACCTTTAGGCTTCAGCTACTCTCAGTGGTGTCAGTAGGGTCACGTCCTTCTCTCTGACCTCTCTGTGAGCCTGGTGGCAGGCATCAGATCTCGTATTTCTGCCCTGTGCAAAATTGCTCAAAAGCAGACTGATTTCAGTGCAGCCAGGAATGAAGTGTTTATTCCCAGGATGCTGTGCTCACAACCCGAGGACAGGGATGAGCGGTCCTGCTTCCTCTCCCAGTGCCTCATTCAGTTCTGAGGACGCCGTCATAGCCATTGTTTATAGTGTTTGCAGCAGGCCCAACACTGCGCGGCACTGATGTGATCTCATTCCATCTTCACGAAAGGGCTAAGGGATGCAGGTATTAATCCCATTCCACAGATGAAATGTAAGTTCTTAACTGCTCTCCATTCTTTGCCTTGCTCGACAATAAGGGTCCGAGATTGTTAGATCTAGAAGAAACCTTAAAGGTCATTTGGAATAAGCACTTACGTTTTCAGTTGAAGTTATGTTTTCAGAAAGGTAAAACGATTGTTCAAGGTCACTCGGCTAATCTGTAATAGAGCCCATTCTCAAAGGCAAATGCTTTCCTCCTCTCTGGGCACCCTGAAGGGGCTTATTTGACAGGGAAAGAATGGACCCAGATGGAGCTTGAAGCCGAGGCAGAGGTGCTGGGTGGACGGGCCAGGCTGCTGAGGCAGGGCTGCCCCCTCCTGCCTCAGGGCCTTGCGGGGCACCAGCCAGGCCCTGGTTGGGATTGCTCTCCCCTACACACTCTCTGGAAGATGACTCCTCTTATAAGGCCTCAAAGCGCCTCAACTCAACTCAGCAACCGCTCAGAACAGGGAGGTGCCCAGCTCAAAGCCAGAGACCCTGACTCCAGCCCTTCTCCCACGTGAATTCCTCGCCTGTGCCGTGAGGGGATTTGGCCCGCAGGGGGCTCATCTTCTGGCTGGAGGCAGCCTATGGCTTCCCGATCTCATGGCTCCCGTTCACCCACGACGACAGGCTACAGCCCACTGCGAGGCTTCTCCCTCCTCCTCTTTGCACATTCTCAGGATGCAGGGCCCAGGTATTTAAAAAAGGAGCAAACACTCCTGGTACAAAAAGACTTTTGATGTATTATATACTTCCCTACCCATACTTCCAACCTGTGGGAATTTTTGTTAGACTCAAACTTCGTTTAAATTTGCAATGACAAACAACTTCTTTGGTCTTCTGTGCCATCCAGCTTCACAGCCCAGCCAGTCTTATCACTTTTATTGGCAGAGATTTAATAAGGTGCTCCTCATCCCTGGGAGTCATGTCCCATGTTGCCAGGGAGACTTTACCCCTGAATGACATACCCCATGTAGTGAGGAGGGTGATGATTTCCTCGCAGAGTTGAGTTGAGAGAGAGAGAGAGGCCACATCTGAGCAACCAAAGAGGTTTCCTGAAAGTAACTGTTAGGCCTCATTATAGGTAGTCTTAGCTTCTTCACTACAGAAATAAATTTTATAAGGGCAAGCCTCAAAATCAAGGACTTGACCTATTTTCTTGGGAGTCCCCAATGGTTGAAAGGCACCCAGGTTTCCCAGATCAGAAAATTTAATAGTTCCTTTTTTTTTTTTCCTTCAAACCAACAAGGGACTATACCAATACTTTTTAATTATCAACCCACCGTAGTCTGAGATGTATCAGAGTATTAACGTTAAGGTATACAGAATTACAAAGCCTCATTCCCATTCTGGACTCTGGGAGTTTAAATTGTTTAAATGAGCTATCCAAACAGATTCAGGTGCCAGCTTGGCCACGAAGGTTTCTAGTTCTATTGCTGTGGACATGAGCCAATGGCATGTGAACCTCATCTGTTGCTGATTACATCTGCAGTTGGCTAGGAGGCATGCCTACTGCAATGAATGATGTTTGATTTAATTGGCTGGTGCTTAAATGAGAGAGCTCAGTGTAACACAGCCAAAGCAGCTCAGTATACCTCATCTCAGCCTTCGCAGCTCAGCCCAGGTCTTTGGAGATGCAGAAAGGAATCACCCTGGGGAAAGATGTTGGAACCCAGAGGCCTGGAGAGAAGGCCAGCAGAGATCACCCTGTGCCTTCCCACGTAAGAAAGAACCTTAGTTGAAGTTAGGTGCTTACAGAAAATTTGGGTTCTAGACACAATAAACTTCTGTGCCTTTGGTCTCATAGAAGTTCTATTGTACATACACTATCATCTTTTGCCCTGAATTCTGATTTATCTTAGTCCCTGATCTCTAAGCCTGATTTCTTTCTCAGTTATTTTAACTGTTACTGTATGTAGCAATGCTGACTTTCAGAGCTTCAGAAGTCCAGCTCTGAATCTTAGGTGTCACTGAGGTACTCAAAGTCCAGGGAAGTACCAGCTTATACACATATAGCTCAGTATCTCAGAAACTGGAAATACACTTGTAACTTTTGACTAAGTATGGCTGCTATAAGAGTTTACTATCTAGGCTCCAATTTTCTTATAAGAATTTTCTAAAGAGACTGCGGTAGTTAGGTTCAGGTGTCAACTTGGCCAGGTGAAGGCATCTAGTTCTGTTGCTATGGACATGAGCCAATGGTACGTGAAGCTCATCTGTTGCTGACTATATCTGCAGTCGGCTAGGAGGCATGCCTGCTGCAATGTATGATGTTTGATTTAATTGGCTGGTGCTTAAATGAGAGAGCTCAATGTTGAACAGCCTAAGCAGCTCAGCCTACCTCATCTCAGCACTCGCAGCTCAGCCCAGGCCTTTGGAGATGCAGAAAGGAATCACCCTGGGGAAAGTTGTTGGAACCCAGAGGCCTGGAAAGAAGGCCAGCAGAGATCAACCTGTGCCTTCCCATGTAAGAAAGAATCTCAATTGAAAGTTAGCTGCCTTTCCTCTGAAGAACTATAATTAAATAAATTTCCTTTTATTAAAAGACAATCCATCTCTGTTGTTTCAGCAACAGAGCTATTTTCAGCAGCTAGCAAACCAGAACAGAGACCTTAGCATATTTGTTCTTCTGTTTCTGGTTTATTTTGCACAACACATTGGCTTTAAGGTTTATTCAGTTCATTGTGTGCCTCTCGACATCTTTACTTTTTGTAGCCACGCTGTATTGATCATATAAATGAAGCACAGTTCTCCATTCTTCTTCTCAGTTATCGTGCCCTTTGGCTACCTCCATCTATTGGGCATCATGGATATTGTCCAAAATACACAAACCATGTCTTAAAATGTTCTCACTTGTTTGTGCAATCAGCAGCACTCTCAATTTTAGACAATTTTCATTGGTCCATAGAGACAAATAGCTGACAAACACAGCCTCATCAAATATCAAATCAAAGCTACCCCTTTTTACTTATCCCTTTCCCCCAATTAGTTGCCTCTGGAAGTGCTGTGGTACTGTTGATGGCTTCCTGTTAACTATTGGCCATAGCACACAATCTTAGTTTTCCCCTATACCCATCTACTATTGACTTTTTATCCAATATCAAATCTTTGAAATAGTTCATGTGAGAATTTAATTATAATTACACATTTAATCAGTGTGATACATGGCACTATATATCCCCTCTTAATCATATTCACTTTCAATGTGGTAATGTTCTTATAACCCTATTAGTTACCATCGCTTCTGTCCATTCATTTGCATTTACGTCCAACCGCATTGGATAGACTTTCCCCCATGTCTAACTTCTGTGTACCACTAGGTCTGCTATATTCTACAGTGTTATCTCTGAGATGACCTTCACCAGAGACAAAATGGTGAAATCACACAGTATCTGTCCATTTGAATCTGATTTGTGTCACTCAGTATTATGTCCTCAGGGTCCATCCATGTTGTCATTTGCTTTGGGATCTCATTTCATCTTACTGCTGTATAATATTCCACTGTATGTATATACCGCATTCTGTTTATCCACTCACCTGTTGATGGACACTTGGATTGTTTCCATCTCTTGGCAATTGTGAATAGTGCCGCTGTGAACATCGTAGTGCTAATGTCTGTTGTGTCACTGCTTTCTGCTCTTCTGGGTATATACTGAATACTGATATTGCCAGGTCATAGGACAACTCAATATTTAGTTTTTCGAGCAATTGCCAAGTTGTTTTCTGCAGCGGCTGTACCATTGTACATTCACATCAACAGCAAATGTTTCAATTTCTCCACTTCCTCTCCAACATTTGTAGTTTTCTATTTGTTTAATATCAGTCATTCTTATAGGTGTGAGGTGAGATCTCATTTTTGACTTAGTTTGCATTCCTCTTTTAGTCAATGAAAATGAGGATCACTTCATGTGCTTTTTAGCCATTTGAATTAGCTCTTCAGAAAAGTGTCTTTTCATATCTCCTGCCCATTTTATAATTGGGTTGTTTGTCCTTTTGTTGTTGAGTTGTGTAATTTCTTTATGTACCCAGGATATCATGCCTTTATCTGATATGTGGTTTCCAAATATTTTCTCCTATTGAGTTGATGCCTCTTCACCTTTCTGACAAAGGCTTTTGAGGCACAAAAGCATCTGATTTTGAGGAGTTCCCATTTATCTATTTTTTTCTGTGATTACTTGTGCTTTAGATGTAAAGTTTAAGAAGCTACCTCCTATTTCTAGATCTTGAAGATGTTTCCATACATTTTCTTTGAGGAATTTTATGGTATTGGCTCCTGCATTTAGGTCTTTAATCCATTTTTTAAATTAATTTTTGTATAGGGTGTAAGGTGGGATCCTTTGTCATTCTTTTAACTATTGATACCCAATTTTCCCATGCTCATTTATTGGAAAGGTTATTCTGTCCCAGTTCAGTGGCTTTGGGGGCCTTATCAAAGATCAATTGTTCATAGATTTAGGGATCTATCTCTGCACGCTCAGTTTGATTCTGTTGGTTGATATTTCTATCTTTGTGCCAGTACTGGGCTGTTTTGACAAGTGTGACTTGATAGTGAGCTTTAAAGTAAGGAAGTGTGAGTCCTCCCACTTTGCTCTTCTTTTTTAGAATATCTTTAGCTATTCGAGGTCTCTTTCCCTTACAAATAAATTTGATAACTCTCTTTTCCAAGTCTTCAAAGTAGGTTGTTGGGATTTTGATTGGAATCTGTAGATCAATTTAGGTAAAACTGACATCTTAATGACATCCAACCTTCTTAACCATGAGAATGGAATGTCTTTTTCATCTATTTAGGTCATTTTAAATTTCTTTTAGCAATGTTTTATAGTTTTCTGTGTACATATCCTTGACATCCCTGGTTGGGCTTTTTCCTAGATAACTGATTCTTCTGGTCACTATTTTGAAAGGATTTTTTTCCCTTAATTATCTTCTCAGATAGTTCATTACATGTGTATAGAAACACTACTGATTTACATTAATCTTGTATCCCTCCACTTTGCTGAATTTGTTTGTTAGCTCAGGTAGGTTTTTGGTAGATTTCTCAGGGTTTTCTGAGAATAGGATCATGTCATTTGCAAATAATGAAAATGTTTCTTCTTTTCCTATTTGAATGCCTTTTACTTTTTTCTCCTAACTGCTCCACTTAGGACTTCAATACAATGTTGAGTAGTAGTAGTGGCAATGGGCATCCTTGTCTTGTTGCTAATTTTAGGCAGAATGTTTTCAATCTCTCACCATTAAGTATTATGCTGGCTGTTTTTTTCATGCATGCCCTTTATGTTATTGACTAAGTTTCCTTTGATTACTATCTTTTGAAGTGTTTTTATCATAAAAGGGTGCTGAATTTTGCTCAGTACTTTTCCAGAATCAATCAGCAAGATCACGTGATTTTTCCCTTTCAATCTGTCAATGTGCTGTATTACACTGATCGATTTTATTGTGCTGAACCACCCTTGCATTCCTGGTATAACCTCCACTTGGTCATGGTGCATAATTCTCTAAATGTGTCATTGAATTAGATTTGCTAGTATTTTCTTGAGAATTTTTGTATCTATGCTCATTAGGGAGATTGGTCTATAGTTTTCCTTTCTTGTATCACCTTTATCCAATTTTAGTATTAGACTGATGGTAGCATCATAAAATGAGTTAGGTAGCATTCCCTTTTCCTTAATTTTTGAAAGAATTTGAGCAGGTTGATGTTAGTTCCTTTTGGAATGCTTCATAAATTTCCCTTGCAAAGCCATCTGGTCCTGGGCTTTTCCTTGTCGGAAGATTTTTGATGACTGATTGAATCCCTTTACTTATAATTGATTTGTTGAGATCTCCTATTTCTTCTCAAGTCAGCAAAAGTAGTCATGTGTTTCTAGGAGTTTGTCCATTTCATCTAAGTTGTCTCATTTGTTGGCATATAGTTGTTCATAGTATTTTCTTATGATTTTTAACGTTTCTTCGGGATCCAATTTTGTTTATTTGTATCCTGTCTCTTTTTTCTTTGGCTCTGATTTTGTTTATTTGTATCTTGTCTCTTTTTTCTTTAGCAGTCTAGTTAGGGGTCAATTGATTTTATTGATTTTCTCAAAAGAACCTACTTTTGATTTTGTTGATTCTTTCTATTGTTTTTCTCCCCGCCTTGGGTTTGTTTAGTTCTGCTTTATAACCTTTGTTATTTCTCTTTGTCTGTTTGCTTTGGGGTTAAGTTGCTGTTCTTTCTCTGATTTATTCAGGTGAGCAGTTAAGTACTTGATTTTTGCTCATTCTTCTTTTTTAACATAGGCATTTAGGGCAATGCATTTCCCTCTCAGCACTACCTTTGCCACATCCTATAAGTTCTGATATGTTGTATTTTCATTTTCATCTCCAGGTATTTACTGATTCCTCCAGCAATTTTTTTTTGTCCTGCAGATCATTTAAGAGTGTGTTATTTAATCTCCAGATACTTGTGAAAGCTCTGATTCTTTGGTTATTATTAATTTCCAGCTTTATTCCATTGCGGTCACAGAAAGTGCTTTGGATAACTTCAATCTTATTAAATTTATTAAGACTTATTTTGTGTCCCAGTACACGAACTGTCCTGGAGAACATTCTATGTGCATTAAAGAAGAATGTATATCCAGGTGTTTTGGGATGTAACAACCTATATGTGTGTATATATATATATATATATATGTCTATTAGGTCTAATTCATTTATTGCATTGTTTAAGTTCTGTTTTTCCTTGTTGATACTCTGTCTGGTTGTTCTATCTATAGTTGAAAGTGGTGTATTGAAGTTTCCCACTATTGTTGAAACATCTATAGTTCCCTTTAGGTTTGCCAGAGTTTGCCTCATGTATTTTGGACCTCCTTGATTGGGAACATAAACATTTATGATTGTTATATCCTCTTGGTTAATTGTCCCTTTTATTAATATATAGTGTCCTTCTTTGTCTTTTATGACATCTTAACATTTGAAGTCTGTTTTATATGATATTAGTATAATGACTCCTGCTTTCTTTTGGTTACAGCTTGCACAGAACATCTTTTTTCATCCTTTCACTTTTTGGTGTGTCCTTGGGTCTAAGATACATCTCTCATATAGATGGATTATATTTTTTAATCCGTTCTGCCAATTTGTATCTTTTAATTAGAGAGTTCAGTCTGTTAACATTCAAAGTTATTACTATAAAAGCAGTTCTTGAATCTCCCATCTTTTCCTTTAGTTTCTATTTGTCAGGTCTATATTTTATTTTCCCTCTCTCTTTTTATCCTTTAAGTTACATTTACTGGTACTCTTCAATTCTGTACACTTCTCCAGACCTCACTCTCCTGTCTTCTTTTTTTCAGCTGACATGACTCCCTTTAGTATTTCTTGTAGGGTTTCTTGTTGACTAGTTCTTTCAGTATTTGTTTGTCTTTGAAGATTTTAATCTCTCCCTCAATTTTGAAGAACAACTTGGTTGGGTAAGGAATTCTTGGCTGGAAACTTTCCTCATTCAGGATCTTATATATATCATATGACTGCCTTCTTGCCTCCAGTATGCCTGTTGAGTAGTCCAAAATCAGTCTTATGTGTTTTCCCGTGTATATAGTAGATTGCTTTTTCCATGCCACTTTCAGGACTTTCTGCTTTTCTTCACCATTTGACAGTTTGATTAGTATTTGACTAGGAGTAAGCCTATTTAGATTTATTCTATTTGGGGTTCATTGAGCATATCTCTGTCTTTTTTAATGGTTGGGAAGTTTTCCCCAATTATATCTTCAACTAACCTTCCCAACCCTTTACTCTTCTCCTTCTGGGACAGCAGTGATTTTTATATTTGTACACTTCTTATTGTCCATCATCTCCCAAAGATCCAGTTCCATTTTTTTCCATTTTCTTGCCATTTGATCTTTTGTGCACTCTAGTTAAATTTTTTTTGTCTTCTAGCTCCCTTATTCTTCCTTTTGCTTCTACAAATCTGCTATTGTGTGTCTCTAGGACATTTCTAATTTGTCTACCATATCTTTCATCTCTGTGAGATCTGCTATTTTTCTATTTAATCTTTTGAATTCTTCTTTATGTTCTGCTAATGTCTTCCTGATATCCTTTCGTTTTTGTATATAAATAACCTTGAATAGTTGTTCCGTATTCTGTGTCCCCTCTGGTGTTTTGATTTGGTCATTTGGATCATTTGTGCCTGGATCTTCAAGTGCTTTTGTGATTTTTCTGTTGTTTGAAGGGCATTTGATTATCTTAATAAGGTTATTTTGAAAGTTGGTGTTCTTCAGTCATCTAAAGTTTTGTATTTACTTCATTTTGCATTGACGGTTCCCATTTGAACTTGGTTTGGCAGGAATTCCCTGCCAAACCAAGACAGGATCTCATGTAGGGAGTACAATTCTACTTGAGGGTCTATTAAAAGCTAGGCAAGGGTGCATGAGTAGCTCAGTGGCAGAATGCTTGCCCATCATGCAGGAGACTGGGCTCAACTCCCAGCCCATGCACCCCCAGTAAAAAAGATTTAAATAAAAAATATATTAAAAAAAAAACACAGCTTAGCAATAGTAGGCCCTGAAGTCAGAAGTAGACACCCCAAGATATACTGGGAATAGACTGGTGTCCAAGAAGAGAGAAAATTTTTTAAATTAAGAAAATAAAATATGAATATATAAAATATATAAATAAAATAATAATAGCATATGGAAAATACATATATATATATAAACTAGGCAGATAGGGAGTTTTCCAGACTGCACTTACTGCTTATCCCCAGCGGGTGGCACACCTGAGGCACCGCCTCCTCTCAGGTCTACCCCTCCCTCCCTGACTGCAGCAGCTGGCTGGGAAGATGGCATGTGCAGCAGGGAGGCTGCCCCACATGCACTGGCAGGACAGCGGGTCTGGGCTCACAGGGGAGTAGATCCCAGCACCTGGTGGAGCAGCTGAGCACAGCACCCAATGCCCAGCAGATCCACCATTTACCATGCCTAACAGGAAGGCTATTCATGGCATCCAGGGGGGCAACTGTCGTCACTGCTTGGGGTGCAGCTTTTCCTGGTGAACAGCTAGGCACACCTCTGGCCTCCCCACAGGTGCTGCCAACTTTGGAACCACATGGGAGGTTTCCCCGCCAGCATCTGGGACAGGCTGCAGTGGAGGGACAGACCACTGCCTCAGATCCACACTTCCCCATGCACTGCCGCCTGCCCCCAGTGGGGCTCAGGACTGATCAGATCCACCCTCCCTGTTCTGATCTCCCTATGAAGTTCTCCCTATGAAATATTGAAGACTCCCTTCGATCACTCACCCCCCAGGATTGCAGTCCTGGTCATGTTTTCCCAGTCATGTTTTACAGAGCAGCAGTGACTCCAACCTATCCTACTTCACCAACTCCTGAAGGAGGGTAGGACCTGGAGATGTGACCCTCCCATTCAAGGTGGGTATTAATCCTTTGACTGGGGTCCTCTATGAAGAGAATAAAGACAGAAAGGCATACAGAGGGGAGAGAGATGAAACCAAGTGAAGGACGCAGAGAGAGAGAAATGCCCTGAGACATTGAGAGAAGACCTACAGGACACAGAGAGCTCAGAGATGTGTCTGCAGAGAAGCAAGCAAGGACACACATAGACTAATGGCAATGGAACCTGGGAGGGAAAGACCAGTAGATGCCTTCTCATGTGACAGAGATTTCCCAGATGCTGTCAGCTTTTCTTCAGTGAAGGTATCCTCCTATTGATGCCTTGATTTTGATATTTTCATGGCCTTAGAACTGTAAATTTGTAATGTAATAAATTCCCATTATAAAATCCAACCCATTTCTGGCATATTGCATTCCAGAAGCTTGAGCAATCTAAAACAATGGGTATATATAAATGCCTCATGTGTAAAGATGGACAGATAACAAGTGCTTTTGGTATGAATATGAGTAAAGTCATTTGTGTAGTGTGTGTTCATGAATGGAGATTTTGGAACATATGTAGGAAAGTGGTCATTGGGAATTCACATAAAAAATAACATGAGGGTTTGGTATGTGTGTTGTTTGAAGCTGTTATGCACCCCAGCAAAACCATGTTCCTTTAATCCAATCTTGTGGGACCAGTTCTCTTGTGGTTGGAACCTCTTGATTTAGTTATTTTCATGGAGATGTGACCCTGCCCATTCAAGGTGGGTCTTAATTCTTTCCTGGAGCCCTTTATGAGTGAGAACTCAGCGCCGACCAAGACACAGACATTTGAGGATGTTAAGCTAAGAGATGGATCACGAGTTTTGCCCCAGAGAAACTAAGTGAGGAGCCACAGACCTTTAGAGAGGAAGTCACTGGAAACAGGAGCTGAGAGAGCTGTTTGAAACTAGATGCCAGGAGAGGAGGACAGCAGATGTCTCCATGTGTTGTCCCATGTGACAGAGGAAACTCTGGACCCCATCGGCCTTTCTTCAGAGTCAAGGACTCTTTCTCTGGATGCCTGGAATTGGACATTTTCATGGCCTTATAATTGTACATTGGTAACCTAATAAATCCCTTTGAAAAAGCCAATCCATTTCTGGAATATTGCGTTCCAGCAGCTTTAGCAAACCTGAACAGCATGTTTATGACTATGAAGATATATGCAGTGATGCACTGGCTTATGCTGGTCCTGTGAGCACTGACTGTTAAATTCAGGAATTTTGTGAGCCAGATATTGAACTCAGTCATTATTAAAAATGAAATTTTATATACTTACAATAAAATAAAATATATAAAATAAAATAATAAAACACATCCATTCCTAATTATCTTATATTTTATCCTTGTCTATGTCTTGAGATTATTTACATTCTTTTATTTGTGTGGTCGAAATATTATATAATGACATGTTACTGCTCATCTCTTCCCAACTCTGCAAGCAGTGATATCGTATTGGTAACTTGAAATATTATATGCTATGGTGGGATTATTTACACCAAGGAAATTGGCAAACACTACAAATCACTGCCATTTTCCCCCCCAGAGAACTGGCTTTTAAACGTTTACCCACACAGCACTGCATATGAAATATTTGAGTATATATGTGAATGAGGGTGTTGGTTGGGTATGTATTTTTGAGGAGGGAATTAGAGATGCGTGTGTAAATTGTTGATGGATAAGTATTTAAAATTATATGGAATGAATAGGTATATACTATATAAGATTAAGTGTCTATGTCATATAAGGCAGGGTAATTGTTAACTTGGGATCTAGGCAACTCGAAGGTATTTAGGGAGAGAATTCAGAGGGTTCATGAACTTGAATGAGACAAAAAAATTACACTTTTGTCTTCACTAACATCTGATATGTTAACATGTGGCATTTTCTGCAATATGAATACAAACAGCTATTCCCAGAAATACTTACAGTGTCCATGATTTTATTACCAATAGAAATCACAGATATTTTCTTATTAGTTTATGATTCTTGCAGATACATCAAAATATCATTTATTAGTCACTACTATGTTAGTTATAAGATCCATCATTAGGTGTTATTGAATGCCTTAAAAAGGAAGCACATGTATCACCAAACCACAAATTTGTTTTCTGAATATTTTGAAAAGTAAATTTCAGTATAATATTTTCTTTGTAATTCTATATATTTCATTTTAAGCATTTAAGAGCAGTTTTCTGAGAAGGTGTATATGGATTTCACCAGACTGCCAAAGGAGTCCATGGCACACACAAAGAAACACTAAATGGATATCATGTGTATGTGTGATTGACTGATCGAGAGTAGGGTGCTTGTGTGTGTGTTTGTGGTTGTGTGTTTACGAGTTGGAATGTGGGAGTATGAGTGAATGATGGGCTACTGGGAGTGCTGAATGAGTGGGAATGAGGATGTGTTTATGATCCAGTCCCTAGAACCTTTTTCCTTAGAGAGACCCAAAGAGCCAGGGTGGGTGGGAGAGGGGATGGCGAACATTCCATCAAGGGAATGTGCTGGATTCTACATCTTTTTTTTCCTAAGAATGCCTTACTCTAGTGTCCTTTATTAAATTATGGCTTGCAGAAAATAAATTAATTTTCTGGATCCTGGCTGCCTTGCTGTATATAGGTGGTGGTGACGTTTATTACCTGATTCAAGCAAACTCTGCCTTGTCCCCTGCAGACAGCTTCAGGTCTCTGGACACAGACGTTTTGGCCTCACCATCAGCCTCAGCTATTTTACTTGTATTTCTTCAGACATACCTAAATCCATTCTGATGGACTGTACTTAGCCTCCTTTGGCTTAGTTGAGCACACTCTACTCTCCACCCTGTCCTTGCACATGCGCATGGTACTTTGTCACCTCTATTTGATCACTTGCACAACTTGGCTTCCTGCTTGCAGTATTTGCCAACTTAGCTCAGCCAGAGAACAGATTTAGGGTTCTCCCATGGAATAATTTTGCCAGCCAAAAGTAGTAGGAGGAGAAGGTGACAAAGGAAAGTTTGGGAAGAGGAGTGGTTGGGATGGCTTTCTGTAGCTTTCTGCACTAGGGGCCCCGACCCAGAGAGAAGGCTTTCAGAGTCAAAGCCCCCCATCAGTACCCCTTCCCTGACCTTAAAGAAATAATGCTGATTTATGTTTTCATTTGTCATTGGCCTCCCTGGCTAAAGATGGTACAGAACCCTTCTCCACCTCTGGACTTCAATTCACCTGCTTCCTCTAAGTAAGAGGCTCTTGAGTTCTCCCAAACGAACGCCAGTGGACGTGCCTCTCAGCCTCTGGAGAAGATGATGCTCTTCACCATTTTAGAATCAGGTCTCACAAGTCTTCCTCAAAAGCTGCTCTAACCTAAAATCCCTCCTGCTTCAGCATAAGCCTCTTGATCTGCCCTTGGAGGAGGTAGAGCAAAGCTGTGTGATCTTTGGTTATCAGGAAACAGCAGCAAATTTATTTTGAATCAGGTCAGGATGCCATTTTGTCTGATAGCGGCACCAGTGGCAGGACCTTGAAGGTCTCTGGAGCCTAAAATGTGCTCACCTGTGGGCGGAGGGCGTGATCTCTGAATAAACACGATTTGCCCGTGCATTCTTGCCTCAGTGTTTGTGTCCGTCACAGGAATGGATAACTGAAGAGCCCTAGAACTGTGACCAGCATGGAAGAGGATCCCAGAGGTGGCCAGGCAGAGCCAGGGCTTCAGGACTCTTGACATTACCTTACAGAGGAAAAATGATGAGAAATAAAACCAGAAGGAGCCTTATATCCTAATTTTGAGAAATAAGGGGGTAATGCAATTCTTTAAAAAAAAAAAACAAATAGCAAACCTTATTTTTAGGACAGTTTTAAGTTTATAGAAGAATTGCACAGAAGGTACAGGGTTCCCATAAACCCCCAACACACCCACAGTCCCCTTTATTATTAACAACTTGCATTAGTATGACTAATTTGTTACAGTTGATGAACGAATATGGGTAAATTATTAGCACCTCAAGTCTATAGCTTACATTAGGTTCACTGCATTGTCCAGTTCTACGGGGGGTTTGACAAATGCATGATGTCATTATCCACCATTACGTTACCGTACAGAATAGATTCACTGCCCTAATGCTCTTTTCAGCTATTCAATTCTCTCCATACTTTCCCCACCCACCAAACCTCTGGCAATAACTGATCTTTTTACTGTCTCTGTAGTCTTGCTTTTTCTAGAATGTCCTATTGCTGGAATTATACAGCACATAGCCTTTTCAGACTGGCTTCTTTCACTTGGCAATATGCATTTAAGCTTCTTCCATGTCTTTTTGTGGCTTGATAGCTCATTTCTTTTTATTGCTGAATGATTGTATGGTGTACCACAGTTTGTTTCTTCCCACTATCTTTTGTGTGTGTGTGTTGGGGGGGGGGGGGGGATGGTGCACAGACCGGAAATTGAACCCAGGTCTCCCGCATGGAAGGCAAGCATTTCACCACTGAACCACCCGTGCACCCGCCCCACTATTATTTTTTTCTTTTGATATGCTGTATGACGGGGCACATTTCATTATTTTTCCTTTTCCATGTGAGTATTCCGTTATTGCAACACCATTTGTTGAAGTTTTGTTTAGTTGGTTGGCTTTCTTGTTTGTTTTTGGGGAAGTACATGGACAAAAAAGGGGTCGAACTCAGGTTTCCTGCATGGCAGGCAAGAATTCTACCACTGAACTACCCTTGCACTCCCCCCACAATTTTTTATTATTCCACTCAGATTGCGATTGTTTCGGGAATCATAAAAGGGGACTTTCTTGGAGAATTACCTTGTGCTCTAAGTCTGCTCAGATAGATTGCAGAGGTGCATGGTTTGACTTTCAGCAGTCTTTCAGTCTGTGCCACCCACCACAGGCCTGATAAACTATGAATTAGTCACTTAAAGCCAGGCCTAAATTTGTGTATCAACTCAGGGAAGTGCTGGTGAATGTCTGGTTGCTTCTAACAATTCTTTTATTCTTACCCAGTGCTACTGATTAGAAAGATTCTCCAAACTACTTTTCTGAAAAATTCCATTTAAAAATCCTAGCCAATTCTCTGAAAACTCAGACTCAGATTCGGAAGAACAAGCCTTTGCTGAGCAGTTCGTTCAAAGTGAAACAGGAGATAAGATTTCTGTTTCTATTAGTTCTACTCTCAGTGGCTGGAAGCAGTGGGAAAGTTATTAGAGAGGCCAGAATGCTAATGATGGGAGCTCAGTTACCTGAGGCTAAGGAGACGCACCTGGTGTCTCATTTTGCTTTGCTATTAGAAGCATGTTTATATTTGTGGTCTCCTCACTTACAGAGCAGAAATTCAATCTTGTATTTTGAATATGAGGTTCCCCAAGCAGTCACCCATCTCCATCCTTCTCAGGATTAGGTAGCCTCCCCAATGTCTTCAAAATGAACTTCAGCTCCGCGTTGCTTATAGAATTCCTCATTTCAGAGGAGGCAAAATCTAGGCAGATGTTATAGGTGGAAAATGAAACTCTTCTCATCATGAAATTCTCCAGGTCCTCATTCCCACAGTGGGACTGGAATCTTGTCAGCTCCTAAATCAAGACAAGAATTGTTGTCTTGCAACTCATCTGTGTAGTCTCTTTCTTGCTTACAGAGAACCTAGGTCACTTAGTTAAGTACATAAGATTACGTGTTTCTAATACAATGAATATCACTCATCATTTGTATAGTTTTGGCAAATTACCTAACCTTTCCAAGCTTTGGTTTCCTCTACCTAAAGTGGGATAATGGTGGGAATTTTATCATGTGGTTGTAATGAGCATAGAGATAACGTCCAGAGCCTGTATGTGTTACGTGCTCTATAAATATAAGCTTCTATTTGTGTTGATGCTATTATTATTGTCCTCTACCCTCCTGGCACTCGATCCTTTGTCCCACTGGATCTGTGGGTTTTCTCTAGTGCTTCATTCTGTTCTCCAAGCCCACATTCCTTGGGTAGAAGTTTGTAGAGACAGGTATACCAGCTTCCCAGCTGGTATTCTGTTGCAGTAGGGCATAGTATGCCTCAAGATAATGCTCTTCTCAGCACTTGGGGTAGTCAGGAAGGCCTGGTCAGTTGCTCTCAGCTCTGAGCAGCTTCTTTAGCAGCTCTTCAGAATGCTACTGAGCCACAAGCACCTAGCATGAAAAGTCTGGGAAGCCCCTGAGATAGAGATCGCTGATTATGAGACCACAAAGATGCTTATACCATTATGGCCCACTCAGACTGAGCACAGGTAACTGTGTCAGGAAAGGGGCCTTTTCTTGTTTCCTGCAATAGGTGGCCCATAGATATGTTTGTAATAGTAGAGAGGGGAAGATGGGCAGACAGAACTGTGGGGGAGGAGAACACTTCCCATTTGAACTTGGACAGTGCCATTCTTCATTGGTCAGAGTGCCTCAATGTCAGTCATTTCTTTGAATCCTAGATTCTTGCATGGTCTCTCCTCAAGTTTATGTACACTTCTTGTTAAACCAAAGCATCCTTGTGGATAAACTATCCTTTCTTTATCATTAAAAATATGAGGGATCCTGATTCTAAGGGGCTTATTTCCTTTCAGATAAATTATCAGCCTTTGTGTGTGGCCCTGGGTGTCTGAGGAATATATCTTACTATGAATCTCTTCACGATTATGTGAGAACATCTTAAATGCCTGCACCAACCCTGTCGAGTGCTCTTGACCTTGTCTGAAAAGAGATGTCAAACAAATCTCCTTCTAGTAATACCCGATTTGATGGGAATGAAGAAATAAACCCTAGAGAGTAATCTACCTTATTGACCTAGTGGACATCTCTCTCTTGAGGCAACAAAGCTGGCCTTGGTGTGTGTTATGGTTTGAATCACATCCTCCACAAAGACGTGTTTGAGCATAACCTCCAGTCCTGTGACTGTGAACGCGTTGGTAAATAGGATCTTTGAAGATGTTATTAACTAAGATGAGGCCAACCTGAATCAGGGTGGGCCTTAGTCCACTATTACTAGAATCTTATAAGCCGAGGAAATTTAGACACAGTGTTGGACACAGAACACTACAGACTTCAGAGAAAGTGTGATTCTATTGAAACTTCAATTTTGGATTCTAGCTTCCAAAATGGCGAGAATAAATTCCTGTTGTTTAAGTCAGCCAGTCTGTGGTATTTGTTATAGCCACTCTGACAAACTAAGACAGTGGTATATGGTCATAGGTCTTTTACATCTTGTATCTCACTCTTTCTATACAGAGTAGCTACAAGAAATGTGTTGTGGAGTGAAGCTTGACTCAGAAAAGACTAGGATCTCCAAATCTTCATCTCATGGCTCTTGGGAAATTGGGAACTTGAAGGTTAAAAAAAAATGAGAAGATGCCACCTGTGATGGCTTGAAGCTGTTATGAGTCTCAGAAAAGATCATGTACTTAAAGCTAATCTATTCCCATGGGTGTAGAACTGTTGTGGGTGGGATCTCTTTATTTAGGTTATTTCAGTTGAGGCATGCCCCCAGGCGGGTTTTAATCCTCTTACTGGAGTCCTTTATAAGAAATGAAATTCAGAGAAGCACAGAGTAGCTGGGAGAGAAAAGTCACAGAAACTCAGAGAGAAAAGCCAGAGAAGGTAAGAGAGACAGAATGCAGAAATGGACACAGACACTGAGAGGGAAAACCACAGAAGCAAGAAACTAAATGAAGCGAGAGACCAGCAGATGCTGCCATGTGTCTCCCACTATGACAGAGGAGTCTCAGATCACCAGCAGCCTGTCTTCAGGAAGAAGGTATCATGCTGTTGATGCCTTCATTTGGACATTTTCATAGCCTCCGAACTGTAAACTTGTAAGTTGATAAATCCCCATTGTAAAAGCCAATTCATTTTTGGTAAATTGCATTTTATTAGCTTCAACAAACTAAAACGCCATCTAAAATGTGAGAATTAATCATCAAATTTGATTGAGGGTAGAGAAGACTTGAGGCATAGAAGGGGTAATTCGATGTTCAAAGAAAGAAGCAGTACTTTACACAACTGGGTAAGAACTTTCTGGGACTCCTTATCTCATTGGATGACTCCAACTACTAGAACTGGAAATTTAAAAATGTTGCAAAAGAGAATTCAGTGACATGTATAAGGTCAATAAGAGTTGTTTTTTAAGCCAGTCTTCACTTAACAACTAAAATGTACCAGTCACTTTGCTAGGACCTTAATTCTCCTTGATTTCATTTTCACAAAAACCCTATAAGTGGAAATTATTTGTATTCCCACTTTACAGATGAGGCTTATATAGGTTAAGAAACACATCTAATTGAGAGGCAGACCTGAGAATCAAACTTATATATGTCCAACTCCAAAGCCTTGATCCTTCACCTGGCCTACATTATCTCCCCAAGGCAGATGAGTATCTGGAGAAATTGCTTGACTTTGTAAGTTGATATCAGATAAATCACTAAGGTCAGCATTCACTTATTGATGTTTTCATTCATTCCTGTCCTCATTCTTTTAACAAATATTTAAGGAGTGACTATTATGTTCCAGGTACCGTATACTTGGTCACAACATTTCCCTTGGGCCTATAGACTAAAAGACCCCAATAAGTCAATACCTAGTATAAGAAAATGTTTAGATTCTGTGACTCATATTAAGGTAGTAAAAAAAACTCTATATTATGAGCCAGAGAGCCCTGCATCCTAGCCCTATTTCCATCTAATGAATTATTTCAGACAGCATCTTTGATATGTATATATTTTTCCTGCCTCAGTTCTTTGGTACATTTTACAACCAATAGTGCCACCCTATTCACACCATCCCTCACCTCCCCCCGCCTGCCCCCACCATGGGATTAGGGGATGGTTAGCATAGTTTTCACTGGCCAAAAACTGCTTACAGTTGTTGTCCCTGGAGTTATTTTATTTTTCCAAAGCCCTCTTGTGGATAAAAAATCATACGTGTATAAATGTATGGACTCTCACCTTACTATAGTGAGGAACATGAATTATTCATGCACCTAGCAAGGCCAATATCTCCATCCATAGGCTGGAACCCATCCCCTTGCTCCTATTCAGAACATTTCTGCAGCCATCCCCCTCTCTTTCTCTTGCATTACCGTCTTCCTCCTCTCTTCGAGATCACTTTCTGCAGCATTCATAAATTCCATGATTTCTCCCATGTTAAAAAATAACCTCTCTTGACACCACTCTTTTTGCAATCACCTCCATTTCTCTCTTTCCCTTTACAGCCAAACTCCTCTGAAAATTGTTTATGCTCACTTTCTCCTGTTTCTCTCCTTCTGTTCTCTGTTTAACCCAGTCCAGTCAGGGCTTTTTCTCCTACTACTCCCCTCTCCCCAAACCTCTTATCAAGATCACCATAAATACAATGGTCATTTCTTAGTCCTCATGTTATTTGACAAATCAACAAGTAACGCCTGGCCCAGTCAATCAGTCCTCCTTGAAACACTGTTCCTCACTTGGCTTCCAGAATACCACATTCTCTAGTTTTCCCCTCAATTTTCTGGCTGTTTTTTCTAAGGTCACTTTTGTTGATTCCTTGTCATTTACCCACCCTCTAAATATTGGCATGCATCAGGGCTCATCCTTGGGTATCTTCTTTTTTTTTTTTTTTTTACCTGCATGCACAATAGCTTTGGGAATTTCATCCAGTCCTGTGGCTTTAAATATCATCGCCAGTGCCTTCTTTCCCCTCTCCGCCAGATCCATATCGCCGCAGTCTACTTGACCTACAGATATATAAAAGCATCACAAAGCCAGTGGGGCCAAACACAAGCTCATGATATTTCCTCCCAAATCAGCCTCTCTTGCACCTTCTGCCTCCCAATTTATGGCAACCCCATTCTTTCATTGTTTTGGCTCAAAGTCTTGGTAAACTTTGACGCTCCTTTTTCTCTCAATCACTATATCTGATATGCCAAAAAAAATCCCGTCAGTCCTACTTTCAAAATATATCCATAATTCAGCCATTTCTCCTCACCCTCATTGTCACCACCCTTGTCCAAACCACCATCATTTCTCACCTGTTATTGGAATAGCCTCCTAATTAGTTCTTCTGACTCTATTCTCGGTAGCAAGGGTTCTGTTTCAAACACAGCAGTCAGTGTGATCTGCTTAAAACCCTCTGATGCTTCCCATTTCCCCTACAGTAAAAACTCAAGTCCTTCTAATGACCCAAAGGCCCAGCAAAATCTGGCTTCCCATTTCCTCTCTGACCTCATCTCCTTCTACTCTTGTTTGTTAATTCTACTTTAGCCACAATGATCTCCTTGCTGTTTTTTAGATACCCCAGTACATTACTGTTAGGGAACTTTGCACTGCTTTTCTCTCTGCATAAAATGCTCTCCCCACAGCTTGCCTCATGGCCAGCTTCCTCACTTCCCTATTATTCCCCCTCTACTTCAGACCCATAAAGCCACTGCCTTCTTGACTCACTGAATGCCTTGCTTCCTTTTAGATCTTTACCTAAATGTTGCTTTTTCCATAAAACATTTTCAGACCAACATTTTGAATTTTATTTATTTATTTACCCCACTTCCTCTTTTATTTTTCCCTCCTAATATCTTACTTATTTATCTTGTTTATTGTTGATCTCCCCAAATAGAATCTAAACTCAATGAGGGCAAGGATTGATAGTTTTCTTCATTATTGTAGTCTCAGCATTTAGAAGTGTGACTGGCACATACTCTTTTTTTAATGCAATTTTATTGAGATACAGTCACATACCATGTAATCATCTAAAGAATACAATTAGTGGCTCACAGCATCATCATATAGTTGTGCATTCATCACCACAATCAATTTTAGAACATTTACATTGCTCAAAAAAAATTGAAAAAATAAAAAAGAACACCCCAGATATCCCATACCCTTTATTCCCCTGTGTTGGTTTGAAGCCATTATGTACCCCAGAAAGCCACGTCCTTTAACCTTCATTCAATATTGCTGGGTGGAATCATTTTTATTGTTTCCATGGAGATATGACCCACCCAATTGTGGGTGGTACTCTTTGATTAGGTGCTTTCCATGGAGACGTCTCTCCACTCATTCAAGATGGGGTTACTTACTGGAGCCCTTTAAGTGGGAACCATTTTGGAAGAAGCCTTGCAGATAAAGACTTTTGGAGATAAAGAAGGAAAATGCCCCTGGGGGAGCATCGCGAACCAGGAAGTTGGGAGAGAAAGCTAGCAGACGTCACCATGTGCCCTCCTAGCTGAGAGAGAAACCACAAACTTCATTGGCCTTTCTCGAGTGAACATAACCTCAGTTGATGCCTTAATTTAGACATTTTAACAGCCTTAGCACTATAAACTTGCAACTTAATAAATTCCCCTTTGTAAAAGCCATTCTGTTTCTGTTATATCACATTCTGGCAGCTTACAAACGAGAACACCCCCCAATTATTTATTTATTTATTTATTTATTTATTTATTTATTTATTTATCTTTATTTTCTTACTCATCTGCCCATATACTGAAGAAAGGGAGTGTGGCAGGTACAAGGATTCCACATCACATGGCACATACTATTAATGCTTATATTGTGCAGAGATTCCATGAGTGATGGAAAAGTTTTGGCAATGGATGGTGGTGATGGTACCAAAGTATTGTGAATGTAACTAACAGCATGGCATTATGTATTTAAATGTGGTTAAAAGGGGAAATATTAGGTTGTACATATGTTACTAAAATAAAATATTTTTAAAAACCATTGGATTGCACAACACAGTGAACCCTAATGTAAATCACAGACTACAGTTAATAGTACAATTATAAAAACGTTCTTTCATCAGTTGTAACAAATATACCACACTAATACAAAATGTTAATAGGATGGAATAGGTGAAGTCTGTATTTTATGCACAATTTTTCTGTAAACCTACAACTTCTTTAATAAAAACAAGAGTATTGAGTGAATAAATGGATATTGAGAGGAAAAAAAAAAAAGGAAAGCCTAGACCAGGGAAAATGCCTAGCTAGCGAAAATATCCCTGAAAAACTCCAAAATGTGTGAAAAAAACCTCTTCTAAAATCCTAACACTGGGAGGTTACTGGATACTAAGTTCTATACCTCTGAATCTTGTCCACAAAGTGCTTAATAAAGTGAAATATTTGCTATTCTCTTCTGGGGATCGGGAATGGAAAAATTGCAAATATTGCAAAAAGATAAGGTGAAGGCCAATGATAAATTAACTAGGATATTGCTTATCGTGCTTTAATATCAGCAATAACAAAACACAATACAAGCCTCAAGTCAAGCGTCATTATGGGCTTCATCAACCCGAGCTTTTCCTAGAAGGCGTTTAGCTCTGCTTCCTTTTCTGTGATAGCGTGGGCAAGTGTTCAGGTGCTAAACATTTCTTAGCAACTTACATAGGAGCCTTGTCTGTGGGTTTGTATCCCCAAAGAAGGTGATAAGCATGAGGCTGCACCCAGTATGAGAACTGACTTTGCTTCTTAAGAGTGTGTTTCACATCCGATAATAGGCCCTTTGGCCAAGCAGATCTGAGAAATGGGAGCTAAGTAGGGAGCAAGGGAAATCTTGTGTGGGTTCTAAGGCAGGGCATAGGGTAGTGTGTCCTAAAGTCCTATGTCCAGGCAAGAGTGGGGCAGAGTGGTGAGAAAAAGAAATCTGCAAAAGGGTATATAAGTGTTTTCAAGGGTGCAGCAGGGCGCTGACAACCAACCGGATTTGCACTTTAAGCCAGTCCTGCTCAACCACATGCCTTGTAGCTGGCAGCCAGCAAAGGTGAGGCTTGCATTGTGGGCTCCTATACTTCTCTGGCTCTGGGCAGCTCTTGAGTTTTATTTCCGACTTGAAATGCTGGTCCTAGTCCTACACTTTGTACTTGCTGACAGCACTTGGGTTCGGTATAAGGACTCTGGGTCAGCCTCTCCATCTGGATCTTCCCACTTCTGCCCCTGAACATAGGGAAACCACTGTATCTCCAACCCTAAAACCCAAGTTCCAGCTAGTGAAAAAGAAAAGGAAGTCCAGGCCAGGTGATTTTCTATCAAGGCTTTGTATGTGCACCTTTGGCAGGGAGAGTGTATAACTCCGGCAGACAGGGTCACCTCATCTTACCAGCATCTCCTTGTTCTGTGTCTAATTCAACAAACTCCATGGCAACGCAGGGCCTGCTCAGCTTACCTGACCTTCCCCAGACCTCACTGTTAACAGCGCTCTCACCTAGCGGAGTGTGGCATGAGCCTCCTCCTCTCTCAATAGGCTCCTTTGATTTCTGCATTACAGAGCAGAGAGTGAGAGTTGCCTCCCAGGGACCAGAGAATTGGTGAGGGAAATAGAGAAGGGAGAATCAGTCTTGTAGGGTGGAGTGTGGAGAGCGTGTTTCTGCTCTTTCGGAGCCCTGTTCTAGAAGGTTGTGGTTCAAGTGAAAAAAGTAACTGGTTGTTGACTCTTACATTTATTGAGAATCTGTTATAATGCATGTTCTAAGAATTTTTTTAGTTTTTGGACAACTAGCCCAGTGGGCCGATGTCCATGTGACTCTGAATACCTGGCAGCTCTGTGTGGAAAGGTATGTTCTGTCCTTCCCTACTCATAACCCAGGTGGACATTTATATATGGATTTGGAAATCTTCTCCAAAACTAGAGTTTCTCTGGCCCTGACAAACATCTGTAATGTGTGTCCATTGGAAGATGATTATTAGCTATTCCTGCTGATTTATGCTGGCTTTTATCATTATTCTTTTTCATAATGATTATCTTTATTTTTTTATTATTACTTTTCTTTTTCTTTAAATTTGTAGAATATTAGGCATTTTTCTAAGCATTTTCTTCTTCCTCATGCCATTTGGCTTTCATAGAAGTTGTGTAAGGAAGGCAATGAAGATATTGGTGTCGTTGTGTCCTTATGTAGACTGACACCAAAGTGATGAGAGATTTAAGATGGCATTAGGACATGAACCCGGGACCTCTGACTACAAGTCCAAGTCTTCTCTCCCCCAGTGCATGCTGTCTGTGATTGCCTGCCCTCATTGTGTTTCAAGAGAGGTCTGACCTAAAGGACCTGTGAGGGTGCACAATAGGGGAACAGGTGATGACAGGCTCTATGGTACAATGTAGGCTGCTCAATTGATGTCAGGGAGCTTTGGTATCTCCCCATCCTAACTTCTTTCTCTTGAGCAACCTCCTCTAGACAGAATCAATCTCTCTTACCTCTGTTCTCCTATACCATGTAATTCAAAAGTGCTAGGAAAACATAAGATTATAGAACAGATTGGTGTAAATGGGTGGCTTGGCTGAGACTAGAATATGACAACTCTTACATTAAGAAATACTCCCCTGGAGGCCTTTTCTGTGCTCTGGGCAAAGAAAAACACCCTGACTCAAAAAATGTTCAGGGACTACATTCTAGGTGTCAAGCGACATCCTGTGATGTCCCTGGGGCACAAGGGCTCCATGGGAAATAATCTGGACCTTTGCTTTATTTTCAATTCAGAGCTTCATAGACATATCTGATGGACTGGGTGAAGAGGGGATGCCATACAAAGGAGAGAGAATGAGAACCTGCAGAAAGAAATCTTCACAAATAAGTAATGAGTCTGACAAGGTGAGCTGAGCCAGCCCCAGTGTCAAACTTGTCACCCTCACCTCCTCCAAGAAATCTATGACCCCGAGGAAGAAGGGAGTATATGGGAACCTGATAAAATCGTTCAGTCATTCTGCTGTGGGCCCTGCTCTGAACGGTCTGGGCCCTACAAGAGTGCATTTCTCTGCCATCTCTGAAGAGAGGTGACTAGTGGAGTTCAGCATCTCTTAACTACAGGGGAAGAGAATGCTCCTGTCCTAGGGCCATCAAAACTATGCATTGCATTTTGAACAGCTAGAGGCATGCACGTGCCAGAAATCTGCAGAGAAGTGAGGGTGAGGCCAACAGGGTCACCAGCATGCCTTATTTATGAAACATCCTAGCTCTTCTGGGATTCCCCTGTAAAGATACCAGCAGGAAGGAAGATAGCTGAGGCTTAGGAGATGGAAGACAATTGTTGAACCAGGGGCCTCCAAGCTGAGGTCTGTTGGTTTACATAATTTCTCTCTCCTAAACAATGAGGCTCCCAAGGCTGGAACCAGGTCTTATCTTTATAGGTAAAAGATGAGTAATAAATAAATAAATATTACAGATACTCATGTCCATATGCAAGAGTCTCTTCCTTGACTCAGGGTTGTTTTTTTTCACACTGTATTTCTTAAGTCCCTATCCCATCACCTTCTCAGTGATTTTCGCCCAACGCTTACCTGTCTTTTAAATTTCACGTTAAATGTCCCTTCCCGCAGGAAAGCTTCCCTGACCTTTTTACTAATTTGATTGCCTCTGCCAGGTGCTCCCATAGCTCCCCCTATAACCTGGTTCACTATATTGCCTGTTTCTTTGTCTTTTCCACTAGATTGTAAACATTCCACAAAAAGTTGCCCTGCCTGGACAGTTCACCATTGTATCCCTGAGACCTAGCACACTGCCTAGACCATAGAAGCTCTGAGAAAATATCTTGAATGTTAGAACATATTGAGCAAGTGTTTTAGTTTGTAAGCTGCTGGAATGCAATATGCCAGAAATGGAACACTTTTAAAAAGGGAGTTTATTAGATTGCAAGCTTAAAGTTCTATAGCCATGAAAATGTCCAAATTAAGGCACCTATAAGAGGTTACCGTCACTCAAGAAGGGCTGATGCTGTCCGGAACCCCTCTGTCAGTTGGGAAGGCACCTGGCTGGCATTTGCTAGGGGCTCTGGCTTCTCTCTTCATTTCATAAGGCTTCCCCAGGGGCATTTCCTTCTGCATCTCCAAAGGTCTCTGGCTTATGTGGGCTCTAAAGCTTTTTCGAAAATATTTCCCTCTTAAAGGGCTCTACTAAGAACCCCACCTTGAATGGGTGGAGACACAACTTCATGGAAACCATCTAATCAAAAGTCAACACCTACAATTGGATGGGTCGCATATGTATGGAAATAATAAAAAAGATCCCATCCAGTAATACAGAATGAGGATTAAAGAGCATGGCTTTTCTGGGGTACCAAACAATGTCAAACCAGCACATCAGGTCAGGCAAGGATAAAGTGTGTCATCTATACATCTGCTGGCTGACTTGATGACTCCTATTCCTACATGGTGCTTATCATATCCCCGTTTGTCTGGAGGCCATTTAAAAGGTGCTTATTAAGTGCTAAATCCTATGTCAAAACCTGAAGAAGATGCAAAATCCAGGTAAATTGTGTTCCTTGAATTCCTACAACATCCAGATGAATTGAGGAGACAGACTAGATCTGGGAAACAATGTGAGTCAGAACATGATGAAGCAGCAACTTGAATAGCAGAAGCACATTCAGAAAAGGGAAGATGTGTTAGTTCCCTATTGCTGCTGTAACAAATTCCATAAAAGTAGTGGCTGTTCTGGAGGTCGGGAGTCTAAAATCAAGGTACTGGCAGAGCTGCGTGCCTTCTGGAGTCTTTGGGGGAAAAACTGTTTCCTTGCCTTTTCCAGAATTTTAAGCTGCCTGAATTTCTTGGCTCATGGCTCCTTCCTCCATCTTCAAAGCTCCAATCTCTGGTTCCAACATCACATCTCATTTTTCTGACTTCTGACTCTTCCTGCTCTAAGGACCCATGTGTTTCCATTGAACTCAGCCATATAATCCCAATTCCCAACTCTTTTCAAGACCCTTAACTTAATCATATTGCAAAGTCCTTTTTGCCATGAAAAGTGATAAACTCACAGGTTCCGGGGATCAGGACATGGACATCTTTGGGAGACCATTACCCTCGCTGCCACAGGGAAGTTTATGTGAGCCAAACCAGTGTGGGCAGGCTTGGCTAAAGGTAGGACTTTAGCACATTCCTTGCAGGATGGGGAAACTTAGGGAGGTTGAGTGGACACTTCAGAGGAAGGAGGGGCAGGGAATGAGGATGGTTTGGGGGTAGACTGCTGAGGCCATAGCTGGTTGGGAGGAAAGGTTTTGGTGAGGAAGGTGTGTGAAGTAAGGATGGGGAGGGCCTGGGGAGTTTGTCCAGATACCGAGGTTCCAGGCTACTCAGCAGAGACATCTGGCCTCACTCGGATGGTAATAAATACCCCTGGCAGTTTCTGTGTAGGAGTCTGCACTCTCTTGGCTAGGTCTGCTCTGGATCACCTCCCAGCATCTCTTTTTACATGCTTTTTAATGAGCACTAGATGGAAGCAGAATAAATCTCTGCGGATCCTTACGTGAGCACTTTAGTTGCTGATCCCGGGGAAGTCCTGGGTAACACAAGTAAATAAAAGTGACACCCGGGAACAGAGGGCCTCGGTTCTGTTCAGAGCCAAGTGCTCAGCCTTGAAGTTTGCATGGCCAGCACAGTCTAACTTCCCCAAGAAAACTGTGCAGCCAGCTGTTTCTAGAGAGCCTGGAGACTACAGAAGGTGTCCTGCTCCCCCAAGGACTGTACCTCTGTGTTACTGCCCCCATCAGCATGCTACAGAACAAGACCCAGCTGGGGGTAGAGGGTGGTAGGGGGATGGGAGGAGGGTGTCTTATTTTTGCTATGATTTTCTTTTCTCTTTTCAGCCTAGGATAGGGCTGAGGAGGATGCAGCAGCTGCTGGTGTTGCAGTGAAGGTCTCAGCGCTTTTCTTGCCAGAATCTCTGTACCACCTGGTTAGGGGGCCAAGGGAGAATGCAAGGTGAGGGCAGCGTGGGCTCTGGCTAAGTCATCATGGTGCCACCCAGCACCCACCTCCTCTGTACTCTGTCACTCTCTTTCAAACAGCAGCCGGCCACCCAGCACTTGCCTGTTCAGCTTCACAGAGGAAGCCCTGGGAGCCAACACCAGACCCTGATTTTTTCCACTAACCTTTTAGAATTTGGGCATGCTTGAGGACCCTGGGTGCATTTATCTATAATGACTAGCCATATGCATCTCTTCGGATCCTTGAGCTCTGCTTTTATCTCACACTGCCCAGATTTCCATAGTGGTGCTGGGAAAAGGAAGTAGTTGGTTCCAGGGCTGAACTTTTTTCTAGCTAGGAGTCCACCTGTTCCCTGCAGCCTAAAAATAGTCACATGCATCCTGAATCTGACCACATCCCCTCTCTCTAGAGCCTGAAGTTTCCCCTTATCTCAGTTTTATAGGGCTGGTGCAACAAAGGACTGCAAAGTGGGTGGCTTAAACAGCAGGAACTTAATTGTCTTACAGCTCTGGAGGCCAGAAGCTTATAGTCAAGGTGATGGCAAGGCCAGGGTTCTTTTGAAATCTATAGGGAAGACTCTGTTCCATATCCTTCTCCTGACTTCTGGAAGTTACTGGCAATCCTTGGTATTTTTTTTGGCTGGAGATGGCTTATCTCCATCTCTGCCTCCATCAACTGCCTCCATCATGTTCTCTCTGTGTCTGATTGACTATGTCCAAATTTCTTCTTCTTGTAAGGATACCAGTCACATGTGTTTAAGAGTCCTACCTCCCCAGTCCAGTATGACCTCATTTTAACTTGCCTAATTCCATCTATAATGAACTATTTCCAGGAAAGTCACACTCTGAAGTACTGGGATTAGAACTTCAACATATCTTTTTGGGGACACAATTAAATCCATAACAATCTCTCTAGTCCACAGCATTAATGTCTTCTTGGTCAAGCAGTCACCTCCTCACTGGTCTCACTGCTTCTACCCTCAAGCCTCCTCAATTAATTTTCATCTGGAAGAATTAATATATGAATCAGATCCCATTACTACACTGATCAAAACACTCCCTTGGCTTGTCCTCTTCCTATTCTGCCTGGACCACCTGGCTCCTGCTTTCCCCTTATTCGCACCTCCCACCACTCTTCCATTTTTCCAGCCTCTGTTCTGTCTTGGGGCACATCAAGTTGGCTCCATTGCAAGGCCTTCATTCTTGCTGTGCCCTCTGCCCGGAACCCTCTTCCACCACATCTTTGCATGACTCATTCCCTCACTTTGCTCAGGCCTCTGCTCAGACATGACCTTACTAAGGCCTTCTCTGTCCTCCTCAAATCCAAAATGGGGCTCTCAGCTTTCCTTCACCTCTCTGTAGCCCCTCACCCTGCATTGTTTATCTTTGAGGCATTCACCCACACTTGAAATCCATTATACAGTAATGTGCGTGTGTGCCTCTGTCTCCCCCACTAGAATGTAAGCTCCATGGGAACCAGTTTTTATCTCATTTGTGACTATACCCCAAGTGCCTAGTACAGTGCCTGGCCCAGAGTAGATATTTAATCCAAATTTTCATATGGATAGATGGATGATTTACTTTATAGACAGTGGCTAAGGTTCTTGTATACCAAGCACTCTGAGAGGTAGATGGCATGGAAATGTAAGGTGACAATTTTTCCTCAAGGTCTAAGGAGCTATTAGAGAAAGGAGATGGACTTAAAGTTTAGCTGCTGGTTTCTTATCAGTTGAAAATCTCTGAATCATCCTCAAAACTAGGTGGTTGCCCAAAAGTCCTCAACATTGGCTGTAATCATTAGAGATAAACGCACCCAAGGTCTTCAAGCATGTCCAAACTCCAAAAGGTTGGTGGAAAGAATCAAGATCTGGTGTTGGCTCCCAGGGCTTCTTCCGTGAAGTTGGACAGCTTCCTAAGTTTCTCATTAGGAACACCTAGGCAGTGGCTGGTGTGCCTAGGACCTTTTCCAAGGCAGAGCCTCCCAAAGAGTACCCTGATGCATGTTGACAAGCCTTCAAGACTCGGAGTGGGGGGCCCAGGGACTCACCTTGTTGTGGACAAGGTTGACTCAGAGGGCTTTGGCCTCATCATGCAAAGAATGGTAGCAGCTGTGCCATTATGGGTACTGGCAGCTGTGTGCTGGATGCCAGGGAAGTTCCTCTCAGCTGGAAGCAGCCAGCTGTGGGAGGCTTCTCCAGATTACCGTGCGTCCCTCTTAAGAGTCAGCAAGAGCACCCTGATGCAGCTTCCACAGGTAGCATCAGCTTTTCAGGGTTAGGAAAGCCCCTGAGGGTTACTCATGATGCTTGAAGGAGACCAGATAAGATATCAAAGGTATCTTTTTGGCTGGTCAAGATTCCTATATTGTCTTGCTGGTAAAGGATGTCTGTTCTGAAAATAAAAGGATGTACTGATAATCACCCCTTACATTTACAAGATACTTCACATATTATATAATTTGTCTCCCAGCAGTCCTGTGAGGTAAAGAGGTCATGTATGTTATTGTTTGAAGTACATTGAAAGGCATAATGAATAAAGTGGAGATCATGTGTAATCCGCCCCACAAAGTATCTGCTATTAGTATGTCAGCATATCTTCCACCAGGCTTTTTTCTAAGGCATAAATGTATAAACCAGATGTCAACTTATGGATCATCCTGTCCTAAAAAATCCAGCTAAGATAAACTCAAATTCCCATCCCTTGGTCTATGGAGATCTTGTGCGATATATATGAAAATTCCTCAAGAGGCTTATATTCTCATGGCTATCTCTGGCTCTAAGCTACTGCCATATTTGAATTTCTGATTCAATTACACACAAGCTGTCATTTTTACACACCATAACAATGCAATACTTTTTTCCTATTCCCACCCCCACCCCCTTAACCCTTACTCCAAAAAGAAACATTTTTGTGAGTAGTAGACTTTACTAAAGGTTTAGCGGTGGGAGATCTTTGTAGAGAAAAACAATTTCACAATGTCGTTCAACAGTATTTCCTCCTTTTCTCTTCTACTGACTCCGAATTTTCCAATTCTCTATTTCTCTAATTAGTGAAGTGTGAGTTAACAGAACAATCATGCATAAAATGCAGAGTTCCAAATTACCACCCTATTATTAGCTCCTTGCATTGGTGTGGTAAATCTGCTACAATTGATGAAAACACATTTTTATAATTGTACTATTAAGTATAATCCTTGGTTTAACTCAGGGTTTGTGTTTATTCTTAATGCAGAATGGTCCAGGGATAGCTTTTGTTTACTAGGTCTCCATCTACCCTTGTCTTTGCCCTCTTGTTTCCCATGTCTGTTTTCAAAAAATTTTTCTTAGCAAATAATAATAATAGTAATTCCTTCCTATGTCCCAGCAGATATCCTAGCTGCAAACTACAGAGACTGATTTGGGCAAACACAAAATTTATCAAGAAACATAGGATTGCTAACATAATTGAGGAAAAACTGAAGAAATATCCTCAGAAAGGACAGAGATCAGAATATTATAAAATAACGGATAGCTGAGCGCCATTACCATTTGGGTAGATGAATTTGAGCCTTTTTTCACTTTGTTTAACTCCACCCAAGATCAAATTCCAGAGAGAATCTGGTTAGCTTAGATTGTTTCACGTGCTCACACCTTGGTCATGGAAGGCCATGACATCCAGATACATAATTCCATCAAAACAATATGCAACAGCAGAAGAGTAGTTCTCCAAGGTCAAGTGGGATTATCATCCATTACAAATAAGTGAGAGAAAAGAAACCTGTCCCCAGGTTCACCTGTCTTCAAACGTCTATCTCTTAACTACCAATCTATTGGGGGGCAGGGTATTTTTCTATATTTGCCTTCCTTTCCATGGCATCCTCTTTTGTTTCCTTAAGTTCTTTTCACTTGATTAACATCTCCTCATCCTTTGTCTTTCAGGTCTCAGTTTATACCTTTATCTTCTGGGCCATCTTTCATGACTTCCAACCAAATCTGGGTTAATTTCCTATTTTGTGGTCCTAGAGCACCATAGTTCCTTGAGGGCTTAGCTACTGTTGAATGACGGGAACTAGGATGGGAACTGGTATCTAGAAGGAACCCAAAGCAAATTGGGAATTGAATAGTGTTATGTGAAAGAAATGTCCTCAGAGGACTTGCCTGTAGAGAAGGAAAAAAAAAAAAGAAGAAGTCAAAGGGAACTAGAATTGACTCTCAAAGTGGAAAAGGCACATGATGATGGAGAAGAGAGAAGACGGACTTTGCAATGAGTATCTCCCACAAAAAAAGAAACACAAACACCTACATGCCCTTTCCCAGAACTGCAAAACACAAAAACAAGACAATTGGAGAGGATTCTATAGATGATTGCAGCTGGAAGCAATCAGCAAAACTGGGTGTCCTGTGGATTCCAGGAGGGTGGGCTGGGAGGGAGCCCTTAGCAGGATCACCAGGACATTAGCTGTAGCCAGAAGACTGGAAGGAAGTTTCACCTTCATTTTTAGTCAAGTGAAGAGTCAGGGATGTGGGACATGGGGAGGAGTGTAGGGGCTCTGCCGATGTCCTGTATCAAAAATAAGAGAGTTAAATTTTGTTGTATTAGACGATTGAACTTGTTACTTTCTACCTGTAATGCTCATAAATACGTATGAAAGGTCACCATCCAAGTTAACATGAGGTACTCTTAGGTAAAATAATAACAACAGCTGCTGTTTATTGAGTGCTTAGCAAATACCAGGCACTGTGCTTGGGTACTTTTCACAAACAACCCCACTTAAACCTATGGGGGATACAATAGCCTGGTTTGGTCAATATTCATTTTACCCCTTTGTAGGATGACTTCCTACAAAGTCATCTAGGAATGGGAAACTACATTTCCAAGAATGCTTTGCAGCTGGGGGCTAGATGTGATTCGGGTTCATTCAGCCCTTGAAAGGAACTCCTTATTGGGTTAGGGAGGAAGACAAGGAGCGGTGAATGCCTCGTCCATTTTCCTAATGCAGATCCAGCTGATTTAATACTCTTTTTCTTGACATTAGCAGCTGTGATGATAGCTTTCAGCTCGCTGTATTTCAGGTGTTCTTAGAGCCAACAATTCTGGTGGCTTCCTAGTTCCTAAATTCCATCTCAGGTGATGTAATACAGAATTCAGCTGTTGGGGCAATGACCTCCCGTTTCTCTAACTGTCCTACTGTCAGATGTAGGTGCTCTCTTAGTAGGCCTCTACAGCGGTTGTGTTTTGGGACTTATGAGACTGAATCTAATTCAACATTTTTGTCATTCAACAATTTTGTGAGGACCTGGTTTCCTATACTCAATCTTTTTTAGCTTAAAATGTCCAGATTGTTTTATATCATTTTCAGCTGAACCCTGACTGAGCCATGTATTATTCCCATTTCACAGATGAGAAAATGAGGCAGTTAAATAGCTTGTTTGAGGTCACAGAGCTAATAAGTGTGGAGCTGAGTTCTGAACTCGGGAAGTCTGCCTGGGCTCGCTAGCCACTTACCATCATGCTCTCTACTTATGCTCTCATCCTTCAATGCTTTGTTGAATGCCTTTTTTGTGTGTGCCATACAACATGTTAATCTCTGGAGAAATTGGGGTGAAAAACACAGTGGAGTATTCCTAATATTAACTCTCCTGGCTTTTAATGGAAAGCATGATAGTTATGAGTACATTTAAATAGTGATATGTTTTGCTACAGGCTTGTATTGGAAAGAGGCATGTATTTTTAAAAGCAGACAGTCTGTGTCAAAAGCAGGTTGTTAAAGAGCTGGTTGCTAAAGGAATTCAATTCAAATTTTCATTTTCACATCATTCTATCAAAATATTGATAAGAATGAAGGAAGAAAGCTAGGAAGGAAGAGTGAGTTAGTAAATAAGTCATCCTTCTTTTATTTAATAAACCTTTTGATCTGTCTCCTGACTCCACCCCCACCCCCACAGCAGCAGCATTCCGTGACTACAGCATTGCTTCCTCCTGTTTGGGATTCTGCTGTATGGATAAAGAAGAAGGTAAGTTATGAGTGGGGGACTTGAAAGGAGATAACTTTCTCCCCGCACTGGAAATTTCTTTCTACTGCTAAGATGGGAAGAACTTGGGTTGTTAGGGCATTCAAGACATCTGATCACTGCTGACTGGGAAAGAAAACTCTTGAGAAGCAGAAGATTTTCCCAGTTGAGGTTTAATCAGCTGTTGGCAGAAGGAAGACTCCAGGGACATTAATATCTGGTAATCACGGGAGGACCAGAGCCATAAATGTGCCCCCGGAAGGAATTTTTTATTCCATGTTTCAAGACTGAGAGTGATTTGAAAGAAATGTTCTTGAGGTTAGAGAGAAAACCAGGGCAAAATTACCAAAAATGAAGAATAATTAGTTAGAGAAGTATTGATGACTTCTGGGGGTGGAGGCGGGGCGGGTGGGTGTTTGGGTTTTATATTCTTTAAAGACTTGTGTTTTTGAACTATCTACAGCTCTCTTGGACATTTATTTATTTAAATAATCATCTTTGATAAGAACAAAAAACTGTACCTACTGGGTGCGGTACTGGCCCAGCCACATGCTTAGCCCCAAGGTAACTGGAAAGCATGGAGTCCAAACTGCTGGCAAGGACCCAGGAGGAAATAAAGAATCTTGTGTGTGCTGGATTTGTGGATCTAAATGTAAAAAATGACAGTGGCATCATAGGTTTTGTAGAAAACTAAGTGAAAAATTTCTCTAAAAGGAAATCTTGAGGCAATCGTATACTTGGCAAATATGGACGTGAAGCACGTGTGCCAGGTGAATGGTTTCATTTGTTTTAAGGAAGCAAGAATCTACGATCCTTTGCTGTCAATTCATCAGTTGACATTTTCAGACACTTGCTATATATCACCAAGGAATTTTTCTTTCAATCACTCAGCTCAATTCAAAATGTAGAAGCATGAGGAGCACCTACTATCCATCAATAAAATATGTATTCACTTCCTACTATGTGCTAGATTCTAACGTATACAGAAGATATGTCAGTCATATAACTAATGTTGAAAAACTAACCTAAATGAAGTACTTATGGGATAACTGACTGTTTCTTCCCTTCCCTCCCTGGGGGAGAATTTTTCTTTTTGACCCCATTGAAAGTCAGACTCCGCCTGTGGCTTTGACCAGTGAAATGTAAGGTAAAGTGACGTGTTTCACCTTCAGGCAGAAGTTTTAAGAACTTGTTCTGGCTTTATCAGAGCCTTCTTGACCTCTGCTGTGATATTCTAGTATTCCCATAACAGTTTCTTTGTCTTGTAGGTACTGGAATAGAGCAATATGAAGCTGATCCCCAGCTAGGCTATGAGAGGCATGGAGCATGAGTGAAAAGTGAACACTTATTATTGTAAGAAGTGATGTATCGAAGACATTTGCTACTGAAGCACAACTTAGCCTGATCTGACTTATATAAGATAGTTCCATAAAATTAACATTTGTTGAGTGCCTGCTATATTCTGGGTATTGTGCTAAGGGTCTTTGTATGCATTATCTCATTGAATTATCATCATACCATGAGGTATATATTATATGATTTTTGTTTAACAGACACTAAGTACAAAGCAATTTGTTTTTTTTACTTTTTAAATTAATTTTTAAATTAAAAAATATAACAACAAACACAAACATTCTTAACATATGATCATACCATTCTATATGTATAATCAGTAATTCACAATATCATCACATAGTTGAATATTCATCATCATGATCATTTCTTAGAACATTTGCACCAATTCAGAAAAAGAAATAAAAAGACAACAGAAAAAAATTCATACATACCTTGCCCTTATCCCTCCCTTTCATTGATCACTAGCATTTTAATCTAAATTTGTTTTAACATTTGCTCTCCTTATTTATTTTTATTCCATATGTTCTACTCGTTTGTTGACAAGGTAGATAAAAGGAGCATCAGACACAAGGCTTTCACAATCACACAGTCACACTGTGAAAGCTATATCATTATTCAAGCATCATCAAGAAACATGGTTACTGGAACACAGCTCTACATTTTCAGGCAGTTCCCTCCAGCCTCTCCATTACATCTTGAATAACAAGGTGTTTTAGTTTGCTAGCTGCCGGAATGCAACACACCAGAGACGGATTGGCTTTTGATAAAAGGGGATTTATTTTGTTGGTTCTTCAGAGGAAAGGCAGCTAACTTTCCACTGAGGTTCTTTCTTACGTGGAAGGCACAGGGTGGTCTCTGCTGGTCTTCTCTCCAGGCCCCTGGGTTCCAACAACTTTCCCCAGGGTGATTTCTTTCTCCATCTCCAAAGGCCTGGGCTGAGCTGCGAGTGCCGAGATGAGGAATGCCGAGCTGCTTAGGCTGTGCTACATTGCGTTCTCCCATTTAAGCACAAGCCAATTAAGTCAAACGTCACTCATTGCAGCAGACACGCCTCCTAGCCGACTGCAGATGTAATTAGCAACAGATGAGATTCACCTACCATTGGCTCATGTCCACAGCAACAGAACTAGGTGCCTTCACCTGGCCAAGTTGACAACTGAATCTAACTACCACACAAGGTGATATCTACTTAATGCATAAGAATAACCTCCAGGATAACCTCTCAACTCTGTTTGGAGTCTCAGCCATTGACACTTTGTCTCATTTCATTCGTCCCTCTTTTGGTCAAGAAGGTTTTCTCAATCCCTTGATGCTGAGTTCCAGCTCGTTCTAGAATTTCTGTCCAATGTTGCCAGGAAGGTCCACAACCCTGGGAGTCATGTCCCACGCAGACAAGGGTAAGGTGGTGAGTTTGCTTGTTCTGTTGGCTGGAGAGAGGGCCACATCTGAGCAACAAGAGAGGTTCTCTTGAGGGTGACTCTTAGGCCTAATTTTAAGTAGGCTTGACCTATCCTTTGTGAGGTTAAGTTTCATATGAACAAAACCCAAGATTGGGAACTCAGTCTATTGCTTTGGTTGTCCCCACTGCTTCTGAGAATATCCAGAATTCTCCACTTGGGGAAGTAGAATTTTCCCCCTTTCTCACCATTTTCCCAAGGGGACTCTGCAAATACTTTTTTCCTCACTGTGCAAATCACTCTGGGATTTATTGAGACATCACTCTGGACAAACTTACAAAATCTTATGCCCTACTCAAGGTTCCGTGTACTTATGGTGTTCAATTAAGCTGTCCACATAAGTTATATTAGGAACTGCACTAGTCAAAATGTAAATATTGTACCAAATGAACATTTTTGCTTTAGTCTCATACATAAGTTAAAAATTTAAAATTTTAATTGCCATCTATTTTCAACACCCTGCAGTAATGACATTCCTTTGTTCTTCCTCATGCAAAAACATTTTTAAATTTGTACATTTAGTCACTATCATTATACACTCTAGGCATTCCTAGATTATACCATCTCAGTCTTTATTGTCTATCTTTCTTTCTGATTTCACTTGTGCCTCAAGCTCTCCTCCCTCTATCATTCTCACATTCAGTGTTCTCACATAATTGTAAAAATTTCAGTTAGGTAATATTGTGTTATTCATTTCTGAGTTTTTACAATCACTCCTGTTGCACATTCTGTATCCTTTCAGCTCCAATTACCCAATATCTTACCCTATTTCTATCTCCTGATGGTCTCTGTTACCAATGAAATGCTCCAAGTTTATTCACTAATATCAGTTCATATCAGTGAGACCATACAGTATTTGTCTTTTGTTTCTGGCTAATCTCACTCAACATAATGTCCTTAAGGTCCACCCATGTTGTTACATACTTCATAACTTTGTTCTGTCTTACAGCTGCATAATATTCCATCATATGTATATACCACAGCTTGTTTATTTGCTCATCTGTTGATGGACATTTGGGCTGTTTCCATCTCTTGGCAATTGTAAATAATGCTGCTGTAAACATTGGTGTGCAAATGTCCGTTTGTGTTCTTGCCCTCATGTCCTCTGAGTAGATACGTAGAAATGGTATTGCCGGGGCATATGGCAATTCTATACTTAGCTTCCTGAGGAACCGCCAGACTGCCTTCCACAGCGGTTGTACCATTTGACATTCCCACCAACCATGGATAAGTGAAAGCAATCTGTTTTTAAGTATTGAAGTTGAATTTCAGATCTGGTCTGCTTGAATCCAGAGTCTTTGAGCTTAACTACTCTGCCATACTGCCATATGTAATAGACTAAATAAAATCACATGTGACAAAATACTTTGGGAATAGTCTATAAGTGCTCTGGGCAGTTTGAAAGTGGAGAGACCAATGTATGTTGAACTTTTGGGGAAGAGCTTCGTGGAAGAGATGAGAATTGAAAAACGGGTAAGTTGTAGATAGGAGAAAAGAAAGCAGTTATGTTCGCTGACCTTTCTGGAATGGGAAGGAGAGAGAAGAGACTTCATCTATCTGGGTGAAATAAGGCAATACAATGGATATGCCAAGCCTGGAAATTGGTTTAGTCTACCCTTAAGAACCTCACAGTCAGAGAGGGACGATAAGGCATTTACCCAAATTACTATCATAATTCAGGCAAGCTCCATTAGAAGGCGTGCTGGAATTCCCTATAAAGTGTGTTAAGACATATCAAACCCAGACTAAGCAAAAACCTCTTCACCAAAGCAGGAAAAGAGGTTTGGAAAAACAAAACTGCTCAGAAGAGGCAGCCCAGTGACCCAGATACAATACCCCCAAGACCATAATAGTTTCTGTCCCAAATACAGAAGGTGCTGGTGTAGAAATAATCCAATCAGACCAATAGGACATGAAAGGAGAAACAACTCTCTTATCGTCTGAGACAATTTCCAGCCACATCTGACCGAAAACCTAGAGGTGGATGAGCACGAGGCTCCACCTATAAACCCTGCCTCTGTGGTACTGGCTCAGGCATGGGCTGAAGCTAAAGCTTCATGAGAACCTCAATGGGGGCAGCATATAGGAAAATATTTTGGGGTCTCATCACCTCCAGAGACTCTGATTTAAGAAGTTGAGAGTGGCACCCAGAAATCTTCATTTTTCACAAGCACTTGTGTGACAATAATGATAATAGTCTTTGGACTTCATTAAAAGCAACAACTAAACACTTTTGTGGAGGTTAAGGAAAGCCTGAGTTACTAATACCTGAAATGCAGGGAATAATGTGATGAGTTTCTCAAAAGAGATAAATAATGATTTAAGAATTGAATGATGGATAAAAGGAAAATTTTGGGGGGGGAGGTGTCCATGAACCTTTGAAATTATGTGCAAATGTACTTGCTCATGATCATCTTTTCTGAAGAAAATGCATATTTTCATCAGCTGTTGCCAAACTCAAAATATATAAGGATCATTAAGCCAGAGGAAGTGCCATTTCACTTGGATTTTAAAGGGAGGCTGGAATTTTAACAACTAGAAATGAGAGAAGATGGTATTATCAATAGGAAAGGTGTAAAGTCACAAAAACCAGATCCCTGTTTGTGGTGCTATAATTTTATGTGGAGTGTGAGATACTCATAGGACAATTGTGGGAAATAATGCTGGAAAAGCAGGCAAGGACAAGATCACAGAGAGCTTTGAATGCCGGTTATATGTAATGTCATAAGAAGCCATTAAAAGTTTAGGGACCGAATAATAAAATGTTGAATCTGGATTTTAGAAAGATAAGACCAACAGATATGCAGATGAATTTGGAGGGTCGAGAGAATGGTGAAAATACTAGGCAGTAGGCTATAATTCATCCTAGCGAGAAGACGAATGGTTGTAAAGCAGAAAATAGAGACAAGATATATGGAAGAATTGACAATATTTGACAATTGTTGGCTATAGGATGAAATGAAGAATTACCAACTGAGGATGACTGACAAAGAGAAAGAAGATTTACAGGAAAAGCAAGTTCAGGTATAATAACAACAACTTAATAACAATAATTAACTTCTATTGAACCATGACTGTGTTCTGGGAAATAACCATGGTGATTTGAGTACATTTCTCTTTTAAAATTTTCAAGAACTCTATGAAGTCAGTACTTCTATTTTCCTGTTTCAAAGATGAGGATATAGAGACATGAAATGAATTTTCTAGGATCACACAGATAAAGGAGAGAGGGGATGAGTTTAGAAGCCAAGTCTGTAAAACTCAAAACCCACGTTCTTAACCACTGGGCATGTTTTCATGGACAGATTATTAATTTGGTTTGGATCTATCTATTTCAATATATCATTTGAGCATTCCAGTGGAGATGTGGAGATCTCTACAGTGCATTTGGAAAACTGGAAATGAAACTTGGGAGAGTGGTCAGAAATAGAGTGAACGGTATATGGGTAATGGTGAGACTGTGGGGATAGGTGAGATCACTTAACTGGAAAGAGTCTAAATGCAAGACCTGATGACAAGCCACAGTTGTGGAGAGGAAGAAGAGAAAAAGCCGAGGACAAAGGGCAGAGAAATAGGAACCATAAATACAAGAGAATAATCAGAATGGGGTACTGTTGTGCAGACTAAGTGATGAGATAGTTGCAAGAAGGAGGAGCCAAGTATAAACTGTAAAGAGGTAAAAATAAAAGGATGAGGAACTGAGAAAGGGTCTTTGCAGTTGACAATTAATAAAAGTTCAGCCACGCAGAGAGTAATTGTAGTTAATTATTCATACTGGAAGTCAGAACACATGATGTTCAAGGATGTGTAAATGGTGATGAGAGGAAGCAGTGAGAGGAGAAAACATTTGGAGTAGCTGGGAGTAAAGGGAAGGAAGAAATAGTGCAGTTAGTAGCTCAAGGAGATGGCAGGGTTCGAGGAAGTTTTTTTGTCTGTTTTTGCCTATTAGTGAATGGGGGCCTGAATATGTTAATAATCTAAAACAGAAAGACCCAAAGTTGAGCAGTGTTTGAAAATGCAAGAGAAAGTGGGGAAAATTGATGGAGTAAGACATCTGAAGCAGAAGAGAAGGAAAGGTCCAGAATATTCTGTCCTCTAAGAGAGAAGAGAAATGTAGAAGTTGCATACTTGAGACAGAGAGAAAGTAAGATAAGTCAGTCACTTATGAGAAATTTTTTTTAGTGACAAAGCCTTCTTTGGAAAGTAAGGGGCAGACGAAAGTAGCAGTGATTTGGACGTGCTTTAGGGAGCCCCGTAAAATCTCAACAAAGTTAGAGTAAGGTAATTGCCCATAAAATGCATTAAAGAAAAAGGACTTAATACTAGATTCTTCAAGAAAAAATTACTGATATTTAATGATTGCATCATTACTATTATTATTAATACAACAGTATTGACAATAATAGTTGCCTAGGGTATGCCCATATGGCCTCTATGATAATAGCAACATCTCCATTGCTGGAAGAAGTCTCATAGCAACTGAGTAGCACTGCAGGCCCTGAGTACCCTGGTAATCTGCCCTTTGGGTTTCTTATTGGGTAGCTTTGTTGTAAGCATATGGCAAATGTTCTATTAAGTCCAGATGACAAGAAAGGCTAAGCCTGTCTAACTGGGGGTCAATTAAGGGGGGCTGAGCAGAGCTCCTACAACCTTTGCTGCAGCCAGGCTCTACTGCCAAAGAGACTAAGTGACTTGTCCAAGGGCACATAGTAAGTAGCAGAGTGGGAGCTTACACCCATATCTCCAAGACCAATGCTTTCTCTACTGCACTTTTAGGAATACTTTATATGCAGACTGTCACTAATGAGTTTCTTCCTATAAACAAGCATACCCTATCTATAGCCCTTTTGCATCACTTACTTCATGTCCCTCAGTGAAGGACAAAGACTCAAAGCCACTCTTAGGAATTAGCTGCAGGATTTAGACTTGGACACAAAAATATGTCTTGATGCTTTTTTAATTATTTAATTCTTTCTTGTCAAAGAGCGTATTAGTTTCCTATTGCCACTGTAACAAATTACCACAGGCCAAGTGGTTTAAAACAAAACAAATTTATTCTTACAGTTCTGGACACCAGAACTCCAAAATCAGTTTCTGTGGGGTACAGTCAAGTTATCATCAGGATGAATTCCTTCAGGAGGCTCCAGGACAGAATCCATTTCTTTGCCCTTTCCAGCTTCTAGGCAGCCTGTTTTTCTTAGCTCATGGCCCCTTCTTCTATCTTCAAAACCAGAAGCATAGTATATTCAAATTTCTTTTTCTCTGACTCTGCTTCTGCTGTCACATTGCCTCTTTCTTCCCTCTTATAAGAACCACTGTGATTACTTTGGGTCTACCCAGATAATCCAGGATCATTTCCCCATTTTGAGATTCCTAATTTAATTATTCTGCAAAGTCTCTTTTGCCATATAAGGTAATATTCACAGGTTCTACAAATTAGAACATGGAACATTTTGGGGGAGGGACATTATTCAAGCTATCACAGTCCATCCTTTTTTTTTTTTAACATTTTTAATTGTGAGATATAACATATTTACAAAAAAGCAATAAATTTCAAAGTACATTTTAACAAGTAGTAATAGAGCAGATGTCAAAGTTTGATGTGGATTACAATTCAACAATTTCAGATTTTTCCTTCTAGCTGCTCTAAGACATTGGAGACTAAAAAGAAATATCAGTATAACGACTCAGAAGTCATACTCATTTGTTAAATCTTAACTTTTTTGTTATAATGCCTCCTTCTCCCAAGCTTTAGGGACATTTGGATTATGCCCATTTGTGCTGTTTTGAAAGTATTATGTACCCCAGAAAAGCCACATTTTAATCCTGATCCTATATTGTGGAAGCTGCCATTTCTTTTAATCCTGATTCAATGCTGTAGGATGGAAATTTCTGATTAGATTATCTCCATGAGATGTGCATGCCCAATTGTGGGTGTGATTTTTTTTATTAGATGGAGATGTGACTCCGCCCATTTCCTGTGGGTCTAGATTAGTTTACTGGAGTCCTTTAAAAGAGGAGATATTTTGGAGAAAGCCTACAAAGATGACAGAGCTGACAGAAACTTCAGAGCAGAGCTGACACAGATTCTGACACTTGGAGAACAGAGATACAGATGTTTGGAGATGCTTGGAGACCTGCAGACGTTGCCATGAGATGTTAAGCTAGCTAGAGAGCCAAGGAAAGCCAAGAGATGAAAGCCAGCCTTGGAGAAGCAAAATGAAGAACCCCCAGGAAGAGAGGCTAAAAGCAACAGAGCCTAGGAGCAAGGGACCAGAATGCCTTCCCAGATGATAGAGCTGTTCCAGATGGAGCAGCCTTACTTGAATTAAGTCATATTTCCCTGGATCCCTTAGTTCAGACATTTTCTTAGGCTTAGAACTGTAAAATTGTAACTTATTAAATTCCCTTTGTAGAAGCAGCTCCATGTCTGGTATGTCACATTCTGGCAGCTAACAAACTAACACATCATTCTAACTTTTTTCATGTTGAAAAGGGGTATCGACAGTATGGGATAGGGGATGGAATGAATTGATGTTCTGGAAGACTGGCCTCTTTGGATTTCAGGACTTAACTGGGATAGGAACCATCTGGAGGTTGTAAGTTTCTGAAAACTAAACCTAGTACATGCAACTTTTGTAGGATCTCAGACAGAGCTCTGTGTGTTCTTTAGGGTTAATAGAGACAATGTTAGTTGAGGTTTGGCAAACCGTGGCAATTATCAATATCTAACTGAAGCTTGCATAAGAGTAGTCTCCATAATGCCCTCTCATCTGGTCCATCCTTTGACCCTCAAAGATTCATGCCCATTCCACATACAAAATACATTCATCCCGGGGGGCCCATGGTGGCTCAGCAGGCAGACTTCACCAGAGACCTGGGTTTCATTCCCAGTGCCTGCCCATGCAAAAAAAAAAAAGGAAAATACATTCATCCCATATCAAGGTCCTCAAAAGCCTCAACTTATTGTAGCAGCAACTCAAATCCAATATCTCATCTAAGTCCTATCAGTTCAAAAGTTCCAAATCGTATCATCTGAATCAACTAAATTAGATATAGGTGAGGCTCAGAGTATAATCTATCTTGGAACAAAACTCCTCTCCATCTGTAGCACTGTGGAACTAGAAAACAAGTTATCTGCTTCCAAATACAATGGTATAACAAGCATAGGATAAGAGTTATGGACATTCCCATCCAAAAAAGAAGAAAATAAAAAGTAAAAACAGAGTCACCAGTCCCAAGTAATGTCAAAATCCAACTGGGCAAACTTAAAAATGTATCGAGAAGGCCTGGGAAAAATCCTCTGTGGCTTGAGGTTCTGTCTTCTGGTCATGCAGCTCTGCCTTCTGTAATCAAAACTCCCTCTTATAAGAATTGTTGTGGTTACCTCAAATCCACCTGGGCAATTCAAGATAATCTCCCCATTTCACGATCATTGACTTGACCATGCCCATAAAGCCCCTTTTGCCATATAAAGTAGCCCTGTCAGGTTTGGGAGATTAGGACATGGAGAGTCTCGGGCAACTATTATACAGGCGACGACACAGAATAAGAAACAGATGCATTCTGATGTGGACCTATGCCAATAAATCAATTGGCAAGTGTGGTAGACTGATTCTTTAATCTTAATACACATTCATTTCTAAATACGACCCTTTGAAGACGTATTATCTTTTAAGCTGCAGACTCATTTGTGAATAGGAACTTCTAAGATCTTATTTAGGTGTGGCCAGAGAGAATGAGGGTGGCCTTAATCCGTATAACTGGAGGCCCCATTAATGGAGGAAATTTGGATGCAGCCAAAGAGCCAGAAGCCAGAAGTCAGTGGAAACTGGAAGAGCAGAACACAAGGTAGAAGAGATTGCTATGTGACGGGAGTCAAAGATGCAAGCCAAGGAACCCTAAGGATTTTGGCAAAGCAACATCAGAATTCTACAGATTTTGGGGAGTAATTATGGCCTTACTGATGCCTTGATTTTGGACTTCTAGCCTCTGACACTGAGCTACTCAATTCCCGTTGTTAAGCCAACCCCTTTTGTGGTATTGGCTGCCTGGCAAATTAAGACTGCAAGTATTTGTCAGACACTTACCATGTGCCAAGCACTGTACTAGTAGATGCATAGAAACCGTATACAGATAAGACATGTTCTTTTCCCTCAATGACCTCATAATATTGTTGGGGAGAGGAAACTAATACTCAGGAAACACTTGCGTTCTAGACACTGTGGTACTAATGGTAAATACCACAGGGCTACAGAAAACTCACTTGAGTTGTACAGATGGAAACAATCAGTGAATATATAGAGAAGATACAGAGAGTCAAAGTGGATATGCAGAATATAGACAGAGCAGGACAGGAGGAAAGGGGAAAAGTAATTCTAAATGGGTTGGGCTGTAGGATCCAAAGTGTGGCGACAAGAATGGCACAAGGCTGAGAAACATGAAGAGTCGGGAGTCAAGAGACTATGGCTGACAGGCGAAACCCAGTCCTCTGCATGTTTTTATATATAAAGTTTTATTGAAACAACCATTCTCATTCTATCTGCGGCTGCTGTTACATTGCAATGCAAAGCTGAATAGTTACAATACAAACCATATAGTGCGCAAACCTTAAAATATTTACTCTCTAGTCCTTTTCAGAAAGAATGGTTACCAACCTCTGCCCTCAATGGAAAATATCCACTAAGGGTCGTGAGCAAGAAAGACCCTTGAAAGGAATCAGTACAGGCATACCAATGAAGAGACTGCTCCAGCCGGGCCCCCCTTTAGTTCAGCTTAACACAGTATTTTCTACTCTGAAAACTTCTGCCTGAACTAGAGTTTCCAGCCCTCATCTGAAGTTTGCCTTGGCTCCCTGGCATTAGGGCTGCTGGCTTATAGACGGATACTCAAGAAAGAGGCAAGTGAAAGCAGGGACAAGCATGAAGGACTTAGGAATCATGTTCCTAGGATTTCTGGATAAATCGTTCATGGCTTCCTTTTCTCTATTTCTCCACATGGAATATAGAATGGCTCACTTCAGCCCTTCTGTGCTACCCCACGGAGTCTTTAGAAGATTTCGTGGATGATAGGTATCACTGATTCAATCCTTAGAGGAGGGGAACTGTCACAGTTGAAGATAAATTTTCAGTAATTGTTTAAAGAGAATAGGTGTGTTTGTATTTATTTAGACAGTTAAGGTATGCTACCTTTAAGGCTCAGGTCAAGGATTTAGCCTCCTAGTTTGTTTGCCCCAGTCCACCCGTCTGACTGTAACCCCCCTACACTAGCCATACTTTTCATAGCATCTTCCTGCAGGTCAGAAGAGAGACTGGACAAAAGAAAGGGTGTGGATCAATCAGTGGAAGCCTAATCGCTCCTAACAACTGAGTATATTCGTATTTTTAACAAATATTTGTTTTGCGTGTAGACTGGAGGAACAATGAAAAAAAATAATCTCTGCCCCCAGGCGTCTGAGTCTAGTAGAATAATCAACACAAACACACAAAAAAACAGTTATCGAAGAGAAGGCAGAATGTGATAAAAGTGTCAAAGTGAGGGAGACAGATGGTAAGTGTGATAGGAAGAGTTTACAGAAGGAGGTAGGTGTGAGATGGATGTCCACGGAGAGTTTGAGGAAGGCCTCAGGGAAAAGGGGACTGGATCTGATCTTCAGAATGGATTACATTTTCTTTGGGAGAGTAGAAATGGAAGGACATTCAAAGTGAAAAGAAAAGAATGATCCAGCTTAGAGTGGAAATTATGAATAACAGTGCAGAAAATAAACAAACAACTAGTATTGGGAGGATAGGGTATGAAATTGTACATCCAAAGTATGTGAAAATGCAGAGAGACCATCATAACAACAACAGAATCTTCATATGGATATATGACCAATTCATTGTTAGGCAAGTACAAATGAGAGGAGAATCATTGATAGAAGAGAATATATGCATAATTATTAAATGGGAAGTCCAGGAGGTCATTCCTGGTTGGATTGTCATGGCTCTTTGATGAAACCTAAAGAAAAGTCAGTAGTACTTTGTCAGAGCATTCCCTGATTTTTGCTGATTATTGTTTCTGCTTACTACTACTCAAAGGTGAAAGGAGAAATAGGATTTCTCTTAAAGTTTACAGCTTTGAGACTATGCACCTTGCTTCCCAGTACTCTATAGTTGTCCCTCAGTAGGGCCATTTTGGCCAGACCAAAGGCTCTGATCCAACTTTCAGGATGGACTAGAAAGATGTTCTGGACTCAGTTCAAGGTTACTTTTACTTGTGCTATTCCCACAGAAGTAAAGTAGTGCAAAGGATGGAAACAAAATAAAGATGATGGTGAGTATACACAGTTCTCCACTGTTCCCTTGGTTGTGAGTAATATGTACCCAAAGAACAGTTGACTTAGCAGTTTACCAGAATGAAATTTGTGTTCCAGGTTGGAGGAAAATGGGGCTGTGAACTCATTGCCTTTAATATCCACAGCCATGGAAGAAACCAAATACAATGTGTACTAATTATTTTACTAAGGAAGCTATGCCTCCCAGACATGATGACTAGAATCTGGAACATGATATTCTTACTTAACTTACATTGGAATCATCTCCCCTAATCTGCACCTGCACTGTAGAGCTCAAGAATTTTTCATTCATGTCCATGAAGGGATTGTGGTAGAGATGCCCAGTCATGGCTTACCATACAAGCTATAAGCAGCATCACATTCAAGTTATTCTTAAGAGTATAAGAAGTCATGCAAGTATGAAAACTCAGTAAATATAAGCCATATATAAAGAATAGAGTCCAGTATGTTACAGATATAGCATAGTAGCGTTCTCCTTCTTCAAAGATGTCCTCCACAAGGATTTCCTCAGTTCTAGGTTACCTCTGCTCAGTAATCTCATTGGACACTATACACTAATGTTTTTCCCTGATTATAATGGATTGTATTTTCCAAAGCTGGTCATAACAACATTTTGCCACCTGATATGCTCTTCTGACAAGGGGAGCTTCGTCATTTCTCCATCAAGACATTACCAAGAGACTATGGTAGAAGTGATGCTATGCAACCTTTGAGGCTAGGTCAGAAAAAGCCATGCTGCTTCCTACTGGTTCTCTTGCAAAGCTCAATTTTGAGATAATCCCTCTTGAAACCCAGCTGCTATGCTATGAGAAACTCAAGCCACAAGTAAAGGCCATGTTCAGGTGTTTGAGTGGACAGTTTCAGCCAAACCCAGTCGTCAAGTCCACTACATGTGTGATGAAGCCTCCAGATGATTTTAGCCACAGAGGTTTTAGTCACTGGGGCCTTCCCAGCTGAGGATTCAGACATCATGGAGGAGAGACAAGCCATCCCCATTGGCCTCGTCCAAATTCCTAACTCATGGTATCTGTTACAATAAAATATTTTTTGGTTTGTTACATAGCAAGTATGACTGGAACACAGTCCCAACCACAAGATTTGAGTTAAAAATATAATCCCTGTGCTCTTTCTTTTTTTGTATTTTCCAAAGTCCATTTTACCTTCAACTAATCTTTCCCAACTGTTTCCTTGGCTATCTTGAATTATTTTCTCTGTTTTCTAGCTCCTTCATTTCTTCTTACATTAGCGTTTCATATGTGTTTGCCCATTATTAAGTTTCCTATTAATCTATGACAAGACTATTAGAAAACTAGGCCTTTTAAAAAAACTAATACAGTCTAGTCTACTCTGTTCCTACAGTAATTACCAGGCATGCTGTGTCTGCTTCTAGGGACACGCTATAAAAAATGTAAGTAACTTGGAATGTGTTCAACAGAGTAAGAGGAAAGTTTAAGAACTTTAAATCTTGTAGAATGACTGAAAGAGTAAGGGTAGTTCAGGCTGGAATAAAAACAAAATGCCTATTCAAGTGATGGGGGTGGGGTGGTGAATTACTAGATGTGAGAGACCAAAGTGAGCAATAAGTATTGTCTTGTTTGGACTCCAAGGGCAAAACCAGAACTAGTGGATAGAATGACAGACAGATTTTAACTCTATTTAAAGACCTTCTTATACTAGAAATATCTAAAGATTAAAGGACACTTTTAAGAAGGAGTGAGTTTCCCATCACTGGAGGTTTAAAAGCAATGACTGGATGCGTACTTGATGAGAATATTGTAGAGAAAATTCACGTATTGAATAGAGGCAAGCAGAGGGCAGGGAATGCTTGGAGAGATGACCTGAATGGCCTCTCCTAACCCCAAGATTCTATACATTTTTTATGTTATTTTCAGTTCAGTAGGAAAATGGCAACGTCTACTTGTAGAACTATTGATGTCAAAAGGAATTTTGCCAGAGGCATGAGTCTTTATAAAATGATTAAGCAATTGGGTGAATAAACCAGTCAATTCAGTGGACAAGACAACTTGATCAGAATAAAGACAAGAAGAAGATAAGTAGGTGAGACATGTATCAGTGGCAGGGTTGTCAAATGTAACTAAGTCAAACTGTGATTGGAAGGTCAGGAGAACCTGGCCACCACGCTGTCCTTTTGGGCAATTTGAAATAAGGAAATATGACAGAATGGGGGAAATGCGGTTAGAGTCTGTGAGTCAACAAAGCTGTTTTGCCCAGCAAGGGGCACCAGGGGTCCCCTGAAGTTACTGTACCCTTAACCTCACAATGGAACCAACAAATGAAGAGTGATACTTGCTCTGATCAGGACAAGTGGATGGTTAAAAACACTTTTAGTATAGCCTGTTTTTGCACAATGCAAGAAACATCACTCCCCTACACCCCAAAGTAACCCTAAGAGATAAAGTTGGGAACCAAAAATTTCTTTAAATAGTCCTTGAAGATAGTTGAGAATAAAGAGTACAGGGTGCCAATCTGTGGCTACATGTTATTCTTTCTTAAATTTTTTTACTTAGTTTTGTTTTATGTTTTTAGCAACAATAATAGCTAATGTTTATTGACTACTTCCTTTGTGCCGCACACTGTACTTAGGACTTCACATGCATCCTCTCACTCACTCTTCACAAACAACTTTATGAGGTGAGTGCAACTATTAGCCCCATTTTATGGAAGCGGTAGCTCAGACTTAGTGAGGATAAGTAATCTGCTTAAAGCCATTTCAGAAGTCAAGCCAGAGAGAGGCTTCAAGCCAAGGTCTGTGTGACTCTACGCCTAATAGAGACATGAAAGTAATTGCTGATTAATACATATTTATATTGTTATCTTTCTGAAGTCATGTTTATACTAACATCTTAATTGTGTAGATTTTTGTATGAATCTCAAGATTCTCAGTCATCCCTGCATGGGAAGGAACTTATCCTTTTGGACATTTGTTACCTGTCTACCTCACGGCGACTACATTTACCTGGAGGTGAAGTGCTTCGGAAGGAATTGTGGGAAAGGCTCTCAAATTCTGCAGAAGGAAAGTATTTTCAAAACATCTACAGTAAGGTACAGCATTTGTAAGATACCCTCATGCCACATCAAAAGGGAAATTGCAATAGAGGACAAAGCAATTCTGTTATTACTATCATCATTAATGTTTTTTATTGCTATTCTTTAGGGCTGTAATTCTCAATCAGGGATGATTTTGGCCTCCCACCCCAGAGGGTGTTTGTCCGTGTCTACAGGCATTTGTTGTTACACCTAGGGGTGGATGGGGTGCTAATGGCATTTAGTGAGTAGAGGCCAGGGATGCTGCTAAATACCCTACAACGTGCAGGACAACCTCCCACAGTGAAGAATCATCTGATCCCAAATATCAAGTGTACTGCAGTTGAGAAACCCTGCTTTAATAGTTAGTGATGTAAAAGGGTGTTGTGTAAGGTCTCACTTCTCCCCTCCCAGCCTCTGGCATTAAATAACAGTTTTCAGGAACCCCAACTTGGTGAATCCTCTCTCAGCAGTGACAGTTATTGATGATGATGATGATTAATACTTTTTGAGCTCTTACTGTGTGCCAAGCACTGTTCTAAGTGCTATTTGTGCATTGACTCAGCCAATCTTTAACATGTCTCTCTTAGTAAAGTGCTATTATTATTATTATTCTCATTTTGTGGATGAGGAAAGTACAGCACTGAAAGTTTGAGCAACTTGCCCAACTTGCTACCAATCTGTTGTGGGGCATCAACAGGGACCTGCCACTCCAACCTCTGCATTTCCCTCCCTTCCTCCAGCAGAGGACAGGCTGACTATTTCTCAGGGTGATTACCTGGGTGTATGTTTTGAGAAGCAATACAATGGGTGATAGTAGGACAACCATTTAACAGACAGAGATTTAGAGGCATAACCAGAGAAAGAAATTGGCACACTGCCTGTGTGCATTAACCAAAGCTGCTCTCACAGAATCTTCAGCCCACAGTCTCTTCCAACTTTTGTGCCACATATGGATTCTTTCCCCTCCCAAGAAGTCTTGTCTGAAAGTAAGGGGTGCTTAGTGAGATTGAATAACACTATAGTGTCATGTGAATACTGATGGATGGATGGATGGATGGATATTTGGTTTAGACAAACTGAGCTTCCAGGAGGGCTCAAAGGATGGGGTGTTAGGGGAACTGACCATCCTTAAGGGTATAACTTAACTTTGATAAAGAATCCCTAGTTTTCAAAGGTAGCAGCAAAGCAGGGATCCTGCAGAGCTTGAAGGAACTAGATAGAGACTAGGGATAGACGTAGCATCCAGTTTTCCTAAACTCCACTGCCACGTTACAGTTTGAGCCTTATTCCATAGTCTGAGAAGTGAGTCACCTTTTAATACATTTGTGTTTTGATTCTCTCTGTAGACTGAAGTTTCTCAACTGTGGCTCTATTGACATTTAGGGCCAGATAATTCCGTGTTGTGGGGTCTGTATTATAGGATATTTAGCAGCATGTCTGGCCTGTACTCACTAGACACCAGTATTAACCCCCACCCCCACTCCACTCCCATCATGACAATCAAAACTGTCTCTAGACACTTCACCAGTGTCTCCTGGAATGGCAAAATTTGTCCCCAGTTGAGAAAAAACTGGTCTGGACAGTGAGTTCCTTCAGGACAGGGCTTAAGCATCAACACCTTTTTGTTGATTGCAAGTCTTGGCATAATGATGAAAACTTCATGAGCATCTTTGGAAGGAAAGAAGGAAGGAAGGGAAGGAAGGAAAAAGGGAGGGAGGGAGGGACAAAAGGGGCTTCTAACAGATGCCAGAGAAACCCCAGCCATGACCTCTTCCCCTGCTGGCGGCTCAGCAAGGTGTGAGGTGAACTCATACTCAGCAAGGAGCTTCAGATGACTTCCCCTCTGCTTGAACCAGGAAACTCCGTAGTTTCTGCATTCATGCTATGTAGAGGGACCAGAGTTATCTTTCTGTGGTGTGTGTGTGTGTGTGTGTGTGTGTGTGTGTGTGTGTGTATGTGTGAAAGTATAATTACCCATCACTGATTAATCTTCAGATTGAGTCAAGCATTCATTGCAAATCCTTGAAACAAACAAGTCTATTTATATTTTAATTATTTTTTTGGATTTCAGGTTGATTTGCCTTTCTTCTGCATATTTATGAAGCTGTTGATCCTATGGTAACCTTACTCTTACTTCTTGTGGAGCAGGAGGAGGGAAAGACAGAGACACTGGGTATTCCTCCTTTTCCCCAGGATGCCGCAGCATTCTCCATAGCTCCAGAGGACAGTGAGGACAACTCTAGAACAGGGACAGTTTTCTAAATTAATGTGTAATTAATTAATTGGGACCCGCTGCCCATGGCTGTCATTCTTATTTAAGGTGACCCTCAGCTCTTTTGCTGGAATCTGATTTTTGTCCCAGCTCCTTCTGTCTCCTTGTTACCATTATCCTCAATTTACCTGCATCATTATTAAACTTAAATTTTCCAAATGACCCAAATTTGTTCTTAGGAAAAATTTTCCTATAAAATTTAATCATTGGATTTGAGGGTGCATGGGTAGTTCAGTGGTTAGAATGCTCCCCTTCCATGTGGGAGACCTGGGTCCGATTCCTGGACCATGCACTCAAAAAATAAAAAAATAAATTTAATCATTGAATTTGAATTATTGATGAAATTGTGCAATTTTCTTTACTTGATGGTCCTTTCACATCTGAATATGAAAAAATGCAAAAGCAGGGTCAAGGGTGACCTGTTCACCAGATTGGCAAGTGGATCTACAGTCCCACCTCCAGAGGTGGCCCAGAAGGTCCATCAAGAGAGCAGTGAGCTTGAACAGCTGGATCCAGTCATTTGAGGCTACACTAGACACTGTTCAGCTGTTTCTTGGGCTTTTCTATAGGAGATTAGATTGTCTTCCAACAAATACTTTTAACAAATATTCACTTCCCCATTGACCTCCATGGAGGAATTTTGTCTCACCCCATTGGTGTTGAGCTTGGCTATTTGAACTGTCTTGGCCTCCAGGGGAGGGGAATTTGCTTTCCTGTTTCTTGCTGTGACCAGTGGATGTCAACAGATGTGATGCAAGCAGAGGCTTCGGCTCATGTGCCCCTAACCGTCAATGAGAAAAGAACTCACCTTGGGAAGTCACTGGTCTGAGAATGAGAGACATAACTTGGGGAGAAGCCTAGCTGAGCCTCTTCTAGACCAACCGAGCTCCAGCTGAACAGCAGATGTGTAAGCAATAAGTAAATGCTTGTTGTTTTAAACCACTCTGTTTGCAGATGCTTGTTATACAGTTTTTAAGCTCGATTGTCTCAACAGGCCCAGCCTTACCAAAATGCCTTTAAGCTGTGGTCCGTTAGGGCCAGATCTTGAGAGATCAAAGCCTGCATGTCTACAGCACAGATTCAGGTCCCTGATTGTGATTATTTTATGGTTATCATGGAAGGATATGGAATAATAACTGTTTTCCTGACTACATGATTTAAACACACTTTAACACATAATATGCCATCCAATATCAAATCTATGGAGTTACATTTGCTTCATTCCCATCCTGCAGTTGAGAAGACGAGCTCAGACATATTAAATTATTTAGCTAAGGTCAGTAATGATTTACACAGACAGTAAACGGAAAATCTTGGACCTGAGTCTTCTTCGATATCCCACCCGTTCAATACACTGCCTTGTTTCTTCATGTATAAATGAAAGTAGAGCTTCCTTTGAGTGCCATCGGTTAGGAGATAAAATGGGTCTTTAGTCCCCAACTTTGTCCCTGTCCCAGGCACCGTTAGCCCTGTGGATGTGGGGCAGTTACACTGCCTCTCCTTCTCTCCGGACCTGTTCTCAGATTGAGAAGACAGAAGGTTAGAAGCTCCTACCTCCTCTCTACCTCCCCACCCCATGCTCACTCTCCAGCCCACCATGACCAATGCTGCTCATCCTCATAAGAGGTACTTGTCTTGGTCAGAGGGTCTTTCCACATCACGCAAGTGTGACGTTTGTTTTGGAAAAGTCAGTTCCATGCAGGGTGGTCTTCAGATGAAATCACTCAGGACGCCTACTCTGGAATTAAAGCGGGGGTTAGCAGGCTTTTCTGTAAAGGGACACATTATACATTTTTAGGCTCTGCAAGCCACATAGCCTCTGTCACAACTACCCAAATTTGCAGATGTGGTGTGAAAGCAGCTATAGATATGTAAATGTATGAACCAAAAAACTTTATTTACAAAAACAGGCAGTGGGCAGGATTGGACCCCCTGGCTGTCGTTTGCCAACCCCTGATTTATAGGCTAAGACAAGACAGATCTGAACACAAATTGTAACACCAACCCTCCCCCATTTTGCAATTATATCTTATAGTAAGTCAGAGAGAGTGCTTTTCTTCTCTCCCTTCCTTCCCTACTTTTTGGTTTTTTTTTCTTTTTTGTATCACTAGTCTTCCTTCCCTCTTTGTTCTTTTCTTCCTTCCTTTCTCTTTGTTTTAAATTCTTTTTTTAATAGTAAACTTTATTTTTAGAACAGTTTTAGGTTTTACAAAAAAAGCGCGCAGAAAGTACAGAGGGGTCCCAAATACCAACCAATACCCTCCCCGCCCCCCCCCCGCCCCCCCGCAGGGTCTCCCTTACTGTTTACATCTTGGGTTGGTGTGGTGCCGTTGTTACAATTGATGTTACAGCTGTCTTTCCTTTCTTCTTTTTTAAAAATTTACTTCTAGTTATTTTTTTTCCTTTCTCCTTTCCATCCTTTATTTGTTCCACAATATTTTTTGAGCGCCTACTTTGTGCCCGGCCTGGGGGCAAGCAGAGGTCTGCCTCTGAGCTCTGCTGCATCCTTCCTTCCACCTCTGCAAGCTCCAGGGTGTGTTCTGATCAGTGCCCTGGAGAGCCCGTGGGAGGGGCCCGGGTTGGGGTCGCGTGGGAGGGGAACCCAACAGAAAAAGGGGATTGCTCCAGGGTCGTCACCCCAGGGGGGCGTGAGACATGAAGGTGCTGGGCGCCTGCTCCCGTGTCTCCTTCGTAACACTCCTTTCATCTGGAGTAAGGCTCTTTAATTTGTAAACATTAATAACCATTATTATTATTAAAAAGGAAAGAAAGTGAGTAGCCCTGTAACTAATTACTTTAAGTGTTCTCAACAAGGCACAGTTCAACTCCTTTATAAAACCTCCTGCTGTGAGGACCAGATTGTCATTATGATCAGATCCTTCCTTAGACCTATTAATTTTACCCAGAATAACAGCAGAACAGATGCAAGAAGAAGGCTAGTCTGATTAACATAATTCTTTTCAAAGACCATTTCCTCCCTAAGGGCCACCGTACTGAGTCTTCTATCTTGTCTCAGATCTAATTACATTCAGGAGAATTCAGACACTGACGGGCGATCTCAGCAGATGTCACTTCTCAAATTTGAAGCACACTTCAGGATATGAAACCTTATCTGAAAATCAATTGAAATTAACAATTCCCTGTCCCTTTCTCCTCATCTCTTCCCTCCGCCAACCCTCTCTCTTCCTGTGTCTTTTCCTCCCTCTTTCCCTTTTCTTTGCCCAGATTAAAGTTGTTTGCAAACACTAATCTTGCTCTGGAGGAGAGACAGCATTTCCGGGAATTTGATAAACCTGAAACTCAAATCTATGCTTACCTTTTGAAGTGTTTCTCTGCTTCTCCCTGTCTCAGCTAATGAAGGCAGGTGTGTGTGTGTGTGTGTGTGTGTGTGTGTGTGTGTGTTGTGAGCAGCAGTTCTTGAGGGTCGTTATAGGGTATAAAAATGAGGTAAAAGCAGGAGAAACGGAGGACCTTTCTGTAGCATATTGAAAAGATACTCACCACAAGCCTCCTCTTAAGTAGGTAATCTCTGAAACCAGAAATGGTTTGGATCCCAATGTCTGATCTTTGATGGGCAAGACTATGGGTTTACAATGATGTCTCTTGCTGCTTTTAATGAAGTATTTGACTTTTAGCCTGCTGCTTTCAGTTGAGCTCTGGGAGTGTTGGCCAGGCGCTCTTGGAGGAGCAACAAATGGATGGGGGCTGGGGTTTGACACCTGGTGCCTAGGTTAAGAAATGCCAGACCTCGAGTCCAGCAGCACTAGAATATCCTCTCTTGACTCAGCGCCACCATTACCTCTGGGGTCTTTTGTTCTGGGAGCTCAGAATTTAGAAAATGAGGCCTAAAATACCAATATCCTCAAAACCAGCCGCAGTTTTTTCAGCAGCCATCTTTAGGCTCCACATAGTCTGCGCTGCTCTGCCTTTCTGAAGTTGCTTGGGTATAGAAAATGAAGCTGTAGATGAGAGTATTTGACGGCATGACTGTATGCAGAAAGCATGCACAGCTACTTATTTTACATGCCCTAGAGAACCATGAAGAAGAAGGTGGAAAGCAGGGACCTGCAGGTCTGCATTATGCATTTGCTTTCTTGCGGTTTGCAGATGCTGTTCAGTGCCTTGCTGACACAGAACACCGGGTGGCCTCCACTCCCCAAAGTTCCATTGCAACAGCTGCTCTGGCCCAGCTGGCCTGGCTCTGCATCTCCGTGGTGGCATTCCTTAGGGTGGCCAGCTGGGTATTCTCCCCAGATAGCCCATGGCCTTGGCACAGGCCCTCTGGGAAGCTGCCAAATCCAGGATGAGCACTAGGCAGCTCTCTGCAGTGGCATTGAATAATCCCCCAGTCCTTACACTAGTAGGGTTGGAGCTTGGGCCGAACACACTAGAAGAGGGATAAGTGGTAGAGAGAATTATGGAAGCCAGGGCATCTTTGTCATTTTCCAGCTTGTGTTATACATCTTGCTTACGATCCCATAGAGAGTCCCGGAGAATTTGACTTTTAAATACCTGTCTGTGCTATATGGTCTTTCCATGGTTCAGCCCAGAGAATGACACCGGTGGGTACATAATTGATAACGAGTTGCCTACTGTTTCCTGAGGGACTTCTTGGTCTCAGGCTTCAGGCTCTTGGGGTCTCTAAGAAGGTTTAGGTTGTGCGGTACTTAAAAAAATAAAACCAGAAAAGGAAACCAATCCCTATTCTATTCCAGGGTTTGCTGGATGTAATGTCATCATTACACAGTCCGCTCTGGAGGGAGAGAGGAAGCTCATTATGGTGGAAGGCAGGCCCATGGTATGTCTGGGAGTCCTTAGCCGTGGGCAGTCTCTCGTGCTGTCTGTGCTGTCACAAAGACTGTAGGCAAACAAGTGCATTTAGGACTGTGCCACACAAGCCTGCCTGGACATGTTGGGTATCGTTGCCGTGCGTAGCTTGCTGCTGCCTTTGGGGGACAAGAAGCCCATCGAGGGCTCGGTTGGAAGGGATTGAAGTGTGTCTTAGAAGTTCAGCCTCTGCCCTGCTTTCTCTGAGTTTAATGTTAAAAAGAACGTAAGCTCTGTCTGGTATAGCTTAAGTTGTCTGAATGGAAAAACATGGTGGTTTGTTGATTGCAACATTATGGCCAGTCTAGCCTAAGATTCAACGGAAAAAATTAGTTACTGAGTGTCTTCCGTGTGTAAAGTTCTCATTTTCTTAGCATTTATTAAGTGTCTATCATTTACACAGCAATGCAGTGTCCTTCGGGGAATAAAACAGGCATGGTCTCTGAGACTAAAGTAGTTTATAGTATTGTAGGGATATGTAAAAATAGAGTCAGAGGGAAATGTTAAATATAGAGGTAGCCAATTTCAGGGTTTCAAAAGAAATTGCAGTTTTTGTGCAATACTGAGGCTATTTTATTTTTAAATAACTGTTTTGTAAAAATACAGATAAAAAGAAAAATTCCTCTTAATCCCACCACCCAGAAATAATCACCACTGATGGTAATACTTGGATGTCTCATATAAATCTCTACGCACTTATAACAAAATTCTTCATTCTAAATCCACACACGACCCCTGAACCATACCTGAGTTGTCTCCTCCAGCCTCATCTCATGGCACCGCCTCAATGGCACCACCGGTCACATGACTGTTTAAGGCAGAAACCTTCTCCCCCAATATCCAAATATTGCCAAGTTCTTTCTATTCTAGTCTACAAAATATACCTCAAAACTATCTGTTTCTCTACATCTTCACTGCCATCCTCTACATCAAGCCATTCTCTCACCTAGATTTCTTAATTGCTTACCAATTTCACTCTTGCCTCCTCTACTCCATTCTCTATATCATACAGTGACTATTTAAAAAAAACGTAAGTTGGATCAAATCGTTCTTGTGCTTAATCTTCTGCATTCTTCAATGACTTCCAACTGCACTTAGAATATGTTTCTGTTTGTGAGTAGAAGGGAGATTAGGTTTAGACAACACTCGGGCTTAGAACAACAAAAATAAATTTTTAAAAGAACTTCTTAAGAACATCAAAGTTCAAGCACTTGATAAGAAATGACTAGGTTGCAATCGTAGTAAAATTAATAACTCAAAGAGTTGTTTTAAAAGGACGTTTTTTCTCTGATGGCATTTGCTGAATGGGGTAAACTGATTATAGCTTTATGGAGCAAGGAAGACAAAGAGTCTAAGTCTGGGCCATCTAAAGTGACATCTAATAAGAGACCTACCCAAAAAGCTGGGACACTAAAAGGTGTAGCCATCCTATCTCTAATTTTAGAAATTTCAAAGAACTTTTCCCTAGTTCTGAATAGATGACAGTAAAAAAAAAATAACCTCACCCCTAGAAGTTGTAACCATAAAATGGTCCTTTAATAAAATTGTGGACTAAATTCACGTGAACTGAACGTTACATAAAAAGCTGTGAGTCTGGTTTTACCATGGTCAAGCTCTAAAAGTACCCATAGGCACAAACAAACAAATTTCTTGGTAGGAATTTATCCTAGGCCTCAAAGAAGATCTTGAAATGATTTTCCGTGGGTGATGGAAGAGCACAAGGTAGAAAATGAACCAAAATGTGGAGAAAAAAGCATCATGAAGGAGAATCAACATAAACAATAGGCAACAGAAACAGATCTTTGAAAACTTTAGATTGAGTTAACAGAAACATTTTATAAAGCACAATGTGTATTTATTTAGAGAAAGAAATATGTGCTTGAAAATATCACCAGGAAACTGTAAAAAGTGACCTAAAATAGTTGAAATAGAAACAAATAAAGCCTCTAGAAATGAAAAATGCACACTACTCAGTTGATGGGTTTAATGGCAGACATGCTAATTAAAAAAATTAGTTTAACAACAAGATGTCAGATAAAAACCAGGAAGCAGCACACAAAGAACAAGGACTGAAAATATGAAAGATGTAGAGACAACAGAAAGAAATCTGCTATTTGTTTAATCCAAATTCTATGTGGAGAGGAGAGACAGAATGAGGCAAAGGCAATATTTGAAGAGATAATTGCTGAGAATTTTCCAGAACTGTTTAAAGACAGATTCAATAGCCTCTAAAAACCTAAATAAAATAAACCAAAAGAAATTGACTCTTACATACCCCACAGTGAATTCTAGAAAACCAATGATAGTGAGGAGATCTTAAAAGCAACCGGAGAGAAATGTATGTTATCTTCAAAGGAATGGCAGTTACACTGAGAGCTGAGCTCTTAGAAAGAGTGCATTCATGATAAAATTCTAACTTCTTACAGCTTTAAGACCCTGAAAGGTCTGGGTCTGATCTACTTTTCCAACCTCGTCTTATGCTGCTCTCTTCCTCATTCCTTGGCTCTGGATTCACTGGGCTTCTTTCATTTCCATGAAAATGTCTCCTTTTCCCCACCTTTGTGTACACTTCTCCATCTGCCTGGAATGCTCATCACTTTCTTTCTACACACTGTTCCTTGCCATCTTTCAAAGCTCAACCTCCAGAGAGGTGTTCTCTGACCACCCTCAATCTAGCATGCAGTCCTTTCTCATCTAATCTTATATTTTTCTTTCTTCATTTTGCATGTTTCCAACTAGATTACACTCCATGAATATGAGAACCACTAATATTTTGTAAATTCCTCCATACCCAGTGCCCTGAAGAATATCTGGTATACTGTAAGTACTCAGTAAATATTTGCTAAAAGAATATTTGGTGTAAATACTCCTTGTCTTTTCCTAGATACTTCCTATTTTTCCCTAGGTACATTTATTTCATGCTTATTTATAGTTTTTCACTTCTTTATTTTAAAAAATCAGCAACATTCTGTTTTCCAGCTTACTTTTTAAATGTGTTGATATAACAAATTACTTCTCATGCTGACAAATGTCCTTCCACAACTTGATTTCTAATGGCTGCATCATAGTCCATCATAGAGATATCACAATTTATTTAACCAATCCACTATTTAGCTTATTTAGATTGTTCCTCAAAATCATGATGTGAATAAATAATCTTTTTACATTTCTTTAAAAATAGCATGGCTGGTCAAAAGGTAGCCCATAAATATTTGAAAGAAGTCCCGTAAACATATCTATAGGTATATATATTGCACCTGGGTAAGAAATGCAGGGGGGCAAAAAGAATATATACTAGAGAAACTCTCTCATATTTCTGTATCACAGCCACTCAGTTTCCCTAACCAGGGACAACTCCTTTTACCTTGTTTAGCATACATTATTATTTTGACCTATAAAATGGCAATTTTATAAAATTTCTTTTTTCTTCCTTTTCTTTCCTTTTCCTTTCCAGAAATTGTGCCTTAATAAACTCAATTTATTGCATATTATTTTTTTCACTAAACAGTGTACCTTGGGTATTCTTTTATATTTGAACTTAAAGATTTGTTACATTCTTTTTTATTTTTTATTTTTGCATGAGCAGGCACTGGGAATCAAACCTGGGTCTCTGGCATGGCAAGTGAGAGCTCTGCCTGCTGAACCACCATGGTCTGCCTTTGTTACATTCCTTTTAATTGCTACATAATATTGTACTGTATGTTATGTATTTCTCATCTAATTTATTTAATCAGTGTCATATCATTGGACATTCGGTTTAGTTCCAACATTTTGCTATAAAAGACAATACCACAATAAATATACATGTATTACATTATTTAACTCATGTGCAAGTACATATTTAGAATGCATTCCTAGATGTGGAATTGCATATTTAATTTTTATTGATCTTGTTAAACAGCTCTCTTTAGAAGTTTAACAATATACCTACCAGTAATGAATGAATTTGTATTTCCTTACACTCTCACTACCAATGTCTTATCAAACTGTTGATGTTTACCCATCTGATACATGAAAAAATTGTGTCTTATAGCTTTACTTTGCTTTTCCCTTTTGAGGAATAGGTTGGTAACCTTTCATTCATATAAGAGCCATCTGTATTTCCTTTTCTGTAAACTGTCTGTTTATTCCATTGCCCATTTTCTAATAGGTTGTTGGTTTATATTTATTGATTTGTAGGTCTTCTTTATATAAATGGGCTCTCAATGTGTTATCTATAGCACTCTGAAAACCATAAGAATTTTTATAATTTTGATGCCCAAACTCATTTTGTAGCAAAACTTGATCTGGATTAACATGAGGTTTCAGCTACCTCATTTATTGTGAATATTCATATGTTTGTGGCAGAAATAACAATGCATTTGTTATAAAATGCTGGTCCAAATTCTACTGGATGTATTTCATAATATACAATATATCCACATCACTATTCTAAAAAATTAAAAATCCAAGAATCTCAGATAAGGGTCTGTGAATACTTTTGAGAATTTTTTTTTCAGATTAGTGCTTTCCTCCAACACACCCATATTCAGAGGCAGAAAATCCATGAAAAGAGGAAAGTAAAAGTTCCTTTGCACCATTGGATCATAGTCTGTCCCTGTTATGAACATATTTCCATGTAGAAAGCATTTAAAAACACTTGATGGAATCAAAGCAGCCCATTGAAACTTCTTTACTTACAAATCTGAATTGGTAGATGAGCCCATTTATAGAAATAATAGTCACAGTTATCACAAAGATGAGATGTATTTTGCATAACTATATTTTGCTTGCTTTTTATCACCTAATAAATAATATATTTATGGAAATAAACTTTGAGATGTCTCAGTAGAAATGTCTTCCCCACTCTGAGATTATAAATGGTTGCTCCCATATTTTCTCATAGCACTTTTATGGATTCTTTTTTCACATTTATATATTTGATCCACCTGGAATTTATTTTGGCATAAGATGTGGGGACAAGATCCAACTTAAAATTTTATCAGATGGTTAACCAGTTGTCACAGCCACATTCATTGATTAATACATCTTTACTCTATTAATTTGAAAAGTCATATTCATCATATGCTAAAACCTGATATGTATTGAGGTCTATTTCTGGGGGTTCTTGTCTGTTCCACCAATTAGCCATTTAGTGCAGAGGGTGAGCTATTGATTCATATTGTCATATTGTTCTCTAGAAAGGTTCCAGCAGTTTATACTCCCATCAACAGCAGTGAGTCTCTTGGACCACCCACCCACACACACCCCTTGAGAACACTTGTATCATCATACTTTAAACCTTTTGCAGTTTTGGAAAATAGAGAGTATAGTTTTATAGGATTGTTTAATTGATTATATTACACATTTACATACCGTGTAATCATTCAAAGTGTACAATCAATGGTTCACAGTTTCATCATATATATAGCTGTGCATTTATCATCACAATAAACTTTTTTTTTCTGAAAAAATAACATATATACAAAAAAGCAATAAATTTCGAAGTACATTGCAATAATTAGTTGTACAACAGACTTAAGAGTTTGGCATGGGTCATAATTCCACATTTTTAGGATTTTACTTCTAGCTGCTTCAGGACACTGGAGATTAAAAGAAATATCAATATCATGATTCAGCAATCATGTTGGTTTGTTAAACCCGACCTTTTCTGTATAACCCCACCATCACCTTTGATGATTCTATCCCACTGTTTAGGAGTATTTGGACTATGGCCATTCTAACTTTTTCATGTTGGAAGGGGCTATTGATAATATGGAATAGGGGGATAGAACTAATTGATATTCTTGGAGAGGCTGGCCCTTCTACATTTCAGGACTTACCTGGTCTAAGGACCCATCTGGAGGTTGTAGGATTCTGGAAAGTTACCCTAGTGCATGGAACATTTGTAGAATCTTATATAGCACCTTAAGTCTTCTTCAAGATTGACAGAAGTGATTTTGATTGGGTTTTGGCAAGTTATGATAGGTAGCATGCCTAAGAGTGACCTCCAGAGTAGCCTCTCAACTCTGTGTGAACTCTTTCAGATGCTAATGCCTTATTAGTTACACTTCTTTTCCCCCTTTTGGTTAGGATGGCATTGCTGTTCCCACTGTGCCAGGGCAAGGCTCATACCTGGGAGTCATCTCCCACACCGCCAGGGAGACCTTCATCCCTAGATGCTATGCCCCACATAGCAGGGAAGGCAATGATTTCACTTGCAGAGTTGGGCTTAGAGAGATTGAGGCCATATCTGAGTGACAAAAGAAGTTCTCTGGAAGTAACTGTTAGGTGCATCTATAGGTAGGCTAAGCTTTTCCACTACAAACACAAGCTTCACAAGAGCAAGCTTCAAGATCAAAGGCTTAGCCTATTGATTTGGGTACCCCTAATGTTTGACACAGTATCAGGGGTTTCCCATAGTAAAATTTAATAGTTCCATGTTTTTTCTTCCATCCCTCAAGGGACTTTGTCAACACTTTTTGATTATCTGCTTAATTTACTCTGGCATGTACCCAGGCATTATTAAGCTATACAGGATTAAAGGCCCTCATTTTTATTCTGGGCTCCCTGTGTTTGGATTATTTGAATGATTTGTCCAGACGGGTTGGGTTAGTTTATGTGCTACAGAAAATTTAGGTTCTGGACAAAATAAACCTTTCTTCCTTTGGTCTCACAGTATAGATGAAGTTCTAAAACACAGACAATGTCTTCCTTAACACTGTGTTCTGAATTACCTTAATCCCGATCTGATTGGCTTTCTTACCTCTAAATACCAGATTATACATATATAAAACAGCCTCTCAAAATCCATAAATAATAATTAGCACTCTGGACTAAATGTGACTACTATAAGAGCTTACAATCTAAGCCCCAGTTTTCTTATAAATATTTTCTGAGTGAGACTATACAATATTTGTCTTTAGTTTCTGGCTTATCTTGCCTCACCAGATATCCCACAGGTTCATTTACAGTTCTGCATGCCTTACAACTTTCTTCCTTTTTGTAGCCGCACAGTAGTCGATCATATGTCTACACCATTGTTGGCCAATTTACTTCTCAGTCAGTGCATCCTTCAGCCACCTCCATCCATTCAGCATCATGTATAATGTCCAAAGTCCACAGCCCATCAACATTCTCAATTTTAGATGATTTCATTGTTCCCAAGGAAAAGATAACCGATAAGCACACCCTCACCAAATAGAAAATCCAAACCTCCCATTAACTCTTGTCCCTCCCCACCAATATTTACTCCCGGTGTTGCTGTGCCACTGTTGATGTTTTCCTGTTAGAATAGCCTATAGTATGCACCAGCAGTCTTCAACCTATATCCTGAAATTACATATTCTTTGTACAAGATTCATACTTTTGCAGTACATGCAAGATCATATTCATATTTCTAGTGTTAATTGTGGGACACATGGGTCTATATAACCTCTTTCAATCATTTCACCTTTAATATGGTCATATTACTTATAGACCCACTCATGAACTGCCTTCACATCTATGTAGTCTCTTACATTTAAGTTCAACCTCATTAACTAACCATTCACCCACCTCTAGCTTCCATGTATCTCTAGTTCTCCTATATTCTATATTATAAGCCTCTAATTTTACCTTTACCATGGTCATAAAACTGGAATCATACAGTACTTATCCTTTTGTGTCTGGCTTATTTCACTCAGCATTATATACCCAAGACTCATCCATCTTGTCATGTGTTTCAGGACATCATGTCATCTTGCTGCTGCATAATTTTCCTTCATGTGTATATACCACATTTTCTTAACCCACTTATTTGTTCATGGGCACTTGGATTGTTTCTGTCTTTTGGAAATTGTAAATAATACGGCTATGAACATTGGTGTGCAAATATCTGTTTTGTGTCACTGCTTTCAGCTCTTCTGGATATATACCAAATAGTGGTATTGCCAGGTGATAGGGCAACCCAATATTTAGTTTTCTGAGAAATCACCAGATTGTTTTCCACAGCAGCTGTACCATTATACATTCCCACCAGCAGGGCATAAGTGTCCCAATTTCTCTACATCCTCTCCAACATATGTACTTAACTGTTTGTTTAATTAGAGCCATTCTTATAGGTGTGAGGTGGTATCTCATTGTAGTTTGATCTGCATTTCCCTTATAGCTAATGAAAATGAACATCTCTTCATGTGCTTGCTAGCCATCTGCATTTGCTCTTCAGAAAAGAAAGTCTATTCATATCATTATCCCATTTTATAATTGGGTTGTTTGTTCTTTTGTTTTTCTGTTGTATCATTTTTTATGTGTACAGAATATCAAACATTTATCCCATGTATGATTTCCAAATATTTTCTCCCATTGAGTTCGCTGTCTCTTCACCTTTTGACAACGTCTTTTGAGGCACAAAAACATTTGATTTGGGCGAGTTCCCATATATATATTTTTTTCTTTTGTTGCTTGTGCTTTGGGTGCAATACTTAGGAAGCTACCTCCTATTCCTAGATGTTGAAGATATTTCCCTATGTTTTCTTCTAGGAGCTTTATGGTACTGGTTCTTATATTTAAGTGTCTAATCCACCTTGAGTTAATTTTTATGTAGGGTGTGAGGTAAGGGTCCTCTCTTATTCTTTCGGCTATTGATATCCAGCTCTCCTGTACCCATTTAGTGAAAGGACTATTTTGTCCCAGTTCAGTGGATTTGGGGGCCTTGTTGAAGATCAGTTGACCATAGATTTAGTGGTCTATTTCTGCATCCTCAATTGGATCCCATTGGTCAATACTTCTATCTTTGTGCCAGTACCATGCTGCTTTGTTTTGTTTTTTTTAACTTTTTTATTGTATAGTATAACGTATATACAAAGCAAAGAAAGAAAAAAGCAATAGTTTTCAAAGCACTCTTCAACAAGTAGTTACAGGACAGATCCCAGAGTTTGTCATGGGCTACCATATGATCCTCTCATATTTTTCCTTCTAGCTGCTCCAGGATATAGGAGGCTCGAGGGCTTAAATTTTTTTTATCATCACGAGTGACTTTTTTCCTTCTTTTTTGTGTGAAAAATAACATATATACAAAAAAGCTATACATTTCAAAGCACAGCACAATTAGTTAAAGAACATGTTTCAGAGTTTGACATGGGTTACAATTTCACAATTTTAGGTTTTCATTTCTAGCTGCTCTAAAGTACTGGAGAGTAAAAGAAGTATCAATTTAATGATTCAGCAATCATATTCATTTGTTAAGTCCTATCTTCTCTGTATAACTCCACCATCACCTTTGATCTTTCCATCCCTCTCTTTAAGGGTGTTTGGACTATGGCAATTCTAAATTTTTGATATTGAAAGAGTCTGTCGCTAATATGGGGTAGGGAGATGGAACTATCTGATGTTCTGGAGAGGCTGAGCTAGGTTTCAAGACTTATCTGGACCAAGAACCCATCTGGAGGTTGTAGATTTCTCGAAAGTTACTCTAGCGAATGGAACCCTTGTGGAGTCTTATATATTGCCCTAGGAGTTCTTTAAGATTGGCTGGAATGGTCCTGGTTGGAGTTTGGCAGATTATGATAGGTAGCAAGGCCTAACTGAAGCTTGCATAAAAGCAACCTCTTGACTCTATTTAAACTCTCTCAGATACTGATACTTTATTAATTACACTTCTTTTCCCCCTTTTGGTCAGGATGGCATTGTTGATCCCTGGAAGTCATCTCCCACATCACCAGGGAGATTTTCACTCCTAGATGTCATGTCCCATGTAAGGGGGAGGGCAATGATTTCATTTGCAGAGTTGGGTTTAGAGAGATTGAGACCACATCTGAGCAACAAAAGAGGTCCTCCAGAAGTAACTCTTAGGCATGCCTATAGGTAGCCTAATCTTCTCTGCTACCTACATAAGCTTCACAAGAGTAAGCCTCATGATCGAGGGCATGGCCTATTGATTTGGGTGTCCCAAAAGTTTGACATAGTATCAGGGGATTCCCTGAGTATAAGGTTTAATAGTTCCATATTCTTTCTACCATCCCTCAGGGAGCTTTGCCATACTTTTTGATCATCTGCTCAATATACTCTAAGATGTATCTGGGCATTGCAATAATCTATATGGGACTAAATAACTTCATTCTTATTCTGGGCTCCCTGTGTTTTAATTGTTTAAATGAGCTACACAGATAGGTTGAATTAGATTATGCACTACAGAAAATTTCAGTTCCAGACCAAATAAACCTTTCTTCCATTGGTCTCAAAGAGTATGTGTGGTTCTAAAATATAGACACTGTCTTCCTTACCCATATGTTCTGAATTACTTTAACCCCAACCTGTTCAGCTTTGTTCTTATCTCTAAATATCAGGTTATATATAAACCGCCTCTCAAAATCCGGAAATAATAATCACCACTCCAGATTTAATGTGTCTGCTATAAAAGCCTGCAATCTAGGCCCCTGTTTTAGTATAAGCATTTTGTAAAGGTGACCATCCATTCTTGTTCTTTTGTTTCTGGCTTATTGTGTCTCACCAAATGTCCCACATGTTCATTCACATCATTGCATGCCTCATGACTTTGTTCCTTTTTGTAGCAGCACAACCTTCATTCATAAATATATGCCATCGTTCACCAATCTACTTCTCCATCAGTGCATCCTTTAGCCACCTGCACTCATCAAGGATCATATATACTGTCCAAAGTCCACAATCCATCAACATTCTCAGTTTCAGACAATTTAATTGTTCCCAAGAGAAAGAAAAACCAATAATCACACCCTCACCAAATAGGAAATCTAAACCTCCTCTTAACTCTTGTCCCTACCCCCATTATTTACCTCTGCTGTTGCTGTGGTAGTGCTGATGTTTTCCTTTCAAACATAGCTCATATCACGTAATAACAGTTTTCCCCTGTACCCTGGACTTAAATGCTCTTTCTACAAAAATTATATCTTTGAAGTACTTATTGCAAGAATTAATTCATATTTCTAGTGTTAATCAGTGGAACACATAGGTCTATACAAACCCTTTTCAATCTTGTTCATCATCAATATGGTAATATTACTTATAGACCCACTAGAGAACCACGTTCACTCCTAACTATTCCCTTTTACATTGGAGTTCAACCTCATTAGCCAAATCTCATTAGCTAAAGGTTCACCCATCTCTAGCTTCTATGTATCTCTAAGTCCCCAATATTCTGTATTATAAGCCTCTGATTATATCTTTATGCTAATCATAAAAGTGGAATCATATAGCATCTATCCTTTCATGTCTGGCTAACTTCACTCAGCATTATGTCCTCAAGGCTCATCCATCTTGTCATGTGCTTCAGGAAGTCATTTTGTCTTACTGCTGCATAATATTCCATCGTATGTATATACCACATTTTGTTGATCTACACGTCTGTTGATGGGCATCTGGTTTGTTTCCAACTTTTGGCAATTGTGAATAATGCTGTTATGAACACTGGTGTGCAAATGTCTGCCTGTGTCATTGATTTCAGCTCTTCTGGGTATATGCCAAGTAGTGCTGTTGCTGGGTCATAGGGCAACTCAATATTTAGTTTCCTAAGGAACTGCCAAACAGTCTTCCCTACTGGCTGCACTATTATACATTCCCACCGGCAGTGCATAAGTGTCCCAGTTTCTCTGCGTTCTCTCCAACATTTATATTTTCCATTTTGTTTAATAGCAGCCATTCTTATAAGTGTGAGGTGGTATCTCATTATAGTCTTGATCTGCATTTCCTTTATAGCCAATAAAAACAAACATCTCTCCATGTGCTTTCAGTCATCTGTATTTACTCTTCAGAAAAATGCCTATTCATGTCTTTAGTCCATTTTATAATTGGGTTGTTTGTTCTTTTGTTGTTGAGTTGTGTGATTTCTTTGCATATACAGGATATCAAACCTTTGTCTGATATGTGATTTCCAAATATTTTCTAGTACCATGCTGCTTTGACCCACTGTGGCTTTATAATAAGTTTTAAAATCAGGAAGTATTCATCTTCCCACTTTGTGCCTCTTTTTAAAGATGCTTTTAGCTATTCAGGGTTTCTTTCCCTTCCATGAGTTTGGTAACTAGCTTCTCCAAGTCTTCAAAGTAGGTTGTTAGAATTTTGTTTGGTACTGCATTGAATCTATAGATTAATTTGGGTAGAATTGACATCTTAACTACATTTAACCTTCCTATCCTTGAGCAGGGAATGTCTTTCCATGTATTTAGATCTCGTTTGATTTCTTTTAGCAATGTTATGTAGTTTTCTGTGTAGAAGTCTCTAGTTACGTTTATTCCTAGGTAATTGATTCTTTTAGTTGCTATTTTGAATGGAATTTTTTTCTTAATTGACTCCACAGTTAGGTCATTGTGTGTGTATAGAAACGTTCGATTTTTGCACATTAATTTTATATCCTGCCACGCTGCTGAATTTGTTTATTAGCTCAAGTAATTTTGTTGTAGATTTCTCAGGATTTTCCAAGTATTAGTATCATGTCATTTTCAAATAATTAAAGTTTTGCTTCTTTCTTTCCAATTGGATGCCTTTTATTTCTTTTTCCTGCGTGATTGCTCTAGCTAGAACTTCTAGTACAATGTTGAAATAATAGTGGTGACAGAGGACATCTTTGTCTCATTTCTGATCTTTTAATCTTTCTCCATTGAGTACGATGCTGGCTATGGGTTTTGCATATGTTCCCATTATCATATTCAGAAAGTTTGATTCCTATTATTCTGTTTTTATCAGAAAAAGGATGTTAAATTTTGTTGCATGCTTTTTCCACATCAATCAAGATGATTATGTGCTTTTTCCCCAAAATATAGAACACTTCACAAATTTGCATGCCACCCTTGCACAAGGGCCATGCTCATCGTCTCTGTATCATTCCAATTTTAGAATATGTGCTGCCAAAGCAAACAGAGTTTAATAGTTTTTATTTGCATTTTTATTACTATCAAGGCTGAAGCTTTTTTCACTTTTTTATTGAACAATTACATTTCTTCATTTGTAAGGTAGCTGTTTGTGTATTGTGCCCATATTTCTAGTAGGGTGTTCAACTCTTTCTCAAGGGCAGACATTAAAAATCTTTCTCAGAGATATGTAAAGAACCAAAATTAGAGGAGCAGACTAGATGGAAGAGTCCATTTCCAAATTTATCTTCAATGATATGTTTAAAGGAATAGAATATTTTAGATGGGGAAGAAAGAAGAGATAGAAAATATGGTCACTTTTGTAACCATAATTTAAAGATTTTTTTCACTGTTTCATCATGATGGGTATTATTATTATCACATTTCTCACATGGTGATATGACTTGGTGATTAAAAAACAAGCGCAAAGCCACTTGACTAAAACATTGCAGAATCATAACTTGAATCCAGCTCTATGACACCAAAGTTGTTGCTCCTAATCTCTGGATATATTGAAATCCTCTCCTCCAGGAGCTCCAGGCTAGTGAGAAAGCAATCTATTCATACACAAAATAGTGAGGCAGACAAAGATTGTCTTCAAGTGGCTGGTTTCTGTGTCTGGCACACAGATGAACAGAGGTCTTAGGTACTGCCTCTCCCTGTCCCATCCACCCCCAGTGTCCTGCTGCCTCCAGTGCTGGGTCCCTGACCACAGCACCCCCAGGCTTGACCCCCACTGGTAGGACTCCAAGCTGTGAACTTCCATTTCTCTCCATCACAATGGCTCCAGCCTTTGAACCAAAAGCCTTAGCTTCTAATTTGACTGTTATTAATGAATGCTAATGATTTTGTATAGTATCCATGTGGAAGGCAAGAAGGAGAAAGGTGAAGAGAAAGGGGGAGAAAAAACTGATCAAAGCTTACCAAGTGATAAACATGAATTTGGATTTCTAAGTAGTACCGGAGCTCCTTCCCTAGGAATCCTTCAAAGAAAAAGGTAGCATTGGCCAAAGGCTAAACTGGAGAGAGGAAAACAATCAGGGAGGCCAGGTGGACTTAAGCTGCTGGGGTGCACTGTGTTTCCCCAGTCTGGCTCCATGGTTGACCTTCATCTCCAGGAGAGATGGGTTGGAGGACGGGGGGTGGCGCAATTTAAAACGATGATAAAATATTTTCAATAAGGTTTGCTGGAAGTTACGGGTTTTCTGTCTAACCTTTCTCCTTTTATAATGAGAGATGCTTGTGAGAAATACATGTTACAAGGACCCGAGTGAGTCACAGTATTATCCGGTCTTACAGGGAGGGCCAGAATGAGAGGAGCTCTAGGGCCCTCTCCAGCCAGATGCTTCTGTGATTGTGTCTGGCTTGATCCAAAGGGATGAACTGCTTTCAGAATAGAGAATGAGAAAGGATTAATGATATTGAATTGAATGAAAATATTATTAGTACTAACCCCTTTCATTTTTCTTTAGCTACTCTGCCTTTTCACTCTTTTAAGACACTGTGATATCACAAGGCTATCATGAGGTTAAAATAACCTCCCCCTTAGCGTTTCAAAATAGATAAGATGTGCATTATCCTTTCCATTTAATGGAAGAGGAAACTGAGGCCTGGAGAGGCCCAGGAGCTTGCCCAGAATCCAAATGGGAGACCTGTCCCTTCTCTTCCAGTTGATGCTTCTTATTCTGGATCTGTTGCCTCTCCCCATAAGGCACAGGCTTTTGATCAGAGTGCTTTTTTCCCAAAGCCCCATTGCATTGGACAGACACATTAAAAGCCTTCCCCGGTAGACAAATCCTGGGTAGCTTTCCATTAATAAAGCAAAAATACAAATTAAGCCGTCCTCTTGGTGATTCTGGAACACAACTCACCCCCTCCTCCCTCACCCCCCCCCAGGAATCCACAAACACATTTTTAAATAACAAAAGAAAATTGAGTACCTGATGCAGTTAGCAGTGGCCCCGTGGGGGCTGGGGAGACCAGCAAAAGAGTCTATTATTTTGCACCTGTCCTGCCCAATAGCTCATTGTGCAGCAGTATTTACTTAAAAAGCAGAGGAGGAAATCATTATTTGCTCTTAGTCCTGCAATTCCCACGGCTGTACTCTTTGGAGGAAGTGTTTTATTTTATTTCTTTTTTCCCCTTGTACCATTCCTGAGTTGCAAGAGGTAAAAGTAGCAGTGCCTGGTGCATACGATATGGAGAATCAGTGCAGAGGCCAGGATGGGAGCTTATCATACACCTGCACTGCTTCCTTTCATGTCTGGACAGCGATGAAGGGAAAAGAGTTCAAAGGAAGGGTCCTCTCTCTCTCCCCCCACTCCCCTCACTGCATACGAAAGCTACTTGTATTTTATACATGCATACTATATGTACAGGTATACGTTGAGGATAAAAACATATATACATTGTGTATATACATTGTGCACACATTATATATATGCTTGTGTATATTTGCAAATCTAAACATACATTTTTAATATATACACTTAAAGCACACACACACACACAAATTTGTTCCATTTCCCATCTCACAAATAGAAGCGCTAGTGGAACACTGAAAAACAAGACAAAAACACACAACCTGGAACAGAAAAAAGGAAAAACAAAGCCCCCATTTTAAGTGTTATAAGTAACTTCTAGTTACTAATGCCTCCGCTTCTAAATAGCATGTGTTTCTCCAGCTCGAAATTGGTAGCAATCAACTTTACAAGTGTTGGGGAAAGATTTACTTGCCCAGATGAAAGAAAATCATTTCCTCCTAAATGCCGGTGCCCACCACCAGAAAAGGCAGCCCTCCCCTGCCTGGCGGAGGGGCAGCATGCGGTGAAGGAGCTTGTTTTCTTGAAAAATATAGTCATTGGGCAGGAAAGACAAAAATATGACCAGGCTGGTAGAAATGCTATTGGTGGAGATAATAAGGTGTTGAGAACAGTTATTTAAAAGTGGAGAGAGTGCCGTCTAAAGCTGGGAGAGCAGGGTGGGAAGAGGGATAAATGGCCCTGGGGGAGAGAGAGGTCCAACAGGCCTGGTTGGTTGACCTGTCCTTAGCAATTCTTATGCCTTTTTCCTTCCCCCAGGATGTTAGTGCAGAAAGGAGCCAGCGAGATGATTTCACACCACCCCTTACCTCTTAATGCCCAGAATGGAGAGAAATCAACTTGCCCACGGCACAGAGTAGTTAGAGGTGGACCAGGCTTGCAAGTCCAAGACTTCCAGCTGCATGTGGTCTAATGTTCTTTACACAACACAAATGCTTTCAATATTTGTGTTCTGGGGGCTTGCAGAGAAGACAGAGATAAGCTAGGATCCCACTGAGAAGCTTGGGGTCCCAAACTGGCTTAATTCCAAGCAGCTCTGCTTGTGTTTGTTTTAAGTATCAGCCTTCTCTAAGACAGTCTTTGAGGAAGAGGTTCTGTGACTAGAAAGACATTTTCGTATGATCCACCTCTGGGCAGCTCTTTAGGTCAGCACATCTTTTTCCTGGGCTTCATCCTATTTTCTGTTTGTGGTTTTAGACTTAAACCCCTGACCTTGACTTATTTTTGTGTGTTAGATTGCCAGTTTACCAGATTTTGACCTTTCTGCAAGTTCTTGCTTTCCTGCCCTAACCCTCCATCTTCCCTTGGCCCTTTGGACATTGTGTTCACCACATGCCCCCACGGTGAGAGATAGTCCTCTAAACTTTTACTCTAGTTCACTTCCCCAAGTCACTAAGCTGTCTCAGACTGTCTCGAGTGACTGTCCCCTGCACTGGACTCAAATGGTCTCCTCTACCATTTATCTGCTGCTGAATCCCAAATTTGTTTCTCCCACAGAGATCCCCTATCGAAATTTCAGACTTCAATACATCTTGAATATCTTCACAAGAATACTCTCCATCACAACCTTTCTTATCAAACCTGTTTGCCATTCATGTAGCAGGACTAGCCCCTCGACCAGAGGCTGAGAGCATCAAAGATGCAACCTTCTCCCAAACTAGTCAACTGCCAAATCTTGTCGACTTCACTTTTTTCTCAATTCTGCCATTCCTTTTCCATTTCTACCATCACCACCTGGAGCAGACCCTCACCATTTCACGCCTGGCCCACCATAATAGCCTCCTTCCCTAATGTTCTGGGCTCTATTCTGTCTCACCCATACCTGTTCTCTGCACACATACAAGAATGAGTGACTTGAAAAGGAGATCAGTTCATGCCACTCCCCTGTGACCAGTCCGAGACCCTTACCATGGCCTGACAACCAAAGTGCTCCATGATCAAACCCCTGCCTACCTCTCCAGCCTCCTCTCTCACCCCACCCTACCTGGAATTTCCACTCCAGCAAATCAAACCACATGCAGATTCAGGCATCATGGTGCTTCTTCCTACCCAGACTTTGTTTCGGCTGTTCCTTCTTCCTGGCACATCCTTCCTACCACATTCTTTTCTTCTAGCTAACTTGAACTCTTCTTTTAAGTCTTTGCCATTAAGCCTTCACTGTCCCTCTGCCCCACACACAGATGCCCCTCCCTTCGGATCTCCTGGAAACCTGTGCCTGCCTATCTCTATTCATTCATCAGTCACTCATTCAATCAATATTTATCGATTACCTACTGTTTGCCAGACATACCCTGTCATTGGGGACACAGCAGTGACTACAACAAAGGGAAACCCCTGTCTCTTGGATATTAAATTCTACTGGGTGAGAAAGAAAGAAACAAATATGTAAGTGATATGTTTAGTACTTTAGAGTGCAGTAAGTACCACAGAGAAAAATAAAACAAGGAAGGAAAAAAAGAAGAGTAGTGAGCAAGGCTGCAATTTATATAAGGTAGCCAAGGAGAAGGTGACCTTTGAAAAGATCCAAGGTCTGAGAGGGAGTGAGCTGTGCAGATTTCTGGCTGAATTGCATTTCAGACAAAGGGTATAGAAAGTGCAAAGGTACTGAGGTGGACGTGTGCTTGGCATCTTTGAAAAATAGCAAAATGCCAATGTAGACGGAGAGAAACAAATAGGAGATGATATCAAAGAGGCAATTATGGCCCTGGAAGGGAAGATCATGTTTAGTCCTGGTCATTGTTGGTCACTGTAAAAACGATGACTTGCTCTGAATGAGATGGGAACAGTTGGTCTGATTTACATTTTAACCAGATTCCTCTGACTGTACTGTTGAAAACAGATCACAGGGCGGAAGGGCAAAACTGGGAGACAAATTAGGAGTCTATAGAAATAATTTAGGCAAGAAATTATGTTGGCTTGGATCAGGGATTTGCCAAGGGAATTGATGAGAAGCAATTATTATGGGTATATTTTGAGGTAGAAGTGAGAGGATTTCTTTACTTAATAAATTAATTGATTGATTATTGAATTAATCCCTATTATTTAAAAGTCAAAGCATCGTATTTAGAGTAGAAACAGGGATGGAGAAAGATCGAAGGCTAAGTCAGACACAGTTCACAGTTCCTTGCTATCTAAAACCTTAAAATCTAAGAGCGGCTAATAAGGCAAATACACATATATGTCACATGACACTAAACAAATAGTGGGGTAAGCCTCCTTATCATCAGGACACACTGGGTACTGTAACAAATGACCCCAGCACGAAGAAGTTACTTACTCAAATGTATTTCTTCCTCCCTTCACAGTCCAGTGTGGGTTGGCATGGGGCAGGGAGGTTGGTGCTGTCTTCAACAGGTCGATCAGAGCCCTAAGGTCCTCACATCCAGCAGAGGGGTCATCCCTTTCTGCAACCTCTGCTTACTTCACCATATTTTTTTCATATTTACAGAAAGTTTATTTTCTTTGAAAAATAACTGAAACATTGTAATTTATGGTGATTTTTAAAATGTTTATTGAGATACATTCAGACACCATACAGTCCATCCAAAGTATATAATCAATTGTTCACAGTGTCATCACATAGTTCTGCATTCATCACTATGATCACTTTTTAGAACATTTTCATTATTCCATAAAAAGGAATAAAAGGAAAAAAGGAAACCCCAAACATCCCATAGTCCTTACCCTCCTTATTGAGCATCAATATTTCACTCTACCCAAGTTTAAGATTTAACACATACTGTTAAATCTTAACTTACCTTAATTGGGTAGGTTAATTAAGACAGTGGGGTGCTGTCAGAGATTGATGTACAGATCAGTGGAAAAGAACAAAACATCCAGAAGTAGGTCCATGCAAACATGGGCAACTGATTTTTTTTTTTTTGGCAATAGTTATGCAATCATTATCAAAGACCTAGGCTACAGGATTACAATCTGACAACTTCAGGTATATTCTTATGGTTATTCTAAAACACTAGACACTAAAAAGAAGTATCTATATAGTGAGTCAGTAGTCACAGTCATTTATTAAATCCTAATTTCTCAGTTACACTTCCTCCCCCTCATTTGATCATTCTCTCAATTATCAGGGATATCTGAACCATGACCATTTTAACTTCTTCTTGAAGGAAAGGGGTGTTGACCTTATGGGCTAGAGGAATGAAACTGGTTGATGTTCTTGAAGAGACTGGGACCTCTGGGTTTCAGGGCTTATCTGGGATAGAAACAATCTGGAGCTCTTAGGTTTCTGAAAAAATAAACTTACTAAGAAAAACTTTATAAAGACTTAGATAGAGTGAAATCCCTAGGATTTTCAGGTATACTGTTGGTTGGACCTTGGCTTACCATGGTAGTTTGCAATATTTGGTGAAAGCTTGCATAGACTAACCTCCAGAATGACCTCTCAGCGCTATGTGAAATCTCGTAGCCACTGAAATTTTATTTTGTTCCATTACCTTTCCCTCATTTGGTAAAGAAGGCATTCTCAATCCCATGATGCCAAAGCCAGACTCATCCCTGGGAATCATGTCCCACACGGGGGAGAGGGTAGTGAATTTATTTGCATAGCTGACTTAGGGAGGAAGGCCACATCTGAACAACAAAAGAGGCTCTCTGAGGGTGACTCTTAAGCATAATTACAAGCAGACCTAGCTTTGTCATTGCAGAAATAAGTTTCAAAAGGAAAAACCTCAAGATTGAGAGCTTGGCTTATTAAATTGGGAGTATCTAACACTTGAGAAAATATCAGAAATTCCCCCAAGTAGAGAAGTTTAGTAGTTCCACGTTTTTCCCAGTCCTTCAGTCCTTGAATGATACTTTGCAAATACTTTTTTATTTTCTCACCAAAATACTCTGGAATGTATCTGGCTAGTACATTAACCTGTGCTGAATAGTAAGGTCTCGTTTTCTATTATAAGTTCCATGTAATTAGGTTGTTTAAATAAATTGACCAGACAGGATAAATTAGATAGTGTGCTACAGAAAATTTAAATTTTGAACCAAATAAATATTTTTCTTTGGTCTCACACAGAAGTTGAAGTTTTAAAATGCAGACAATATCATCCTTTACCCTGTATTCTGATTTACCTTATTTCTAACCAGGTCCATTTCATTCATATCTCTAATTGAAGTTTGCTCTCTTTTTCAGCTTCTTCAACAGTTGCTGTATTGAGTAATGGTGATTTTTAGAGCTGCAGAACTCTAATTCAGATGTCACACAGTATCCAAAGTTCTAGGGAACTACCAGATTATACACAAAGAGCACAGCATCTCAGAATTTTTAAGTAACAGTTAAAATTCAGGAATAGATGTGATTGCTGTAAGCACTTACAATCTAGGAACCTTTAAAATGAGCCTTATTTTAACATTCTGTACACCTTAATCAGAGATTGCCCAATCTCCGCCCACTTTTTATCCTCTGATAATCTAAGCTCTCAAATTTAATTCTCAGAGATTGCTCATTATATTTAGTTTATATTAGTGAGACATACGTTATTTGTCCTTTTGTTTCTGGTTTATTTGACTCAACATAATGTCCTCAAGGTTCATACACCTAGTTGCATGCCACATGATTTCATTCCTTCCTGCAGCCACTTAATATTCCATTGTTTGTATATAACATAGTTTGCCCTTCTGTACCTTTAAAAAGGCCACCTCCATCCATTGTAAATCATGAATAATGCTTCCATAAACACCAGTGTGCAAATGCCTATTCACATCCCAACTTTCAGTTCTTCCAAGTCATTATCTAATAACAGGGTTTCAGGATCATATGGCAACCCTATACTTAGTCTCCTGCGGAACCACCACACTTTCCTCCAGAGGGGCTGTACCATTCCACTTCCCTATCAACAGTGACTAGGTATACCTCTCTCTCCACATCTTCTCCAGCACTTGTATCCTTCTGTTTATTCTTTAAACAGTTTTTTTCACACATCATAAAATCCACTCTAAGTAAACGATCAATAGTTCCCAATATAATCACACGGTTATGCGTTCACCACCACAATCTATATGAGAACATTTCTATTTTTTTCAGCACAAAACGTAGGAAAAGAGAAAAAAAAAAAGGAAAAACAACAGCAAGAATCCCGTACCCCATCCTTATATCACCCTCTTATTCTCCGTAGACCCTAGTTTGCATTATTTGTAATTTTTCCATGTACCATCTTTTTTTTTTTTGCATGGGCAGGCACTGGGAATAGAACTTGGGTCTCCTGCATGGCAGGCAAGAACCCTGTCTGCTGAGCTACCATGACCCATCCACCATCCCATTTTTAACACCTTGCAGTGGTAACATTCAATTGTTCTCCTTCAAGTGAAAACTTTCTTATATTTGTGCATTTAATCACCATCACTGTCCACTCTAGGTTTCACAATGTTATAGAGTCCCTGTTTTTATCCTCTATTTTTCTTTCTGATGTCCATAGCCTTCCTCTTTTAACCATACTCACACTAGGCTTTGTTCATTATAATTATTGTGTTACCATCACACAGTTTTGTGCTATCCATTTCTGGATCTTTACAATCAATCCTGTTGAATGTTCTGTACTCCTTCAGCATCAAGTGCCCCATCTCTACCTTCTTCCTATCTCATGATAACCTATGTTCTCAATTTCAACTCTCAGTTGTCTTATTATAGTTAGTTCATAATAGTGAGGCCATAGAACTTTTCCATTTGTTTCTGGCTTATTTCGCTCAACATAAGGTCCTCAAAGTTCATCCATGTTGTTGCATGCATTATGACTTTATTCTGTCTTATAGCTGCATAATATTCCATTGCACATATATACCACAGTTTATTTATTCACTCTTCTACTGATGGGCATTTGAGCTATTTTCATCTCTGGGAAGTCATGAATAATACTTCTATAAATATCAATGTACAATTGTTATTACTTTCCCTGCTTTCAGTTCCTCCAAGTACATACTTAGAAATTGGATTGCTGAATCATTTCTCAGTTTTATACTTAGCCCCCTGAGGAACTGCCAAACTGCCTTCCAGAGTAGTTGCACCATTCTACGTTCTAACCAATGGTGAATGAGAGTGCCTATTTCTCCACATTCTCTCCAGCACTTGTAGTTTTGTCTTTTGCTTTTATTTTTTAATAATGGCCATTCTAATAGGGGTGAGATAATATCTCATTGTGGTTAATGATATGCATTTCCCTAGTAGCCAGTTAAGTTGAGCATCTTTTCATATGCATTTTAGCCATTAATATTGCCTCTTTGGAAAATGTCTATCCATGTCTTTTGCTCATTTTTTGAGTTGTTTGTCTTTTTGTTTTGAGTTGTAGGATCTTTTTATATATTTTGGATAGTAAACCCTTATGTGATATATACTTTCAAATATTGTCTTAATTGCATAGTCTGCCTTTTTATTTTCCTGACAAAGTCCTTTGACATGCAAAAGTATTACATTTTGAAGAGATAACATTTATCTATTTCTTTTTTCATTGCTTGTGCTTTGGGTGTAAGGTCTAGGAATCATCTCTTATCATAGGATCTTTAAGATAGTTCCCTACATTTTCTTATAACATTTTTCTTCTAAAAATTTAGCTCTAATATTTAGGTCTTTGATCCATTTTAAGTTAATATTTGTATAAGTTGTGAGAAAGGGGTCTTCTTTCATTCTTTTATATATGATTACCCAGTTCTCCAAGCACTATTTGTTGAAGAGACTGCTCTATCCCAGCTGAGTCAACTTGACCACCTTACCAAAGATCAATTATCTGTAGATGAGAGGGTCCACTTCTGAACATTTAGTTCTGTTCCATTGTTCAGTATATCTATCTTTATGCCAGTACCATTCTGTTTTGAACACTGTATCTTCTCAATGTGCTTTAAAGTCAGATAGTGTGAGACATCTCACTTCATTCCTCTTTCTCAAGATATTTTTTTAGCCATTCAGGGCCCCCTGGCATTCCAAATAAATTTGATTATTGGTTTTTCTATATCTCCAAAGTAAGTTGTTGGGCTTTTAGTTGATGTTGCTTTGAATCTATAAATCAATTTGGGGAGAATTGACATCTTAATTATATTTAGTCTTCCAATCCATGAATATGGTATGTCCTTCCATTTATTTAGATCTTCTTTGATGCCTTTTTATAATTTCTTATAATTTTCTGTGTATAAGGCTTTGGTTAAATTTATTCCTAAATATTTGGTTACTATTGTAAATAGAATTTTTTCTTGATTTCCTCCTCAGATTGCTCATTAGTAGTGTGTAAAAACACTACTGATATTGGGTGTTGATCTTGTACCCTTCCACTTTGCTGTAATCATTTATTAGCTCTAGCAGCTTTGCTGTAGAATTTTCAGGATTTTCTACACATAATATCATTTTGTCTACAGTGAGAGTTTTACTTCTTCCTTTCTAATTTGAGTGCCTTTTATTTTTTTTGTCTTGTCTAATTGCTCTGGCTAGAACTTCCAGCACAATGCTGAATAACAATGGTGACAGTGGGCATCCTTGTCTTGCTCCTGATCTTAGGGGGGAAGCTTTCCGACTTTTCCCATTGAGTATGATAATAGCTGTGGGTTTTTCACATATTCCCTTCATCATGTTGAGGAAGTTTCCTTCTATTCCTATCCTTTGAAGTGTCTTCATCAAAAAAAGATGTTGAATTTTTCAAATGCCTTTTCTGCATGAATTGAAATAATCATGTGGTTTTTCCACTTTGATTTTTTTGATGTGGCTTATTATGTTGATTGATTTTCTATGTTGAACTAGCCCTGCTTTCCTGGAATAAATCCCATTTGTCATAATGTATAATTCTTTTAATGTGCTGCTGGATCTGATTTGCTAGTATTTTTTTTTTTTAAGAATTTTTGCATCTATATTCATTAAAGAGATTGGTCTGTAATTTTCTTTTCTTGTAGTATTTTTTCCTGGTTTAAAGGTATTAGGGTGATGGTGGCTTTATAGAATGAGTTAGGTAGCTTTACCTCCTCTTCAAATTTTTTTGAAGCATTTGAGCAGGATTGGTACTAATTCTTTCTTAATTGCTTAGTAGAATTCACATGTGAAGCCATCTGGTCCTGGACTTTTCTTTGTTGGGAAATTTTTGATGACTGAGCCAATCTCTTTACTTGTGATTGGTTTGTTGAGGTCATCTATTTTTCTCAAGTCAATGTTGGTTGTACAAACTTTTTTAGGAAGTTGTCCATTTTGTCTGTTTATTAGCATATAGTTGTTTATAGTATGCTCTCATTATCTCCTTTATTTCTGTGGAGTCAGTAGTTATGTTTCCTCTCCCATTTCTGATTTTATTTAAGTCCTCTCTCTCTCTCTCTCTCTCTTTCTCTCTCTCTCTTATTCTCACTCTTGCTCTCTCACTCTCTCGCACTCTCTCTCATCAGCCTAGCTAAGGGTCAATTGATTTTATTGATTGTCTCAAAGAACCAATTTCTGGTTTTGTTGTTTCTCTCTATTGTTTACATGTTCTTAATTTCAGATATTTCAACTCTAATCTTTGTTATTTCTTTCCTTCTGTTTGCTTTGGGGTTAGTTTGCTGTTCTTTCTCTAGTTCCTCCAGGTGAGCAGTTAAGTCTTTGATGTTTGCTCTTTCTTTTTTTTTTAATTTTTTAAAAAATTTATTTAATGTAATTTTCTTTAGAGAAATATCTATTTTTGAAATTTCTAATTTAAAAATATTTGATAAATCAGGGAAGCATTTTTTTCCAAGTAGGCAAGCAGAAAATTTATTAATCACACATATAGAAGGGCATGCGGGCACTCTCGCAAGAAAAGAGGTAAGAAGTGAGAGGCCCTAGCACTATGGAGCCATCTGCTTTCTTTTAAAAAAAATTTTTGTTGTATAATATAGCATATGTACAAAGCCAATAAAGAAAAAAGCAATGATTTTCAAAGCACTCTTTAACAAGTAGTTACAGAACAGATCCCAGATTTTCTCAGGGGCTACCATTATGTCCTCTAAGATTTTCCTTCTAGTGCTCTAGAACACTGGAAGCTAGAAAGAATACATATATATTTAATCATCACAATCGACTTCTTTGTTATTTTTTTTGTGAAAAATAACATATATACAAAAACCAGTAAATTTCTAAGCACATCACAAAAATTAGCTGTAGAAAAGATTTCAGAGTTTGGCATGGGTTACAATTCCACACTTTTAGATTTTTCATCTAGCTGCTCTAAGATACTGGAAACTAAAAGAAATAGCAATATAATGATTCAGTACTTACACCCACCTGCTAAACCCTACTTTCTCTGTATAACTCCACCATCATCTCTGATATTTCTCCAACTCTTTAAGGGTATTTGGGCCAAGGCCATTCTAACATTTTCATGTTGGAAGATGCTATTGATAATATGGGGTAGGGGGATGGAACTAGTTGATGTTTTTGGGAGGCTGGCCCCTCTGCATTTCAGGACTTATCTGGTCCAAGGACCCATCTGGAGAATGTAGGTTTCTGGAAAGATGTTCTAGTGCATGAAACATTTGCACAATCTTATATAACACCCTAGGTATTATTTATGTTGGCAAGCATGGTTTTGGTTGGGGTTTGGCAAGTTATGGTAGGTAGCGATGAGTAACTGAAGCTTGCATAAGAATGACCTCCAGAGTAGCCTCTCAACTTTATTTGAACTCTCTCAGCCACTGATACCTTATTTGTTACACTTCTTTTACCTCTTTTGGTCAGGATGGCATTATTGATCCCACAATGCCAGGGCCAGACTCACCCCTGGGAGTCATCTCCCAGCCACCAGGGAGACTTTCACCCCTGGATGTCATGTTCCACATGGGGGGATGGGAGGAGGGTAATGACTTCACTTGCAGAGTTGGGCTTAGAGAGAGTGAGGCCACATCTGAGCAACAAAAGAGGTCCTCCTTAAATAGCTTGTAGGCATACATAAAGGTAGGCTAAGTTTTTCCACCACATACGTAAGTTTTACAAGAGTAAACTCAAGATCAAGGGCTTGGCCTAATGATTTGGGTATTCCTAATGTTTGACACAGCATGAGGGGTTTCCCTGGTGATGAAGCTTAATAGTTCCATACTTTTTCTCACTCCCTCAAGGAACTTTGTCAATATTTTTTGATTATCTGCTTAATATATCCTGAGATATATCTAGGCATTGCATTGAGCAATACAGGATTAAAGGCCCTCATTCTTATTCTAGGCTTCCTGTATTTAGATTGTTGATCTATCCAGACAGTCTGAGGTAGATTGTGTGCTACAGAAAATTTAGGGTTTGGATAAAATAAACCTTTCTTCCTTTGCTCTCATAGAGTAGATAAGGTTCTATAATACAGACAATGTCTTCCATACCCCTGGGTTCTGAATTACCTTAATCCTGACATGACTGGCTTCATTCTTACCTCTAAATACCAGGTTATACATATATAAAGCAACCTCTCAAAATCCAGAAAGAATAATTACCATTCCAGACTAAATGTGACTGTACAAGAGCTTACAATCTAGGCCCCTGTCTTCTTATAAGTATTTTCTAAATGAGACCATACAATAATTGCTCTTTTGTTACTGGCATATTATGCTTCACCAAACGTCTCAGAGGTTCTTTCACAATGTTGCATGCCTTACAACTATGCTCCTTTTTTGTAGCCGCACAATATTTGATCATATGCATACACCATTGTTTGCCAATCTATTTCCCAGTCTCCTTCAGCCACCTCCATTCATTAGGCATCGTGTATAAAGTCCAAAGTCAACAGTCCATCAACACTCTTAATTTTAGATATTTTTATGTTCCCAAGAGAATAATAACCCATAAACACACCCTCACCAAATAGAAAATCCAAATCTCCTCTCAACTCTTGTCCCTCCCCCCATTATTTACTCCTGGTACTGCTGTGGTACTGTTGGTGTTTTCCTGTTAAACATAGTCCATAGCATACAATAGCAGTTTTCCCCCATACCCTGAACTTATACACTCTTTGTACAAGATTCCTACCTTTGATGTAATTCATACAAGAACTTATTTCTATTTCTAGTGTTAATCAGAGGGACACATGGGTCTATACAACCCCTTTCAATCACGTTCACCTTCAAAATGGTAATATTACTTATAGACCCACTAGTGAACTGCCTTCACCTATTACTAGGTCTTGAAGATGTTCCCTTACATTTTCTTCTAGGAGCTGTACAGTACTAGCTCTTATACTTAGGTGTCTGATTCACTTTGAGTTAATTTTTGTATAGGGTATAAGGTAAGGTCCCACTTTCATTCTTTTCATTATTGACATCCGGTTCTCCCATGTCTACATATTGAAAGGACTATTTTGTCCCAGTTCAGTGGATTTGGGAGCCTTGTTGAAGATCAGTTGACCTAGATTTAGTGGTCTATTTCTGTGCTCTCGATTCAATTCCATTGGTTAATACTTCTATCTTTGTGCCAGTATCATGTTGTTTTGACCACTGTGGCTTTATAATAAGTTTCAAAATCAGGAAATGTTAATCTTTCCACTTCATTCTTCTTTTCTAGGATGTGTTTTTAGCTATTCAGGTCTCCTTGCCTTCCAGATGAATTTAGTAAACAGCTTTTCCAAGTCTTCAAAGTAGCTTGTCGGAATTTTGATTGAAACTCTGTCAAATCTGTAGACAAATTTGGGTAGAATTGTCATCTTAACTATATTTAACCTTCCTATCCAGCTGTCTTTCCATCTGTTTAGAAAGGGAATGTCTTTCTACCTGTTTAGATCTTCTTTGATTTCTTTTAGCAATGTTATGTAGTTTCTATGTACCAGTCCTTTACATCCCTACTTAAGTTCATTCCTAGGTACTTGATTCTTTTGATTACTATTTTGAATGAATGTTTTCCTCAATTGACTCCACAGTTAGGTCATTGTTTCTGCATAGAAACATTACTGATTTTTGCACATTAATTATATATCCTTCCACCTTGCTGAATTTGTTTATTAGCTCAAGTAACTTTGTTGTAGATGTCTCAGGATTTTCCAAGTTGCATTAGTTAGGGTTCTCTAGAGAAACAGAATCAACAGGAAATATTCATAAATATAAAGTTTATAAAGGTGTCTCATGTAACCGTGTGAACATAGGGTACAAAATCTGTAGGGCAGGCTGTGAAACTGACGATTCCGATGGAGGGTCTGGACAAACTCCACAGGAGGGGTTCACCGACCAAAACAGGAAGAGAGCCTGTCTCTTTTGAATCCTCCTTAAAAGGCTTCCAGTGATTAGATTTAGCATCACTCATTAAATTCCTCTTGGCTGATTACAAATGGAATCAGCTGTGGATATAGCCAATGTGATCATGGTTTAATTCTATGAAATGTCCTCATAGCAAAAGACAGGCCAACACTTGCCCAACCAGACAAACAGGTACCACGACCTGGCCAAGTTCACACATGAACCTGACCATGACACTCAACCCCTTGTCAACTTGGCAGCCATACTCATCACCTTGAACCATACCTAATTTCTAAACAGAAAACAATGAAAGACACATTTTTTTTTCTCACCAAACAATACTCAACTGTCCTGCATATAACCGGAAGCACATTAAATCTCTCCAGAATAGGGTGCAAGTCCTTGGGCAATATTCATTCTTAAAATTGATATCTTACAACTTAAATAATATAACATGTACAAAACAACATTACAGTCCTCGTTTCTGTAATTGATCATGTGGTTGTAGTTCATATTTATCACTACCTTCTTCCACTACCCATTCCATGTTCCCTTTACCCTCAGCAAGCACTTCAGCTGGCCATGGTTCTTTGCCTGGTGGGGTGACCCAAACCTTTATTCCTGAAGTTTCAGAGCCATTGGTAGCCTTGCCTGGATTGGGTTGTTGCAGTTTTCCATTGATTTTAATCACAGGGCATGGTAGTACTAAAGGATGCCCTAAGGGATCTTCTATATTCCAGGAAAACTCTTCTTTACCTCCATTGTGTAGTTGCAGTCCTATTTCCCCCTGATAGTCAGGGTCAATCACCCCAGCCAGTAATGTAATCCCCTTCTTGGCTTGTTGATCCAGGGGCATGAGTAGCCCGAAGTGACCAGTGGCAGTCTTAGATTCCAGTTCAATGGAATCATTGTTGTTTCTCCTGGTGGAAGCACTCCCTATTTTGGAACTAAAACCTGTAGACAGCAGAGCTCAGGGTCACGGGGACAAGAAGCAAAAATTATCCTAGTGGATCACTAGGGGTAATAGTGAGTGGTGCCACTCCCATTTCCACCCCTTGGTTCCTGGACCCATGGATCCTGGCTATGGGAGAAATAGCACCATACAGCACACACTGATTCAGAGCATACACAGCTTCCTGGAAAACATTACCCCAGCCCTTCAAAGTATTGCCACCTAGTTGACACAATAATTGAGTTTTCAAAATTCCATTCCACAATTTTAGCAATCCAGCTGCTTCTGGATGATGCGGAACATGGCAAGACCAGAGAATTCCATGAGCATGTGCCCATTCCTGCACTTATTTGTTGTGAAGTGTGTTCCTTAATCAGAAGCAATGCTGTGTAGAATACCATGATGATGGATAAGGCATTCTGGAAGCCCATGGATGGTAGTTTTGGCAGAAGCATTGTGTGCAGGGAAAGCAAATCTATATCCAGAGTATGTGCCTATTCCAGTTAGAACAAATTGCTACCCCTTCCATGAAGGGAGTGATCCAATGTAATCAACTTGTCACCATGTAACCAGCTGGTCACCTTGGGGAATGGTACCTTAATAGGGGCTGAGTATGGGTCTTTGCTACTGGCAGATTAGACATGCAACAGTGGCTGTAGCCAGGTCAGCCTTGGTGAGTGGAAGTCCATGTTGCTGAGCCCATGCGTAACCTCCATCCCTACCACCATGGCCACTTTGTTCATGAGCCCATTAGCAATGACAAGAGTTTCTGGAGAAAGAGGCTGACTAGTATCCACAGAATGGGTCATCTTATCCACTTGATTATTAAAACCTTCCTCTGTTGAAGTCACCCTCTGGTGTGCATTCATATGGGACACAAATATCTTCATGTTTTTAACCCATTCAGAAAGATCTATCTACATACCTCTTCCCCAGACCTCTTTGTCACCAATTTTCCAATTATGGTCTTTCCAAGTCCCTGACAATCCAGCCAAACCATTAGCAACAACCCATGAATCAGTATACAGATGCACCTCTGGCCAGTTCTCTTTCAAAGCAAAATGAACAACCAGATGAACTGCTCAAAGTTCTGCCCATTGGGAGGATTTCCCTTACCACTGTCCTTCAAGGACACCCCAGAAAACAGTTGGAGTGCTGCAGATGTCTACTTTCAGGTAGTGCCTGCATATTATGCTGAACCATCTGTAAACCAGGCCCGAGTTTTCTCTTCCTCAATCAATTCACTGTTAGGAGCTCCCCAAGAGGCCACAGCTCTGGTCTGGAAAAGAGAAGGTAATGTGGCAGGATTGGAGACCATGGGCATTTGGATCACTTCCTCATGTAACTTACTTGTGCCTTCAGTACCTGCTCTGGCCCTATCTCGTATATACCATTTCCATTTTATGATGGAGTATTGCTGCATATGCCCAACTTTACGACATGGTGGATCAGACAACACCCAGCTCATGATAGGTAACTCAGGTCTCACTGTAACTTGGTGGACCAAGGTTAATCATTCGGTCTCTACCAAGGCCCAGTAGCAAGCCAAAAACTGTTTCTCAAAAGGAGAGTACTTATCTGCAGCAGATGGTAAGGCTTTGCTCCAAAAAGTTCTGCATTGTGATTCTCCTATAGGGGCCTGCCAAAGGCTCCAAACAGCATCTCTATTTGCTACTGACACTTCCAACACCATTGGATCTGCTGGATCATATGGCCCAAGTGACAGAGCAGCTTGTACAGCAGCCTGGACCTGTCACAGAGCCTCCTCTTGTTCAGGTCCCCACTCAAAATTAGCAGCTTTTCTGGTCACTCGATAAATGGGCTGGAGTAGCACACCCAAATAAGGAATATGTTGTCACCAGAATTCAAAAAGACCAACTAGGCATTGTGCCTCTTTTTTGGTCATAGGAGGGGCCAGATGCAACAACCTATCCTTCACCTTAGAAGGGATACTTTGACATGCCCCACACCACTGGACACCTAGAAATTTCACTGAGGTGGAAGTTTCTTGCATTTTTGTTGGATTTATCTCCCATCCTCTGACATGCAAATGCCTTACCAATAAGTCTAGAGTAATTGCTACTTCTTGCTTACTAGGTCCAATCAACATGATATTATCAATATAATGGACCAGTGTGATGTCTTGTGGGAGGGAGAAATGATCAAGGTCCTTGCAGACAAGATTATAACATAGGGCTGGGGAGTTGATATACCCCTGATGTAGGACAGTGATAGTATATTGCTGACCTTGCCAGCTGAAAGTAAACTGTTTCTGGTGGTCCTTACTAACAGGTATTGAGAAAAAAGCATTTGCCAGATCAATAGCTACATACCAGGTACCAGGGGATGTGTTGATTTGCTCAAGCAATGATGCCATATCTGGAACAGCAGCTGCAATTGGAGTTACTACCTTGTTGAGCTTATGATAATCCACTGTTATCCTCCAAGACCCATCTGTTTTCTGCACAGGCCAAATAGGAGAGTTGAATGGCGATGTGGTGGGTATCACCACCCCTGCCTCCCTCAAGTCCTTAAGAGTGGCAGTAATCTCTGCAATCCCTCCAGGAATCTGGTATTGCTTCTGATTTACTATTTTGCTTGGTAGGGGCAGTTCTAGTGGCTTCTACTTGGCCTTTCCCACCATAATAGCTCTCACTGCATGAGTTAGAGAGCCAATTTGGGGATTCTGCCAGTTGCTTCAGTACGTCTATTCCAATTATACATTCTGGAACTGGGGAAATAACTACAGAATGAGTTCCGGGCCCATTGGACCCACTATGAGATGGACCTGAGCTAAAATTCCATCAATCACCTGACCTCCATAAGCCCCCATTCTGACTCATGGACCAGAATGACGTTTTGGGCCCCCCTGGAATTAATGTCACTTCTGAATCAGTTTCCAATAATCCGTGAAATATCTGATCATTTCCTTTTCCCAATGCACAGTTACCCTGGTAAAAGGCCATCAGTCTCCTTGGGGAAGGCTTAGAGGAAGATTAACAGTATAGATTTGTGGCAGTGTAATAAGGTTCTCCCTCAAATGGACCTGGCCTCCCCTTCATCCAAGGGGCTCTGGGTCTGTAAACTGTCTCAAGTCTGGAAATTGATTAAGGGACCATGAGTCTGTCTTTTTGTAATTCAAGTCAGACTTCTGTTCACTTGACCTAGAACTCTTTTGTTTATACAGTTCCAACAAGAATTTAGTAGACTGCCATCTACTGTATTTCTAGGTACCCTGATTTACTAGCCAATGCCACGAATCTCTGCAAGTCAGGTTACTTTGACTCCTGCTTTGAGTTTGCTGTCTATTATAATAGCCACATCCACTCTGTCTTTGGCCATTAAGTGCTGCCACTTGGCTTCTGCCAACTCGAAATCTGGTCATCCCCATTGTGTTTAAGGATTCCAGCTCAGTGACTGCAGTTCCCACAGTAATATCTGACCTACAGAGAAGTGCAACTACAGAGCTCTTCAGGGATGATGGTGCTAGTCTCACAAATTTATATCTCACTGTTCTGGTAAAAGGGGCATCCTTCCGACATTCCTAGAGTATAAGAGCAGGCTTTGCATGATAAATCCACTCTAACATTCCAATCTCTTTAAGCCTCTGGATTCCCTCATCTACATTGTACCAGGGCAGTTCTGGCATTTCAACCTCAGGTAATGTTGGCCAACTTTTGATCCATGTTTCAGCCAACCATCCAAACAAACTGTTAATGCCTTTTCTAACCCCTTGAGCTATAATATTGAATGCAGATTCTCTGCTTAGTGGGCCCATATCAATAAATTCAACCTGATCCAGCCTTATATTCCTCCTACCATTATCCCACATCCTTAAAATCCATTGCTACACATATTCCCCTGATTTTTGTCTATATAAATTGGAAAACTCACACAGTTCTTTTGGAGTATAACATACCTCCTTATATGTGATACTTCGCACTTCACCTTTATGGACCTGTTGGGACTTTAGTCTAGTTATAGATCTGGAAGAAATGAGGGATGGTGGGGGTGGGTCATGAAAAGAATTAGAAGCATCTTCCATGCCATTTGCTTCAGGGTAAATCTACCATCTTATCCTTTGGATTTTATTTGTCAGATCTATGTATTCTTTTCTTCTTCTCTCTTTATCCTTTAAGTTACCGCTACTGGTACTCCTCAATTCTGGGCCTCCCTCCAAACCTCTCTCTCTTGTCTTCTTTTCAGTGGGCAGAATTCCCTTTAGTATTTCCCATAGGGTCAGTTTCTTGCTGAAAAATTCTTTCAGCGTTTGTTTGTCTGTGAAAATTTTAATCTCTCCCTCAGTTTTGAAGGACAATTTGGCTGGGTACAGAATTCTTGGCTTGAAGTCTTTCTCTTTCAGGACCTTAAATATATCAGACCACTCTCTTCTTGCCTCCATAATGCCAGCTGAGTAGTCTGAACTCAGTCTTATGTGGCTTCCCTCATATGTAGAAGATTGTTTTATTCTTGCTGCTTTCAGGATTTTCTGCTTCTCTTCAACAATTGACAGACTGACTAGTATATGTCTTGGGGAAGGCCTATTTGGATTTATTCTACTTGGAGTTCATTAGGCTTCTTTGATTAGCATGTTTATGTTCTTTATAAGGTGAAGATTATCCTCCACTAATCTTCCTAGCCCTTTACTCTTCTCTTCTTCAGGGACACCAATTATTCTTATATTTGAGCACTTCATTTTGTCCATCTCTTTCTTCCTTAAGAGCCAACTCAATCTTTTTTTTTTTTTACCATTTTCTCTTCTGTGTGTTCAAAATCATTTGCCTTGTCCTCTAGTTCACTTATTCTTTCTTCTGCCTCTTCAAATCTGCTGTTGTATATCTCTAGTATATTTTTTATTTGGTCTACAGCATTTTTAACCTCTGTGATATCTTCTATTTTTCTATTATTGTTTCAAATTCCTCTTTATGCTCTTCTATTGTCTTGTCGATCTCTTTTATGTCGCTAGCATCCCACTGATTTTTAATAGAGTTGTATGAACATCCTTGATTAGTTGTTCCAAAGTCTGTGTCTCCTCTGGTGTTTTAATTTGGTCATTAGTTTAGGCAATATCTGACTGCATCTTAGTATGCTTAGTGATCTTCTGTTGCCTTTGAGGCATGTAAATATCTTGAAAATGTTATTTTGGAGTTCATTTCCTTCAGTAGTCTAAAGCTTAGTATTTGCAGGATAGGTGAGGAACAGGATGTGAGGGGTTGGGCAGGGCACAACAGTGAGGTGATGGGTTGCATCACAGGTATAGACACAGGTTGGGATGCTATGATGGTACCTGTGAGCATCAGATGTGGGCTGCAGGGTTGTGGAAGTGCATTGTAGGCACTGTGGGGGTGGAGCACAGTTCAGGCAGGCCTTGTAGTGCAGGATCAGGTGCAGTATGGGGGACCCAGAGGGAGAGCATGGCAAGAGGCAGATGGCAGGGTCTGTGCAGGTGCACAGGGGCTGATCCACAGGCAGAAGGTGGGTGGGCACGTGGAGTGTGGGGGTTATGGGTATCTGGGTGTAGGGTAGGTGGCAAAGAGGTTAGGGCACAGGGAAGGCAGGGCTCAGGTGTGTGCTTGCACAGGGGAAGGGGCCCAGGAGGCCCTGGAGGCAGATGTGGAAATGTGTAGGGATGGGGCACAGGTCACCAGGGTTGCTGGACATGGGTCAGTGGTGGATGATGTCAAGTGGGCAGGACCCCAGTGCAGGTACATAGGTACAGGGGATTGGAGCAGCGGTTCACATGTGTGCAGGGCAAGGGTTATGTAACACAGATGTGCATGTGAGCACCTGCCAGGTGTTGAAGCAGGGTGCTTGTGCCAAAGGGTGGGGCAAGGGTGCACATGTGTGGGGCAGGGAGTTGGAGCGCAGGGGTCAAGAGAGTGGAGCACGAATGCATGGGAACCTAGTGGGGAGGGTGTAGGTTGAGATTCTTAAGGGGTGGAGGGAGTGTGGGTGGGAGGGTTAGCAGGTTGGCTTACTTCTTAGTCTCCATCTCCCTATTGGTGCACTCCTGAGGACTTCAGGCTTCCATTTAGAAAGGGGTGCTTTATGCTGTTTGCATTAGCTGGATGATCTCCAGTCCTCTGCATCTCAGTTCTTCAGGTTTTGCAACCAAGACCTCCCTATGGGGTGTAGAAGACACTCCTAGGTCACTTACGCCCTAGGTGAATTTGACCTATTCTATTCCACCATCTTCCCGGAACCTTCTTTTTAAATACAGGCATGTAGACTAATAAATTTCCCTCTTAGCACCTTCTTCACTGCATCCCATAAGTCTTGATATGCTGTGTTTTCATCTTCATCTGCTTTGAGATATTTACTGATTTATCTTTTAATTTCTTCCTTGACCCACTGATTGTTTAAGAGTGTGCTGTTTAGCCTCCATGTATTTGTTTTCTGGCTTTCCGCATGTTCTTGATTTCCAACTTCTTTCCATTATGATCTGAGAAAGTTTTTTTTATATAATTTCACTTTTTAAAAAAATTTATTGAGACTTCTGACCAGCATGTGTTCAATCCTGGAGAATGACCCATGAGCACTTGAGAAAAATTTATACCCTGCTGTTGTAGAGCATAATTTTCTATAAATATCTGCTAAGTATACTTCATTTATCATACTATTCAACATCACTGTTTCCTTATTGATCTTTTGCTATATGTTCTACCTATTGATGAAACACTGAAGTTTACAATATTATTTTAGAGGTGTCTACTTTTCCCTTCAGTGTTGTCAGCATGTGCCTCAGGTACTGTGGGGCACTCTGGCTTGGTACATAAATATTTATGATTGTTATGGTTTCTTGATGGATTGCCCCTTTTATTAATGCATAGTATCCTTCTTTGTCTGTATTAATTGTTTTACATTTGAAGTCTAATTTGTCTGATATTAGTATACCTATCCCTGCTTTTTTCCAGATGTTGTTTGCATCAAATATCTTTTTCCAGCCTTTCACTTTCAACCTATTTTTGTCCTTTGATCTAAAGTGAGTCTGTAATAGACAGCACATAGATGGATCCTGTTTTTTAATCCATTCTGCCAGCCTATGTCTTTTGATGGGGAGTTTAATCCATTAACATTTAATGCTATTACTATAAAGGCAGTACTTTCTTTAACCATTGTGTCTTGGATTTTATATACCATATCTTATTTTTATCTCTTTTGCCTATTAGTTACCCTTACTACTAATCTTCTTTTCTATACCTTTTTTCCAAACCTCTCTCTCCTGTCTTTTCTGCCTGTAGTGCTCCATTTATTATTTCTTGTAGAGCAGTATTTTCGGTTCACAAACTCTCTCAGTGTCTGTTTATTTGAAAATATTTTAAACTCCCTCTTTTTTGAAGGACAGTTTTTGCCAGATGTAGAATTCTTGGTTGGCAGTTTTTCTCTTTCAGTATCTTAAATATATTATACCACTACTTTCTCACCTCTATGGTTTCTGTAGAGAGATTTACATTAGTCTTATCAAGTTTCCCTTGTATGTAATGGATTGATTTTCTCTTGCTGCTTTCAGAATTCTCTCTTTGTCTTTGTCATATGACAATCTAATTAGTAAATGTCTTGGAGTAGGGCAATTTGGGTCTATTTTGTTTGGGATACATTGCATTTCTTGGATGTGTAATTTTATGTCTTTCATAAGAGTTGGGAAATTTTCAGTGATTATTTCCTCCATATTCTTTTGGCCCTTTTCCTTTCTCTTTTCCTGCTGGGACACCTATAACATTTATATTTATGTGCTTCATGTTGTCATTCAGTTCCCTGAGACCCTCCACATATTTTTCCAATTTTTTTCTATCTCTTTTTTTGTGTGTAGGAGTTCAGATGTCCTGCCTTCTAGTTCATTAATCTTTTCCTCTACCCCTTCATATCTGCTGTTGTATGTCTCCATTGTGTTTTTCACCTGTTCTATTGTGATTTTCATTCCCATAAGTTTTGTCATTTGTTTTTCAAGCCTTCAAGTCTTCTGAATGGACACTCTGTGTCTTTATATCCTTCATCTCTTTTGCCACATTTTCCTTCAACTTGTTGATTTGATTTATAAAATTTATTTGAATATCTTTAATTAGTTGTTTCAATTCCAGTATCTCAGTTGAGATGTTAGTTTGTTCCTTTGACTGGGCCTTATCTCCATGCTTCCTGTATGATTCATGATTTTATGCTGGTGTCTAGGCATTTGATTTACTTGATTAGTTTATTCTTGAAGTAATTTTTTTCTCTTTTACCTAGGTTTTTCTTGTTGACTGACTTTGTTCTCTATCTGTTTGTCTCTCTCACCATCCAGTTGTCAGATTGGCTCTGGCTCCAGTCTCCCCAAAAAACAAGGAGCCCACTGTAACCTGTCTTGGGCAGGGGGTTAGCATGGAGCACCACAGCAGGGTCTGTGGGTGTGGGTAAAACAAATCTTTTGGCTCCCGGTGGGGCACTGTTTTTCACTGGCCAGAAAGACTTAGGTTTTTTTTAGGGCACTGTTTTAACAGTTGGGTTGTCCATATTTCTCAGCCAAAACAGGGCCAGATACCCATGCCAGGGTTAAAGACCAGCTACAGTAAGCCTGAGATAGTGTCTGGAGAGTGTCTGAAAAGCCTTAAAATTCCCTTGCACTTTCCAGCCTGCTCTGCAGATGGTGCTGTTCTATGCCTTAACAATCCTCAGAAGCTGTTTTACCTCTTGGAACCTAGGCAGTGTCTTACTGGGTAGGGCTGAAACTGCAGGGATCCTGTGCTCTCACTTTGCTGGTCAAAATCTGGCTCAATGTGGGTTTGTGTCCCCCCAACTTTACTTGTGACAGAGGACTCCCCTAAACTGTCCCAGTTTCCAGCCAACCCCTAGGCAAGGATCAGGCCACCCACTGCTGTTCCCCTCATGGATGGGGGAAGAACCTTCAAACCCAGAACTGGAAACATAGTCTCTGTCCACATTTTCCCAGACTTTTAGCCCCTCATTGGCCTATGCTGAGAAATGTCCTCCCCTGTTCCCCAGGTCTCCAAATGGTGGAGGTCTATCTCACTGTTGTCAAAGATTTTATAGTCTGTGTCCTCAGTGGGAGGATCCCAGCTACTGTTTCTGTGCCCTTCCTGAACTGTGTGAGACCAAGTGAAGGGGATGGAGAAGACCAGGGATGAAGGTTTCCTACCTGATATTTGTCTCTTTCTTTAATTCAGCATTTATAGGATTCTTCTTAAGTCTATATCTTCCTCCAAAGTTCTAAATAATTCATAATTGTTGTTCTAGTTTGCTAACTGCTGGGATGCAAAATAACAGAAATGGAATGGCTTTTAAAAAGAGACATTTAATAAGATGCTAGTTTACAGTTCTAAAATTATGAGAATGTCCAAATCAAAGCAAGGCTATAGAAATGTCCAATCTAAGGCATCCAGGGAAAGATACTTTGGTTCCAGAAGGCCTATAACATTCAGGGTTTCTCTCTCAACTGGAAAGGCACATGGTGAACATGGCAATATCCCTAGCTTTCCTTCCAGGCTTTTTGTTTCATGAAGCTCCCCAGGGACATAATCCTTCTTCATCTCCAAAGGTCTCTGGTTGCATGAGCTCTGTGTTTCTCATGGCTCTCTCATTGTTCTCTCTCATGGCCCTCTCGCTCTCTACAAAAAATATCTCCTCTTTTAAAGGATTGCAGTAAACTAATCAAGACCCACCTGGAATGGGTGGAGTCACATCTCCATCTAATCAAGTTAATACCCACAATTGGGTGCATCACATCTCCATGGAGATAACTTAATCAAGTTTCCAACCTACATTGTTGAATAAGGATTAAGAGAAAGAGTTGCTCCCACAAGATTAGATCAGGATTAAACCATGGCTTTTTGAGAGTACATAACCCCCTTCAAACCGGCATGATTGTCCTTTTTTTCATTGGAGAGAGGCTTTCAGTAGCTGTTTTACATTGTCATGCTCATGATGTCACACTCAACCATTTATTTTTAAAGTTTAAGAATTCCTTTCCATTTCTCTTCAGCACTCTGCCTCCTATTGATTACAGTGGAATGTGGACATGAGTGTGTCATATCTGGGCCAGAGCAGTAAAGAATGCTTATGTATTTACCACACCCTCTTTCCTCAACTCCTGATTAAAAATGCAGGCTGCCAGATAGATAGCCTGAGAAATGGAGCTGGTCAGTCCAAGCAAGATGTTGGGGAGCACCAGCAGGTTCTATTACAGCTTCCTAACTGATCCCCTGGAGTCCCTTTTTACTGTCAATCTATTCTCCACAGTGGCTAAGGTCACCTTCCCAAATCACAGAGCAGAGTGTGTGGTTTTCTGGATAAACACCTACACTGATCCTTAAAATTCCATGGGGGTACATGATGCCCTCTTTCCAAGCTCACTTTTTGCCATTCCTTATCATGCACCCTGGGCCACCTTGTGCTTCTATGTCTCCTGGACACACTGTGCTCTTTCTGCCTCTCCTGGACATGTCATGCTCTTTCCTCCACAGCCTTTTTGCTTTGACTGGACAGCATCTCTTCCTTTCTCCACAGATGAAGTCTCTTCATCCATCTAGACCCAGCGAAGCCTTCCCATCTCCATAGGTTAAGCATGCTACTTCCTTCTCTGTGATCTCTTCATAGTTGTAGTTGCTCTGTCCACATCTGTGCAATGTCATAGCCACCAGCCACATGTGGCTCTTGTACACTTGAAATGGGTCTAGTGCAATATGTTGAAAATATAATCTTTTGGATTTGTTAAGTTAAATAACATTTGTTATTAAAAGTAATTTCGCCTGTTTCTTTTGACCTTTATATAAATGTGGCTACCAGGATTTATTTATTTTTTGTAAGCTGTATGACAGGGATCACATTTCATTCTTTTTCCATGTCAGTATCCTGTTATTGCAGCACCATTTGTTAAATTTTTGTTTGTTTCTTTCTTTCTTTTGTTTGCTTGTTTGTTTTTGTTTTGAGGAAGTGTATGGGCCAGAAATTGAACCCAGGTCTTCCACGTGGCAGGTAAGAATTCTGCCACTGAACTACCTTGCACCCCTACCAGAATTTTTAAGTTATATATATTTTTTGGCTCACATTATATTTCTGGACAGCATCGGCTAGAATATTTTTCATTCTGTATTGTGACTATTTGATTACATATCTGTCTTCTGCACTGGAGTGTGAACTCTGCTGTAAAGAAAATCTTCACTCATCTTTGCACCCAGAGGCCATTGAACAAGGCCTAGCCTGTCATAGAAACCCCAGAAAGTGCACCGAATAAAGGAATGAGTTGCATTAGAGAGACACAGAGTTGGTTGGGGACAGGGAGGCTCTGAGTGATGGAAAACGGGGAAGGTGGAAGGAAGTATTTTCCCAGGAAAAGAAATTGTGAATAATGCAGGGGATTCTAAAAGTAAAGGAAGTCAGTAGAGAATATGAAGTGAGTGGTTTGGTTGCAGAAAGAAGGATGGAGAGTTCTGTGAGGGACAAACTGTGAGGGGTCTTCCAGTGCCAAATGACGATCTGGACTTCATCCTATAAACAACAGGAGTCACTGAAGATTTATGAACAGAAAGTGCTGCCATCATCATGTATAATACAATGGTCACAAAAAGCTGTAATGTAGTTTCACAGGCTTTCATGCTATTTGTCAGTATGAATTGCTTTCATCTGTGGATTTGTTTTATTCATCCGCATGCTTGGGGTTTGTAGCCCCGATTTCAGAATCCCCAGGGAAAACCCCTGCTCGTATCCCGATTCTCCAGCTCAAATCCCCCAGGCCCAAGTCTTTTTCAAGGAAAAGAGAAAACTCAGTTCCTGGGAGGACCTTCGCTGCTGAAATTTACTTTTTGTTCCCTGGGAGGTGACTGGGGAGCCCTAGGGAGCTAGGGCTGGAGGATTCAGGAGTGTTTCCAGGCTGTAGACTCAGTGCTTTTGTTCCTTTTGAACACAACTGCTTTGGAAACAAGTGAGGAGTTGGCCACAGCACCCAGCTCCAGGCTTTGATCTGGAGCTGCTGGGCCCTTTGATGAGTGTGTACCAGAGCCAGCCTTGGGGATAATAAAGGCTTTTTTTATTCCCCATAATGAGGTCCAATTGGCTCCTTAATTATATTTTTTCCATTTTCTATTTAAAAAGAGAAGTAAACCACCTAGGCTAGTGGATCAAAACTTGTGCAATATGTGGTAGGAATAAGGAAGTAATCAGATTTAAATCTGAGCTCCCGTTCTTTATTAGAAGATGAAAGCAGAAGCCTCAATAGTGAGGCTAAATCCAGAGATGGGATCGGAGCAGCAGCTCTTGACAGCAGACCACAAGGGCTAATGAGCAAGTTTCCAATGGGACACAGAGCCCTGGATCAGAACATCAAGTCCCAGGAAGTCAGCCCTGGAAAGGATCTGAGGCATTTCAGTTCCAACCTGTCATTCCATAAATGGGAAACCTCAGACTCAGGGAGAAATGACTTGCCCAGGATTGTATGTTCCATTTCAGCAGGCACCCGTGCCCAGACTCCGGTCTAAATTGTGATGTCATCATAGTTTCCCATTGTGTATTGTTTTACACTTTAAGCAGTTCTTTCCCCACCATTCTCCCATTTGATCCCCATGACAATCTGGAAGGCTGCAGACTCAGTGCTTTTGTAGGAAGCTTTGACTTTTTATGAGAACCTGAATTTCAGAGTGGCTCAGGGACTTACCTGAAGTCACACGGTAGACGGTAGAGCTGGGAAACACTCTCAAGTCCCATGTTCTTTCCATTCCACCATGACGCCTTTCTGTGCTCCCAACACTTATTCATTCATTCATTCATTCATTCATTCATTCCTCAAATATTGAGAGCCCAGGGCCAGGCCCCTCCTGAGCCCTACCTGTCTTTATAGGATAACTAAATTTGGGCTACAGGAGGGACACTTTCTGGTCGGAGGTTTTGGAAAATCTCTCTGGTGGAATGTGACAGATGGCTTGGTGAGGATCAAGCTTGGAAGCAGAGAGACTAGTAGGCTAGCAGAGAAATGACTAGCCTGGATTCAGATCTGGCAGTGGAAACCAGAGTGCGAAGTGTGGCTTTGTGAGAGACCCCCAAAGAAGAGTGTGGTTGTTGAGAAAAAGAGAACAGTTAAAAGAGTCTGGGATTTTATAGTTTAGTTACTCATTAAGTTTAAACAGTGTTAATCAGGCTTAGGGGTAAAATACTGAGCCTAAGGTGTCTGTAGATCTCTCAGCTAGAAAGGTCTTGTGCCTAATTATGTGCACCTATGAGTCTGAAGTTGAGGGCTGAAGGGAGACCTGGAGTTGTCAGGGAGCTCGTGACAGGGTCCCCCTGGCAATAAATGTGACTGCTCCAGGAAAGTACCAAAAGCAAGAAGAAGGCTGGGGCGGGCTATTGGGGTTCATCATAAGGTGCCTCAAAGAAAAAGTTAAATTCTAGGGTGGAAATCCCTGGATGTGGACTCTGATCCAGGTTCTGCTTCTAACAGACCCATCCAGGGTGAACTATTAACCTCAGTTTCCCCATTTGTAACAGCAGGCGTGGGCGAACTCTGCGCCTTCTTCCAGAACTGCCACTCGTCAAGTCTGTGGTTCAATTCACAGAGCGATGCAAGGACGCTGTAGGAATTCAAAGCCAGGCCCCTGTCTCCCGGCTGACCAGATTCCCTGGTAGAGTTGTGCTGCTCTGTGCTCTTCCTGCACGGCTTCCCTCAGACCTGCGTGTTGCAGGTTGTCGTGCAAAAGCGTCCCTGCCACTCTGAGACCGGAAAACAGCCTGTCTCCCCAGCCTCTACTTCTCTGCACCGCTCTGTCCTCTGCCCCAGCTTTTATTACTCCATGAGTGATGTTTGCCTGGAAACCATTTCTTTATGACTTATTAATGAAAAGTGAGAAGGGAGAAATGGAAGAAACACAAGGTAAGAGAGCAGGATTGTATCTAAGTAAAACACTTTTCAAAGTGTCAAAAGGTCTTTGGGGAAATAGGAAAAAATAAATGAGTCGAAGTGTAAAGTGAGTGAGAGGCAGGAAGCTTTGGCTCTGGGAAATAGGTCCTCAGCCACAACAATTTGAACTAAAAAAGCAAAACAAAATAAAATCTGACAAAACATAAACTAATTATAATCATTGCCATACTCCTCTTGGTGGCCAGCCTCACCCCAACAGCCCACGTCAATATATTATTTTGAGGCCAGATGGATCCAAAAGTGACCAAGTCATAAGAAAGTATTGCAACAAGGTCAGTGATGGTGGCAGGTGGACCCAGGAAGAGCGGAGTGAAGGCAGCTGGCTCTACTCCTCCTTGGGCCCCAATAGATGGTGACCCTGAGCCCATGGGGCTGGGGAAACCCTCTGTGGGGCAATACCTGGTATAGGGGCTCTGATTCAGAAGCCAGGGAATCTACACCTCCTCTGGAGTGTAGATTATTGAGAAGTAGGAGTTGCCTCGGAGATTGCCAATCTAAGCCCTGTGTGTGATGGGGGGTGGTAGATGGGGATGGGGTGGGGGGTTGTCTACAGAATTGCAGGCTCGACGTCCCTCCCAGATGAGACTTCGGGAGATGTAAGTAGCGAGGTGCAGCCTGCCAGGGACCTTCCAAAGATCACTTCCTTTCAGCAGTGGCTCCTAGGGCTGAGTCTTCGGAGGGAATTTTAATGAAAAGACAATGGTGCTGCTGTCCTCTCCTTTACCTTCAATTCAGAAAACTCCAGGTTCAGGATGTTTCACGTTCATTCCCACTGTCTTCCTGTCCTAGCATCTGACGACACTGGCCAGCCGGAAGCTGATTTCTGCCAGTGACTTTTCTTTGCCAATATGCACGTCCAGAGCATTTCCAGGTTGATTCCTTTACTTAGAGACCCTCCCCACCTTTGGTCTAATTCTTTCTCTTAAAATCCCATCCATCTCCATGCAGTTGATGCCTCCAAAAGGAAGTCATTTCTCTTAACTTTGCTCGACATTTTACTGCACGTATCACATTCATGCATATTTTATGACTATTTGTACTTATCTTATCTACACGACCACAAACTCCCCGAGAGATGGGGCCTTCTCTTATTCATCTGAATAGTGTTCAGGGCAGGGAGCCTAGGAGATTTTCCTACTACGGAGGTAGCAAGTGAAAATGAAGAAAACTAGATGCTTTCTCATCACATAGAATCATAGCTCACATACTAAACTGAGTGACTTAAACCCTACACGTCTTTCAAGGCCCCAGTCAGATGTTATCTTCTGAGTAAAGCCTTACCAGATACATTTGGAAAGGGACTCTCTCTTCCTGGATGTCCCGTGACAGGCATTAATGCCCTTCATCAAATATTCCCTGTCCTCCTTCTTTACACACAGTCAGATTGGATTTCCCTGGCCCCTTTGAGTCACATGTGACTTGTGTGAGCCAATAAAATAAAAGCAGAAGCTTTCTGTGTCACTTTTAAGTGGACACTTTTCAGAGTCAATGCATAATTCTTTGTCTTCTTTTCTGCCACTGCAATGGTGGAAGCACAGGGATGGTGTCTCCCTTAGCTTGTGGTTCCTGAATGAGGACATTACAGACCAGAATACCCATATAGATGCATGATAAAAATATAGTGGGAACAAGAAATAAACCTTTCATTTTTACAAACCACTGAGATTTGGGGATTGTTTAATACTGGAGCACATTAACAATATAACCTACTTTATCTGATAGACACATCATAGTACTTTCCAGTGTTTTATTAAATGTGGAGTTGTCCTCTCCCTAATAAATTCAGCATTCATTCATCTGCTCATTCGTTTGCTCAGTTTTTCACTTATCCAACAGCTATTTATGAGGCACCACCATATGTCAGGAACGGTGCTAGCTTCCTGAGATAGTACAATAAGCAGGACATGGTATTTGCCTTCAACAGGCTTGCAAGTTGGGCAGGAAGTTGGATAAGCAATTGCACAGAGTCAATGAGATATGACTCATGGGAAAGGGAGAAGAGCATTATGCTGTGGGGACACACAGGTGGAGATTTGGGAAGGTAGACCCCTGGAAAAATCCCTCCCTAGATTCAGACCTAGGTTCAGACAAGTAGAAGTTATTCAGGGGAAGGGGAGAAAGTAAGAGAGAAGAAGTATCATCTAGGCAGAGGGGATGGAGTGTGTGAAGGCAAGATGGGTGAGAAAGAACAGGTGAGGTTCGGAGAACCACAAGTCATGCAGTATGGTTGGAGCCCAGAGGTGGAGAGGGTGGGATGAGAGCTGCGTTAGAGTCCATGATGCAGTTACAGTTTCCATAAACTGTCTTCATTCCTTACAGTAGCCATAACAAATTACCACAAATTAGATGGCCTGAAAGAAAAGAAATTAGGAGGGCCAGAAGCCGGAATTCAATATGTAGGCAGGGCCATGCTCCCTCTGAAGCCTCTAAGGAAAAATCTGTTCCATGCCTCTCTCTTAGCTTCTGGTGGTTGCTAGCAACTCCTCGGCAAATCTTGTCTTGGAGTTTGTCTCCATCTTCACGTGAATTGTCCTTTCTGTGCCTGTATCTCTGGGTCCAAATTTCCCTTTCCCTATGAGGACACCTGTCATATTGGCTTAAGGACCACCCTAATTCAGAATGGCCTCATCTTAACCACCTACATCTACAAAGACCTTATTTCCAAATGAGATCATATTCATATGTACTTGGGGTTAGAACTTGAGGTCACCTTTTGGGGAACGCAATTGAACCCACAACAGATTAAGGAGAGTTGAGGGTGACAGGTGGCCTGGGCTCAGATATAGAAGAGCCTCACTTGTTAAGTTAAAAAGTTTTGTTCGGTTCTTATCTTAAAGGCAATAGAGAGCCACTGAAGGATTTTAAGGTAAGTGAGTGACATAACCACATTTGTGTTTTAAGTTATAAAATGTCATTCTGCCTGGAGCAAGGAGAAGGGATTGAAGTGGGGGCAGTATCCTGAGTCTCCTGGGGGTCGAGTCTGAGTCAGAATCACCTTGCTGTCCCTCTCCCCTTCCCTCCCACCAAGTCCCTGGTATTGTATACGCCTTCCAGAAGTGCTAATCAGATGAATAGATGACAGCATGCACGCAAGTCCTCAGCCCTGCTGAGCCTGTCGGTAACACCTCCAAGCACTGAGCCATCACTCACGAATGGCAGCCACTTGGAGTTTGGAGATGCGATGGTTTCAGATGCCAGTGTTCCATCATGAGCACACCAGAGCAAATCCTAACCTCTCCGTAATAGCAAGCCCGTGCTGGACAGCGCCAGCCCGCCCTCTCCCCTGGGCGTCAGGAAGCACCCAGGCACTCCCATGGACAACCAGCTCAGTAAGTAAAGGCTGCTTGGAGGAGCTGGATGCGACCACACTGGGCTTTCCCACACCACAGCCTCAATCTGGCTGCAGGCTCTGCAGTGCTCTAGCACCTCCCAACTTTACCTCTTCAGAGACAGGTAATACAAGTGGAAGTTGCACAACAGAAAGACAGGTTAGAAAGCCCAGGATTTGGGGGCTGGGGATGAAAGCACTGCTATTTCAGGAGGAGAGCTGTACTTTTCCCCGGGAGCTGGGCTGTGCGCCGAGCCAGGTGCCACCGAACAGGAAGGCTGCTCACATTCCAAGAGCCAGGCCGGCAATTCCAGAAGGCAAAACTTCAGTGTATTCCAATTTTCCAAAATAGAAAGAATAAAACAAATCAGAGCAGATGTTCCAACATGTAATTATCAACTAATCAGTTTGGACTTTTTTTTAAAAAAAAGAAAATTTCAAAATAGCTCCCAGATTTCATCAACTGCAACCCCAGTGGAGGACTGCTGGGTTGGAAAGGAGCTACTCCAGAGGGCTGCAGGTGCCCAGGTGGTGGTGGAGGGGGAGGGGAGGAGGGGGGCAGGTGCTGCTGCGGCTTCTAGTGTTGCTGCTGCTGGGCTCAGCAAGTGGGGAGCAGCGCTTGGCTGCAGGTGCCAGGTTGAGGCAGCTGGGCCCCAAGATGAGCAGTTTCCCGAGTAGGAATGCTGCGAGCCTGGGATGAGCCGGCTCCATGGCACATCTTGCCCTAGATCTTGTCTCTGGCAGATACATGGAAGGGCTCACAGTGGAAGAACATAAATGAAACACTTCGTCCTCAAGCTTAAGGCTTTGGCCATCCCTGTAACACCAACCCTTTCCTTTTAATCCAATAGAATGCAAGGGAGAAACAGGACAAGTTCTTGGATGGTCAGCAAGTGCTTGAGCTGTGGGGGCCCCAGGTCTTTCAGTTCTGCAGTTGGTTTTGGAACCTGAAGATGCTAAATTTTCCATTTAAATGCTGTTGGGAACTTTGAGTGACTTCCCAGCAGTTGACAATGAAAGGGAGGCAGCAGAGGAAAAAGGAAAGGAGAAGAAGAGAGGAAACAGGGAGGTTAGAGGGGAAAGAGAGGAGAGAGGAAAAGGAGAAAAGAGAGAGAGAGAGAGAGAGGCTCTAAAGGACCAAAACCTTGGGGTAGAATTTATAATTTTATGAGATATTTACTAAAGAATTATAAGATGTTAGACACTGTTAAGAAGTGGACACAGTCTTTTCGCTGATCGATGCATATATGTGTGTAACTAGAGCTGTACAGATTATCTGCACCTTAAGCATGTTTGGTTTGCTGGGATGAGCACTTCTTAGTCCCTAGAAACCTTTAGGAGCAAAGTGTTATTAACACAATACACATTTCACAGCTTCCAGCAGTAGGTGCTGAATCCCAGGTTTCCTAACCAGTGAGCAGCCCTTGGCGCCTTCCTTACCACTCTAATTTAGTTTCAGCCTAGCTCTCAGGTGTCCTGGGTTGAGCAGTGTCGCCCCCAAATTCATGCCCACCCAGGGCATGTGAACATGTCCTTGATTGGAAATAGGGTCTTGGCAGATCAGGTTAAGATGAATTCAGCCTGGATTAATATGGGCCATAAATCCAGAGACTCATGTCCCTTATAAGAAGAGGGACATTTGGACAGAGAGACACACATGTCAATGGATGCAGGGATTGAGTGATACAGCTACAAGCCAAGAATGCCAAGATTGCCAGCAACCACCTGACACTAGGAAGAAACAAGGAAGGATTCTTCCCCAGAGCCTTCAGAGGGAGAATGGCCCTGCTGGCACCTTGATTTGGGAACTCTAACTTCCAGAACAATACATTTCTGTTCTTTCAAACCATCCAGGTGGTGGTCCTTTGTTACAGCAGCCCTAGGAAATGAGGGTGCCAGCAGGTGGGGACTGGACCGACCAGCTCTCCTGAGTTCCCATTCTCTGTGGGCATTTCCAAAGACCACACAGGGAGCAAAATGGCAGAGGAATCTCAAACGTGGGATCTGTTGTCAGGTTGCCTTGTTCAGACCCCAGCCTCATCCCTCACCGGCTGTTTAACCTCTCTGTCTTTGGTCTCCTCACCTGTATGTGAAGATCACAATAGCCCCTACCTCATGGTGTGGCTCTGAGCACTAAAGGACATAGTACAAACGGAGCCTTTGGAACACGCTTAATGAAACGCTGGCCTTTCTCCCCCACAGAGCCTGCCTCCTGATGGCCTGTGTGTGCTGGGCCTGGAAATGAGAAGTACTGGACTTAGAGGAGTAGAACACATTGGCATACTGGGCATTCCCTTTCAGGGGAAACTCTGCCCATCCCTGGACACCTGTTTTACATTTTTGTTTTCTTCTGAGCCTTTGCTCAAGCACTCCTTCCACTAAGAATGCCCTTTGATCTCCTTTCCATCTTTGCAAAGCCAAAGTCTCTTGACTCCTTGAGGCCCAGCGCTGTGCTCACCTCCTACACGAAGTCCTCCCAGTTCCTCCATCTCAAGGCAATCTCTAAATCCTCCTAGTGCTTTATCAGTATGTTTCTTGGCGTACTTATGTCTCCTATCTCACGGTACAGTTAAGTGTGTGTGTGTCTCAGCCCCCCGAGAGGTGAGGAGATTCCTGAGGAGGCATCTCTGCTGGGTCCATCTTATTAGCCACCACCACCACCACCGCAGTACCTGCCCCTGGATGGGATCCCCATCACTGTCTTCCCCACGCATTCAGGAAGGCAGCCCGACTTGGCGACGGTGCAGTACAGAAGCGAGCACGTGGGCCAGCCCCTCAGCCAGCTGTGAGTGAGGACCTATAATCTAGGGGGAAGCACGGGAGCAAGGAGGTGTGGGGGAGCCCCAAACAATTCTCCCTGCTCTGATAGTCCAGGGACCTCAGTGCACAGGAAAAACAGTCTGGTCCCAGACTTCTGATATGAATAATTCCATAGACACTGTTCACTCCCCTGTTAATTCATGATTGACTGGAGGCAGTTCAGCAGAGTGGTTAAAAATAAGACTTTGACTCAGATGGCCTGGGCGTGTACTCCTGCTCCACCACCTACCTGATGGGCGACCAAGTGCAACTGACTTGACCCCTCTGGGCCTTTTCTGTAACTCTACAATGTGGCTAATAATCAATGCATCCCTTAGGGCTGTTGTGATGATTAAATTAGGTAGCCTAGCCTATGGAAAGTACTTAAAACAGTACCAAGCACTCGGTGAGCACTAAGTAAGCGGTCACTGTTACCACATACCCACAAGCCAAACCACAGCAACTATTGTGCTAGGCTCTGAAGCTGCAAATAAGAATTCCCGGCTTTCACCTACACGCTACGTAACTGCAAGGCAGATACTTTCTTAAGCATCAGCACCTAAATCCTGGCATCTGTAAAATGAGAGTAGAATTTGCTGATTTTTAATGGTGTCCTTCACATCTCTATTTTAATAAATCTATGCATGTCTAGGAGGAGACAAGGCACAGGAAATAACCAGTATATATATTCAAATTCTAACTTTGCATACTCTTATCTTATTCCTTATCTCCTTTCCTTCTCCTCTTCACCATTTCTTACATAATCTCTGCTCTCTCCCTCTCTCTCAGACACATATACACAATCGTGCACACACACGTGCACACACACACACACACATTTTGCTTCTTTTTCCTTATTCCCTCATTTCATCCCTTTTCTTTCAGCCCATGCCTCTGGCACAGAACTCAGTTTCTCAGGAAACCTCAGGGTTAACGGACCTGGGTGAGGAGGAAGCAGGCGGACCAGAGCCCCTGCGATATGGGTTACCTGTAAAGCTGAGCAGCCTGACGGAGGATTAGGCTTTATTGGATATGTATGTCCTGGCTTTACGTAGACTGAGTTTCCATGACACATCAAGAACTGTGAGCCTGAGAACTAGTCGGAACACTGGAGAAAAATGAAAAAGGATTTTTTAAAAACTTTTTTAATAAATGATGAAAAAAAAAAGAGGAAATTAATGAGCTCCAACAGACCCTCCCCTCCCTCGTTTCCCCTCTAGTTGCAGGGCTCGGTGCACCCACGCAGGCCGGCCCTGCTGCGAGTGGGAGGAGCCCATGAGGCCCTCTGCCTGCACCCAGCCAGCAGCCTTACCCACCAGCAGTCTCTGAGCAGCCATTGGAGGGTTTTTCCTTCTGCGTAAGCTCTCTTTCTCTTTTCTCTCTCTGCTCTGTCTCTCTCTGTCTCCTTCACTATTTCTGACCCTCTTTCCCTTTCCCTTTCTTCACCAGCCCCCTCTCTCAACCCTTCTCCAACCTTCACAGAGAGCCTCCAATTAAAGCAGAAATGGCAGCTTGGCTCCTGAGCTGACATCTCCGTTACTGCGGAAGCTTTCTCAGTTGACAGAAATCCTTGGCTTTTTTGCCTCCTTATGTGCTGTGTGTGTATGTGTGTATGTGTGGACCGGGGGACAAAACAATGCCCAATCCACCTAGCCCCTTCCTCCTTCCATCCCTCCTTCTCCTCCCCTAGCCCACTCACCCACTCACCCAGGCTCTTCCCGGAAACCCAGGGACGAAGGGCATTTGGACAGGGGGGTGTGACTGTGGGTCCCCTGGATTCTCTCCTTAGCTCTTCTGCAGCATCCTCACTACTCCTGGGGGATAGAAGCACCTTCCACACTGCATTTCAATTAGGGTTTGAAGGAAGACGTACAGGCGCCCGGCCTGATCTTAGGAACCCCCCTTGGCCTGCCTGCCTGCTACTCAGAAATGTCAGGTTCAGTGTTTTCCAACACTGTTCACTAACGATTACACTTTGTGAGCATTACCCCGGAAAGGCTGGAGCTTAGCAACCTTGCTTTGCCTGTTTCCCCTCCTAGCCCTGACGACCTCCACTGCACCCCATCTTTAAGACTAAGCACAAGCCTGGGAGGCCCTAATGGCTTCGCCCACCCTTCTCCTCCGATGCCTGCTTTCCAGCCACCTGCCATGCAATACTCCCAAAGCCACTCATCCCTCCTCCCAACACCTGCTCCCCAACAGCACATCTAAACATTCTGTCAGCCCACTCCGTCCTGAGTCTCCTCCGTCAGCTGACAATGTGGCAATCCTCTCCGATGGCAAGATTAGACTCAAGATTGTCTTCGGACTCATCTTCTTCACTTGCCCCCAGAGCCAAGCAGGCAGGTAGCCCTGCTGATATGGCCTCTGCAGCACCCTCAGCCGTCTCTTCTGCTCCTTCTCCGCTTTTGAATCCTCTGTTCTGTCACTGCTACCATGGCTTCTGCCTGCTCTCCTGCCTCAAATTCCATGCCACTCCTAACCATTCTTCACCTTGTTCTAGGTTTTTTTGTCCCAAAACCTAGGCTGCTTCTTGTCCCTCCCATCCTCAAAAACCTGCCATGGCTCCCTATTGCTTATGGATTGGAGTCCAAATTCCCTTTCACCCTTGTGTCTCACTGTGCCACTTCACGCACCAGGCCTGCCTTTCCACCATTCCCCAAACTCTCCATGTTCCTTATACTTCCCTATGTGGGTCGGTGTTATCTTCTCAGCCTGGAATTTCCTTTCCCCTGGTCTGGCACTGTGTCTTGTCTGGCAATTTATACTAATAGAATTTTTTGCACATAATGAACATTTGTTGATGGAAAAATTAAGAATTCAAAATGTGGAGTTATTAATTTATTAAATATTAAATATTATAAAGTTATTCATTTAATAGTATGCATTGAGTGCCTACTCTGTGTTCTACTCACTGGGGATACAGAAATAAATAATAACAAGCCTTGGTTCCTACCTTTGTTGTGCTCACAATCTAGCGGTACAGCAGAAATAGAAATAAAGGAATTTCAGTCAAATGCGAATTTGATAAATGTCATCATTTATTAAATGCTTTTTCTATGTTAGGAACTAATAGGTGCTAAAACAAGGAAAATGAGTAAGGTGTCATCTACCCTCAAGGAGTTTCAATTCTAGTGGAAGAAACTGACAGACAAAAGGGGAAAAGGGATGGGTGTGGGGCTTCTGCAGACATGCCTTAGGATTGTATAGCAGGGACACTCAATGGAGCCCCAGGATTCGGGAGGCAATGTCTAACCTCGGTTTGGGGAAATGAGCAGGCGTTGGCCAGATGTGGGGCAAGGATAGGGATGGAGATTGCTGGGAGAAGGAGCACATGTGAACAGAGTCCCAGGGCAGAGAAAGCAGTCCTGAGAAGAGTGGGAGAGGATGCAAAGCTGGAGGTGAGGAACTGGAAGTGGGATGGAGATGCTAGTAGAGGAGAAGCTTAAGAACTAAGCAGAGTACAGATCAAAAATAATTCCATTAAGGGGTTTGGATTTTACCTTGCACATTGAGGACTTTAAGCAGCTCAGAAGAAGGTGGTCAGATTTGTACTTGAGAGCTATCACTCCACTGCTCTCATTCATTCATTACTCACTCATTCATTCACTTGTTCAACATATATTGAGCACTTACTACTTGCTGGGAGTGATACTAGGCTTTGTGGAAATGTGAGATGGGGGCTTGGGGTTCTGTTCAGGGAATTCATCTGTATCAAGGAGAGAAAAGACAGTGGCCTGAAATAAAGTGAAGTGGGGATGAAGTAAATGAAAACATTTGAGATAGACTGCAAAGATGGAAACTCTTGGCTATGATAGAATAGATGGGTGTTATGAGTAATGATGAAATTACCAAGGTTTACTGTGTCTTTATTATGTGCTAGGCCTGATTCCAACTGCTTTATTCATATCTAATTCCTTACAGCTCATAACAACCTTATAAGGCAGGCTTTATTATGAGCTCCCTTTTCTGCATGAGGTATTTGGGGCACAGAGAGGTTAAGTGACTTGCCCTGAGTCACACAGGATTTAAACCTGGGTAGAAAGAAAAAAAGGTACATTCCTAATATGGAAACAGCCTGTAGCTAAAGGCAAGTGAGGAGGTGGACACCTTAGGTGGAAAGGAGCAGAAACATGCATTTATTTCTTCATTTTGGGCAATGTTAGAGAAATTAAAAAGCACAATGAGATATTGCAGAACCTTTGGAGCTTGGGATAAAGATGTGGACACCACTTCCCTAAGCCAAGATTTCCCACCATCTCGGGAGAGTAGACTTAGTCTGTGAAAATAGGGGGTGCCCAGCCTGCTCAGAGGGGCCCATATCCCTGATCCAGGATGGCCTTAAGCCAAGGGTGCTTTTCTTTATCTGGTTGAAATAGTCATGAGAATTGGATTATTTTTAAGCCCTTTCATTCTTCACCCTCCTTTTCTGATCCCCTCATCAACTCCAGGAAAACTTCCCTTGCATTTTCTTTCCATCAGCAGCCATGCGTGCCGACGGGGCAAACTGACAAGGCAATGCATGTTCTTGAGGTGTGTTGTGCACGCATATATCCAAGACTAGCCACATGATTTGCAGACTTGGTGCAAAGTGGCAATGAGGGTGTCCACCCTCAAAAACTTATTAAGAATTTCAAGATGGCAGCAGCAGAGCATTAAACCAAGCATGCGCCCTTCTGAGCTCAGGGCTCTGTGTGACTTCACAGGCTGCTCAGCTAGGCAGAGATCACCCACCCAAACACAAGAGAAATTTATTAAGAATAAGGGCTGTGTCTTCTCTCCAAAAGGTACTTAGGAGTACAAAACAGGCTCATCAGATTTTGGAACAAGCAATTTAGGAGAAGGGAAGGTCACATACGTTAACTGACTACATCTTCTGCCAAGCCCTGCAGTGGATGTGTAAATGAAGGTTAAGTGATTTGCCTAAGGTTAATTACGGTTAATGATGGGTGGAACCTGGAGAGGCATGCACATTTCTTCTGCTCCTAAACCCATACATAGTCCAATATACCACCCAATAGAGGAAGAGGACCTAAGCCAGGTCCCTCAACATTTCTGCCCCCCTCATCAAACAATCAAGACCATTGAGATGCTCAGAAGCACTGAGAACTTGGGGCATGATTTGACTCTTGCTGGAGCCACACTTGATCTTACTTAGGTGACTTCCAGTGTTTACAGGAATCAGAAAAACTGAAGTTAGAGGTGGCCTGCGGATCTGGGATGGGCTAAGGTTCAGGGATGGGGTGAGCCAACAGATATTGGTTGAAAACCTACTCTGTGCCTGGCCCTGTGCCGAGGGCTGGGACTGGAGAGGATGATGAAGGAGAGAGTGAGCCTCAGGAAGCGGGTAAGGAGTTTTGTACATTTCATTTGCTAACTTGCAAACTGCAAGATTCATTTTTAATTTAAATTTCTGAAATGTCCACAGCATAAAAATAGCCCCATCATAATGGCTTTGTCTGGCTTTTGCTTAGTAAGACAGTGGTTCCCAGTGTTTTTGATCCTCTTTAATGATTAAAAGTCTTTGCAATTGTCCACCTGAAAATAGTTGTACATTGAGTATCTACTCATCAAGAAACCATGTAAAGATAAAAGGCCGTACTTTAAAATGTGTTTTATTCTTTACACCATTTATAATATTTGACAAATAACACGCAGTATATATGTGTGTAATACATTATCAGTGGAGCCCAGGGACTGACCTTAGTGAACAGAAGGATTTTTTCACCCAAACACATGAGCCTGAACACAAACACACAGGCAAGGAACCCACCTGAGCCTGTGCAAGGAGGTCTGGAGCATGGAGCCTTGTCTCAAGCTGCAGCTTTCAGATGCCAGCAGATGATGACTCTGTTCCAAGGGGTGTTTGTGTTTGGAGATTCCCAAGCTTCTGTTTGCAGAGCCAGCCTGGCATGGTCCCCTCCTCAGGCCTCCTGGGGAAGTGGCAGAGATGAGCTGCCTGATTTACTGGGAGGAAGTTGGGAGAGGTACCCGGAGAGTGACCATACAGCTTCGAGAATGAGAGAGATACCAGAAGGAGGGTCTCACGGCAGCTTCCAGGTGGAAACTGATTTCATCTTCTTGAGTCTAACCACTGCATAGAAATAGCAGCTTTGTCTAATGCTCCTGCAGCAGGCTTTTCCATGATGAATGCAGCAATTAAGTTGAACGAGGCATAAACAGCCATCAAGATGTTCCATTGTCCGGGAAGTTGGCATTCATACTGATGAGTTGAGGGAGGGTGGTCCTGACCCCCAGGGCCCCAGCAGGGCACCTCCCTGCCAGTTCCTCTCCCTGGGGTTCAGCCAGAAGGTCAGGAGTTTGGTTATTTATAGACAGGCTCTGATATCTCAGATGATTACCTTTCAGATCTCAAGTGTGAGGTCTACTTTATGGAAATAGCATGGTACAAATAATTGCAGGTTTCATGGTGCATCTATTTTTCCCCCATTTTCTCTTCTCTTGCCACCTCCCCCATTCCCACCCCAGCCCCTTCTCTATACCATGACTACCTCATTTTTTTTTTTTTTTTGTAAAGAGCAGAAGCAGCACAATGCTACTGGGAAAGCAACAGCCCTGCAGAGGTGCCACCATCTCCATTAACCCCCAGAAAAATGTGATTGTCTCAAGGGTGCCAATAAATACCAGACTAGGTTTAATTCTGGAAGCTTTGCTGGCAGTTTCTTAGCTTTTTGCTTTTTTGCTCAAAACAATTCCAATCAAGCATGGTACCTTATCATCTCTACCATGGACAGGATCCCAGAGGCCAACCAGTCTTATCTTTTAGCTTGGGTTTCTCCTTTTAGACTTTTATTTGTCCATCCTCTCCTTGACCACTTCTGAAAAGATGAACATGCCCTTTCTGAGTGCTACCTGCTCCATGTTTAAAATGAGTATAATTACTAGAAAGTTCTTATTTTGACCCATAATTTGTCTCTTTAGATACATTTTTTTAAAAAATTGAGAGCAAGTTAGAGCTGTTTTCCACATGATATCCTATAACCTCCTCAAAGACAGTGAAGCTACTGTCAGGACCCCCTGACTCCCAGCCCCTGGGACCTTTCTTCATCCCCAGCTGGGGTCACTCAAGCCTCAATTCTGGACTCAGTTCTGCTTTGGGGCACTAGGACTAATCTTAGCCTTGGGCAGGAGATATCTGAGGAGCTCAAACTTAACTACATGGAGTGAAAAATCAATTTCCTCTCAGTGTTAATCTGGATGATGTGGCTCTTTTGCTGGGCCCTTTTTCTGACTAAACTGGCTTCTACTTATTTTTGTGGTACTAATGACTATCATTTTTTAACTGTTTGCTATGTGCCAGGCACTGTGCTAAACGTATTATTATTATATTTTACTTCTGAAAACAGATATTATTTCCTTTGTTTGCAGAGGAGGAAACTGAAGCCTGGAGAGGTTAAATGACTTTCCCCTGGTCACAGAAGTAATAAGTGAGAGAGCTGAAGATACAACCCTGGAGAGCTTTATTCTGAAGCCTTCCTTCTAGCCACTGTAAAGCAATGTCTTCAACCACACCTTCCTTTTGTCCTCAGTTTTGATGCCTGGATCCCTGTCACTGGCAATGCCCTGTGTTTCCCAGCACCTGTAAGCATAGTGCATATACTTGTCAGTCCCCATTGCTGAGACTGAAGTCCTACCTGAATGTCAGCCCAGGGGTAGTGTCCAGCCATCTGCTCAGAGACCCTGGCACTGCCTAAGTGCTTGTTTAGCTCCATCTGCCTTGCCTGCCTGGAATAATTCTCACTATTCTCTGTGCCCCCAGTCTGGTGCCTGATATTTACATATTTTCCTTCTTAATGTTCACTGTAGTAAAGCTTTTGGAGGAGAGGTCCCTGCCTTTTTTTTTTTTTTTTAAACTCCAGCTGGTCCCAAAAAGTAACCCAAGGTTGCATGTTTAGTCCATAGGAAAGATCCCTGGGAATCATATTGAAAAAGGCTTGTCTTGTCTCACACCTAAGGACCCAACTCTGATTGCACCTAATCCAATCACCTTCTCAACCATAAGAGGTATGTTCTTTGGACCCCCAATCCAAAGAAGAAGGGAAAAGTCTATGCTAAAAAGGAAATATCCCTCAGGAGTTTCTTACGGGAGATCATATTTCAAATGACTTCAGCATCCATGGACATAATCTGTTGGGTCAGCTTCACTCAGCTTCACTGAGGACTCCCTGTGAGACAGTAGTCTCAGGGTGCAGGGGTTGCCAAAGTCTCTGTTTTTGCCCATTTGAAGCCTTGCTCGGCCATGTTTTTCTTTTTCCAACCACCTCAAAGGGTCTGGAGTATTTTCTTACAAGGATGCAACAACATCAAATTCTTCATTAAGGAAGGAGGAAGAACCACATAGAAACTCACCCAGTAATTGCCTTCTGACCTCAATCTGAGCTGGTTCTTATTCATCTTGATTCTACTGTGTGGGCAAAAATGAAGATTTCTTTCTAAGACCAAACAATTTAAGGTAGAAATAAAAAGTGACAACCCAAATATGCTAAACTCAAAACAAAACAAACTAGCAGCAAAAACCAAAACAAACAAAAAATAAAATCCTGCCTCTAGACTCATCATAAGCCTGATTGTGTTATAATGAACAATCAGCCCACAATGAAGAGCAAGTTGGTTGTCCTGTTGATGTTGCCATCTTTGACAGCTTGGTTAGATTACGGCATGGTTAGGTTACAGCATCTAGTTGTTTGGTCAAGCAAGCACTGGTCTGATTGTTACTATGAGGATATTTTGTGAATTTCAATCATCAGTCAGTTGATTGTGTCTATGGCTGATCACATCTACAATCAACAAAGGAGATTGCCTTCAGTGATGAGAAGAGTCTCATCCAATCAATAGAAGGCCCTAAAGGGAGAACTGATGATTTCAGCAATCAGAAAGAAGAATTTCCATCTCTACTATAGTTAGCCAGCTCTCCTGGGGAATTCATTGAAACCCTCACTGCAGTTTTCAACTTGTGGCTTGCCCTACAGAATATGGACTGGCCCACATGACTATGTGAGCCAGTTCCTATAATAAATCTCATTGTGTGTGTGTGTGTGTGTGTGTGTGTGTGTGTATTTCCCTGGAGAACCCTAATACAGATGGTTTCTATCTTCTTGTCTTCTCTTACGACAGTTTTCCAGACCCTAAGGCTCTCTCTGGAGATGATAATATGGCTCCCTGAGTGAAGGTCACAAAGGGGGTAAAACCACAGACATTGGCAAATCTCTTAGCCTTGAGGCCACAGTCTCCAGACCAGATAATGTGGGAGTGGTCAGAAATTTTCTTGACACTTGAGTTTCATTTGATCATATGCTGGAGGGCATTTAGGGACTCCCTTTTAACAATGTGACTGAAGAGTTTTAGAGATTGCAGGCTGCAATCAGGTGCATTGCAGGGAAAGCCTTTCAAATATCCCTGAAATTGCTCTTTGTATAATAACTACAAAGGGGACAGGAGTATGCATCTTAAATAGATCAATTAAATCACTGTTATGGAATGTTCTATCACATCATCACTCTTTGGTAAGCAAACTTTTTCTTAGTGCCTTGAAATGTGTGGGCTTAGAAATAAACCTTCCATTTTTTCTGCCCAGTCAGTCAAAATAAAATTGGGAATAATGGGTACCTGTGGGGTTCAATGGTAGAATGCTCGCCTTCCATGCAGGAGACCTGAGTTCTATTCCTTGACCATGTACCCCTGCCTCCCAAAAAAATAAAATTGGGAATAGACCCAGACTGAAGTCAGAAAGGCTGTAGCTGGGGATGTTGCAAGGTGGTCATTACAGAGCAATTATCAAGGGCCTGTCTGTCTGGGTTCAGCTGTTTTAGAAGTGGTCATTTAAATGTGATGCTCTGCAGGGACACACCTCGGTTCTAGAAGGCCCAACCTCACCAAGGACTCTCTGTGTGACTCTGAACACATCACTCCTGGCATCAGATGGTTCATTGTCTGCAGGATGTCCCTGAGCGTCTAGTTTTCCTTTCTTTCTTTTTTTTAATGACCTATCTCACTTCACTTTCTTGTAGAGATGTTGAGTACATCAATCTTTAAATAAGAGCAAATTTATTTATTTAAACTTCTTTAGAGATATCAAGCAAGAAAAAGAACTAAACCCAAGCTATCACATCATATCATATCTGGAACCAAGAGTGACACATCAGTTTTATGATGAGGAAGTAGACCTAAATTGAAAAGACTGCCTAGCTCAGGAATTCCATCAGTGACTAGTCTGCTACCCTCTTTTAAGAAGAAAGTCCACGCGGGACCACAGGAAGGATATAACCAGACCAGTCCAATCAATTGTGTTCCTCTGTTCTCCTGGACTCTGACTGGTCCCAAATGTGACTCATAACCCATGCAATCTTCCTTAGGATATTACTAACTGAGCAGTGGGGAGGAAAACTTTTCCTTTTCTCTTGAAATGCTAAGGTGAGATTCAGAGTTGCCTATGGCCATATTTCCTTCAGTTAAAGCAATCTGGTAATGAAGATTATAGATGTAAACAGGCTGAGTTGAAAGACTGAGGGGGAAAGACTGAAAAAGGACTCAGAGTGGGGAAGACAGATAGACAGAGCCAGATGGCATCTTGGTCTGGGAGTCCTGCTGTCCCTGAGGCCAGTACAACTTGGCCGAAAGTGGGTAGTTTATCGCACTAATATATTTCCTTTTATTCCTAGATCTTCTTATTCTCATTGACTTCTAAATCCTGGCCTCCCCAACATTCAGACCCAAATAATTTTCTTGACTTTATGTACACTCATTCCCTTGGTGATCTCATCTAGCTCCATAGCTTTAAGTACTGTTTATGCTGATGACTCCTAAATTTATAGGTCTAGCCCTGACATCTTTACTAATATATCTAGATGCTTATATATATCCTGGTTGTCTGGTTATTGTTTTGAGTTGACAGATCCGAAACAATGCCCTCCCCTCCCCCATTCCCACATGCCTACCCCCATCCAGTCTTCCCCATCTCTGTAAATGGCACCACCACTTGCCCTTTTCAATTTTTCAGGCCAGAAATCTATATATCATCCTTGACTCCTCCCTATCTTATACCCCTGACATCCAATGCATCATGGAGTTCTGCTGGTTCTACCTCTAAAATAAATTCCTCATCAGTCTACTTCTTTCCATCCTCCTTGTTCTTCCCCGCATCCACCACATTTTATCCTAACTAGTTTCCCTGCTTTTACTGTCAGCCATCTACAATGCATTTCCATCTCCATACAGCACACAGAGCACTCCTGTGAGAGTTTGGCTGAGATGTCACTCCTGCGCTTAATTTCCTCCAATTACTATACTAATTTGTAAAATCCAAACTCCTAACTCAAGACTGTATGGTCTTGCCCCATCATCTCGTCAACACGTCTTCTTCCTCAATTAAGTCTTCTTTCCTTGAAATTGTCAAGTTTACTCTCTGCCTCAGGGTTTTTTCACTTACTTATCTCAACTAGAAATGTTTGCATAACTGTTTTTACTCACCATTTGAATGCCATCCTCTTAGACAGGGCTTCCCTGTCCCCAAATTTAAGTTATCGTCAATTCCTCAGTAACATTCTATCCATTATATTGTGTGTCTTCACAGAGCTCCTTTCCATTCCTTATAGTTTGTTTTTTGCTACTAGAATGCAAGCACTATACAACCAGAGGCTTCATCTTTTCACTACTATATCCTCAGCACCTAAAACAGTGCTTACCAAAGAGAAACGGTCAATAAGTGTTTGTTGAATGAATGAATAAAAGCCGTGTAGTTGGGCTTCTCTCCCTTGCAGGTAAAAAATATCCCAAAAGATACAAATTATTTTCTCACAATTCCATACGAAAGTCATTAATAACAGTAAGCCAAATTGTTATAGAATTTAATAGGATATAAAACTGTCCTGAATGCCAGAGCAACAGCAGCTTCAACAAAGATACTTACTATTTATTGAACATTTACTCTGTTCCAGGAACAGTTTTCAGAATTTTCCGTTAGTCGAATTTAATCCACACAGAAAGTCTGTGAGGTAGATATCTTAGTCATTTCAGTGTTGGAAACTGGGACCCAGAGAAACCCAGAGAGATTGCATGAGGTGTACAAGATTGCATAGCAAGTAAAATTGTTAGGCTGTGAACTTGAACTTGAGAGCTCTGATTCCAATATCAGTATTTTTCCATGACATCACACTGCCTTTCTAGAGCAAATACAATAAAGAGTATAGAGCATAAATATTAAGCAAAATCAACTCCTTACTTTGTATTAGGTACGAGTTTTTATATCTTGTTAGTGTGCATAGAAACTTCACTGCTGAAAATTATAGCATAAAATATGAGACAAAAAACACTTCATAGGGGAACCTAGCAAAAAGATTAGTTTAACAGTTGGAATAATCAAAGAATGTCAAAGGTTTAAAGTTCACTTTCTGCATCATGTTTTAATACAGCGTACGTAGATTTAGAAGAGATAAAATAATATCCACCATAGGCATCTCATAGTCATGTTGAGACGCTGTGAAAGTATTTTGAATAAGAAAAATTTTATGATGAATATATTAGATTTAACTACTTTTAGTTAATCCCTTAATCACTTCATCCAAGAAGCTAGCAGTTTTGTTGGTAAGGATGCCATTTGTTGTGTACTTCCATGAGCCAATAAGAATAGCTTCCATAAGCAGAAGCAGTGGAAATAATTTCAAACTAATGAACATCTGGATTGCATTGGATCCAAATATCCCAAACTTACAGACCAAGGGACTCTGTTGATTTTCCTTAGAAACTCTATCATGAAGGAAGGGAGGGAGGAAGGAAGGAAGGAAGGAAAGAAGGTAGGAAGGAAGAAAGGAACAAATGAAGGAATGAAGGAAGGAAGGAGGGCACTTGTGTGTCATGAATTACACTCTCCGGGCTTCTCATCATTGAGATCCTTCTGTCCTTTCCATGTTTATAGAGAGTCCCTCTGCCTGATGACTTCTCTGCTCCAGCACTAGGACTGTGGGGCTTGTCTCAAACCTTCTTGTTGTTTACTCGGGTTCATCCTCTCCGATTCCCCTCTGCCGCAGAGATCTGGGAGGACGGTTCTAATCAGTGGACAAAGCACTGGCTAATTTCCTTCCCACCCAGGAAGACCCCTCATCGAATGTTGCTTCATCCTGATTTAGAATCTCTACATTTTCTCCTTGGCACTTTCTCTCTGCCTCCACCAGACTCCGGTGGTTTTAATGGCCACACTTCAGCACCTTCTCTTTTGTCTGTGGGCCTGCCTCCTCAGGACCACTCTACCCTCTGATGTTTGATGAAACTCTTATTTTCCTTAACTCTTCTCCAAACTGTAATTCGGTCAGCATTTTTGCCAACCTTATCTTTTCCCAGCAGTCTTAACTGATGCAGCCCAAAAAAAAAAAAAACTTTTTTTTTTTTTTGCTCCATTCCCTCTTATCTTCTCCATTTCTAGGACAGATGTTTCCTTCTCTTCTTATTAATTATCACAAATACCCAAATAAAGGCTAAATATAGACTAACTTATTTTCTCTTCTCTATCAATAGGAATTAAAGTACTGCTATCTGTTCCTTCCTGTTACTAAGAAAATCCCTGGGTAGAAAAATAAAAATAAAAACACTGAAATTACCCATTTATTTAATTACAAGGCACTTGCTTTCATAAGCCACATTTTCACTGCTGAGAAGATTCTGATTTGGCAACAAAAGGCAAGAGCTATTTCTAGTGAGACCGGCAAGGAGTCGATGTTAGCGACGCTGCCGCGTGAAGAAGCATGTGGAGCAGCTTTCATAGTTCCACCTTTGAGGGAGGGGCGGCCAGGGGTGGGGAACACAGGCATGAGATGGGACAGACATAGAGAGATGGATAAAGTGAAGGCAGGAAGATCAAGGGACAGAACAAAATGTTAGAAAAAGATGGAATAACACAAAGAAACGTATATAGGAGACAGGCAAAATGGAGAGCCAAGTAAGAGATGGAGAAGTAAATGATGGATAGTAATGCAGGGCAGCAAAAAAAGAAGAGACCCAGAGAGAGAAAGACATGAAGTTACAAGGCAAGGCCATTAAAAATTGGTCAGATTTTCCTGGGCATAATGGCTGCAATTCAGCTCGTTGTCACCTGATGGTGGCAGTGGTTTTAGGGCTTATATGTTGCTATTGATAATTAAGAGTCTCAGAGATGAATACACAAGATTCAAGTAGCGCTTGATATTTTCTACTGAAATAGCTTTTTATTAAAATAGGAAAGTGTTACATAAACTTACATAAACTAAATTCTGTTACATAAACAGATACAAGGCTTACATAAATTGAATGATCTAGGCACAACCTATGATCTTATGGCCAACATCATTTCAGTTTTGATTATTTCTCAGCCTCATTCTGTTTTCTGCACAGATAGTGAGACCCAGCATTGAGTTTTTCAGACACTGAAGAGTAGATCTGAAGCTTGGCCTGGAAAAAAGTTACTTTAAGTGACCTGTCCGGTTCTGCTACTAACTGGCAAAGGCGATGGGCCTCAGAAAATTTTATGAAACTTGATGGTTTTAGTATAAATTTTTCTAATCACAGTATTACAATATGAGCATTATCTACACCAGAGTTCATGGATTTTCTCCAAAAAAGTTGATGGAATGAAATTATCTTCTCTCTCCTTATGAGTCACTTGGAAGATTCAGAGAATACACTTAGCTGTGGAATGGAAAATGGATTTCATCTCAAGAGCAAACCCTGGTTAACAGGTGAGAGCTGCCAAGGAAGCTCTGTGGAGAGGAATGTTTTGAGATTGTCTAAGCTCAGAGGGAAAGGGACACCAAGCCTGACTAGCTCTTACACGGAGGGAGTGGCGTGAAAGATCTTGCAAAAAATGGCATCTTTACCAACAAAACTGCTAGCTTCTTAAATGTTACTAATCCTTATCTAAGTTTCTCTTCGAGAAGTGTGAGACTCTTCTTTTTGTTGACCCAGAAGGGGAGAAAGGAGAAGAAAGCGTGCTGCCAGCAAACGAGAAAAGGTAAGCCACCTCCTGGTTTCCCCTGAACTCGATTTCACCTTTCTAATTCTATGCCAGTTTAATTCTAGTAGCATACATGGAAGGGAAAGAAAATGGAACAATATGTTTAGTTCATTTCAATTAGCATTAATAGAGGGTATCCTACATGGGAAGTACTGGGGATATAGTGACTAACATGGCATTATCCAGTTCTCCTGGAATTCACAGTCTAGTTGGGATGGGGAGGAAATAAGTCAAATTAAGAAATTACTTGAATGCAATTTGAGTCATGCAATAGTGAATGCCAGTCTCCCACATAAAATCTTTCTCTGACCCATTGCCACCAACCTAAAGGTCAAATTTCTGACCGTAGCACACAGTTCCCAGTTTACAAGCATTCCATTTGCATCTCCAGTGTCTCTCTTTCTCACACTCTGTGTTCCAGCTGCACAGAATTATTTTCAATTTCCCAACCAAATTGTGTTTCTGCCACCTCCAGTCTCTCTGCATACTATTCACTCTGCCTAGGATACCCTTAGCTCCTTTCCTTCTCTTGTCCTACCTTCTTTGTTGGCTCACTCCTAGACAGCTTTCCTCCAGTAAGTCTTCTCTCACTTCACTTGTCTCGGTTGTGAGCTCTCATATGTTCCCTTCCATGACATTATACTTTGCACTTCTGAGCACTTCCCACACTACACCAAACTGCCTTTTTACTAGTCTGTTACTGCCTATGGACTGTTTGCTCTATGAGGGCCAGGACCTGGGATTCTTATCACTGCATTCCAACAGGTAGCACAAAGCCTGGCACAAAAGAGATTTTCACAGGATATGTGTTAGATAAGTAAATAAACAAGTAGGATACAAGAAGGTGACTATATCTGTAGTCTGCCCTTTAGGAATATTAGACACAAAAAAGTGTCACAAGAAATTTATTTGAATCTCAGTGCAAATGGTTAACCACTTCTTCATTTTAGTAGCTTCTAAATTTTTCTAAGAATATCCCTCTAGGTCATTGCCTGATACTTATTTTCAGCTTCTAAGCTACAAGGCTTTAGCCAATCTTCAGCAAGTTTTACCCTTCCCATGGATATGTGAAATTAAAATGTAAAAATCTTTAAGGAATGAATAAATGAAGAGCAACAATAATTCATATGTGTACAGAGCTTTAGGATTTTCAACACATTTTCTTTTTTGTTGTTATTGTTTGCTCCCTTCAATAATCTAAATCCCAGGAAACTTAATAACCCTCCTAAAGTCACAGAGAGAAAGGATAGAGCCAAGACAAAGGTAAGTGGTCTTCTCAATCCAAATCCTTTGCCCTTTCTTCTAAAACCACAACTCTGTTTGGCCAGTAGAGGAATTCTAGGTACTGAACAGAAGTGTGAGAAAGCTGTTTGGGTATAGGGTGGGTCTGCCTCATGCCATCCAAATCACACCGTATAAGCAAATTTCTCTTCCTCCCACCATGAAGATGTCCTTGTCAGGGAGACATGGCAATGGCCCCTCTTGAGACCCTCTTAGTAAACTCCAAACTGGGTTCAGTGCTAAGCTGGTTGAGTGGATTCTAGGTTCAAAATTTTGCAATTCTATACCATAAAGTGAGTGCAAGATCTGCACAAGTACCTGGTGGCCAGAGACCAGAGAATTTGCATACCAGAGCAATTCTAACTAGAAAAGAGTGGTTTCATTCAGGGGCTCTGTTGCATGCCAACTAATGGTGGGTGTGAACCCGTGGTCCCTTCAGAATGATAATTGTGTCATGGGAGTGCCAAAGTCAAAATGGGCAATGGGAGCTAAAGGGATGGTGTTGTAGTTAGGTTCAGGTGTCAACCTGGCCAGGTGATGGTGCACAGTTGTTCTGTTGCTGTGGACTTAAATCATCATCATGTGAAATTCATCTATGCTTAATTACATCTGCAGTTGGCTAAGGGGAGTGCCTTCCTCAATGAATGAGGTTTAAAAGGAGGAGTCAGAAGAGAGGTGCTCAGAGCCGGCTCAGAAACACACATCTGGTGATGCAGAAAGGAATCGCCTCGGGGAAAGCCATTTGAACCCAGAGGCTGGGAGAGAAGCCCAGCAGAGGTCACCATGTGCCTTCCCAAATTAATAAATTTGTAACTAAATAAATCCTCTTTATAAAAGTCATTCCATCCCTGGTGTATTGCATTCTGGCAGCCTTAGAAAACCAAAACAGATGGGGAGAGATGGATAAAGAGTTAAACCAAAGTTGGAAACTGCATATCATTCAAATTTACTATGTCTCCTGAGACCAGGGCCAGTGAGTTAAGGGCAACTATGAAGTACATGTGCAAGGACCAAATGAGGCGGCACGGGAAGAATTCTGTTGTACTTAGATTCTTTTGAAAAGTTTAAACACCATAACCTTCAAAGGGATCAGCCTTGAGCAAAGCTTCTGACAACCGACTGGAAATCAGTTGAGAGTTTGGGAGGCTGAATTGAGAAGAAGGAGTAGCCATCTGCAATGTTAAGTGAATCCCATCTCTAAACTTCCTAGTCTTTTCCTGTACTCCCCTGCAAAACCTACGTTCAGCCTTCCTCTGCTTCCTATTTCCATCCAATTATAAGCCGTGATGACTTTCTCCTCCCTTTCTTCAGCTCCAGAGATTGGCAACACACAGGCACTTGATGTTCCCTGTGACTCAGCCTTTCCCTACCTGAGGGTGAAAACTGCCACTGATTACAGACTTACCAAATTAAAGCTTCAGGAGACTTAAGTGAGCAATTATTATCAGCTACAAAATGCTGGAAATTGTTTATTAGGCATCATCTCGTTGTTTACTCTGACAGCTTCCTGTTGAGCTTTCTCTCAACTACTTCTGAGGCAGAAGGACTATTCCAAAGCAGTTTGATTTGTCTCCTCAGTTTTTAAAGTTCACAGCTGAGAGTGAGTCACTCCTCAGGATTCAGGGGGTCATTGCCCTGCCTCAGGCAGGCTTTAATTCTGGCAGTGTATGTTAAGAAGGTAGGGGAATGGAGAAGAATAGAAGATAGGGATCCCCTAACTTAAAATTTCCCATGAACAGGAATTCCTAAATATCTCTTTGCTGTGGTGGAAACATCTGGAGATCAAATCCGTCCCTGCAGAAATGGCTGCAAAGAGAACAGATTGCGTTTATAGCATGACCTTTTCTGTGCTTCTTGCAGCCAAACTTCTAGGTTTAACTTGATTTCTGCTTATTTTTCAAGTCTGGTTCTGTAGCTTGGATTCTGTGAGTCTTATCTCTTCCAATAAAGATAAGACAGCCTAGTTGGTTTCTACCCATTGCAGTACATATGCAGCACACCTAGGGTATTATTTTTGTTTGGGGGTGCATGGGCCAGGAATCAAACCCAGGTCTCCCACATGGCAGGAGAGAATTCTACCACTGACCTACTCTTGGGTGTTGATTGCTTTGGAAATTCTCTGGAAGTATAGGGTCACCTAATTCAGCTAAAGAGGATCAGGGAAAGCGCCCCATGGCCACACTAAGCTGAAGCTTCAAGGAGAGTATTGCAGGATGAGTGAGGAGGGAAGGATGTACTATGCAGAATGGACAGCCAATGCGAAAGCCAGGAAGTGAGAGAGAATATGGTACCATGAAGCAACTCAAAAGATGTTGTGCTGCTAAGCAGAGTGTTGATAGGGAGAGTGACTGGAAATGAAGCTGAGACTGGAAAAGTGGTCAGGCGGTTAGAACATTATTCTGAAGATATGGATAGCCCATGGGAGAGGCTAAGCAGGAAGTATTCGATTAGATTTATGCTTTGTCTGGCCATCATGTGGAGGAAGCAAAGGAAGCAGGAGAGATGGAGGCAGGCAGGTGTCTCAGAGCAGTAATCCAAGTAAGAAATGATGAGACTAACTGTGGGAAGACACCATCACCAGGTAAAGTGAGGAATCAGGCAAACATAAAGAGAAGGTAGCTGGTTCTGAGTGAAATTGACAAAGACAGAAAAGCCAGCCGGGGGGGGGGGGGGGTGGTAAATTGGAAAAGTGATAGAAATTAGCACAGGGGCCCTACAGAGAAGTATTGGGCCTGCCAAAGTGAGAGATATGAAAGGCTAGACTGAATGAAATGCCCTTAAAATAACCTCCTTCTCTCTCACTGATTCCATGTTCACTTGTGTATAAACACTTCAGCTCAATATTCAAGGTTTCCTCATTCCTACCCTCATCCCATCTGACCTTCCCCTTCTCCATCCTCATTTCCCGAATCTCTCAACACACAGCCAATCACCTCTTTACCTTCAACGTGCAACCTGCCATTTATCCTTGCTGTTTACCATTCCCAATCCCCTCTGCTCTTCTGTTCCTAAAGCTGCCCACCACCGAAGCCCTAGCTAAGCCGCAAGTCTTCCACGAAGCCGTCCCTGACGGTTCCTGCCAACTCGTCTCTCCTTACCGGAATTTTTATCAGTCAGTCAGTCCCACACAATAAGTAGTTTAGAGCAATAGTAAGGGGTTCAATGTGGTTTTAGTGGTTAAGGACAGAGGCTTTGTTTCTTCAAGTATAACAATGGGATAACGGTACCTGCCCCCACAGAATTGATGTCAGGATTAAATGAGATAACACATAAAGGGCTTAGCAGTCAACTAATGGTAATTGTTATTATTTTGAGATAATTAATATAATAAAGGGATTTGTATACCAGATGGGGGAAGTATCAAATTACCTAGACTTTGAAGTCTCTTCCAAACCCAAGAGTCTGGGATCCTAAGATAATGAGTACTAACTGCTATATCCTCAGTGCATGACTGGTAAATCATATGGCTTCTACTTCCCTAATGAATTTAAATTGTTAGGTTGGGCCCAGGTAGTAGTAAGTCAAGAATCACCAGAAAGATACTGACTCTAGCTAGAAGAGCTGATTTGTAGCTGGGAGCATAAAGTTATGAAAAGATGGATACAGTCAAGAAATCAGAAATTGAGGTTACCAAGTCAAAAACCTAGAGTCAGGAACAGATAGGAGGTCAGGAATCCAGACAGGTAAGATGCACATTTAAGGGCATCTAGAAATTAGAGTTTAAAACCAGGCAGATAGGTCTGGTAGAGTCAGCAATGATCATTACAATAAAAACTTTACTGTGAAGCAAGATATGCTTCAACCAGGGCCCAATACCCTTGGCAAAACGAGGCTCTGGTTATCACTTCTTTAAAGCTAAAGGAGGCATGCCCATGGGGATGAAGCCCATTGACCTTTAAATGAGTTGACATGGCCCAACAGTGCTCTGGCAAATGGAGCTGCTGAACCTACCTTAGCTCCCCTCATCCTTGGTCCTTCATCCCAGGTGGCTAGCAGTGAAGTGGAGCTCTCCTCCCACCACTGATTCTCCAACTCAACCTTAGTGCAACTCATCTGCTTCAGTTCTGGTCTCAATTCTACTTTTACCTTTCCTCATCCATTCTTTCATTCATAGCAGCTTTGGTGGCCCTTTTACTCTCCCCAGGGTCTGATCTTGATCCAGCCTCTCGTTTTTGTGTCTCCACTACCACATCAGCACTGACTTACCTGTACTTAGCCTGAATTAGAACTATCAGACTCGGGGCACAGACATGTCTGGGCCCACCTTGTGACAAGGTAAGGAGCAAGTAAGAAGTAAGAAGATAGCTGTGATGGAACATCATGTCTGACAATTCCACTGGCATCATATAGTTCCTGGGTGGTCTGGCTTATCCCAGGCAGCCTCCTCTGAGAGTTCTTATTTCAGCTAGAAAATTAACTTGGGCATATGCAGAACCCAGTTCTTTCTTTCCATTAACTGCAAATAGCAAAGAATTTTTGAAGAGTGCAGAATACATAGGAACCTGTATCAGCATGGTGGAATAGGAACCCTGTAAATAATCCAAGGTTTAGTCCCTCCTTCTCCTTTATTATTTTTTTAAGTGAAATCATTCTGTTGTCACCATTGGTGAGGGTTAGTCGTGTTTGACTGAAGCAGTAATTTGACAAGATGTGTCTTCACTGTCATTCAAATTGTGGAAAAGAGCTCTTAGCATATGCAAGGTTTGTTCTCTCTTCCACCTCCATCTCCTCTTTTTGAAACTCTGCTTTCCCCTTGGAAATATGCCCCCTTAAAGATTAAGCAGGAAAAACCACATAATCCTGGGGGTCAGGAGGGCATGTGCTTAAATAGACAATGAGTCTGTGAGCTCCTAAAGTTCAAGATGAGCTTTAATGCCAGTGGGGGCTCTTTGGGACAGAAAGGGACAAGATATCAAGACATCGGCAGCCACATAATTTCTGCTGGCAGAAGCACCTGCTTATGTCCATAAATCAACTCAAATGAGTTAATTCCTCATAAAGAATGACGAATGAAAGACTCCAAGAGCTGGCACCAGGCTGGGCTTCGTGAGGAATAAGGATTGCTAAAATACCTATCTGATTGTATCACAAGTTGAGATGCAGGATATCAGGCAGAGAAGACCCCTGTGTGCACTTGTGGCCCTAATTGCTGCTCTTGTCACTGCATACCTCAGACCTGCATCTTGAATTCCAGATATTCTGGGAAATCAGGACAGGCAACATGTATATTTTGCATTGATAAAATATAGTGAGGGGCCACGCTGACTCAGCAAGCAGAGTTCTCGCCTGCGACGCCGGAGACCCGGGTTTGATTCCTGGTGCCTGCCCATGCCAAAAAAAAAAAAAAAGAGAGAGAGAGAGAAATATATATATAGTGAGTCTTAGAATCAGAAACACCTGGATTCCTAGCATGTGACCTTGGGCAAGGCACGTAACTGCACCATCTATAAAATGGGGATGATAATACCCATCTTGACTGGTTTAGTGATAGTAGCTGTTATTGTGAGTATAGCACGCATCTGCTACGGGAACAGCTGTATGGTCTAGAGTTGGAGGATTATGGAAGAATATGCTGATCCAGCCAGAGAAACAGGAAATGGAAAAAAGGATGAGTTGCCTGGCCCCTATTTGGAATTATAATCCCTTCTTGGGTCTTATCTGTCTTACTGCTTGTTTTAGCCTGCTTGTCAATGCCCCTGGGTCATTGTAAGTGAACATGTTCCCGGGTGGGGAAGTGGTTGCACCTGTGTGCTTTTGCCTCTGAGAAAGCCTCGAGCTTGTCATTGGAATTTGCTGTGTGATTTCCTCCATATAACTTTATCTGAAAACATTTGAGTGCAGAAATGTGCCAGGCATCGCTGGGAATAGAGGGCTATAAAGAGGCCCAAGACATGACCCCTGCCCTAGAGAGACCTGCTCAGAGTGTAGGATGGAAAGAGAAGAGTAAATTCATGGCAAGGATGAGATGTGAGGTGAGGGTAGCCAAAACAGAGGTAAGGAGAGGGAGTGTGCCGTGGGAGATGGAGCGGGGTTCTCAGGTCAACCGAGGCAGCCTCGGGCAGCCTTCCCTTCACCCCCTTTTGTGAAATGAAGCCTTCACCAGCTAAATAATTATCTTCTCCTATCCCACCGTACCATGTACCTTAGCATTTAAAAATTTTGTTTCTTTTATTTTTTTTCTCCTGAGCCGGAATTAAATGGGGGATTAAACAAAACGAGATGATGCTTGTAAAGTACCTAGCACCCAGTCAAGACCCAGCAAATGCTAACTTCCTTTTATTTCTTTCCTCTATAAGGGTGGTAGCTACATCATTATTAGATGGAGCCATATGAAGTTAACACTTTTGTGGAACTAAAATGGTCTATGTTAATAATTTCATATGGTTCAGGTTGAGATTTTATTTGGTGACCCAAAACTGATTGATGGATTAATTGATGTAGCTCTTCTTACTGGCAATGACTGAGAGAAGAGGAGAGGGCTTCCTGTATATATCCAGCATGTTGTGAACATCAACTACCTGTTAGGCACCATACAAGGAACGGGGGATATAGAGATAGAAGGTCCCTGCCCTCAAGAGGCTGGAAATCCAAGGAAAAGATAAGCAAGGAAGCAAACAGTTACAGTTCAACATAGTGACTAAAGCCTTTAGAATGTGCTATGGAAACACAAGAGGAAGCCAGGAGCTCAGCCGGAGAAGGGTCAGGAAAAGCTGTACAGGAGGACTGACACTGGACCTGAACCCTGAAGGCTGCAGAGGAGTTCTTCATAGAGAAGCCACAAAGCAGGGCATTCAGCAAAGGGAATAACAAGGTGAGAGAGATGTGAGAGCATCCGGCTGATCTGAGGCTCCATGTCTCCAAAGCAAATACGCAATTGGGTCCTCATAGAGATCTTTAGAAAGAAACCAGTGCTTCCAGTGGAGAGAGCTGATGGTCCTGCTTGCTGTGAGATGGGCAGGATTTTCTCTGGGGGGACTTCCACCCAAAGGCTTTGGTACAGGCGGCTGCTGTGGTGGGCCCCATCCCCTAAGCGCCTGCCCCCTCCCTCTGCCACAGTGTCTCGGTACCTTGGCCCACGCTGAGCCTCCGGTTCCATGGGGTTCCTCTGAGCACAGTCCAGCCGGTCGGTGTCTGGAATTTCTCAGCCTTCCACACAGCCGACCCTCCCTTCCACCCACCTATTAACTGCAAGCAATAAATGTCTGCTCTGCCAGGAAAGAAACAGTTTCTTTTGTCCTTCTTCTCATGGCCACATTGCAAGGCCCAAGCTGGGGGCAGCAGCTCTATTGATGTTATTGATGTTTCCACGGGCAGGGGACAGAGGGAGCTGCTTTTGCTCTGTCAGACACGTGTGCTGGATAAATTGCTCCATATCGTATGTGGCTCTGTCCTCCCTGCACCTAACCTCCCTCTTCCAACGCCTTCGTCATTGTATGAGAGTCTGGCCCCTCACTCTGAGTGTCCTGGGAACAGGCCATATTCCCTGAACTTGGCTGAGATTGCAGGACCTTGAACAGCAACAGAAAAGACATTGCCATAGGGGAGAAATGGGGGCTGGAGGCGGGGGGGGGGGGGGGGGCGAGACAGGTGAAAAGAGGCTCCAAGCACGTGTAAAGAACATTCAGTTCGTGAGTGAGGGACAAAGCTGGGGAGACACCTGAGCCAGGAGGCAGCCTCCTTCAAGTTCCTCCTGTGTTGCTGAATCCTGGAATTTCTATAAAGAATTGAGTGTATATACACCCAGACGTACACACACACACAAACACAAAACAGCATCGATATTTCCTTAATTAAACTTATTTTATCAAAGCATTTTTAGAAAGGACTAAAGCTCCTTCTCTTACTATCTTCATCAAAAGAAGCCATACCACCACCATCCCAGATTAATATTTCAGCAGGGTGCCTGGACTCTCAGTAAATATACCAGGATCAATTGTTTGCTATAGCCCCTGCTCAAATCCGTCTTAGACAGTAATATTTTAAACTTGATTGGATCTTAAAATTGTAAGAGGTCCCTGGTGTCCTGACTTTGCTGGCATTATCAGCTCAGCCATTGTCTTACAAAGCAATCTCCTACTGAGGCACATGGTCTCTCCCCCTGCCACAGAGAGCACAGGAGGGGGCTGCTCCAGGCACCCACCCAGGGAGGCTCACTTAAGATGGCAGTGATGGAAAAGAATGCGGATGCTTCTCCCCGCCCCTCCGCCTGACCTTGGGAATGCTGGAACATGTCCTTGCTGCATCGAGGGAGGCTCCCGGGCTTTTTTCTCTTCTCCCTTCTTTTTCCTCTTTTTTTTTTTTTTTTATATGCCCGTTGACAGTGTCATCTCTCAACTTGATAAACTTGTCAGAGGGAGCTCCGGGAAAGTGTGACACGGAGGTTGGAGTGATTGCTGAGCATGCAGTCAGAAGGGGCTGGGATGGGACGCACGGGGACATTAGCCTGGGGGCAGGCAGATGTTCTGGGGTGTTTATAGCTCATGGGCAATGCACACCACCCCCACAGTACAGCCATTACAGACCCCAGGACCGGGGAGGAGGGAAAGCAAGCTTCATGGACCAGAATTTGATGGGAACTACTGGAGAGGAGGGTGGACGGCGCTAGCCAAGGAACGTGTGAGGCTGCAAGTGTGTGCCTGTGTGCAGACACTGTGTGCGGTGTTGGCAGGACTCCACGCATGCAAATGCAGGAGAGACACACTTCGTTAGGCAGGCCACATCAGAGGGTGTTGGGGTGGGGGTTGCGAGTAGACTGGGTGTGAAGGGTGGGATGGAGAGCAAAGAGCAGCCTGGAAACTAGAACCTGGTGCATCAAAGCTTATTTTTTGAACCCTTCTACCAGTTTCTCCCTGACAGCTCTTTTCAGATAACCAGCTGGCATCCACAATCATCCACTGTCATGGAAGTTTACACTAAAACTTCTCTTGAGGGTCAGAGGGTAAGTGTGCCAGGGATGGTTGTATTCCTGAACGTGGCAAAAGGCTTTATGTATCACTGGCTCTCTGTTGATAGTATTTGAACAAAAGTTGAACCTCATAATCTCACTTTTGCCCAATCCTTAATGTGCTAGGGTGTGGGAAACATCCACATTAAGTTATCATTACGGTGAGGTAGGAAGATCTGAATTTAGACACCAGAGCTACCCAAATTACCTCTCCTCCCCAAGCCTCGGTTTCCTCATCTGTACAATGGGAGACATGAAAACTCATTACAGAAGACATCATCCAATATTCTGACTTCTGGATAAAAACGCAAAATGCTGTCATGAGGATGAATTACAACAATGCAAGTAAAAGACATTTGCAAATTGCAAAATAGTACAAATTCAGGGACGCTGCTCCGATTCCCTGTTAGGATAGATCCCCTTGTTATGGGCTCCTGCAGCATGCAAGACTTACCCTCTTAAAGCCTTGCAACCCACCTCACTTCATTTTTCTCTCTGCAGGGAAGGACCTGGCATTCTGCCAATGGAACAGGTGTCCTCTTTTTCCTGTAATATCTAATAGTGTAAGAACCTTCTGCACTGGTGTCTCCAAATGATTAGAACACATCTCAGGTGCTGCCTTGAAGATTTGAGGACAAGAAATTCTCCTCGCCTGGGAAGTGCAATAATTGCCCCCATGGTGCCCTGCCTGGAGTATGATATTTATATTATGAAATGGGATCCAGGTCTAAAAATAAGGAAGGTTGTCAGTGCCCAGGATTATTGATACAAATGTGAATGACAACATTGACTGCTAATTTGAAGGGCTCTAGATGTGTCTGGGTTTCTAAACTGGGAGGAGGTAAAATTAATAAATTAGGTCATTGACAACACTCATGGAGGATGGGAATCATCCTCCCAGCTCACCAGCTCACGTTTTTTGGTCTTCACATAAAGAAAACTGCATTTAGATAGCACAACATAACTGTATTTAAGACAGCAAACAAGCAGGGATGAAATTGCTAATGCAATTTATAGATTTTTAAAAAACCATTGATGAGCTCTACTTAATGAAATAATATGATAAATAAAAGTAACCACATAATTATCCAGAGCTCACCCCTGATCAAATAAAGATAATGCAATAAAGTAGAGTTTGGATGGTCGGCGTGGTGCAATAGGAAATAGGAGGTGGAAATACAGAGATTTGGGTCTTTTTGCCAGTTCAGCACCAACCAGCCTCATGATCTTTGAGCCTCAGTTTTCTCAACTGCAAAATGAAGGGGCTGGATGAGAAGACATCTAAGGTCGCTTCCCGTTTTGACATTCTGAGGTTCAATGTTGGGTGTGATTTCCTTGGTTCCTTGGTCTTTGTTGATGAAGAAAGCACTTAAGGATCCTGCAGGGCTTCAGGTCACCATTTTGAACATCAGTGGCCTTTGTCTAGGAACGTGTCAGCTGATGGAGAGGTCTGAGTAATGGAATATAAGATAACAGGGCTTTGTTCTAGTCACTTTCTTTTTTTCCGCAGCACTTCTCTCCTTGGGGAGCTAAATAAAACTGGTCAGTTTTGCTTTCTTTTTTCATTTTCTGGTTTTTATCTGCAACTCCAGCAGAGATTTTGGTTTTTCATTTACTTTCACTGCAGGTTTCAATCTTTCCCACCCCCAAAACAATATCCTTTACCCTCTTGCATGAAACAAACATACGAACAAAAAGCTCCAAATTGGCTCTGCCTCCTTTAGCTTCTGGAAACTTTTACTTGCAAAACCTAAATCTGGGCCCTGCTATATGGAAGTGCCCCTTTGCCTCAGAGGAATTTTCGAGCTTTTCTCCATTTCAAAGCCCTCGGGTCCACACAAATGATCTTGGAGAGAGAGCTCCCCCATCCTCACCCATCGCCCTCTTAGCAAAAATTCAGGTCTGCCACCAGGAAAGGAGAGGCTTTTCTGTGGAAATCTTCCTCATGCTGGTTATAAAGCCACTCACATCTCAGTATGAACTCTGCTAACTTGCCCTGTTGTCTTTGTGAGTGAGAAGTGAAATCCACACAAAGGTATAAAGCGCCAATCCATATAAAGATTGCTCTCTGGATTTCCATTGGGCAGCAGCTTTCTGATGACTGCATTTTGCTACAGACAGCTGTGCAATTGAGACGGCAGCAGGAGGCCAGATGTGCCTCGGCTTGCTGGGCAACAGGCTCAGAAGTTTGGCCAAATCAGCCCCAGATAATCACCAGAGAAGAAGTGCAGGGCTGGCCCAGGGTCTTTGTATAATTTACGAGCTGGAAGATCAGCCCAGTGGACAGAGTGGGAGCAAGTTGGGATGGAAGGTCTACTTCTCATACTGCGTGAGAGGTCTTTGGCTGTAAGGAACCCCCATAGGAGAGCAGAGCTGAAAGCACCTATCTTAAAGAGGCAGCAGGGCATGATGGCTAGAAGTCCGGGCTCATGAGCCCAGAAGACCTCAGCTGAATTCCTAATCCTGCCTCAGACTAGCTGTGTGACCTTTTAACTACTCCTAGGATTTCTTTTTTCTTTTTTGACTCCTAGGATTTATGGATACGAAGGAATTAGAACCCACTTGACACACTTAATCCTAGGAGCCTCTTCTTTTACAAGAAAGAATTAAAAAGCAGCAAGAGACAGTGATAAGGTCAAGATCAAACAGTCAGACAGTAAAGATTAGTCTAAAACCCAGTTCTCTTAATTCCCAGTCCACAGTCCTTTCTGCTAAACCAGTATCATGAGAAGCACTTGACTGACTAACTCTTGGATGGGGTCTGGAATCAGAATATTCAACAAATGTCCCATGAGGGTCTCCAGATGAAGAAGGCAAATTTGAGTAAAACTCTCGTTGCACCAGTGCCTATGGTGGAATTTCTCAGAGAAATGTTATCTCTTCAGTACATACAGAAGATGAAAAAAAAATGAGCCATTAACAGGACCGTAACAAGGACCTCAGAAAGAGTCATTTTAACAGTTTTTGGTGATGGTCTTTGAGGAAACAAAGTAAACAAATTTTCTGAGGACTTTGGGAGAGAAAATCTGTGCGCCTGTCTGTGTGGGGTCTCTAATAGGAATGTCTGAGATGTTTCCCTCTTGGGCACGTTTTACTGAGCTCCTGTCTGTTCCAGAGTAGCCTGCCTGCCTCTTTTTGGGGGCCCTGGCTTTTCCTAGCACTTTGGTAGGCATCTGGGAGCTATTTAGGGTTTGCACAATCCAGGTATTCAAAGGGGAGCACAGAAAAGTTCCCTTTAGTGGGAAATGGTGGAGGAGCAGATGGTAAAAAAAAAAAAAAAATAGTTCTTGTTGTCTCTTGAACATTAACTCCCGGGAAGCATTTCCCGGGAAGCATTGTTTAACTTTGTTTTTTTTTACGATTACTTTGGGTAACCACAAAAAATAAGAGAACTGTGATGGCAGCTGTACTGGGAGAGGAGAAACACATGTCCTAAAGCATTTTAGGTACAAAGGCGGGTGGCTTCAAATCGACTGCAGGTTACGAAATGGAAAAGCCCATGTCGTTTTGGACTTTGCAGGGAGCCAGGAGTAAATAATACTTCTCATATAGCTTTAGCGCTGTGCTATCTTAATTGCAATCTCTGGTGAGATTTGGAGTTATGCGTTTTTAACAAGCAAACCATAAAATAAGGTTTAATCTCCCCAGAGCCCTGGAGTTAATTTATCTGTCCACAGGCTAAGATCTTTTTAAAGGTTAAGAATGCTTGGGTTTTCTTTCTAGGTCTCTGGGTTGGCTGGGCTGCCTGCAGGTGTCTCCTATGGCTTGCGGTTGGAATCTAGCTTTCATCAGCACTAAAGACCCAGCCCTTAGAAAACCCTACAATAAGAATCAGGTGTTGTTTCCTAGTATCCACACGCCATACCTCTTCCTGATGGAGAAGTATAGGTAGTCCTCAGGGCTGTGTATATAGCACAAAATACGTTTGATTTAGGCTCAGAAGGTGAGGGATTGAGTCTTTGCTCTGCAAAGCTGTGGGATTTGAGGAAAATTACTTAACCTCTCTGAGCTTTGGTTTCCTCAACTATAAAATGGGGAAAACACCTACCCTGAAGTTTCCATAGCATTTCATAAGTATTAAATGGTATGTGGATGGCTATTTTTAAATAGTAAAGCACAAAATAGTTGTTAAAGTAGGCTTCTTGCTAGCTACTCATCCAGGCAGTAGCTGCCTTAGCTAAAGAGAGTGCTTTCCTCTGAAATCAGGTCATGGAGGGAAGGTCCCAGGTGTCCAAGAACATCTGAAAATATCTCCCAGCAGGACAGAACAGGTTCGTGGCCAAAATATAGAGAGCACAGGTTATCACACAGGCTTTGGGTCTAGCTGCCTTGCAGAATATATGTGCATATATGACCTCCATCATTCAGTTCAAACAGGGCAAATTGCTGTAGTCAGAGCACCTTTCCTGCTCTCGCAGACCTCTGGGGGATGCAATATCTACTCCATATCCACCAACTGGGGGTCTGCTCATATCCATCCTTCCAGGCAGTTAAGGAGCCTGCCTTAAAGGGAGTCTGCCTGCATTCTCAGTGGAGGTGGAGGAGGAAGCATTTCAGAGGATGAAGCTCATTATTTTTAGACCACTCTATCGTCTTCCACTACCCAAAATTTATAGCCTCATTGGCTGGCATCTCCAGTCTTCAAAGCCTGCTATTACCTACCCACCTCTTCTTCATCCCCAACACCCTGTTCTCCTTCCCCTTTGTTACACTTGCTATCTTCTGCGCGATGGTTCTTCTTCCTAGGCTGACTTTGCCTTTTATTTCTAACAGACTCATTTTACTGCTATCTATGATCTCTTGATCACAAGGTCACTTCTTTCAGGAAGTTTTCCCAGATTAACCCCATCCATCTCTTGCTCTCATCTTTTCTTTTGAAACTGCTGGGCATGTGTCCATTTGACTGGGTTATTGTAATAACCCCCAAATCCAAGTCAGCATGGCCTAGGATGGGGCAGATGCTTGACAAAGGGTCCTCGGGGGAAGCAATCCTGTCTCTTGTGCCCTGCTCTATTGAAGCCCTGCTGAAATTATCCACAGGACAACTACAGACAATCCAGAGGTCAGGTGCAGGAGGCAGGAGAAGCTCGCGCCAGGGCTCAGGGTTTCTCTTGAGCCGCACGCTGATGTGGTTTTAACACTCCTAGCTTTTTCTGTTGGCAAAGCCACAAGGCAAGGAGAAAGGACTAGGGAGCATATGCCAAGAGGAAACACAGTTGTTCCTCTAAAACATAGTTCAAATTCCATCACCTCATACCTCCTAAGTTTTCCCTGATGCCCATGGCAAGAAGAAAACCCACACTTCTCAGCCACAGCCTCCCACACCTGCCGCTACCTGATTCTGACAATACCTTCCTAGCTCAAGCATTCCAAACACACCGGTACACGGGCACTCCCCATTCTCACACTTCTTCATCTTTTGTCCCCTCTGTCTGGAATTCTCTTCTTCCTGTCCATCTTTTCCACCTGCCCAGTGTAATCTATGCACTCAAATCATACCTCCACGAGGTTTTTATCCCACCTCCCCAAGTCAGAATTGAGTTTTCCTTCCTGCTGCTCCCAGAGGGTGTTGTTGGTTCTTCCCTTATATTTTCATGGCACCGCCTGCCTCATACCAGAGCTCCTGGTGCATCTGGCCACATCCCACGGTAGGCTGTGGACCTCTGGCATCCCGCGATGCTGCCTTCCTTCCTAACCCCTGGAATAAAGCCTGGCACTCAGGAGGTATCAGTGTATCAATATGGAGCTGAGTTCAAGTGTTTGAATTAGGCTGCAGGACATCAGGAGAAACCTCCGCTACCCTCCTAATCCTGCTTCAATGCTCTGCCTTCCTGTCTTCCCCACACCCCAGCTGTGTGACTCATTTCCCCCAGGCAGGTCTCCCCGTCTTCATGACATTTGCAAGCCAGGAAACAGAGGTTCCAGCGTCCGGAGACAAGAGCTGCAGAGTGCGGACCTGTGCAGAGGACCCCACAATCAGCGCCTACCTCCCTGCCAGAGGCAGAGGCCGGTGCCTCCTTTTGCCTTCATCTGGATCTTCAGAGCTATTTAGGAGCTACCTTGGGACCACCGGAGAAACAGCAATAATCCAATTAAAGCGTCTGACACTCCGGGCTGGTGGCACCTTGGCGGGGAGGAGGTGGGCACACGGGGCGGTTTCTGGTTCCTTCTGTGATATGTGTTTTACCGGCTGTCAATACCCACAGGGAAAACACCAGCCGTAGGATTCACAGATAAAAACCAGTGGCCTCTGCTTTCTCCCCGGGGTGTTTTAATAAGAAATTGGTTTCTGGGCAGGGAGGGGACAAAGCTCCTTTTTCTTTCTCCCTCCGATGTATTCAGAAGGGTTTTTAAAAAGGAAAATTGTAAGGAGGGAAAGAGTACATTAGAAGAACCGGCAAAGTTGGGAACCTTTTATATTGTCTCCCCGGCCAAGAAAGTTTACTGGCTGAGGAACTAATTGCTCCTTCCAAAGTTCCCTGATTTCTCTTTTGACTGCCCCCCACATTCAATTTTCTTAGTATTTTCTCTCCCTTTTCTCCTTAGGTCGCTGGTTGCTTTTCCATCTCTGGAAATCTGAGGAGATCCTCTGGGCCCAAATAAAGCACGGAGGCTGTCACCTGGAAATTAGAATGGGAGGACACAAAATTCAACCACTACTCCCTTCATTGAGGATATCAAAGCTCAAGGCAAAAACTTATTGATGGAGCTGTGCAATGCCCCAGGAGCGGGCTACTGCTGCATCCCCCTGCCCTTCCTAAGCCTGCAGGGGCTCCAGGCACCCCTCCCAGTCCCATTTCTGCCTTCCAGCTGCACCACCCCATTGACTCATTGGACGCCTTCCCAGACACACCTGAGTTGTTGCTTTCACACACACCCCCACCCCCCAGCACCACCATCTGAACCCCCCAGCACCACCACCTGAGACCCAGGCTCCAGCTCCTCCCTCCCATCCGGTTTCAGACAGACTTGACTGCGTGCTAGCTGGAAAAAGTTAAATGCTCGTCCCTTCATTATCAGAAAGAGTTTTATTCTGACTGAAGTGAACAATATGAAGAGACACTACAGAGCTCTGGCAGGGGATGAAAAGTTTTTTTATTTCCACAGATACTTCAAAGTGTCCTGTGGAAAGGTTCCACTTTAATTAGGGGGAGGAAATTGCCATGTTACTTAATTAATATCAAAACCCTTTTTTTTTTTTCTTAAATACAAGGAAGAAAGATGGCTATGCAGAGGGGAAGAAAGAGACTGACAGCAAATCTGGGCAGGCCTGTGCGTGCACAGCATAATGATAAACTTGTTTTTAATTACTTCAACTGCACCTCAGATTCCACGAAGAACTTTAAAGCTGTAGTTCTTGGCCGTGGGGCAGGGTTTCGCCGTCCAGCCCCAGCACTGTAGCTTTTGTACAGAACGAAGTGAAAACCTGAGTTATTTGGATATTTCACAAGAGAACTGCAGAAATCTAGTTTTATTTCAACAATCATAGAAGTATTTACAGAGCTGGGGTTTGGAGAGCCCCTTCACTCACCACCTAGTTCTTTTGGGGGGCACTCTCCATCCTCCAGGTTTCCCTGTCCCCGACACCGGCCCCACTGCCTATCACCCAGCTGCTCTGGGCAGATTCCCAAAGATTTTCCTGGGTGCCCCTTTTTCCTTCTCCCTCCAACTTCAATCCATCCATTCCACCTCCTCTTTATCTCTTAAATCTCTGCTCTTCTCAACTGCCCCCATAGCCAGGACCACCTCTTGTCTCTCCCAAATGATTTACACTTGGGCTTCTAACTGGTCATCTTGTTTTCACTCTTGCCCACTGGAATCCATTCTCCACCCAGAAGCCAGAGTGATCGTTCATAAAACATAAAGTCACACCACTCCTATACTCAAAACCTGTTAATGGCTTCCCATCATTCTCAGGAAAACACTTAATGTTCCTTAACAAGGCCCACAAAGACCCAAGATGGTTTTGCCCTTGCCTAATGCTCCAGCCTCCTCTCCGAGGAGGTGATTGTCACCGTGTGCTTGGCACTGGCCGGAGTCTTAGGGTCGTGGCATGGTGTTCCGTCTGTTTGGAACACTCTTCCACACCTCCTCCGCCCTCTGAAACTTGGTTTACCTAACTCCCATTCGTCTTCTGAGTCCTGACTTAAATGTTATCCACTCTGGGAAGAATTCGGAGACACCCGCCCCCCACCCCATCCCCATATCTACTTTAGGTCCCTACATTACATATGCACAGAGCATACTACACTTCTTTTTAACACACATCAAAAATGTATTCAATTAATTATTTGGGCAAATATGAGTTTGATATTTATCTTTTCCCCTGAAACCGAAGCAGAAACCATGTCTCTCTTGCTCAAAGCTGTTTGCCAAGCTGCCCGCATGGAATGATAACAAACACAATTCTAATCTCTATAAGGTCATTTCAACCTCACAACAAACAGATGAGGTACGTAATTTTTATTAAACCCACTTTACAGATGTAGAATTTGAGTCACAGATATTTTGCAAAGTTACATCGTTGGTGGCCAACTGGCTCCTGAGACCCTGCTGTAAAGCACTGTACTGTGGTCACACAGGAGGATCATAATACACACTTGTTGAAAGAAAGAAACCAGGAATAATGGTTCCAGAAATAGTTGGAGAAGAAGTGACCCGAGGGTACCGAGCATGGCCCTCTGGGCACAGCCCTCTGATCCCTGGAGGCCTACTCAGCACAATCTGCCCTTAATATCCCAGGAATGACCCCAGTCTCGGGACACTTCCTAGAAATGCCTCAGTGTGGAATGAGTAGTCGAGAATGTGTCCCGAGTAAGTTGACCTGGGTTCATCTCTGCAGTTTTTCTCTCTTCAGTCTCTGCTCCAAATACAGCTTCTGGCCCACCCCACTTCCTTCAACAAGAAGAGATGCAATAAGTCTCAAGGAGTGGGCCACAGTTCCCAAGCCATGCACTGAGATTTCCTGGGTTGCCACAATGAACTCAAAGGATACTGCAGGATATTTTTAAGTTCTAGAGGGAAATATAAAGAACCTCAACCTCTGTTGGAAACCATTCACATTACTAGCTCAAGATAGTTTAGTTTCAACATTAGATCTGATCATTTTCTTTCATTTAGGTCATATCTTTGCAAACACGGGTTTTCAAAGGTTGGTGTGATAAAAAAAAAAAAAAGCACTGCACAAAAATCAGTGTGGACCTGGAAATGAAGGTGGTGGTGTCCAATCTGACCCAAGGACTGAGAAGTAGTGCAGATTCCAATAGGCGCACATGTCAATAATTGTGATTTTTAAAGAATGAAATAGAAATGTTTTTTTCTTTCAATTTACATTTTTTCAAACAGCTACCAAGTTGTTAGGCCATCAGTATTTATAATTTTTTTTTTAAACCTGGCTACTTAAAAAATGGAGCAGTTGATTATTTCTTTTGGCCGAAGCACCATGAAAAACTGAGAGACTACAGACATTATGAACCAAGAAGTGTGGGGACCTCTGAGGTAGGGTCCCCAAGAGTTCAGAGCCGAGATGGACTTACTAATATTTTAGGTGGTGAAAGGACCACTCCCGTTAAACGGGACCACCTCGGATGGGCCACAATTGTCCCATAGGATGATACCCTCGTGACAGATCACTTGGCAATGAGTTAAGGGAGAGGGGGAAAAGCAGGTCCCGGAGCCAGGTCCCACCTGGCTGCCGGCGCCGAGGCTTCTCCCAGGAGTGCACACATCCATCGGCAAAGAAAGCTCAACACAACCCAGCCTGAGGTTTGAAGGACAGTTTCGTAAATGACAGTATCTCCGCTGCCCTCGGAGAGTCCTGCCTCAAGCCAGAGGTCTCTCCACCGCACCGAAGTAAAGCTTCTTAACATCCCCCCGCTCCCCGCCAGGCCGTGTGTTATCAGCCGCAGACGGGTGCTTGCCCACTCTGGAGCGCTGGGTGGAAACAGCCTTGGCAGGTGGACAAAACGGACCAGATGACAAGCGCTGTTAAATAGCAACGCGCGGGTCGTTGTAACCCCTGCCCAGGCCTTTGCTTTTCGTGGGCTCCCTGGTGCCCGCCCACGTGGGCCGGCGGCATCGGATGCGGCCGCGGCCTCAAGTCCCAGTTTCCGCGTCTGCTGTGCTGGGACAGGGTCCTCCGCAGGCTTCCCGACTCTGCTCGCTAAAACAGAAGCGGCAGTTCACAAGTACTTCTCGGCCCTTCTAAGCTGTCTCCTGATTTATCTTCTCCTTCAAACCCGACAGTCCTCCAATACATAGAGAGATAAAGACCCACAGGAATGGAAGCTTATGGTTTATTATTTCTGGTGTGTGAATTCACTCACTCATTCCCGCGTGGAGAACGATGACGCGCCAGGCACCACGCACCTTTCTCAAATCCTTTTCCTCGGCAACTCGGGGAAGGAGCGCCACCTGCCCTGTGCACCCTGGAAGGCTAAGGCATGGGGTAGGGGAGCCGCCGGCAGCTCCCCGGACTTCCACTCCCCTCCCTCCCACCACCAGGACAGACTGAAGGAGTTTCGGTTTCTTATTTATAGAAAAGGTATCCATCTCTTAACCTCTTAACCCACTCCAACAACCTTTTCCCTTCTCTAGTCCAGGAGGGTTTAGAGGAAGCCATTCAGCCTCTCGTTCTCTCCTCACCTCATCTTAGAGGCCCCGGGTTGCCCAGAGTGGTGCAAACCCAGGCCCCCCTCTCACGTGGAAAGCTTGAAGCCCCTTCCTTTCTTGCTTGCTGGGGGGTGGGGGGGGGGGGGGCAGGCTAGAGCCAGCGTGGGAGGAAAGAAGGGAGGGGGCAGGGGGAGAAAAAGGGCAGCGGCTGGGGGCAAATTTCCCACGTAGCTGGCCCCAGAGTCCTGCGTCCAGGGGGCCTGCAGCTTGGCAGCCGCCCAGAGTGGACTTACTACCGGGCATATGTCTGTGTGCCACTTCATCAGGGCCAGAGAGACGTCTGTCTCCAGCTGCCATATCGTCATCCACCCAGCTGCAGGACTTACTATAATTTCATACAGTTCTGTAGACAGATATTGAAAAGGCATCTGGAAAAATTGATAGCATATCAAGGCAAAGATTTCATAAAAGTCATTTTTTAAATGTCCAGCCACTGGTACCAGCACTCGGTCCTCACAGATGTACAGCAGAGCCCCCCAAAGACCTTTTTCCTGATCTTAGAGCGCCCCCTATGGAAATGTTGCTCCTACTGCGACCGTCAGCGCGGGCTTCCCGGCGCATTTGCGGAGCTCAGGGACGGTGGTGGAACACAGGACAAGCAAGGGATGAATGAAAGAAAAAAGACAAAGGGAGAATGGGGAAAAGGAGGAGAGGCAGAAGGAGCTGACCTTCAGGGAACACCTTCTAATGTGAGGAGAACTTTACTATACATTCAAGGTACATAATCTTATTAAATCCTTACGCACAAAATAAACGTCATCCAGTTTACCCAGAGCCTCGGGGAGTCTAAGGAGCCTGCCTCCAAAGGGCATGCCAGTCGTGGCTGGCAGGGCCAACATTCTCCTGGATAACCAAATACAGGCATCCGTTTGAGGAAACAGTGAACAGCAGCTGCTCTCTTCACATCTCCCTCCACAAAGGCATTTTCAAGTTCTCCACTGAAATCACAATGAGCAAGAAGAAAAAGCCTTATTCAAGGGACTGACAAGAGAAGGTTTGGGCGGCTTGGGCTGGAAGTGGGGAGGACACTTGAGGCAACAACAGTCAGGAGCACGTTTTGCAAACGTTCCTCTTCCCTGCATTTTCATCATGTTTTGCTGCCTCCCTGCTCTCAGGGCTGGTGATCAGGTGACAGCACCAGAGCATGAAAGAAGCCATGACTTGGAATCAGAAAACATGCTCTGATACAACAGGGCTTGGCCTCAGCAGAGTGTGATCAGTGAGGAGAGAAACCACTGAGCTGCAGGTTTTGATCAGTATCCAGGAGGCAGATTCCAGGGCAGAAGAGGCACTACGTGGGGGTCATACCAACAGGAGCAGATAACCAGTCCAAAGCTCAGAGAGGAATCCGGGGTCTGAAGATGAGAAGGCATCTCCAGAGCCAGAGGGTGGCCAGGCATTAGAAACGGGAGCACGAGAAGAGGAAACGGGCAGTTCTTCGGAACGACCTCTGTGAAAGAGCTTTGTCGAGTCAAGGGCAAAGGAGGGCTTCAGGTCTGGGGCTTTGGAGACTCAGTAAAATGACTGTGAGTTCTCAGGGTGGGGTGGGAGTGGGGTTTACAGAGTGTGAGCTAGACCCTGAATCCAGTGCTTCCTTTTGGAGTCTATCTTGAATGAGTCTAGGATGAGAATAGAGGAGGCTGTGCACTAAGGAATCGTCTTTGGTGGAAAAGAGCTTCACTGTGGGCCTACATAGGGAATAGAAACCTGGTTCCCCTCATTTCTTCTTGGCAAGGAGCAAATCTCAGGTTTAGTGAACTGGCTTCACCTCACTCCTTCGTCCATACTCTACTACCTTTAAATCCTTTCCACCACTCAAGAATCCATTCCACTTTGAATAACCAGAAAGGGCTTGAAAGAGCATTTCCCTGCATATCCTCCCTAAGCAGGACCCTGGAAAATCAGAGGAAAAGGAAGAAAGACAAGCTTGGTTTCAATAAGACAGAAATTTATCTGAGATGGTCTCCAAGGTGCCAGGTCCCATCTCCAATCCTCAAAGGGCCAGAACCTCTATTTCTGTGTGATGACTGTCTTCAGTGAGCCAAACACACCAGAGAGGTAGAGCAGCTCTGTTTTTAATGGGGTGAAGAGAAGTGATACTTCTTCAAAAGCACTTTTCTGGAGAGCCAGATGTGGTGTGGGAATCCGTAGCCTTCCCTGCCCTGCTTGACCCAGTGGGTAGAGCTGGCCTGAGGATGGTCCTAATGAAGTAAAAGTCAATATTTGAGCTTTATCAGGGCAAATTAACCCCTCTAAGAAGAACACACTTTTCTGAGGTCCTGGAAACCCAGCTTCCCACTCATCAAGTGCAAGATCATGAGTATTAAGTAAAACTGAAAACAATATCTCTCACCCAATGTCTCCTAAAGGAAGCCCCACATGAGAAGTTCTTTCCATAGCTTAAATTAAAACCAAGACATTTTTTAATCCTCTAAGGGTAAGCTCACTGTCCTCTTTTAAATGATGAGAGTTACGTTAATATGGAATTTTCCTTTTTCGCCTTAGCTACCAGGAAGCTCCAATCAGATTTTGTGTTAATTGCATCAAACATGCTCATTCATCTTTTGGATTAATTTATTTGTTTCCCTTCTTCTTCTCCAAACACGATTCCCATTTTTGGCTTCTGTTTAATTATTTTATTGTGTGTGTCCTTTGTTCAAGCTGCTCAGACATTCTTTGGGAAAAGGTAGATATTTTTATGGGAGACAGCAGATTACTTAAGGCACTTTCATGGCCACAGCTGGATAAGCCACACAAAGGGTACAATTCCCTGGCAGGCGTCCACGTTACATCAATCCTGCCTTCAAAGAGAAAGGACAGTCTCCTGTGTTCCTCCCCTGCCTCTTCCCCTGCCACCACCCTCACAAGGACAAAGCATCGAGGGCATTCTTTAATCGCCTCTATTTTAATTGGTGAGAGGAAGTGGTACCACTCATCAGTGCTCTAAGTTGGAGGGATTTAATTGGATCTAATGACCAGATAAATGGAGAATTCTGAAGAAGGACCTTTGGGGACTGAACGGTGTGAAGAGGATTATGTTGTTATATTTCCCTGCACTCAGCTCAGTGGTTAAGGCCACGATGGAAACAGAAGTAGGGTAATGAGAAGAGCCAGATGTGGGTGCTTTGGGGCGACAGAAGGCACACGGTCATCCTCGGGACCATGGTAGAGAAGACACTCGGAGCAAAGGGTGCGGGCAGTGCGCAGGGGGAGGTGGGAGTGAGCATGCTTGGGGGTCAAGAGAATTCATTCCACCGCCCTAAGTAATCCTTGCTCTTTGGTGATCCTGCCTCCCGATTGACCTGGTTCCCAGCAACCTGCTTCTCCCCTCTGAAGGAAGACCGTAAGCCTGGGCCCAGAACGGGTGGAGCTGTTCACTCGTCAGCCTTCCCGAGAGCTGATGCTGAAAACCTGTCCCTTTTGACAAGTCGCCTTTATCTAGCGTGAGCAAGATCATTCTGAATATCCTTGTCCTGTCATTTAGGGTCCAGAATGTCAGTGAGTTCACTCTCCTGGAAGATCATCTGTCAGAGTTAGTGTGGGGTATTCTAGACCCAAGAGCTTGGAGGAGAAGTTCTGGGGGCTGGTGGGGAGGAGCAGTGCTGGGGGGCGACTGAGAATGAAGTCAGCTGTGAATCTTCCAGATCTGACTCATTCCAAAGTGAGGGTGGATGAGTCCTCCTCTGGGAAAAGGTCAGGTGAAACTTTGAGGCCCGAAAGGAGGAAAGATCCCTTTCCTTGGTGGCCATGAGATGCCCAGCACTTTCTCAGAAACTTAGAACTGAAATATCACTTAACTCTTATAGTATCAGTGCTTGGCGCCTCATATGTCCTCAAGACACATTCATAAAATGAATGACTAACTGAATTACCACAAAAGATATCGCCCTTATTTTACAGCAGAGAAAACCAAGGCTTAGGGAAAATAAGCCATTTGTCAAAATGTACACGCTGGTGGAGCTAGGACGTGAGCCCAGATCTTGCTTTCTGATTGCAAGACAATTCTCTTCTCAGCTCAACGTGAGTGAGGGGCTCTGACACAACCTTCTCTAGTGTCCCCTCTGATCCCTGCTGAAACTAGGCTTGTATGTATTTTGCTTGTATGTAGTTTGCTCACCTTCTCTAGTGTTCCCTCTGATCCCTGCTGAAACTAGGCTTGTATGTAGTTTGCTACAAAATGGACTAACTGAATGAAGAAACACCTGGACAGTGCTCTGTGGTGAAAGGAGTGGCTACTCTTTTATTCTCTGAGATCTAGCTGGGCCGAGGCAATTGGTATGGAGATGCAGCTTACCTTTCCTCTAAATGCAAAGCATGCCCTTGGTGATAAATAGCACTTAATGCGATGTTAACTATATTTATATGTCTCTGTGCCTAGGGAGATGGATTTACACATATGCTAAATATATTTCACCAGTACCTAACACTGATGCTTTATTCCACTGCCTCAGGACATGTGGCAGCAGCTCCGGCCATTAAGGAAATATACCCCGCACGTACCCTCAACATGCTGTGACCACTTTGGGATCATGGTGCAGCTAGGGATAGATTTGGCCGGGCAGGCAAGGGGAGATAGGAGGCTTTCACTTTATAAATATAAACGGCAACCCCTTGCTCTAACACTCCGTAAGGTTCTTAGAGGTGCTAAAAAGGGTCATCTCAGCCCTCAGCTCCTTGGAATTATTCAGATGAAAGTCAAGTTTAGGGACCAAATTATCTGGATCTGTCTCTATCCTCTGTTTAAGCTCAGCCATTAAAAAGACATTTGCAGATGTAAAGTTCAAAATGTGCCACCCAATATAGCCCAGGTGGCTCCTGAAGCACATTGGGAACTCTTCCATAGAATAATAAGTGTTGACTTTCATTGAACAAATAATTACATTCCAGGACCTATGCTGAGGACTTCGTATATATTATCCCATTAAATTCTTGCAACAACTATATGAATGTGGCAGTAGTTAGGTCAGGTGTCATCTTGGCCAGGTGATGGTGCTCTATTGTTCTGCTGCTGTGGACGTAAATCATCAGCATGTGAAACTCATATATGGTGGATTACAACTGCTGTTGGCTAAGGGGAGTACCTTCCCCAATGAGTGATGCTTATTTTAATTAGCTAGAGGCTTAAAAGAGAGAGATCAGAAGAGAGCTCAGCAGCTCGGACCCAGACATTTGGAGATGCCCAAGGAAAGCTATGTGAACCCAGGAGCTGGAGAGAAGGCCAGCAGACATTGCCATGTCCCTTTGCATGTGACAAAAACTCAAATGAAAGCTAGCTACCTTTCCTCCAAGGAACTGTAAATTTGTAACTATATAAATCCCCTTATTAAAAGCCAGCCCATCTCTGATATATTGCATTCTGGCAGCATTAGCAAACTAAAACAAATGTTTTACCATTATTATGCCCATTTTACAGATGGGAACATTGAGGCTTAGGAGATTAACAGTTCATCCACAACCACACAGCTAGCTAATAATCAGCAAAGAAAAGATGCAAACCAAGTCTGTGTGAGTCTTAATCACTACACTAGACCAAGAATTCAGCAAGAAGTATGCTTTTGAGGATACTGGACTGCTCGGGGTGACAGGGATAGGTAAGTGGAATTAAGAAGAAGGAATTTCACATACTTTTTAAACCAAGTACAATGTACCATAGAGAATACAATCTTGAGCTACCTTCTCTAAGAGGCAGGCAAAATAAGTCCCAAGCTTCTCCCATTCATTCATTCATGCCTAATTCATTCATCCAATATGTCTTGTACTAGTAACTGGAAATAGAAATTTGAATAAGACATGGTCTGTATGGTCTGTACTCTCAATAAGCTCACAGTCTAATGGGGGAGGCACACTTGTAAATTAATCATTATGCTGCCATGTAATAAATGCTTCAGTGGATGGAAACTGTGTGCCTGGAGCAAGGACATCAAGATCAGAATGAACTTAAAGTTATGAAAGGAGCAAAGGGCTTTGAATCCTTTTTTTTTTTTAAATACAACTGGATTTGAGTCCTAGTTGTGTGATTTCGAGCCAGTTCAAATTCTTTGAGCTCCATTATCATTTTTGCAGGATAACAATAATACCAATCTAATGATGTTAGCAGCCCTAAAAGGATTTTGAAGAGGATTAAATGAGTTAATGTAAAGGAAAACACTATTATTCATCATCATAATGCCAAAAGCAGCCGATATGGGAAAGTCAAGTATGAAATGGCCCAGAAGCAATGTATAATAATACAGGAGTAAGTAGCAATGTAATAATATGGATGTGGATGCTCTAAGAAGATGGATTATTCTGGGGTTTTGAAATCACCAGCCCACTGGCCCCCACTCTTTGGGGGGCCAGATTTCTCCATATGGGACTGAGGAGATAAAAAGTGTTTTAAGAAATGGGCAGGTATAATTCTTCCTAGGAAAGGAGAATAAAGAAGGTAACTAATATTTTCCATTAGATTGCAGAATAATCAATTAATCAATACCATATCATATGCCCAGTACTATGAGAGTTTCCTGGTAGAATTTCAGAGTTAATGAGTTAGTGGGAAACCATATATTAAGTAATTAATAAAAGTTTGCAAGTAACTGGTTAGTTGGAAGAAGGAAAATTTCGTGGCAGGCCCAAGCAGTCAGAGATGCCTTCATGGAGGAGGTGGGAACTGAATTAGGTCTTAAAGAAAGGTTAAGATTGAGGAAATCTGAGTGGAGAGGAAAAGAGAACGAAAAGAAGGATCAAGAAGAGGAAAGAGGAAGAAGAAGAGGGAAAGTTGGAGAATATAATGAAGGGAAAAGGAAAGGATGCAAAAGGAGGGAGGAGAGGAAAAAGCCCAAATAGGAAAATGAGAGCATTTGCAGTGACAGAAGTTGGAATGAACCCAGAGGGCCTTGGCTAGAAGTTTGGTGCAGCAGAGTCAGTGACAATGGAATAGGTTTGATGAAGACAAATTAAATTCTAAGCTGAGGAGTTTGGGTGTGATGCTTCTGTCAGTTAGACTCTTTTGGGAAGCTTTGCTTAGTAGCTGTTTGAAGGATGGCTCAGAGGGAATCAAGAACAGGAAGTAGTAAGCCCAAATCAGAGACCTTCTACAATCTAAACTTGTTAATGAAGATGTGTATCTGTAAGAACAAAATGAAGGAACAGATGAGAGGAGAAATTCTAAAACTTGGAATATTAGAAATAGAAATGGAGAATGAAGAAGTTAAAGAACCCTGCTAGACTCGACTAGGCTGGGACTCTAGAAGGAAAACTGTGCCTCTGGATGGGGCGGGTATGTGTGTATGGAATTAGCACTTCGGAAGGGGAAGAGAAAGACTCTAGGTTAGAAAGTGTTCAGTTTGAGGTGATAGCAATCACTTAAATGGGAAAATCATACAAACAGTGGGATAACAAGATTGAAATGGCAGAGGTGAGATCAGGGATGAAATGTGCATGTGAGAAATGTACTGGACATGCTAGTCAACAAACGCCTAGAGGAACTGGTTAGAGGGGGAAAGAGCGAAGGACTAAAGAAAGGTAGAGTAGATGAGAAGCAATCCTAGAGGATAAGCAGAGAACCAAAAAGTCAGGTATGCAAAGATCAAAATAGAAGAGAATATGAAGAAGACAGGAATGGTCAATAGTGCTGCACAGCAGAGATCAAGAATAATGGAGCAGAAGGCTGAAATTTGCTTTTCAAGAAGGAGATATTTCAATATAACTTTGGGAGCAAATGCCAGCTGGCGTGAAAATGAGATTGGCATGTCAAGAAGTGAATACATCTGCAAAGAGCATAAGTTTGAGGAGTTTACCAGGAAAAACAGGAGGGAAAATTAAAAGGAATAACAGAATCAAGCAGGGATTTCTGAGATATGAAAGCTGGAGCACATGGAGAGAAAGAGGTTAAAGCAGAAAGAGATGTAGGAACCAGAGATAACTTGTGAAAAAAAAAAAAAAAAACAACCCAGAAGAGATAGTGGCCCAAAGTTCAGGTGAAGGAGTTAACTTTAAATGAGAGGAAAATAATCTCATCCTTTGAGAATAAAGGGGAAAAGTCCACTTCAGAGACAGGGCTTTTATGAGGTGAGAATGGGGGTACATGAGATGCTTACAAAGATGTCTTTACTTTCTCACTGATCTGAAATGGCCATATAGCATGAGGGAGAAAAGAAACCTTTGATGGTGTAAGTTACTGAGACTTTTAGGTTGTTACTGCAGCATAACCTAGCCCAGCCTGACTGAATACTATAACAAATTGCCTACTGAGGTTAGGACAGCGGAGAGGAATTGGGGTTCTAAGGAAAGATAAGATATGAAATAGCAACTTTGATAATATCTAACTGATTAGAACATGTTTTGAACATTTCAAACCTACAGAAAAGTTCAGAAACTGGTACAATCATCACCCACTGACCCTTCACTTAGCTTCATTGATTGCTCATATTTTGTCACACTTGCTTTATCTCTCTGTATGTAATGTGTGTGGACACAGGTACACACATAGACCTTTCTTTCCGTTTTCTTTTTTTCACACCATGTAAAAGTAAGTTGCAGGCATCACTTCACTCTGAAGATTTCTTCACATACATTCTAAGAACAAGGAGTTTCTCCTATACAACTATAATGCCATTATTTTATTATATTACCCAAAGACTTTTATATGAATACAGATAATCTAGTATACAGTGCATATTCAATTTTTCCCATTCTTTTCTAAATTTATTTTATAAATGTTTCCCCCCCAAGTTATGATCCAATGAAGGACTGCACAGCACATTTGGCAAATAGGTCAGTAGGTGGGTAGATGGATAGATAGAAATATAGAAAGACAACAGACAGATAGATAGAGAAAGAGAGAGAGCGCAAGATAAGTTAGGCAGAATTTGGGTGGTCTGACTCTTTAATGGGCCCGATTTGCACTGTGGGGAAATAGAACTGACAGGTGCTGAAAAGGTCTTTTTAAATGGCTAACATGGACCTTTGCCTGAGAATATATATAAACATGTCATGTCAGTAGCGGTGATGATGATGATGATGATGATGATGATGATGATGAAAAACAAATGAATGGTGCATAACATCAAAGGAAAATGACAATTTTCAGGTATTAAAGGAATAACGATGAAAGTCAGAAAAGAAAAGAAAATTAGAAATTTGATGTGGCAATGTAAAAATTAATATTAATTAGACTCTCCACATACTCCTTACCAAAATGTTTTACTACACACACTAAATAACAAATCATTAAACCTATGTGAAATTAATTTGTTCTAAGTTTTATACATGTATATGCTCAATTTGCAAGTAGCCTGGTCAAGTCCTCCAAACTTTAATTAATTGGAGTTGGCATTGGTGATGGGATATTTACTTATGGAATAGGTAGAATTAAAGAGGAATGGGCTATGCTCACTTTAGAGAATGCTAAGAAGGACTTCAGATATGAGAGACTGAGAAAGCTAGAATCTCAGAGCCAGAAGCGACTTCAGCGGTCATCTATTTCAGTGGTTTCTTCGTTATAGCATAGGAATCTATGACAGCTATTAAGTGAGGCTGTGTACTATTTTCAGTATTTCAAAATGACCTGTGGGGAAATGCTAGATTTAGTCATGATAAAGCTGCACAGGCTAGATAAAATAACCAGGGTTTATTGTTTTTTATTTTGCCTTTGATCAATATTCATTAGCTCATTGTGATAACAGTGGCAAACTTCTGCTGACCAGATGTTCCTATTAGCAGCTAAGTACATCTTTAATGGAAAAAATGAACAATGAATTAATTGTTCTTTAATCAATGAGTTTATTTGGTGTGAAAAAAATTTCAAAACAAGGGAAAAGGGCAGGGTCCTGAGAGTACTAGTCATAGAAGTTCTTAGAGTAGAGAATTAGAAAAACCACTATTCTTGTCCCAAACCCTCATAGATGGGGGTGCATCCCAAATGACTTACTCAGGTGCATGCAGTTATTTAATAAAAGCAATTAACAACATTTCTAGATTATCAAAGGTTAGTTGAGGAATACATTTAGTAAGCTAAAAGTGGGATATCCTTGGTGACAGCAAGTCCCAAGCAGCAAAACCAGTTAGGAGGTTCCTGAAGCAATCCAAGAGAGATGATGTGGGCCTGATTTGAAGCTGACAATGGATTTTTGACAGAGATGTAGATAGAAAATCAATAGGTTTCAATCAGTGAGTAAGTGGACATTGGTTTGGATGGTAAGGCAAGGAAGCATCAAAAATGACATTCCAATTTCTGACTTGGGCAGTTTTTAAATGGTGCCATTTGTTGAAGGAGGGAGCACAAAAGGAGAAATAGAATTGAAGACAAATATAGGAAACGACCTGAGTTGGCTCAGGGAATATGAGATTCTAAGATTCACTTCTGGTCCAAAAGTTTCTCAGTTCTCTCTAATGCTAGAATCAGAAAAATTAAGAGCCATCCGCAGCCTGATATCAAGGTTCTGTGCCAGCAGTTACAGGCGTCTGCTCAAGGCAGACACCAGGGGTCAGTGCAATCCCAGCTTCTCTGTCTGGAGTGTAAGGGCCCTCTCCTCTAGCGTCTGTTCATTACCAAGAGAATTTAAGAGAACTCTAAAAGACAGATTCATTTATAGCAGCAGCATTTACAAGCAGATGTAATTATGGTGTATGAAAAACAATTACTGACTCCTTAAAATTGCTCTTTTAATTTTCTCTTATTTGTCCCATAGTGAATGTTAAATAAGCTTCATTGCCTCACATACTGCCTTGGATTTGTTCACCGAGACTCCTAAACAGGCTATGCTACTCTAACCTGTATACATGCACACATATTCACATTACACAGGCAAGTTTTGGTACAGGTATGCATAGGTTCCCCTGATATAACTCCCCAGTGCACCCTGGCCCACGCACAGCTCACAAAGACCCACACTGTAAACCCTCTCCACATCTACCCGGAAAACACCTAATCATCTCCTACTTCAAGAGGCACCTCCGCTATGAAACCTTTTGCCTCTAGCAAACACAGGAAGACTTGACTACTCCATGCTTTATGCTACTATGTTTCCAGAGCAGACATTCTTCACCAATGAAACTTTTGTTTACTTCTTTGTTGGAACCTTGCATATAAAATCTTCAGCATCCTAGAGGACCTTTCCTTAGATGCTGCTAGTCCCCAGTGCTTGGTGTGTGCTGGAGCTTAATAACCCATTTTTTAATAAAATAAATGAATATATATATATAAAGGGGATTGATTAAGGAATATGGAGGGGCAAAGAAAGGGACAAGAATAAAAGCATGGATGAAGAAAACTGATGTAATGGAAAATTATGTGAAGGACCTGGCTTTGTCTGAGGTTCCTCTAGAGAAGTAGTGGGATATTGTGCTGGTTTGAAAGGAAGTATGCCCCCTAGAAAAGCCATGTTTTAATCAACATCCCATTTCATAAAGGTAGAATACTTCCTATTCAATACTGTATGTTTGAAACTGTAATCAGATCATCTCCCTGGATGATGTGATTTAGTCAAGAGTGGTTGTTAAACTGGATTAGGTGACGACATGTCTCCACCCATTTGGGTGGGTCTTGATTGGTTTATTGGAGTCCTATGAAAGAGGAAACATTTTGGCGAAAAGAGATTCAGAGAAAGCAGAGAATGCTGCAGCACCACGAAGCAGAGAGTCCACCAGCCAGAGACCTTTGGAGATGAAGAAGGAAAACGGCTTCCGAGGAGCTTTATGAAACCAGAAGCCAGGAGAGAAAGCTAGCAGATGACACTGTGTCCGTCATGTGCCTTCTTGGATGCGAGAGAGAAGCCCTGACTGTGTTCACCATGTGCCCTCTCACTTGAGAGAAAAACCCTGAACTTCATCGGCCTTCTTGAACCAAGGTATCTTTCCCTGGACGCCTTTGATTGGACACGTCTATAGACTTGTTTTCACTGGGACATTTTCTTGGCCTTAGAACTGTAAACTAGCAACTTTTTAAATTCCCCCTTTTTAGAAGCCATCCCATCTCTGGTACATTGCATTCTGGCAGCTAGCAAACTAGAACAGATATGACGCTAGGCAACCTGCCAAAGATTGAATTGTGGAGTGTTTCAGATATCAGGCAAATTTAGGTTTGATGAGACAATTGGAGATCGTTATAGATTCTTGTTCTGATAATTGTGAAAATAGCTTTCAGGTCATAGCCAAAAACACTGGTCTCCTAATGAAGACCACAAAAATGTGTACTACCCCTAAATTTCGGTTTACAAATAGCTGTTTCTGTATTTCCAACCTCTACCAAGGAAAGTGGGAGAGGCAGTATGTGTCAAGAGCTGAACTTACATGCTTTCTGAGAACTTCTGTGACAATATAGCACTGTTGGAGAAATGCATCCCATTTCAAGATATCTGGGTCTTAGGAAAGATGCAAAGAGGCAGTGAGTAGCAGAGGTTTCTAATTCTACCTTAAAAGAAAATAAATGTCCTCAGAATAAGATTCTGGGGGAGAAGAGAAGGACAAGAAACAAAACAAATCTTCACAATCAGGAGCAATGGCATTTAATAAAGTAATTAGGCAGTGACATTAAAGAAGTTCTCAGGTCATCTTGGAGTGATTAATGTGGGTGAATGGAGGCCAGGATCTATTGGGGAGGGAGGGAGAAGACTGTTCTTTTGATTAAAAACTGGATGGTTGGGGTGGCTGTTGAAATTTCAGTGAAGGGTTATTTATTAGTTGGTTTCCTTGGCCTTAAAATTGTCTGATTATTAAATAGCTCTCTTTCACAGTGGTAGACTGAGTGGGAGAAAGGGGTTCCATGTGAGGTACAAGAGGACTGTCCCTCTGGTGTCAAGAGCACTTAGTTAGAATCATTTGCAGACACTTTGGAGTCTGCTCTATTCTCCTGCATTTCCTCTGTCTTGGCTTGGCAAATGGAGCTTCTGAATTCTTTTCTTTTCCCTCTTACCACCAGCAAATGAAGCAATCCTGAGCATTCTTGCTACTTCATATCCAAGTTCTCTTACCTGTAACCTCACACTAGTGAGAGTGGAGAAAGGAAGACTTTCATTCTCCAACTGGATTCAGGAGCTCCATATAAAATAAGTAAGGGTGTTAAAAGAAGATGGGTGCAGTTCAAATAGAGTCGAGAGGCTACTCTAGAGGTTGCTCTTATGCAAGCTTCAGGTAGACCTTGCTACCTATCATTACCTGCCAACCCCCAACCAGGACCAATCCAGCCAGTAGGGCAATTTATAAGATTCCACAAGCGTTCCAGGCACTAGAGTAACTTGCCAGAAACCTACAATCTCCAGATGGGCCCCTGGTCCAGATAAGTCCTGAAACCTAGCCCAGCCTCTCCTGAACATGAGATAGTTCCATCTCCCTATCCCATATTAGTAACAGACACTTCCAATATCAAAAATTTAGACTTGCCATAGCCCAAACAATCCCAATGAGAGTTATGGAAAGATCAAAGGTGATGGTGGAATTATACGCAGAAGATAGGACTTAACAAATGAATATGAATGCTGAATCATTCAATTGACACCTCTTTTAGTCTCCAGTATTTTAGAGCAACTAGAGATAAAAACCTAATACTGTGAAATTGTAACCCATGTCAAAGTCTGAAATATGTTCTACAACTAATTGTGGTGCTGTGCTTGGAAATTTATAGCTTTTTTGTATATATGTTATTGTTCACAAAAAAAAAAAGAAGGGAAAAAAAGTCGATTGTGATGGTAAAAAAAGTATTTAAGCCCGCTAGCCTCCTATATTCTGGAGCAGCTAGAAGGAAAAATATGAAAGGATTGTATGGTAGCCCATGACAAACTCTGGAATCTATCCTGTAACCATTTTTTGAAGAGTGATTTGAAAACGATTGCTTATTTATTTCTTTGCTTTGTATATATGTTATACTATGCAATAAAAAAAGTTTAAAAAAAGAAAATAGATGCAATTTTTTCTTAAACATACACTCCAGTGCCTGGCTGAAAAGCAGAGACCCTTAGAAAAGTTTCTGTCCACAGAATTTGAAAATTGAAAGGAGACCTACAGTCTTCTAGACAAGTGATTTCCAGTATTTTGGATTTCAGGGACTAATAATTTTTTATTGTGAAGATCAACTTGCTACACTGCCAAAGCAACTGAAAATGAATTACTGTCCACAGCTCTCCCATCTCAATGCTAAGGATGAAAATTATTATTGGAACTATGGCCATAAGCTTAATTTTCCAATGTTTTGAACTAAACAATGACCTCCAAATCCTTCTGTTTTTGCAGAGAGCATTCCCAGTCCTCAGGATTTTCAGATTAGGAGGCTGGGGTCCATGGGCTCTTTCCCATCTCCCATGCACCCAGTGGCTTTTAGCCACACAAGAACACAGGATAAGAAACAGCAGAATGGTTTAGGAAGTGAACTCTCTGTTTAGCAATGCTACTTAATGGTATCATATGCACATTCACTGAGCACATTTCCCATCTTCTGCCCACATCATTGGATGGGATCCGCATCGGTGGCCACCATTCACTCAACTTCCTCTAAATTAGTACTGTCTCCTTGGTTACTCTTCAGATATGAACTTGAAACTAATCACTCACCTGATATTGACAATCAATCCTATTGCACTGAAAGAAAGTCTACACTAGCTGAGATAGTGATTTCTGCTTTGGGTAGAAAGTTGGAACAGATAATCCCAAATTACCTTCCAACACAGTCTTTCCACTTCTCTCTCCTTCTCCACCCTGAGCATTCTGCCCAAGTGGAATTTATCCATCAAATTCTCATTTCCTCATAAAGTCTGCACAGATCAGATCCATTCAACAAGTGTCTATGGAATATCTGACATCATGGTATCAGACGGCTGATGGTAAAGTCAAATACGCTTCTTATATTTTAACAGTGGGTAAGAACATAGAGTCAAGAACCCTGTGGGTGTAACTGCTGGATAAGGAATCTGCAGGGCTCCTTCAGTATAGATCAAACATAACAATGATAATGATGATAACAGCAATAGAATCTTATATTTTTGAGCAGCTGCCCTATGCCTGGTACTCTGTCAAGCACTTTACACAAAGTATTTCATTGAATTCCCCCACCAATAAATCTGGAAGAAGATACTTAACCACTATACTATATTAGATGTACTGCTTTTCTCGAAAATGAAGCAATTCTCTTGGGTCATTGAAATTCACCTAGGAAATGGGAAAGGTCAATGGCTAGAGATGAACCAAAAATGTGTAGATGACTCCAACATCAACCCAGCAGCAGCTCACAATTATTTATATTCTTCCATAGACTTTATCCTCTCCACCCTGTGGGGAAAAAAAATGAAGGTCTTTGAATAATCAAAGTCATTTAATGCCAGAAACAATCAGATAAAATTTCCCATGAGATTTTTACCACCATTGCTTGCAATTTCTAATTAAAAAAAACACCTCCTATATTCCTTCCCCCCAATGAATTCTGGCCTCTGTCCACCCACATTAATCACTTTAAAATGGCCTGAGAACTTACTTAATGTCACTGCTTAATCACTTTATTGAATGCCACTGCTCCTTAATATGAGTATTTGTTTTTATCTCATCTCTGACTTCTTCCATAAAGTTCTAATCTAAAAACCCCATTTCCTTTTTTAAAAAAAATGAGTTCCACTCTCCTTTCCTTAGACCAAATAGTACATCTGAGAACAGGCACTCTTTCTTGTACATCCCTTTGGTCTTGTTACTTGAAATCCTGTCACAGAAACTAAGTGGTATAAATCAGGCATGGCTCTCTCCAAATTCCTCCCTTGTAGGGTTAAACAATATTGGATCTTTGGAATTTTCATTTTTAATCATTATTTTCTGTTCTGCAGTGACAGTGATGAAAATCCTGGGATTTTCAGAAACAAGAGGCCCCTGAGAGAAAAAAGGTTAAGAAACTGGGAGAAAGAGTTTCTGTCACCAACAGAAATGCTACAAAAGCAAAATTTTTGTTCCACTAACTAAAAGCAAGGAATTGTCACATGATCTCAATAGAGGAAGACCTAAGGATGGTAAATTACATAATCAGTATGGGAATAATACTCCGGAGAGGGATAGAAACCACTATTTGAGTTGACATAATCTTGAAGTGAAGAGGAAAACTAAACTGTATTTTGTGTTTCCAAAAGCTACTGTTCTAGTTTGCTAGCTGCCAGAATGCAATATACCAGAAACAGAATGGCTTTTAAAAAGGGGAATTTAATGAGTTGCTAGTTTACAGTTCTAAGGCCGAGAAAATGTCCCAATTAAAACAAGTTTATAGAAATGTCCAATCTAAGGCAACTATCCAGGGAAAGATGACTTGGTTCAAGAAGGCTGATGAAGTTCAGGGTTTCTCACTCAAGTGAGAAGGCACATGGTGAATGCAGTCAGGGCTTCTCTCTCACCTGGAAGGGCACATGGCATCATCTGCTAGCTTTCTCTCCTGGCTTCAGGTTTCATGAAGCTCCCTGGGAGCGCTTTCCTTCTTCATCTCCAAAGGTCGCTGGCTGGTGGATTCTCTGCTTTGTGGTGCTGCAGCATTCTCTGCTCTCTCTCAATCTCTTTTCTCCAAAATGTTCCCTCCTTTATAGGACTCCAGTAAACCAATCAAAACCCACCCAAATGGGTGGAGTCATGTCATCACCGTTTCCAGTTTAACAACCACTCTTGACTAAATTACATCATCCAAGGAGATGATCTGATTACAGTTTCAAACATACAGTAATGAATAGGGATTATTCTACCTTTATGAAATGGGATTTTGATTAAAACATGGCTTTTTTAGGGTCCATACATCCTTTCAAACCAACACAGCTACAAACACAAATTCTCTCGAACAATTTATATATATGTTTTATATTTTTATATATATATAATTTTATTGTGGCAACATAAAATCTTCCATTTTAATCATTTATTACATTCACAGTGTTGTGCTACCATTACCACTATCCATAAGCAAAACTTTTTCATCACCCCAGACTGAAACTCTATACCCTATTCTTCCTCCCCCTAGCCCCTGATAACCTCTAATCTATTTTCTATCTCTATGAATATGCTTATTCTAGATATTTCATATGAATGGAATCATGCAATACTTTTTCCTGTTGTATCAAGAGTATTTCACTCAATATGATGCCTTCAAGATTTACCCATGTTGTAACATATATCATATTCATTCCTCTTCACAGCTGAATAATATTCCACTGTGTATATATATCATGCTTTGTTTATCCACTCCTCTTTTGATGGCCATGGGTTGTTTCTACTTTTGGCTATTGTGCATTCTGCTGCTATGAACAGTGCTGTACTAGTATGTATTAAAGTCCCTGTTTTCAATTATTTGGGGTATGTACCTAGAAGTAGAATCGCCAGGTCTTTTAGGACAAATATTTTTGTTCTAAGTGTGAAAAATTGATTTCTCTTTGCATGCCAACTCCAACTTCTCGCCATGGCTTGTTGCAGCGCTGTGTTGAGTGGGATTCTGAGACCCCATCAAGCTCAGCTGGAAAGAGGGCTGTGGTGAGTTAAGAAGGTCTGTTATAGACAGACTAGAGGTTTATCAAGATTACCAAGTATTTGCTAACTCAATGTCTACATATTGATTAATCCACACAATGCTACCACGGGTACGAGAGAAATGCAGGGGATGGAAAACCTCTAGGGCCCCCAATCTTTTATTTTATTCAACTCTTAAATCTCCCTTCAGCACAGAAATTTAAAGCTGAAGTTGTTGGTTGCATATATTTAAAAGGAATCTTAGAGATTCTCTGAACCAAACCCCTCACTTTATAAACAAGGAAGCTAAATATGAGAAGTGGTTTACTTATTATTACTTTAACTTCTAAATTTTTAATGAGTATTTCTACAAACAGTTTTATTTCACTGTACAAAATCAAATAGGCTTCTGAGAAGAGCACTAAAAAATAAGCATTTTAAAATGTTATACTTTCCTGGTGATGTCTATTGTATCAATAAAGATGATTCTCGTAATGGAAAATATTATTGGTGCTTGAAAAAATTTTACTTATGCTTACAGATTTAAAAACATGGAAAGGAATCATATTTTAGAAAGTCAAAACTAAGTATAGAGAACTTCTCAGAAGATGGTAGAATAGGAGAGGCAGGGCTACTTCTCAACTGTGGAATAACTAGAGAAAAGGTGGAAAATAGGGTACAACTGGCCAGGGAGAGATTCTACATTATATAGAGAGGCCCTGGATGAAAAAGTGGTGAAATAACAACTGAAAGGATGGGGTGAGTTTATTTCATCATGATCACCTCTGGGGCTGGCTGCTGGGTGCCGGGAGGAGCAGGTGAGGGAGGAACTGGGCATTCCCACATTCCCATCTCCACAACCTGTTGGGGAGTCATCTCTCAGCCCTGCAGCCAGGAGCTCACACGCGGGAACTTAGGAAGCAATAGACTTGTTTTAGCCACACTCAGAGACTTGCTGTAATGCACAGTGCCTACCCTCAGTCCTGAGACAGGTGCCTGCTTTGAGGGAAGACTGAGAGGGAGTGTGTGCCATCCCTTCTGGAGGAGAAGAGATGCAGAGCTGATCTGACAATTAGCACAACAGAGACACTTTATGTTATGCTGCCTGTATCCTTTCTCCACAGAGACCTGTGATGCTTATGGTGTGCACTGAGCACCCAGCAGCCCACAAGGACCAAGAGCTCTTCCCTCACCCCAGAGGCCCACGGGTGCAAGGTGGGCTGGGATCTTGTGGGCCGAGGAATAGCAAGGCACTTCTGAGCTGGCTGAGCACTGTGGAAGGTGAAACTGTCAGTCCCACAGCCAGAGATTACTACACTTGGAAGCCTGTGAATCACAAGACCCTTCATGCCCTCAAGTGGATTCTTTGCTGAGATGAATAGTTCCCACTCCCACCTTGGTGGCCGGTGGTCCCCAGCACGGAGACCTGTGAATTTTCACCTGGTCTGCATCCCACCTAGCCAGCTGCTGCAGTCAAGGGAAAGCTGGCTTGAAGCGGAAAAGGTGACCCAAGAACACCATCTGCTGGGAAGACAAGGAAAGTGCACTTTGCAAAGTGCTGTTCTGCAAATCTTCTAAAAAAGTCTAGACTTGCATCTCCCACAGGAGGTCTTGGATATGGTCTGACTGGGAATTACTGATAAACCAGGTGCAAAAGAGACCTTAAATGCAAACCCAAGCAACTATAAAAATGTTAGGTGAGCAAGGGAAATCAACTTTCAAAATAGCCTTATCAAGACAATAAATGTCCCCCCCCAAAAAAATCAGCAAAAAATCACAAAGCACATGAAAATGCAAGAATATATAGCCAATCCAAATAACCAAATTAAAAAGCCAGAGGAGACATAGAATTTGGAACAACTAATCTAAAAAGTACATATAAATCTCCAAAATAACTTTAATGGGGTGGCTAAAGACATAAAGGATATCAGAAAGACACTAGAAGATCATAAAGAAGAATTTGAAAGCGTAAATAGAAAAATAGCAGATCTTATGGAAATTAAAGATACTTTAGATTAAATAAAAAATATACTAGAGACAAACGGCAGCAGATGTGAAAAGGCAGAAGGAAGAGTAAGTGAACTAGAGGAGAGAGAAATTGTATGCAAGTATACAAAAGAACAAATGATGAAAAAGATGGAAAAATATGAATTGGATCTCAGGAAAATGATGGACAACATGAAGTGCAAAATATAAGAATCATCGGTATCCCAGAAGAAGAAGAGAAGAAAGAATAAAGGGTTAGGAAAAGTTTGAAGAGATAATTGGGGAAAATTTCCCAACTCTTATAAATGACATAAATATGCAAATCAAAGAAGCCCAATGAATTCCAAATAGAATAAATCCAAATAGAGCCACTCCAAGACACATCCTAATCAGATTGTCAAAGGCTGAAATGAGGGAGAAAGTCTTGAAAGCAGTAAGAGGAGAGAAAACCACCACATTCAAGAGAAGCTACATAAGACTAAGTACTATCTACTCAACAGTACCATGGAGGTGAGAAGGCAGTGATATGACATATTTAAGATTCTGAAGGAGAAAAATTGTCATTTAAGAGTTCTTCATCCAGCAAAGCTGTTCTTCAAAAGTGAGGGAGAGTTTAAAATTTTCACAGACAAATGCTGAAATAATTTGTTAGTAAGAGACCTGCCCTGCAAGAAACATTAAAGGACGTACTATCAGCTGAAAAAAAAAAAAGCGCAGGAGAGGGAGGTCTGAAGGTCACAGAACTGAACAGTATTAATAAAGGTGACTTAAAAGATAAAAAGAGAGAGAAAAAAATAGATCTGACAAAGAAAAACCAAAGGATAAGATGGATGGTTCAAGTATTGGCTTTACAGTAATAACTTTGAATGTTAATGGATTAAACTTCCCAATTAAAAGATACAGATTGGAAGAACATATTTAAAACTATGATCCATCTATATGCTGTTTACAAGAGACACATCTTAGACCCAAGACACAAATAGATTGAAAGTGAAAGGATGGAAAAGAGGCTCCCACAGAAGCTGCAACCAAAAGAAAGAAGGAGTAGCTATACTAATACCAGACAAAATAGACTTTAAATGCAAAGCTGTCATAAGAGACAAGGAAGAACACCATATATTAATAAAAAGGACAATTCACCAAGAAGAAATAACAACCATAAATGTTTATGCACCCCATCAAGGAGATCCAAGGTACATGAAGCAAACAGTAGCAAAACTGAAGGGAATAATACATGTTTCTACAATAACAGTGGGAAAATTCAATACACCACTTTTGTCTATAGATAGAACAACCAGGCAGAGGATCAACAAGGAAATAGAGGACCTAAATAATGTGATAGATGAATTAAACCTCACAGATAGTTGCATCACCAACACCAGGATATACATTCTTCTCTAGTACTCATGGAATGTTCTCCAGGATAGAACATATGCTGGGCACAAAACAAGGTCTCAATAAATTTAAAAATATTGAAATTATTCAAAACACTTTCTCTGACCATAATGGAATGAAGCTGTAAATCAATAACCACCAAAGAAACAAAACTTTTACAAATATTTGGAAATCAAAAGCACACTCTTAAACAACTAATGGGTCAAAGAAGAAATTGCAGGAGAAATTGGTAAATATCTGATAGCACGAATATAACATATCAGAACCTATGGGATGCAGCAGAGGTGGTGCTGAGAGGGAAATTTATAGCTTTAAATGCATACATTAAAAAGGAAGAAAGAGCTAAAACCAAAGACTAACGGAACAACTGAAGAAACTCAAGAAAGAGGAGCAAAGTAACCTTAAAGCAAGTAAAAGAAAGGAAATAACAAAGATTAAAGCAGATATAAATGAACTGGAGAATAAAAAAACAATAGAGATAAACAAAACCAGTTGGTTCTTTGAAAAGAGCAACAAGATTGACATACCCTTAGCTATACTGAGAAAGTAAGAAAGAGAGAAGATGCAAATAAGCAACATCAGCAATGACAGGGAAGACATTACCGTGGATCCCAAGAAATTATGAGGATATTCTGAACAACTATACATCAAGATACTAGACAACTTAGAGGACATGGACAATTTCCTAGAAACACATGAACAACCTACACAGACTCAAGAAGAAATAGACTGCAACAAACCAATCACAATTAAAGAGATTCAGTTATCAAAAACCTCCCTACAAAGAAAAGTCCAGGACTGGGTAGCTTCACACGGGGATTTTATAAAACATTCCAAAAAGAACTAATACCATTCCTGCTCAAACTCTTACCAAAAAAAAAAAAAAAAAAAAAAGGAATAAAAAGAACATGACCTAACTTATTTTATGAGGCCAAAATCATTCTAATACCAAAACCAGATACAGATACTACAAGAAAGGAAAACTGCAGGTTAATATCCCTAATGAATATAGATGCAGAAATTCTCAACTAAATTACTTGCAAATCAAATCCAGAGGCAAGTTAAAGGAATTATAGAACATGACCAAGTGAAGTTCATTCCAGGCATACAAAGGTGGTTCAACACAAGAAAATCAATGAGTGTAATACAACACATTAACAGATCCAAAGGGGAAAAATCATCTCGATTGATGTGAAAAATCATCTCAATTGTTGTGAAAAAGGCATTCTGCACAATTCAGCATCCTTTTTTTGATAAAAACAGCTCAAAAGAAAGGAATCAAAGGAAATTTCCTCAATATGAAAAAGTGCACATATGAAAAAACTACAACTAGGATCAATCTCAATGATGAAGGACTGAAAGCTTTCCCTCTAAGATCAGGAATGAGATAAAGAAGCCCACTATCACTATTGTTGTTCAACATTGTGCTAGAAATTATAGCTAGAGCAAGTAGGCAAGAAAAAGAAATAAAAGGCATCTAAATCAGAAAGAAACCATAAAATTTTTATTATTTGCAGATGACATGATCCTGTATTTGGAAAATCCTGAGAAATCTACAATAAAGTTACTTGAGCTAATAAATAAATTCAGCGAAGTGGTAGGACACAAGTTTAACATGCAGAAATCAGTAAGGTTTCTATACACAAATAATGACCTAACTGAGAAGGAAATTATTAAAAAATTCCATTCACAATAGCAACTAAAAAAAATCAAGTATCTAGGAAGAAACTTAACCAAGGATGTAAAGAATCTGTATAAAGAAAACTACAGAACTTCACTAAAAGAAATCAAAGAAGACCTAAATAGATGGAAAGGCATTCCACGTTCATGAATAGGAAGACTAAATGTTGTTAAGATGTCATTTCTACTCAAACTGATCTATATATTCAATGCAATATCAATAAAAATTCCAACAATCTAACTTGCAGACTTGGAAAAGTTAGTTATCAAATTTGTTTGGAAGGGAAAGGGAACTTCAATTGGCAAAAACATCCTTAAAAAGAAGAACAAAGTGGGAGGACTCACACTTCCTGACTTTAAAGCTTATTATAAAGCCACAGTGGTCAAAACAGCATGATATTGGCACAAAGATAGACATATTGATCAATGGAATTAAATGAAGAATTCACAAATAACCCCCAGATCTATGGTCAATTGATCTTCAGCAAGGCCCCCAAATCCACTGAACTGGGACCAAACAGTCTTTTCAATAAGTGGGGCTGGGAGAACAGGATATCCATATCCAAAGGAATGAAAGAGGATCCCTACCTCATACCATATACAAAAATTAACCCAAAGAGGATCAAAGACCTATATACAAGGCCAGTCTATGGCCATATCACCCTGCCCAATCTCATCTGATCTCGGAAGCGAAATATAAGTGCCAGTACCATAAAACTTCTAGAAGAAAATACAGGGAAACATCTTCAAGACTTAGTATTAGAAGATAGCTTCTTAGATCTTACACTCAAAGCAAAAACAACAAAAGAAAAAATAGATCAATGAGAACTCCTTAAAATCAAATGATTCTGTGCATCAAAGGAATTTGTCAAAAATGTGAAGAGGCAGCTAACTCAATGGAAGAAAATATTTGGAAACCATTTATCTGATAAACAGTTGATATCCAGTATACATAAGGAAATCATATAACTTAACAACAAAAGAACAAACAACCCAATTATAAAATAGGCAAAAGATATGAATAGACATTTTTTCCAAAGAGGAAATATAAATGACTAAAAAGCACATGAAAAAATGTTCATGTTCATTAACTATAAGGGAAATGCATATCAAAACCACAATGAGACATCATCTCACACCTATTAGAATGGCCACTATTAAACAGGAAACTACAAGTGTTGGAGAGGACGTGGAGAAATAGGGACACTTAGTCACTGCTGGTGGAAGTGTGTACAGCCCCTATAGAAGAGAGTTTGGCTGTTTCTCAGAAAACTAAATATATAGTTGCCCTATAACCCAGCAATAACACTACTTGGTATATACACAGAAGAGTTGAAAGCAGTGACATGAAAAGACAGTTGCATACCAATGTTCATAGTGACATTATTCACAATTGCCAAAATATGGAAACAGTCCAAGTGTCCATCAACAGCCGTGTGGGTAAACACAATGTGGTACATACATGTGATGGAATATTATGCAGTAATAGGAAAAAATGAGGTCCTGAAGCATATGACATCATGGATGAAACTTGAGGACGTAATGCTAAGTGAAATAAACCAGACACAAGAGGATAGAGAAAATATGATTTCACTAATGTGAACCCTGTGGAAAATGCAAACTCAGAGTCTTAAACTAAAATATAGGGGGCCCAGAGATAGACAGAAGGGGAAGTGATTACCTAATACACACGTACTTGTTAACAAGGCTGAACTTAAGTGTATGGGAATGGATAGAGGTGATGGTAGTACTTTAGTGGGATTATAAGTAATAGTGCCATATTGAAGGTGAATATGATTGAAGGGGTTGTTTAAAGCCATGTATCTCACTGATTAACACTACAAATATAGATAAGTTCTTGCATGAACTACTTCAAAGGTATGACACTTGATGGAGGTGGCCAAAGGATACATCGACTGAGGAGTGAAGAGGAACTGTAGTGTATACATAAAATGAAATAGTGTGCGGCTACAGAAAGAAATGGAGTCATGAGGCATGCAATGAGGTGAGTGAACTCTGAGGACACTATGTTGAGCAAAATAAGCCAGAAACAAAACAACGCATATTGTATGGTTTCATTTAGAAAATACTTAAAAGAAAATTAGGGTCTAGATTGTCAACTCTTACAGCAGTCTCATTTATTCCTACACTTTAAGTGTCATTTCTAAATTCTAAGATGCTGTGCTCTGTATGTATAGCCTGGTATTTCTCTGGAACTTTGGGCACCTGTGTGATAACTAAGACTCAAAGTTAGAGTTCCATAGCTCTGAAAGTCAGCATTAGTCCATATAGCAACTGTTAAAGAAGTCAAAAAACAGATTAGGCTTCAATTAGCAATATGAATGAAGCAGATCTGGTTAGGACTAAGGTCAATTGGAATACAGGATAAAAGATGATATCATCTATGTTTTAAAAATCCACCTTCTGTTTGAGACCAAAAGAAGAGATATTTATGTTGTCCCAAATTTAAATTTTCTGTAGCATACAGTCTAACTTAAACAGTTTGACAAGTTCATTTAAACAATCTAAATACATGGAGCCTAGAATAAGGAATGAGATCTTATAATTCTATGTAGCTTAATGTAATACCCTGATACATTCCAGAGTATGTCAGGCAGATGATAAAAACGTATTTGCAAAGTCCTTGAGGACTGGAGAAAAAATACAGATCTATTAAACTTGCCTACCTGAGAAATTACAGATAGTCTCTTAAGAATTAGGGACTCCAAGTTAATAGGTCAACCCCTTGATCTTGAGACTTGCACTTAAGAAACTTATTTTTCTAATGGAGAAGCCTAAGCATCACTTCCAGAGAGCCTCTTTTGTTGCTCAAATGTGGCTCTCTCTAAGTCCAACTCGGCAAATGAACCCTCCCCCTTATAACTTCCAGGTGGGTAAGTTTCCTTGGCAACATGGGGCATGACTCCAGGAATGAGTCTGGCCCTGGCATTGTGGGATTGACAATGCCTTCTTGACCAAAAGGGGGGAAAGAAATGTAGCAAAATAAGGTTTCAGTGGCTAAGAGATTTCAAATGGAGTCGATAGACTTATACAGCTTCAGCTGGCTATTGCTAATTGTCATAGCCCCAACCAACAGTGTTTCTGAAAACTCCTAAGAATATTCAGGGCTCTGTCTGAGACTCTATCAAAGTTTCATTCACTAAGTTTATTTCTCAAAAACCTAAAACCTTTTCCTAGGCCAGAAAAGCCCTGAAACCCAGAGGTACCAGTCTCTCCAAGAGCATCAACTGGTTGCATCCCCCTACCCCATAATGGCAATACCCCTTTTCAACATGAAGGAATTAGAATGGTCATTGCCCAAATATCCCTAATAATTGGAAGAAGGATCAAAGGAGAGGGAGGAGTTTGTAACAGAGAAATAGGATTTAACAAATGAGTATGACTACAGGGTCATTATATTGGTGTTTCTTTTTAGTCTCCAGTATCTTAAAGAAGCTAGAAAGAAATATCTGAAGTTGTAGAACTATAACCCATACCATAATTTAAAATTTGCTCTATAACTATTTGTTAAAATGTATTTTGAAATTTATCACTTGTCTGCATATATGTTATATTTCACAAAAAATATTTTTTAATAAAACGAAATATGATACAACGAAGTATAACTCTTTTGCTATGGAATGTAGACAAAGGCCTTTATTAATCTGAGAACTTTATGTTTTTGTGTTTTTTCTTATAACTCATTAAAAAAGCTTTAATAAAGTATGTATTATTTTCTCCCCATTTTACTGGGAACATGCCTGTGCCAGTTTGAAAATACTACGCACTCCAGAAAAGCCATGTTTTAATCCTGATCCAATCTTGTGGGGACAGCCATTTCTTTTAATCCTGATTCAGTATTGTAGGGCAATAACTTATGATTAGATCGTCTCCACAGAGATGTAGCACACCAGATATGAGTGTGACGTTTTGATTGGATGGAGTGTGACTCCACCTATTCAAAGTGGGTCTTGATTAGTCTGCCCAAGTCTTTTAAAAGAGGAAACATCTTGGAGAAACTTCCGATACAAACACAGATACAGATGTTTGGAAGAGCCGATGTAGACATTTGGAGATCGAGACAGAAATAACACAGAAATAGCCAGAACCTGAAGAGAAGAAATCTTTGGCCCCAGCAGATGCTAAACTGAGAGAAGAAACCCAGAGTTTTGTCCTGGAGTAGCTAAGTGAGGACCCGCAGACACTTAGAGAGGAGACCACTGGCATCAGAAGCTGGAAGCAACAGAACTGGGAACAAGGACCGGCAGATGCCAGCCATCTGCCTTCCCAGATCACCCTCCCTTGAGCCAAGGTATCTTTCATTGAATGTCAATGAGGACATATTCATTAAAATCGTAAATGTGTAACTTATTAAATTCTCTTTTTAAGAGCTGTTCCATTACTTGTGTATTGCATTCTGGCAGCTTACCTCACTAATACAGAGCTAGTCAGGGCCGAGCTGGGACTTGTACTTAGGCTTGTCTCGTAGGATGGTTGAGACTCTCCACTCCTGCGTTCCTGGAGTATAAAGAAGCCGCATCTTTTATGAAATAATAAAAGAATTCAGCCATATTACAGGGCACAGAGAATCCACGTGCTGGACCCAGGAAGAAAAGCAAACCATCAGCTGGCGAGTATGGAGGAAATGCTGTAGAACAGCTCTGAGAAGTGAACAGGGGGACTGTCTCTGGCAAGTAGAGAGTGTGAGGGATGCCAGATCGGAGTTACCACTCTTTTCATCCCTGACCTCTTCAACCATTCCTGGGTAGAACAGAGGGAGGGAATGGGGAACCACTCTAGTGAAGTGTGTTTTATCACAAAACTTGGGATTAAGTTAGCTTTATTTTTCACTTCAACTAAGGATTGGGATCTGAGAAGAAAAAAACATTTCAATAGCTGACCAAAATGGTTTAGTCTCTTTCTAGAATGAGATAAATAAATAAATAAATAAACAGGCAAACACGCATGCAAGGAAGTAGTCTGCAAAGCTAGTTTTACAGAAGGGCATTTGGTTTTCTGGACCATGGTTTATGATACTGAAGTGTTGGTCTTTTGGCAGAGAAAAGAGCATGCACATTCAGGGTATGCAGGCTACATGGGTACTTACTGATTTATCAGGTAGACTTTACACTAAAAATAGAGACAGAGAAAGAAAAATGCCCAGATATGAATCAGAACAAGAGAAGAAAAAAATAATAGTTGAAGAGATGCCTGTAGGTCATAGATGAGAAAGAATGAGAAATGAGAAAGAAACCTGAAAATACGAAAGAAAATAATACTTAGAGTCTTAATGCATCCAACACACAGTCTCTGGAAAAATAGGCATCTATAGGGATCATCTCTTTACAAGACTTTTCCCATCAAAGTATACACATTCTGTTAATTTTCTCATTTTAAGAAAACCTTTTCATGGTCCCTACATCTCTAACGCCAGTTCTCTGTTTCTCTTTATAGCAAAATTCTCTGAGAGAGCCACCAATTCATTTTGCATTTTCTCCTGCACCCTCTCCAATCAGGCTCATACTGTCATCAACTCAATGAAACATCAATAACTTCCATGTTGCTCAGTGTGCCAGTTCTGAGCTTACTTGAACTAACTGCTGAACAGACATCCAACCATATGTACATACTGCCTGGTAAAATATTAACTTACTTCTATAGCATTGCAAAATATTCATGTTCTGTCACCCTCAGAGGGACCCCTCCAACCACTGCTATGTTTCTCTAGAATCCATTCCTTTCCTCCCCAGAATCTAGAAATTAAAAGGTTAATCTTATGCACTGCAGGGGGCCTCTAGGTCTCTGCTCCAGCACTAAGGTCAGCTTTTCTTCTCGTTGGCCAATAGTGTATGTGTCAGCCATATCCCCAAGTGTGCTCACTCCTTGGCATTTTCATGTGCTACAGACCCCTTAAGGTGGGTAGTTTATGCCTTGTCCCTACTCCACACACAACCCTGAAGATCCATGAGCAGACAATGTTTAGGTGGTTGCTCTAGTGCCCATCAGGTTCCTGGAATGCCAGCCAGCCCGCCATGGCTCCCGTGAGCCACCCTTAGATGCTGGCTCTGTAGGTCCAGAATACATTTGCAGAAAGTATCCCTGGTGGTGGCACTGGTATTCAAGCTAGGGCTCATCAGGCCTCCAAAGCTGTAGCCTTGTGCTGCTGTTGCTCAGCCTGTTGTTGCCTTCACATAACTGCATAGACTGCAGCCTCCACGGAACTTGAGCTCTGAAAGTGCCTGGGAGAGGCGAGAAGAACAGATGGGCAGGAAGGAACAGAAGAGGCTCTTGGGGGCAGTTTGAAGTCAGGATGTCCAGAGTGTTGATCACTTTAAATTTCACAACCATTTAACTAGATGGGCTCATTAAAATCTACCAAATACTCACTGATTTCAAGAATTAGCAACAATAATTTTATTAATAAAAATAAAGCAGTCACTTGTAAAATTTGCCCCATATCTGGCAAATATTAACTCATTTCAGTACTATAATTATCCTTTCCATCCCCATTTTACAGATAAGGAAACTGAGGCACGGGGAAGATATTTAAACTTAAATGGCAGAAACTAAGATTAAAGATCAGGCAGCATGGCCCAGGCTCTTAACTACTACAATATACTATCTCAGATGATCCGAAATATTGGCAGAGTCCCTTGGGGGGGTGGGAGAAAGATCATGAAACTATTAAACTTTATCACTGGTGAAACCCCGGATAATTTGCCAAAAGCACTGAAGACACCCAGATCAATGGGCCGGCCCCTTGATCTTGAGGCTTGCGCTTGTGAAACCTGTGTATGTGACAGAGAAGCTTAGCCTACCTGTAGGTATGCATAAGAGTCACCTCCAGAGGACCTCTTTTGTTGCTCAGATGTGGCTTCTCTCTCTCTGAGCCCAACACTGCAAGTAAAATCATTGCCCTCCCCACTCTGTGGGACATGACATCGGGGATGGAGGTGTCCCTGGCAGTGAGGGAGATGACTCCCAGGGATGAGTCTGGCCCTGGCACCTTGGGATCAACAATTTCATTCTGACAAAAAGAGGGGAAGAAGTGTAACAAATAAAGTATCAGTGGCTGAGAGAGTTCAAATAGAGTTGAGCAGCTACTCTGGAGGTCATTCTTATACATGCTTCAGCTAGACATTGCTACCTTTCATAACTTGCCAAACCCTAACCAAGACCATTCCTGCCAATCCTGAAGAATGCCTAGGATATTATATGAGATACTACAAAGGTTCCATGCTTTAGGGTGACTTTTTGAGACCTGCAGCCTCCAGATGGGTTCCTGGACCAGACGGGTCTTGAAGTGCAGAGGGGCCAACTTTTCTGGAACATTGACTAGTTTCATCCCCCATCCCATGTTGTTAACAGTCCCTTCCAACATGAAAACTTTATAATGGACATAGCCCAAATACCCCTAAAGAGTGGTATAGAAAGATCAAAAGTGATGGTGGAGTTATACAGAGAGGGTCGAGTTTGGCAGATGAGCATGAGTGCTGAATCATTGTGCTGATATTTCTTTTAGCCTCCAATATCTTAGTGCTGCCACAAGTACAAATCTAAGATTGCGGAATTGTGACCCATATCAAACTGAAATTTGTTCTACAACTAATTGTTGTGATGTACTTTGAAATGTATTGCTTTTATGTATATTTGTTATTTAAAGAGAAGGAGGAGTATAAACAGAGAGGATGGGATTTGGCAGATGAATATGACTCCTGAATCATTATATTGATGTTTCTGTTGGTCTACAGTGTCTTAGAGCAGCTAAATGAAAAATCGTGGAAATGTAACCGATACTGAACTTTGGGATCTGTTCTATTACTAGTTATTGAAATGTACATGGAAATTTGTTGCTTTTTTGTATGTACTATGTTATATTTTACAATTTAGATAGTAAAAAAAAATATATATGTATATATATCTACTGCCTTTAGTTTGGCCCAAGAATCATTGTCCACCAAATTAATTATGACAAATTAATTTTAATTAATTAATTTAATTGTCTGCCAAATTAATTATGACAGTTAATTAATTACAAAATGATTACTTGATAATAAAGGTTTTAATATGCAAAATCTCAGTATTAAAAGGCTAAAACATTTGGGGAAGCTACAACATTTTTAATGCAGCTGCTATTCAATAGAAATTGAGAGCATTTGGCACTATGATCAATGTTGTTGATGTTAATATGACACTTTAAGTCACCAGTGACTACAAATTTATTGAAGAAGTTTCAGCATGTATGATGCAGTTCTCTTCACCAGGGCATATCTCAGACATCTCGCTAGCAATAACCTTCTCAAATAAAAGATCACACTATCAATTTCTGAAAATTAGCAAGTGATTTAGAAGTTATTACAATGATTTGATGAACAATTTGCACTGTAATTTTTTACATGACAGATTAATAATGCACTTAGTTTGATTTATTTAAAGAATAAAGAAATCTAGATAACAACCTATAGGCATTTTCACATTAATTTATTTTACCTACTGATTGTTATGTATTTTGAATATCACCTTATCTTTCACCAGCATTTGGCACGCTCTCCTTCATGAAACAATTTTTCAGCTGGCTTTAATGCAACATGCTCCTGTTTTCCAACTCGTTCAGTACTGGGACGTCTTGATTTCCTGTGCTGATTATTCCTGATCTCTTTGATCGCTAAACCTGGAGCTCTTCTCTTTCTGTATTTCTTCCCTTGTTAATCATATCCAGTATCATGGCTTTTAATGTCATCTATACACTGGATACTCTCAAATATGTGTCTCCAATTTGTGCATCATTCCTGTATACCATCCTAGTAGATCCAAATGCTTACTAGGCATCTCCTCTTGGGTGCCTAGAAGGCATCTTAAATCTAATATGTGTAAAACTCTTGATCTTCCCTTGCAAACTGGCTCTTGGCACAGTCTATCTATTCTAGTTCCAGTCCCGAACCTTGGAGTCGTTCTTGATTCTTCTCTTTCACATTTCATGCCCAATCTATCAGCAAATCTCCTAGAATCTATTTTCAAAATAGATCTCAAACCTAACCACTGTTCACCACTTCCTCTTCTGTCATCATTCTTCCCCTGAATTATTTGCAGTATCTCCTTAATGGTCTCTCTGTTTCCACCCTTATCCTCATACACTCTATTATCAATTTTCATAAGTTGTTCCTTTTAAAATCTAAGGCAGATTATGCAGCTCTACAGTGCAAAATCTTCCAATCATCTAACTCAGCATAAAAACTGAAGCCCTTAAATGTGCAGGCCCCCTCACAGTCTGACTTCACTTAATCATCATAATGGCTCATCTCCTGTAAGTATCCCCTCTCCTTCATTTGGTTTTAACTCAGCCGCATCCTTTTCTTTTCCTTGCACGTGGCAGACACATTTCTGCTCATGGTCTTTATACTTGCTGTTCTTTATGCCCATAACATTCTTCTCTCACATATCTGTAATGCCACTGTATCAGATTCCTATGGCTGCTGTAACAAATCACCCCAAACTTAGTGACTTAAAACAATGGGATGCACTGTGTGAGAAGTCCTAAAAATCGAGGTGAAGGGAGGGCTGTGTTCCTTCTGGACACTGTAAAGTAAAAATCTGCTTCCTTGCCTTTTCCAGCTTCTAGAGGCCACCTGTATTCCTTGGCTTATGGCCCCTTTCCCATCTTCAAAAGCCAGCAGCACAGCATTTAAAATACATATTTTTATTTAAGAAACCAAACAATACACTTAGAACCACCAAAGTGGATATCTTGGTTAGCTTAACCATAGGCATATTTAAATAAAGTATCCAATAATCATTGTAAAACCTGTGTTTGGGCAGTAAGTTTCATAAATCAATTTAAAATTAAGGCAACAAGAAAAAATCTACAAACTCAGATGGCAAAATTCTTAAATTCTAAATATTAAATACTAACTTAAGTACCATTTGATTAGCTGTCATTTGTGAATATTCCCAAAATATCAAGTAGAAAGTTATTATAAATATCTACATTGCTATAGTAATGACCTATATTACTAAAAATTTTCCTGATTTCAGGAAAATATGAAGATACAAATATTTTTACAAGTAACATCTGAAAATCTCAAACACCTAAAATGAATATCTTAGTTAGCTTATTCATGGACATATTTTTAAAAAAATCTAAGTAATCACCGTAAACCTGTTTGTATAATATGTTTCATAAACCAATTTAAAATTAAAGCAAAGAAGGAAAAACTTTCTACTTGATATTTTGAGAATGCACACGGTTTTGATAGCTAATCAAATGATATTTAAGATAGTGTTTAATATTTAGAATCTAAGAAACTCTGATATCTTTATCTACAGAATTTTTTCCTCCCTAGCATAGCATTTTCACCTCTGCTTCCATTGCCACACCTGCTACTCTCCCTCTGCTTCCATTGTCACTATATCTTCTCAGACTCTGACCCTACTGCAACCCTCTTATAAGGATCTGTGGGCACCTGGGACACACCAAGATAATGCAGGGTAATCTTCTCACCTCAAGGTCCTTAACTTGATAATCATGTAAAGTAATATATTCACAGAGTTTGGAGGATTGGGACATGAACATCATTAGGAGCCCTTGTCAGCCTACCACAACCATCTTCGTTGAGCTTTTTCTAACTGAAATATTTAGGTGTACGCATTCCATTCTGGGCTGGCCATGGTGGCTCAGTGGCAGAGTTCTCACCTGCCATGGCAAAGACCCGGGTTCATTTTCTGGTGCCTGTCCACGCAAAAAAAAAAAAAAAAAAAAAAAAAGGAAAAAAATCCATTCCCCCACCGTGAGTGAAGCCCTATCTCCTCTATTTTCTCCATAGCATTTATCACCATTTGGCACACGCTGTATCTGAAGTTTGTCTGTTTATTCCATTAGAATGAAGCAAGGAAAGTTTTAACTCTTGTTCACAACTATGTCTCCAGTGTCTACATAACTGGCACCTAGCAAATATTGGTTGAATGAGGGTAAAATAAACCTTATAAATAACAACCTCCATTGGAATGGGCCTCAAAACTGCATCTGCTAATGAAATGTACATATAGAAGATATTGTGAATGTTTGCCAATATCTAGTGTTCCCCTTTGTGACACATGGAGGGCTGTACTTGCAGCTCGTTTGCAATTGGCTGGGACCATGTGACTCAGGGACATTGAAATGTGGCCATCGGTGATGAATGTCATGTCTGCTCAGAAGCTGCTAAAAGCCTATATGCTCTTCTCCAGGCTCTCTCCCTTGTTGAGGCTACTAAGGAAGTGATAATTTCAGAGGGTGCAGTTCCAGATGGCAGTGCCTGTGACAACCTGGATCCTGAGTGACTACGCAAAGCAGAACTTCCCTCTACCTCCCAATGCCCACCAGAGTAGGGCACATAATTCAATCAAAAAGGAAACTTTTGTTGTATAAAGATGTTGACATTTTGGATTGTTTGTTATTAGAACCTAGCCTAGTCTGTTTTGATTACTAAAGAACTTGCTGCCAGAAGTTGGGTGCCTTCAATGTGTATATATATTTTAGGAATTTTTTTTTATTGTGAGGAATAACATACATATGTATTAAAAAGACAATAAATTTCAAAGCATACCACAACAATTAGTTATAGAACAGATTTCAGAGTTTGGTGAGGGTTGCAGTTCCACAATGCTCTAGTTTGAAAGCTGCCAGAATGCGATATGCCAGAAAGAGAGGCGTAGGAGTAAAAATAACATATATGTATGGCACTTACTTGACAGGTGGCCATTGGCAAGAAAGTCATATCAGAGGTTAGAAAGGGGCAATCCATGCTTTATGGTTTGTCAAATATTTGGTAAAATTGTCACTGGATAACTTGGGAAGTAGGTCATGATTCTAATGATCTTGCAGCTCTAGAAGAAAACATGTTAGAGTATTTGTTTAGTGATGTTTGTTATGCTTGACTAGATATTACAAAAAGGAAATAAACCCAGGGAAAATTTGCCTAGTTTGAAAACAGAATTGAAAAGAAATTGAGAAACTTAGGAATTGGGTTTTGCAGGGTTGAAAAAGACAACTCCTTCTAGACCCCAAATAGAAAAATAAAAGAGTCAGAAAGCAATTTTAAGGGAGATGCCAATAAAAATCTTTCAGCAGATTATATTACCTAAGGGTGAGGATCAGATTAAGGGTATATTGCTCAGTAAATCTTTTTCAATTGTATAAAATCACTCAAGCCAGATATTAAGGGTAGGACTTGTCCTCAGAAGTGTGATAGCCTCGAGGAAGAGAGGCGTGGGAGTGAAATAGCAGAGAAACTTAACAGATAAAAGAAGTTTGTCTTAAAAGAACTGTGGGATCTTTCTCTTCCCTTCTCTTTTCTTTTTAGAAATAATTTTTTGCATGACGAATGACATATCTACAAAAAAGCAATAAATTTCAAAGCATACCACAACAATTAGTTTTAGAACAGATTTCAGAGTTTGGTGTGGGTTACAGTTCCAATGTTCAAGTTTGAAAGCTGCCAGAATGCAATATGCCAGAAACTGACTGGTTTTTAAAAAGGGAAATTTATTAACTTGATATTTACAGTTCCAAGGCCGTGAAAATGTCCAAATAAAAGCACCAAGAGGTTCCCTTCACTCAAAAAGGCCAATGAAGTTCAGGGTTTCTCTTTCAGCTGGGAGGACACCCGGGAAGGTCTATTCGTTTCTCTCCCGACTTCTTCTTTCATGAAGCTGCCCCAGGGGTGTTTTCCTTCTTCATCTCCAGAGGTCTTAGCTATGTGACCTCTACTGGTTTTGGTGGCTCTGGTGGTTCTTTCCAAAATGATTGTCTTTTTTTTTTTTAAATATTTTTACTGAGAAATCTTCACACATATACATTCCATACGTGGTGTACAATCAATGGCTCACAATATCATCACATAGTTGTGTATTCATTGCCATGATAATTTTTTAGAACACTTGCATCATACCAAAAAATGAAATAAAAAGAACAAAGAAAAAACTCATATATACCATACGCCTTATGCCTTCCTCTCATGGACCATCAATATTTCCATCTACCCAATATATTTTACTCTTTGTTCCCCTATTTATTTATCTATTTTTTATCCATATTTTTTACTAATCTGTCCGTGCCCTGGATAAAAGAAGCATTAAATACAAGGTTTTCACAATCACACAGTCACATTGTAAACATGTTATCTTTATACAATTGTCTTCAAGAATCAAGGCTCCCAGAATACAGCTCAACAGTTTAGGTACTTCCCTCCAGCCACTCCAATACACCATAAACTAAAATGGGATATCTATAGCATGCATAAAAATAACCTCCAGGGTAACCTCTGGACTCTGTTTGAAATCTCTTAGCCACTGAAACTTTATTTTGTCTTATTTCTCTCTTCCCCCTTTTGGTCAAGAAGGCTTTCTCAATCCCTTGATGCTGCTGTGTCCCTGCTTATTCTGGGATTTCTGTCCCACATTGCCAGGGAGATTTACACCCTGGGAGTCGTGTCCCATGGAAGGGAAGGGCAGTGAATTCACCTGCCATGTTGGCTTAGAGAGAGAGAGACTACATCTGAGCAACAAAAGAGGTTCTCTGGGGGTGACTCTTAGGTTTAATTTTAAGGAGGTTTAGCCTATCCTTTGCAAAAACAAGTTTCATAGTGGTGAACCCCAAGATTGAGGGCATGGCCTATTGATTTGGTTGTCCCGCTGCTTGTAAGAATATCAGAAATTCTCCAAATGGGGGAGTCGAATATTTCTTCCTTTCTCCCCAGTCTCCTCAAGGGGACTTTGCAAATAACTTTTTATTCACTGCCTAAATTACTCTGGCATGTATCAGGGCATCAGACTAACCTGGACTAGCCAACAGAACCTCACAGCTTATTCAAGATTCCATATACTTACGGTGTTCAACTAATTTAACTGACCATACAAGTTAAATTAGGAAATGCTCTACCCAAAATAAAAAATTTTGCACCCAATAAACTTCTCTCATGTTGAAGTTTTAAAATATGGACAATATCATTCTTTACCCTGTATTCTGAAACACCTTAGTCCTATTCATATCAGCTTTCTTCATATCTCTACTCGAAGTCTGATCACTTTTTCAACTTTTTAAACAGTTCCTGTATGAGGTACTGCTTACTTTCATAGCTTCAGAGTTCTAACTCTGAGTCTCATATGTCGCATAAATACCTGAAGTTTCTGGGAACAACCATGTTATATACAAATAGCTCAGTATCTCAAAATTTAGAATTAACAGTTACACCTCCTGAATATATGTGACTACTATAAGAGCTTAAAATCTAGGACCCTTTACAGTAGGCCCCAACCTGTTAACCCATGCTCTTGACTTTAGTTCACCAAATTTTGATATTATAGTTAGTCCATATAATTGAGGCTCATATCACCATAATGATATTTGTCTTTTTGTTCCTGAAATTTCAGTCAACAAACAGTCCTTAAGGTTCATATGCCTAGTTGCATGCCTCACAACTTCATTCCTTCTTGAAGCAGCTCAGTAGTTCATTGTATGTATACACCAGAGTTCCCCCTTCCATTCCTCCGTCATTGTACCCTTAGACAACCTCCATCCATTGTGAATAGGTCTTCCCTTCCCTTCTTGAAGAATTTGATCCTAAAGCTATTGGGTAGGCTGAAGAAGATGGACCCCTGCCCTTGGTGTGGGGTGGAGCGAGACTTACTGGCCAAGAGCAGATATTGGAATCTGAGCTGGGTGAGGGAGGAGTCTGCATGGGAATCTGTCTAGGCCCAAGTTGGGTAAGGAAGAGCATTCCTGCATAGGGGAGAATCCTGGTAAGTAGTGCCAGAGGCTGAGTAGAGGGAGGAGAGAGTCCACATCGGTTGTGTGTGTGAGGTGGGCAGACACCTGGTGTGAGGTATCAGAAGGCATCCATGTAGGGGCACAGACCAGGGTGGAGAAGCAAATCCCCTGTGGAATGAGGAGGGCACCCAGAGTGGGAGTGGGAGCAGGCACAGAGTGTCTGTTTTAGTTTGCTAAAGCTGCTGGAATACAATACACCAGAGATGGATTGGTTTTTATAATGAGGATTTATTTAGTTACAAATTTACTAATTTGGGAAGGCTCCTGAGTTCAAACAGCTTTCCTGGGGGTGTTTCCTTTCTGCATCTCCAAATGTCTGGGTCTGTGTTGGCTCTGAGGTCTGAGCTGAGTTGTGCTGTGCTTTGCTGAGCTGTTCTCTCTCTTATGATTCTTCCTTTTAAGCCTCCAGCTAATCAATTAAAACATCACGCATTGCAGGAGGCACTCCCCTTAGCAGACTGCAGATGTAAGTAGCCATAGATGAATTTCACATGCTGATTCTTTAAGTCACAGCAACAGAACAACTGTGCACCATCACCTGGTCAAATTGACACCTGAACCCAACTATTGCAGTGTCAGACTGAGCACGATGAACAAGACAGCCACGTGGGTATGGAGGTGGCTTGTCATTGGATGTCAGAGCCTGAACAGAGTGAGAAGGGCTTTCCCACAGGGGAAATGCCCAGCGGTGATTTTAGAGACCTAGCAGGGTGGGAAAGGGGCCTTGTGGAGTGGCAAGCCTGCATGAGGTACCAGATCTTGAGAGGAGAGAGGAGGGTATTCACTCTAGAAGTAAAGACTCAGTCAGGGCGTTAGAGCCTGAGGTAGAGAGGAGGGTATTTGTGCAGGAGAAAGGAAAGGAAGAAAATTCAAATGAATCCTAAGGCACACCAGTGTGAATATGTGGAGGTTTTATACACACACACACACATATACACACAAATACATATACACCCATATATGGGAATATAGATATAAATAAGTGTATATGTGTGTATACATATATATATATACATATATGGCACAAAGATATTGCATATGTGTATATATATGCACATGAATATGAATGTAAATGAGCATATATGTATACATGTACATATATACATATCTCTCTCTCTATATATATATGCATACACACAGATTTCCGGACTCTGTCTTCCAATAGAATGAACATACAAGGTACTTTAGGTCATGGCTTCTAAATACCCTTCCCTACCAAAAAAGGAACCAACGCTTCCTGGAGAAATGACTGATTCCAAAGCTGGGGCAGGAAAAGTATAAAATTAGCTTGGAATATCTTGTTGATCCAGAAAAGGAATAACTTAAAGACTGATGAACACAGTTCAAAAGGACACAAAAGTCTGCTTGAAGGGGTGCCAACTGGCTAAATCTGGGATAATTTGATTATCAAAATAAATGATGGTGGTAATGTGTTATAATCCATTAAATAAAATAGGAAAGAATGCTATCTTGATATAAATTAATAAATGAATAAATCAAACATTTGATGATAAATGGCATATATATATTGTTACAAAGTACCTTCTCAAAGTACTTATTAACTATAAATGGAAAAAGAATAACTTTTTAGTGGCAAAACAAGGTAGACGTCATCTGATTCCAGTAACCAAAGTGAACAAATCACAATCTGTTAGTATATCACAGGATCACAGCATTGTTTCTGCAATATTCCTGACAAAATGTACAACTAGAATCAATAATGTGGGAACATGAAACAAATGTAAGGGTGGGGCACAGTAAAAACAGTAGTCTGTAATCTTCTAAAGTATAAAATAATGAAAGTCAAGGAAAGACTAAGAAACTGTGCTGGAGTAGAGGACACTGAGGAGACATGACAATGAAAAGCAACTCATTATTCTGAACTGGAGTCTTTAGCTATAAAGGGCATTATTGAAAGATCTGGCAAAATTTGAATGTGTCTGAGGATTAAATTATAGTAATGCATCAATTTTAATTTCCTGATTTGATGGTCGTATTTTTATTATAGAGTAGAATGCCCTTGTTAGTAGGAAATGCACTCTAAAGTTTTCAGGGACAATGGGGCTTCAAGATCAGCAACTTACTCTTAAGTGGTTCAGAGAAGAAGTTATTTGTACATGATTGCAACTTTTTTATAAATTTGAGATTGTTTCCGAATAGAAGAAGAAAAGGAGAAGGAGGAGGGGTGGTGGAGGAAAAAGAGGGGGAGGTGGTAGAGGTGAGGGAAGAAGAGAAAAACAAAAAATTATAAAGGAATTGTGAGTCATGTTTCTGGCACATGAAGTCAACCATAAACAACTAGATAAGAAGTTTTCTAAATTTTTGAAAGATTGTGAGCACAAACTATTGGTTTTCAACCTCTAAAAGTCAGAAAATGGGCTGAGGACTCTGCACAGTCCTCACAGAAGGCCTTTTTCTCAAAGCCCACTTCAGTCATGGTTGAGGAAGAAAATGGAAAAGGAAAAATCCCCCAAAGCCAGGAGCCAAGGAAACAGTGAACAAGGAAGCTTTCTGGGTAGCCTGTCATCACAGTGCCATTTCAGAGTGATTTAAGAATTCCTATGGGCCACTTATTGCTTCTCCTTCCTGAATATTGTATATTGGTCAAATGGAAGGGAATGACAGGATAGATAAATGGTCTTTTTCACTAAAAGTCTCCAAATGAACAGAAGCCATGCCTGGACCTGAAGTAAAGGCTATCACACTTCACCTAGAGTGAAAGTCTATCCATGACTGGAGTGAACTGAATATTAGGTGACCAGAAGAGAGATTGTTGTAGACATTATTTAACGGCCAACAAAATCTGGTTCTCCTCCCCATTACTGTAATGACTAGCTCATATCACATGACTATTTCAGGACAGTTAAAGGTTTTTATCATTCATCTGTAATGTACAGAGGCAGTAAAGGGTCCAAACACTACTATCCAATCCCTCTTCCTCTGCTGAAGTGATTGAAGAAGTCACCCGGCCCAAATGATGCAGCTACAAGATGGAGATTTTTCTATCAGCCTAGGTCCCAAGTGTCACTGTGGAATCAGACACCTAACAGAACATAAAAATAAAGTGAGCAAGTAAAAAGCTTTTTTTCATAGTAAACCACTAAGTTTGGGGATTGTTCATTATTGCGGTGCAATCTAGCCTATACAGACATGTAATTCAAAGAAAGGAACCTGAGTGGAGGGAAGGGAGAAGATATGAGTATCTTATTGAAGATAAAAGAAGAAGAGCTAAAAGTGATTGATATTTTTGTGGGATGCGACTACAAATTAACCAAGAGGCAGAGGATATGGATTTCCTGAAAAATAGAACAATGCAAGCTTAGCAAGAAGATGTGGAAATTTGGTTTTTTTTAGGCTGAGGGCCATAAAAAAGGAAAGTGTACCCTCTAGAATTTTGGACTCCTGAAGTGGATTGCCTACTAACTCTTGGCCATAGGATTTCAGTCTCCTCACTCCACCTCTGGTCTTGGTAACAATCCTCAATTTGTTTATTTCTCTCTAGATTTGGCATCCTTGCTTCTTTATGAGACGTGGCTCTTACTCAGTATTTTAAATTATAGTTTATATCCTTGGCAGAAATTCTGGCTCAACTGACAGAAATAAAGATGCTGCAACAATTCCTATCACCATAACTAATTACCTTGCATACGAGGGATAATCCTCAAAGAGGGTCAACACGCCACTATTGAATGTACATCATGGTTGACAAAGTTATACAAGACAGTTTGTACCAGTGGTTCATGAAATACAGGCTTTGGCCAAATGCCCAGCAGCAAAGCATTGAAACCAATATTCAGCTCAAGCCAAACCAAAGGTGAAAAGCACCATCATAGATAGACCTTCTGGGATACAAAATATTTTTTATATTTATACAAAATTCATGCTGTGCAAAATATATGTTTATGCTATCATAGTATATCAAAAATTAATATTGCAATCTTATCACTAAACGTTTAGAGGTAAAATTTCAAGCTCGTCATTTGAATACTCTGTTTAGTTTTACCAGTTGTTGAATGGTTCCTACATGCCTATATTATTCACTTGTAAATAAGTCAATGAAAATCTAAAGGAACAAGAAATTTGGGGGCACCTAATTTATCTTTTATGTTTTCTTCTTGTCTTCTACACTTATATTTTTTATTCTATCTCATTGTTTGTATGCAATTTTAGAGTTTTACTTGAGAAATTTGGAGGTGACAAAGTTTGCATTCTTAATTTGTTCTCATGAGACGTGAAGAATTTCCAAAATAAATTTTTCTAGAAAGAGGCATGGCTTAAATGGAACTGCATAACTAAAATTCAAATATAATTTTTAAAGCAGATTTAAAGGTACAACTAATAATTTTATAAAGATTAGAGCACCTGTTTAATCATATTTTTGTGATTATACTTTGTATTATTTAAATTATTATAAATATTTCTTTGCTGAAAAAAGAATAACAGTTTCTCTTTATTTCTTAATCAACTGCCAACTTAGATTCTTATTTCTTTATTAAAACTTCTTAATTCTTTCTGTACATAGAATGAACAGCTTTCACAATTAATTTTCTAATTGCAATAATAAATATTCTTTCAGAATTCAACAGACTGAGAATTTTCATATATACAATATATAAGAAGATTTTCAATCCAAGTAACACCTAGAATTGCTCAGTCTGTTTGCTGATACCAACAATAAATCTGAATAACATGCCATGTTTGTATTACTTACATTGTTATGCTTGTTAGAAATTACATTAACCTATAAAATACTGTATTGGCCATGCACAATTCAAAAATGCCCAAAGTTATGTTTAAACATGTATCTAAGTTATTCTGCTATCTAAAGGTTAAGATTTATGAAAGAAGTCTGAATAGCAGAATTTTGGGCTAAATTCTCTGGCTGCAACCAAACTATATGGAGTTGAACTGGGTTAACAAGGGACTCCAGAGACAACTAGAGAACCAGAATCCATGTACACAAAAGCAAAGAAGCAAGAAACACACCTTTTTCCAATTTTGGTGAAGAAGAGGATTTACTCTAACTAAATAGAAAGCTTATCTAAAATGTCTAGTTTGTTTGATACTATTTCGACCATGTATTAATGTCACATTATAAAAACAATATTAAAAGGGTAGAAAACGCTATTAATAGGTACTATCATAGTTTTCATTGTAAAATAAAGAAACTGAGGCACAGAGCTACAAAGGCACAGAGCTGAGATTAGTAAGCAACATAATATGCATTATCTACTGATAAAATCAAATTTAAGAACCTACCAAGCTGAACCGAGGTCTTGGTGCATGAATATTTTGCCAAGTTAATATCACTGGTGCAAAAACATCAAGCCTTGCCTAATGATCCCCTGACCTCAGTTTTGAGTGTTTTCATTCTACTGAAATAAATTTCTAAGACTTAAAATATAATGTTAGATTAAATAATGGAAAAGGGAGCCTACTGCCATAATGTTTCTAACTTTGTTTACTTGAATCTTTGTTGCAAAATCAGGGTTACTACTAAAACCAAACAGATGACCAGATCTGCATACCTCAAAAAGTGCCAAAACCCTATCTTAAAAATCCTAAATATCCTCAACCGCCTTGGGTCCGGCCAACACCAGAGTGAGCTGAATGGCATGAGGCAGCAAAGCAGACCTGTCAGAATTGGTCAGATCTACATGAGCAGCAGAGGTAACAGTCACTTCAGGATTAGGCTTTGGATCAACTGGAAGGATGATTGCATTCAAGAATTCACTCCACTATGGGCATGTGACAGAACTACACATGGCAAAAGGGTCTCAATGCCCTCTTCTAGTATAAGTATCTAGGTTGGGGCAGAGCTAAGACTTTATTTTAGACAGCATCAGGTGATTCTTATGAATACCAATGTTGACCAGACAAAATCTCCAGTGATGTAGAGAAATGGTTGCATTAATTGTGGTTCAATTTTCAAGTCCCACTTTTGTTGGTTCCCATGAATGACTAAGACAGCTCTACCTTCCCTCCCCCAAAACAGCTGAAGCAAACAGAGGCTGGAATGACAGATGGGAAAATAAGTTTGAACTTTGTATGACTGACCTACAGAGGAATAATCCTAAACTCCGTAAGGTCCCAAGGAAGGAAGGGATGAGAATTACATTAACAAAGGAGCCAGAGAAATTGTCAGAAGAAATTTCGTGGCAGAAATAGAGGCTTCTCATTCATGTCCATGATGACAGTTTATTCTTAGTAGTAATGCCCACTGACTGAGCATGTCTACTTCTGAGATTGAGTATAGGAAGTCACTTGGATAACAAATTTAGAATATGTCCTACAATCCAACTCTAATCAATAATAATAATTGGAAACATATTCAGCCTCCAATTCTTCCATCTCCATTTCTCCCATTGCCACCCTGGAGTAGTGTGAGACAGCAAGCTGGTTAGGTGCTTTTGCTCTGCAGAATCAAATATTCCTTTAACTGTGCTATTCCAAGGTCTAACTTAGGGAATATTGGAAAGTGGGAAGCCAGTCGTTGCTACATATCTAAGCCATGTCCTCCAACACAACTTTTATCAAGAAAAAGAGCTAATCTGTTGATCTCCATCCTCCTTACAATTTTGTTCCTCTCAGTTGGTTTAGAATTCAAGAGGGGAGAAAGTGGTATAATTTATTAGGCCCCTCGAACCCCAGACTTGTGCCCAGTATTCATTGCTCAACAGATGTGTGACTGTAAGTGAATGATTCAATTCATGTAAGTCTCTGATTTTTCATCCATAAAATGGGGATAATAGTAGATATTATTTAAAGGATTATTTGGCAGGAAGACATAGAATAACCCCAAAAAGTGCTTTTTTTCACATTTTAAGTACTCATGAACTGTTACCTATCATATTTTAAATTTTACATGTTAAATTTTATATCTTAGTTAATTAATTTATTTTTTGTGATAAGCATGACAACATATATTCTTTTGTGGTCAGATTGCTCTCTTCATAATGTATTTCTCTTAAAAAGTTTTTCAAAGTGTAAAACAACTGGATAGCATAACCCTTTGCAATAGGACAGATATTTCACCCATTCATCTTCTAATAAATTCTCATTATTAGACCCATAATGGAAGCAGGATCCTCTGCCCAGAATTTCTGAATGTCCAGCATGGCTGGTTCAGTTCTAAGCATGAGTGTCTGTCAGGATTCTAGAGTATAAAGAATAAAGGTTTGTCTCGGAGATGATTTACCATAACTAGCAAATGCTGACCTGCTGGGCCAAGTTAATGCACACTGACAGGACTAGTCATAGGAAAGTACAGATGTGGGGTGTGGGCATAGGGAATGAGCCCTAAGTGCCAGGAACCATTAATCATATTTTTACTCCTTTAACAAGACTCCCGTTCCAAACTGGAAATAAACTATCTGTTTTAATATTTTTTGTACCTTATTTTTAGGAAATTTGTCTTCAGTAGCCTCTAAAGGAGAAGTAAATGAGACTAAAGAATACATTTTACTTTTAGTAAAGGCTAAAATACAGCTCTAGTAAAAAAAAATGTACAGACCATCCACAAATTACATAGTCTTACATAATTTACCTTCTTATATATAGTTTATGTTTTATCTTAAAAGATTTTGATTTATCAGCCTAGGCATGAGACCTTGAAAAACAAACAGATTTTTGTGCTAATCAGGGTTCTTGGATGCAAAGGAAAAACACCATGTCTGGATAACTATTATAATTTCCTGGCTGTTAAAGCAAATATCATACAAAATTAACAACAGGAATTTATTGGCTCGTGGTTTCAGAGGCTAGAAGGCTTGCTTCCTCCAAGAGTTGGGATCATCTGGCTGGCTGGCAATCTTTAGGGTTCCTTGGCCTTTCCATCACATGACAATGCGCATGGTGGCCTCTTGTCCTTTCTCTTTTGGTTCCATTGACTTCTACATTCTATTGATTTCTATCTTTTGCCTGCTTCCCATGGCTTCTCTCACTGTGGCCTTCTCTATAAGGCATCCAGTAATGGAATAAAGACCCATCCTGATGCAGTGGGTCACACCTTAACAGAAGTAATCCTCATCAAATGTTCCTATTTACAATGGGTTCACAGCCACAAGGATGGACTAAGACTAAGAACTTGTTTTTGTGGGGTATATAACTCCAAACCACCACAATAACTTAAGAATAAAAATAATTTATTGGAAGGATATTGGGGATCTTATAAAAGTGATGGGAGGCTAAAGAGTCTTGGAAAACAAGCAGGGACCAAAGGAAGCTGGGCAGCCAAAACTCCAGTCAAAATCATCCCCAAGAAAAGTCAGGCTGGACAGTGAACCCAGTTACTGCCATCCCTATCTTCAGTGGAATTAATTCCAAACCCTCCCTGCCACTTAAGTTGTCTATACTATATTCAAAGTTCATCCAAGAAAAGGGAAGAAACAGAGCTTTGACAAAAGAGAGAAAGTAGCTTCCTAGGAAGATGGCCACCAATGCTTCTAAGCAGGGAATGTGACAGGAGGTCCAGAATTGGGGGGCCCGTGGCACTAATGCAATGCTCTGGTCAAGACAGGGATCTCTTCTCCATTCTAAAACAAGTATTCTCTGTCCAGGGATGTTGTGCCGTAGAACATGATGAGTTTCCTTGGCTTGGGAATGTTACTGAGGCTTGGGAATATTATTGACAGCATCTCAGTTTCGGTTTAAATGCCACGTTCTCCCTAGAAAGGGAGCCCCACCAGCCATCAAGCACTGACTATGCACACTTTAGGCTAGGTGCTAAGAACCCAGATGAGTGGACTTCTGCCTTTGAGGAACTTGGAGTTTAGTGCTAGAGACAGATGTGGGGGAAAATAATTAAAGCAAAATGAAGAAATTGTAGTGGTAGCATTCAGTAGGTGGTAGGCCAGAAAAGAGAAAGCTACCCTCAACTCTGCTTGCAAAGACTAAGGTTCGAGTTCAGCAATCAGGATGAGGGGCAGTTAACTAATTACCCTTCTCAGAGGCCTTTGAGTTTTGGTGGAGGGGTTCCTCCCACTAAATAAAATAGTGATTGCCTAGTCTAGGAAATCCTCTCTTCCAGATGATCTTGAACTTCCTTAATGTTTTATTCCCAGTAGTCTAAAACTTTGTCAAGCAAGCAGTTTACTGGTGAAAATTAAAATGAGAAAATTGTAAATTCAAGAGTAGAGTGATAGTTTCTTAAATGGGAAACAGGGTTCAAGAAAGTGACAAATAGAAACTCTGGAAGAAAACAGTCTACTGGGAAAAAGTGAGAAACAATGTATTCAAGTCAACTTTGGACCACACTAGGAATATGCATTCATGTCATATTCCGGAAATCTTCTAAGCTGTAGTCACTGAGGTTTTTTGTTTGGTTTTGTTTTTAATTAATTTTAAAATTAAAAAATATATAACAACAAACGCAAGCATTCTTAACTTATGATCATTCCATTCTCTATATATAATCAGTAATTCACAATAAATTTTTTATATTTATTTTTTAATTTTAATCTTTGCTACAGAAATGCATTACTCTGTTTTCTTTTTAAACCTGTTGATTCAGCACTGATATCAGCTAATACCCAAAACCCATCTCCACCCTAATCCATGTGGAAAGGGATTTGAGGCATTAGCTGGATCAGTGAAGATGGGTTTGGACATTAGCTGATGTTGGTAGATGCAGGATTGGGATATTGCTGATATCAGTAGAGATAGTTTTAGGACATTAGCTAATATCATTTCTGAAGGAACAGGTTTAAAAAGAAAGCAACTCAAAAATTTTGAAGCAAAGATCAAAATCAGACTATTATCAGAACACATAAAATAAAATAAATCCAATTGTATAAAAGAAGAAACAAGCTTTACAGTGCGTGTGTGTGTGTGTGTGTGTGTGTGTGTGTGTGTGTGTGCGTGTGCCCTGGGAAGGAGTACAAGAGTCAGGTAAATCAGTACCTTGCAAATTGCTGGTGCTCAACATAGGCAGGTGATCACTTCCAGAGGAAAAACTGAATTGGTGAATACGCAGGGTTTTAGAAGAACACTTACTGGGAGCACCACAAACAGGTACGAATGTTACCCATGTAGGACCACTCAGATTACTTTGGAATGGATAGAGAAGATGAGAGAGGCCTTAGGACAGGGTTCTATGGTTAGTTTCCTATTGTTTACACTGGAATTTTTGCATGGTGTTGGGGAAGAAGAATTGGCACATGGATAGCAGTAATGATAATGAATGGAATGACTGTCAACACCACCTAACACATAGTAATTCCTGTGTGCCAAGCTAAGCAATGTACATTCATTATCCCATTTAATCTTCACAGCAAACCTATGAATTGGATAAACTTTTATACTCCCATTTGTAAATGAGGGAACATAATCAAAGATGTTATGTAATTTACCTATAGTCATATAGCTAGTAGCTTATAGATTTGAGAATCAAACTGGGCTTATCTGAGAGGAAGAAAAATTCTTAGATAAGATATAGAAAAATTTGTCTTTGGTAAAAATACAGTGGTAGAAGTAAATGACTAATAAATGGATTTTGAAAGATCCCACACAGCAAAGAAAAATAGAAACATTTTTAGTCTTAGAAATAAAGAGCAGATCTGAGTCTGTTTTGTAAAAGACTATTATGACTATTCTGGAAAAGTGAACCTATATCAATGTTCCAAAAATACTAAGAAAAATTCCCAAACACCAAAAAGAGGAAGAGATGTGTAATGGTTATTAATAAGTCCTTACTACATTTCACAGAAGTGAACATTGAGTCATATGGCAACAGGTACTATTTTTCCTGAAGCATGTATCCAAGGAAAACTTGAGAGTCTCCCAAGCTTGCCAAGTTTAATAATAAACAAGGACGCAAATAACATATTCAGGAAATGATTTAATTTTGGAACTAAGTAAATCAGATGTCACGCTAACTTTCAGTTCCTCCTATTGTCAACCACAGCTTTAAAGGTGAACAGCAAGTTTGAAAACTAATTATTAGTCACATATCTGGTGTTGACAAGAAGTCTTGGTCCCCTGGCAAGAACCATAAAAATACTTTTTCATAACCCTGGACATTAACCAAAGGCTTGCAACAATCTGAAGAGTATTTATTCAGAAAATGGCTGTATCTCAGTAAGAACAAAGAACTTTCTAACATTTTATGTTGTTCTATTCCAGCAGCCTCTCCTCAGTTCTGCAGTTGGCTTGAAAACCAACAGCCTCACAATCAAAGTAGCTCTGTAAAATAGCAGCCCTAGAGGGGTTTGGGGTTCCCTAAAATCCTATCCCCAGAGAATTCTCACTATTTGATGTGTGTGGCAATTCCCTGGAAAGCCTCATTTGCAAGGCTTGTCTTTATTTTACCCAACTCTGAGCTTGCTCAGTAACAATAGCCTTTTCCCCTGGGTGTTGTCAAAAACAATCAGTGGACAATTGTTTAATATTCCAATTGCCAAAGGCTGTGATAACAGTGGGGGTGGGGGTGGCAAACAAAAGACTGACCAGAAAACTTAAAAGGAAAATCTGAGGAATGTCCATATGGGTCTTTGAAAAGCTCTGGCATATTCCTGTGTTTGCCAAGGAAGGCTATAAGAGGGCCCTAGTCATTCACCTCTGGATCACCTTGAGGTTCTGTGCAAGCAAGAAGTGGAGACTAAGGCAGTGTTTCCAGAGCCCCTCTGGAAAGACAGACTTACTGGTGTGAGGCATCTAACAAAATCTCTGTCCAGTTGTAAGTTAACTGCCAAGCCAATAAAGAAAATAATTCAGCGACCATACAAAACAAAGAATACAGACTTTAAACATTTAATTCAGAGAATCACTAAACAAATAAACATCAACAACAATAAAAACAAACTGCAAAAATACATCTTGGGGAGGGGAGAGTAGAAAACTGATGCCCAGAGTTAAATTATTTAAAATGTTTAGTTTTCAACAAAAATTATTAGACATGCAAAGGAATAGGAAAGTATGTCTCATACACAAGGAAAAATTCAGTTAATAGAAACTCTCTGAGGAAGCTGAGATGTTTGACTTACTAGACAAAGATTTTAAATACCAGATTGTAACTATGTTCAAAAAACTAAAGGAAACTGTATCTGAAGAATAAAGAAAAGCATAAGAATGGATAATATCAATAAAGACACAGGAATCATATTTTGAAAAGAAGTAAATAGAAGTTTTGGAGTTAGAATACGAAACTAAGGTGAGAAATTCACTATAGACACTCACTAGCGGATTTGAGTAGGCAAAAGAATGAACCAGCAAAACTTGAATATGGGTCAATTGAGATTACCCAGGCTGAGGAACAGAAAGAAAAAATAATGAAGAAAATTAACAGACCTTCAGTGATGCATGAGACACCATCAAGTGTAGCAATGTACAGGAGTCTCAGAAGGAGAGATGAGAAATAAAGGAGCAGAAATACTAACACAATCAATAATGGCTGAAAACTAATCAAAATTGATTAAAATTATTAGCCAATGTAGCCAAGAAGCTCAATGAACTCAAAAGAGAATAAATTCAAAGACAGCTATACCTAGGCAAACCAAAATCAAAGACAAAGACAAAGAAAGCATCTTGAAAGCAGTAAGAGAGAATGGACTCATATACAAAGGATTTCAATAAAATTAACAGCTGATTTTTCTTCAGGAACCATAGAAGCCAAAGGCAGTGGGACAACATATTCAAGAGGCTGAAAGACTATCAACCAAATTTTCTATATCTAGCAAGACCATGCTTCAGAAATGATAAAGTAAGGCATCCCCAGATAATAGAGAAAATTCATTGATAACAGAGCTGCCTACAAGATATAATAAATAAAGTTTTCTAGACTGAAAAGAAAGGACACTAGACAGTAACATGAATCCACACAGAGAAATAAAAGGCACAAGTAAAGATGAAAGTACATTGGTAAATATATAATACATTATAAATTTATTTTTTATTTGTAGCTCTTATTTTCTCCTACCTAATTAAAAGACAACTGCATATACAGTAATTATAAAACTATGTTATTGGACTTTTTAAAGATGTAGTTTGTATGACAATAAAAGCACAAAGGGAATGGAACTATAGTGGAGAATAGGTTTTGTATACTACTTAAATTAATTTGGTATTATATCAAAATGAGAATGTTGAAAGTTAGATACTAATTTTAATCCTCAGTGCAACTGATAAGAAAATAACTCAAAAATATACTAAAAGAAATGACAAGATAATTAAAATAGTACACTAGAAAATACCTAATGGTACAAAAGAAGACAGTTATGAAAGAATAAAAGAATAAAAAAAACACAACATATAGAAAACAAATAGCAAAATGGTGAGCATCAATCATACATTATCAAAAATTACTTAAATCTAAATCAATTTATATACTCAAATTTAAAAGTCAGAGTTTGGAAGAATTATTTTTAAAATATGACCCAACAATATGCTGTCTACAAGATTAAAAGATATAAATAGGTTGAAAGTAAAAGGATGGAAATAAAGATAGCATGCAAACAGTAACCAAAAGAGAGATGATATTACTTACTAATAAGAGACAAAATAGATATTAAAAAATTCTTACAAGAGCCAAAGAAGAACATTTCATAACGACGAAAGGATCATTTCATCAGGAAGACAAAACAATCACAAGCATATATGCATCTAATAACAGGCCCACAAAAAAGTGAACAAGACCCAACAGAATCAAGAGAGTAACAGACAATTCAACAATAATGGTTGAAGATTTCAATATACCCTTTCAAAAATAGATAGAAGTAGACAGATGACCAAAAAAAGAAATAGGAGTTTTGAACAAAACAATAAACTAAGCAGACCTAACAGACAACTATAGAACACTTAACCCAACAAAAGGGAAATGCATATTCTTGTCAAGTATACATGGAACATTCTCTATCAGAGACCTATATTAGGCCATAAAACAAGTCTCAATAAACTTAAAAAGATTATTTTACAAAAATAATTCTCCAACCACAATGGAAAGAAAGTATAAATCAATAACAAGAAAATTTTGGACATTCACGAATATGTGGAAATTAAAGAACATACTCTTAAATAACTGATGTGTCAAATAAGAAACCACAAGGGAAATGAGAAAATGTTTGAGGTGGATAAAAATGAATATGCAAAATACCAAAAGTTATATAATGCAGCTAAAGCAGTGCTTAGAGGGAAATTGATAAACACCCATGTTAAAAAAAAGAAGATATCATATAAATAACATATTTTCCACTCTAAGAAATTAGAATAAAAGAAGACCAAACTAAACCTAAAGCAAGCAAGGAAATTGAATAGAAAGTAGAAATTAGAGCAGAAATAAATAAAATAGAGAGTAAAGAGGGAGATTTATGGAAAGAAAACAGAGTAAGGTGGGCTGACTCCACCCAAGTTCCATGGAAAAACAAGAATAGGGTAAAAAAAAAAAAGACAACTGGGTAGTTGATGTGGAGAGACTGGGGTAGAGAAATGGTGTTCTCAATCTTGAGCTCACTGGGGATGAGCAGTGTGTAGAGGGGCATGGGTCCCAAAAGAGCACCATGCTCCTTGACTCCAGCCAGCTCCCTTGGGAACAGGCTTGGGAGTTTTTCGTTTATAGTCCTGTGGTTGGGAGATCCCACAGGGAGCCTGGAGGGTGGCAGACTTAGTTCCCCTGTGCACAGGGACCACTGGGTCAGTGCACAGTGCCTGCTTCTCACCCTTGAGGTGGCCCACCATAGATGCCTGGTTTATGTGGAGACTGGGAGTCCCCACTGTGGGGAGAAGTGGAGACACAAATCAGAGCTAACGTAACTGCTGGCTAGTGAGGGAGGCTCTTGGAATCCTGGTCCCACTGCCCTTTACCTGTGGAGGCCTAGGAATCTCAGGTGTGCACAAATGGAGAGGTAAGGCCAAGGAGGCTGACTGAGTTGCACACCACCATCTTTCGTTTGTTGCTGTCAGGTGCATGGGTCAGGGGTTGAAATCAGTCTCCCGCACGAGAGGTGAACTTTCTACTGCTAAACCACTTGTGCACCTTTTTCTGCCTAGTTTTTAACAGACTCTCAAGTGTTTTGTTTGTTTGTTTGTGTTTCTTTTTTGGTGCATGAGCCAGGAGTCAAACCCAAGTCTCCTGCATGATAGATGGGTGTTCTGCCAGGGAACAACCCATGCATTTTTTTCTGCCTAGCTTTTAATAGACTCCCAAGTAGAATTGTATCTCCTATATGAGATCTGGGCCTTGGCTTGGTGGGGAATTACTGACAAGCCAAGTGCAAAAGGTGATCTTCAATGCAAACCCAAGTAAATACAAAACTTTAGATGAGTGAAGGAAGCCAACCTACAAAACAACATTATTAAGATAATCAAATGCCTTGTTTTCTAGTTTGCTAGCTGCCAGAATACGATACACCAGAAATGAAAAGGCTTTTAAAAGGGGGAATTTATTAAGTTGAAAAATTACAGTTCTAAGACCATGAAATTGTCCCAATTAAAGCAAGTCTATAAAAATGTCCAAGCTAAGTCATCCAGGTAAAAATACCTTGGTTCAAGAAGACCAATGACATCCAGAGTTTCTCTCTCAACTAGAAAGGCACATGGGCAAACATGGCAATGTCTGCTAGCTTTATCTCAAGGCTTCTTGTTTCATGAAGCTCCCTGGGGGTGTTTTCCTTCTTCAGCTCCAAAAGTCTCTGGCTGCATGGGCTCTCATGATTCTCATGACTGTTGTGCTCTCCTGTGGCTCTCTCACTCTGAAGCATTTTCCAAAATGATTCCTTCTTAAGAGATTTCAGTAAATTAATCAAGACCCACCTGGAATGGGTGGAGTCATATCTCCCTCTAATCACAGGTCAATACCCACAATTGGATGTGTCACATCTCTGTGGAGATATTCTAATCAAGTTTTCAATTGATAGTACAGAAGGGATTAAAATATAGATCATAATTAAAACATTTAACATTAAACATAAAACATTTTTTAAAAATTAAAACATTTTCTAGAACACATAAGCCTTTCAAACTGGCACATCCTGTATGCAACAGAAAATCACAAACAACAGGAGATTCAGGGAGAAATGGTTCAGCTAAATGACCAAGTCAAAACACTGGAGGGAACACAGAATATGGAATAACTACTCAAGGATATTTATAAAGAAATAAAGGATATCAAGAAGACACTAGAAGAGTATAAAGAAGAATTGAAAAGATTAAGTAGAAAAATAGCAGATCTTACAGAGATGAAAGATAATTTAGACCAAATTAAAAACATGCCAGTGAAACACAATAGCAGATTTTAAGAGATGGAATAAAGATTAAGTGAACTAGAAAACAGAACAATTGGACTCAAGCATGTAAAAGAACAAATGGCAAGAAAGATGGGGAAAAAAATGGAACTAGAGCTCAGAGAAGAAGGCAACAAAAGGCACACAAATATAAGCATCTTTGGTGTCCCAGAAGGAGAAGAGAAAAGTAAAGATCTGGGAAGGTTAATTAAAGATATAAACAGAAAAAAATTGCCAACCCTTATAAAAGACATAAATGTGTAAACTAAAGAGGCCCAATGAACCCCAACGAGAACAAGTTCAAATAGCTACACTCCAAGACACATCTAATCAGACTGTCATATGTTGAAGAGAAACAAAAAGTCCTGAAAGCTGCACTAGGAAAACAATCTACTATATACAAGGGAAACCGCATAAGACTGAGTTTGTTCTACTCAACAGGCACCATGTAGGTGAGAAGGTAGTGGTATGATATATTTAAGAACTTGAATGAGAAGAGTGTCTAGCCAAGAATTCCTTATCCAGCCAAGTCATCCTTAAGCTGGGGGAAGAGATTAAAATTGTCAAAGACAAACAAAGACTGAGAGATGTAGTGAACAAGAGACCTGCTTTACAAGAAATACCAAAGGGAATTCTATTGAATGAAAATAAAAGACAGGAGAGGAAGGTTTGAAGGAAGGCAAGGAATTGAAGAGTATCAGTAAAGGTAATTCAAAGGATAAAAAGAGAGAGAGGGAAAAGAATATATAGATCTGACAAACAAAACCTAAAGGATAAGATGGTAGATTCAAGAGCTGCTTTTATAGTAATAACTTTGAACATAATAGATTAAGCTCTCCAATTAAAAGATAAAGATTGGCAGAATGGATTAAAAAATATGATCCACCTATATGTCGTTTAGAAGAGATACATCTTAGATCCAAGCACACAAATAGATTGAAAATGAAAGGATGGAAAAAGATGTTCTATGCAAGCTGTAATCAAAAGAAAGCAGGAGTGGCTATACTAATATCAAATAAAATAAACTTTAAATGTAAAGACTTCATAAGAAACAAAGAAGAACACTACATATTAATAAAAGGGACAACTTCCCAAGAAGAAATTACAATAATAAATGTTTGTGCTCCCAATCAAGGAGCTCCAAAGTACAGGAGGAAAACATTGGCAAAATTGAAGTTATAGGGTTTCAGCAATAGTAATGGGAGGCATCAATACATAACTCTCTTCCATAGATAGAACAATTGCCCAAAGACGGAAATACTCCAAGTGCCCATCAAAAGATGAGTGGATAAACAAAAATGTGGTATATAAATACAATAAAATATTATGCAGCAGTTAAGATGAAATGAGGTCCTGAAGCATATGACAATGTGCATGAACTTTGAGGACACAATGCTGAGTGAAATAAGTGAGACACAAAAGGACAGATACTGAATGATTTCTCTATTATGACTCTGGTAAAGGTGATCTCAGAGGTTACACTGTAGAATATAGCAGACCTAGAGGTACACAAAAGCTAGAGATAGGGGTAGGCAGAGTTCTCACCTGCCAGGCCAGAGACCTGGGTTCGATTTCTGTTGCCTTCCCATGCAAAAAAAAAAAAAGTAATAAAAGTAAGGGAAAGGATAGAAGTGATGATAGCTCATTAGTGGGGTTCTAAGTAACATTGCCATAATGAAGTTAAATATGATCGAAAGGGGATGTATAGTGCCATGTAGCCCACAAAATAACTCTGCAATTATAAATAAGTTCTCACATAAACTCCTTCAAAGGTTTGATCTTGCACAAAGAATCAATATCAGTAAGATATGGGGGGAACCACTATTGCATGCTAAGGCCTGAAGTTAGCAGGAAGAGGGCAAACAGTATCCCAGCAATGCCAGAGGTAAATAATTGGGGGGGAGGACAAGAGATATGGTGAGATTTTTATTTGATATTTAGTGAGGCTGTGTTTATTGGTTCTTTGTCTCTTTGGACCAAAGAAAATTGTCTACAATTGAGAGTGCTGCTGATTGTACAACTAAGTTAGGACACTGTGAGACATGTTTTATTTTTTTACCTTACCTATGATGTCCAATGGATGGAGGAGCTCAAAGGGTACAATGACTGAGAAGCCAAAAGGCAAATTGCGATGTGTATGTGTTGGAATACTTTGTGACATTGTGAGGTATGCAACAAACTGAATGAACCTTGGGGATAATGTGTTCGTGAAAAATAAGCCAGAAACAAAAGAACAAATATGCTCTTTTAAGAAAATAGGTATTTGAAAATTGGAGCCTGGATTGTAAGCTCTTACAGCAGCCATACTTAGTCTGAAGATGTAAGTGTATGTATTTCTAGTTTCTGAGACACCAGTATTTTCCTGGAAGTATTTTCCTTTGAGTAACTCTGTGACACCCAAGATTCAGAGCTGGAGTTCTGCAGCTCTGAAAATTAGCATTGACACATGCGATAATAGTTAAAGTAACTGAAAAAGAGATCAGGCTTCAAATAGAGATAAAAATGAAGCCCGATGTGGTTGGGACTAAGATAAATCAGAGTATAAGGCAAATAATGATAAAGTGTGTACTCTAGACACCTACTATATGAGACGAAAGGCAGAGAGGTTTGCTGTGTCTAGAACCTAAATTTTCTGTAACATATATTCTAGTCCAACCTGTCTGGATAGCTCCTGAAACTACCCAAACACATGGAGCCCAGAAGGAGAATGAGGCCTTGTAATCCTGTATTGCTTAATGTAATACCTGGAGACACCTCAGACTATGTGGGCTGGTAATTTAAAAGTATTGGTAGAATTCCCTGAGGGACTGGAGAAAAATATGGAAATTTTTAATTTTTCTATCTGATAAACCCCTGGTACTCTCTCAAACATTAGGGACTCCCAAGAAAATAGGCCAAGCCCTTGATTTGAGACTTACCCTTACAAAACTTATATCTATAGTGCAGAAGCTAAGACTACCTATAACTATGCCTAAGAGTTGCTTCCAGGAAACTTCTTTGGTTGCTCAGATGTGGCCTCTCTTTCTTTAAGCCCAATTCTGCAAGAAAAATTATTACTTTCCCCCTGTGTAGAATATGACATTCTCGGGTGTAAACTTCTCTGACAATGGGGGACATGACCCCCAGGGTTGAGCCTGACCCTGGCACTGTGGGATCCACAATGCCTTCCAGACTAAAAGAGGGAAAAGAAATGTAACAAAATAAGGTATCAGCAGCTAAAAAAGTTCAAATGGACTTGAGAGGCTGTTCTGGAGGTTACTCTAATGCAAGCTTCAGCTACAAATTGCTAATTGCCATGGTTTGCCATACCTCAACTAACATCATTCCTGTTAGCCCTAAACAACAATTAGGGCTCTAACTGAGTGTGCTGGTTTGAAAGGATGTATGGACCCTAGAAAAGCCATGTTTTAATCAAAATCCCATTTCGTAAAGGCAGAATAATCCCTATTCAATACTGTATGTTTGAAACTGTTACCAGATCATCTCCCTGGAGATGTGATTTAATCAAGAGTGGTTGTTAAACTGGATTAGGTGATGACATGTCGCCACCCATTCGGGTTGGTCTTGATTAGTTTCTGAACTGTTATAACAGAGGGAACATTTTGGAGAATGAAGGAGTTTAGGAGAGAGCAGAGAATGCTGCAGCACCACAAAGCAGAGAGTCCATGAGACAACGACCTAAATTTAGAGATGAAGAAGGAAAATTCCTCCCAGGGAGCTTCATGAAACAGGAAGCCAGGAGAAAAAGCTAGCAGCTGATGCTGTGTTGGCCATGTACCCTTCCAGCTAAGAGAGAAGCCCTGACTGTGTTCGTCATGTGCCTTCTCACTTGAGAGAGAGAAACCCTGAACTTCATCAGCCTTCTTGAACCAAGGTATCTTTCCCTGGATGGATGCCTTTGGTTGGACATTTCTATAGACTTGTTTTAATTGGGACATTCTCTGGGCCTTAAAACTGTAAACTAGCAACTTATTAAATTCCCCTTTTTAAAAGCCATTCTGTTTCTGGTATATTGCATTCCAGCAGCTAGCAAACTAGAACACTGAGACTGTACAAAAGTTTCATGTACTAAGTTTACTTTCCTGAAACCTATAACCTCCAGAGGGCCCTTAGGCCAGATAAGTCCTGAAGCTCAGAGGGGCCAGCCTCTCCAAGAGTATCAATGAATTCCATCCCCTAGCCTATTTTGTTGACACTCCTTTTCAACATGAAAAGTTTAGAATGGACATAACCCAAAGACCCTTATAGATTGGGAGTAGGATGAAAGGACAAGGAGGTATTATAACAGAGAAGATAGGATTTAACAAACAAATATGACTGCTGAATCACTATAATGATATTTCTTTTAGCCTACTGTGTTTTGGAGCAGCTTGAAGGAAAACCTGAAAATGTGGAATGGTAATTCATACTAAACTTTGAAAACTGCTCTGTAACTGCTTGTTAAAATGTACTTTGAAAATGATTGCTTCTTTTGTAATTTTTATATTTCACAATTAAAAATGTTTAAAAATAGAGTGGAGATGCAATAGAGAAAATCAAAGAAACCAAAAGTCGCTTCTCTGAAAAGAACAAAATTGACAAACCTTTAGCTAGATTGACCAAAAAAAAAAAAAAAAAAAAAAGAAAAAAGAAAGAAAAAGATAATTTACTAAAAGCAGGAATGAAAAAGGGGAAATCACTACCAACTTTTCAAAAATAAAAAAGACTTATATGAGAGTACTATGGACAACTGTTGCCCAAAAAAATTAGATACCTTGAAGCAATAAACAGATAAACTTCTAGAAAGACACAAACTACCAATGTGACATAAAACTTTTTACAAAGAAAAGCCCAGGCACAGATGGCTTTACTGGTAGTCCCATCAAACATTTTAAAAAGAATACCAATTCTTCACAAAGTTTTCTAAAAAATACAGAAGGGGAAGGAATATTTCCCAGCTCATTCCACGCATCCTGTATTACTCTACTACCTAAACCAGAGCAAGACCTCAAAAGAAAAGAAAACTACAGAGCAATATCTCTCATCAATATAGATACAAAATTCATCAACAAAATATTAGCAAACTGAATTTGGTAAGATATGAAAAGTATTATTCATCATGGCCAAGTGAGATTTATCTCAGTATTGTAAGCTTGATTCAAACATGAAAATCGATATATGTAATACACCACATCAATAGCATGAAGGCAAAACCTACATGATCAGTAGACACTGAAAATACATTTGACAAAACCAACACAATTTCATAACAAAAAGTCAACAAACTAGGAATAGAAGGGACCTTCCTTAACCTGATAAAGAACTTCTACAAAAATACATAACTAACATCACACAGATTAAAGAAAGACTGAAATCTTATCCCTTAAGATCAGATACAAGCCAAGGATGATGCACTTATCCCTTGTTTCAACATTATATTGGAAATTCTAGGCAAAATAATTAAGCTAGAAAATGAAATTAAAAGCATACAGATCAGAAAGAAAGAAGTAAAGCTATTTCTATTCACAGATGACATGATCTTGTTTATACAAAAATTCTACAGAATCCATAAACAACTATTAGGACTAATAAATAATTTCAGCAAATTGCAGGATACAAAATTAATATACAAAAATCAATTCTAGTTCTCTACCCCCACCATGAACAATCTGAAATGAAATTAAGAAAACAATTCAATCAACAATAAAATAAAAAATAATAAAATACATAGGAAAAATTTAACCAAGGAGGTGCAAAACTTACAACTGAAAAATATAAAACGTTGCCAAAAGAAATTTTAAAAGACCTAAATAAATGTTCTTGGATTTGAAGACAATATTGTTAAGATGGCAATACTTCCCAAAGCAATCTAGAGACTCAAGGCAATCCTTATCCAAATCCTAACAACTCCTTTTTGCAGACATAAAAAAGCTGATCCTAAAGTTAACGTGGAATTGTAGGAGACCCTAATAGTCAAAGAAATCTTGAAATAGAATGAAGTTAGAGGACTGTTACATCCTGTTTTCAAAACTTACTACAATGTTACAGTACTGAAAATGGTATGGTACTTTCATAAGGATAGAAATAGGTCAATGGAATAGAACTGATACCCCAGAAATAACCCTTATATCTATGGTGAATTGATTTTCAACAATAGGGCCAAGACCGTTCAGTGGAGAAAAACATTTTTTTCCACAAATGGTGATGGGACAATGGCTATCCGTACGCCAGAGAATTAGTTGGACTCCTTCCTAACACCATACATAAAAATTAATTCAAAATGGACTATTGACTTAAATGAAAGAGTTAAAACTATAAAACTCTTACTTAGAAGAAAATATAAGAGCAAATCTTCTTAACCTTGACTAGACAATGGTTTCTGAGAAATAGCAAAAACACAAGCAATAATTGGAAATGTTGCAAAGTTGAATATCATCAAAATTAAAAACTTTTGTGCTTCAAAAGAAACCATCAAGAAACCCACAGAATGAAAGTTTTGCAAATCATATATCTCATAAGTATTTAATATCTAAACTATACTAAAAACACTTATAAGTCAACCATAAAAAGACAACACAGTTTTTAAAAGGGCAAAGTATTCGAATAGACATACACCAAAGAAGATATACAGATGTTGGTAGCACATGAAAAGATGCTCAACATTATTAGTCTCTTAAGAAGTGCAAATCAAAACTACAACAAGATACCGTTGTTAAGATGGCTAAAATAAAAATGACAGACATGACAAGTACTGACAAGTTTTGGAGAAATTGGAATCCTTATATACTACTGGTGGAATTGTAAAATGATGCAGCAATCTTGGAAGACAGGTAGTTCCTCAAGTGGTTAAACAAGTGGAATTACCATATGACAATCCCACTTTTATGTGTATATCCAAGAGAAGTGAATACATATCTCCATACAAAAATGTATATATGAATATTCATAGCAACATTATTCATAATATTCCCAAAATGAAAAGACCCCAAAGTCAATCAACTGGAAAAAATGGAATTTTTTCAGTTCCATTTCAGAAATGGAATATTCTTCATCAATAAAAAGGAATGAAGGATGATATATGCAACAAGATGGATGAACCTTGAAAACACTGAGTGAAAGAAGACTATGACAAAAGACCACAGACTGTATGATTCCAGTTATTTAAAAATACACAGAATAAGCAAATCTATAGAGATGAAAAGATTAGCTGTTGGGCGGGCCGCGGTGGCTCAGCGGGCAAGAGTGCTTGCCTGCTATGCCGGAGGACCCCGGTTCGATTCCCGGCCCCAGCCCATGTAAGAAACAAACAAACAAACAAAATATAATAAAACAAGAAAATGTTTAAAGATGTCTCCCTTTCTTCCTCCTTTCCTTCCTTCCATCCTTCCTTCCTTCTCTCTGTAAAAAAAAAAAAAAAAAAAAAAAAAAAAAAAAAAAAAAAAAAAAAGATTAGCTGTTGCCTGGAGCTGGGAGGATTGGATACAGGGTTTCTTTCTGTGGTATGAAATATTCTGAAATTAGATATTGGTGATGGTTGCACAACTCTGTGAATATACTAAAAATCATTGAATGGTACACTTTAAAATGATAAATTGTGTTATGTGAATTATATCCTGAATAAAGCTGTTATAAAAAAAGTTGAGTATATTTATGTGGGTCTATTTCTGGATTCTCTATATTGTATCTTTCTTACTCTCCAATACCTGTCTTTATAAATAAAGTTTTATTGGAATACAGCCAGCCTATTAATACCCATGTTGTCACAAAAATGGTTCATCCTACAAAGCCTAAAATATTTACTATTGGGCCATATTTCAGTTTGCTAAAGCCAATAGAATGCAACATACCAGAGATAGGTTGACTTTTAACAATGGAGATTTATTAAGTTACAATTCTAAGGCCACAAAAATATCCAAATTAGGGCATCAACAAGAGGACACCTTCTCTGAGGTAAGGCTGCTGGCATTTAGAGTTCCTTTGTCACATGGGAAGGCACTTTTATGGCAACGGCTGCTGGTCCTTCTCTCCTGGTTAGGGAGGGATTCAATGGCTGTCTCCAAATATCTCTAAGCATCTTTCTCTCAGCTTCTGGGGCCCTTGCCTGTTTCTCCCAGGGCATTTTCTCTCTAATCCCTCTCTCCCAGTGTTTCTGTCTTTTATTCTCTTATAAAGGACGCCAGTATGGGGATTAAGACACACCTTGAGGTGACTTCCGGGCCAAGAAGGCAGCTTAACAATGTGCGCATTTTAGTTCATCTTCCAGAACAACTACTAAATAACCAGACACAGTACAGAACAGCTCCCGGGGCCATGTCAGTGACTGGACACATAGCATACCCCAATCTGGACCAGCTGGATGGGCTGCAAGCCCCCCAAGAACTGTGAGTTCCCCAAGCTGCAGCGGCTGGTGCCCCTCCCCCACAGGCTGCTTCCCAGAGAGGAAAGGAAAGAGATTTTTACAGCAGCAGGGGCTGAGCCCAACCAAAGTCCAATTGTGCAATTAATTAACAAATTCTGACTACTAAAAATAGGCCCCTAGCTCAGGTGAACCTGGTCAAAGCGGAGGTCACTCATTCTTGCCTCAGCACCAAGGGGGCAGGGCTGACAGAAAAAGGAAAAAAAATGAAGGAAACAGAGGTTTTTGTGGCTGCATTTCTACAAAGGCTTGACTGCCTTTGGATACTGTGGCAGGGCTCCTCAGGCTGCCACTGCCCCAGGCATAGGCAGAAACAAACTCGTTTGAGGGCTTGTCTGGAGACTGTGCCTTCCCCAGGGGAGGGGTGAAGCCCAACTCAGGTGGAATACCTCCATCAAGGAACTCAGACACCAGGGCTTGGTAATTTGAAGCCATTAAAACCAGCCTACAACTTTTCTTTGGTCTCCACCATGCCCCCAGCCAAAGATAAAGGTACCGCATCATGTTATGCTGGTGGGACCTGCAGGGAGACAAGCACCACATACTGGGCAGGATAAGAAAAACAGAGTCCAGAGACTTCACAGGAAAGTCTTTCAACCTTCTGGGTCTCACCCTCAGGGAAAAAAGACACAGATGAGTCTTTCCTCCTGATAGGAGGACAGTTTGATCTGGGAAAATCCAGCTGCAGTCTATAATACCTAAGTAGACCCTCCTAAGCATGGGGGGAGAAAGGCCCATACAAGCAGGGCAAGAAACAAGAAAACAAGAACTGAAAAATTCTCCTCTGTTAAACAAAACTTAAGCTAGAGGTCCAGATAAAGCTGAATTGAATGTCAAAGAACAGATAGACAACAAATTCATCCAGCAAGAAAACCCTAGGTAAAGAGGTGCAAGCAATCTCCAGAATAAACTAATTAAGTAATTAAATGCCTAGATGCCAGCAAAAAATAAACCACACTAGGAAAATTGAAGATATGGTCCAGTCAAAGGAACAAACCAACAATTCAAATGAGATACAGTAGCTGAAACATTTAATTCAGAATATACGAACAGACATGGAAAACCTCATCAAAACCAAATTGATGAATTGAGGGAGGATATAAAGAAGGAAAGGAATGAACAAAAAGAAGAAATTGAAAGTCTGAAAAACAAATCACACAATTTATGGGAATGAAAGGCAAGGCAGAATAGATGGAAAAAAAATGGAAACCTACAATGGTAGATTTCAAGTGACAGGACATCAGATTTCTGAACTGGAGGATGGAACATCTGAAATCCGGCAAGAAAAAGAAAATATAGGGGGAAAAATGGAAAAATATGAGCAGGGACTCAGGGAACTTAAAGACAATATGAAGCACACAAATATACATGTTGTGGGTGTCCCAGAAGGAGAAGAGAAGGGAAAAAGAGGAAAAAAACAAATGGAGGAAATAATCACTGAAAATTTCCCAACTCTTATGAAAGACTTAAAATTACAGATCCAAGAAGTGCAGCGTATCCCAAAGAGAATAGATCCAAATAGACGTACTCCAAGACACTTACTAATCACAATGTCAGAGGTCAAAGAGAAAGAGAGAATCTTGAAAGCAGCAAGAGAAAAGCAATCCATCACATACAAGGGAAGCCTGATAAGACTATGCGTAGATTTCTCAGCAGAAACCATGGAGGCGAGAAGACAGTGGGATGATGTATTTAAGTTATTAAAAGAGAAAACTGCCAACCAAGAATTCTATATCCAGCAAAATTGTCCTTCAAAAATGAGGGAGAAATTAAAACATTTTCAGACAAAATATCACTGAGAGAATTTGTGACCAAGAGACCAGCTCTGCAAGAAATACTAAAGGGAGCATTAGAGACAGATACGAAAAGACAGAAGAAAGAGGTGTGGAGAAGAGTGTAGAAAGGAAGACTATGAGTAAAGGTAAAAAGAAGGAAAATTAGATATGACATATAAATTCCAAAAGGCAAAATGGTAGAAGAAAGTACTACCCATACAGTAATAACACTAAATGTTAATGGATTAAACTCCCCAATCAAAAGACACAGACTGGCAGAATGGATTAAAAAACAAGACCCATCCATATGCTGTCTCTACTCAAAGGACATGAGAGCAAGGACATAAACAGACATTTGCACACCAATGTTTATAGCAGCATTATTTACAATTACCAAGAGACGGAAACAGCCAAAATGTCCATCAACAGATGGGTGGCTAAACAAACTGTGGTATACACATATGATGGAATGTCAGATTAAAGTTTTGAAGTATGTAACAACATGGATGGACCTTAAGAACATTATGCTGAGTATGATTAGCCAAAAACAAAAAGACAAATACTGTATGGTCTCACTGATATGAACTGCCATTAGCGAATAAACATGGAATATTTTGTTGGTAACAGAGACCATCAGGACATAGAAATAGGGTAAGATATTGGGTAACTGGAGCTGAAGGGATACAGATTGTGCAACAGGACTGAATATAAAAACTCAGAAATGGACAGCACAATACTACCTAACTGTAATACAATTATGTTAAAACACTGAATGAAGTTGAATGTGAGAATGATAGAGGGAGGAGGGCTGGGGGCATAAATGAAATCAGAAAGAAAGATAAACCATAAAGATTGAGATGGTATAATCTAGGAATGCCTAGAGTGTATAATGATAATGACTAAATGTACAAACTTTAAAATGTTTTTGCATGAGGAAGAACAAAGGAATGTCATTACTGCAGGGTGCTGAAAATAGATGGCAATTAAAATTTAAAAATTTCAACTTATGTGTGAGACTAAATAAAAAAATGTCTATTTGGTACAAAATTTATATTTGGACTAGTGCATCTCCTAATATAACCTAATAGTTGGTTGAACAACATAAGTACATGAGTACGTGGAACCTTGAGTAGGACATGAGATTTTATTGGTTTATCCAGGGTGAAGCCCTGATGAATCCCAGAGTGATTTGATCAGTGAGTGGAAAAGTATTTGCAAAGTCCCTTTTGTGGAATGGTGAGAATGGGGGAAAACTCAACCTCCCCAAGTTGAGTTATTGATATTCTCACAAGCAGTGTGGACAACCAAAGCTATAGGCTGAGCCCCCAGTCTTGGGGGTTGTTCACATGAAACTTAACCCCACAAAGGATAGGTCAAACCTACTTAAAATTAGGCCTAAGAGTCACCCTTAAGAGAACCTCTTTTGTTGCTCAGATGTGGCCTTTGTCTCCAGCCAATACAACAAGCAAACTCACCACTCTCCCCCTGTCTACGTGGAATATGACTCCTAGGGTTGTGGACTTTCCTGGCAATGTGGGACAGAAATCCCAGAATGAGCTGAGACTCAGCATCAAGGATTGAGAAAAACTCTAGAATGAGCTGAGACCCAGCATCAAGGGATTGAGAAAATCTTCTTGACCAAAAGGGGGAAGAGTAAAATGAGACAAAGTGTCAATGGCTGAGAGATTCCAAACAGAGTCAAGATGTTATCTTATGCATTAAGTAGATATCACCTTGTTATCCAAGATGTAATGGAGAGGCTGGAGGGAACTGCCTTAAAATGTAGAGCTGTGTTCCAGTAGCCATGTTTCTTGATGATGACTGTATAATGATATAGCTTTCACAATGTGACTGTGTGATTGTGAAAACCTTGTGTCTGATGCTCCTTTTATCTACCTTGTCAGCAGACGAGTAGAACATATGGAATAAAAATAAATAATAGGGGGAACAAATGTTAAAATAAATTTAGTTTGAAATGCTAGTGATCAATGAAAGGGAGGGGTAAGGGGTATGGTATGTAAAATGCTTTTTTTCTTTTTCTGTTTTTTGTTTTATTTTTCTGTTGACTTTTTATTTCTTTTTCTGAATTGAAGCAAATGTTCTAAGAAATGATCATGATGCTGATATGTAACTATGTGATGATATTATGAATTACTGATTATATATGCAGAACGGAATGAGCATATATTAAGGATGTTTGCATTTCTTTCTTGTAATTTTTTTTAATTAATAAAAAATTATTTTTAAAAAAAAGACACACCTTGAATGGACTGGATCACATCTCCATGAAAACAAGCTAATCAAAAGATCCTATCCAACAATGGGTCTGCCCCCACAATATGGCCTTTCATGGGTTACATAACAGCTTCAAACACAGGCCCTTAACAGAAAAAGTTTGTTGACTTTCTGTTTAGAGAACTACTGCAGATTGGAGCAAATGGATAGAGGAGTTCAAGAAGGAGAACTCCAAAACAAAATGGAACCATTACTACATTACCCGATACATCCAGCCATACTGAGAAGAGTTCTAACAGATAATTTTAACAAAAATTTTGTAAGTACATAGAAAATTAAGCAAAGAACAAAAGGTAATTATTAACAGCAAGAAAAACAAAAATTTGTATATGGAATGAAAATTTGTATAGCATGTGATTCATCTATGAGAAATCTTTATGCAATTTTAGTAATATAAACCCTTGAACAATAACCCAATTTGTGATATTCTGAGAGAAGGAGGGGTGGAAGTATTCGTGAATATATATTTGTGTGTGTGGGTGGGGAAGGATGAGATAAATAAACATTTATCTTTCTAATCAGCAGGTCAATTGTTTTGATTTGTTAAATGCTGCCAGAATGCAATATACCAGAAATGTGTAGGCTTTTATAGACGGAATTTATTTAGTTACAAGTTTACAGTTCTAAGGCTATAAAAATGTCCAAACTAACTCTTCCATGGAAAGATGCCTTGACTCAAGAAAGTCGATTTGATGGGTCCAGAATACTTGTTTCAGCTAGGAAGGCTTATGGCTAGCATCTGCTGGTCCTTTGGCTTCCAGTTTCTCATAGCTTCCCGATGGGCTTTTTCTTCTTTCTGCATCTCCAAACACCTCTGTATGTCAGATCTGAACTCTCTCCAAAATGTTTCCCCTTTTAAGGACCCCAATAAACTAATCAAGACCCACTTTGAATGGGTGAAGTCACTTCTCCATCTAATCAAAAGTTCACACCCACAACTGGGTCTATCACATCTCCATGGAAAGAATCCAATCAAAGTTTCCACAGTATAATATTTAATCAGGATTAAATGACATGGATTTTCTGGGTACACAACAATTTCAAACCAGCACACTAATGTATTATATCAAAAATGGAAATATCAAATACAGCTAAGAAACTTGAAACTGGTTGCCTTTGTGTCGGTCAGAAGAGAGACATCTGTTACTACCTCCAGGAGGCAGTTTCTCACTGCAGGGACAGGAACAAAAAGCATAACAATGCCTGGCACCCGGAACAGCAGTCCCAGGGTCCCACTCTCCTCATGGTTTGCAGGAGTTGGTGTCACCAGCAAAAATATGACTCCCACAGGCCCTGGATGGACCAGCGATAACTCACATGGAGAAGAGTCAGAATATCGTCAGCTTCACTAGTGGGAGTCAGTCCCCCCGGGCCAAAGGGTATCAATCTGCAGTTAACCCAGGGAAATGCTTTATGCACATCCCTCTTGTCACATACTGGAAGGATCTCATTCACTCCCTGCCAAGAACAGATATACTAGCAATGGTGAGTTGAATGCCGTAAAATATACAGATTTCAGCCAGACAATTTCCCATGGATGATAAAATAGGGCCACTGTCTCCTAGGGATGGGTTTTATCTTCAGGTGTCCCAAGAAAAGAGTCAGACTACATTTACAATTCATTCTAGGTACCAAACCAATGCATCTGGTCCCAAGCACAAGATTTATTTGTGGGTCTTGTGGAAACATGGCAGGCTGTGCTCAGATGTACCTGTACTATACTTTGGAAATGAGGATTTGAGGGAAAAAGAGGAATAATGTAAAGGATTGCTATTTGATTGCTATTTAATCAAAATAATATATATATGTAGATTAATGACATATAATAACATAACTTACGTTTCATATAAAAGTGTTATATATCATTAATCTATGTACATATATTATTTTGATTAAAAACTAAGATAAAACAAAATATTATAGTTTACCAATTTCATGGTCCAAAGGTATTATTGAACAGCTTGTTCCAAAAGGAGACAGAAATGAATTTAGAGAAGACACCTGTTGTAAGAAGGAAGGGGAAGCAAACAAACCAAAGAGGGGTAAATGTAAAAAGGTTAGTAATCTGAAACTAAAATCCCAGATGATCTCAAAATCGATGATGGTGAAGGAAGAAGAAATAAATCCAGCTATGGATCTTCAATTTTGTTTGTTTTGATTCTGATTTTGTTTTTGGTAAGATATAGATAGTGATTAACTCTAGATGTCAGCACCTAAATAAAAGATAACAATGTACATTAACATTTTAAGAGCTTCCGTAGCAGAGAGGTATGAAAGATGAAGATGCAATAGGGCCAACAGACTAGTTCTTAGGCACACTTTTTAGGAGGCAGTGGAGCTCAAGGGCATGTGTGAGCAGTAGGAGACTTGGAGTCATTTAAGATACAATAATAAGGATAAAAAGTGTCTCCATTTGGTGATGCCCAATGACGTTTGGGCTTCAGAAGTCTGCATGGAGTAAAGAACTGGTTAAGCAGTGGGGGAAAAAAGATGATGAAAATAGAATGCAAAGCCTAACAATGCCACTTTTTAAAAATAGAGACGATCTCATTGTTCATGAGCAGGCAAAGGTGAATGGAGTGTTTTCAATGTCCATAGGTTAAAGCTCTGTGGCTTTTCTCACTCTGGTGGGATAAGGGGATAAGGGGAAAGAGAATGCTTCCCCCATAATTTACTCAGGGGTGGGGGTGGAGAATCTAATTGGAAGATGAGCTGTCAGGATGCCATGAGAGGCAGTGTGGTGGTGTCATTAGAATCTGGGTTAGGAATCAAACAGAGCTGACCTTAAATCTCCTATTACTAGTTTGCCCTTCATGTGACCTTAAGCCACTTATTTCAGGTTCCTCACCTGCCACATGGTGATAAGAATGGACTCTAAACATTGAATACAATGGCTGTTACTGTTATCTCTAGCCAGCGTGACATCTGATTTTACAGAGGAATCCTACACAGTTTCTTAGTTTCTGATTTTCCTCTTCCATCACGAGCATTATGGAAAAATTCTGAGGTACAGATAGCTGATAGCTGGGAAGAACTTAGAACACTGGTCTGGAGAGGTTTCTGTATATGAGAGACCTATTGATTACGAACACTTGAGCACCAACGGGTGCCATATTGCTTATGATTCTGCTTGTACTTCCTTCTTTTATGTTCACCATCCTCGGATCTATACCATGTTTTTACAGTCGAAGGAAAATTGTACATGATTTTCTGTATTGATATTTCGAGTAATTGATTGAATTATTTTTGTAACCTCCTAAGGCTTTGTAAAGTTAGGAAATATTTACTTGCTCATACATCAGAGAAGGCCATGGATTCATTTGAAAATCCATGGAACCAAGCTGGCCCAAATAAATTTATCTCCTATGAGGAGATCTCTGATTTTGGATATGGCTGGTGCATGCTCTGGGAATTCAAAATTGCCCATCAATATCAATCTTAAATCTCATCGTGAGGACCTTTCATCTGAATCTCTCAGGAATTTTTGCCATAAGACTTAACTTTGAGGTTTTTTTCCTCTCTCTCCCTGCCCACCCTTCCTCTACTCCATGAATAATTTATTACTGAGCTTTTAACATCAACTCCAAATCTATGCTTTCTATATCTTGGATTTCAAATGCTAAAAATCCTTCCCTCCCTTTCTTCCCAACTTCCTTCCCTCCCTCTTCGCAGTTTTTCAAGCAAGTTTAAGGAATGATATATTGAACGTCCATGTACCCGCTGCCCAGATTTAGAAATAAAATTTTATGAATAAAAATAAAGCTCTTTGTCTTCATATCACCAAAGCAATTCCCCTCTTTTTCCCACCACCAGAGGCATCCACTATCCTGGATTTTATGTTAATCATTCTTATGCATAATTTTAGGATTTTACCATTTATGTATGTAACCATACATATATATGATACTGTTTTGTAGGTTTTAAAATTTTATATGCATAGTTTCATACTGCATAGTAAATATATCCTGCAGCTTCCCTTTTTGGCTCAGTGTTTTGTTTTTGAAAAGAAGATAGAATTTTCAACTTTTTATATGCCAAATAATGTCTTCAAGCATTTTTCAAAAACCAGTACAACCTTTCCTATCATTTTTTTCTACCATTTTATAAAAGGTGACACTCTTCAAGGCTCAACATTAGAAATAATCTCAAACCTAAAAATAGCTTTTTGATGATTAAATTGTATGTACTTATCTTTATGGGAGGTACTGCACTGATTTTACTTTTCTCTCTTACCTGGGACTGGTGAAGGTATCACCCCAACCCAAGAACATGCAAAGACCACCAATACTTATATGGATCCTTGCTGTTCTCTTTACTAACAGCTGGGGCTGTAGGAACTGTGAGGAAGCCGAGGCAAGAAAGCAGCACAGCATCTCAGATTCCTACCTCAGAGTTAACGTCACAGGTACCTTTGCTTTATGGAGGCCATGTTTGCACTGTGTTGCTATGAGAGAAAACTTTTTACAGGTACCCTTCTCTATTCCCCCAGAATACTGCATGGTTGAATTCATATAGTCTCCCCTGACAAAATCTCCAAGTCCCTCTTCACAAGTCACACCCATATGGCATCCATGTAAATTGTCTCAGAAGCAGAGTTCCCTAAACTGTACAGGTAAATCAAACTTAAATAGACAGCTTGCTATTAAATGTGAAAACTAGGATCTTCCAGGAAATGTTAAAACAGTCATCTCTTTCCTTTCTTCTCCTTTTTTACATTCCACTTCTTTCCACTGAAGCTTTTCTACTACCCTCATTTTCCCCAATATGTATATTTCTAATAAACTCATTTTGATTTCCTCTTTCTGTTTTCTTCTGAAGTGCTTTTCTCTTTTCCCTTAACTTTTCTTCATAGTAATTCTATTCGTGGGTGGTATAGTAGTTAAGACACAATCCCTAGAGCCAGACCTGTGTTTAAATCCTGGCCCTGATGCAGACTGTCAATGAGATTTTTGGCAGATTATTTAACCTCTCTCTGTTCCAGTTTTCTCACCTGTAAAATGGGAATACTTTTAATACCTGCCTCAGGGGGTTATTATGGGAATTAGTTGAAATAATATCAATACTAAAACACAGAGTTAATGCCCAAAAGCTTTAATTAGCATCACCATCTTTTTTCTATGTATTTTCCATTCTCTCCTATAACTTGTCAGCTAATTTTCCATTTCTTTTTCATCACCTCACTTCCTAAGGCCCTTGATTTCTATCACAGGTATACCTCAGCTACCTTTCTCTAGCAATGGGGATCCATAAATGGGGTGTAATCTAGACAAGAAACAACAGCAGGTGGTATACATCTAGTTACAAGTCCATCAACATAGATAACACGCTGAGTTTTGTGATTTGCACAAATGCAATGTTCCTTGTCATTCTATTTTGACGCTGCTTGGAAAGATCATTTATTGTACCCTGAGGCCCAGAGAGTAACAAACACAGACTCGAGAATTTTTAAAAAATTCATGAATTCGCTAAGCCATATGATCTCACATGAACACTCTTTCCAGCTCAGCTTTCAGTACATTCAGCCATAACGCAGAAATCATCTAAATGTCCTGCTGGAGGTGAGCAAACAGTTGGGGAAAAGGAAAAAATATGGCGACAGATTTTGACCATGAGTCCTACCTTGTCAAGTTCTCCTTGCCAGGAAAGGCTCAGTTCCTGCGGGTCTTCTCCTCATCCACCAGAAGAGGTAGCTGCTCTCTGCAGGGCAAGGAATTCTTAGGCTCCTCCCAAACCTTTCTGATTGTGGCCTCAGGACCAAATAAATTCACTGTACCTGGACTTAGCTGTATTAAAAATAGAGACATGCATGTAATTTAAAATTTTCTGGTAGCCATATTAAAAAATAAAAAGGAACTGATGAGACTAACTTTAATAAAATATGTTACTTAACACAATATATTATCACCTCAACCTATATTCAATATAAAATTTATTAATGAGATAGTTTGCATTCCTTTTCTTTTAAATAATCAGTCTTTGTAGTCTGGTGTATAGTTTACAGGAGCAGCACACTCAGTTGCTCTAGCCCCATTTCAAGTACTTAATATTACACATGGGCAGTGGCTATCGAACTGGACAGCATGGTTTTGACCAGATGCTATCTACTTCATGATAGCTGAACTTGGTGCCCTGTGCTGGCCATATGAAGAGCAGGAAAAGTAATGTGTCTTTTCTTAGTTTCAGAGAAAAACACTTGCTTTCCAGAAAAATACGCTTCAGATACATGAAAAGCATAAGGGTGAGACTCCTTCTTGTGGGACTTTTCCTAGCTGAGTGGCTCCATTACTACTAATGATTCAATATCTCAGTGCCCACCAGGTCAGCTGGGGAGTGTATTTATGAGAACCCATTCATTTAATTTGCACTGCTCTGACTGTATTTCCCTGAAGGGACCCACAAAGGGGAACACCCAGAGAAACAATCTCTCTAGAAGGCAAGTTTAAGGGCCTAAAGAGAAGAGAGTATTAAACTTTAAATGCTGCTGATAGATAAGAAAACAACTGAGAATTCATCATTGTGGAGGTTGGAGGAAATCCCAACCACCCCTAGCCTGGGGGGCAGATATAATCCTGATTCACTGCAGACCCAGAGAGACATGTCCGGGGACCTCAGAGTACAGGCTGGAGAGAGCATCTGACTGTTTTTTTTTTTTTTTCATAGCAGCGTTATTCACAACAACCAAAAGATAGAAAGAACCCAAGTGTCTATCAACAGATGAATGAACAAACAAAATGTGATACATACAAATGGAATACCACCTAGCCTTAAAAAAGAATGAAGTTCTAATTGACTGGGGTTTTAAAGAAGAGAAATGCAAGATAATAGAGGCAGTAAGGATAAGAGGGAGTGATGGAAGAGAATCAGGGAGGATCTGCAGGGGCCCTGACCACCACTCCCAAGTATTTACATGCTCAGGATTGGGGAAAATTTGAGGTTTTCAAAAAAAAGGAGGAACCTGTACAGAAGCATTGGTTGGCCAGGTGGGTGGAAATGGGAGAGTAGACTCTGGTCACCGAAGGTCTAAACTCACCCTCAGCATCTTGTGCAGTCTCTTGACCTTGCAGGCTTCCTCTCTTGCCAGAATGAGTGCAAGGCCATGTGGAGCCAGATGTGTGGCACAGGCTCACAGCGGTCCTGGCTGGTCTTTCTACCAATGTGGCATCTCCTCTGGGATGCAGTTGCTTGACCACTAATGAAAAGTAAAGAGCTTCCAGCAGGACCTGGGCAGGGTGGTAGCATCAGGGAGGGACCAGCACCATCTGCCAGGCAGCCTCAATCCCCCTTTCACATTTATTCACCTTAGAGGCTCCCACAGAAGAATAAGGCCAGGAAACTGCTTGAGAGGAGCCACCTGGCATACTTGGAGAAGCTGGCCAGAGACACCCACTGCAGCAGCCACCAGAGGCAGGCTGAGCCCATGGGCAGGTGGACACCCAAGGCTGGCAGAAGTTTCTTCTGCAGACCGTCTATTAGCCCTGGGAGGCAGAGAGTGTGTTGCTCTTCTAAACTGTTTCCTTGACCATACGGATCCAGTGACTGGTAGTCCCTGTCCCCTCTGATTCACACCAGGGGCCTGCAGTGACAACAGAATGGGCAGCTGTGCACCCAGGGCATTATGGGAAAGAGCAGAGTACTTCCCGTCCTCCAGGAGTCCATGGCACCTAGTCCTCTGCTGTATAAGTTTGCTGCTTCCCCATTTTCTGGCTTTCAAGGACTCCTCAGTATTTCTCATCTGTTTTGCTATTCTTTCTTGTTTCCTAGCATTGTTATTAATTTATCCTTAAAAATATTATTTTTGTCATTTCTTTTCCCCCTTTAAGCTAATGGGTGAGATCAAAAGAACAGAAATATTTAGCCACATTGAATTTAGTTTATTAAAATTCATCATCTTGACATGTTAGAGGAGTACTATGGTAGGGTCACATGCTTTCTTCACGTGAAATAATGATCTGACTAATAGATTAAACTAAGAACTTGATGCACAGTAGACATTGAGTGTTGTTTTGTTGACTTTTATGATAAAGATAATAATAGCTTATATTATTGAGTACATACATTGTGTTAGACCCATTTAACTATTTTAAATCAATCCTATGAAGTAGGTACAGATGACAAAACTAAGGTACAGAGAGATTAAAGTAACCTGTTTAAGGACACAGAACTAGTCAGGGACAACATGGGATTCAAGTCCAACCTGTTCAAGGCCCAGTGTCTTAATCTTAATCACTATCATAATGCCTTTAAAATGATGATGACGGCAAAGAGGTCATTCATTCACCAGGGAATACGTGCATCAGTCATTCATCTGGTAATTATATATTGAGTGGCTACTATATGCCACACAATTCTGCCAGATATTGCAGATAGAGGGACAACCGAAACTAGGACTCTGTCTTTAAAGTGGAATTTAGTAAACTTTTCTCCACGGACAGACTTTTTCTCAGGGCAACCCACCCAGTTTGCTCTTCTTCCAATTTTACCTTGCTCCTAAGATCCCAGTCAACTCCCTCAGATCTCAACTTTTCCTTGGCACCAAACACTTCTGATAAGCCAGTTCTCTACAACGGTCCCAGAAAAAGGATCCACTGGGTCCATTTCCAGTCCAGGCTGAAGCAGAGAGGGTTGAGGAGAAGATGAATGAGGACAGGATAGGAAACCTCCCCTAGCCTGCTAGGGAGCCAGCGGAGGGAAAATAGGGAAAGGTATGTGCCAGGCACTGGGTGGAACATTTGCTTGCATCTCTTCTTAGAGTTCCCAATCCCTTCCACCTAAGAGGTAGGTGGTCAAGATTATATTTGAATTTAAGAATGTTTAACCAGCTGATGATGTTCTTCCCGCTATGTCAGATGCCCTTTGGGCAGCAATGTGCTGGAGCCATTGGGTACCATCTAGTGGGAGCTGAGTGTGCGCCTCTTTTCCCAGCTCCATGTTCTGTGACACGTTGGCAGCTTGAAATTGGCCATGGTGGGAGTAGTTAAATGACAGAAATCAGCAGATGCTCCAAATCAGGGCTATTTTGTTCAGTGAACTGGTTGTTAAACATTTATCAGCACATCACTGGGAGCTGATAAAATGGAGGATAGGTGTGTGAACCCGGTTGGAAATGAGTCTCAGCTGGTCATAGCTGCCCCAAGAAGAAATGAGTCTTAGCTGGGTCACAGCTGCCCCAAGCATAGCCAGGTAATAGCAGGAACACCACTCTTTAAGGGCTCCAAGCCAGGGTTTAGACAGTTTTTCTGTAAAGGGCCAGATAGCAAATAGTTTGTGCTTTGCAGCCATTATATTATTTGTTTTATTGTTATAAAGCTTTAGAAAGGTTAAAAGTCATTCTTGGATCTTGGATTGTGTAAAAACAGCCTGGATTTGGCTTGCAGGTCACAGTTTGTTGACTCCTGTTCTAAACTATTATCAGAAACATAGGGAGGAAGAAACCATTTTATCAGAATTATTCTTAGGAAAAGTACCCTATGTGATTGAAAGGAAAACTTTAATAAATTGCTTTGAATATGGAGCACTGAAACATCACCTCTCTACTCTCCACGGGGCATAATCAAGTGACAATGGCCTGATATCAAATGCCTCCTCCTTAGGGCAGGTCTCTTTAATCCAGAGCTTTTAATTGGTTTAGTGGAATATGCAATGGTGCTGTCAGAGCTGAATGACTCAGGACAATGGGTATGATGCTACAATTTCTCTGCCTTACCACCACACAATCCTTGCTTTCTCAATAATTGTTAAGCAAATACTTGAAAAATATTTATGTGAAGTGGCACACAGTGATTTCTTTGTCCAGGTCTCATTTTGCAAGAAAGGCATAATATATAATATTTCTGAGATCCACATCATTAAGACAAACAAAGATAAATAAGGAATGCAGGATACGTGTCTACCTATACTCCAGAGCATTTTTACTTCACCCCTCCTCACTCACCCCCTATTTCCGGGGGTAACTGATATGTAGGAAATGGAGTAAACTTTGTTGATAGCAGAATCCCTTCTTTCATGAAGCGCAGTAGTAGAGATCGTATGAAGACCTAGTTTCTTTTGAACCAGAGTCGTTGAGGGTAGAGACAAGCTGCTGAGTGATGAGGCGCCACTGAAGCTGCCTTTCCTTGTTGGCTGTACTGACAAAGCTTCCATAAGGATCAGGAGTTACCCAGCCCTTGGGAGCTGCTTCCCTCCTCTTCCCACAGCATCCCAGTGTTGGGATGAGGTTGAAAGAAGAAAACGTATCAGATTCAGTCAGCGATGGATTTAGATGAAAACCAACAAGTTAACTAGACCTGCATAAATCTTGCCTGACCGCAGGGCATATAATTGTGCGAGAATACTTTAGGATGTGTGTTCTAACACACCCTATTGTCAAATGTCAAGATGAATGTGTTAGAATGACATTGGTAGACTGCAAAAGTTGCAGACTCCTGGGCATCACCCAAGAAAACTTTGATTTGGTTGATCAGAAGTGAGGTCTGGGAATCGTGTTTTTAAAAAGCTACACAAATAGTTGTGGGGCGCAGCCCAGTTGGGGAAGCTGTCTCTGGCAGCTTTTCATGGCAAAGTGTTAATTCTCGCGGGTATCCTCCCTCAGCCTATCAAAGGATCAGAAAGGGTTTGGGTAGTTGTCAAAGAAAAGCATTTAAATATTTTTGTTATTTATAATTCATAAATTTGAAATGCATTTTAATTATTATTTTCCCACTATTCTTTTATATTCTTCATAAAATTTGCTTTCTCAAAGATAGTGCATGAAACATAAAATCTGTTTGGTTAGTTGATCTTGGCTAATATTCAGTTAACAGGGAGTGGGTTAGTCTTTGTAAACATATTTTTTTCATTATTATGGGCTTTTGTTTGTACATGTTAAATTTACATTTTTATTGTTTTCAATTATGTGATTTATCTTTGGCACGTAAAAAAAATGAACTAAGGGCTTAAGAGGATTATTGGATGTAAATGTAGTGATAAATTATAGTGATTAGTAATGTAAATACTACAACTCAAAATAATTCTTCAAACATAAAGTGAAGAGCTCTTTTCAAATATTTGTGAATGTGATGATTTTGTACAATTAAGCAAAAAAGGAAATTTTAGAAAGAAAAACGACCATGAATCTCTGATCACTGGATCTTATCAGATCAGTAATCTATTTGCCCTTTAGTATTCTTTTTAGTGAAGTTTTGTCTAATAGTATCGACAATAGAATCTGACCACAGGGCTAGACATATGGTCTAGGCTGGGTAATCAGAATAGTCCATCCCCACATGAGTGGTTCCAACATGGACACGTGGCCCAAAGTAGAACAACCAGAGTTTTTTTTTAAGATGTTTATTAATAAGCATAAAGAAAGGATTCTGTTCCTTGGGATTGCAAGTCATAAGGCTCGTGCAGCCTTCCTGCTGCCACATGTAAAGATTCTGCCTGAAAATGAAGCCAACAGAGCAAAGCAGGGCCAAGAAATGATGAGGGAGTAACAGGTCTGACGATGCCTCTAAACATTTGGATATAACATCCCTCAACTTTGCAGCACTCTCTCTGAACTTTTTAGTTATAAGTCAATACATTCCTTCCCACCCCTCCTTGGTTCAATTTGGGAGGGATGCCAATCACCTGTTTTAAAAAAATAAGACTCCTCTAATACAGGACTAAAGCCATCAATGATTTTATATAATTTTCAGACAAAACAGTCACCTCTCTGCTAAAGCAATCTACCTTTCTCCAAAGCAAGAGCGAAATACTGCTTCTCAATATAAATTTGATGAATTTTATCAAAAGTCAAAGAAAAAACTAGAATCACCAAGGTATCGTTGAGTATTGTGCTCTTCATAATGAAAAAAGGTACGTGTCAAAGCCCTGTTAAGAAAGTTGCAAAACCAGCCACAAAGTTAGTGACAAATATGGTTAGTGTTAAATCAAAGGAACTATTGGCAAAACTCCTTAATCAAATGATACTGCTGTACACAAATAATGTCAACAGTATAAAATATGAAAGAAAAGGTATGTGCCAGAATATATTTTGCTTTATAGTTGGGCAAAATCATTGATATGCAGAGTATGAATAAGTTCTTGGCATACATTTGGCATGTCTAAGAGGTTGAAGCGCTTGATGATTTTTTGCTTCTGATCATCATTGACAACTCATGCTGTGGGGAAGGAATTTTAATGTAGCTATTTTGTGAACCATGGTGTAGAATGGAATTACTCACACAAGAGCAGCAGCTATGTGTGCAGCAAGGCTTGTGCCTGAATGCCAATCCACATATTGCTTTATTAATAGAGAACAGTTAGTTTCTAACAATGTGCCTCTTAATGTTATTTGGTGCTGAAGGAAACAGAGAATTCAAGTCATTAATGGCTACTGAGCACCTAAGAAGACTGAATAAAGAAATGACTCGCTTTTGATTTTCACAATGAAGTTTATTCGGGATGAAAGGGAAAGACCACACAATGAGTTTTTGAAAAGAGACTTGAGAGAAAATATCAGTAAAGAACATTTCTACAGTTTCAAATGGCTTGTTCATGTCTTGTGTATTAGCAATATACTATTACCAATATTTGATAATTTTTTATACTCATCATAAAAAGCTAAAAGATATCATTGGTCTTATCTTAAAACACACATCCAAATGCTACAACAAAACATAAAAAAATACTTTCTAGAGAGGAATGCAAGTAAATTTTGTGCTGTCCAATATACTATTAGCCACACGTGGCTGTTGAACATTGGACATGTGATTAGTGAAACTGAGGAACTGGTTTTTAATTTTATTTAATTTAAATTTAAACAACTGCGTGTGGACAATAGCAGTATATTGGACAGTGAAGCTCTAGAGCAAGAGACGTAACAGGTTCTCATTATTCTGAGCTGAATGATCACATCTCAGTCAGGCATTCAATTTGTTGGGTTGGGAGATGGGGTGGAAGGCACATTGTAGAGTGACAGAAACTTCAATGCATTCAGAGGAGGGTAATGGTGTGAAAACTGGAAGCTGTATCATAATAGAACTAGGTTGAAGGGTTTTTAGAAGCCTTGGTGGGAAAATTAAAACTCATGTTTAAATATTTAAGCATGCAATGGTTGTGAAATTTCCTACAAGAAGCATTAGAACCAATGAGTAGCATGATGTAAGTAAGAAGTTCTGATGTGAGTTCCCTTATTTAGAGGAGTCCACTCCTAAGCTATATGACCTGGCATTTGTATTGCAGTTATATCATTATACTTTCACCTCCTTCCACTAAAAAAATACAGTCTGAATAGAGAAATCCTCCTTGAGTAACAATACCCCCCTCTCTTGACACCCGGAGAATATTAATAGAAAGGGTGGATACTTTTATGCTGAGAGGAAGATCTAGAGACAAAGCTCATGAAGTCATTTGAGGTCCTCTGAAGGGGATCTTATCTCAAAATTGCAGTGTCAGTAAGAATCAGAGTACAAGGTCTGTATGCTGCCATAATAATAAACTGGTTTCTTTCAGCAAGTTTGTGGATTTTGGACTGTGAGCCTGATTCTTACTGAAGTCTAGAAAACAGCTGGTTGCTAAACTCTAAATAATTTTCCTTTGTAAGAAGACGGCTATTATGATTTCACTAAATCTTCCCCTATATACCACATTTTCTCATAACTTGAAACATTCAGAGCACTCATTTCTGGGCCATACATTTCTTAAAACTAAACTGTGAATGGTGGTGTTTTGTGATTCAGTTAAACTTGGCACTGGAGAGATTCCTTTAAATTTTGGCTTGCACATACCTGGGATTCCATTGGACTATTCACGCCGTGTATGCCGTGTGAGAAAACCTATCGAGAATGGCCAGTGCTATTTTTCTGTGCTTTCCCTCTAGCAAATGTAGTTTAAGAACATGTTAATCTGATTTCCAATCACATAATCTGGTGGGTGGGCAGCATTAGTGTGACATGCAACAGTCATATCCCAGGCATCTATTATACCCACATTGAGATTCACAAAAATATCCCTGATGATCAGATTTTGAACATAGCCATGAAAATCACCAAACATCTCTGCATTTAGATACAGTTCCCTGGTGTTTTCAGTTTTGAAGATGACTTTGGTCTCTGGGCTTCGCAGGAATAGACGTTCAATGGCTTTTTGTACATTGAGAGCCCTACGGGTGAAAATGCTGATTGGAAAGGGTCTGAAGTGCTGACCGAAGGTGATGACAATGGCTGTGTCATTGTCTCCTGCTACCCGGTCAATTTCCCGTGGGATGTAGTTTTCCTCTTTCACTGAGAACAGTTTTTGGGTAACAAATGGATGACCATGCTTTTTCCACTGAATCAAAATATGTCTTTCGGCATCCAGAAGCACATGTGTTTTAAAGATCCCGGTTCCGTGATAATCAAAATATTTTAGGGCTGATGGAAAACAAATCAATAGATCTTTTAACAAAGGAAAAATTTGTAAAATCTTAAAATTCACACACCGTCTGCAAAGGTCTAACCAAGATTGCTTCTGACTGGAGCACTGCTGCCCACGGGAGGCAGAGGACCTTACCAGAAGCATTATAATCTAAACAAAATGTTGAACTTTCCATCAGAATTTATGAAGATGAAAAAATGTTAATATTTCTTGTGAATGAGAAAGCAACATAACTTTGTTTTGGTTTTTGGTTTTTGGTTGTTTGCATGGGCAGGCACCGGGAATCGAACCTGGGTCTCCCGCATGGCAGGAGAGAACTCTGCTATTAAGCCACCATGGCCTGCCTCATAACTTTGTTTTAAAAGTCAAAAAAAAAAAAAAAACCCAAAAGAAGTCAAAATGCAAAAGTTTGACACTTTCAAAAATGACAATAAAAGGAAAAGTAAACATCAGGAAAAAAAATAACTCTATTATCAAAATACCTCAAAAGTCAACTATAATTTGAAAATAAAAATAAAATACGTACTTTTCACAGCTTTTTGTAAGTAGTAAATCCACTGACGCAGGGTTGAATCTCCCATGAGGTAAATTAGTTTTCTTTTCAAGCAGTCATTTATATTTTTTGTTTCATATAACTCAATCTGTTTGCAAAATGCTGTAATCCACTTTCTTTTCAAAGTATAGCCACTGGGGAAAGGAGACTTCATTCCAATCTGACATTTCCTTTTTATAGTCTCTCTCTCTGGTGAAAAAAGTTCTCAGAGTAAGTAATTGGGGTGGGGGGTGGGGAGTCAGTTGGGCAGGCTCCGAGAAACGAACCTGGGTCTCTGGCATGGCAAGCAAGAACTCTGCCAATGAGCCACCGTTGTATCACCCAAAGTAAGTTATTTTTATTACCACAAATTATTCAGAACCACCTTCTTCATTTTCTCCCTTTTTTCCTTATCCTTCCTCCATCTTTCCCTGTCTCCTATCCACCTCTTCTCTTCTTCTCTATCTCTGCCCTCCATCCTTCCTCAACTATTTATAGAGCGCCAGCTGTGCTATAGCCACTGACCCTGGGAAACAATAATTTTAAAGTATAGTCTTTTATAATAATAATTTATAATTATAACAATTTAAAAATATAGATTTTTAGATTTGGTTTCCAGCATTAGGCCAACAGAATATCTACATTTACCCACAACCCTGCATACAAACATAGTAGAAGAATCACCTCTACAAGATCATGATAAATGGATGAATTGAGATTTCTCTCTGCATAGTTTTTCTGGAGAGGGCATTGGTTTTTCTCTTGTGCATTCAGTGTTTCTCCAGACCTCTATCTCCAAGGCCACTCAACTATGAGACTCCTACACAAAGGCAGGAGGAAAACATGTGGTCATGAAATTGCAGGGCTTAGTGGTCCCACTAAATATTGCACTTATGAGACTGGCCTTGCTCAATCGGTAAATCTCCCCCTCCTCAAACTAGTTACTTCTGTCAGAAGCTTCAACACATTATGAAATGTGTCACACGTTGCTTATTTTTGGGTGCACCAGAATCACATTCCCTGGTTAATTGATGAACCTCGTGAGGGTTTAATTGTTGCATCCAGAACTGAACATAATATTCTCAGTGTGGTCTGAATAGTGCAGAAAAAAAGCAGGGCTGTTACCTTCTTGTTCTGAACACTCCTCCATTAATATTAAAGTAGCCTAAGTTGTTCTCATGGACTCATATTGAACTTTCACCCGAGTAAGAGTCTGAGGTCACTTTTATTTTAATCACTTATATACCACCTCTTCTTTGTCATCTACCTGCATTGTTGGGCATTCAGATACAAGCTCAAAAGCTTAAATTTATCCATATTCAATTAACACCACGTTTGTAAGTGACTCTCAAAAACAGTACTCTGCACCATCTTCTAAGAAACTTCCTGACTTTGCCAGTTGTTGCTGTTCAAGCAAGAGGAAAACAATGGGAATGTTATAAGGACTCAAATTGTCTCGAGTGTAAGAACTTTCTTTGAGGTCAAAGTTGGGCACGGATGATGGCAGCTGTGGCAGAGAAGGGATCTGTCTTTTTCACAGATTGTGAACTTTAGATCTGGGTTCATGGTTCATTTATATATATGCTGTCCACAGGGTTTAGCAAAAATCTTTGCACCCAGTAGACTCTAAATAAACAATTGCTTAATGCATGAAAAAAAGGCAATGGGTAAATGTATACTCCATTGATTGTCATAAGAGAAGTCATTTGATTTGTGGAAATTCACTTTAAAGCTAGAGTAGCAGAAACACCACTTTTATAAGTGTGATGTCTTTGGTTGACCGCTGAAGTTCATGTAGCAAAACTGAAAACCCCACAGAAATTGCTAGTTCATAGACTTTTGAGTGATTTGGTTTGACTGAAAGAGAAACTAGAAGCCACCAATGAATATGTCCTAATTCTGAAGCTCTGCAGCTCATCTGAGATATTCATATAGCAACAGCACTCAATTACTGACTTCTGGGGGAATAAATTTCAAGTTCAAATATAAACACTCTTCATATTTTGAGAGAAGACATCGGAAATTAGGGGTTTCTAGCTTTTTTTCTGACCCAGGTTAAAAACTGGTTTAAACTGATAGGGAAACAATTTCCAAAAATAAAATCTCCTCTTTTAAACTCAAAATGGTGGATACCATTTGTGCCAGGGAAATGATGGTGGTGAGAAATCAAAATGGTTTATTTTGAATAAATGTCTCTCAAACTAAAAATGGTTTTGGAAAGGATAAATAGTGACCATCAGCAGCAACAGCGTGCTAGACTTACTCTTACACGGCAGGACCTGAATCGATGTCAAGTTCTTCATTATTTCAATCCCCACATTGGACCTTCAAGAAATGGGAAAATAAATTAGCTTGATATCTTCCCAGAGTATAGTAAGAATGAATCACTGTCTTAGATTACTTGAGCCACACTCTTAACTTTCTGCCAGTGATTTTATCTCTGTCGTTGTATATTTACGAAATCCTGGGTAAGTAAATGGGTTCAAATTCTGGAAAACTGTTTCTCAGCTAATAGCAAACATTAGCCAGAGAGAGTCATTCACCTTACATGTGCAGTCAATCAAATCAATACATATGCTTTCTGATTTTATCTTCTAAATGATTCTCTACCAAACTCTCCTCTCAATCTTTACCATCTGCAGTAATTCAGACCCTCATCAACCTTCTCCTGGGTTAGTACTTCTCAAACTTGAGCATGCATCAGGATGAACTGGGGAGTTATTAAAACAAGTTTACTGGACCTTACCCCTAGTTTCTGAATCAATAGGTCTAGGGCTCAAAATTTGGATTTCTAACAAGTTCCCAAGTAAAGTTGAAGCTGTTGGTTCAGGGGCGTCACTTTAAGAATCATGTCCTTGATTAGTTCAAGATAATCTTTCTGCACCTTTGGTTGATCCCACCTAAATACATACTTCTATGCTGCCTGTTTCATTTCCCTCCATAAAGTCTTTCCATGATTTTCCATCATCAACCTATGGGGTAAGGACCAAGCTCCAAATAACTGGCATACAAACCTCCCATGAGTTAATTCTTATCTACCTCTCCAGTCTTATCTTCACCCACTCCTCATCTTCAAGTCCCTGAAATCTATTTTCCATTGTCTACTAGCTCCCCCAAAGGAGGAATTTTTTCAGTTACTGTTCACTGTCATATTCCCAGTGCCACAGCAAGCTTCACCTCAAGGTATCAGTCCTATCAATGAGCTAGTGACTATATTTGCTCAAATCAAATTCATTCAGTCAAAATGAAATGCATCTGGGGGAAGCTAGGAGTTCAATGGTCAGAGCCACAGAATTCCCTGTCAGGATAAATGAATTATTTTCCAGGGTTGAGTAGAAGCGCCAGAATCACAGAGAAAGAATTTTAGGTCAAATGAGAGTAATATCCTCCCATCCAGGGCTGAGGAGGCTGGACAGTGATGTCTGTGTGGAGTGGTGGAGTCATGGGAGACTGTGCTACAGCCCATTAACTTTAGAGTTTAGAGTAAGGTGAGTTTGGATTTCAATTCTGACTGTAACTTACTACATACATGACTTTGGGCAAGCTATGTAATAGATCTGTGCTTATGCTTACTCATCTGTAAAATGGGTATAATAATAATCCCTCCAGAGTGTTTTACTGATGATTAATGGTAGTATAAGGGAGGTATCTAACATAATGCCTGGCACATAGTAGGTTCTCAACTGCTCAATAGCAATTCTTATTGCAGAGGATCCTCTCAGACCTATCTTTGGCACAAGATTAAAAATTATCTCCATGGGAAATATGAACCTGGTCAAACATCTGTTCTCTTACATCCATGCCATGCAAGGTGAGTTGAATAAAAGACACCAATACCTGCTATCTTGTACATTTGGCTACCAAAGCCAAACTTTTGTGGGATGTTAAAATTAGGATTAAAAATATGCATTCATGGTATAAAGGCATTCATTTTCATGTTTCTGGTCTGTGTGTGTGTGTTGTGTTAAGTTTCATAAGCTCAATGGCATTAGATCACAAAAGAAACTGAAAGAATAACTGCTTTACTGATGTGATGGCTTCTCAGGTGTTAACCTTTTGTTTATTTTTCCATTATGATTATATATAAAATTCTTCAATTAAAAAGAATTTTTTATGTTTGAAGAGGTGAGTTGGAGAGAGAATGCTGGTAGGAGAATATATTTACTCTATTACAAATGAAAGAGAAACAGGCTTAGTCCTTGGACTCAAGGGCAAGAAAGAGATCTTAGAACTCAGTTTTGGAAATAGAATTATTCATGAGAATTCTTGGATGTGTATTCACCTGTGAGGCCAAATATTCACTGCAAGGCACTAAGTCACTAGTGAGGAGACTCAAATACAATCTCTATGCTTTGGAGAAGAAAAACAAAACAAAACAAAACTTGACTAGAGCAGGGGACCAAGGAAGGCAATGTATCTGTAGGGAAGTGAAGCAGAGATTAGACAGACTATGGTCAGGTAGCTAGTCTGAGAAGCATAACAAGTATTCAAAACTCATGCAGGACTGCAAGATCAGAGACTTAGGATTTCCTGAGGTATAGCTAGGATAGTAAGCAAGGCTGCAGTGAGAATCATCTCAAGAAGAAGTGAAATGTGACAAATACCAGTTATACAATCAGGCACAGGTGACCATCAGCTTTAAGACACAGACCTGAGACCTTCAAGACAGGTCTCTGGGCTCTATGTTCCATGATGAGTTCTCACTTAGTTTATTGGTAAAATAATTATTGGGAATATCCCAGCTTCTTTTTGGCTGAGCCACAGGATAAAGGGATTTTTTTCCACACCTTGGTTATGAAAACAAGGTAGTGAAAATGAGATAAGGGTGTAAGGGAAATCTTGTAAAATCTTGTCAGTTTTGCCCTCCCCTTTGTGTCTTCATCATGGTTCTATTAGATCTGAATTTGAATTTTGGGATATTATGCCATCCAGATTACTTTTCTGAAATACACATTTAAAAAGCCAAGGCCTTTCTGTAGCAGTAGTTCACAAAGTGTGGAACCCAAGTCCCTTAAAATGATGCATAAAATAAGTGGTCAGATAAGGCTGGGAAATAATGTATGTTCTGCCCAAGCTTGAAGGCTTACATTCTACATATAAGTTTCTAAGCAGTCCTGCCACAAAGAAATCTATTTAATTTTATTTTTTCAGATTGTATTTCACTTATTCTTCCATTCAACAAACAGTTATTGAGAAACTTTATGAGTCAGGAATGGAGCTAAATTTATATGACAAACTAGTGGCCCTCAATGGGATACGTGAAGCCCTGTCCTGAACCATACGGTCTCGCCTACATTCTGACCTCTTCTCTCCCTAACTGTATTCCAGCCTCAGTAACACCCCTCAGGATTCCTTGAACATTCCAGCGTGCTCTTGCCTCAGGACTTATTCCTTCTCTTGAGAATGGCATTTCTTCAAATATTCACATGGTTCATTCCCTCACATCTTTCAACTTGCTGCTCAATCAACCTATTCTCAGGTACTTCTCTAGAGGGACATTACCCGTCCATTCCTTTAAAATAGGATCAACCATCACTCTCAAGACTCTTACTCTGATGATTTTATGTTACAAATCTGTTTGGCTTTTTTAATTGTCTTTTTTTCTTTCTTTCTTTCTTTTTTTTTTTTTTTACCTCATTAGAATTTTGGATTTCAAGTACCTAAAGCTGCGTCTGGAATAGAAAAGGTGCTAAAAAATATTTATAAATTGAATGAATGAATGGTAAAAATGTTCAAGTATTGCCTCACAGAACTTACAATTTAGCAGAAGATATACAGAAATAAACTGGAAATTTACTAGTGTAATAAGTGATATAATTGGGGAGGAAGATAATGCCATGGAAGAATATAGGATGAACACTGCTCAGAGTTGGAACACTTGGAGAAATTGATGTCTAAACTGAGGCCTGTAAAACATCATAGCTGAGAAAGAGCATCTGTATTAGTTAGGGTTCTCTAGAGAAACAGAGTGAACAGGGAACACTTGCAAATATAAAATTTATGAAAGTGTCTCAAGTGACCGTAGGAATGCAGAGTCCAAAATCCACAGGGCAGGCTGCGAAGCCGATGACTCCAATGGATGGCCTGGATGAACTCCACAGGAGAGGCTCACCAGCGGAAGCAGGAATGCAACCTGTCTCCTCTGAGTCCTCCTTAAAAGGCTTCCCATGATTGGATTTAGCATCACTAATTGCAGAAGACACTCCCCTTTGGCTGATTACAAATGGAATCAGCTGTGGATGTAGCTGATGTGATCATGACCTAATCCTATGAAATGTCCTCATTGCAACAGACAGGCCAGCACTTGCCCAATCAGATGAACAGGTACCACAACTTGGCCAAGTTGACACCTGTCCCTAACCATGACAGCATCCATTTATGAAATAAAAGGAGTTGAATTTGGCTGACCAACGCAGCATAAAGAGAACAGAGAAGGTATGGAGATAAGTAAGCCCTTATAAATATATCAAAAAGTTTGGATTGCATCCTTAGAGCAAAGGAGCCACATTAAGGGCTTTAATCAAGGGAAAGTAAAAATCATATCTGCATTTTAGAAACATTGGTATGGGAAATGTGAATCAAGACTAGAGGGAAAAGACTGATGTCAAAGAAAATTAGCTCTGGAAATTGTTGCAATAATCTGATTGAGGGGTGATGATAGCTCAAAGAAAGATGGAAGCAATAAGGATAGAGAGGAATATTTGTATTCAGGAGATATTTGGAGAGTATAATTTATAGGATTTTAAGATTCATTTGATATAAAGAGTGAAATAGATTGAATAATGACACTATTGATGACTTTTTTGCATAACATCTATTAATACTCTGCAGCATTAGTATTTTATGGAACACATTATAGACAATTACTGAATGTGGGAGTATTTCAAACCATGGAGAACTATAGGTAAATATAAGCACTTCATTGGTCATATCCTTTTAGTACATAGCTCAGGGTGAATATAACCATACTTTTAGAAGTAACTTGTGTGGTGCCTTGTGAACATATACTAGCTGAACTGATTCTAAGTGGTGATTGTGATTATATCTTAGTCAACATTTACTGGCATAAGGGAACTTGATCAGGAGAACCTATATGGTAGAGTTTGGTCTGATCTCAAGTCAACCTCTTTGCATCTATCACTGTATAAAAAGGTCTGTTTACCTATGGAAAAGCCTCCACTCTTCTTTGCTAAGATAGGATATCTTTTTGTTCCTTGTGGTCACATGAGTCAGAGCATCACAGGGAAGGTGTTGAGGCCTCACACAGTAGAAGGCTTCTTGGTCTCGAGTGTCCAGGTATTGGCACAGTTCAGCGCTTGTCTTTAGAATCAGACCACATTCAGAGTGGGCCTGGGAGGTAGTGTTGGCAAATAAGCCCATGAAGATCACCTTATCGTAGCCTTGGTTCCTCGCCCTCCAGAGAGCTGATGCCCCTTCACTGGGGTGGATGAGCAGGAGAGACAGAGAGACTTGGCCCGCCCAGAACAGAGTGAAGCTGACAAGGTAGGTGCCATTGTTGAAGTCTGTCACCTTTCCTGAAGCGCCTGCGTTCAGGGCTGGAGAAGACATCCTGGCTCTCAGGAAGTCACCGCCATATTCCTTCTTGCGTCCCAAGTGGTCCCTCACCTCCAGCAGGATGTCTAGCTGATCACCCCTGCAGTAAGTGTCTCGGGGGTTGAGGATGGTGGCTGTGCTGTGGGCTGCACTGGTGGTGGTGTTCAGGTGGGTGAAAGGTCTGGGTGGGATCAGTTGGTCTAGTTTCCTCATGATCTCCTTTATTCTCAGATCAGTGTCTGCTGGTGACACCAATGGACTCAGTAGCACTTCAGGATATAAGGATTTTCTAAAAATGCTCCATTGAGTCTGGGCAAAAGGGCTTCTGAACAAGAACTGAAATATTGAAGGAAAAGTAATATATTATCAGCAAATAATAGGACTTGTCTTATAATAGATAGTATGGTTCAGTTTATACCTTTCATTGTGATATAATCATATATCAAAATTAATTCTAACTAGTTTTCAGTTTTGGAAACATAGGAATTAATAGCCATGAATATGACTTCCTATGCTGCCTGCAGATACTTCTTTTAGAGGCAATTGGATTAACTATAAGCTAAAAATAATAAATATATATTATTTTATGATTGAATTTTTAAAGTTGTTCCCTTTGCCATTTCCCTGACTTACTTTTTAAATAAAAATTATAGACTAAGCTTTGCTCTTTCTCTGGTCTATTTTATTTATGTTCACTATTTCTTTCATCTGCCATGTATATTTTACTTAGTTGTAATCACACTTAACATATAGTTCTAATAGTTTTTTTCAGCTGATATCATGTATTACATTTTAATGATGTTGGCTAATTTTCATGGTCATTATTTCAAATGGATACATAATATTCCATCATGAGTTATCTAGCCAACTGTGTTGGACAATTGTATTATATCTATTTGTTTCCATTTTATATAATGCTTGGTTATTTTCTAAATTTTCATATATAAGATTACTTTCTTATGATAGATTCCTGAAGATGGAATTACCACATCATATATTATTGAATTAAGCAATCAATCAGCCAAAGGATATAAACATTCATCTTGACTATCAAATCTCTTCTCAAGAGTTTACATTGCTACCAGCATTGTAGAAGAAACAGTATAGGGGTTATTTATGTATGGGAATAATCCTCCCTATCAAGCACTGGTTTAGATAAATTAAATATCTGTTTGGCTGACAATAAATATTATATTCACCTAGACACCAAGGTAACTGAAGGGAATATTACCACCAATTCAAAATCTGTTCTGATCTCAAGAATCTTCCAGATGTGGAAGACATTTAGCCAATAGACTTTTTATGACAGCACCTTAAAATGAGAAGGGTTAAGTCAGTATTGAAAAATGCCTGTTTTTTCATTTGTTTTTTGTCTTGCTTTTTAATAGTTGACTGTTATTTGGCATTTATATGGGAAGACTTGAAGACCTGGTATACAATTTCCTCATAATTCTGTTGTCAAAGAGTTTTATGGAGCAGAATATTTGTATGTGCCAAAATTATTACATAACATTTTATTTTCATATTTTAATAATTAGATAGTTGCCTGAAAAAAAGATTCATTCAAAATCCACCATCTGGATGATGACATTGGACAGCCAGATGCCCATCTAGAGAAAATGGTTGTGCTCCAGATATCTCGATTGACTAAATCTCCCATGAACAACTTCTCAATTAAACATTTTTTGTTACATTGCAGAGCATCATAACTAAAACTATTTGTAAATTTGACAGGTAAAAAGAGAGGCTTACTACTTTAATTATATTTATTTTAACACTAGGGTATTTCAACTTTATTTTCCCTTAAATGCTTATTAACGAAAACATCTCTTCTCTTCTGAATTGTCTATAACCTTTGCCCAGTTTTTTTTTATTTGGGTTTCAATGTTTTTTGTCTTTGGAATCAGTTCTAGGTTGGTACCAGTTCTTTACATAATAAACATCTTAATCTTTAGTCCGTCAATTTTGCTGAAATTCTTTTACAAGAATTTTTGACATTTTTAGAAGTATTTAATGTCTATGGTTAGAGGGCTGAAAATTCCTTCACAGTTTTCTTCTATTACTTCTAATCTTCAGCAGTTTTCAACCTTTCATTTACTAAATACTTAATTCTATTTTTTTACATATTTTTTATGATTGGATTTCTTAATATTGGATTCTTTAGTCTATTTGCATTTAGCCAAGTAGATACTCTACTGGTTATTAGTGGTAAATAAAGATACTCTCTGCCCTCGTTACTTATCAAAATAATACCAATACTAATTTAATTAATTATTAATCATTGCTAATTAATTGTGAAAGGAAGATATGCAATTATTATTTGCAGTTGATATGATTAATTCTTAGAAAGTACAATCTCATGAGAGAACAAGCATGTAAACATATTATTACAAAAAGAAAATAATTTGATGGATGTATAATTAAAACTCTATGGGCACACACAAAAAAAGAGATTCTAGTCAATTTTGCCTGGGGAGTTTAAGAATGGCTTCATAGAGCTGATAGCACATGATTCTCAAAAGAACATGAAGAGACTACCAGATGGAAAAAAGTAGAAAGGATTTTTAGTCAAAGCCATCTTTGGCAGTGGGATTTTTATTTTTTCAGGGTAAACTTTATCTTCACTACATCTATGTAAACAATGGCCACAAGTACAGAACAATTAACTTTGCCTTTGAGAATAACTTTTGAGTGAAGAAAGCAATTAGTGTGGAAAATAAATAAATTAGGGAGTGACAATGTAAAATGGTAGAAGAGGAAGTTCTGGGGTTTGATCCCTCCACCAAAGCAACCATTAGGCTGGAAAGAGTGGTCAGAATAAACTATTTTGTAAACCTGGAGCCTGCTCAGACACTCATAACAACAAGGAGGAGTACCTGATGAAAGGAGAGTTCAGAAATAAACACAAACATCTACGGCCAATTGATTCTTGACAAAGATACCAAGTTCATTTAATGGAAAAAGAACAATTTCTGCAACAAATAGTGCTAGGTAAACTGGATTTCTACATACAAAAGATGGACTCTTATTCATACCTTATTCAAAAATGAACTCAAAGTGGATCAGTGGCCTAAATATAAGAGATAAAGCAATAAAATTGCTAGAAGAAAACGGGGGAAATTTTCAAGGTCATGGATTTGGCAATGAATTCATAGATGTGAGATCAAAAGCATGAGCACCAAAAAGAAAATATAGATAAATTGGACTTCGTAAAAATTAAAAACCTTTGTGCAAGGAGACTGCAGGACGTCAGGAGATGTACTCAGTGGTTTTTGAGGAAGTGACTGTGAACTTCACCCCAGAAGAGTGGGCTTTGCTGAATAGTGTTCAGAGGAACCTCTACAAAGGTGTGATGTTGGACACCAGCAGGAACCTGGCCTCAGTAGATGGTTGCATTCAAGTTAAAACCAGTGAGTCAGGTCCTCGGCAGGATATTTTGGGGAATAAAATATTCAATGAAGAGAAAAAATAAGAATTCATTCCTGGTCCTTTTGATTTGGGGAAAACTGGAAACTTCATAACACTGAACATCAGTCCAATTTTGTTCGTGAAAGGACATTATTAAGAAGGTAAAAGATGACCTACAGAACCAGAAAAAATAATTGCAAATCACATATTCATAAAGGTTTAACATATACAGAACTCCTATAACGCAACAGCAAAAAGACTAACAACCCAATTAAAAACTGGGCAAAGGATGTGAGGGCGATCTGGCTGCGACATCTGTCACCCCATTGATCGCCAGGGTTGATTCAGCTGATCTGGCTGGCTAGGCGGGTGTCCCCTTCCTCCCTCACCATTCCATGTGCGTCCCTCCCGAAGCTGTGCGCTCGGTCGAAGAGGACAACCTTCCCTGCTAGAGGAAGACCGTTCTTCGGTCAAGCGTATACGAGTAGCTGCGCTCCCCTGCTAGAACCTCCAAACAAGCTCTCAAGGTCCATTAGTAGGAGAACGTAAGGTAATCAAGCTTCCAAGACTCCAGACACATCCAAATGAGGCGCTGCATGTGGCATTTTGCCTTCCTAATAAAAAGAAGGAAAAAAAAAACTGGGCAAAGACTTGAATAGACACTTCTCCAAAGAAGTTAGACAAAGGCAAATAAATATAAGGTGCTCAACATCATTAGTTATTTAGGAAATACAAATCAAATCACAAAATATGGTTCCACTTCACAACCTGTAGGATGACTATTATTTAAAAAGAAAATAGCAAGGGTTGGCAAAAATGTGGAGAAATTGGAACAATTGTGCATTGCTAGTGGAAGTGTAAAATAGTACACTGCCATGGAACATAATTTGACAATTCCTCAAAAAGTTAAACATAGAATTACCATATGATCCAGTAAGTCCACTCCTTGATATATACCCCAAAGAAATGAAAGCAGGAACTCAAACAGATACCTATATGCCAATGTCCACAGGAGCATTATTCACAAAAGCCTTAAGTTGGACACAACCTAATGTCATATAATGGAATATTATCATGCCATAAAAAGGAATGAACATCGAATATGCTATAACATGGATGAATCAAGCCAGAAATAAAAGGACAAATTTTATATGATTCCACTTTATATGAAATATCTAGAATAGGCAAATTCATAGAGACAGAAAGTCAATTAGAGGTTACTAGGGCTTGGCAGAAAGGAGAACAGATACAGGGTTTCTGCTTGAGGTGATGAAAAAGCTTTGGTAATAGTTGCAGAATAATACTATGAATGCAATTAATGTCACTGCATCGTACACTTAAAATGTTTAAAATGGAAAATTATAACACATATATAACCATAATACAACAACAAAAAAATAAAGACAACCTATATTAAGGGGCTTGGAGAACTGGAAGAACAAACTGATAAGGAGAATCAGGCATCTTTTTTCCCTGTTTCTGACAGAGCTCTACATTGATTATAACTAAGCGATTCTGCTTCCTGATCCCTTTATAATGATAAATATCCCTTTTTAATGATAAATCTTATGTTATAAATAGCATAGTAATCAAATTAAAGAAGGGTCAAGGCTAATGAATGTTAAAGAAATCCTGGAAAATTTTGAAGATCTGCAACTTATTTTTCTTGACATAGGACTTCAGGAACTGAGTTTCTCATCTGATTACCCAGGCTAAAGAAACATGTTAGTCTTGAGTTTGTCAGAATTCTTGCTCTCAGGATTCATTTCTAACACTGGATACAACTTGAATTATTGGGCACACAAACTCTGAACTTAAGGAGTTGTGGATATTCTCTGTTGGTCCAGAGAGTGAGATTGTCAAAGACTTAGGACTTAGATAGCTTACTAAGACTTCAGATGCTCCTCCAAAACATGGATTCTTTTTGGCATAGATACAATGCTTACATGTGACAGTTGAAAAGAGCACTAAATATTGATTTCTGGCATCACTACTTACTAGTGTGTGGTTATATAGATGATGCTCTAATTCTTCATCATTAAAGTAGAGTCCTTTACATATGCAACATTCAATAAATGTCTATTGAAACAGAATAATATAATTAGTTTTGGACGTGTCCCTTAAAAGCAGCAAATCACTGGCTCTGCCTTTTAATTTCACTCCAATATGATAACTATTGATGTTTAATAGCAAATTAAATGTTTACATTTATTACCTCCATTGCTTTAGTAAATCATTACAGATTGAATGTGAATAGATCTGATGAAGGAATCACATGTGGGTAAATGTTAAACTCTAGCTGCCTCAGATAATTACCTCTAACTATCATCTCTTTAGAAATTGGGTTACAAATGCACTCTCTTTTTATTTCAAGCATGCCTTGGTATTTTGCATGATCTTGGGATAACAAAGGAAATGTCAGAAGCAAGAGTTGTGGAAAGGTTGATGTTGAGTAACTAAGTACAGCTTCTACACCATCATCACATTTCCAGGTGTACCCATTTGCACAAGTTCAGGTAAGAGAGGCATGGTATGGGAAGGCATGGGATATTGTCTTAGTTTGCCCAGGCTACAATACCAAATGCCAGTTTAAACAAAAAGAATTTATTATCTCACAGTTTGGGAGGCTAATTTACCTAGGCTACTATAACAGACTGTCAGCTTAAGCAAAAGGAATTTATTATCTCATGGTTTGGGAGGCTAGAAATCCAAAATAAAGGTGTCAGCAGGATCAGGCTTTCCCTGAAGTCTGTAGCATTCAGGTGGTGGCTCGCCAGCAATCCGTATCACATGACCATCTGCCTCCTACTCCTAACTGTGCTCACATTTCCTCTGCTTCTAAGGTCTCCAGTCACATTGAGTTAAGACCCATCCTGGTTCGCTTGGGTCTCACCTTAACTAATAGCGTCTTCAAAGGTCCTGTTTACAAATGGGTTTACCACCACAGGACAACGGGTTAGGATTTGGACACATCTTTCTGAGGGACATGATTCAATCTATAACAGATACATATGTCATATTTTGTTTTATTTAACTAAAATACAATAAAATTGACTTCATTTCGTGTGCAGTTGTATTATTTTTAATACATAATCAGGTACAGGGCAGTTTCATTATTTCCATAAGCTGTCCCTTTGTAGTTAAACCCTCCTTCCTCCCCTTACCCCTGGCAACCATTTATCTATTCTGCATACATATAGTTTTACCTATTCCAGAATGTCTCATATTAGAATCATACCACATGTAAACATTTTTTAGATCAGAAAACATTTATATACAACATTGGGGGTGTACATTCATGGTACAAAGTTAGGTATGTCTGTAATTAGGCCATTGTTTATTAAGAATTTCATAGTGGCAAATATTGACAACCTACTATATGGTTATACAGCCACATGAAATATTATCTCAAGCTAGATTTGAAGATTTTAATGGAAAATTACTGTAGTTTAATTCAGACATCACACACGCTTAAACTTACGAAAACCAACAAGGTCTCAAATTAGTTCTTATAGTTGCTGCAGTCAGTTTTGAATTCTGTGGCTGTGTTGTATATATTGAGCCATATCCTAAAACTATTCTCTTACTGTTTTAAGAGTAAGAGGTAGGGGCTTCAATAACTTTTTGTTCCTTGAAACCTTATGGGCTTGGAGATTTCTTTTTCAGAAGAATTTAAACTTTGAATTCATTATTTATTTAATTAATTTTAAAAGATACAGATTACTACTTATTCTTTGGGGAGTTTTATAGTTTGTGGTTTTTAAGGAATTTGTCCATGTCATCTAAGCCTTCTTTACATACATAGAGTTGTTTGCAGTATTCCCTTATTAGCCCTCAATGTCTGGGTTCTGTTGTGAAATCCCTTCTTTCATTCATGATGGTGGTTATTTGTGTCTTCTCTTTTTTTTTTCTTAATCAGTTTGGCCAGAACATCAGTATTTTAAAAAGTGAAAAGTATTTTTGCAAAAAAAGAAGGTGAACAGGAAAACAGGGAGTCCAAGTGAAGGGGGGAAGATTTCAGTATTAAATTTAAAAGACATATGTATTTGAGAAAAGACATGAAAGAGGTAAGAGTTTATCTATGTGCACACCTGAAGGAAAAGCAGGCAGATAGAATATCCAGTGCAGGAGTCCTGAGATATGAGCATGCCCAATGTGTTCAAAGACTTTGTGTCTCTAGCAAAGAGACAGCATGGCTGGGGCAGGTGAGCAAAAGTAGAGTGGTGTGGTAAGCCAAAAAAAAAAAATTTCCCCTCCAAAGATATCCATATCCTGATCCCTGGCACTGATGTATATTATCTCATTTGGAAAAAGAGACTTTGCAGGTATGAGTAAGTTAAAGATCTTGAGTTGGGGAGCATATCCCGTATTATGTGGGCAGGTCCTAAATGCAATCAGATATTTCCTTATAAGAGAGAGGCAGAAAGAGATTTGGAGACGTGCAAATATGAGTTAGTTAAAGATTTTGAGTTGGGGAGCATATCCTAGATTATGTGAGTAGGTCTGTATTAGTTAGGGTTCTCTAAAGAAACAGAATCAACAGGAAATATTCGTAAATATAAAATTTATAAAAGTGTCTCACTTAACCGTGGAATGTAGAGTCCAAAATTTGCAGGGCAGGCTGTGAAGGTGACGATTCAGATGGAGGGTCTAGATGAACTCCACAGGAGAGGCTCACCAGCCAAAACAGGAAAAGAGCCTGTCTCTTCTGAATACTCCTTAAAAGGCTTCCAGTGATTAGATTAAGCATCACTCATTAGAGAAGACACTCCCCTTGGTTGATTACAAATGGAATCAGCTGTGGATGTACTGATGTGATCATTATTTAATTCTATGAAATGTCCTCATAGCAAAAGACAGGGAGCACTTGCCCAACCAGACAAACAGCACCACCACCTGGCCAAGGTGACACATGACCCTGTCCGTGACAAAGTCCTAAATGCAATCAGAGGTATCTCTTATAAGAGAGAGGCAGAAGGAGATTTAGAGATGATATGAAGACAGAGCCAAGAAAGGTTTGAAGGTACTGGCCTTGAAGATTGGAACAATGTTGCCATAAGCCAAAGAATGCTGGCAGCCACCAGAAACTGGAAGATGCAAGGAACAGATTCTCCCTAGATACTCAAGAGAGAGTGCGGCCCTGCTGACACCTTGGTTTTGGACCAGTGAAACTGATTTTAGACTACTGGCTTCCAGAGCTGAGAAAGAATAAATCCCCATGGTTATAAGCCACCAAAGAATGGATAATGTAGAGCCATTGCAAGGATTTGGATTTTATTCTGAGTAAAATATGAACCATTGTTAGGTTTTGGGAAGAGTAATGACATGGTCTGACTTATGTTTTTTGATTGCTGTGTTGAAAATAAATTGAAGGTAACAGCAAGGATAGATGCAGGGAGACTATTAGGAGGCTCTTGCAATTACCCAGGCAAGATACAAAGGTGGCAAAGGGTTGTAGCAGTGGAGATGAGATCAGACTTTGAACATGCTTTGGAGATAGAATCAACAGGATTTCCTGGTGGATTTGCATGTGGTGTGTGAGAAAAAAAGTGGCGTTGCAAATGACTGTAAAGTCTTTCATCCGAGGAAAAGGAAAAATAGAGTCTCTATCAAATGAGAAAGTGATGACTATGGATGGAGTAGGTCTGGGAAGAACTTCAAAGTTCAATTTTGGACTCATTATGTTTGAAGTGTCTATTAGACATCCAGTCATGATGTGTTAGAAGTTATCAATGTGAGACTGAATTTGGTACAGAGGCCTGGACTGGCAGTAAAATTTGGGAGTGCTAGGATGTATACTGAATATAAAATCATGAGACTGCATGAAATTACCAAGGAACTGAGTGAAGATGTTGAAGAGAAGATAAAGAACTGGGAGCTGAGGCACTCTAACATCAACGTGTTGAAAAGTAGAACCAGTAAAGGAATCTGAAAAAGTGTACTAGTGAGATAGGAAGAGGACAAAAAGAATATGGTATACTAGAGGTCAAGTAAAGAATATGTATCAAAGAAGAGGAAGTGATTAGCTGAATAAAATACGTTGATGGATAAGTAAAATGAGGACAGAGAATTGACTAGGATTTAGCAACATGAGGTCACTGGTGGCTTTGACAAGAGCAGTTTCACTGGATGAAGATAGCAAAATCCAGATCCAAATAGGTGTGAGAAAGAGTAGAAGAAGATAAATTGAAGGCCATAAACTGTGAAAGGGGCAGTAGGTGGTAGGGAGAAATGAAGTCAAAATAAGGTTTTATAAGGTAAGAGAAATAACAGCATGTTTGTATGCTAATGGGAGTGTCCCTGTGGAAAGAAAAAATCATTCGATTGAGCATAGGATGAAACCTGGAGCCCTTTCAGTATAGAGGTTTTAGGGTATGAGATTGCTTTTAAAAGCAAGGGATTGCATTCAGATGGGATCAGTGAGTTTATGGTAACAAAAAGAAGACAGCATATGTGCCAGTATGTGGGTAGATATGGTGGTAGGAACTTGCAAATCTCTTTTCTTTCCCTAAGCTTCCAAAATGCTAACTATGTATCATGTTACAAGACTACAGCAATATTCTACTCTGCCAATAAACAATGTTTGATTCTATCAGAGTTCCTCTGGTTTTTCTTCTCTTTTTTAAAATGGTAGTTGGAGCACTAGATTAAAGTTCTATAAATTCCTGTTGCTGAGATCCTTAAAGTTAATGTATCTACAACCACCATTTAGTGACAACCCTGTGTTGCCTCCTATTCTTAGATTTTCAAGAGCTTCTACATGTACTTTTACCATAAACAGGTGATTCAATATTTTCAGTGAAATGGTAGCAAATCATCAGCTGAGATTGAGGATGGGGGAAGAGATGTTGGATGTTTGAACAGAGAGAAGTTGGAAGCAGCTGAGGAAACACAGGGCATAGTTTGAACTTATAAAGGGTGGAGCTTCCTACTTGTAGCTGATCCTCTGAGCAGAATACCAAGCCCATAAACTAATCACAAACATTGCCAAATTGAAGATTAGATCAAATTCCCAACCACAGTGTGTCTTCACAGTTAAAATTAATTCCTTGATTGGCAAAGACTGGGATCTAGTTACTTGGAATGGAGATATTCTGGGGAAGCAATAAATGTCCAGGATCTTGAGCTTCCATTTTCCATTGAACCTCAATACTGGCAGAGCACGATAATTTTGCCTTTAGGATGGATAGTCAGACATTTGGCCTCAAGTAAGCATGGACCTAGAAGTGATATGCAAAGGCCTAATAAGTAAGAAATGCTTTATACCTAAATGTTCTGAACTCCACAGGGGGCTAGAGCAGATGTAACGTTCCAAACTTGGTCAAGCTGGGTTGATGCTAAAGCAGCAGAAGTCTCGTAGATATAGTAATCCTAGCTAAAAGGCAGTTGGATAGACATTTTAATCCATGTTCAGGAAATGGGCTGACCCACAGAGGCCCTTGGCTCTATCTTATAAGTCACAACACTCTCCCATCCCCACATTATCACAAACAAGAGGAACAAAGCTTACAGCTATCTTTTAAGATCACGTAAGACTTGTAGTGTCAAGAAATAAAAGATCAATCCATTTCAAGTCTTTTTTCCAGACCCAATTATAAAGAATGGAGGCACCAAGCAGAAATGAGCTTCTACCCAAGTGTAGCCTTTCGTGGGGAAATCCCCTACTGGCAAATACTTGCACAGATGGATTTGTTGAGCAAGAAATTCATATCAGTACAAAAGATGTGAGATGATAGGAGAATGCCCACAGAATTTAAGCACTACCATCCATTTAATATCCAAGAGCCACAAGCCCCCAAATGTTATCTGCGTATCATGTCACAAGACTACTGCAATATCCCACTCTGCCAATAAACGATGTTCAATTCTATCAAGGTTCCTTTGGTTTTTCTTCTTTTTCTAAGTGGTAGTTGGAGCACTAGAATGAAGATCTATAAACTCCTGCTGCTAAGATTTTTAAAGTTAACTTGTCTACAACCACCATTTAGTGACAACCCTGTGTTGCCTCCTAGTCTTAGATTTTCAAGAGATACTACATGCACTTTTACCAAACCAGTCCCCTTTTCTTGGGCTAGTGTTGTAGGTTTCTGTTCCTTTTAATTAAATGGACCTGACGGAAACATTGTGCTAAGGAATTTAGGATGTATCATGCTGCACTGAAGAGCCATGGAAAATGATAGAGTAACATATTCAAATTTTCATTTTAGAAATAAAACTTCAGATTCTTGAACACAAAGGTTATCTTTTATTTCTCTATCCAGTACCTGGCACCTAACCTACACTTAATATCTGTTGAATGGTTAGAGCAGGTTGAGACTGAGAGCAAAGAAATTGGAGGACTATTTTCAAAATTTTAGCTGAGAAATGACAAAGGACTGGCCCAAAGAAAGGCAATGAGGATGGAGGAGAAATAGATGCAAGCAATATGTAGAAGGGAGATTTTATAAGACCTAGTGACTGATTGCTTGTGGAGGAGCTTTGGTGGTTTTTATAGATGGGATGTGGCAACAATTACCAAAAGAGGAAAGATGGGTTAATGAGTAGGGGTTTGTTTCGATTTGATTTTGTCTGTTTTGTTTTATTTTTGTCAGGAGAGAGTGATGAGGAAGATGATAAAATTCATTGCACTTTTTTTTTTTTTTGGCATTTGTGGTATGGGGGACATTTAGACAGGTATATGCCCCCAGAAAAGCACAACTTCAAGAGTAGGGCTCAACAGCTTCCAATTCTGGAAGTACATAAGACAGAGATTCTCAAATTTTAGCATGCATAAGAACCATCTGGAGGGCTTATTAATGCTTCATAACCTTAGGCTCAATTCCAGAGACTCCTTTTTCAGTAGCTCTAGAGTAGGGCCCATAAATCTGCATTTTGCAAGCACACACGCACGAGCAAATATGAGTATTTTGGTGCAGAGTTCCCAGACTTCACTTTGAGAAAGTATGACATTGGTAAGAGTGGAAGGAACATGGAGATATTAATTAAAAGGTACAAAGATGGAAGAGAAGATCAAAGGAAGAAATCCTTTATGTACAGAGAGACCCAGTAAAAGAAACTTTCTGAGCTGTGGCTAGACAGCTCTATTATTTACAAGTTCACATTATTGTCGGAACATCCTAGACTTGTGCTTCTTGTTTGAAGCCAGGGGTTTGTGGCGTACAAAGGTGAGAGAGATACTTGTAAGAGAAATTGGGTCCCAATCGTGAAGGGCCTTGAATGTTAACCTGAGGGGTTTGATCTCTGTACGTCATTGGCGAAAGCCAGTGAAAGCTTTTCATCATGACAAGAGCATGATGAAAGCAGAATTTTTGAAAGATGACTTTTGTACTAAATGGTTGGGAGGAGGAGAGACTGAAAGCAAGATCAGTTAAGAAAGATTACACAGAGGGAAAATCAAAGGAACACTAACTTAACTAGGCAAAGAAGGCAGAGGATGGAAACAGATTTAATTAGATTTCTAGGAATAGTAGATTTGAAGGCAGGTGGAGAATTTTGTGGTGGGATATTTAGAAATGTCAAATACTACAGAGATGGCCCCAGACCCACCTACTATTAAAATAACAACACAATAATAACATGTACTGTGAAAGAGATTCGTGCTGAATTGAGCAATCTCTTATCTATGTTCTATAGCTGAGATAACATGCTTTTAGTTATTCTTTTCTTCCTTTGATAAAAGTGGGCATTCAAATGAACTCACTATGACCTTCTCTACAAGTCTGAAAAAGGAAACATTCCTACCTTTACATGCTCTTTTGAAACCAAGTAAATGATCCAGAAAAGGAACACAAACATTAACATCAGCAATAACTTACGAGCTGCTATGTTTGTGAACAAAGTGAATATCCTATAAGAGAAGACAGAAGAAATAATTACCCACAAAAATCAAAGAAACATCACATTGTTCTGTATATAATGGTTTCTGCTCAGTAATTTCCGTGGCAGGATTATGTTCAACACAGCAGCTATTTCCTGGGTTTTCAGGAAGCTCCATTATATATTCTACTAGAAATCAGGAAAGGAATTCTTCTAAGAGGCAGGAAGCTGAACTGGTTGAAGGATTCCTAATTGCCAACTCATATGGTTTCTTCAATTTGGAGTCACAAGACCAGGTCTCTGATTGCTATATCTTATAAGTCACAGCACCCCCCCCCACCCCCACCCCCACTTCATCACAAACAATAAGAACAAAGCTTTGTTCTCATCCAGGACTCCTCAGGCCTAGCAAAGTTTTAGCAAATGTTCACCTAAGGAACACTTTTTACGGCTGCCCTCTAATGAATCTTGGTCTCTAAATCTCTCTCTGATGCATATGTAAACACATTCACACAGATACACATGCATTATCTGATGCTCTGGTCTTACCTGCCTCTGGAGAAATCCTTGTAGACTCCCATTTGGTTTCTGGGTTGTTGTTTTTCCTGCTCTTTTGGTAGTTTGCTTACTTCTCAGAGTTTGATGTCCTCATACTAAAACAGTGAGAAACACTTGCAAAAGGGCAAGGTGTATTCCTTAGAAAAAATCAGCATGGTATGGCCAAAATTTTAGTTTTAGTTTTTGAAAACCAAGAAAGTATGTCGCAAAAAGCTAAATTATGGCAGTGTTTCTCAAACCTTTTTGACTCAGATCCTTTGAAAAAAATCATGAAATCCCAACTCTGGTCATGCATCCATGAGCACACACACACACATCAAAAAGTCTCATAAAACAATACCTATCCTTACTGCCTTCAAATGCAGTGATATTTTCCATGTATTTCATTTTATTCCATTTTTAAATGTTTGTGATGTCCAAATAAACTAATTTTATTGTCCTCTAAAGGATTGCAACAAGCCATTTGAACACCACTGCCTGCTGCATGGTACTCCGTCACTACCCCTACCTCTAAAGCCTGCAAGTGGGAGTGGAAAGGTAGAGCACCTGTTGATGATTATCTTCTCCAGCAGGTTCTCTCACGCAGGTGATGGCTGTCCAGAGAGTTTCCTTGGCTGAAATGGTGCTTGCCTTTATTTCAGAATTGGAGTTTCCCTATAAGCTTCATTGATCAAAAGCTGAACTGCTATTCGTGGCCAGAGTGTGCCAATTAGAATACATCAGTTCAACGTTCTGTTCCTGCTCACCACAGAGGCAGAAGAAAGAAGCTGGGATGGAGCACCTAAGTTTGATTTTAGAGAGTGGACAACTGATTACAACCTAGGACTCCCTTTGGTTGTGACCTCACATATTTAAATACAGAGTGTCCTTCCCTTGCCCGCTCCTTGGTTTTGCTGTGATGTGAGATGGACCGCAGAAATCCCTGAAAACTGGAAAGAGAAAAAGCCAGAGCCCTAGTCCATAGTTCCTGAACAACTGAGAACTGATATGTCTGGCTGCTCTCACTATTTGGAGTGCTTCCTTTATAAACTCCTTTCCCATGCTCTAAACATTGCATAAATCAAGCCCTCCAATGAGGATGACTTAAAGATCACAGGTCTAAATCCCACTGCAGCTTGCCTATATGACAAAAGTAGAAGAAAATCTGGAAGAACACTGATATTAACAGTGGGGAGTGGTCACATTGCAGCCACCAAGCAGGGCTGCTTGTTTTCCATCTGATCCATCCCCTCTTCTTCTCAGATAGTCTTTTACCACAGCAGCACACAGCCTTGCTCAGTTTCTCAATTTGCATTGCTCTGCATGGGCATATGCGTGTGTATTTCATATATATATGTATACATAGAATATACATATATATAGTGTTTGTTTGCATCTGAGTCAAACCACTCCAGGCATATATACAATGACTGTAAGGATATCAGGGTTGTGATCACAGTACCTGGCATAGAGATTGAGCAGACGATTTCTAAGAAAAAAGATGTATTGACTGAAAAGAACATAGATCCTGCCAATGTTTCCCCTCCCTCTGTGATGCCTGCTCCTCTCCAGGACCTCCTGCCACAGCACCATGACAATTATAATAGTAGATCCAGGATTCTCAAACTAAACCCCAGAAGCCCCTCTCTCCTGTGTGGATCTGAGTGAAAACATTTGGCTCAGAGCCTGGATGATAAATGTGGGCACAAGCCACATCATAATTGTCACAGCCATAGTAAACAGACAAATGCTTTGTACCCCTAAAGTATATAATTAACTCATGTTATTTCATAATAGATGCTGAGTTTGTCAGGACAGGTGGTACCACTTCTGTGTGCCTGACAAAGAGCCCAGGGCACAGAGAGGGTCCATGAAACTGGCCGTCAGTCACCATCAATGAAAGAATTGAGGCTAGAGCGGCAGCCCCTTCACTTCTATGTGCCTGCAGTCCCCTGGGATGGGAGTAGTGGACTTAGGGTGTAGCAGTGTCATCCTTGAGACTGACATGCAAAGAAATAATGTGACAAATGCAATGTGCTTTGTTGAAGTAATATAGCCTTGGCTTGTGCTTCCCAAATTAAAATTCTTTCGTCTGATGGTGGGGAAAGTATGAGAACACAATTGAGGCGGGGGGGGGTTGGAACTAAACAGCACGTTTACCTCTAGTATTAATTTTACTCAATGGTTTGGGGGGGAATTAAAAGATATTTATTTGGTAAACAATTTAAAACATTTTGATCATCTAAATTTCAGCATACTGTGCCGAGGGAAAAAAAATGCAAAATTTGCATGATTTTTAAAGATGAAAAATCTCCAAGGAATTTTAATCCCTTTGAAGATAATGGATAATAATGCCCATAGACCCTGGGTTAATGTTCATTTTTCTCTGCCCTTGGAGTACTTTCATGGAAACGTTTGCGTTCAAATCAGAGCAAGTTCCCTGGCACAGACTCAGAGAAAATGATGAGAATTTGTGGGTGTGTTCCCAGCACCCTCGTGGGAGAGGGTGCCCTGACCTAATGAACATGAGTATCCAGTTTGGTGACAGTGGGGGAAGAGAACTCATATCTGCTTTGGGTCAGAACCTTAACATTAACAACCCACTCCTGATATTTCCTTCCATTTTGAAGGGCATTAATGAATTTTAATAAGAAGGCACTCACACAGCCCTGCTTCTGCATGTACAAGAAGACCTGGCTTTGTCTAGTGTTGCCTGTACAGGGGGAGGTAAGCTTTTCTGATTCTGGGATTCAATATTAGAAAGACCATTTGCCTACAGATTTAAGCTACATTCTCCAGTCTCAGCTCTTCTATAAGTAATACTGAATTTTGGGTGAAGTAGGTCCCCACTCACTTACTCTTTTCCAATTTCTCAACTCACTCAGAACTCAACCTGGAAAGGGGATGGTATTTACTAGAACTCCTTTAAGAAGATCAATAATTTTCTCAGCATTCACTATGTACCGTCAATTGCACTTAAACTTTTTGTTCTTCTCATTTAACTCTTACACACTTGGACAGTTAGTTATTCTCATCCCTATTACATAGGTGGGACAAGGGAGACTCAGAGAAGTGAAATATTCTGCTTCTACTTGTCTTCTCTAGGTCTGTGTCTAAGCCAGGGGTTGACAAACTATGGACCATGAGTCATATCTGATCCCTGGCCTGTTTTCATTTATAAAGTTTCATTGGAACACAGCCACACCCATTCATGTGAATGTTGCCTCTACCTGCTTTTGTGCTACAACAGCAGTGAGGAGTAGTCGCAACAGAAATCACACAGCCCATAAAGTTTATAATATTTACTATCTGGCTCCATAAAGTAAAACACTTTATTTTTATTTTTCAACATTTGGTCAATGCAATATAACAAATTTTGGGATGAGTAAAAGTAAAAAACAGTGAGTGAACTGCCGGAACAAAAAGAGGTTGTAATCACAAAGTGGAGTAGTGAATTGGCAAGGAAATTATGGTAAAGGACAGCTGTAATATGTATTCATGGGTCTGATTATCTAAAGTGGAAGAAAGGGGAAAGTCACCAGATTGAGGAGAGACAAAAAAATTATGAGGATTAAAGTGTCAGATAAATCATCCATATGGCCATTAAAAACACCCTGGATAAGGGTAGGATTGGGGGACGGGGGAGAAGGTCGTGAGCTAAATAAATATCAAACTGTTTTACAATGTAGGGGAGAGGCTTAGAAAGGAGGGTGGTGATGAATATTAGGAGAAAATGATCCTCAAAAAGAGAAGGAATTTTACAGAAGAAGGTGGAGATTTAATTGCTTGAAAGTGGCTCTCCTGATAACAACTCTTGTTTTGCACTGGCTCCTTGCCTCTTATGTTGAAATATCTGCCTCCCAGTACTTGCTTTAAGCCATTGTGGTTCAGACTGGTCTGTCTGTTTATATGTCCTTCTATTTTAATTATCACTAAAGGGAATAGGTATAGGTGGCATTTGTGATACACGACCTTTGAGAATCCCCCAGTTTCCAAATACTACTATTTGGGATACAACTTTCTGCATAAAATCTTATGTAACACTAGTGAAAAATAACAAAGCAGTGCCAAATGTGTGCTGTTGGTTGGCTAGGACCACACAACATTTACGTGACCTTTTGCCATGCACTACTCCCATGGCGGACTGGACTTAAATTCTAATCTCAGAAAAGTGATAAATGACAATCTGTGATTTATTTTGGAATTTATTCAGATATAGATGGAATCAAGAACACTAAATTAATTGATGCCAAGAGCTATGATAGCATTTTCCAAAGTGCATTCCATGGAAACTTGTACTAGTTGCACCACGTGCTCAGGACATAAAGGATCCATGGGTAAATAAGGCCAGCAACATTCTGATTCTTATTACTATATAATTGGTTCTGAGAAGATTTGCAGAAAACAAACTTGTATAACTGAGCATTTTATAAAACAATTTGACCAAAGAACTGCCTCCCCCCACTCCAAAGAGCATATTAGCATTTTGTGGAAAATACTTTGAAAAAGTTGGACGAACTGCATTAGTTGTTTTTTTCTATCAGCTACATGCTTGTGGCTTCTCATAGAGGCAGTATGTTAAATATCTTTCTAAAATCCAGAGAAGGCTCATACAAAGCAAACTTTTAAACAAGATTGTTTCTTAATTAATTCGTTAAAAGCTATGGTACTTTCCATATTCCATATTTAGTACTCTCCAACTATAAGCAGAATGTACTGATTTTTCTCAATTTATACCCAACATGTGCTGCAATCCATTAGAGAATAAATCCTACTTAATGGTAATTTTGTATCTCTTTATTGAATTATACTATACATACCATAAAATTTACTTGGTTGTGAAATTAACTGAATTTTAATAAATTTAACTCTCCACAATCCAATTTTGAAACATTTCCATCATCCCCAAAACCTCCCTCTTGCCCATTTGTAGTAACTCTCCATTCCTACCTCCAGTCTCAGGCAACCATCAACCTGTTTTTGGTTAGTATAGCATTGCCTTTTCTATTTCTAAATGAAATCAGACAATATGTAGCCTTTCTGTCTAGCTGCTTTCAGTTAGCATAATTTTTTTGAAGTTCATGCATGTTGTAGCACGAATCAGTACTTTATTCCTTTTTATTGCCAAATAATATTCCATGGTATGGCTATACATTTTATTTCTCCATTCATCTTTTGATGGGCATTTAAGAATAAGGCTGCTGTAAACATTTAAGTACAACTTTTTTGCATACACATGTTTTAATTTCTTTGGTATATATCTTGGAGTAGAAATACTGAGCCCTATAGTAACTCTAAGTTTAATAATTATTAATAATTTAATAATTTGAGAAAGAGCCCAATTGTTTTTCAAAGCAATTTCTCCATTTTATATTTCCACCAGCAATGTCTGACAGTTGTAATTTCACCATATCCTTACTAACACTTGTTATCTGTCTTTTTCATTATAGGCATTCTATTGAAGAGAAATATTTTGTGTTTCTGATTTGCATTTCCCTAATGATTCATGATGTTGAGCATCTTTTCATGTGTTCATTGACCATTTATTTAACTTCTTTGGAGAAATGTCTCTTCTCATATTTTGTCCATATTTAAATTGATAGATCTTATTTTTAGAGCACTATCATGTTTATAGACTGAGCAGAAGTACAAAGTCCCCACACTGCCCCCATTTTCCTGCACATATTTCCCCTTATTATTAACATCTTGGATTAGTGTGGTACATTTGTTCTACTGAAGAACAATAGTGGTACATTATTATTAAGTAAAGTCCATAGTTTGCATTAGAGACCACTCTTTGCATTGCACCGTTCTATCAGTTTTGACAGACGCATAATGTCAGGTATCCACCATTGAATATCATACAGAATAGCTTCACTGACCTAAAAGTCCCTGTGCTCCACCTCTTCCCTCCTTCTGCCTCCTGCCCCTGCCCAAATCCCTGGCTACCACTGATCTTTTTACTGTCTCTATTGTTTTGGTTTATCCAGACTTCATATAATAGAATAATTTAGTATATAGCCTTTTCAAACTGGCTTCTTTCATTTAGAAATATACAATTACATTTCCATGTCTTTTCATTACTTGATAGCTTATTTATTTTTATCTCTGAATAATATTTCATTCTATGTAAGTACCACAGTTTATACATTCATCTGCTAAAGGACATCTTAATTACTTCAAATTTTTAGAATAATGAATAAAGCTTCCATTAAAAACTCATATGCAGGTTTTTGCATGGACAGTTCTCAACTCATTTGGATAAATACCTATGAGCACAATTGCTGGTTGTATGCTAATTCAGTGTTTGGCTTTATAAGAAATTACCAACCTATCTTCCAAAATGGCTATTAAACTTTGCATTCCCACCAGCCATGAATGAGTTCCTATTGCTACATCCTAGCCAACATCTGGTATTTTCAGAGTTTGGGATTGTGGTCGTTCTAATAAGTGAGTGTAGGGTATCTCATTGTTACTTTTGTCCATTTTTAAACAGTATTATTTGTCTTTTTATTATTAAGTTTAAGAGTTCTTTATATATTCTAGAATCAAATCCTTTCCTGGGTATATGAGTTGAAAATATTTTATCCCATTCCATGTTTTTTTCACTTTATTGATGGTATGCTTTGAAACATTAAATTTTTTTATTTTGATAAAGTCCAATTTATTTATTTTTTCATTTGTCACTTGTGCTTTTGATGGCATATCTAAAAAGGCTTTGCCTAACGCAAAGTCACAAAGACTTGCTCATATATTTTTTCTAAGAGTTTTAAAGTTTTAGCTCTTATTTACGTTACATTTAGGCCTATGATCCATTTTGGGTTAATTTTTGTACATACTAACAGGAAGTGATCCAACTTCATTCTTTTGCATGTGAACATCCTGTTTCCCCAAAGGCATTTGTTGCAGAAATTATTCTTTCCACCACTCAATAGTGTTTGCACCCTCCCTGAAAATCAATTAACCATAAATGTGAGCGTTTATTTCTAGACTCTCAACTCTATTCCATTTAAAATTTACCTTATGCAAATACCACATTGTCTTTGTTATAGTAAGTTTTGAAATCATAAAATGTGAGTCTTCCAATTTTGTTATTCTTTTCAAGTTTGTTTTGACGATCCTGGGTCCTCTGAATTTCTGTATGAGTTTTAGCTTGTCAAGTTCTGCAAAAAGGCCAGCTGAGATTTTGACAGGGTTCACAATGTATATAAATGAATTTGGAGAGTATTGGCATCTTCGTAATATCTTGGTTTCCAATCCATGAACATGAATATCTTTCCATTTAAGTTTTCTTTCATTTCTAGCAACAATGTTCAGTAATTTTCAGAGTGCACTTATCTTGTCAAAATTATTCATAAGTATTCTATTCTTGATGCTATTGTAAATGGAATTTTCTTAGTTTCATTTTTGATTGTTCATTGCCAGTTTATAGAAATACAGCTGATTTTGTATATTGGTACTATACCTTGAAACCTTGGTGAACTTATTAGTCCTCTTGTTTTCTAGGGATTCTTTAGGATTTTTGATATATAAGATCATGTCATCTATGAATGGAGATAGTTTCACTTCTTCCTTTCTAACCTAGATGACTTCGTTCCTTTTTCTTGATAATTACCCTAACAAGAACTTCAAGGACAATGTTCAATTGAAACGAAACTTGCCTTTTTTCTGATCTTAGTATTTCTTCATTAAGTATGATATTAGGTGCGGGTTTTCTATAGACGCCCTTTGTCAAGTTGAGGAAGTCCCTTCTGTTTCTAGTTTGTTGAGAGTTTTTATCATGGAAAGGTATTAGATTTTGTCAAATGCTTTTTCAGCTCTATTGAGATAATCATGAGGGTTTTGGTCTTTATTCTACTGATACAGTGTATTATATTAGTTGACTTTTTAATGTGAAACTAATCATACATTTCTGATATGTCTTATTTGATCATGGTGTTCAATCCTTTTTTATAAGTTGCTGGATTTGGTTTGTTAATATTTCATTGAGGGATTTTGCATCCATATGCATAAGAGATACTGGCCTGTAGTTTTATATGTGATGTCTTGTGATATCTCATTTTAGTATCAGAGTAATACAGTATTCATAGAATGAGTTGACATGTGTTACTTCCTCTTCTTTTTTTGGAAGAGTGTGAAATACTGGTATTAACTCTTCTTTAAATGTTTGGTAAAATTTATCAGGAAGCCTTCTGGGCTTGTGCTTTTCTTTCTAAGAAGTTTTGAAATTATTAATTCAATCTCTTTGTTATAGTCTAATTATATTTTCTATTTCTTCCTATGCCACTCTGGAAATTTGTGTCAACTGTTATTCCTGAATTTTTCATTTCTCCCTTCAATTCTGTATGTCTTTGCTTTGTGTATTTGAGACTCTGTTTTCAAGAGCCTATATGTTTATAATTGTTAGATATTCCTTATGGAGTGACCCTTTTCCATTACAAAATTAAAAGCCAAATGAAACTTGAGACATCTATTACATCGGAGTTAACCTTCAAATCAGCATTTCGAGAGAAGTTTGTCTAATTATTAATTATAATTAGTTTTATAAAAGAACCACTTTCTGTTTTTGTATTACTCCACCCCTTTTGGATTGTTTCTTGATTTGTAAAATGAAAAGAATGAATTAGAAAAGTTTGGAAAGATCCCTTCAAATTCTGGAAAAGCAAGAACAACGCCATCACTCTCTGTCAGTCAGGATCTGGATCTTCAAGTGACTAATGCTTTGGACACTTAAATGACTCACTGGACCAAATAACTGTCATAGCACAGGTAGAAATGCCACTAGCACTGAAGAGATGCTCAATAAAATTTTGTTGAATCAATAAAAGAATGAATAAATACTTTAAGGTGGAAGTGCTTATATATGCTTGTTTTTTTCAACATTGTGGTTAAGTTTCAAACAGATGTGGGTATGAGTGGGTTGTGTATAAGTGTGTGTAGGGTTGTGTTTATGTATGTGTGCTTTATATATAAGTGTGTATACTGTGAGTGGAATGTACTGTTTGTTTTTTCCTTAAGTAATTCTGCCCATCGTGACTGAAACGAGAATTTAGTTCAAGCAAAGGCTGTAAATGCAAGGGAAGCACAAGTACTAGCTCATGTATTTATCACATTCATGCATAGCAGTCTAAAGTGAGATTTCAGTCTCTAAGACCCATTGGAAATTACTTGGTGAAACCATGCCAGATTTTTCATATTAAGAAACCAAAGTTCTAAGAGATTATATGATTTGCTTAAGGCCATATAACTGATTCTATCATATATTTATGATAAAACAGGCCTCTTGATTACCAGCCTGCTGAATTTCAGTTATACCATGTTATAGTTTCTGGAAAAAAAGTTATCTTTTGTTTGGGAGTCCACAGGTAATACTTAAAAAGAGTTCAGAATTGGTCTGGGGATATACATTTTAAATCTTGACAACAAAAATCTAATCGGATTGCTTTTAAAGAAAAAAACTTACCCATCTCAAATCACGGATTATTATAGGGCTGTGGCACTTACAATGTAAAGAAGGCACTGGCACTGGCCACAGGCTTACAAAGAATGGCGTAAAAATGGAAATGTGCTGTATATCCAGGAAGATATTAATATAAAGAGGGGTGAACTAAGGTGTATAAGTCTCAAAAAATCAAAGAGTAGAAAAATGTCAAACATGGCCCTAGAGAGAGATTGCCAGTCCTCTCTGAGATATAGAATATGCTAGAATCATAAAGAAAAGAAACAAGGCCAGTTGGAAGAGTAGCATAAGAGTAGCGTGTCTGAAGATGTGGAGTGAATCATCAAGAGTATGGGGAATGAGTACAAGGGTCAGAGAAACCTGAGTGCTGGGTGCTTTTTAGTGAGATGCAGCGGAGCCAGCCAGGGGCACTGGAATCAGGAAGTTATGGTTCAACTCCTGACCTGCCATTACCTCAGTGTCCTCACCTATAAAGTAAGAAGAATAACTGCACACAAGTTTGTCATGATGACTAAATGCTTTAAAGCAAATAAAGGGCCTAGTGCCTTGTAGGTTGTCAGTTGGAGTCATGTAATATAGGAGGGACAATTCCAAGTTGGAACAACTAACATCATAGTCTCAGACCTCTGAGTCCCTGGATTCTGACCTTTATTTTATCTCTGTACCTTTTCTGCCTACACAGCCTGTCTTTCTGAGTCACTCAGATTATAATATTTTTTCCTAACGTGCTGAACTATCTTCCACCTACATTGGCTCATAGCAATCAGTTCTGGCTCTCTTTGTCCTGCCCTGCTAATAGTTGATGTTAACTATGTGGGCTTCAGAGAAGTCGTTGAAAAAGGTACATATTTTTCTGCAGGTTTAGGGATCATCAGACTTTCCAAGCCTCTTCATTTTCAGAACTGATAAATGGAATAATGGTGTATGGGTGATTTTTATCAAAAGATCATTCAAATTTGAAACATTATTTCACTATCTCAGTAAAGTCTAAATGCTATTGGGATAAAATCATGTACCATATTCACAAAGCTTTAAAACTTTGGATAAGTTTAGGACACAGTTTTGTTAACAGGTCATCAAAATGCATTGGGCTTAGAAACACATCATTCTAACTGGAAAGATTCTTGGGAAAATTCCTCACTTCAAATGCATGTTTGCCATAAAACTGGATGAGAGAATATTGTAGGCAGCAGCAAACATTTTTTGAACTTACCTTAGATACTATGTCTGCATTTGCCAAGGTAACAAGTTGCATTTTCATAAAGAAAGTGGGAAAGGAATAGGAAAGCTATTTTGGATATCCATAATGAAACCCTAACTTATGTTTTACTTAGAAAATAGGCATGTAAGGTAATATATGATGTCATATATTCAAGCACATATGTGCATGTCCCTTTAAGGAAGCTCCTTTTCTTTGGGGTGTGCAGAATGGTCTGACAAGGAGCAAATGTGCAAAATGACACTGTCTAGTTTTTTAAATCATGTATTGAGGCACCATTTATATAAAGCAATATTAAACTTTTTCAGCATAAAGTTCTATAGTTTTTTTTAATTAATTAAAAAATTAACTAACACAACATTTAGAAATCATTCCATTCTACATATACAATCAGCAATTCTTAATATCTTCACATACATGCATATTTATTGTTTCTTAGTACATTTGCATCGATTTAGAAAAAGAAATAGAAAGACAACAGAAAAAGAAATAAAATGATAATAGAGAGAAAAAATAAAAAATAAAAAATAAAAAAATAAAAAATACTATACCTCAGATGCAGCTTCATTCAGTGTTTTAACATAATTAAATTACAATTAGGTAGTATTGTGCTGTCCATTTCTGAGTTTTTGTATCCAGTCTTGTTGCACAGTCTGTATCCCTTCAGCTCCAATTACCCATTATCTTACCCTATTTCTATCTCCTGATGGTCTCTGTTACCAATGACATATTCCAAGTTTATTCTCTAATGTCGGTTCACATCAGTGGGACCATACAGTATTTGTCCTTTAGTTTTTGGCTAGTCTCACTCAGCATAATGTTCTCTAGGTCCATCCATGTTATTACGTGCTTCATAAGTTTATTCTGTCTTAAAGCTACATAATATTCCATTGTATGTATATACCACAGTTTGTTTAGCCACTCGTCTGTTGATGGATATTTTGGCTGTTTCCATCTCTTTGCAATTGTAAATAATGCTGCTATAAACATTGGTGTGCAAATGTCCGTTTGTGTCTTTGCCCTTAAGTCCTCTGAGTAGATACCTAGCAATGGTATTGCTGGGTCGTATGGCAATTCTACATTCAGCTTTTTGAGGAACCGCCAAACTGCCTTCCGCAGTGGTTGCACCATTTGACATTCCCACCAACAGTGGATAAGTGTGCCTCTTTCTCCGCATCCTCTCCAGCACTTGTCATTTTCTGTTTTGTTGATAATGGCCATTCTGGTGGGTGTGAGATGATATCTCATTGTGGTTTTGATTTGCATTTCTCTAATGGCCAGGGACATTGAGCATCTCTTCATGTGCCTTTTGGCCATTTGTATTTCCTCTTCTGAGAGGTGTCTGTTCAAGTCTTTTTCCCACTTTGTAATTGGGTTGGCTGTGTTTTTGTTGTTGAGTTGAACAATCTCTTTATAAATTCTGGATACTAGACCTTTATCTGATATGGTGTTTCCAAATATTGTTTCCCATTGTGTAGGCTGTCTTTCTACTTTCTTGATGAAGTTCTTTGATGCACAAAAGTGTTTAATTTTGAGGAGCTCCCATTTATTTATTTCTTTCTTCAGTGCTCTTGCTTTAGGTTTAAGGCCCATAAAACTGCCTCCACTTGTAAGATTCATAAGATATCTCCCTACATTTTCTTCTAACTGTTTTATGGTCTTAGACCTAATGTTTAGATCTTTGATCCATTTTGAGTTAACTTTTGTATAGGGTGTGAGATACAGGTCCTCTTTCATTCTTTGGCATATGGATATCCAGTTCTCCAGGCACCATTTATTGAAGAGACTGTTCTGTCCTAGGTGAGTTGGCTTGACTGCCTTATCAAAGATCAAACGTCCATAGATGAGAGGGTCTATATCTGAGCACTCTATTCGATTCCATTGGTCGATATATCTATCTTTATGCCAATACCATGCTGTTTTTTTTTTTTTTTTTTGTTTTTTTTTTTTTTTATTAACGGAAAGAAAAAAAAGAAATTAACACAACATTTAGAAATCATACCATTCTACATATGCACTCAGTAATTCTTAACATCATCACATAGATGCATGATCATTGTTTCTTAGTACATTTGCATCAGTTTAGAGGAACTAGCAACACAACAGAAAAAGATATAAAATGTCAATATAAAGAAAAGAAATAAAAGTAGTAGTAATAGTAAAAAACAACACCAACAAACAAACCAACAAGCAAACAAAAACAAAAAAAAACCCTATAGCTCAGATGCAGCTTCATTCAGTATTTTAACATGATTACTTTACAATTAGGTATTATTGTGCTGTCCATTTTTGAGTTTTTGTATCTAGTCCTGTTGCACAATCTGTATCCCTTCAGCTTCAATTACCCATTGTCTTACCCTGTTTCTAACTCCTGCTGAACTCTGTTACCAATGACATATTTCAAGTTTATTCTCGAATGTCCGTTCACAACAGTGGGACCATACAGTATTTGTCCTTTAGTTTTTGGCTGGATTCACTCAGCATAATATTCTATAGGTCCATCCATGTTATTACATGGTTCACAAGTTTATCTTGTCTTAAAGCTGCATAATATTCCATCGTATGTATATACCACAGTTTGTTTAGCCACTCTTCTGTTGATGGAGATGTTGGCTGTTTCCATCTCTTTGCAATTGTAAATAACGCTGCTATAAACATTGGTGTGCAAATGTCCGTTTGTGTCTTTGCCCTTAAGTCCTTTGAGTAGATACCTAGCAATGGTATTGCTGGGTCGTATGGCAATTCTATATTCAGCTTTTTGAGGAACCGCCAAACTGCCTTCCACAGTGGTTGCACCCTTTGACATTCCCACCAACAGTGAATAAGTGTGCCTCTTTCTCCGCATCCTCTCCAGCACTTGTCATTTTCTGTTTTGTTGATAATGGCCATTCTGGTGGGTGTGAGATGATATCTCATTGTGGTTTTGATTTGCATTTCTCTAATGGCCAGGGACATTGAGCATCTCTTCATGTGCCTCTTGGCCATCCGTATTTCTTCTTCTGGTAGGTGTCTGTTTAAGTCTTTTTCCCATTTTGTAATTGGGTTGGCTGTCTTTTTGTTGTTGAGTTGAATAATCTCTTTATAAATTCTGGATACTAGACCCTTATCTGATATGTCATTTCCAAATATTGTCTCCCATTGTGTAGGCTGTCTTTCTACTTTCTTGATGAAGTTCTCTGATGCACAAAAGTGTTTAATTTTGAGAAGCTCCCATTTATTTATTTCCTTCTTCAGTGTTCTTGCTTTAGGTTTAAGGTCCATAAAACCACCTCCAGTTGTAAGATCCATAAGATATCTCCCAACATTTTCCTCTAACTGTTTTATGGTCTTAGACCTAATGTTTAGATCTTTGATCCATTTTGAGTTAACTTTTGTATAGGGTGTGAGAGATGGGTCTTCTTTCATTCTTTTGCATATGGATATCCAGTTCTCTAGGCACCATTTATTGAAGAGACTGTTCTGTCCCAGGTGAGTTGGCTTGACTGCCTTATCAAAGATCAAATGTCCATAGATGAGAGGGTCTATATCTGAGCACTCTATTCGATTCCATTGGTCGATATATCTATCTTTATGCCAATACCATGCTGTTTTGACCACTGTGGCTTCATAATATGCCTTAAAGTCAGGCAGAGTGAGACCTCCAGCTTCGTTTTTTTCCCTCAAGATACTTTTAGCAATTCAGGGCACCCTGCCCTTCCAGATAAGTTTGCTTATTGGTTTTTCTATTTCTGAAAAATAAGTTGTTGGGATTTTGATTGGTATTGCGTTGAATCTGTAAATCAATTTAGGTGGAATTGACATCTTAACTATATTTAGTCTTCCAATCCATGAACACGATATGCCCTTCCATCTATTTAGGTCTTCTGTGATTTCTTTCAACAGTTTTTTGTAGTTTTCTTTGTATAGGTCTTTTGTCTCTTTAGTTAAATTTATTCCTAAGTATTTTAGTCTTTTAGTTGCAATTGTAAATGGAATTCGTTTCTTGATATCCCCCTCAGCTTGTTCATTGCTAGTGTATAGAAACACTACAGGTTTTCGAATGTTGATCTCGTAACCTGCTATTTTACTGTACTCATTTATTAGCTCTAGTAGTTTTGCTGTGGATTTTCCCGGGTTTTTGACATATAGTATCATATCATCTGCAAACAGTGATAGTTTTACTTCTTCCTTTCCAATTTTGATGCCTTGTATTTTTTTTTCTTGTCTAATTGCTCTGGCTTGAACCTCCAACACGATGTTGAATAACAGTGGTGATAATGAACATCCTTGTCTTGTTCCTGATCTTAGGGGGAAAGTTTTCAATTTTTCCCCATTGAGGATGATATTAGCTGCGGGTTTTTCATATATTCCCTCTATCATTTTAAGGAGGTTCCCTTGTATTCCTATCCTTTGAAGTGTTTTCAACAGGAAAGGATGTTGAATCTTGTCAAATGCCTTCTCTGCATCAATTGAGATGATCATGTGATTTTTCTGCTTTGATTTGTTGATATGGTGTATTACATTAATTAATTTTCTAAGTCTATAGTTTTAATGTTAGTGTATCAACCACCATAGTTAAGATAAAGAACAGTTCTATTACCCCAAAACATTATCTCATGCCCCTTTGTTTTCAATCCTTGCTCCTACCCAAGCCCCTTCTGTTTACTTTGGGTTTAATCTGCCCTTCTCTTTCTATTTCCTTAATGTGAAAGATGAGATTATTGATCTGAGATCTTTGTTCCTTTCTAATGTATATCAGCTATAAATTATAAATTTACCTCTGTGCACTCTTTTAGCTGCATACCACATATTTTGACATATTAGGTTTCCATTTTCATTCAATTCAAAATATTTTTTAATTTCCTGGTTGTCCCATGAGTTATTCAAAAGCATGTTGTTTAATTTCAACGTAGTTGGGATTTTCCAAATACCCTTCTGTTAGACCATTTGATACTGTCCTCTACCTTTTGGATATTTTGTTCTGTGGTTTTCTTTTTTCTTTTTTATGTCAGCAAGGAAATTTCCTTTGGTTTATCATCAATTCATTGGTCTTTCAGCTTGTCGAGTCTACTAATAAAGCTACTGAAAGTCACACTTCATTTCTGTAACTGTCCCTGCTGGATAATTCCAACCTCTGGGTCACATCTGAGTCTGATTCTATTGACTCCTTCACTCTTTTACCTGGGAATGTTTTTCCTTGCTTTTTATGTGTATCTCATAATTTTTAATTTGTTGTGTGACGTAATGTTTAGAACAGTAGCGACTGAGGAAATAGTGTCTATAAATAGAAATGGGCACACCAATTCTTCTCCTAAGCCTTTAATGTGAAGGTTGAGTCAGCCTAGCCAGGAGTTGAGCTGAGTTTGAGTTTTTGTTTCTATGGTTATTTTCAGTTAACCCTCATGTCCAAATTTTTCTGGAGTCACTCTGTGCTTAGGGTGGGCATGGTTTTAAGAAAGGTTTTTTCTCAATATTCCTGCTTCACCCTTAGTTTAGTTCTCCCCTGTGCGTCTATGTTTCAGAAAAAGTCTCTCTCCAAATTGAGACAAAATAAAATTTCAGTGGCTGAGAGATTTCAAACAGAATCAAGAGGTTATCTTGAAAGTTATTCTTATGCATTATGTAGATATCCCTTTTTAGTTTATGTGTATTGGAGTAGCTGGAGGAAAGTACCTGAAACTGTTGAACTGTGTTCCAGTAGCCTTGATTCTTGAAGATGATTGTATAACTATATATCTTTTACAATGTGACCGTATGGTTGTGAAAACCTTGAGGCTGACGCTCCCTTTATCCAGGGTATGGACAGATAAGTAAAAAAATAAGGACAAAACATAAATAAATGATAGGGAAAGGATAAAAGGTAAAAAAAAAAATTGGGTAGATTGCAATACTAGTAGTCAATGAGAGGGAAGGAAAGCAGGTATAGGATATATTTTTTTTTCTTTTTTCTTTTTATTTCTTTTTCTGGAGCAATGCAGATGTTCTAAAAATGATCATGGTGATGAATACACAACTATGTGATAATATTGTGTATTATCCATTATATATGTATAATCCAATAGCCATTGATTGTATATATGGATGGGCTGTGTGGTGCATATAGATATCTCAATAAAAATTTTTATTCTTTTTTAAAAAAGAGGCTCTCTCCATGCTCTGCCCCTTCTCCAGTGACAGTCTACCATTGGTTTTATTTGGTGCTGGCTAGCCTAGGTAGGGAGACGGAATGCGATTCTCTGTTGTTCTGGCACAGCCTCAATATTAAGCAGGCTCTGTATCTCTGCATTTTGAGGGTAGGGTGTTCTCAGTGATCCTGTCCCCCTTACCATGGTATTATAAGGTCTTTCATGGTCTGGGCCCAGGATGTTTCCTATGCCTCCCCCGGTGTCACAATTTTATTTTCTTTCCATTCCCCCAACCCCACTGAGTCCTCAGATGTGCTCTGGGAGTGGTAGTGTTTCTGCTCTTCCCGCAGTGGTTTAGGGATTTTGTTCCATAGGGGAGAAGGGTACAGGTCAGACTTTATTCCTTTGCCATCAAGGCAGCTACCCCCTCCTCTAGGCCTGCACCAATAAGGGAGATTTTCTCTGTTCTTCTGTCTTGTCTCCAATTTTTCTGTGAAACTTTGTGGAGGTTCAAAGAGAAAGGCCTGCAAGTAGGTGCAAATTCCTTTTATGCCTGTGCTCCCAGGAGTACTGTACTTTCACACTACCTCACAATCTGCTTTAGCAATTCATTAAACATTTTAGGAAAATTCTTCTTACCCATTTATACGGGAGCTCCACAGTCTTCCCCTGGTCTTCCAAAGGTGAGTAAGTGTTCACATCCCTTCTATTTTGAGAGATATTCTAGTTTGAAAGCTGGCAGAATGCAATATACCAGAAACAGAACAGCTGTTAATAAGGGGAATGTATTAAGTTGCAAGTTTATAGTTCTAAGGCTGTGAAAATGTCCAAATTTAAGCAAGGCTATAGAAATGTCCAATCCAAGGCATCCAGGGAAAGACACCTTGGTTCAAGAAGGCCAATGACATTCAGGGCTTCTCTCCCAGCTGGGAAGGCACATGGTGAGATCTGCTAGCTTTCTCTTCAATGGCTTCCCTGGGGCTCTGTCCATTCTGGTGTCTCTTGTGGCTCTCGTGGCTCATAAGCTTATTCCAAAATGGTTCCCTCTTAAAAGGCTCCAGTAAACAACCCCACCTTGAATGGGTGGAGCCACATCTTCATGGAAACCATCTAATCAAAAGTTATCACCCACAATTGGGTGGGTCATATCTCCATGGAAACAATCAAAAAGGTCCCACCCAGCAATATTGAATGCAGATTAAAGGACACAGATCTTCTGGGGTACATAATAGCTTCAAACCAGCACAGGAGGTATCTGTCCTTCCTTAGATTTCAGGCTTGATGATTAGCCTGCAACTTCAGTGCTCTAATAGATTAATAGAAATTACTTTGTAGATTATCTAGCTTTTTCTTGTCATTAGTATGAGAATGACAATGCTCTTTCCAGCTCTCTACATCCTATACTACAGCTGGAAGTCATTTAGTATTTATGCTAAAGGAAACAAGCCAAGATACAAAGACCAGAGAAGAAATCCCTAATTTAAAGAAAGCACATATTCAGTGAGCTAACTGATGAGCATTAATTGTTTACAACTAGCAATAAGTAATAGTATGTCTTATTCTCCTTCTGATTAAAGGATATGATGGTGTTAAATGACACTATGGGAGATTTTGGTCAGTTTTTAAATTTTGGGTTGAAGGCTGATTTTTAACTGAAAAGAGTAGGTTTATCTAAATGAGTAGAACTTTAAATAGATTAGAAAGACATCAGAATGGAACCTAGAAGATCAAAACATTTTTGTAACTAATGTACTTTTGTAACTCATCAGTTGTAACTAATGAGGTAACTGTGGTCATTTGTGATTATGGACATTTAAAATTTTTATTCTTTTTATTTAGATGGTCTATTTTTTCTGCATAAACATAAAAATATTTTAAATTTAAAACTTTATATTAAGGAGATGGTGAATAAATATCAATAACTAAAAAAGTTGTCATTAAACACAAAAGATATCTAAGTCAACTATTTCTTTTAATTGAGTTAATCTGGATTATGCAACTTTACCAATTCAAACTCAACAAATGTTTATTGAGCATATACTACATCGAAGCATTTTGCTTGATATTAAGATTCAGAGAGGGCTAAGGCATGAATCCTTCTCTTCTAAAAACTTCCAGTGTAGCAAAAGAGATAGACATATCACAAGGCAAACTGGGATAGATGGAATAGTGGAGGCACAAAGTACTTTATGAGTATGGGGGAGGAAGAAATTAATTTGAAACAGGAGTGTCTTGGTAATAAAACAACAGCTGGGCTTTGAGGGATTGGGTGATTTTAGCCAGACTGAGTGGAGCTGGGGTGAGGTGAGTATCTCAAGCAAAAAGGACTTCAGTTCATTGCTCAATTCATGATTTCATTCTCTCGTCCATTCAATTTATGTTAAACATGTATTTATGAGCTAGATATTGTGTGGGACCCCCCAAAACAAAACTATGACAAAGCTACTTGAGTGGTGAAGGTAAATGGTATTTATAATTACTGTAACACTAACACTTGTAACATGATATGAAATATTTGTGATTTCTTTCACCATATATCTTAGATATTGCTAATACTTTTGCACTTTATTACCTACATTCAAATTAAAGAAAAGAAATGCTGGACTTCAGTTAGATATCCGTGAAAATAAAGGTGTAATCTTTTTCCCTTCCAAGTTCAAAGATTCCTTTGAATTCTACCCACAGATTCCCTCTCAACTTGAGTTGAGTGAGGAATTAGTGGAGTTTGACAGGCAAGGGAAATTCCAGGCAGAGGTAACAACATCTGCAAAATCATGCAGGTGAGGTTGAGTGTGATACATTCTAAGAACTGAGAGTAATTTGGTATTTCAGAATACAACTACTCATGTCACTGAAAGATGCCATTTATTGGGAGCCTTTTAGACGTATTAAGTGTATCATAAATATGTCGATTTTGAAGATGAGGAAATTGGGGTCCAGAGAGTTTAAACAACTTTTCTAAGATCAAGTACCTTGTCTGTGGTAAGCATTATATAATCCCAAATCTGCCTCATTCAGAGTTCATACCTTTAGGTGTGTCTCAGTTTGTGTGGGAGGCACGTATTTCAGTCCAGAAATGATCAGTGATGAGGAGGCTTGAACCCATACAAAGGCCAGTGGACTGTAACCTGCCACTCCACAATACAAGTATTAGGGAAGTCACAGACATCTGTTAAGTGACTATCGCCCAGAACTCACCGACCCCCACCTCCTTCTTTGGGGAAGTCACAAACATGCTAAGCAGCCATCCTCTGGCCTTCTGCTACTCCCACCTTCTTTTCTATTGTGCGTCATTCCACAACCAGGGGAGATGTTAAACCTAATGAAAAGGCTCTGCCAGACCTTAAACCCAGAAACTGAGAATAAGCAGCCCCAAATGCTTATCAGAACAGGAATTCTGAATGGCAGGGCTCCCTTTCCCCCAGGTGGATAAAAACCACACTCAACAGTACAGATTTGTCTCTCTTCTCTGGCACCAAGTGGGGTATGCCAAGCTACCACCTATCAACTCCAATGTAGTGAAGTTTTTGGCCACCCCAGGCCAACCACAGTAGACTTCTTCCTTTGTTCTTCTGGATTCTTTATACCATGTAAGTGACAAGGAAATTTGCCCTTTCTGGACTCTCTATTCTATATAATCAAGGGTCGTTTGGGAATTTTCTGTTGTGCCCTGGGCCTGTGTTCCTATTACACACCATTGTAGCAACTCACTCCATAACATGACTATTACTTTTGCTTAAACAGTCAAAAGTCTTTTAAAGAAACATATCTGTCTTTTCTTGTGTTTTTTATTCCCTCCTGCAGATTCAGGATCCATATGGCACTTTATGGTATTATTCTATATCATTTTCTTCATCTAAAGGACTTCTTTTAGCATTTCTTACAGTGTGAACGTGCTAGAGATGAATTCTCTCAGCCTTTATCTGAAAGTGTCATGATTTAACCTTTTTTTTGCTGTATCATTTTTTTATAGTTTTATTGACATATCTTCACACACATACATTCCATACACGATGTACAATCAATGGCTCACAATATCACAGTTGTATATTCATCATTATAATCATTTTTCGGATCATTTCCATCACTCCAGAAAAAGAAATAAAAATGAAAAAGAAAAAACTCATACATCCCATACCCCTTATCCCTTCCTCTCATTGACCACTAGTATTTTCATCTACCCAATTTATTTTACCCCTTATCCCCACGATTGTTTGTTATCCATATTTTTTTTTACTCATCTGTCCATACCCTGGATAAAGCATCAGACACAAGGTTTTCACAATCACACAGTCTCAATGTTAAAGCTGTATCATTATACAAACGTCTTCAAGAATCAAGGCAACTGGAACACAGCTCAACAGTTTCAGGTACTTCCCTCCAGCCATTCTAATACACCACAAACAAAAAAGGGTTATCTATGTAATGCACAAAAATAACTCCAGGATAACCTCTCAACTCTGAACTCTCTCAGTCACTGAAACTTTATTTTGTCTCATGTATTAGCTAGGATTCTCTAGAGAAACAGAATCAGCAGGAGATATCCATAGATAAAAAATTTATAAAAGTATCTCATGTAACCATAGGAATATAGAGTCCAAGGTTTGTAGGGCAGGCTGCAAGCTGGCAACTCTGATGAAGGTCCTCAATGAACTCTCAGGAGAGGCTGGCTGGGCAACTGTGGGAATGTAAGGGTCCAAAATTTGTAGGGCAGACTATGAAGCTGGCGAATCTGATGCAGAGTCTGGACGACTTCCACAGGAGAGGCTTGTTGGCTGAAGCAGGAAGAGTGACTGCCTCTTCTATATCCTCTTTAAAAGCCTTCCGGTGATTAGATTAAGCACCACTCATTGCAGAAGACACTCCCCTTAGCTGATTACAAATGCAATCAGCTGTGGATGCAGCCAATGTAATCATAATTTAAGACCATGAAATGTCCTCATAGTAACAGACAGGCCAGTGCTTACCTGACCAGACTACTGGGCACCAGCACCTGGCCAAGATGACATATGAACCTAACCATGACATTCCATTTCTCTTTCCCCTCTTTTGGTCAAGAAGCCTTTCTCAATCCCTTATTTTCAGGTCCCCACTCATCCCATGAGTTCACCCACGTTGCCAGGGAGACTTATACCCTTGGGAGTCATGTCCCACGTAGGGGTAGGCCAGTGAGCTCACCTTCTGAGTTGGCTTAGAGAGAGGGGCCACATCTAAGCAGCAAAAAAGGTTCTCTACGGGTGACTTTTAGGCCTACTTTTAAGTTGGCTTAGTCTATCCCTTCCAGGAATAAGTTTCATAGGGTAAACTCCAAGATCAAGGGCTTGGCCTATTTGGTTGTTCCCAAAGCATGCAAGAATATCAGAAATTCTCCAAATGGAGAAGCGGAATATTTCCTTCTTTCTTCTAGTCCCCCAAGGGAACTTTGCAAAAATTTTTTTATTCATTGCCCAAATTACTCTGGAATGTATCAGGGCATTACACTAACCTGGACAAACCAATAAAATCTCATGCCCTATTCAAGATTTCATGTACTTATGGTGCTCAACTAAATCGACCATACATGTTAAATTAGGTAATGTACTGCCCAAAATATAAGTTTTGCACCAAATAAACATCTCTCCCTTTGGTCTCACAAAGAAGTTGAAGTTTTAAAATATGGATGATATCATCCTTTACCCTGTATTCTGCTCTACCTTAGTCCTATCTAGATCAGCTTCCTTCATATCTCTACTCAAAGTCTCGCCCCTTTTTCTACTTTGTAAACAGTTACTGTATGGAGTAACTCTATGAGTCCTCTCTCATCACTTCAGAGCTCTGATTCTGTGAGTCTCAGGTGTCACATAAATACCTTAAGTTTCTGGGAAGGACCAGGTTATATACAAACAGCTCAGTATCTCAGAATTTGAAATAGCAGGTATAACTTCAGAATATATGTGACTACTATAAAAGCTTACAATCTAGGACCCTTTACAATAGGCCCCAACCTGATAACCCACTCTCTCAACTTCAGTTCATCGAGTTCTGATATTATTGTTAGTCCATATGATTGAGGCATGATAATATTTGTCGTTTTGTTCCTGATATTTCATTCAACATATAGTCCTTAAGGTTCATATATCTAGTTGCATGCCTCACAACTTCATTCCTTAATGTGACTGCTCATTAGTCCTTAACCTTCATTTCTGAAGGATATTTTTACTAACTATGGAATCCTAGGTTGATAGTATTTTTTCCCTGTTTGCATTAAAAAAAATTTTTTATTGTATAATATATATACAAAACAAAGAAAGAAAAAGCAATAGTTTTCATAGCACTCTTCAACAAGTTGTTACAGAATAGATTCCAGAGTTTGTCATTTGCCGCCATACCATCCTCTCAGATTTTTCCTTCTAGCTGCTCCAGAACACTGGAGGCTAGAAGGAATATATTTTTTCTGTCATCAATTTTTTTCTTTTTTGTGTGTGAAAAAACCATATATACAAAAAAGCAAAAAATTTCAAAGCATTGCACAATTAGTTGTAGAACAGATTTTAGAGTTTAGTATGAGTTACAATTACACAATTTTAGGTTTTTACTTCTAGCTGCTTTAAGATACTGGAGACTAAAAGAAGCATCAATGTAATGACTCAACAATCATACTCATTTGTTAAACCCTACCTTCTCTGTATAACTCCACCATTACCTTTGATCTTTCTATCCCACTCTTTTGGGGTATTTGGGTTATGGCATTCTAACTTTTTCATTTTGGAAGGACTATCAATAATAAGAGGTAGGGAGATAGAACTAGCTGATGTTCTGGATAAGCTGGTTTCTCTAGGTTTCAGGACTTATCTGGTCCAGGAATCCATCTGGAGGTTGTAGTTTTCTGAAAAATTACCTTAGTGCATGAATCTTCGTAGAATCTTATATATTGCCCTAGGTGTTCTTTAGGATTAGCTGGAGGGTTTTGGCTGGGGGTTGGCAAGTTATGATAGGTAGCAATGTCTAACTGAAGTTTGCATAAGAGCATCCTCCAGAGTAGTCTCTCGATTCTATTTGAAACTCTCTCAGCCACTGATATCTTATTGGTTACACTTCTTTTCCCCCTTCGGTCAGGATAGCATGTTGATTCCACAGTGCCAGGGCTAGACTCATCCCTGGGAGTCATCTCCCATGCCACCAGGGAGACTTTCACCCCTGGATGTCATGTCCCACATACGGAGGAGAGAAATGGTTTCACTTGCATTGTTTGGCTTAGAGAGAGCGAGGCCACATCTGAGCAACAAAAGAGGTCATCCGGAGGTGACTCTTAGACACACCTATAAGTAAGTTAAATTTTCTGCTACATACATAAACCTCACAAAAGCAAGCTCAAGATCAAAAGCTTGACTTATTGATTTGGGGGTCCCTAATATTCGACACAGAACCAGGGGGCTCCCCAGTGGTAAAGTTTAATAGTTCCATATTCTTTCTCCCATCCCTCTAGGAACTTTGCCAACACTTTTTGATTATCTGTTTAATATATTCTGAGATATATCCAAGCATTACATTAAGCTATACAGGATTAAGGCCCTCATTATTCTGGGCTCACTGTGTTTTGATAGTTTAAATGAGCTATCTAGACAAGTTGAGTAAGATTATGTGCTATAGAAAACTTAGGTTCTGGACAAAATAAACCTTTCTTCCTTTGGTCTCAAAGAGTAGGTGAGGTTCTAAAATACAGACAATGTCTCTTTTTTTTTTTTTTTTCACATGGGCAGGCACCGGGAACCGAACCCTGGTCCTCTGGCATGGCAGGCAAGCATTCTTACCTGCTGAGCCACCGTGGCCCAATGTCTTTCTTAACTCTGTGCTCTGAATTATCTTAATTCTGACCTGACCACCTTCATTTTTATCTCTGAATACCAGGTTATACATATATAAAACAACCTCTAAAAATCCAGAAATAATAATTATCACTCCAGACAAAATGTGACTGCAACAAAAGCTTGCAATCTAGGTTCCTGTTTTCTTATAAGCATTTTCTTACTGAGATCATACAATAATTGATTTGTTTCTGGCTTATTTTGCCTCACCAAATGTCCCAGGGGTTCATTCACAATGTTGCATGCCTCACAACTTCGTTCCTTTTTGTAGCAGCACAATTGATTGAGGCATGATAATATTTGCCTTTTTGTTCCTGATATTTCATTCACCATACAGTCCTTAAGGTTCATATGCCTAGTTGCATGCCTTACAAATTCATTCCTTCTTGTGATTGCTCAGTAGCCCTTGACCTTCATTTTTGAAAGGTGTTTTTCCTAACTATAGAAATCTAAGTTTAATAGTATTTTTTCGCTATTTTCATTTTAAACATGTCGTTCCATTGTCCTCCTGCCTCCTTCATTTTTTTTCTAATAAGCTTATCAAGCACTCATTCTTCAGGGTATCCTCTTGTATATTGTGTGTCTTTTTTCTTAGGCTGCTTTTAAGACTTCTCATCTTTGACTGCAATGTACCTAGTTGTAGAGTCTTTGTATTTATTGTTCTAGGGGTTCACTTGCCTTTTTACACGTATAGTTGATGTCTTTAATCAATTTTGAAAATTTTCCAGTCATGATCTCTTCAAATATGTTTTCTGCTCTATTCTCTCATCCTTCCCCTTTTAGACCTCCAATTACTTTTATGTTAGACGAACTGATAATGTCCCTCACTGATATTCTGTTCTTGTTTTTATTTCATCCTCTTCATTCTCCTCCATCTCCTCCTCTTTTTCCTTTTATTTTATTGGATAGTTGTTATTAATTTGTCTTCAACTTTGCTGTTCTTTTATTTTTCTAGATAACAGTCTGCCATAAAGTCAATAAATTAATTTTTCATGTATGTATCATTACTTTTTCATTTCTAGAATTTCCATTTGGTTCTTTTTAATAATTTTGATTTCTGCTGAAATTCCCCAATCTATCCATAAACATCATCCAATTTTTCTACTACATCCTTTAGCTTACTTATTGATTTTAGTGTCTCTAATAATTCCAGCCACAACTGTTTCTTCTCTCCCATTTATTTATTCAATTATTTATCTGTATGAATTATTGTTATTTATCGGATATTTATTGTATCCTATAATTGTCCCAATTTTGGTCATTGGACTCTTTCAGGTGAGTTTCTGTGCATTTTGACATGTCCTTGGCTCATTTTTTAGCAATTCCTGGCACCAAAAGATGCTCCTGGATCATCTTGTATTTTCTCCTGCCAAAGTGCTGGAATCAATCACAACTCCACAGACCTCTGGCTCCTTATAGAGGAGAATGATCTTTAGAAACCAACATCTGGACCCTAGGTATCATTGTTTCTACGGTTTCTCAGAAGACACAGCTTGGTAATACTATGTATGTTAACCCATGTATATAAACAAATGTATATTTATTTCCATACCTGTCTGTCTATATATCTCTTTTAAAAACATAAGGTTGACTGATAATTCCATTCCAATCAAACACACAAGGTTCATTCTAATATACCCATTTTCTTATTTGTACTTTCTTTCTCCTAAAATATCTAACTCTCTACCAAAAAGGCTTGTTGACCCCTGGCTTCCCTGGTTTCAACCATTTAGATTTCATGTTACTATTCATATCTTTACATTAAAATCTTCTTTTTTGGGAGTGTACCAAATTACTTTATTTGAAGGAATGGTACAGATGAAACAACTTGGTGGATGCTGATACAACTCATAGAAAACGCAAAGGTAAACCCAACATGCATGCACTAACTGCCGTGGTGGCCAAAGAAGTCACCCGTGACTCTGAGGAAGACAGCACAAGGCTTAACTCTCATCATCAGTTTCCCAGAGTGTGTTTATCAAAGAGATACTCTGCCAAGCCAGAATCCGGGGCCCCCATCTTGTGCAAGTTGGTTATGCAGTCACCCATCTCTTTGATGGGTCTCACCTGCTCATTCAGGTAATGCGTCTCAACGAAGTCACACAAATGGGGGTCATTTTTGTCAGTGGCCAGTTTGTGCAGTTCCAGTAGTGACTCATTTACCCTTTTTTTCCAAGTGTAATGCACGCTCCATTGCATTCAGCCCGCTCTCCCGGTCATCTCGTTCTGGTTTCTTGCTATCCTGAAGGAAGATTCGGCCACCTCGTCGGTTCTGCAGCTTCATCAGTGTCTCAGCATGTTCCCTCTCCTCATGAGATCGATGAAGAAAATATTTGGAAAAGTTCTTCAAAGCCACATCATCAACGTAGTAAGACATCGACAGGTAGACGTAAGGGGCGTAGAGCTCCAGGTTGATCCTGCGATTAACGGCGGTCTCAGGCCTGGTGGTAGCTCTGGCGCAACCGCGACGGGGACGCGGTCGTCATGGCGGGCGACTGAGGAGAGGAGGCGGCGCCTGCGCGGTGCGGGAGACGTGGCTGAAGGCGGCTCGGAGGGGCCGGCCGACGGAGGGAGCGCGGGCTTCCCTTCAAGCACTGCTGAAGCCGGAAACCACAGCGACTCTCCGCGAAGACGGCTGCCGAAATCTTCTGTCTTGATAGCTGTTTTGAATTTGTTCCATTTCTATTTTGTTTCTTTCCTCTTCTTGTGCTGTTGGATTAATTGAGCATTTTTTAGGATTCCATTTAATTTCCACTATTTCTTTATGATTTATGCCTCTTTTTAAAGGAATATTTACTGGTATAAACTGTATATGTTTAATTAATCAGAGTCTACATTCAAATATTATTATACTGTTTCATATTTAGTATAAGGACTTTACAACAATTTTTCTAAGTCTTCCAACCTTTTTGCTATTGTTTATGCATTTTACTTTAATGTATACTATAAGCGCTACAATTTTTTAGAGCAATGAAAAATAAGGAAAATGAATTTTATTATATCTTCATTTATTATATTACCGCATTCTACATTTCTTTGTGAAGACTCAAGTATGTCTCTGGTATGAAGAACTTCCTTAAATATTTCTTTAAATGTAAGTTTGTTGGTAATGAATTCATTGTTTCTGTTTACCTGAAAGAGCCTTTATTTCTACTTCATTTTTGAAAGGTGTTTTTTTTTTCTGGGATAGAATTCTGGATTCACAGGTTTGTCTTTTCTTTCAGGACTTTAAAGATTTCACCCCGTTGTCTTGTGATTACATGGTTTCTGATAAGTATTCCAATGTAAGTTTTATTACAGGTAATTTAAAGGTTTAGGAGGCACAAGGGTGAGAAAGAAGGAACATAGACAAGGAAATTTAAAAGGGGGGGGGGTGTATTTCTGCGCTCCCAGGCTGCGCTCACACAACCCAAGATGGAGGAAAGTGAGTCAGTGCCTGGGTGATGGCGTGGGCGGGTTTTAAGAAAGGGGGTCAGGTGATGTCCGGAAGGGGTGGTTCTCCGGAAGTCAGCTGGTAGGAAGGGGCGGTTCATCAGCTCCAGAAGTCAGGTGTCCGGAAGGGGCGGTTCCAGAAGCCATGTTGGGAGGGGCGACACAGCCTCCACAGCTCTAGTTGCAGTGCCCTTCCCTGTTCCCCGACCTAACCGTAATGTGTCCTTTTTATTTGGCCACCTTTGGGATTTTTCTCTTTTGTCTTTTCTACAGTTTGAACGTGATATGCCTCTTTGTGCACACACGTGTGTTTATTCCTATAGAAAGCTGATATAGATATGGGTGAGAATGCGCATGTGTTATTTATGCTGTTTCGTGTTTGTTTCCTTAGCTTCTTGAGTCAATGGTTTGATGAATGCTATTGATTTGGGGAAATTCTTAGCCATTATTTCTTTAAATATTACTTCTGACTTGCTCTCTCTTTACTTTTCTGCTTTTCCAATTACATATATACTAGACATTTAATATTTTCCCATAGCTCTTGGATTCTTTGTTCTGTTTTTTGGTGTTCTTTTTTTAAAATTATTTTTTCTTTTTTGGGTTTCAGATTGTGTCATTTCTACTGGTCTATCTTCAAGTTCACTGGTTCTTTATCTGACTGCATCAAGTCTACAGAGGAGCATCTCTAAGGTATTCTTTTCTGTCACTGTGTTTTTCATTTAATTCTTTCTTATCCATCACTCTGCTGAAATTGCCTATCTGATCTTGCATTGTGTCCACCTTTTTCATTAGAACATTTACCATAATAATCGTAGCTATGTTTAACTCTCTGGAAGATAATTGCTATATACGTGTCATATAAGTCTAATTCTGTTGATTTCCTGCCTCATAGGAGGATGCCATCTTCTTCTCCCTTTATGTATGCCTCATAATTTTAAGCTAAAATTTGGGCACCTTGTGCAGAACAATAGAGACTGGGGCAAATGTTTTTATGCTTTTAAATAGACACATTTTCTCCTTCATTCTGCTACACATCTATTGTAGGGGAATTGTATTAGCTTGGTCAGGACTTGAGCTACACTTGTGGTTTGTTGTTGCTATTGTTTCCCTCAATGTATTAAAATGAGTAATATCTCATTTTAAGAGTGGGGACTAGTTTATTATTGGGTTTTTCTCAAGGTCTATTCCACCATCAGCTTTAGGTCTTCCATTTGTGCTGTACCTCAGAGAGGGTCTGTCTTTTTCAACTCTCTCTGTGGTATTCTGCTGTTACTTGTTACCTAATAACTGTTAGCCTGGTGGTAGAGGTTGGTGTGTTGAAGTGGTTTCTGTTCTTTTGGATAAATCTCAGGTAACTTTCATTCCATTTTGCCCTATCTCAAGTACAACCCAATTCTTTGCTTTCAATTTCCCAAGCTCAGCTAACACAAAGGTATAATTTTTGCTAAGATTCTATTATTATTCAAGAGAAAACAGAAAGGAATTACAAAGCAAAAAATAATTACTAAGTTCTATTAAATGTTACTGCATCCAAGGACCCAAAGCCCAAACTGAACCTTTTGTATCTGTTACTATCACCTATAGGGACAAACTTATTCTATAAAATAAGGAGAACTCAAGAATCTCCTTACTTTGAACTCCAAACCAAAATGATTCGTAGAGCCCCACTGAGGTAAGAAAATTACCTACCTCCAAAATCTAAGGCCTTGTTAGTTCTCAGTTATTGTCTTAGGCTAGATCTTTTTTTATGATAAATGACAGTGGGACACACTCCCTTGAGGTAAAAATCCAAACTTACCCACAGGAATCTTGTTTGTCCCAGGCTCCCAAGAAGCAATTACATAATAATATATCATCAGTCATTTCCAGTGACTGCTTTATTCAGTAGCAAACAATACCAAGCCATGGAATTTAATAGTCCAATCCAGCTTTTGTTGAGTCAAACCTAATCCATTGGTCTTCAAGTCTCTTTGTGGCCCTAAATGAATGAAGGATCAGGCCATCATGTCTCTTTTCTGGTCATTGGGATCTCCATTCACAATCAACTGTGACAAACTGCTTCAGTGAAAACTGAAACAACCCAGGAAGAGCAAGCAGTAATTTACAATACATGAAGTAGTTCAAATCCATCTTGACAACAAGGTAAGATTATCTCCAAAGAAACAATAAATCCTGTAGAGAAATGATGCTGCTTAGTGATGCATATGTTTATATTATAAAACGGAATACTTCTTATTCTGAAACATCTGCATTTAGGTTACTTCACTTCATTCATGTTTTCCCAAAGAACAAGAGATGTACACTTGCTTTATAATCATATAATTTTATAATTATATAAAAAGTCTTGGTGGTAGAGGAGTTCCACACAGTTTACCCTGAAGGGCAAGACTGCTTGCAATTTTTAAGTAAAATTTTCCTCATTCTGTCTTCAGGAGTAAAGCCTGAGTCAGGCAACCTGTCACACAGAGTCTGATCAAAAATTGAATGGGTAACCAGATGCCCATATACCCCTGTTGAGGTTATACAAATCCAAAAAAGTTGTTCAGGAAACCAACCATACCCTGTCTAAACAATCATGTTCATTCATCTAACTAAGAAAACACCAGACACATAACATCAGTTATGTGTTGTTAAAGTGTCAAAGTCAGATGAGTTTGAACAGATGCTCATAGATTTCCTGTGTTTTATTTTTCATATTGATAAATATTCTTTTATGCTGCAGTGAACAAAAATGCAATGACTTATGTTTACAGTTTATGTAGTAGGGTTCATATAATGTTGACAGTTTCTCGCATTTTAGAATCCTATGTGAAAATTCATAAGATGAAATAAAATTCTTTCTTCTACATTCCTACCATATTCAAGGCCTCACAGAAGTTTGCTGAAGAACTGAAAGGTTCTATAGGATATTATGTAGTGTAGTGTAGTGTAGTGTAGATATTATGTAGGATATATGTAGTGATGGATTTGAGATCACCTTAGCAACAGGCATAAGTTATTGTTGTGCTCCACCATTTTAACGACTCAATTACTTTCTGCTTCAGCTTCTCCTACTTTCTCTGTTAACATCTAACTAATATACACCCTCTTTCTTTCTACTTCATGGTTTCTGCTGCTTCATGTCTTCCCCTACTTTAAGATTTCTGGCAGTATCTTATAGGGATCAAAAATGCAGTTTGGAGATCTGCGTTCAAGTCCTCTCTCTGTCTTTTCCTGATAATGTGACCCAAGATAATGTACTTAACTGCCTTGTGTCATCTTTTTCATCTGAAAATGGTAACTACTTCATAGTATAGTTCTAAGGTTTAAGTGAGTTAATGCATTTAAAGTACTTAAAATAGTGCCTGTGTGTATTAAGTCTTCCATAAACGTTAACTACTGTTAACTACTGTTATTGTATCTCTGGATCTCTCCACATCTATACCACCACCTGCTTTCATCACTTTTAGAGTGCAGAAAATAGGAGATCTGATTGGTAAGTAGTCACTGTCTAAAGGGAGCCCCCTAATTGGCAGGGTTCTCATACCAAGCCTCTTCATAGGATCTCACTACCATATATTTTGTTGACTGAAACAGTTGCCCATCTCTGTTAAAGGTTGGCAGGTTAACAAGGTACAAGCCTGATGACTTAGACAAATGAAATATTTTTCACCACCTTGTTCAAAGAAGGCTATGGGAATGTCAGATTCTCCAAACTTCACAGAATTTCCTCTGGTACACCTGAAAATGACACAGAGTCCCTGCCCATCTGTTAATAATACATATGAGGTGATGGTGACTTATTTATCCCTATACCCTGCCATAGCATGGCCATTCTTCCCTCCATTAACAAGGCTGAGCTGCAACAGACAGTGTCCTTTATCATTGTTTAGTGACATACAGAGAATCCTATCCCAGATTCTCACTGCTGGTAACTTGAATCAGTCTGTGGCAGCATCTTCTCTCATTTTAATGTTCATCTTTCCGAAGACAGAGATTGTCTCCTTGAATGCAAATCCCACGGGAACAGGGCTTCCTGCCATCCAGTATAGCCCCCATGCTGATGAGCACACCTTGTTTGATTCCCAAGATAACAGTAGCCATTTTCCTAACTTGTAGTTCAGTCCTCAGTGAATGTTTCCTGGATAGCTGCTTTTTGATGGGACCATTTTGTTTGGGTTCTTAAACCCTCATCAACACTACTCATACCCTATGTATATCCCCAGAGAACTCATGATTTCCTGGAATAGATTTTATTGTGTAAACTCATAGTTCAGTGTTCCCAACCCCAGCTGAGCGCCAATCTTTCAATCCCTCATAAAGTCCCATGAATGTAGAGAAAAAAATAATAATTAAAGATGATGATAAAACCATAGAGATACGTGACCACATCTAATTGCAGAGAAAACATGTTAAGGAGGACTGTGTATCTTGCTCACACCAATCTTTTGAATCATTTGAAAGAAAGCATGACAAAAAGAGCCTTTTATTTTAAGTATAATGGACAATAAACATATGAACCACAGGATCACATGGTTATTCCAAGTGTATTGGAGACATGCTGAGCAGTGGAAAGTGTTCTACATGACAGCTCAAAATGTCAGGGATTCTGGTCTCAGTTCTATTTTGAAGTTCACTAGATGACCTGGACAAATCATTTACACTCTCTCCTGTGTTCTTACTTCTTTAAATCAGGCATATTTATTTTGCCTATTTCCTAAAAAGATGCCAAGTTAAAATATCAATATCTATATTACTAAAGCAATTTAAAACCTATCAATCTTTGTCTCTGTGCAAGCTGTGATCATTCAGACTAAACCAGCATGGTTGTTGACCTCAGCCTCTTAAGGAGCAGCCCAACCCACTGCAAACATTTTTCTCTTATTATAGATTTCCTTGGCAAAATTAAGTAATCCTGGACCCAGTTAAACTCATATAAAACTGCTTTTCCAACAGTCAACTTGTAAAGATCTAAAGAAGTATTGCTAAAGTGAGTTTGGTAGAATATGATCAAGGATGTTGAAAGGATTGTCAAAATCTGAAAGATCCTGATTCTTGTTATTGTTTAAAATAAAACTGCAAAGGTTGATGGACATCTTCAAATATATTTAATTTCCTGTGTGGGGCAGCACAAATGAAGCTCATGGCGGAGCCACAGTACACTCAGCTCCTACTTCCAGTGGACACTGGTGTAGCCATCCTGAGCACCTGCTCCTTCAAACACCCTTTCTGTCAGATCAAGAATACAAAACCCGGAGGAATTCAAAGCTATGACTAAACTGTTAAACTCTTGGCCTGAGATTTAATCAGTATTACTGTCCTACCTCCGTTGTATCTGAGCCTCTTTAACTCAACAAATTTTATTGTTTATTTATCATGCACAAGACGATATGCATGTGAATCCTCTGTGACTGGGCTCAGGTGTGAACCAGGCAGCTCAGCTCTCCATGGATAGCTATCTCTTCTGAGTCTTTCAAACTCCCAGCTTCAGTTATGCTTTTTATTGTCAGATGTTATTATAGACTTACTAGAATTAGACTCATAAACACTCAAGGACATTAAAATAATCTAATCTAATATACAAAGGCACTTCTCCTTCCTACGTCTGCTTGAACTGGTGACGATGGTTTGTGATCCAGGACCCACCAGAATGTGGAGCTGGCACACCTGATACCTTTCACTTTAGCTGGAACAAAAATAAGGCTGTGAATCCAAGCTCAAGGTACCCAGACTGCAATTTACATCTCTGATTTGTTTTGGTACTGAAGACAGGAAAACCAGTTGCACACTGGTGGCTATGTACAGAGCTACAACACCCATCTTACCACATTTGTATGGGATTGAACAAAGACTTTAAATTAAAGATATGAAAAAAATTTGCAGAATTTGTCAGGTAGAGAGAAAGGATAACATTTGTTCTTGAATTCAGAAACTTCTACCATCTATGTAAAAACGGGATCGAGGGTAGAAGGAGATTGTAGGAGAGAGTAATTTTTGAGGGTAGGAAATCAAGTAGTTTGATTTTTAAAGATAACTTGAAATCCTAGGACGGACAAAAAGTAAAATGTAAGCAGACTCAGAACGACACGGAGATGTTTGGAGATGCAGAAAGAAAACACCCCTGGGGAAAGCTATTTGAAACCAGAAGCAGAAGAACCAGCAGATGTCAGCCACATGCCTTCCCATCTGACAGAGGTGTTCCAGATGCCATCAGCCCTTCTCGAGTCAAGGTATCTTTATTTGGATGCCTTAGTTTGGACATTTTTATGAACTTAAAACTATAAACGTGTCTTAATAAATCCCCTTTATAAAAGCCAAAAAAAAATGTAAGCAGAGAAAAAGATTGCTAAAGTCTGGAAATTTTATTTTATCAAAAGAAGCATGAGTTTTAAAATAATTTTTTTCAACTCTGAGGAATGCTAGAACATCTGCACATTAACCTTAACAAGGAAGCTGGAAAACCAATTTCATAAAAAGGACACTGTGGCAATGTAGTTTTCAGTGGGATTATCTGCTGAAATGTTTTGTACCTTCTCTTGCATTTGAGGGAGGAGAGTAGGGAATCTGTGAGGTCACACATAGCCTGGAGACCTCACCTGGACATGAGTAAACATGCGTCCTGGAGGTACTTAGCCACTCAGTTTCTTAGAGTCCATCATGAGCTCCATGTCTCAGCCTCCCTCTTCTGCATAATATACAAACCAATGGCCAAAAGATTATGATGAAAAGAATTGGGAAGCATAAAGTGTTCATGTTGATAATTATAAACAAGGGTGGCATATAAGGTGTGGAGTTTAGTTCTTCCTTCAGAGCAGCTAGTAAATAGCCAGGAACTGTATAGAACAACTGTTCGGGGAACATCAGTGACTGGACATACATGGTACACCAGTTTGGAACAAGTGGAAAGGCTGACATCCTAAAAAGAACTGTAAGTCTCCCATGCTGTGAAGGCCAGTACCCCTGCCCCATGGGCATAGCAGGCTGGGTTCCCAAGGGAAAAGGAAACCATCCCTACTAGGAGCAAGGAAGGTAGTTCAACCAAGCTTCAATTATGGACTGCTGAAAACAGGCCCAAAGCACAGATAAGCATGGAGTAAAAGAACTAAAAGCACTAAAAGAATTGGGAGTTTTGCCTAGGTAGAGAGGAGGTGGGCTGAAGGAAAAATAAAAAACAGAGGCTTTTTATATTTTTTTACTTTTTTTGTTGTGAAATATATATACAAAACAATAAATTTCAAAGTACATTTTAACAAGTAATTATAGAGCAGATTTTAAGGTTTGGTGTGGGTTACAGTTCCATGATAAAAACAAAAAAATATTTCATGGACAACACAAAATATTGGAAAAAGACTGGGCCCAAAACAAAGGGCACAAACAGCCTGGGAACACAAGAGCCATGCACCAACTCTAGCTTATGACTGGCAAACACAGGGAACTGGTTCCTACTCTGAAAAGGCTTTCTCTCTCTCTCTCTATTTTTTTTTATTTCGTCACAGTTTGTTCTTTAATACTGTAAGCACTCTCAGGCTTCAACACTTCACCAGGCAACAGTGGAATTAAGGCATTTCTGAAAAAATAAAAACTAGTCAAATGAAATTGGTTAATTCTTTAAAGGGTGTATCTTCCCCAAGAAAAGAGGAGTGGTGCCCAGCTCAAGTGGAGGTCTTCCTTCAGGGAATTCTGGCCTGGGGGCTGGAAAAACAGGGAATTCTGGCCCCTCCTACCTCAACCACACTATTAGCAGGGTGAGGCAACTGAGAATTAAGGCAACATATCACTTTACACTGGTGGAAAACTCAGTGCTGACAAGTGCCACACACTGGGTAGATAAGAAAAACACAGAGTCTAGATACTTCATAGGAACATCTGACAACCTGCCAGGTCTCACCCTCAGAGAGGAACATCTGAGACCTGCCAGGTCTCAACCCTTGATATTGGTTATACTGTCTCCCTGAGATGTGGGTCTGTCTGGTCTGGGAAAATCTGGCTGAGGTTGATCATTTTGAGGAGGAGAACACCTTCCTCAAAAATACGCTCCATATGCAGGACAAGAAACAGAAAAACAAGTCCTGAAAAATTCTGATCAGTTAAACAGAAGCTATGCTATAAGCAGAGAATAAGTTGAATTAATGCCAAAGAACATATAGACAACAAAGCCAACCAACAGGAAAACCCTAGATAAAAGAGTGAAAATGACCTCCAGAATAAACTAACAAAGGAAAGCAAATGCTTAGACAACAGCAAAAAATAACAAGTTATACTAGGAAAATCAAAGATATGACCCAGTCAAAAGAATAAATAACAAACAAACATTTCAAATGAAATACAGGAGCTGAAACAACTAATGAAGGATATTTGAACAGGCATGCAAAATCATATCAAAAATCATATCAATGAGTTGAGGGATATATGACAAAAGAGATGAAAGATATAAAGAAGACATTGGGTAAACATAAAGAAGAAGTTGAAAGTTTGAAAAACCAAATGGCAGAACTTAATGGGAATGAAGGCACAAAAGAAAAGGTAGGGGAAAAAAGCAGTAGAAACGTATAATAGCAGATTTGAAGAGGAAGAAGAAAGGAATACTGAGCTAGAGGACAGGACATCTGAATTTCTACACACAAAAGAACAAATAGGAAAAGAATTGGAAAATATGAGAAGGGTCTGAGGGAATTGAATGATAACATGAAGTGCATGAATATATGTGTTATGGTGTCCCAGAAGGAGAAGAGAAAGGAAAGGGGGCAGAGACTAATGGCCAAAATAATCACTGAAAATTTCCCATCTCTTATGAAAAACATAAATTTATATCCAGAAGTGTAGCATGCCCCAAACAGAATAGATCCAAATAGACCTACTCCAAGACAATTACTAATCATATTATCAAATATCAGAGACAAAGAGAGAATTTTGAAAGCAGCAAGAAGAAAGCATCCATCACATATAAGGGAAGCTTGATAAGATTATGTGTACATTTCTTAGCAGAAATTATGGAGGCATAGGCAGTACTATGATAAATTAAAGATTCTGAAAGAGAAAAACTGCCAACAAGAATTCTATACCTAGCCAAACTGTCCTTCAAAAACAAGAGGGAGGGTGTGCAAAGGTGGTTCAGTGGTAGAGTGCTCACCTTACATGCGGGGGACCCAGGTTTGATTCCCGGACTAAGCACCTAAAAAAGGGGGGGTGTAGTTTAAAATATTTTCAGAAAGCCACTGAGACAGTTTGTGACTAAGAGACCAGCTCTTACAAGAAATACTAAAGAGCACTATAGGCAGGTAGAAAAAGAAAAGAGATAAAAGTCTGGAGGAAAGTATAGAAATGAAAACTTTCAGTAAAGGTAAAGAAGGGGAAAAAAATAAGGTATGACATATGTTCTAGTTTGCAAATGTCTAGAATGCAATGTACCAGAAATGGAATGGCTTCCAAAAAGGGGAATTTATTAACTTGCTAGTTGACAGTTCTAAGACTGTGAAAATGTCCAAATTAAAGCAAGGCTATACAACTGTCCAATCTAAGGCATCCAGGGAAAGATACCTTGGTTCAAGAAGACGTTCAGGGTTTCTCTCTCAACTGGAAAGGCACATGGCAAACATGGTGACATCTGTTAGCTTTCTTCCCTAGCTTCTTGTTTTATGAAGCTCCCCCAGGGGTGTATTCCTTCTTCATCTCCAAAGGTCTCTGGCTGCATGGGCTCTTGTGATCTTTGTGGCTCTCAAGCTTTTTCCAAAAATAGTTCCTCTTTCTAAAGGATTACAGGAAACTAATCAAGGCCCACCTGAATGGATGGAGTCAGATGTACCTCTCATCAGAGGTTAATACCCACAATTGGGTAATTACATCTCTGTGGAGATAATCTAATCAAGCTTGCAATCTACAGTGCTGAATAGGGATAAAAGAAAGGACTGTTTCCACAAGATGGATCAGTATTAAAACATGGTTTTTCTAGGGTACATTATCCTTTCAAACCTTCACAACAAATAAAATCCAAAAGACAAAATGGTAGAAGAAAGTACTGCCTTTATGTAATAACATTAAATGTTGATTGATTAAACTCCCCAATCAAAGACATATACTGGCAAAATGCATTTTAAAAAGAGGACAATCTATATGCTGTCTAAACTCACTTTAGACCCAAGGATCAAAACAATATGAAAATGAAAGGTAGTAAAAAGATATTTCATGCTAATAACAACCAGAAAAGAGCAGGGTTACCTATACTAAGCAAATTAGACTTCAAGTGTAAAACAATTAAAAGAGATAAAAAGGACATTATATATTATTAAAAGGAACAATTCATCAAGAAGACATAACCACCATTAATATTATGCACTGATTTACAGTGTCCCAAAATACATGGGCACAGACTGACAACACTAAAGAGAGAAGTAGACACCTCTACAATAATAGTTGGTGACTTCAATCCATCACTCTCATCAATGGATAGAACATCTAGACAGAGAATCAATAAGGAAACAGAGCTTTTGAATAATATGATTAATGAAAAAAACTTAACAGAGATTTACAGAACTTTATACCACACAACACCAGGATACGTATTTTTTTCAAGTGCTCATGAATCATTCTCAGGAATAGAACATATGTTGAGTCACAAAGCAAGTCTGAATAAATTTAAAAAGACTGAAATTATACAAAACACTTTCTTAGACCATAATGGAATGAAGTTGGAAATCAATCACAGGTAGAGAGCCAGAAAATTCACAATATATGGAAGCTAAACAACACACTCTTAAACAGCCAGTAGGTCAAGGAATAAATTACAAGAGAAATCAGTAAATATCTTGAGGCAAATTAAAATGAAAACACAACATATCAAAACTTATGGGATGCAGCAAAGGCAACACTGAGAGGGGAATTTATTGCCTTAAATGCTTATACTAAAAAAGAAAAAAGATTGAAAATCAAGGAACTAACTGTTGCACCTAGAGAAAGAGTAGCAAACAAACCGCAAAGCAAATTGATGGAAAGAAGTAATGAAGATAAGAGCAGATATAAATGAAACTGACAATATGAAAACAATAAAGAAAATAAACAAAATCAGAATTGGTTCTTTGAGAAAATCAATAAAATTGATGGACCCTTAGCTAGGATGACAAAAAGAGAGAGAGAGAGAGAGCATGAGAATAAATAAAATCAGAAATGGGAGAGGGAATATAACCACTGAGCCCACAGAAATAAAGGAGGAAATGAGAGGATACTGTGAGCAACTATATGCTAATGAAATAGACAATGTAGATGAAATGGACCACTTCTTAGAAAAGATGAGCAACCAACATCTTGAGAAGAAATAGACAACCTCAACAAACCAATCGCAAGTAAAGTGATTAAATCAGTCAATCAAAGAATGTTACAGACCAATCCTTTTAATGAATATAGATGCAAAAATCCTCAATAAAACACTTAAAATCGAATCTAGCAGCACATTAAAAGAATCATACACAATGACTAAGTGGGATTAATCCAAGTATGCAAGTGTGGTTCAACACAAGAAAATCAATTAATGTAATACATCATATCAATAAATTAAGGTGGTAAAACACATGACCATCTTGATTGATGCAGAAAAGGATATGATAAAACTTAAAAATCCTTTATTTCTTTTTTTTTTAACATCCTTTCTTGATGAAAACACTTCAAAAGATAGGGATAGAGGGGAACTTCTTCAACATGATAAAAAGAATATATGGAAAAGAACCACAGCTAACATCATATTCAACGGGGAAGGACTGAAAGCTTTACCTCTAAGATCAGGAAAAAGACAAGGATACCCACTGTCACCCTTGTTATTCACCTGTGTACTGGAAGTTCTAGCCAGAGCAATTAGACAAGAAAAAGAATAAAAGGCCTCCTAATTGGAAAGGAAGAAGTAAAACTCTCAATGTTTGCAGATGGCATAATATTATATGTCAAAAATCCAGAAAAATCTACAGCAAAACTATTAGAACTAATGAGTACAGCAAAGTGGCAGGGTACAAGAGCGACACCCAAAAATCAGTACTGTTTCTTGATGCTAGGAATGAGCAATTTGAGGAAGAAATCAGGAAAAAATCCATTTACAATAGCAACCCAAATAATAAATTATTTAGGAATAAATTTATCTAAGGACACAAAGACCTATACACAAAAAAAATAACTGCAAAAAATAGTTAAAAGAAATCATGGAAGTCCGAAATAAATGGAATGGCATATCATGTTCATGGATTGAAAGACTAGATATAGTTAAGATGTCAGTTCTACCCAAACTCATCTATAGATTCAATGTAATACCAATTAAAATTCCCAAAACTTGCTTTGCAGAAATAGAAAAACCAATAACCAAATTTATTTGGAAGGGCAGGGTGTCCTGAACAGCTAAAAATGTCTTGAGAAAGAAAAATGAAGTGGGAAGACTCTCACTACTTGGCTTTAAAGTACATTAAAAGCTGTAGTGGTGAAAACAGCATGATACTGGCATTAAGACAGATACCCTGACCAGTGGTATCAAATTGAGTATTCAGAAATGGACCCTCTCATCTATGGACAATTGATCTTTGATAAGATGATCAAGCCAACCCAACTGAGATAGAGCAGCCTCTTCAATAAATGGTGTTCAGAGAACTGGATCTCCATATGCAAAAAAAGGAAAGAGGACCCTATCTCATACCTTATACAACAATGAACGCAAAATGAATCAAAGACATAAACAATAGAGCTAGGACGATAAAACTATTGAAAGAAAAAATAGGGAAATATCTTATACATCATGTGATGGGAAGTGGTTTCCTAGACCTTACACCTGAAGTGCAAGCAATGAAAAACAGAAATAGATAAATGGGATCTCCTCAAAATTAAACACTTTAATGCTTTAAAGAACTTTGTCAGGAAAGTAAAAAGGCACTCAACGCAATGGGAGACAATATTTGGAAACAACATAGCAGATAAGGTTTTAATGTCCAGAATATATAAAGAAAGTTACAACTCAACAACAAAAAGATAAGCAAACCAACTAAAAGTGGGCAAAAGACATGAAGACACTTTTCAGAAGAGTTCAGGAGTTGTAACTGTTATTTCTAAATTCTGAGATACTGAGCTGTTTGTATATAACCTGGTCATTTCAGAAACTTCAGGTATTTACTTGGCACCTGAGATTCAGAGTTAGAGCTCTGAAGCTATGAAAGTCAGCACTACCCCATACAGAAACTGTTTTAAAAAGTTGAGCAAGGGATCAGACTTCAACCAAAAATATGAATGAAGCAAATCTGGATAGGATGAAGGTGGATCAGAATACAGGTATGTTAAAACTTCAACTTCTATGTGAGACTGAAGCGAGAGATGTTTATTTGGTGCAAAATTTATATTTTGGGTAGTACATTACCTAATTTAATTTGTATGGTCAGTTTAGTTGAATACCATAATTACATGGAATCTTGAATAGGGAGTGAGATCTTGTTAGTTTGTCCAGGTTAGCGTGATGCCCCAATATATCCCAGAGAAATTTGGGCAGTGAATAAAAAAGTATTTGCAAAGTCCCCTTGGGGGACTTGGGAGAAAGGAAGAAATTTTAACTTCCCCATCTGGAGAATTTCTAATATTCTCGCAGTTATGGGGACAACCAATTCAATAGGCTGAGCCCTAGATCTTGGAGCTCACACCTATGAAATTTGTTCCTGCAAAGGAGAAGCTAAAACTACTTAGAATTATGCCCCAGAGTCACCCCCAGAGAATCTCTTTTGTTACTGAGATGAAGCCTCTCTCTCTAAGAAAACTTGGAGGGTAAACTCACTGCCCTCCTTACTACATGGGATATGACTCCCACGGGTATAAACTTCCCTGGCAATGTGGGACATGACTCCTGGGAATGAGTCAGTACCTGGCATCGTGGGAGTGAGAAAGACTTCTTGACCAAAAGGGGGAAGAGAGAAATGAGTCAAAATAAAGTTTCAATGGATGAGAGATTTCAGTGTAAAGAGGTTCTCATGCATTGTATAGATATCCTTTTTAGTTTATGGTATATTGGAGTGGCTAGAGGGAAGTACCTGAAACTGTTGAACTGTATTCCAGTAGCTCAATTCTTGAAGGTGATTGTATAGCTATATAACTTTTACAATGTGACCATGTGATTGTGACAACCTTGTAGCTGATGTCCCTTTAACCAGGGTATGGACATACGGACAGATGAATAAAAAAAAATTGGACAAATAAATAAATAAATACTATAGGGGGATAAAGGGTAAAAAAAAGTTGGTAGATTGTATGGGATGTATGGGCTTTTTCTTTTCTGTTTTAATTCCTTTTTCTGAAGTGATGCAAATGTTCTAAAAATGATCACGCTGTTGAATCCACAACGTGATGACGTTGTGAGCCACTGATTATTACTTTGGATGGACTGTATGGTGCATGACCATATCTCAACAAAAAATATTTAAAAAAAAAATAGTTTCTGGTTTTTCTCAGAACCAAGGCAAAAGCTAAATTTTCTAAACTTGCATTCTATTGTCTGGCAAGCATCCTCTCTGAAATGTCCCCCCCAAGATACTCACTCCAAAAACCCAATTAAGCCCCTAGTTAAGCACATCTAGCCCAGTAAGAATAAAGCCCTGTTTACACTTAACCTCCCCTTCTAAAACTAAGAGGTCCCTGCTCCAAAGAACAGAACCCAGCCCATTTCCTTCCAGATTATAAAACTTTCCACTTTAAAAACCTGCCCACAAACTCCCCGTCTTGAAGCTGCTTTCACTTTTGCAAGTAAATGATTTCCTTCCTGTAGCAAACTTGGTGTCCTGAAAAAAATGCTGGAAACCACAACTCGACTCCAATGTATGTTTCATCAATGTGATCCTGTGCTTGTTTTCTCTTCTATTTTTTTTTGTCTTTGTTCCATTGTACCTTTGTTTTTGTCTTGTCTTTTGTAGAAACTAATCATGAAAACAAGTATAACAAATCGAAGGTCACTGCTAGTACTGTTGTTTATTCTAGCCTCCTGGATCATTTTTATGGTTTTCCAAAACTCTGCAGAGGTAAGAATTGTTTTTCATTTGTGTTTTATAAAAACCTATATTCACTTGATCTCTCACTTGTTCTATGAAAGTCCAAAACACAAGACCTGTTAAGTACCTATTAGTCATTAAAAACAAATGGTGATCATGGTAATGAATATACAACTATGTGATGATATTGGGAGTTATTGATTATATACCAAGAATGGAATGATCATATGATAGGAATGTTCATGTTTGTATGTCGTTATGTTTAAAAAAATTAAAAATTAAAAAGCTAAAAACAAATGGTAAAGGATAACATTTTATGTGTGTATACACCCACTCATCTTCCTGTGTTACATACATATTGTTGTAATTATTCTCTACCAGTTTTAAGCTTGAGTTTTCACTTTCATTAAGGGAGCTTCAAACAAAGTAGTTTCATTTTTATACAGTAAAAGTTATGTTTTTTAATAGTTAATGTTTTTTTGAGTATTGTTTAAGAAACCATTCCAGTTCTTCCCTACTCCAATGTCTGATTAATTACTAAAATATTTTACTAAAACTTTTTAAGTGTGCTTTTGAATTTAAACCTTTAATATGTCTGGATTTTGGGGGGGGCATTTCTGGTGTTTTCATTTTATTTCCATACCAATAATCACTTTTTCAGCTCATTTTATTTTATAGTCCCTTCTTTCCAACTGATTTGCCATGGCACGTCTATGGTTTGGTAAAATTTCAAAGACACATGGGTCCCTTTCTGGGGTCTTTGTTCTATTCCATGGTGAATTTGTCCTTCCCGTGCCAATTTCACATTGCTGTAATTAATATAGCTTTATAATTGGTCCTGAAAATTTGTAGGCCAGGTTGATGTTGCTTATTCTACTTCAGAAAGTTTTTGGCCGATCCTGGTCCTTTACTGTTCCTTACACATTTTTGAGTCAGTCTACCAAATATAATGAAAAATTCCAGTTCAATTATGTATATGTATTACATTAATCTTGTAGATCAAATTGGAAAAACTGACATGTTTATAATATTGTTTTTCTGTTTAGCAACATGAAACATCCTATTGCTAATAACTTGCAAGGTCTTGCAGTAAATGTTACAATCTTTTGCATACAGGGCACACATATCTTTTGTTAGGTTTATATCTCTGTACTTTATAATTTTCTGTTGCTATTGCAATCAATGCAAATGGTGACTTTTTAAAATTACATTTTCTAATCGCTCATTGCAGGTATAGGTAGATGCAACTGGCTTGTGCATATTGAATAGCCAGGATTTTACTTCCCAAGATCTTAAATTCATCATATAATGGATACAATATCCTCTAGTATCTCTCTGAGATTAGGAAGTATACTTATCCCAAAGTTCTGTTTTGTCTTCTTATTAATTCTGTTCCCTTGAATGTCTTTGGATGTCTTCTTTTTTTGAACTTGATACCTCTCTTTCACGAACTGGCTTTTATAAAATTTTTTCTAATTTTGACTGTGTGCAAATCCTTATATATTAAGATTCCATAGTAGCCAGTCTGTGAATTCTGGGTCATTTTTATGGTTTTCCAAAACTCTGCAGAAGTAAGAATTGTTTTTCTTTCATATTTTATAAAAGCCTATACTCACTTTTTGTAATATAGGTAAAAAAGAGCTTCAGGGGAATAAATGCTCCTCATTTGTTTTAGGTGTTGCCAGACACACAGAGCTCTACCCCACCTCATCAAACTAAGTATTTGTAGCCCTTATTCCAATCTAGGTAAATAAATCCCTGCTACTAGTTGCCTTGCCCTGGGCAAGGTGGGAAAATAGGGAACCAACAACCTGCCTGTCTTCTCCTGATCACATTCTGATTTTCTTGCTTATCCCTTCACCCAATCCTGCTCCAGCTATCAGCCTCCTCCAGGTCTGTAGCATCCCTGGAGAGGATGATATGAAAAATGTCTGGAGAGGCATCTATCTTCTGCATAACTCTCACCTACATGAGTTTGGAGTTGTGTTTTTTCATTCTTGATCTATCCCATTTTTCTTTCATTTTTTTGGCAGTCCCTCGTCATTTTTGGTTCAGTTAAGTTGTGTCTTCCCATTACTCAGAAAAGTTCAAGATTTTTAAAGCTCTTTTTTTGCTTTTTTATATGATTTGGTAGTGGGAAACAGAGGCTGCAATATGTACGTAGTCCTCCATCTGGAGTCAGAATTTTTCTGTTATATTTCTATTAAAAATTTTGTGCACAGGTGTGTCTGGTGAGATGTTGTTAAGTGTGTGTCTCTTCCTTCCCATTCTCCCTCCTTCCCTTATTTTATTGCCTTATATAACATAATGACTGAAAGAGTTTACAGCGAGCTTGCCTTAGGATGGACCAGCAAAGCCCCTGTGGACTTCACTGGGATTTATCAGAACAGGATTAGTTGTTGTGTTGTGTAAATGCATTATTCTGAGTTTCCCTGCTGATATTAAAAATAAAAACAGCAGCTTTTCTCCTTTACTACCATGTTTACAGCTTTTTTCCATTTCGGAATCTAGGCTGAGTTTTACCCAGAAGCTCTCATAGGGCTTTCTCACTGCATTGCTACCTTTCTTCTGTGAAATTCAGGAAGTAGGTGAGAGAAGTCAAGCCAAAATTAAATGATTTTTTTTCTTTTTCTTCTTTTCTTTTTTTTTAACATATGCAGTCACTTTTAGAATGAGGTTTTCTCTTTTCCCATGTGACAGTCCTTCCTGCAAATAGTTGACATTCCTAGTAAAATATTAGCTTGTTGAAAAAACATGTAACAGATGTGTTTATACCAAAGAGCCTGTTGTATTGCTTACCAAGTTCTCATTCTATGAGGAGGAGTTTATGATACGCTGGTGACAGGGAACTCACAGACAGGTTTCCTAGTGAGTAAAAAATATTAAGATGAAACCAAAGCATGTTGAGTCATTGGGGCTTTTGAGGTTTCTTTTTAACAATTTGTATATTCTTGGGGCCCTTTAAACTATGAAATTGTTCTTATACTCCCAGTTCTGCATGGATCTGGGTTAAGTAGAGGGTACTGGGAATGGGAAAATTCCTGGCCATAAAGGATTTTGGGGAAGAAGGTTAACTCTAAGATGCAGATGTGTTCCATTGGAATTAAGAATGATACACTTGAGGGATAATTCTAAGGCTGGTCCTGTACAGAGATGGTGTTAAAGAAGTGCAGAACTAGAGATGGGCAATTTCATGGAGACTGGTCTGCAATCTCTGTACCAGGTCAAACACCTAGGATCTGTCAAGGTATCCCTTCATTGTAGGGAATAAGGACTTCCAAGATGGGGCAGGGAGTCATTATAGCCTACCAGGAATATGCTGATGTTGGAATTTTCTGTATTTTTTAGTCATTGTATTGAGTTGTGTTTGCAGCACTATATTGGTTATGACATCCAAGCAGTTTATATAGTTTTTGTCACTGTTATGACCCATGTGTGCGATCTTTGTATCTCCATTTTTGCCAAGCACATTGTGATTTTCTTGCTCAAATGCAGGTCTCATTTCTAATGGAAACATTTTTGTTCTTTACCTTTCCTCTACAAGGGGCAAGATTTGTTGTTTTAGTAAGAAATGAGATGAAGGAGGAGAAAAAACACCACCCCTCTTCCCTTAGTCCAATAGATAGATATCATTCAAAATAGGAGTCTTAATTCCACAGAAAAAGAAATTAACGAGACATATTATCTTAATCACATTACTAGCAATGTTTGGCTTTAAGAGTTTTAGAGATTTTCCGTATTAGCCTGAAAATTGGCATTTCTCATATGTTTGCTGAAGTGTGTGTGTGGCTTTAGATTCTGTCCCTCAGGCTTCACGTTGCCAGACCTGACAGGATGGAAGAAGCCAGGTGAATTTGTGAGCAGCTGACCAGGGTCACAGTGGCCTGACCTCGAACCAGCTTAAGGCTTTAAGCCTTCTGTCAGAACTTGCATTTCTAATTTCTTCCCTTCAGGGTGAGAAAGGGGAAGTGGGGAAGGGTTAAGTGTAGTCACTCTAGGCTCACCTGGCATCATTCCAGAGTTTTTATTAGCTCCCAGCAGGTGATACCATAGTCAATGCTCCAGCCCAAAAACAAACTCCAGGAATATAAACTCCATTATGAACAATTCTAGCCACTCTGAGCCTGCTTTTGTGATTGATTGATTGATTGATTGCTCAACAATTCTGCTAAAGGGGCTAAGTTTGACTGCCCTTAGCCAGGCAAGCACTGTAAGGTGTGTTTCATTTAGCATTATTATGCAAAACTCCACTGTTGGGATGATTTTTTTAGGATAGGAAATGAAATTGCCTCTCAGTGACCCTGACCCAAGCCTGCTTCCTAGTTTGAATTTTTTTTTTTTGACGAATGGATGGTACAGTACGTCTGCATGGTTGTCTGTTGCTAGACTTTATATAATGTGTAGTTTCAGTCAGCTTGAAAACTAATCTCACTACACATAGCAGTACATTGTAAGCATGTTATATGCAATGTTAGTATTTCTGCTTTGAATCCTTGACATTGCAATGAAATTCTTACTTTATTAATGTATTTGATATGCCAGTTATTGTGTGCGATTTAAGCTTTTTTCTCTCTTTTTTGGTTGTGTGCATCCTTTTATAACAAGCCTCTGGAAATATATCATATCTGAGAATTACTGAGCTATGTTTGTAATGCAGATGTACTTAAAGAGTATATAAAATAATCATTTTTTTAAAAAATATATATTTAAAATTAATATTAACTCTGTGGGAAAACGGTCCATTGTGTAAAACATAGTTTATCTTTGGATTCAGTGTTTGTTTGGGTTTTACAAAGTAGCTTGTATTTTCTACATAATATAGTAAAAAGTAAAGTAATTGTAATGCATCAATAAAATGGGTGAATTTTGTGATTCAAAAAAATTTTGTACGGAGAAAATTATTCTTCCATTCTAAAAGTCATTTATAGTTTTCATTTAATGTTGCAGAGATTGAAAAAATCCGATAATGTAGTGTGATAGCTAAAAGTCAATATTGTGATAGTGTTGTTCAGATCCTCTAAATCTTCCCTGATTTTTCTTTCTAGTTATTGTGGCAACTACTGAGAGAAGAGTTTTTAAATCTCTAGCTGTGTTGGTGGACTTTCAATTTCTCCCTTTAATTCTGTCAACTTTTGCTTCATGTATAAGTACATTTGTATGTGTGGGCACATATACATCTATTACTGCTATATTTTCTGACAGATTGACTATTTTATCATTATGAGATGTTCATCTTTATTTCTAGTCTTTGTGTTGAAGTCTGGTTTAATATTAATATCAGCTTCTTTGTCCTTACATGGTGTATCATTTTCTATCCATTTATTTTAATCCTTCTGAATCTCTATACTTAAACTGCATTCCCTGTAGACAGAAAATAGTTGGGTCTTCCTTTTTTACATCTGCTTTTTAATAAAGCATTTAGCTCACTTTTAGTAAATGTAATTCTTAATATGAGTAGACTTACCATTCTCTTGTTTTCTGTTTGTCCCTCTATTTTTTTGCTCCTCTCTTCCCCCTTTCCTGCCTTCTTGTGAATTAGTTGAATATTTTTGAGAATTTCTTTTTAGTTTCTCTATTAATTTTAGCTATAGTTTCTTTTTCTAAAGTAGTTTTTCTAGGGATTTAAGTACACAATCCTTAACTTTTAGAGTTAATATTGTACCACTTCAAGTAATCTACCAGAATCTTTCACTCATATAGTTCCATTTATTTCCCACCCCTTTCTTAGGCAATAGTTGTCATATTGTTATAAAATGATAATTTATACCTCAATTAATTAAATGCATTTTAAAGAAATTAAGAATAAAAACATAAGTTTTTAAACATTTATCCATATATTTACTATTTTCAGTGCTTTTTATTCCTCCCTGAAGATCTATGGTTCCATCTACAGTAATTTCCCTTCAGTCTGGAGAACTTTCATTAGCCTTTCTTGCATTGCAAATCCATTGCTGCTTCCTTCTTCCAAGTATTAATTCCCTCAAGTTTCTGTCTGCTTTTGGTCACTCTTCAGTGCTTTTAGTGAGATGTTTCTTAAGTTATTGTCCAGAATTTAACATTCGTACCTGCAGGAGAATTAGTCCAATACAAGCTACTCTGCCTTTAATGGAAATTCTGAGATGAAACTGTGATTAATATTACTATTTAATGATTTGACGTATTAAAATATTTTAAAGAAAATATTTTTATTTGTCAAATAATAGCGATAATAATAACAAACACTGAGTATGTGTCAGGAACCATCCTAAATGTTTTTCATATGTTAGCTCATTAATCCTCACAAAAACTACATGAGGTCTTTAGATGATGAAACTTTTCATGAAAAGTTAAGGTGCCTGATCAAGGTCAATCCTAGGCAGATATTTTTTTAAATGAGTGACCCAGTGTTGCAAACATGCATTATGACTACAATTCTCATGTACTGCTGACTTGGGTGTAAACTGACACTACATTTCTAGAAAACAGTATCATATCACATGTCAAGACCTTTAACCGTTCACCAATAATTCTATTTTGAGATTCTCAATAAATAAACTGAATTGCAAAAAAAGATTTACAGCAAAAGATGTTCTTTACAGAACTATCTGTTATTGTCCAAGAAGATGGGAACAGCCTATACCCTCAGGCTGGACTACTATATGAGCCTTTAAAATAAAGAGAAGAGTTTTTAATGACACTGTTTACAAAATCAAAATTCAGTAATCAATATGCAGCTTATTCACAATCATGTAATATGGTATACAAAGAATGAGAGTAATTAACCAAAATGTTAACAGTAGTTATCACTGGTTCGTGTGATTATGGGTGATTTCTTTCCTATACATATTCTTCATTTTCTATTTTTAATAATAAGTCAGTTATTATTAGAAAGTTATTATTAATCATAAATCAGTTATTATTAGAAAACAATAAATCAATCATTAATAATAAACCATATATATTAATAACAAATAGTAATAGTTAATAATAAATCAGTTATTATTAGAAAATAATAAATATTTTTATGAGCATATGCTTCTGTGCCTCCTAACTAACAAAAGCAATCTGAAAAATACTAGTAAATCTCATAGAATTTTAAAGCAAAGTGTGAAGATTAAAAATGAAAAATAGATAATCCCTAGTTCACATAAAAGTCTCATGCATTTAAACACTGTTTTAAGGATTTCTTTAAATGACTGAATTTTAGGTTTAAGATAAGAAATAATAGAACAATAAACAGGTGTTCTATGCTATGCAGTAAAAACACATTTTCTCATTTGATCTTCACAACTGCCCTGTAGATTTTGTGACCACCATTTTAAGGAAAAAGATTATAAGGCTCTTTGAGATTAAATGACTTGATTTAACAAGTTAACAAATGAGAAGTGAACTTTCGACACCACATTTTCTCAGGAAAATCATTTGCCTATGAAACATATATGATTATAAAATCTCAATAGCATATTTTTTATTGTTGGACTGCCCATTATTCTTTAAAAATGAGGAAGATGGCTAACCCTCTAAAACTTATATAAACAAGAATGTTTACTATGCTCTCTATTCTATTCCTTATCACGTCAGTTTTGGACTGCACTCAAATTGTCCATCTCCTTGCATCAGTGGGATTTCATCATGAAGTCCTCATGTCCTAAAGTACCACTGAGTCCAGTGGTGTCACCAGCAGAGACTGACCTGAGAATAAAGGAGATTATGAAGAAACTAGACCAGCTGATTCCACCCAGACCTTTCACCCACATCACCACCACCACCAGTGCAGCCCACAGCAGAACCACTATCCTCAACCCCCGAGACACCTACTGCAGGGGTGATCAGCTAGACATCCTGCTGGAGGTGAGGGACCACTTGGGACGCAAGAAGGAATATGGCGGGGACTTCCTGAGAGCCAGGATGTCTTCCCCAGCCCTGAACGCAGGTGCTTCAGGAAAGGTGACAGACTTCAACAATGGCACCTACCTTGTCAGCTTCACTGTGTTCTGGGCGGGCCAGGTCTCTCTGTCTCTCCTGCTCATCCACCCCAGTGAAGGGGCATCAGCTCTCTGGAGGGCAAGGAACCAAGGCTACGATAAAGTGATCTTCACAGGCCGGTTTGCCAATGGCTCCACTCATGTCAGTACTGATTGCGCAGTAGTTTTAAACTCAAGTTCTGAACTGTGCCAGTACCTAGACGCTCAAGACCAAGAAGCTTTCTACTGTGTGAGGCCTCAACACATGCCGTGTGCTGCACTGACACACATGCAATCTAAGAACAAAGAAGTTTCTTATCTTAACAAACAAGAGAGGATGCTCTTTGAAAGGTAAGTATTTCTGGAGAAGAACTGGGCAAATGAGCTAATGATTTGACTTAAATATTGTAGAAAAATGAACATTCTGTGAGTTTATTGACTTAGGGACTCTCTGTGAAGAGCCATTGGGAAAGAATCTATGAAATCATTTTGGGTATTTAATCCTTATCATTGAAACAAAAAGTATATACAGAGATAAACATTTTAAAAGGATAAGAAATTTATGAGAATGTGTATGCTCTAACATAAACTTTCTACATCTCAATAAGTCATCTTGGACACCTGGGTGTCTATATTCCATGTACTAATACGCAAAGAAAAGGAATTTTATTAAGTAGTCTAAAATTTTGGACATCTTGGTAAAATGTTTTACCAAGAAATAACTAAAGCACTGGATAATATGACTTAATGTGTTTTCTGGTCGTTTGGGCCACCTGCATATTAATTTCTACATTTGTTTCTTTAAGGTCAAATATGGGTAGAGAAATTATGGAAAATTTCAACACCATTAATGTCTCCAATTGCAACAGTAAGTTCTCTTTCTGTTTGATGGATAGTGCTTGGTACTAGACCTTGTTAAGTGGCTTCGCCCCTCTGCTAGATTTGTTCACTATCATCAGTCCTGCAATCTAGCTTGTCTAAGGTGGGCCAACATATCAGTTGGTAAGTAAGTGAATGATTAGAATGACAACGATGTCAACTGACTATAATTCTCATCATCAGTCTACTTATCAGGCAAAAGAATATCAGCCCATCACCACAATAATATTCAAATATCGAAACTCTTCCCCAGTTCTGCTCCTAGTTTCCTTCTTCCACACACCATCATCACTTCTCACACGACAGTCTTCACCATCACCATTTTCCGCATCACTACTAGATCAAGAATCATGACCTAAAGGTTTTCAACCTACCAGTATGAGTCGATTCATTAAAATTTTCTCCTTGTAGTATTATGAATTGAATCATTAAAATTTTCTCCTAGTAGTTTTTGCCACCTTTCAAACAGTTTTAACATACAAAGTGGCCCTTTCACACTTTACTAATTTCTCTCTGATATTGTTGACTACAAACAGCTTAGGAATTCCCTATCTAACATGATTTAAGGCAAGATCTTTTATGACCCTCTAATTTCAGATTTACAGCTTGCTAATCACTAATACATGTATTTACATGAAAGTGAAAATATTAACCTAGAATTAGAATTTGCTCTTTTTTTCATAAAGGATATATAGATGCACTCATACCAATTGTAAAGATATAAAACTACCTCCCTTTGTTTGGTAAATAATCACTGTCCAATCTCTCCAAGGGTCCCTTATCTTCCTATCATCTCCGGCCCTCAGAGTCCCAGACTCTTCTTAAACCACTGTGTAACAGGTTGATATCTGGCACATGTGGGGCCTCTGAGACCCTGCTCCAGCCTACAACCATCCCCATTAAGATTAACCAGTTCCCAAGCCAACTAAGTTGTTAATATTTTTAAATATCACCCTGCATATAACTCAAAGGATTTGCAGTTCCATGGTGATATATAAGTTTGTGACAGAGTATGACAAACTTGGGAGTAAAGTTGGCTAAAATGATAAGGTAACTGAGCTTTCATTACTAAGCAAGAACTGATGGCTTTGACTTTTATAGGAAGGCAGCTAAATATTTAAATTTTTACACAGAGATTTTTTTCTCTGGGAGAAAACATCTGCTCTCACAATGAACATTAAGGAGGATCATTTAGAAAATCCACTTTAGAGAAGAATTTTACAGAATAATAGCTATTCCGTTAAGAGATGCTTCAATAAGACTTTTCCACTTTTGCTATCACCTTCAACTTCCCATTAAGAGGGTACTTAAAATATATAGTAGGCTCTTAATAAATATTTTTAGATAACTTGATGCTTTAGGAGATCCTATCTTGCTTATTCTTTAGCAGCAGAAACAGTTCCAGTGAAAAAGAAATGCAAGCTGGGAATGACATCTGCAGTCCCCAGTGGGCATGTCTGGAAAGACACATGGAATCCTGTCTCCTGTAATTTGACTCCAATTGAAATGAATAAGTGCCTGAGTGGAAAGGTCATATATCTAATGGGAGATTCCACAATCCGCCAGTGGATGGAATACTTCAAAAAGAATATCAACAGTATGCCTCAATTTAAGTTATTATTGTCACCTTATTTGGAAACTTTTGCATTTCAAGGGGAGAAAGAAATATGGAAAGGACCTTTTCTTTTTCATTTTCTTCAATCAGAACATACTAAAACTTCTCACCACACATTGTTATCTTTCTTTTATGTGGCTGGAAGGAAGCCACTGTAGGCAAAGGTTTATCAAATCCCTATCCCCAAAGCGTTCATACTTCAGTATTTACCAAGCATGCTTAGAAAACTATTGATGGAGCTAAAGATAATATAATTTAAGAGTTACCAACAGACTTCAGCCATTATTTTACATTTGGTAAGAAAACAATTGCTTCACATTTTCTTAGAAGTTAAATTGCATAGACAAAGTGTGTTTTAGAAAAGAAAACTAAAATTGGAAGCAGAATGAAGAAAATAGCACTGCAATTTTCTTCCTCCCTTGCCTGTCCCCTCCATGTCAACCTTCACTGGGTTAGGACTTCAAATGGAGCTGTTTAGTTCTAACAGGTTACATGTTAAATAGCATTAATAATCCTTTTCTGAACTAGAAAAGAGTTTTCTAAACTTCTAAACAAATGTTCTAGCTACAGAGAAATTGCCCTTGATATTGTGATCCAGTTAGTTACAATGGAAAATTGAAGTAATTCATTTTATACTATCCTATTTTGCATATTTTCAGAAGTGCTAACATCAAGTAGACTGTTTTCAAAAGAGTTGGGAAGACTTCAAGTTTAAGTGCTGATTCTGTCTCTTACTAGATATGTAATATTGGGCAGGTCAATTCCTCTCTTCATTTCTGTTCTACAACATGGCAATAATATAATAGTATAGAATATATGTGTGTGTGTGTTTGAAGTGTTTTGGGGTGAATTAATATATCAATCCAAATAAGTGCTTTGTAATCTGTAAAGCATTTCACAAATGAGTAGTAATATTATTATTTAAAGGGATGTCCTCAGCACCATTCCAGGCAAATGAGAAGGTAATGCAGAAGTATAGAATGTAATCCCACTCTTATGGGAATTTACAGAGTAGCTGGGGAAAGAAGAAAATTAACAGTTCAACTAATTTTTAAATTTTTAATTAAATTAATTAAAGAGCATCAATCAGTACCATTGTCTATCTTCAAATGAGCTTAGTCTACAGTTAATAAAATATACAAAAATAATACCTGCAAAATTCACCCCATCATCCTAACAGAGAAGTTACCTCAATGTCTTATGATCCCTACTCCACCTGACTCTATGGTTCTACAAGAGAACATACATGATCTCTTGCATTTGTATATTACTTTTGATTGTTCAAAAAACCTTCAAAACTATTCCCTCATTTAAACAATCATCAGACATGATTTAATTTATTCAAGCTATAAGTACCAAATCTTCTCTTCTATCTTATGACTAGTCAATTTTTGTAACTTTATTCTCCTTTCATTTTGGGATTGCATCTATGTCATCAGCACTGAAGTCAGTGGATCTGCATGAATTTGGAAAATTGCAACGCCAACTAGTTGTGGATTTGGATAGGAATATCATCATCCAGTGGCAAAAACATGGCTATCCCTTGATTGGATCATTGACCTATTCAGTCAAAGAGATTGAGTACATCGCCCGAGCCATTGACATAACTGGAGGAGATAAAAATACAGTCATTGTTATTTCTCTGGGCCAACATTTCAGACCCTTTCCCATTGATGTTTTTATCCGAAGGGCCATCAATGTCCACAAAGCTGTTCAGCGTCTTTTTCTGAGGAGTCCAGACACTGTGGTTATCATCAAGGCAGAAAACACCAGGGAGATGTACACTGATGTGGAAAGATTTAGTGACTTTCATGGGTATATTCAAAATCTTGTCATGAAGGACATTTTCCATGATCTCAACGTGGGCATCATTGATGCCTGGGATATAACAATTGCATACGGCACAAATAATGTCCACCCACCTGTGTCTGTAGTCAGAAATCAGATTAATATATTGTTAAACTATATTTGCTAGATAATTCACATTTCTTCAACTCATTCACTTAATTAAGAACATTTATTGTGACTGTAAGCATGTTAGATGTTGATTTTGGCTCTGAACTCCAAATTGGCATAAGGGCATAATCTGTACTCTGGTTGATCCATGAGCCATGAATTCACCCAAATCAGTTATTTCTCATCTGGGCTTCACTTGAAAATGAAAATGAAAATATTAATGAATAGGACCTTTCCTTCTTGACCAGAGCCATGGATGCCTCACAAATGGGAATGCAAGTTACAAACAGTAATAAATTTAAATTTAAAATCTTCACTCTATACAAATAAAATCAGAAATTAGAGGGGCGCATTACTACTAAACCTCACAGAAATAAAAAGATCATAAGAAGATACTATGAACAATTGTGTACCAACAAACTAGGCAACTTTGATGAAATGAACAATTTCCTAGAAACACATGTAAAACCTACACTGAATTGAGAAAAAATAGAAGTCCTCAACAAACCAATCATAAGTAAACAAATTGACACAATTATCAAAAATCTCCCAACAAAGAATAGTCCAGGACTAGATGGCTTTACAGGTGAATTCCACCAATCATTGCAAGAAGAATTAATATCAACCCTACTCAAACTCTTCCAAAGACTTGAAGACAAGTGAACACTATCTTATTCATTTTATGAAACCAACATCACCCTGATACCAAAGCCAGAAAAAGAAGAGAAAACTGCAGACCAATTTCTCCGAGAATATAAATGCAGACATCCTCAACAAAATACTAGCAAAACAGGGCGGGCCACAGTGGCTCAGCAGGCAAATGTTCTTGCCTGCCACGCGGGAGACCCAGGTTTGATTCTCAGTACCTGCCCATGCAAAAAAAAAAAAAAAAAGCAAAACAAATCCAACAGCACATTAAAAGAATTATACACCACAAATAAGTGGGTTTTATTCCAGGTATGCAAAGGTAGTTCAACACAAGAAAGTCAATGTAATAAACCACATTAACAAACTGAAGAGGAAAAAACACATGATCATCTTGATTGATATGGAAAAGGCATTGAGCAAAATCCAGTATCCTTTCTTGATTAAAAACAGAAAAGGAAATGAATAGAAGGAAACCTCCTAAACATGATAAGATGCATATATGAAAAGTCCACAGCCAACACCATACATAATTGTGAATGATTGAAAGCTTTCCCTCTAAGTTCTGGAATAAGGTAAGGATGCCCACTGTCATGACTGTTATTAAACATTGTGCTCGAAGTTAAAACTAGAGCAATTAGGCCAAAAAAAACACCCAAATTCAAAAGGAAAAAGTAAAACTATCACTATTTGTAGATGACATTTTCCTATATTTAGAAAGTACCGAAAGGTCTACAACAAAGCTACTAGAGCAAATAAATGAGTTCTGCGAAGATCAACATGCAAAAATCAGTAGTGTTTTTGTACAATAATACTGAACAGGAAATCGAGGAAAAACATCCATTTACAATAACAACTAAGAAAATCAAATATCTAGGGAAAAATGTAATCAATCATGTAAAGGACCTATACAAAGAAATCTTTAAAACATCAGTAAAATAATTAAAAGAAGACCAAAATAATTTGAAGGACGTTATGTGTTCATGAATTGGGAGACTAAATACTGCCAAAATATCAATTATACCCCAACTGATTTACACATTCCATGGAATCCCAACAGAAATTCCAACAGCCTACTTTGCAGAAGTGGAAAAGCCATTTATTAAATTTATTTAGAAGGGTAAGAGACCTCAAATAGCCAAAGGCATCTTGATGAAAAAGAATGAAGTTGGAGGTCTCATACTTCCCAACTTTAAATCATACCCTAAAATTAGATGGTCAAAGCAGCATGATGCTGGTATAAAGACAGAAATATTGATCAGTGGAAGTTATTTTTTGAGTTCAGAAATAGACCCTCATATTTATTCCAGCTGACTTTTTGTTTGTTTGTTTGTTTGTTTTTGTTGGCATGGGCAGGCTCCAGGAATCCAACCCAGGTCTCCGGCATGGCTGGTAAGAATTCTGCTACTGACCCACCATTGCCCGTCTCCAATTGACTTTTGACAAGCTGACAAATCAACTCAGCTGATACAGAACAGTCTCTTCAACAAATGGTGCTAGGAGAACTGGATATCCATATCCAAAAAAATGAAAGAGGGAAACAGGACCCCATATTATGCCTCAGAAAAATTAACTCCAAATGGATCAAAGACCTGAATATAAGAACCAGGTATTGTGATTTGAAACTGTTTTGTAAACCAGAAAAGCCATGTTCTTTTAATCCTGATGCAATATTGTAAGTTGGGACCTCTTGATTAGGTTGTTTCCTTGGAGATGGGACACACCCAATTTTGATTAGATGGAGATGTGACTCTGCCCATTCAAAGTGGGTCTTAACTCATTTACTGGAGTCTTTAAGAGTGGTCATGGGGAGAGAAACAGTTCAGAGCCAATGTACACATGGACCTTTGGAGATGCTAAAAGCCCCAGGAGATGCCAGAAGCTGAGAGAGCCATATGAAACCTGGACACAGACACCTGGAGAGAAGAAATCTCTGGCCCCAAAAGATGCTAATCTAAGAAATGAAACCAAGAGTTTTGCCCCAGAAAAACTAAGTGAGGCTCCATAGATGCTTAGAGAGGAAACCACTGGAATTAGAAGCTGGAAGAAATGGAACCGGGAATAAGGACAAGCAGATGCCAGCCACATGCCTTCCCATAAGACAGACATTGGCCTTTCTTTGGAGTGAAGATATCTTTCTGTGGGTGCCGTAGTGTGGGCATTTTTAAGGTCTTACAACTGTAGACTTGTAACTTAATAAATCCCTTTATAAAAGCCAACCCGTTTCTGGCATATTGAATTCTGGCAGCTTTAACAAACTAAAACACCAGGGTGAGAAAACTCCTAGAAGAAAATGTAGGGGGTCTTCAGAATCTTGTGTTAGGCAACAGTTTCTTAGACTTTACACCCAAAGCACACACAACAAAAGAAAAAACAGATAAATAGGACATTCTAAAAATTAAAAACTTTTGTACATCAAAGGATTTTATCAAGCAAGTGAAAAGACAGCCTACTCAATGGGAGAAAATATCTGGAAACCACATATTCAATAATTCTTACTATCCAGAATATATAAAGAAATCCTAAAACTCAACAATAAACAAGACAAACAACCAAATTTTTAAAAAAGGTCAAGGACTTGAATAAATAGAAACCTTTTCAAAGAGAAAATACTGAAGGATAAAAAACATATGAAAAGATACCCATCACTAGCAAATAGGAAGTATAAATGAAAACCACAATGAGTTATCATTCCATACCTACTAGAATGGTCACTATTAGAAAAAAAGAAAATAAATAGATTTGGGGAGAGTCTGGAGAAATAGGAACATTTATTCCTTGCTAGCAGGAATGTAGAGTGGTGCAGCTGCTGTGCATCATTTCTTCCTCAGGAAGCTAAGTATAGAATTTCCATATGATCTGGCAATCCTGCTACTAGGTGTATAACCGTAAGATCTGAAAGTAGGGTCACAAACAGACATTTGCACATGGATGTTCACATTTTTCACAATGGCCAAAAGAAGGAAACAATCCAAGTGTCCATCAATAGATGAAAAGATAAACAAAAGACATATATACATACAATGGAAGATTATTTAACTGTTAAGAATGAAGTCCTGATGCATGCAACAACATGGATGAACCTCCAGGACATGATGTTGAATGAAATAAGCCACACACAAAAGAACAAATAATATTTGGGCTGACTAGAATGAACTAATTATACTGAGCAAATTCTTGGAATTAAAATCTAGAGTAGAGGTTACCAGAAGACAGAATGAGGTTAGAGGATAAAACATGGGACTGCATAACATAGTGAACGCTGTTATAGACGATGACTGGTGAATTGGACAAATAAAGGAATGTTCTTAGATGAACTAGAACAAATACTTATCATTATTACAAGATATTAATAATAGGGTGGCATATAGGAAAAACATACATTGCAAACTATCGAATATAGTTAACAGTATTATTGTATAGTCTTTCATCAGTTGTAGGAGAGGAACTATACCAGTGCTAAGTCCCGATAATAGGAGGGTATGAGGGATGTGAAATTTTTCTTTTTGGATCAATGAGAATGTTCTCAAATTGATTGTGGTGGTGAATGAACAGTTCTGTGGTTATACTGAGAGCCACTGATGATACACCTTGGATAGATTCCATGATGTGTGAATAAAACTTTAAAAAAAAAATTCTTCACTCTTATGCATGAAGATTCACAGCAATAAAATTATAAACTAAATACTTGGAGAAAGCAGTCCCATTTCCAAATTTTTACCACTATAAATAAACTCAAGATAATTTCCAAGAGGGAAGAGGAGAAGCCTTGTGAGGTGATATTCCTGAGTCCATGGTCTGGAGAGGTAAGGGGATATGGGAAAGCAGATTTCCAAGCAAGGCCCCTGGATTCTGAAAACCACTGACTCTCCTCTCCCTATATGAACTCCCCTGCTAAGAGCTAATCTGATCCTATAGCACTTACCCTTCAAGAATATAAGATAGCACCAGTGAAAAAACATTGCACTAGAAGTCCAGGGAAGCTAGGCTTTAGTCGCAGCTGTCAGCAATTTTAAGACTTTGGATCTTGGTTCCTCACTTTCCCAAATGAAGGTGTTAGTCTAATATTGCTGATTTTCTGATCTTGCTCCACACAGCTCTGGATGCCTTAAGTGGACACTTATGGACTAGAGGGACAGGAATCAAGATGGGTGCCTTGTTAATCAAAGCCACGATGAGATACCATTTCACACATATTAAAATGGTTGCTGTTTTAAATAAGGAAAATAACAAGTGTTGGGGAGGATGCGGAGAAATAGGGGTACTCATTCGTTGTTAGTGGCAGTGTGAAATGGTGCGGACACTGGAAGACAGTTTGTGGTTCCTCAGAAAGCTAAGTATAGATCTACCATATGACACAGCAATCCCTCTACTAGGTATATAACCAAAAGAATTGAAAGCAGGGATACCAGCACATATTTGCACATCGATGTTCATAGCAGCATTATACACAATTGCAAAAAGATGGAAGTAATCCAAGTATCCATCAACAGATGAGTGTATATAAATAAAATGTGACATATACATACAGTGGAATATTATTCATCCATAAAAAGGAATCAAGTCCTGATAATGTGACAATGTGGATGAATCTTGAAGACATCATGCTGAGTGAAAAAAGCCAGACACAAATGGACAAATATGGTATGGTCTCACTTGTTTTGAAACTATTAGAATAAGCAAAGTCATAGAGTCAGAATGTCGATAATGGGTTGCCTGGTGATGCACTGGGGATAGGGAATGAGAAGTTAAGGCTTAGTATGTCCAGGGTTCCTATTTGGAATGATGGAAATATTTTGGCAATAGATGGTAGTGATGGTAGCACAATGCTGTGAACGCAATTAACAGCCCTAAATTAAATAATTTGAATGTAGTTAAAGAGGGAATTTTTAGGTTATATATATGTTACTAGAATAATTTAAAAAGAAAAGTACAACAACATAATCAGGAAACCCTAATGTAAACTTTGTACTAGTTAATTGTTTCATCATTTGTAATAAAGGTGCCACACTAAAGCAAAAGTTAAAAACGGAAAACTGAGCAGGACATTTTTATTTTTGAGAGAATTCTGTATTTTCTGCATGATTTTTCGGGAAACTCACAACTTCTCTGATTAAAAAAAGAATGGGTTCCTGAGAAGATGAATATAATTTGCATATCTCCATCTAGCCTGATCAGGAAAATAGAAGACACAAAATGCCAATGCTAGGAAAGAGGTGCAACATCATACAGATTTAACAGATATTAAAAGGATAACAAAAGAATATTACAAACAGCTTTGTGCCAGTAAATTCAATAGCCTTAAATAAAATGAACAAGTGCTTGAAAGACACAAATTGCCAAAGTTCACACAAAAAGAAATAACCTGAAGAGTCCTATACAGAAAATGAAATTCTATGTGAGAAATTTCTTCCTACACAGAAAACTGTAGGCCCAGATGGTTTCAACCATGAGTTCTACTACACATGGATATGGATATGGGCAATTTATTTTTCCTTTGTCAGCTAACACTAAAGTTTTGTCAGTAGAAGGCGATATGGAGGGACACTGAAAGAAGAAAAGTGTTTTGTTTCCTGGTTCCATTGTTCTTGCCAGGCAGGCTTCTGTGCCTGTATGGCTTTCTCCAATACCAATAAGAAACTGTAGCATTTGCAGTTTTTCCAGTGCCTGGATCCTGCACTGCAAGAAGCCCAGCTGCTTCCCCTGGGCAGTTCTGTAGCACAGTGGCTTTGGTGAGACATCATCCAAGGAATAGCTTTGGCCAGCAGCATCCTAGAGTTTCAGCATGTTCCTCCAGTGTGCAGGAACCTCCAGGGACTTCCTTGCCCATCAATGAGTTACAGCTATGGCCTCTCCAACAAGGTCTGGATATTAGCACTGGTGTGGATGGAAGGGCTCTTTCTTGGGTGCTCTATCCCCAGCTCTAAGGTTAGTGACTGATTCTTAAATCTATTATACTTATATTATAGTACTTCTTACTAGCCAATCCCTCATTACCCTAATCCCCTTACAATTAATAATTCTTTACATTAAACTTTTACTGTTGAAATTACTTTATGGTTTCTCTCTTCTGATTAAATCCAGACTGACCAATCAGCCAGCCAAAGGCACATCAAGGAAAGGAAAAAAAAAACTACAGGCAAACATTCCTCATGAACATAGAGCTCAAATTCTAAAATAAAATTTCAGCAACTCAAATACAACAATATACTTTTTAAAAAAAACCATCATGACTGAGGGGTTTTAACCTAGTAATGCAAAGTTGGTTTAACATTTCAAAACTCAACTCACTAGAGCACTAAAGCTATAAAAGTCAGTATTACCCCATTCAGCAACTGTTTAAAAAGCTGAAAAAATTTTCAGACTTTGTTTAGAGATACGAATGAAGCTGATCTGGCTAGATCTAAGGTAAATCAGAATACTGGGTAAAGGACGATATGGCCCATATTTTCAAACTTCAACCTCTATTAAAGACCAAAGAGAGAGATGTTTATTGGTGCAAAACTCACATTTTGGATAGCACATTATCTGATTTAACTTGTATGATCACTTTACTTGAACACCATAATTACACGGAATCTTGAATAGGATGTGAGATTGTGTACAGGTTAGTGTGATGCCCTGATATATCCCAGAGTAAACTGAGTAGAGAATAAAAAAAGTATTTGCAAAGTCCCCTTGGGGGACTGGGGGGAGAGGAGGAAATATTAAACATCCCTATCTGGGGAATTCCTGACATTCTCATAAGCAGTGGGGACAACCAGTTCAATACACTGAACCCTCAATCATGGGGCTTGTCCCAATGAAGCTTATTCCTGCAAAGGAGAAGGTAAATCTACTTATAATTATGCCTAAGAGTTACCCCCAGAAAACCTCTTTTGTACTCAGATGTGGCCCCTCTCTTTCTAACCAAATTGGCATGTGAATTCACTGCCCTTCCCCATATGTGGGATATGACTCCCAGGGGTGTAAATCTCCCTGGCAATGTGGAACATGGCTACCGGGGATGAGCCGGGACCCAGCATCTTCTGAAGGCGAAAGCCTTCTAGACCAAAAGGGGGAAGAGAGAAATGAGACCAAAAAAATTCTTCGGAAGGAGAAAACCTTCTTGACCAAAAAGGGGAAGAGAGAAATGAGACCAAAAAAATCTCTCAGTGGCTGAGAGATTTCAACAGAGTTAGGAAATTATCCTGGAGTTTATTCTTACACATTATATAGATATCCTTTTTTAGTTTATGGTGTATTGGAGGGGCTAGAGGGGAGTTATCTGAAACTGTTGAACAGTATTCCAGTAGCCTTGATTCTTGAAGAAGACTGTATAATGATAAAGCTTTTAGAATGTCACTGTGATTGTGAAAACCTTATGTCTGATGTTCCTTTTATCCAGGGTATGGACAGATGAGCAAAATAATGATAATAATAATGATAAAAATAAATAAATAATAAGGGGAGATGAAGGGTAAAAATTGGGTAGATTGAAAGACTATGGCTTTCTCTCTCAATGAGAGGGAAGGAGGGCTAAAGGGTATGGTATGCATGAGTTCTTTTTTTTCTTTTTATTTCCTTTTCTGGAGTAATGCAAACAATCTAAAAATGATCATGGTGAAGAATGAACAGCTATGTGATGAAATTGTGAGCCACTGGCTGTATAATATGGTTGGACTGTTTGTGTGTAGACATTTCTCAATAAAAATATTTTTTAAAAAATGGAAACAAATGAGTGAAATGCATGAACTTAAAAGCACTAATTTTATGGGGCATTTTGAAATGGCTCAATCTTAGGTATTTTTCTGTTTAGTTCCTAACTTCCCTCTGGCATTACAAAACTGAACTCAAGATATGTAAAGCATTATTCTATTAATCTTTCTAAACACAATAGTTCTTATTAAAATGGAATTTTTTCCACCTTCAGATTCACATTTGACTAAAAGAAATGTTATATGATATTTTGGCATTTAGCACAAAAATATGTAGTACACTGAATGTCTGCCATTTAAACTGTGTAAGACTTGAAACCCTTTTCTCAAATTGTTAAAATATTATATTTAACTTTCTAATATTTTAATTCATTTCACATAACAGTTTTATTATGCTATTCTACCATGATTTAACTAGAAGCACAAACTCACAGACACAAAAAAGTTACTTCTACTATGCCAGATTATACTCAGGGTAACAGCAAATGGCCAGGTAATTACAAGGTGAGACTTCAACCATTAGATGAACTCTTTGGCTTAATTACTGAGCAAGATACACATACTGGATCATAAATAATTTTTTAAGTAAAAAAAAACTCAACTTACCATATTACCAAACTAAAAAGAAAAACCATATGATCATCTTAATACATGTGGAAAAATCATTTGATAATATTCAACATCCCTCTCTGGTAAGAACTAAAAAAAGAAGGAAACATTCCCATCAAAGAAAACTCTATAGCTAATATCATACTTAATGGTGAAAGACAAAAATTTATTTAAAAAGAACCATAGACCTAAAAGTAAAATCTAAAATTATAAAACTATTAGGAGAAAGCATAAGAGAAAACCTCAGTGACACTGGGTTAGGCAACACTTTCTTAAATATAATACTAAAAGCACAGTCTATGAAAGAACAAATTAATAAATTGGATTTAAATTTAAAATACCTGTCCTTCAAAAGATACTTATTAAAACAATGAAAAGGCTAGGCATGTATTGGGAGATAATATTTGCAAAGCATGTAACTGATAAAGGATTTTCATTCAATATACATATATAAACAACTCTCAAGTATTAACAGTATGAAAAAAAGCAGCTCAATTAAAAAATGGAAAAAAATTTGAAACAAACACTTCACCAAGAAAGATGTACAGATAGAAATAAGCACCTGAAAAGATGGTCAACATTATTACTCATTTGGGAAATGTAAAATGAGAACCACTACATGATGCTACTACATACCTACAAGAATGTCTACAATTAGAAAGAATGACCATACTAAGTGTTGGTGAGAATGTGGAGAAACTAGAACTTTCATACCCTGATGGTAGAAATGTAAAATCCACAACAATTTTAGAAAATAGTTTGGCAGTTTCTTAAAAAGTTAAACATACATCTTCCATATCATCTGGTCATATATATCTATGCAAAGTCTTACATGCAGTTATTTACAGGCAACTTCATCAGTAATAGTCAAAAGCTGAAAACAACCTAAATATGTATGACAGGTGAATGGGTAAACAAAATGTGGTAGAGCCACACAAAGGAATACTACCCAGAAATGACAAGGAATAAACTATTGATACATCCTACAACATGGAAGAATCTCAAAATAATGATGCTGAGTGAAAAGAAGCTAGATGGAAAATAATTATACTGTATGATTCTAATTATATAATGCCTAGAAAATGCCAACTAATCAATACTGACAGCAAGTATATCAGTAATTGCCTTGGGATGGGAGTCAGGGAGAGTTAGAAAGGAGGGGTAACAAAAAAGCACAAGGAAACATTCAGAAATGTTAGATACATTCACTTTCTTGATTGTGGTGATAGTTCCTTGGGTGTACTCATGTGTCAACATTTGTCAAATTGTAAACTTTAAATGTGTGTAGTCAATTTTATATCATAACTCAATAAACCTTTTTAAAAGAACTACTAAAAGACATATTTCAGGAAGAAGGAAATTCATTTCAGAAGGAAGGAGTGGTGAAAAAGAAGCAAAGGCAAACAAAGAAATTGTTAAACTTGTGGGTAAACTCAAAGAGACACAATCGTCCCCCTCTGCTCTCACTTCTCTTGCCTCATTTTTTATTAACCTCTCCACTCACTCCACTCCAATCACATCAACCTCCTTGCTGTTCTTTGAATGTAGCAGGCATGCTTCTGTTTACCCCTTTCCTGGAATTATTTCTTCTAGATATCTCATTGCTAATTTCCTCACCTTTTTTCAGTCAACCTCAGTGAGGTCCACTCTAACCACTTAATTTAAAATTTCAGTCAGTTGTCACTGTCATTGTCCCACCTTCACCTGCACTGCACTCTAAATTCCCCTTCCTCACCTCTCCTTTGTTCATAATGGCAATCATCTTCTAACATCATATAAGATGCAATCTGTTTCATTATTTTATCATTGTATATGACACATCTTCCTCCCACCCTAGAATGTGATAAGGATGATGGCAGGCATCTATGTCTGTTTATTCATGTATATGAGCAATGCCTGTCACTTTGTAAGAAAGCAATGAATTTGCCAAGTGAATAAATACTATTAAACAAGATAATAATACTGACCAAAGAATGGGAATTTAAAACAAAGTCGAAATAAATATTAGATAAAACAATAAGATATAAGACAGAAGAGGTCATGGGAGATAGCTGTACCCCTGTTATGCCAAAGGTCTTAGACATCTGAATGGAATGTAGGAATATCAGAACTCCCATATGAGACCTGCCCTGGCTTTTCAAGCTCTACAGCTTGAAGATTTTTCTACAATGACCTCCTATCATCATGTGCATTTCTACTACCCTCTTTGCTTTCCAGGTCTTTCCTCTCCAGCAGTTCTCAAAATTTGGTCCACAAATGTGTGCTGGTCCACAGACTGCTTGTTACGGTCCTCATTAAGGTAAGTACGGAAATTGAGAGTATTGGAAACTTTCAAGGCACTTTGACATTACTATGACATTCAAGGAGATTTTTACTGCCTCTTCAAAAGTAGTGGCAGGCAGCAGTTGGGAAATTAAAAGCATAAAGAAATAGCTTGTCTTTCACCACAGATTGTTTGAGAAGCATTGCACTGGGGTTATTTGGAATACATGTCACTTGTCTTCCTCAAAACCGAATCCTAGAAATAGGCACAAAAATTTGCGCATTCAGGTCTGGTAAAAAAGATGAAGTTACAATTGTATTTCAGAGCTGAAGCTCCCATAGTATGATAAAATTGAAGGTATTAATGGTAAGTGCCTGTGGCATGGGAGAAGAGCCTCCTCGGCACGAAAAAAAACTGCACCCCTCTTTCCTTAGACAGAGAACAAATAATCCTTCCACATTTTATTATGGATCCTTTTCAAACTGACAGAAATATCCCAAGCACTCACCAGCTTGGAGTCCGCTAATATATGCCCTCTTGTTTGTCCTTAGACCTCAGATTTTCAGAGTAAAGTCTGTGCACTGAGTAGAGTCACTGGGGATATTTTCACAGTCTGACATCAAAGACCCTTTGTTGTCTTAGAACTCAGAGATTTCCATTCACAAAGGTCTGTTTACACATGGGACGAGAAATAGGAAGAAACAGAAATTTCGTGGGAAACACCTATTTAGAAGAGCCTGTGGAATTATATTATCAAATTGCATTATTCTTTATTGCCTCTCTAAATCTGCACCCCAAAATGAAAATAAACCAAAAAAAAAAACAAGAATTATAGAGACTAATGGGGGGGAAAAATAAAACATGTTCACAGACAAAAGAACACAGCCACAGGATTCAGTTAAGAACTCATGGATACCTTTTCAACTACTCAGGAGGAAAAGACATTAAAACATGTGAGTAAGCAAAACTATGGAGCCACTTTCATTCTCTATGTCTAATCTTACCTATGGTCAGTCAAGGAATGAAAATAGCTAAGCAAAAGAAATAAGAGCGGGCCACAGTGGCTCAGCAGATAGAATTCTCACCCGCCAAGCCAGAGACCCGGGTTCAATTCCTGGTGCCTGCCCATGCAAAAAAAAAAAAAAAAAGAAATTAGAATGATGGTGTCTCTGTCAAGTAAGGGAAAAAGAAGAAAAAGAGGAGATGTCAGAAGAGAAGTGTAGGAACGAGAAGTGACAGTGTGAGTAAAACTGATGGCCTCTCCTCCTGACAAGGATGAGCTGGTATTCACTGTGGCATGGCCTGAAAAGAAAATATTTTTCTAAAAGCCAACTATCGAAAATAACCTGGTTATTAATAACCCCATGGGGAACAATCACATGGATGCATCTATAGACACCACATCTATAGCCTAACATCTGGTTGGAGAAAAGAAGTATGCCCAAATACCTGTTTACACCCCATAATACGACTTTGCCTGGTTTCATGTGCTGTGTTGTCTAGGAGGGAAATGTATAAATACACCACGGGAATTCAGAATACGGGAGACACCAGTGTAATCTAGAGATATTCTGGAAAGGTTTTGGTGGAGATGGGTCCTAGGTTGAGGACAGACTGAGAATAGACTTTGGATGTGTGCAAGAGGCAAGCCATGGCAGGTGGATGCAGGCGATGTCACAAAAACAAAGGCACAAAACAGGAAGAATTTCTTATTTGGCTTTGAATATGTGTGTATCCTTGAATTATGTTTCTGTGCATTTTTTTAATTGACACAAATAATGTTGTGATAAAGATCTGTGATATGTTATTACTCTTACTCCTGGTTTTAAGAGCCCTCCATGTTATATATAAACTTATGAGTTGCTTCTAATAGCTGTAGAGGACCCCATAGTACACATCACTACATTTTCCTAACATTTCAGAGATATGTATTCAAGTCTATCTAATTGCTCTATAACTCCACACACAGATACACAAATAAGTGAAATAAAAGTACGTGATTGCTTCTGGAACTGACTGACAAGTTCTCTGTGATAGACCCAAATTGGATTATTGGATGTAAGGAAATAGATGTGACTAATTTCCAAAAATACTGCTTCTATATTGCTTTCAAAAATAATTATACTCATTTGTACTCTCACCAATAGTGTATATATATATAATATACATATATTATATATATATAAATGATTAAAACACTTAGAAAAACTGTAAATATAAGGGAACTTCCTTAATCTAAGAGCTGGCATAAAGAAAGAACTAATATCAATTACATCAAACCACATACATTTATTCAAACATAGTGAATATTGAAATTAATAATGGGAATGACACAAAGGTACACAGTATATAGCCACTTCTAACTGTTTTTGTACTGGATGTATGCTGATTTAAAATCAGTATGAAAATAAATCACTTGCATTTCTATAAGCCAGCCACAAGGAGTTATTTAGAAAATGGATTAAAATACTATATATATTGTATATATGTATGCATATATGTGTACACCCACAAAATTATGTATAATTTCTGCTTCCAAAACTAACAGACTAACTTGTATTCGACCAAATCTTTTGAGAACAACTAGAAAATTAGGTATGCTTTCTTTTAAACTTTTTTTATTAATTAAAAAAAATTAACAAAATATTTAGAAATCATTCCATTCCATTCATATAATCAGTAATTCTTAATATCATCACATAGTTGCATATTCATCATTTCTTAGTACATTTGCATCGATTTAGAAAAAGAAATAAAAAGACGACAGAAAAAGAAATAAAATGATAATAGAGAAAAAAAGCTATACTTACCATACCCCTTACCCCTCGCTTTCATTTACCACTATTTCAAACTGAATTTATTTTAACATTTGTTCCCCCATTATTTATTTTTATTCCATATGTTCTACTCTTCTGTTGATATAGTAGCTAAAGGGAGCATCAGATATAAGGTTTTCACATTCATAGAGTCTCATTGTGGAAGCTTTATCATTGTTCAATCATCATCAAGAAACATGGCTGCTGGAACACAGCACTACATTTTCAGGCAATTCCCTCCAGCCTCTCCACTACATCTTGAAAAACAAGGTGATATCTACTTAATGCGTAAGAATAACCTCCAGGATAACCTCTCCACTCTGTTTGGAATCTCTCAGCCATTGACACTTTGTCTCATTTTACTCTTCCCCCTTTTGGTCGAGAAGGTTCTCTCAGTCTCTTAATGTTAATTCTCAGCTCATTCTAGGGTTTTTCTCAGTCCTTTGATGCTGAGTCCCAGCTCATTCCAGGATCTTTGTCCCACATTGCCAGGAAGGTCCACACCCCTGGGAGTCATGTCCCACGCAGAGAGGGGGAGGGTGGTGAGAATGATCATCATATTGGCTGGAGAGAGAGACCATATCTGAGCAACAAAAGAGGCTCTCTTGGGGGTGACTCTTAGGCCTAAATTTTAAGTAGACTTGACCTATCTTTTGTGGGGTTTTCATGTGAACAAACCCCAAGACTGGGGGCTCAGCCTATAGCTTTGGTTGTCCACACTGCTTGTGAGAATATCAAGAATTCAACTTGGGGAAGTTGAATTTCTCCCTACTCTCACCATTCCCTGAAGGGGGCTTGCAAATACTTTTCCAGTCACTGATCAAATCATTCTGGGATTCATTGGGGCATCACTCTGGACAAACCAACAAAATCTCATGTGCTACCTGAGATTCTAAGTACTGGTGACAGTCAATCAAACTATCTACATGAGTTATATTATTAGGAAATGCTCTAGTCAAAATCTAAATTTTGTAACAAACATTTTTTGCTTCAGTCTCACACATAAGGTGACATTTTAAAGTATTAGTTATCATCTATTTTCAGCACCCTGCAATAATGACATTCCTTTGTTCTTCCTCATGCAAAAACGTTTTTAAAATTTGTACATTGTACATTTCACTATTGTTATATGCCGCGGTCCAGCCGCAGCAGAGGGAACGGGCTTGAAGGTGTGGAGGGTCGTCGGCGCGAGAAGAACACCAAGAGACAGCTTAGAGAACTTTCCTCTGAGAAGAGTTGCTTAGATTTATTTTTGCTTAACTGATTTTATACCCTTATTCTTGGCAAGGAAACAGGTATCACAGAATCATGGTTGTGTCATGGCTTACGTTTTAGGTAAAGTTACAGGTTCAGGGAAGCAAAGCGAAAGTACACGTTTTGATTTTCTTAGGAACACTTACACAAGATTTTAATAGCAGCAAGATATTGGCTTAAACTACAGACATTGTGTTTGCAGTTTTCTGAGTTTAGACTTTCTTTTCCTATTATTCTATAGGTGAGGCAATATGTCAAGACCTATTTTAGTCTGGTTAAAGGTTAGTTTGTTTTGATTAAAAGGTTACATTGTTTACTTAGATTTTTTATTGTTTTATAGCAATGGACCAGTGCCGTGGTGGGGGAGTAAATTTCCAGGATGGCTCAATGCAGGGTTTTTTAATTGTAAGTGTTTACTTTCTATGGGGTACTTTTCTGTGACTTGTTCTAAAAGCACTTCTGCCTGCTGTATCTGCAGCATGACTTGTTTAATGGGGGCGTCCCAACCTAATTTTTTCCAAACAGTCATTAATAAGGTTTTGCAATTTGTACAATTTGTATCATTTTTTCCAATTCTTTTGCTTTCTGATTCGTTTTGATATAATGCTTGGAGCACAACCAGCAACAAGAAACACACAATTAGTGTCGTTAATCCCAGTATTTTTCTATTACACCATTTTATGCCTCGTCCTCTTTTGGGGCGTTGAAGGCCTTGCCACCGCCCTTCCTTCCAGGGAACTGTGTCAAACCGGGGAGGAAAAAGAGGACGCGGCATTTCCCCCTTTATTTTTTAAAATTTCTTTTTGCTGGACTCTCTCGATTTGCTTGATAGATGCTTTTATGGTTTTGATTGCTGCGGGAAAGCAAAAAATAATAATTAATATTATAGTCACAGTAAGGCCGAAGTTTACTACATTGGGCCATCCAATAATTGGGTTAAGATTTTGTAAGGAGGACCAAAGACTGTTTGCTAGGGTTTCATGTTCTGTTATATGTGCCTTACTTATGTCAGTTATTTGTTGTTGTAAAGCTAGAATATCTGGTGCTAGTTGAGTGTTATGCCATATTCCTTGTAAATGGGTTTTTACTTTTTCCCATGACTGCTCTGTTTCATTATAGGGCGCTGGGGTAATACATATCCATTTATAATTAACATGACACCGGGTGGTAAGTTGGGTTTTTAGATTTTGAATCTGGTTTCCTAAATAAATAACTGTATCTTCTAAGGCGTCTACTCTAGTCTCTAAGTTTCTATCTAATTTTTCTTGTAGGGTTAAAGCTAAAGAAATATTATGAGTTAGAGTATTTACATGATGAGCGGTTTGTTGATTTTGAATGAGGGCTGTAGTTGATATAGCTAAAGAAGCAATAATGCTAATTAGAGCGGTAATTCCTAAAATTAACGTAGCTACAAAACGCTTAGGTCTCATTAAGTTGTTCAGCCTTTCCATAACTTGATAGCCAACATCATCAAACCATGGTTCATTTAACTTAACAGGTAATAAGACATAAGAAGGTTGATGCACAATAAGAAAAGTAGTATAATTTTTTGGCAAGCCAGAATTAATACAATTAGTAAGGAGACAGTTAGTGCACATGATATGATAGGCATTATTCATTTGTGTGATATTAAACATGTGAGTCTTTCCTACTAGAATAGCATGAGGTGCATTTACACATGCACGAATGCCGTAAGGAACAGGGGTTGAACTAGATGGGCGATATAACAACACCATATTAGTAGCAGCAAGCAGACGAAATAAGTTATTATATAAACAAGTTCGATTATGGGATGAAGCACTACTTTGATAAATGGGGGTCACTAATCCTGGGGTGAACCACCGTGTAAGGGGTTCCCCATCTGTAGGTAGACTCTTGTTATAAGTATATTTGTCTGTATTATTTATAATATATGCAGTATAATTATAATTAGGTGAGGAGACTGAAAAATCATAAATAGTAAGGTTACTTTTTACAGGGTGATATATGTTTGCTTTATGCAAAAAGCCACACTCAAGCCATCGGGGATAGCCTGTAGAGTGAATATTTTTCCAATAGATGTCTTTTTTAGGATATTTTTCTGTACAAGACTCAATCAAAGAGTTAAAATTTGAGGAAAGGTTTACATAACTTTCATTGTAGGTATGGTACCCAAGAGAAATCATGTTGAGCCCCCAGATGCTTCTTTTAGTTCCTTTATGACTTGGGGAATCAGTATAATATGACCGATAATTGATAGGCAAACAGCCAGGAGGAGGAGTTCCGGTTATTACAAAGCATAGAGGGGCTTCATCAGCATATCCGGTAAAATTAACATTATCAGTACTTTTAAAAGGAATAAGTGAACTAGGGAGTCCTCCCATAAGATTGGTATTATTAGTAAAGACCTTTAAGTTTTTATCCCCCCACGCAGTGGGGTGGAAAAGTGGTGGGTTAGGTATATAAGCCCAATATGATTTATTTACAGATGAACCAGATACCTGACAGGAAAGAAGTGCAATCATAGCCAGAAACAGGTGAATAGGAGTAGGAGTTTTTCCGGTTATTAGGACTACCCTTTCTGCGTCAGCAGTAAGCTTTTTTATCTGCCCCCAAGTGGGCAGACTAGCTTGTCTGGTAGATTGAGCCTACAGGGTAGAAGAGAGAGATAAATCTTCCATTCCAGGCACAAGATCTTCATCCATATTCTCCTGGGGGTAAGATGACGGGTTCTTCCACTGCGGAGGAAGAGGGGCTCTCCTCTTGTTCCCTCTCCGGGATGGGCGCCGATATGGGCCGAATGAGCCTATCGGGAATCCAGACTGGGGTTTCTGCATCCTGTGGGAAAATACAAGCATATCCTCGTCCGGAGGTTAGTAACATATCAGGACCTTTCCATTGTCCAGTTAGCACATCCTTCCATTTTACTAAAATTTGAGGCTGTATAACTTTATTCCAATGTCTACTCATTGGAGTCTCACCTTTTTCATTTGCATTTAAGTGATTAATGACAAAAAGACTGTGATTAATGATGTGATGAAGCGATAAGTACTTACTTTCACTATCTTGCAGTTTAGTAATTTGGTGCTTTAATGTTTGGTGGGCTCTTTCCACCACCGCTTGACCTTGGGGATTATAGGGTATTCCAGTAGTATGTTTGATATGAAACTGATGACAAAATTGTTCAAAGCCTTTTGAGACATATGCAGGGGCATTGTCTGTTTTTATATGTTGAGGTTTTCCCATATAAGCCATAGATTGTATAACATGTTGTTTTACATCTTTTAAAGCCTTTCCTGTTCGTGCGGAGGTAAACAGAACATGTGAGTAAGTATCAATAGTAACATGTACAAAAGCTAACTTTCCAAATTCTTTAATATGAGTTACATCCATTTGCCATAAAGCATTGGGTTTTAAACCCTTAGGGTTTACTCCAGTATGCAACTGTGGCAGGTGAGTTATACAAATAGGACACTGTTTAATGATTTGTCTAGCCTGTTCCCGAGTGATTTTAAATTGTAACCTTAATGCTGTAGCATTTTGATGATGCAGTTTATGTGCATCTTGAGCTTGACTAACAGGAGTTTGTACTGGAAAGGCAACATAGTTAGTAAGTTGGTCAGCTTTAGCATTACCTTCTGCTAATGGTCCTGGCAAATTACTATGACTTCTGATATGTGCTACAAAAAAGGGAAACTGTCTCTGGTGGATGAGTTGCTGTAATGTTAAAAGATAGTGACTAACAGTAGAATTTTCAGAAATATAAGCTGTCTTAATAACAGGAAATAAATTTGCCACATAAAGAGAGTCTGTGTATAAATTAAAGGCCTGAGGGAACAAATTAAAGACTTCTATCACTGCCAATAATTCAACTTTTTGAGCTGATTTTTCTTTTGTCTGTATTTGTTTTTGAAGTTTTTTGGAATATATAGCAGCCGTCCCTTTAGCAGACCCGTCAGTGAAAATTAATTTTCTTGGGGAGGATAGGGGTTGAACACAACACCTTTGTGAAAATATAACGGGGTGTTTTTGTATAAATTGCAGTATAGGATCCGAGGGAAAATTATGTTTAATTTCCCCTGTAAATGCAGTTAAATTTATCATCTACAAGCTTGCGGCTTTAAACGTGGCCTAGGTTTCTTTTTCTTTTTTATTTCAGGTGCCGAAGCACTGAAGAAGGAACTGACATTGTTATGTTCATATTGAGCCGCTACTCTTTCCAATTCATCTACTTCAAAAGGATTAAGTTTATCCTCTCTTTCTGACTCTGCTTCACTTTCACTTTCTGAGGAGCTAGAATGGTCTTTCTGTATATTATAAGCAGGAGGCCTCTCTATACTGGTATAGCTGCCTGTTTTAGCCATAGCTATAACTAATGGTTGCTTTTTTTCAGTCGCCACTTCCCTGGCCATGCAAATAGCCTCATGTGTGGGGTCAAAACTATCTTTAAGGACATTCCATAGGGCAAAAGCATCAATAGGGACTCCATCTGGCCCATTTCTAGTATAATATTCTTTCATCTGTTTTCCTACTTTTTGCCAAGTATCTAAGTTAACAGTCCCTTCTTCTGGGAACCAGGGAGAAACATTTTGCACAAAAGAAAAAAATTCTCTAAGCTGTCTGCTGGTAACATTTATACCTCTTTTTTTCAACATATGCTTTGTTATATCTACAAACAAGGAGCATTCCTTAGACTCCATATGTCCCATGATTACTCGCTCTATCCGTACTTCCCAAGTACCTGACCGTAGCCAGAGGCCTGCAGTGCCTTATAGCGAGAGCCTTATACCCTCCCGTAAAAGAGAAAGCTTACCTTCAAGTCCCTGTTCGGGCGCCACTTGCCGCGGTCCAGCCGCAGCAGAGGGAACGGGCTTGAAGGTGTGGAGGGTCGTCGGCGCGAGAAGAACACCAAGAGACAGCTTAGAGAACTTTCCTCTGAGAAGAGTTGCTTAGATTTATTTTTGCTTAACTGATTTTATACCCTTATTCTTGGCAAGGAAACAGGTATCACAGAATCATGGTTGTGTCATGGCTTACGTTTTAGGTAAAGTTACAGGTTCAGGGAAGCAAAGCGAAAGTACACGTTTTGATTTTCTTAGGAACACTTACACAAGATTTTAATAGCAGCAAGATATTGGCTTAAACTACAGACATTGTGTTTGCAGTTTTCTGAGTTTAGACTTTCTTTTCCTATTATTCTACAGGTGAGGCAATATGTCAAGACCTATTTTAGTCTGGTTAAAGGTTAGTTTGTTTTGATTAAAAGGTTACATTGTTTACTTAGATTTTTTATTGTTTTATAGCAATGGACCAGTGCCGTGGTGGGGGAGTAAATTTCCAGGATGGCTCAATGCAGGGTTTTTTAATTGTAAGTGTTTACTTTCTATGGGGTACTTTTCTGTGACTTGTTCTAAAAGCACTTCTGCCTGCTGTATCTGCAGCATGACTTGTTTAATGGGGGCGTCCCAACCTAATTTTTTCCAAACAGTCATTAATAAGGTTTTGCAATTTGTACAATTTGTATCATTTTTTCCAATTCTTTTGCTTTCTGATTCGTTTTGATATAATGCTTGGAGCACAACCAGCAACAAGAAACACACAATTAGTGTCGTTAATCCCAGTATTTTTCTATTACACCATTTTATGCCTCGTCCTCTTTTGGGGCGTTGAAGGCCTTGCCACCGCCCTTCCTTCCAGGGAACTGTGTCAAACCGGGGAGGAAAAAGAGGACGCGGCAGTTATATACTCTAGGCATTCCTAGATTATACCATCTCAATCTTTAACATCTATCTTTCTTTCTGATTTCATTTATGTCCCCAGCCCTCCTCCCTCTATCATTCTCACATGCAGCTTCATTCAGTGTTTTAACATAATTACATTACAGTTAGGTAGTATTGTGCTGTCCATTTCTGAGTTTTTTTTTTTTTTTTTTTTTTTTTAAAGGAAAGACAGAGAGAAGGAAGGAAGGATAGAAGGAAGGAAGAGAGGAAGAAAGGGAAACATCTTTTAAGCATTTTCTTGTTTTATTGTATTTTGTTTCTCCGTTTTTCGTTACATGGGCTGGGGCCGGGAATCGAACCGAGGTCCTCCGGCATAGCAGGCAAGCACTTTGCCCGCTGAGCCACCGCGGCCCGCCCATTTCTGAGTTTTTGTATCCAGTCCTGTTGCACAGTCTGTATCCCTTCAGCTCCAATTACCCACTATCTTACCCTATTTCTATCTCCTGATGGTCTCTGTTACCAATGACATATTCCAAGTTTATTCACTAATGTCGGTTCATATCAGTGAGACCATACAGTATTTGTCCTTTAGTTTTTGGCTGGTCTCACTCCGCATAATGTTCTCTAGGTCCATCCATGTTGTTACGTACTTCATAAGTTTATTCTGTCTTAGAGCTGCATAATATTCCATCGTATGTATATACCACAGTTTGTTTAGCCACTCGTTTGTTGATGGACATTTTGGCTGTTTCCATCTCCTTGCAATTGTATAGGTATGCCTTTTAAAAATCTCTTGGAAGCAAAAAAAGAGCTACCAAGGCATTGACAGCTTGTGAGGCCTAGATCCAGAAAGAAAATAGGAGAAGAGCAAAAGGTAATTGGAGAAGTAAAAGGAAAATGGAACAACATATTCAAAATGCTGACCAAAAACAAAAGCTTGTGGATATAGAATTATATACCAGCAACTGCATCCCTCAAAAATGACAAGAAAAAACAATGTAATTTTAATAATTTATTACTAGAAGATGTTGACACACAGAAATACTAAAGCTGGTTGGTCCTTCAAGCAAAAGAAAATGCTCCCAAATGACAGAATGGAAGTGCAAAAAAGGAATGAAAGCAATAGAAAGGGAAATTAAAAGTGTAAAACTAAATGAGTACACATTATACAAAATAATAGTAATAATATATTGTGGAGTTTTAAATATTTATAAATTTAAAATATCCAACAATAATAGCAACAAAAAAAGTGAAGAGGTTAAATGCAAATAGAGTTCTAGCTTCTGAGTTTCTTAATTTTCTAGGAATTAGCAAAAGTGCCAGTTTAAATTACGCTTCATTAAGTGAAAGACATAGTGAAATTGTTAAAGTAGAGTAGAAGAACATATGGATGATAAATTAACTGAGAGGGAAATGGAATAATAAAAAATATTTTATTAATACAAGAGTCAAAAGATGAGAGAAAGTGGAATAGAGAACAGGTGGAACAAATAAAAATCAAATATAAAGAAAAAATTTACACAGATGTCTCAATAATAATATTAAATGTAAATGGACTAGGAAGTCCCAGTTGCTGTAATAGCAGGAAGCTTATATGGGACTTTCACAAATGACAATACTGAACTATGTAAAAAAATATTTAAAAACAATTGTTTTAAAGGACTAAAGATAGCCAAAACCTGACAGAAACCAGAAGGAATTTGTCCCTTCAAAGAAGGGAACCACACTGGGTGAGGGCCACCCACCAGTGGCTTTTCCACTGAGTAAGTGCCTCGTTTCCACTGAGTAAGTGCCTCGGTCCACGTAGGGCAACTTGAACCCAAGCAGAAAACTGCAGACATATGGCCTATGGATGTCACATGATGGAGTTCAAGGCAGTGAAAGTGGTTGGAAATTGGGCAGGAAAATCCCAGGAATGAGAAAGCTCAGAGAGAAGAAACCCAAAATCTGGATAAAAACTACTCTGAAACCTTGACTGACTTCTAAACTATGTATGCACAGGAGAATGAAAGTGTAACCAAGGTCCCTAGCCGAAAAAAACAGTTTGGAAGTAAAAAGGGATTTCATCTGTTGCCCATTGCCCATGGCAGGGGAGGGAGTTTGTAGTTTGAATACAGTAAGGTGGACGGGCTTGGGAAGCAGGTCAGACTATCCAAGGGTTCACACTAAAATGCATAAAACCAAGTTTCTAGCAAGTTCAAAGTGAGAGATAAAGTACGTTCATGAGTTAAAAGACTCCATCTTGTTAAGAGAGCAATTCCCTCCAAATTTATCTACACATTAAAAGCATAAAATTGGCAGGTTTTTTTGTAGGCTTGTAAAAAAGTTAATTATTTACTTACAGTATATTTACCCAAGAGAAATGAAAATATTTGTCCATACAGAGAGCTGTATGTGAATATTCTTGGTAGCTCTATTCACAATAGCCCCAAACTGGAAACAAGCTAAATGTTCATCAACTGCATGGATAAAAAATTACTATGATATATCCATACATATGTCTACTGAGTAGAATACTACTTAGTAATGAATGGGAACAAACTACAGAAACATGCAATAAAACAGACGAATCCTACAAAACATTATGCTGAGTTAAAGAGGCAAGACATAAAAGAATACATTGTGTAAGATTCCATTTATATACAGCCATAAAAACACAAATCTACTCTATCGTCCCAGACACAGATCAGTAGTTGCTTGGGGTCAGAAGTCAGGGTGGTGGAGGGGGAGCCAAATTTGGCTGGGGAAAAGAGAAAGGGAACTTTTTGGGTTAATGGAAATATTCCATATACTGATTGTGGTAGTTACACACCCTCAAAGAACTACACATTTAAAATACATGCATTCTTATTGTACATTAAGTATATCTCACTAAAGTTGATTTAAAAGAGCTCCTGCAGTTTCCAAGGCAGTACCTCCACATGATCTGAAGCAGGCGGAGATAGTAATCATAGGAAAAGGACCACGGGTTGAAGAGATACTTAATAGGTACATGCAGGTAGGCTGCATTGTTGTTTTAAAAAAGTCACAAAATGGTATTGTCTGATATCCTCTTCCAGTGGTCTTGTTCCGGGAACCTATGGACCTCCAAATGGGCACATGGATACAATTAAGAAGGTCTTTGAACTTGAATGGGGAAAAACACATTTTTTTCACACTAATCTCTAAATTAAATTTAACAGTTCCTTCAATTATGAATAGTGATAACAAACCACAGTAGTATTAAAAGTACCTGCGGCTCAGACATTAATTGAAATCACAGATATTTCCATATCACAGTTCTTGCTGATAACTTGAAATATCATTCACATTGCTTTGAAATTATCATAAATATTAGACCTGCTGCTAAATTATGTTATTTGGCATTAATAAAGAACTGTTATATAACAAATCAGGTTATTTAAAATAATAATATCACTTCAACATAATTGTTTTTTGTTCTAATTCTATAGATATGTTAATTACTAATTGTTTTGAGAGCCATCATTTGAAGAGGTCTAAAGATTTCATCAAACTGTCAAAGACTCCTATGCTGGTATGAAACTGTTGTGTACCCCAGAAAAGTCATGTTCTTTCAATCCTGATCCAATTTTGTGGGGGCAGACCTACTGCCTAAGGTGGAACCTTTAATTAGATTGTTTCCATGGAGATTGACCCACTCAACTACAGGTGAGACCTTTTGATTACATGATGTGACTCCATCCATTCAAGGTGGGTCTTGATTAGTTTACTGGAGTCCTTTAAAAGGGGAAACATTTTGGAAAAAGCTGAAATGCAGACATCTGTAATTAGCTTGGAGTTAACATACAGACTCAGAGTAGTTAGAAACCAGAGCCCAGCAGACATTGCCATGCAGCTTCCCATGAAATGCTAAGGAAGGACCCACAGTACTAAAAAGCCAGAACCTGGAGAAAGCCCAGGTAAGGTAAGAAAAGAAATCTTGAGTTTGCCCCAGAGAAGCTAAGCAAGGACCTCAGATGCTGCCATGCACCTTTCCAGCTTACAGAGAGATCCCAGACGCCATTCGGCCTTTCTTTCAAATGAAGCTATCTTTCTCTGGATGCCTTAGTTTGTACATTTTTAAGGCCTCAGAACTGGAAACGTGTGTAACTTAATATATCCCCCTTATCCAATTCTGATATACTGCATTCTGGCAGATTTATCAAACTAAAACAGGGCTCATATTACAAAATGTATTTTAAGAACTCTCTGTTCTAGGATATTGTCATCCACTCCATGGTCATATCCATATCTAGTTTTCCATTAGGAAGAAGAAAGAAGGCACAGAGGAGTCATACCCATGGCCTTAATGAAAAGGCCAGGCTACAGCACATATCATCTCTGCTTACATCCCATTTCAGAGAACTCAGAGTCATGGGCAAAGACAATGGAGGCTGGGAAACGTAGCATAACTGAGCTGCCACGTGTGCAGCTTCATATCTGTACTACGGAAGAAAGGGACAGCTACCAGTCTCTGTACATTAAATCAATAGCGTCTGAGAATGACTGGATATGAGCATAAGGGAGACATGGCCAGGTTTCTGACTGGTGACACCATTCACAAAGATAGGGAGAGGAAGACAGACAGCACATATTGAAGAAGAGAAAACAGTCCACTTGGACATGTTCACTTTGAGATTCCTGGATGCATTTGTGTACTAATGAACCTGCTCCCCAAGAAAAATAGATGGTAGTAAAACCTGTGTGCAGTGTTTTGCTGATTTCCAAAAGGTAAAAATACCTGTAGTGGCACATTTCAAGCTACCAACATGACGTTACTGACTAGGAGTTGGAACGAGACATCCACAGTGTGTTCTCACAAGCTGGGGTGAGCCAGCTCCACCCGTGAGGATTTCCTAGCGAAGACATCCAAAACTCTACACCTCTGCAAATTCCCGTACACAGTGAAGTCATAGTTCAGTCCTAAGGTAGTAACTTCATATGAGTTGCAGCTGTGTACCACATCATGTTTAAAACACTCATCTTGTACTCCCCAAAAGTTAAAAAGATATCAGCTGCTCTGTAGTTTTGCAAGTGCACTTCCTGTTTTTGCTGTGCACTAACCAGTTTCAAAGTACGGAAGCTCTTTGGTTTCTTATTGAATTTACTCACCCAAAGGTATTTCGTACAATCTGGTCTTCAACAATTTGGTAAAAGACAAAGAGGAGGGGCTTCACATCTTGCACCCCCAAACTAAATTATTTTAAATGTATACAATCTTATTTCTCTTATGACAGCACCAACATGGACATGTTGGTTCTCTCTCTCCCTCCCCCCACCCCCCACGTACCTCTTCCTTTCTTCTTCTCTCTTCCTTTCTTCATGAGGTACTTAGCCTTGCTGAATAACCTCTTTATTAGACAAAGTAATTCAGTTCTGGCGTTTCTACTGCCAAATTGTGAACTGAGCGTTCAGCCAAACAAAAAGCTTCTCCCACCACCTAGTTAACAAGACCACTTTCTTCAAAGGCATTTCACAGGTCACATTTTGAAACAACAATATTCTCGCATATTCTTCCCTAAAAAAAACATTCTGATGAAGTAGCGTTCCCAGTTCTCATGTAATTGTGGCAAGTGTTGTAACAGAGAAAATACAAAGCAGAGTGAAAGAACACAAGGGGCCTCGGACAACAACTCCCTTCGGGGCATGGAAGGAGAAAACCAATGACAACTGCAGTTGGATACGGAGTATTCAGTAGGTAAGCAAGGACGTTGGATTATCTGCAGGTCTTGGGAGGGGAGGAGGACAGTGGTTCCAAAATAGAAACTGCAACTCTGCGAGTGTCTAGAAGTTAAAAATAAAAGTTGAGCGGCCCTCAGAGCCCTGTTGGGGGCGCCTCTCCCGGGCCTTCCGCGGCTGCTGGCCCCACCCCGACCCCCACCCCAACCCTGGCAGGTGGGCGCCCTCCCCCTCTCCCCGCGCGACCCCCCACGGCTCCACCTCGCGCGCCGGTGCTGTCGGGCTGCGAGCGGCGCCTTTCAGGGCACCGAGTCCCACCAGGCCTCTGCGTGAGCCCCGGGGGTGCCACCCCGCCCGCCGGGGACGCTCTCTAGGGAGCTCTGGAATCTTGATCCCCCTGAGCTGGGCAGCGGCTGACGGGGGGATCTTTGCTCCTGACGCTGCTCAGATGCGCGCGGGTGACCACGCCAAGGGGCAGCCTTCAGAGAGACCAAGCAGGTACGTGCGGGCTGAACGGCGAGGACTGCCTGTGGCAAGACCACAGACCTGGCGAAGCTCAGGGCCAACCACGACGCGGTCGTCCTCCCATCGCCGCGGACAGAAAGGGTTGTAAAGCCAGCGCAGACGGGGAGCCGTCCTGAAGCAGTTCCACGGGGCCGGGAAGCCCGTCGGCTCTGCGTCGCGCGGGTCCTGGGGCCCCCAGGGCTGCGACGGTCGGGTCACGGTGGGCCACTGGCGGGAGGAGGGCGGCAGGGTCCGTGCGCGGGCACCGCTGAGACCGACACAGCCCTGGGCGCCAAGCACTGCACGAGGGACGTGACCGAAGCTCACGTGGACCAGAAAAACAAGGTGGCCCAGCCCTACCTTCATGCCAGGTTTCCTAAATTCTTATCGGTTCTCCTAATTTTCAGGAAGAAGGGGAAATTGCAGATACTTAGCCTGTCTAATTGAACTGCAGTGCTGGTGAAGGTGAGTTGAGCTCAGGCCATGAAACAACAGAAACTTATGTAAGATGCATAAAGAAGGAAAAATAAACAGAGTGATACTAGATAAGAAAAAAGATGAGGTGAACACAGCAGATTCACCTCTCAAGTGAATTCCCTCTCGTGTCATCTCTTCTAGGACACTCAACATATTCTCCAACTGGATGCTTCAAAAAATGCTGGTGATGTTGATGCCTTTATTGGTGGTTGCCTGGATCCATTTTGTAATTTATCCAGAATCTGCAAAGGTGGGAATGGTTTTCTCCCATTTGTCTCCCAAGCTCCTGCCTTTGTGACCTGTCTCAGCTCATTCCCAAGCAGTCAATCCTTCCCCTCCAGTATGACTCTAACCTTGCTCTGCCTTCTCTCCTTCTCTACCAAATTTCTCCAAGGAATTGTGGATATTAGCTGTCACCATTTCCTCATTTCCCATTCTTCCTTAACCCATTTAATCAGAATTTTGCCTTCATGATAGCGTTAAGGCCACCAATAATTTCTTTGTCATTAAATCTAAGTGCATATATTTCTTGGCCACAAAATCCATTCTGTCTTTATTTTGTGTTTTACTTCTTTGGTCATACAAAGTTATCTTTAAGTAGTTCAATTGCTCTTTTTGTTTCTGAATGTCGGGTTGTAATTGGTAAAAGTTTTTCCCACTCTCAGATTATAAAGGAGTTCGCTCATATGTTGCTTCCTTTTTTTAGTTTTTGCTTGTTTCATTCCATTATTTATATTTAAATATCTTATCTATTTGGTATTTATTTTGTTGAATAGTATGAGGTAAGTATCTAATTGTACCTTTTTCCAGACGGCTGTCTAGTTATCCCAGTCCCCATTGATAGGAGTGCTGTCTCTATCGCATGCTAAATTTGCATTGTGCTGATTTGAAACTGTTGTGTACCCCAGAAAAGCCATGGTCTTTAATCTTAATTTAATATTGTTGTTTGGAATATTTTTGATTAAGTGGTTTCCATGGAGATGTGACCCACACACTTGAGGGAGGGACCTTTTAAGTAAGTGGTTTCCATGGAGATATGTCACCACCCATTAAAGATGAGTCTCTTACTGAAGTCCTTTGAGAGGGAACCATTTTGAAAAAAACTTTAGAGCTGACACAGATGAGAGACCTTTGAAAATGCTGAAGGAAAATGCTCCTGGGGAAGCCTTTTAAAACAAGAAGGCAGGAGAGGAAGCTAAGAGATGTTGCCATTTGCCTTCCCAACTGACAGAGAAACCCTAAATGTCATCAGCCCTTTCCTGAGTCAAGGTATTCATTCTCTGGATGCCTTAGTTTGGACATTTTTATGGCTTTAGAACTGTAAACTTGTAACTTAATAAATTCCCTTTATAAAAATCAACCCATTACTAGTATATTATATTCAAGCAGCATTAACAAAGCAAAACATGCATTTATGAAGAAATCTGTGCTGGTTTGAAAAGATTTATGTACCCTAGCAAAGCCATGTTTTAATCCTAATCCCATTTTGTAAAGGCAGCCATTTCTTCTAATTCTTAGTACTGTATGTTGGATACTTTAATTAGATTATCTCCATGGAGATGTGACTCACTCAAGAGTGGGTGTTAGACTGGATTAGGTGAAGACCTTCTTGACCAAAAGTTTCATAAATTGCTTTAATAAGGTAAATATTTAGGCTGATTTATGAGGCTTTCAGACATTAAGTTTGAGAAAGTTACTGAGTTATCAGGATTTGCATACATAATCACAATCAAAACACTAAAAATAAACCATAGAACATGACATTTGACACCCACCAAAATGTAACTGCAATTTCTAGTCAAACACTTATTCTTATGCTATATTCACTGAACTCTTCATTAATTTTCCATTTTATCGTCTCACATTTTTTTCTGAATTTAGATAACAAGTAATAATCTTTTGCGTTGTCTCCCCTGTCTTCATACCACAATGTCACCTGTTTCACCTTGGTTATATTTTTATCCTTTAAATAGTATATGCTTATTAAGCCAGATATACTCCAGTAACCTTGTCAGTGCAAAAACATTAAAGAATTAAGAGCAAAATAATGGAGTCATTATTTCACTGATTCAAATCAGCAGCAATTCTGCCTGATAAATTCTTTCCATCCCTAAACAGCACCAGAAAGAAAAGTGAAATTAGGTGAAGCCTATATTTTACCAGACATCATGTGGTTTCAATAGTTCAGCAGTGGTAAAACTCGATAAGAGTAAGTTAATAGGCTAGCATTCAAAAATGTATACTTTAATAATTATAAAGCTTATAAATAATTAGGTAAGCTTGTGGAGAAGCTGACCAAGATACATAAATTAAGAGATACAGTGTCCATCTAAATTTTCTTTCATTTTTTTACAGAATATTTTATTAAAGTTGTTTAATGTACAATAGATCATTTGTCATTTGGAAATCCCTTTAGTGTAAAGATAATTCTTTTTTCTGATGATGAACAGCAGCCCTGTTAGTGATTATTCTGGACCTCTATGATGGATAAATTCAATTTTTTCTTGAGACATAGGTTTCCTTCTGTATTTCTCAGGTAATGATTTTACTATTTCTGCAGTATCTGGAGGACCCTGGTGAACCAGAAAATCTGGTGATTTACTTCCCATAGAATGCTGTGAAATTGCAAATGAGTGAGATGTTATTCTTGCTGATCTCAAAGCTTCTGATACATTGAGTTTAGGGTTGTCTCTCCTGTCAGGGAACCGTATTAATGGAGTATGTGTCTTGACTACCTGAACGATCCTGTTGGCACGTGCCATCTTGCTGCCCATCATGACTCCCAACTAAGCAGCAGCTTCCGGGGTGCAAGTGAAACTGGCGATAACAGGATCGAGTTAGATTTATACTTAAATATTTTATATATTTAGTCTTTCACTCCATGAACACAGTATAACATTCCATTTATTTAGGTCTTCAGTGATTTCTTTTACCGATTTCTTGGGGTTTTTTGTTTTTTTTTTTTGCGTGGAGGTCTTTTGTATCCTTAGTTAAATTTATTCCTAAATATTTTATTCTTTTGGTTGCTACTATAAATGGAATTTTTTCCTGGTTTCTTCCTCAGATTGCTTATTACTAGTGTATAGAAACACTACTGGTTTTTGGATCTTATGATCTTGTACCCTGCTAATTTGCCGTACTCATTTATTAGCTCTAGTAGCTTTGATCTAGATTTTTCAGGATATCCAATATATAGTATCATGTTATCTGCAAAAAGTGAGAGTTTTACTTCTTCTTTTGTGATTTGGTGGCCTTTATTTCTTTTTCTTGTCTAATTGCTCTGGCTAGAACTTCCAGCATGATGCTGAATAACATTGGTGGCAGTGGGCATCCTTGTCTTTTTTCTTATCTTAAATGGAAAGCTTTCAGTCTTTCTCCATTGAGAATGATGTTAGCTGTGGACTTTCCATATATTCCCTTTATCATGTTGAGGAAGTTCCCTTCTATGCCTATCCTTTGAAGTGTTTTCATCAAGAAAGGATGTTGAATTTTGTCAAATGCCTTTTTTGCATCAAAGGAGATGATCATGAACTTTTTATGCTTTGACTTATTGATATGATGTATTATTTAAATTGATTTTCTTGTGTTGTACCAACTTTGTATACCTCAAATAAAACCCACTTGGTCATGGTGTATAATTCTTTTACTGTGCTGCTGGATTCAGTTTGCAAATATTTTGTTGAGGATTTTTGCATCTATATTCATTAAAAATATCAAGTTCTGTAATTTTCTTTTCTTGTAGTATCTTTGTCCTGTTTTAGTATTAGGGTGATGTTGGCTCTCTAGAATGAATTAGGAAGCTTTCCCTCCTCTTCAATTTTTTTGAAAATTGAGTAGGATTGGTACCAGTCCTTTCTTGAATGGTTGGCAGAATTCTCATGTGAAGCCATCTGGTCTTGGACTTTTCTTTTTGGGAGCTTCTTGATGACTGAGTCATTCTCTTTATTTGTGATTGGTTTGTTGAGGTCATCTATTTCTTCTCAAGTTAGTATTGGTTTTTCATGCCTTTTTTGGAAGTTGTCCATTTCACCCATATTGTCTAATGTATTAGCATGTAGTTGCTCATAGTATCCTCTCATTATCTCCTTTATTTCTGTGAGGTCAGTGGTTATGTCCCATCTTGCATTTCTGATTGTATTTATTTGCATCCTTCCTTTTTTTTCTTTTTTTTTTTTTGGTCAGGCTACCTAAGGGTTCATTGATTTTATTGACTTTTTTCTCAAAGAACCAACTTTTGGTTTTGTTGATTTTCTCTGTTGTTTTCATATTCTCAGTTTCATTTATTTCTGCTCTAGCCTTCATTATTTCTTTCATTTTGTTTGCTTTGGGGTTAATTTGCTGTTCTTTCTTGAGTTCTTCCAGGTGAACCATTAATTCCTCAATTCTTGCTCTTTCTTCTTTTTTAATATAGGCATTAAATTTCATTCTCAACACTATCTTTGCTGCATCCCATAAATTTTGATATGTTGTGTTTTCATTTGCCTCAAGATATTTACTGATTTCTCTTGTAATTTCCTCCTTGACCCACTGGTTGTTTAAGAGTGTGTTGTTCAGCCTCCATATATTTGTGAATTTTCTGGCCCTCTGCCAATTATTGATTTCCAACTTCATTGCATTGTTATCTGAGAAAGTGTTTTGTATAATTTCAATATTTTTAAATTTATTGAGACTTGCTTTGTGACCTGGTATTGGTTTATCTTAAGAATGATCCATAAGTGCTTGAGAAAAATGTGTATCTTAGTGTTTTGGGATGTAATGTTCTGTAAATGTCTGTTACGTCTAGTTCATTTATTGTATTATTCAAAAACTCTGATTCCTTATTGATCCTCTGTCTAGATGTTCTATCCATTGATGAGAGTGGGGATTTGAATTGTCCGATTATTATTTCAGAGGTGTCCACTTCTCCCTTCAGTGTTGTCAGTGTTTGCCTCATTTATTTTGGAGCACTGTGGCTTGGTTCATAAATACTTATGATTATTATGTCTTCTTGTTGAATTGTTCCTTTTATTATTATATAGTGTGCATCTTTGTCTCTTTTAATTTGTTTTACATTTGAAGTCTAACTTGTCAGATATTTCTATAGCTACCCCTGCTTTTCTCTGGTTGTTGTTTGCATGAAGTATCTTTTTCCACCCTTTCACTTTCAACCTTTTTTTTCCCTTGGTCAAAAGTGAGTGTCCTGTAAACAGCATATAGATGGATCCAGTTTTTAATCCATTTTGCCAGTCTGTGTTTTTTAATTGGGAAGTTTAATCCATTAGCATTTAATTTTATTATTGTAAAAGCAGTATTTTTTTCTACCATTTTGTCTTTTGGAATTTATATACCATACCTAATTTTTTCCCTCTTTTTACCTTTACTGATAGTCTTCATTTCTAAACTCTTCTCCAGACCTTTCTTTCCCGATTTTCTTATCTGGCTGTAGTGCTTCCATTAGTATTTCTTGTAGGGCTGGTCTTTTAGTCAAAAATTCTTTCACTGCATGTTTGTCTGAAAATATTTTAAAGTCCCCCCCCCCCCTTTTTTTTGTATGCTGTATGGTAGGGGTCATATTTCATTCTTTTTCCATGTGAGTATCTTGTTATTGCAGCACCATTTGTTGCATTTTTGTTTGTTTGGTGTTACGTTTGTTTGGGAAGTGCATGGGCCAGGAATCAAACCTCAGTCTCCTGCATGGCAGGCAAGAATTCTACCACTGAACTACCCTTGCACTCCTCTCCCCCTTGTTTTTGAAGGAGTTCTGTTGGGTATAGAATTCTTGCTTGGCAGTTTTGTCTTTCAGAATCTTAAATATATCATACCACTGCCTTCTCACTCCAGGGTTTCTGCTGAGGAATTCATACATAAGAGCTTCCCTTGTATGTGATGGATTGCTTTTCTCTTGCTGCTTTCAAAATTCTCTTTGTCTTTGACATCTGAGAATGTGGTTAGTAAGTATCTTGGAGTATGTCTATTTGGATCTATTCTGTTTGGGGTACTTCTTGGATTTGCAGTTTTATTTTCAGTGATTATATCCTTTATTAGTCTTTCTGCTCCTTTTCTTTTCTCATCTTCTGGGACACCCATCTTCATGTGTTTCATGTTGTCATTCAATTCCCTTAGACCTTATTCATATTTTTCCATTTCTTTCCCTTATATAATTTTTTATATTTTGGATTTGAGATGTCCAGTCCCCTAGTTCATTAATCCTTTCTTCTGACTCTTCAAATCTGTTGTTGAAGTTCTCCATTGTCTTTCCATCTCTTTTATTGTGCCTTTCATTCCCATAAGTTCTATGATTTGTTTATTTTTAGTTTCTATGCTGTATGGGGGGGGGTCACATTTCATCCTTTTTCCATGTGAGTATCCCCTTATTGCAGCACCATTTATTAAATTTTTGCTTTTGTTTGTTTTGCTTGTTTGTTTGGGAAGTACATGGGCTGGGAATCAAACCCAGGTGTCCTGATGGCAGGAGAGAATTCTACCACTGAACTACCCTCGCACCCCCTGTGTGACTTGTTTTTTCAAACTTTCAAGTTCTTATTTATGTTCACTCAATGTCTTTTTTATATCCTCCCTCAACTTGTTGATTTGATCTTCGATGAGATTTTGCATGACTGTTCAAATGTCATGAATTAGTTGTTTCTACTCCTGTATCTCATTTGAAATGTTGTTTTGTTCCTTTGATTGAGCCATATCTTTGATTTTCTGAGTATGACTAGTTAATTTTTGCTGGTGTCTAGGCATTTGATTTCCTTAAGTAGTTTATTCTGGAGGTTGTTTTCTCGCTTTTACCTAGGAGTTTCTTATTGACAAGTTTTGTCCTCTATCTATTCTTTGGCTTTCCATTCAATTCATTCTAGACCTCTAGCATAGGTTCTGTGTAACTGATCCAAATTTTTCAGTTCTTGTTATTCTGTTTCTTGCTCACCTATAAGGGGTCTTTTTTTTTTTTTGAGGAGGGTCTCGTCTTATATGATGGATGGTTTCTTCTTCTATTATCAACCTCAGTCAGATTTTCCCAGACAAGATAGTCCCACGTCTAGGGAGGAGAGAGTTGCCAGTATCAAGTTTTCTTGAGGGTGAGATTCAGCAGGTTGTCAGACTTTCATATGAAACCTCTAGTTTCTGTGTTTTTCCTATCCTGCCCAGCATGTGATGCTTGTCACCTCCAGCTTCCCATCTGTGTGAAGTGATGTGGTTCCTTTAATTTCAGCAGACTCTCCTTGCCAGAGGCATGGTTGAGACCCAGGTTGAGATAGTAGGCTGGATTTGATTGCTTCTGTTTTCCAGCCCCTGGGGCCTGAAATCCCTGGAGGGTCTTGCACTGGATCCCACCCCCCTTCCTGGGGAAGATACACCCTTTAGGGAATTGCAGCTTTCCCCTGTTTACTTTGTCTCTCAGATATGCTTTACTTCCGCCCTTGCTTGGGGCACAGTGCTGGAGCCTGAGAGTGTTTTCAATTTTATCTACTGTGCTGTTAGGAAGGTTTTTTTTTTTTTTTTTTTTTAATCTTTTCAGAGCAGGCTGCTCCTGGATTTGGCAATCAAGAGCTGGAGTTGGTATGTGAGTCTGTGTGTCCCCAGGCTCTGTGTGCCCCCTTTCTTGGGGTGCAGCCCTTTTCCAGAATTTTGTGCTGTACAACTCAAAGCCTCTGATTTTTTATTTTATGTTTTCTGTCAGCACTGCTCCCTCTCTGCTGGAGTGAAAACTCCTGATTTTTTAGTGCTTACTCCAGGTTTATCTGCACTTGGGGCCTGTTTTCAATAGTCAGAATTTGTTAATTAATTCCACAATTGGAGCTTGGTTGAGTTAACTTCTTTGCTACTAGTAAAGTCTTGTTTCCTTTCTCCCTCAGGATAACTAGCATGCCCAGGCTTGGGGGAGAGGCACCGGCCTCCATGGCTTAGGAGACTCACACTTCTGTGTGGGATTTCAGCTGTTCTGCCCATTCCAAACTGATGTACAATGTGTGTCCCGTCAGTGATGTTCCCCCAGCAGTTGTGTTTCATACATTTCTTGGCTATTTACTAGCTGCTCTGAAGCATGAACTAAATTCCACACCTCACTATGCCACCATCTTGGCAACAAATGGCCAGTAAGTTTTAATATCTAATAAATCTAACCACTGCCCACACACACCACCCTGGTTTTCTTTTTTGACTCCACAAAGCATTTTTTGGCTTTTCTTATTTTGTTTCCAAGTGAACTTTACAGTTGACCTGTCTAGCTCCAGAAAATACTGATGACACTTTTACTGTGATTATGTATAATTAAATGTATAACTTAAGAAGAAACAGCATCCAAGAGCATGGTTTCCTTTCCATTTGTTCAACTCCAATTTGATTTCCTTTTCAGTCATGTTTTGTGAGTTTTCCTCTTATAAGTCTTGAGCATTTCCTAACTTCAATGTAAGCAAACACCTAAATACATTATTTTCATTTTTCTGTCACACATGGGATTGACTCTTCTATTTTATCTTCTCTCTGGATTTTGTCTGTATATACAAAGGCTCTTGATAATTATACATTAATTTTATAATCTGCTCTTTAAATTCTTTTGTTTGTAGCAATTTTTCATTAATACATTGGGGTTTTCCATATATATAACCACTCCATCTGAAAGTGGTGATTATTTAAACCTTTTTCTTTTCCAGTTCTTACATCTTGAATTGCTTTCTCCTTCTAACTGAAGTAGCTAATATTTCTGGTGTTAAAGAGTAGTAAAATCCTGGGCATCCTTGTCTTGTTCCAGAGTTAGTGGGATAGTCTCTCTTGTGTTTCCCCTTAAGTAAGAAGCTGGCTTCTGTGCTAAATGGTATGTTCTAGTTTGCTAAAGATGATGAAATGCAATATACCCGAAATGGGTTGACTTTTAAAGTAGGAATTTATTAATTTACAATTTACAGTTCTTAGGCCATGAAAATGTTCAACTTGAGACATCAACAGGACCATACTTGTACTCTGAAGATAGGCTGCTGGCTACAGTCAATATGAGAACCTTTGATTTCTTCCAGAGAAAAAATCCCATACCTTTTATATCCCCTTATTATTAGCTTTAGTATAATATCTTTGTTATAGTTAATGAAAGAATATTACACTATTACTGTTAATTATAGACATTAGTTTACATTAATTTTATTTTTTCCATATAACACCCTATTATTAAACCTTGTAATAATGAAATAGGTTTGTTCTAGTTCATGTAAGAACTTTTTAATATTTATACAATTAACTACCAACATTGTCCATTCTGGGTTTCACTAAATTATACAGTCCCAGTTTTTATCCTCTAGCTGTCCTTCTAGTGAAATACACTGTTCTAGCCTTCCTCTTTCAACCTTGTTCATACTCAGCTCTGAGAAACTTTTTTTTAATGTTCAGGTTATATAATGGGTTTTAGGATGGGGGACAATATTTTTGTGAAATTCTATTAAATGTGTGCATTATAACAAAAGAATACCATTTATTATTTCTATTAATTAGTATTTATTGAGGTTTTTCTTTGTGATCTGCAAAGATTTCATATGTTCTTAAAATAAAGGTGTATTCTCTATTACTGGAATTCAGAATTCAGTGCCTATCTATATGATCTGCTTTACTGGCTGAGCTGTTTAGGTCTTCTATAATCTTACTAAATCTTCATTTACTTGATATGTCTCAAGATAGGTTGCATATTAAATGCGGATATCACTCATATCAATTTCTCTATGTCTCCCTGAATCTCTTATTTTTTTTTACATTATGAATAAATGTATTGCTGCCTTGCATGCATAAATATTAATCACTTGTCAGTTATTACCTTCAGCTCGTAAAGTGTCCTCCTTTGTCTCTTAATAACTTGTCTTAATGTTACCTTGCCAAATACTGAGATTACAACCCCTGCTGGCTTTCCTTTCTTTTTCTTAATTGGTGTTTACCTCATACAGTATCATCCAACCTCCAAATTTTTTAAGATTTAATAAAAGTTTTAAACAGTTCCTGATTTTAAAATTGCAAGAATATTATTACAAAGTTCCTCTATACCCTGCACCCAGTTTCCCTATTTTCAGCATTGCAATGGCACATTTGTCAAAACTAATGAATACCATATTTGTACATTATTACTATTTGAAATCCATACTTTATTTAGATTTCCTTAGTTTTTACCTAGTATCCTTTTTCTGTTTCAGGATCCCATCCAGGTTACCATATTAGATTTAGTTTTCATATTTCCTTAGGCTTCTGTAGATGGTGACATTTTCTCAGACTTCCTTGTTTTTGATGACTTTGACAGTTTTGAGGAGTGCTGGTCAGAAATTCTGTAGAATGTCCTTCCATTTTACTTTGTCTGATGTTTCTCTCATGGTTAGGTAGAGATTATGGGTTTTTGGAAGGAAGACCACAGAGGTAAAGTGCCATTCTGATCACAACCTATCAACAGTCTGTGCCAACATTGTGACTCATTCCAGAGGATGCTGCCTTCATCCCTGGCTGAGGTAATGTTCCTTAGCTCTCTCCATTGTAAGACTTTATCAAATATGTGTTTTACACATATTTTCTCCCAGTTTGTGGCTTGTCTTTTCATTTTTCTCTCAGTGTATTTCACAGAGTACTTTTTAATATTAATAAAGCCCAACTTACCAGCTTTTTCTTTTGTGGATTGTACTTTTGCTGTTTTTCTAAATACTCCTCACCAAGGCCAAGGTTATGTGATTTTTTAAAATATTTTCTTTAGAACTTGTATAGTTTTACATTTCACATTTAGGTGTTCATCCATTTTCAGTTAAATTTTGTATAGCGTATGAGCCCTGTATCTAGGTTCATTTTTTTGCATATGGATGTCCAATTTTTCCAGCATTATTTCTGTTCTTTCTCCTTTGACTTGTCTTTGTGTCTTTGCCAAAAATCAGTTTATTGTATTTGTGTGAGTTAATTTCTGGGGTCTCCATTATATTCCATTAATCAATGTGTCCATTCTTTTGCAGTACCACACTATCTAGATAATGGTAGCTTTATATTAATTTTTGTTTGTTTGCTCAGAAGTTTGTTTATTAATAAGTTAAGTTTCTGTTTTTGGCAGCTTATATTTGGTCTTGCCAAAGCAAGACCTCAAAAAAATTAGTTTTGTAACTCGCTATTGTTTCTCTCCATGGAAATCTTTAGTAAAAGGCGAAACATTTATATGATCTGAAGAGAAACCTGAATATATTAATTTTTGAGTCTCCAACTTTGTTCTTCTTTTTCAAAACTGAGCTGAGTAGTCTACATCCTTTACCTTTCCTTAGCAATTTGAGATTTTTTGTCAATATCTCTGAAAAGTTTGCGGGGATTTTGATTGAGAGTGTGTTGAAACAATAGATCAAGTTGAGAAGAACTGACATCTTAACTATATTGAGCATTCCAATCCTTGAAAAGAGAATATTTCTCCATTTATTTAGATCTTCATTTATTTCTTTCATCAGTGTTGTTTTCCATATAGAGATCTTGTGTATATTTTATTAGATGTACACCCAAGTTCTTTGGTTTTAGAGGGCGCTATTGTAAATGGTAATGATTTTCATTTCCCATGTCAGTTGTTCATTGATGGTGTATAAGAAATCAATTGACTTCTGTATATTGACATTGTTTACTGCTATCTTGCTACAGTCACTCAGTTCCAGGAGTTTTTTTCATACATTCTTCAGGGTTTTCTACATAGGCAATCATGTCATCTGTGAACAACAGCAGTTTTGTTTCTTCCTTTTTTAATCTGTATACCCTTTATTTATTTTCCTTGTCTCATTGCACTAAGACTTCCAGTTCAGTGTTGATTAGGAATAGTAAAAGAGGACATCTTTGCTTTGGTTCAAATCTTAGGGGGAAAGCATTTGATTTCTCACCATTAAGTAGCATCCTTTTATTGTTTTAACATTTCTGAATCTGTGTTTTAAGTATGTCTGTTGTATACAGAATAGTTTTGGGTTTTTGCTTTGTTAATCAATCTGAAAATGTTTAAACTGATGATACAAACCCATTTGTATTCATTAAATATGATAAATATGTCTGGCCTTAGTTCCAACATGTTTTAAGTTATAATCTTATGTATTCATGTTTTACATAGTCTATTTTATTCACTGTTTCTATTTTTGAGTTCTTTTTATTGTTGTTATTTAGGAAAGTTTATATCCTTGTTCTAATGGTTGTCTTTGTAGTAAGCCCTTTATATTACCCTCCCTTTTTATCTCACATAATTTCTATTGGATCCCTATAATTGGCAAAAATTAAGTATGTAATCTCTTTAATCATTTTTTACCCCCAGACCTCCCTCCTCTTCAACATGTGACTTGAAGGAAAATCTTTTCACTCCAGTTAATAACTATAAGGCAATCAGCTACCTATTTCTACTTTCCATGTCTCTCCCCATATAGTTATATATATTATATCTACATTATTACATACAGTTACTGCATACTATACTCTATTTCTTATAAGCATCCTTTAGACTTATTTCTTTAAGTAAATATGTATTTAATTCTTACCAGAAATTAATATATCAAAATCTCTAGGCATGAAATTGTTTGATGCTCATTCTGTTTACCAGATTCCTTTATAAGGACTCAGGGAAAAATTGTCCCTTAGTGCTTATATGTTCCTGAGAATTAGCCTGTGGATTTTATAAGTGAAGTTCAGTTTGTCTTATTATAATACATCTAATTTATATTTGAGTTCAAAAAAATTTTAGTACATTGACATCTGGCATGAAATATTGAGGTTGAAAAGTAGAGAAAAGAGAATTCAAGGAAAAGAGCATAAAAAAGAATAAAACAAGATGCTACATGAGGAACAATTTACAAGAAAGATTTAATATTCATGAATTTAGATTTCCCTAACAATTAAAGCCAAACTTAAAAAAGCAAACCAGTCATGAAAACAAGTTAAAATTGATATAGCCACAGTTGTTGTGGGAAATTGTATTATACTTCTATTAGAAAACTTACAAATCAAACCAAGCTAAAATTAGTAAATATATATATAAGGCTCAAGCATAGTTGATAAGGTTGATCTAACAGCTAAACATTGAGAAGTAAAAAATCAGTTTAGCTGAGCGAGTTGAGATATATTTTTGATTTTAGACATTATTTTGTTCTAAGATTTCCGTTTGTTTCCTTTGTATCTTCTATATCTTTCTGCTGAAATATTATCTTATCCATTCATTACACCATATTTTCCTTTTCCCCTTGAGCATAGGTAGAACAGCAGTTTTAAAGCCCTTGTCTGATCATTCCAACATCTACATTCTTAGATTTGGCTTTCATTGACTGTCTTTCCCTTGAGAAGGATCACATTTTCTTCATTCCTCCTATGTTGAATAATTTTGATTGTATTCTAGGCATCTTGACCGTTATGTTGTGATGAATGCAGATTCTGTTGTACTCCTTAAAAATATGTTGATGTTTTTGTTGTGGCAGGCAATTAACTTAGACTCAAACTGTGAACTCTCTCTCACATGTACTTGGCAGCAGCTCAACTGTTAGTTGAGTTCTTTTGGCTTTTAAATGCAAACTGCTTTGTGTCTACCCCATAATTGTGTTTCAGGGCCACTTAGAGATTTGAGCAGAGTTCATATTCAGATTTTGGTGTGTGCCTTTCTCGGGCTTACCTTCCTTAGGCTCCTCCTCTCTTTCCAGTGACTGTGGTTGCAATAAGCTGTTTTCAGGTTCTTTACGCCAGAAAAAAATGGTGAGCTTCTGTTGGTGTTTTAGCCACCTCATGCTGCTCCTTCACTCAGGCTGATACTGACAAACAGGAAACTCACCTCTAAATGGCTGCTTTGTCCCACTTTCATCTCCCCTCCAATATGTACCTACTTTTGCTCGCTTTCCATAGTCTTCAGGTAGTTGGTGTTTTTTTATTTTTATTTTTGAATTTTGTTCAGAGTAGATCATTATTATCTGAAAGGGAGACTCTGTCTGTTACAAGTTAATTTGCTATATCTGAAGCAGATCTCTGTTTTTTATTTACTTGAGCATTTTTCAAATTATTCTTGAGCCATCCTCTCATTCCCTTTTCCACTAGGCATCTATTCCATAGTATTTAATCCTCATAGCATTCCAGTTCTTATGCAACACATATATTTAGGTATGTGTGAGGCCTTGAATGATATATAATGCTGTGTCAGTATGTATATTTATTATTATTTATATAAATGGTTTCTTATTTTTTTCATTCAAAATTAATTTTTGAGGTCTAATCATGTTATTATATTCAATCTAATTCATAATCTGATAGCTGCATATATTCTCTGTATACATATATTAAGTTTAACTTATACACGCTACTAGTAAATTACATCCATCCCTTTCCTAATGCATTTAATTATGTGATAAACATTTTTATATGTTGTTTTCTTGGTAAATCTGGATGAGAGTTTCTTTGGAATATATATACCCAGATTTTCTTTCTTTGAATTTTAAATTTATGCCCTTTGTCCAATTTTCCATTGGCTTTACTGACACTTCCTTTTTATTTTCAGTAGTAACTTTTATATTTTAGATAGTGATTCCTTACAGATTTTAAGATGTTGCATATATTTTCCCCTGTCTATCATATACCTGTTAACTTTGGTTGGTGCCCTTTATTATATAAAACTTTTAATTTTGAAATAATTGTATATATAAACATTTTTCTTTATGTTTTATTGTTGGAAGGTCTTATGTACTTCCAGATTTGAGGTCATAAAAAATGTATGCATTTCCGTATATTGCACTTGTAGGTTTAATGTTCATTAAAATTCATTAATTCATTTGGACCTTTCTATGCAACATGTGGTAGGAATCTATCATTACTTTTTGCGTATACAATGCGACAATTTTCCCAACACAATTTACTAAATATAATTTTCTATTGTATTTTCTTGTCAATTATAACTGGTATAGAGAAATGCTATTGATTTTTCTAAGTTTATTTAGTATCCAACTCCTTTCTGACTCTCTTATGCTAACAATTTGATAATTCCATTTGGTTTCTACATAGATAATCACAGCATCTGCAAAAAAGTAAAATAATATAAAGAACAAAGAGGAAAAAACAGTTTGCAGCTCCCCTTAAAATACTCATACCTCTGACTTACTTTGTTTTTATTGTATTTTCCAGAACATCTAAACTTTGTTGAAAATTAGTTCATCTGATAGTAGCTATCAAATCTTCTCTTGTTCCTGAACTTGAAAGAAAAGTTTATTTAACTGTAATGGTTTTTTAGCAACTGTATTTTGTTGATCATGATTTTATCTTTAATCCATTAAGTTGTAAATTATACTGACAGATTTTTCTCATAGGGCTCTCTTTGCAATCCTGAATTCATCCATCATTACCTGTAATTAATAGTCACGGTAGTTTTAAAACATCAGTGTGTGATAATCACTGATCTAAGCCATGATTCTCAAGCTGGCCTGATTAGAGGATTGCCTGTGAGACAATATATATTGCCTCACATATATATCCTTGGGCAATACATTTAGTGATGATGACTCTGTTGATCTGGGTTTAGGCCTAAGAATTAATATTTTTAAAAACTTTGGCAGGTGCTTCTAACTATCAACAAGGTTTAAAAATCAGTTTTTTGAGTACCTGAAAAATACTGTCTAGTGTTAGGTATAAGATGTGAGCGCACTGGGTGGTGCCATGGTGGCTCAGTGGCAGAATTCTCGCCTGCCATGTGGGAGACCCGGGTTCGATTCTCAGTGCCTGCCCATGCAAAAAAAAGATGTGAGCGCAAATTTATAATGATTTCTAAATTATAAGTTAACAGATGTTTAAGAGTTTTAAGGAAAATGTGGTCGTAGTGAGCAATCTAGAAAGAGGAAAAAGGCAAGAGCTGAGAGAAAGGAAAGTCAGCTCCTAAAAATAAAAGGAGTTAACAAATAAATAAATAAATAATAAAAGGAGTTAGTCTTCTTAAAACTGAGTGCAAAAGAGAGAGTAGGAGGAGCTAGAAAGTTAAAAAGAGGCCACAGCATGAAGTCATACTACAGAGATGGACTTTATTCCAAGTATAATGAGATGCCGTTGAAGGGGGTTAAGCAGGGAGGAGACACAAATAGATTCGTGCTTTAGAAGGATTGATTTAGCTATAATGGAGAAAATTAACTAGAGAGAAAACAGGACTGAAAACAGACTCCTCACCCTTGAGGTGACTATTCTAATCCAGAGGATAAATAATCGTGGCTTGAACTGTGATACAGTAGGGAAGGAAAAGACTATTAGGCATAGATGAAAGATATAGAGAGGAAGAATCAAAAGAAATTAGTGATGACAGGATATCAGGTGCATAAGAAAAAGAAGAGTAAATGCACCTGCATCACGTTATTACTCATGAGTGTTGTCTGGGTTATATATTTTAGATTCAATATATTTGTCTACAATGTATTTAGGTAAAACTGTTAAAGATTTTAAATAATAGTGATGATGACACATACATAAATATTCAAACTCATAGTAAACAAACATGACTAGGGACAGGTTCTTTTCATAGTTTGTCACATTCTTTGTCATTTCAGCTTTGGTCTGCTTTAAAATTACCCATCTCCCTGCATCAATGGAATACCTCCATGAAGAAGCACTCACACTCTAAAATATTAGAAACTCCACTAAGGTCACCAACAGAGATGGATCTGAGAATAAAGGAAATCATGAAGAAACTAGACCAGCTGATCCCACCCAGACCTTTCACCCACATCACCACCACCACCAGTGCAGCCCACAGCAGAACCACTATCCTCAACCCCCGAGACACCTACTGCAGGGGTGATCAGCTAGACATCCTGCTGGAGGTGAGGGACCACTTGGGACGCAAGAAGGAATATGGCGGGGACTTCCTGAGAGCCAGGATGTCTTCCCCAGCCCCGAACGCAGGCGCTTCAGGAAAGATGAGAGACTTCAACAATGGCACCTACCTTGTCAGCTTCACTCTGTTCTGAGCGGGCCAGGTCCCTCTGTCTCTCCTGCTCATCCACCCCAGTGAAGGGGCATCAGCTCTCTGGAGGGCGAGGAACCAAGGGTACGATAAGGTGATCTTCATAGGCCAGTTTGCCAATGGCTCTTCTCATGTCAATACTGATTGTGCCCTAGTTTTAAACTCAAGTTCTGAACTGTGCCAGTACCTAGATGCTCAAGATCAAGAAGCTTTCTACTGTGTGAGGCCTCAACACATGCCATGTGCTGCACTGACACACATGCAATGCAAGAACAAAGAAGTTTCTTATCTTAACAAACAAGAGAGGAGCCTCTTTGAAAGTATTTCTGGGGAACACCTGTGTAAATGTGGTAAAGATTTGACTTACATGATGATATAAATGAACGTCCAATGAGTATATTGACTTAGGGACCCTTGTGAAGAAGAGCCATTGGGAAAGGATCTGTGAATTCATTTGAAGTGAGTAGTCCCCAGACTGTTTGGTTATTAAACCCTCACCATTGAAACCAAAAGTATACACAGAAGTAAAAATTTTAAAAGGTTAAGAAATATATGAGCATTTGTACGTTGTAATATGTTCTTTCTACATCACAGTAAATCACCTGCACACCTGAGTACCTGTATCCCAAGTACTAATAAGCAAAGAAATGGAAATTTGCCAAATGGTCAAAGACTTTGGGCATAGGGTCACCTTTTCTCCCAGAAATAACTAAAGCAGTGGAAAATATGGCTTATTGTTTCCAGGTCTTTGGAGTCACCTCCATACTAATATCTGTATTGGTTTCTTTAAGGTCAAATGTGGGTAGAGAAATTATGAAAAATTTCAACACCATTAATGTCTCCAATCGCAACAGTAAGTTCTCCTTCTCTTTGATGGGTGGTGCTTAGTATTAGACCTCCTTAAGGGGTTTCCCCTTTCTGCTGGAATTGTTCACAGGCATCCTACAATCTATCTTGTCTAAGATGGGCCAGAATATCAGTTATGTAAAGAAATGAAGGATTAAAACGACAAGGATATCATAAATCTATTTTACTGACTGTAATTCTCATCATCAATCTACTTATCAGGCAACAGATTATCTGACCATCGCCACAAAAATGTTCAAACATAAAAACTCTTCCCCAATTCTTCTCCAAGTTTCCTACTTCTGCACACCATCACCACTTCTCACACTACTAGCTCCACCATCACCACTTCCCTCCCTACTACTAGATCAAGAATCATGATCTAGAGTTTTTCAACCTACCATTATGAGTTGATCCATTAAAATTTTCTCCTTGTAGTGTTATGAATTGAATCATTAATTTTTTTACAATTTTTCTCCCTTTAAACTTTGCCACCTTTCAAATGGTTTTAACATACAAAATAGCCCTTTCACGCTTTATTTACTAATTTTTCCGATGTCTTTCACTACAAAAAGCCTAGGAATTCCCCATCTAACATGATTTACGGCAAGATCTTTTATGACCCTCTAATTTCAGCACTTATAGCTTGCTACTCACTAAATACATTTATTTACATGAAAGTGAAAATATGAACCTAGAAGTGTAATTGTCTCATACTAATTGTAAAAATACAAGACTCCTTCCCTTTTTGGTGAATAATCATTGTCCAAGCTCCCCAAATGCTCCTTAACATCCCATCACCTCAGGCCCTCAGAGTACAAGACTCTTCTTAAACTACTGAGTAACAGGTTGACAGCAGGCATATGTTGGGCCTCCAGGACCCTGCTCCAGCCTATGGCCATATCCATTAAGATTAACCAGTTCCCCGGCCAACTAAGTTATTAATATTTTTTAATATCTTCCTGCATATAACTCAAAGAATTTATAGTTAGATGGTGGCATTTAAGTTTGTGACAAAGTATGACAAATTTGGGAGAAAAGTTGGCTAAATGATAAGGTAATTGAGCTTTCAATACTAAGCAAGAATTGATGACTTGACTTTCATAGGAACGCAACCAAATATTTAAAATTGTACCCCGAAGATCTTTTTTTCTGGGGGAAAACATCTGCTCTCACAATGAACATTAATGAAGATCATTTAGAAAATCCACGTTAGAGAAAAATTTTACAGAAAAATAGCTATTCCTTTAAGAGGATGCTTCAATAAGATTTTTCCACCATTGCTACCGCCTTCACCTCCCTATTAAGATGGTACTTAAAAAACACAGTAGGCTCTTAGAAAATATTCTTAGATAAGTTGATGTTTTAGAAGATGCTATCTTGCTTATTCTTTAGCAGAACAAACAGTTTCAATGAAAAAGAAATACAAGCTGGGAATGACATCCCTAGTCCCCAGCGGGCATGTCTGGAAAGACACATGGAATCCCATCTCCTGTAATTTGACTCCAATCCAAATGAATAAGTGCCTGAGTGGAAAGTTTATATGTCTAATGGGAGATTCCACAATCCGCCAGTGCATCAAATACTTCAAAAAGAATATCAACAGTATGGCCCAATTTAAGCTATTATTCTCATCCTTTGGGGAAAATTTTTGCATTTCAAAGGGAGAAGGAAATATGGGGAGGCCCTCTTTTTTTCCATATTCTTAAATCAGAGCATACTAAAACTTTTCACAAGACATTGTTATCTTTCTTTTAAAAAATATATATTTATCTGGCTGGACGGGGGCCAGAATAGGCAAAGGTATCATATCCCTATCCCCACACAGTTCACACTTCAGTATTTACCTAGTATGCTTAGGAAACTATTAACAGAGCTGAAGATATTAAGAGTTACCAAATTTCTTCAGCTAATCTTTTAAGTTGTGGTAAGAAAACAGCTGTTTCACATTTTTTTAGAAGTTAAATTGTATAGCCAGAGTGTATTTTAGAAGAGAAAACAAATTGGAAGCAGAATGAAGAAAATAGCCCTGCAATTTACCTCTTCCCTTGTCTGTCCCCTCCATATTCAATCATCACTGGATTAGGACTTCAAATGTAGCCCTTTAGTTCTAACAGGTTACATGTTAGAAAGCATTAATAATCCTTTTCTAAACTTCTAACAGAAGTTCTAGCTTCAGAAAACCTGCCCTTGATATTGCAATAAGGGTTCAGTTAGTACAATAAAAAACTGAAGCAGTTTGGCTTATATTAGTCATATTTTGCTTATTTTCAGAAGTGTTAACATTAGGTAGACTGTTTTTGCAAGAAAACTGGGAAGAACTTCAAGTTAAAGTACTGGTTCTGTCATTTAGAAGATGTGTAATATTGGGCAAGTCATTTGCTCTTTTGGTTTTCCGTCCTACAACATGGCAATAATATAATAGTATAGTATAATATAGTATAAAGTATAGAATAGTATAGTGTGTGTGTGTATATATATATATATATATGTATGCATGTGTATGTATATATATCTGAAGGACTTTGAGATGAATTTATATATATATCACTCCAGATAGATGCTTTGCAAACTGTAAATTACTTCACAAACAAGTAGTAATACTAGTATTATTTTAGGGGATTTACCCAGTACCATTCCAGGAAAATGAGAAAGAAATGCAGAAGCATAGAATGTAATCCCACTCTTAAGGGAATTTACAGAGTAGCTGGAGAAATAGGTAAATTAACAGTTCAACTTGTTTTTTAATGTAAACAGCATAAGTTAGTGCCATTCTCTATCTTCATAAATGCTTAGTGAACAGTTAACAAAATGTACAAACACAATACTTGAAAATTTCACCTCATCATCCTGCAATGAAGGTACCTCAATGTCTTATGATTCCCAGCCCACCTGGCTCTATATGGTCCTACATGATAACATACATGATCGCTTGCATTTGTATAACACTTTTGATTGTTCAAAGAACTTTCAAAACTATTCCTTCATTTAAACCTACAATAAACCAGACATGATTAACTTATTCAACCATAAGCATCAAATCTTCTCTTCTATCTTATAACTAGTCAATTTTTGTAACTTTATTTTCATTTCATTTTGGGATGCATCTATGTCATCAGCACTGAAGTCAGTGGATCTGCATGAATCTAGAAAATTGCAACACCAACTGGTTGTGGATTTGGATAGGAATATCATCATCCAGTGGCAAAAACATGGTTATCCTGTGATTGGATCATTGACCTATTCAGTCAAAGAGACTGAGTACATCACCCAAGCCATTGATAGAACTGGAGGAGAAAAAATACAGTCATTGTGATTTCTCTGGGCCAGCATTTCAGACCCTTTCCCATTGACGTTTTTATCCAAAGAGCCATCAATGTCCACAAAGCTGTTCAGCATCTTTTTCTGAGAAGTCCAGACACTGTGGTTGTCACCAAGGCAGAAAACACAAGGGAGATGTATAATGATGTGGAAAGATTTAGTGACTTTCATGGGTATATTCAAAATCTTGTCATGAAGGACATTTTCCACGATTTCAACATGGGCATCATTGATGCCTGGGATATAACAATTGCATACAGCACAAATAATGTCCACCCACCTGGGTCTGTAGTCAGAAATCAGGTTAATATATTGTTCAACTATATTTGTTAGATAATACACATCTCTGCAACTCACTCACTTAATTAAGAACAATTTATTGCATCTACTGGCATGTCAGATGTTGATTTTGGCCTGAATTCCCAGTTAGCATAAGGCATAATCTGTATTCTGGCTGATCCATCAGTCACCAGTTCAGCCCAGTCAGTCATTTTAAATCTGTGCTTCCAACTTAAAGTGGTGCAAGGGTTATTCAGTGGTAGAATTCTCACCTGCTATGCAAGAGATCCGGGTTTGATTCCTAGCCCATGCACTTCCGAAAAATTAAAAAAACAACCAAAACAAACAAAATTCAACAAATGGTGCTTCAATAATAGGAAACTCACATGGACAAACAATGAAATGTGACCCCATCATACAGCATACCAGAAAAAAAAAAAAGAAAATGAAAGTATTGATGAAAAGAATCTTTCCTTCTTGACCAGAGCCATAGACCTCCTCACCAATTGGAAGTCAAGCTACAAACAGTAATCAATTTAAATTAAAAATCTTCACTCTATACAAATAAATAAAATCAGAAATTAGAAGGGGAGAATTACTACTGACTTCACAGAAATAAAAGGATCATAAGAGGATACTATGAACTGTACACCAACAAACTAGACAACATAGATGAAAGGTTCAATTTTCTAGGAACACATGAAAAACCTACAGTGAATTGAGGAGAAATAGAAGACTTCAACAAACCAATCATAAATAAACAAATTGAAACAGTCATCATAATCTCCCAACAAAGAATAGCCCAGGAGTAGACGGCTGTACAGGTGAATTACACCTGTAAGAATTAATACCAATCCTGCTCAAACTCTTCCAAAATATTAAAAACAGGAGAATACTATCTTTCTTACTCTATGAAGCCAGCATTACCTTGCTACCAAAGATAGAAAAAGGAAAGAAAATTAAAGATCAATTTCTATTGGTCTAATTTATATAAATATAAATCCTCAACAAGATACCAGCAAATCAAATCCAGCAACACATTAAAGGAATTATACACCATGATCAAGTATGTTTTATTCAAGGTATGCAAGGGTGGTTCAACACAAGAAAATCAATTAATGTAATATACCATGTATACAAATTGAAGAGGAAAAACACATGATCATCTCAATTGATGTGGAAAAGGTATTGAGCAAAATCCAGAATCATTTTTGATTAAAAAAATTTCAAAAGATAGTAATAGAAAGAAACTTCTTAAACATAATAAAGGGAATGTATGAAAAAATCCACAGCTAACATTGTACTCAATGGTGAAAGAGTGAAAGCTTTCCCTCTAAGATCTGGAAAAAGACAAGGATACTGTTGTCACCACTGTTATTGAATATTGTGCTAGAAGTTCTAGCTAGAGCAGTGAGGCAAGAAAAAGCAGTAAAAGGCATCCAAATTGGAAAGGAGGAAGTAAAACTTTCACTATTTGTAGATGACATAATCCCATATTTAGAAAGCCCCCAAAAGCTTACAACTAAGCTACTAGAGCAAGTAAATGAGTTCAGCAAAGGATACAAGATCAATACAGAAAATCAGTAGTGTTTCTGTCCACTAATACTAAACAGGAATTCCAGAAAAAAATTCCATTTTTTATGATAATAACTTAAAAAATCAAATATCTAGGGACAAATTTAACCAAGCATGTAAAGGACCTATACAAAGAAAAACTTAAAACATAGGTAAAATAATTAAAAGAAGACCAAAATAAATCGAAGGACATTATGTATTCATGCATTGGGAGACTAAATACTGCCAAGATATCAATTATACCCCAATTGATTCACAGATTCAATGCAATCCCAATAGAAATTCCAACAGTATACTTTGCTGAAATTTAAAAGCCATTTATCAAATTTATTTAGAAGGGTAAGGGACACCAAATAGCCAATGGTTTCTTTTTTTTCCTTGTATGCTGTGTGGCAGGGGTCACATTTCATTCTTTTCCCATGTGAGTATCCCGCTATTGCAGCACCATTGTTGAATTTTTTGTTTGGTTTGGATTTTCATTTGTTTATTTTCCTTGTTTGTTTGGGAAATGCATAGGCCAAGAATTGAACCCAGGTTTCCCGAATGGTGGTAGGCGAGAATCCTACCACCAAAATACCCTCACACCCCCACCAAAGGCATCTTGATGAAGGAAAATGAAGATGGAGGTCTCATATATACTGATTTTAAATCATATTCCAAAGTTGCAGTGGTCAAAACAGCATGATACTGGCATAAAGACAGATATATTGAGTAATGAAATTGATTTCAGAGTTCAGGCATAGACTTTCACATCTATGGCCAACTGATTTTTGTCAAAAGATTGGCGAATCAACTCAACTGGTACAAAACAGTCTCTTCAAAAAATTGTGCTGGGAGAACTGGATATCCATAACCAAGAAAATGACTGAGGACTCCCTCTCACCTCATAGAAAAATTAACTCAAAATGGGTCAAAGTCTAAATATAAGAACCAAGACTACAAAATCCCTAGAAGGAAGTATAGCTGATCTTCAGGATCTGTGTCAGGCAATAGTTTCTTAGATTTTATACCAAAGCACAAACAACAAAAGAGAAAACAAATAAATGGCACCTCCTCAAAATTAAAAAGTTTTGTGCATTAAAGGACTTTATCAAGAAAGTGGAAAGACAGTCTACTCAATGGAAGAAAATACTTGGAAACCCATATCAAATAAGAGTTTAATATCCAGAATAAATAAAGGTATCCAACAACTCAACAATAAAAAGACATCCCAATTTTTAAAATGGGCCAAAGATAATTACCAGGTTTTGCCAAATTCTAACCAAAACATTCCTGTCAAACCTAAAGAACACCTAGGGCTTTATCTGAGATTCTACAATAAAGTTTGATGCACTAATAATACATTCCAAAAAACTACAACCTCTAGATAGTTTTCTAGGCCAGATTAGCCCAGAAATCCAGAAGTGCAAGCCTCTCCAACGACATCAACTAATTCCATCCCCCATCCCATATTATTGACACCCCTTTCCAACATGAACAGGTTAGATTGGGCATAGCCCAAATACCCCTAAAGATTGGGAGAAAGATCAAAGGAGTAGGAGGAGCTATAATAGAGAAGATAGAATTTAACAAATGAGTATGACTGCTGAATTATGACACTGATATGTCTTTCAGTCTCCAGTACCTTGGAGCAGCAAGAAGGAAAAATAAAAAATCGTGCAACTGTAACCCATACCAAATTTTGAAATCTGTTCTATAGCCATTTGCAAAAATGTACTTTGAAATTTATTCCTTTTTTTTGTATATATGTTATATTCACAGTAAAAAAAAAAAAGTTTAAAAAATATGGGCCAAAGACTTGAATAGACACTTTTTCAAAGAGGAAATTAAAAAGCCCATGCAAAGATGCTCAACATCGCTAGCTATCAGGAAATGCAAATCAAAACCACAATGAGTTATTATTCCACACCTACTAGAATGGACATTATTTAAAAGTAGAAAATAAGAAAAGTTGGGGAGGGTGTGGAGAAATACAACTTTATTCCCCCTGCTGGTGGAAATGTAGAATGGGGCAGCCGCTGTGCACCATGATTCCTCAGGAAGCTGAATACAGAATTTCCATATGACCTGGCAATCGCACTACTAGTTATATACCCAAAAGATCTGAAAGCAGGGACATGAACAGACATTTGCACACCGATGTTCACAGTGGCATTTTTCAAAGTGCCAAAAGAAGGAAACAATCCAAGTGTCCATCGATAAGTAAATAGATAAACAAAACTGATATATACATACAATGAAATATTATTCAACTGTAAGAAGAAATGAAGTCTTGATGCATGCAGCAACATAGACGAACCTTCCGGATAGGATGTTGAGTGAAATGAGCCAGACAAAAAATATAAATATTGTACAGTCTCACTAGAATGAACTAATTATAATCAGCTAACTCTTGGAATTAAAATCTAGAGCACAGGTTATCAGGAGATAGAATGAGGTTAGAGAATGGGTGAATATTTTGTACAGAATTTTTAATAAGGTCGAATGTAAATGTTTGGAAGTGGCTAGAGTTGATGGTAGCACATTACCATGAATGTAGTTAACAGTGCTGAATTATGGGTGTGATTATGGTTGAAACGGGAAGTTTTGGGTCACGTATGTCACTAAAAGGAAAGAAAGTTAGAGGATAAAACATGGGACTGCATAACATAGTGAACCCTTTTGAGGATGATGCCTGGTGAATTGTACAAATGAAAGAATGTTCTTGCATGAACTAGAAGAAATGCACATCATTATTACAAGATATTAATAATAGGGTAGTATATGTGAAAAATACATTTATTGCAAACTATCATAACATTATTATTGTATATTCTTTCATGAGTTGTAACAGAGGAGTGTCAATGCTAAGTGTCAATAATAGGAAGGTATGAGGGGTATGGGGTTTTTCTTTTTGGATAAAAATGAATGTTCTCAAGTTGACTGTGGTGGTGAATAAACAACTCTGATTCTACTGAGAGTCATTGATTGTACACTTTGGATTGTATAGTATGTGAATAAAACTTAAAAAAAATGTTCTTCACTCTTAGGCATGGAAATTCACAGTATTAAAAAATAGTAAACTAAATACTTGGAGAAAGCAGTCCTGTTTTCTTATTTTTACCACTAAATACAAATGCAAAATAATTTCCAAGTAGAAAGAGAAGTCTTGTGGGGCTGTCTGCCTCACAGTGAGTCCACTGTCTGCAAGGTCAGAGTATAAGAAGATGCAGAGTTCCAAACATGGCACCCTGGATCCTAAAAACCACTGACTCTTCTCTCCCTATATGAACTTCCCTACTAAGAGCTAACCTGATCCTAGAGCACTTATCCTTCAAGAATTTAGCATAGCACTGGTTAAAGAATATTGCACTAGAACTCAGGGGAGCTATGTTTTAGTCCCAATTCTGTCAGCAGCTTATAACTTTGGATAAGTCACTTAGGTTCTTGGTCCCTCATTTTACCAAATGAAGTGGTAAGATTTCTGATTTTCAAATCTTGCTCTACACAACTTTGGATGCCTTAGGTGGCCTTCAGGTACTCACCAAAAGGACAGGAGTCAAGATTGGTCCCTTGTGAATCAAGGCATTGTGAAATGAGATTCCATTTCACACAATTAGAATAGCTGCTATTTTAAAAATGGAAAATATCAAGTGTTGGAGAGGATACGGTAAATTAGGAACACTCATTCATTGCTGGTTGCAATGTAAAATGGTGCAGCTGTTATGAAAGACAGTTTGTTGTTCCTCAGAAAATTAAGTATAGAACTACCGTATGACCTAGCAATCCCACTACTAGGTATATACCCAAAAGAATTGAAAGCATGGACTCGAACAGATATTTCCACATGGATGTTCATAGCGGCATTATTCATAATTGCCAAATGATAGAAGCAACCCAAAATGTCCACCAACAGATGAATGGATACACAAAATGTGGTATATACATGATCGGACAATTTTTCAGCCATAAAAAGGAACGAAGTCCTGATATATGTGACAACATGGAAGAATCTTGAAGACATCATGCTGAATGATAGAAGCCAGACAGAAATGAACAATATTGTATGATCTCACTTGTTTGGAAACAATTAGAATAAACAAGCTCATAGAGTCAGAATGTGGATTACAAGTTGCAGTGGGGATAGGGAATGGGAAGTTAAGGCTTAAGATACACAGGCTTCCTATTTGGAATGATGGAAATATTTTGGTAATGGATAGTGGTGAGTAGCACAATGCTGTAAATACAATTATCAGCCTGAATTAAATATTTGAAAGAAAAGGGGGAAATTATAGGTTATATATATGTTACTAAAATATTTTTTTAAAAAAGGACTGTACAATACAATCAGTAAACCTAATGTAAACTATGTACTCAAGTTAATTGTTTCATCATCTGTGGCAAAGGTGCACACTAATGCAGAGTTAAAATAGGAAAAACTCTAAGATGGATGGTATCATTTTGAAGATATTCTGTATTTTCTGAATGATTTTTCTGTAAACTCACAACTTCTCTAATTAAAAAAAAAAGAATCGGTTCTCTAAGAAGATCAAATTAATTTACATATCTTCATCTAGTCTGCTCAGGAAAATAGAAGACACAAAATGCCAGTGTTAGGAAAGAGGTGTAACAGCATACAGATTCTACAGATATTTTGTTAAAAGGATAACAAAAGAATGTTACAAACAGCTTTATGCCAATAAATTCAACAGCCTTAGATAAAATGAACAAATTGCTTCAAAGACACGAATTGCCAAAATTCACACAAAAAGAAATAAATAACCTGAAGAGTCCTGTACAGAAAGTGAAGTTCCATGTAAGAAATTTCTTCTCACAAAGAAAATTGCAGGCCCAGATGTTTCAACCATGAGTTCTACCACACATAAAAAGAAAGTATATCAATTATACATGAAATATTCCCCAAAATTTAAGATGAGGGGATACTTCCCAACTTACTGTATGAGACAAGCATCACCCTATGTGCCAATTATCAATTAATTGTCTCCCTTACAAATTCACCCTTTTTTTGACTGCTCTGTGGAAATGGATATGAGCACTTTGATATTATTCCTTCGTCAGCTAACACTGAAATTGTGTCAGTAGAGGGAAATATGTAGAGACACTGCAGGAAGAAATGAGTTTCCTTTTCTGGTTCCATTATGCTTGCAAGGCAGGCTTCTGTAACCTGTGTGGCTTTCTCCAACACCATAATGTGCAGCATTTGCAGTTTCTCCAGTGCCTAGCTCCTGCAATGCAAGCGGCCCAGCAGCTTCCCCTGGGCAGTTCTGTAGCACAATGGCTTTCATGAGACTTCACCCAATGAACAACATTGATCAGCAGCACCCTCGAGGGCAGATTTTCAGCAAGTTCCTTCACTGTGGAGGAACCTCCAATGACTTCCTTGCCAATCAATGAGTTACATCAATGGCCTCTCCAACAAGGTCTGGATATTAGCACTGGTATAAAAGGGAGGGATCTTCCTTGGGAGCCCTATCTTAGCTCTAGGGTGAGTGACTGATTCTTTTACCTGTTATTCTTATATTATGCAGTACTTACTAGCGAATCCCTCATTACTCTAATCCCATGTTACAGTTAATGATGCCTTACATCAAATTTTTACTGTTCAAATTACTGTATGGTTTCTCTCTCCTGAATAACCCAAATTGACACATTGGTCAACCAAAGGCACTTCAAGGGAAAAAAACTACAGATGGACATCCCTCATGATCATAGATGCATACATTATAAATAAAATTTCAGCAAATCAAATCCAACAATATATATTTTTTAAATAACATCATGACTGAGGGGATTTTTACATATATTTTTATTGACAAGTCTTCACTAACATATAGACCATACAGGGTAAACAATCATTGGCTCACAATATTATCACATAATTGTGTACTCATCATGATCATTTTTAGAATATTTGCATCACTCCAGAAAAGAAATAAAAAGAAAAAAAAACTTATACTTCTCATACTCTTTATAACCCTCCCTCTCATTGACCACTAGTATTTCAATCCACCCAATTTATTTTACCCTTTATCCCCACTATTATTTATTTATTTATTATCCATATATTTTTACTCATCTGTCCATACCCTGAATAAAAGGAGCATCAGATTCAAGCTTTCCACAAGCACACAGTCATGGTGTAAAAGTTATATCATTATACAATCACTTCAACAGTCAAGGCTAGTGGATACAGCTCAACAGTTTCAGGTACTCCCCTCCAGCCACTTTAATACACCATAAACTAAAAAGGGATATCTATAAAATGCATAAGAAGAGCCTCCAGGATAACCTCTCAATCTGTTTGAAATTTCTCAGCCACTGAAATTTTATTTCGCTTCATTTCTCTTTTCCCCCTTTTGGTCAAGGATTTCTCAATCCCATGATGCCAGGTCCTGGCAAATGCCAGTTTTTCCCATGTTGCCAGGGAGATTTATACCTCTGGGAGTCATGTTCCATTTGGGGGGTGGGGGGTTGGGAGCACAGTGAGTTCACCTGCTGAGTTGGCTTAAAAAGAGAGACCACATCGGGACAACAAAGATGTTCTCTGGGAGTGACTCCTAGGCATAATTATAAGTCAGCTTAGCTTTTCCTTTGCAGGAATAAGTTTCATAGGAGCGAACCCCAAGATCGAAGGCTCAGCCTATTGATTTGTTTGACCTCACTGCTTGCAAGAATATCAAAAGTTCTCCAAATGAGGTAGTTGATATTTCCTCCTTTCACCTCAGTCCCCCAAGAAGACCTTGCAAGTATTTCTTTATTCACTGCCCAAATTACTCTGGGTTATATCGGGGAATCACACTAAGCTGGAAAAACTAACAAGATCTCATGCCCTAGTCAATATTCCATGTACTTATGGTGTTCAACTAAACTGACCATACAAGTTAAACTAGGTAATGCACTAGCCAAAATATAAATTTTGCACCAAATAAACATCTCTCTTTGAACTCACACAAAAGTTGAAGTTTTAAAATATGGACAGTATTATCTTGTACTCTATATTCTGATCTACCCCAGTCTTATCCAGATCAGCTTCATTCATATCTCTAGTCGAAGTCTGATTCCTTTTGACTCAGGAGATTTTAACTTAATAATGCAGAGCTGGCTTAACATTCAAAGCTCAACTCACCCTATTAACAAGTAAAAAGAAAAACCATATGATCATTCCAATACATGAAAAATCATTTGACAATATTTGACATCCCATCCCTGATAAAAACTCTCAGCCAAATTAAAAAAAAAAAAAAGGGAATTCTCCAATCAAAGAAACCCTATAACTAGAATCATTATTAATGGTAAAAAACAAAAAAAAAATTTTCAAAATGAACCATAGACCTAAATGTAAAATCTAAAATTATAAAACTTCTAGAAGAAAGCATAGGAGAAAATCTCACTGACATTGGGTTATGCAATGATTTTTAAAATATAACACTAAAAGCAGCATCAATAAAAGAACAATTTAATAAATTGGATTTCTTAAGAATTAAAAATATCTGTCCCTCAAAAGATACTGTTAAAAGAATGGAAAGGCAAGGCAAATATTGGGAAAAAATATTTGCAAAGCATGTACTGAAAAAGGAGTTTTATCTAGTTTACACAAAGAACTCTCAAAAAAGAGCAATATGAAAGTAAGCAACTCAATTTAAAAATGGAGAAGAATTTTTAAACAAACACTTCACCAAAGAAGATATACAGATACAAATAAACACCTGAAAATGTGGTCAACATTATTAGTCATTTGAGAAATGTAAAATGATAACAACAACATGCTGCCACAAAATACCTGTTAGGATGTCTACAATTAGAAAGAATGACCATACTAAGTGTTGGTGAAAATGTGGAGAAACTGGAACCCTCATATCCTGCTGGTACAAATGTAAAATCCACAACAATTTTAGAAAATAGTTTGGCAGTTTCTTAAAAAGTTAAACATAGGGAGGTGGTGCAAGATGGTGACTTAGTGAGGTGTGGAATTTAGTGTGTCCCCAGAGCAGCTAATAAATAACCCAGAACAGTACTGAACAACTTCTGGGGCTACATCAATGACTGGGCACACAGTGTACACCAGTCTGGACCGGTGGAACAGCTGAGATGCCACACAGAATTGTAAGGCTTCCAAGCCATGGAGGCCACTGCCCCTCCCCCATAGGTTCAGCAGGCTCGTTCCCCAAGGGGGAAAGGAAATAGACTTTACTAACAACAAGGGTGTAGCTCAACCAAGCTCCAATTGTAGAATTAAATAACACATTTTAACTACTGAAAATAGGCCCCCAGCACAGATAAATCTGGAATAAGCACTAAAGGTACTAGGAGTTTTTGCCCCAACAAGGGATGGGACTGAAAGAAAAAAAAAAAACAGAAGTTTTTCAGCCAGACAGTACAAAATACTGGAAAAGTGCTGGACCCCAAGAAAAGGAGGCACATGGAGCCTGGAGATACATAGAGCCATGAATTAACAAGCTCTTGATTGATGAACCCGAGGATCAGGGGCCTGGTTTGGAAAAATCTTGTTTTCATTTTTGGGTTTTTTTCCTGCTCCTAAACAGTTAATTGGATAGGACTGGATGCCCTCTCAGGCTGCAGCATTGCCTAGGCAAGGGCAGAATTAAGCTTGTCTGAGAGATGAAGTAATGAGTCAGGTGAAAGGAGTTAATTCCCTAAAGGCTATATCTTCCCAAGAGAAAGGTGGGCCCCAGCTCAAGCAGAATCCCTCCTTCAAGGAATTAAAGCCCCAGGCACTGGAAAACTGAAGCAATTAAAGCCATTATATTACCTCACCTCTGTCTCAGTCCAACAGGGAGAGTTTGCTGATGTTAAAGATACCAAATCACTATGCTGGTGGAAAACCACTGGCAGACAAGTGCCACATGCTGGGTAGAATTGGAAAAGCACAGAGTCAACAGCTTTCATAGAAAAGTCTGGGAACTTGCTGGGTTTCACCCTCAGGGAAAACTGATGCTGGCTACAATTTCCTTCTGAGACATGGGCCTGTCAGGCCAGGTAAAATCCGACTAGGGCCTATATATAATATCTGAGAAGATCCTCCTCAAAAAAAAGAAAGAAAAAAGGCCACATATAGGCAAGGCAAGAAACAGCAAAACAAGAAGTAAAAAATACTGATCAGTTAAACACAACCTATGCTAGAGGTCTAGAATAAGTTGATCTGAATGTCAAAGAAAAGATAGAGAACAGACATCCAGAAAGAAAATCCTAGGTAAAGGAGTGAAAATAACCTCCAGAATAAATTAATTAAGAATTAAATGCCTAGATGCCAGCAAAATATAATTAGCCGTACTAGGAAAATTCAAGATATGGGCCAGTCAAGAGAACAAACCAACACTTCAAGTGAGATACAGGAATTGAAACAATTAATTCAGGATGTTCAAACAGACATGGAAAATCTCATCAAAAATCAAATCAATGAGAAGACATTGGGCAAACAAAAAGAAGAAATAAAATGTTCGAAAAAACAAATCACAGAACTTATGGGAATGAAAGGCACAACAGAAGAGATGAAAGATCAATGGAAAAGTGCAATAATAGATTTGAAGAGGCAGAAGAAAGGATTAGTGGAGCAGAGGACAGAACATCTGAAATCCAACACACAAAAGAAAATATAGGGAAAAGAATGGAAAAATACAAGCAGGGTCTCAGGGATTGAATTTTACAACATGGAGTGCATGAATATATGTGTTGTGAGTGTCCTAGAAGGAGAAGAGAAAGGAAAAGGAGGACAAAGACTAATGGAGGAAATAATCACTGAAAATTTCCAATTTCTTATGAAGGACATAAAATTACAGATCCAAGAAATGCAATACACCTCAAACAAAATATATCCAAATAGACATACACCAAGACACTTACCAATCAGATTGGCAAATGTCAAATGCAAAGAGAGAATTTTGAATGCAGCAAGAGAAAGGCAATCTATAAAGAGAAGCCCAGTAAGATGATGTGTAGATTTCTCAGTAGAAACTATGGAGGCAAGAAGGCAGTAGTATGATATATTTAAGATTCTAAAAGAGAAAAATCGCCAACTAAGAGTTCTATATTCCACAAAATTGTCTGCAAAAAATGAGGGGGAGATTAAAATATTTTCAGACAAACAATCACTGAGAGAATCTGTGACTAAGAGACCAGCTCTGCAAGAAATACTAAAGGAAGCACTACAGGAATATAGGAAAAGTCAGGAGAGAGAGGTCTGCGGAAGAGTGTAGAAATGAAGAAAGGTAAAAAGAGAAAAAAAATAGATATGATATATAAAATCCAAAAGACAAAGTGGTAGGAGATAGTACTGCCTTTACAGAAATAATATTAAATATTAATGGGTTAAAGTCCCCAATCAAAAGACATAGATTGGCAGAATGGATTGAAAAACAGGACCCATCCAGATGCTGTCTAAAGGAGACCCATTTTAGAAACTAGACAAAAATAGCTTGAAAATGAAAGGTTGGGAAAAGATATTTCATGCAAACAACAACCAGAAAAGAGCAACAGTATCCAACATATTAGACTTCAAATGTAAAACAATTAAAAGAGACAAGGAAGGACACTATATATTAATAAAAGGAACAATTCAACAAGAAGACATAGCAATTATAAATATTTATGCTCCAAAGTACATGAGGCAAACACTGACAACATGATGGAAGAAATAGACACCTCAACCATAATAGTTGTGGACCTCAATACCCACTCTCATCAATAGATAGAACATCTAGACAGAGGAAAAATAAAGGAACTGAGAATCTGAATAATACAATAAATGAACTAGACTTAACAGACATTTACAGAACATTATACCCTACAAAAGCAGGATACACATTTTTCTCAAGAGTTCATGGATCATTCTCAAGGATAGACCATATACTGGGTCACAAAGCAAGTCTCAAAATTTAAAAAGACTGAAATCATATAAAACACTTGCTCAGATCATAATGCAATGAAGTTGGAAATCAGTACCAGGCAGAGAGCCAGAAAATTCACAAATACATGGTGGCTAAACAACACAACCTTAAATAACCAGTAGGTCAAGGAAGAAATTACAAGACAAATCAGTAAATATCTTGAGGCAAATGGAAATGAAAACACAACATATCAAAATTTATGGGACACAGCACAGGCAGTGCTAAGAGGGAAGTTTATTGCCTTAATTGCCTACATTAAAAAAGAAGAAAGAGCAAAAGTCCAGGAATAAACTATTCACTTGGAAAAACTAGAGAAAGAACAGAAAACTAACCCCAAAGCAAACAAAAGGAAATAAATAACAAGATTAGAGCACAAATAAATGAAACTGAGAACATGAAAACAATCAAGAAAGTAAAAAAAAAAAAAAAGTTGTTTTTTTTTTGAAAAAATTTATAAAATCAATGGACCCTTAACTAGGTTGAAAAAAAAGAGGATGCAAATAAATAAAATCAGAAATGGAAGAGGAGACATAACCACTGACCCTGCAGAAATAAAGGTGGTAATGAGAGGATGCTATGAGCAACTATGCTAATAAACTAGACAATGCAGATGAAATGGACAACATCCTAGAAAGGCATGAACAACCAACATTGACTGGAGAAGAAACAGACGACCTCAACAAACCAATCACAAATAAAGTGATTGAATCAGTCATCAAGAAGCTCCCCAAAAAGAAAAGTCCAGGACCAGATGGCTTCACATGTGAATCCTACCAAGCATTCAAGAAAGAAATAGTATCAATCCCGCTCAAAGTCTTCAAAAAAAAAATGGATGAGGGAGAAAGCTACCTAAGTCATTCTATGAAACCAACATCACCCTCATACTAAAGCCAGACATAGATATTATAAGAACAGAAAATTACAGACCAATCTCTCTAATGAACATAGATGCAAAAATCCTCAATGAAATACTTGTTAATTGAATCCAGTGGCACATTAAAAGAATCATAAACCAAGACCAAGTGAGATTTATTCTAGGTATGCAAGGATGGTTCAACATAAGAAAATCAATTAATGTAATACACCGTATCAACAAATCAAAGCAGGAAAACCACATGCTCATCTTGATTGAGGCAGAAAAGACATTTGACAAAACTCAACATCCTTTTTTGATGAAAACGCTTCAAAGGATAGAAATAGAAGGGAACTCCTCAACATAATAGAGGGAATATACGAAAAACATAGAGTTATCATCATCAATGGGGAAAAACTGAAAGCTTTCCCCTTAAGATCAGGAACAAGACAAGGATGTGCCACAGTCACCACTGTTATTCAGTATTGTGTTGGAAGTTCTAGCCAGAGCAATTAGGCAATAAAAGGCATCCAAATTGGAAAGAAAGAAGTAAAATTCTCACTGTTTCCAGATGATATGAGACTATATGTTGAAAATACCCAAAAATCTACAGCAAAGCTAGTACAGCTAATAAATGAGAATAGCAAAGTGGTAGGGTACAAGATCAACGCCCAAAAATCAGTAGTTATACACTAGTAATGAGCAATCTGAGGAGGAAATCAAGAAAAAAAATTCCATTTACAATAGCAGCCAAAAGAATAAAATATTTTGGAATAAATTTAACTAAGGATACAAAAGACCTATACATAGAAAACTACAAGAAATTGGTAAAATAAATCATGGAAGACCTAAATAAATGGAAGGGAATACCATGTTCGTGGATTTGAAGACTGAATATGGTTGATGTCAGTTCTACCCAAACTGATTTATAGAGTCAATGCAATACCAATTAAAATCCTAACAACTTACTTTACAGAAATAGAAAAGCCAGTAGTGAAATTTATTTGGAAGGGAAGTGTGCCCTGAAAAGTTAAAAAAAAAAAAAAAAAAAAAAAACTTGAGGACTTCCGGAGAAGATGGCAGCTTAGTAAGGTGCACGCGTCTTAGTTCCTCCTCCAGAACAACTACTAAATAACTAGAAACAGTACAGAACAGCTCCCGGAGCCATGACAGAGACCACACACACAGTGTACACCAGTCTGGAACGGCTGGACCGGCTACGAGACTCCGTTGCAGTGAGGTCCCCGAGTGGTGCATGCTTCCCCGGGCCACGGCGGCTGGCAGCCAGCGCCCCTCCCTCCCTCCTTCCCGGTCCGGCTGAGAGACTCGGAGAGGCGAGTTCCCCAAGCCGCGGTGGCTGGTGGCTGGTGCCCCTCCCTCACGGGCAACTTCCCGGGCCGGCTGGGAGCTTCGGATCAGCGGTTCCCCAAGCCACGGCGGCCGGCGCCCCTCCCCCATGCGCAGCTTCCCGGGCCAGCTGGGAGCCTCGGTTCAGCGGTTCCCCAAGGCGCGGCAGCTGGCGACCGGAGCCCCTCCCACACACGGCTTCCTGGGCCGGCTGGGAGCCTCGGATCAGCGGTTCCCCAAGCTGCGGCGGCCGGCGGCCAGCGCCCCTCCCACACACGCAGCTTCCCAGGCCGGCTGGGAGCCTCGGATCAGCGGTTCCCCAAGGCACGGCGGCTGGCGACCAGAGCCCCTCCCACACACGCAGCTTCCCAGGCCGGCTGGGAGCCTCGGATTGGCAGTTCACCAAGCCGCGGCAGCCGGTGACTGGCGCTCCTCCCACACATGCGACTTCCCGGGTCGGCTGGGAGCCTCAGATCAGCGGTTCCCCAAGCCATGGCGGCTGGTGGCTGGCGGCCGGCGCCCCTCCCACACACGCGGCTTCCCAGGCCGGCTGGGAGCCTCGGATCAGCGGTTCCCCAATCCGCGGCGGCTGGCACCCTCCCCGACAGGCAACTTCCTGGAGGGAAAGGAAGAGTCTCCAACAGTAGTAGAGGCTGAGTCCAACCTAACACCAATAGTGGCATTAATGAACAACTTCTGACTACTAAAAATAGGCCCTCGGCTCAGGCGAAACTGATCAAGGTGGAAGTCGACTATTAGGCTAACTGAAAAAGAGGAAAGGGGGCGAAACAGAGCCTTCTGCGGCTGTTTCTACAGAGGCTTGGTTGCCTCTGGGCTCAACGCTGGGATTACACAGGTTGCAACTGCCCTGAACGCAGAAACAGGCTGCTTTCAGGGCTCTCTACTACCTGACCCTTCCCCACGAGAGGGGTGAAACGCAACTGAGGTGGAATCCCTCTCTCAAGGAATTCAGATCCCAGGACTTCAGAATTTGAAGCCATTAAAACCAACCTACAACCTTTCCTCTGTCTCCACCACACACCCAGCAGCGAGAGTCTTCCAAAGTTAAAGGAGCCACAACACCTTTTGCTGGTGGGACCCACAGAGAGACAAGAACCACATACTGGGCAGGAAAAGAAAAACAGAGCCCAGAGACTTCACAGGAAAGTCTTTCAACCTGCTGGGTCCCACACTCAGGGAAATCTGATTAAATGCCCAGACGCCAGCAAAAAATAAAAAATCACACCAGGAAAATTGAAAATATGGCCCAGTCAAAGGAATAAACCAATAGCTCAAATGAGATACAGGAGCTGAGACAACTAATTCTGAATACACGAACAGAAATGGAAAACCTCTTCAAAAACCAAATCAATAAATTGAGGGAGGACACGAAGAAGGCATGGGATGAACAAAAAGAAGAAATGGAAAGTCTGAAAAAACAAATCACAGAACTTATGGGAATGAAAGATACAGTAGAAGAGATGAAAAGAACAATGGAAACCTATAATGGTAGATTTCAAGAGACAGAGGTTAGAATTAGTGAACTGGAGGATGGAACATCTGAAATTCAAAAAGAAACAGAAACTATAGGGAAAAGAATGGAAAAATTTGAGCAGGGGCTCAGGGAATTGAATGATAATATGAAGTGCACAAATATACATGTTGTGGGTGTCCCAGAAGAAGAGAAGGGAAAAGGAGGAGAAAAACTAATGGAAGAAATTATCACTGAAAATTTCCCAACTCTTATGAAAGACCTAAAATTACAGATCCAAGAAGTGCAGCGCACCCCAAAGAGAATAGACCCAAATAGGCGTTCTCCAAGACACTTACTAGTTAGAATGCCAGAGGTCAAAGAGAAAGAGAGGATCTTGAAAGCAGAAAGAGAAAAACAATCCATCACATACAAGGGAAACCCAATAAGACTATGTGTAGATTTCTCAGCAGGAACCATGGAAGCAAGAAGACAGTGGGATGATATATTTAAATTACCAAAAGAGAAAAACTGCCAACCAAGACTTCTATATCCAGCAAAATTGTCCTTCAAAAATGAGGGAGAAATTAAAACATTTTCAGACAAAAAGTCACTGAGAGAATTTGTGACCAAGAGACCAGCTCTGCAAGAAATACTAAATGGAGCACTAGAGACAGATATGAAAAGACAGAAGAGAGAGGTATGGAGAAGAGTGTAGAAAGAAGGAAAATCAGATATGATATATATAATACAAAAGGAAAAATGGTAGAGGAAAGTATTACCCAAACAGTAATAACACTAAATGTTAATGGACTGAATTCCCCAATCAAAAAACATAGACTGGCAGAATGGATTAAAAAACAGGATCCTTCTATATGCTGTCTACAGGAAACACATCTTAGACCCAAAGATAAACATAGGTTGAAGTGAAAGGTTGGGAAAAGATATTTCATGCAAATAACAGCCAGAAAAGAGCAGGAGTAGCTATACTAATATCCAACAAATTAGACTTCAAATGTAAAACAGTCAAAAGAGACAAAGAAGAATACTATTTACTAATAAAAGGAACATTTAAACAAGAAGACATAACAATCATAAATATTTACGCACCGAATCAGAATGCCCCAAAATACGTGAGGAATACATTGCAATTACTGAAAAGGGAAATAGACACATCTACCATAATAGTTGGAGACTTCAATTCACCACTCTCATCAATGGACAGAATATCTAGACAGAGGATCAATAAAGAAACAGAGAATTTGAATATTACAATAAATGAGCTAGACTTAACAAACATTTATAGGACAGTACACCCCACAAAGCAGGATACACCTTTTTCTCAAGTGCTCATGGATCATTCTCAAAGATAGACCATATGCTGGGTCACAAAGCAAGTCTCAACAAATTTAAAAAGATTGAAATCATACACAACACTTTCTCGGATCATAAAGGAATGAAGTTGGAAATCAATAATAGGCGGAGTGCCAGAAAATTCACAAATACATGGAGGCTCAACAACACACTCTTAAACAACCAGTGGGTCAAGGAAGAAATTGCAAGAGAAATTAGTAAATACCTCGAGGCGAATGAAAACAAAAACACAACATATCAAAACCTACAGGACGCAGCAAAGGCAGTGCTAAAAAGGAAATTTATTGCCCTAAATGCCTATATCAGAAAAGAAGACAGGGCAAAAATTCAGGAATTAACTGTCCACTTGGAAGAACTGGAGAAAGAACAGCAAACTAACCCCAAAGCAAGCAAAAGGAAAGAAATAACAAAGATTAGAGCAGAAATAAATGAAATTGAGAACATGAAAACAACAGAGAAAATCAGTAAGACCAGAAGTTGGTTCTATGAGAAAATCAACAAGATTGATGGGCCCTTAGCAAGATTGACAAAAAGAAGAAGAGAGAGGACGCAAATAAATAAGATCAGAAATGGAAGAGGAGACATAACTACTGACCTCACAGAAATAAAGGAGGTAATAACAGGATACTATGAACAACTTTACGCTAATAAATACAACAATTTAGATGAAATGGACGGGTTCCTGGAAAGACATGAACAACCAACTTTGACTCAAGAAGAAATAGATGACCTTAACAAACCAATCACAAGTAAAGAAATTGAATCAGTCATTCAAAAGCTTCCCAAAAAGAAAAGTCCAGGACCAGACGGCTTCACATGTGAATTCTACCAAACATTCCAGAAAAAATTAGTACCAACTCTCCTCAAACTCTTCAAAAAAATCAAAGTGGAGGGAAAACGACCTAATTCATTCTATGAAGCCAACATCACCCTCATACCAAAACCAGGCAAAGATATTACAAAAAAAGAAAACTACAGACCAATCTCTCTAATGAATATAGATGCAAAAATCCTCAACAAAATTCTAGCAAATCGAATCCAGCAACACATTAAAAGAATTACACATCATGACCAAGTAGGATTCATCCCAGGTATGCAAGGATGGTTCAACATAAGAAAATCAATTAATGTAATACACCATATCAACAAATCAAAGCAGAAAAATCACAGGATCATCTCAATCGATGCAGAGAAGGCATTTGACAAGATTCAACATCCTTTCCTGTTGAAAACACTTCAAAAGATAGGAATACAAGGGAACTTCCTTAAAATGATAGAGGGAATATATGAAAAACCCACAGCTACTATCATCCTCAATGGGGAAAAATTGAAAACTTTCCCCCTAAGATCAGGAACAAGACAAGGATGTCCACTATCACCACTATTATTCAACATTGTGTTGGAGGTTCTAACCAGAGCAATTAGACAAGAAAAAGAAATACAAGGCATCAAAATTGGAAAGAAGTAAAACTATCACTGTTTGCAGATGATATGATACTATACGTCGAAAACCCGGAAAAATCCACAACAAAATTACTAGAGCTAATAAATGAGTACAGCAAAGTAGCAGGTTACAAGATCAACATTCAAAAATCTGTAGCATTTCTATACACGAGCAATAAACAAGCTGAGGGGGAAATCAAGAAACGAATTTCATTTACAATTGCAACTAAAAGAATAAAATACCTAGGAATAAATTTAACTAAAGAGACAAAAAACCTATACAAAGAAAACTACAAAAAACTGTTAAAAGAAATCACAGAAGACCTAAATAGATGGAAGGGCATACTGTGTTCATGGATTGGAAGACTAAATATAGTTAAGATGTCAATCCTACCTAAATTGATTTACAGATTCAATGCAATACCAATCAAAATCCCAACAACTTATTTTTCAGAAATAGGAAAACCAATAAGCAAATTTATCTGGAAGGGCAGGTGCTGTCACCTTTTACCGGTTTAAAGGTGACCGTTAGGAACCGAATCGACACTCTGGCGAGGTATTTTAGCTTGAGCTCTGTTTGAGGGGCCCGAGGGAGCGCCAACGCTCAGGACCGAAGTCACTGAGGGGCCCAAAGACTTGAGGCAGAGACCAATTGTAGCACAAAGCTTGTTTTATTGTAATGGTTAAGCTTAGGCCATAGCTGCTCAAGTGCTAAAGACCCCGAGGCTTGGTGAGCCCCGGATTATATACAGTTTGAGGAAGGGTGGAGTTAGGGCATGGACTCCAGGGGAGGGTGGCCAATCACACAAGCTAAGAAGCAGTTGCGAGGCTTAGGGCAGAAGTTAGGTTAGGGATAGAGTTTGAACATAACAGGAAAGGTCTGTGGTTTTGTGGTGGGCTACGGAAATGGGCGGTCTACGACAAGAGGGGGAGAGGACAGTAAGTAAGAAGAATAGGGAGTGAAATTTAAAAAATTTTTTAAGGACTGTTAGGCTCCAAATCCCAAATAATATGCCACAGGCAGGGTGCCCCGAATTGCTAAAAACATCTTGAGGAACAAAAACGAAGCTGGAGGTCTCACGCTGCCGGACTTTAAGGCATATTATGAAGCCACAGTGGTCAAAACAGCATGGTATTGGCATAAAGATAGATATATCAACCAATGGAATCGAATAGAGTGCTCAGATATAGACCCTCTCATCTATGGACATTTGATCTTTGATAAGGCAGTCAAGCCAACTCACCTGGGACAGAACAGTCTCTTCAATAAATGGTGCCTAAAGAACTGGATATCCATATGCAAAAGAATGAAAGAAGACCCGTATCTCACACCCTATACAAAAGTTAACTCAAAATCGATCAAAGATCTAAACATTAGGTCTAAGACCATAAAACAGTTAGAGGAAAATGTAGGGAGATATCTTATGAAACTTACAATTGGAGGCGGTTTTATGGACCTTAAACCTAAAGCAAGAGCACTGAAGAAAGAAAGAAATAAATGGGAGCTCCTCAAAATTAAACACTTTTGTGCATCAAAGAACTTCATCAAGAAAGTAGAAAGACAGCCTACACAATGGGAGACAATATTTGGAAACGACATATCAGATAAAGGTCTAGTATCCAGAATTTATAAAGAGATTGTTCAACTCAACAACAAAGAGACAGCCAACCCAATTACAAAATGGGAAAAAGACTTGAACAGACACCTCTCAGAAGAGGAAATACAAATGGCCAAAAGGCACATGAAGAGATGCTCAATGTCCCTGGCCATTAGAGAAATGCAAATCAAAACCACAATGAGATATCATCTCATACCCACCAGAATGGCCATTATCAACAAAACAGAAAATGACAAGTGCTGGAGAGGATGGGGAGAAAGAGGCACACTTATCCACTGTTGGTGGGAATGTCAAAGGGTGCAACCACTGTGGAAGGCAGTTTGGCGGTTCCTCAAAAAACTGAATATAGAATTGCCATACAACCCAGCAATACCATTGCTGGGTATCTACTCAAAGGACTTAAGGGCAAAGACACAAATGGACATTTGCACACCAATGTTTATAGCAGCGTTATTTACAATTGCAAAGAGATGGAAACAGCCAAAATGTCCATCAACAGACGAGTGGCTAAACAAACTGTGGTATATACATACGATGGAATATTATGCAGCTTTAAGACAGAATAAACTTATGAAGCATGTAATAACATGGATGGACCTAGAGAACATTATGCTGAGTGAGTCTAGTCAAAAACTAAAGGACAAATACTGTATGGTCCCACTGATGTGAACCGACATTCGAGAATAAACTTGGAATATGTCATTGGTAACAGAGACCAGCAGGAGTTAGAAACAGGGTAAGATAATGGGTAATTGGAGCTGAAGGAATACAGACTGTGCAACAGGACTAGATACAAAAACTCAAAAATGGACAGCACAATACTACCTAATTGTAATGTAATTATGTTAAAACACTGAATGAAGCTGCATCTGAGCAATAGTTTTGTTTTTTTTAATATATTTTTTGTATTTTTTATTTTTATTTTTCTCTATATTATCATTTTATTTCTTTTTCTGTTGTCTTGCTATTTCTTTTTCTAAATTGATGCAAATGTACTAAGAAATGATGATCATACATCTATGTGATGATATTAAGAATTATTGATTGCATATGTAGAATGGAATGATTTCTATATGTTGTGTTAGTTAATTTTTTAATTAATAAAAAATAAAAATAAAATAAAAATAAAAATTAAAAATTAAAAAAAAAACTTGAGAGTGAAAAATGAAGTGGGAGGTCTCACACTACCTGACATTAAAGCATATTACAAAGCTACAGTAGTCAAAACAGCATGGTACTGGCATTAAGATAGATATGCTGACCAATGGAATCTAATAGAGTGTTCAGAAATAGATTTTCTCATCTATGGACAACTGATAAGATAGTCAAGTGAATCCACCTGGGAGCGAATAGCCTGTTCAATAAATGGTGCTTAGAGAACTGGATATCCATAGACAAATGATAAAAAGGGGATCCATCTCTCACACCCTATATAAAAATTAACTCAAAATGAATCAAATACCTAAACATTAGTGATAAGACCACAAAACTTTTAGAAGAAAATGTAGGGTAATATCTCATAAAACGTGTAATAGAAGGTGGTTTCCTAGTCCCTGGCAACGTGGGACAGAACTCCCAGGATAAGTCGGGACCCAGCCTCAAGGGATTGAGAAAGCCTTCTTGACTAAAAGGGGAAAGAGAGAAATGAGACAAAATATTTATTTCAAGTTTGTTTTAAATTACCACCCTTTGGTCAGTATTATTATCTTGCTTAATAGCATTTATTCACATGGCAAATTCATTGCTTTCTTACAAAGTGACAGGCATTGTTCACATAACAGTGGCTGAGAGATTTCAAACAGTCAATCCAGAGGTTATTCTTATGTATTCTATCGATATCCCTTTTTAGTTTATGGTGTATTGGAGTGGCTGGAGGAAAGTACCTGAAACTGTTGAGCTGTATTCTGGGAGCCTTGATTCTTGAAGACAATTGTATAAAGATAACATGTTTACAATGTGACTGTGTGATTGTGAAAACCTTGTGTCTGATGCTCCTTTTATCCAGGATATGGGCAGATGAGTAAAATAATATGTAAAAAGAACAAAACAACAGGGGAGACAAACTGTAAAATAAATTGGGTGAATTGAAATACTAGTGGTCAGTGAGAGGGAGGAGTAAGGGGTATGTTATGTATGAGGCTTTTTTTTTCCTTTTATTTCTTTTTTCTGGAGTGATGCAAATGTTCTGACAAATGATCATGGTGATGAATACACAACTATGTGATAAAAAGAAGTTAAACATACATCTTCCATATTATCTGGTCATATGTATCTATCCAAAGTCTTTCACACAATTGTTTATTGACTATTATTCACCCATAATAGTCACAGCTGAAAAGAACCCAAATTTTTATCACAGATGAATGAGTATGCAAATTTTGGCATAGCCACACAAAGGAATATTACTCAGAAATGACAAAAAATAAACTATCGGCACATCCCACAACATGGATGAATCTCAAAATAATTATGCTCAGTGAAAAAAGCTAGATAAAAACTATTTATACTGTATGATTCTCATTATATAACAGCCTAGAAAATGCCAACTAATCAATACTGACAGCAAGAATATCAGTGATTGCCTTAGGACAGGAGTCAAGGAGAGTTAGAAAGGAGGGGTAACAAAAAAGTACCAGGAAACTTTTAGAAATGTTAGATACGTTCATTATCTTGATTGTGGTGGTAGTTCTGTGGGTGTTTTCATGTGTCAACATTTGTCAAACTGTAAACTTTAAATATATGCAGTCAATTTTATATCATAACTCGATAAATCTTCTTTTTAAAAGAGCTACTAAAAGATATACTTCAGGAGGAAGGAAATTCAATCCAGAAGGAAGGAGAGGTGAATAAGAAGCAGAGTAAATAAAGAAATGGTTAAACTTGTGGGCAAATCGAAAGACACAATCGTCCCCCTCTGTGCTCACTTCTCTTGCCTCATTTTATATTACCTTTCCACTCACTCCACTCCAATCACACTGATCTTGCTGTTCTTTGAACATAGCAGGCATGCTTCTGCCTTAGACTTTTGCTCTATTTACCCTCTTCTTGGAATTATTTCTTCCAGATATCTTCATTGCCAACTTCCTCACCTTTTTTCCAGTCAACCTCAAGGAAGTCCACTCAGATCACCCAATTTAACACTTCAATCCATTGTCACTGTCACTGTCCCACCTTCACCTGCACTGCACTCTAAATTCCCCTTACTCACCTCTCCTTGGTTTATAGTGGCAATTATCTTCTAACATCAGATAAGATGCAATTTCTTTCATTATGGTTATTGTATATTATGCCTTCCTCCTACCCTAGAATGTGATAAGGCATCTATATCTGTTTATGTATGTGAGAAATGCCTGTCACTTTGTAAGAAAGCAATGAATTTGCCAAATGAATAATGCTATTAAACAAGATAATAATACTGACCAAAGAGTGGGAATTTAAAACAAATTTGAAATAAATATAAGATACAACAATAAGATGTAAGACAGGAAGAGGTCATGGGAGATAGCTGTACCCCTACTATGCCAAAGGTCTTAGACATCCAAGAGGAATGTAGGGATATCAAAATTCCCATAAGGGGTGTATCCGAGAGACTGAAGCTGGAAGTACCTGAAACTGTTAAGCTGTGTTCCAATAGCCTTGATTCTTGAAGACGATTGTATAAAGACAGAACTTTTACAATGTGACTGTATGATTGTGAAAACTTTGTGTCTAATGCTCCTTTTATCCAGGGTATGGACAGATGAGTAAAAAAATATGGATAAAAATAAATAAATAATAGAGAGGACAAATGGTAAAATAAATTGGGTAGATACTAGTGGCCAGTGTGAGGGAAGGGGAAGGGTGTATGGTATGTATGAATTTTTTCTTTTTTCTTTTCACTTCTTTTTCTGGGGTGATGTTCTAAAAAAAAATGACCATGGTGATGAATATACAACTATGTGATGATATTGTGAGACACTGATTATAAACCATGTATGGAATGTGAGCCACTGATTACAAACTATGTATTGAATGTATGTGTGTGAAGATTTTTCAATAAAAATATTTTTAAAAAGGAAAAAAATAAATTCCCATATGGGACCTACCCTGGCTTTTCAAGCAGCACACTGAAGACCTATCTCTTAGGACCTCCTACCATCACTTGTATTTCTACCATTCTCTCTGCTTTCCAGGCCTTTCCTCTGTAGCAGTTCCCTCAAAATTTGGTCCACAGACCTATACTCTCCACAGACTGCTTGTTACTCATCCTCATTAAGGTAAGTTCAGAAACTCAGAGTAACCATTTGAAACTTTCAAGGCAGTTTGACATTGCCATGACATTCAAGCAGATTTTTATTGTCTCTTCAAAAGTACTGGCAGGCAGCAGTTGAGAAATTTAAAGCATAAAGAAAGAACTTGTCTTTCACCACAGACTGTTTGAGGAGCATTGCACTACGGTGGTTTGCAGAGTACATGTCACTTGTGAAACTCATATCAAATCCTAGAAATAGGCACAAAGGTTTTAGCATTCAGGCCTAGAAAAAAGAGAAGAAGGTGAAGTTAGGTTTCAGAGGTGAAGCTCTCAAATTGAAGGTGCTAGTAGTAAGTGCCTATGGCATGGGAGAAGAGCCTCCTCAGCAAGAAAAGGAACTTTACCCCTCTTTCCCTAGACACAGAGCAAATAATCCTTCCCAAACTATTAGAGGTCCTTTCCAAACTGAGAGAAATATCCCAAGCATCCATTAGCTTGGAGTCCACTGACACTATGTCCTCTTATTTGTCTTGATTTTCAGAAGAAAATCAAGGTTTTCAGAAGAAAGTCTGTGCATTGAGTAGAGCCACTGGGGCGTATTTTCACAGTCTGACATCAAGGACCATTGTGGTCTTAGAACTCAGAGATTTCTATTCCCAAAGGTCTCTGGAGATTTCTATTTCCAAAGATCTGTTTACACGTGGGGCGAGAAACAGGAAGAAACAGGAATTTCGTGGCTATTTAGAAGAGCCTGTGGAATTACATTATTGTACTATTCTTTATTGCCTCTCTAAATCTACGCCCCAAGATGATAATAAACCCAAAACCAAGAATTACAGAGAATGATAGGGAAAAAAAGCAAAACATGTTCACAGACAAAAGAACACAGCCACAGGATTCAGTAAAGAACTCATGGACACTTTTCCAACTACTTGGGAGAAAAAGACATTAAAACAGGTGAGTAAGTAAAACTATGGAGACACTATCACTCTCTATGTCAATTCATGCCTGTACTCAGGGAAAGAATGAAAAAAATCTAAGCAAAATAAATTAGAAAGACTGTATCTCTTCCAAGGTCTTCTCTCAAGTAAGAGAAAGAGAAGAAAAGGAGGAGACCTCAGAAGAGAAGTTTAGGAACAAAAAATAATGATGTGAGTAAAACTGATGGCCTCTCTTCCTGACAAGGACGAGCTGGTATTCACTGTGACATGGCCTGAAGAGAAAATATTTTTCTAATAACCAACTAACAAAATTACCTGGTGCCCATGGGGAACAATCACATGGATGCATCTATAGACATTCAGCCTAACATCCGGTTGGAGAAAAGAAATGTGCTCAAAATATCTGTTTACAGCCCATAATATTTCTTTCTCTGGTTTCATGTGAGACATTGTCTGGGTGGGAAATGTATAAATACACCATGGAAATTCAGAATATGGGAGAGATCATTGTGATCTAGAGTTATTCTGGAAAGGTCTTGGTGGAGATGGGTCCTAGTTTGAGGAGTGACTGCAAATAGTTTGGATGTGTGCAAGGGGCAAGCCATGCCAGGTAGATGCAGGCTATGTCACAAACAAAAGCACAAAACAGGAATATTTTCTTATTTGGCTTTGAATGTATGTGTATCCTTGAATTCTGTTTCTGTGTATATTTTTAATTTACACAAATAATGTGAAAAAGGTCTGTGACATGTTATTACTCTTCTCTTAGTACTTTTTTTTTTTTTTTTTTTTTTTTGCCTGGGCAGACACCGGAAATCGAACCCGGGTCTCCAGTATGGCAGGCAAGAACTCTGCCTGCTGAGCCACCATGGCCCGCCCTTTCAGCACTGTTTTTAAGAGCCCTCCATGTCATATGTAAACTTATATGCTGCTTCTGACTCCTGTAGAGGACCCCACAGTACATTTTTCTAACATCACTACATTTTCCTAACATTTCAGAGTAATACATTTTAAAGTCTATCTAATTCTCCACAACTCCACACACAAATATACAAAGAAGTGAAATAAAAATTTGTATATGACTGCTTCTAGAACTGAGTGACAAGTTCTCTGTGACAGACCCAAATTGGATTGCTTGGCCATAAGGAAACAGATGTGACTAATTTCCAAAAATACTGCTTTCATACTGCTTTCAAAAATGATTATATTAATGTGTACTCTCACCAACAGTGCAACGGAGCTATGTTTAATAAAAATATATATAATGATGCAGTCTGGATTAAGCCAGCAATGGTAGGGTGGTTGAGTTTTACAAAATCTGCTACTGTAATTAACCACATTTTTAGATAAAAGGAAAAAAGTCATATAATCACCTCAATTAGCCAGAAAAAGCTTTTAAGAATAATCCTACTTCCATTAATGATTAAAACACTTATAAAACTGTAAATATAAGGAAAGTTTCTTAATCTAAGAGAAGGCATAAAGGAAGAGTTAATATCAATTACATCAAACCACATACAGTTATTCAAACATAGTGAATACTGAAATTAATAATGGGAACAACACAAAGGCGACTAACATAGCCACTTCTAATTAATTTGTACTGGATGTGTGCTGATTTAAGTCAACATGCAAATAAATCACTTGCATTTTCTATAAACGAGCCACAAGGAGTTATTTTTAGAAAATGGAATTAAAATACCATATATATTGTATATATGTATGCACATATGTGTACACCCATAAAATTATATAGAATTTCTGCTTCCAAAACTAACACACTAACTTGTATTAAACCAAATCTTTTGAGAATAATTAGAAAACTAGGGATACTTTTTAAAAATCTCTTTGAAGCAAAAGAGAGCCACCAAGGCATAGATTCAGAGGCCTAGATTCAGAAAGAAAATAGGAGAAGCGCAAAGGGTAATTGGAGAAGTAAAAGGAAAATGGAACAACGTATTCAAAGTGCTGACTGAAAAGAAAAACAAAAACAAAAACTTGTGGATACAGAACTATATACCAGCAATTGCATTCCTCAAAAATGACAAGAAAAAAAATGTAACTTTAATAATTTATTACCAGGAGATTTTGATAGACAGAAATACTAAAGCTGGTTGGTTCTTCAAGCAAAAGAAATGCTCTCAAATGACAGAACAGACGTGCAAAAAGGAATGAACAGGAAATTGAATGTATAAAACTAAATGAGTACACACTATATAAAATAATAGTAGTAATATATTCTGGAGTTTTAAATATTTATAAAATTAAAATACCCAACAATAATAGCAACCAAAAAGTGAAGGGGTTGAATGTAAATACAGTATAACTTTCTGAGTTTCTTCATTTTCTAGAAACTGGTAAAAATGCCAATTTAAATCATACTTCATTAAGTCAAAGATGGATAGTGAAATTGCTAAAGTAGAGGAGAAGAACATATGGATGACAAACTGAGAGGGAAGTGGAACAATAATAAATTTTTTTTTTTTTACATGGGCAGGCACTGGGAATCGAACCTGGGTCCTCGGGTTTGGCAGGCAAGCATTCTTACCTGCTGAGCCACCGTGGCCCAATAAAAAATATTTTATTAATATAAGAGTCAAAAGATGAGAGAACATGGAGTACAGAACAGGTGGGGCAAATAAAACCAAATAATAAGATAAAAATTACACAAATATATCAACAATAATATTAGGGGGTACAAGGATAATTCAGTGGTAGAATTCTTGCCTGCCACCCAGGAGACCTGGATTCATTCCCGGTCTATGCACTTCCCAAAAAAGAAACAAGCAAACAAAATACAACAAACAAACAAAAATTCAACAAATGGTGCTGCAATAATGGTATACTCACATGGAAAAATAATGAAATGTGATCCCATCATAAAGCATACAAAAAACCCAAACAAACAGCAATATTAAATGTAAATGGATTGGGAAGTCCCAGTTGCTGTAATAGCAGAAAGCTTATGTAGGACTTTCTCACAAATAACAATACTGAACTATGGAAAAAAATATTAAACAATTCTTTTAAAGGACTAAAGAGTGGCCAAAAACTGACAGAAATCAGGAGGAATTTGCCCCTTCAAAGAAGGGAACCACACTGGGTGAGAGCCACCCACCAGTGGCTTTTCCACTAAAGAGGTGCCTCGGTCCATGTAGGGCAATTTGAATCCTAGCGGAAAACTGCAGACATATGACCTTTGGGTGTCATATAATGGAGTTCAAGGCAATGAAAGTGGTTGGAAATTGGGCAGGAAAATCTCAAGAAGGAAAGAATCTCAGAGAGAAGAAATCCAAAATCTAGATAAAAACTACTCTGAATCTTGGACTTCCAAACTGTGCATGCACAGAAGAATGAAAGTGTAACCAAGGTCCCTAGCAGAGGAAAAAAAAAAAATACACTCTGAAGTAATCATGAAGGGATTTCATCTGCTGCCCATGGCAGAGGAGGGAGCTTGTAGTTTCCGTCCAGGTAAGGTAGACGGGCTTGGGAAACAGTTCAGACTTCCCAAAGGCTCATGCTAAAATGCATAAAACCCAAGTTTCCAGGGGTTCAAAGTGAGAGATTCTTGAGTTGAAAGACTACATATTGTTAAGAGAGCAACTGTCTCCAAATTTATCTACACATTAAAAGCATAAAATTGGCAGCCTTTTTGTAGATTTGTAAAAGATATTAAACATTTACCAACAGTGATTTACCCAAGAGAAATGAAAATATTTGCCCATACAGAGACCTGTATATGAGCATTCTTGGTAGCTCTATTCAAAATAGCCCCAAACTGGAAACAAGTTAAATGTTCATCAACTGAATGGATAAAAAATTTCTATGATATATCCATACATATGTCCACTGAGTAGATTAGTAATGAGAAGGAACAGACTACAGATACGTGCAATAAAACAGAGGAATCCTCAAAAACATTACACTGAGTAAAAGCAGCAAGACACAAAAGAATACATCGTGTAAGATTTCATTTATATACAGCTCTAAAAAACAAATCTAATCTATAGTGCCAGAGAGAGATCAGTAGTCGTTCGGGGCCAGAAGCCAGGTAGTGGCGGGGAGACAAAATTGGCTAGGGAAAGCCACAAGAGAACTTCTGGGGTTAATGGAAATATTCCATATCGTGATTGCGGTAGTTACACAGGTGTATACATTTCTCAGCCCTCATAAAACTACACACTTAGAATGTGTGCATTCTTATTGCATGTTAAGTATACCTCAGTAAGGTTAATTAAAAAGCACCCCTACAGTTTCCAAGGCAGTACCTACACACGATCAGAAGCAGGCAGTGATCATGATTATAGGAAAAAGACCATGAGTTGAAGAGATACTTAATAGGTAGATACAGGTAGGCTGCATTGGCATTAAAAAAAAAAATCCCAAAATGCATTGATTCCAACAAAATGGTGGGTATTTCTTTCTCATGTAACCTTCAAAGACCCCATCAGGGTCACCCAGAAATTAAGGTATAAATGAAGTCTGACATTTTCTTCCAGTGGCCTTATCCTGGGAGTCTATGAACCCCAAAATGGGTCCATAGATGCAACTAAGGGGGTCTTTGAACTTGAATGGGGAAAAAATAACACCTTTTTCTCCCACTAATCTCTAAATTAAATTTAACAGTCCCTTCAATTATGAATAATGACAACAAATCACAATAGTATTAGAAGTACCTGTGGCTTAGTCTCTGAAATCACAGATATTTTCATATCACAGTTCTCGCTGATAATCTGAAATATCATTCACATTGCTTTGAAACTATCCTGCTGCTAATTAGACTTGCTGCTAAATCATGTTATTTGGCATTATAAAGAGTTGCTATATAAGAGTTGCTATATATTTTTTTATAAAAAATATAATTAATTTGTTATAATTAATCATATAAGTGATTAATTATGTTTAATCACTTAAACATAATTATTTTGTTATAATTCCACTGATATGTTAATTATTAACTGTTTTGAAAACCATCATTTGAAGGACAGGTCTAAAGGCTTCATCAAACTTCCAAAGACTCCTGTGCTAGTATGAAACTTTTATGTACCCCAGAAGAAGCCATGTTCTTTCAATTCTGACCCAATCTTGTGGGGGCAGACGTACTGTCTAGGGCGGAACCTTTGGTCGGATTGCTTCCACGGAGATTCACTCACTCAATTGTGGGTGTGACCTTTTGATTACATGATGTGACCCCGCCCATTCAAGGTGGGTCTTGATAAGCTTACTGGAGTTCTTTAAAAGGGGAAACATTTGGAGAAAGCTGTACACGCAGACATGTGGAACTACTTGGAGGGTGACACAACAGATGCTCAGAGCAGTTAGAAACCAGAGCCCAGCAGACATTGACATGGGGCCGCCAATAAAATGCTATGGAAGGACCCACAGTACTGAAAAGCCAGACCTGGAGAGACCCAAGGGAAGACAGAACCAGAGAAGCTAAGCAAGGACCTCAGATGCCAGCCATCTGACTTTCCAGCTGACAGGGAAATCCCAGACGCCACTCGGCCTTTCTTTGGAATGAAGGTATCTTTCTCTGGATGCCAGAATTTGGACATTTTTAAGGCCTCCGAACTGTAAAATTGTAAGTTAATATATTCCCTTTATAAAAGCCTATTCATTTCCGGTATATTGCATTTTGGCAGATTTAGCAAACTAAAACAGGGCCCATATTACATAAAATATTTTAAGAACTCTCTGTTCTAAGATATTGTCATCCCCTCCATGGTCAAAGCTAGGTTGTTGCCGTATCTAGTTTTCAGGGGATAGGAAGAGAAAAAAGCATGGAGGAGGTATACCCATGCTACAGCACATATTACCTCTGTTTACATTCCATTTCAGAGAACTCAATGTCTTGGCCAAAGAATGTGCAGTGTAACTGAGCTGCCATGTGTGCAGCTACACATCTGTACTACTGATGAAAGGGACAGCTAGCAGACTTCGGACATTGAATCAATAAAGTCTGAGAATGACCGGATATGAGCATAAGGGAGACATGGCCAGGTTTCTGACTGGTGACACCATTCACAAAGATAGGGAGAGGAAGACAGACAGCATATATTGAAGAAGAGAAAACAGTCCACTTGGACATGTTCACTTTGAGATTCCTGGATGCATTTGTGTACTAATGAACCTGCTCCCCAAGAAAAATAGATGGTAGTAAAACCTGTGTGCAGTGTTTTGCGATTTCCAAAAGGTAAAAATACCTGTAGTGGCACATTTCAAGCTACCAACATGACGTTACTGACTAGGAGTTGGAAAGAGACATCCACTGTGTGTTCTCACAAGCTGGGGTGAGCCAGCTCCACCCGTGAGGATTTCCTAGCGAAGACATCCAAAACTCTACACCTCTGCAAATTCCCGTACACAGTGAAGTCATAGTTCAGTCCTAAGGTAGTAACTTCATATGAGTTGCAGCTGTGTACCACATCATGTTTAAAACACCTTCATCTTGTATTCCCCAAAAGTTAAAAAGATATCAACTGCTCTGTTGTTTTGCAAGTGCACTTCCTGTTTTTGCTGTGCACTAACCAGTTTCAAAGTACAGAAGCTCTTTGGTTTCTTATTGAATTTACTCACCCAAAGGCATTTCGTACAATCTGGTTTTCAACAATTTGGTAAAAGACAAAGAGGAGGGGCTTCACATCTTGCACCCCCAAACTAAATTATTTTAAATGTATACAATCTTATTTCTCTTATGACAGCACCAACATGGACATGTTGGTTCTCTCTCTCCCTCCCCCCCCCCACGTACCTCTTCCTTTCTTCTTCTCTCTTCCTTTCTTCATGAGGTACTTAGCCTTGCTGAATAACCTCTTTATTAGACAAAGTAATTCAGTTCTGGCGTTTCTACTGCCAAATTGTGAACTGAGCGTTCAGCCAAACAAAAAGCTTCCCCCACCACCTAGTTAACAAGACCACTTTCTTCAAAGGCATTTCACAGGTCACATTTTGAAACACAACAATATTCTTGCATATTCTTCCCTAAAAAATACATTCTGATGAAGTGGCGTTCCCAGTTCTCATGTAATTGTGGCAAGTGTTGTAACAGAGAAAATACAAAGCAGAGTGAAAGAACACAAGGGGACTCGGACCACAACTCCCTTCGGGGCATGGAAGGAGAAAACCAATGACAACTGCACTTGGATACGGAGTATTCAGTAGGTAGGCAAGGACGTTGGATTACCGGCAGGTCTTGGGAGGGGAAGAGGACAGTGGTTCCAAAATAGAAACCGCAACTCTGCGAGTCTCTAGAAGTTAAAAATAAAAGTTGAGCGGCCCTCAGAGCCCTGTTGGGGGCGCCTCTCCCGGGCCTTCCGCGGCTGCTGGCCCCACCCCGACCCCCACCCCAACCCTGGCAGGTGGGCGCCCTCCCCCTCTCCCCGCGCGACCCCCCACGGCTCCACCTCGCGCGCCGGTGCTGTCGGGCTGCGAGCGGCGCCTTTCAGGGCACCGAGTCCCACCAGGCCTCTGCGTGAGTCCCGGGGGTGCCACCCCGCCCGCCGGGGACGCTCTCTAGGGCGCTCTGGAATCTTGATCCCCCTGAGCTGGGCAGCGGCTGACGGGGGGATCTTTGCTCCTGACGCTGCTCAGATGCGCGCGGGTGACCACGCCAAGGGGCAGCCTTCAGAGAGACCAAGCAGGTACGTGCGGGCTGAACGGCGAGGACTGCCTGTGGCAAGACCACAGACCTGGCGAAGCTCAGGGCCAACCACGACGCGGTCGTCCTCCCATCGCCGCGGACCGAAAGGGTTGTAAAGCCAGCGCAGACGGGGAGCCGTCCTGAAGCAGTTCCACCGGGCCGGGAAGCCCGTCGGCTCTGCGTCGCGCGGGTCCTGGGGCCCCCAGGGCTGCGACGGTCGGGTCACGGTGGGCCACTGGCGGGAGGAGGGCGGCAGGGTCCGTGCGCGGGCACCGCTGAGACCGACACAGCCCTGGGCGCCAAGCACTGCACGAGGGACGTGACCGAAGCTCACGTGGACCAGAAAAACAAGGTGGCCCAGCCCTACCTTCACACGTGGGACAGCGCGGCGTCCCATCCGGGCCGGCAGCGGGGCCGCGGTGAAGAAAGTGCTGGAGCTCTCAGGAGAGGGCAGCCTGCGCCGGCGGGGCTGGGTCTCCTCAGACTGGCCCCGTGGGGCTGGCGGCCTTTCCCTGCCTCCCCTTGGAGTGTGATCCCAGTGTATTTTGCTCTTTAAATGCATGTGTTTTCTGCCTAGAAGGGGAACTCGGTGACTTCCGTTTTGGCGGGTGTTGGTGTGGGACATTTCAGTTCGGCTTAGTTTCCTTGTGATTTGACTTATGGTGCTGTTCCTGAAAACTAAAATTAGGAAGACAAACGGGAGAAATACTACTTTAGATTCTTAGGGTTGATTTGGTTTATGACATTCAGTGTTTGGAAGAAAAAATTACTAAGCTTACAAGTCTAAAAATCGGGAAACCAGAAATAACACTTTTGTTAGTACTTGGAGAGAGGCCGTCGATATGTGCTGCTGATACTACGCGGGGATCTCTGTAGCAGGCAGTCACTTTAGCTGGGGGGATAAATCCCTTTACAAAATGGAAAATTTTAACAGCCTTATTTCAGCCCTGAAACTGGTAGATAAGTAAAATAAGCCAGGTTTCCTAAATTCGTTTCTGTTCTCTTAATTTTCAGGAAGAAGAGGAAATTGCAGATACTTAGCCTGTCTAATTGAACTGCCGTGCTGGTGAAGGTGAATTGAGCTCAGGCCATGAAATAGCAGAAATTTATGTCAGATGCATAAAGAAGGAAATATAGAGTAGAATGATACTAGGAAAAAAAAATGAGGTGAACATAGAGGATTCCCCTCTCACCTGAATTCCCTCTCTTGTTTCATCTCTTCTAGGCACACAATATGTTCCCCAACATGAGGCTTCAAAAAAGGCTGATGATCTTGACTTTATTATTAGTACTTGCCGGGATCCATTTTGTAATTTATCCAGAATCTACAAAGGTAGGAATAGTTTTTGCTCATTTGACTCAAAACTCCTGTCTTTGTGACTTATCTCAACCAGTCCTTCCCCTCCTGTATGACTCTGACTTTGCTCTGCCTTCTCTCCTTGATGGAGAATTCAGAGGAATTGTGGATACTAGCTGTCTCCATTTCCTCACTTCCCATTCCTCCTCAATCCATTCTTACCAGGATTCTACTTCCAATGCAGTATTAAGACCACTAATAATTTATTTCCTTGTCATTAAATCCAAGTGCAATATATTATTTGGCCACAAAATCTAGTCTGTTTATTTTGTATATTATTTATTTGGTCATACAAAAGTCATTTTTAAGTAACTCAGTTGCCCCTTTTGTTTCTGGATGTCAAGCCATAATTGGTCGAAGTTTTTCGCACTCTGAGGTTATAGAGGAGGAGTTCACCCATATGTTCCTGTCTTTTTTTGTTTTTGGCTTGTCTTATTCCATTACTTATATTTAAATATCTGATCTATTTGTTATTCTGTTGAATGATATGAGGTAAGTATCTAATTTTATCTTTTTCTATACAGCTGTCCAGTTATCCCAGTTCCCATTAATTTGAGTGCTGTCTCTATGTCATACTAAATTTGCATGTATGATGAGGTATTTTTCTGATTTTCTGTTTTGTTCCATTTTCTTTTTAAATTCATGTGTCAGTACCACACTATTTTAATTATGGAGACTTTACAAATAGGTCTTAATCTCTAGTAGGGCTAACCACTACTCACACCCTCCATCCCAGCTTTTTTTAATCCCTCCAAGGCTTTTTTTATTTATTCTTTTTCCAAGTGAACTTTAGCCCCAGAAAATATTGATGACACTTTTACTGTGATTGTATTAAATTTCTAACTTAGCAAGAAATGGCATCCAAGAATATGGTTTCTTTTCCATTTATTCAACTCTAATTTGGTTTCTTTAAGTGTTGTTTTGTGAGTTTTCCTCATATAAGTCTTAGAAACTTCCAAACTTCGTGGTAAGGATCCACCTAAATATTTTACTGTCATTTTTCTATCAACTTTGGGTTGTCTCTTCTATTATATCTTCTCTCTTGATTTTGTCTGTATATATAGAGGCTTTTGATTTTTATACATTAATTTTATAATCTGGTCTTTCACTAAATTCTTTTGCTGTTTGTAGCAATTTTCCATTGATGCATTGGGGTTTTCCATATACATAACTAGTCCACCGACAGTAGAGATTATTTAAACCTTTTTCTTTTCCAATTCTTATGTCTTGAATTACTTTCTCTTGTCTAACTGCAGCAGCTCATACTTCCAAAACAACGTTAAAGAGTATTAGAATCCTGGGCATACTTGTCTTGTTCCTGAGTTTAGTGGTACAGTCTCTTGTGTTTCCCTTTAAGTAAGATGCTGGCTTCTGTGCTAAACTATATGTTTTTGTTTGCTAAAGCTGACAAAATGCAATTTATCAGAAATGGGTTGACTTTTACAATGGGAATATATGAACTTACAATTTACAGTCCTTAGGCCTTGAAAATGTCCAACTCAGGGCATCAACAGGCCAATACCTGTACTCTGAAGACAGACTGCTGGCATCGGGACACCTCTGTCACATGGGATGGCACATGGCTGGCTTCTGATGGTCCTTGGTTCAGGTTTCCTTGCTCTCAGCCTTTGGCTTCAGTGGCTTCCTCTCGGTTTTCTGTGCCTCCTCTCTCAACTACTCTGGTGCTTTTCTTCTGTCTTTTATCCTCTTAAAAAGGACTCCAGTAAAAGGATTAAGACCCCTTGAATTAAGTGGGTCACATCTCAGTTGAAATAATCTATTCAAAAGGTCCCACCTACAGTAGGTCTACACCCACAGGAATGGATTAAAAGAACATGATCTTTTCTGAACTACATACAATTTCAAACCATCACACCGTGTATCTTATGTGGAGAGTACCCATAAATTCCTTTTTACTATGTGTTTTTAACAGGATTCAGTGCTAATTTTGTCAAAATACTTTTCTCCATTCCCGGAACAAAACTCATGAGCCGTGATGTATTACTTTTTCTAATTTCCATTTAGATTTTTTTTTGCTTATATCTTATTTAAGATTTCTCCATCAATATTTATAAAAGAGATCAATCCATAGGTTTCTTTTTGGTGCAGTTTCTCAGGCTTTGAGAAATACATTGTATTTATGTCATGTGATGAATTTGGAAGTTTCTTTGTTTTTGTTTTCAGCAGCACTCTAAAATTAAGTAGTAGTGGGATTGACTGGTCTTTAATGTTTGGTAGAATTCTTCTGTGAAGCCATCTGGCTTGTGCTTTTCTATGGAAGTGCTCTTTTCTTTTTTTCTCTGAATTTTTTCCTATGAAAATTATCTATTTAGATTCTGTCTCTACTTGGGTCAATTCTGGAAGATTGTATTTTCTTAATTATTCATTTTATCTACCCTTTCAAATGCTTAAAATTGTGAAAAATAGCCCAGTGACTTTTAAATTCTTCCTCTTTTGATGTTTCCCTCTTATGATTTCTAATTTTGCATACTTATGTTTTTTTCTTTTGTATTGATTAGGTTAGCTTGTCTATTTTGTTGGGATTTTTAAAAAAAACAGTTTTTTGTTTGTTCTACCATATTTCTATTTTTAAGGCACTATTTTGCTTTTACCTTTATGTCAGTTCCTTCTGCTTTTTTAGAAAATTTACTTTGGTTTCCCTTTCCAACTGTTTTAGTTAGGTGTTTAATTGATTTATTTTCTTCTTTGGTTTTTATTGATTTTAGTATTTAGTGCTATAACTTTTCCATCTGATAATTGTTTTAGCTGTGTTTCATAATTCTGATATAACATTTTTTTTTATAACACGTTTTAAATATGGCTTATTATGATTCATTTTGTATTCTTCTCGATGCCGGAGTTTAGAAATTATTTTTTGTTTTTTTATTTTTAAATTTTATTTTATTATTAATTTTTACCACTTTTATTCACATACCATACAACCCACATAAATGTACAATAAATGCCTCTTGGTATAATTGTATAGTTACGCATTCATCACTACAGTTAATATGAGAACACTCTCATTTCTTCCAAAGAAAAAAATCCCATATCCCTTATTGATATTTAGTTTTGGTACAATGCCTTTGTTACAGTTAATGAAAGAATATTGCAATGATATTGTTAACTATAAACTTTAGTTTACATTAATTGTATTTTTCCCATATAACACCCTATTATTAACACCTTGTTATAATGAAATATATTTGTTCTAGTTCATGTAAGAAGTTTCTTATATTCATACAATTAACCATCATCACTGTCCAATCTGGGTTTCACTAAAGTTTATATAGTCCCAGTTTTTTATCCTCCAACTTTCCTTGTAGTGACATACATGACTCTCGCCTTCCTCTTTCAGAAATTATTCACACTCATTTCTGAGAAACTAATTTTTTTTAATGTTCAGGAAAAATGATAGGTTTTTGAGGGGGCACATTTTTAAGAAATTCTATTAAATGTCTGCATTATAATCAAAGAATAGTGTTTTGTTGTTGTTGTTTTTGCATGGCAGGCACTGGGAATCGAACCCTGGTCTCCAGCATGGCAGGCGAGAATTCTGCCACTGAGCCACCATCATACCGCCCAATACTGTCTTCATTATTTTTATTGATTAGTATTTATTGAGGTTTTCTTTATGACCTGCAAAAGTTGGTATGTTCTTAAATGAAGGTATATTCTCTATTATTCGAATTCAGAATTCAGTGCATATCCATAAGATCTGCTTTACTGGCTGTGCTACTTAGGTCTTCTATAACCTTACAAAATTTTTATTTACTGTCTCAGATATGCTGCATATCGAACTCACATATCACTCATAAATTTTTCTATGCCTCCATGAATCTCTTATATTTTCTGCTTTATAAGTTTATTGCTACCTTTCCTGCATAAATATTAATCACCTGTGAATTATCACCTTCAGCTCATAAAGTATCCTCACTTTATGTCTTAATGTTACCTTGTCAAATACTAAGATTGCAACCCCTGCTTTCTTTTTCTTAATTGGTGTTTACCTCGAATAGTATCACCCAACCTCCAAATTTTTTAAGATTTAATAAGCATTTTACTTTAAAAATAGTCCCTGATTTTAAAAATGCAAAAATATTACAGAGTTCCTCTATACCCTGCACCCAGTCTCTATTTTCAGCATTGCAGTGATACATTTGTCACAACTAATGAACACCATATCAGTATACTATTACTGTTTGAAATTCATACTTTATTTAAATTTCCTTAGTTTTACTTAATACCATTTTTCCGTTTCAGGATCCCATCCGGGTTACCATATTTTATTTAGTTTTCATGTCTACTTAGGCTTATTTAGATGGTGACATTTTCTCAGACTTTCCTTGTTTTTAATGACCTTGAGTTTTGAGGAGTGCTGGTCAGATATTCTGTAGAATGTCCTTCCATTTCAGTTTGTCTGATATTTCTCTCAGGGTTAGATAGAGGTTACAGATTTTTGGAAGGAGGACCACAGAGGTAAAGTGCCATTCTCATCACAACCTGTCAACAGTCTGTGCCAACATCATGACTTATCCCAGAGGATGCTGCCTTCATCCCCTGGCTGAGCCAACGTTCCTCAGCTCTCTCCATTGTAAGGCTTTATCAAATATGTGTTTTACACATATTTTCTCCCAGTTTGTGGCTTGTCTTTTCATTTTCCTCTCGGTGTATTTCACAGGGTAGTTTTTAATATTAATAAAACCCAACTTTCCATTTTTTTCTTTCGTGGATTGTGCTTTTGCTATTTTTCTAAAAACTCCTCACCAAGATCAAGATTATGTAGATTTTCTTCTATATTTTCTTTAGAAGTTTTATAGTTTTACATTTTACATTTAGGTATTCGATCCATTTTAAGTTAAATTTTGTGTGGAGTGTGAGTCCTGTATCTAGGTTCATTTTTGGGGGTATGGATATCCAATTTTTCCAGCACTATTTGTTGATAAGACTGTCATTGCTCCATTAAATTGTCTTTGTCAAAAATCATTTACTATATTTGTGTGAGTTAATTTCTGCGGTCTCCATTGATCACGTGTCCATTCTTTGCCAGTACCACACTGCCTAGATAATGGTAGCTTTATATTAATTCTTGAAATCAAGTAACATTAGTTCCCAAACTTTGGTCTTCTTTTTCAAAACTGAGTTGGCTGTTCTAAGTCCTTTACCTTTCCACAGAACATTTAGATTCCTTTTGTCAATATCTATGAAAAAGTTTGCTAGGATTTTGATTGAGAGTGTGTTGAAACAATAAATGAAGTTGAGAAGAACTGTCATTTTAACTTCCAATTCATGAACAGGAAATATTTCTCCATTTATTTAGATCTTCTTTTATTTCTTTCATCAGTGTGTAGTTTTTCACATACAGATCCTATACATTTTTTGTTAGATGTATACCCAAGTTCTTTGGTTTTGAAGGACGCTATTGTAAATGGTAATGATTTTTATTTCCAGTGCCAGTTTTTCATTGATGGTATATAATAAATCATTAACTTCTTTATATTGACATTGTTTTCTGCTACCTTGCTATAGTCACTCATTAGTTCCAGGGTTTGTTTTTTTTTTTGTACATTCTTCAGGTTTTCTACATAGGTAATCATGTCACCTATAAACAACAGCAGTTTTATTTCTTCCTTTCTTATCTGTATACATTTTATTTATCTTCCTTTTCTCATTGCACTAAGATGTCCAGTTTGAATTGGAGTAGTAAGAGAAGACATTTTTGCATTTGTTCTCAATCTTAGGGGGAAGCATTTGATCTCTCACCATTGAGTAGCATCTTTTTATTCTCTTAACATTTTTGAATCTGTGCTTTAAGTATGTCTGTTGTATACAGAATAATTTGTAAATTTACTTTCTTAATCAATCTGAAAACATTTAAACTGATGATATAAGCCAATTAATATTTATTAAATATCATAAATTGGCCTCAGTTCCAACTTATTCTTTTATCTTATAATTATATATATTCTTGTTTTACATAGTCTATTTTATTTGCTCTTTCTATTTTTTATTTATTGTAGTTGTGGTTGTAATTTAGGAAAGTTTATATCCTTATTCTCATGTTTGCCTTCGTAGTAAGCCCTTTATTTTACCTTCCCTTTTTATCTCAGGTAATTTCTGTTGGGTCCCTATAATTAGCAAAAAATTAGCTTGTAATCTCTTTAATTTCTTTTCCCCCAGACTTCCCTGTTCTTCAATGTGTGACTTGAAGGACTATCTTTTCACTCCAATTAATAACTATAAGGCAATTAGCAACTTATTTCTATATTCCATATCTCTCCCCATATAGTTATATATACTTTATCTTCATTATCACTGCCATTGCATGCTATATTCCTTATAAGCATCACTTAAACTTAAGTAAATATATACTTAATTTCACTACAAATTAGTATATTAAAGTCTCTAGTCATTAAGTTCTTTGAAGCTCATTCTGTTAAGTAGATTCTTTCAGAAGGACTCAGGCAAAATTGTCCCTGAGTGCTTATATGTTCCTGAGAATTTGCATGTGGATTTTATAAATGAAGGTTAGTTTGTCTTATTATAAAATATCCAACTTATATTTGAGTTCCTAAAAAATTTTACTACACTGACTTCTGGTATGAAGTACTGAGGTTGAAAAGTAGAGAAAGGAGAATTTAAGGGAAAAAAGCATAAATAAGAATAAAAGGAGATGCTACCTACAAGCAATTTACAAGGAAGACATAATAGTCATGAATTTACGTGCCCCTAGCAATTGAACCCAAACTTAGAAAAGTAAACACTGCCATGAAATCAAGTTAAAATTGATACAGGCACAGTTGTTGGAATTTGTATTATACCTCTATTAGAAACTTACGAATCAAACTGAGCTAAAATTAGTAAATATATGTAAGGTCCAAACATAATTAACAAGGTTGTAATACTAGCTGAACATTAAGAAATAGAAAGTCAGTTTAGCTGAGCGAGTTGAGATATATTTTTTATTTTAGATATTATTTTGTTCTGTTATATTTCCATTTGGTTCCTTTGTGTCTTCTATATATCTCTCTGCTAAAATGTTACCTTATCCATTCACTACACTATATTTCCCTTTTCTCCACTGAGCATAGTTATAATAGCTGTTTAAAAGCCCTTGTCTGACAATTTCAACATTAAATTTAGCTTCCATTGACTTGTCTTTTCCCTTGAGAAAGAGCACATTTTCTTGGTTCCTCCTGTGTTGAGTAATTTTTATTATATTCTAGGCATCATGACCATCATCTTGTGGAGACTGTGGATTCTGTTAAACTTCTTAGAAGTGTGTTGATGTTTTTGTTGTGGCAGGCAATTAAACTTGATTAGACTTAAACTGTGAACTCTGTCTCACATGTACTCGGCAGCAGCTCAAATGTCAGTTGAGTTCTTTTAGCTTTAAATGCAAACTGCTTTGTGTCTACCCCATACTTGTGTTTCAGGGGTCACTTAGAGATTTGAGAAGAGTTCATATTCAGAATTTGATGTGTGTGTGCCTTTTTCTGGCTCTCTCCTTCTTGGGGCTCCCCTCTTTTTCCAGTGACTATGTTTGCAATAATCTCTGTTCTCAAGTTCTTTAGGCCAGAAAAAAACGGTTTCAGTTGGTGTTTTAGCCACTCCATGCTGCTCCTGTGGCCTTCACTCAGGCTAATATTGCGAAAAACAGGAAACTCACCTCTTAATGGCTGCTTCTTCCCAGTTTCATCTCCCCTCCAAAATGTGCCTACTTTTGTTCACTTTCCATAGCCTTCAGGTAGTTTGGGGGCTTTTCTTGTTTTTGAATTTTGTTCATTATTATCTGAAGGAGAGTCAGTCTGTTACAAGCTATTTGGCTTTACCTGAAGCTGATCTATTTTTTTGTTTACTTGAGCATTTTTCACAATTGTTCCCGACTCCATCCTCTCATTCCCTTTTCCAATAGGCATCCATTCCATAGTATTTAATCCTCATAGCATTCCAATTGTTATGCAACATATATATTTAGGTATGTGTGTGGCCTTGAAAGATGTATAATGCTATGTTAATATGTGTATTTACTTTATTTACATAAATGCTTTACTTTTTTTCATTAAAAATTGATTTTTGAGGTCTAATCATGCTGCTTTATCTAAGTCAAATTCATAATCTCTCTGATAGCTGCATGTATTCTGTTATATGCATATACTAAGTTCAACTTATACACTTTCCTAGTAAATTGCATCCATTCCTTTCCTAATGCACGCTATTATATGTTAACAGTTTTATATGTGTTTTCTTGGTACAGCTGGATGAGAGTTTCTTTGGAATACATACCCAGATTCTTTGACTTTTCAATTCATGTACTTTATCCGTTTATCAATTGGATTTACTGACATTTTGGTTTTTTTTTATTTTCAGTGCATTTAAATAGTAATTCCTTGAATATTTTAGATGTTACATAAATTTACCACAGTATATCATGTATCTGTTATCCTTGGTTTGGTGCCGTTTATTAAATAAAAGTTTTAATTTCTTTTTTTTTTTTTTTTTGCATGGGTAGGCACTGGAAATCGAACCTGGGTCTCCGGCATGACAGGCAAGAACTTTGCCTGCTGAGCCACCGTAGCCCACCCAAAACTTTTAATTTTGAAATAATTGGATATAGAAACTTTTTCATTTATGTTTTATGCTTTTGGAGGTCTAATGTACTTCCTGATTTGAGAACATTAAAAAAAAAGTATGCATTTCTTTGTATTATGCTTGTAGCTTTAATGTTCATTAACATTCATTAATTCATTTGGACCTTTGTATGTAACATGTGATAGGAATCTATCAATATTTTTTTATATGATGAGACAATTTTCCCAACACAATATACTAGATATAATTTACTGATTTGTGATGGTACTGTTATTATATACTATTTGCCATATATAAATAGGGCTGTTTCTAGAGTATCTATTCTATTTGATTGGTCTCTGATATTGCACTTCTACGATACTGTTCTATTACTATAATTCATAAGAGTACTATTCTTTTAAAATTCCTACTATTCACAGACTATTATCCTCTATAAAATTTTAGACTCAGTTAATTAGGTTCCTTTTCCCTCTATGTATTTAGAAATACATAGAATTTTTAAATTACTTTAAGGGAAAATAAAATATTTTATAATATTAAATGCTCTAACATTTCAAAGTGATACAGCTCTTCACTCATTGTGGGGTTTTTTGTGTCCTTAAAAGAGTTTCAAAATACCTCCATAAAGGGCATATATATTTTTTTTATTAGGCTAATACATGGAAACTTCATATCTTTAGTTGTAATTTTGAAAAGAGCCTACTTTCCTATTATTTTCTTGTCGATTATTACTGGTATAGAGAAATGCTATTGATTTTTGTAGGTTTATATAGGATCCGGCTCTTTTCTGTCTTTCTTATGCTAACAATTTGCTAACTTTGTTTGGTTTTCTACATAGACAATCACAACATCTGCAAAAAGTAAAATAAAATACAGAACAAAAGAAAAAACACGACAGTTTGTCCCTCCCTTACAAATCTCATACCTCTTATCTATTTTTGTTCATTTTTGTTACCCAGCACTGTCTAGTGTAAAAAATATAAGATGTGAGCACAAAGGTTGTAGTGATTTCTAAATTAGAAGTTAACAGATGTTTAGGAGTTTTAAGGAAAATGTAGAAGTGGTGAGAAATCCAGGAAGAGGAAAAAGTATTAGTAAAGAGCAAGAACTGAGAGAAAGGAAGGTCAGCTCCTAAAAATAAGAGGAGCTAGTCTTTTAAAACTGAGTGCAAGAGAGAGTGTGGCAAGAGCTAGAAAGTTAAATAGAGGCCACAGCATGAAGTCATACTAAGAAGATGGACTTTATCCCAAGCATAATGAGATACCATTGAAGGGGTTTCAGCAGGGAGGAGACACAAATAGATTCGTGCTTTAGAAGGATTGATTTAGCTACAATGGAGAAAATTAATTAGAGAAAAGAGGACTGAAGATAGACTCTTCACCCTGGAGGTGACTGTTCTAATCCAGGGGATAAATAATGATGACTTGAACTATGATACAGTAGGGGGAAGAAAAGACTATTAGGCATGGATAAAAGATATATAGAGGCAGAATCCAAAGAAATTAGTGATGACAGGATGTCAGGTGCAGAAGAAAAAGAAGAGTAAATGCACCTGTATCAAGTTATTACTCATGGGTGTTCTCTGGGCTATATATTTTAGATTCCATATATTTAGCTATAATATATTTGGGTAAAACTATTGGAAATTTTAAATGATAGTGATGATGACACATATATAAATATTCAAACTCATAGTAAGCATAGTAATCTGTCCCTAGTTAGAAAATTTTAAAAATGGCCACAATACGAAGTCATACTACAGAGGTGGGACTTTACCCCCAGTGTAAGAAAATGTCATTGAAGGGTTTTAAGCAGGGAAGAGAGCCCAATAGATTTGTGCTTTAGAAGGATTGATTTAGGGACAGGTTCATTTAATAGTTTGTCACATTCCTTGTCATTTCAGTTTTGGTCTGCTTTAAAATTACCTGTCTCCCTGCATCACTGGAATACATCCATGAAGTACTCACATTCTAAAACACCAAAGACTCCACTAAGGTCACTAACAGAGATGGATCTGAGAATAAAGGAGATCGTGAAGAAACTTGACCAGCTGATCCCACCCAGACCTTTCACCCACCTGAACACCACCACCAGTGCAGCCCACAGCACAGCCACCATCCTCAACCCTCGAGATACCTACTGCAGGGGTGATCAGCTAGACATCCTGCTGGAGATGAAGGACCACTTGGGACGTAAGAAGGAATATGGCGGTGACTTCCTGAGAGCCAGGATGTCTTCCCCAGCCCTGAATGCAGGCGCTTCAGGAAAGGTGACAGACTTCAACAATGGCACCTACCTTGTCAGCTTCACTCTGTTTTGGGCGGGCCAGGTCTCTCTGTCTCTCCTGCTCATCCACCCCAGTGAAGGGGCATCAGCTCTCTGGAGGGCGAGGAACCAAGGCTATGATAAAGTGATCTTCACAGGCCTGTTTGCCAACACTACCTTCCAGGCCCGCTCTGAATGTGGCCTGACCCTAAACACAAGTGCTGAACTGTGTCAGTACCTTGACACACGAGACCAAGAAACCTTCTACTGTGTGAGGCCTCAACACTTTCCCTGTTCTGCACTGACTCATATGTCCACCAGGGACAAAAATATTTCCTATCTTACTGTCAAGGAAAAAAGCCTTTTCCATAGGTAAATATACTTTTAGATCTATTGAGAGTACTTACAAGCAGAACTACAGTGCCCATTTTAATTATTATTGAGCATGACCCCTTCAGATTCCCCCTCTACTCAAGGTTCAGCTCAAATGTGTATCTTCATAGGACCCCATTCATGGCTTCCACTGCCAAGGTTTACATTTTCTCTGAATTGTTCACTAACAGAAGGCTGCTCAAGGTGAAAATCTATAATGTATGTGTCTGTACTTTTCCATGGTAACTAGTATTTTTAGGTTTAGAGTTTCTTTTATTGTAGATAGGTTTCACAAAATATGTTCCATAGAGAAATATTTTGTCGTGTGTTAAGAGATGTTACGTCACAAATGAATGCCTTGAGCAGTGTAGGGTAACATCCACGCTCATTTACCCCATCATATCACAGTCTATAGATTCTGATTCTTAAATATCTTTTTCATCCATCTGTTTCTCCCAATGCCTAGTGTTACTATTCAACTTCAGACCATCATCACTTATCTAGATTACTTGTATCAACTTCCTAACTGGTATCCCTCCCACCAACTGTGTCCTCTGTAATCCATTCTCCACTCTGCAACCTAAGTATGCAATCTTTCCAAAAAGCCAACTCCTCCTGGTCATCTCTGGTTGATATCATGATCAAATATTCCTCAGTATGTACTGCTCAGGTTGGAGGAATCTTTTATACTCCCCAGGTTATGTATTCTTGATTCCTGGAAGCCCTTAACTGAACAGACCTCCACAAACTGGTTCTGAGCGTCTTTCTTCTATCAGCTATGGCCACATGAATCTCATGCATTTCTCCCCTTGTTTATAAACAGATGTTCACTCCCTGGTCTCCTTATTCTCTGCTAAGCTGGAAAACACTTTATTATTTAGATTGAACTATTAGAATTTCTACCTGGGTACCTTAGAAAATTTGAAAAGGTAACTATCATGCCTCTGGTCAACACAAATCGTAGAACCCATGTGTCTTTTTCTTGCCAAGCCCCAGGACTACCTATCATTTCCAAATGCTTTTGCTCCTTTGCTAACTTCAGTAAGCTTCAGGGGCTCAGACCACTTCCTTTTCCTTTTCCATTTGTCCACCGTCCATTTTATTCCTTGGGATTCACTTTTCGAGAGACTGGCTAAAGAGTGTAATGCTAGATTCACAGCAGTCCTTTTCTTAGGAGTTTTTGAAGCCAAGTTTACAGTCTTTTTCCCTTAAGGTTTCAGAAAATATTTTAATTGCTAAAAGGATACAAAGAATGGATTGCAAGAATGGAAAAATAACATGCATTGCAGAATTTTACCTAGTTATCCAAGTTTGGGTTCCTGATCCATAATCCTTGACTCCCTTCTGTAACAAGTAGAAGCACACTTGGGTTTCTGTTTCTTCCTTTTTATCTCTGATGGTGCAGTTCATCTAATCTCCTCCTACCCACTAACTGTACCTAAATCTTAGAAGCAATGAAAGACATGCTGATCCTTTCCAGAGCAGAAAATCAGGTACGGTGATGGTTAGGTTCTGGTATCAGCTTAGCCAGATAATTATGCCCAGTTGTCTGGTCGGGCAAGCACTGGTCTGACTGTTGCTGCAAGAATATTTCAGGGCCAGCTGATTAAATCATCAGTCAGTTGATTGCATCTGTGGCTGATTACATCTGAGAGCATCTAAGGCGTGTCTCCCATAATTAGATAATCAAATCATTTGAAGGCTGTTAAGGGAGAAGAAAGATTTTTTCACTGCTTCTTGAGCCAGCGAGGCTTTCCTGTTGAGCTCATCTAGATCCTTCATCAGAGCCACCAGCCTCACAGCCTGCCCCATGAATTTTGGACTCTTCCATTCCCACAATTGTGTGAGACACCTTTATAAATCTTATATTTATAGATCTCTCCTGTTAGTTCTGTTTCTATAGAGAACCCTGACTAATACAACTTATCAGACGTGGTTCTTGAGAAACAGACTCTTAAAAGCAGGTTTTTACAATTGGTTTTCTACTCTGACTAGACTCAGAGGCACTAATGACTCTATTTCAATAATCAAGATGGCACTGACTGTCCATGGGATGAGTTTGCAAAAGAGATACTCAAAATATCACTATTAGATTCTGCTAATTGTATAGTTATATGAGGCAAGGGTCTGGCTGATAATATTTTTGACACCTTTTCAGAGTTTTGTGGAATTAAGAGGTATAATGATGTTGGCTAGCTGTTGTTAGATACAGTGGATACAGTGATGAGAGAAAGGGATGAGCTGAAGGCTTCAAATTTGAAACTTAAGTGCTGTGTGAATGATGTAAAAATTTCCATATGTGCTCTGAAAGAAAATCTTATTTTCTGTGGTCACAGACTTGAGATCTGTGAAAAACCAGACACAAAGCTTCACTGTGCAAGTAGCAAGTTTACAGCATAAACTAAAATCTCAATCTTGCAGGGTGTCTGCTGTTAAGGTAAGGGCTTTGATTGGGAAAAAAAATGGGGTCCTGAAACATGGGATGGTAAGATATAACTTGATAATGATGGCGATAGGGAGACAGGATCATCTGTGTAATCTGCTGAGCCTTTGCTAGATATATCTGTAATGGATTGCCTTGAGGAAACAGCTTCCCAGCTTCTGGTCTCCTCAGAGGAGTCTGCCGTTCAACCATCCACCTAATGAAATTAACCCTTCACTGCCTGCTAATCCTGAAACCACCTCTCCTGGGAAACAGCCCTTACTCCTTTGTCTGGAATGACTAATCCTGTTTCACCGGATGAAACTGAAATGGAATGCCTTTGGTATTTGGCTTTAAAGATACCTCTGTTTCTTTTCATGACTCATCCCCACTACCCCTCTTTTCTTAAAGACCTATAACTAGACTAAAGTTCCAACAGGTCCCAAAAGGTGAAGTACAAAGTGTGGCCCATGAGGAGGTACACCATACTCCACAAGAACTGCGGGAGTTTTTTTCCAATCTATATAGATAGAAATCAGGGAAATATGTGTGGGAATGGATATTAAGGGTGTGGGATAATGGTGGAAAGAATATAAGGTTGGATCAAGCTAAATTTATTGATATGGGCCTACTAAGCAGAGATTCTGCATTCAGTATTGTAGCTCAAGGGGTTAGAAAGGGCAATTAACCCTTTCTATTGTTTGGATATACCTTTCTATCGTATCCAAACCAACTATTGTTTGGATAGTTGGTTAAAACATGGGCCTAGAGGTGGCCAACATTATCCATGGTCAAAATGCCAGAACTGCCGTGGTATAATGTAGGTGAGGCGATTCAGAAGCCAAGAGAGATGGAAATATTAGAGTGGAAGACCTGCTCACACACTCCAGGAGTGTCCAGAAGACACATCTTTCACCAGAACCTTGAGAAATAAATTTGTGAGACTATCTCCATCATCCCTGAAGAGTTCTGTAATTGTCCTTCTCCATAGGTCAGGAAACTGCTGTTACTGAGCTGGAATCCTTAAACACAGTGGGGATGATCAGATCCCAAGTTGGCAGAATTCATGTGATGACAACTGATAGATGTGGTATCATTGCTTGAGCAAATCAACACTGCATGGCACCTGGTACACTGCTATTGATCTGGCAAATGCTTTTTCCTCTATAGCTGTCAGTAAAGACCACCAGAAACAGCTTGCATTTAGCTGGCAAGGCCGGTAGTATACTTTCACTGTCCTGCCTTAGGTACATCAGCTCTCCAGCCCTATGTCACAATCTTGTCCACAGAGACCTTGATCGTTTCTCCCTCCCACAAGACATCACACTGGTCCATTATATTGATGATGTGCTAAATGGACCTAGTGAGCAAGAACTAACAACTACTCTAGACTTATTGGTAAGGCATTTTCAGGTCAGGGGATGGGAGATAAATCCATCAAAAATACAGGGTCTTCCACCTCAGTGAAATTTCTAAATGTCCAGTGGTCTGTGACATGTCAAGATATCCTTTCTAAGGTGAAGGATAAGCTGTTGCCACTGGCCCCTCTTATGATCAAAAAAGAAACACAATGCCTAGTTGGTCTCTTTGGATTTAGGAGACAACATATTCCTCATCTGGGTGTGCTACTTTGGCCCATTTACCAAGTGACCAGAAAAGCTGCTAGTTTAGAGTGGGGACCAGAATAAGAGGAGGCTCTGTGACAGGTCCAGGCTACTGTGCAAGCTGCTCTGCCACTTGGGCCATATGATCCAGCAGATCCTATGGTGCTGGAATTGTCAATGGCAAATAGGGATACTGTCTGGAGCCTTTGGCAGGCCCCTATAGGAGAATCACAAACACAGACCCTTAGGATTTTGTAGCAAAGCCTTACCATCTGCTTAACCATGGGCTACCAAGTTACCATAAGACCTGAGTTGCTGTCATGAGCTGGGTGTTGTCTGACCCACCAAGCCATAAAGTTAAATATGCACAACAGCACTCCATCATAAAATGGAAGTGGAACCCTATTAGAGATAGGGCTCGAGCAGGCCCTGAAGGCATAAGTAAGTTACATGAGGAAGTGGCTCAAATGTCCATGATCCCCACTCCTGCCACATTACCTTTTCTTTCCCAGACCAGAGCTATAGTTTCTTGGGGAATTCCTTCCAGTCAGTTGTCTGAGGAAGAGAAAACTCGGGCCTGGTTTACAGATGGTTCTGCACAATATTCAGGGACTACCTGGAAGTGGATAGCTGCAGCACTACAACCCCATTCTGCGATATCCTTAACAGACAGTGGTAACAGGAAATCCTCCCAGTGGGCAGAACTTTGAGCAGTGCACCTGGTTGTTCATTTTGCTTGGAAGCAGAATGACTGACTCCTGAGCTGTTGCTAATGGTTTGTGTGGATGGTCAGGGACTTGGAAGGAGCATGATTGGAAAACTGGTGACAAAGAGGTCTGGGAAGAGGTATGTGGGTAGACCTTTCTGAGTGGGCAAAGAACTTGAAGATATTTGTGTCCCATGTGAATGCTCACCAGAGGGTGACTTCAGCAGAGGAAGGTTTTAATAATCAAGTGGATAAAATGACCTGTCCTGTGGATCAAGTCATCCTCTATCCTCAGCCACTCCGACCATTGCCCAGTGGGCTCATGAACAAAGTGGGCATGATGGTAGGGATGGAGGTTATGCATGGGCTCAGCAACATGCACTTCCACTCACCAAGGCTGACCTGGTTATGGCCACTGCTGAATGCCCGTCTGTCAGCAGCAGAGACCCACACCCAGTCTCTGACATGACACCATTCCCCGAGGTGATCAGCCTGCTATCTGGTGGCAGGTTGATTACATTGGACCACTTCTATCCAATGGAAATGGAAGCAATGTGTTCTAACTGGAATAGACTCATACTCTGGATATGGGTTTGCATTCCCTGCACACAGTGCTTCTGCAAAAACTCCCATACATGGACTTACAGAATGCCTTTTCAACCATCATAGTATTCCACACAGCATTGCTTCTGATCAAGGAACCCACTTCACAGCCAGTGAAGTTTGGGATTGGGCACATGCTCATGTAATTCTCTGGTCTTACCATGTCCCCATCATCCAGAGGCAGGTGGGTTGACAGAATGTTGGAATGACCTTTTGAAGACCCAATTATGATGCCAACTAGGTGGCAATACCTTGCAGGACTGGGACAGCATTCTCCACAAGGCTATGTATGCTCTGAATCAGTGTCTACCCTATGGTGCTGTTTCTCCCATAGCCAGGATTCATGGGTCCAGGAATCAAAGGGTGGGTATGGGAGCAGTACCACTCACTATCACCCTTAATGATCCACTAGGAAAATTTTTGCTTCCTGTCCCTGAAACCTTAAGCTCTACTGGTCTACAGGTCTTAGTTCCAAAAGGAGGAGTACTCCTTCCAGGAGACACAACAGTGATTCCATTGAACTGGAAATTTTGACTGTCACCTGGCCACTTTGGGCTTCTCATGCCATTGAATCAGCAGGCACAAAAGGGGATTACTGTTCTGTCTGGGTTAATTGATCCTGACTTTCAAGAGGAAATAGGATGCAGCTACACAATGGAGATAAAGAAGAGTTTTCCTGAAATACAGGAGATCCCTAAGGCATCTCTTACGGCTACCATACCCTGTGATTAAAGTCAATGGAAAACTGCAACAAACAAATCCAGGCAGGACTACCAATGGCCCAGAAACTTCAGGAATGAAGGTTTGGGTCCCCCACCTGGCAAAGAAATATGACCAGCTGAAGTGATTGCTGAGGGTAAAGGGAATAGAGAATGAGTAGTAGAAGAAGGTAGTGATAAATATGAACTACAACCACATGACTAGTTACAGAAAAAAATGACTGTGATTGTACGAATATTTCCTCCCTGTTTTGTTATGAGTATGTTTGTACATAAGCAAATATTTTGTTTTCCTCTTATCATATGGAATTAGTTGTATTATTCATGTTGTAATATTTAAGTCAGAGGATATGAATTTTAAGAGTGAATGTTACCTAAGGACTTGCATGCTACTCTGGAAGAGATGTAGTGTGTTTCCAGTTGAATGCAAGTCAGTAGAGTATTGTTAGGCAAAACATGTATGGTATTGTGTTCTATGTGGAAAGTAAGCGTGTTTCAAGGTGATGTATATAATAGCTACCAAGTTGACAGAGGTTGGACTAAGATGGTTAGGTTCTGGTGTCAACTTGGCCAAATGATTATGCCCAGTTGTCTGGTCAGGCAAGCACTGCCCTGACTGTTGCTGCAAGGATATTTCATGACTGGCTGATTAAATCATCTGTCAGTTGATTGTGTCTATGGCTGATTACATCTGAGATTAACTAAGGTGTATCTCCCACAATGAAATAATTTGATCATTTGGAAGCTATTAAGGGAGAAGACTCCTTCACTGCTTCTTCAGCCAGCAAGCCTCTCCCATACAGTTTGTCCAAACCCTTTGTCAGAACTGCCAGCCTCACAGCTTGCCCTACAGATTTTGGACTCTTCCATTACCACTTTGCATGAGACACCTTTATAATTCTTATATTTACAGATCTCTCCAGTTAACCCAGTTTCTCTAGAGAACCCTGACTAACTGGTTTACCTAGCCCCATTCCCCACTTCACCCCTGTTTTCCTGTCCCCATTTATATACACACACATATAAAAGTTTGAAAAAAAAATGTGGATCACAGAAAGGGTAAGATCTTTGAAGTGGGAAGAATTAGGTCATCTTTCATCCACTGGAGTAAAGAAATAGAATATATGTATTTATTCATCCATCAGATTGAACTCTACTCTCTGCTGGCACTTTGGTATATGTTAGGGAGACACCAGTGGACCAGGCAAATGCATTACCTCTCTTCATAAGGTTTACATTGCTTTAGAAAGCAAGTTTCTGGGAAAATTTGAAGGTAAACATAGCAGGAAACATGGATCAAGAGAGAAGCCAGAGGCACTGTGATAAGAGGCCTCACATCATGGTAAGAAGCCTGGACTCTGAAGGTAAGTGATGGGGTAACAACAAAGGATTTTAAGCAGTGAGGCAATTGCATTTACATTTAGAAAGGGGTCTCTTGTGGTTGTGTTGAAGATTAAAGTGAGATAAAACTGATACAGGCTAGTCAGTTGGAGGCTTATGGTAATACAAGAAAAAGAAAGTGTGAACTTGAATTGGTGATTTGGGAGCAAAAGAGGAAACAGAATTTGCAGATATAGTTTGAATCTAAAATTTCAGGACACTTTGCATGTGGCAGATACATGTAGCACTAGCCTGGATTTCAAATACTTTCAGCCGGTTGGACTGTCTTCCCAAATCATGCCCAATATTATGGCCACAATAACAGTTCTCAGTTGTTGAAAATTAAAAATCATCCTTCATACACAAACAGGTATTTCATGTTACCTGTATCGTATCAAAAGATAGCAGGCTAATTTATTGTCCAATTTTTTTGAAGGTCCAATGTGGGAGTCGAAATGATGAAGGCTCTTAAAGGCATTGATGTCTCCGAATGTAACAGTAAGTCTCCTCTGTCCTATGCAACGTGTTGCTTGGCCTGGATGGTCTTTTATGGGAACGTCTATCAGTATTAATTCTAGTATCATAGTTGTCCTGGAGCACAGGTCCTAGCAGCCTCTGTGGTGTTAATCACCTTGTATTTTGAAGAGAGAAATCAATTCCAGGGAATTAGTTCAAATTCTGTTTATAACAGATTTCATCTTGATTTATTCAAAAGGGAAAATATGAGTATCCTGTTTTCACTATTAAACATGGGAGTCCATCTCTTAAAGCCAATCATGGGGCACTGTGCAAACCTCTTTGATGAATATCCACAACTTCAAAGCAGGGACATTTTTTTAAATGCAATTTTATTGAGATATTTTATATATACAGATACCATATAATCATCCAGGTTTTGCAATAAGTGGTTCACAGTATAACCACCTAGCTGTGCATTCATCATCACAATAGATTTTGAACATTTGCATTACTCCAAAACAAAAATAAGAATAAAAGTGAAAAGAACATCTAAAACATTCCAATCCTCCCTCCCCCCTATTATTTATGTATTTTATGTATTTTTTTTTTTTTACTTATCTGTCCATACACTGGATAAAGGGAGTGTCAGTCACAAAGTTTTCACAATCACATGGTTACACTTTAAAAGCTCTATAATTATTAAGTCATCTTCAAGAATCAAGGCTATTGGTATTTCCCTCTAGCTATTCCAATACACCAAAAACTGAAAAAGGATGTCTATACACTGCATAAGAATAGCCTCCAGAAAGACCTCTGAGCTCTAATTGAAATCTGTCAAATAGAAACTTTATGTTGTTTCATTTCTCTTCCCCATTTTGGTCGAGAAGGCTTTCTTACTCCCATGATATCAGGGACACGCTCATCCCCAGGAGTCTAGTCCCATGTTGCCAGGGAGATTTACACCCCTGGTAGTCATGCCCTACCTAAGTAAGTTCATCTGTGGAGTTGGCTTAGAGGCCACATCTGAACAACGAAAGACAGAATCTTTTCTCCTGGTAATCTATGCTCTCAAATTCAATTCTCAGAGTTTGCTCATTATAGTTAGTCCATATTAGTGAGGCATAATAACATTTGTCTTTTCTCTTCTGGATTATTTCATTCAACATATTGTCCTCAATGTTCATTCACCTAATTGCATGCCTCCCAACTTCATTTCTTCTTGCAGCCCCTGAATAGTCCATGTATGTTGTTCTAGTTTGAAAGATGCTGGAATGCCATATACCAGAAACAGAATGGCTTTTAAAAAGGGGCATTTAATAAATTGCAAGTTTATGTGTTCTAAGGCTTTGAAAATATCCAAATTAAAGCAAGGCTATAGAAATGTCCAATCTAAGGCATCCAGGGTGTGCCAGTTTGAATCTGTGGTGGACCCCAGCAAAGCCATGTCCTTTAATCCTCATTCAATATGGCTGGGTGGGAGCATTTTAATTGTTCCCATGGAGATGTTGCCCACTCAATTGTGAGTGGTAACTTTTGATTAGATGATTTCCATGGAGGTATGTCTCCACCCATTGAAGGTGGAGTTGCTTGCTGGAATCCTTTAAAAGAGGAAACATTTTGGAGAGACCCCTTTTGGTAGAGCCACGAGAAAGCCAGCAGATGCCACCAAGTTCACCATGTGCCCTGCCAGCTGAGAGAGAAACATTGAATATCATCAGCCTTCTTGAACCATGGTGTCTTTCCCTGGATGCCTTAAATTGGACATTTCTATAGAGTTGTTTTAATTGAGACATTTTCTCAGCCTTAGAACTGTAAACTTGTAACTTATTAAATTCCCCTTTTTAAAAGCCATTCTGCTTCTGGTATATTGCATTCTGGCAGCTAGCAAACTAGAACACAGGGAAAGAAACCTTAGTTCAGGAAGGTCGATGATGTTCAGGGTTTCCCTCTCAACTGGAAAGGCACATGAAGAACATGGAGATGTCTGCTAGCTTTCTCTCCAAGTTTCTTGTTTCATGAAACTCCCCCAAGGACTTTTTACTTCTTCATCTCCAAAAGTCTTGGACTGCGTGGGCTCTAAAGCTTTTATCCAAAATAGTTCCTTCTTAAAGGGCTCCAGTAAGCAAATCCTACCTTGAATGGTGGAGACACATCCCCATGGAAACCATTTAATCAAAAGTTACCACCCACAATTGGGTGGCTGACATCTCCATGGAAACAATCAAAAAGCTCCTACCCAGCAATATTGAATGAGGATTAAAGAGCTTAGCTTTTCTGGGATACACAGATTCAAACTGGCACATGTATATACACCACAGTTCCTCCTTCCATTCTTCAGTGCGTGTATCCTTAGGTCTCTTCCATCCTTGCAATTTGGGAACACTGCTTCTACAAACACCAGTGTGTAACTGTCTATTCGTGTACCTGCTCTCAGTTCCTCCAAGTATACACCTAACTACGGGATCATGCAGGATCATACGGCAACCCCACCTCTAGCCTCCTGTGGAGCCACCACACTGCCTTCCAGAGGGACTGCACCTGATTTTGGCTTCCTATTTCCCTGTTGGTATAACCTCCTTTTAGTTGATGCTCTCAGCAATTTTTATATGGAATTTCCATTTTATTAAATGTATTTTAATGGTAAGCACAAAGCCACATTACTTATGAAAGAGTGATGCTTATATTAGTTAAGCTTTAAAATAACTTGCTACATAGCCCATCTTGGTTTACCAATAGCCTTCATATGAGATTGAGTTTAATTCATAATGAATTATTGCCTATTATGTATTAATTCATTCAGCAAATGTTTATTGAGGGGCTAATAGCTCAAACAGAGGGCATTTGGAGAAATTAAGGGCAAATAAAAAAGAATAAGTGTTCCTCAACTTTGCAGTCTTTAAGTCATACAAACTAACAACTCTGTGAAGAAAGTAAAAAGGCAGGAGGGTTTATATTAAAGTTGGTATTGAGTTAGCCCTGAAGGATGTTTATATAGTCAGAACATGAGGTGAAAGAGCAACCTTAGAAAGAGGTTTTAAAAGTGGCCAGATTTAGCTGAGAAAGATACAGGATGCCCACAAAATTTGAGTTTTCTCTAACTGCCTATACACATACACACTAATATAAAGGGAAAATATTGCATAGGTCATACTTATACTAAAAAATTATTCCTTGTCAAAAAATAATTCAAATTTAACTTGGAATCCTGTATCTTTATCTGAAAACTCTAGCATGAGCATAATTATCATGAAGTTTGTTTGATAGGCTAGTGGGAGTGAGCATATGGTGGAATGGAGCAAAAGATGAGGCCAAAAAGAGAGGAAGAAACTAGGTCTTGGGGGTTCTCAAGTGCCATGCTAAGGATTCTAGCATTTATTCAGAGGCTTTCAAAAGCCATACAGACCAACTGAGAAGAATGATATGATCCACTCTATGCTTTATAAAGCTAATTCAGAATTTAACATAATGTGTGTAATCTATAGAAAGACAATTTAAAATGTTACTAAAGGATATAAAATAAAACCAAAATAAAGAGGAAAAATACCTTGTTTTTGCATGGGATCACATGATATTGAAAAGATATTAATTATGTCTGTATTAGTTTTTTATTGCTACTGTAACAAACTACAAAAAACTCAGTAGCTTAAAAATATCAAAAATTTATTACCTAACAGTTCTGTAGAGCAGAAATCTGAGACCAATCTCAGTGAGCTAAAATCAAGGTGTCAGCAGGACTACTACATTCCTTTCTGAAGGCTGGAGAGGAAAAATCCATTACCTTGCCTTTTTCAGCTTTTAGAGACAACCCATATTCTTTGTAGCTTCTTTCCTTCATTTTCAAAACCAGCAACAGCAGGTCAAGTTGTCACCTCACATCTCTCTGATCCACTCTTTTACCTTCCTCTTTCACTTTTAAGGACTCATGGGATTAGACTGGGTACACAGATAATCTCCCCACTCTAATGTCCATATCCTTAATCACATCTGGAAAATCTCTCTTACCATGGAAGGTAATGTTCACAAGTTCTGAGAATTAGGATATGGACATCTTGGGAGGGGTCATTAGTCTGCCTACCATGATCTCTAAACTAATAAATAAATATAATTAAATTCTAATGCTATTACTCACATACCGTTAAAAATACTCAAGCTTATTGTAAATTCTTAAGCAAAATAAACATGCAAGGATAACCATAAAGTTAATTTGTTATGTATTTTAAATAGTCCTGTAGAGCAAACTAATGACACCTGGCAAAATGAATACTCTGATACATAAATTTTATACAAGATATGGTTTACAATAATAAATTCAAATGCCATCTTCTCACCAAAGATGCCAGTACATATTAGGATGAGGGATAATTGAAAAGCATAGCTTTCAAGTCCCCAGGGTCATGGTATTCAACCATCCAGGGTGGAATCCTACCAAGCCTCATAGAATCCCAATCATGTTGCACTGAAATTCCACATAATTAACTTACAGCATTATGAAAATTCCCTTTAGCAAGCAACATCCCCAGGACTTAATGGCTTGATTCCAGCTGCAACTTACAATTCTGCCAGCAGCAGAATATGCCACTTTATCTACCGGTCACATAATTTAAAATAGGTCCCACAACTGTGCAGACAAACATATAATGATGACTCTTCTGTGGACACAGGCAACCAGACTACACAGCCCATAAAGGGCTACGCACAAGGGAGAAGCAGAGATTGCTAGCATTCCCTCAATGTCCTTTCCTTTTAGTCATTTCTCTTTAGTACAGAACACCATAATTTTAGCTGGACCCATGACCACCTAAAGGTCGCAGCCTTCCTTGCAGTGAGTTGTGGCCATGACTAGATCTTTGCCAGGAATTTGTAGGGAAGATAAATGAGAAGCTTCTAGGTCATGCCCATAAAAGTGTAACAACATGCTCTCCCCTTCCTTTTCTCTCCTTCCTACTGGTGTATGGTGGGAGATGAAGGAGCCGTGAGAGATCATGAGATTGAAAACATATGTTGACAAGGGCAGAGCTACAAGACAGAGGAACCAGAGTCCCTGACACCATGCAACATCATAGTAGCCCTGTCTAATCACTGTAGGGCTTTTATGTGAGGGAGAAATAAACCTGTATCGTTTTAAAGCCACTATTATTTTCAGCATTCAAATGTGTTTATAGAATGTGGTATTAGTTTAGGATTGCTGGTGTAACAAACCCTAAATACAAGGTGTTAGCTCAGTCATGGTGGCACAGTCGGAAGAAACACAGCAAGTGAGAAATCTAGTGATTTTGTTATGTTTTGGCAGAATATATGGCAAACTGCTACCTGTGATACCTTGGAAAGTAGACTGTGTCAATAGAGTCTTTAATTCTGATAGAACTTAATGGAAAGTTTTGAGTATTTTTTTGTGATGGCTACTTCAAGCCACTCTTAGCAAAGTGTTATTTTTAAAAGTTTAATTATAAGCTAGATATTTTACACAATTTGAAGTTTTAAAAATGTACACATTATATTTTGTTATTTAAAAAAAAAATGGAAAATTTAAGATGATTCCTTCGTAAACGGAGCAAAGGCAGGTTATTTGATACAAGGACACCAGCTAGCAGACCATTAATGTTATTAAGGTTAGAGACAAGTGTCTAAGTTACTACAAAATCAGTAATAATGGGGGGGAAAAGACTATAAAAATTTAGCTAATGGCCAGGTTTTGTAGAAAAGGAACAGGGAAGGAGTCAAAATGACTCAAAATTTCTCAAAAGAATGGGTACATGTGCCCAAAACGATGCTGGTGATCAAAGAATAGGAAGGGAAGGAGGTAGAAAATAGCATTTAGAGAAAGAAAGGAAAAGACCAGGAAAGGGAAGTACAAAAAAAGAAGTTTGGATGTTTCCAAAATAACTTACGCCAATAAAATCACTTACTACAGTCTTCTCTGTTACCAGAGAGTGAAGTGATAAAAGAGAAATGCCAAATTGGAATGAAGATTCCTGTCCCCAGTGGTTATTCTTTGAAAGGAAGGTGGATGACAACATTTTGCAACCAGACTCAGTTAAATACAATCAGGATAAATGAATGTTTGAAAGGAAAACTCGTTTACCTCCTGGGAGACTCTACGCTCCGTCAGTGGATCTACTACTTACCGAAAGTTGTAAAAAGTATGTAGTAATTTTATATTGTTTTAGAAACTCTGGCTGAGTTATAAAGAGTTTTGAAAGAGGTCTCTACTCTCTGTTGCGGGCTATTCATTTGGTTACAACTTCATTGACTCTTCTGAATTTGAGCCTTTAAAGGCCTAAGAGGATTAAGACCCAACAGGGGCATGCCTGAACTGAAATACCCTACTCAAAAGGTCCCACCCACAATAGATCTACACTCACAGTAATGAATTAGCTTTAATAGCATGATCTTTTCTGGGATCCATAAAACCTCCAAACCATCAGGAGCCTTTTTATTTAAAATAAATTTTATTTCCTGGGCAGGCAATGGTGACTCAGTGGCTGAGCTCTTGCCAGCCATGCCAGAGACCCGGGTTCAATTCCCAGTGCCTGCCCATGTGAAGAATAATAATAAAATTTTAAAAATAAAAATAAAATAAAATAAATTTTATTTCCTATTTCATAAGAAAAGTTATTACTCCTTATAAATTCCAAGGAAAACATTGTATGTTAATTGACATTTAAATATGAACTGGTGCTCTACCCTAGGAGGCAGAAATATTCCATTCAGAAATAATCTGGGTCGATGAGTATTTAAATGATAGGATTTGCTTTTGAAAATATTAATCATTGTCTCCTAGTTAAAAGATCTATTTTTTTTTTATCAGCACTAAAATTTTTTGATCTTCATGGAACTGGACCTTTTAAGAAACACTTGCTTCTGGATGCAGAAAAACATACTCAGATTCAGTGGAAAAAACATAGCTATCCTTTTATAACTCTTCAGCTGTATTCTGTGATAGATGAGGATTATATCCCTCGGGAAATTGACCGGATAACAGGAGACAAAAACACAGCCATTGTCATCACCCTTGGCCAGCACTTTAGACCCTTCCCCATTGACATTTTCATTCGTAGAGCCATCAATATCCGGAAGGCTATTGAACGGCTTTTCTTAAGAAGCCCAGGCACTAAAGTGATCCTTAAGACAGAAAACATCAGGGAGATGCATACAGAAACAGAGAGGTTTGGAGACTTCCATGGCTACATTCAGTATCTTACCATGAAGGATATTCTCCAAGATCTCAACGTGGGTATCATTGATGCCTGGGACATGACCATTGCATATGGCACCAATAATGTCCACCCACCCGATCATGTGATTGGACAGCAGATTAGCATGTTCTTAAACTACATCTGCTAAAAGATAAAGATAGAAAATCAGCAGGAACCATCTCTGCAAACAAATAAGTTTCATTTGTTTTAGGGAAAAAGAAAATAAAATATAAAGGTATCTATCTGTGCAGGGTGGTCACTTAAGAACAAAGTAAACCAAAAGAGGACAGAAAGCTAAGAGAACCAGGCCTGAAGAATGATCATGCCTGGAGCTTGCCTATATATGATAATAACATTCCTATTTTTTAAGCATCAGGTCACAATTTCTGCTACTTGCGACTGAAAGCTTCTCACCTGATAACATTATTTGGATAAAAGAAATTAAAAACAGGTCTCTGTAAAGGGTCAGATAGTAAATGTTTTAAGCTTGCAAGCCACAGTCTCTGTGGGTCCTGACTTAACTGCTCTGGAGCAAAACTCTGGGCTTCATCTCTTAGCTTAGCATCTCATGGAAAGGTACAAAGTGGTGTCTGCTGGGCCCTAGTTCCTGTCTAACTCCTGTCAGCTCTCTCAGGTTCTGGCATCTCCTGGGGCTTCCGCATTTCCAAATGTCTGTGTCTAATGCATTCTCCATTAACACTCCAAGCATCTCCAAATGTTTGCCTCTATGTTGGCTCTTTTAAGGTTCCTAGTAAACTAATCAAGACCCACCTTGAATGGGCAGAGTCTCATCTCCATCTAATCAAAAAGTCACACCCACAATTGAGTGTGTTATGTCTCCATAGAAACAACTGATCAAACGGTTCCACCCTACACAGTAAGTTTGGCCTCACAAGATTGGATCAGAACTGAAAGAAAACGGCTTTCTTAAGGTACATGAAAGTTTCAAACTAGCACAGTGCCTGTGGTGGTTTGAAATTGTATATAACCAAAAAAAAAAAAAAAAAAAACATGCTCTAAAGTTAATCCTTTCCTATGGATGTGAACCCATTTTAAGAGGACCTTTGAATGGGGCTACTTCAGTTAAGGTGTGACCCACCTCATTCGGGATGGATCTTAACCCTCTTACTGGAGTCCTCTATAAATGAGATGAATACAGAGAGAGAACCATGGCAGCAAGAAGCTGAAAGCTATGAAACCTGGAAGAGAAGTGAGAGACCAGCAGGTGGCGCATGTGCCTTACCGTGAGGCAGAGGAGCCAGGAATCACTGGCAGCTTATCTTCAGGATGAAAGCATTGCCTTGATGATGCCTTTATTTGCACAGTCTCACGGCCTCAAAATGTAAGCTAATAAATTCTTGTTGTAAAGCAACTCATTTCATTGTATCTGCTTTCAGCAGCCTAACAAGCTGAAACAGGGCTCCAACGCAAGCTCAATATATCAAAATCAAGCTTCCCTCACAGGAGCATTAGCCAAATAGACATCACATTAAAACTGTATAGTATCTCTGCATGAAGACCTTTTGTTACATCTAATGCTAGAAATTTGGCATTTTTTGAACAAGCGTACATGTATCTTTTAAAATCTTTATCATTGTAAAACATGCCATATGTTCAGAAATGTGGACTCAGCTAAAAAATACAGCTCGGTTGGTTGCTTAATATGTGCAGGATGTTTAGGTTTAATTTAAAAGTTTGGAAATGGACAGAGGTGAGGGTAGCACATAATTGTGAAAATAATTAACAGTACTGAATAGTGTGTGAATGTCGTGGAAAAGGAAAGTTTAGAGTCATATATGGAACCAGAAGGAGAGTTGGAGGTTAAAACACAGGAATGAATAACAGTGAATCTTGCAGTGGAGAATGTCCATGATTAACTGTATGGGGGGATAAGGTTATAAGAGAATTTGGGTTCTTTTTTTATTTGTATTTCTTTTCTAGAGTGATGAAAATGTTCTAAAATTGTTCATGGCATTGCATGCACAACTATATGATGATACTGTGAGCCTGTGATTGTACACTTCAGATGGTTTGTATGGTGTGTGACTATATCTCAATAAAATGGCATTAAAAAATAGAGTTTAGTGAACTATTAAAAACAAAGGCTTGAGTAATTCACTAATTAAGAATAAATGTAACAAAAGATACACAAGATCTCTATGCCAAATACTATAAAATTTTAATGAAAGAAATTACAGAAGAGATATATATATATATGATATATCCACAAATTGAAAGACTACACAGGCATATTGATTTGATATAATTCCAATAAAAAATGGAAGAGAATGTGTGTGTATATGTTGTAATTTGACAATATGATTGTAAGCTTTCTAAGGAAATGTAAAGAGGCAAAAATAATCAAGACACTTCTGAAGAAGCTGGCAGAACTTACTTTTCCAAATCTCAAGACTTATTTTAAAGCTATGGAATTAAGAAAGTGTAGTTTTTGTGTGAAGGCAAACCGAAGACCAACAAAGCAGTATAGAAAGAACAGAAAAAAATCCTGCACATATGGACATTTAATTCATGAAAATGGAGCTCTACAGAACAGTGAAGGAAGGACAGCCATGTCCATAAATAGTTAGGTGAAAATAGGACCTCCAGGTGGCAAAAATAAAATAAAATTGGACTCCTACATTACACTATCCACACAAAAAAAATACTCCAGAGAGATTATAGACCTAATATGAAAAGCAAAGCAATAAAGCTGCTAGGTAAAGAGCATTTTTAAAATGCATTACTAAGATTAGCCAGGGCTAAGATGGCAGCTTAGCGGAGTGTGGGATTTAGTTCATCCTCCAGAGCAGCTAGTAAACAGCCAAGAACAGTACAAAACAACTTCTGGGGCCACGTCAGTGACCAGCTATGAGCCCACCCAGAACCGTGAGTTCCCAAGCCACAGTGACCAGTGCCCCTCCCCAACAGGCTGCTTCCCAGAGGGGAAAGGAAAGGGACTTTACTAGCAGCAGGGGCTGAGTGCAACCAAGCTCCAATTGTGGAATTAGCTAACAAATTGTGACTATTAAAATAGGCCCCCAGCTCAGCTAAACCTCAAGTAAAAGCATAGGTTGTGGGTTTTTGCCCTGGGGCAGAGGGGGCAGGGTTGACGGAAAAAGAAAAAAGTAAAAAAAAAAAAAAAAAACCAGAGGTTTTTTGGGATCAGATAGCACATAATACTTGAAAGGCTCTGGGCCTTGAAGGAAAGGAGGGGGCACACAGGACCTGAAGATACACACAGCAACATACCAACTTAAGCTCTTGATTGGCAAAGCCAAGTAACTGGGGTCCTGCTCTGAAAAGGATTTTTCTTTTTCATTTTCTTTTTTGTGGCTGTGTTTCCATTGCTTGACTACTCTTTAGATACAGCTGCAGGGATTCTCAGGCTCCAACTTGCCTAAGCATAGGCAGAATTAAGCTTGTTTGAGTGTTCGGATTCTGTGCCTTCCCTGGGAGAGGGGTGGGGCCCAGCTCAGGTGGATTCCCTCTCTCAAGGAATTCAGACCCCAGGATCTGGAAAAGTGAAGTGATTAAAGCCAGCCTACAACCTCTCCTGTGTCTCAACCATGCTCCCAGCAGGGAGAGTCTGCTGAAGTTAAAGGTACCGCATCACCTTATGCTGGTGGGACCCACAGGCAGAAAAGCACCACATACTAGGCAGGATAGGAAAAACACAGAGTCCAGAGGCTTCATAGGAAAGCCATTCAATCTACTGGGTTTCACCCTCATGGAAAACTGGCACAGATGACTCTTTCCTCCTGAGAGGAGACCAGTTTGGTCAGGGGAATCTGGCTGGGGCCTATAAATACATAAGTAGATACTCCTAAGGGTGCAGGGGTGAGGTGGGGGGGAGGGTGAGGCACCATACAGGCAGAGCAAGAAACAAGAAAACAAGAACTGAACAATTCTGACCTGTTAAACAAAACCTAAGCTAGAGAACTAGAATAAGCTGAAATGAATGTCATAGAACAGATAGACAACAAAGTCATCCAGCAAGAAAATCCTAGAAAAAAAGTGAAAACAATCTCCAGAATAAAGTAAGTAAGATCATTAAATGCCTAGACCCCAGCAAAAAAATAACGAATCATACTAGGAAAATTGAACATATGGCCCAGTCAAAGGAAGAAACCTGTAATTCAAATGAGATAAGAAGTTGAAACAATTAATTCAGAATGTTCAAACAGACATGGAAAACCTCATCAAAAATCAAATAAATGAATTGAGGGAGGATATAAAGAAGGCAAGGAATGAACAAGAAGAAGAAATCAAAAGTCTGGAAAAATAAATCACAGAACTTGTGGGAATGAAAGGCACAGTAGAAGAGATGTTAACAAAAAAAACAATGGAAACCTACAATGTTAGATTTCAAGAGGCAGAAGATAGGATTAGTGAACTGGAGGATGGGACATCTGAAATCCAACAAACTAAAGAAAATATAGAGAAAAGAATGGAAAAATATGAGCAGGGACTCAGGGAATTGACTGATAACATGAAGCGCATGAATATACATGTTGTGGGTGTCCCAGAAGGAGAAGAGAAGGGAAAAGGAGGAGAAAAACTAATGGAGGAAATTATCACTGAAAATTTCCCAACTCTTATGAAAGACTTAAAATTACAGATCCAAGAAGTGCAGCGTACCCCAAACATAATAGATCCAAATAGATGTACTCCAAGACACTTCCTACTCAGAATGTCAAATGTCAAAGAGAAAGAGATAATCTTGAAAGCAGCAAGAGAAAAACAATCCATCACATACAAGGTGTGCTGGTTTGGAAGGATACATGTCCCCTAGAAAAGCCATGTTTTAATGTAAATCCTATTTCATAAAGGCAGAATAATCCCTATTCAATACTGTATGTTTCAAACTGTAATCAGATTATCTCCCTGGAGATGTGATTTAATCAAGAGTGGTTGTTAAACTGGATTAGGTGACAACATGTGTCCAGCCATTTGGGTGGGTCTTAATAAGTTTCTGGAGTCCTGTAAAAGAGGAAACATTTTGGAGAATGAAAGATTCAGAGAGAGCAGAGCAGAATGATGTAGCCACGAGAAGCAGAGTCCACCAACCAGCGACCTTTGGAGATGAAGAAGAAACATGCCTCCCAGGGAGCTTTCTGAAACAGGAAGCCAGGAGTAGAAGCTAGAAGATGATGCCGTGCTCGCCATGTGCCCTTCCAGATGAGAGAGGAACCCTGACCGTGTTCACCATGTGCCTTTGCAGATGAGAGAGAAGCTCTGACTGTGTTCACCATGTGCCTTCTCACTTGAGAGAGAAACCGTGAACTTCTTCAGCCTTCTTGAACCAAGGTATCTTTCCTTGGATGCCTTAGATTGGACATTTCTATAGATTTATTTTAATTGGGACATTTTCTCGGCCTTAGAACTGTAAACTAGCAAATTATTAAATTCCCCTTTTTGAAAGCTATTCTGTTTCTGGTATATTGCATTCCTACAATTAACAAACTAGAACACAAGGGAAGCCCAATAAGACTATGCACAGATTTCTCAGCAGAAACCATGGAGGCGAGAAGACAGTGGGATGATATATTTAAATTACTAAAAGAGAAAAACTGCCAACCAAGAATTCTATAGCCAGCAAAATTGTCCTTCAAAAATGAGGGGGAATTACAACATTTTCAGACAAAAAATCACTGAGAGAATTTGTGATTAAGAGACCCACTCTGCAAGAAATACCTAAGGGAGCACTAGAGACAGATAGGAAAAGACAGGAGAGAGAAGTGCGGAGAAGAGTGTAGAAATGAAGACTATCAGTAAAGGTAAAAAGAAGAAAAATTAGACATGACATATAAAATCCAAAAGGCAAAATGGTAGAAGAAAGTACTGCCCTTATACTAAACGTTAATGGATTAAACTTCCCAATCAAAAGACATATACTGGCAGAATGGATTAATAAACAGGACCCATCTATATACTGTGTACAGGAAACACATCTTTGACCCAAGGATAAACATAGGTTGAAAGAGAAAGGTTGGGAAAAGATATTCCATGCAAATAACATTCAGAAAAAAGCAGGAGTAGCTATACTAATATCCATCAAATTGTACTTCAAATGCAAAACAGTTAAGAGACAAAGAAGAACACTATGTGTTAATAAAAGGAACAATTCAAGAAGAAGACATAAAATCATAAATATTTATGCACCGAGCCAGAATACTCCAAAATACATGAGGCAAACACTGAAAAGAGAAATAGATATATCTACCATAATAGTTGGAGATTTCAATTCCCCACTCTCATCAATGGACAGAACATCTAGACAGAGGATCAATAAAGAAACAGAGAATTTGAATAATACAATAAATGAGCTAGACTTAACATTTATAGAACATTACACCCCACAACAGCAGGATACAACATTTTCTCAAGTGCTCATGGATAATTTTCAAGGATAGAACATATACTGGGTCACAAAGCAAGTCTCAATAAATTTTAAAAGATTGAAATCATACAAAACACTTTCTCAGATCATAAAGAAATGAAGTTGGAAATCAATAATAGGCAGAGTGCCAGAAAATTCACAAATATATGGAATCTCAACAACACACTCTTAAACAACCAGTGGGTCAAGGAAGAAGTTACAAGAGAAATCAGTAAATATCTCAAGGCAAATGAAAGTGAAAACACAACATATCAAAATTTATGGGATGCAGCAAAGGCAGTGCTAGGAGGGAAATTTATTGCCCTAAATGCCTATATCAAAATAGAAGAAAGAGCAAAAATTGAGAAATTAACTATCCACTTGGAAGGACTAGAGAAAGAACAGCAAACTAACCCCAAAGCAAGCAAAAGTAAAGAAATAATGAAGATTAGAGCAGAAATAAATGAAATGAGAACAAGAAAACAATTGAGAAAATCAACAAAACCAGAAGTTTGTTCTATGAGAAAATCAATAAGATTGATGGACCCTTAACTAGGTTGACAAAAAGAAGAAGAGAGAGGTGCAAATAAATAAAATCAGAAATGGAAGAGGAGACATAACCACTGACCCTGCAGAAATAAAAGAGGTAGTGAGAGGATACTATATGCTAATAAGCTCGACAATGTAGATGAAATGGACACCTTCCTAGAAAGGTATAAACAACCAACACTGACTCAAGAAGAAATACAGCCTCAACAAACCAATCACAAGTCAATAAACTGAATCAGTCATTAAGAAGTTCCCGAAAAACAAAAGACCAGGACCAGATGGCTTCACATGTGAATTCTACGAAATATTCAATAAAGAATTAGTACCAATCCTGCCCAAACTTTTCAAAAAAATTTGAATAGGGGAGGCTACCTAACACATTCTATGAAGCCAACATCACTGTGCTGGTTTGAAAGGATGCAGATACCCTAGAAAAGCCATGTTTTAATCAAAATCCCATTTTGTAAAGGCAGAATCATCCTTATTCAATACTGTATGTTTGAATCTGTAATTAGATCATCTCCCTGGAGATGTAATCCAATATGAGTGGTTGTTAAGCTGAATTAAGTGGAGATGTGTCTCCACCCATTTGGGTGGGTCTTATTTAGTTTATTGGAATCCTATAAAAGAGGAAGCATTTTGGAAAATGAGGGAGATTCAGAGATAGAAGAGCAGAACGACATAGCCACGAGAAGCAGAGTCTACCAGCCAGCGACCTTTAGAGATGAAGAAGGAAACCGCCTCCCAGGGAGCTTCATGAAGCAGGAAGCCAGGAGAGAAAATAGCAGAGGATGCCATGTTTGCCATATGCCTTTCCAGATGAGTAAGAAACCCTGACTGTGTTCGCCACATGCCTTCTTACTTGAGAGAGAAACCCTGAACTACATCAGCCTTCTTGAACCAAGGTATCTTTCTCTGGATGCCTTTCATTGGACACTTCTATAGACTTGTTTTAATTGGGACATTTTCTTGGCCTTAGAACTGTAAACTAGCAATTTATTAAATTCCCCTTCTTAACAGTCATTCCCTTTCTGGTATATTGCATTCCAGCAGCTAGCAAACTAGAACAATCACTCTCATACCAAAGACAGACAAAGACATTACAAGAAAATAAAACTACAGACCAATCTCTCTAATGAATTATACATGCAAAACTCCTCAACAAAATTCTCGCAAATTGAATCCAGCACCACATTAAAAGAACTATACACCATGACCAAGTAGGATGCATCCCAGGTATGCAAGGACGGTTCAACATAAGAAAACCAAAGAATGTAATACACCATATCAACAAATCAAAGCAGAAAAACTGCATGATCATCTCAATTGATGCGGAAAAGGCATTTAACAAAATTCAACATCTTTTCCTGTTGAAAACACTTCAAAGGATAGGAATAGAAGAGAACTTCCTCAATATGATAAAGGGAATATATGGAAAAAACACAGTTAACATCATCATCAATGGGGAAAATCTGAAAACTTTCCCCCTAAGATCAGGAACTAGACAAGGATGTCCACTATCACCAGTGTTATTCAGCATTATGTTGTAAGATCTAGCCAGAGCAATTAGACAAGAAAAAGAAATACAAGGCATCAAAACTGGAAAGGAAGAAGTAAAACTCTCACTGTTTGCAGATGATATGATACTATATGTCGAAAACCAAAAAGAAAATCACAGAAAAACCGCTAGAGCTAATAAATGAGTCCAGCAAAATGGCAGGTCACAAGAACAACACTCAAAAATCTGTAGTGTTTCTATACAGTAGTAATAAACAATCTGAGGGGGAAATCAAGAAAAAAATCCATTTACAATTGCAACCAAAAGAATAAAATATTTAGGAATAAATTTAACTAAAGATACAAAAGACCTATAAAAAGAAAACTATGAGAAATTGTCAAAAGAAATCACAGAAGACCTAAATAAATGGAAGGGCATACCATGTTCATGGATTGGAAGACTAAATATAGTGGAGATGTGAATTCTACCAATACTGATTTACAGATTCAATGCAATACCAAATAAAATCCCAAAAACTTACTTTTTTTTTTCATTCAGTGTTTTAACATAATTACATTACAATTAGGTATTATTGTGCTGTCCTTTTTTTGAGTTTTTGTATCTACTCCTGTTGCACAGTCTGTATCCCTTCAGCTCCAATTACCCATTATCTTACCCTGATTCTAACTCCTGCTGGTCTCTGTTACCAATGACATATTCCAAGTTTATTCTCGAATGTCGGTTCACATCAGTGGGACCATACAGTATTTGTCCTTCAGTTTTTGGCTAGACTCACTCAGCATAATGTTCTCTAGGTCCATCCATGTTATTACATGCTTCATAAGTTTATTCTGTCTTAAAGCTGCATAATATTCCATCGTATGTATATACCACAGTTTGTTTAGCCACTCGTCTGTTGATGGATATTTTGGCTGTTTCCATCTCTTTGCAATTGTAAATAATGCTGCTATAAACATTGGTGTGCAAATGTCCATTTGTGTCTTTGCCCTTAAGTCTTTTGAGTAGATTCCTAGCAATGGTATTGCTGGGTCGTATGGCAATTCTATATTCAGTTTTTTGAGGAACCACCAAACTGCCTTCCACAGTGGTTGCACCATTTGACATTCCCACCAAAGTGGATAAGTGTGCCTCTTTCTCCCCATCCTCTCCAGCACTTGTCATTTTCTGTTTTGTTGATAATGGCCATTCTGGTGGGTATGAGATGATATCTCGTTGTGGTTTTGATTTGCATTTCTCTAATGGCCAGGGACATTGAGCATCTCTTCATGTGCCTTTTGGCCATTTGTATTTCCTCTTCTGAGAGGTGTCTGTTCAAGTCTTTTTCCCATTTTGTAATTGGGTTGGCTGTCTTTTTGTTGTTGAGTTGGACAATCTCTTTATAAATTCTGGATACTAGACCTTTATCTGATATGTCATTTCCAAATATTGTCTCCCATTGTGTAGGCTGTCTTTCTACTTTCTTGATGAAGTTCTTTGATGCACAGAAGTGTTTAATTTTGAGGAGCTCCCACTTATTTATTTCCTTCTTCAGTGCTCTTGCTTTAGGTTTAAGGTCCATAAAACCGCCTCCAATTGTAAGTTTCATAAGATATCTCCCTACATTTTCCTCTAACTGTTTTATGGTCTTAGACCTAATGTTTAGATCTTTGATCCATTTTGAGTTAACTTTTGTATAGGGTGTGAGATACGGGTCCTCTTTCATTCTTTTGCATATGGATATCCAGTTCTCTAGGCACCATTTATTGAAGAGACTGTTCTGTCCCAGGTGAGTTGGCTTGACTGCCTTATCAAAGATCAAATGTCCATAGATTAGAGGGTCTATATCTGAGCACTCTATTCGATTCCATTGGTCGATATGTCTATCTTTATGCCAATACCATGCTGTTTTGACCACTGTGGCTTCATAATATGCCTTAAAGTCCGGCAGCATGAGACCTTCAGCTTCGTTTTTTTTCCTCAAGATACTTTTAGCAATTCGGGGCACCCTGCCATCCAGATAAATTTGCTTATTGGTTTTTCTATTTCTGAAAAATAAGTTGTTGGGATTTTGATTGGTATTTCATTGAATCTGTAAATCAATTTAGGTAGGATTGACATCTTAACTATATTTAGTCTTCCAATCCATGAACACGGTATGCCCTTCCATCTATTTAGGTCTTCTGTGATTTCTTTTAACAGTTTTTTGTAGTTTTCTTTGTATAGGTTTTTTGTCTCTTTAGTTAAATTTATTCCTAGGTATTTTATTCTTTTAGTTGCAATTGTAAATGGGATTCGTTTCTTGATTTCCCCCTCAGCTTGTTCATTGCTAGTGTATAGAAATGCTACAGATTTTTGAATGTTGATTTGTAACCTGCTACTTTGCTGTACTCATTTATTAGCTCTAGTAGTTTTGTTGTGGATTTTTCCGGGTTTTCGACGTATAATATCATATCGTCTGCAAACAGTGATAGTTTTACTTCTTCCTTTCCAATTTTGATGCCTCGTATTTCTTTTTCTTTTCTAATTGCTCTGGCTAGAACATCCAACACGATGTTGAATAATAGTGGTGATAATGGACATCCTTGTCTTGTTCCTGATCTTAGGGGGAAAGTTTTCAATTTTTCCCCATTGAGGATGATATTAGCTGTGGGTTTTTCATATATTCCCTCTATCATTTTAAGGAAGTTCCCTTGTATTCCTATCTTTTGAAGTGTTTTCAACAGGAAAGGATGTTGAATCTTGTCAAATGCCTTCTCTGCATCAATTGAGATGATCATGTGATTTTTCTGCTTTGATTTGTTGATATGGTGTATTACATTAATTGATTTTCTTATGTTGAACCATCCTTGCATACCTGGGATGAATCCTACTTGGTCATGATGTATAATTCTTTTAATGTGTTGTTGGATACGATTTGCTAGAATTTTATTGAGGATTTTTGCATCTATATTCATTAGAGAGATCGGCCTGTAGTTTTCTTTTTTTGTAATATCTTTGCCTGGTTTTGGTATGAGGGTGATGTTGGCTTCATAGAATGAATTAGGTCGTTTTCCCTCCACTTCGATTTTTTTGAAGAGTTTGAGGAGAGTTGGTACTAATTCTTTCTGGAATGTTTGATAGAATTCACATGTGAAGCCGTCTGGTCCTGGACTTTTCTTTTTAGGAAGCTTTTGAATGACTGATTCAATTTCTTTACTTGTGATTGGTTTGTTGAGGTCATCTATTTCTTCTTGAGTCAAAGTTGGTTGTTCATGTCTTTCCAGGAACCCGTCCATTTCCTCTAAATTGTTGTATTTATTAGCGTAAAGTTGTTCATAGTATCCTGTTATTACCTCCTTTATTTCTGTGAGGTCAGTGGTTATGTCTCCTCTTCCATTTCTGATCTTATTTATTTGCATCCTCTCTCTTCTTCTTTTTGTCAGTCTTGCTAAGGGACCATCAATCTTATTGATTTTCTCATAGAACCAACTTGTGGTCTTATTGATTTTCTCTATTGTTTTCATGTTTTCAATTTCATTTATTTCTGCTCTAATCTTTGTTATTTCTTTCCTTTTGCTTGCTTTGGGGTTAGTTTGCTGTTCTTTCTCCAGTTCTTCCAAGTGGACAGTTAATTCCTGAATTTTTGCCTTTTCTTCTTTTCTGATATAGGCATTTAGGGCAATAAATTTCCCTCTTAGCACTGCCTTTGCTGCGTCCCATAGGTTTTGATATGTTGTGTTTTCGTTTTCATTCGCCTCGAGATATTTACTAATTTCTCTTGCAATTACTTCCTTGACCCACTCGTTGTTTAAGAGTGTGTTGTTGAGCCTCCATGTATTTGTGAATTTTCTGGCACTCCACCTATTATTGATTTCCAACTTCATTCCTTTATGATCCGAGAAAGTGTTGTGTATGATTTCAATCTTTTTAAATTTGTTAAGACTTGCTTTGTGACCGAGCATATGGTCTATCTTTGAGAATGATCCATGAGCACTTGAGAAAAAGGTGTATCCTGCTGTTGTGGGATGTAATGTCCTATAAATGTCTGCTAAGTCTAGCCCATTTATAGTAATATTCAAATTCTCTATTTCTTTATTGATCCTCTGTCTAGATGTTCTGTCCATTGATGAGAGTGGTGAATTGAAGTCTCCAACTATTATGGTATATGTGTCTATTTCCCTTTTCAGTGTTTGCAGTGTATTCCTCACGTATTTTGGGGCATTCTGGTTCGGTGCATAAATATTTATGATTGTTATGTCTTCTTGCTTAATTGTTCCTTTTATTAGTAGATAGTGTCCTTCTTTGTCTCTTTTAACTGTTTTACATTTGAAGTCTAATTTGTTGGATATTAGTATAGCTACTCCTGCTCTTTTCTGGTTGTTATTTGCATGAAATATCTTTTCCCAACCTTTCACTTTCAACCTATGTTTATCTTTGGGTCTAAGATGTGTTTCCTGTAGACAGCATATAGAAGGATCCTGTTTTTTAATCCATTCTGCCAGTCTATGCCTTTTGATTGGGGAATTCAGTCCATTAACATTTAGTGTTATTACTGTTTGGATAATATTTTCCTCTACCATTTTGCCTTTTGTATTATATATATCATATCTGACTTTCCTTCTTTCTACACTCTTCTCCATACCTCTCTCTTCTGTCTTTTCGTATCTGACTCTAGTGCTCCCTTTAGTATTTCTTGCAGAGTTGGTCTCTTGGTCACAAATTCTCTCAGTGACTTTTTGTCTGAAAATGTTTTAATTTCTCCCTCATTTTTGAAGGACAATTTTTCTGGATATAGGAGTCTTGGTTGGCAGTTTTTCTCTTTTAATAATTTAAATATATCATCCCACTGTCTTCTAGCTTCCATGGTTTCTGCTGAGAAATCTACACATAGTCTTACTGGGTTTCCCTTGTATGTGATGGATTGTTTTTCTCTTTCTGCTTTCAAGGTCCTCTCTTTCTCTTTGACCTCTGACATTCTAACTAGTAAGTGTCTTGGAGAACGCCTATTTGGTTCTATTCTCTTTGGAGTGCACTGCACTTCTTGGATCTGTAATTTTAGGTCTTTCATAAGAGTTGGGAAATTTTCAGTGATAATTTCTTCCATTAGTTTTTCTCCTCCTTTTCCCTTCTCTTCTCCTTCTGGGACACCCACAACACATATATTTATGCACTTCATATTGTCATTCCGTTCCCTGATCCCCTGTTCAAATTTTTCCATTCTTTTCCCTATATTTTCTGTTTGTTTTTGGAATTCAGATGTTCCATCCTCCAATTCACTAATTCTAGCTTCTGTCTCTTTAAATCTACCATTGTAGGAATCCATTGTTTTTTTCCAGCTTTTCTACTTTGTCCTTCACTCCCATAAGTTCTGTGATTTGTTTTTTCAGTTTTTCTATTTCTTCTTTTTGTTCAGCCCATGTCTTCTTCATGTCCTCCCTCAATTTATCGATTTGGTTTTTGAAGAGGTTTTCTATTTCTGTTCGTATATTCAGCATTAGTTGTCTCAGCTCCTGTATCTCATTTGAGCTATTGGTTTGTTCCTTTGACTGGGCCATATCTTCAATTTTCCTGGTGTGATTTTTTATTTTTTGCTGGCGTCTGGTCATTTAATCAGATTTCCCTGGTTGTGGGACCCAGCAGTTTGAAAGATTTTTCTGTGAAATCTCTGGGCTCTGTTTTTCTTATCCTGCCTAGTAGGTGGCGCTCGTGGCGCTCGTCTGTCTGCGGGTCCCACCAGTAAAAGATGCTGTGGCTCCTTTAACTTTGGAAAACTCTCGCTGTAGGGGAGGGTCGCCAGCCGAAGCAGCTTGGGGCAGTGCCAATCCGAATCTCCCAGCCGGCCCGGGAATCCGCGCATGGGGAGGGTCACCAGCCTCCGCAGCTTGGGGGAGCGCCTGTCCAAATTTCCCAGCCGGCCCGGGGCACCAAGCGTGGTGGGGGGGCACCAGCCTCCGCGGCTTGGGGAAGCGCCTGTCCAAATTTCCCAGCCAGCCCGGGGCACCAAGCGTGGTGGGGGGGTCACTGGCCGCCGCGGCTTGGTGGAGTGCCTATCCACTATTCCCAGCCAGACCAGAAAGCCACGTGTTTGGAACGGACCCCGATCGCCATTCTCCGCGGCTTGGGGGATCTCCGATCCAATTCTCCCAGCTGGTCCAGGCGGCCGCGCGTGGGGGGGGGGGGGCGCCAGCCGCCGCGGCTTGAGAGGACCGCCTGTCCAATTCTCCCAGCCGGCCCGGGAAGGAGGGAGGGAGGGACTCCGGCTGCCTGCCACCCCGGCCCGGGGAAGCACGCGCCCCTCGGTGATCTCACCGGAGCGGGTTCTCCCAACCATTCAGCCGTTCCAGAATGGGGTATGCTGCCTTCTTGATCTCTGTCCTGGCTCCGGGAGCTGTTCTGTATCGTTTCTACTTCCCTAGTAGCTGTTCTGGAGGAGGAACTAAGACCCACGCGTCTTACTAAGCTGCCATCTTCTCCGGATCCCAAAAACTTTCTTTTCAGAAATAGAAAAACCAATAACTAAACTTATCCGGAAGGGCAGGGTGCCCCGAATAGCTAAAAATATTCTGAGAAAGAAAAATGAAGTCAGAGATCTCATTCTACCTGAATTTAAGGCGTATTATGAAGCTACAGTAGTCAAAACAGCATGGTGCTGGCATAAAGATAGATATACTGACAAATGGAATCAAATAGAGTGTTCAGATATAGACCCTCTCATCAATGGACAATTGATCTTTGATAAGGCAATCAAGCCAACTCACCTGGGACAGAACAGTCTCTTCAATAAATGGTGCCTACAGAACTGGAAATCCACATGCAAAAGAATGAAAGAGGATCATATCTCACACCCTATACAAAAATGAACTCAAAATGGATCAAAGACCTAAACATTAGATCTAAGACCATAAAACTTTTAGAAGAAAATCTAAGGAAATATCAATCTTATAATAGGAGGTGGTTTCCTAGACCTTACACCCAAAGCATGAGCATTGAAGAAAGAAATAAACAAATGGGAACTCCTCAAAATTAAACACTTTTGTGCATCAAAGATCTTCGTCAAGAAAGTAAAAAGGCAGCCTACACAATGGGAGACAATATTTGGAAACGATATGTCAGATAAAGGTCTAGTATCCAGTATGCATAAAGTGATTGTTCAACTCAACAACAAAAACACAGATAACCCAAATTACAAAATGTGCAAAAGACATGAACAGACACTTCTCAGAAGAGGAAATACAAATGGCCAAAAGGCATTGAAAAGATGCTCAACTTCCTTAGCTATTAGGGAAATACAAATCAAAACCACAATGAGATATCATCTCACACCCACCAGAATGGCCATTATCAATAAAACAGAAAACAAGTACTGGAGAGGATGTGGAGAAAGAGGCATACTTATCCACTGTTGGTGGGAATGTCAAATGGTACAACTGCTGTGGAAGGCAGTGTTTCAGTTCCTGGGGAAGCTAAGTATAGAATTGTCATATGAGCCAGCAATGCCATTGCTAGGTATCAACTCAGAGGACATGAGGGCAAGAACACAAACAGACATTTGTCCACCAATGTTTATAGCAGCATTATTTACAGTTGCCAAGAGGTGGAAACAGCCAAAATGTCCATCAACAGAAGAGTGACTAAGCAAGCTGTGGTATATACATACGATGGAATATTATGCAACTGTAAGACAAAGTAAAGTTATGAAGTGTGTAACAACATGGATGGACCTTGAGGACATTATGCTGAGTGAGATTAACCAGAAACAAAAGGACAAATACTGTATGGTCTCACTGATATGAACTGACATTAGCAAATGAACTTGGGAATTTCAGTTGGCAGCAGAGACCATCAGGAGATAGAAATGCAATAGATACTGAATAATTGGAGCTGAAGGGATACAGATTGTGCAACAGGACTGATTGTAAAAATTCAGAAATGGATAGCACAATACGACCTAACTGTAATACAATAATATTAGAATGCTGAATGAAGCTGAATGTAGAATGATAGAGGGAGGAGGCCTGGGGGACACAGATGAAATCAGAAGGAAAGATAGATGATAAAGACTGAGATGGTATAATCTAGGAATGCCTAGAGTGTATAATGATAGTGACTAAATGTGCAAATTTAAAAATGTTTTTGCATGAGGAAGAACAAAGGAATATCAATAATGCAGGGTATTGAAAATAAGTGGTAATTAATATCTTAAAACTTATGTGTGAGACTAAAGCAAAAAACATTTATTTGGTACAAAATATATATTTTGACTAGTACATTTCCTAATATAACTTATGTGGACAGTTTAATCAAACACCATAGTACTTGGAACCTTGAGTGGGGCATGAGATTTTGTAAGTTTGTCCAGAGTAATGCTCCGATAAATTCCAGAGTGATTTGAACAGTGAATAAAAAAGTATTTGCAAACTCCCCTTGAGGGGACAACCAAAGCTTGGGGTTTGTTCATATGAAACTTAACCCTGCAAAGGATAGGCTAAGCCTACTTAAAATTAGGCCTGAGAGTCACCCCCAAGAGAACCTCTTTTTTTGCCCACATGTGGCCTCTCTCTCTCAGCCAACATGATAAGCAAACTCACTGCCCTCCCCCTCTTTACATGGGACATGACTCCCAGGAGTGTGGACCTTCCTGGTAATGTGGGACAGAAATCCTAGAATGAGCTGGAACTCAGCATCAAGGGATTGAGAAAACCTTCTCGACCAAAAGGGGGAAGAATTAACACATATTTTATAAGAAATAAGGTTAAATGGCACCATGAGGAAGAAAAACAAATTCAGAGCATAGGATATTCCTTGGTTTTTACAATGGCATAAAGGGGAAGAAGACCTAAAGCTATATTAACCAAATGTAATGTATTGGTCTTATTTTGATCCTGATGAAAAATAAATAAGTCAAGTGATGTCATGAGGAAGCAAACAAATCCAGAGCATGGGATATCCTGTAGGACAAATTAGATATTTTTCAACAGACCAATCACATTTTTTTTTTAAAAAGTGGGGCTTTTAGATAAGTAAGAAAAGGCATAAGGATCAAATGCAATAGATGGACCATGTTTGGTATTTATTTGAGCAAATGCTGAAAAAAAATGTACTTTTTGAAAGATAACTGAGGATGTGAATATAGAATGGCTAGAAATGAAACCAAGGAATTACTGTTCATCTTGTTGATTTTTAATGGGAATTATGAAAAAAATATATATTGACATTGTAGAACTGCATTCTGAATTTTATGCAGGTAAAATGATGTGACGCTTGGGTCTTAATTTAAAATATTTCAGCAACAATAACAAGGAAGACAGAACGTGTGGTAGGTTGTATTACATACCCCAAGGACATATTCTTAATCCTAATCCATGTTCCTGTGAGTATGAATTCATGTGTAAATAGGACCTTTGGAAGTTATTATTAAAACATGTGATGGGGCAGGGTGGGTTGCAAATACAGTTCAGTGATAGAATTCTCACCTGCCATAAGGGAGACCCAAGTTCGATTCCTGGCCTGTGCGCATCCACCCCCACACAAAAAATTTCAGCAGATGGTGCTGCAATAATGGGATAGTCACATGGTAAAACAATGAAATGCAACCTCCACCATAAAGCATACAAAAAAAAAAAGATGTGGCCAACTGATGCATGGTGGGTCTTAATTCAATTACTGGATATCTTATAAAGGCAAAGAAACGGAAGCCAGAAGTTAAAGGAAAGCCACAGGAAGCAGCCCCAAGGATTGCAAGAAGCCAGCACCAGCATAACTATAGACTTCTGGGAGATACCAGGGTACTGCCAACGCCTTGATTCTGGACTTCTAGCCTTTGAAATTATTCCCAATAAATTCCTGTTGTTACGCTAACCCACTGTATATGTCATAGCAGTCTGGCAATCCAAAAAAGATGACAGATTAGATAGACAGATAATCAGAGACATGGAGGGTTAGGTAGGTAGGTAGACAGGTGGGTAGATAGGAGGGGAGGTAAGTAAAGCAAGTATGACAAAGTCTTAACAGTTATTGAAGCCAAATGATGACTTTTGGGGGTTCATTATAATATTCTATTATTTTCATGTATGTTTGAATTTTTCAAAATAAAATTAAATTTAATATTTTAAAGTGTATATGAAAATTTTATAATCATAGAGATGGGGGACAATTTTAGACAGAAGAGAGAAAAACCAGAAACTACTAAAGAAAATATTGAGAGACTCGTTACATTAAATCTTAAATTTATGAACCTTGAAAACATTATGCTAAGTGAAATAAGCAAGTCACATAAGGACAAATATTGTATGATGGCACATATATGAGGAATCTAGAAATAGCAAATTTCACAGACGCAGAAAGTAGATCAGAGGTTACCAGGGAATGAAGGAAGGGGGATGAAGGAGTTTTTGCTTGGAGGGTATCATAACTCAAAATATTTTGTGTGCTGCCTCAGCATCCATCTTGCTTTGGCTAAGCCACTTGCCTCCACACTGACCTTTGGCCTAATTAATAAACAGCTTTCCATCCTGGCGCCTGGACTCCCCAGGACACAAACCCTCATCTGTGGCTACTGTCCATACCACCCACATAATCCACGTACTTCATCTTGAACCACAACTGGCCCTAAATGATAAACTAATCAATCCTTTTCTCTCACAGGAAATCTATTAACCTCCACCCCTGAGCCACAAAAAAGACACAAGGCTATAGGGCCCTCTCACTTTGCTCATATGCCACCCACCTGATCATGCTTCCCAGTAATCCCTGGAGGCACCCCTTTCTTTCTGGGACCTATGAGTAACAAACTATCTTTTCTCATCCCTTACGGGCTCAGTTTCCCATTGTGTTGCACCTGACCTCCACCCGGACACAAATTTAAAATCCACCTTAACTAAAAAGTAAAAATAATGATTTTTTTGAAAAAGGAAATTAGGTGAAGAAAAAAAATCCTTAAACTTCACAAATAAATTAAAGACAAGTAACCAACTGGAAAAAAATAATTGCAATGAAAGTCCCCTTTGGGGAATGGTGAGAAAGGGGGAAAATTCAACTTCTCCAATTTGAATTCTTGATATTCTCACAAGCAGTGCAGACAACCAAAGCAATAGGCTGAGCCCCCAATCTTGGTGTTTGTTCATATGAAACTTGACCCCACAAAGGATAGGTCAAGCTTACTTAAAATTAGGCCTCAGAGTCACCCCCAAGAGAACCTCTTTTGTTGCTCAGATATGGCCTCTCTCTCCAGCCAACACAACAAGCAAACTCACTGCCCTCCCCCTGTCTACATGGGACATGACTCCCAGGGCTGTGGGTCTTCCTGGCAACATGGGACAGAAATCCTAGAATGAGCTGAGACTCAGCATCAAGGGATTGAGAAAACCTTCTCGACCAAAAGGGGGAAGAGCAAAATGAAACAAAATAAAGTGTCAATGGCTGAGAGATTCCAAACAGAGTTGAGAGGTTATCCTGGAGGTTATTCTTATGCACTAAACAGATATCACCTTTTAATTAAGGTGTAATGGAGAGGCTGGAGGGAACTGCCTGAAAATGTAGTGCTGTGTTCCAGTAGCCATGTTTCTTGCAGATGATTGTATAATGATATAGCTTTCACAATGTGACTGTGTGATTGTGAAAACCTTGTGTCTGATGCTCCTTTTATCTACCTTATCAACAGACAAGTAAAACATATGGAACAAAAATAAATAATAGGGGGAACAAATGTTAAAATAAATTTAGTAGATTGAAATGCCAGTGATCAATGAAAGGGAGGGATAAGGGGTATGGTATATATTAATTTTTTTCTGTTTTTTTATTTCTTTTTCGGAATTGATGCAAGTGCTCTATGAAATGATCATGATGATGAATATGCAACTATGTGATGATATTGTGAATTACTTTTTATATATATAGAATGGAATAATCATATGTTAAAAATGTTTGTGTTTCTTGTCATATATTTTTTTTAATTTAAACATTAATAAATTTAAAAAAATAGTTGCAACATACATAATTGGATATTTTTGTATAAAATATCAAAATATCATGAATTAATTACAATAAACAAGCTAAAAAGTAGATCTATGATATGAACAGGTACTTGAAAGAAGAAGAAATAAAAATAGCAAAAGTACTCCACTAGTTATGAGGTAAAAAAATTATAGTAATATTTTCACCAATATCTACATATTGTCTAAAGTTTTAAACATATATAACATCCATTATGGCAAGGCATTCTATGATGCTGTTAGTCTGGGGGCACAGCTTGGCAGCATCTACCAATAAATGTGTGCACCCTTTGTTTGACTCACAAAGTACAGTTCCAGGAATTTATAAGAAAGACTCACACAAATGCATTTTGAAGCACTGTATATGAAACAGTGTTCAAAATAGCAGAAAAATGAAATAGCATAAATGTTCATCCTATCCAATAATCTATTCCAAATTTTACATTAAACTGTTATAATTTTTTTTATTAGAGAAGTTGTGAATTTACAGAACAATCATGCATAAAATACAGTATTCTGGTACACCACCCCACCACTAACACCTTGCATTACAGGCATAATAGCATTATTATTGATAGCACTTTTTTTAATAAATTGTATTGTTTTTTAATAATAGTTACCTTTGTTACAATTAATGACAGATACTTAAAACAGTTCAGTCTGTCACCCATTATTTACATTAGGTATATTTTTCCCATATACCGCCCTGTTAATAACACCTTGTATTAGTATGGTACACTTGTTATAATTCATGAAAGAACATTCCTATACTTCTATTAACTATAGTCCACCATCTACAGAATGGCCCACTGTATTGTACAGTAATGTTTTATCTTTTAATTTTTATTCTAGTAACATCTACATCCTCTTTTAACCACATTGATCTATACAGTTCAGTGCTGCTCATCACACTCACAGTAATGTGCTACCAATACCCAGTCCATCTCCACAGCGTGATCATCAGCCTAAACAGAAAGTCTGTGCAAGTTAAGCATTAACTCCCCATCAACTCCCCATTCTCTAACACCATTCCATCTCCTGGTAAACTATATTCTAGATTCTCACTCTGTGTATGCTTCTGGGTATGCTTCTTATAATTAGTTCATTACAGGGAAATCATACAATTTTTGTCCTTTTGTGTCTGGCTTATTTCATGCAACATAATTATTTCAGGGTTCATCCATGTTGTAGCATGTGTCAGAGCTTCATTGCTTTTTACAGATGAATAATGTTATATTGTGTGTATACACCACTTTAATTTGTCCATTAATCTTTTGATGGACACTTGTGTTACTACTTCAGACTATTTTGAATAATGCTTCTATAAACAATGGTAAAAATATCTGTTCAAGACCCTGCTTTCAACTCTTATGGGTATATATCTAGAAGTGAGATTGCTGGATGATATGGTAATTCTGTAAGACTTTATTAATCCTACTGTAGCACTTATCATAGTGGATTTTAATTGCCTGTTTGTCTATAGCCGTAAACTGTAAGCTTCTTAAATGAAAAGACTGTGTTTTATCCACCATTATATACCCAACATTCAGCAAGATCTAACATAGTGTTCTGTTTTCATCAAAGAAATGAATGGATGAATGGTGCATTGGTTGTTTTATCTCAGGCATCCTAGGTATAGAATGTATAAGAATCATGACTTTTAAAAATGTAGTGAAAAGAGAAGGAGCTTTACATCCACTGGAATATTAACTTTAACTCCTGCACTCAGAGTTAGGATAAGGAAGGGTATAAAATATTAGAGATAAGTTCTGAAGGAACTGGTTTAAAAGAAAAGAAAGAAGGCAGGAAGACAAGAAGGAATGAAGGGTGGGATGGAGGGAGGTAGGGAAGATGACAGAGCATAGAAAGGAAAGCAAAGGAGAGAGAGAAAGAAAAGGGAAGAAAAGATCAGTATTCTGGGGCAGAGACAGAAACTTGACATTTCCAGAGAGATGATAAATTATGGAAGCACTCTACCTTAAAAAAGAACTGTTTTATAATGTGGGTCTCCTAAGAAGGGTAAAAGAAGCAGAAAGTCTTGACATTTCCTAACACTTTGAATTTTCATAGGTTATCACTTCAGAAGAAAAAATAAGTCAATTTTTAAAGCATTCTGGGCATTCTAGGAAAGCTGTGAAGAAGCAAAGAAATAGCCAGTTTCCCATAGGATTCATAAAGGGCTATAGCTTTCTCTAAAAGCCAGAGTAATCCATTCATATGATCTGTAGGATGTTTCCTTTCCTGCTTTCCTGCCTGAGATGATCACCAGTGTTTCTGTATAAGGCTGTTCTTCATGAATGAGGAACAGGTGAAAGCAATTAAAGCACAGCTTTCTCTACAAACCCCAGCATACTGCATATGATAAAGAAATTCGGTATGGAAGCCTGAAGGTAATTGTTTCCAAATGAATAGATGGAAATGACTGTCAACAGGTAGACATGGGAAAGAAAGTATAGAACAGAAACATGGAAGAGAGTGAGAACTTATAATTATACCTGAGACTTCAGTTTGAATCCCCATTCTGCACTACCAAGAGCTTTAGAGAACTAGGTAATATTGAATATGGCACCCCTCCCCTATGCACACACATGTACAAACATACACACACAATCCCATGACCTTTATCAAGTACCAATCAGATTTCAGCAAACTTTGGGGGTGGAGGTATGTGAGGTATGGTTTACATTCTCATGACTTCTAACTTCTGAATTATTTTTGTGCTTCACTACACAAGTCCTGACATGAGATTCACTGCCTTCAAGTTTTACAAAGAAGACAACATTCTATACAAAGTATTCCTAGGCCTAGATTTACTGAAGCCAACTGAAGGCATAGAGTGGAGATACATCCCAGCCAGGGTAGCTTTCTGCCATCTTCTGATGCATCCCTCCTTTCCAGTCCCAGGAACTTTGATGGAAAACAATATAACTCTTTTCTGCTCCTATATCCTAACTTACATATACTTTCATCAAAGTTTTCAGTAGAACGCAGGACCTTCTTTTACCGCATCCACCCTCCTTTGAAAGCAGTATTGCTTCAAATATCAATGATATTTTTGTTGTTGTTTTGTTATATCCAGCTCCAACATGGGCATCAGAAAGGAAAGTACATCTCTGAATTTCAACATGCTTGTCAGGTACCTTGGAGGAGGTTAGTGTTATAGAAACTCTAAACGGGATAAGGGAAGTCAGTGAGTTCTTCTGAATCTAGGGAGAGTAGAGAGCTTTCCCTTAGTGGAATACAATTGGAAACTGAAATGTCAATGAGACTAGCAGATCGGAATTCAGCATTTGTATGAATTAATCTTATAATTGTTTGAATGGACAAACTTCCTACAACCAAGGAGGCCCTAGGCAATATCTACCTGCCTGTCCACTCCAGGTGAGTTAAGGTAGCATGGATTTGAAGCCATTGATGTTTGTTATCCTTTCATTTGACGCTCTTATTCTAGCATAAGTCTAGAGGTCTGGTCTTGGAGACAGAAATAGAAGTGAGGAAGCTGAACTGTAGGGAAAAAAATATATGTACTGTTTCTGTAATCACTCATTCTTGTAGGAGATAGGATTAACATAAGACCTGCGGAACTTCTTGGGAGTAGATGGCATTAGGGTGGTGGCGGCAGTAAGCTGCTTTATGTTATCTGATTTATGTAAGACAGTTTCGGAGGAAGAGAATGTTTGTTTACCCCAAATGGTTATTTTAAGTAGAAAGGAAGAACACTGAAAGATAAGAACTTTGTTCCCTCAGGAAATGTATGCATGCCTATTGTCATCCTGTGGTATATAACCAGGATCTGGTTAAGAATAAAATTGCCTGAAGTCTTTCTGAAGTAAACTCAAGCTTCAGACCCCCTGAGCCCGTCTGTGTCTTTCTTTCTTTCTTTCTTCCTTTCTTTTTTTCTCGTCATTCCTTAATATCCTTCGAGCTCCGTTTCAACAGGAAGCAACACATTCTACTAAATTTTCTTACTCTTCTTAATAGTTTTTCTTTTGCTTCTATTGGGTATTTCTAGTATATAATCCAACAACTAAAAATTATCATGTAGTTTTCTCCTTTCCACTTCTATATATCTTTACTTTTTTCGTTCGTCTCATTTCATTGGCTGGTATTGCCAGAATGAGGTTAAATAGTGATGATGATAATGGACATTCATATCTTCTTCCTATATCTTCTTTTCTCCCTTCTCACTGGCTTCTTTTTCCCTCCCTCAAAATCCAACATGCCCAAATCTCCTCCAGAAAAATTTTAAAATATTTCTACCTCAAGCTATTATCCTTTTACTACTTCTCTCCAATATTAAACAGCTTCGAAAAGTTATCTTAACTTTTCTCTACTTTATCACCTCAAAATCTCTTGTCAGTTTAATGCAGTCTAGCTTCTGTTCTTGTCAATCTAGAAAATTGCTCTAAGGTTACCAGTTAATTTTGCTTCTTATTTTCCATCCTCTTAGCATTTGATTTCTCCACAACTTTTGACACTATTTCCTCTTTCAAGAAGCACTCAAATTCTTCATTCTCCTCGCCTTCCTCTAGCCTCTGTGACCCTCTTTCCTAAAATGTCTGTGGTCTTTTCTTTCTCAGCCTACATTTGAATTGTAGGTGTCCCCAGGGATCTTCCCATCGCTGCCTCTGCAATACTTTTTCCCCTAGATAGTCTCATCCATTGACTCCCAAATCTATACTTTTGGACCTCCAGTTTAATATCAGCTGTATATTGGACATCTCAACTTAGACTTCAAAGAGACTTCAAATAGTGTATGTTAAAGGCCAAATAATATCTCCCTCTCTACTAATTTTCCTCCTCTTCCTGCATTCCATTGCTTGATCAGTGACATTTGCATCTACCCAGTTATTACATTTCAATTAAATAGCAGTTATTAAGCATCTACTCTGTGACAGGCAATATGTTAGCCATTACTGATACAAATGAACAAGGCAAAGGTCATCATTCTCAGTCTAGTGGAGAAAACCAAGTAGGCAGATCTAAAGGAATGTAGTACAAAATATAGTTGAAGTATGTGCAAAAAGTTACGGGAATGAGGAAGGGAGAGACTAACTTAGACTATGACAGAGAGATGCTTAGAAATGTTTTATAGGGGAAATATTACCCTGTCTCATTCATGAAGGATAAATAAGTCAGGTTGACAAAAAGGAAAGTGAGAGGATAATAAGGACCAACAAACTCTGAGGAAAAAGCTTCATTCAGGAAATGGCAGGAAGGAAGGCAGGTCCTGTTTAAGTTTGCTAAAGCTTCTGAAATGTAATATACAAGAAATGGAATGGCTTTTATAAAGGGGATTTATTAAGTTCCAAGTTAACAGTTCTAAGGCCTTAAAAACGTCCAAATAAGACATTCAGAGAAAGATACCTTGACTCCAAAGAAAGATTGATGTCTGTCATATGGGAAGGCATGCAGCTAGCGTCTTCTGGTCCTTGGTCTGTACTTCCAGCTTCTGATTCCAGTGAATTCCTCTCTAAGTGTCTTGTGGATCCACACTTAGTTGCTCCAGGGCAAAACTCTGACTTTTATCTCTTAATTTAGCATCTCCTAGGGCCAGAAATTTCTTCTTTTCAGGTTCTGGCTATTTTTGTGAGTCCTTACTTAGTCCCCAGACTATTTCTGTCTCAGTCTCCAAACGTCTTTATCTATGTCAGCTCTGACCTGTCTCTCCTTGAGCTCTCTTAAGGACCCCAGTAAATTAATCAAGACCCACCTTGAATGGGTAGAGTTACATCTCCATCTAATCAAAAGGTCACATCCATAATTGAGTGTGCCATATCTCCATGGAAACAACCTAATCAAAAATTCCACTCTACAATATTGAATCAGAATTACAGGAATATGGATTTTGGGGGGGTACATAATGAATTTGACACAATCAACTAGGATAACCTTTTTAAAAAAATATTTTTATTCATATATCTTCACACATATGCAGTCCATCCAAAGTATACAATCAGTGACTCACAATGTCATCACATAGTTGTGTATTTATCACCATGATCATTTTTAGAATATTTGTATCACTCCAGAAAAAGAAATAAAAAGAAAAAACTCATATATCCCATATCCCTTACCTCTTTTTCTCATTGACCACTAGTATTTCAATTTACCCAATTTTTTTTTTATCCTAGAAGGAAAATCTCAAGGTTCACTAAAGAACAAAATAGAGGAGAAGGAAGAAATTAGGGGAAGGGTTAAAAAATGCAAGAAGTTTGTTTTAGTCCCAATGAGGTTGAGATTCTTATGCAAACATTAAAATGGAGATATCCTATAGATAGACTATGAGTTTGGAATTTAGGAGAGCAGTTTGGAAAGAATTTGTTCAGTTGGGAATCATCATAATATAGAGGATAACTACAGATGAAGACACCTTAACATTTTCTCACATGTAAAGGCTACTTGAGATTGTATAAATACGTTAATCTTTCATGCCTCTCTGCCTTTCTGTGTGATGTTCCCTGTAACTAAAGCACCCTCTTACCTATCCTTTCACCTGTCAAATTTCTACTCACCCTTCAAACCCAGTTTGAATTCCAACTCTTCTGTAAAGCTTTCCCTGATTCCCCTAGGAAGAATAAGGTTCCCATAATATTTTTGTGTTTACTCTATAATAGAAACTAAAACATGTATTGTTAAAATATCTGTCACCTCAAACAGACTGGGTATCTTGAGAAAATGGACTAGGGATTTTTCCAAAAACAACTTTTATTAAAGCATTTATCGGTCAAAGTTTTACACTCTCTTTAAAGAGACTGGAGAAACAAACTAAGCATCAGGAAGCCTGGATCTTCCAAAAATTTTACAGGCAGCCACTAGTCACATTTTTTTAAATTTCCCTCCTTTTTTGAGTGTGCTAATGATACATAGAGAGAACCTTGGAGATGCAACAAGGAAGAAAATGAAGCAGCTGTGAGAAAGATTGAGGTTCTGTTCTAAGAATTATTCATATTCAGTGACTTGTTTAACACAAAGTTAAACAAAACAGGCATCATCTCTGTCCTAATATGTCAAGCACTCAAGAGTGAACAACAGTAAGATGTCATAATACTGCATGACACATGCTATGGACAGGTGCTGTGGGAGAAGACAGAAGTCATCTGCCCCAGATTTGAGGAGGCAGAGAAAAATTAATATGTAATAGGTGTAGGGTTTCTCTTTGGGGAGATGAGAAAAATTTAGCAATGGGAAGTGGTGATGATACCAAAATATTGTGAATACGATTAATCCCCTTGAAAGGTATGCCTGGGAATGGTTGAGATTGGAAAGTTTATGTTGTATATATGCTCTCACAATCAAAAAAAAAAAGGAAAAGAAAAAAGATCAACTGAAAAAACCGTGGTCATCTCCCTGATAACATGGAACATGACTCCCAGGGATGAGCGTGGCCTGGCGTAGGGGGATTGAGAATGCCTTCTCGACCAAAAGAGGGAAAAGAAATGTAAGAAAATAAGGTTTCAGTGGCTAAGAGATTTCAAATAGAATCAGAATATCATTCTGGAGGTTACTCTTATGCAAACTTCAGCCAGATATTACGAATTGCCATGGTATGCCATGCCCCAACCAACTGTATTCCTCAAAACCATAAAGAAAACCCAGGGCTCTAACTAAGACTCTATAAAAGTTTTACTTATCAAGTTTATTTTTCAGAACCTTAAACCCTCCAGATTGTTACTATGCCAGATAAGCTCTGAAACTTAGAGGAGCCAGTCTCTCCCAGATCATCAACCAGTTGCATTCCCCTACCCCATAAAGTCGACACCCCTTTTCAACAGGAAGAAGTTCAAGAGTGGTCATTGTGCTCATCTTCAAATATCCCTGAAGATTGAGAGAATGATCAAACGACCAGGAGGAGGTGTAACAGAAGTTAGGATTTAAACAATGATTACAACTGTAGATATTTCATTTTGGTTTCTAGTGTATTAGAACAGCCAGAAGAAAATACCTAAAATTGTGGAACTATAGCCCATACTATACTGTGAAATTTGCTCTATAACTACTTGTTAAACTGTACTTTGAAATTTATCACTGGTATGTATGTATGTGTGTGTGTGTGTGTGTGTGTGTGTGTACACATATATGTCACAATAAAAATGTTTAAAAAAGAGAAAGTGATCATTAATTGCAATACAAATAAATGCTAAGGGTGGGATCTAGCAAAGGAGGAGAAAAAGACTCAAAGAGACATTCTTGAGACATATGAAAATTGGAATATAGACTGTAAGCTTTGTATCAGTGTTAAATTTCTTGAACTTGATAATTGCAGTAAGGTGATTACATAAGCGAATATTTTATCTCTTAGGTAGTGTACATGGCAGTATTAAGTGTTCAAGGAGCATACCATATACAATCCACACTCAAGTGTTCAGAAAATGGATTTATAGATGGACAGAATTATACAACAGATATAGCAAAATGTTAAAATTTGTAGATCTGAGTATCTGGAAATTGAGGTATGTTGGAGTTCTCTATATGGAGTTTATGATATTTTTGCAACTCTCCTATAAGTTTGAAAGTATTTCAAAATAAAAGTTAGAAAAATAAAAAGAGGTCACCAAAGGGGAAAAAAGGTTTAAAAAAATGTACTGCAAGCCTTTTATGTCCCATTTTCTTTGATTCTTCCTTTTTCTTTCAATTTATCCAAATCCTTCTAACCCCAATTTCCTTTTCCTCTCAACCTAGACCCTATGGTTAATTATCTGAACAATTCTCTTCCCTATATCCTGAAATTCAGTGAACACATATTTTTCTGTTTGGAGTCTCAGTATCCTCAAAGGAAAGCACATATTAATTTGTGTCTTAGACAGTTTCAACTTGCTGAAGGTTAAAGAAGTAATAAGCAAAACTGTATCACTTGGACATTGTACATTATTGAAGGTTACAAGTTAATGTGTATTCTCACCTCACAGCACATACCAAATAAATCCCAGGTTATTTAAAGATTTAACTGTTCAAAAAAATTCTACTATTAGAACAGATTCAGGGGCTGTAGATCCTATGAGCATGTCTTTAAAAATTTGCAGAGTAGTAACTTCAGCTATACAAGAGATAAATGTTAAAAACTCTGAAAAATGGAATGATAGCAAGCACTGAATCTCCTTAACCACAGTACTAGCAAAAAAAAAAATTGTGGAGATTATGGTTGGAAAAGAGAATGTAAATATTATATGCTGTGACAATGGAGAAATGTTATACAATAAATAGCAAAAGTTGGAGGAGGGACACGTGAAGCAATGTCATTTTTTACCCTTGTGTCAAAAGATACTATTTAAAGTTAATAAAGCTGTTAGATATAAGTATATTTAAGGAAACTGGGGTAAACACAAAAACAATTTAATGAACAAAAATATAGTAGTGGAGGGGAGGAAATGGAGACAAGAAAGTATAAATAAATTATTGGTCTCTGCAATGGTTGGAAGTCAGTAGATACTGCTGAAGAAAAAGAAGATGAAATGTTTTATATAAATTTATTTACAAATTTATATGTTACATAAAGAAATTAACAGAACAAAAACACAAAACTTTCAATTTTCCAGCACACACATGTGTGCATACACACACAAATGCTCTTAGAATTTGATCCAGTCACTCCACTTCCAGGATATGTACACGAGAGGATTTATTTCAACAATGTATTTGCAAAATATTGGGAAAATCTATACATCAATTGGAGGTTGATTAAGCAATGATTTATCCATACAGTGACACTGTATGCATCCAACTACATGGATGCTGAGGCAAGTCAATATGTTCTGAAATACTCAAAATACACCATTACATTTAAAAAAATGCACAGAACAATGCATACAGTAAGCTACCATTTTTGTACAAAAAAGGACTATATGAGCGGTATGACTGGGTGCACAGTTATGTGTGCATGTATGCATGTGTGTGGTCTAGAAAGATATCTATAAAAGAGAAAAAATTATATTAATTCTGGGAGGGACACTGGTAGTATACAGGAATGACAGACTCATTTTATGCTGTATTCCCTTTTGTATCTGTTGGATGGATCACATACCATCTTTATGTGATGTCTACTCAAAAATTAATCAATTTTTACAAAAAAAAAACAGGATTTTTACATTTGTGGAAATAAATGAACACTCAAGAATAAACAAGGCTATTTATTCAGATCACAGGAGTCAGCCACCATCACTTATGTTTGGCAGGCAGAGTAGGAAAACTTTCCCATGGAAAAAGGGAAGACTTCATATAAGACATGTTTGGAAGCTATTGGCACGGGGAGATTGGAGTCAGGTTGACTAGAAGTGGAGTATCCTATGTCATTGGTTAGGGGACTGTTCTAGTTTGCTAGCTGTTGGAATGCAATATACCAGAAACAGAATGGCTCTTAAAAAGAGGAATTTAATAAATTGCCAGTTTACAGTACCAAGGCCAAGAAAATGTCCCAATTAAAGCAAGTCTATAGAAATGACCAATCTAAGGCATCCAGGGAAAGATACCTTGATTCAAGATGGCCGATGAAGTTCAGGAGTTCTTTCTCAAATGGAAGGGCACCTGGTGAACACAGTCAGAGTTTCTCCCTCATCTGGAAAGGCACATGGTGAACACGGTCAGGGTTCCTCTCTCATCTGGAAGGGCACATGACAAACATGGCATCATCTGCTAGCTGCTTCTCCTGGCTTCCTGTTTCATGAAGCTCCCCAGGAGGTGTTTTCCTTCTTCATCTCCAAAGCACTGACTGATGGACTCTGTGCTTCATGGTGCTGCAGCATTCTCTGCTCTCTCTGAATCTCTTTCTCCAAAATGTTTCCTCTTTTATAGGACTCCAGTAAACCAATCAAGACCCACCCAAATGGGTGGAGACATGTCATCTCCTAATCCAATTTAACAACCACTCTTGACTAAATCACATCATCTAGGGAGACGATCCAATCACAGTTTCAAACATACAGTATTGAACAGGGATTATTCTACCTTTATGAAATGGGATTTTGGTTAAAACATGGATTTTCTAGGGGGCATACTTCCTTTCAAACCAGCACAGGGACCACATTTGGCTTTCTCTGTATGGTCCTAAGTTGGAAGCAGAGGCAAACATTAGGGAAGCTATCAGTTACTGATCAAGTTTTGGCTATTTGGGGACAGCTGTTGTAGGGGTGGTGGTTTGGCTCCCTGGACTGAAAGCTGCAGGTAGTGGGCCAGAGTTTCCTATTATTGTCCATTTGTGTACTCAGTTTCTCACATTTCACTGTGAAAATGTTTATATTTTTACTAGGATTTTTCCTTTCATTCTATTTAGGAACACTAACATATTTCTTTTTTTCTTAATTTTTTATTGCAAATCTTCACACACATATATACTATACATGGTGTACAATTAATGACTCTCAATATCATCATATAGTTGGGTATTCATCACCATGATCATTTTTTTGAACACTTGCATCACTCCAGAAAAAGAAATAAAAAGAAAAAACTCATGCATACCATACACCTTACCCCTCCCTCTCACTGACCACTAGTATTGTAATCTATCCATTTTTTACCCCTTAATTCCCCCTATTTATTTACTTTTTGCCCTTATTTTTTTACTCATCTGTCTATAACTTGGATAAAGGCACCATAAGCCACAAGGTTTTCACACTCATATGGTCACATTGTAAAAGCTATATAGTTATACAGTATTCTTCAAGAATCAAGGCTATGGAACACAGTTCAACAGCTTCAGGGACTTCCCTCTAGCCACTCCATTACACCATAAACTAAAAAGGGATATCTATATAATACATAAGCATCAACCACCAGGATAACCTCTCAACTCTGTTTGAAATCTCTCAGCCACTGAAACTTTACTTTGTCTCATTTCTCTCTTCCCCCTTTTGGTCAAGAAGGCTTTCTCAATCTCTTGATACTGGGTTCCGGCTCATCCTAGGATTTCTGCCCCATGTTGACAGGGAGATTTACACTCTTGGGAGTCATGTCTCACGTCAGAGGGAGGAGAGTGAGTTCACTTGCTGAGTTGGCTTAGAGAGAGAGGCCACATCTGAGCAACAAAAGAGGTTCTCTGGGGGAGACTCTTCGGCCTAATTTTAAGTAGGCTTAACCTATACTTTGCAAGAGTATGTTTCATAGGGCTGAATCCCAAGATCAAGGGCTTGGCCTATTTATTCAGTTGTCCCCACTATTTGTGAGAATATGAAATTCTCCAAATGGGGAAGTTGAGTATTTCCTCCTTTCTCCCCATTCCCCCAAGGGGATTTTGCAAATACTTCTTTATTCACTACCCAGATCACTCTGGGATTTATCAGGGCATCACGTTAACCTGGACAACCAACAAAATCTCACACCGTATTCAAGATTCCATGTACTTATGGTGTTCAACTAAACTGACCATACAAGTTAAATTAGGAAATGCACTACCCAAAATACAAATTTTGCACCAAATAAACATCTCTCCCTTTGGTCTCACACAGAACTTGAAGTTTTAAAATACGGGCAATATCATCCTTTACTCAGTCTTCTGATATACCTTAGTCCTATCCTGATCAGCTCTGTTCATATCTCTACTCGATGTCTGATCACTTTTTCAACTTTTCAAATAGTTCCTGTATGAGATATGATGACTTTCATAGCTTCAGAGGTCTAACTCTAAGTCTCAGGTGTCACATAAATGCCCGAAGTTTCTGGGAAAGACTGTGTTATACACAAACAGTTCAGTATCTCATAATTTAGAATTAACAGTTACACCTCCTGAATAAATGTGACTGCTGTAAGAGCTTACAATCTAAGACCCTTTACAATAAGCCCCAACCTTATAACCCATGCTCTCGACTTTAGTTCAATGAATTTTTATATTATAGTTAGTTCATATGATTGTGGTATGATAATATTTGACTTTTTTGTTCCTGACATTTTATTCAACATACATACAAATGTTCATTCAACTGGTTGCATGCTTCACAACTTTATCCCTTCTTGCAGTGCTCAGTAATCCATTGTATGTGTACATCATAGTTTTCCCTTCCATTCTTCAATCACTCTACCCTTAGGCCATCTCCATTCATTGTGGATCGGGAACATTGCCGCCAGAAACACCAGTGTGCAGGTGTCCATTTGTGTCCCCACACTCAGTTCCTCCAGGTATATACTGAGCAACGGGGTTTCAGGATCATATGGCAAACCCACCCCTAGCCTCCTGTGGAACCACCACACTACCCTCCAAGTGGCTGCACCTCTCATTTCCCTACCAACAGAGAACAGCTACATCTCTCTCTCTGCATTTTCTCTAGCACCTGTTTCTCCCTGTTCATTTTTAAACAGTTTTATTCACACATCATACAATCCAACCTAAGCGTATAGACATTTCTTCACCAGCATACTCTATCTGAAGATATTTCCTTTTCTTCTACAAATAATCTATACTTCTTTCCAAATCCCCCCACCTGTTAACATTTGGTTTTGGCATAGTCCCTTTGTTACAGTCAGTGGAAGCATATTACAATGTTACTGTTGACTATAGACGCTAGTTTACATTGATTGTACTTTTTCCCATATTCCATCTATTCTAGTTTGCTAGCTGCTGTAATGCAATATACCAGAAACAGTGACTTTTAAAAGGGGAAATTTAATAAGTTGCTAGTTTACAGTTCTAAGGCTGAGAAAATGTCCCAATTAAAGCAACTCTATAAAAATGTCCAAATTAAGTCACCAACAAGAGGTTACCTTCACTCAAGAAAGGCCAATGAAGTTCAGGGTTTCTTTTTCAACTGGAAAGGCATATGGCAAATATTGTAGGTCTGCTAGCTTTCTCTCCAGGCTTCTTGTTTCATGAAACTCCCCCAGGGACATATTCCTTCTTTATCTCCAAAGATCTCTGGTGGCCTGGGCTCTCTGCTGCATGGCTCTCATCATTCATCATCATTCTCTGCTCTCTCAGAATCTCAAGACTTTTCCGAAATGCTTCCTCTTTTAAAGGATTCCAGTGAAATAATCAAAACCCACCTGGAACGGGTGGAGTCATATCTCTCTCTATTCAAAAATTCATACCCACAATTGAATGAGTCACATCTCCGTGAAGAAAACCTAATCAAGTTTCTAACCTATATTATTAAATAGGGATTAAAAGAAATGGTTGCCTCCACATGCTGGATTAAACATGGCTTTTCTAGGGTACATAATCCTCTCAAACCAGCACACCATCTATTTTCAACACCCTGTAATATTGATGTTCATTTATTCTCCCTCATGCAAACACATTTTTAAATTTGTACATTTAATCACCATCATTCTACACTCTAGGCATTCCTAAAGTATACCATCTCAATCTTTATCCTCTATCTTTTTGGTTTCATACATGCCCCCAGCCCTTCTCCCTCTATCACACTCATATTCAGCTTCATTCAGTATACTTATATTATTGTGTTACTATCAGATAGTATTGTGCTCTCCATTTCTGAATTTTTACAGTTAGACCTGTTGCACAATCTGTATTCCTTCAGCACCAATTGCCAATCTCTACCCTACTTCTATCTCCTGAAAACCTATGTTCTTAACTTAGATTCTCCAAGTTCACTCATTAATGTTAGTTCATATTAGTGAGACTGTACAGTATTTGTCCTTTTCTTTCTGGGTAATTTCACTCAGCATAATGTACTCAGGGTCCATCCACAATGTTACAAACTTCATGACTTTATTCTGTCTTACAGCTGGATCATATTCCATCATCTGTGCATACCACAGCTTGTTTAGCCACTCATTCGTTGATGGACATTTGGGCTGTTTCCATTTCCTGGCAATTGTAAATAATGCTGCTATAAACATTGGTGTGCAAATGTCCATTTGTGTCCTCTGAACAGATACCTAGCAATGGGATTGCTGAATCATATGGCAATTCTATACTTAGCTCCCTGAGGAACCGCCAAACTGCCTTCCAGAGCAATTATACCATTTTACATTCCCACAACAGTGGATAAGTGTGCCTTTTTCTCCACATCCTCTCCAGCACTTGTTGTTTTCTGTTTTGTTTTGTTTTTACAATGGTAATTCAGGTGGGTGTCAGATGATATCTCAATGTGGTTTTGATTTGCATTTCCCTAGGAGCCAGTGAAGTTGAGAATCTTTTCATGTGCCTTGTAGCCATTTGTATATCCTCTTCTGAGAAATATCTGTTCATGTCTTCTGCCCATTTTTAATTGGGTTGTTTGTCTTTTTGTTGTTGTGTAGAAGAATCTCTTTATATATTCTGGATACAAAACCCTTATCTGATATGTGGTTTCCAAATATTGTCTTCCATTGTATAGGCTGCCTTTTTACTTTCTTGACAAAGTTCTTTGATGCACAAAAGTGTTTAATTTTGAAGAGTTCCCATTTATCTTTTTCTTTCTTCAATGCCCATGCATCTAGGAAACCACCTCCTATTACAAGTTTTATAAGATATTTCCCTACATTTTCTTCTAAAAGTTTTATGGTATTAGCTCTAATGTTTAATGTATTAGCTCTAATGCCTGTGATCCATTTTGAGTTAATTTTTGTATCACATGTGAGATATGGATCCTCTTTCATTCTTTACATATGGCTATCCAGTTCTCCAAGCACCATTTATTGAAGAGGCTGCTCTGTCCCAGGTGAGTTGGCTTGACCACCTTATCAATGATCAGTTGGTCATAGATGAGAGGGTCTATACCTGAACACTCTATTCGATTCCATTGGTCAGTATATCTATCTTTATGCCATTGCTATGCTATTTTGACCACTGTAGCTTCACAATATGCTTTAAAGTCAGGTAGCACAAGACCTCCCACTTTATATTTCTTTCTCAAGACAGTTTTAGGTATTAAGGCACCCTTCCCTTCCAATACATTTCTTATTGGTTTTTCTATTTCTGCAAAGTAAGTTTTTTGGAATTTTAGTATTGCATTGAACCTATAAGTCAATTTGGGAAGAATTGACATCTTAACTATATATAGTCATCCAATCCATTAACATGGTATGCCCTTCCATTTATTTAAGTCTTCCATGATTTCTTTTACCAATTTCCTATAGTTTTCTGTGTATAGGTCTTGGTATCCTTAGTTAAATTTATTCCTAAATATTTTATTCTTTTGGTTGCTACTTTAAATGGAATTTTTTTCTTGATTTCCTCCTCAGGCTGCTCATTACTAATGTATAGAAACAGTACTGATTTTGGGGGTTGATCTTGTACCCTGCCACTTTGTTGTACTCAGTTATTAGCTCTAGCAGCTTTGCTGTGGATTTTTTGGGATTTTTGACATACAGTATCATATCATCTGCAAACAGTGAGAGTTTTACTTCTTCCTTTCCAATTTGGATGCCTTTTGTTTCTTTTTCTTGTCTAAGTGCTCTAGCAGAACTTCCAGCACAATGTTGAATAACAATGGTGACTGTGGACAATGATGTTAACTTTGGGTTTTTCATATATTTCATATATGTATATATATGAAATATTTTGAATATTCCCTTTACCATGTTGAAGAAATTCCCTTTTGTTCTTGTCCTTTGAAGTGTTTTCATCAAGAAAGGATGTTGAATTTTTTCAAATGCCTTTTCAGCATCAATCGAGATGATCATATCATTTCTCTGCTTTGATTTGTTGATATGGTATATTACATTAATTGATTTTCTTATGTTGATCCATCCTTGCCTACCTGAAGTAAATCCCACTTCATCATGGTGTATAATCCTTTTAATGTGCTGCTGGATTCGATTTGCAAGTATTTTGTTGAGCATTGTTGCATCTATATGCATTAGAGAGATTGGTCTGTAATTTTCTTTTCTTGTAGTATTTTTGTCTGCCTTTGGTATGAGAGTGATGTTGGCTTCATAGGATGAGTTATGTAGCTTTCACTGCTCTTCAATTTTTCCAAAGAGTTTAAGCAGGATTGGTATTATTTCTTTCTTGAATGCTTGGTATAATTCACATGTGAAGCCATCTGGTCCTGGACTTTTCTTTTGGAGGAACTTCTTGATGACTGATTCAATCACTTTACTTGTGATTGGTTTGCTGAGGTCATCTGTTTCTTTTCAAGTCAATGCTAGTTGTTCATACCCTTCTAGGAAGTTGTCTATTTCATCTACATTGTCTAGTTTATTAGCATATAGTTGCTCACAGTATCCTCTCATTACTTCCTTTATTTCTGCAGGGTCAGTGGTTATGTCTCCTCTTCCATTTCTGATTTTAGGGAATTGCATCCTCTCTCTTTTTCTTTTTGTCAACCTAGCTAAGGGTCCATCAATTTTATTGATTTTCTCAGAGAACCAACTTCTGGGTTTGTTGCATAAATATTTATGATTGTTATGTCTTCTTGTTGAATTGTTCCTTTTATTAATACATAGTATCCTTCTTTGTTTCTTGTTTTACATTTGAAATCTAATTTGTCAGATATTTAGTATAGTTACTCCTGCTCTTTTCTGATTGTTGTTTGCATGAAATATCTTTTTCCAACCTTTCACTTTCAACCTACTTTTGTCCTTGGGTCTAAATGAGTCTCCTGTAGACAGCATATAGATGGGTCCTGGTTTTTAATCCATTCTACTAGTCTGTGTTTTTTGATTGGGGTGTTTGATCCATTAACATTTAGTGCTATTACTGTAAAGGCAATACTTTCTTCTACCATTTTGCCTTTTGGATTTTATATGTTGTTCTAGTTTGCTAGCTGCCAGAATGCAATATACCAGAAACAGAATGGCTTTTGAAAAGGGGAATTTGATAAGTTGCTAGTTTACCATTCTAAGGCTGAGAAAATGTCTCAATTAAAACAATTCTATAGAAATGTCCAATCAAAGGCATCTATCCAGGGAAAGATACCTTGGTTCAAGAAGGCTGATGAAGTTCAGGGTTTCTCTCTCAAGTGAGAAGGCATATGGCGAACACAGTCAGGGCTTCTCTCTCATCTGGAAGGGCACATGGTGAACATGGCATCATCTGCTAGCTTTCTCTCCTGGCTTCCTGTTTCATGTAGCTCCCTGGGAGGCATTTTCCTTCTTCATCTCCAAAGGTCACTGGTTCATGGACTCTCTGCTTCATGGTGCTGCAGCATTCTCTGCTCTCTCTGAATCTCCTTCATTCTCCAAAATGTTTCCTCTTTTATAGACTCTAGAAACTTATCAAGACCCACCCAAATGGGTGGAGACATGTCATCACCTAATCCAGCTTAACAACCACTCTTGATTAAATCACATCTCCAGGGAGATGATCTGATTGCAGTTTCAAACATACAGTATTGAATAGGGATTATTCTGCCTTTATGAAATTGGGTTTAGATTAAAACACGGCTTTTCTAGGGGACAAACCTTCTTTCAGACCAGCACATATGTCATATCGAATTTTTTTTTCTCTTTTCACCTTTACTGATAGTCTTCATTTCTCTTCTCCAGACCTTCTCTCTCCTGTCTTTTCCTATATGCCTGTAGTGCTCCCTTTAGTATTTCTTTCAGAGCTGGTTTCTTAGTCACAAATTTTCTCAGTGATTGTTTGTCTGAAAATTTTTTAATCTCCCCCTCTTTTTTTTTTTTTTTTTTTTTTTTGCATGGACAGGAACCTGGAATCAAACCTGCATCTCTGGCATGGCAGGTGAGAACTCTGCCACTGCACCACCATTGCCCACCCTCCCTCTCATTTTTGAAGGACAATTTTGCTGGATATAGAATTCTTGGTTGGCCGTTTTTCTATTTTAGAATCTTAAATATACCATGTGTTCTAGTTTGCTAGCTGCCAGAATGCAATACACTACAGAAGGATTGGCTTTAATAAAGGGCAATTTCTTGATTTAACATATAGTTCTTTAGAGGAAAGGCAGCTAACTTTCAACTGAGGTTCTTTCTTACAGGGTAACCTCTGCTGGCCTTCTCTCTAGGCCTCTGGGTTCCAACAACTTTCCCCGCGGTGATTCCTTTCTGCCTCTCCAAAGGCCTGGAGCTGCAAGTGCTGAGATGAAGTATGCTGAGCTGCTTTGACTATGCTATGTTGAGCTCCCTTATTTAAGCACCAGCCAATTAAATCAAAGACCATTCATTGCAGCAGGCATGCCTCCTAGCTGACTGCAGATGTAATCAGGAACAGATGAGATTCACATGCCATTGGCTTATGTCCACAGCAATAGAACTAGGCACCTTCACCTGGCCAAGTTGACATCTGAATCTAACTACCACATCATGGTTTCTGCTGAGAAATCCACACATACCCTTTCGGGCTTCCCTTGTATGTGATGGACTGCTTTTCTCTTGCTGCTTTCAAAATTTTCTATTTCTTTTTGACATCTGACAATCTGATTAGTAAGTGTCTTGGAGTATATTTATTTGGGGTATGCTGCATTTCTTGGGTCTGTAATTTTATGTCTTTCATAAGAGATGGGAAATTTTCAGTAATTATTCCTCCATTAGTCTTCTCTTCCTTTTCCCTTCTCCTTCTGAGACACCCACAACATGTACATTTGTGCACTTCATGTTGTCATTTAATTCCCTGTGACCCTGCTCATATTTTTCCATTCTTTTCCCTATATTTTCTTTTGTGTGTCAGATTTCAGATGTCCAGTCCCCTACTTCACTAATCAATCCTTTCTTCTGCCTCTTCAAATCTATTGATGTAGGTTTCCATTGTTTTTGTCATTTCCTGTGTTGTACCTTTCATTCCCATAAGTTCTGTGATATCTTTTTTCAAACTGATTTCTTCTTTTTGTTCACCCAATGCCTACTTTATATCCTCCCTCAACTCAGTGACTGTTCAAACATCCTGAATTAGCTCTTTCAACTCCTGTAACTCATTTGAATTGTTGGTTTGTTTCTTTGACTGGGCCATATCTTTGATTTTCCTAATATGACTCATTATTTTTTGCTGGCTTCTAGGCATTTGATGTCCTTAATTAGTTTATTCTGGATGTTGTTTTCACCCCTTTACCTAGGATTTTCTTGCTGGATAGCTTTATTTTCTATCTGTTCTTTGACATTCAGTTCAACTTATTGTAGACCACTAGCATAGGTTCTGTTTAACTGATCAGAATTTTTTAGTTCTTGTTTTTCTGTTTCTTGTCCTGCCTATATGTAGCCCTTTTTTTTTTCCTTTTGAGGATGGCCTCCTCAGATATTTTAGACCCCAGTCAGACTTCCCCAGACAGGACTGGCCTCCTCTCAGGAGGAAAGAGTCACCTGCAACAGTTTTCCCTGAAGGTAAGACCCACTAGATTGACAGACTTTCCTTTGAAGCCTCTAGACTCTGTGCTTTCCCTGTCCTGCCCAGCATGTGGCACTTGTCTGCTTAGCTTCCCACCAGTATAAAGTGATGTGGTTCCTTTAATTTCAACAGACTCTCCCTGCTGGGAACATGGTTGAAACAGAGGTAGATTGCAGGTTGGCATTAATTGCTTCAGTTTCTAGTCCCTGGAGACTGAATTCCTTGAGGGAGAGATTCCATTTGAGGGATTCCACCTGAGCTGGGCCCCACCTTTCTCTTGGAGAGGGTATAGCCTTTAGGGAATTAACTTCTTTCTCCTGATCAGTTACTTTGTCTCTCAAACCAGCTTAATTCCACCCCTGCCTGGGGCAGAGCTGAAATCCTGAGAAGGATTCCAGTAGAAAAAAAGCAAAAAAAAAGAAAAGAAAACTTTTCAGAGCAGGACCCGGGCTCCTTGAGTTTGTCAATCAAGAGCTTAAGTTAGTATGTGGCTCTGTGTATCTCCAGGCTCTATGTGCCCATTTTTTTTAGGATACAGCCCTTCTCCAGTCTTTTGTATTGTCTGACTTAAAAAGCCTCTGTTTTGTTCTGGTTTTTCCCATCAGCCCCACCCCCTCTCTGCTGGGGCAAAACTCCTAGTACCTTTAGTGCTTATTCCAGGTTTATCTCTGCTGGGGGCCTATTTTCAGTAGTCAGAATTTGTTCATTAATTCCGCAATTGGAGCTTGGTTGAGCTAAGCCCTTGCTGCTACTAAAGTCTGTTTCCTTTCCCCTCCGGGAACCAGCCTGCAGTGCCCATTTGGGAGCAGCGCCAGCCTCCATGGCTTGGGGGACTTACAGTTCTGTATAGGGTTTCGGCTGGTCCACCTTGTCCAGACTGGTGTATACTATTGTGTCCAGTCACTGATGTGGCCCCAGCAGTTGTTCTGTACAGTTCCTGGCTATTTACTAGCTGGTCTGGAGGACAAACTAAATTCCACACCTCACTAAGCCACCATCTTCCTGACATATTCTTAATAATTTTTTTCAGTTTGCAGTTGTAACCATTTCTTAATCAAAAAACTTTTCCTAGCCTTATATTTTTCAGTTCAGCATTTTAATTGTTTTAACATACTATATGTAATAAGTGGTTAAAGTAAAAATGGAACAATTGACTCATAGTTTTACCTAAAACTTTCAGCATTTTAATTATGGCAAATTCCTGGTTTGGACACTTTGGTGGTAATAGGTGAATAAAGAAATAAATCTATCAAGATTAATGAACTAGAGGCAGGTTCAACCACGTACATATAATATGTCACATTTTTTGTCATTTGAGTTTTGGTGTGGATGAGACCAAACTTTCTGCATCACAGGAATCCATTCTTGATCTTCTTATGCTCTAAAATACCACTGAGTCTGGTGGTTTTACCAGCAGAGACTGACCTGAGAATAAAAAAGATTGTGAAGAAACTAGACCAGCTGATCCCACCCAGACCTTTCACCCTCCTGAGCACCACCAGCAGGGCATCACACGGCAGAGCCACCATCCTCAGCCCTCGAGACACCTACTGCAGGAGAAATCAGCTAACCATCCTGCTGGAGGAAAAGGACCACTTGGGACGCAGGAAGACATATGGCGTTCCTGCCAACTACAAGGTCATAAAGTCTGAGAGTGATGCCCAGCTGTCTAGAAACTCCAATGATATTTGCCTGAGGAGCCCTCTCCATAAACAGCAGTTGCTTTCTGACCCATCATACCCCTTGTTGCTCAGATCTCAGACCAGAATGCTTCTGAGGCTCCCCTAGTGACTATCCAGGAGAAAACTGCCTAGAAAAATCTATCAGCTTCTCTCCAGCTACAACACTGACTTAGATAAACTGATGAAGTATAGCTGGTGTATTAGTTAGGGTTCTCTAGAGAAACAGAATCAACAGGGAACACTCGCAAATATAAAATTTATAAAAGTGTCTCATGTGACCGTGGGAATGCAGAGTCCAAAATCCACAGAGTAGGCTGTGAAGCTGACGATTCTGATGGAGGGTCTGGACGAACTCCACAGGAGAGGCTCACCAGCCGAAACAGGAAGAGCCTGTTTCTTCTGAATCCTCCTTATAAGGCTTTCAGTGATTAGATTAAGCATCACTCATTGCAGAAGACACGCCCCTTTGGCTGATTACAAATGGAATCAGCTGTGGATGCAGCTGACATGATCATGATTTAATTCTATGAAATGTCCTCATCACAACAGACAAGCCAGCACTTGCCCAACCACCACTTGGCCAAGTTGACACATGAACCTGACCATGACAGCTGGCCAGGGGTTCCCAGAGAGGTTTGTCCTGGAACCTGGAGACTCCTGTCAGGCTATCTCCCAGAAAACATTGAGAGGAGGAAGTTGACCCTGCGGTGAAAGTGGGAGGAATATTTTGGCTTCACTGAGCAGTATTATGACTCTTAAAATGAGGAGCATTACTAAGATACCTACAGACAGATTCACACTGACATCCCAAGGACAAATCCTCTCATTCCATTGTTCCAGCAACCACTTGTATAGGAGGTCTTGAAAGAATTCTATTTATCTGAGTCATCTGACACTCTGCCATTGGATATGTCCAGGGGATTAATGAGCTGGTCACTCCATTCTTTGTCATCTTCCTCTAGAACATGTGGAAGAGGATGTGGAGTACTTTGATGTGATCACCTTCTCAGGACATGCTGAAAAGCATTGAAGCCAACAGCTTTTGGTGCATGAACAAGCTGCTGGATAGAATCCAGGATAACTACCCCTTTGTACAACCAGAGGTCCAGAAGAAGGCCAAGGCACTAGAAGAGCTTGTCAGCCAAATTGATGAGCTCTTACATAATCACTTCAGGAAATAAGAGATCGAGTACTTACAGTTTGCTTTTCATTGGATGGACAATTTCCTTATGTGGGAGCATCCCCCCCCCCCCCCACTGCACCATCATGCCTGTGGGACATATACCAGTCCTAACCAGAAGGGTTCTTCCACTTTGATCTACATGTGTGCCACCTTCTTCATCAAGTGAAGGAAAGAGATCTTGGATAAGGAGGACTTTCAGGGTCTCCTCATGCTGCTACAGAACCTACCTATAATACACTGGGCAAAGAAGAAATTGGGCTGCTTTTCGCTGAGGCATACAGATTCAAGTACATGTTTGCTGATGCCCCCAGCCACTACTGCCGATAGGTGGTATCTACCCATGGGACCCAGACTGCTCCATCTCTGATGGCAATTGGATCATTGTAGCCATTTTGCAAGCCTTGGACCCCAGCTAGGAACCATTTCTGCTGTAAAAAGCTCACACCTGCCACCCAGGTCTTAACTTTCTGGGGTGCCTGTCTACCACTCCATGTCTCTGGATGTGTCTCTTGGACTACTGTCAGTACTCTATGCCATGTGGATGGGTTCAGCTTTGGGACAGGACAGAAAAGGAGGTACAGGGTTGTCTGCCCTTTTAAAAGAAACTGGACAAAAGAAGGGGAAGTCTCAGGATCTCAACTCAATGGTCTCTACATAGACTAGCTGTCTCATCTCCCCAAACCAACTGTTACTGATGCTTTTCGTGACAAAGTTTGATTTGATCACAGGTCAACATCCCAGATGTTTAAGATTCCTGACCCCTTCCTCTCTCTCATTTCCTAGCCCTTCTCCTGCCCTAGATTGAGCCAGTGAAAAGCAGCTTTTCAAGACCATTGCTCTCAGATGGAGGAGGCACTGATGCTTTTCACTCTGGGAAGAGACCTACAACCAAGGCCTATGAACTTTATTTTTCCTTTTCTTACCAGATGTGTGTGTGTGTGTGTGAAAGACTGTATATGCATACCCCCCCATCAACATTTAGGCACATGTTTGAATTTTTGTCCCCAGGCTGGCCCCACCAAAACCATCCAAGAAGGGCCTCAGTGACCAGGTATACAGTGTTCATTGAGAAGGATCAGGGTAGGGGAGGGAGGAGAGGCTTTTACCTCTCTGAATGTTTTTTCCATGTTGACCGACTCCATGATATTATGTGTAAATTGCATTATTATGTATATGGGTAAGGATGGACACTTATTTGCCCACTTTGTAGCAAATATGATTTTATATTTATAATGTAGATCACCATGTGAAGGTAATCTAGGTCACTGGCATAGATGAAGTTGCCAGGCAAGTGGCTTCAGTGATCCAGGTTGGTTTTGGGTACTCTCCTTGAGGAAACTGGGAGGGTCGACTGTTAGAGTGAGTATGGCTGGGCAGATGGAACTGCATTTAAAACCAGTGGCTGCTATCCCAAGCATCAATGTCCCATAGTTTTTCTCTCCTCCCCTTTCTTCCCACCCCTCCCTGGGAAGAACAATCCCACAGTTCCAGACTCTGGGTTGCAGTTGCCAAAGCAGCCATGGGGTTCCCAGTTTGGAAAGAAGGTGAGGAAAAGTTCTCCTTCTCATCTTTATCGATGTCCTAAGCATAACTGGTATTCAGGGCAAACTCATGAAAACTGGATGCCTTCTTATTCTTCAGTGGAACTGCATTGACTTTTGACTGTTCTTTAATGAAGTTTAATGAGCTGAGGGTCCAAAGGAGAGCACAGTGCTCCATACACTGGCTGGATGCTCCCCAGCAGCCTGGGGCTCCTCTTCCAAAATTGCTGCCTGTACTGAGTGGCCATTGCTCTGGCCCAGGGTGGATATCGTAGGCAGGCCAGTTGGGGGACCTCTAGATGCTGCCAGTCCCCTCAACTAGAGGACCAATCTAGGCCACGTCCCCGTCGCTGGCCACCTGCACCTAGCTCCTGCGGACACCATAAGATATCATTTTAAACCGAAAGTGACATTAATCTGCAATGGAAAATTTTACTTTTTCCCACTCAACAGCAGGCCCAATATTAAGCCATTCACAGAAAAGTTAAAAAGCTACACTGTTTTACACATCTGAGCTTTGGTATATCAGTTTTGATCCTGTTACATATTTTTCCTAATGAACAGTTATGATGTGCTTAGCAATTATGCTGTGCCAGGCTTTGGGCTAAATGCTTTGCATTCATACCATACTCACACACTCATATCATAGAAGAATCACAGGAGGCAGGTACTATCAATATCCTTGGACTACAGAAGAGCAAAGTGTAATTTAGAAAGGTTAAGTAAATTTGCCCAAGATTAGATAGCAAATCAGTGTCAGAACTAAGCTTTGAACCTAATGCTAAAACTCTCACACTCTAACTACTGTATACCACCTATATACTATTGTTATGCTCACTTTTCAGAGGTTTAATGAGGTTAAATGATTAACCCAACCAATAAATGGCAGAGTTGGAGTTTGAACCAAGGCAGTCTGGTTCTATAGTTCTCACACCTAACCACTCTAAGATACACTAGTTGCTATTTCTTGAATAATGGTTTCTGTATCTTCAAGTTTTTCATCAAATCTATCTGTTGAAATTTAAAATCTTATTGTTGCTTTTATAACTGGAAAACATAGGGTATACATACACTAGATTAGGGTATTGGGAAATGAAAGAAAACAAAGCAAAAGGAATGTAAAATGTTTGGCAGGTTTCCAGAGAAGAAATGTTCAGAAAGACAAGCTCCAGGAGGTGCAGGAGGGTAGAATTATGAGTAGCTAAACATGAAAAGCAGTGAGAGGAACCTAATTATTATAACCCAGTGATGTGAGATGACAGCTATCAACTAGACAGATTAATTGACATGGAGTCCACGGATGTATCCTGAGAAAACCTATACATGCTTAGACCTCAAGACAATCACAGCTCCTCCTGGAAAAGACTCCTATGGAATGACACATATGCTGCTCTGCAGTATTGGACAACCAAAGTTTTAGTGTATTCGGATACGATATACATTCCTGGGGACACCTTTGCTTTGACAGATGGGACAACATGACAAAAGTGAGAGTGTGCATTCTGGTGGGAAGGTGTTTGAGTAAGACCTGAGTGGTGGTATATGTACTAGCTAAGGCATCTCACACCTGCTTCCATGACAGTGACAAGTAACTGCATATATACATGTGTACATACAAATATATATTATAGTTGGCTATTATGCAGGAAGGAAGGAGAAAGGAGATTTGTAAATGTTCAAAGTATGGCTAAATATAATAGTGAAAAATATGCTCTTAAATCCAAAATAAACAAGCAGGTTGTGGATTCCTTGGTTTGTAAGGAGGAGGTATCCTACCTAGGAATTATTTTCTGAAATCTTCTCATGAGTACTTAGGTAACATCTAGACTTCATAGACAAAAATGGCAATTTTTATAAGACTGTGGTCTTGAATGTGTTCTCAAATAAGGTAACTGCCTCATCTCAGAGCTGAAGGCTGCATTCCTCACATCAGATTCAAGGCTGAAAAGCTTCCACACTCCTGTATACTTCATAACTGGGTTTATACCAGGTGGTGGTCAACTTGGAGGAGGAGATAAGAGTTTTTCATCTCTGCCTCTACCTCCTGCGCCCCATTCAGCTGCTGACACAGTGCAGGTATTTGACGAGCACATGAGGAAGGAAGCAGGCATGCCAGGGACCACTTGGTAAGGGCACAAATAGAGAGACTATGCCATCCATCTTTCAGCTGAAACTTGGGCACAGATATTCTGAAGACAGGACCTGTGCTACGATCCTCCAAGTGCTGAAGTGTGATAAAAATATGGCTGATTTCTCTGAATCTTGCAAGTACATAGGAAGGGCTGTAAACAAATAGAGTAGTGCTGAATATTGCTTTTGAGAGGTGTTTGCTTTACCAGAGAATAAAAAGGTAAAAAGAAAAATGCACGATTGAGATGAAGTCCTCAGCTCCAACTAGTTATGCTTCAGAAGAAAGATAGATTTCAGAAATCTACAAACAGACTGAATTAAATGCCATCAGGAACCATTTAAAAGGAAAACTTTTTTACCTCTATACTGGTGCTTCTACCATTGCACCAGTGGTTTTTCTGCTTCCCCAAAGATTTTAAAGTACATTTCTTCTCTTTTGATCTTAAAATTCAAGTTTAGTTTTATGAGTGTGCTTTTGCTCTTTCATAGTTTTATTCACTTTTAAATTTGTGCTTCTTTATTTTTTAAAATTCTAAAGAAAATGAAAAGCTAAAACTGCTCAGCAAGGAGGCAAGAAAACTGGATCTAATCTAACCTAATCTAATCTGGCCTGATTTAATTCTATATCTCAAAACTAACTTGAGGATAATATTTTAGAAGACCCTTAGAAAATCCTGATACCCTTCAGTATTTAATAAAAATCTATCTTTCCTTGGGGAAAATAGAAGAAATTAACAGATTGTGATTATTATCTGTTGTTCTTCCATTACCGCAATGTCTGTACTGTTCTTTCCCAAATGAGGTTCTACACAGAAGATAGGAAAAGTAGCATTTAAAAATCTCGGGCTCTAAAACCTCTTTGAAGACTGTGCTGGGCTTTTTGTTAGAAAATAGATTTTAAAATAAAACTTGTCTCTCATTTCCCAAACAAGAAAAGCCAGTTATGATAGGACGACACCACAGACCCATTACATCTACCACTGAGAAGGGAGGAAAAGCCTCTATGACTCTTGCACCTTTTGAAATTGTTGCCTGCCCTTGGACTTTGGCTAGACTTTGGATTTTAGCAAATCCCTCTGCATCTATCCCCAGCATTATTTAGAAGGTCTGGGACAATTAAAAGAGTGAAAAGTTCCACTTTGGGGAGAAAGCTGGACAGAGCCTTCCTCAGTTTGTGCAATGCCAATAGATCCTGCTTGAGGAGCAAATGGGGCTAAAATTAAATGAGCACTTTTTCTTCAAGTCTGAATGCTGATGGGAGGTTGCTTCTGCCCAGAAAAAGTGGCACATTTTGTGATTTGCACAAAGATTTTTGTTTGTCTTTATTTGGGGGCTTTTATTCCATGCAGCCCCTAGGAGATATACACACACAACTGTCCTCCAAGTGCTCTAGCCAAAATTTCCTATAAACTTAGCATCATAAAAATTTTTTGCCATGGCTGGCATTAATCACTGACAAGATATTTGGAGGAAATAAGCCAAGGCTCAAGACCAACCAATGGGAACTGGGCAGCAACAGCGGCTGCTCTAGTGTTTCAACTGAAAGGATTTTCTTGACCATATTAGAACAAGATAAGGAGATGGATTTTTCTGTGCTTGCTGTTGTTTATAGTTTACTATTAATTTCCAGCTTTATTGTGCTATTATCTGAATCAAGAATTGCCTAATAAGATCTATTTTTATAAGTGCTTCGTGAGCATTTAAAGAATCTACAAGCTCTGAGGGTAAATGATTGATTCTGCTACTAATATCCTTTTTTATGTTTTGCATATTTAGTCTGTTAAAAAAAAACTACTACTATTATGATAATTTCATGTGTCAACTTGGCTAAAATATAGTGTCCAGTTGTTTGGTGAAGCAAGCACTAGCCTGACTGTTACTGTGAGGATATTTAATAAATTTAAATCATTAGTCAGCTGATTGCATCTGTGGCTGATCACATCTACAGTCAACAAAGGAGATGGCCTTTAGCAATGAGAGACAATCCAATCAGTTGAAGGCCTTTAAGGGAGAATTGAAGATTTCAGCAGTCAGAAAGATGAATTTCTATCTTTACTGAAGTCAGCCAGGTTCTCCTGGAGAATTCTCAAAACCTTCATCAGAGTTCCCAATCTGTGCTCTGCCCTATGGAATTCGGATTTACCAATCTCCATGGTTCTGTAAACCAATTCATGTAATAAACTGGATGGATGGATGGATGAACGCATCTATCATCGCATGGATGATAGATGATGGACGGATGATGGATGGATAGATGAATGGATTTTCTGTTTCTCTGATAAACCCTGACTAATTCAACTGTCTTTCAACAAGAGGTACTGGAACAATTGAATATCCATATACAAAAAGTTAATTTTAATGCATACCTCACTGCAAAAATTAACTCAAAATGGATTATAGATCTAAATGTAAAACCTAAAACTATAAAACACTAGGAAGAAAACATAAGATAAAATCTTTACAACCTTGGCTAGCAAAGATATCTTAGTACACCACCAGAACCAGAACCACATTAGGGAAAAATAATAATAAATTAAGAAAAACTAAGAACTACTACTCTTTGACGTTAAAAGAATGAAAAACAAGCCAGACGGGGAGGAAATATTTGACAGTCATGTATCTGAAAAGTACCTGAATCCAAACCATAAAAAAGAACTCTCAAAATTCAGTAACAAAACAATCAAGCCAATTTTTCAAATGGGCATATGATTTGAATAAACATTTTACCAAAGAAGATACAAGGATGACAGATGAGCACATCATAAGTCATCTGCATTAGGGAGATGCAAATTAAAGCTACAATGAGATATCATTACACACCTATTTGAATGCCTAAAATTATAAAAGGTGACTATACCATGTCGGCAAAGATGTGGAGCGACTGAAACTCTCTTACACGGTTGCTGAGAATGTAAAATGGAACAATAACCTTGGAAAACAGTTTGACAGTTTTTTGAAATGTTAAACATATACTTACCTACAGTATAACCCAAACATTCCATTCCAAAGAGAAACAGAAGCATATGTCTCATTCAAAGCCTTCTTCATAAATGCTAATATCATCTTTATGTGTTACAGTCAAAAACTGGAATCAACCCAGTTATCCATCAGGAGGTAGATGGATTAAAAAATCGTGGTATATCCAAGCAATGGAATATTACTTAGCAATAAAAGGTTTGATGACTGATTCACATAACAGCATAGATGAATCACAAAATAAGTACGGTAAAATGAAAGACATATAAAAAAAGAACATACAGTATGATTCCATTTACATAAAATTCCTGAAAATGCAAACAAATCTATAGTGACAGAAAACAAATCAGTGGTTTCCTGCTGTTCTAGTTTGCTAGCTGCCAGAATGCAAACACCAGAGACAAAATGGCTTTTAATAAAAGGGGATTTATTTCATTAGCTCTTCAGAGGAAGGGCAGCTAACTTTCAGTTGAGGTTCTTTCTTACACAGGAAGGCACAGGGTGATCTCTGCTGGCCCTCTCTCCAGGCCTCTGGGTTCCAACAACTTTCCCCAGGGTGATTCCTTTCTGCATCTCCAAAGGCCTGGGCTGAGCTGTGAGTGCTGAGATGAGGTATGCTGAGCTGCTTGGGCTGTGCTACATTGAGCTCTCTCATTTAAGCATCAGCCAATTAAATCAAACACTATTCATTATAGCAGGCATGCCTCTTAGCCGACTGCAGATATAATCAGCAACAGATGAGGTTCATGTTCCATTGGTTCATGTCCACAGCAACAGAACTAGGTGCCTTCACCTGGCCAAGTTGACATGAATCTAACTACCACACCTGGGAATTGGAGAAAGGCAGGGGAGGAGCTAGAAGGAAAGACTATAAATAGGCATGAGGAAATTTTTAGTGACAGATATGTTCATTATCTTGATTATGGTAATGGCTTCACACATACGTATACATATATCAAAATTTCAAAGTATGATGCTTTAAATTTGTATAGTTTATTTTACGTCAGTTATATGTCAATAAAGCTGTTTAAGTGAGACACATGGTATGGTACACAGAAAATGGGTTTTGAAGCCAGACAGAACTGGATTTAAATACCATCGCCAAGATTACAAATTACACAACCTTCAGCAAGGTACTAAACATCCATATCTATAAAACTTAGCTATATATTTTGAAAATTAAAGATTAGAAATAACTTACATAAAATTTCTAGCACAATGCTTGGCATTAGACGTCCTGTAAATTATTTATTAATATTAGATTAATCTTGTATCGCCAATTACAAGCTTCTGAGGGTAACTTTTTTATTGTGAAAAAATAACATATATACAAAAAAGCAATATATTTCAGAGCACACCAGAACAATTAGTTATAGAACAGTTTTCAAAATTTGGTATGGGTTATAGTACCACAGTTTTAGATTTTTCCTTCTAGCTACTCCAAGACACTGGAGACTAAAAGAAATACCAATATAATGATTCAGCAATCATACTCATTTTTAAATCCTACCTCTCTGTTATAACTCCACTTTCTCCTCTGTTCTTTCTCCCAATCTTTAGGGATATTTGAGCTATGCCCATTCTAACTTTCGAGGGGAACTTTTCTTTTTTTCAAATAGCTCCCAATGGTTAAAATAATGCTACGAATGCTGTTAGTTTTGAATAAAAACCTATTAGCTGCTCATAAAAAAAACTATTGTATTAGAGTCAATTACTTCTTACATGTCTAACAGCTTTTGCTTTGTATATTTCAGGGTTATATTATTTTGTGTCCAAAAGTTTCATGACTATAACATTTTCATTGTGGTTTATATCTTTCCTTTACCTTTTTTAATTGAATAATATAACATATATACAAAGCAATGAAGGAAAAAAGCAATAGTTTTCAAAGCACTCTTCAGCAAGTAGTTACAGGACAGATCTCAGAGTTTGTCATGGGCTACCATACCATCATCTCAGATTTTTCCTTCTAGCTGCTCCAGAGCATTGGAGGCCAGAAGGAATATGTATTTTTTATCATCACTTTTTTTTTTTTTGTGAAAAATAACATATATACAATAAAGCAATACATTTCAAAGCACAGCACAACAATTAGTTGTAGAACAGATTTCAGAGTTCAGCATGTGTTACAATTCCACAATTTTAGATTTATATTCCTACCTGTTCTAAAATACTGGAGACTAAAAGAAATATCAATATAATGATTCAGCAATCATACTCATTTGTTAAACCCTATCATCTCTGTGTAACTCCATCATCGCCTTTGATCTTTCTCACCCTATTTAGGGGTATTTGGGCTATGCCCATTCTACCTTTTTCATGTTGGAAGGGCTGTCAATAATAAGGGGTCGGGAGATGGAACCACCTGATGTTCTGGAAAGGGTGGCCCCTGCAGATTTCAGGACTTATCTGGTCCAGGGACCCATCTGGAGGTTGTAGGTTTCTGGAAAGTTACCCTAGTGCTGGAACGCTTGTAGAATCTTATAAGTTGCCCTAGATGCTCTTTAGGATTGGCTGGAATGGTTTTGGTTGGGGGTTGGCAAATGGTGATAGATAGCAATGTCTAACTGAAGTTTGCATAAGAGCGACCTCCAGAGTAGCGTCTCGACTCTATTTCAACTCTCTCAACATTATTTGTTCCACTTCTTTTCCCTCCTTTGGTCTCGATGGCATTGTTGATCCTATAGTTGCAGGGCCAGACATATCTTTCCTTTAAAAAAAAAAAAACTACCCTCCCTAAATCATTTTTATATGTTTTAATGCAATTTTATTGAGATACATTATATATTCACACACCATATAAACATCCAAATTGTACAATCAGTGGTTCACAGTATCATATAACATGCATTCGTCATCACAATCAAGTTTTGAACATTTTCATTATCCCCCCAAAAAAAGAATAAAAATGAAAAAGAACATACCCCCCCCTATTATTTATCTATTTTTTGTCTTTTTTTTTTCTTACTCATCTGTCCATACACTGGATAAAGGGAATGGCAGTCACAAGGTCTTCACAATTACATGGTCACACCTTAAAAACACTGTAGTTTATCAATCAACTTCAAGAATCAAGGCTATTAGATTGCCATTCAACAGTTTCAGGTATTTTCCTCTAGCTACTCCAATATACCAAAAACTGAAAGGGGTTTATCTATGTACTGCATTAAAATAACCTTCAGAATGACCTCTCAGCTCTATTTGAAATCTCTCAACCACTGAGACTTTATTCCATTTCATTTCTCGTTCCCATTTTGGTCACGAAGGCTTTCTCACTCCCATGATTCCAGGGCCAGGCTCATCCCTGGGAGTCATGTCACAGGTTGCCAGGGAGATTTACACCCCAGTATTCATATCCCAGATAGAGGAGAGGGCAGGGTTTTAGTTTTCTAAAGTTGCCAGAATGCAACACACAAGAGATGGATTGGCTTTTAATAAAGGGATTTATTTAGTTACAAGCTTACAGTTCTTCAGAGGAAAGACAGCTAGCTTTCATCTGAGTTTCTCTGTCACATGAGAAGGCACGCATAGATGTCTGCTGGCCTTCTCTCCTGGCTTCTGAATTCCAACGGTTTTCCCTGGGGCAATTCCTTTCCACATCTCCAAACATCTGGGCTGAGCTGTGAGTGCTCAGATGAGGTATACTGAGTTGCAGAGCTCTCTTCTGACCTCTGTCTTTTAAACCTCCAGCTAATTAAATTATACCTCACTCATTATAGAAGGCACTCCCCTTAGCCAACTGCAAATGTAATCAGCCATGAATGAATTGCACACACTGATGATTTAAGTCCACAGAAACAGAACAACAGGGCATCATCACCTGGCCAAGTTGACATCTGAACCTAACTACCATAGGCAGTGAGCTCACCTCCCAAGTTGTCTTGGAGAGAGATGCCACATCTGAGAAACAAAAGAGGTTCTGCTAGGCATAATCGTAAGCAGGCTTAGCTTCTCCTTTGCAGGAATAAGTTTTATAAGAGCGAGCCCCAAGGTCAAGGGCCTGGCCCAACAAATTGGCAATCCCCAGTAACTGCAAGAATATCAGGTCTTCCCCAAGTGGGGAAGTTGAATATTTCCACCTTTTCCCCAGTCCCTCAAGGAGACTGCAAATCCTATTTTTTGTAATTGGCATGGGCAAGTTCTGGGAACTGAACCTGGGTCTCTGGCATGGCAGGCGAGAATTTTGCCACTGAGTCACCATTGCCTGCCCGTAAATCCTTTTTAATCTTCTTCCCAGATTACCCTGGGATGTATCGGGGCATCCCACCAACCGGTATGAACTCTGTAAATCATTTTACCTTAAATTTTCTTTAGGCTATTATTGCCATGGTAGCCTCTCCCCCTTCTGCTTGCATGTATCTAGCTTACAGTTTCCTTTTGGCCTGCCCTCCTCTCTAAATACGTAACATTGGGCAATTTACTTGTCTACTTTAATTTCCTCACCTGAAAAATGAGGAAAGATGAGCAACCCTCATAGGCTTACTGTGAAGAATAACTGCATTAATAGTTGTTAAATATTCTCAACCTCAGTACTATTTACATTTGGGACCTGATATTTCTTTGTTGTGAAGGCTACCCTATGCATTGTACAATGTTTAGCAGCATCCTTGTCTTCTACCCAGTAGATGCCACATCTTTCCTACTTGTGACAACCAAAAATGTCTCTGGACATTATCAAATGTCCTCTGGGGAACAAACCACTGTTTAAAACCAGTGATTGGGGTATAGTAAATGCTACATAAGTGTTTGCTAAATAATTGTTCTGTGTCTAGGACTATGGCCTTTCTCCTTCCTGGGGCCACTGCCCACGACGCCATGGAAAAGGCCAGTGGAATCACGAAGAAGCCCCATTGTCCACAGGCTACTCAAAGTATATGATCATGCCTATCCTTGGGCCTCTCTGCCCAACTGCTTCTGAGCTCACAGAATTCAGATGCTGAGTCAGCACAGAATGTGCACTTCGATCCACATATACCCTTCCCTCTAGCTCTCATTCCTTCAAAATAAGCGGTTCTCCTAGAATTTCCTCTACTTATTTCCAGTGATTCTGATGATCAAAAAGCATATTTGCAGACTAGTTCTAATGTCTTCTTTTTTTTTAATGTGAGTAGGCACCAGAAATCGAACCGGGGTCTCCAGTATGGCAGGCAAGAACTCTGCCCTGAGCCACCGTGGCCCACCCTATAATATCTTCTTTTAATGTTCCTCCTACATTATAGTTCATAAATGGTTTCCAGTATTGCGGCATGTGGATGGCCTTCTTCTCTATCTCTGGGGCCCATTCAGTATTTATCCTACTTTGGGGTCATCTTAATTCAGTTTGGGAATGAGGGGAAGTATCTGCTGAGGCTTGTTTATTACCTAGAATTCTATCCTATACATTTTTAGGATTAGAATAGTTCTTAAAAATAGACCACTTTAGTTTTTTTCAAAAGAAAAGATTTAGCTTTTCTCCATCAAAAATGTGCAACAGACTGAAGTTTACTAGAAAAACAGTGTGCTCAGAAAACTTTTGATAGGAACTAAAACATGTAAAAAAATTTTTGCAAGTTGTTTTTAGCACCACGGTATAAAATCACTAGAAGTTTATAGATTTACCAACAAGTTAAATTTCTGAATGCCTCATCTTTGACAAAAGTCAATGCTATGCTTTCCTTATAGATAGAAGCATATTCCCTTGGATTGCCTGATAAACTGTATACAGTGTATTTATGAAGTCACTTGAGATAAAATTTTAGCAAGGAGTCAGAGGGTTATATTTCTTGGACAGGCTTAAATTCAGGGTCACTATTGTATCATAAGGAAGATTATATCTCTTGAGTTATCTATTTTCTGGAAGCTGTCTCAATAGATGTGATATTCATTGACTTACAGAACTGGTGAAGGTCTCAGAGCTCGCATAATTCAATCTCCAACTCGATTCTGCAATCTGGACTACATCATCTCTGCCAAATGATCATCTTCTCCCTGCAATAAAAGAGGACTAAACTGCTCTATATGAAATAAGAAGAGAAATCTGGGGTTATGTGCTCCTATAAAAGAAGAAATGAAGTAAGGTAAAAAGAGTAAGCTGGAATTAAAAAGCAAATACCAAATTGGTGAGCTAAATGAGACAAAATAAAGTGTCAATGGCTGAGAGATTTCAAACAGAGTCAAGAGGTTATCCTGGAGGTTATTCTTACATATTAAATAGATAGCACCTTGTTAGTCAAGATGTAATGGAGAGGCTGGAGGGAACTGCCTGAAAATGTAGAGCTGTGTTCCAGTAGCCATGTTTCTTAAAGATGATTGTATAATGATATAGCTTTCACAATGTGACTGTGTGATTGTGAAAACCTTGTGTCTGATGCTCCTTTTATATACCTTGTCAACAGACGAGTAAAATATATGGAATAAAAATAAATAATAGGGGGAAGAAATGTTAAAATAAATTTAGTAGATTGAAATGCTAGTGATCAATGAAAGGGAGGGATAAGGGGTGTGGTATATATGAATTTTTTTCTGTCTTTTTATTTCTTTTTCGGAATTGATACAAATGCTCTATGAAATTATCATGATGATGAATATGCAACTATGTGATGACATTGTGAATTACTGATTATATATGTAGAACAGAATGATCATATGTTAAGAATGATTGTGTTTGTTGTTATATTTTTAATCTAAAAATTAATAAAAATAAATACCAATCGGTGAAAAAAAATGCAACAAGGAATAATATCCTTAATATGAAAAGAGACTTTACAAACTAATTTAAAATAAAACATGCACACATGGATTCCATAGTAGAAAATTAGTGAAAGACATAAATAATTCACAGAGGACAAGAGTTGGATAATACACATGTAAAAAAGTTAAACCTTACTTATAAGAAAAGGAATAAAAAATAACTGAAGTGATATCTCTATGATATATATATATATATATATATATATATATATATATCCTTTCAAATCACAAAAATTATGTTTGAATATATTATTCAATACTGCTCACCAAGGGACAAGGAAATGGGCACTATCATACTCTCCTGGTGGTAGCCTAAATCGATACTAAATATATATAAACACACAAGATCATGGTCTATTTTGTAAAGTCATTGTTACAGTACTAAGAAAACTCAGGTTATCAAAAATAGAGATATTAAAATCAATACTGTATTGGAGAAAGGGGGACTAGAGACAGTTTCACAATTGCAATATCAAAATTATTTTCACTGCAGGAAATTTCAGTAAAGATTTTTTTATTCATCTAAGTACATTTTGTTATTGCAAGCTAAAAATAATAAATGTATTCTATAAATGTCAAAATTTGCCGTCACAGAGATTGTTTTCTGCGTATAATACAGCACTATTATATTAAAAAAAGATTGAATAATCCTAAATACCTGAAAACTAAAATCTACTGTACTAAATAATACTTGTTTTAAAGATCAATTTATGCCACTCTAGTAGAGGGAAACATTTGATATTAATAATTAATAATAAGGGGATTCTTCCAGGAAGATGGCAGAATAGAGAGCTAGAAGGCTCAATTCTCTTCCAAAAACACCTCGTGGAGAGGCAGAAACTGTCCAAAACAACTGTTCTGGGGTCTGAAGACCATGGGAAAACTGCACAGCACCCAGAGAAGAGCAGGAAAAAGAGACTGAGAAATTATGATGAAAACTGAATAGCTCGCTCAGCCATGCCTCCTGGTGCACAGCCCCCAGCCTCAAAGCAAGCAGTTTCCAGTGCCCCTGGCCCTGCCTCGCAGGCTGCTGTGGACTGGGAGGGCCCCAGAAGTCCTCCTCCCCCAGAACAGAGGGAGACATGGCCCAGTATTGATTCAGCCATTAGCTAGCAAATTTAGACCACTGGTCCTGCTGCTTTATCCCCACCCAGACAGGCACCACTGTGCCGTTCTTTTTTTTCACATTGTTTATTGTGAAATCTAACATACATACAAAAAAGCAATAAATTTCAAAGTATATTTTAACAAGTGGTTATACTACAGATTCCAAAGTTTGGTATGGGTTACAGTTCCACAATTTCAGGTGTTTCCTTCCAGCTACTCCAAGACAATGGAGACTAAAAAGAAATATCAATGTAATAATTCACCAGCCATACTCATTTGTTAAATCCTAACTTCTCTGTTATAAGTCCTCCTTCTCCTGTGATGCTTCTCCCAATCTTTAGTGATATTTGCATTATGCTTATTCTAACATTTTTTGTGTTGAAAAGGGGTGTCAGCAATATGAGGATAGGGAAATAGAACTGGTTGATGTTCTTGCAGACAGTGGCAGATAAGTCCTGAAATCCAGGACTTATCTGGCTTAGGAATCATGTGAAGGTTTTAGATTTCTGAAAAGTAAACTTAGTGCATGAAACTTTTGTAGGATCTCAGATACGGCCCTGGGTTTTCTTTGGGGTTAACAGGAATGATGTTGGTTGGGTTTGCAAACCATGGCAATCAGCAACATCTAGCTGAAGCTTGCATAAGAGTAGCCTCCAGAACAGCTTCTGGACTATATTCCATGTGCCATTCTTTTGACCACCATAAGAAACGGAGCTGCCAGAGGGCTAAAAACACTGTCTTCTTAGGGCCAAGGGGAATAGGTTGCTGAAGAGCACCATCTGCTGGACATGCCAGAAAGCGCACCTTTGGGGGGCTGAAAAGAAAGGCTTTTTGGTGTCTTTCCTGACCCTCTCCCCAGGGCCTTTTTGAACTGCACTCCCAGGGTAGATCCCAGGCCCTGTTTTGGCTGGGAAATACTAACAAATAAAATATCAAAGAAGGGCTTTAACACAAACCAAAATCAACAATAAAACCCTAGGCAAGAGAAACTGACCGTCAGAGTAAATTCATCAAGATATCAGATACTTAGATGTCAGCAAAAAATTACAAGTCATATTAAGAAACAGGAAGATATAACCCAGTCAAAGGAACAAATTAAAAAGTTGGAGGAGATACAAAATTTGGAACTGCCCATCAAAGATGTTCAAACAAATCTCCTAAATCAAATAAAGGAGATGAAGGAAAATAAGGCTAAAGAAATAAAGGATATTAAGACAACATTGGGTGAGCATAAAGAATTTGAAAGCAAGTAAAGAAAAATAATTAATAATAAAACAACAATGAATTGTCAACATTTATTGAGTACTTTCTATATATACCAGGCACTTGTTTAATATTTTCATACATTCTTGCTTTTAAACTTTTTAATTGTATGTTTATTATAAAATATTATCACATATGCCTATGAAAATAAAATATATAGGTGTATATTTTAAAGAATAATAACTTTAAAAAGCAAACACCTAGGTAAATGCCGCATTTTGTGTAAAGAAAATATTGCCAAAACCATAGAAGCATCCTGTGTGCCTTTCTCCTGATCACATCCTCTCTTACTAAAAATAACCCTCCCTTTCCTTACTTTATAGTTGTTCCACCTATGTTTACCTTTCTAAAAATTTTACATCCTAAAAATACGCTTAGTTTTAACTGTTCTTTTAACCTTATTTAAATGAAATTTATTGCATGATTTCCTTTGTAGCCTGCATATTTTGCTCTACATTGTAAACTTCACACATGTTGCTGCATGTAGCTACAAATCTTGCTTTCGTTATAGTATCATATAAACACACCAAAATTAATTATGCATTCTACTAATGATAAATACCTGGATTACTTTTATTTTAGGACTCTACAAACAATGCTGCTGTGAATATTCTTATATCTATCTCCTGGTTTATATGCACATGATTTTCTCTAAGTTAAATATCTATGAGTAGAACTGCTAGATCTTAGCATTTGCACATATTTAAATTTAACAAGTAATGCCAAAGCAGTCTTCAAAGTAGTTGAGCCCATTTATATTCTCACCAGTAATGCCTACAGTTCCTATTGTATTGCATCCTTAACCCTGAGTATTATCAGACTTTATAACATTTGCCAATCTGATAGGAATGCAACAGTTTCTTGTTGTGGTTTTAATTTGAATTTCTTGATTATGTTTCATATATTTATTGGACATTCAAATTTATTCTTTCATAATTTTCCTGTTCTCATATCTTTCACATTTTTTCTGTCAGGTTCCTTTCTAGTTTTTCTGTTTGGTTGGTTGGCGTTTTATTTTTGTTTTTTGTTTTGGTAGGATTTCATTGTATATACTGGGTATCAGTTTTTGTCCATTAAATGATGTGTAATCATCTTCACTGGTTTGTGACTTGTCGCTTTACTCTTTTTATGATCGCTTGTAAGTAAAGAATTGTGTGTGTTGTGTGTGTGTGTTTGTATGTGTATCCAGTCTTGTTTAGGAAAGCCATCATTGACTACCTAGAAATATATAAATATTTATCTGGAATTTGTGTATGGTGTGAAGTAGAGGGTCCAATTTCATTTTTTAAATAAGGGCACCCAATTGTTCCATTAATATTTATTTAAAAAATAAAACTATCCTTCCTCTATTCATTTAAATATTTAGATACCATTTCTGTTACATACAAGAGTCCTTTTATGTGTAGTTGTTTCCCTATTCTGTTGCACTGTTCTATATATTTATTCCTCAACCAAATACTCGAATCCCCTAAACTCTATAGCTTTATGAGTATATAATTCTATAGCTTATATCTAGGAGGGCTATTCTTCCCACCTTATTATTACTCAAAAGTGGGCCACAAAAAGGGAATAAGTCCTTAAAATTCTGTATAACTTAATGCAATACCTAGACAGCTGGACAGATCATTTAAAAGTACAGGAATGGAGGGGGTGTGAGGGTAGTTCAGTGGTAGAATTCTCGTCTGCATGCAGGAGACCCAGGTTCAATTCCTAATCAAGGCAACCTGTGCTAACCATCCTATTTAATGAAGCCTTCCCTCCTCTCCCCAACCCCACCACCATTTCTTTGCCTTTACCACAGCATCATTTCATTGACTAGCCTGATGATTTGTTTTCTTGTGTAGAGAGCATAAACTACAAGGGCAGTTGATGTCTAAGACCTTGCCAGATCCCCAATTTCCAAAACAACAGCTCAACACAAATTAGAGGCCTCAACAAATATAGACTGAAATAAATAAAAGAACGAATTCTCAATCATAAAATCATCTTTTTCTATCAATTAAATAATACAATTTAATTCTCCAGAAAGGTGAGCATGTGTTATCATGTTTAAGTAGTTTAAACTCTATATTTTCAGTGGAAAAACGGCAGGGCCTGTCCGCCCATATAATTTCATAACAATTTTTTTTAATTATCTATAACACCCGGTCATTTCCAAGAGTCTTTCATTAACACAGTGCTTAAAATATTTATAATGTGATAATTCTACAACTATATAACTTTTATGGTTGATCAGATGATTGTGAAAACCTTGTGACGGATATTCCCTTTAACCAATGTATGGGCCAATGAGTAATAAAGACAAAAATAAATTAATTAATGGGGGGTAAGGGGTATGGGATGTTTGGGCATTAGTTTTTATTTTTATTTTTTGGAGTATTGAAAATAGTCTAAAATTAACTGTGGTGATGAATGTACAACTCTATGTTGATACTGTCAGCCATCAATTGTATACTTTGGATGGATTATATGAATGTATCCCAATAAAACTGCACAAAAAAAGAAAAAATATATTTATCATGGTTTTCTCAAAAATCAGTACTAAACTGAGGAAACATTTACCTATATTCTTCAAACTGAAATTGATTCCAGATTTATTTCTAATGAAATTACCTTGAAGTAATTCTAAAGTAATTTTAAAAATGAATTCAGCATCATTTATTAATCAAGCCCTCTATGGAAGAGCTGGTGGAAGGCATAGTGGGAAGCTTATAAAGACACAGGATACAGTCCCTGACTTTAAAAAAAGCTTACATCTAGCTGTGAGGGGCAAAACAAATGAAAAGTTTAATAACAACAGAATTCGGAAATTTAAAAACAAACAAACAAACTTGAATCCTGTCCCTCTCCCTGCAAATCCTCAGAAAGCCAATATTTGAACATCAAAGACTTCAAAGCTAAAGGTCACACAAAACCAAAATTTCAGAATGTCAAAACTGGAAAAACAAAGTTAAAATAATCAAGGAATTCCCAGCATTCCTAGAATCATTTGGACTGTTCACGGGCAGCAGCAGTGTAAAACACAATCATTTACAAGACCACACAGTTTTATCTTAACCATACCACTATGAGATATTTTGAATATTCTTCCAACTCCTTTCATTTAATAACTTGTAAAACAAGATAATTTTGGTAGTTCAGAAGATAATTTTTCTTTCTTCTACTCCTCCAGGAGAGGGACGTGGACCAAAGTCCCAGGCACATACATCAGTGATTCCCAAAATCCCCTCTGGGCCGTAATAAAGGCCAGGGATGAAGTTTGGGCGTGTGTTTTTAGTCAATCTAAAGTGCAATGAGAAAAATAAGGACTCAACTGGATTTTTAACAAAGCCAAATTTGTTCAATTTAAAGTACTTGTCCTTTATTCTGAAATTACGTCCTTTCGTATGTTTTTCTTTTGTAAAATGAAAAGCAGCTGGCATTTTTTAGTACTCTTCCTTGGCAAAATAAAAGTTGAGAATCTCTATAGAGTAACCAAATAACGAAAAAGCTCACTATTCAGAAAACCCAAAGTGTGTAAAACAATTACTGATGGTCTGAGGAGGAAACAAAGAATCGGCTGAAGGCATGTAATACCAACCCTTAACGTTCTGGAAGCTTACATTTAAACGGAGATAGTTTGAACAGGAGCAAACTTTGTTCCCATTCCATTTTAAGAAGAGCTAGGAATTCTTCCCAGTGTCCTGATCACCTGTCCCGCCTCTCAGTTATTAAACTGTTTCCGCTAGTTGTTAAATATGAACATAAAATGATCGTGCTGGCATGTCAATGTATTTCGCAGAAGACTTTAAAGACAGAATAAGAAAGTAAAAGGAAATAACAAGGTACCTTAGAACCCCTAAAATGGGAATGGTGAAATAGTAAGAAAAAATAAATGAATGACTTGGACAAGTAGAGTACAACGAAGATGCCTGAAAGGATAAAACTGTGTACGGACAGTCTCTAACTTAACAATCAAGTCCATTGCTCAATATCAATAGTGAGCTGGTTAAATGAAATTCAAAATGGAGAAGTGTTTTCCACAGAAACAATGTTGCGAACAGGGCTGATTTCCGAACCTATTAACCTGGATTATCCAAAGAATACATCCAACCCAGAATTCAGAAACTTCTCTCTCCAACATTTCACATGGCTCAATTTGGAGGACAGAAGATGGTTGGATGCCCCCAAAGGATATTAATTAGTTAAATCTTCAATATCAAGCAAACAAAAACAGCAATTCCTTACACTACTTTGATGCTGACATAAAAGTACCTCCCTATATTGTTTACTTCCTGCTATTCTAATTTTGTAAACAAAGACAAGTTATTTAACAAAGGAAACAGTAAGAGTTTCAGAGTTCAGAAACTTTGAGTTGGCTGCCATTACTCTGGTCTAAAGACAGGATCATTCTAAAAATGGGTCAAATAATGCATTTTATCCTGAATCCCCAAGGACTCTACAGGCTGTTCATGATATATTTTCATTTGCACAAGAACATATTTTCGTTCCACATTTCCCAAACATCCTATTTTCCAGTGCTTGTTCCTACGGAGAGACTCTTGTTTTCCATCGCACAGAACAGCCATGGCATAACCCAGGTACAAAACTAAACTTGTTTAAAGCGGCCTGAATCCCAAATTGAATGTCAGGTCGTTTGCACTCAAAGCAATCTTGACTAGTTCACTATGAAAGCAACTTTTGCATTTGTCTGCATTCTACTGGAAAGAAGACTTTAAACCCCTTCTTTTTAGCAGCCTTTTTGAATCTACAATATTACTTTATTCTAATCGAAAATGCTCAACTAGACAGGAATTCTTCATTTACATTATTACAATGGCTATGGTTTTATCCTGAGCCACATAAAATTAAAGACTTTGTTCAAATAACCAAAACTCAATTAAATTTTAAAATATACAGTTTATATTAATATTCATAATAGCCTGTGCTTCCATCAACAGATATACAGTATAACAGCTTCTGCCCTCATCAATTTGCTACATATGGGTTATTGCAGCAACAACCAATTTTCCACTGTTCCTGCTACTTATTAAATTTTTCATCATATTACTGCATTTGAGTGTACCTAGGACCATCACAAGGCAATAAAAATGTCAACATTTGTTTAATGACAAAATTGCACTTGAACGTTGTGACCAGCTAGTCTTCATTTTTTCCTTAAGGCTTACACGTATAAGAGCACCATTTCTGCCAAAAAGTAATAAAGATTTCTTTCTGATGTTTCAGCCGGTTTATTATTAAAGTCATACTGTTTTGTTAATGAAAAAATATAGGTATCTTAGGTTCCACTCTAATCTCCTCTAGCTAAGAACCTGGAAATAAAAAGGGGCTTTCATGCTCGCACACTGGCTAGATTATCGCCTGCATTCAAAGCATACTGACTGGAAGTTATCACTACAGCACTGATTCATCCATTTCATGAATTTAATAGGGGGAAATATACCTAGATGATCCAATGAATTTAGCTTGCAGGATAATGACAGCACAGACAGAAGAACTGCCAAATGAAAAGCTCCCAAGAGCACTGAATTGCAAGCTCTGCTAAGCAAACATACTGATCATTTTTAAGGCTGTAGTTATATTTAAACCAATTTGCACTGCAGTTCATTTCACAGAAATTACTTCGTAGCTTCAGGAATCCCCTGTGAAAGTATAAATACCAGCACTACTAATTTAACTTTCTTCTTTTTAAAGCAGACTAATAAATAATGAACCAATCACTGAGCCATCATGTCTTCATACAGATCTGCATCAGACCAGATTTGTTTATCATATGCCAGATTTGCTTATTTGTTAGTCTGCTAAAAAAAAAAAAACCTAACAAAATGCTCTATTGGGAGATAACAGAAAACTCTGCTGCATAATGAGGATATAGAACACAGATTAAATTGGTACGATGTCTGTTAATGTGACAGGAGGTTTAAAATGAACACCAGGTGTTACACTTTTTAAGAAAACTAAATGGTATGGCTCAGTTAAGCTGATGAATAAACTTGCCAACTGTGTGGGAGAAATCCTACAGCTTTAGTAGATAGTACCTTGTTACTATGAACCTTTCTTAAGCCCAAAGCGTTTCCACATCCTTGCATGTAAACAATGTAAAGACAGAGATTGTCTTGCCAAATTTAAGTTGGAAACACTAAGCCAAGCCAAGGCCACATTGTTAGTGGAGTTTGCAGCAGTCCTCAGCCTGATGTAGTCACGGGCATAAAGAGAACTCTGATTTAAGATGATGCTCCCAGCAATCATTACTAATTAATCATGGTACCTTTCCCAGAGGTCCTGAACTGGCTCAAGTCCGCTATCATTAATATCCGTTAGCTATCATTATAGGGTGCTGAGTTCAGAACTGTGTAATTAGTACTTCTTGTTTTTTGAATATTATACAATCTTACTGTTTTGGAACAATCAGAATAAGCAAACTCAGAGAGTCAGAATCTAGCATATAGGTTACCAGGAGATGGGGTGGGGATAGGGAATGGAAAGTTAAGGCTTAAAAATACTTTGTGGACACAACTAATTGCACTGAAATATTCACTTGAATATGATTAAAAGGGGAAATGCCAGACTGTATATATAGTAACAGAACAAAAATTTTTTAAAAAACAAAATCATAGAACTACACTACTCAGAGAACCCTAAGTCAAATCACAGACTTTATAGTACAATTATTAAAATGGGCTATTATCAGTTATAACAAATGCACGATTGTTCTGCAAACCCACAACTTCTCTAATAAAAAAAAGAAAAAACTGGAAAAAAAAAATAGCCCATTCTTGGAAAGAACCTAAGTCCTTTCTCCAGTGTGAACTCTCTGGTGTCAAGTGAGTGCAGAACTTTGGCTTGAAGACTTCCCACATTTTCCAGACTCATGAGCCCCTGTTCTGTTGTGGATTCTCCGATGTTGACTGAAGTTGGAGTTTTGGCTAAAGAATTTTCCACTCTTGTCACATTCATAAGGCTTTTCTCCAGTATGAATTCCCCAGTGCTGTATCAGAGTGGAGCTGTCAATAAAGGATTTACCACATTCACTACCATGGTAAGTCCTTGTCCACTGTCCAATGAGACCAGATCTTTTGCTAAAATATTTCCCACATTTCACCACTCATTAGGCCTTTCTCCTGAATGAATTCTCTGATGCAGATGAGACTAGAACTTTGGCTAAGATTTTTCACATCCACCACACTCATAAGCCCCTGCTTTTGTGTGAACTTCCTGGTGTCAAGTTGGAGCTTCAGGTAAGGGATTTTCCACGTTTGCCATTCCTTTCTCCAGTGTGAACTCTCCACTGTTGAATGAGATCAGTTTTCTACAAAGGATTTCCCACATTCACCACACTTGTCATGTCTTTTCCCATCATCCGAGGCCTCCCCACATCCAGTACCACCATGTAGCTTCTCTGCTTTGGGAGTGACCTGGTGCTGGAGAAGGTGCACATTGGACAGGAAGGCCTTCTGAACCTCCCCACAGGTGAACAAGTTTCCTGACACCTGGAATCTGTAGCTCTTCTACAAGGAAGGCTCAGGCCACGTACCTTTCAGGTTTTCTCCACTGTATTGTTTCTTTTGCTGGTGTAGGTCTGCACTCACCCAGAAGTCTCTCACATATGCCCTATCCAAGAACAATTTCTGCTTGGGTATGTTTCCTGGAGCTCAGTCAGGTACAAAATGTCTTTCAAGACTGGAACACACATCTCACAGGAATGAGTCCTCTAGGTCAAGACCTGCCCTGGGTATGCCTGACTTTGACACTATGTCTACAGAAACACTCTGCTCAGAAAGTGCCTCTGCATCCTCTGTCCCATTCCAGTGACCTATGTGGGTTCTGTAAGCACTTCTGCAGCCACGAGAATCTGGGTTGGGCCATTGGTGCAGCCACTGCCATCAAAGGCTGTGGGTGGAGCAAGGCTGGGGCAGCAGGGCTGAGGCAGGGGCTCGGGCACCAGCAAGGTCACCCCTGTGGCAGGGACAACCACTCCTGTCACGCCTCCTGAGAACCATCACCTCGCCCAGATCCAGCACTCTGAAGCCTCTGATGGAGACAATATTTTTATTTAGGTACCATTATTAACTTCATCCTATATATAAGTAAATTGAAGCTTTAGAGACTTAACCTGCCCAAGGTGCTCAGTTAGTATGTAATAAGGGTCAGATTTGGACAAGAGTCCTGTTCTTAACTACTACCCAATCCTGCCCTCCAAAAAATCACTTAAATTGGTACATGAGACAAAACCTCTACCATTCCAGAAAGGAAAATGAATGCTGCTCAGAGAAATCAGCAGACGATTTTCATCAACTCACATTTACCAGACTTAAGAATCTAAGCCTTAATTTAATTACTTGGAAAAAGTTTTAATAAAATCTTTCTGTTTCCATAAGGTGGATATAGGCAAAACAACTTGTTAAAGTCATAATACTTCACTTATCATGAAATTATTCTAATCTACAGTCTAGGGATTTCTGTATCTGTAAATATCAGGTATTAGTATCAACTACTAAAGTCATAGACGAACCATAATCGAGTATGTATGTAATGTTATATAACCACAGACATCTCCTATCCTGTGATCTCAGTGAGAGGCAAGTCAGTGTGTGCCTTTCCCAATTCTGATTTCTTATCTTAAGGGGCATTTATCAGAACAAGGTGCACAAAGAGAGTGAGATGTGATGTAAAGAATGGTGGTTCTAATGCACTCTGTGTCTGAGGAATGGCCCTGCCTGTGGTCTAGACTGCATAAACTTAAAAATTAAGATCGTAGGTGTTTATACTTTGTAAACCTAGCAATAGCAACTGTCTTATTAAATCTTCAGTAAACCTTAATCATCGCTTACAAACTCCCTGTCAGATGGCTTATTTGAATTTCTTGAATATGCTAAAAAGTAGCCTATTGCAGATTCAATAACTGTAACTACAAGCCCAAATCTGCTTCTTTAAATCTACCTCTAGTTATTCTATTTCTAAATTGTAAAGCAAACCAAGTTCATTTCCTGATTAACATAAGAAAGTTGATCCATTCCTAATCAATCACATTATGAGATTTTAAACATTAGACATAATCACCTAAAAAAAGAAAAAGCCATCTTCTTCCATGACTAAACTATTAAAGAATAGAGGGTACAAAAAAGCTTGCATTTCAATAGAACTAGCTTTATTATTATTATTTTTTTAAACAAAAAAACAAAAAATGGTCTAAAAGCAAATGTAGATATGTACCAAGCAATGGACATGACCTGGTACTTACAAAGGAGCTGCTGTGTCATAAATGGAAACAGCATTTACAGAGAAAAGTATTTCAGGTGCTTTCTGCTTGAGTAGTCTGGAGATGCAAGTTAACTGAATGAAGGTGCTCTGCCAAGCAATCGAGGTGAAAAAAGAAAAAAAAAGCCACCAGAAGTTGCTTCCAGAGAACTATGTGGTGGCAGCATGAAAACTGGCATCAACTCACAGTCTTCTCATTTTCTCCGTTTTCTATAATTTTCCTCTTCTTTTCATCTGTTTTTTTCTTGAAGATGTTATTTCGGTAAAACTGAAGTTCTTTGATGCTCTCACTAATGTCGTCAAGTGCCCTGAAAGCAAACACACCACATTGAATGAAATGTTCAAAAACAGAGAAGATGGAAATAATTTTACAAAGCAAAACTTTGTAACTTAAGAACAATACATACTACTGTAAATGCCACTATCTGGCATCATCAAAAAATGGAACACTTCAGAAAAGCAAACTTCTTTAAGTGCTTTGTTTTTTTAAAAAACATTGATAAAAAACAACTTTCTAAAATATAACAGACTACAGTTTCCCAAACTGTTCCATAAGATGGTGAAATGTTTCACAGGAAAAAAAAAGGATTCCAGGGTCAAATATGTTTAGGAATAACAAGAAATTAAACATTTCTCTTCTGAAGTTTTTGCAAAGCATTTAATACACTGTGTTCTATGAATTCTCGGTAGAATATTCACACACAGTACTTCTAAGACTTAATCATCCACATTTGTGGAATACTTATTAACAGCTCAGAGAACATAGTGTGGGAAACAGTGAATAATATTACTGACATACTTGGATATAATTCATGTCTCAGTCACCATAATAAACATCAATTATCAAACAGTACCTAACCATAAAAAAGGATCTACCTCCTCTCTTGTGATCTGCGCTACCATCAGTGGCAGCCTGCCTCCACCTAACAACCTTTCTTCTCCTCCGCATGCTGTTCCTCATCTGTTGTGGTCTGAAGAATCAGGTAACCAAGATTATTAGAACAGTGTGCTTAAAGCAAATTAATAAACCCTGATGGGCTAAGGGCCTCCTCTAGAGAACAAACTGTACAAACTTTAGTGCGAGTTTTTAATGACAGTTATTTTTGCAATTAACGTAACAATTTTGCTCTCTTCATCTATCCTGAATATACGGTAGAGGGCTGAAGCTCTCAAAAATACAGCTTCTGACTAAAAAAGTAACAAAACTTCTCATCCACAATACTGAAATCTAAAAAGATCTGAAATCCAAAGTAATTTTATATAACCCATTATGTGGCAAAATCTAACTGGTCTGGATATGAGTCCTGTTATTAGTTAGGCCATTTGGTGTGAATATCTGCATGATTCCTGTAAAAATATCAATGTTTTGGATTGATTCCTCAGAACCTACTGGGGTGTCACCATAAAGATAAACAATATGGGGACACTATACCTTTCTAAAATCTGAAAAATTCAGAATTCCAAAACTGTCTTATTGATCCAGTTAAGGTATTATACACCTGTATTATTGTGCTACAGTCCATGTAAGCCCAAATTAAAAAAAAAAAATAGAATACAAGACTCTTGAGAATAGGAACTTAGTCTTTTTCTATTTGCCTAGACTGTGTAAGGCACGTCACAAGCACTTAGTCAATGGATGAATCAAACGCTACCCTTATAAACTACCCTTAGAAGGCAGCTACTAAATCTCCCTTCAAGTTTTATGTTCCTCCTAAAAGACTACAAGATCAAAAAGAAAAGTAAAAGAATTAGCACAGGATACTTGATACACAAGATTTTTTAATTCCTGTGTACTTGTAAATAAGGTTGCATACATAAAAGAAAATACTCTGAAAAACTAAAATGTGTCAAAGTCAGGACAACTATATTACACAACTGTACACAAAGTGTTCTTATTTTAAAATGACTACAAGTCCACATCCTCCATATCCTGGGCAAAACATTAATACTGCTCTTTATTAGAAAGGTTACAGATTGCTTCATCACACCTACAAACTAAGTTACATAAAACTTTTTTTTATATAAGTTACCTAAAACTTTTTAAAATTCAGTATAGACTAATGACCTTACATATCTCAGAATGGAATACTAGAGTCCTGACCAGAAATTTCTAATAATCTTAGCAAAAGAAAAGTATCCTTTTGCTATTCAACCTTTATTTTTCCACCCAAAGAAAAAGGTTGGACAGGGGACATTTAAGAATTTGGGAGTTCTGTGTGCTTGAGACCCAAACTTACCTGTGAGAAGCAGCCTTCTTTGGTGCAAATTCATATTCTTCTGGATACCAGCGTCTATATACAGCAGAAATGGAACTCTCAAAGGAAACCGTCTCAAATACACTGAATCATTACCTCCCAGGTAATTTATTAACATTTAAAAAGCCATTGGGGTTGTGACTATCAAGTTGCTTCTTCACCTGGGGCTCTCTCTTCTACCCTTCTCTCCTCATTCTACATATTCTCCCCAAGCAAACCCATCTAAGATCATGGCGTCATCTATTATCAATGTATAAGATTCCTAAATCTGTAACTCCAGGCCAGTCCCCCCTTAGTTTCTATCATGGATATCCAACTGCCTGCTAGACAGCTCCACCTAAAAATCCATCAGAGGGCAGGCCACAGTGGCTCAGCAGGCAAGAACGCTTGCCTGGAATGCCAGAGGACCCGGGTTCAATTCCCGGTGCCTGCCCATGTATATAATTAAAAAAAAAAAAATCCATCAGACACTTCTAATTCAACATATACAAACCACTCATTACCCCTGACATCCCTCTCACTCCCGTCCACCAAATCTAGCCCCCTCATTCAAGCATTTAATGTCATGTCAATTCACCCTCTTTATTTCCTCTCCATACCTTTCTTTGAGACCAACTACCTTTTCCCTAGCTCATTTTTTCTTCTAGATGATAAAAAAGTCTTATCTCCCTAACTCTTTTCTTGCCTCCTTCTAATATATTTTCCACCTGTCATCTGAATGATCTAATCATCTCACTCATTCCTCTAAAAATTTTTCAAAGGAACCTCATGCCATACAAGATAAAATTCAGCCTCCTTAGCAAGGCATACAAGACATAATCTGCCCTCATCTCTCAACTTTTCTAACCTCATGCTTAACACTCCAGCATTAATGGACCACTTATAATTCCTGAAACATGTTTCATTCTTATCTTCCAGCTCCTTCCCACTGTCATACCCCTACCCACTCCTTTTCCCTGGTATGCTCTCCCCTCCCTTAAATGTCTGGCAGACTTCTGGTTTTCCTTTAAACCTCAGCTTAGAAGGTATTTCCTATCTAAAGTGCTCCCTGACTTCCCATTCCCTCCTCTCTGGCACAGTTAGGTGCTCCTTCCCTTGTGTCTTCATTATACTAGATGTACATTTCTACTACAGAAATCATGTAGTATATTTCTGAGGTATGTTCTTTATATCTCTGTCAACCCACTAGGCTGTAAACTACTTACGAGGTTTTCATTTATATATCCCCAAAAGGCAGGCCAATGCCAGAGCACAAGGGTGCTCAATAAATTTTCTGGATTAAAGAAATTTATATGGAAGGTTTTTGACATTGTTTTCCTCAGTTCTCACAAGTCCAGGATAAATTAAAGTCCAATCCAAGGGAGAACAGGGTGAGAAAAATATAAACCCATTTCTCACCCTCAGTTATACAGTTTTACTCAATTACCTTCAACAAATTCTCAATTAAAACATGCTACATGAGGCAATTTAATGGATCCTAAATATAGCCCTTACCTGCACAGCTCTTTAACAGTGCTCACATCAATTATTCTATAATGAAGATGTTTCATGAACTGAGGCATGTATTTGTCAAGAAACTTCTTATCTGCATGAACTGAATTTCCTAGAAAGACACAAAGCATACTGCATCTGTGTATTTCTAGTATACCAACAGGATATAAAAATTCATAAATTGTATTCGAAATGGAAATGATTTTTTTAAAATTCAAACAATTCCTAAAAGAACCTAAAAATTTCTGGATCAGTCTAAAAGTATCTGATTAAGGTACCAAGTGTGGATTTCTAAGTATCTAGTCAGTCAAGCTTAGGATGAATTTGTAAAGGGCTTCTATATGAACAAAATGATAAATCTCTATTCTCCATATGCTTCAAAAAATGTACAATCTGTTACTTTTTAGAATCATACCAGATGTGTAACTTTTCTCCCAGTGTCAGGAAATCCACACCACTAACACTAAAACTTTAATTAAATCAGAAGTAGATAAACTTTTATTTATATAACAATGTTTTAACAAATCATATCCATATTCACTTTTCCATACAGTTATTTATATTGAAAACATTAAATTTTAAATGAGAAGTTTTAAAAATGGACATTGGCAACATTGGCTGGGGGAAATTTATACAATAGATGCATTAGTACTTAATGCCAAAACTTTTTTGCAAATGTTAAAAGGAGTGTAACCACGTCAATTTACATCTACAAATACAAATACATCTTCAGTGAGCATTAACTTCCCCTAACAAGGGTGGTCCTTTCATAATTCTATTAGAAATGGCCTGGTCTCTTTAAACAGTCAATTTAACAAGGAAAATAAGATGGGTTGTCAGTTTTAGATTAAGATACTAAAGAAGCATAAATATCTTATGTTTCTTGGCTGAATCTGGGTCAAAAACAATTATAAGACACTGTGGGATCTCTGACTCTGCATAAGATTATTAGATGATATTACTGGATAATTTTTAATCTTCTTAAATGTGATGATTATATTATGGTTATATAAAAAAGTGTCCTTCCTTATTCTTAGAAGATGCTTGATAGAGTATTTAAGAATCAAGTGTCATAGCATCTGAAATTTACTTTCAAAATAGTTAAATAAAACAAACATGGCACAAGATTAACAATTACAAATCCAACTTCTATATATATTTTAAATTTTTCCATAATAAAAATGTGGGGAAAATTTTTGAGTTAGTCTGTTTTTCCCAGATCTCATGTAAGGTCTCAGGGCATTTCTCAATATGCATACTATAAGCTAAACACTAAAATTTGAACACAAAAGGAAGATTACCCAAATTAGGGTTAAGTGGAAGACATTGATGGTTTGGGCTGGTCTTTCTGGAACTGCAGTCTCTTGAATCACTACAATGGAAGACTATCTACAACGTATATATAGGATTGGATTTTACCTGCAAGTGGACAGAGCCCCGGAGGAGTCTGCTGTCGTACAAAGGACAGAAATTCATACTCTGCCTGCTGCAATGTAATTGTACTCTCCTTCACTGCCTTGGTAAGACCAGACTGCAAAGAGAGAATCCCCAGGGCCCACCCCACCCCCCACCAGAAACAGATGAAGTCAGTTTTCAAAGGCATCCAGAAAAGAAACTTCACTTCTAAAATTGGCAAATATAACCAAAGACAGACTATTTTTAGACCTCAAGTTCAAATTGAAACTTCCATCTTTGCACCAACTTTTTCTTAAAGAATCCAAACTAAATAAGCTACAGTCCTGATTGTTAATAGCGCTTCCACACAGAAAAAAAGAACGGTGCTACAATTGCAAGGATATGACCTAAGGGAATAAATGACTATTAACAGGAGAGCAACTTTCCTCCTCTGAAAGTTGATGCCTAACCTTACCCAAAAGACTAACTACAGCAATACTTGAGAATCCACAATGCGTTCGCAACAGATTGAATGTAGGAGAGGAAAGAAGAGGACATTCACAAAAAGATGATCTTGAGAGGTACCAGAGAAGAAAAGTAAAGAAACAAGCAGCTTCCCAGGTTTGCCAAGCAATCTTCCTCTAACCCTTTCTTTAATACCATCAAACGATGGTATAGGATTCAGATGTGGGAGCAACAAGCTTGTTACAATCCCCAAAGCAGCAATCCTGTTATTTTGGTAATGTTACCTTCCCATGATGCTCCTTACACCAATCTGACATGCTGTCCAGCAACTCATCTGGCTGTTTTATAATCAGGTTAGGACCCTGTGGATGGGAAAGGCCAATAGTCATCAAGAATCAACAGGAATAAGCTTCTTTCTGGGGTAAAGTTCAAGCTGTTTTAAGGATTAAATATACATATCAGAGAAACTATGAGGGCACTTTGTTACTCTAAAAATGGTCCTCATTCCTTCCAGCACTGTTTATGATGGAAAAAAACAAACAAACAGCAACAACCCGAAAACCTAAAAGCCTGTTAATAGAGGACACAGACCTATATACCAAGGTTTGGCAAACTATGACTCCAGCCTGTGGCTGTTGTTTTATGGCCAGCAAGCTAAGAATGCTTTTAATATTTCTAATGGGTTATAAAGGAAATAAACAAACAAACAAAGAAGAACATGTGACAGAGAGTTATGTGACACTCACAAATATTTACTATCTGGCCTTTCCCAAAACAAGACTGCAAAAACCTTGATTATGAATTTATTTTGATAAATTTCTATTTATTTATACATTTATATTAAATTTAATATTTAATATATATTAAATTATATATAAATTTTATATGAAATAAATTTATTTAATATAAAGTGTCTATATTGCCACACAAAAAAAGAAAATTGCAGAATAGTATATATATATGATTTCATCTGTGCTTGTTTAAAAAAAGGATACACACATTAACATAGGAATACAAAAATCAATAAAATACATAAACTTTGGGAAGTAGGATGGGGCAAGAGAAAAGGCAAAAAGAAAAACAATAATTCACTATACGCATATTTCAGACCAAGTTATACTGTTTATTTTAATAACAGCTTGCTATTAAGACCACAAAAAATTTTTAAAGACTGAATTGTGACATCAAAGAAAAATAAAAAGTGGCTCTCAAATTATCAGCCACATTTAAATAAAAAATTTAATTGAGAGTGTCTAGGATAGAATCCCAACAGTAACAGTACCCTGACCAGTTGCACTAAGGCAAGTCACCTCTGGCTTAGTTTCCACTTCTACATAACAGGGATAATAATAATAAGCTACCCGTTCCCTCACAATGATGTTAACAGGATGAAAGAAATTATAGATATGAAAGATTTTTGAACTCTCTGGAAGAAAAGTACTCCAAAAATCCAAATATTACTATTAAGATGGTAAAGATAGCTTACAATCACTGGAAGTGGAAAGAATAGCTAGAATTTGACTAAAATATCCCAAACATCCTACAACTAGAAAGGACCTTTAGCCAAACAAGAAAAGTGGCAATGGCCAAATGCTGGCAGTCTCTGTGGGGAAGCAAAAAAGATTTACTCTAATAACATTTTTGGGGGGGAACCTGTGAAGGGGCTGACCTTTAGGACCAACTGGGTATTAAAAGGAAAAGAGAAATTTCTCCTTTTACCACATTCAAATACATAATTTAGTGCTGTTAGGCTCACAATGTTATACTACCATCACCACCATTCATTCCCAAAAGAACTATTTAAAACAAATTAAAAAAAAAAGTTCATACAGTAGAAAAAAAAACTTCTAATAAGCAATGATGGAAAAACGTAAACTATACAACTAAGGTTACAATAAATCCCACTATTTATCATTCTAGATTCCACTTTGACAAACTAACCCAACTACAGAAAAATTTTCAGAGTAGGATATTTGTCTTTTATCAGCATAAAACATTTTCCTCACTCCTATAGAAGGATAAAACATTTTCCATATGGATTGCAGTTGGCCGACACCTATTCTATGATATTACTATTAATAGTAAATCATAAAGTATTATTATGAATATTAAAATAATAAAAGTATTTAAAAAAATAAAAAAAAATTTTTCACAGAACTGGCATTTAAGTGCCAACAGCCTCTAAGGCTTTTTTTTTTCTAACACCCCTTAACCTCATTTGACTTAGTCCATTTACAAACATGGCACTCATCCGTAGCTATATGAATACATACCCAAATTTCCTCCAGGGTACATGTCAATTAACTGGCCCATTAAACTGCCAGTATTTCACATTATATCAACAGTCTAAAGGAAAAACTCTTCTTTAGCCAAGGGTAAGTAAGAAATAAAAACATTTCTCTTCACTACTGGTCTCCAATAAGTTCCAAGTGACAAAAATAAACAACCAAGCCTAAAACTCTATTTACATAAAGCTTTAAAAAAAGAGCTAGCTTTTATAAAGAGAAATATAAAGTCTCATAATTCTCCTTCAGCTGATGTATCAAAAGATATCCCTGGGACTCTACAAATAGATGGGAATCCATCTGTAAAAGAATTTCACCTACCCAGAAAATAAATGCACATCATAACTGCCAATTTCTGAAATTTTCCAGTGCCAGAAGCACATCAATTCTACCCTTGGGAACCTATTTTAACCAGACTCCCTTTTCCACATCACCCTACTTTATTGCTAACTCTAGAGTTTCTTATCTCCAAATACTACTGACAATATGAAACAGAGTTATTCAAGGTCAGGGATTTCACCCCCTACCACTCACACTGTGTCACATCCTTATTAAATGCTTCATGAGCAGCCAAAACGCAACAGGTGTGTTTTATTTGTTTTGCTTAACGTTTCAGTTAAAAGCAGCACATAAAAAAACCTTTATCATGCCCAGATCGTCAACAAGGTTTTATGAATGTGCATCAACAGAATTCTAAAACCTTAATATAGATATAGAAGAATCACACATCCTAGGGGAACATACAGAAATTAGGCATCTAAAGTCAAGATTATGAAATAAAGCATGAGTCACCAAACCTGATGGGAAAATGGACAATACAGCTTAGTGGTTAGAACACTTCACTAACTACTGGCTCCACCAATGACCAAAAAATAGGTGGCCTTGGACAGATGACCCAACATCTCCACAGCAACATGTCCACATCTATAAAATGAACATTATAACAGTACCTACCTTATATTTGTTGTGAAGATTAAGAACGGATACATGTAAAACACTTAAAACTGTGCCTAGCCCACAATTAAGGGCCCAGGAAATGAAAGTGTTTATATTTCTGTAAAGTTTTCATGTGGTTCACTGAAAATCTAACTAGGCTCTTGGACAGATTACTTTGGTTCTAGTACCTACCACGACCCAGCACACTATTCTGAACCTTTACCTATATGGATATCAGTTTTCTTATTTTTTAAAATAAATAAATTGGAAAAATTATCTTCAGACTTCTAATCAACTCTAAACGTTAAGATCGTATTACATGGCATCACCTACCTCTGCTAAAATGTTGAGATCAGAGTCAGTAATCAGACAGGCCATTTCAATAATCTGATCCTTGTCAATGTCCAATCCGGTCATCTGCAATAAAAAAAATATACACCAAACACAAAACCACATTTGTAGCCTATTTTGGCCAAGTTTATTTAATCAGAATTTCCTTAAGCATATTCTGTTTATATCCAATAGCCAGGATATTAGAGACAAAATGCGTCTTGGGCAAATCTTCCAATCGCAAAACATGAGTCCTCATTTATTCAACAATTACCAAAGGCTTACTATGTGTCAGGCACTGCTCTTCCACTCTGGGACAGATACAAAGTAAAACAGGGTCCCTGTGCTGGTAGCATTCAATTTTGAAAGAGTCGGATAACTAACATCACTACAGTCATGCAAAGTTTACAAAGTTTTCATTTTACACCATTTGATCCTTAGGACAATGTAAGGCAGAAACTGCTGTTACTATTTCCATTTCATGTTAAGAGAAAACGGAGGCTCGGGGAGAGAGAGCCCTAGGCATAAGTAATGGAAAACATAATAGGATCAGAACCAGACCTGGGTTCTAGTCCCAACTCAGGCGCTGACTAATCCCATGACCTTAAACTAGTCGAATCCTCTCTCTGGGCCTTAGTTTCCTCATTTATGGAATGAAGGGTAAGGCTGAGTCATCTCCGGAGTCCCGTGCAGCTTTAACAGCCTGTGGTCCTTTAAGACCGACTGGGTGGGCGGACGGGCGGGGGAGGGGGCGCTGGAAAGGGTGGAGAGTCACAGTTCCCATTCCCACCTCCGTGACCCCAAGCCTAGGGGGACCAGAGCATTAGGGTAACCCACATCTGGGCGGAGATAGGGGTGCCATACAGATGACACCTCTCTTTTGAAAGGGAAAAAAAAGCACACACACACAGACCAGCACAGTCCCCAACACCCGCAGGACTCCTGGCCCCGCACTTGCCCGCGCCGCCCACGGCCGGGCCGCGCTCACCTGCCTGAGACTCCAACCCCCAATGCTCTTCCCCGACCTGCTCGACTACTCGGTCCCAGGAGCGAACCCTCACTCCCCTCCCCTCACCCCCCTCCAACCTCACTCACCTCCAAGTCCACCCAGACCATCCGCTGAGCCATGCTCTCCCCTGCCGCCATGGCTGCTCCACCTTCGCAGACACCCCGAGCTCCAAACTGACCGCGAAAGCCACCCACACCTCGCAACAGCCTGGAGCCCAGGGAGCCGCCTAGCATCAGCCGGCACCAGCCGCCACGGCCGCAGGCTCTCTGCCGGCGCTGGCGCAGGCGCGATGGTCGCTAAACGTCGCAAACCCGCGGGGAGGCGCAGGAGCGAAAACCACACGTCCCAGCATGCACCGCGCTGGCTCGCCCTGAGCAGCCAGGCTTAGCTACAGAACGGGGTGATGGGACTTTGAGTCTCAGCGGCTGTAGCCACCGGATTCCCCACCCCCGCCACGTGTTTTTCGGATGTTACTGGACGCGCATGTTTTTCACAACTAAGTTTATTCGCTCCCAGGAGTTTTTATTTCCTGAGTTTTGAGTAGTTGTAAGCTGCCTAGTTGAAAATGTCTCTTTTACTTTGGTTAGCCGAAAAAAGATGTTTTTTCCGTTGACTGAAAAGAATCTATGGAGTTTTTCAAACGTATATAATATTTTTTGCTGTTTTTACTTGCCCTCCCCCAACACTACGCACACACTGGGCATTTTTCTCACTTACTTAGTACAGAAGGATGTTGTGTTTTGGGGGGGCAGAAAGCCAATTCCACTATCATGATATCCTTTAGAAATCCTTAAATTAATTGGGATCTTGTCCGGGAGGTGGTTGCTTGCACATACTAAGTTTTCGGTTGAAATCAGTTCCTTTCTTTCAGTGGCAAAGGGTTGGTTTATTTCCTATGGAGGAACGTGATCTTTGTTTTAACGTCTTTGCCCATTTTCAGCTGTTGGGTGACAGTAGTAATGACTTCCTTCTCTGCCCTGGAAACTTCTCAAAGTCTTGTGGGGTAGAAGGAATCTATGTAGCATATTAACTTAAAATGAAATAAAATATGTTCTTCCCACTCTGTAATCTGCTTTGGTTTCGATCAATGTATCTTCCTCAATATCAGCTGAAGTTAACATCCATTCCAGAAGTAGAGTCCCTGGAAAATTATAAATATTGTGACTCCCTTAAATCTTGACTATTTGGTTGCAAATTGGTGTGTAGGATGCAACTTTGTTGCAAATGTTAATGCTGGCCTTGAACTATATCCTCTGTATATTTTTCTATATAAGCTATATTGCTACTAATTACAGAGTCTGTGAATCATCATATAGTTACTGATACCTGGTGAGCTGGTTTTGTGAGAGAAACTTTGTTGCCCAATCCGAGCTTTAAGGATACTGTAATGTAGTACTGTATTTCACCTGCTACTTCTTTGGTGTATCCAAATCCACGCCCTACCAGGGAGCACAGAAACTCTCTTTGAAGGGTCACCAAATCCTGTGCATAGATTATACATATAAAAGCTTTCGTGGGCACAGTGTGCGTATATTGTTATCACATTGCTATTGAGTCACATTGTTTTGCTCTAGCTTTTTATTCATTTGTGACCTACATTACTTTTTTCTTACTTTTAAACTTGGTTCGTATAAAGTAAAATTGGTTCAAGTTTAGAAGCTTTTAAAAAACTGCTGTTGATTATCCTAAAGTATTATTCCTTTAAATTTTCAAAGAACACCTTTGGTTTTCAGTGCTATCACTAGAATAACGACTTATTTTAGTACAAATTACAACTTCAATGGCAATATTTACATTTAAGAACCTAAATGATCCTGAAAAATGATCATAATTCAAACATAATGGGTAGTCAAAATTGTGTGGCCATTTTTGAAACCTCAGTTTTTATTCAGATATAGTATATACTTTCATAATACTAATAAAGACTAAATTTTAAGTAAATAGTGTTAAAATGTTAGGAGAGTTAAACTTTTTTTGCTTTAGATTAGTGATCTTAAAGATTAATGCCCCAAACTTGAGTAACATAATGCACCAAATTCACAAATCCAAACCATGTGTATAAAAGGGAGGGACAAACACAAGAACCTGGGGCCCCAGAATCTGAAACCAACTTGATCCCACAGAGGACTCAATTACTTCTTTTCCTTTTCCACTTTTAGCAGGATTTATCTGAAAACCACATTATTCTACACAGTGCACATGTCAGTCTGAGACTTTGCTTCCTCAATTCTGTTGTGAACCTATAAAAACTACTTTCGTTCATTCACATCAAGGACATGGTGCCAAGAAAACTTGTTCTCTAAAACTGCAGGCTATGAGATACATTGCTGTTTGAAGTCATTTCAGTGAGAATGGAATATCTCTCTCTTGCTTAAAGAACCTGAGCCATGTGGGTAACTTTGACAGAGTAACAACCTCAATTTCAAACCCAGGTACAGGGATTCAGATAAATGATTTTCAGACACAACCTTCCACATTTATCTTAACTTTGTAGTTTCCAGGGAAACTGAGTCTTTCTCAACATTGCTGGTATTCAGTCTGTGGTGTTTACGGTATAAGGCCTAACATTGATACTAAGTGCCACCTTGGTGTGTAGGAAAAACCAGGAGGAACTTCAAAGGGCCTAAGCACAAGTTCCCCTGCCCCTCTGCTCCCGCAGATAAAGCACCCTGGCCAAAAGACCCTCCTTATCAGGGGGACCAGGCCCAGGGCCTGCTTGCTTATCCCTGAGAAGCAGTATCAATTCCCTCCCTGCTCCAAGACTTACTCAACAAGCCAATGACATTGTCCCATGGAAACCAAGGGTCACCTCATCCTTTTATTACTACAAGGACTGCCTCCTACAGCTCCTGATTGTTCTCTGTTTCCAAGCACAAGCCCCGGGTGGATGGTGTGTGGTGTCTTCCCCATGCCATGAGTCTAGGTGATTAATAAACTGCTGCCTATCTCACCTGTCCAGCGTCCCTCCCTCACCAATGGGGTGAAGAGAAGGCAGAATACATGTTCCTAACAGAAGCTAAGACAGTGTTTCTAATGGGACATGGGCAAGGCCACACAATGCTTTCCTTTTTGAGGGATTGCTACTTTGGGGGAATTGGGGTAGGGCATGGTTTTTACTTTTATTTTTCTATTGCTGCTTTCTTACCAATAACTTCCTCAGCCCTGCTTTGTACCTTCCACCTCATGAATGAAAATTACTGTGACAACCAATCCAGAGGTGATTCCACTCCCTCTGCTTCCTCCTTAGCATCATCTCAAACCCTATATAAAAAAGTCCTTCCCTACCACCTCTCAGAAGGTTCCTGGTTCCTTATGCTCACTGTTACAGCAAGGTCATTACCCTAACATTGTTACAATTAGGTTCCTAGTGATCATTATCCAATGCACGTTATCACCATCCTATTAAACTAGACTTTTAAATCTCCAAAATACATTTATTTTATACCTTCATAGGACTAGCACAGAGCCAGATGATAATGTGCAAGTACCAGTTAGTAGTTACTGCAGTAGAATACCTCACACCTGTAAACTGTCCTGCAGTTTATAAAGCATTTTAAAAAGTCAGTGGGTACCCCCTGAATACTTACTGGGCAATGATAACATCTCTTCTCTTCTTGCTTTGTGGAATTTTATCCTGAAAAATGTCATCAAGTTTACTGCTAGTAACTGCTGTTTAGTTCCTTCCAATGGGCTGGGGAGAAATGAAGGTTGATATATCTCTTGCCTTTACCGTCTACCACTGTAAAAACAGAAGCCAAACTTGTCATCTTCAAAATGCACCTTACACAAAATGAACGCTCAAAAGTCTCTGAAATTAAAATAGCATTTTATCTAAATTCAATTCAACAAACATTTACTGAGTACTTAGTATGTATCAAATACTACTAGAATCCAAAGTAAAAATACATTTATGAAGCTGATATTTATTAAACCACGCACTATAGGAATATAAGATATTAAGATGCTTTTAATATTAAAGAGTAAGATGGTTCATTTGGGGTATGAGGTTGCTTCTTTTGCAGATAAGGAAACAGCTTTAATTTTGCCATCTGTAAAATGAGTTGTTTGATAATTAAATGAAAACATATAGACCATCTAATACCTTATATAATAGATGCTCATTTTTTTTCTGTACATGAATCAGAAGGCACAAAATTTAATACAAGGGAGATTGTGTCAATGCTCTAAAGAATTACAGACTGCTGTAGGAGTATAGGGAAGTGAGATTCATTTTGACTGAGGAGATACAGAAGGATGAAAGTTGGATTTGATACTGAAAGAAGAGCCCTTTGGCAACATACTGTGGATAGAAATATCCCTCGTCCCAGGCAGGTGGGACGAGACAAGGATAGAGAAACGAACTTAGAAATCATCTGCATACAATAGGTGAAGCTATGGGATGAAGGAGATTGCCAGTTGTCCAACAAATTCAGCCACAGGCCCACCCACTGCCCTTAAGAATTATAATTTTTTGCAAATTTTTATGCCCAGTTAGCACTTAGGCCCATACCCAGCTTAAGTCACAAGATTTGTACATGTGGACACATATTTTAAAAACTGGTGAAGCGAGCTCATCAGAAATCCATTTCTTTGAAGACTGAAGGATGTCTTGAGAGAGAACTCAGCTAAAGGAAGCAGAAGGCACAAACAAAGCACAATGAAGCACAACAGCCAACTAAATCAGAAGGAGAAAAAGGATAATACTGACAGCGTAACAACCATCATGTAGCTAGTTATGTTTCTTGTCTTAGTTCCTACTGAACTCATGCCTAAATTCTATGAAGAAAAGAGGCTGCAGGTATTCTAAAAGAGCTTTTAGAATAAAAAGTCCATATGATAATGGTATTTGACAACACTGCATGAGTTCTCTGCTAGCTAGCACAATAAAAATAAAAAAGGCAAACGCAAAGCAAGGCAATAGCCAGGCTGGAAGGTGAGACAGGGCATAATGCTGCTTCTTTACTCATATTTCCTCCCAGGTAAAGATATACTGCTACTGTAATTCTCATGGACTCTCGCCCCTGGCTTCTCTAATGCCTCTCTGGCTTTTCCTTTATAAAACTTGGGGTGAGAATTAGACATGGCAACCCAGCCTCTTCTTTACTTTCTCACTACTCCTCCATAAAAGGAAAATCCAATGACATCTATCCTCACCTTACCAGAAACCACTCTGAAACATTGGCAGTACAACAGCTCTAGTATTCTACTGGCAGTGTCTACCCAAGGCAGTCTCCTAACTGATTTGTGACAAGTGTGTCAATCCTATTCGATCAGAAAACAACAATCTCTTCAACAAATGGTGCTGGAAAAAACTGGATTTCCAAGTTAGATGCATACCTCCCACCATATACAAAAACCAATTTAAAATGGATCAAAGACCTAAATGTAAGAGTCAGAACTGTATAACTTCTAGAAGAAATTTTGGGAAAGCATCTTCAGGATCTTATATTAGGCAATGATGTCTTAGATTTTATACCCAAGGTACAAGTAGCAAAAGAAAAAATATATAAATAAAGTGAGACTTCATAAAAATTTAAAATTCTGTGCCCCAAAGGACTTTATCATTAAAGTAAAACTATAGCCTACACAATGGGAAAAAATATTTGGAAACCACATATCTGACAAGGATTTGACATACAGAATATATAAAGAAATCCTCAACTCAACAACAGAAAGACAAAAAAATTTATCAAATGCATAAAATACAAATGGCCAAAAACCACATGATATGATTCTCAACATAATTAGCCATAAGGAAAATGCATGTCAAAACCACAATGAGATACCATTGCATGCCTACTGAAATGACTACTTTTAATGCATTGGAAAATTACAAGTGTTAGAGACTTTGTGGAGAAATAGGAACACTCATTCACTGTTGGTGGTAATGGTGCAGCCATTGTGGAAGACAGTTTGACAGTTCCTGAAAAATTAAAAAATAGAAATACCATATGGACCCAGCAATCTCTCTTCTAGGTATATACCCCAAAGATTTGAAAGTAGGAACCAGAATACATATTTGCACACTGATGTTCACAGTGGCATTATTCACAATTTCCAAAAGATAGAAGCAACTCAAATGTCCATCAATTAATGAATGGGTAAAATAAAAATTTTAAATGTGGTATATACATTCAATGGAATATTATTCAGCCCTAAAAAGTAATGAAGTACTAATACATCCGACAACATGAATCTTGAAGATGTCATGGTAAGTGAAATTAACCACACACAGTAGGACAAATATTGTATGATCTTGCTGATATGAAATAATTAGGATAAGCTAATTCATAGAGTCAGAATCTAGAATATAGATTATGAGGAGGACAGGGTAGGGATAAGGAACATGAAGTTAAGGCTTAAAATATGCAGGATTCCTATTTGTGTGATGGAAATGTTTCAGTAATGGATGGTGGTGAGGGTGGTACAACACTGTGAGCATAATTAACAGCACTGAAATTATATCAGAATATGAATAAAAGGGGAAAAGTTGGATTGCATATACGGTAAATGAATAAAAATTTTTAAAAACCTATGAAACTACACTACACAAACAGTGAACCCTAAGTTAAACTGTTGACTATAATTAATAGTCCAATTCTAAAAATGTGCTTTCCTCAATTGTAACAAATACTCCCACCAATGCAAGGTGTTAATAATAGGATGGTATGGGGAATCCTCTTTTTTTATGTATGATGCAAACCCACAACTTCTCTAGCAGTTAAAAAAAAAAAAAAAAAGGTATCATGCTTTAGACCCCAGCATCGCTGTTCACCGCTGCAGAAGTCTGAGCAAGTTCATTGCTCAGAAATGCCTTAGTTCATTCATCTGTAAAAAAAGGAATAATGATGCCTGCAACTAGGCATTGTTGTGAGAACTAAATGAGATGAGATCTATAAAGTGCTCTGGAAAATGTCAGCCTGAAAGAAGATGCCTGAGGAAACGTAGTTTTTCATCTTATGATTATTACTCTCCAGAGCCTGGGCCCCAAAGAACTGCGGGTTCAGGTTAGGCTGACTCCAAATGTTTTATTATCTCCATGATACCCCACCAAAAATTTATAATATCCATGCTCAATAAAAGTGAATACAGCCACAAAAAAAAAAAGAAAGAAAGAAAGAAAGAAGAGAATTCCAAGTTGAAGAGGTAGGGAATGAAGTTTCTTTCTTGATGTATTCGAGAATGAAAGAAACGTAGCACAGGAACAAGAAACTTGTTAAAAGTAAAGAGTACATTGTAGCTGAAAGAAAAAACTAAAGAAATCAAAGGGAGAGAAGGAGAGAGAACTGAAACTAAGAAATCAAAGGGCGAGATGGTGAGAGGATTGAAACTGAGAAAAGGGTGGATGCAAAATCGTAAGAACAGAAGCACAGCTTTTGGGTTTATCATCCTAATAAATAAATCTTTGAATGAATGCTGCTTCTTAAGTAATTAAATGGCGCTCACAAAATTGTTCAAAATTACAGCAGTAATTCTATTGGTACATGGTAGATTAAATGCCATCTTCAAAAACTTACATTAAATCCTAAGTAAGCATAGTAACGTTCAGCATTTAATTTTGAAAGGAAAGAAATCTTTTAGCAAACACCACAAAAAACTTCCTATGGAAGAATAACACTTTCAAAAATTACATAATACTAGCTTAAATCAAATGGGCCTTCCACTTTTTAAAAATCATCATTAAGAGAATAGGACCTATTTTTAATACAATGAAAGCCAAACTATTGCCAAATCTTTCCATGTTAACATATTAAGACTGAGCAGATAAACTGTGTGGCTCTTATCCTCCTGGTCTGACATTAAACATACATTAACAAAAAAAAAAACTAAAAGTAAATGAATATATCAGAAGCAGTTTTGGGGAATCAGACCCTCTTCATAGTTACTATTTATCTTTGAATTCTATTCGTCTCATGACCCAAATACAATTTTTAATGGCTTTATTCTGTTTCATCTAATTGCATAAGTCTCATTTTTATTTTACAAAATTATCAAAATGGTACTGCTAAATTTAGAAATTGTTTTAAATGCAAAGCCTACAAACTCCTCAGTACCTTTTCATTCTTAGAATTTATTATATCTACTTTGCTTCCTATAAAAGCGATAAGAAAAATGTACTTCACTTTAGGGAACACTTTGATTGCCAATCCTAAACACCCTATACTGGAAGGCATCTTCCATTTCCTATCTTCTAATTCTGCACTGACCTAAAGAGGTAGGGCAAACAGAGAACAGTACTTTTCACAATTAAAAAACTGCTGTCCTCTTCCATAACTTCTTCATCTGTAGTATGTTTCCTAAAAAACAAGCCTCAGGAAGAGCTCAGTGGAAAAGAGCTTTACATACAGTCAGTAAACTTCCTCTTCTGGGCTTCTCCCACTAACCTGTTTTTTTTAAGTAGACTGTTTTCCAGGTGAGTTTTATTAGATGCTCAAGGACTATGTATTTCTATGTATTCCTTTAGAAAAAAAATATGAGAGCTTTGGTGATGGACAATCAAGTGATTGATAAAAATAGAATTATTTTCTATTTAAAATAGGAATTATACCATTTCAATTTAAAACTTACAATCAAATTTTAGGGAAGGTCCACCTTTTTTTTTTTTCAAATATAAACCTGAGGGCCTTAAATATGTGACTTCATGTAGTTATATATTACATTCAGGCTATAGCACCAGTTCTTTTTGTATTAGTTTACAGACTTAACACAATCACTGTTAAAAATCATAATTGGATTTTTCATCAAACTTGAAAAATAGTGTTTTCCTAATCATACTGTGAGTTCTGAAAAAATGAATAAATAATAAAGGCACTTGTTTAATATATCGCGTTGGAAAAAACTGACTAGAAAAAAGCTAATCCAATCAGAACCTCATACAATATACTAATTTTTAAAATTAATTAAACTGTTAAATATAACAACAAAGTCATAAAAAATCCTGAAGAAATATTGAATCTTTTATTTATCTTTGGGTAGGGAAAGAATGTCTAAATCTCAAAATAGCAGAAGAAATCAGACAAGAAAAGATGGTGAGCTTTCACTCCCCCTACCATACACACAGATGCTTATTATTTACTTCAAGACTTTACAAAACATCAAACATCATAAGCAAAATTAATTGGGGAAAATATTTACAAGAAATTTCAAACAAAGCTCTGGTATTGTTAAATACAAAGAACTTTCATAGATCAAGAAGAACTTAAATCCCTAATGGGAAGTGGACAAAGGATATAAGCAGAAAACTCATGAAGAAATACAATTGGGTGATACAAAGATTTGGCTGATACAATCTCAGTAATAAAAGAAATTTAAAAATCATTAATTATCATTCTAATGGAATATCAGTAGACTTTGGTTTAAAACTAGACAAGCTGATTATAAAGTTCTGTAGAAAAATAAGCAAGATTAGCCAGAAAAATTATGAAAAAGAGTAGTGTTGGGGTGGGAGTAGGGGAAACTAGTCATGCAATAATTAGGTTCCAGGGAACAAATAGGCCTTGACCAATAGATACAGCAGAAATGAAGCAATGTGATTTCTCAGGCTAGATCATAAAATGCCATGTAATTCCACTTTGCTCTCCTGTGATGCTCACTCGTGGAACCCAGCTACCATGCTGTGAGAAAACCCAAGTCAGCCAACATGGAGAGAAACCAAGATATCCAGCCCACAGCCTGCTTGGGTGTCCAGCCAGTAGCCAGCACCAACTAAACAGCCCTATGAATAAGCCATCTTGAAGATGAGTCTGCCAGCTCCCAGGTGAACCACCCAGGTAATGCTAAGTGAAGTAGCAAAGAACCACCCCTCTGGATCCACGGCCAGATTGCTCTTAGAGCTATTTTAGTTTGTTGAACAACAATAGATAATTGGAACAAATAGGATATATGCATTTTTACCTTCATTGCCAAGAACTAGGGAATCTTCTTGTTTCTTAGGCAAAGAAAACTAAATGCATTTGGGGAAGAGAAACAGGAGATTATTACTTATGAAACCCTTCTCCCTGTCCCTCCCTCTCCATTCCAGAATTCCAGCATATTCTACAAATTTTGCAACTCTTCAAGGTTTCTCAAAGATATTCCAGGACTCCCTTTACAAAAGATAGTAATGCACCTGCTTTAATATTTTCAGTGACTAAAATAATGAATTTAAATTTATCTTTAAAAGTATTATTTGTTTTAAGAAAGCAAGTATAATGTACACTGAGGTTTAAGTAAAGCAAGGTAACAAGGTACATAAAAATGATAACTTGGTAAATTTACCTTCGAAGGCTCTTTACAGATCCACAAAAAGTGCATTCAAATAACCACATTTCCAGATCTCCAGATTATATTGTTAAGTGCAAACAGCAAAGTGTGAAAAAGAAAAGAGGGAAATGAAATTATATTTGCATAAAGAAACAGTACTAGGATACTTAAACTAATAAAGTGATTACTTATTGGGAACTGGTAGAGAATGTGGTAAGAAAAACAGTGTGTGCAAGATTTCTCAATGTATACCTTTTTTATTATTCTTGCCTGGGCAGGCACCAGGAATTGAACCCAGGTCTCCGGCATGGCAGGCAGGAGCTCTGCCTGCTAAGCCACCATGGCCCATCCCTCAACATATATCTTTTAATATAATTTTGTTTTTTGAACTATGTGAATTGTATCTCTTCTAAAACAAAAAATTCAAAAAGAAACACAGTCACATTTTTAAATGATATATCAAGATATCTTTTGTGTTGGTTTGAAAGGATTTATGTACCCCAGAAAAGCCATGTTTTAATCCTAATCCAATCCAGGTGAATGCAATAAAGCATTGGCAGTGGTCTGTAGTCTAGTGTGGAAGAGAAGGAGCAAGGGAAGTGAATGTGTCCCTCAGGTATTTTCTTTATGGGGGTGTAGGAGAGCAAAGTTAGTACTGTTGTGGAGTCTTTGTATTCTGTCAACGTAACTGAACAGGAACTATGATTCACAGAATTCCCTTGCCTATATAGTCCCCATTTGGAGTTAGCCAAAAGAGAAATTTGCTGGAGATTTGGAAGGCAAAAGAAAAGTGGGCGCTGTATTTTTTACCCTCTGGAAGACTGGTGTGGGGAGTCAGACACTGTGGACATTCATGCATGTTGTCACCGACCTCCGGGCTCATCTTGGTGGAGGGTGCCACCCAGACCTGCAGCTCCTCCAGCTCCTGCCAGATGCCTCCTCCAACTCCTCTGAGTAACATGCAGCTCCACGGCTAACAGCCCAAGTCATCTGAGATGGAAATACGGGGACGCTCCAGTTTGTCCTTGCTCTTGCCCTGCTATCCGTCCCACCCACTATTCAGGCTGTCTTATTCGTAGTGATTTCAGGTTCAACACTAGATGCAGGGCAATTGATTGCTCCACCTGTAACCACGATTGCATAAGGTCTAAGCTCTGTAAAAAGTTTCTGATTCTATGTCGCTCTTAGTAGTTCTGCTTCAGAGAATTTAGCTTCACTATTAGAACTATTTAAGTCTATAGTTTTATAGAAACCTATAAACTTAAAAAAGATTATTGGGAATTTAAGGGGAAAAGCTACAAGAATAGAGATAGTATGTATAAATTCCTAAACCTAAAATGGCAGTTCTTGAGTCTGACTGCATATTAAAATCTTTAATTAAATAATTAAGAGTCCCTCCTCTGAGATTCTAAGGGAAAGTGTAGGCATTACTGTCTTTTTTTTATTATTAATTAAAAGAAATTAACAAACAAAACGTTTAGAAATCATTCCATTCTACATATATAATCAGTAATTCTTAATATCATCACATAGTTGCATATTCATCATTTCTTAGTACATTTGCATCGATTTAGAAAAAGAAATAAAAAGACAACAGAAAAAGAAATAAAATGATAATAGAGAAAAAAAAAACTGTATGTACCATACCCCTTACCCCTCGCTTTCATTTACCACTATTTCAAACTGAATTTATTTTAACATTTGTTCCCCCTATTATTTATTTTTATTCCATATGTTCTCCTCTTCTGTTGATATAGTAGCTAAAAGGAGCATCAGACATAAGGTTTTCAGATTCACAGAGTCTCATTGTGAAAGCTATATCATTGTTCAATCATCATCAAGAAACATGGCTACTGGAACACAGCACTACATTTTCAGGCATTACTGTCTTTTGAAAGGTCCCTCTGTGGTTCTATTATATAGTCATGGTTCCAAAATGCTGCACTAGAAGGAAGAAAAGAATAACAATAAAGGATGGTCAATCTGATAAACATACACATAAGAAAGTACAGTGGAAATAAAACAAAACAAGTCTAAATACAACATACACCTAAAATCAAATGATACAGAATATTAATGATTAACTGGTAAAGACATACCAGGTAAATATTAACAAAGATTAAAATGTGACAATAAAATAGAACAAAATAGAATTATAGGTTAAATGTATGAAAATGGGTGAAGGATATTTACATTGACATGTTACAGTATGTGGTGAAGATTTGTGAAGAGCTTTTTTGCATTTTAGATAGCTTGGCAAGAACCAAGACATACTCTGAGAAAATGATGATTTAAAAACTCTTCTCTCAAATAGAAAAACCAATAACCAAATTTATCTGGAAGGGCAGCTTGCCCTGAACAGCTAAAAATATCCTGAGAAAGAAAAATGAAGTCAGAGGTCTCACACTACCTGACTTTAAAGTGTATTATGAAGCTACAGTGGTCAAAAGATCATGGTACTGGCATAAAGATAGATATACTGACCAATGGAATAGAATACATTGTTCAGATGTAGACCCTCTCATCTATGGACAATTGATCTTTGAAAAGGCAATCAAGCCAACTCACCTGGGACAGAACAGTCTGTTCCATAAATGGTGCCTAGAGAACTGGATATCCACATGCAAAAGAATGAAAGAGGATCCATATCTCACACCCTATACAAAAATGAACTCAAAATGGATTAAAGACCTAAATATTAGATTAAAGACCTAAATATTAGCACAAAACTTTCAGAAGAAAATGTAGGGAAATATCTTATAAATCTTATAATAGGAGGTGGTTTCCTAGATCTTACACCCAAAGCACAAGCATTGAAGAAAGATATAAATGGGAATTCCCCCAAATTAAGCACTTTTGTGCATCAAAGACCTTCATTAAGAAAGTAAAAAGGGGCGGGCCACGGTAGCTCAGCAGGCAAGAATACTTGCCTGCCACGCCAGAGGACCCGGGTTCAATTACTGGTGCCTGCCCATGTAAAAAAAAAAAAAAAAAAAGTAAAAAGGCAGCCTACACAATGGGAGGCAATATTTGGAAATGCTTTATCAGATAAAATCTGGTCTAGTATCCAGAATATATAAAGAGATTGTTCAACCCAACAACAAAATGACAAACAACCCAATTACAAAATGAGCAAAAGACATGAACAGACACTTCTCAGAAGAAGAAATACAAATGGTCAAAAGGCTTTGAAAAGATGCTCAACTTCCCTTGCTATTAGGGAAATGCAAATCAAACCCCCAATGAGATATCATCTCACACCCACCAGAATGGCCATTATCAATAAAACAGAAAATGACAAGTGCTGGAGAGGATTTGGAGAAATAGACACATTTATCCACTGTTGGTGGGAATGTAAAATGGTACAACTGCTGTGGAAGGCAATTTGACGGTTCCTCAGAAAGCTAAATAGAATTGCCATATGATCCAGCAATACCATTGCTAGATATCTACTCAGAGGACATGAGGGCAAAATACACAAATGGACATTTGCACACCAATGTTTATAGCAGCATTATTTACAGTTGCCAAGAGATGGAAACAGCCCAAATGTTCATCAACAGACAAGTGGCTAAACAAGCTGTTATATATACATACGATGGAATATTATGCAGCTCTAAGAGAGAATTAAGTTATGAGGTATGTAACAACGTGGGTGGGTCTTGAGGACGTTATGCTGAGTGAGATTAGCCAGAAACAAAAGGACAAATACTGTATGGTCTCACTAATATGAACTAACATTAGTGAATGAACTTGGAGAATTTCAGCTAAGACCAGAGACCATTAAGGGATAGAAATAGGGTAGATATTGAGTAATTGGAGCTGAAGGGATACAGATTGTGCAACAGGACTGATTGTAAAAATTCAGAAATCGATAGCACAATACTACCTAACTGTAGTACAATAATGTTAGAACACTGAATGAGGGAGGAGGGCTGGGGGCACAAATGAAATCAGAAGGAAAGATAGACGATAAAGACTGAGATGGTGGTATAATCTAAGAATGCCTAGTGTTCAATGATAGGGACTAAATGTACAAATTTAAAAAATTTTTTGCATGAGGAAGAACAAAGGAATGTCAATATTACAGGGTGTTGAAAATAGATGGTAATTCATACTTTAAAATTTAACTTATATTTAAGACTAAAACCATAAATGTTTATTTGGTACAAAATTTATAATTTGACTAGAGCTTTTCCTAATTTAACTTATGTGGACAGTTTAATTGATCACCATAAGTACATGGAACCTTGAGTAGGGCATGAGATTTTGTAGGTTTGTCCAGAGTGATGCCCTGATAAATCCCAGAGTGATTTGAGCAGTGAATAAAAAAGTATTTGCAAAGTCCCCTTGGGGGAATAGCAAGAAAGGGGGAAAATTCAACTTCCCCATGTGGAGAATTCCTGATATTCTCACAAGCAGTGGGGACAATCAAAGCAAAAGGCCGAGCCCTCAATCTTGGGGTTTGTTCGTATGAAACTTATCCCCACAAAGGATGGGCTAAGCCTACTTAAAATTAGATCTAAGAGTCACCCCCAGAGAACCTCTTTTTTTGCTCAGATGTGGCCTCTCTCTCTCAGTCAACACGACAAGCAAACTCACTGCCCTCCCCCTCTCTACGTGGGACATGACTCCCAGGGGTGTGGACCTTCCTGGCAACGTGGGACAGAAATCCTAGAAGGAACTGGGACTCAGCATCAAGGAAATGAGAAAACCTTCTAGACCAAAAGGGGGAAAGAGAGAAATGAGACAAAGCATAGTGTCAATGGCTGAGAGATTCAAGTAGAGTCAAGAGGTTATCCTGGAAGTTATTCTTACACACTATATAACCATCACCTTTTTAGTTAAAGTATATTGGAGAGTCTGGAGGGAAGTGCCTGAAAATGTAGAGCTGTTTTTCAGTAGCCATGTTTCTTGAAGATGATTGTATAACGACATAGCTTTCGCAGTGTGACTGTGTGATTGTGAAAAGCTTGTGTCTGATGTTCCTTTTGTCTATGGTGTAGACAGATGAGTAAAACATATGGATTAAAAATAAGTAAATAATAGGGGGAACAAATGTTAAAATAAATTTAGTAGACTGAAATGCTAGTGATCAATGAAAGGGAGGGGTAAGGGGTCTAGAAAAAAATAGGGGAAACAAACACTAAAATATATTGGGTAGTTGGAAATACTAGCAATCAATGAGGGGGTGGGGTAAGGGGGTTGGTATGTATGAGTTTTTTTCTTTTTTCTTTTTATTTCTTTTTCTGAATCAATGCAAATGTTCTAAGAAATGATCATGGTGATGAATATACAACTATGTGATGATATTGTGAATGATTGATTACACACCAAGAATGAAATAATCAGTTGGTAAGAATGTTCATGTTTGTATGTTGCTATGTTTAAAAAAAAATTTTTTTTCTTTAATCTCTTCCCTCAGACTGTTTTATGCACGTGTGACCTGGTATTTAGGGATAAGAACAGAGCCAGTCAGGCCAGCGTTAATGTAATCCAGAGCACAGGGGTAAGGAAGACATCGTCTATGTTTTAGAACCTCACCTACTCTTTGAGACCAAAGGAAGAAAGGTTTATTTTCTCCAGAACCTAAATTCTCTGTAACCCATAATCTAACTCAACCTGTCTGGATAGCTCGTTTGAACAACTGAAATACAGGGAGCCCAGAGTAGGAATGAGGGCCTCTAATCCTGTGTAGTTTAATGTAATGCCTGGATGCATCTTAGAATATATTAAACAGATAACAAAAAAGAATTGGCAAAGTCCCCTGAGGGAGGGGAGGAAAAATATGGAACTATTAATCTTTACCACTGGGAAAACCCCTGATACTGTGTCAAACATTAGGGACACCCAAATCAATGGGCCAAGCCCTTGACCTTGAGGCTCACTCTTGTGAAGCTTATGTATGTAGCAGAGAAGCTTAGCCTGCCTATAGTTATGCCTTAGAGTTACTTCCGGAGGACCTCTTTTGTTGCTCAGATGTGGCCTCACTCTCTCTGAGCCCAACTCTGCAAATGAAATCATTGCCCCCCACCCCACCCCTCTACAAGGGACATGACATCCAGGGGTGAAAGTCTCCTTGACAGCATGGGATCAACAATGCTATCCTGATCAAAAGAGGAAAAGAAGTGTTACCAATAAGATATCAGTGGCTGAGAGAGTTCAAATAAAATTGAGAAGCTACACTGGAGGTCACTCTTATGAATACTTCAGTTAGACATTGCTACCTATCATTGCTTGCCAAACTGCAACTAAAACCACTCCTGCCAATCCTAAGGAATACCTAGGGGGTGTTATATAAGATTCCACAAAGGATAATTCTACTAGGGTAACTCTCCAAAACCTACAACCTCCAGATGTGTCCCTGGAACAGAAAAGTCCTGAAATACAGAGGGCCTGCTTTTCCAGAACATCAACTAGTTCCATCCCCCATCCCATACTATCGACAGCCCCTTCCAACATGAAAAAGTTAGAGAAGGAATAACCCAAATACTTCTAAAGAGTGGGAGAAAAATCAAAGGTGATGGTGGAGTTATGCAGAGAAGGTAGGGTTTAACAAATGAGTATGAGTGCTGAATCATTATACTGATATTTCTTTTAGCTTACAGTACCTTACAGCAGCTAGAAATAAAAACCAAAAATTGTGGAATTGTAACCCATACCAAATTCTGAAATCTGTTCTACAACTCATTGTTGCTATGTACTTTGAAATTTGTTGCTTTTATGAATATATGTTATTTAAAGAGAAGGAGAAGTATAACAGAGAAATAGGATTTAACAAAAATATGACTGCAGAGTCATTATACTGGTATTTCTGTTGGCCTCCAGTGTCTTGGAGCAGCTAAAAGAAAGAATGAAAAATTATGGAACTGTAACCTGTACCAGACTTTAAAATCTGTTCTATAACTACAGGTTAAAATGTACTTGGAAATTTATTGGGGTTTTTTGTATATATGTTATATTTCATAATTTTAAAAAGTTAAAAAAATCACTTCTCTCAGAATCAAGAGTTCAAGAAGAGAAAATTCTGAAGGGATATATAGGATTTGAAAACTTGATTAACAAGTTTTGCCTATCTTATTAATTTGGGATAGGGGAATGGAACTAGCTGATGTTCTGGAGAGGATGGCCCCTCTGCGTTTCATGACTTTTCTGGCCTAGGAACCCAACTGGAGGTTGTAGGTTTCTGGAAAGTAGCTCCAGTGCTAGGAATCTTTGCAGAATCTCATATAAAGCCTAGATGTTCTTTAGGGTTGGCAGGAATGGTTTTGGTTGGGGTTTGCAGACTATAATAGGTAGCAATGTCTAGCTGAGACTTGCATAAGAGTAGCCTCTTGATTCTATTTGCATTCTCTCAGCCATTGATACCTTATTTGTTATGATTCTTTTCCCTTTTTTGATCAGAATGGCATAGTCAATCCCACAGTGCAAGGTCAGGCCACCCCCCTGGGAGTCATATCCCATGTTGCCAAGGAGACTTTCACCCCTAAATGTCATGTCCTACATAGAGGGGAGGGTAATGATTTCACCTGGGCTTAGAGAGAGAGAGACCACAACTGAGGAACAAAAGAATTCCTCCAGAAGTAACTCTTAGGCATTCCTATAAGTAAGCTAAGCTTCTCTACTACCTACATAAGCTTTACAAGAGTAAGCCTCAAGATCAAGAGTTTGGCCAATTGATTGGGAGTCCTTAATGTTTGGGGGTTTTCCCAGTGGTAAAGTTTAGTAGTTCCATATTTTTCCTCCCATCCCTCATGGGACTTTGCCAATTCTTTTTTGTTATCTGTTTAATATTTCTAGGATGTATCCAGGCATTATATTAAGCTATACAGGATTATGGCCCTCATTCCCATTCTGGGTTCCCTGTGTTTGGGGTGTTTAAATGGGCTATACAGACAGGCTGAGTTAGATTACGTGCTACAGAAGATTTAGGTTCTGGATGAAAACAAACAACAAACAAAAAAACTTTTCTTCTTTTGGTCTCATAGAGTAGGTGAAATTCCAAAATTTTGACAATATCTTCCTTACCCCTGTATCCAAACCTGAGCAGTTTCATTTTTATCTCTAAATTGTCACTTATTAGAGGCTCTTTTAATTCCACTTATTTGATTTGTTGGATTAATAGATAGGCTCCATTCTCTCCATAATTCAAAGCCCTCGATAAGCTATAAACCGCTGTCAATGTCTTTCCACTTTTGCTCTAAGCAGTTAAATTATTCCAAACCTTTTTATACCAGTGCTTATTCATGTAAGTTCTTAGTTTAAATATTAGTAAACCAATGAAATATGAAAAACAGTACTTGTTTTTAGTAAACTGGATTGAATGCTTTGTGAAGATTCAATAAGGCTGAATCACCATAAAATTTTACTGTCGGATTAAATGCGAAGAAGACCACTAGCAAGATTTGGATGAATCCTAGGGGACATCAGAGTGCTTTGAAAATTTCTCTTTATTTTCATTATACCATTAAGAAACCGTAACTGAAAATCACAGCAATACTTTCTGGATATTATTTATGCAAGAACCCCCACTGAACTTCAATTAGCATAGCCTTAGTTAAGGAAAAGATGTTAGCCTTGTGTTTTAGTTTGTAAGCTGCCAGAATGCAATATACCAAAAATGGAACAACTTTTAAAAAGGGAATTTATTAAGTTGCAAGTTTACAGTTCTAAGGTTGTGAAAATGTCCAAATTAAAGCATCCAGAGAAAGATACTTTAACTCCAAATAAAGGGCCAATGAAGCTCAGAGTTTATCTCTCAGCTGAAAAAACACATGGCCACATCTTCTAACTTTATCTCCTTATTTTATAAGTCTTCTCTGGGGACATTTTCCTTGTTCATTTCCAAAGGTCTCTGACTGTGTGGGCTCTATCAGGCACTGAGCTTTTTCCAAAATGGTTCCATCTTAAGCGGCTCCAATGAGCAACCCCACCTTGAATGGGAGGAGACACATCTCCATGGAAACCATGTAACTTGGGTCACATATCCATAGAAACAATAAAAAATATCCCACCTGAAAATAATGAATGAGGACTAAAGAACATGGCTTTTCTAGGGTACACGACAGTTTCAAACCGGCACACCTTGCATCCAAAGATTGTCAAATGAATGTACATTTATGAGTACTACATTAAAATAAAATGCATGCAATTTTTATTTTTTAAATGACCTCTCAGCTTGACTTTTCTGATTTATAAATCTTGTCAGATAAAAACATATTGTAAAAACAGAATTTTGAAACAGAAAACAAGTATTTTTTCAGACATCCTTGTTTTATAAACTTTGGGAAAAGAAGCTCTCAAACACCATGTTTGCATCACACACTGCAGGATGGAACTCACTGGCAGAAGGGTCAGCTGAGTGGGTGGGGGGTGTGGTCCCAGGTTCCCTCAGAATCCCCTGGAGAGCTGGGTGGGGACAATGGTCTCAGCCCACCAATGCAGTGCCAGGCAACTCAAAGAGTTGCCAGCTAGCAATTTCCTTTGTCTCTCTACAATTTCTTTATCAAAAAGGCCACATTACCCAAGGCTAGAAAATTAGAAATCACAAAAGAAAAAAAAATCATTTAGAAAGAAGTCTTTAAATAACTAAAGTTCAAGAGAAAAATCAAACCTAAAAATACAGACCATTCAAAGATGAAGAACAGTAAACACACTATGTATTAAAACCAATGGGTTAACTTCCAATTCTGGCCACAAAGGAACAAGAGTTTGGATTTACAGCCACACACACACACACCTGAAAGCAACCAGAGTACAGAACAATAAGCAAGGATATTCAAGACAATGAATATCAGCACAAAGGACAGTGGTCCCTGGTGGGCAGGGGGGGGGGGGATGAGGTAAGCCCCATGATTTCCTCAGCCTGCTGCCTTGAAAGAGTTGTCAAGTTGCAATGTTGTGGAGGTGGTGTGTGTGGGGGCTGGGGCATGGGGAGAGGTGAGAAGGAGCAGGACAGGTAGCGCCTGTCAAAATTCCTGAATTGAGGAAAGAGAGATAGGCGTCCAGGGAAATGAAGGCAGCTAGAATATCCAGTACATTCTCGTGAGGGGTAAATTGTGAAGGGAGGGAACTTTAGAGATCTACAGGTTTCTTCAGTATTTATGAGAGTGCTGATCAGCATATAGTTGTGAAAAAGCTACCCAAGGCTGAGGGAAAAATTGCCCAAAAGTACCAAGCACTCACAAAGGACAAAGAGCAGTGTTCTCTAGTTTCTCAGACTAGAAAACATATTTGACAGGACACTGATCATTCAAAAGGGCTTTTCCTCAGTACAGGAGTAAATTAACCCTAAATACTGCTCAGATCCTGCCTCTAAAAATCTTAAAAGTAAGTCATGAAGGGTTAAAACCACCTAACAGTAGCTTAACTGCATCCAGAACAAAGCACAAGAATATTTGTAGAAATACGAAAATATCCAGTATAAAATGTGCAGTATCTAACATCCTATCAAAATTCCAAGCATGCAAAGAGACAGTGTCATGGTCAGGTTCATGTGTCAACTTGGCCAAGTGGTGGTACCTGTTAGTCTGATTGTGCAAGTGCTGGCCTGTCTTCTGCTAGGAGGACATTACATAGAATTAATTCATGATCATGTCGGCTACATCCACAGCTGATTCCATTTGTAGTCAGCCAAGGAGAGTGTCTTCTTTAATGAGTGATACTTAATCTAATCACTAGGAGTCTTTTAAGGAGGATTCAGAAGAGACAGGCTCTCTTCCTGCTTCGGCTGGTGAGCGTCTCCTGTGGAGTTCATCCAGACCCTCCATCGGAATCGTCAGCTTCACAGACTGCCCTGAGGATTTTGGACTCTACATTCCCACAGTTACATGAGACACTTTTATAACTCTTATATTTACAAATGTTTCCTGTTGATTCTGTTTCTCTAGAGAAACCTAACTAATACAGGCAGGAAAATATATCCAATAATGAGAAAGTGAACTAACAAAGTAATCCACAACTGACAAATAAATTAGAATTAGCAGACAAAAACTGAAGGATAGTGAAGATGTAAAAATGATCCAAATCAAACATCTGGAGATGAAAATGACAATGCCTGCAATGAAGGTGGAATGAATGGCAAATTAGAAATTGCAAAAACCAAAACCAAAACAAAACAAAAACCAAACCAAAAACCTTGAATGAACTTGAAGACATGGCAATTTTTTTCTTTCTTTTTTATTTATTTATTTATTTATTTTTTGGTGAGGGGGGTACATAGTCTGGCATGGCAATTTCTGTAAGAGGCTTCATGGCAATGAAGAACGGAGAAAAATAATTTTTTAAATGAACAGCACATCAGTGAGCTGTGGGACAACATCAAGATGCAAAGGAGAGAAGAAAAAAGGGGACAGAAAAATATTTGAAGAAATAGCAACCAAATTTTTTTCAGTTGATGAAAACTATAAACTCACAGATATAAGTAAATAACAGACCCCAAGCCCCCAAAACATGAAGAAAACTACATTTAAGCACATTATAATCAAATTGCACAAAATCAACAAAGGGAAATGACACATTGCAATGTACAAAGAAAAAAGGTAAGGACAAGAGCAAATTTCATACTAGAAACAATGCAAGCAAGAAAACAGTGGAGCAACATTTTTAAAGTATTGAAAGGAAAAAAAAGTCAACTTAGAATTCTATACCCAGAAAAAATACTTTTCAAAAACAAAGATTAAATATACTTTTTAGACACATGAAAGCCAAAAGAATTTAATCATGTCCTGCAATCAGCACTACACAAAATATCAAAGGAAGTCCTTCAGGCAAAAGGAAAGTAATATCAGATGGACCTATATAAAGGAATGAAGGGCTCCAGAAATGGTAATCATGTGGATAAATATGTAAGATTTTTTTTCTTGTTATTTAAATGCCTTTAAAAGAGAATCGTCTGAGGTTGAACTCCAATGTAAGGGAATAGATAGGAGTGAAGGTGGTTCACTGGTGGGTCCATAAGTAATGTTACCACATTGAAGATGAACAAGATTGAAGGGGGTTGTTCAGACCTACGTGTCCCACTGATTAACACTAGAAATATGAATTAGTTCTTGCAAGAATTACTTCAAAGGTATATGATTCTTGTAAAAAGAGTGCTTAAGTCCAGGGTACTGGAGGAAAACTGCTATTGTATGCTATGGGCTATGTTTAACAGGAAAACATCAATAGTACCAGAGAAACACCAGGGGTGAAAAATCATGGGGGGAGGGACAAGAGTTAAGGGGAGGTTTAGATCTCTTGTTTGGTGAGGGTGTGTTTATTGGTTATCTTTCTCTTGGGAACAATGAAATTATCTAAAATTGAGTGTTGATGGACTGTGGACTTTGGACAGTACCCATGATGCCTAATGGATGCAGGTGGTGAAGGATGCACTGATTGAGAAACAGATAGGCAAATGATGGTGTATACATATGATCAAATGTTGTGCTCCTACAAAAAGGTACAAAGTTGTGAGGCATGCCACATTGTGAAGGAACCTGTGGGACATTTGGTGAGGCAAAATAATCAAGAAGCAAAAAAGCAATTATTGTATGGCCTCATTTAGAAAATGCTTATAAGAAAACGGGGGCCTAGATTGTAAGCTCTTGTAGCCATCACATTTAGTCCAGCGTGGTAATTATTATTTCTGGATTTTTAGAGGCTGTTTTATATACGTATAATCTGGTATTCAGAGATAAAAACAAAGGTGATCAGGTCAGGATTAAGGTAATTCAGAACACAGGGGTAAGGAAAACGTTGTCTATATTTTAAAACCTCATCTACTCTTTGAGACCAAAGGAAGAAAGTTATTTTGTCCAGAACCTAAATTTTCTATAGCACATAATCTAACTCAACCTGTCTAGATAGCTCATTTAAACAATTGAAACACAGGGAGCTCAGAATAAAAGTGATGGCCTTTAATCCTGTATAGGTTAATGTAATACCTCAATATATCCCAGAATATGTTAAGCAGATAATCAAATTGGGAATGTTCCTTGAGGGATGGGAGGAAAAATATGGAACTATTAAACTTCATCACAAGGAAAAACCCTGATACTGAGTCAAACATTAGGGACGCCCAAATCAGTAGGCCAAGTTTTTGGTTTGAGACTTGCTGTTGTGAAGCTAAGTTTATGTAGGTTGCAACGAAGCTTAGCCAACCTATAGGTATGCCTATGAGTTACTTATGGAGGACTTCTTTTGTTGCTCAGATATGGCCTTACTCTCTCTAAGCCCAACTCTGTGAGTGAAACCATTGCCCTCCTCCCTACATAGGACATGACATCCACGGGTGAAAGTCTCCTTGGTGACATGGGAGATGACTCCCAGGGATGAATCTGGCCCTGGCACTGTGAGATCAACAATGCCATCCTAACCAAAAGGGGGAAAATAAGGTTTCAGTGTCTGAGAGAGTTCAAATAGAGTCTAGAGGCTCCTCTGGAGGTTGCTCTTATGCAAGCTTTACTTAGACATTGCCACCTATCATATCTTGCCAAACCCTAACCAAAACTATTCCAGCTAATCCTAAAGAACACCAAGGGCAATATATAAGATTCTACAAAGGCTCCATGTACTAGAGTAACTTTCCAGAAACCTACAACCTCCAGATGGGTCCTTGGACCAGATAAATCCTGAAACCTATAGGGACTAGCCTCTCCAGAACATCAACTAGTTCCATTTCCCTATCGCATAGTATTTACAGCCCCTTCCAACATGAAAAAGTTAGAATGGCCATAGCCCAAAGACCCCTAAAGAGTGGGAGAAAGATCAAAGGTGACAGTGGAGTTATATAGAGAAGGTAGTTTTTAACAAATGAGTACGACTACGGAATCATTATATTGATATTTCTTTTAGTCTCCAGTATCTTGAGCAGCTAGAAGTAAAAACCTAAAATTGTGGAATTGTAACCCATACCAAACTCTGAAATCTATTCTACAACTAATTGTTGTGCTGTGCTTTGAAATTTATTGCTTTTTTTTGTACACATGTAATTTTTCACAAAAAAAATTTTTTTAAGTCAACTGTGATGATGAAAAATATATATATTTATTCCTTCTAGTCTCCAATGTTCTGGAACAGGTAGAAGAAAAAGTTTGAGAGGATGGTATGGTAACCCATGACTAACTGTGGGATCTGTCCTGTAACTACTTGTTGAAGAGTGCTTTGAAAACTATTGCCTTTTTCTTTCTTTGCTTTGTATATATGTTATATTATACAATAAAAAAAAAAAGAGAGAATTGTCTCTTTTAACAACAGCAGTGCAGTATGGGGTTTATAACATACGTAGAAGTAAAATGTTTAACAATAGCACTGCCTTTGGCATGTCTGAACTGGCCATGGAGAAAGGTAAAAAAAAAAAAACCAGCATAATATCAAGAACTAAAAAGGGACTATATAACTAGAGATGTTGTATTAGTTTGTAAGCTGAGTGAATGCAATATACCAGAAACAGAATGGCCTTTTAAAAGGAGGAATTTATTAATTTTCAAGTTTACAGTTATAAAGCTGTGAAAATATCCCAATTAAGGCAAGACTCTGAAAATGTCCAAATTAAGGCATCCAGGAAAATATACCTTTGTTCAAGAAGGACGACGATGTTCAGGATTTCTCTCTCAGTTGGCAAGGCACATGGTAATGTTTTCTAGCTTTCTCTCCAGGCTTTTTCAATGGCTTCCCCTGAGCTTTGTCCATTTTGGCTCTATTGGTTCTGGTGACTCTCTAGCTTTTTCCAAAATGGCTCCTTCTGAAAGGGCTCCAGTAAGCAACCCCACCTTGAATGGGTGGAGATGCATCTCCATGGCAACCATCTAACCAAAAGTTACCACCCACCATTGGGTGTATCATACCTTCAAGGAAACAGTAAAAAAGATCCTACCCAGCAATACTGAATGAGGATTAAAGAACTTGGCTTTTCTGGGGTACACAACAGATTCAAACTGGCACAGATGTGGAGGAGTTTATAAAAATCCTAAGATACTATGCACAACTTTTATAATAATAATCTGAAAAGAGAGGGAGTTGTTTTCTAGAAAAATACAAATTATCCAAATTGGTTCCTAAGAAAATCTGAATAGAGGAAATTGAGAATAGCATTAAAGTGCTGCTTCCAAGACAGATCCAGATAGATGCATAGATGCAGATGAAGAAACATGATTCCTGTATTAGTCAAATCTGTTCCAGGGTACAGAAAAATAAACATTTACCTATTCATTCTAAAAGGCTAGCAGAACCATAATTCCAAAAATAAACTAAGGTTAAAAAAGCAAAATTTTCAAACCTACATATCACTCATGAACACAGTTACAAAAATTCCAAGAGGAAATAGACTACCACGGGGCAGTAAAGGCACAATATCTTGTGACAGGTAGATGTTAGATGAGTAGTTTGAACTCAGTCTTATGTGGTTTCCCTTGTATGTAGTAGATTGTTTTTCTCTGGCCACTTTCAGAATTTTCTGCCTGTCTTCAACATTTGATAGACTGATTAGTATGTGTCTTGTGGGGGGGGGGGGGGCCTGTTTGGATTTATTCTGTTTGGAGTTTGTTGGGCTTCTTTGATTTGCATATTCATGTCCCTTATATGAATTGGAAAGTTTTCCCCCATTATATCCTCAACTAATCTTCCTAGCCCTTTACTCTTTTCTCCTTCTGGAACACCAATGATTCTTATATTTGTGTGCTTTGTTTTGTCCATTATTTTCCTGAGATCCAATTCAAATTTTTCCTTCTTTTTTTTGTCATTTGCTGTTTTTTTTTTACCATTCATAAAACATTTATTGGATGTTCACATTTGCTTATTGATTGATTCATTCATTCATGCATTCATTAAACAAACGTTAACTGAGTCTTTATTAGATGGCAGATGCTGTGCTAGGAAATGGAGCTATAAAAGCAAATAAGATAGGGCCTCTGCCTTCAAATAGCTTCAGCAGGAAAAATAGGTAAATAAAATTTATGATTATCTATGGTAAATAAGAGCTATGGTAAAGATATATATGTACCATATGAAAATATAGAAAGATAGAGCCAAAGGAAAGTGGGGAGTGGATTATTTGTGTGTGTGTACAAAATAAGGAAACCTAATATTATTCTTGAGATTAAGTTTTCCTGAGATTGTCATTTGCTGTTTTGAATATTCAAAATCAGTTGTTCTGTCCTCTAGCTTGTTTATTCTTTCTTCTGCCTCTTCAAATCTGCTATTGTGTGTCTTGAGTATATTTTAGATTTGGTCTACAGCATCTTCAATCTCTGTGATATCTATTTTTCTATTTATTCTTTCAAATTCCTCTTTTTTACTAGAAGAGTATACTTCTAGTGTCTTCCAGAAGACATTAGCCATCCCATTTATTTTATTTAGTAGCGTTATATGAACATCTTTGATTGGTTGTTCCAAAGTCTGTGTCTCCTCTAGTGTTTTAATTTGTCATTAGGCTGGGCTATATCTGTTTGCATCTTGATATGCTTCTGTTGTCTTCATGGCATGTAATGTCTTGATTTATTTTCTAAGTTGATGTCCTTCAGTAGTCTAAAGCTTTGTATTTGTGGGATGGATGTGGAGTAGGATGCGGGGCACAACAGTGCAGTCATGCATTGCAGTGCAGATATAGGCACAGGTTGGGGACACTGTGCTGGTGCCTGTGAGCATGGGGTGAGTGTCACAAGGTCATAGAGGTGATATGTGGGGGCCGTGGGTGTGTGGCACAGCTCAAACAGACCTTGGAGCACAGGAGCAGGGTGTGGCATGGGGGACACAGAGGTAGAGTGTTCCTAGTCTCAGCCTCCCCATCCATCCTGAGGGCTCCAGGCTTCCATTTGCAAAGGGGTGCATTAGGCTGTTTTCACTAGCTAGACGATCTCTGGTTCTCTGCATCAGTCTTTCAGCTTTTGTAAGCAGGGCCTCCCTATATGGTGCAGAAGATCCTCCCGGGTCACTTAACACCGTGGAATCACCATCTAGTTGTCTGAGTTGGGTGAACTCGGCCTATTTGGCCATCTTCCCAGAACCCTGGGTCCAGCCCTTTTACAGTGTTTTGTACTGTCCCAAAAAGCCTCTTTATTTTCCCCCATCAGCCCTGCTCCCTGTGGGGGCAAAACCTCCTATTCCAGGGTTCTCTGTACTGGGAGCTTTTCAGTAGTCAAAATTTAATTCCACAAATGGAGCTTGGTTGAGCTAAGCCCTTGCACTAGTAAAGTCTGTTTCCTTTACCCTTGGGGTACCAGCCTGCCATACCCATGGGGGAGGGGCACCAGCCCCTGTAGCTTGGGGGCCTTACGTTCCGTGGTGCCTCAGCCAGTCCAGCTTGTCCAGACTGGTGTACACTTTGACCGGTCACTGATGTAGCTAGCCCCAGCAGTTGTTCCACACTGTTCCTGGCTATTTACTAGCTACTCAGAGGACAAACTAAATGCCACACCTCACCAAGCTATCATCTTGTCCCCCTCTCCAGCAGGTAAATTTTAAAATAGGATGTAATGATGGTTCAGTTAAAAAAAAAAAAAATCTACCCAATAGTTAGGTTAGTTAGGTTGAATCTTCCTTTGCCTCATCCAATTGTCAAATGTCACTTCATTCATTCATCAAAAAGTTAGCAAGTACTGAAAGCAATTAGACTAGTTAGGTGGCTTTTACAAGAATCTTATAACAGAGTGCCCATTCTAGGATGGTGACAGTAGCTATGGAGGAATGATAACCAAGTGGTATAAAAAATATTTGATTGTCCCGACAAGAAAGGGTTGATTCAGATTCTTTGGAGTTTGGATAGTTATTATGTATAAAAGGTTCCATGGTCAATTATATTTGGAAAATATTAGGTTAAACACTGTTAAGCAGATTTTGTTATTGTTCTCAGAATCTTTGTGTTGTTCTGAGAAAATCATACAATGTTAGATAGCACATAACTGTTTTCCAAACGTATTTAAATTCAGAATCCTTATTTTGCAGAACTGGTGAGACTCCTGTTCGATGGAACACTCTGGGAGGAATGGCTCTTCCACAAACTTTTTCTTTTTACTCCTGTAAAACACTCAAAATACTTAGGTGAGTTGTCTCACCCAATAGGTTAAATTCTTTGAGACACTCTTGTTCTTTTCATCTTTTCATTCAGTACACTTCCTTAATTTGGTCAGTTGCCACTAGGTGAGGTTAAAGTGAGCAAGATGCACTAGAACCTCATAAGCGGTGCCCCCAAAAGCTTTTTAAAAAATATCATTCTCAATCAGGATCACTGTGAATCAGTATCAAAGAATCCTGACCCATGGATAAGTTGTAACAAAGCAAAATTAATCTCTACAAAATCTTACAAGTTTTCATATAGATAATAAGATAACTGAAAACAGCAGGCTCAATGGAAACAAATCCTACTATTAGACTGCTTAAGCAAAGAGAAACATTTGATCTTAACTCCTTGTGATGAATTGGTTGGAACCGTTTACCTAGAGATAGAAAACTAAACACATTTAGAAACAATGAAAATCTGAATGTACCAGGGAGAGTAATTAAAATTTATAGCACTCAGAACTATAATCCATTGTGTCACTGAAAATCTGATTCAAAATATCAGGTTATGTACAAAAATATATATTTCAGTATGCTCTAAATCAAGTAACTGATATTTTTAAAACCAAGCAATCACTGAATAAAAGCATACTGCTATCTTTTTGTACACAATGTCTCCAAAGTTAGCTAAAGAAAAAAATAAGACATGGCTTTTTTTATGTTTTAAATATATTAAAAAGCAACATATTACAAATGCAAGGTCAGTATTAAAAAGGATACAAATTTTTCAAGGAATGAATTTTTATAAACAAGTTTATAATTCACAACGAAAGGGACAGAATCATCTAGATACATAAAGATTTTGTTAAATTTAAAAAATTTTACATCAGGAATGCTTAAGACTAAATCCTTTCAAATGTTCAAACAGAAAAGCAACCTGTACAATTTACACAATAAATTGTGTCCCCTCACATGTCCTAGAATTTTGAAAATACTAAACTTTAAGAAATCTGGGTGACAGAAACAGCACTTAAAGACTTCATGAATCCTTTTCCCAAAAAAGTAGATTTTCAGTAAAACATTTGAGCATTTTATTTCACTAAGCATTGAAATTTTTTCTTCCTGAAAAGGGGAAGAATACTGTGTTTTTATGCTAATACTGTTTTATAATGTAAAAATATACATCTGAAGACATTTAAGTTCCTGAGTGATTTCAGTCATACATTAAGCATGATTTAATGAAAAATTTCTAAAATTTTAAATGAAACAATGATATATGTACATTTACACTTGTATGTTCAATTAGGATAAAACTAAAAGAACATGTCACAGAACATGTACTTCAATTCTCTAAGAAGTTAAACAATATGATTTAACCCTCAACTCTACAAATAAGCTTTCTCAAATATGTTAGTAAAATGAGTCACTGAAAAGTTTTCTAATTTATTAACAAAATACTGATGGCATTTAAGACCAACTTAGGTGTTTTCTATTACACACACCAAAATCTAACAAATTTCTTGCAATACAAAAAGACTACAAATAATTAAAATATTTGTTTTATACTACAACCAAACAATACAATTCACCCCCTCTTCCTAAACTGTCTAAAATGTTTAGGAATGGTGGTACTTTTTTGCATAAAACCCTTTCCTCTTCATAAAACCCTGAGGTGAAAGGTTATTAATGTAATAAAACTGGAACCACAATTCTTATTTCTGTAGCTCCAGGTTTTAAAAACACTTTTTTAAAGAAACGTGGCAACTTGTAAAGCTGCTCTGTACAGGTTTTCAACAAAATGTTCCAAGCCAATTTAGCCAATAGGGCCTAAAATGACCCCATAAAAAGGAAATCTTCTTTTAATACTTGTCAGTGTCGAGATGAGCGCCACTTTCCATCTCTACTGTCTCTTCTGTTATCATAATCATGGCTCCAGCCATCATTTCTATCTTCATAAAAGAAATCGTCTCTGCTTCCTCTGTAATGATGGTCAGAACCATGGTCACTGTAACGCTGTTCACGGCTATAGTGTCTATCTGGTAGGTAGGGATGAGAATTCTGTCTGACTTTACGCTGTGATGATGATGTATCTTGGCGCCACTGGGAGCTTGGAGACTGGTTATAAGAATGATTATGTGACTGAACTGTTGGGGAAAATCCTGATTGATCCAGATGTGGAGAACCGAATTTCCCACCATAAGACACCTGCCTCAAAGCACTGTTCATCTAAGGGAAGAGAAAACAAAGGAAAAGTTAAACTGCAAGTATTTCTAGATGTCATAACCAACAAATATCTGCTCACAGTTAACCAAACTATAATGATAGAAAAGTAAAATCACTCTTGCCTAAATGGATCCCAAGTCAAACATAACTGAAAGTAGTACAGTAGTTTTGTTCATTCCAAAGTATATCTGTAAGGTATCTGTGTGTAAATAGTACTCCCTGCCTTCAAGAACACAAATTAGAAGGGAAGAAGTCAAGCAAAATTACTATAATACAAATCACCATGTGATTAACATGAAAAGAACCAGGAGTTCAATATCATCCTGGCTTCATAAAGGTGACATACAATCAGTCTTTAAAAAATAGGTGGACTATTTAACGAAACTATTTTAAGGGATAGGCAGTCCAAGGAAAAGAAATTGTACACACACAAAAAAAGAGGGAAACACAGGATTGGGTTCATGAAATAGCAAATAATTCTGACTGACACAGGTTATAGATTTAAGAAGCAGTGAGACTGATGGAAGGTACAGCTAAAGAGGTTCACGGAAACCTGAATATGAAAGATACCTAACAACTAGGCTGACATTTTGCAAACAATAGCAAGTCAATGTGCAGGGAAGATAAGCAAAACAAGGTAATACCAATTTAGAAATGATGTTCAAGATGAACTAGTGAGGGAAAAATGGAGGCAGGTGATAATTTATATCACTGTTTCCCAAATTCTGCCCTGTGAATAAGTTATCACACTTCATGATAATTCTCTTTTAATGGTCTGTGGCAAAATGAGAAAACTAGTCGACATGCATATAAAAGTTTACATCTCTTTATATTGGTCTTATTTTATTTCACTTTTATATTTTTGTTTTGCAATTCTGGGGACCACTAGTCAAGAATATAACATAGGAAAAGAAAATTAAAAGGAAGAAATGAATGTAAGACCTACTTCAAAGAAAAAATGAAAGACTTGGTGACTGGAGACAAAGATAAAACAGTAAAAGATAACCGAAGATTTTAAGCCTAGTCTCATAGTAACATCATTAGAGAAAAACGGAAAGTCAAGAAGGAGCTAGCCGGGCGGGCCACGGTGGCTCAGTGGCAGAGTTCTCGCCTATCATGCCAGAGACCCGGGTTCGATTCCCAGTGCCTGCCTACACACACACACACACAAAAAGAAGGATCTAGTCTAGAAGATGTCATTTCAATAAATAAATAAATAAATTTAAGTTTATTAAAATATTAAAGAGAGTTCCCAGTGCCTGCCCACACACACACACAAAAAGAAGGAGCTAGTCTAGAAGATGTCATTTCAATAAATAAATAAATAAATTTAAGTTTATTAAAATATTAAAGAGAGCTCATGATGAAAAATCAATCAGTGTGGGTTGCAAGGACATCACAGAATAAGTCTCCATTATCTGTATACACACTCGGAAATAAACAGTGGTTAAAAAGAGAAATACAAGTGTGAAATAAAGTTCAACTTCTATTTATCTTCAATCTTTTAACTACATATTTTGGCCCAGTGAAAACCAAAATGAGTAATTTTTAAATTTAAATTTATGAAGTTAATTTTAGGGTTAATTTAATTTAAATAGTTAATTTATTCCTAAGGGACTTAAAGAATAAAACTTCCAACTTAGCAAAGTGAATTAAAAACATTAAAAATGTTCTAATAATAATATGGACATTTAAGTATGATGTTTCTCAACAAATTGAAAAATCAGCCTACCACGGCTTGTCTTTGAAAATTTTCTGGAGAGAAGAAACTTCTCTGACTTATCTGTGTTGATGGAGTCATGTTATCAACAGTCCTTTCATACCTGCTAAAAATAAGAAAACCAACATATAATCATTCATTCAGCAAATATTTACTGAATACCAATCATGAAAAAGATAGTCCTTAGAGCTGTGAATGAACAAGACAAGCACCTGCTTTTATGGAGCTGGGGTAAGGATACAGACAATGAGATAATTTTACATGGTAATAAACACTACAATGGGTGATGTGATAGAGCAACTGGAGGTGAGGGAGAGAGGGGTCCTACTTTAGCTTGGCAGGTCAGGCACGGACTTTCCCCATTATGGCTTTTCTAAAAAGGGTACATTTGAAGTGACAGCTGAATAACAAAATTACCCGGAGGCAGGATGTTCCTAGTTGAGACAAGGGGCAGTGCAGGGGTGAGCAAGCTATGGCCAGTGGCCCAAATTCAGCCTGCTGCCTGGTTTCATAAATAAAGTTTAGCACAGCCACTCTCTATTGATTAGGCATTATCTACAGCTACTTTAGAGCTACAATGGCAGAGCTGAATAGTTGTGACAGTGTATGACCTGCAAACTAAAAAATATTTTCTATTTGGCCCTTTACAGAAAAAATCTGCCAATCCATGGGCTAGTACAAAGGCCTACACCGAAAGCTAAAGCTGAAAGGATCTGACTGACAGAGTTAAAAGGGAAATAGAAAAATAAAGGACAGGACCTAGATTTTAAGCTTGAGCAACTGGATAGATCGTAGGATTTTTTTTGTTTTGTTTTGTTTTTTGCACGGGCAGGCACCGGGCAACAAACCCGGGTCTCCAGCATGGCAGACAAGAACTCTGCCTGCTGAGCCACCATGGCTCACGCAGGATGCTTATTTTTAAGGAATCTTATTCCTCATAGCGGTACCTTCCTCTACAGAAAAACTCATTTAAAAAACATTTTAGCAAATTCATTTTATTTTAAAACATGCCTTTAGCATAAATAACCAACTGATATGTTTTATAGTTTGGATCTTTATATTTTGGGTTTCTGTAAAGCAGCTTATATACTTGTCTGTGAAAGGGTGGGGAGAACAATTTTATGTTCTAAAATCAGTGTAAAAATGATAATCATTCTAGTCTTTCATCAAGAATTAAAATATTTGGGCGGGCCACTGTGGTTCAGCAGGTAGAATTTTCTGCCTGCCATGCCAGAGACCCAGGTTTGATTCCCGGTGCCTGCCCATGGAAAATAAAAAAGAATTAAAATATTTACTTCTATATTTTTTTAAATGAGCTATTCTGAAGGGAAAAAAATAGTCTTTTATTCTCCACTTAAGTTACTTTGAAGTTTCCGTAAAAGTGATGAAGAGGCTCTAAATACCAGTCTTACTGAGAAGTATTAAAAAACCACAATTAATTTCAATTGGCAAGAAAGGACACTAGGAAGCTACCTTTTCACATTATTGCTTGCTTCCAATTCCACCTTCCTATATCACTTCATAGACATTCACTTCTCCTCAGTGCTTGGCACCATTCGAATCCAAAACTGCTAACCTGGTCCTGCTAAACTGGTCTTTCTATTTTCACTCTTTCGTCCCCTTCAATCCATTTTCCCACTGCAACTAAACAATTTCTAAAAGCAAACCTTTTATTATCACTACCCTGCTTAAAACATTTCAGTATCTTCCTACTGTTCCTAGGGTACAATCTCAAAATCATTATTACAGTCTATAAAAAAGATCCTGTATCATCCAACTTCTATGTACTTTACTGATATTACCTCATGTTCCATCTTTCATTTATTATGATCTAGGTACACTGGCTCTTACAGTTCCTCATCCATCTACATTTAGTCTCTCTCACAGTTCAAACTTCTTCAAAAGACTCTCCTCCCTCCTCAGAGAACTTAAATTAACACGTAGTTACAAAAATATTTAAGCCTTCATTCAGACTTTAAATTCTACTAGATAGTATAGACAGTAGCTGGGCTTTGTCACACTGCCTGGGTTTGAATCCTAGCCCCAATGCTCATCAGCGAGTCAAATTTGAGCAAGTTTACCTTCAATCTTTTATTTTCTTCACATATAAGGTAGAGAGATAATAAGCCCTACATGGGCGGGCCACGGTGGCTCAGCAGGTAAGAGTGCTTGTCTGCCATGCCCCAGGACCCGGGTTCGATTCCCGGTGCCTGCCCATGTTAAAAAATAATAATAATAATAATAATAAGCCCTACCTCATAAGACTACTTTGAAGAATGAGATAATATATGCAAAGAACCTGACACATGGCAGACATTTATTAAAACTTTCATGAATGAAGCCCATTATGACTAATAGTTCTGTGGACTTAGGTTACATGTTGAAAAAATAGTCCCTGATGAAGATATAAGCCTACCCAAATCACACAAAATTATTTTAGTAAATATGGTACCTTTTCTAAACCCCCGTAGTTGGAAGGGATTTTACAGATCATTTAATTCAATTTCTTATCCTTAAAAAATAAAAGGTTAAGACCAGAGAAAGGACTTGCTCAAAATTACAAAATTAATTGAAGAGACACACCCAGAATACAATTCTTCAAATTCTTATTCCAGTCACCTTTTAAATGGTATTTTAAAAAGGCAAGTAGTGGCCAATTAGTGGTCAGAAAATTAATTTGAATTTTTAAGGGCTGAAATATCAGACTATACTGCAAGAAGTAAGGATAACCAATGTTTTGAGAAATTCTGACTCAGAGGTATACATGTAGATGTGGGTATATGTCCTTACAAAGGATTATAACTACGGTCATATATGTAACATTCTAAGAGGTCTCTATATAATGTGCATTATCCACAGACTCCCTATAATACATCCATATATAACTACAGTCCAGTGTGACAAGTAATATAGCAGAATAAAGAGATGGAGGAACATAAGGAATCAATCAATTCATTATGTATTATGAGATCACGACTTAAGAAAACTCCCAATGACTATTAACAATAGATAAGAAATATTACCTGCCAGGAGATGTAGAAGTAGGACTTGAATTTCCAACGTGATGCTGGGAATATGACAAACTGACATCCTGTGAGGCATGGCTACTTCCTAAAATGAAATAATTTGAAAATTTCTTCTTGACAGAAAATTTAATTTAAAATGTCGTCTCCTTTAAATCACTCCAAAAAAGGAAGAGGAAGACAGCAGCTAAAGTAGACAATAACCACAAATTGTGGCAGAATTCTTCAACAGTTTCATACTTGGGAATTCTAAGTGCATAACCCAAGTTATGCTAAAACAAACAAGTATGTATTCTGACTCTCATCACATTTACATCGTAAGATTGGATACATGGAAAATTTCATCCTCACATGTTCAAGAATCTAAATTTGTAAAAGTAAAGGACAAAGTAATCAGGAAAAATATTTTCAGAAAATAATCCTTGCTCTTTTCTCAGTGTGGATTCAAACCCAAGTTTTTCTAAATATTAAAGCATATGTTCTTTTCACTAACCCAAACTAAAATTTTAAGCATGGTTCTAAAATTACAATTGTTAAAACTGATGTTGTCAATGTTAGCCCTTTCCAAGGAAATAGTGTGCTACCTACAAAGCTTGAGAAAGTGTTTTCACCCAGTCCTTTGAAACTGAAGAATAAAGTTAAAGGCAAGAAGCAACAACAAAAACGGAAACAAAATCCCTCCTAAAACATCACTCAACAATTAGTTACCTGATCTAAACTGAATTTTGATAGGCCTTCCAAAAAGCTTAATTCCATTAAGTAGATTCATTGCATAAGGAACAGATACTTCATGTTTGAAATTCACAAAGGCAAATTGTTTCGGTTTACCATCCTTATCTTTTGGAATTTTTACTTTTATTACTGGCCCAGCCTAAAAAAAAAACAAAAATGTGTTTGAATTTAAATGAGACAATTTCAGAAAAATACCAAAATTTTACAAATATAAGCACCAACAAAGTTTAAAAGCAACAGAAATTTAACCAGGAACTTCAAAAAAATAGATAAACACGACTTTCTATCTTAGATTAAAAATCCCATAGTAATTACTTAACATTTTACTAACATTTATGGAGTCCATAGGGAACCTGGAAAACAATTATTGGATGGGCTCTTCACAGCACTGTAGGAGTAACAAAATGACCAACATTCAACATTTTCGCATCCCACGGAAATTACGCTTTTCAAGGGGAAGAGGCAGTGATTTTCTTGAATTAAAATTTACTTTGGTATCGATTAATCAAGCTTTACCAGTCACTGGGGGAAAGGCAGAATGGGATCCTTAAAATTTTTAACACACAGGACTTGAAGACTTTAACTCAGAAGTACTACAATGCTGCTTTTCTATGGAGTTTTTATGAAGCTATTTAAAATCTTTTTAACAATGCTCTAATTTTATAACAAATGAAGCAGAAAATAGATACTGACTGTCAAAGAAATTCAAACACAACTTTGTCAGTCTTGGGAAGAGCAAGTAATCAGAGACAAACTATCCTAAGGCAAAGGTAAGAAATAAGGACTAGAAAACACCTATGTCTCTTAGGGACCCAGAATATTTAGCACTGGAATGCCTGAGAATCCCTCCGCCACCTACCATCTTCACTTTGGACATGAACTAACCAAGGTTTTCTTAATAAAGCAATTCCCACCGAAGTGCAACCTCCACCCTCCAAAAACCTACCCGTCGGGTGCTCTGACTGACGGCCAAACTCGCGAAAAGCGACTGTGGCCGCTGAGCCAGGCCCTGTGCGAACCGGTAAACGAAAAATCGGCCGATTCCAGCCGTTTACCTGGTGGAAAAGCTCGAAAAGGAGTTCCTCTGTCACTTTAGTTTCAAGGTTGCCCACAAAGAGAGTGCGATCCGCTTCAGCGGCCGCCGCCCCCATCTCAGCGTCACCCCCTCCCTAATAAGACCGAGGGGGTCGTCACCCAGGCATCCACTGCGCACTCTCGGAAACCCTACGTCCTCGGGCTTCCAAGCGTCACGCGACGTAAACGTAAATCACGCTTGTTCTTGGCCCACGTCGACGTGGGATGACGGTCTACGCATGCTCTTGCGGAGAACGTTCATTGAAGGTGGCTTTTCGATCTGCCGCCGCTGCTCTAGTTATGGCTTCTGGTGTATTTTGTTTCCGGGTGGGGGACGGTCGGGCCTGATCTGCGGAGCCGCGAAGCGCCTATTTGACCGAGGGACATAACGCAGTTGTTGCGGGCAGCGTTTGAAGATGGCCCTGAAATACGTGTCCCTGTCCGCCGGCGATCAGGGGAACAGAGTGACCTACCGCTCCCTCCACGGCGACCTCAGCCCGTCGGCCTTATCCTTGGCTATGGTCTCTGGAGACAGCTTCCTCGTGGCCAGGCCTGAGGCGAAACACCCAGGGCCCTCTCTTTGGCAGGCGGTGCGAGCAAGCGTCCGTACCGAGAGCCATTGGGTAACTGGTGGCGGCCGTCCGGCCCGCCTTATGAAGGGAAGGGTCTCTGACGGGCGGAGCCGAGGCCACAAAGCCAGATTCTCACCTTATCCGACCCCAGGGGTTAAACTCGACCTCTTAAGAAGTGTGCTGGAACAGCGTTTGATTGCATTTGGAGGTTTCAACGCATCCCGAGTTTCGACTTAGAATGAATAACTTTCGGCCCCTCAATTAGCTTAACAAGGCCTTTCCAAAATTCTCTCTTGGTGCAACCGCTGTCTTATTTTTAAAGGGCTGTATTTTCATTGTAATGTAAAACTGCGCGGGGATTCTGTTAATATAACCTATCACAAAGGAACATTCTATTACTTAATTCACATAGTTTTGCAGTCAAAATGATTAGTTCATAAAGAGGTAGAAGAGTACTTAAGTACTTTAGATAGTCACAGAGCTGAGCTAATTAAGCCACCCTCCCCTGAGGCCAAAAATCCTTTCGTTCACCCTTTGTTCACTCCATTCCAACAAAGGATTCAAACTTCTCTGATTTCCACAACTCCTAACAACCACTTCCCTTTCACCACCCCACCCCCACCCCTGCTCCCGCCAGATTCTCCTGCTTTGAATCTTGCAATTCCAGCTTCCTCACTTTCTATCTCTCTATCTCAGAATCTTCCCCTTTATTTCTGCGTATGAAAATAAATGTTCCTTTACTACCATGGCTTATCCTGTCATCCGTGGCCCAACACTTACCTTTCCGTTTTTCCTCCAACATCGCTTTGGGTCTTCCATCTCCCCCTTTACCTTCTTTAGGGTTATCTACAGACAAGGTCCAATCTCACCCTTACGGAAAAATAAAACTAAACCTTTCTACTCTAAGTTAAGTTACATTCCTTTTTTATCGAAGGTCCGAATGGATTTGTACACCTTCATGTGTCATTTTATTATTCGTATTTTAATCCCAGCTCCTTAGTCTGAGTCTACTATGGCAAAATACACTGTGAAACCCCTGAAATTTCTTGTCTTTCTCACTCAACCTTCCAACAATATTTGATTATCTTCTCGGTGGTAAACACTGTGAATGAACTTTATACATTCCTGCCATCAGGAGATTAAGGAGTACGCTCAAAATGAGAGGTTTCTAAATAAACAACATACCGAGCTGTCAAGTTAGGTGCAGTGATAAGAATAAGTATTGGGTTGCAACACCCTTAACTAACTGATTGCTCCTCATTTGCTAATATTTTTGTTCTCTTAACCACCTAAATGAATAAATTCCCCAAATTTTAAAGGGTGATACTGGGGGGAAAATGTAGTGGGCTTGGTAAGTGACCACTCATTAGTTAAGTAGGTAGATTGCTTGTATCACAGTAGACCTCTCTGTTTAGACCTCTTTAAAATAATTATGTTCTGTTAAAAATCAACATGTACTGCACAATATTGAATTATTAGAACCATATCTTAAGAAAATGTTGATGAACCAGAGAGTTTACATAAGAGAGTGATTATGTAATGAGAAATCTGGCAACCAAATCAGAAAGAATATTAAAAAACAGCCGCAGGTAACTTATATTGAGTGCTAAGTGCACAGCAGTTTCCTAGGGGCTTTTATTCATTGTCTATTCACAAATGCTTACTGAGGCTTATTCTGTGCCTACTAGTATGCTGGGCACTGAGAATAAAGTGATGACAGGTCTCTACTCTTACAGAGTTTTGTATATGTCATTTAATCCTCACAGCAACCCAAAAGAGACGTATTATACTATCCTTTTATTGCTTAGAAACTGGGGCTCAAAGAGATGAAGTAAATTTTCCAAAGTCATAGGCTAGTGAATGGTAGAGACTCGAAGCCTTTTTAATGAGGTTCCTCATTTGATCTGGGCAACCCCAAAATGATTTGAGTGACTATTTTCTCAGTTCTCCCCTGGGTAATATATGACTAATACTATTCTAGATATCTAGGAAAGAGATTAATTCATAACAAACAATGGATGCCATCAGCTGGGTATTAAGACTTTTGCTTAAAAACTATGGTAGAAAATACCATCTCACGAGGTAATGAAATAGCTGCCAAAAAGTTAAGATAGAGGCTTTGACTGTAGTCAAGGATTTTGTCAAATCGTAATATGATACTGAGCTAGACAATTTCTGCAGTTCTTTCCCATTTAATCTCTTATCTATATCTAAGAAAAAATAAATTTGGTTATAATTGAAAATAAAGAATTGGGGGATAAGATGAGGACATTGAGATATGAAAATTGAGATATTATACAGAAGGTAACTGTTGGAATTTATTGTGCAAACCAAGACACTTGAGAGTAGAAGAGGATGCCTATCAATTATGCCAAGGCAAGAGGCATAAATAGGAGCTGTCCTAGTCAGATCGCTTGGCTCATATTCCCCTAAGACATGGTTTGGCAGTGCCATACCATTGAAACATTTTTCTCAGCATTTCAGAGAAAGGAGACTGTAATTTATAAATGAGGGAAGGAAAGTCTGGCATAAGAGTGCACAGAAGTGTGCAAGACCAAGTAAAATGACTTTATTTCTGTTTGATCTGGCATGGGGCATGAGGAGTAGCCACAAAAAAGAAAATGGTATGGTTTATTGTGTTTTGTTTAGCAAAAGAAGAATCTCATTCACATAAATGCTCCATTATTTTAAATCTGTCCAATGGATGTCTAAATTCTTATTCTTAACATCTGCAGCAGTGTCCACATTACAAGTCCCTGGAGTCACAGATTGTATTGTAGAAACAAGAATCATTATAAACCTCTCATTTCAATGGAATTCCCTCAAACAGGACAGCCAGGTTTTCCCAAGAGCAGTCCACATTATTAGAAATTCTTATGTTAGTGTACAAAGTGAATTTTTATTTGATATCAGTGGTTAAGTTTAGCAAGTTGTCATCTAAAATAGATGAGTTTTAAGAAAATTTTTTTAAAAATCTGAAAAGGTAATGCCGTTTTAAGTTTTAAAAAAGCCATTGTCACTTCCTGTGATGGTTTGGTGCTGCATGTATGCTAGAAAAACATGTTCTTAAACTTAATCCATTCCTGTGGATGTGAACCCATTGTAAGTAGGAACTTTTAATGAGGTCAGTTCAGTTAAGGTGGGACTGGACCTCAGTCAGGGTGGGCCTTAATCCTATTACTTGAGTCATTTACCAGCAGAATGAAATTCAGACTGGAAAAAGGCCTCAGAGGGAGCAGCCAGAAGTATGTATCAACAGAACCCATATGAGAAAGGGGAGACCAGGAGATGCTGCCAAGTACCTTGTCATGTGACAAGCTAAGGACCAAGGATCACTGGCGGCCAGCCCCATAATGCCAGCTGTTGAGAAGTAAACATTTCTTTGATGATGCCTTGATTGGGTTTTTTCTTCACCTCAAAACCTTGAGCTAATGATTTCCCATTGCTTAAACCTAACCATTACATGGTATTTCCTTGGGCACCAAGGAAACTAAATCTCTTCCTATTTGTCTTTTTTATTGCCTTCTATTATTCATAGTTGCTTAAACTGATCAGCATGTGTTGAAGTGGAGTCCTATTAGAATATTTACTTACTCCACTCATCAGGATTAAAACTGTGTCCATTTGGCATAATAAAAAAGAGCTAAAGAGACTTTTCCTCAGTAACCAAATTGGGTAATAAGAATAACTCTAGGAGGGATAACTTGGAAGGAAGAAAGGAAGGGAGAGGAGGAAAACTGTTTTCTTAAGTGCTACGCAAGGGAAGAATAAGTAAACTTCTGATTGTCAGAAGGCTCTACTGTCTTGCAAAACAGAATTAATGGAGAATTTTTCATTCAGTGAATTTATCTAGACTCCACTAAGTGCAGCTTTTGTCTTGTCAATTTCCTCGCTGACCAAATATGTAAACTTCAATACCTATGACTCTTTACCATTTATGTCCTTTCCCTTATTGCCTAAATCTATTTAAATTGCAGTCATGCCCATTTTATCTTCACAGTGTAAGTTATATTTCTATTAACATTTTCATCACTTGTACTATATCTACCTGTTTTCTTTGCCTGTCTCTCCACTTCATCCTAAATGATTAATGTTCTTAAATTATGCCTCTGAGCACGTAGCTTCTACAACCAGTATTTCCCAAACTATGTTCTACAGAGCCTCCACTAGAAATACAAGCTACTCCTTTGACAAAAAGACATGAGGCAGGTGGGCAATGGTGGCTCAGTGGCAGAGTCCTCACCTGCCATGCCAGAGACACGGGTTCAGTTCCCAGAGCCTGCCCATGTAAAAAAAAAAAAAAAAGATATGAGGCCAATAAATTTGTCATATTTGCATGTTTTAATCAATCTTCTTAGAGTCACAATGTGTAATAACATGTTACAGGTTATGATTATTCCTCTGAAAAAGAAACCTGTTTAACTTTATTTTAACCAGTGTTTCAAAATGTATTTGTCCAAAAATTTAAAAACTTAACATACTACCTATCTTCCCAAAGAACTTCTGTTCCAACAGAAACATACTTAGAAATACTACCTTGCTAAAAGCTCCATGGGCTATCCATTGGACCTGATTCTAATATTAGAAAAGATTTTTTATATAGTGTTACAGAGTTTAGTAAGTTTCCAGAATGTTGTAACTTGGGCAAATTAGGTGGTTTCCTCATTTACATAATTTGATTAGGTTCAACCCCCAACTCTACTACACATAAATGAATGTTACCTATCAATGTCTTCAGAGGGCGGGGGGTAAGGTAAAGAGGGAAGCTGCAGATTCCCCAACCACTGAGGAGCAAGACTGGCATTGTTACTAATTGAAATACCTTAGGAACACCTCTGCATGAATATAGGTAGGTGCAATTCTTTCTTACCGATGCTTATAATGTAATTTTAAAAACAGTAATGGTTGACTTGGCTGTTATTTCCCTGTAATATCTGAAGGCAACCCTATTTCAAAATGCACTTCTAATCAGAGGGAAGAAATCTCCTGCCTTCTGCAAACTAATGCCTTCAGCCTCTCAAAGATCTGAGAGTAACTGAAGCAGTGCAACTCTAATAATTCCACACTCCTTAAACAGACATTTAAGACTTTCCATAATCAGACCAACCTACACTGCCAGCTTTCTCTACCTTACTCATAGTTCCCTTGAGTGGTTGCTGCTCTTTTCTAGCCTGTGTACCTATACCTGTCCTAGTCCACTTAATTAAATTGTTTGTTCTCATGTCGGTAAGTTTATGTGTTTAGTCAAGACTCTTTTGCATTGCAAATAACACATCCATTTCAACCAGGTTAAGCAAAAACCCATCTGTGTTGACTCCCAGAGTTGGAAAAGTGTGGTGGAAATATCTGATATTTTGTCTATCCAGCAATTATCTATCCCCCATGTTATATAGTACCTTGATTTTTCTTTTCCTGGAAGCCTCCTACCACATTCTCTGTTAATATTTTGGGGGTGAGGCTTCACATCTAACTCCAGAGATAGAGGTATATGTCTTATTTCTCCTACTACATTGAAGTTCCCTAAGGGAATATGTCTAAATATATCTTTATATTTATTCATATGTGTGAAGTGCTCAGAGAGTAGATATTTAATGAATACCTGTTGAATGAATGAAGGAAAGTCATAGACAATTTCTCATTGGAATCAAAATCCAAAATTGGAACGCTCCTGAGAGGCAAGGGCAGGAATTCTCTCTTGGTATAACATTATCCATTTGCCTGTGCAGATAAGCATAATATGGTAAGACAAAATAGACTTTGTTTAAAAATTTACTTCAGAATATATTCTAATCCAAAATATGGCCAAATATTTCCATACATGAATGCTTAAATCATTCAACATTTTCTTCGTAATTTAAAGAAAAAAAATGTAAACAGCCTATATAAAAAACAGATGATGAGTTACAAGAACAAGTATGCACTATGCATAGGTTACTACTAACCAATTTCACAAGTATTATTTCATTTAATCTTCACAATCACTATGACAGAAGTTGGCAGACTCTCTCTGTAAAGGGTCAAGTAGTAAATGTTAGGTTTTTCAGTCCAAAAGGCAAAACTGAATGCTATTATGTATTACTTATTATAATAAGTAAAACTCTAGCCTTATTATCATAGATTGAATTATATACCCTAGGAAAAAAAAACGTGTATTTAACCATTCCTGTGGGTGTGATCCCATTGTAAATAGGTCCTTTTGAAGATGTTACCTTGAGTTAAGGTGTGGCCTACTGAATCAGGATGAATCTTAATCTGCATACTGGGGGCCTTATATGGAGAGAGCCAAGGGGAAGAGCAAAAACTAAGTCAACAGAACTCAGAAGAGGAAGGACAGGAGTTGTCATGTGACTGTAAAGCCAAGGAACCTCAAGGATTGTCAGCCAGCCAGAATGCTGCGGACCCTAGGAGGAAGCAACATTTTAATCTCTGAGACCATAAGACAGTAAAGTCCCATTGTTTCAGCCAACTCATTGTATGGTATTTGTCATAACCTGGAAACTAAGATACTTATATAAAAAGAGGAAGAACAAATCTCCAGGATGTTTTTATTGCCAGCATTCAAAATATGATAATAAATGCTTAGACAATAGACAGAGAAATAGATAGAGATAGAATGATATAGGAAATGTGGCAAAATTTTAAAAGTTGGTTAATCTAGGTATCTAGGGGAGGTATTTTGGAATTCTCTGTATTTTGTATTTTTGCGAACAGTAAGTTTGAACTTATTTCAAAATAAAAAGTCTAAAAAATAGGACTTTTATTTTAAAAACATAAAAAAATAAATACAAATAATATATATATAATGATAATTGAGTACAAAGGTTTTCGTAATACAGATTTACTAAAAAGAATAGAGGTTTTTTAGTGGGAACTCCATTTTCCCTAATTGGAGTTCAAAGTTAGTGTTTGCTATCATCAAAACCAATAGCAATTATTTATATGTTAATGCTGATCTGTAATAAGATTTTAGGTATTTCATATTTAACATGTCTTTTCATATAAATATGTTGTGTGAAATACTAACACCAGTCCATGAGCATAAAGTTTTGAGATTATTCATCACGTGAAAGGCATTTGTAAAATTTCATTAGTTTCTTTCCTAATATTTGTCTTTTAGGATGCCATTACATCACAGATTAATTGTGTGTAATTGAAAATTAAGTGGAAACTCCTCAATTCACAGTTAAATGGATATTGAAATATGAAAATTTCCTTTGTACTTATATCAAGGTCCAAAAAACACTTCTTAAACTGCTGTTTGAGCTAGGAAAATATGTCCACTGCAAATTTTTGTGGGTACAGAGATTTTGATTCTTATTTTAACCTTTGACAGCACAGGGAGTGCATAAATCAGCGTAACATTTCTTTTTTCTTATTTTTTATTTTTTATTTTTATTTTATTTTTTTAAATACCAAAAAACACCGAACAAATGCAAACATTCCTATTTTTATCATTCCATTCTACATTAATAATCAGTAATTCACAATGTCATCCCCTAGTTGTATACTCATCATCATGATCATTTCTTGGAACATTTGCATCTATTCAGACAAAGAAATAAAACTAAAACAGAAAAAAAAAATTATACATACCATATCCCTTACCCCTCCCTTTCATTGATCACTAGCATTTCAAACTAAATTTGTTTAACATTTGTTCCCCCTATTATTTATTTTTATTCCATATGTTTTACTCGTCTGTTGACAAGGTAAATAAAAGGAGTATCAGACACAAGGTTTTCACAATCACACAGTAACATTGTGAAAGCTATATCATTATACAATCATCATCAAGAAACATGGCTACTGGAACACAGCTCTACATTTTCAGGCAGTTCCCTCCAGCCTCTCCATTGCATCTTGAATAACAAGGTGATATCTACTTAATGTGTAACCACCAGGATAACCTCTCAACTCTTTTGGAATCGCTGAGCCATTGACACTGTCTCATTTCACTCTTTCCCCTTTTGGTTGAGAAGGTTTTCTCAATCCCTTGATGCTGAGTCTCACCTCATTCTGGGGTTTCTGTGCCACATTGCCAGGAAGGCCCACACCCCTGGAAGTCATGTCCCACGTAGACAGGGGGAGGGTGGTGAGTTTGCTTGTTGTGTTGGCTGGAGACAGAGGCCACATCTCAGCAACAAGAGGTTCTCTTGGGGGTGACTTTTGGACCTAATTTTAAGTAGGCTTGACCTATCCTTTGTGGAGTTATGTTTCATATGAACAACCCCCAAGATTGGGGGGCTCAGCCTATAGCTTTGGTTGTCCACACTGCTTGTGAGAATATCAAAGATTCAACTTGGGGAAGTTGAATTTTCCCCTATTCTCACCATTCCCCTAAGGGGACTTTGCAAATACTTTTTATTCACTGTTCAAATCACTCTGGGATTTACTGGGGTATCACTCTGGACAAACCAACAAAATCTCATGCCCTACTCAAGGTTCCATGTACTTATGGTGTTCAATTAAGCTGTCTACATAAGTTACATTAAGAAATGCACTAGTCAAAATATAAATTTTGTACCAAATAAACATTTTTTGCTTTAGTCTCACACAGCTTAACATTTCTTGTATCCAAAAATATTGTCAAAATGACATTACCAGTATAAGTTTCTCACATAAACACTCTTTTGCCTTGTAATTTTAGGGTTAATTCATTGAGAAACCTCATCAAGTCTGCTGCAAGGGCTGTTTTCCAAGGCCAGTTCAATAATAGTGATTCAGGGCGGTCCTTCCAACAACTTAAAAAAATGTAAAAACCATTCTTAGCTGTACAAAAACAGACAGCCAACTGGAGTTGGCCTGTAGGCCTAGTTTGCAGAGAATTTTGGTAACTGCCCAAGGGCACAAAATTACCTAGTGGTGGAACAGGGATTCAACTTGGATCAGGCAGCCTGGCCTAAGAGCCCAGACTCTTGGTGACTATGCTATACCAATCAGATTAAGGTGGCCAAGTGGCAGCCAGTGGCCAAATTCAGCATGGAGTTTTCTTTGGCTAAGAAGTTTTTTCCTTAGAAAGAGGTATTATGCAATACTTAAGAAATGCAAAGCAGTATAAGGCATCTAATATTCAGTGTATACCACCAACTTAAATACTGTCCCACACTTCAGATCCCTTCTGTTTACCACCCTCTGGTAACCTTCTGCTCACTTTACTTTTCCTCCTGCCAGAGGTTATCACTGTTTTGAATTTGATGTTTCTCATTCTCATGTTTTCTTAAAAAAAAACAAACTATTTTCATTTACGTATGTATTCCTAATATAATTCTTAAGTTACATTATGTATTATATCGATTTGCTTTAATATTTTAAAACAAAATAAATGGTATTATACTACATGTATTTTGTGACATTTTTCCTTGCTCAATTTTGCCAGTGCATTATTAAAAAATAAAACTAAATTTGAATAGCATGTGATAGGACATGTATTTTTTTTAATATTTTTATTGGTAAATTTTAACATACAACATTCCATACATGGTGTACAATCTATGGCTCACAATATCATCACATAGTTGTGCATTCCTCACTTGATCATTTTTAGAACATTTGCATCACTCCAGAAGAGGAAATAAAAAGAAAAACTCATACATACCATACTCCTTACCCCTCCCTCTCATTGACCACTAGTATTTCCATCTACCCAATTTATTTTAACCTTTGTCCCCCCTATTATTTGTTCATTCTCCATCCATATTTTTTACTCATCTGTCTATACCCTAGATAAAAGGAGTATCAGACACAAGGTTTTCACAATCAGTCACATTGTAAAAGCCATATTGTTACAATTGCCTTCAAGAATCAAGGCCACTGAAACACAGCTCAACAGTTTCGGGTATTTCCCTTTAGCCAACATGCATTTTCAGTTACCATCACTCTCTACTGTCTTATGTCCATCAATATCATATTATTTTAGTTATTGCCTGGCCCCAAAAGTCATTTGAGTTTGTAACCACTGGTTTAGGATGACATTCCATGAAAGTCAATCAAATGTTTATGAAGTTTTAGTAACATGGAGATTTATTTATGGCTTACTGATATTTGTGTAATATATGACAAAAGCTGAATATAAAATTGCATATGTTGTATGATCTCACGTATGTGAAGAAAAGATGCAAAGGAAATACTAGAAGAAATTTTGCCAAAATGTGATTTCTGGGTGGTATTATATTTTCTGAATTCACAAAATAATTGTATATTTTTATTATCAGAAGATATGTTTTAAAATTTTAAATCATCTGTAAAATATTTTACTAAGGCCATTACTGTTTCTCTTCATTCCTTAATCATACTAACTTCAATTAAATTATATTGATATTTTTAACTACTTAAAACAATCTATTTTTGCATTGTCTTCCTGGAAGAGCATTTCAAAATGATCACAGATGACATTTACAGGTGAATAGCCAGGTACAAGTTACAGTCCAGACTAAAGAACAAATGTATTAGCACTGCTGAATCATTTGTCTTAAACCTTATCAAAACGCAGACTGTATTAATGAGGATAATCTGCATGGCATCTATAAAAGGCAGTTCCATAAAGTGAGAATTTGCCAGTTTTTTCCCTATTCAAGAAAGAGAGTGCCCCAATGTGAGAACAGCAGCATTAATCTGTGGAGATGGACGCGTAGTCAGATAAAATTGACAAGCGCGCTCCATCAGCATGTCTTGCTCTGGCCCCAAGCTGAACAAGCAGGCATCTATCTAGCAGGTCTTAAGAGAGTCAGCACACTTATCAGCTGACCTGAGCATTCTAAGTCCCAGGGTTATTGGCATTCTGCTTTATGTATCGGCTTCTTGTGAGATTGATTAGCAACAAATAGTCACAGGGAATCTGATCACATTTTGAGGTCTTTTTAAACAGTTCCTTGATGTATGACCCTTGAGAATCAGAACCTGGAACACTGTGTCCATATCAATGTACTGGTCTTCCAGAAAGTCCTATCTGGACCATCCTCCAGTTTAGCATCTAGTAGATCACATTCCTTTCAAACCCTCTATGCTTCACAGAAACAACATTAGGACCTCAATTCCATTTCATCTTTCAACTTCATGACAAACGTGTATTGCTAAAGTGAAGACTTGGCAACCACAGATGTTAATTTGAGTATTTTCCAATAAAATTCTACCTTTCTCTTTGTTAACTATAAATGAACACGATGAGGTTTGTTTGTTTGTTTGTTTGGCTTGGGTTATCTGGTTATTTCTGCTTCAAACAGTATAAATGATCATTCTTACGGCATACTTCAATTCAGGCAAAGCAAAAGAATTCTGGAAAGCATGCCAAATTAGGACATACCAGCAATTTTCAAAATAATCTAATATGCTGGCATGGGAAGACTGCATGCATAAGTTCTTCAATTATCCCTCTTCTGGACTAAATTTTAGCTTTGTGGTATGAGAATGGATCTGCATTTGCACTGCTGCCACAATATTTGATGGCAGTTCCGCTTGGCTCTTTTCTCGGCCTGAGTTCAGAGCAATATGGCAGTTCTGTGATGTGGACACAGTTTCTAAGCTAAAGCCATCCTATTTTAATAAAGCAAAGGTCTAGCCCATTGAGCCTCATTGAATACAGCTGTTGCATTGATCTCTTCTGATGCTTCAGCCGTTGAGTTCATTTCCTTAATCACATTTTTCCATACGGGTAAAAGCATGAAGCTGTTTGGTATCTTCCAGAGTGCATGCATTCTAATTTCAGAATTTAATCAAATGGAACTGGCTTCCTGACAGAGTAAACAGAGCAAAATACTGTAACCACACCAGCTGCCAAGTTAGCAATCTGAATTTATTATTCCTTGCTTTGCTAAATGCATCTTGAATTTTTTTAAAACATAGCCCTGGTTTAGGGAATTTAGCATTTTTGAACCAAGACCAGCCTTCTCTAATATTCCTCCATAAATATATCCATTAAATTTCAAAAGTCAGGCAGCTGAGTTAATCCTTTCCCACATGTCTGTGCCCAGAGAAGAAAGCATATTCCTCTTTACTGTTGAATGCAAGATTGAGTGCATAGATTCTTGCAATTTGAGCTAATCTAATAGTACAAAGCGTCTATAAATGCTTTTTGTGATTATCATCTCTCTACTTATTTGATTCTTATAATCTAACTTATGTCTGAAATCTTAGTTATTCACCATCCCATTTTTTGTATATCCTTCCATACATAAATATCAAAGCTGTATGTATACTGTGCCTTTTGAAAGGATTTATGTACCTTAGAAACGCCATGTTTTAATTATAATCAATCTTGTGAGAGCAACCATTTTTTCTAATCCCTATTCAGTACTATAGGTTGGAAACATGATTAGGTTATCTCCACAGAGATGTGACTCACCCAATTGTAGGTATTACGTTTTGAATAGAAAAAGATGTGACTCCACCCATTCCAGGTGGGTCTTGATTAGTTTACTGGAATCCTTGAAAAGAGGAAACATTTTGGAGAAAGCTTGAGAACGATGGGAGAGCAACAGAGCAGAGTCACGCGAATGAGAGCACCGCAGACTCCACCAGCCTTTGGAGATGAAGAAAGAGAAAGCCCAAAGGGAACTTCATGAAGCAAGAGACCTAGAGAAGAAGCTGGTAGATGCTGCCATGGTTGCCATGTGTCTTTCCAGTTGAGAGAGAATCCCTGAACTTCATTGGCCCTTCTGGAGTGATGGTAACCTCTTGTTTGTGCCTCAATTTGGACATTTTTATAGACTTGCTTTAATTGGGACATTTACTCAGCCTTAGAACTGTAAATTAGCAACTTATTAAATTCCCCTTTTAAAAGCCATTCTAGCTCTGGTATATTGCATTCCAGCAGCCAGCAAAATAGAACATATACCATAGAGTCAATGTAGCAACCAGGGCAAAGAAAGAGAAAGAAAGAGTCAGCTGAGTGGAAATACCCATTTCTCAAACTGCTCGGCTTGTGAAAGGGGACCCGAGGAAGTCCACTATAGAAATTACCAGTTCGTTTGTTTTTGCTAACTCTAATTTTTCCACTTGCAAAACGGAGTGTTTTGCTGCAAATGCATCTTTTATTAGCAAATATTTTATTTATATTCTTATAGTAATTTCATTTATTCTTTAACATGATAGCAGGGATGCCCTTTGGAGGGAGTGTATGTATGGATTGAGAACTTCTTCACTTGGGAGATACTTAGAAATGCACATAACATAACCTCAAATCAGATGGAAAACACTTTTCAAAAATGGCTTATTTACACTTCTTTGGGCCCTGGAATCCCTCTCCCATTCACATGCTCAACTGTTTTTCCAGGCTTTTAGTCATATATCAAAATTTAGCTCAGATACCGCTTCCTCCCAAAAGCCTTCCTTGCTCTCTTCTGTTTCTTTACACTCTTTCTTGGTTCTAAATACCATCCATATCTAAGGACTCCCAGGTGTAAATTTCTAGTCCAGCTCTTTTCTGAGCTTCATATTATTTTATATAACTATTCACTCAACATCTCTGTTGTTCTAAATTGATGATATCCCATTAAGACTACAGTATCTCCTGGATGATAGCAAAGAACTGAAAGGGGAGGTGCAATCTCTTCTATAATGCTTCTTTATATTTAGACATGTTCTTTAATCAGTATCCTTGCAGTTATGACTCATTATAAATAGGACCTCATGAAGATGTTATTTTTAGGTAAGGTATGGCCCAACTGGAAGAAGATGGGCCATAATCCGATTACTGGAATGCTTCACAAATAGAAGAAGTTCACACATAGTAGGAAAAAAAGCCAGGGGGAGGAGCCAGAAGCTGGAAGTCAATCCAATCTGGAAGAAAAGGATGAGGACATCACCATGCGATGGAACATCACCAAAGGATTGCCAACCAGCCAGAACACTGCCCACCCGAGAGGAAGTAAGCTTTCTAGTCAATGCCTTGACTTGGGCTTCTGATCCCTGAAACTGTGGGCCAATAAATTCCCGCTGTTTAAGCAACCCATTTTGTGAGCAGCCTGGAAAACTGAGGCAGCAGGAAACTAAGTCAGTGAGTAATTAATGCTTATCATCACAACTAGCAAGTAGCCAAGCTGGGAGATCCAGGTCTGTTCACTGCTGACAGTGGCCTATTTCAGCTCATTTCAGATTCTACCACCCCAGAATGCCTCCCGAAGGCAACTGCCTACACTCTCAGCAGCAGTCTGTCTGGTGTGGTCCTTTAATAAGGATGTGTCTTGAATTAGAACAAAGTGAAAGTGTGCATTAGAAACAAGCTTTTAGATCTGCTTTTCTTCCTCTGAAGAAGTAAAGAACACTTGCCTCAAAAAAAAGGGTCATGTGGAAGGCAGTTTGGCGGTTCCTCAAAAAGCTGAATATAGAATTGCCATACGACCCAGCAATATCATTGCTAGGTATCTACTCAGAGGACTTAAGGGCAAAGACACAAATGGACATTTGCACACCAATGTTTATAGCAGCGTTATTTACAATTGCAAAGAGATGGAAACAGCCAAAATGTCCATCAACAGACGAGTGGCTAAACAAACTGTGGTATATACATACGATGGAATATTATGCAGCTTTAAGACAAGATAAACTTATGAACCATGTAATAACATGGATGGACCTAGAGAACATTATGCTGAGTGAGTCTAGCCAAAAACTAAAGGACAAATACTGTATGGTCCCACTGATGTGAACCGACATTCGAGAATAAACTTGGAATATGTCATTGGTAACAGAGTCCAGCAGGAGTTAGAAACAGGGTAAGATAATGGGTAATTGGAGCTGAAGGGATACAGACTGTGCAACAGGACTAGATACAAAAACTCAAAAATGGACAGCACAATAATACCTAAGTGTAAAGTAATCATGTTAAAACACTGAATGAAGCTGCATCTGAGCTACAGGTTTTTTTTTTTTGTCTGTCTGTTTGTTTGTTTGTCTTTTTTTTTCTTTTTCCTTTTTTTTACTATTATTATTTTTATTTTTTTCTCTATATTAACATTCTATATCTTTTTCTGTTGTTTTGCTAGTTCTTTTCCTAAATCGATGCAAATGTACTAAGAAAGGATGATCATGCATCTATGTGATGATGTTAAGAATTACTGATTGCATATGTAGAATGGAATGATTTCTAAATGTTGGGTTAATTTCTTTTTTTTCTTTAATTAATAAAAAAAAAAAGGGTCAAAGGAGGAGAGACTGATCTTTCAGGAAACCAGGTTTTCCTGAAGGCCAAGCAAGGGGGAGAATATAAAGGGAGAATAGAACCTACCTAAGTGTGTCAAAAAGGAGGTTGGGGAGAAAGGAAAAGAGTTGTTTTCAAAATCGGTCTGACGCATTCAGAGGCTATGCCTCATTGTGCATAAACTGGTAAGTAGACAGGCCGAGGATGAATCAAATGTAAAGTTTGTATACAAGTAAAAGTTTTTGGAGAAACTGTAATGGCAGGGTACCCAAATCAGAAACAGACTTGTCTTTTACTACATCCAGAGGTCTGCACTTTCTCCTTTAGCTGCTCTGCCTTGCTCAGTGACAAATAGGAAATCTTGATGAGGAGACACCGAAACGGGGGAAAAAAGAGTAGCAGAAAAGCACCTGAAGCAAAACTCTGTGCCTCAGGAGGTTAAGTTGCAGTAAATGGAGTTTCAGAAATTGTACCCGATTAATATTCTTGACTTAGGTCCTCCTCAGCTCTGGGACAATGAAAAGGACAAGCCTGGGCTTCACAGTGGAAAAGAAATGGGATCTAAGCCCAGTTCTGTCATTTATAGCTAAGTGTCCTATGGGCCCCTCCCCCAAGGGGCTCGAAGCCTCTTTTGTAACTCATCATTTAGGTAATAATGAAAAATGTGTGTGCCTACCCTCCCAAAGCTTTTTGCATAGTAAAAAAGAAAATTCCTTAGGAAACACAAAGGAATGAGACTCTAATCTCCAGCAGTTGAAAATGCCAAGTACCTTGGTCCACCATGGGGCAGGGATAACACTACTCTTAGGTAGAGAGTGGTCTTAGCAGCCCTGGTCAGAGGCAGATGCCCAGGGCAGCTGTGTGATGGTGTGATGCTGTGTTCTGTATTTTTCCATATGCCCTCTTGGGGTGCCTAATTCCTTCCCCAAAACATCTGCTTGCTCTCAGGTTACAGAAGCTACACCTGCTTTCTATTTTCTCAGGAATGTTGAGAGGATTCCTGAAGGGCTATAATGAAGGGAACTGAGAGCTTCTTAAGACAGATATTGTTTAATTGCTTAGGTTGTAGCTAGGAGCAAGCTCCGATGTGGAGAGCTGACAATGCCTGGGGCATCAGTCAAGGTCTCTTGGTTTCAAAGGCTTGCGGCTGCCACTCTGAAGCATAATGGACTTGAACTCTGGCCAGCTTCATCTCACTTAGTCTGGTGATGGGCAGAAGAGGGGGATATAACCCCTCAGACTTTGCGGCCACTATCTCCCAAGATTCCTTAAAGAGGAGAAGGGGTGCTAAGAGAAAGGAAGAGAGGTTTGGTAAATAGCAACATGTGTCCATTACCCTTGTTTAATTTGCTTAGGGTAGATCAGGCTGGAGAATTCAGCTAGACAATAGGGTACTTTTAATTTTTCAGAACTGTTGGTTCCATTGATGGCTCATTTAATTATGTGATACCTATAACATATTTGTAAAACACTTTATAAGGAGGAGTCGCATCATCTATTTTCTTTCATTTTCAATTGTTCTGTGAGATATTCTCAAGTAGGATAAGGTTAGATTTCAACAGCAAAGGGTCCCCCAAATGGGATAGTTCTCCAAGAGAGATTTTTATTTCTTTCTCACATAAACAGCCCATCTCAGCAGGCAGCACTCCTCCCTGCAATTATTTATAGATTGGATCCTCTCCATTTTGTTTCTTTGTCATCTAGTAAGTCATTGTCCTATTTTGAATGGGAACCTCCTCTGGGTTGCAGTCAGTAGAAAGGGGAAAGCATATGGGCTTGCCTGGTCTGGTCTTAAGGTATCTAGCTGGGAACGGGACTCATTCTCTCATAACATCCCACTGGAGAGTACTTAGTCACCAATTCTTCACTGAAGGCAGTGAAACGTCCTGTAGCTGGACTGCCCTGTGCCTTGCTACTTTTCTCCTTCTGTAGCAAGAGGAAAGGAAGAATGAAAGCTAGCAGTGTGTGTCCCACTTATGCAAGGTCAGTACCAATGCTTTTTCTACACATGAGGAAACCATTTCTGAGAAATAAAGTGACTTGCTCCAGGGCACACAATTGGTTAAGAAATAGCATTGGAGCAAGAACCCAGGTAACTGGGCTCCTCAGGTTTTTCTTTATTTCTACGATTCTCCCAAGATAGGGAAGCAGATCATTTGGAATTATAGTTCCCCTGGAAAAGCTAGGATGCCCAATTAACATCAGTATATGTAGCCAAAAGGTGAATATTGAAATATTGAATATTCTTTTCCTATTTCCCAGGACAAAGGCTCTTAGGTGGTAGCTGCTTTGCCTGCTGGGGTCCCAGATGAGGGAGAGTGACTGTGTGCAGAGATATAGAACCAGATGCAGATATCGATAAAAACTCTTCACTTAAAACTCTTTCTACTGACCTCAGATTATGTGCCTCTACCAGGGCTCCTTTTCTGGGATTATTTTAGTTCTTATTGACTTCTATCATTCAAGAATCTTTATGCTCTTGGCTGCTTCTATACTCCTAGTATTATCAGTCAGTAGAGAATAAGAATTCAAAGATTGAAAGACACCCTTTGAATTCTTATACAAAGGTTGAAGCAATTATATTTAGTTGAGCTCTGCATGACTACCACCTTCCCAGTCACCTTCCTTCTGCCAGTACTGCTAGAGGAAATCATTACAAAATCATTTATATTATGATTTATATTATGTGACTCACATGCTTCTAAGCATCAGCAGTATGTACATCCAAACTTGGGATTCCTTAAGATTCATACCCAGATCTTGCTAATTCCTGGATTTAATGGTTCCTTGTACAGTCCAGTCCCCAAGCTCTTCTTGGATTCTCCTGAGGGGATGTCTCATATATATTCATGTTTCAGGGCCACCTTCTCTGACTTCTACTTTTCTGACCTGGACCCCCTCCATTGCCCCCTGCCCCTGCCAAGAAAAAGATACTTAGCCCCCACTGCTCACAGTCCTCTATGTCTCAAGCTCCTTCATCTGTCAAGGTTGAGCTGGAGAAACCCTTCCTCCATGGGTTTCACTCAAGGGTCTCCAATAGCAGGATTGCTTGGGCCCAAGGTGTTTCTCAGTTCAGTTACTGGCACTTTTAGTTATATACATTTCCCAGAGTCTCTCTGTGCCCTCAGGGTGACTGGGCCTGGGTAAGTCCACAAACCAAGGGCTGTATATACTTGCACTAATTTTTTTTTTTATGCAATTATGTTGAGATGTATTCACATGCCGTATGTTCTAGATTGAAGTTGTGGAATGCGATATAACAGAAACAGAATGGCTTTTAAAAAGGGGAATTTATTTTGCAAGCTTACGTGATCTAAGCCTGTGAAAATGTCCAAATTAAGTCACCAACAAGAGGCTACCTTCATTCAAAAAAGGCCAATGAAGTTCAGGGTTTCTCTCTCAGCTGGGGCATGTGGAGAAGTCTACCAGCTTTCTCTTGTGGCTTCTTGTTTCATGAAGCTCCCCTGGGAGTGCTTTCCTTCATCTCCAAAGGCCTCTGGCTCTGCAGGCTCTATAGCTTTTTTCAAAATGGTTCCCTCTTAAAGGGCTCCAGAAAGCAACCCCACCTTGAATGTGTGGAGACATATCTCCACGGAGACCATCTAATCAAAATTTGCCACCCGCAATTGAATGGGTCACATCTCCATGGGAATAATCAAAAAGCTCCCACTCACCAGTAATGAATGAAGATTAAAGGGTATGGCTTTTCCAGGGTATACCACAGATTCAAACCAGCACACTATATAATCATCCAAATTGTACAATCAATGGTTCATCATGTAGTTGTGCAGTCATCACTACAATCAACTTTTGAACATTTTCAGTAGCCCAAAGGAAATAAGAATAAGAATTAAAAATAAAAATAAAAAAGAACAACCCAAGCATCCCATACCCCTTATCCTTACCTCCCCTATTATTTATTTATTTTTCGTCTTTATTTTCTTACTCATCTCTCCATATACTGGATAAACGGAGTGTCAGTCACAAGGTTTTTCACAATCACTAAGTTACGTTGTGAAAGATATACAGTTATACAATCATCTTCAAGAATCAAGCCTTCTAGCTATTCTAACACACTAAAACTAATAAAAGATACATATATAATGCACAAGAATACCCTCCAAAATGACCTCTTAACTCTATTTGAAATATCTCAGCTGAAATATCTCAAAACTGAAACTCTATTTTGTTTAATTTCTCTTTCCCCTTTTGTTCAAGAAGTCTTTCTCAGTCCCACAATCCCAGGTCTGGGCTCATCCCAAGAGTCATGTCCCATGTTGTCAGAGAGATTTACACCCCTGGGAGTCATGTTCCTAATAGGGAAGAAAGCAGTGAATTTACCTGCAGAATTGTTTTAGAGAGAGAGGCCACATCTGAGCAACAAAAGTCGTTCTCTAAAGGTGACTCCTAGGCATAATTATAAGTAGACTTAGTTTCTCCTTTGAGGGAATAAGTTTCATAAGGCAAACCTTAAGATTGAGGGCTTGGCCTATTAAATTGGTAGTCTCCAATGCTTATGAGAATATCAAGAATCCCCGAGGTTGGGAAGTTTAATATTTCTACTTTTCCTCCCATTTCTCCAAGGAGACCCTGCAAATGCTTTTTTATTTTTTTACCCAGATTACTCTGAGATGTATCAGGGCATCACATTAACCTGTACAAACCGACAAGCTCTCATTCCTATTCAAGTTTCCGTGTAATTATGGTGTTCAGATAGCCTGACCATGCAAATTAAATTAGATAGTGTGCTACAGAAAATATAAATTTCACACCAAATAAACACCTCTGCCTTTGGTCTCACACAGAAGTTGAAGTTTTAAAACACAGTCAAGGGGTACAAGGGTAGTTCAGTGGTAGAATTCTCACCTGCCATGCAGAAGACCTGGGCTCGGTTCCAAGTTCATGCATTCCCCCCCCCCCAAAAAAAATCAACAAATGGTGTTGCAATAACAAGGTAGTCATATGGAAAAAGAATGAACTGTGATCTCCACCATACAACATATTAACAAAAAATACAGTCAATACCATACTTTGCCTTTTAGTCTGATTTACCTCACTCCTAACTAGACTAGCTTCATTCATATCTCTAATTGAAGCCTGATCTCTTTTTTCAACTTTTTCTTTTTTTTAAGTTGCTGTATGGGGTACATGCTGACTTTCATAGCTGCAAAACTCTAGCTCAGAGTCTCAGGAGTCAGAGAGATACCTGAAGCTCTATGGGAGGACACAAAGAACTCAGCATCTCAGAATTTAGAAATAACAGTTATAACTCAGGAATAGATGTGACTGCTGTAAGAGCTGACAATCTAGGAACCTTTATAACAGGTCTTCACCTGATACTCTGCGCTCTCAAATTCAATTCTCAAGAGTTTGCACCTTATAGTTAGTTCATATTAGTGAGACGTTATAATACTTGTCTTTTGTTTCTGGTTTATTTCATTCAACATACTGTCCTCAGGTTTCATTCATCTAGTAGCAAGCCTAACAAATTCATTCCTTCTTGCAGCTGCTCAATATTTCAGTGTATGTATAGACCCCAGTTTGCCTTCCATTCATCAGTCAATGTATCCTTAGGCCACCTCCATCCATTGCAAATCGCAAATACTGCCACCACAAACACAGGTGACCTGCACGTATTTTTCTTTTAGAATTTATAACTTTTTTTTAACAAGCAGCATTTATATTTAAAATGTCTCCCCTTGTCTTTGCTCACCTGCATGTATTTTGACCCTATGCTTTGATGCTCGTTCTGTAGGGTTTCCTACCTTATGAAGAATTTCCTAATTTTCTGTGTCTTTTTCCTCTCTATAGTTTGGCTCCCTTAGAGTATCCTGTCACCCTTAGTGTGTCACAGAAATCTATATGATTTCTAGCTGATCCCCAGATAGCAACATGATTTAAGTTCTTTTTCTAAGAACAACTTTAGTAGAGCCCCAGGAATGAGGTGAGATTACAAACCTTTACCTAAAGCTGTATCCAAATCTCAGCTCCAGTCTGCCCCCTCCTCAGTACTGCCAGGAAACAAAAATGCCCTCCCTCACAGTTCTCTGGGGTAAAGATTAATGCTTTCCTTTAATCTAATGCTTTATGAGTGTCTTAGATATATGATCTTTCAGTCATAGCAATTACTTTATTTCTGGGCCCCAGGCACATTAAAAGATAAGGGAAATATTTATGTTCAGAATGTGTGGCTAGAGAAATTACCAAGTAGCCAGAAATCTGTCTTTATGGAAAATTATTGAAGTGTTCTGTCAACCCCCCACAAAGGCCATAAGAAAAAACTTTCAATCAAGCTAAGCCAAGTTGATTAGAACACTAGTAAAAGAGAGCACCAACCTGACAGTCTTAAAGAGTCCCAGAAGGGAGAAGTCAGGGAAGAATGTTTTCAGAATTTTAGGTCCAGGTCTGGTGATTTAAGGGAAGTCTTGCAAGGCCAAGATTTAGTTGGGATTGAGCAGAGTTAATGACGTGATAGCTTTGGATCAACGGCCATACAAAACAAGAATCTTAAAGTGAGAATTGGCAAGCAAGCTGTTAGTCTTGATACATAAGACTAATCAACTAGGTTCGTTCACAGTATTAACTTCCAGAAGCAAGTCTGGAATGGGTAGCTAAGTTATTTTTGTCTAGTCTTAGTTTTATTTAGCGCAGAAATGGAAAATATGTTTCAGTTAAAAAAAAACTCAATGCATTTGTTTGACATATGTAATTATAGATTGTCCTGTATATTTCTTAAAAACATTTCATGTGTGATTATTTTATCTCCTTGGCTAGATTGAAAACTTTTTTAGGACAGGAACTAAATCTTTGATGGTATAGAGCATAATGTTGAGCGTGGACATTCCATTCAATAAACATCATCTCGTTCCTGAAACCTTTCATGATGCCACCTCCAAGTTCTCAGTAATTTCGTGGGACTTTAATCATACAATGGTGCATGCTATCTGGGGCAAGATTGTGCTTTCTTCTCTCATCTTTACCTCCTTTACACATTCTTGGGAGGAGGGCTTTGGTGAAACAGAGTAAAGAGACAATTACTAAACTAATATAATAACTCATTGACGTGAATCCATGAGAAGCAATCAATATCAGCAAGAGGAAAAGTTTGATAACTGATTGATGAATGTGAAGGAACTAAAGCCTTCTCAGCAGCACAGGGCCATGCAGGATTGAAACAACAAAGCCCAGGAGCCTGTAGGAAGAAGACTGGGGGAGACTAGAGAAGAGTCACACTGATAGTGACAGGCCACTAACAGGCAACTCAATAGGAAAAGCCAAGGGATGTTTAGCTTCCACCCTTTCGGGCCGCCTGTAATTATCCTGTGTGCATATGGTCCCTCTGCTAGATTGTAAATCCATGACTGTGGACTAGGTCTATGGCCTATTCATTTTCATATCCCTAAGTGCCCACCAAATGACATCCCTTCACGAGAAGGAATTTACGACAGAATTTGTTATGAGGCCACCTTCCTCCGTTTACAGAGAGGCAATCAACCTTTCAGTTACATCAGAACCAGATATATTTGTTGCTTAGATGCCCAAAACTTTCCAAAGATAAATATTACCCCTTAACTCTCCCTTCATGGTCTAAATTTGATAGACATATATATTAGCCACCCTATAATCCACCTCTCTTATTACTTTCATTAAGTGTCTCTTGAAAATGTTTTTTGAAGTGCAGTATCATCATTTCATTTTTACTGATACCCGTCTCAGCCCCAGTTTCCCCTCTGGCAGCTTTCTTAATTGGTGATTTGGTAACACTGGTTTTTTTTTTCCAACCTGCCAGTTTTCCTCATTTAAAGGAAATTCTGTCAAATGAATAAGTACCCACAGCACAATTACCAAGCACAAAACAAAACAGCAAATATGCATTAGCTTACTAGGGAAGTGCCTAGTATATTAGAAAGAAAGAGACAAGCATATGAGATTGACAAGAGAATGGAGCATTTCATTTTTATATTCTGTTTTATTGCTGCAATATCCCATTTGATGGCCTCCAGCTTTCACAGCATCAGCTTCCTGCAATGATACTAATGAAGAAATGCTGCCTTTTGTTCATTCTTTAACCAACTGTGTTGCTCTTTAATAGGAATATGGCACTTCTCCCCCATTCATGCAGAGTTATGAACAGTTGAGTCTCTAGGGTAACTCTGATGAGTACAGCACTCATTTTCCTTTAGGATTTCTCTGATTAGATGGTAAGTATAGTTCCCGTAAATAAATTCAGTTTTCTAGATATTTCCAGTTGTGGGCAGAAACAGGGATATTTTTCCAGCTGAAAGAAAAAACCCAAAGGGAAAGAGTGATCACTTTATTTTTCATCACATTTCTCTGCTTTGTGGAATATTCTGTTTACCTTTTACTTATTTCCTAAGCCTTTTCTCAGTCTGTTCTTTATTAAGACACCACATTTATAACTGTTTGGTTTAACCATTTTTGTGCGTGACTGAGTTCCAAATAGTTTCTCATTTAGGCAGAAAGTTAGTCAGCTAACTTTGCCAGAATGTCCACTCCGGCTTGATTTCCCATGGGGCTTGTTTAATTTCTTCTGTTTTCTTCATTGGTTTCCTTGTGCTTGCCCAGGAGCATGGAATGCTATCGTATATCAGCTCCCAGAGACCCTGAGATAAATGAAGGTCAGGCTTAAGCCATCAGTACTGTCAGGGCAATGAGGTCCAAGCAGCATCTTCACTTCAGTCTGACCCAAAACGGAGTGTATGGAAGTCCCACGTTAAGCCCAAACTAGGTGGGATGGGACCGTAAATCACTAACTTAGCAGTCTTGCTACAAGATCGAGGAAGAAAGTGAGTATCTTCTGGAACGGGAAATAAAGTGGATGGCTCCACCATTGGGAGCGTTTTATTTCTGAAGGATAAAAGGCAGATTTTGATGTTACCTTACAATAAGTGAGTCTCCATCACCCTGAAGCATAAAATTGAATAAAAATGGACAGGCATTTCAAATTAAACCTCTCATATTACATCAGAATAGGTAATTAAGTAGTTTCAGTTGTGGTAGAAGACAAATTAATATGCTATTTTTAAATAAAAAACTTACTTTCTTCAAATCTTACTGAAACTGTTGAGTGTTTAACATTATTACCTTAATGACTATTACTGTTATTAGCAATTCAAATCAACAAACATTTACTGAGGTGCTGTTGTAAGAGATGGGAGGAAAATAAATGACAAATCGAATGACACGGCCCTTGATTTAAGGGACCAGGAGGAAAACGGAAGATATAAACATGGAAATGACTGGCTATAAAAAGGGAGGTAAAATGGCCAAAGACCCCATTAGGAAATCCGGAGAAAGGAGCCGGTAAATCTGACCTGCGGAATCGTGAAAGAGGTCAGATAAGCTTGGTATTGAGGTATGTGAAGGGTCTCAGGCAGTGAAAAATTGTTAAGCTTTTTATTCAGAAAATTGCACATCCAAAGCCATAAGGGCAGGACGGCGAACCCACATGTTCTGGAAATGGTGAGTAGTCCAGTGTGCCTGAGCTATAGAGGAATATGCGGGGAAGCCAGGCTGGAATTATAGGTTAGGCATATTCTGTGTGTGCCAGGGACATCCGAGTTCTGTACCAGGAGGTGATGTGATTGTGCCCCATTGAAGCAGCATAGCTGAGTAGGTAAAACTTCAAATCCAAACTCTGAGATTTGAGAGCTTTGGGAACCTGGGCACAAGTTTTGTTTTTGCTTTTGTTTTTCAATCTATTTGTTTTTTTAATTGATATATATCATATATTCACGTCATGTAATCATCCAAAGTGTACAATCAATGGTTCATAATATCATATAGCTGTGCATTTATCATCACAACCGACTCTTTTTTTCCCTTTTTGTGAAAAATAACACATATACAAAAAAGCAATAAATGTCAAAGCACATCATGACAATTAGCTGTAGAACAGATTTCAGAGTTTGGTATGGGTTACAATTCCACAATTTTAGGTTTTAATTTCTAGCTGCTCTAAGACGCTGGAGACTAAAAGAGATATCAATATAATGATGCAGTACTCATATTCATTTGTTAAACCCTACCTTCTCTGTATAACTCCACCATCATCTTTGATCTTTCTCCCACTCTTTAAGGGTATTCAGGCTATGGCCATTCTAACTTTTTCATGCTGGAAGGGGCTGTTGATAATATGGTGTAGGGGGATGGAACTAGTTGATGTTCTGGAGAGGCTGGGCCCTCTGCATTTCAGGACTTATCTGGTCCAGGGACCCATCTGGAGGTTGTAGGTTTCTGGAAAGTTACCTTAGTGCAGGAACCCTTGTAGAATCTTATAAATTGCCCTAGATGTTCTTTAGGGTTGGCTGGAATGATTTTGGTTGGGTTTGGCAAGTAATGATAGGTAGCAATGTCTAACCTAGGCATGTGTAAGAGCGACCTCCAAAGTAGCCTCTCAACTCTATTTGAACTCTCTCAGCCACTGATACTTTATTTGTTACACTTTTTTCCCCCTTTTGGTCAAATGGCATTGTTGATTCCACAGTGTCAGGGCCAGACTCATCCTTGGGAGTCATCTCCCACGTTGCCAAGGAGACTTTCACCCATGAATGTCATGTCTCTCATAAGGGGGAGGACAATTATTTCACTTGCAGAGTTGGGCTTAGAGAGAGTGGGCACAAGTCTTTTAATGCGTAAAATGAAGCATCTAAACTTGTGAAGATCAAACGAAGTTATCCATGCAAAAGAACTTAGCATATTTCCTGGCACAAAGTAAGCTCTCAATAAATGTTAGCTGCTATTGTTATAATTCATGTCATAGTCAGATCATCGTAGCAGAATGTTAAGAATTAATTGGAAATATAAGAAAGTTGGAAAATAAAGTTTTGGGAGCTGTTGCAATGGCTAACAAATTAAACTTATGTTTAAAATATGCTAATCATAGTTACATAAGTTAGTGTCTGTTGGACTTATTAGTATAAACAAAGTCAATATTCTATCGGGGAATAAAGGCATAATATAACTGGGTCACATAGATCATTCCTTTGGATAATTGTGGGTGGCATATCCTAAGAGATGTGCAAGGTGATGTATTAGGGGACTGAAAGAATATTTTAAGGCTTACATATCTTAAAAAATAAGAAAGATGGTAAGGTTAATCAATTCTTAATACACAAATTGACCCTTGCACCCTCAGTCCAGCTCTCAGATGTGCACATTTCTCTGGACTTCCTAGAGGGAATAATGGGAATTACACAAGGCTACAAAGTTTGACAGTGGTGGCCTGTTCATTCAGTCCCATTCACTGCATTGTAGTATATTGCAGTTTACATGTGCAAGTGATTAAGTGGAAGTATGAATTACATTATCTAGTTTTATCTAAAATCATCCTACCCTGAAACACAAATTACTGGGCCCTGCTTGGAATATCTGGACATCTGGCATGTAACCTGAGAATCTGTATTTCTGACATGTTCTCAAGGGCTGCTGCTGCTTCTGCTGCTGCCGGTCCAGGAACCAGACTTTGAGAACCATTGTTCTCGAGAACTTTTTGGTCCAGTTCTTTCCAGGAAACAGAAAGTGATTTTCTGTTGCTCATATTGTTTTCTATTCAAATATTTCTACTTCAAATATTCCTGAAAAGAAACTGTGGACTGAAGTTTGATTCTAACAGTGAAAGTATAAGGGAATAGCAAGAAACTAGAAGACCTAATGCTTCTCTTATGCCTATGTGCTGGTTTAGAAGGAAGTGTGTTCCCTAGAAAAGCCATGTTTTAATCAAAATCCCATTTCATAAAGGTAGAACAATCCTTATTCAATACTGTATGTTTGAAACTGCAATCAGATCATCTCCTTGGATGATGTGATTTAGTCGAGTGGTTGTTAAACTGAATTAGGTGACGACATGTCTCCATCCGTTTGGATGGGTCTTGACTGGTTTACTGGAGTCCTATAAAAGAGGAAATGTTTTGGAGAATGGGAGATTCAGAGAGAGCGGAGCAGAGCGAGAAGCCACAAGAAGCAGAGTCCACCAGTCAGTGACCTTTGGAAATGAAGAAGGAAAATGCCTCCCAGGGAGCTTCATGAAACCAGAAGCTAAGAGAGAAAGCTAGCAGATGATGCTGTGTTCACCATGTGCCCTTCCAGCTGAGAGAGAAGACCTGACTGTGTTCATCATGTGCCTTCTCACTTGAGAAACCCTGAACTTCATCGCCCTTCTTGAACCAAGGTATCTTTCCCTGGATGGATACCTTTGATTGGACATTTCTATAGACTTGTTTTAATTGGGGCATTTTCTCGGCCTTAGAACTGTAAACTGGCAACTTATTAAATTCCCCTTTTTAAAAGACATTCCGTTTCTGGTATTTTGCATTCTGGTAGGTAGCAAACTAAAACAGCCTACTTGAGGCAGCTTAGTTCAGTAAATATGAGCAAGAATTCTAGAGCCAGCCATTTAGCAGCTGTGTAGCTTTGGGAAAGTTCCCTTACCTTTCTGTACCACAATTTTCAAATGTATTTAAAAAGCGAATAATAATAGTTCCCATCTTGTTTTGGTTTGCTAAAGCTGCTGGAATACAATATACCAGAGACAGATTGGCTTTTACAAAGGGGATTTATTAAGTTACAAGTTACAATTCTAAGGCCCTGAAAAATGTCCAGATTAAGACACCAACAAGAGGACACTTTCTCAGAGGAAAAGCAGCCAGTGTCTGGCACACTTCTGTCAGCTGGGAAGGCACAATGGCTGGCATCTGCTTGTCCTTGCTCCCAATTCATTGCTTTCAGCTTCTGATTCCAGCAGCTTTCTCTAAGAATCTGTGGGTCCCTTCCTCTTAAAAGACTCCAGTAAGCTGATTAAGACCCACCATGAATGGGCAGAGTCGTGTTTCCATGGGAACAACCTAATCAAAAGATCCCACCCAAAAATAGGTCTGTCCCCACAAGATTGGATTAGAAGAACATGGCTTTTCTGGGGCACATAACAGTTTCCAACTAGCACACACCCCTTATGGCCTTTCAGAGAATAAAATAAGTTAGTATTTTTGAAGCACTTGGACCAGAGTGTGGCATAGGAAAACAACGAGTTTGTTAAAATAAAAGTAGTTTGGGCTCTTTTCCAGCAACATTACAAGGTAAAAACAATGCTCTATTCAGGTCAAATAAAAAATTGGCCGAATTTTTTTGAAATTATTAAGAGGACTATTTGAATTATAAATTTAAATCCACTTCCATTAACTGTGAGCCTAGCCCTCAGTATATATTGCAGTTTTAGATGTTAGGTAGTAATAATATGAAGCCATCAAATTAAAATCACATTTACAAAAATTATTACTTCTATATCTTATTTTTTAATTCCATTTTTGGTGTATATTTTATAATGTACACAGTATCTTAGCACATTTGTCCATGTATATAACTTATAAATAAATATACATATATTATGGGTATGTAAAGTGTGGGTTCTGTGTGTGCATGAATTTTGTTTTTGTTTTAATTGATAGCATACGTATGTAAAAAAAAACATAGAGACAATACTACAGTAGTTGTGTTTTTTTAAATGCAATTTTGAGATATGTAAACATACCATATAATCATTTCAAGTATATATCAATAGTTCATATCATCATATGATTGTACATACATCACCATAATCAATTTTTTAACATTTTAATTTCTTCAAAATTAAAAATAAAAATTTAAAAGAATGCCCAAAACATCCTATGCCCTATATACCCCTCTATTATTTATTTATTTTTTGTCTTTATTTTCTTACTTATCTGTCCACACACTGGATAAAGAGAGTGTTAGTTACAAGGTTTTCACAATCACATGGTCACACTGTGAAAGCGATATGGTTATTCCATCATGTTCAAGAATCAAGGCTACTGGAATACAGTTCAACAGTTTCAGTTATTTCCTTCTAGCTATTCTACTCACTAAAGATTAAAAAAGGATATTTATAGAATGCATAAGAATAATCTCCAGAATGACTGCTCAACTCTATTTGAAATCTCTCATCACTGAAACTTTATCTTGTCTCATTTCTGTCTTCTCCTTTTGGTCAAGAAGGCTTTTTCATTCCCATAATGCTGGGTTCTGGCTCATCCCCGGGAGTCACATCCCATGTTGCCAGGGAGATTTACACCCTTGGGAGTCATGTCACATGTAGGGGGAAGGGCGGTGAGTTCACCTGCAGAGCTACCAAAGCCTGTTTTTATAAAAAATTACAAAAAAAAATAATTAGAACATAGCAACGCTCACTCATTTATGTATTGCCTATGATTGTTTTTGTGCTACTGTGTCAGAATTGAGTAGTTCCATTAGAAACCATATATCCTGCAAAGCCTGCAAATATTTACTATCTAGCCCTTTACAAAAAAAGTTTGCCAACCTCTGGTCTAGACCATTCTTTGCCTCTAATAGCTTAGCTGAATTGTTAACCTCGTATCTAGAATAAATCAGATAACATCAGAAAACCTAGCCTTGCAAGAACAAAGCTGCAAATTTATGACAGACATCACACCCACCGCAGGTAAAGGCTGTGACACTGTGGCAGAGAACACAAACATTACCTGTCCCCATCCAGCAGCTTCCCCATGGAGAGGAGAGCAGCTCCAGCAATTGGTAAATTGCAAAGAGAGAGCTGCACATTCTTGGGCTTTTCCCTGGGGGAAAGAAGATGCTCCCTTAGGATCATCTCTCATATTTCCCCCACAGGCTGTCAGCCACAGTAAAGTGATTTTCTGCTTGACCAAATCAAATGTAAGGAAGAGTTCAAGCAGATGTGGTCAGGTTGGCAGAAAGAAAGTTTTCTGCTATGAGTTGTTGTCCATGATACATTTTACCTGTGGCACCAGACCAGGAAAACATGGTTGGTCATTTGGGCATTTAATAACAGGACAGTTCAGATTACAGATAAAGTGTTCTGCCACCACTTACAGGCAATCAAAGCTACGCTGGAAAGAAAAGAAGTGAGATTTTTGGGCCGTGTCTGTCTGTGTTTCACGGAATGACTCTTTTGGACTCATTTTGTTTTATTTATGGCTTTGGCCTAAGAAATCAATCAAACAAAAAGCAAATATGATTTAGTTTGTAAAAGGATTGACAATTCGGTAATCTATTGATTGCTTGGCAATGTGACCTTTGGGAGCTGGGAAAGTACAATCAGCTGAAGAGCTTGATTAAGTAATGTAAAGCACAATCTATAATTCCTCAGAAGTTGGTCTTTTAGCACTCAGATAAATAAAACCACAGGAAATTCACTCAAGAAAGCAACTGCTGGTGAATCGTTCTTGATCATATCCCTTTAATGTTAACAACAGTGGTTTGATATTTATTGCCAAAATTCTTCACTTATTAAATAGCAGACCTACAACTGGAGAATTATTTTTTAATGAATAAGGTTTGTTTTTTTAAATTTAGCTATATAAATTGAAATGTTGAGAGCCAGTCTCAGGATGCCACAGATCAGATTGTCCATGATTTAATGACAACCTGATACTGCTAAAAAGCATGAAAATTTTGACTCTGGGTCTTCTTGGGTATTGGCTGAAACAAGGATACTTTTTGGAAATCTTAAAAAAAAAACTCTTTCTATACTGAGATAAGGAATTAGTTATCTACACTCTTGAGAATACACTAGTCAGTATAAGGAAAAGCTTAAATATCAGGTATAAGCAGTACCTAAATTTAGCCATTTCTTTGGCTCTAAGTGTCAGTGCAGGGAATGGGCTTCACTCCTGAGAAAAGCTGTTTGCTGTTTGTTCCTAATGATGGTTAATGTATGAACAAATCGTACTCCCAGAGCTATAACTGATATCATCAATGATGCTGGAACACAAACAAAGACGCTAATGAAGCAGAGCTCTGTGGCTTTTGCTTTGAAAAATTCTATGGCGGGAGGCAGAAGAGGAAGAATTTGGCTAAATGAAGTCATTTCTGACAGCATCCAACTCTTACAGAATCTAAGAGGACAGTACTAGAACAAAGCAACTGCTGGAAACAAATTACATATTTAAATTCCCTTCACCCTGCATGGCAGGAAAATTTTATTTTATCATCTTCTCCTCTGACATGTCAAAATACATAAGCTTTCAGGTCCTTAGGGTCTCTGATCTCAGGTGAGAAAATAAGAGGCCAGATATTGAAGGGGGCATTTTAGCACCAGGTGATGGACAAGCAGGACATTCAGCCAATAGCTCTGTCACTCATCTTTCCTCCATCCCGGAGCTGATTGCATTTGTCAGTGATGCCTGTCTCTCTGCCTGGTTACCCTAATGTTCCCTGTGGGGGCTGCGGCTGCCTCAATGACTCACTCTGCCCAAAGGCCATTAATGTTCTAAGGGCTCCAGAAATGGAGCTGTTCTAAGGGGGGAGAAAAGGCTGAATCTCTGCATGTTTTGCCACCCTCAAGAAAATGGCTGTCCCTAATTACACAAAATGATAGAGAAAGCAGTTGACTGAAATCACTGCAAATGACAGTTATTTCACTGAATAGCCTAAGAGAATGGGTCACCATAGCTAATACACTAACAGCATGCTTTTCTGTATATGTAATTTCTGTCATATTCCCTGAATGCTTGGGTGCTGAATGACATTTCCACTGAGCAAGGAAAACAGGGTTGTTTTTTTTTTTGCCTTCTTGTGGAAATCTCTGGCAATGCATTTGTATATGGACTCCATGATTCATCCTAAAGAGCAAGTCAGGCATCTGTGAAAGGTACAAGATAGAGAGCTTTGATTTACAAATGAAGTATTTTGTAATTAGAGCTGTATCCAATAATAAAGCCTAAAGGGTTAAGAAGGGAAGACATGTCTTCCATGTAAATACTGGACAATCTGAAAGCTGTCAATAAATATTGGTTCTTCTCTGCCCCAAGGTGTGTCAGGCTCCTCATTTTAATCTAATGTACAGGCACGTACAGGTTGTATTGAAAGGCAGGTGGCTGGTTGACTTAGCTGTCATCTTAACTAGAGATGCCTGGCTCAGGCAAGTTTTTGAATGTGTTACTGAATCAGAACCTGGCTAGAATTGAACAAAATCCACGAAACATGTATTTGATGTGAGGTTTGGGAACCCCAGCTCTCCGCCTCTAAGGTCAGTGTCTATCTGGAGAAGCAGCTGCCTCTGAGGAGCCACCTTTATCCCTGAGGACATGGGACTGCTATGAGGCAGCCACTCCCTCTCCCCGTGGAAAAGGGCACCTCAGAAACAGCTGCCAGGGTCGGACCACAGAACTCCTTACACAGATCAGTTCAGTTCAACAAATGTGTATGGGTTCCTGTTATAAGTGTGCAGTAAAGAATTTAACCTTGCCCAAGAGAGGTCTGGTCTTTGCCCTCCATTTCTGGAAGGTAATTTCTAACCCCTCGGAATGGTCTGGCTGACGGTATCTTCGATTGGGGTCTTGGCAAGGCAGGTAGTCATGTGATCTGGGTGGGGGCTCTGAGCTGCTCCAACACAGTGATGCCGGGTGGAGGCTCCCAGTCATGCAGCCGACTTCCTGAAGGGCTGGAAACTGAGGTCGGCCAGGTGGGCAGTCAACTGTTGCAATTGGAGCCCCAATAAAAACTCTGAAGTTTCAGGCAGTCTTCCCTGATAAGCAATACACCATGCATATTGCTGTACATTGGCACCGGGAGATTAATGTTGTCCTGACTCCCAGGGGAGAGAACAACTGGAAGCTCAGCCTGGACTCTATCTTATGTGTCATTTCTCTTGGCTTATTTTTTTTTTTTTTTGGCTGATTTTTAAAAAATTAATTTATTTTTATTAGATGAGTTGTAGATTTACAGAAAGATCAAGCACAAAATACAGCGTTCCCATATACCTGCTCCCCTTTTTAACAGTTTGCATTAATATGGTATCTCTGTCACAACCGACGAGAGAATATCATCATAATGTACTATTAGCAATAGTCCATAGTTTACATAAGAGTTCATTGTGTTGTATAGTCCTATGGTTATTTTATGTTGTTGTTTGTATGTATAAAATTTTTGTTTTAGCAAAATATATACCACTAAAATATGGTTAAATATTCAGATATGTAATTCAGGGGTTTTGGGCTACCATCACCAAAACTTCCATTACCACAAACAAAAACTCTGCACTAAAGAAGAATTACCTCCCCGTGTCTTATCCCCACTCTGAGGAGGGGGTAATTTCAAACTCTATGCATTGCCTATTCTAATTATTTCATACCAATGGGATATGAAATATCTGAACCTGTCTGGCTTATTTCACTCAACATGATGTCTTCAAGGTTCATCCATGTTGTTGCATGTATCAGAAGTTCATTCCTTCCTACGACCAAATAATATTCCATTGTATGTATATTCCACATTTTGCTTATCCCTTATCTATTGATGGACACTGATGTGCTTCCATCTTTTGGCAATTATGAATAATGACACTATGAACATCAGTGTACAAACATTCGTTTGAATATCTACTGTATTAGTTAGGGTTCTCTAGAGAAACAGAATCAACAGGAAATATCCATAAATATAAAATTTATAAAAGTGTCTCATGTAACCATGGGAACATAGAGTCCAAAATCTGTAGAGCAGGCTATGAGGCTGATGACTCTGACAGAGGGTCTGGACAAACTCCACAGGAGAGCCTTGCCAGCTGACGCAGGAAGAGAGACTGTCTTTTCTGAATTCTCCTTAAGAGCCTTCCATTGATTAGACTACATGTCACTCATTGCAGAAAGCACTCCCCTTGGCTGATTACAAATGGAATCAGCTCTGGATGCAGCCAACATGATCATGATTTAATTCTATGAAATGTCCTCATAGAAACACACAGGCCAGCACTTGCCCAACCAGACAAACAGGTACCACCACCTGGCCAAGTTGACACATGAACTTTACCATGACAGTTCACCCCTTGTCAACTTAGCAGCTATAAACATCACCTTAAACCATACTTAATTTCTAAATAGAAAACAATAAAAGACACATTTTTTCCTCACCTAACAATACTTAATTGTCTTGCATACAAGTGGAAGCACATTAAATCTTCCCAGTATAGGGTGCAAGTCCTTGGGTAATATTCATTCTTAAACTTGATTTCTTACAACTTAAATAGTATAAGATGAACAAAACAGCATTGCAGTTCTCGTTTCTGTAACTGATCATGTGGTCATAGTTCATATTTATCACTACCTTCTTCCACTACCCATTCTATGTCTCCTTTACCCTCAGCAAGCACTTCAGCTGGCCATGGTTCTTTGCCTGGTGGGGTGACCCAAACCTTCATTCCTGAAGTTTCAGAGCATTAGTAACCCTGCCTGGACTAGGTTGTTGCAGTTTTCCATTAATTTTAATCATAGGACATGGTAGTACTAAAAGACGCTCTAGGAGATCTCTTATATTCCGGGAAAATTCTTCTTTACCTCCTTTGTGTAGTTGCAGTCCTATTTTCCCCTGATAATCAGGGTCAATCACCCCAGCCAGAAATGTAATCCCCTTCTTGGCTTGTTGATTCAGGGGCATGAGTAGCACAGTGTGACCAGGCAGCAGTCTTAGATTCCAGTTCAATGGAATCATTGCTGTTTCTCCTGGTGGAAGCACTCCCCCGTTTGGAACTAAAACCTGTACACTAGCAGAGGCAGGTTGCAGGGGCAGAAGCAGGAAGAAAAAAATTTCCTAGTGGATCACTAGGGGTAATAATGAGTGGTGCTACTCCCATTTCCACCCTTTGGTTCCTGGGACCATGGGAGAAACAGCACCAAAGAGTGAATGCTAATTCAGAGTACACACAGCTTCCTGGAGAATATTACCCCAGCCCTTCAAGGTATTGCCACCTAGATGGCACCATAATTGAGTTTTCAAAAGGCCATTCCACCATTCTATCACTCCAGCTGCCTCTGGATGATGGGGAACATAGCAAGACCAGAGAATTCCATGAGCATGTGCCCATTTCCGCACATCATTTCCCATGGAGTGTGTTCCCTGATCAGAAGCAATGCTGTGTGGAATACCATGATGATGGATAAGGCATTCTGTAAGTCCATGGATAGTAGTTTTGGCAGAAGCATTGCATGCAGGGAAAGTAAACCCATATCCAGAGTATGTATCTATTCCACCTAGAACAAATTGCTGCCCCTTCCATGAAGGGAGTGGTCCAATGTAATCAACCTGACACCATGTAGCCAGCTGGTCACCTCGGGGAATGGTGCATATCAGAGGCTGAGTGTGGGTCTCTGCTACTGGCAGATTGGGCACTCAGCAGTGGTTGTAGCCAGGTCAGCCTTGGTGAGTGGAAGTCCATGTTGTTGAGCCCATGCATAACCATCCTCCATCCCTACCACCATGACCACCTTGGTCATGAACCCATTGGGCAATAACAAGAGTTGCTGGAGAAAGAGGCTGACTGGTATCCACAGAACAGGTCATTTTATCCACTTGATTATTAAAACTTTCCTCTGCTGAAGTCACCCTCTGGTGTGCATTCACATGGGACACAAATATCTTTATGTCTTTAGCCCACTCAGAAAGGTCTATTCACATACCTCTTCCCAAGACCTCTTTGGCACCAATTTTCCAATTATGGCCTTTCCAAGTCCCTGACCATCCAGCCAAACCATTAACAATAGTCCATGAGTCAATATAAAATGCACCTCTGGCCAGTTCTCCTTCCAAGCAAAATGAACAACCAGGGGCACTGCTCAAAGTCCTGCCTACTGGGAGAATTTCCCCTCACCACTGTCCTTCAAGGACACCCCAGAAAGGGATTGTAATGCTGCAGCTGTCCACTTTCAGGTGGGACTTGCATATCATGCTGAACCATCTGTAAACCAGTCCTGAGTTTTCTCTTCCTCACTCAATCTACTTTAAGGAACCCCCCCAAGAGGCCATAGCTCTGATCTGGGAAAGAGAAGGTAATGTGGCAGGAGTGGAGATCATGGGCATTTGGGCCACTTCCTCATGTAACTTACTTGTGCCTTCAGGACCTGCTCTAGCCCTATCTCATACATACCATTTCCATTTTACAATAGAGTGCTGCTGCACAGCTTTATGGCTTGGTGGGTCAGACAACACCCAGTTCTGGATATGCAACTCAGGTCTCATAGTAACTTGGTGGCCCATGGTTAAGCATTCAGTCTCTACTAAGGCCCAGTAACAGGCAAATAAAAGCCATTTCTCAAAAGGAGAACAGTTATCTGCAGCAGCAGGTAAGGCTTTGCTCCAAAATCCTAAGAGTCTGCATTGTGATTCTCCTATAGGGGCCTGTCACAGCATCTATATTTGCCACTGACACTTCCATCACCATTGGATCTGCTGGATCATATGCTGTACAAGGGACAGCTTGTACAGCAGCCTGGACCTGTCGCAGATCCTCCTCTTGTTCAGGTCCTCACTCAAAATTAGCAGCTTTTCTGGTCACTTGATAAATGAGCCAGAGTAGCACACCCAAATGAGGAATATGTTGTTGCCAAAATCCAAAGAGACCAACTAGGCATTGTGCCTCTTTTTTTTGTCATAGGAGGAGCCAGATGCAGCAACTCACCCTTCACCTTAGAAGGGATATCTCGACATGCCCCACACCACTGGACACCTAGAAATTTCACTGAGGTGGAAAGCCCCTGTATTTTTGTTGGATTTATCTCCCATCCTCTGACACGCAAATGCCTTACCAGTAAGTCTAGAGTAGTTGCTACTTCTTGCTCAATATTATGCTGTCCAATCAACATAATATCATCAATATAATGGACCGGTGTGATGTATTGTGGGAGGGAGAAATGATCAAGGTTCCTGTGGACAAGATTGTGACATAGGGCTGGAGAGTTTATATACACCTGAAGTAGGACAGTGAAAGTATACTGCTGACCTTATCAGCTGAAAACAAACTGTTTCTGGTGGTCCTTACTAACAGCTATTGAGAAAAAAGCATTTGCCAGATCAATAGCTGCATACCAGTACCAGTGGATGTTTTGATTTGCTCAAGCAATGATACTACATCTGGAACAGCAGCTGCAATTGGAGTTACCACCTGGTTAAACTTACAATAATCCACTATCATCCTCCAAGACCCATCTGTTTTCTGCATAGGCCAAATAGGAGATTAGAATGGGGATGTGGTGGGAATCACCACCACTGCAATCTTCAAGTCCTTAAGAATAGCAGTAATCTCTGCAATCCCTCCAGGCATCTGGTATTGCTTCTGATTTACTATTTTACTAGGTAGGGGCAGTTCTAGTGGCTTCCACTTGGCCTTTCCACCATAATAGCCATCACTCCACGAATTAGAGAGCCAATGTGGGGTTCTGCCAGTTCCTCAGTATGTCTATTCCAATTATACATTCTGGAACTGGGGAAATAACTACAGAATGGGTCTGGGAGCCCAGTGGACCCACTGTGAGATGCACCTGAGCTAAAACTCCATCAGTCACCTGACCTCCAAAAGCCCCCACTCAGACTGATGGACCAGAGTGATGTTTTGGGTCCCCTGGAATTAATGTCACTTCTGAACCAGTGTCTAATAGTCCCCAAAATATCTCATTATTTCCTTTTCTCCAGTGCACAGTTACCTTGGTGAAAGGCCATCAATCTCCTTGGGGAAGACTTGAGGGAAAATTAACAGTATAAATTTGTGACAGTGTAACAGGGTTCTCCCCCAAAGGGACCTGGTCTCCCCTTCATTCAAGGGGCTCTGAGTCTGTAAACTGTCTCAAGTCAAGAAATTGATTAAGGAGCTGTGACTCTTTGTTTTTGTAATTCAAGTTAGACTTCCATTCACTTGACTTAAAACTCTTTTGTTTATACAGCTCAAACAGTAATTTAGTAAACTGCCCATCTATTGTACTTCTAGGTACCCCACAATTTACTAGCTAATGCCACAAGTCTCTCAGAGTCAGATTATTTTGACTCCTGCTTTGAATTTGTTGCTATTATGATAGCCACTTCCACCTTATCTTTCGTGATTAAGCGCTGCCACCTGGCTTCTGCCAACTCAGGATCTGATTATCCCCATTGTGTTTAAGGATTCCAGCTCAGTGACAGTAGTTCTCACAGTAATATCTGACCTACAAGAGAAGGGCAACCACAGAACTCTTCAGGGATGATGGTGCTAGTCTCACAAATTTATTTCTCACTGTTCTGGTAAAAGGTGCATCCTCTGGACATTCCTGGGGTGTAAGAGAAGGTTTTTCATGATAAATACACTCTAACATTCCAATCTCTCCAAGCCTCTGCATCCCCTCATCTACATTATATGAGGGCAGTTCTGGCATTTCAACCTCAGATAATGTCGGCCACCTTTTGATCCATGCTTCAACCAACCATCCAAACAAACTGTTAATACCTTTTCTAATCCCTCAAACTATAACACTGATTGCAGAATCTCTTCTTAGTGGGCCCATATCAATAAATTCAGCCTGATTCAGCTTTATATTTCTCCCACCATTATCCCACACCCTTGAAATCCATTACCACACATATTCCCCTGATTTCTGTCTATATAAATTGGAAAACTCACACAGTTCTTTTGGAGTATAATGTATCTCCTCATGGGTGATACTTTGTACTTCACCTTTTGGGGCTTGTTGGGACTTTAGTTATAGGTCTGGAAGAAATGAGGGGTCATGGGGGTGGGTCATGAAAAGAAGTAGAAGTATCTTCCAAGCTATTTGCTTCAGGGCCTTCATTTACAGTTTCATCTGGTGAAACAGGATTAATCACTCTAGGGCTAATCCCTTCAGGTTGAGGTTGGGTGGCCAACACCTCAAGGCAGGCTGGAGGTGGGGTGGCTATGTCCTCAGGGCAGACTATTACAGGGTTATCAGCATGACCTAAGGTTTCGACCTCACCACTGACATCATTAGCAGTCCATATGTCACTATCCCATTTTTCAGGGTCCCACTCCTTTCCAATCAATGCCCTCACTTTAAAGGCAGACACTACGCAAGATTGAGATTTCAGTTTACATTGTAAAGTTGCTACTCTAACAATAAGATTCTGAGTCTGATTTTTTGGAGATCTCAAGTCCACAGCTAAAGGAAATAAGATTTTCCTTTAGGACACTCATAGAAATGTTAACATCTGTCAGACGGTGCATAAGCTTCTCATTTGAAGCCTTAAGCACATCCCTTTCACTCATTAATGTATGCAGTGTATCTAACAACAACCAGCTAACATCTCTATACCTCCTATTTCCACAAAACTCTGTAAAGGTGTAAAAAACATTAGCCCTCGGGGCCTGGTTTCATACCAGCGAAGCATTAGAAGAATTGAATGGTGCTATTTTGACCATCTGTTTTGCCAACTCACCCTATGGATTTGCAGTATCATTGTGATTACAGGAATCAGAATCCTTAGTGCCTCTGAGTCCAGTCAGAGTAGAAAATCCATTGTAAAAACCCATTTTTAAGATTCTGTATCTTAAGAACCACTTCTGGTACCAAGCTGTATTAGTTGGGATTCTCTAAAGAAACAGAATCAACAGGAAATATCCATAAATATAAAATTTGTAAAAGTATCTCACATAACAATGGGAACATAGAGTCCAAAATCCACAGGGCATGTTATGAGGCTGACGACTCTGATGGAGGGTCTGGATGAACTCCACAGCAGAGGCTCGCTGGCCAAAGCAGGAAGAGAGACTGTTTCTTCTGAATTCTCCTTAAAAGCCTTCCATCGATTAGATTAAATGTCACTCATTGCAGAAGACACTCCCCTTGGCTGATTACAAATAGAATCAGCTGTGGATGCAGCCAACATGATCATGATTTAATTCTATGAAATGTCCTCATAACAACAGACAGGCCAGCACTTGCCCAACCAGAAAAGGTTACCATCACCTGGCCACGTTGACACATGAACCTGACCAGGACACCTACTTTCAATTCTTTTGGATATATACCTAGAAGTGAGATTCCTGGGTCATGTGGTAAATCTATACTTAACTTTCAGAGCAACTGCCAAACTGTTTCCCACAATATCTACACCATTTTACATTCCCACCAACAATGAACAATCTGTCCGCATCCTCTCCAACACTCATTAGTTTCTATTCTTGTAATAGGAGTCACATTCTAGTGAGTTTGAAAAGCTTTCTAATTGTGGTTCTGATTTATATTTCCCAATAACTAATAACTAAGCATCTTTTCACTTGCTTTTTGGTCATTTTTATATCTTCTTTTGAGAAATAATTATTTAAGTCTTAGCTCATTTTTCTTTCTTCTTCTTTTTTTCATTGTTAAGTTGTGAGATTTCTAAATATATTCTGGATATTAAACCCTTACTGGATGTGTGGTTTCCAAATACTTTCTCCCATTCTGTAGGTTGTCCATTTAATTTCATAATTAAGTGTTTCAATGCACAAAAGTTTTTAATTTTAGCTTTAATCTGTTTTTCTTTAGTTGCTAATGCTTTTAATGCAAATTCTAAGAAAACGTTGCTTAGCAAAAGGTCCTGAAGACACTTCCCTATGTTTTCTTCTAGGAGTTTTATAGTTTAGTTTCTTGTGTTTAAGTCTTTGATACATTTTTTTATCATCACAATTGACTTTTCTTTAACCTTTTTTAATTGTGAAATATAACATATGTACAAAAAAGCAACACATTTACAAGTACATTTTAACAAATTATTGAATGGATTTGAAAGTTTGAGTTTGGGTTATAGTTCCCCAATTTTTCATTTTTTCTTCTAACTTCTCCAAGACATTGGAGACCAAAAAAAAAATCAATATAATGATTTAGCAGTCATATTCATTTGTTAAATCCTACCTTCTCTGTTATACTTCTCTTTTTATTCTTTTTTTGTGAAAAATAACATATGTACAAACAATAACTAAGTAAATATCAAACACACTACGATAATCAGTTGTAGAACAAATTTCAGAGTTTTTACTTCTAGCTGCTCTTAGGTACTGGAGTCTAAAAGAAATACCAATATAATGATTCAGCAATCATACTCTTTTTTTAAACCCTACCTTTTCTGTATAATTCCACTATCACCTTTGATCTTTCTCCCACTCCTTAGGGGTATTTGGGCTATGCCCATTCTCACTTTCTCATGCTGAAAGGAGCAGTTGATAATATAGATAGAGGGATGGAACTAGTGATGTCTGGAGAGGTTGGCTGGCCACTCTGCATTTCAGGACTTACTTTTATCCATTTTGAGTTAATTTTTATATTTGGTAGTGTGAGGTAATTCTTTTGCATATGGATATCCAGTTTTGCTAGCACCATTTGTTGAGGAAACTATTACTTCCAATTAAGTGGACTTGACACCCTTTCTCTGAAAATAATTACCTTTCTCTGAAAAAAAATCAATTGATCATATGTGGGGGTTCATCTCTGAACACTCCCATTTGATTCCATTGGTCTATATATCTCTCCTTGTGCTAGTATCATGAAGTTTTGATTATTGCAGTTTTTTAAATGCATTTTTATTGTGATATAGTCACACACTATCCAATCCATCCGAAGTATACAATCCATGGGATTACGGCAGTATTTAATATTTTAAAATCATGAAGTATGAGTCCTCCAACCTTGTGGGATATAAGATCAACAAGCAAAACTCAGTAGGATTTCTATATACTAGTAATGGATAATCTGAAGAGGAAATCAAGAAAAAATGCCATTTTCAATAGCAACATAAAATCAAGGTTGTAAAGGAGTTTATACACAGAACATTCTAAAATATTTCTTTAAAAAAATCAAAAACACCTAACTAACTAGAAGGACATTCTGTGTTTGCGGATTGGAAAACTAAACATCACTAAGATAATAATTTTACCCACAACAATTTACAGATTCAAGGTGATCCCAATTAGAATCCTGAAAACTTTCTTTGCCAAAAAGGAAAAGCCAATCATCAAATATATATATGGAAGGGTAAAGGGGCCTTGAATAGCCAAAGCCATCTTGAAAAACATGAACAAAGTTGGAGGACTCACACTTCATGATTTGGTTTGTTGTGTTTTTGTTTTCATTTGGCTCAGGATATTTCCTAAATTCTTTTGTGATTTCTTCTGTGATCTTTTGGTTGTTGAAGAGTATTCCTTTCAATTTCCACTTTCTAATTCTCTGTTATTGATGTCTAACCTCATTCCATTGTGGTCAGAGAAGATACATTGTATGACTTCAATATTTTTGAATTTTTTTAGACTTATTTTATGCCCTAGAATATGGTCTATCCTGAAGAATGAGCCATGCTTCCTAGGGAAGATTGTGCATTCTGTTACTATTGGGTAAAGTTTCTGTGTATGTCTGTTAGGTGCAGTTGGCTATAGTGTCATTGAAGTCTTCTATTTCCTCATTGATCTTCTGTCTATATATTCTATCCATTATTAAAAATTGTGTATTGAAGTTGAAGTCTCCTACCATTAATATAGGATTGTCTATTTCTCCCTTCAAATCTGTCAATATCAGCTTCATATATTTTGGTGACTTGGCTATTAACTGCATACATGTCTATAATTGTTACTTCTTCTTCTTTAACTGACTTTTATCATTATATAGTGGCCTTTTTTTGTCCCTCATAATGGTTTTTGGCTTAAAGTCTATTTTATCTGTTATTAGCATTGCTACCTCAGCTCTCTTTTGCTTGCTATTTTCATGGTATGTTTTCCCCCATCTTTTCAATTTCAACATACTTATGTCTTTGAATTTAAGGTGAGTCTCCTGTTAACAGTATATACTTGAGTTATGCTTTTTTATCCATTCTACCAATCTCTATCTTTTTATTGGAGTATTTAATCCATTTACATTGAATGCAACTTTTTTTTGCATTGGGAAGGATTTTTTAAAAATATTTTTATTGAGAAGTATCCACACACATATAGTCCTCACAATATCATCACATAGTTGTATATTCTTCACCATGATAACTTTTAGCTAATGTAATTACTTTTTTTTTCTTGGCCCTTAAAAAGTGGAATTTATCAAGAGATTGTTCTGGACGTTATTCTTACACATTAAATAGATATCACCTTGTTAGTCAAGATGTATTGGAGAGGCTGGAGTGCACTGCCTGAAAATGTAGAGCTATGTTCCAGTAGCCATGTTTCTTGAAGATGATGGTATAATGATAAAGCTTTCACAATGTGACTGCATGATTGGGAAACCCTTGTGTCTGATGCTCCTTTTATCTACCTTATCCACAGATGAGTAAAACATATGGAATAAAAATAAATAATAGGGGGGACAAATGTTAAAATAAATTTCGATTAAAATGCTAGTGATCAATGAAAGGGAGGGGTAAGGGGTATGGTATGTATGAATTTTTTTCTGTTGTCTTTTTATTTCTTTTTCTGAATTGATGCAAATGTTCTAAGAAATGGTCATGATGATGAATGTATGAACTATGTAATGATATTGTGAATTATTGATTATATGTGTAGAATGGAATGACCATAAGTTAAGAAAAAAGGGGGGGGATTTATTAAGTTGCAAGTTTACAGTTCTAAAGTCATGGAAGTATCCAAATCAAGGTAAGGCTATGAAAATGTCCAAATTAAAGCAGCAACAAGAGGTTACCTTTGCTCAAGAAAGGCTGACAAGTTCAGGGTTTCTCTTTCAGCTGGAAGGGCACATGACGAAGTCTGCTAGCTTTCTCTTCCTGCTTCTTCATCTCCAAAGGTGCATGGGCTTTCATGGCTCTTTCAAAAATGGTTCTCTCTTAAAGGTCTCCAGTAATCAAACCCAAATTTGAATGGGTAGAGACACAACGTCATGGAATCCATCTAATCAAAAGTTATCACCCACAATTGGGTCACATCTCCATGGAAACAATAAAAAATCTCCCAGCCAGCAATATTGAATGAGGTTTAAAGGATGTGGCTTTTCTGGAGTACACCACAGATTCGAACTGGCACAACTAGCAATGGGTCATTTCCAGTTTTGGGCTCTTGTGAGTAAAGCAAGCTATGAACATTCTTTTACATCTTTGGATGATATATAGACTCATTTCTCTGGGGCATATATTTAGGATCACTGGGTCATAAGACAGCATATGCTTAGCCTCAGTACACAAGACCAAACAGCTTATCTAAAGTAATTGTATCGATAATCAAGAGTTACCCCATATCCATTCCAACACTTTATATTAGAATGTCTTTTCCTCATATTTTTTTTTTAAGTCATTGTGCAGGAAAAAAATGACCTTTTCTCAGAAAAGGTATACAGTTCTCTAAAATTTCAACATATATTGTTTTGGATAACTACCACCACAATCAGGATTCAGAATACCATCACCTCCCAAAACTACTATCTTTATAATCAAAGCCTCCCCTGCCCCAAAGAATGTCATATAAATGAAACCACACAATATGTAACCTTTTGAGATGGGCTTTTTTTTCATTCAGTATATTGCCTTTAAGATTAATCAAGTTGTTTCAAGAATCGAGAGTACATATACTTTTTAATGCTGAGTTGTAATCCATTGTGTGGACATACTACAAATTATTATCTAGTCATTGTTGAAGTACATTTGAGCTGTTTCCAGTTTTTGATAATTGTGACTAGAGTGGCTATAAATACGAACGTATAGATTTCTGTTTGAAGAGAAGGTTTATTTTTTCTAAGGTAAATATGTAGAATTGCTATTGCTGAATCATACGGTATGAGTACGCTTAACTTTTTTTTCATGAAGGTATGTGTATGCATAACTTTTTAAAACATATATACACAAAAGTAATAAATTTCCAAGTACATTTTAAAAAGTAGTTATAGAACAGATTTTTTTTAACTTTTTTTATTAATTAAAAAAATTAACAAACAAAACATTAAGATATCATTCCATTCTACATATAAAATCAGTAATTCTTAATATCATCATATAGTTGCATACTCATCATTTCTTAGAACATTTGCATCGATTTAGAAAAAAGAAATAAAAAGACAACAGAAAAAGAAATAAAACAATAACAGAGAAAAAAAAAAGATTATACATACCATACCCCTTACCCCTCGCTTTCATTTACCACTAGCATTTCAAACTAAATTTATTTTAACATTTGTTCCCCCTATTATTTATATTTATTCCATATGTTCTACTCTTCTGTTGATATAGTAGCTAAAAGGAGCATCAGACATAAGGTTTTCACATTCACAGAGTCTTAGTCTCATTGTGAAAGCTATATCATTGTTCAATCATCATCAAGAAACATGGCTACTGGAACACAGCTCTACATTTTCAGGCAGTTCCCTCCAGCCTCTCTGCTACATCTTGACCAACAAGGTGATATCTACTTAATGCATAAGAATAACCTCCAGAATAACCTCTCGACTCTGTCTGGAATCTCTCAGCCATTGACACTTAGTCTCATTTCACTCTCCCCACTTTGGTCGAGAAGGTTCTCTCAATCCCTTGATGTTAATTCTCAGCTCATTCTAGGGTTTTTCTCAGTCCCTTGATGCTGAGTCTCAGCTCATTCCAGGATCTCTGTCCCACATTGCCAGGAAGGTCTACATGCCTGGGAGTCATGTCCCATGCAGAGAGGGGGAGGGTGGTGAGACTGCTCGTCATGTTGGCTGGAGAGAGAGGCCACATCTGAGCAACAAAAGAGGCTCTCCTGGGGGTGACTCTTAGGCCCAAATTTTAAGTAGACATGACCTATCCTTTGTGGGGTTAAGTTTCATATGAACAAACCCCAAGACTGGGAGCTCTGCCTATAGCTTTTGTTGTCCACACTGCTTGTGAGAATATCAAGAATTCAACTTGGGGAAGTTGAATTTCTCCCCACTCTCACCATTCCCCGAAGGGGGCTTGCAAATACTTTTCCAGTCACTGATCAAATCACTCTGGGATTCATCGGGGCATCACTCTGGACAAACTAACAAAATCTCATGTCCTACCTGAGATTCCAAGTACTTATGACATTCAATCAAACTATCTACATGATATAGTAGGAAATGCTCTAGTCAAAATATAAATTTTGTAACAAATATTTTTTTCTTTAGTCTCACACATAAGGTGACATTTTAAAGTATTAATTATCATCTATTTTCAGCACCCTGTAATAATGACATTCCTTTGTTCTTCCACATGCAAAAACATTTTTAAAATTTGTTCATTGTACATTTCACTATTATTATACACTCTAGGCATTCCTAGATTATACCATCTCGATCTTTACCATCTATCTTTCTTTCTGATTTCATTTATGTCCCCAGCCCTCCTCCCTCTATCATTCTCACATGCAGCTTCATTCAGTGTTTTAACATAATTACATTACAGTTAGGTAGTATTGTGCTTCCATTTCTGAGTTTTTATATTCAGTCCTGTTGCACAATCTGTATCCCTTCAGCTCCAATTACCCAATATCTCAACCTATTTCTATCTCCTGATGGTCTCTGTTACCAAGGAAATATTCCAAGTTTATTCACTAATGTCAGTTCATATCAGTGAGACCATACAGTATTTGTCTTTTTGTTTCTGGCTAATCATACTCAGCATAATGTCCTTAAGGTCCATTCATGTCGTTACATACTTCATAACTTTATTCTGTCTTACAGCTGCATAGTATTCCATCTTATTTAAATGTCACAGTTTGTTTAGTCAACTGTCTGTTGATGGACATTTTGACTGTTTGCATCTCTTAGTAATTGTTAATAATGCTGCTATAAACATTGGCGTATAAATGTCCATTTGTGTCCTTGGCCTCGTGTCCTTTGAGTAGAGACAGCATATAGATGGGTCCTGTTTTTTAATCCATTCTGCCAGACTATGTCTTTTGATTGGAGAGTTCAATCCATTAACATTCATTGTTACTACTGCATGGGCAGCACTTTCTTCTACCATTTTGCCTTCTGGACTTTATATATATGTCATATCTAATTTTCCTTCTTTTTACCTTTACTCATAGTCTTCCTTTCTACACTCTTCTCCACACCTCTCTCTTCTGTCTTCGTATTTGCCTCTAGTGTTCCCTTTAGTATTTCTTGCAGAGCTGGTCTCTTGGTCACAAACTCTCTCAGTGATTTTTTGTCTGAAAATGTTTTAATTTCTCCCTCATTTTTGAAGGACAGTTTTGCTAGATATAGAATTCTTGGTTGGCGGTTTTTCTCTTTCAATAATTTAAATATATTATCCCACTATCTTCTCACCTCCATGGTTTCTGCTGAGAGATCTGCGCGTAGTCTTATTGGGCTTCCCTTATATGTGATGGATTGCTTTTCTCTTGCACACATTTTCCTAGTGTGATTTGTTATTTTTTGCTGGTGTCTAGGCATTTAATTACCTTAATTAGTTTATTCTGGAGATTGCTTTCACTTCTTTTACTTAGGATTTTCTTGCTGGATGAATTTGTTGTCTATCTGTTCTTTGACATTCCGTTCAGCTTTATCTGGACCTTTAGCTTAAGTTTTGTTTAACAGAGGAGAATTTTTCAGTTCTTGTTTTCTTGTTTCTTGCCCTGCTTGTGTGGTGCCTTTCCCCCCCATACACACACTTAGGAGGGTCTACTTAGATTTTCCCAGACCAAACTGGCCTCCTGTCAGGAGGAAAGAGTCACCTGCGTCGGTTTTCCCTGAGAGTGAGACCCAGCAGGTTGAAAGACTTTCCTGTGAAGTCTCTGGACTCTGTTTTTCTTATCCTGCCCTGTGTGTGGCGCTTGTCTGACTGCAGGTCCCACCAGCATAAGATGATGCGGTACCTTTAACTTTGGCAGACTCTCCCTGCTGGGGGCGTTGTGGTGACAGAGGAGAGGTTGTAGGCTGGTTTTAATGGCTTCAAATTACCAAGCCCTGGGGTCTGAATTCCTTGATGGAGGGATTCCACCTGAGTTGGGCTTCACCACTCCCCTGGGGAAGGCACAGGCTCCAGACAAGCCCTCAAAAGAGCTCACTTCTGCCTATGCCTGGGGCAGTTGCAGCCTGAAAAGGCCTGCCATCGTATCCAGAGGCAGTCAAGACTTTGTAGATACAAAGCCACAAAAACCTCTGTTTCCTTCTTTTTTTATTCCCCCCTTTTTCTGTCAGTGCTGCCCCCTTGGAGCCGGGGCAAAAATGAGCAACCTCCGCTTTGATCAGGTTCACCTAAGCTGGGGGCCTATTTTTAGTGGTCAGAATTTGTTAATTAGTTCCACAATTGGCGTTTGATTGTGCCCAGTCCCTGCTGCTGGTAAAGAACTTTCCTTTCCCCTCTGGGAAGCAGCCTGTGGGGGAGGGGCACTGGCCGCCACAGCTTTGGGAACTCACAGTTCGGGGGGGTGCTCGCAGCCAGTCCAGCTGGTCCAGACTGGGGTACGCTGTGTGTCTGGTCACTGACGTGGCCCCAGGAGCTGTTCTGTACTGTTTCTTGTTATTTAGTAGTTGTTCTGGAGGATGAACTAAAACACGCACATTGTTAAGCCGCCATCTTGACCCGGAACCCTATAGAACAGATTTTAAAGTTTGGTATGGGTTACAGTTCCATAAGTTTTTGTTTTTTATCTTCTCTTTCTCTCTCTCTCTCTCTGTCTCTCTCTCTCTTTTTTTTTTTGCATGGGTAGGCACCAGGAATCAAGCCTGGGTCTCTGGCGTGGCAGATGAGAACTCTGCCACTGAGCCACCATCGCACTACCCCAATGTAGACACTTTTAATACAGGACTTACTTCTGCCATGTTGCTATTTGCTGTTATTAAGTCATACCTTTTTTGTCTCTTAATACTTCTGATAATGCTTACATTCATATTTATTTCAGTTTCTGTAGTGTACCATTTTGAGTCTCTTCTCATTTCCTTTGTTTATATATTTTACATATTTTCTTTGTGGTTACCATAGGAATTAAATTTAACAACCTAAATGTGTAACAATCACATTTATTTGACACCAACTTTACTTCAATAGCTTCAACAACCAGAACCCTCATTTCCCTCACCTTTTTGTTGTACTTACTACAAATTATTTTTTTATACTTTGTATATCAGTAACCATAGATTTCTCATTACTTTTTAGGTGTTTGCATTTTAGAAGCTATAAAAGTACTGGGTGGAGTTACATACCAAAAATAAAATACTGCACTGGCACTTATAATTACCCAAAGTTTACCTTTACTAGATGTCTTTATTTTCTTATGCCGTTTTTTTTTTTAATGCTGTATAGCAGGGTCACATTTCATTCTTTTTCCATGTGAGTAACCCATTATTGCTGCACCATTTGTCGACTTTTGTTTGTTTTTGTTGGTTTCTTAGTTTTGTTTGTTTGGGAAGTACATGGGTTGAGAATCGAACCCACTTCTCCTGCATAGTAGGTGAGAATTCTACCACTGAACTACCCTCACACCCCTCTATTTTCCTATGTCATTTTGACCAACAGTCTAGTGTCCTTTACTTTCAATATGAATAACTCTATTTAGCATTGCTCAAAGGGAGGTCTAGTGGTAATGAATTCCTTCAGGTTTTGTTTATCTGGGGATGTCTCAATCTCACCCTTATTTTTGAAAGACTGACTAGCTAGATATAAAATTTGTGGTTTATATTTTAGCACTTTAAATATTTGCTCCCACTGCTTTCTTTTCTTCATGGTTACTAATGAGAAATCGGAACTTAATCTAATTGGTACTCCCTTGTACATAACACATTGTTTTTCTTTTGCAGCTTTCAGAATTCTTTCCTTGTTCTTTTAAATTTGATGGTTTGACTATATGTCTTACAACGAGTAATCATTTGTTCTTGACTGCTTTGACTTATTTGTTTCTTTACACCGCTTTAACTTCCTGCCAGCTACATCTGCCTGAAGGACAAGTTCTGGGAGAGTGAGCCAGAGATGAATATCCCGTTTCAGTCTTTCCAGATGCCACCTGACACCCCAGTGTGTGCCTAGGTGATACTCTGTTCCCTCCTGAACAGCGTCAGGGACTCAGTACGGGAGCACAGGTTGGATTCACACTGTGCTGGGGGTAGAATGAGGGAGGGACTGGCAAAGGCACCATGAGCTTCTCCCACTATTCTTTTTTATTAATTTTTAAAAAATACAACAACAAACCAACACAAACATTCTTAACGTATGATCATTCTGTTCTACAAATATAATCAGTAATTCACCATATAATTGCATAGTTGCATATTCATCATCATGATCATTTCTTAGAACATTTACATCAATTCAGAAAAAGAAATAAAAAGAAAACAGAAAAAAATCATACATACCATACCCCTTACCCCTCCCTTTCATTGATCACTAGCATTTCAATCTTCCTACTATTTTCAAAGCTGCATTTTCTTGATTTGGCACTTGCCCAGTTATTGCAACTTTTTAACTGTTTTCTGGAGTTTTAAGGAAGATGTTTCTGCCAAGTTTTTGCTAGTTGTTCAAAGATTCTCTGGATGAATGGAACCGAGAAAAATTTACATTTATTTTCACCAATATTTTTCTATAATAATTATTGCTTTCTGAGGCCTGTATACCTGCCCACATCCAGTCCATGAAGATATTCTCCTGGTTTTCTTCCAAAAGTGTGAGTGTTTCAGCTTTTATATTTAGAGCTATAATTTGCCTCAAATTAATTCTTGATTATGGTATGATGAGAAGTTCAAGTTTCGTCTTCCCACTCCACTCCCATATAGATATCCTGTTTTTCCATCACTATTTGTTGAACAAACTTTCCTTTTTCCATTGAATTTATTTGACACCTTTGTTTAAAATCAGCTGACCTGTGTATAAGTCTAGGCTTGCACTCTAATCTGTTTTGATCTCTTTGTATCTCCTTCAGCTTGATTACTATAGCTTTATAAGTCTTGAAGTCAGGGAATCTAAGTGCTTCAGATTTGTTCTTGTTTTCTAAAATTTTGTGGTGTATTCTAGGTCCCTTGAATTTCTCTATAAATTTTAGGATGAACTTGTCAGTTTCTATTAAAAATAGAACAACCTGCTAGGATTATTATTGGGGTTACATTTGAGTGCTAAATCAATGTGGGAAGTACTGACTTAGTAATACTGAGTCTTCTCCATAGCATGGTATTTATCTCCATTATTTAGGTTTTCTTTCATTTCTTTCAGTAATGTTTTGTAGTTGGAAATGTAGACCTTCGGCATGATTTTTGGTAAATTTGTTCCTTAATATTTTGTTTTTTACATTATTTAAAACGGGTTAACATTTTTCCAAATGTTTGCTACTAGTATGTAGAAATGCAATCGATTTTTTAATGTTGAACTTCTATCGGAGTCCTTGCTAAACTTATGTCCTAGCTTTAGTAGTGTTTTCTTGTTTTCTTCGATTCCTTAGGAGTTTCTCCATAAACAATCATGTTGTCTTCAAACAGAGAATATTTTGTTTTCCAATTTTTAAGTCTTCTAATTCTTCTTCTTGCCTTTTTGCATTGGTTGAACGTCTATTGAAATGTCAAATAGAAGTGGTGAAAGTGGGTACCTTTGTCTTGTTCCCAGTCTTTGTGAGAAAGTGTTCAGAGTTCAGCTTTGATATTAGCTGTGAATTTTTCACAGATGCCTTTCATAATATTGAAGAAGTTCCTTTCTATTCCTAGTTTGTTGAAAACAATTTTTATCATAAATGGATTCGAATTTTGCTAATTGCTTTTTCTTTATCTACTGAGATGATCATACAATATTTCTCTTTTATTCTGTTAATATGTTGAATTATATTGAGTGATTTCAAATGTTAAAGTAACCTTGTATTTCTAGAATAAACCCCACTTTGTCATGAGACATTATCCTTTATATATACATATATCTGGATTTGATGTGTTCATATTGTTGAGGATTTTTGCAGCTATGTCCACGAGGGATTGTAGTCTATAGTTTTGTTTTTCATGAATAACTAATATAGATGTGATTGTGACCGGGCTTGTTTGCTAAGTTTATCAGGGCTGTTGAGCTTTTTGGTGACTCTCAAATTACACCAGTAGATAAACACACACTCAATCTTAAGGCACATTATGTATACCATCAGAACATTGGTATAAAAATATAATTGGTATAGTGTCTTAGGTGACTTCAATGACTCCATCCAATTGACTGCAAAGGAGATTTGATAAACTGGATAGAAAAATGTTGTTAAGATGGTAAAACACCTTTGATGGCTGTGCTTAGACAGCCTCGAAAAGAAAAAAGAAAGGAGGAATTTGAACCAATCTTAATATAGTGGTAAATAGGGATACATTAGTGTGAGAAAGAGAGAGGAGGGAGAGGGAGAGAGGAAAACAGGTTTTTGCTTTTTTTCCCATTTCATTATCATTGTCTTGTCTTTAGATTTGTAAATTTCAAAATGAAATTCGACTTTTGGGGTTTGGGCGAGAAAGTTTTTCAGGTGCCCGCAGTGCTTATGCAGAGGAGCGTCTGAACCATTGGCAAGGTCTAGCTGGCAGGGCCTTATTAATGACAAGTCTGTGTGATGCTTTTTTGACAGTTCTTTGGTTTATTTTTCATTTTAGAACCTCTTTTTATAGCTCACTGTCCACATCTCTATTTTAACTTGGAAAAAAAAAGGATATTTATATCTAAGAGCTACCAGAAGGATAAACACAGACAAACTGATGGAAAAGAGACAAGATAAGTGTCTCGTATTGTTTTCAGATGTGTAAACAGTGAGAAGATTATGGCACTAATGTGTTAAAAACACACATATTTTGACAAAACTGACACAAAATCTTTGAAAAGGGCTGTCTCCTAAGACAAAGCATCCTTGTCCTTTCTTAAGAAGGACGATTTTGAAATCAGTGACATGGACTAAGACATACATTCAAGGCTGCACTTTGAGAATATAATTATAGTAGCAATTTTTCTAACAGTGGGGAATTGCTGAAAAAAGTTACAGAGCCATATGCTATAATATAACACGACCACTGAAATTCATGTTTACCAAGTATATGCGATATCATAAAATATCTATGACAAAATGTAACAAAAAAAATCCAGACACACACTCACCTACATATAGTGGGCTCAGGGAAGTATAATAAATTTAAAGTAATTAAAAAGAACAACCCTCAGGCATCAGATATATGCATGGAATACATGCTAGAAAGAAATTACCAAAGTAATTTAGTCATGGTATCACTGGGTGGTAAGAGTGTACATAATTTTTTTCTTCTTATAGTTTTCTATACTTTGAAATTCTTTTTAACTGGTATCATTTTTCTAATAAGAAAAAAGCATGTAAAAGACAGTTGTTTTAGACTTGGTTTGGGAAATGGTCACGTGTTCTATATGACATAAGAGAATAATTTTCCACCGAGCTTTGGAGAGGTTCTTGTGAACTAGAAGGGACCCAGGATCAAGAGATAGTCACATTTCAGTGCTTGGTCTCTCAGTATTTAGATGCTAGCTCCAGTAAGCTAAGTATGATCCTAGAAGGAAAGTTCAGACAGCCAATCCTAGTAACAGCTTGATGGCTCTCAGTTCAGGCGTGTGAGGCTACCATGCCCCTGCTGCCAGTCCCCTGAGTGCCCCCAAGCTGTCAGCACCCCTCTTTGCTCTGCACAGTTGGTAGTTTGTAAGCAGGCTGCTGTGCAGTGGATCTGGGTGTCTGAAGAATACTGGCTTCTGCTTTGCACACAGGCTAGTTATGTTCTGAGCAATCGATTCACTTTGAAGCCAGTACAAATACATGTCTGATCCTGCTATCCAGAGATACAGTGGAGAGGACAACATAAGGGGCTTGGCAAAGGAAGATCTGGATTTTATGCTTCTGTATGACATTGTGCAAACTCCCTGGCTGCAATTAAACGGTCTTCCCCTCACTTCTGTGTCAGTTAAAGAGTTGTTTTAAATTTCAGAAAATCACCAGATGGGGATGTTTTGTCTGCAAGTAATACAAGACCCAACTAAAAGTAGCTGAAACCCAGTGGTCTTCTCTATTTTTTTGATTGTGTACTCTTAACACAGTGAAGAATGTTTAAGAATGCACTCAACATTTTATACAACAATATATGTATTTATTTATATATGAAGTGTATGCATGTACCTGTACCAAGATACTTCCTATGTTTAAAAAAAACTATATATACAAACAGAGTTTTTAACTAGATGAGTAAAATAAAAAATACTATTTTAAAATAACTATTTTATAACTGGTATCATTAGAGAGAAATTCTGCTTTAATATTTTTGAAACCTGAAAAATATTTCTTTCAAATTTTTGAAAAACTCAATTTGAAGATCCAGTTGTAAGTTGATTGTCTTTTTTTCTTTTTTGGCATGGACAAGCTCTGGGAATTGAACCCAGGTTTCCAGCAAAACAGGAAAGAATTCTGCCGCTGAGCCACTGTTGCACCACCCTACGTTGTTTGTTGTTATATAAGGTTATAGTGGCTTTCAGAGGATAAAAAGAACCCTCATAAAAATTCATAGATCTAAACAGAAGTTCATAACTGGTTGTGCTTTCTAAATCATGATACCCTTTTTCAGTTCCATTCCCAAATTGAAAAACTGTGTGATACATTTCCAATTTATCTAATGAAAACCACTATTCTTTAAAGCTGATTGGAATTTTAATTTTTACTTTTAATAAATTGGTTCAAAAGTTATTGAAATGCTTTGTTGGGAAGATTTTTTAAATGTTGGATAACTTTGTGTTCTTATGGGTAATGATGCACTGACGATTCTTAGCAACAATATACATAACAGTTAAAACATTTTCGAACATCCATTTAAAAAATACTTTCTCGATTTCTGATATTCTCACAAGCAGTGGGGACAACAAACCACAAGAGGCCAAGCCCTCAATCTTGGGGTTTGTTCATATGAAACTTTACCCAGCAAAGGATAGGCTAAGCCTACCTAAAATAAGGCCTAAGAGTCACCCACAAAGAACCTCCTTTGTTGCTCAGATGTGGCCTCTCTCTCTCAGTCAACACGACAAGCAAACTCACTGCCTTTCCTCTCTCTACGTGGGACGTGACTCCCTGGGGTGTAAACCTCCCTGGCAATGTGGGACAAAGATCCTAGAATGAGGTGGAACTCAGCATCAAGGGATTGAGAAAATCTTCTTGATCAAAAGGGGAAACAGAGAAATAAGACAAAATAAAGTGTCAATGGCTGAGAGATTTCACTGAGTCGAGAGGTTATCATGGAGGTTATTCTTATGCATTATATAGATATCACCTTTTCAGTTCAGGTATATTGGAGAGGGTGGAGGGAACTGCCTGAAATGTAGAGCTGTGTTCCAGTAGCCATGTTTCTTGAAGATGATTGTATAATGATATAGTTTTACAATGTGACTGTTGTGATTGTAAAAACCTGGTGTCTGATGCTCCTTTTATCTACGGTATGGACAGATGAGTAAAGCATATGGATTAAAAATAAATAAATAATGGGGAAGCAAATGTTAAAATAAATTTAGTAGATTGTAATGCCAGTGATCAATGAAAGGGGATGGTAAGGGGTGTAGAAAGAAAATAGAGGAAACAAAGGCTACAATATATTGGGTAGATGGAAATGCTAGCAGTCAATGAGAGGGAGGGGTAAAGGGTGTGGTATGCACGAGTTTTCTTCTTTTTTCTTTTTATTTCTTTTTCTGAGTTGATGTGAACGTTCTAAGAAATGATGATAATGATGAAAATACAGCTGTGATGATATTGCCAGTTATTGATTATATACCAACAATGGAATGATCATATGGTAAGAATGTTTGTGTTTATATGCTATGTTTAAAAAAATAAAAATAAATACTTTCTCAAAGTCTTGTAAAAACTGTTATTTAGGGTAATGTAAAGCTTGAGTCCACTTAACTAGGCATGTAAACTGTAATACATAACAAAAAATATAGAGGGAAGCACAATTCTGGTTTTTTGTTTTGTTTTGTTTTACCTTTCTGTATTGCACAATTCACAGTCCTTTCTCAGGTCTGTCTGGGGACATTCACCCACCCAACACATGATGGAATGATCAAAGCTACTGATTTTTATTTATTTATTTATTTATTTATTTTTTGAAGCTACTGATTTTAATCAGCATTTTAAATGTGATGATTTTTTAGTTAAAACATAAATAGAAATAAATGTTCTATTATTTTCTTCCTTTTATCCACTGTGGAGATCACTTGCTTCAACTATAAGGGTTTTATTATTTCTGATAAGTTGAAAGATTCTTCAATGGTGGCCAGAAAACATCGAAAGGAGTACCCAAGTTCTTTTCATTCTTATGCTCTGCCATTCTCCATGTGCTCTTAATTCTTTTTATTAGGGAAGTTGTGGATTTACAGAACAAGAGAGCATTAAACACAGGATTCCCATGTACCACCCCACCGCTAACATCTTGCATTGGAGTAGAACATTTGTTTTAACTGATAATGGCTCTTTTCTGTAATTGTGCTGTTGTTTTTTTGACAGTAGCTGCCTTTGTTATAATTGATGAAAGATTATTAAAATAGTACTATTAACTACTGTCCACAGTTTATACTTGGTATGGTTTTTTCCCATATACCACCATTATTAACACCTTGCATTAGTGACATATTAGTGATGAAAGAACATTCTTATACTTGCTCTATAAACTATAATCCATCATCTATAATAGGGCTCACTGTGCTATCATCCTATGTTTTGGCTTTTTATTTTTATTCTAGTAACATTTGTGACCTAAAGTTTCCCCTTTCAATCACATTTACCTATACGATTCAATGTTGTTGGTTGCACTCACAATACTATGCTATCACCACCACCATCCATTTCCAAACCTTTGCAATCAACCTAAATAGAAATTCAGTACAAATTAAGCATCAACTCCCATTCTCTAACCCTAATTATCCTTTGGTAACCTATATTCTAGATTCCTACTCTATGAGTTTGCTTATTCTAATTGTTTCAAAACAAGTGAGATCATACAATATTTGTCCTCTTGTGTCTGGCTTGTTTCACCAGCAAAATGACTTCAAGGTTCATCCATGTTGTCACAAGTATCAGAACTGCATTCCTCTTTACAAATGAATAATATTCCTTTATATGTATATATCACATTTTGTTTATCCATTCATTGGCTGAAGGACACTTTGGTTGCTTCCATCCTTTGGCAATTGTGAATAATGCTGTTATAAACATCCGTGTGCAAATATCTGTTCACGCCCCTGCTTTTCAGTTCTTTGGAGTATATCCCTAGACACGGGATTGCTGGATCATTTGGTAATTCTGTACTTACCTTCCTTATCCTCCATGTGTTTCTATTTTTTGTCCTTAGGTCTGTCCCCTTATGGTTGCCAAACGGAAACTTCAAGCATCTCATCCTCATCCCATTATATTCAAAGGCAGGGAAAAGTTGAGTTTTTTCTTGTCCGTCTCTTTTTAAGAGTGAGGAAATCCTTAAGGAAGCACCCACACAGATTTCCCGGCATCTCTTCTGGCCACATTACATTAAATATTTACATCTAAACCTAGGAGGATGAGTTCATAGACCAACCATGATTCATCTCCTGGATTTAGAAGGGGAAGAATTTCCTCCCTGCACCATCCAAAGAAAGCCACGATTCTGCTGGCAAGGAGGTAGGGAAGGAGAGGCACATCTGTCTCAAGCACAGTGCAGCTATATTGTTGCAAAGGGAGTGCATGTGTTAAAAAAGTAAAGAATTCTCAGATAACATGATATCCCTTATTTAATGCCGGTGGCTTCTTTATAGTGAAGGAAAACTCTCACTGGGTCTTCCATGAAATTATGGAATCATTGTTTTCTTTTTCATCAGGCTCATAAAAAACATATACAATGTGAGATGTACATTTATTTGAAGAATAAAAATTTTCAGGGAAGAACTCTCCAAACACTATTAAGTTGCATTTTAAAACTCAGAGAATCCCTTGAATTTAAATACCTTGCTTCCAATGTGTCTTTGAAAAAAAACCGCCTGGTCATGAATTCTGTCACATTTGTTTATATACGGTTGATAATCGCTTGGTTATTGATTGTTCTCTGATGCCAAAGCTAAATGTTTGTTTAACTAGAAAATGTTACCGTAATGTCAGATATTAGCAGCCATTACCAGAGAAAACTATTTCTTTTTCAGAAGTGTGGTCTATGTAAAGATGCCCCCAAACCTGGGATAGTCACCCAAAGGAGTTATAGTTAACATCATTCTGGGGACATACTGGTAAAAACCCAGGTCCAGTTAAAGCAGACAGTAGATACCTGGAAAATATAGAGGAAAGAATATAACCCTATGAGTGCAAGGATCCTTCTCTTTTTATCCATATCCCTAGCACCTAGAACAGTACCTGACGCATGGAGGCAGCTTAATAAATACTTGTCCAATGAATGAATAAATGAATATAAATGGAATAAAACCGTTCATGATAAACATCTCTATCCCAAATCATTTGTTATTTCATTATTATTGGAACTGTTTCATCATTATTAGAACAATGTGACTCGCTTATAGAGAATGCACAAGAGAAGCTCCTGAAGAGTAAGAATATGTTAGTGTTTACCCAGAATATTCTAAAGGAGAGAGAAAGTGTGATGGGCACAGATATTCTGGTCATCTTTTCTTTCCGTAGAGTAGGAATAGCTTCAGTGGACCTCCAAGGTCGGAATGAAATCCCCCCAAGACTATTCAAGCAAATGATCAATAACTGATTTGCCCACCAACCAGCATTCTGGCCAATGATTTGGCTGCCCAGGAACTCGGTCCGATAAAGTGGGTTTCTTGGAAAACAGTCACTTCCAGTCACCAGGATAGAACAGCCACATCACCATGAATTAATGTTTAAATTGGTATTCTGGTGTATATAAGAAACCTTAGGTGAATGTGTGTGTCTCTAATTTGGGAAGCACCAGAGAAGATCTTACTGTGGTGCCAGTTAAGAAGGGGACTGACAAGTTCAGGGTTCTAAACTTGTCCAACCCTCGGAACCCCCTTGTGTCTGTGTCACAACTGAACGCTGCAGGTGATATTTTCCAAGACATCTAGAAGCTCAAATTCAATAGAAAAGAGTTCCAGACTGAGCTGCTAGGGGACAGTTAACCACATTCTCCTGTGTGGGGCTCTCAGACCAGATGAAGGTCAGAAACCCAATAAGGGGCTGCCAACTTACACAAGAAATAATGCTTTCTTCATTTCCCTCACCTCATAGGTTACAAATAGTTATGATTTATAGCTAAAAGAGGAGGCAAGAGAATTGTTTAAAAGCACCTTAAAATGCTTTTGGAGTTAAGATTACCCTGAGGCCTCTACAAATGGCATGAGGAGCAGGGCTTGTGATGCAGTAGCCCAGTCCTCTCTTCTGCTGAGTCTAGTGAAGTCCACAAGCCCAGAGCGTTGGCTTTCTCCAATGGACATTTCTCTCAGGCACGGGACTGTAGAACACCTAATTTTCTCAAGTTTCCACATTGCCATGGCAATAGATATGAATAATGGCTGAAATCTCCTAGAAAGACACTAATACCTAACGCTTCTTTTGTGGGTTGGATTCCAAGGGACTATACTAGAGGAGGTCTAGAATGGGAAAACCTGGGGTGGGGTCCGAGCCATTGAGAGGATTAGAATGGTGGCAAGTTGGGAAAAAGTGATATAAGTTCTGGACCATTGCTGTGAAAAGCAGTGAGATAGCTGTATCTTAGCTCTGTTGGTTGCTAGAGGCAGAATATGAGTGTACTTGTCCAACCTATAGATATAGGTCTGGCCAAACATTCTCAAACACCCTCTGCCTGGCTGGGTCTTGAAACAGTGCTGGGCTCTTCCAGCCAATGCTTGCGATGCACTGTGGAGCTTTCTTGAGGTAGCTGCTTGTTCCAAGGATCATTCTGGGGGGCAAAGCCCCCGTACCAAGTGATGGAGCTGGAACTGGTTATGAAAGGAATATAGTCCCTGTTCCACTGTATCCATCTCAGATTGTAAAGGCCACTTGAGTTGTGGACAGAGGCATTTGCTTAGGCTAGGTGTGGCAGGAATGGCTTAATAGGTTCACAGGTGGCAATAATCAGACATGAAATAGATCGGAGAGAAGAGGGTTCTAGAAGAGTGTCCCAAATAGTGGTGGCATGTTTGAAGCTCATTTTTATTGGTCAGTTTCCCAGAAACCTGATAATTTTGGCTCAGGCTTGGTCAGGGTGGCTGGTCTATTTTGGGTACATTGGTAATATTCACTTTGTGGATGTCCAAAGCCAAGGGCCAAAAGCCTAGCCACTTCCTATGACACCTTCAAGATCCTGCTTTTTTGAAATCTTCCAGTACCGCTAGTGGCATTCCTAGTTAACCACACTCATATTTACTATTTTTTATAATATTGTGAAATTTTTATATTTTAAAACCCAACATTTTAAGAATGTTGCCTTTATGCCAATCTTGTATTTACTATCAAAGGTGTCTCAAAATGGACCTTTGGAAGGAAAAAGATAATCAATAAAGCTGGTGGGATAGATGCAGGAGAGCAAGAAATAACCAGAAAATATCACTAAGAAACTCTCCAAAAGCAAAAATGAAAATTCATCTACCATGGCAAAGCTAATAACCCAAGAGGATATGACTGGAAGTATATTTTCATGTAATCTTTCGAGTATAAAATAGTGCTGCAAGTGTTGAGTGGAGGGTGGTTGCAAGCAATCTATAAACCAAAGGCATGGGCATGTAGCTGGTTCCACTAATGAGGGTGGGGGCAGAAAGGCCAGTGTAGTTAGACATTTTGATAAACCAAATAAAGGATGCTATGTGGGTCCCAAAGTGACTGCTCAGTAAAGGCAGATGATTTCTACTGCCATTAATTAAAAGTTAGAAGTGAGTATAACTGCTACTGCTAAGTTTATACCCAAGGAGAAATGTCTTAGGATTGTTTAGAAGAGTGGTTCTCAGAGTTTAGCACGCATCAGGACCACCTGGAGGGCCTGCTATAATGCAGATTTCTGCCCCCCCCCCCCGCCCCCCAACCCCCGAATTTCTGATTCTGTAGGTGTGAAATGAGGCCTGAGGAGTTCGCATTACTAGCAAGTTCCCAGGTGATGCCGACTCCAGGGCCTGGTACCACATGTTGAGAACCACTGATCCAGAAGAACAATCACTTGGTCAATGAGAAGGAGGGGTAAGGGGTATGGTATTTTCTTTTTTATTTCTTTTTCTAGAGTGATGCAAACGTTCTAAAAAATGATCATGGTGATGAATACACAACTATGTGATAATATTGTGAGCCATGGATTGTACATCATGTATGGAATGTTTGTATGTTAATAATAAAAATATTTAAAAAAAGAAGAATAGCAAAGAGGCTTACGACAATTCTGTTCTTGACTTGTGCTTACATTCCACTCAAGGATGGGATTTTTCATATTGTGTATGCGTATCAAAGAGTTAAAAATCATATTACAAAAAAGTGAAATAGAATGCTTTTTCTAATTATGGGGAAAAGATTGTTTCTTTTCATGATTTAGAAAAAATGGAAGAAATTCAAAGAAAAAATAATGATGGGTACAAATATTTTACAAAGTTAAACTTTGAAATAATGAAATTCCACTAAACCAAAACAAAAAGAGATGCAACAGAATAAGAAGAAAATGTTTTCTATAAATATGGCTGCATATTTAAAGTTCAGCACCTAAAGTATATTGAGTTCATCCAAACCAGGTTCCCAGTGGAAAATAACCCAGGACATACATAGGCAGTTTATTCATCAGGCAAGCCAACATTAGACCAACATTTGAAAACCTAAACCTCAAAAGTAATTAAAGAGATTGAAATGAAAACAATTATGAGGGGCTATTTAACACATGTCAGATAGATAAATTAACATAAGGATAAATGATGAAATTCAGTATAATGAGACTGCGGGAAATGGTTGCTGGTAGAAGTGTAAATTGGTTGTTTTTTGGAACAAGAGCCATAAAATGATCATAACAGAAACTATATCCCATGTAAGTAATTCATAAGAAAAACAAAACTATAATTACAAAAATACTTATAGCAGAATTCTTTATAATAACAAACAATGAAATGACCACAATACCCAACAGTAGGTAAGTAGTAAAACAAATGATGCTGTACTAACTTAATAGACATTTATTAGGAATGAAAGCACATGAAGACTGCACACCCGAAGGGAAGTGTGCCTGCATTGGAATGTCAGGAAAATAGCACTGGATGCAAAATCAGGAGACTTGAAATTAAGTGACGTTTGGCTAATGATTCAGCTTCTCTTAACTTTATTAAAAAGGTATTCGAACGCAGATTTTTCCAAATGTTTTAACCACAGCTCAAAGTAAGAAATTTTACATTCTGACCCACCACACACACACACACACACACACACACACACACACAAGCACTATTGGTAAAATATGTTGGTCTCTTCTATTCAGTTCTCTTCTCTATTTCCTTTCTACTCCGCTAAAAACCGCTGGTCACTAAACTGATTTTTAAATCCACTAATACATCACAAACAGCAGTTCATAAAACACTGGTCTAATTTATAGCGTGCTTATATGCTGATTCCTGCCACTCCTTTCCCCACCTTTCTCTCCAACAATCCCCACCCCATCCCCATGCAAGACACACAAAGACAGCTCCATGAAGAGCTGTGGCCAAATGGAGAACAGATGATGGTCACTGTAAGTAGATGTGAGATTTTCATGCTCCACCACATAGAGGGCATATATGTCAGGCTGAATGAAGGGACAATTAATATGACTGTCTGGGTTCACTTGTTGCTTTTTGTTGTTGTTGTTTATTTTGTGTGTTTGTTTTGTTTTGTTTTTTCATCACATAGTTGGATATTCATCACCATGATGATTTCTCAGAACATTTACATCACTCCAGAAAAAGAAATAGAAAGAAAAAAGAACAAACTCCTTACCATACTCCTTACCCTCCCTCTCACTGACCACTGGAATTTCCTTCCACCTAATGTGTTTTAACATGTGTTCCTTCCATTATTTATTTATTTTTAATCCATATTTTTACTCATCTGTCCATACCGTAGACAAAAGGAGCCTCAGAACAAGGTTTTCACAATCACACAGTCACTTTGCGAAAGCTATATCATTATACAATCATTTTCAAGAAACATGGCTACTGGAACACAGCTCTACAGTTTCAGGCACTTCTGCTAGCTTCTCTAATACACCTTAAACTTTTAAAAAGTGGATATCTATAACCTCTTGGCGCTGTTTGAAACCTCTCAGCCACTGACACTTCGTTTTGTCTCATTTCTCTCTTCCTCCTTTCAGTCGAGAAGGCTTTCTCAATCCCTTGATGCTGAGACCCAGCTTATGTTAAGATTTCTGTCCCACGTTGCCAGGGAAGTTTACACCTCTGGGCAGAAAAAGAGGTTCTCTGGGGGTGAACCTATTCAAGGCTCCATGTACTTATGGTGTTCAATTAAACTGTCCATATAAGTTATATTAGGAGATACATTATTCAAAATATAAATTTTGTACCAAATAAACATTTTTTGCTTTAGTCTCACACATAAGTTAAAGTTTTAAAATATGAATTATCATCTATTTTCAACACTTTGTAATATTGACATTCCTTTATTCTTCTTCATGCAAAAACATTTTTAATTTGTACATTTAGTCACTATCCTTGTACACTCTAAGCATTCCTAGATTATACCATCTCAGTCTTTAATGTCTATCTTTCCTTCTGATTTCATTTGTGCCCCCAAGCCTCCTCCCTCTATCATTTTCACATTCAGCTTCATTCAGTGTAGTAAAATTATTGTATTACAGTTAGGTAGTATTGTGCTATCCATTTCTAAATATTTGCAATCGGTCCTGTTGCACAATCTGTATTCCTTCAGCTCCAACTACTCAATATCTACCCTATTTCTATGTCCTGATGGTCTCTGTTCTTAACTGAAATTCTCCAAGTTCGTTCATTAATGTTAATTCATATCAGTAAGACCATACGGTATTTGTTCTTTTGTTTCTGGCTAATCTGACTCAGCATAATGTCCTCAAAGTCCATCCATGTTGTTACATACTTCATAACTTTATTCTGTCTTACAACTGCATAATATTCCATCGTATGTATATACCACAGCTTGTTTAGCCACTCATCTGTTGATGGACCTTTGGGCTGTTTCCATCTCTTGGCAACTGTAAATAATGCTGCTATAAACATTTGTGTGCAAGTATCCTTTTGTGTCCTTGCCCTTATGTCCTCTGAGTAGATACCTAGCAATGGCTTCTTAATGGCTAATTCAATTTCTCTGCTTGTGATTGGTTTGTTGAGGTCGTGTATTTCTTCTCAAATCAATGTTGGTTGTTCATGCCTTTCTAGGAAGTGCTTCATGTTGTCATTCAATTCCCTGAGTCCCTGCTCATATTTTTCTTCTTTTCCCTATATTTTCTTTTGCTGGTTGGGTTTCAGAGGTCCTGTCCTCCAATTCACTAATTCTATCTTCTGCCTCTTGAAATCTAACATTGTAGGTTTCCATTGTTTTTTTTCCATCTCTTCTACTGTGCCTTTCATTCCCATAAGTTCTGTGATTTGTTTTTTCAGTCTTTCAATTTCTTCTTTTTTGTTCATCCTTTGCTTTCTTTATATCCTCCCTCAATTCATTGATTTGATTTTTTATGAAGTTTTCCATGTCTGTTCAAACATCCTGAATTAAAAACTCCTATACCTCATTTGAATTGTTGGTTTGTTCCTTTGACTAGGCCATATCTTCAAGTTTCTTAGTATGATTCATTATTTTTTGCTGGCATCTAGGTATTTAATTTCCTTAATTAGTGTTTTCTGGAGATTGTTTTCATTTTATTCTCTAAGATTTTCTTGCTGGATAACTTTGTTGTCTATCTTTTCTTTGACATTCAGTCAGCTCATTCTAGACCTCCAGCTTAGGTTTTGTCTAACAGATCATAATTTTTCAGTTCTTGTTTTCTTGTTTCTTGCCTGCCTGTATGGAGCTTTTCCCCCCCTTTAGGAGGGTCTACTTAGGTATTACAAACTCCAGTCAGATTTTCCCAAACCAAACTGGCCTTCTCTCAGGAGGAAAGAGTCACCTGCATCAGTTTTCCATGAGGGTGGGACCCAGCAGGTTGAAAAACTTTCCTATTGAAACCTCTAGACTCTGTGTTTTCCCTATCCTGCCCAGTGTGTGGCATTTGTCTGCCTGTGGGTCCCACCAGCATAAGGTGATGCAGTACCTTTAACTTCAGCAGATTCTCCTGCTGGTGGTGTGGTTGAGACAGAAGAGCGGTTGTAGGCTGGCTTTAATTGCTTCAGTTTTCCAGACCCTTGGGTCTGAATTCCTTGGGGGAAAGATTCCACCTGAGCTGGGCCTCATCCTTCCCCTGGGGAAGACACAGCCTCCAGACAAGCTCTTAGACAAGCTTAATTCCTCCCTTACCTGGGGAAGTTCGAGGCTGAGAAGCCCTGCAGTTGTATCCAAAGAACAGTCAAGCCATAGAAACACAGCCACAAAAAAAAGAAAAGAAAAAAATAATCCTTTTCAAAGCAGGACTCCCATTCCTCGGGTTGTCAATCAAGAGCTTAAGTTGGTACATTGTTCTGTGTATCTCCAGGTCCTATGTGCCCCTCCTTTCCTTCAGGGCCCAGACCCTTTCAAATATTTTGTGCTGTCTGATCCAAAATAACGTCTGTTTTTTTCTTTTCCCATCAGCCCTGCCCCCTCTCACTGGGGCAAAAGCCAGGAATCTCAGCTTTTACATGCAGTTCAGCTGAACTGGGAGCCTATTTTTACTAGTCAGAATTTGTTAATTAATTCCAGAATTGGAGCTTGGTTGAACTCAGCCCCTTGCTGGTAGTAGAGTCCCTTTACTTTCCCCTCTGGGAAGCAGCCTGTGGGGGAGGGGCACTGGCCGCTGCAGCTTGGGGGACTCACGGTGCTGGGTGGGATTACTGCTGGTCTGGCTTATGCAGAGTGGTGCATGTTGTGTGTCCCATCACAGATGTGGCCCCAGCAGTTGTTCTGTACTCTTCCTAGCAATTAACTAGCTGCTCTGGAGGACAAACTAAGTCCCACGCCTCTCTAAGCCACCATCTTGGACCCACCTCCAGCTTGTTGTTTAAATAGTGTCAATAGCTCTCTTGAACCTGTTAGGTTAGTTCTTGAGCCCTCATTTCTCCCTTGGCTCAAAACCCAGGAACCAGATGAGTAACTTATAAAAAATTACATGTGCAAACACATTTATTTCTACTGATTTGATTGTGGCAGGGCAGGCCTGAAAGTGTCTTCTGCTTAGGCAAAGATTCAGCTGCTCATCCGGCTTCTGGTATTGGCAAAGGCTACTGTGGTCTAGACCAGCTTAGAAGTCCTGGCTGTTGTGTTGTACTTTTACCTGTCATGTTCTCTAAAGCAGTGGTTCCCAAATTTTAATATTTTAAGAATCACCTAGGTACTTGTTAAATTTGCAAATACGTATGTCCTACCACTGGAGAATGTGATTCAATGGATATTCCATTTTTAACAACACCCCACATGGTTTCTCCATGTTTGGAGAAATTTTCCAATGTAGAGGGATAACTGAGAATTGGATTTTGGTAGCCCCAGTCATTGCTTTCCATCAAGCATGTTTAACAAACCTCTCACTTTTCTCATCTGTAAACTACAGGGATGTACTAGATCTATAGGCCCTCTTCAACTCTACCCTTGTATGCATCTATAAATAATATTAAATGAAAGAATAAAGATGTATTTGTACCTTGTTTCCAACTCCTAAAAATATGTAAACATGACTAAAGACTGAGATCAAAAGACAAATGCATAATTGTATTATGGTGAAATTGTGAATATACTTTAAAAAATAAGCTAATTAAATAGTTCTATTTTGAAGGACAGTGGTGAACAACAATGTCAGGGACATCGGGGAGGATAAGAACTACAAATAGGCCTTTGAATTTGAGTGTGATGATTATGACATCATTAGTGACATTAGAGAGTGGAGCTTAGTACAGCGATGGGCATGAAAATCATTCTGCGGCAAGGAACAAGTGGGTAGACCATACAGGGAAGTGAAAGAAGAGTGAACAGTAGTGAAAGGGAATGGCAGGTAAGAAAAGGTGGCATTTAAGCTAGTAGAGACCTTCGTAGAGACACTGAAGTCACAAGCAGGAGACAGTAAAAATTCAAGGCACTTTATGAGGAAGCAGCCTTAGCAAGATGATAGGTTTTCTAATAGAAGAGGAAGAAGAGAGGATTTGCTAATTGTTCTTCCAAGTTGGGGACGCAGTCAACCTCTGAGCTTTGTCCACATCTTATCTCAACACGCACTTTTTTCAAGCCAAATCTGGGAGGAGAAAATCTCTCAGCTGACGATTAAGTTTGTGGGACTGGAGTGGGAATTCCGCTCACAGAACTAACCTGTACAAGTACCTTTCCCAGGAAATTTCTTGTTATGTTATCGCTCAGAAGACTAGGATTGCCTTACATTTGTGCTCAGTAAGCTAATGAAAGTGCTTTCCTGTATATATATATATATATATATTCCTGTATATACGTGTATATGCACATAATTTCATTTCATCTCTGCAGCGCAGTAGCATATTACAGGAGTAGGCTAGACCTTGGTATCTATTTCTGTCTTCTCACTTCCTCCCCACCACAACCCCTCATGGGATTCCTGCCAAAGGAGCCCACACACAAATAAAAATAACCAATCAGGAAAGAGTACCAAATTTATTAAAGCTGGCAGAACAAGAGCCCAGTATTCTAGCACAAAGGTTTGGTAAAAATTGAAATGGGGTGGTGACCCAAGTTAAAGTGAGGGCTCCTCTTTCCCATCTCATATCTAAATTTGGAAACTAAACTCTTGGGGATACCCATGGCTGAAGGGTCGACCAGATCCCCACAGGAGCTCTGATTCAGTTTTCCAATTTCATTACAAGAACTGATGGGGAAAGATAGCTGGGTGTGCCAAGGCAGGTCCTGTCTTGTCTGCTTGCCCACAGCAAGGGGAAAGGAAAAGGATAATGTGTGTGCGTGTGTGTTTTGTGTGTGTGAAGCTCCCATTTTTATGACCCAAGACAGAAATATTCCTTCTTTGCTAGTGCAAAAATAGTCAAGGAAGTTTTATCCCTTTATCCTCATTTTACAGAGGAAGAAATGAAGGAATACAAAAATGAAATTATTAATTAAAATTACACTTCTTGGGAGTATTAATATGGCTGTGCTGATATGTCTTTCATTGTGGTACTAAAGGTGAGAAGTTAGTGGGCATTCTGAATAGTTGATTCCCACAATGCCACCTCCTTATCAGCTTCCTACTGCTGCCACTCCCTATAATTTCCAGGGCATGTAGAGAGAAGGAATTCTGGCCAATGAGCACCATCTGTCTTGCCCCAACTTGATGAGTTGGGGCAACACACATAAGCCTTTTTGTCTGTTCAACACAAGGGCAAAGCAAGATGTTGGCCTACTCTACCCTCCCACCTCAACCCTCCACCCTCCTGTCTTCATCCCCACCCTCACCCCAGCCTCAGCCTTGTCCTGACTGAGCCCCTAAGTCTTTTCACTGCAAGACCAGAGGAGAAGTAATGACATTTTTCTCTTGAGGAAATATGCCATTTTGGACCACATCACATATAGTCGCTCTGATTCAGTGCCCTGAATTTTCTCTGGGTGTCCACACTTCCTTCACACAGCCCATGTGCTTGACAGGAAGCTGACCTCACCCCCAGTTCCAAGAATGAACCCAAGTGACTTTAGACAATCAGTAATAACCCACCCTTCCACCCCACCCCACCTCCCATCCACCATGATGGATTCAAGGCCAATCAAAGGTAAAGACATATTTTCTGGGGAGTTCTAGGGAAAACTATATCACTCTACCTTAGAAACTACTTGAAGTATATTCTCTTTCTTTTGGATGTGTAAAAGTAGTTAGCCCTCAAAGCTACTTGCTGCCATCTCATGGCCACTAAGGGAAATTCATATATTGTTGAAGCCAGGGAGGAGAAGAAAAGCTACTGGGTCTTTGGTGTCATTGCCAAGTTGCTGGATCAAGCTTTGCCTGAAGCCTGATACTTCTAGGTGTTTCGAACACATGAACCAATAAATTTCCTTTATTGTTTAAGCCAATTTAAGTTGCATTTCTAGTAATTACAGATTCCTAATTAACATACACTGTAATGTTTTAGCATATTTGTTTAGGAAACCTCCTTGATCTTGCTAGACTTTCTAGAGACAAGGAGATCTTCTGAGTCAGATTTTACTATATCAGCCACATGGGAGAAAAAAGAAAACCAAGCTTAGGGGAAAAAAATCTTTGACCTCATTTTCTCAACATAAACATCCAAGCAAAATAAGATAGAGCCTAATATTTAAACTAACAAATAAAACTGAAAAAAGTATTTAAAAGGTACTTTTTAAATACCTCTTACTGAATGTTCCATCCCCTACTTTGGTGATTCCATTTTATGTCTTTTCAGATTCCATTTTAATTTAGTTATTGATGCTCAGGGGAGGGATAAAACCTTCAAATACACTGAGAAGTTAAAAAAATAAAAATAAAAACATGATCAATAGATCCCAATGGAACTATAGTTTCCTCAAGGATAGGAACAGCTTGCAAAAGCTTTGCCTTATAGTATTATCCAAGAAACTGTTCATGTTCTGAATTTTTGAAAATGAACCTTAAATGAGGAAATTTTTATACTGGAGATCTCCAAATTCTAAAACCAATGAGGACAACTCTTCAATTTGCTATGAAATGGCAGTAGCTGCCACAGCCTTCCAGGTTTGGGGAGGGGATGGCAGGACTAGGTAAACATTCCAGTTATCATTTGCAAAGGGGATCTAGGGCTTCTCCCCTTGTAATCAGTGATTTTTCCTACCCTAATGAAACCCAGATGCTTCCTATAAAAAGAATGGCTGGTGTTCAAGCCATTTGCTGATTCTACCTAGAGGTAGAGGGAAAGAGAAAAAAAAATCTTGTGCCACATCATTAATTTTAAGTATCCTATTTTGTTTTATTTTCAGAATGAAATGGTATGGAACAGTGTAATGAGCAATAGAAATATGGAACCAAGAAGCAATTATATCTTCAAAGGAGCAAAATGAGAGCAAATAAAAGGCCTTGCACAAATTAGCACACAAACAGGCAGATCAGAACATCATTTACAGAGTCCAAATACATGCCTTTTGGTTATATCTGTAAATTTTCTTCCCGAAACATCATGTCATATCACTGGAGACTAGTATCTGAGTCACAATTTAAAAATTGGATTTTGCAAGAGCCCCTAAAACATCTCAAATTCAATTTCACAGATCATGAGTACCTCTAATCTGCTAGCCATTGTGCTAGGCATGAGGACAGTGAGACAAACAGAGCACAATCTCCACCCTCAAAGCACTTACAGTCGAGTTAAGAAGACAGAAATATACACAAGTAATGATAATGTAATGTGTGCTGGGTAAGAAAGGGGCACATTTAATTCTGTTTGAAAAGATAGGGGAAGTCTTTACCAAGAGGAAGGCAGGCGGCCTAAGAGAAACTGGGGCCAGCTAGACGGCTAGTTATTGATGCTCAGGGGAGGAAGAAAACCTTCAAACACACCAAGAAGTTAAAAAAAAAATCTTCAAATGTTCTTCAAATGTTCCGTGAGAAAAGAGCCCAAGAGTTCTGCGTGGGAATCAGAATCCAACTCCCTGCCCGAAGTTTGGGGCTAAGCCAAGAGTATCCACCAGTGTCATGGGAGCTAAGATAGCTCCAACTAAATTTTTAGAAGCTTTCTGCTTGGAGAGACAGGGAGCAGTCATTCTTAAAATAAAAGCAGGAAGCCGGCCTAGGCTGTACAGAGGCACTACATCAAAAATGAGGCTATTTAATGGAGGAAAATGCTCAAACCTTTTTACAAAGACCTGATTTCAAGCTGTGCATTTAAGTAACCCAGGTGAGGCAACAATGAACCATTCAATAGGGAGGAGGGTGCCCAAGGAGAAATTCCCATGCATGATGAGCCTTCACACAAAAATTACAAAGTGCATAAAGAGATCCATAATAAGGAGAGCCAGTTGTCAGATGCAATAAGGTTAGGGCAGATTACTCCTAAGGAAATGAAAATAATGGAACAAATTTCCAAACTTGTGTAAAACATGTTTATTCAGACTCCCTAGAGAGATAAATGAAGAAATAGCTTTCTTAAAATGAGAACATTATTGAAATTGAAAAAATTACTGTAAGTGAAAATTGAGTAAAAAAAAGTATATCTAATAAATATAGATTCAATAAGGTGAAAGAAAATCAGTGTGTTGAAAGATAGAACAGTATGTCAATAGAGGGTGGCTAGAAACTCACCTACTCCATTTTCTCTTCCTGGGCACATAAGAAAATTACATTTCCTTTTTCAGTGAGATTGGGGCTGTACGATTGGATGTTCCCATCCCTCAAATTGAATGCTTTGAACATCTTTTTTCTCCATCTCTATATCCTAAAAGTTTTGCTCATATATATCTAGGAATTAGCAAATTTTGTTTATTTTTCCTTGCTCAAAGCGAAATTTGCCATTTTAAGTCTACAATTCAGTGTCATTAATTACATTTAGATTGTTGTGCTACCATTAGCACCAGCCATCTCCAAAACTTTTTGATCACACAAAACTGAAACTCTGCACCCATTAAGCAATAACCCTCTTCCCCCTTCCCTTAACCCCCAGTTATCTCTAATTTACTGTCTGTCTATGAATTTGCTTATTCTAGATATTTCATGTAAGTGGAGTCATAGAGCAATTTGCCCTTTTGTGCCTGGCTTGTATTTCACTTAGCATAAAGTTTTCAAGGTTCATCCATTCATAGCAGATATCAGAGCCCCATTCCCCAGGCGTAATGATATTCCTTGTGTGTATATGCCACATTTTGTTTATTTACTCATATTCTGTCTTTGAGTACTGTTCACAGTTTCATTTTTTCTGGGATTTCGGTAATGAGTCTGCCATACAATTGACTGAATTTTTTTCAACTACCGTATGGTTTTTTACCACTTCCAGTTTCTTTGTCACTTTTATTTCTTAGCAATCATTCTTTTTGTCTCCGTCTTATCTTTCCATAATGATTTTCAGCTTCTGTTTCTTCAAGAGCTTCCTAAAAATTTCTTCAGATCTTCCTATAGATCTCTTGCAAATATGTGCTTTCTTGAGTCCAAAGTTTCTTATATATTTTTCTTCAATATTTTCCATAGGTTTCATGGTTGATAACGTTGTTTTCTCTTTACTTATATTTTAATATGCCAAATCTAGTATTGTTAACCAGCAGGATGACTAGATCATCCTTGATTAAACTTATGTCTGAGGTTTTCTTATCTGTGATGGGACAGCAGGTTGAGATGTGCAATTCTCGGCTTCTGAATGGTTTTCACCTACCCTCTGTGCTCTGTTGAGGTGAATGAATTGTTCCTTTCACCCATTTAGGTTTGCTAATGGTGCCAGAATACAATATACCAGAAATGGATCGACTTTCATTAAGGGATTTTAAAGTTACAAGTTATAATTCTAAGGTTGTGAAAATGTCCAAATTAAGGCACCAACAAGAGGATACCTTCTCTCGTGAAAGGCTGATGGCATCTGGGGTTTCTCTGTCACATGGGAGGCACATGGTGATGTTTGCTGTCTTCTTATGGCTTCTGGTTTTAAACAATTCTCTCAGGTCCTGTAAGTCTTTCTGGCTTTCCCTGGGGCATCCTCCTTCTGCATCTTCAAACGTCTGTGTCTAGGTATCTGCTCTCCGTATTGGCCCAGAGCTCTCTTTCTTTCCATGAGTTCTTTTAAGGATTCCAGCAAGTGGATTAAGATTCGCCCTGAATGGGCGGGGTCACGTCTCCATCTAATCAAAAGGTCCCACCCAATAACAGATTGGTATAAAAGAATATGGCTTTTCCAGTGTACATAACAGCTTCAAACCAGCACCGCCCCCCTGCCCACGTTTCTGAGAAGCTGAAAGGAAACAAACATAGTTCCCAGCACACGCTGCTCTCACCCTGATTTTCTTTTCTTTATTACACTCAATATTTTACACATAGGAAATATACCTTCCGGAAGGAAGCTAGGCCATTACCCATGCACACCCACCTAGCATCTCCTGCCACATTATTTTTGGGGAGTCTCAGTCTGACCATGATATTGAAAGGCAGTAAGAGGAAGAAGGCAACACGTACGGTGGAGATAGGAACAAATGACCACTTTCCCGTCAGGTGGGGAAGGTTGAAAATGTCAGAAGGTTAACGTTGCAGTATTCTGAAAACTCACTTTCCACTATCATACTCCCTCTACATTGATATGGGTCTAAAAAATACACATTTATCAAGTGCAAACTTCCCCCAAACATGTTGAGTTTCTTCTCCCCTTCCCGTGGAGAAGGAATGAGAGCAACTATATCCTTCTGTAGGAAGTGTCACCTACAGAGAAATGGATAAATAGATGTATCTGTTTTCAACAGCTGCCTTAATAAATTGCCACAATTTTAGCAGCTTAAAACAACGAGAGCTCAGCTGGTTTCTCTGCCCTGTGTCCCACAAGACAGGGATGGCGTCGGCTGTTATGTCCTCTTCTCTGGAGGATCTGGAGGATTACTGAATACCCCGAATTGGCAGAATTGAATTCCTTGCAGCTGTGGGACTGAGCTCCCTGTTTCCTGGCTGGCTATTGACCAGAGGTCATGTTTCAAGCATCCCTGAATTCTTCTGCCACATCTCTCGACTGACCACATCTGAGAAAAGGTCTCTGCTTTTAAGGGTTCCTGTTTCCAGGATGGAGCCCGCCCACATCATCTAGGATTACCTCCCTCTCTTAAGGCCCACAGCCCTAATTCCACCTGCAAAGCCCCTTCACAGCAGTTGCTGGAACAATGCGTTTGAGTGAATAAAAAGGGAACGGGACTCTTGCAAGGGCATCTTTAGACTTCTACCTGCCACAATGGGCATGCCGGGAAAAGCAAGAAAACCCATATTGTAGTCAAAATTACATGGGACTTGGAGACAGGAGATCCAGAGTCAAATGCAAGCTCTGTCACGTATGAAGCTTCCCAAGTCACATTGCTTCTCTCAGCCACAGATTCCTCCTCTGTAAAACAAAGATGCCAGCACTTACTTCATCTGGGGGCTACCTCGCAAGGACCTTCTACACGTCTGGAATGTAATAGGGGCTTCATAAAAATGTGTTCTCCTAGGAGTCTCTTAACCACGGCTGCACACAGGCATCACACGGGGAGCTGTCAGAGCTACCAAAGCTCAGGACCTCCCTTCATCGTTTCCCATCAGGGTCTAGGGGAGGGGCTCAGACATCAGAACTGAAAACAGTGATTTACTGAGCAACATACCATTCATACAATGAAGTGCATGATTACATAAACGTAAAATGTAATGATTATAAGGCAAACACATCATATAATCATCACCCAGATCACTGTTATTTCACGGTATTTTTTAAAAGCTTCCCAGTAGATTATAACATGTGCTCACAGTTGAAATAACTGTTGGGTGATAGCTAAGAATTCAACAGGCAATTATAGTTTCTGAGATGATTTAGAAAGAGCCCCTAGAGTCTTTTTGAGTCTGTGATTAGGTGAGGGGGGGGAAAAGGTCTTGATTAATAGACTGTTCAATTAATTGGGATGTGGTAGTCAATTGAGATTTCTGGCCAAAATCCTTTTACAAAATATTCAAAATACTCATCCACTGCCTGCCATAGTAATGAAGGCAGAAAACTGTAATTTCCTTCTTTCCTAGTGTCGAAAACCAAGACAAGTCGGCACTGCCTTGTCCTCAGGGCTGTTGCTTGGCTGCATTAGGGCTCGGTCACCTGCTGCCTGAGGCTGAAGGGATTTGAATTTGCATGGAGCTAATTAGGCAACTGTTCCTCCTTCACCCTTTAAAACAAGGGCGTTCCATAAGACCTGACACTACGTCTGCAATCTAGCTCACTATCTGAGAGTTGGCTGGAGTATAGAATTTTTAACTGAAATGGTCTGGATCTTACAACAGAGGCATAAAGAATACACAAAATGATTTTTTATGATTAGTTGAGAAATATACTTGTTTTCTAGAGACTTGAGGCATGCCCACAATTTTTTCTGGACAGTGTCCTAAAAATTACATATATAGTTATATATATGTATATTCAAGCATTAAGTTGAATAACTATTATAGTTATTCTATATATATAGTCGAATAACTATTCAAGTTAATTAGCCTTTCCTTTCTCTCTCTTGCTTCTCCCCTACCTTTTGATTTTGCTGCTTTTCTTTAATGTGATATCTCCTGAGCCCATGTAGGTCAGTATTTCTCAAGGTGTGAGCCCCAGATGGACAGCTCTCCATCAGAATCACTGTGGGGCTGGGGGGGTGGTTACAGTCTTGCTAAAAATTCAGATTCCTGGGCTCACCATAGACTTATTGAATCAAAGTGCCTTAGGAATGGAAACAGAGAATCTGTACTTTTAATGAGATTTTTAAGTATTTCTTCTATATATTAAGATTCAGAACCCAGGCCTTAGACTCTGAACTCCTGAAAAAAGGCAGAGATTATGTCAAATCCACCTAAGCCTGGGGTCTTTCCTGAAGGTAGGCCCTTGATGTGAGTTTAGAGAGGCTCTATGAACAAATGATTTGTTTATCTATGCTTGTCTTCTGGCATGACAGGGACATCTGAGTTTGTCATTATCACCCTTGTTAGCAGATCATGGTCTGTTAGATTGAAGCTGAAAGACAGTGCATTAAGTATCCAGCTCATTGCTGGCAGATAGTGATTTAATACACATTTGTGGGATTGAATTAAATGAACTTCTCCTAAATATTCAAATAACAAATGCCCTCACATGGGTGATAATCATAAAGCACATCAGGGTAATTTTTAGCCCTATGTAATATCACGATAGAGAGTACAAAGAGGCTGTCAAGATCCTAGTATTCAAAGGGCTAAGCCTAAGACTGTAAGAATCAAGAGCGTTATCTCAGATTTCTGTTCAGACAACAGGGAGAGAATCTGTAGAAGGAGATTAACTTTGGAGCACTAGAACACCTCAGCACAGTACTTCAAAGCAGTTTCACATTCATATCTTGGATTCCAGTTCAATCATTTTCTAACTGGAAAAGCTGCGGCAAGAATCTCTGAGTTTCAGCATGGTTAGTAACAACTACTTTGCAGTATCGAAGTAAGAAGTAAATGAACTATCATATGTTAACATATCTAGTACAGTTCTTAGAAGATAGCGGTAAGTCAAGAAGTAACAGTTTATGTTTTTTATTATCCTATAGATGTATAAAATTAGGCTTAGGATTTTAAGAAATTTGGCCCGAAGTCACAATTCTATTGTGGGAGGCTGGTCCAGCAAACTGGTGTTCTTTTGTTTATCACATTACATACATGTACAATGTTTGCACCAAAAGCAAGAGGAAACCCAGACAGATGTTGCCAACAGACTAGCCCTCCATCTAAACGGTCCTTGACACAATTTCGAAGAACATCATTCTCTTCCTTAGAGGAAAGAATTGTAGGGGCAATGTCAAAAGATTGCCTCGTGCTCTTGTTCAGTCATTCCCAATGGCATAAACTACTTTGGTAGTAATTGGAGGCGGGGAAGGAGTTCATCTAAAAGTACAGAGCAGGCGGTGTGATGGTGGCTCAGTGGCAGATTTCTTGCCTGCCATGCTAGAGCCCTGGGTTCAATTCCCGGTGCCTGCCCATGCAAAAAAGAAAAAAAAGTACAGAGGGTAATTACATAAAGCTCTTGGGTCCTTGTCAAGAGTATTATTTTTCTGTTATCAGAATCTATAATAATAACTAATCTTGCTGTATTATCAGAGATTCACAGAATAAATTGCTCCAGCATTAGTCACAGAATAACTGGTGTGAACAGGAAAGCACAGTTCTCTGGCAGATGCCTAAGATTCCAGCAGAGACTCGCAGTACTCAGCTACCAAAGTCAGATACCTTGGGAGAAATTTAACAGTCACAGTGGTGAAAACAGAGGAGTACCTGATCCTGTGCTTCTTTTTAACTGATGACCATATATAGGACTTGCCTTCCTTCTACACTACAAGTTAAACTCTTAATTTTAATATATAATTGAAATATCCATATCGAAAAATGGGCCTATCGGGCAGCGTGATGGTCGCTCATTGACAGAATTCTCACCTGCCATGCCGGAGACCCATGCAAAAAAAAAAAGGACCTATCATGAGTATACAGTTTGGTGAATTTCTGCAAATTGAACACATGCATGTAACCAACAAGCATTCTGAGTTCCCTGGGTACCTGCGCTCCCTCCCTCCCTGATGGATGGATGGTATAGTTCTGGGAGGCCCAAAGAATTGTCTGGAAAGCTGCTCCAGGAGATCCATGATGCCATTTAGGCTGGCAGGTGGCAGACCTTCCCAGGAGACAAGGCTGCTCCTTTGGCCTCCAGGGTGATCTTCAGGGAGTGGGCTGTGAGTGCAAGTTACAGGTAGGAATGAGGGCTGGGACCTGAGCATAGTTTGATAACTTTAAGTATTTGGACACACGATATATGGGCCTTCATTTGCATTCTTGCCCAGGTCCTGCTATGTGAGGCAGCCTCTACAGCACTTTAACTCTGTCTGATTCTTCCCATCTTTAGTTTGATTGCTCTTTTGTATTCTAATGTCACATAGTTTTCTTTTATTTTTACCCTTTATTATTGAGAACTTTGGACATACATAAATTGGCAAAATGGTATAATAAACTTTTAAGTACTCATTGCCCAGCCCTAACAACTATCAATCCATGTCCAGTCCTGCCTGCGTATATTTAAAAACTCACAGGCATTATTATTATTATTGCTTTAAATACTTGATAGTCATTTTTACTTACGCTCAAATTTATCATTTCCAGCGCTCTTTATCTTTTCATCACTGTACTTCTATCTGAAAACAGTTCACTTCTACCTGAAAAACAGCCTTTAGTATTTCTTCTGGTTCAGGTCTACTGGTATAAATTCTATTTTCATTTCTCTGGAAATGTCTTTAGTTCGCCATCATCTTTGAAGAAAATTTTCACTGGTAAGCAAAGACCAAGGGGGCACTTTAACAATGTCCATCATTGTCTTCTGGTTTTCATCAACTCAGTAAGAAATCTCATTGTTGTACCTTTGAGAGAGTGCCGGGTTGAATCTGTAGTGGACCCCAAAAAAGACATGGCCTTTAACCCTCACTCAGCATTGCTGGCCGGGAGCTTTTTGATTATTCCCATGGAGAGGTGACTCACCCAATTGTGGGTATTAACTTTTGATGAGAGGTAGATATGACCCCACCTATCCCAGATGGGTCTTAATTGGTTTGCTGGAATCCTTTAAAAGAGGAAACATTTTGGAGAGAGTCCCTTTTTAGAACCACAACAGAGCCTGTGCAGCCAGAGACCTTTGGAGATGAACAAGGAAAACACCCCCAGGGGAGCTTCATGAAACAAGATGCCTGGAGAGAAAGCTAGCAGATGTAGCCATGTTCACCATGTGTCTTTCCAGTTGAGAGAGAAACCCTGAACATCATTGGCCTTCTTGAAACAAGGTATTTTCCCTGGATACCTTAGATTGGACATTTCTATAGTCTTGCTTTAGTTGGGACATTTTCACCGCCTGAGTTCTATGGAAATTAATTAAGTTAATTAATTAAAAGGGGGAACTTAATAAATTTCTCCTTTTAAAAGCCATTTTGTTTCTGATATATTGCATTCTAGCAGCTAGCAAACTAGAACAAAGTTATGTGCTTTCTAAAATTTGACTGCTTTTAATCTATGTTTTTCAGCAATTTTACTATGATGGGCTTAGGGTGTATGTACGTGTTTATCATTTGTAGCTTCTTAGAATCTTTAAGTCTTAGATCTATGACTTGATGTCTTTTTCTCAGTATAGGAAAAATCTTGACCAGTATCTAAGTATTGCTTCTGCTCCATTCTCTTTCTTCTCTCTTCCTGTGTCTCAAAATAAGCACATCAGACTTTTTTGCCATGTCTCATATTTATCTTGCTCTGTATTCTTTATTTTCTCTTCCTTTTATTCTCTATACTTTAGATATTCTTCTATGGATTTATTTTCTAAGTCACTAATCCTCTCTTCTGTCTAATCTGTTAAACTCATCTATTGATTTCTTAATATCAGTTGTTATATGTTTCAGTTCTAGAATTGCCACCTAGAATTTTTTAATGCTTTGATTTCTCTGGTGAAATTGTCCACCTTGATATCTATTTTCTTGAAAATATTAATCATGGTTATATTATGTCTGTTAACTATAACTGGATCACTTATAAGTTTGATACAGTTATTTATTCTTTCTCTTAGTTTTCAGTTATTTAGATACAGCTCCTGGAATATCTGGGAACTTTTGCTTGCATGATTAATATTGGTAATAAATGTATACAGATTCTGGATGATATTATGTCCCTATAAAGAATGTTTGATTTTCTTCTGGCTGATAGTTACAGAAGAAACAGATCCTGTGAATTCCACCAGGGCCTGAAATGCTTCCAGGCTGGGTTTCAGTTGTTAGAGCTGGTTTATTTTTAGTTTGCTTTTCCTGCTAGGGGAGAACTGTACAACTATCTCAACTTAAAACCAAGTGTGTTTCTCTAGGACCATCTTCTTTTATGGGTGCTGAATTCCAATTATTGTTTCCATAGTCCCCAAAGACCACTGAAAGCCTTGAGCTGCTTTTAAATCAGTCTCCAGATCTCATTCCTTTTAAGAAAATGTCTCAAAAGGAAAAACAGGAAGACATGATGGACCTAACCCCAGTGATTTTCCCAGTGATTTTCCCTTTTCAAGGGGATTTAGGCTCCTCAAGTCCTGGCTGCCTTAGTTGTTCTCTTTTATCTTCAAATAGCAGCACCCCAACTCCTGACTTTTTTTTTTTTGCATCTTTTTTTCTGCTTTTACAGCTATTCTCAATAGGAGGGTTATTCTTACCCAGGTTATTCTATTCAAGCCAGAAGTTGAATAGTATATTCATTACACTTTTAGATTGTTCTTTCACAAATTCATCCGACCAGAATTTATAGAGTCTATTCTAGGCCAGGCAAATGGCTAGCTAAGTCTGGGAAAATTCAAAGCTGACTGATTCATAGCCTTGAGAAAATTAGAATTTAGGTTATAAGAAAGAAAAGTCAATCAGTGATTCCAGTGATTGCTCTGAGGGAGGTATGCACAGAATTCTGTGGAAGTTCATTGGATAGTTTGGACGGGTTAGGGACAAACTTCCCTGGTGAGGTGATGCTTGAGCTAAATTTTGAAAGCTATGCAGGTTTCAATCAGGTTAAGAAGGAAGAAAAGGGCTTTCCAGGCAAAAGGAAGACCATGAGTGAAGGTACAGAGACATAACATGACATGATATGTCAAAAGGCTGCTAGGCATCAGGTGTTTTAGTTTGCCAGGCTCCTGTAACAAAGTGCCATAGACCCATTGGCTCAAACAACAGGAATTTTTGGTCTCGTAGTTCTGGAGACTGAAGTTCAAAATCAGGTGTTGGCAGGATCAAGCTTTCTCTGAAGTGTGCAGCATTCTGGCAGTGGCTCGCCACAATCATAACTCGGTCTCTGCCTCCGTCCCTTGGCCGTCTCTCTCGGCTTCTGCTCCTGGGGCTGAGACCAAATTTCCTCCAGATCTGTTGAACTAAGAACCACCTTGATTCAGTTTGCCCTCCCCCTAAGTAGTAACTTTTTCACAGATCCTATTTACAAGCTGGATTGCAGCCACCGAATGGGAGGTTAGGACTTGAGCATGTCTTTGTGGAGGACGTTATTTGATCCAGAACATTAGGTAGAGTGAAGGAGACATAGAGGCAAATAGCTAGAAGTAAAACTGGAACAGCAGTCAGGAGCCAGATTCTAAACTAGCATATCTGAAAAATAGCTTGAAACCTTGGCAGCAACCTGCTAGCTATGTGGTTTTAAACAGGACCAAAGGTTTGCCTGGAAATAAAGCCCTGCCCCACTCACCCAACTCACCTGAAATATCACCTGAAATACCAAGGAGACATGGGTTTTCACAGGGACAAAGCATTTTGCTTACTCCCTGACATACACAAGAGAAGCCAGATCCGTTCCTCTTTTTTTGTGACAGATTGCTGTCCCCACCACCTCAGAGCTTTTCTTTATGCTGTTCTACTACAGGCTTTTATTATGACAAGTGCGAAAGTGTGTGAAAATGCGGAAGGAAGAAGTCCAGAAAGTGGAGCAGAATATGGGGCTGCAGAGAGAAGAAGAGCAGGGAGCAGGGAGAGCAGGTGGCAGCAGGGTGGCCGAGCCCTGAGGAGGAAGTGACAGTCGGGTGTCTGATGGAGGAGATTTGGGGAGAGAGAAGAAGAGAGGAGAAAACTTGCTGTTGTAAGGAATGGATTGCAGAAACAGATCAACAAAGAGAATTTTTGGGGAGTCTTTCTCTGTTGTACTACATAACGCTGATTCCGCAGGAAATCCCAGAAAAGACCCATGTTACTTCCCAGTGCTGTGGTAGTCAGTTTTGTTTTTTCATTTTTTTTTAATTAATATTTTTATTGTAAATAACATACAAACATTCATGACATGGTATACAATTGTGGTAGTTAGGTTCAGGTGTCAACTTGGCCAGGTGAAGGTGCCTAGTTCTATTACTGTGGACCTGACCCAATGGCATGTGAAGCTCATCTGTTGCTGATTACATCTGCAGTTGGCTAGGAGACGTGCCTGCTGCAATGAATGAAGTTCGATTTAATTGGCTGGTGCTTAAATGAGAGATAGCAATGTAGCACAGCCCAAGCAGCTCAGCATACTTCATCTCAGCACTCAGAGCTCAGCCCAGGCCTTTGGAGATGCAGGAAGGAATCACCCCAGGGAAAGTTGGAACCCAGAGGCCTGGAGAGAAGGCCAGCAGAGATCACCCTGTGCCTTCCCATGTAAGAAAGAGCCTCAGATGAAAGTTAGCTGTCTTTCCTCTGCAAAACTATACATTTTTAAATAAATAAATCCCCTTTTATTAAAAGCCAATCCATCTCTGGTGTGTTGCATTCTGGCAGCTTTGGTAGACTAGAACAATCAGTGGCTCACAATATCATCACGTAGTCGTGTATTCATCACCATGATCATTTTAACATTTGCATCTCTCCAGCAAAAGAAATAAAAAAGAAAAACTCATACATAGCATAGCTCTTACCCCTCCCTCTCATTGACCACTAGTATTCCAGTTTACTCAATTTATTTTAACCTTTGTTCTGTGGGAGTCAGGTTTTTGCTTCACTTAAGGATAATATTGTGTGGACATACATCACAAGGGGGTCCAGTTTGTTTGTTTTTTACCTTTTGAATTTGGTTTTATTCCATATACTTTTTTATTTTTTTATTTTTTTATTTTTATTTTTTCTTTGTTTCTTTTTTCTTTTTTTTTTATTAATTAACGGAAAAAAAGAAACTAACACAACATTTAGAAATCATACCATTCTACATATGCAATCAGTAATTCTTAATATCACATAGATGTATGATCATCATTTCTTAGTACATTTGCATCGGTTTAGAAGAACTAGCAACACAACAGAAAAAGATATAGAATGTTAATATAGAGAAAAAAATAAAAGTAATAATAATAGTAAAAAAAAAAACCTATAGCTCAGATGCAGCTTCATTCAGTGTTTTAACATGATTACTTTACAATTAGCTATTATTGTGCTGTCCATTTTTGAGTTTTTGTATCTAGTCCTGTTGCACAGTCTGTATCCCTTCAGCTCCAATTACCCATTATCTTACCCTGTTTCTAACTCCTGCTGGACTCTGTTACCAATGACATATTCCAAGTTTATTCTCGAATGTCCGTTCACATCAGTGGGACCATACAGTATTTGTCCTTTAGTTTTTGGCTAGTCTCACTCAGCATAATGTTCTCTAGGTCCATCCATGTTGTTACGTGCTTCATAAGTTTATTCTGTCTTAAAGCTGCATAATATTCCATCGTATGTATATACCACAGTTTGTTTAGCCACTCGTCTGTTGATGGAGATTTTGGCTGTTTCCATCTCTTTGCAATTGTAAATAATGCTGCTATAAACATTGGTGTGCAAATATCCGTTTGTGTCTTTGCCCTTAAGTTCTTTGAGTAGATACCTAGCAATGGTATTGCTGGGTCGTATGGCAATTCTATATTCAGCTTTTTGAGGAACCACCAAACTGCCTTCCACAGTGGTTGCACCATTTGACATTCCCACCAACAGTGGATAAGTGTGCCTCTTTCTCCGCATCCTCTCCAGCACTTGTCATTTTCTGTTTTGTTGATAATGGCCATTCTGGTGGGTGTGAGATGATATCTCATTGTGGTTTTGATTTGCATTTCTCTAATGGCCAGGGACATTGAGCATCTCTTCATGTGCCTTTTGGCCATTTGTATTTCCTCTTCTGATAGGTGTCTGTTCAAGTCTTTTTCCCATTTTGTAATTGGGTTGGCTGTCTTTTTGTTGTTGAGTTAAACAATCTCTTTATAAATTCTGGATACTAGACCTTTAACTGATATGTCATTTCCAAATATCGTCTCCCATTGTGTAGGCTGTCTTTCTACTTTCTTGATGAAGTTCTTTGATGCACAAAAGTGTTTAATTTTGAGGAGTTCCCATTTATTTATTTCCTTCTTCAGTGCTCTTGCTTTAGGTTTAAGGTCCATAAAACCGCCTCCAATTGTAAGTTTCATAAGATATCTCCCAACATTTTCCTCTAACTGTTTTATGGTCTTAGACCTAATGTTTAGATCTTTGATCCATTTTGAGTTAACTTTTGTATAGGGTGTGAGATATGGGTCTTCTTTCCTTCTTTTGCATATGGATATCCAGTTCTCTAGGCACCATTTATTGAAGAGACTGTTCTGTCCCAGGTGAGTTGGCTTGACTGCCTTGCCTTATCAAAGATCAAATGTCCATAGATGAGAGGGTCTATATCTGAGCATTCTATTCAATTCCATTTTTCGATATATCTATCTTTATGTCAATACCATGCTGTTTTGACCACTGTGGCTTCATAATATGCCTTAAAGTCAGGCAGTGTGAGACCTCCAGCTTCGTTTTTTTTCCTCAAGATGTTTTTAGCAATTCGGGGCACCCTGCCCTTCCAGATAAATTTGCTTATTGGTTTTTCTATTTCTGAAAAATAAGTTGTTGGGATTTTGATTGGTATTGCATTGAATCTGTAAATCAATTTAGGTAGGATTGACATCTTAACTATATTTAGTCTTCCAATCCATGAACACGGTATGCCCTTCCATCTATTTAGGTCTTCTGTGATTTCTTTTCACAGCTTTTTGTAGTTTTTCTTTATATAGGTTTTTTGTCTCTTTAGTTAAATTTATTCCTAGGTATTTTATTCTTTTAGTTGCAATTGTAAATGGGATTCGTTTCTTGATTTCCGCCTCAGCTTGTTCATTACTAGTGTATAGAAAAGCTACAGATTTTTGAATGTTGATCTTGTAACCTGCTACTTTGCTGTACTCATTTATTAGCTCTAGTAGTTTTGTAGTGGATTTTTCCGGGTTTTCTACGTATAGTATCATATCATCTGCAAACAGTGATAGTTTTACTTCTTCCTTTCCAATTTTGATGCCTTGTATTTCTTTTTCTTGTCTAATTGCTCTGGCTAGAACCTCCAACACAATGTTGAATAATAGTGGTGATAGTGGACATCCTTGTCTTGTTCCTGATCTTAGGGGGAAAGTTTTCAATTTTTCCCCATTGAGGATGATATTAGCTGTGGGTTTTTCATATATTCCCTCTATCATTTTAAGGAAGTTCCCTTGTATTCCTATCTTTTGAAGTGTTTTCAACAGGAAAGGATGTTGAATCTTGTCAAATGCCTTCTCTGCATCGATTGAGATGATCATGTGATTTTTCTGCTTTGATTTGTTGATATGGTGTATTACATTAATTGATTTTCTTATGTTGAACCATCCTTGCATACCTGGGATGAATCGTACTTGGTCATGATGTATAATTCTTTTAATGTATTGCTGGATTCAATTTGCTAGAATTTTGTTGAGGATTTTTGCATCTATATTCATTAGAGAGATTGGTCTGTAGTTTTCTTTTTTTGTAATATCTTTGCCTGGTTTTGGTATGAGGGTGATGTTGGCTTCATAGAATGAATTAGGTAGTTTTCCCTCCACTTTGATATTTTTTAAGAGTTTGAGGAGAGTTGGTACTAATTCTTTCTGGAATGTTTGATAGAATTTACATGTGAAGCTGTCTGGTCCTGGACTTTTCTTTTTAGGAAGCTTTTGAATGACTAATTCAATTTCTTTACTTGTGATTGGTTTGTTGAGGTCATCTATTTCTTCTTGAGTCAAAGTTGGTTGTTCATGTCTTTCCAGGAACCCATCCATTTCCTCTAAATTGTTGTATTTATTAGCGTAAAGTTGTTCATAGTATCCTGTTATTACCTCCTTTATTTCTGTGAGGTCAGTAGTTATGTCTCCTCTTCCATTTCTGATCTTATTTATTTGCATCCTCTCTCTTCTTCTTTTTGTCAATCTTGCTAAGGGCCCATCAATCTTATTGATTTTCTCATAGAACCAACTTCTGGTCTTATTGATTTTCTCTATTGTTTTCATGTTTTCAGTTTCATTTATTTCTGCTCTAATCTTTGTTATTTCTTTCCTTTTGCTTGCTTTGGGATTAGTTCGCTGTTCTTTCTCCAGTTCTTCCAAATGAACAGTTAATTCCTGCATTTTTGCCTTTTCTTCTTTTCTGATATAGGCATTTAGGGCATCAATTTCCCTCTTAGCACTGCCTTTGCTGCATCCCATAAGTTTTGATATGTTGTGCTTTCATTTTCATTCGCCTCGAGGTGTTTACTAATTTCTCTTGCAATTTCTTCTTTGACCCACTCGTTGTTTAAGAGTGTGTTGTTGAGCTTCCACGTATTTGTGAATTTTCTGGAAGTCCGCCTATTATTGATTTCCAACTTCATTCCTTTATGATCCGAGAAAGTGTTGTGTATGATTTCAATCTTTTTAAATTTGTTAAGACTTGCTTTGTGACCCAGCATATGGTCTATCTTTGAGAATGATCCATGAGCACTTGAGAAAAAGGTGTATCCTGCTGTTGTGGGATGTAATGTCCTATAAATGTCTGTTAAGTCTAGCTCATTTATAGTAATATTCAGATTCTCTATTTCTTTATTGATCCTCTGTCTAGATGTTCTGTCCATTGATGAGAGTGGTGAATTGAAGTCTCCAACTATTATGGTATATGTGTCTATTTCCCTTTTCAGTGTTTGCAGTGTATTCCTAACGTATTTTGGGGCATTCTGGTTCGGTGCATAAATATTTATGATTGTTATGTCTTCTTGTTTAATTGTTCCTTTTATTAGTATATAGTGTCCTTCTTTGTCTCTTTTAACTGTTTTACATTTGAAGTCTAATTTGTTGGATATTAGTATAGCCACTCCTGCTCTTTTCTGGTTGTTATTTGCATGAAATATCTTTTCCCAACCTTTCACTTTCAACCTGTGTTTATCTTTGGGTCTAAGATGTGTTTCCTGTAGACAGCATATAGAAGGATCCTGTTTTTTAATCCATTCTGCCAGTCTATGTCTTTTGATTGGGGAATTCAGTCCATTAACATTTAGTGTTATTACTGTTTGGATAATATTTTCCTCTACCATTTTGCCTTTTGTATTATATATATCATATCTGACTTTCCTTCTTTCTACACTCTTCTCCATACCTCTCTCTTCTGTCTTTTCGTATCTGACTCTAGTGCTCCCTTTAGTATTTCTTGCAGAGCTGGTCTCTTGGTCACAAATTCTCTCAGTGACTTTTTGTCTGAGAATGTTTTAATTTCTCCCTCATTTTTGAAGGACAATTTTGCTGGATATAGGAGTCTTGGTTGGCAGTTTTTCTCTTTTAGTAATTTAAATATATCATCCCACTGTCTTCTAGCTTCCATGGTTTCTGCTGAGAAATCTACACATAGTCTTATTGGGTTTCCCTTGTATGTGATGGATTGTTTTTTTTTTAGCATGGGCAGGCACCGGGAATCGAACCCGGGTCCTCGGGCATGGCAGGCAAGCACTCTTACCTGCTGAGCCACCGTGGCCCGCCCTGATGGATTGTTTTTCCCTTGCTGCTTTCAAGATCCTCTCTTTCTCTTTGACCTCTGACATTCTAACTAGTAAGTGTCTTGGAGAATGCCTATTTGGGTCTAATCTCTTTGGGGTATGCTGCACTTCTTGGATCTGTAATTTTAGGTCTTTCAAAAGAGTTGGGAAATTTTCAGTGATAATTTCTTCCATTAGTTTTTCTCCTCCTTTTCCCTTCTCTTCTCCTTCTGGGACACCCACAACACGTATATTTGTGTGGTTCATATTGTCCTTGAGTTCCCTGATACCCTGTTCAAATTTTTCCATTCTTTTCCTGATAGTTTCTGTTTCTTTTTGGAATTCAGATGTTCCATCCTCCAAATCACTAATTCTATCTTCTGTCTCTTCAAATCTATCATTGTAGGTATCCATTGTTTTTTCCATCTTTTCTACTTTATCCTTCACTTCATATGAGTTCTGTGATTTTTCAGTTTTTCTATTTCTTCTTTTTGTTCAGCCCATGTCTTCTTCATGTCCTCCCTCAATTTATCCATTTTGTTTTTGAAGAGGTTTTCCATTTCTGTTCGTATATTCAGCATTAGTTGTCTCAGCTCCTGTATCTCATTTGAACTATTGGTTTGTTCCTTTGACTGGGCCATATTTTCAATTTTATGAGCATGATCTGTTATCTTCTGCTGGCGTCTGGGCATTTAGTCAGATTTCCCTGGGTGTTGGACCCAACAAGTTGAAAGATTTTTCTGAGAAATCTCTGGGTTCTGTTTTTCTTATCCTGCCCAGTAGTTGGCGCTCGTGGCACACATTTGTCTGCGGGTCCCACCAGTAAAAGGTGCTGTGGGTCCTTTAACTTTGGAAAATTCTCACCGTGGGGGAGGTTCGCCAGCCAAAGCGGCTTGGAAAAGTGCCAGCCGGCCCGGGGGTCCAAACGCAGGGAGGGTCGCTGTCCGCCGCAGCCCGTGAGAGCACCCGTCTGAATTTCCTAGTCAGCCCAGGGCGCCAAGCGTGGCGGGAGGGCACCAGCCACCGCGGCCCGGGAGAGTGCACCGTTCCCAGCCAGACCGGGGGGTCACGTGTTTGGAAGGGACCCCACCGGTCATCGTTCTCCGCGGCCTGGGGATTTCTGATCCAATTCTCTCAGTTGGTCCGGTGGACCATGCGTGGTGGGGGCACCAGCCACCGCGGCTTGAGGGGACCGCCTGCCCAATTCTGCCAGCTGGCCTGGGAAGGAGGAAGGGAGGAATTCCTGCCACTTGCCGTCCTGCCCAGGAAAGCCCACGCCCCTCGGTGATCTCACCGGAGCGGGTTCTCTCAGCCAGTCAGCTGTTCCAGGATGGGGTACGCTGTCTTTTTGATCTCTGTCGTGGCACCAGGAGCTGTTCTGTATCGTTTCTACTCCCCTAGTAGCTATTCTGCAGGAGGAACTAAGATCCGCGCGTCTTACTAAGCCGCCATCTTCTCCGGAAGTACTTTTTTATTTTTAACTTTTTTATTGTATAGTATAGCATATATACAAAGCAAAGAAATAAAAAAGCAATAGTTTTCAAAGCACTCTTCAATAAGTAATTACAGGACAGATTCCAGAATTTGTCATGGGCTACCATACGATCCTCTCATATTTTTCCTTCTAGCTGCTCCAGAATATAGGAGGCTAGAGGGCTTAAATACTTTTTTATCATCACAATTGACTTTTTCTCCTTTTTTTTGTGAAAAATAACATATACAAAAAAAGCAATAAATTTCAAAGCACAGCACCACAATTAGTTGTATATTTCAGAGTTTGACATGGGTTGCAATTTTAGGTTTTTATTTCTAGTGACTCTAAAATACTGGAGACTAAAAGAGATATCATTTTAATGATTCAACATTCATATTCATTGTTAAATCCTTTCTTCTCTGTATAACTCCACCATCATCTTTGATCTTTCCATCCCTCTCCTTAAGGGTGTTTAGGTTATGGCCATTCTAAATTTTTCATATTGGAAGGGTCTGTCACTAATTGGGGTAGGGAGATGGAACTATCTGATGTTCTGGTGAGGCTGGGCTTGCTTTCGGGTCTTATCTGGACCAAGGACCCATCTGGAGGTTGTAGGTTTCTGGAAACTTACTCTAGTGCATGGAACCCTTGTGAATCTTATATATTGCCCTAGGTGTTCTTCAGGATTGGCTAGAATGGTTCTGGTTGGGGGTTGGCAGCTTATGATAGGTAGCAAGGTCTAACTGAAGCTTGCATAAGAGCAACATCCAGAGTAGCCTCTCGACTCTATTTGAACTCTCTCTGCCACTGATACTTTATTAGTTACACTTCTTTTCCCTCTTTTCTTCAGAATGGAATTGTTGATCCTGGGGGCCTAGTTTGGGTTGCATATACATATATGGTTTCCTTATATGAAAGTCTCAAGGGTAGAATACTCATAATAGTAAAAGGGACCTGTTGTCTCAGAGAAAGAGAAGGAACATTGAACAGCAGCTCAAGAGCCCTACATATTCATAGAAGGCAGAGGACAGGGTTAATGGAGATAAATTTCACCCATGTCATCATTTTGACCAGGTCCATTCTTGTACAAATGATCACAAGCCCACAGGCCAAGGCCTTGGAGAAATGAGTTCAGACTTGAATAATATAAAATACAGCCAAGGGAGAATTTGTTAAAGGTGAAAGTGTTACCCATAGTGCTGGGGCTGTACCAAGACTCTCACTATTCTTAGAAGTGTCCTTAGAATGTGAAGGGAGTGGAGAAAAAGTCCTTGGAGAGGGTACATTGCTTTAGAAATTCTGGGGGATGGGAAGAGAGAGAGATTGGTTCTTCCCTAAGATGAAATCATCAGAGCAATTCCAGGCGGATGGGCCATGAGGGAAAAGCTGTGCAGAGCTGGTTCTTTATTCATCTTACATGGGGGATTCAGACAAATGCCAAGCACTCCCTCTGGCAGAAAGAGAATTTGTGCATAGGCGGCAGCCGTCCCTTCTCTAGAGATCTTGGCCTTTCTGTTCCTAGGAAGGTCTGACAACTTGCTCTGAAGTATGGAAATTGCTCTCACTGGAGACACATCCAGAGTCTCCTTGCAGCCACAGACATGCTAAGCTGGCTCCCCTAATCTCCTGTGGCCGTTTGAAGGACTCAAATGAGGATTGTAAGCAGCTCAGGATGTGAATGGCAACATGTTTTTTTTCTTGAGAGTGCAGTTTTATGTTCAGAATCAGAATATCTAGGCCACAAATAGGGCTTTGATTCTCAGTTCTCTCAGAGGAGGAAGGAGCTCCTCTCTGGCCAGCGGATATACCCAAGGTGACATTTTTTTCATTCTCATTCATTCCTTGAACATAACAGTTATCTCCTCAAAATCCAGCAGTGTGGACTCCACCTCTCAGCCATGAAACGGCAGATAACTCCACAGCTAGAACTCAAACCTGGGCCCAGCATGCAGCTCCGAGACTCCAGCAAGTGTGAGGGGTGATCACCGAGTTGACTCCCTTGCAGGGACTGCTCTCCAAGGCCCCCTGTGTCCCAGATGGTTGAAGCACAACCTTATTCCTTCAGACAGAACTGTCTTCCAGATGCCACCTGAGAGACCCACACATTCCAAGATCCTGCCACCTTGGGGCCCCAAACTTTCCTGTCTTGGTCCCCACCTTGGTGCACTACTGCTGTTGAGCCCCAGCCTATGCCACTGCCTTCAGGCATATAGCCCAAGTCTGAATGGTTCTCTTGACCCTGGTAGTAGAGACTATCCTTGTTTCACCTTTGAGCAGAAAACAAGCCTTGACCACTCATCTTCTCAAACCAATGAGTGAATTCAGTCCTCAAGAAACCACCCATAAGGGCTCTTGCCATCAAAGGTGCTTCCTCTTGGAGCCACCTCTGTGCTGCCACTCTCAGAGGTTGACCAGCACAGTATCCTAAAGGTTTTATATTTCCTTTCCAGACATTTTTCCCAAGTTCTTGAATTCACAGGCAAGACAGCCCAGCAGTTAAGTACGTGGACTTCTGGATCAGATAGCCTGGATGCAACCATTTACCACGGGCAAGTCAGTCACGACTGATAAGCCTCAGTTTCCCCATCTGAAAAGCGGGAATAATAACTGCATTATTCAGACAGTTCTTATGCAAACTGAGTGAGAGCATGCATGTAGGGAACCACACAGTAAGATCTCATGTTCGTTAGTTGTTGTCATTATTATTTTATATTGTATGCTAACTCCTAGTCTCAGTCTAGTCACTAGTCTCCAGTGGGAGAAACACATTAAATTAGTAACTTCAATTTAGAGTAATAAACGCTGTAATAGAAATATGTAGAAAGAGCCCAGGGAACCCAGCAGACGATCTATCAGCTCTGAGCTGACTTGGTAAAGGAAGAATCGGAGCTTTCTGGTAGACTACGGGCAAGTGCAGAGCCAAAGGCCTGGAATCACATTTGTGAACTACTGAGATAGAAGCCCAAAGACAATCCATCATTCTTTCATTTAACAAGCATTTATTGAACATATTCTAGCTGTGAGGCATGTACAGGTGAAGGCTGAGCGCAGGGACAAGGAAGTGGGCCCATGAGAAAGGCCTTAGATGCCACACGAAGGGGCCTGGACTAAATCCTACATATAGTGGAGAGTCAGAGGCTTTTAGGCAGGAGGGACCCAATGTGGCCAGAGAGCAAATGGCCTAGCTAAAGCAAAACATTTTCTTTCAGTTACATGGTAGACTAAGCAACCCAAAGATGCTATGACATTTCCTTTCCTGGAACTATCAAAGGATAGTAGAAGTCGCTGTTTCTCAAGGCCAGGTTTTGTTATTTCCTTACTTAACACCTTCTAGGGCCTCTCGGTATGCTTAGAATTAAGTGCAATTGCCTTCAGTGTTTCTGACTTGGCCTCTGTTCACCTCTTCAGTCTCACTCTCACCACTTCCTCATCTCACACTCTGTGCACCAGCCACACTGAGCTTCTTTAAATTCTTCCCATGAGCCATGCTGTCTTTGTCTCCAAGTCTTTGTTGCCTTTTGCCTAGAGTACAGTCTCCTCTTTCCCCAACCCCATAGTTATAATGCATGCCCTGCTAACTCTATTTATCCTCTAGGTCTCAGATTAAAAGTCACTTTTTCTAGGAAATCATAGCATGCACTTTCCTTTAGGACACTTTCACACTGAATTGCTTTGCTTGATTTATTGTCAATAGACTAGAATCTCTGTGCAGGCTGGGGCCACCTATTTCTAATTCGCTGTTTGTATCCCTGGTACCTAATTCCTTGCACAGAGTAGTCGTTTGTGAGCCCAAAGGCCAGGGAAAAGGAAAGTACACCCCAGGAGACTTTGATATCCAGCCAGTCAAGTCTCTGACTGGTAGAGTTTTCCATTACGTTGGAAGTTGGATGTTTCGTTCTCCACTTTGTGGACTGTATGCAGTTTTCCAGGACTCGGGTTTTTGTGAGCCCCGTACTCTTCTAATGGTTGTCAGGCTACTGAGGGTGTGGCGTTTGCCCTCCAGCCTGCAGGACCCTTTGTGAGCCGTGAAACAATTGATTCTTCTCCAATGCACTAAGTGCACTTAAATGCCTATAATTACAGTTGCATTTTCTAGGAGGACACTAATTATCTTTAATTCATGGTTTATACTTAATGCCTGAGAGCAAGAAACTGAAAAGCCCATTGCATTAGTGGGGAGGCTTTTCTCTTCCAGTTGTTCTGCTTCTTTGCCTCACAATGGGTCTTGCTGGAGTTCTTTCTGCTCACCTGTCGAGGTCCATCTCCCATCTTGTTCTAATATGGAGGTCATTTGCCCTCATCTTTCAGGCGTAAAGGGGAAAGCATCAAACAATTTTGGACTAAATTTCGCAGAGTGTTAGTGTCTTGCTTCAATGTCTGGCCTTGTCAGTTCAGAAAGTTAATTTGTAGTGCTGTGTTCCAGTAGCCATGTTTCCTGATGATGATTGAACAATGATATAGCTTTCACAATGTGACTCTGTGAATGTGAAAACCTTGTGTCTGGTGCTCCTTTTAGCTACTATATCAACAGAAGTGTAGAACATATGGAATAAAAATAAATAATGGGGAAACAAATGTTAAAATAAATTTAGTTTGAAATGCTAGTGGTAAATGAAAGCGAGGGGTAAGGGGTATGGTATGTATAATCTTTTTTTTCTCTACTATCATTTTATTTCTTTTTATGTTGTCTTTTTATTTCTTTTTCTAAATAGATGCAAATGTACTAAGAAATGATGAATATGCAACTATGTGATGTTATTAAGAATTACTGAATGTGTATGTAGAATGGAATGATATTTAAATGTTTTGTTTGTTAATTTTTTTAATTAATAAGAAAAGTTAAAAAAAAGAAAGTTAATTTGTCATTGCATCCATGGCTGGTCTGGTCACTGATTCACACTAATCAGACTTCTAAGAAACTGGGTCATCTCCAGAAAACAGAATCTTCACTTGGTATGAGGAGTTGCCCTGTCAGAACTTAAAATACTGGTAGTTATAATGCAAGGAAGCCCCATCCTCATAAACCAGAAGGTCAAAGGCTATTAGATATTCTCAAAGTATTTTGTATTCTTGCTGTACTCCCTTATACAGCAAAGAAAGCATGGATTATTATTGACACTTTTCAAAGAGATTGAGGCTCAGAGAGGTTTTACCCAAATGTCACAAATTTCTGGGACAAAGTGTCCTTATTTATGAAATAGAAAGTTGGAGTCATACAGGGCTAAGTTTCATTCATTGTGGTAGTAACTGAAGTCATTAAAGCCTTAACCTGTGAATGGCTAGGGCCCCAGTTTGAACCAAGTGCATATGGAGACTTCAATCTCAACAATTTCCCTTTGTCACTGTTTAAGCTCATGTTTCCTAGAACCAGAGCTCAAAACAAAGATTTGGGAGCAGGTGCTCTATTAATGGCATGCTCTTCAGGGAAAACTGGTTAAGGAGGGAGGATGGAGCTGTGGGAGAACGTGGCTTTGGGTACAATCTGGCTTGGCCTGGTCTACTGGAGCATAAACTGCATTGAGGAAGTTCCTTGCAGGGAGAAGACCAGCCTTTTGAGTCCCTGTAGCAGTCAGTCATTGGCTGTGGGCTGCTCCTGGTGGGGAGAGGGGAAAGACAGTACAGTGGACTATAACTTCCCAGATATAATGGTTCTGGAGGCAACCAAGAGCCATTAGCAGTCAACACTGAGAGTTGGAGAGAAGACCTGGGTAGAACACCTTAGCATCTACTATAGTCACTGATCCTGCTTATCACCCTCCCACCTCCTGCAACTTGTTTCTTTTTTTTTTTTTTCGTCTTAGGCATCACTTCCCCCTTGAAGTCTTGGCCAGAACTTCAAGACTCGTCTCCACTCTCCTCCTGGGCTTTTCCTTTTACATTTCAGTATGCATTGAAAACAACTGTTTGCTTGTGTATATTTACCTTGACTGTAAGCTTCAGGAGGGCAGGAGCCCTGTCTGCCTGTGTCCCACTCTACCCAGCACTTAGTGTCCTCCCTGGCACTCAGTAATTGCTTTTTGTGTACAGGAATTAGTAATGCTCTATTAGAGGATTTAAACCTGGAAAGGGTCAAGTGACAAATGCTAATTGATCTAAGCCAGGTATACCACAGCACAGGCAGGTGGGTGGGAGTGACACACACACTGGACCCCCAACAGCGAACTGTGTGAGAGTTTTCAGAACCAGGAAATATTGGGGTCATGCTGAACAACAGCTGTTTGTATTTTGACTTTGGGAGTACAGTGACTCCTAGAGCCAACACTTTCCCTCTTTGCTCTGGGTGCAAGGAACCTCTGAGCCCAAGCCCCAGCAAATGTGAAGGACTGAGAAATGCATCTTGGACCTTAGGCATATCATTCCAACCTTTGCTTTATTTTTCTACACTTCTCTTCTCTTTCCCCATTTTTTTCTTTTTTTTTCATAGGTTTTGTAAAAATTCCACTTAAGCCAAACAATTTTCAAAGAATACCTAACCTGCTGGACACCTCCCCATCCAATGCGAGACAGAGCAGTGCCCTGACAGAAAGGCAGCTTTAGAGGCCAACAGACATGGACCAAAATAACTCACTAGCTATGAGAACAGGTATGGACAACTCAGTCTCGCCGAGTCTGTCTCTTCATTTGTAAAATGGGAGCAGTAATGCCCAGTTGAAGTACTGAATGAAATGATGTATGTAGAACAATTGGCACAGAAAAGGCCTGCAATACACGGTACTAATTATTAGGGATGTGCAACAATATTTTCTGCTTTCATTTAGTCAGTACAATTTACAAGTCTATAAGCAGTGCTAGAAATCACAAAAAACTATAGCGGTTTCAAGCCTTTCCCTTACACAGAGGGTAGCTGTGGTACTTTAGAGATTCCACGGAGGTAAATGTTTCATCTGCCACTTCAGTGAAGGGCCCACAGTTCTCGCCTCAGAATGAAGGGAAGATTTGGGGCTGAAACCTGGAGTTGCACCCCAGCAAAACCAATGGGACCCCTGTTTTGCGAGGGAAGAAATCTTATCTCCAATTTTAGACCTCATATTTCCAGAGGGGAAGGTACAATGGTACTTTTCTATTTATCATTGTATTGTCTGATACTATCCGATTTATCCTGCTTCTTAAAAATATACCATTTCTCAGCCCCTCCTAATTCCAAGGTATGCACTATTGAAGGAAACAAAGATTTCTCGGTTCTTTAAATGTCTGCAACACTGACATTTCGGTTTAGTATCATGTATTCTGCCTTTATTAGTTTGTGATCACCTGGATCAATAAGAAGTTCACAGGAAATGAAAACTCCAATTCCAATCATTGGAAATGTTCTCTATCTCCAGTTTAATAGATTCAGTGTGGACTTGAAATCTTGTTTATTTCAGTGTTTGACAAGCCCAGGTTTTCATTTGTTTGTTTCTTTAAGAAACTCATATCTCCTCAGGGCTAGAATATATTGACTGAAAGTGATAAATAATTTTTTAGTTTGTGTGGTTCCCAGGAAAGTTCAGAGTGAATGGAAATCAGGTTTCTTCATCCTCTACCCTGAATGTTTGTGCTTCCTGCCCCTGTACGGCTGTGGGGTTCCCCACTCACAGACAGCCAGAGGATGCCAGAGACAGATTGTGCAAAGCTGCAATCCCAACAAAGGTCATGAGAGGGGCTCCACGTGCTGTCCACACTAAGTGGAGTGCATCATCCACAGGTTTAAGAGTCAAGCAACAGACTTGGAGGAGGTATTTGTTACATATAAAATATAGGACTCGTATCCAGAATACATATGTATGTGTGTATATATACTATGCATTCATATATATGAACATGTGTGTATATGTGTGTGTACACACCTGTGCCAGCTTGAAAGGGTTATGTGCCCTAGAAAAACCATGTTTTTTTATTTTTTTATTTTTTTTGCACGGGCAGGCACCGGTAAGCGAACCCAGGCCTCCGGCACAGCAGGTGAGAACTCTGCTGCTGAACCACCGTGGTCCGCCCGAAAAGCCATGTTTTAATCCTGATCCATGTTGTAAAAGCAGTCGTTTCTCTTAATCCCTATTCAGCACTGTAAATTGGAAACTAGATTAGATTATCTCCATGGAGATGTGACACCCAGTTGTGGATATTTATCTTTGATTAAAGAGAGATGTGGGTCTTGATAATAATCAAGGACTGGAGTCCTTCAAAAGAGGAAACATTTTGGAAAGAACCACAAAGCCACAAGAACCACAGGAGCCCCGAGAACCCAGGCAGCCAGCAACCTTTGGAGATGAAGAAGGAAAATGCCCTTAGGAGAGCTTCATGGAACAAGAAACCTGGAGAGAAAGCTAGCAGACGATGCCATGTTTGCCATGTGCCTTTCCAAATGAGAGAGAAACTCTGAACTTCATCAGCCTTCTTGAACCAAGGTATCTTTCCCTGGATGCCTTAGATTGGACATTTCTATAACCTTGCTTTAATTTGGACATTTTCATAGCCTTAGAACTGTAAACTTGCAACTTAATAAATCTCTCTTTTTAAAAGCTGTTCCATTTCTGGTAGATCACATTCCAGCAACTTACAAACAAGAACAGCATCCAAGAAATCTAAAAGGTAAACATATGCAATGAAAGGCGGGCAATGGATATGAGCAGGAAGTGCATTGAAAAGACAAATTATTACTAAACAAATGAAAAGACATTCAACTTCATCAGTAACTGGGGAAATGAAAATTCAACTATAATGAGATAGCATCTTTCAAAAATTATTTCTTTTTTTCCTACTATGTTGGCAAAAATTATAAAGTAGATTACAACAAGTGATAGGAAGGATATAGGAGTGAATTATAACTCTCATTTACCATGAGAGTGTAAATCGGTACAGGCATTTGGGGGACAATTTGGTAGTATCTAACAAAAATGAAAACACAGTTCCACTTCTAAGAAATTCTACAAATGGTACATTAACGGGTAGAAAAAATTTTTTGCAACATTGTTGGTGGAGCCAAGAAACTTGGAAACTGATACATAAATATAGTAAATTCAATACTACACATAGGTTAAAAGGAATGAAATACAAATACATATATATATATATATATATATATATGTCTGGATCTCAAAAGTCTAACATTAATGAAAGAGAAAGTTATAGAATGAGAATGTAGTAGACAACATATGTGCATTTAAAAAACATGAATCAATATTCTGTATCAGTGCTACTTATATTTTAATATGCATATAAACCATCTGGGAGTTGGTTAAAATGCAAATTCTGATTCAGTAGGTCTGCTGTGAAGCCTGATCTTCTGTATTTCTAACAAGCTCCTAGGTGTTCCTGATGCTGCTGAGGTACAGACCACACTCCAGGTAGCAAAGACACACACAGAGGGAAGGGAATGAGATTAGAACTCATAGTTAAAGATACTAACTAGAGTGGCATGTTAAAGACTTGAAATTACACAGCAAACAATTAATTAAGATTTGCCAATTCTGGGTGATAGGATATAAAGGTGTGATGTTAATTCTTTGGACTTGTCTTAATTTCTAAGAATTTGTGCACCCAGGGCCCAGATTTCAGTTTCTAATGCAATTCTCCAGTAAAAGGAACTGGGAACCTAGCATCAGCCTTGGAGAAATGGCCGATTCTCTGGCAAAGGCAGGGAAACTACAAGTTGAGACAGGAGCATCTTGCAGTTCTAGACAGTAAGGAAGTACTCAGAAGACAAAAGCCTTGGGGACTGTCAAAGGGACACAGGAGTCAACCTGAAAGAACTACCAATGGCCGAAGCTGGGACAATCTGAGAAATAAAATAAATCACAAAGTTTTAGAGCCTAACCCGAAATATAAAATAAATGCCCGTGAATCCACACTGTTATAAATGAATGATTGAATAATAAATAAATGGAGAAGAGACACATCCTCTTTACAGAAGAATTCCTCCCTTTTCGAGCGTGGGTTGTGCATAGCAACTCGCTTTCAAAGGTTAGGATGTGCACAGAGGGCGGTGGTGTAACTGGTCCGGTGGGAACACCACGCTGCCCTGCCAGGAGACCGCCGGGAACGTCGGGCGTGACGTCACGTGGAGAGCGTATACCCGGATGTGAGGCCGCGAGGCCGCGTCCCTGCGGTGGTCTTCGTTCCTGACACCCACAACCCAGTCTAAACTGGGACAACCCCCACTGAGGGCCAGTCTACAATACATCTGACCAACGCTCCTCAAAGCTGTTAAATCACGAAAAGCAAGGACATTGAGAAACTCACAGGCGAGCAGAGACTAAGATGCGTGATCACTGAAGTAGCCTGAATGGGATCCTGGATCTTAAAAAGTACGTTAGTGGAAAAGCTGGTGAGAACTGAGGGACCCCGGGGTGCTGCGTCGGTGGCGCAGCGGTGGAGTTCCCGCCCGCCATGCCGGAGACCCGGGTTCGATGCCCGGTGCCTGCCCATGCAAAAATAAAACAACAGCAACAACAACAACAAAAAACCAAAAACGGAGGGAAGCCTGGAGTTTAGCAGTAACAGCGAGCCAATGTCGGTTTCTTGATTGTGACAAATGTAATGTGGTCACCTAAGATGTTAGCAAGAGGGGAGGCTTGGGTGAGAGACAAAAGGAAACCCTCTGTGCCATCTTTGTAAGTTTTTCTGTAACTTAAGAATTATTCTAAAATAAAGTTGAAAAAAGAAGAATTATCAAAGGGAAATAACATAAAGCTAAGTAGGAGCCAGTGAACCAGAATGCCTGACTCTGGGACAGTCACCAGGAGACAAGATTTATCTTACTTGCAGACACCAACCTTTAAGGGACGTGGAGGAGGTGTTTCTCACTAGCGTTTCACGTGGCTTGAAATTCCATTAGCCAGCATTATCCCTTTAGGATCAGGCAAACACTCCCAAAGGGACAATACATTAAGCCATACATTTTGTCCCTGATTAGGTCAAGGAGGGACTTTTCTAATCTGAACCACAGGCACCAGGGTCCCGGGTAAACCAAACACCTCGAAGACTTGAGGAAAGGATGCCCCAGGGGCGTGGTCTAGTCCAAAAGAAGCAAGTGGAATGGAAGGGCTAGATACGGGGATCCGGGGGAAAGGCGAGCCATCAGATGAGAGGGGCCTGGAGTCCAGAGAAAGGAGGGCAGGGCATGGACCAACACCATGAGGGGCCCTGGGAGAAAGCGAGTCACTGAAAAATTCCCCATAGGATTGCTGGCAAGGTGTCCAGTATTGTGAAGTTGCTGTGCTCCTACGACCTGAATCCCTTCCTTTGCCCGGAAGCGTCAGAGCTCGGGATGGGGCTGGTCAGGGGCAATGTGATCGGCAAAGGGTCGGCACATGCCTGAGTGTGAGATGACTCACAGATTGGAACTCAATGCAAGCAGGAGCTTGGGCCCAGGGGTTCCCAGGAGAAATGCAAGTCTCTGCCCCCAGGAACCCCCTAAGGGATTAGAGGAGCATTGGTTTGCACGATGAATGGGAGTTTGAGCCAATTTCGCTTGAATCTCAAAGGATGAGACTAGCCCAGGGTGTACATGTGTTAGAATTCTATTTTAACAAGGATTGTTCACTAATTCATAAATCATAAAATTTTAAAGCTCATAAATACCTCATTCACCCTCTCATTTTACAATAAATACTCACGTGCCAGAAAGTTGGCACTCCTTGTCCCTGATCACAGTCCTCAATATCTTCAGCTACAAATTAGTAAGATTTGATCTTTAATTTTGTTAATCTTAATTCCCAGGCAAGATTATAAATTCCATGAGGGCAAGGGTCATGTTAAATAGCTTAGGTTTCAATAGCATTGAACAAATATCATAGGGTGGTGAAGAGGAAACAGGAATTGACACCTCAGAGATAAGAGGGCAATGAACTTTCAGTTTACCCTCCTCATTCTAGAAACATCTCCTCTCACGTATGGAGAGCTTGTGTGGGTCCATGCCTGTAATTGAGAGTATGGTCACTCCTACTGCAGACCTCAAAGTAAGTTGTTTCTGTTGTTACTGACCTTTCTGAAGAGCAACCTAACTACTGGGTATCGTTCTCTAACTTTTTTTCTGTTTAACCATTCAAAAGCGTTTCTCTGAAATGGAGAAAGACAAGAAAAGGTATTATTCCCTGGTCTTCAACACTAAAGTCAAAATGAAGGCACTATTAACTCAAAATTATGTGTTGAGGATTTGAAATTCAACCCCAACTCTTCCGCTGAACTCATTGGACACTATTAAAGTTAAAAATCGAAGTTTGAAGCACAGTGATTAGGTCAGCAGTCATAAAAAGACTTCTTTTTTTAAAACTTCACTTTGTAAAAAAATGAAAACCTCTCTTTGCCCTTCTTTGAATAAACAGGAAATAGAAGGTGAGTTAACTACATAATCTAATATTTAACATTTCTTATACTGAAATGGCCAAGAGCCTCTGTATGGCTTCTGAACATTTACATTTTGTGTATAGAACTAAAAGAGGGAAAAATTATGATGTATGTATCTATAAAAATAATTGTACATATTTTGTGCTAAAGAAAAATATTCTGAATTCCTCTTCCCATTTCTCTCGTAGCCTCATTAGTGGAGGGTTCAAAAGCGAATACTGTGGAGGGACTTCTTGTTTCGGAAGGTTTAACTCGCTTTCAGTTCCTTGCTGTATAAAATGGGCAAATTCAGAAATGAAGGGCTCCAACAAGAACCAATTGCGCCCTCTCCTGGTCATCGGGGGCAAGACAGGCACTTCCAGTCTGCAGGACGATGGAGAGAGTGGCAGGCTTAGAAATTGTAAATCCTCACTTCCACTGGAAAATAGGAAGCAGAAAGCTCGGTGATTCCAGTCGCAGTGGAGTTTTTCTCTGTGATAGTTTTCTTTAAACACTTTATCTATGGCTCAAATTTTGCTGTGTGAAATTCATCTAAAAACGGGAAGCTGTAAGAAAGACCTGGTTTGTCTCATTTTGGTGGGCTCTGTCAGAAAGTTTCCCGACTGGCTGAGTTGGTGACCAAAGGAAGACTCTAGTATTTATCGATGGCTCTGTAAAAGCGCCTTAATCTCTGGTCTCTCTCACAGGAACATAAATCCCCAGAAACCAGAGGCCTCTTCAGAATGACACCTTCTGCCTCAAGCCCGCCTGGGACTGAATGAATGAATAATGTATATATGACAGGTTTACCCCAGGCAGGGCCAGAGCCTCTGCACTGAATGGTCAAAAGCTTTTGAAGGTCGTCCTTATTCCATTCATCGAGGGAATCTTTTAGGTAGGAACACATGGCTTAGCAGCTGTCCTACAAGGGGCTAATGAATCAGTTATCTAATATCTGAATATCAATTTACAGGCTACAGGATACCTTAACAGGGACCTCATTGGATCTCAGCATAATTCTGAAAGATCCTTAGGACCTCTCTTTTCCAGAGAGGCCCTGCACCCGGGAAAGATGGCATACTGTTGTCATGGCGGTCAGTGAGAAAGCGGGGATTCGCACATGTTTTCTGTTCCCAAATCCATAGGGCTTTCCACCACCCGCTCCCCTCCATGAGACTTATTGTTCACCTCACCTGCTCGTACTTGGCTGAGGCTAAAATGGGGGGGGAGGCAGTTACAACTTTTAAAGATCAGCCTACTAAGTGGTATCACGGACATCTCCTTTTATTACTCTTGGCAGCCAGATGATGAGAATTATGGAAGCTGGACAGGTCAGGCTGCACGATACCAAATGGGTTAACAACTTTTTAAATAGCTTTCTCTTTCCGGTAATTCCCTAGGACATTACACACAGATCTGCGTCTTCCTGCAAGTTTGCTCAAGATGAGACCATTGTGCATTTCCCCAGAAAGTGAACCTAAAATAACCTGAGCTAGGTCACTGGTCAAAGAGATTTGCGAGTTAGTACCAGAGTGACCCCTAGTCATCGTGTGCCGGCTACTCAGTCAGTCTGTTTGATTTCAGGGAAAGCAAACGAAAGACCAGAAGTCAAATGTTTGCTTAGGTCCTGGCTTCAGTCCAAGAACAAACCTGCGGGGAGACTAATGTGCAGGGCTGTTTCCTGCCTTTGTGCATGTTCCCGGATGGCACTTTCCTCCAGGTCTGCCAGGCACAGCCTCACTCAGCCTCGGGACCCACAGCAAAGGCCACTTGTCTTGACATCCCTCGCCCCGCCCTCCATAGCCCCCTGGGCTGACTTCTCCCACAGCCTTTATCTCACTCTTTTAACTGTTTCCACATCAATTTCAACAGGGGCTAGGCCCTTCTTCTGGAAAAGAAATATCTTGGCCATCAAAGATGAATCTCAGAGGCCCAGAGTACAATCCAGTGGCCTTCAAACTTTTTGATCACAACCCATGGTAAGAAATACATTTTATATCAGGACCTGGGAATAAATATGTGTGTATAAATATATATGTTTTCATAAAACTGAAACAAAAGCTCCACAAAATCACACTGCAAGAAGTGCTATAGTGTATTTTGTCTTCTAATTTATTTTCTATTCTCATTGAAAATGTTTATAGTGATGCACTGACTTTATGATTCATCAATGAATGGCAACTTGCAGTCTGAAAAATTCTGGGGCATTTAACAACCCACCCACCCCCTACCCCATTTTCTATTTGTATCTATTGAATGCCTTAGAATTGGGAGAAGAGGAAGAAGTTTTGGTTGGAGGATGTGTCAGGGAAGAGAGTGGTAGAGCATGGAAGAAACAAATATTCTGCCTATTCCCTGCCCATCCCCTGGGACTGGATTTTCACTCCTATGGTTAGAATTGAGAGTTAGAAACTAACCCAACTAATCTTGAAAGACCATGTAAAACTTTGAGCACAGAAAAGGCTGCTTCAGGGTTTATATTAGGGGTTGGTAAATTACAGCACGAGACCTCTCAACCTTTGTTTTTGAGAACAAGATATTATGGGAACCCACCTCAACCTTTGTTTTTGAAAACATGATATTATGGGAACCCGCCTCAACCTTTGTTTTTGAAAACATGATATTATGGGAACCCACCTCAACCTTTGTTTTTGAAAACAAGATATTATGGGAACCCATCTCAACCTTTGTTTTTGAAAACAAGATATTATGGGAACCCAGCCATGCCCACTTGTTTACATGTTGCTATGGCTACTTCCACTCAGACTGCAGGCTTGCGTCCTTATGACCAAGACCCTGGACCCGTGAAGCTGAAAATATTTACTCTCTGGCCTTTTCAAAGAAAAGTTTGCCAATCCCTGGTGTACGTGGAAAGGGTTCCCTACCTTGCTGAAAGGAAACTCAGTGTGACACTTTCAAACTAGACCCTGCAATGAGGGGGCCCAAAGCAGCTTCTCAGGTTGGGGGCCTCACACTAGCAGCCAAGCCAAAGCAGGAGACCCAAATGGGTGGATTCTGTGCGAGGACCACTGGCGCAGGCTGCAGTACTGCCTCAGGAAGTAACAGAAAACACCTGGGGTGTCCCTGTAGAGATGAGGACTCTTGAGCCAGCTGACACTGAGGTCACGCTTGCACTCTCAGTGGCTGGCATAGGACAGACACATGGAGGGTGCTAAACAAATGTTTGCTGAATGGTTCTTGCTATGGCATGTGGTTTAGAAACTGAGTTTACCATGGCCCTCTTGAAGGTCATGCTAGTAAAGAGCCTAAATGCCTGCAGTCCAAATCTGGAAACCTCGTTCCTTCTTAGGGACTGAGACATTTTTTCTCCACCATTTTGGCAACCAATTTCAAAGACGAAGATGATGATGGTGGTGGTGGTGGTGATGATGATGGTGATAATGGTTCTAGCAAACATTTACTACATGCTTGCTTACTAAGCACTGGGCATTATTCTGGGTCCTTTACAAGTAGCAGCTCATTTAATTCTCATAACAAGAAGTTATATTTTAATCTCATTTTATAGCTGAGGACACTGATGCACGGAGAGGTTAAATAACTTAACCAAAGTGTTTCTCTTATTAACTGTTTTAGCTAATAAGTGGCAGAGTCCGAGTTGAAAATGAAATGAACTTTGTAGCTGAAAATAAAAATTGGATTGCTGGGATGAGCAGAAATGTTGGATCATTCATTCAGTTCAATTATTTTTCTTTTTTCTTTTTGTTGTCATCTGAGAATTTATTCATTCATTTAACAAATTTTAAGAAGTAGTCCTTGTGTTTTGTTTTGTTTTTTCTGTTTGCCTGTAATTGATCTGGATGTAGGTATATTTGTCAGTTTGGGCCAATAAATATAAGAAGCCAACTGGGGTTTGTGAGTGAAGATTTCCTTTCATGATAAAAAGGAAGAAGTGCATAAGAAAAAAGCCCTTTTATCACTGCTCCCTTCCTTTCTGCTTGTGACCCTGATACATGACGATCTGAATTCCGGAGCAATGGCAGCCATCTTGCCACCATGAGGGAGACAGCACCCACTCATGGGTAGCTTCTCAGAGTAGAAAAATGAACATAATCTGGATCCTTGATGATGCTGTTGAGCCACCATTCTCACTCAGAAGTACTTACCTCTGCATTTCTTATTAGTGAGATTTATAAACCCCTATTGTTTAAGCAATTTTTAGTCAGATTTTCTGCCACTGAGACAGTCTCCATTCTATTGCCCTGTTTTATTTTCTTCACAGCACTTATCACTATCAAAAAGTATCATATTTATGATTCGTTTCCTTTTCTGCCCATCCCCCCACATCCCTCTCTAGAATATAAGCTTCCTGAGACAAGGACTCTTAGTTCTGTTGTTCACTGCTGTCTCTAGGGCTTAGAACATTGTCTAGCCAAAGCAGGTCCTACTTTGGGGAATTCAAATGTGAAACCAGGAGGTTCACAGTTCACTAAACAATTACTATACAAATATAACAAACGTTATGTTAGCAGTAAAATCACAGAAGTCTAAATCGGCTTAGGGAGAGTGCCTTATATAGCTGTTGTGCCCAGTCTGGTCTGAGATTTTTCTTCTCCCCAAGCCTTTATAGGTAAATGTAGAAAGCCTATCATTTTAAAGCTTTGTCTTATAAGAGACAGCTTTTGTGTTTTGTTTTCTGCTATGCACGTGTACTCCGGGGCCATTGCTTAGTGGGGAATGGAGGAGGTAAACAAATGCAGGTGATTCGGGTCAGAAACTGTGATTTTTGTTCAGGGCTGGTGGGGTGGATGGCATGCAGATTTCAGAGACTTAGTTGTGTCTGGGGGAGCACGAGTTTGGTGCTCACTGTGCTGTAAACTTCTGGAGTTAAGTGTGCTCCTCTCACGGCGGCTGCTGGCAGGAAGGACTTGCAGGTGTGACTGTCCCCGCTCGCGGAAGGACCAGAGTCGCTCTGGGCTTTCTCAGTCCAGCTGGGACTGGCCTGCGAATCAGGCCAGAATCCCTAGAAATCTAATCAGGCTAGAATATTTGGTTGTTATATGAATGTCCTATGAGACTGAGCAATTAAAAATGGACAGATACTGTATTTTAACGCTATTATCCTAAACAACCAAGTAAACAGAAATCTACTGATGTTAGACTGTTATGTTCTGATGTGATTGTCCATGTGTGTGGTGGGGAGGAGGGGTCTCTTTGGAGGGGAGTAGGCATTTCCACTGTCAGAGTCCTAGAAAGAGGCAAATCTTGGCAAGGGAAATGCGAACGGGGGTTGGGGAGGGGAGGCAGACTTTGGCATGAGGAGGAAAGTGCCTCCTTCTAGGGTAGCAGTCAGCAAACTTTTCCTGTAAAGGACCGAATAATAAATACTTTAGGCTTTGAAAACCATACCTATGGATCCTGTTGTAACTACTCAGCTCTTCGTAGCATGAAAGCAGTCATAGACATCATATACACGAAAGGCCATGGCGTGTGCCAACGAAACTTTACAAAAGCAGGCCACAGGCTGGATTTGGCTCATAGGCCATAGTTTGCCAACCCTGCTTCAGATCATGGTTATGGAACCCAGAGTGTCTAGACATGCCATGGGGAGGTAAGCTAACTCCAGGTAGATGCTCGACTGACAGCTGTGTAAACAAGCTCTCCTCCAGGACCCCGAAAGAATGTGGTCTCTGAAGATACCCCCTTCTACTAGCAGCTGTAAGATAGTGCCTGTATTATCTCCCTTGCTAGCTCTTAAACTTCGCTTCAGTTAGAAGTGACAGCCCTGTTTCAGATGTGCTGATGGGAAGGAAGAGTATGTGGGGCCTGCCACACACTTGGCACTGGGAAGGAAGGGGCAGGTGTCCCTTGACCCTTGAAGACAGCATGGTGGTGGCACCAGTGGACTGCAGCAGAGGATGGCTGTGCCCCAGGAAGCTGTGATGGTAGCTAAAAACAGAAGGAGCCTGCTGCTGGAAGAGAAGGAGGCAGCAGGCCCTCTAGGAAATGTAGAGTGACTAACTGGAGACCCTTCTCTGTAGGCAGGTGGGGGCTTGAGTCATCATGACGAGAATGTTTAAGGAAGGTGAGGTCTTCCTTTGCAATCACAGGCATACACATCTCTGGGTTCTCCTAGTGCCAGCCCCAGTGTGGAACCCAGAAAAGGTGGTCAGTGAACTGCTTCTAGACCAGCCAACTGTTCCAACCCCTGTCCTAGATGAGCCACCTGGCCTCTTAGCCTCGACTCAGCACAGTGACAGTGGCAGTTACAACCAAGGACTGAAGACAGCTGGGCAAGTCAAAGGAATTGCTTTAATAGAGATCACAAGGTGTTACACAGTTTTGCTCAATTTCCGCCCCACCAGGGAGAAAATGCCTTCGTTGTCCGCGGCTGTGGGGGAGTACCTTTGCTGGGTCACCTCGAATCGTTCAATCGTGTAGCCAGCCTCCTTCACGGCAGCCTCGACTGCCTCTCGGCCCAGGGAGAGACTGGAGAACCTCTGCTCGCCAATCATGTAGTAGCTGCTCCTCAGGACATCGACAATTACCAGGAAGCCCCCTGGCTTCAGGAGGCTACCAAGGTTCTCCAGGGCCCCGCGGTAGGTGGGGAGGTCTGGGCAGGCCGCGTGGAGGCACAGCGTTGTGAGCAGGCAGTCAGCCGGGGGTAAGGAGACGGGACCCAGAGGCTGTCTCTGAGTGACATCACACTTCAAGACTTGCTTGACTGCCCGTCTCAGCTTCTCCTCCTTCTCTGGCCCCTGAATTCTGAAACACACAAACCAACAAACATCGTTTGCAACCCCAGTCTTCGTGGTCCCATATCTCTTTGGTCTTAGCTGAAATGGCAGTGCTGTCCCAAACGTTGTATCCTAGGGGTCATCCCTATCACCAAAGCAGAAGAAGAAGAAACAAGAGCCCGTTTTGGTAGCTGGAGGTGACTGCATTACCCTGTGTTAAGTTAAAACCTCCTTATAAAAGTAAATCATAACCTGGTAATAATAATAATAGTACCTAGCTGTCTGCCTCTACAATGGATTACCCCCCACCCACCCCACAAAATTCTTCTTCCATCGTTGCTTAGAATAGTACCCAGTTCAGAGTAAGTGCTTGAGAAAATGCCACCTGTCATCATCATCATCAATCATCCCCTTGTCTTTTCTACTAAACTGCAAGGCAGTGGCTATTTGGCCCATACATAGCAGGTAAAACTGGTGTCAGTGCTAGAATCTTATCTTTGTAGTAGTTGCTGATCACTGAGAGGTAGGTTACCCATAGACATTTATAGAATCTGTTGACCACTGGCCCAGAACCATGGCCAGGGCCCCTCTGAAGAGAAGAAAACAACCCATCTTCAGGCTCCAGAAAATACTGAGGATACAGAGGATGTTTTCTGAAGGTATTCACTTGCTCGGTAGCCTTTCTAGGAATCCTGACCTTTTTTGCAAAATCAGTAGGGTTTCCTAAGAGAAAGCCAGTTAATGAAAGGAGAAGAGAAGGTGAGAGCAGGAGGTGGCATAAGCACCTCGAGTCCTTTTGGAATTTGTTAGGGAAGGAATGAAGGAAGGAACTAATGAATGAGTACACAAGAGAAGCTGAAGAGAGAGAGAACAGACAAAGGAGAAAGAAGTAGCAGAAAATCACAGAGGTGAGAGAAAAGGAAGAAACATTGAGTGGAGGAATAATAATTGGATTCGGTGCCCTTTGAGGAAGTTAATGAATAAAACATTGGGGTTGCAGATCCAGGCTTATACTCAGGGAACACGTGGTCCTTAGTCTGATACAGACTCCAGGAGAAGATAGCCCGTTGGGCCACAAGGCTCAATGGAGACAGTACAGGATGGTCCAACATCAGAACAAGTGAGAGACAAACTTACATTGGGACCATTTCTGGTCATTGAGGAAAAGTCGATGGTGTAAATAAAACTTGCAGATTTACTTCCAGGTGGAATGATTTGAGATAGCAGAAATCAGTTGTGAACATCCACTTTAAATATTTACTTAAAATCTTAAGCATAATGCATGTAATCTATCATTTGCAAGCATCTTTTAGACTTGTTTTAATTTTATATTTAAGAAGCTTAGCAATAGCACATAAAAAGATGCTCAATATCATTAGCCATCAGCGAGATGCAAATCAAAGCCACAATGAGAAACCACTTCACACCCACAAAGATGGCTGTAATAAAAAAGATAATAATAAATGTTGGCGAGGATGTGGAGGAATTGGAACCCTCAAACACTGCTGGTGGGAATGTGAGATGGTGCAGCCCATTTAGAAAACAATCTGTCATTTCCTTAAAATGTTAAACATAGACTTATATGACCAGGGAATTCCACTTGGCAAAACCTATACATAACTATCTATCTCTCTATCTCTCTATCTATCTATCTATCTATCTATCTATCTATCTATCTATCTATCCCCAAGAGAAAAGAAAACATTATATCCACACAAAAACATGTACATGAATGTTCATATCAGCATTATTCATAAAGCCCCAAAATGGAAACTACCTAAATGTCCATCAACTGATGAATGGATAAATGAAAGATGGTATAGCCAAACATGGACTATTACTCAGCACAAAAAGGAATGAAGTCCTTATACATGATATATCAAGGTTGACCCTTGAAAACATTATGCTGAGTAAACAAAGCCTGCCACAAAAGACCACATGTTGTATGATTCCACTTGTATGATATCCAGAAAAGGCAAAGCTATAGAGATCAAAAGCAGATAAGTGATTGCCTGGGGTGGAGAGATATGGGAAGTGACTGCTAATTCTGCAGGGTTTCTTTTTGAGATGATGAAAATGTTCTAAAATTGACTGTGGTGATGGTTGCATAACTCTGAGTGAACTAAAAACCACTACATTTTACACTTAAATGAGTGAATTGTATATTATGTCAATTCTGTATCAATAATACATTTGTAAAAACCAGAAACTTAGCAAGGTTTTGGTTCTGGGAAATTCCTACTAAACTGGTTTTCTTGCAGGGAATTGGATCTACCTGCCTCCGTATAAAGAGTACACATGAGAGTAAGGAAACCAATTTCTCCTCATGTGCCTGGTTGTAAAGAAATCCCACATCCTGGGCAAATTGGGATGGTTAGTAAATAGTAGGAAAATCCATTACAAAGTTGCCACCCAACCTGATGGAATGTGGATGATTTGGCAGAATATTTTAAGAATAAAAATAATTCAGGGTGGGCAAAAGTGGCTCAGTGGCAGAGTTCTTGCCTGCCATGCCAGAGACCCGGGTTCAAATCCCAGTGCCTGTCCACACACACACACAAAGTAATTAAAAAAGAAAAAAGTAATTCAACATTATGCAAGTCTGTAAGAAACATGGATTTGAATATACAAGTGACTCTAGAACAAAAAAATTAAAAGCAAGCCATCTGTACCTATGGATAATTTAAACATATTGAATAAAAGTTGAAGTGGCAACACGGTATTCTTTTGTTTAAAGAAGATCCTTTATATTGGGAACGCCGTAGGAATGTGTATTTAAGTGATTACGTCAGAAGCAGGACAGACTTGGGTGTCCTATTGTGTATTAAGCTATTTTAAAGATGCAAGTTACCACAGAACTAGTACTTGGCAGTCAGATGATGATGGAAATTGTTCCCAAACTGTGAGACACACTGTGAACGCTAACAGAGAATGTGCCAGTTTTAGAGGGAAATTTGTTAGAAACACCCACTGTCGATACCTGCTTGTCCTCGGATCTACAGCAAACACTGGGGAACTCAGTTGCCAAGGCAGCTATGTAAAGATTACACCTCAGGGCTTCTCAGAGCCTGCAAGTACACCCGCAGGGAAATGGACTCGCCTGGAGACACAGGCAATTACCACTCAGCCTCCCGTTTAGCTCAAGGGGTAGGTAATAAACACACACCAGAATAGTGTTATGCAGTTTTACAGAAAGCTAACAGCAGTATGGCAATTTCTCCAGTTCTAAAGATCTCCTCTTTCAAATAAATCAATATGCAAAAAAAAGGCAGTAATTTCCTCTGTAAATATGCTATCTATAAAAGCCAAGGGAACTGGGCGGGTAGAAAGGGGATGAAAGGGTAGAAAAGAGTAGGACTCCTGTGAAGCACTTTCTTCCCCTAGGCCAGTTAATTATGCTGAGAGGGGGTCCCTCCGCCATGCTGCCTCAAGGCAAGTGGTGAGTCAGCGCCTCTTGGACAAGCCTTTTCCCATCACACTCACCACCATCCCCCCATCCTAGCCCATCCCTAGGGATTCCAGCAGACCCTCGTGTGGGAGGACCATCAAAATGTGTAATGGAAATAAAAGGCCACTTAAGCCTGGATGTCGATACAAAATTTGTAAGAGAAAGGAATAATCTCTGGTCAACCTTTGGTCCGGATCACACCTGAACCAGGTGAAAAACATTCTAGGAAGAAGAGCCTGGAAAGAAAAATACATACATTACAAATATTTTTGAGCCTTTATAACGTATGTGACAGAACGTGTGTTAAACACTGGGAATACAGGATGAACAAAATGAGAAACAGAGCTCTCCTCATGGGGGGTACCGTCTGGTGGGGGAGGAAATTCGTCCAATGACCATCCACAAAAATGAAAATTAAAACTATGATAAATGCTAGGGGAAAAAGGAGGAATGTTTGCAGCTTGACTTGGTCTAGAAGATCAGGAGAGGGTCCTAAGAAAAGCAAGTCAGGGAAGCAGAGATATAGAGGTTAGATAAGCAGGACTGAACTAGGTCAAAGGGAATGGGAGTGAAGAGCGTGAGCTCTTTCCAGTAAGAGGAGATGGCCCTGGGGAAGGAGGGAACATGAGAAGAGAATGCCAGTGTGGCTGAATCATAGAAAACAACGTAGGACATGATGGCAAATGAGGCAAGTGGGGTAGGCAGGTGCCAGACAATGCAAAACTTGTGGGCTATGTTAAGACTTTTGGGTTTTATTTTAAAAACCACAGGAAGCTATTGAAGGGTTCTCAGGAGTGACATGACCAGATTTCCATTTTGAAATGCTCACTCGCTGTTTTGGGGAGAATTGAGTGGAGGAACAAGAGTGGAGGTGGGAGGCTGGGTTTGAGGGAGAGGATAGCAGCTTGGACCCAGGTGATGGTAGGTATTAGAAGAAATGTCTGAACCAAGAGGAATTCAGGAAGTGAAATGGAGACAACTTGGTGCTAGATTAGATATGGAATGTGATGGAGAGAGAGATGACAAGATTGACTTCCCAGTTTCTGGCTTGTCAACTAATTAGATGATGGTACCATTCAAGCAAATAAAGAATACCAGAAAGGGAGCAGATTTGGAGAACACAAGTTTTATTTTAGACATGTTGAATTTGAGGTGCTTTGAGACATATGAATAGAAATGTTTACAAGTTGAAGGAAATGGCTGCTGGAAGGTTTCTCAACATGCCCTGTTAATTTTCCCACAGAGGTAATGCAATGAGAGCACCCATTTAAGAGAGAGGCATCCTTACGCCTCAAAGGCATACATTTTCCTAGGAATCACTGAGACAGTCATCACAACCATCAAGCTTCGGATTTTGAGAACGAATATCAGTATTCTTTGCAATCTATGAAAAACTGAAGATGCTTTGAAATTGAGGCAGTTTGCTGTTCATGGAACAGATTTGGCAAAAGCATCTATTTTGGATAATGCACAAACGTCTTTTTAAGTAGATATGAAAATTTTTGTATAGAGAGCATTTGTTTCTGAGAATTGCCACCTCTGCCTTTCTCTGATCAGGTCCCCGAAGTAAGTAGAGGAGCTCCTCTCAGCAAGAGGCAATCAGCAAGGGTTGAAGCCTCGCCAGCCCCCACCTGCTACCTTGCTGGCCGAGGGAGGCCGCATGGGGGACACACCTGTAACTCATGCCCACCCTGCAGTGTGCTCTGGCTTACCTGTTGGGAATCTCTGCTCTAGGCATCAATGTTTTTTAAACTGGAATGTGCATGTGCATCTTGTTAAAATGCAGATTCTGATTCTATAGGTTTGGGATGGAGCCGAGCATCTGGATTTCTAAAGAGCTCCCAGGTGATGCTATAGCTACTGGTCTGGGGACCCCAAGTCTACGTGATATGCTCCATGCCCCAGGAGCAGAAGTTAATTAATGCTGTTTCTAGGATTTCTTAAGGTGAAAGTTCATTTTCCTCTGTTTATGGTATAAGCTTGAGAAATTTTATCTGAGTGTTTGACTTTCTGACTTGATAAAGAATAGTGTGAGGCAGGCAATTTGGTACCAAGATCTTATGACTTGGGTTGCTATAAAAATGAGGGGTATCTAAATGTATGAGTTACACTCCAAAGACAGAGAAACAGGAGATAGCTCAAATTGTCTTTGGCAGTAGTCAGCACAAGAAACAGCTTCAGATAAAGAAATAATCTTGGGGGGAAATAGGTTGTGGGTTGATAGAGGTACTTGAAGATGCAAGAAAGACATAAATTGAATGGGATCACTATCATTCTCAAAATAGTTGAAGGCACAGGATCCAGAATGAGGATAAGAGTGAAAATGCAGAATTTTACTGCCAAAAATACAGTTCCTCATTCTAACAGAAAGATTGGGAAGAGACAGTCTCACAAGAGTCAATTGTTCCAAGCTGATGATTCTGGTGTGAGATAAGTAATGCTTTTAGAATCCTGATAGATTTTAAGGGTTCATTTCTGAATGAGATGGAAAGGGCTGTGATGGCTAAATAAATTGAGAACAAAGTTCCAAAAGCATTCTTGACCTGTGATTTGGACTTTGGAAAGGTATGTTGTCTAACAATGACTGAGAACTTTCTTAGAAGCTCTTCCTAAAATTCTACAAATCCTAGGAAATTTCTAATTTATTTAATCAGTTTGGATATTGTCTAGATCCTCATAGCTACAGTTTTTACCCCCTAGTTTAATACCTATTTTCTAGTGGGGAATCATACCGCCAGTAGAAAAAAAAAAGGCTGAAATTACTGTTTTTTTATAATTAAAGAAGCTGCTGGTGTACAGAAAAATCATGCAGAAAATACACAATTGCTACATAGCCCCTCTATTATTAATGTCTCTCATTAGTGTGGTACATTTGTTACAATTAATGAAAGAATATTATTATAATTATACTATAACTGAAGTCCGTGGTTTAAATGAGTGTTTCCTGTTTGTGTTGTACAGTCTTGCTTTTTTTAAAATTTTTATTCTAGTAACATATGTACAACCTAAAATTAGCCCTTTTATCCACACTCAAATATATAATTCAGTTGCATTATTTGTGTTCAGTGTTGTGCCACCATCGCTAGCATCCACTGCCAAAGCTTTTCCATCACCCAGTGAAACTACTTTTATTTTGAAAAATGTATCTTCAGTTTGAAGGCTCTAACCAGCATGCATCTTTAAGTAAGTGATTTCCAGATTCAAATAGTATATGAAAAAATCCTTTGTCAACTTCTTTTCAAATTCCAGGAAAAAAACGGAGCAATACTTAGGCAATATCAAACAATTTTAAAATGTTGTACGTATGTAAATGCAACAAATATATGCAGGGACTTAAAAAATAGAACACATATGTGTTCTTCTTAAAAAATTATTTGAAGCCCAATCAAAGATAATTAAGAGGTGAATCAGAATTGAAATCTTACAACTAGAAAAATCATATAAAATGAACAGAAAAGCTGTCTTAATGATCGCAAATGTGATTACAGACAGCAGATATCCAAACAGATCTTGAGAGATGTACATATCTATATATCTATATATAAACAATACGTTACATGGTAAATTTTAAAATTTCAGATTTTAATAATAAACATTGGGAAGAAAGATGCTGGAAGGACTGGAGTGTGAAAAAGTGTTAAACTCTTCATATTAGGAGGAAGAAAAATTACTGGTTCTTAGTTAACATTGATAAGCTATGAGAATTTGTCTTCAGCAGACCTGCATTATAAGAAATACTAAAAGAAGTTCTGCAGGAGAAGAGGGGTGACGCCAGATGGAACCTCCATCAGCAGAAAGGAATGAATAAAAACAGACAGAACAGACATGTGGGTAAATATAGAGGACCGTATGCTTTTGCTTAAAAGAATACTGATCACTTAAAGCAAAAATCAATACAGTGTATTGTAGGGTTCTAGCATACATAGAAGTAAAATAGGAGACCAAAAGAAGCATAAGGGGCAAAAGAGTAAGGAAGGAAATTCTACTGTTGTCGTATCTTACTGTTCATGTGCAATATTCCTTGAAAGTAGACCGTGATATGTTAAAGAAATATATGTAATCAAATGCTAAGCTTCCATCGTAAGATGCTAGAAAAAGAAAAGTATATTAAAACTAAAGAAGTAGAGGAAAGAATTAAGAGCGAATATCAATAAAATTAAAAATGGACAAATAATAGAGAAAATCAACAAAGCCAAAAGTGGGTGCTTTGAAAAGATTAATAAAAATTGATCAATCTCTAGGGTGGTACATTGGTGGCTGAGTGGCAGAATTCTCGGCTGCCATGCAGGAGACCCGGGTTCTATTCCCAGAGCCTGCCCCTGCCCCCAACCCCCGCCCCCCAAAGATTGATCAATCACTAGTGAGAGTCCTCAAGATAAAAAAAGAAAGAAAAGACAAATTACCCATATCAGGAATGAAAGGTGGGTGATCACTACAGCTCCCACAGGCATTAGATGGGTAATAAAGGAATACTGTAAAATAAAACAAACCAAAACATTGATATTGGCAATATCAATTGCCAATAAAATTGATAAACAAGGTAAAAAGGACAAATTTCTTGAAAAACACACCATTTATCAAAAAGAAGGAGGAGGAGGAAGAAGAATAGAAAATCCAACTAGCCACTAAATAAATATTTTTTTTAAAAAGAAAACAAACCTGCCCACAAAAGCCCCCTTCAGGTCCAGATGACTTCAAAGGTGAATTCTATCAAACATTTAAAAGGAAATAATACCAATAATATACAAACGCTTTTAAAAAAATAGAGGAGGAAGAAATATTTCCTAATTTGTGATGAGTCCCGCATCATGCTGACGCCAAAATTTGCCAAATACATTATAAGAAAAGAAAATTAAAGTTCAGTATCACTCATGAATATAGATGCAAATATTCTTAACAAAATATTAGCAAACAAATCCATCTATACATAAAAAGTATAATGCGTCATGACCAGTTCGGTTTAATGATAAAAAAATTCATCCAAGTAATTCACCAGATTTTCAGAAGGAAAGAGATAAATCATATGACCATCTCAATAAATGCAAGAAAATATTTAGCAAAATTCAACATTTGAGTAAAAACTCCTAAGAAGTTAGAAATAAGAGGGAACTTAGTTTGATAAACTGTATCTATGAAAAACCTATGTTAATATCATTTTGACTGATCAATCATTGAACACTTTTCCCCGAACTAAGGCAAAAATGTGTGCTCTCATCATTTCTATTCAACATTGTATTGGAAGTCCTAGCAAGTATAATAGGGCAAGAAAAAGAAAAGGCATAAAGTCGAACAAGTAAAACTAGTGTTATTTGCAGATGACATGATAGGGTAATAGAAACCCTATAACATCTACAAAAGAAAAAAAACACACCACTATTAAAATTAACTAGTGAATGCAGCAAGGCCAATTTATGTACCAGGATATGAAATTAACAAAATGAAATTGTAAAAATATTAATAATGATAGCATCAAAAGCACAAAATACTTTTTAAAAATTTAACGAACTATAGCAAAATATGAAAACTACCAAATATGCTGAGAGAAATTAAAGTCCTAAAAAAAATGAAGAGATAAACCATGCTCATGGACTGGAGATTCAATAGGTTAATCCTGTAAATTCAAAGAAATCTCAATCAAAATCTCAGGGTGAGTGGGTTTGAAAAAATTACAAGCTTATTCTAAAGTTTATATCAAAATATAATGGCGTTACTCTCTCTCTCAGCCAATATGACAAGCAAACTCACTGCCCTCCCCCTCTCTACATGGGACATGACTCCTAGGAGTATGAACCTTCCTGGCAACGTGGGACAGAAATCCTAGAATGAGCTGGGACTCAGCACCAAGGGATTGAGAAAACCTTCTCAACTGAAAGGGGGAAGAGAGAAATGAGACAAAGTAAAGTGTCAATGGCTGAGAGATTCCAAACAGAGTCTAGAGGTTATCCTGGAGGTTATTCTTATGCATTAAATAGATATCACCTTTTTAGTTAAAGCGTAACAGAGAGGCTGGAGGGAATTGCCTGAAAATGTAGAGCTGTGTTCCAGTAGCCATGTTTCTTGAAGATGATTGTATAATGATATAGCTTTCGCAATGTGACTATGTGATTGTGAAAACCTGATGTCTGATGCTCCTTTTATTTACCTTATAGACAGATGAGTAAAACATATGGATTAAAATAAATAAATAATAAGGGGAGAAAATGGTAAAATAAATTTAGTAGATTGAAATGCTGGTGATCAATGAAAGGGAGGAGTAAGAGGTACAGTACGTATAAATTTTTTTTCTGTTTTCTTTTTATTTTTTCTGAATTGATGCAAATGTTCTAAGAAATGATCATGATGAATATACAACTATGTGATAAAAAAGAATGTTCATATTGTATGTTGATTGGTTTTATTAATAAAAATTAAATATATATATATATAATGACATTAGAATTGCCAAAATCATCTTGAAAAAGAAGATCGAAGTTGGAAAACTTACACTATCTGATTTCAAGATTTACTATAAAGCTATAGAAATAGAGACAGTATGTTACTGAGGTAGGGATAGATAAATAGATCAATGAAAAAAGTAATGGGTCCAGAAATAGACGTGTGTGTGAATATATTGAATGTGTATATTCAATGGCTCTTTCAACCAAGGCTTACGTCAATTTAATGGAAAGAGGGAAAACTTTTAAACAAGTGCTACTGGAACAACTGGAAAATTGTGTGGAAAAAAAAACTACTTTCATCTGCTACCTCACTCTATACATTAGGATTAATTAGAGATGGATCATCTATATAAACATAGAAGCTAAAAAATATAAAGCTCGAGAAGAAAACATTGTCAGATATTTTCAACTACCTTGGATCAGAAAAGTTGTTTAAGACAGGACACATAAAGCACTAACTGTAAAAGAAAAAGTTGAAAAGTTGGTCTTCATCACAAACACTTTTTTCCTTATTAAAAGTCACCATTAAGAAGATGAATAAGTAAGACATGAATGAGGTAGAAGTATTTGCAGTACATATAACTGACATGAGACTTGTACCCAGGATATAAAAAGTTCTTCTACAGATTAACAATAAAAAGATAAGCAACCCAATAAAAATCAGCATAAGACTCAGACACTTCAGCGGGGAGAAAAAAATCTATTTGAACAAATGGCCAATATGCATTTATAGTATATTCACCATCATTAGACATCAAGGAAATGAAAATTAAAATCATAAGATATTGTCTTATACTTGCCAGAATGGCTAGAAGCAAGATAAAGACTGATAACACCAAATATTGGTGATGATGTGGAGCAACTGGGACTCTCTTACATTGCTGGTGGGAATTAAAATACTGATTAGCAGTTTCTTATGAACATCTATCTTCCCTTAGATTCAGCTATTCCACTCCTAGATATTTTACCCAAGAGAAATGAAATATATGTCCATACAAAGATTTGAATAAGGATGTTCATAGCAGCATTATTCATAATAGCCAAAATCTGGAAATAATCCAGATATTCATCAGCATAAGAATACATAAACAAATTTTGGTCATGCAATAGAATACGATTCAGCAATCAAAAGGGAACAAACTACTGATACACACAAGAAAAATTGAGCAAAAAAATGCCATATGTAAACATTACCTACTGTCCAAGAACAAGCCAAATTAATTTATGGTAATAGAAATCTGAAAGTGGTTCCCTTTTTATAACTGGTGGAGGATGGCAGCTGGGGTGGTGTTTGACTAGATATAGACAACAGGGAGCTTTTTGGAGTGATAGAAATATTCTGTCTCTTGTTTTAGGTGGAAATTACATGGGTCTAATAAATTGTCAAAATTCATCAAACTGGGGTGTGCAAGGGTAGTTCAGTAGTAGAATTCCTTCCTGCCGTGTGAGAGACCCAGGTTCAATTCCTGGTCTGTACCCATCCCTAGAAACAAACAAACAAGCAAACAAACAAACAAAAACCAAATGAAAATTCAAGAGATTGTGCTGTAATAACAGGATACTCACATGGAAAAATAATGAAATGTGACCCTACCATACAGCATACCAAAAAAACAAAATCATCAAACTAAACACTTAAGATCTTGTGTTTTATTACATAAAAAATATACCTCAATTAAAAAAATTAATTTCCAAGCAGGATTTACAACAGTTGGGAAACTGGGCCTGGTAAAAGTGATAAAGACCAGGGTAAGCCCAGTGGGAGTTTACCAACTCTGGGTGATAACAAAAAGTTTCAGTGGGAACAAAATATAAAGCTTATAGTTCATTCAGATCGTTTAATAAAGAATTATATCACCATGAGTTACCTTTATAATTCACATTCAACAATAAAGGTTTACTACCAATAAGATGGTATATCCATAAGAGGTAAGAACATAAATATAAAGTTTAGAATACTCTTAATAACCTTGAAAGCTGCCAAAAGTCTGCAGGTCATTAAAAGAAAATGGGAGAATTACAGAAATAAAAGCAAAGTTTAGAGTTAGTTTTTAAAAGGTAAACTGACTCTCAGGAACAAACAAATGTTGGCAAATAGATGGAAATCAAATGTAAATGCAATTACAGAAAAACGAACTGGCTATCACTCTGAAAGAAGAGAATGGAGGCAGACCAATTTTTAGAACATTCCTTAGGGAAATGTCAGGATCACACGGTGGTATATGGATCCCTGACTCAGGACCTCAGTCCTCCTTGTTCCAGTTCAGAAACAGGCGAGTTATCTTTGATACTTCCCTCACATAATCAATCATTAACAACTCTTATCCATTCTATCTCAAAACTCATCTTCAAGCCATCCACCTTTCTCCATCACCCTGGTCCGAGCCCCCTTCATCTCTCATCTGGATTTAAATTGTCTCCTTTCCCCTCTAAACTTCTCCAATCCATCCCCACACAGCAGCCAGAGAGATCTTTGTAAATATAAATTGGGTCACATCACTCTTTTGGTTGTATCTTTAATTCCTTCTCATTACACTTGGATTGAACTCCGTAATCTTCAACTTGGCCTAGAAAGTCCTAAGGGATCTATCTGGTACTTGCCTACTTTTCTAGATGTGAGCTCTAGGAGGCAAGGGACCTCCTCTGTCTTGTTCACTGTTCTGTCCCAGTACTAGTTATACAGCACATCATAGAGGCTCAAATGCGTTAGTTGAATGAATGAATGAATGAATGAATAAATGAATACTAGTCCTTTTACCGTAAGCCAGAAAATGCTAATCCTTGTTTCTTGAGGTGGATGGTCTTGCTAGTACATCAGGACCCTTTCCTGGCCAGATTATGAGATACATTAATACAAAATATATACCTTTTCCCATAATCAATGAAAAAAAAACCAACAAGTTAGGGAAAAACAGAGTATGTTGTGCAATGCACAAAACATACCATATGTAAGCAAAGGGGGAAAAGAAATTATAGGAAAAAGTGGATAAGGGGCATGGGGAAGGGTGTGAGAGTTCAAGTGGAAATTAAATCATAGATAAAGGGAGGAAAGACAAAAAAAATGTAAAATTTTTAAAAACCCACAAGAACAGAAAAAAAGAGAAAGGAGAAAGGAAAGTAAAAAGTTAAACTTAGCATGTGAGAAATAGCAGATAGGGCCAGTGGTATACTAGAAGGACAAATAATCTGGTCTTTTTATGCAGCTCCCAGAGGAAGTCTGTGGGGTCTTAGCAATAAACACAGCAGCAAAGGCGTGATGCTTTAGGAACAGTGAGTGAGCTAGCTGGGCAGGAGAGGGGGCCAGATCACTGCAGGACATTCAACAGAGGATGGAGGCACATCAGGACAAGAGAAGGACAAAGTGAAATGCAGACCTGGCTACTTCTGATGAGTAGGTCATTGCGAACTTGTCATGTGAGTGGAAAGCAATAATTTAAACAAGATTTGTTGGCACAATGGATGGTGTGTAATAGGTTCTTTTCAAATAATTCCTTTTGTTTCTTGTCTCAGTTTTTAAAATGTAGCCAGCTTTTTACTGTATCTGGTGGTGTCAGCATTAGCATGCACAAAGCAAGGTCCTACACACTTGGATGGCTACAACAGAATGGCACTTGGGGGTGTAAGCCCTGGCACAGCAAAACTGCCAGCGAAGAGTTGGTTTCCCTTCTTACTTGAAGTTGTTCTAAAATTGGGTCCCACCATACTGACCCCATGCCCTGCCCTTACACCCAGGCCTGGAAAGCTTTTGCATTCATTCCTCTTGGCTCAGCATCCATCTCTTCAACTCTCTCCATGTCTTCTTTGTGCACGTGTCCCTCCTCAAACCCTCCCTTTCTGCCTCTCTCTCTCTCTCTAGCTTGCTCGTTCTCCATTTGGATTTCTCTTCTCTTTCATCTCTATTTCCCTTTCTTTCTCTACTTGGACTCTAAGGATAATTCCTGGTTTACAGATTGAACTGTCCCTCCAATACCCTCAGAAAGCCAGGAATCAGACACTGGTCTTTCTACCTGTTCCCCTCCAGCTCACACACGTAGTTCACGACTGGAGACCAGTCGAAGGCCCCTGGCTCCTTCTTCAGCCACCTCTCCAGCTCTTGCAGGTTCTGGTCAGTGTAGTCAGTGGCAACGATCTCTTTGAAGCTCTCGCAAGCAGAGAGGAGCTGATAGATGGTGGGGCCAGAGCCGATGTCGATCAAGAGGTTGCCCTTCACGCCATCTGGTTCAGAAGAGGGAGAAACGAATGGGGACCAGGGTCACATGGTGGGGGCAGAGCAGATTTACATGAACTTTGTTGGGATTGGGTTGGAGATCCCCAAAGACAAACCACCTCTCATTCCTCTTCCTCCAAAGTCCTTATTTAAAATATATTTTCATTTTTTCCTTTCCCCAATCCAGATGGATGCATATTGTTGGGGCATTTTAAAGCTCTAAGGGAAGGGGGGAAAAGATCTACATCTGATGTGTGGACCCCTGATCCAGAAAGACTGGCTGCTATGCAGAGGATGTAAAAACTATTAAGGAATCCTTTGGGGGGAAGCTAAGTGTTTAAAAAAATGAGTTTGTATGCTATCTTTCTACAAAGAGCACCCCATTCTTTATATATTGGGAAGTGTTTCTCTCATGTATATTCACAGTATTCCTTTGAGTTAGAAACAGAATAATGATCAGAATCTCCATTTATTAAGTGGCCCATTAAGGTTAAATAACTTGATCCAGTCTTCCTAAAATTAATGTAGGATCAGGGACAGAACCCAGGCTCTCTGGTTTTTCTTTTGTACGACCAAATGAGCTAGAGGATATAAAAGCACTTTGTAAACTATAAAATATCTATACCAACATTAGTTTTTGTTCTAGTTAAACAGTGATGCCAAAAGAGCTGTCAAATAACAATGACTGGACCCCCAAACCACTAATCCCCCGAGACTCCATGTACTCATATCCTGTGGGGAGACACACAGACAACAATCAGACTTACCCAGGCAGAATATTTTGAAGAGCTCTTTCAGAAGGTAGCCAAGAATCTGGTTTTCTGCAGAGTGCCTGGACCCAAAGCTGTAATATTTTTCCAGGTACTCACGAGGGTTAAAATGGCTCAGGTAAGTGTCCTTGGTGGTAAAACCAGATTCCATTGTGCCTCACTCCTGACCCACAGGCCCCCTGCCCTCCTTCCCTCTGCTCCAGAAGCCAGGGGATCCACTGCAGAGGTAGCCTACTGAGTCTAAGGCATAGATCTTCCCACAGGCACAGGCCTCCATCCACTCAGCCCTCCCCCTTGGAGACAGATATTTGTTAAAGAGTAATGAAGAAAATCTAAAAACGTTCTGGCTGATCTAGCAAGTTATGAAATTCCCAGGGAAGGAAGCCAAGATGGAGGGGGCTGGGACTGGGGGGAGTGGCCGGAGGCAGGCTGTGAGCCCTATGCAACCCTTGGCCAAGGGGTCAAGGTCAACCCCAAGTGATTACAGGCAGGAGACCTGGGCCCATTAAGGAAATTATTTAACACATAGGAGGACACTAAATTTAGAGGGGTGGGCATCTTCAATAGCTCCATTATTGTCCTCTTCTTGTGTGATCCTCCTGGGAAAGAGACAAAGAATGATTTAAATTTTGAAATATTAAAGAAAGAAGGGGAAAGATAAGGATGGGGAATGTGTTCTTGGATGAGGAATGTTGGTTAAAGAAGGTATCTCAAATGAGGTCTGGAAAGGGAAAGGGAAAAGGAGAAATTTTTAAAACTTGGGTGAAGCTTTCTCTAAAGTCTAGGCCAGCCACAGTCCCATAACCCCCTCCCCTCACTCTATACACCCACTCCATTCCCTCACAACATCTCCGCAGCTATTCACCCATGCTATTTTTAATAACATGATGAAACCAGACACAGATGTTTGGAGATGCTAAGCTAACTGATGAAACCCAGAGTCTGTCCTGGAGAAGCTAAGAGAGGACCCACAGATACTTAGAGAGAAAGCCACTGGGAACAGGAGCTTGGAGAGCCATTTGAAACCAGAAGCCAGGAGAGAAGGACAGCAAACATCGCCGTGTGCCTTCCCATGTAACAGAGGAAACCTGAACACCATCATCCTTTCTTGAGTGAAGGTATCTTCTTTTTGGTGCCTTAATTTGGACATTCTCATGGCCTTAGAATTGTAACTTTTTAACTTAATAAATCCCCTATATACAATTAAAAAAAAAGTTAAAAGGAATGATGTTGGTGGGGGTTTGGCATACCATGGTAATTAGCAATATCTAGCTGAAGCTTGAATACAAAGTAGCCTCTCAACTCTATTTGAACTCTCTTAGCCATTGATGCCTAATTTTGTTGCACTTCTTTTCCCCCTTTTGGTCAAGAAGGCATTGTCGAACCCCAGTGCCAGGACCAGATTCATCCCTGAGACTCTTGTCCCACATTGTCAGGGAGATTTTCACCTCTAAATATCTTGTTCCACATAGGGGGAAAAGTACTGAAATTCCTTGCAGAGTTAGGCTTAGAGAGAGAGAGGCCACATCTAAACAAAAGAGGTTTCCTGGAAGCAACTCTTGGGCCTCATTATAGATTGTCTTTGCTTCTTTGCTACAGAAATAAATTTCATAAGGGCAGGTCTCAAAATCAAGGGCTTATTCTATTTTCTTGGGAGTCCCCAGCATTTGAGACGATACCAGGGGTTTCCCATCTGGGAAAGTTTAATAGTCCCTTTTTTTTTTTCCTTTGGTCCCTCAGGGGACTCTACAAATACTTTTTTTTTTTCTTCCAACACTTTTTAATTATCAGCCCACTGTAGTCTGGGATGTATCCAGGTATTACATTAAGCTGAACAGAATTACAAGGCCTCATCCCAGCTCTAGGCTCCATGTGTTTGGGTTGTTTAAATGAGCTATACATACAGGTTGATTTAGATCATATGTTACATAAAATTTAGGTTCTAGATAGAATAAATCTCTCTACCTTTGGCCTCATATAATAGGTAAAGATCTAGAGTACACTCACTATCATCTCTTAGCCTGTATTCTGATTTACCTTAGTCTCAGCCAAATTGACTTTGCTTTTATCTCTAATTAAAAGCTAATCTCTTTTTTGGTTACTTTAACTGTTATTATATATAGTAAAGCTGACTTTCAGAGGTGCAGAACTCCAGCTCAGAGGCGTACATGTTACAGAGGTACTCAAAGTTTCAGGGAAATACCAGCTTATACATATATAGCTCAGTGTCTCAAGTCTAGAAAAATACTTACAAACTTCAAACTGTGTGGCTGCTCTATGAGCTTACAATCTAGGCTCCAATTATAAGTATTTTCTGAAAGAGACTATTGCATAATTGTTCTTTTGTTTCTGTCTTATTTTACACAACTCATTGTCCCCAAGGTTCATTCAGTTCATTGCACACCTCATGACGTCATTCCTTTTTGTAGCCACAACAATATTCTATCATATATACACATCACAGTTTGCCTTTCAGCTTCTCAGTCATTGTACCCTTCGGCCCCCTCTATCCGTTGATCAGCATGGACAGTATCCAAAATAAATAAACCATGTCTTACAGTGTCCTCACTTGGTAGTACCATCAACAGCACTCCAAATTTTAGGCAATTTTCATTGGTCCCACGAGACAAAGAACTGATAAATACAGCCTCTCTAATTGTCAAATCAAAACTTTCTCATATCTCTTGTCCTTCTCACTAATTATTTACCCCTGGTTGTGAAACTGTTGATGTCTTCCTGTTAACAATAAGCCATAGTATGCTATTTTAGTTCCCCCCCCATGCCCCTCTATTACTGACTCTTTGTGCAAGATCAAACCTTTGAAATAGTTCATGAAAGAACTTACTTATAATTGTAGAGTTAATCAGTAGGATACATGGCACTATACATCCCCTTTCAATCATATTCACCTTGAATGTGGTGGTGTTACTTGTAACCCCACTAATTTACTACCATCACATCTGTCCATTCCCTTACATTTAAGTTCAACCTTATTGGGTAACCTTTCTCCCATCTCTAACTTCCGTGTACCTCTAGGTCACCTATATTCTACGGTGTAAACCTCTGAGATTATTATTACCAAAGTCATAATGGCGAAATCATACAGTATCTGTCTTTTTGTATCTGACTTATTTCACTCAACATTACATCCTCAAGGTTCATCATGTTGTCATATGTTTCAGGACTGCATTTCGTCTAACTGCTGCATAATATTCTATCATATGTATACACTACATTTTATTTATCCATTCATCTGTTGATGGGCACTTGGACTGCTTCTACCTTTTCACAATTATGAATAGCACCACTGTGAACAATGGTGTGCAAATGTCTGTTCATGTCACTGCTTTCAACTGTTCTGGTTATATGCTGAGTATTGGTATTACCTGGTTAGAGGGCAACTCAGTATTTAGTTTTCTGAGGAATCGTGAAGCTGTTTTCCACAGCAACAGCACCATTATACATTACCACCACAGTGAGTAAGTGCTCCAGTTTCTCCATATCCTCTCCAACATTATAGTTTTCTCTTTGTTTGAGAGCAACCATTCTAATAGGTGTGAAGTGATGTCTCATTGTAGTCTTGATTTGCATTTCCCTTATAGCTAATGAAGATGAGCATCTCTTCATGTACTTTCTAGCCACTTGCATTTGCTCTTCAGAAAATGTCTATTCATATCCTTTGCCCATTTTATAATCGGGTTCTTTGTTCTCTTGTTATGACTTGTATAATTTCTTTATGTATTTGTATCAGATATCAAACCTTTACCTGATATGTAATTTCCAGATATCAGGTATTTCTCTCTTTGAGTTGGCTGCCTCTTCACTTTTTGACAAAGTCCTTTGAGGCATAGAAACTTTTTATTTTTATTTTTTTCTTTTCTTGCTTGTGCTTTAAGTGTAAAGCTTAAGAAGCTACTTCCTAATACTAGGTCTTGAAGTTGTTTCCTTACACTTTCTTCTAGGAGTTCTAATGTACTGGCTCTTACATTTAGGTCTTTAATCCATCTTGAATTAATTTTTTTGTATAGGGTTTAAGGTAGTAGTCTTCTTTCACTTTTTTTTTTTTTTTTTGGCTGTTGATATCTACTTCTCCAATGCCCATTTATTGAAAATACTATTCTGTCCTAGATCAGTGCATTTGAGTGCCTTATCAAAGATCAATTGTCCCTGGATTTGGTGGTCTACCTCCTCACTCTCAATTCAATTCCATTGGTTAATACTTGTATCTTTGTCCCAGTACCATGATATTTTGACCATTGTGGCTTCATAATAGCTTTAAAGTCAGGAAGTGTTAGTCCATCCACTTCACTCTTTCTTTTTTAGGATATCTTTAGCTATTCAGTATCTCTTTCCCTTCCAAATAAATTTGATAACTAGCTTTTCCAAGCTAGTTTTTAGGCAAACTAGCTTGGAAATCAACTTAATGACATATCAAAAGAATTATACATCACAGCCAAGAGGGGTTCATACCATGAATGCAAGGGTGGTTCAACAATAAAGATATTCTAAATTTCTTTTTGGATATCTTTAGCTATTCAGAGTCTCTTTTCCCTGAATCTGTGGATCAATTTTGGGTAGGATTGACATCTATCTTCCTGTCCATGAGCATGGAATGCCTTTCCATCTATTTAGGTCAATTTTTATTTCTTTTAGCAGTTTTTTTGTAGTTTTCTGTGTACAAGTCTTTGGCATCCCTGGTTAAGCTTATTCCTAAATACTTGACTCTTTAGGTTGCTCTTTTGAATGGACTTTTTCCTTAACTATCTCCTTAGTTAGGTTGTTATTTGTGTATAAAAACATTACTGATTTTTGTACATTAATCTTATATCCCACCACATTGCTGAATTTGTTTATTAACTCAAGTAGTTTTGTTATAGATTTCTCAGAATTTTCCAAGTATAGGATCATGTCTTCTGCAAATAATGAAAGTTTTACTTCTTCCTTTTCAATTTGTAGGCCTTTTATTTCTTTCTCCTGCCTAACACTTTAGCTAGGACTTCTAGCACAATGTTGAATAAAAGTAGTGACATGAGCATCCTTGTCTTGTTCTCTTGCTGCTTTTAAAATTTCTTCCCCTCTTAACATTTGACAATCTGATTAGTATGTGTCTTGGAGCAGGCCTCTTTGGATTTATTCTATTTGGAGTTCAGTTGGCTTCTTTGAGTTGCACATTTATGTCTTTTGTTAGGGTTGAACAGATTTTCCCCATCATCTCTTTAACTAACCTTCCTAGTCCTTTACTCTTCTCTTCTCCTTCTGGGATACCAATGATTCTTAAATTTGTGCACTTTGCATTGTACACCTACCCTGAAATCCATTTCCACCTTAACCATCTTTCTTGCCATTTGTTCTTTTGTGTGTGCGAGTTCAATTGTCCCATCTTCTAGCTTGCTTATTCTTCCTTCTATTTCATGAATCTGGTATCATATGTCTCTAGTATATTTCTAATTTGGTCTATAATATCTTTCATCTCTGTGAGTTCTACTATTTTTCTATTCATTCTTTCAAATTTTTGTTTATGCTCATCCAATGTCTTCTTGTTATCCGTTATGTCATTATGAACAGCCTTGATTAGTTCTTCCAAATTCCATGGCCCCTCCAGCCTATTTGATTTGTTCATTTGGCTGGGCCATGTCTACCTGAATCTTCATGTACTTTGTGATTTTCTGCTGCATTCAGGGCACTTGTTTAAGATTATTTTGCAAGTTGATTTCCAATGGTTGTCTGAAGTTTTGTATTTGGTTGGATTTGCATTGAAGATCTCCTTTTGCATTTGATATGTCAGTAATTCCCTGCCAAACCAAGGCCATGGAGAGGATGAAATTCTACTCATGAATCTATTAAAAGCTAGGTAGGGGTGCATGGGTAGTTCAGTGGCAGAACACCCGCCCACCACATGGGAGACCTGGACTTGACTCCTGGCCCCTGCGCCAAACAAACAAACAAGCAAACAAAATGCCTCAGCAATGGTAGGCCCCAAAGGCAGAAGGAGACAGCCCCAAATATTTTGGGAATGAGCTCAGATTAGTACTGCAGTGGCTGAGTAAGATGGCATGCATGGGGGCAGGGTGGGGAGCTGCTTCCAGAGCATAGTACGGACAGTCCCAGCACATGGGATGTGGCAGCTGGTCACAGTGCCTGGTGCCCAACACGGCAGCTATTTGCAGCACCCAGCAGGACAGCTGATCTCAGTGGCCTGTGGAGTGACTTTTTGCAGCATGTGACTAGATATGCCTCTGGGCTCCCCATGGGTGCTGCCAGCTGTAGAGTTGCATGGGGCATTCTCCCCAGCTAGCTGCTGGGGCAGTTTGGAGTGGTGGAATGGTCTGCTCCCTTGGACCCACATTTCCTTGAGCGCTACCACCCACCCCCAGGGCTGTCATGGCCAAACAGACTTACCCCATTCTCCCCATCCCAGTCTCCCCTCTTCTCTCTTCCAGAACCTCCGTATGAAATGTAGAGACCCTCTCCAATCACTCACACCCCAGAACTGCAGCCCTGGTCATTTTTTCTGTTCCTTTCCTCCTTTTGGTTTTGATTTGTGATCCCTGATGACTAATGATGCTGAGTATCTTCTCATGTGCTTATTTGTTTATCTTCTTTGGAGAACTATCTATTCAAGTCCTTTGCCCACTGATGAATTATGTTGTTTGTCTTTTTTTTGTGTTGAGTCCACCCTTGTTATTTCCCAGTACCTCACAAGCAGCTTCTCCCAACTCTTCACATTTCTTTCACTCAATATAAATCCTGAAGGTTCTTTCAAAGTAAATTCAAGCCCTCTACTGCCTTTGAGAATTCCTTAAATTCCCTTCTCCAAATTCACGTTGCCTTTAGAATTAGTTTTTCCCAGCCAAGCAGTTGATCTTGTTGTGCTCTATATTTTGTTCCTGGTCATTCTGTGTCAATTTTACCTCCCAAACTGAACTTTACACATATGATAAACTGAATCATGATTTCCCTTGGATTAAGGCCCATGGTTCTATCCTCTTTATGCCCTTCCTTGCACATCATGGGGTGGTGAACCTATTAAGAGTTCAAAACATGGGTTGATCAATTAATTGTTATCATATCGCACCTGAATTGATAGAGGCTTCCAAGTTCCAGTGAGTACCCAGTATTTCATGGGTGACGACTTAGCAAGGGCCCATTTGATTACACAGTGCAGGAACCCACTCCAAGAATCCCAAGTCAAAAGGGAATTATTAATTGAAGATGTAGAGAAGACAAATTGCAGGGTATCTAACTGGACTTCATAGACCAAAAAGTCCTTTGGCATATAACTTATTTCCTTTTTCTCTTTATTTATTTCTGCCTCCCTGGAGGGTCAGGGTCTCTATTCTCAACAAATTGACTTCTTCTTTTACTCATCCACTGCATGTGGCTCCACTATGGCCATTCTAACATTGAGAACCTACACTCAAACTTACAGGATCTTCTAGCTCTCTACCTCGCAGCTGCCAGATTAGAAGTGCATGGTCCAAATCCAAATTCCTTAGGGAAACTATCTGCTTGGGTCAGGCTGATTCAGTCGTTTACTCTGCCTAGTCAGTAGTGCTGCAGGGAGATCTGGTTGCTACGAAGACTTCCCATTGCATGAAGTTAGAAGTGACAGGCAGATTGTCTCGAGTTATTGCAAATGTTGGGTCTTCTAGCATCAAATCACAGGTATGAAGGATGTAGAATCAAAACAAGGTGTCTTCCCCCCAGGTCTGTCTGTGGCCGAGCAGCTGGGTCAGCTGGGCCCCTGTTGCAGGCTCCGCCAAGTAGTGCTCTCAGGAAATGATGGGAAGAGGCATGAAAAAAACAAAACAATGCGTCTTGTGAATGATTCTGAGGCACTGCTGCTACAGGGGACACATTTCCTGAAGTTGTATGACAAGGGGTAGTCAGAAAAATTAACATTTGAGACTCTGAACCTCAGTTGTGGAGTGTAAAATGGGGATAATAGTATCTGTTCTATTGTTCAATCCAGGGTATTAAGAAATTTAAATCATTGCTTCCCTTAGATTGAATTCCTACCTTGGGAAATGTATCCCATTCTCATTCATGGATCAGAGAACTTTGAAAATAGTGGTTATATAGCTTACATGGTCCTTGATACTGTTGCGCCTATTGCCCTCTCATCCCAACATTAATTTTCTCTCATCCTTTCCAGAAAGTCCCAAGAATTATAATCAGAATCAGATTTCACCACAGATAAGAATCTGCTCCCCCATAATGGCCCCCTGCTCACTCTTACATGAATATTTGTTATGATTATCAGTATGTGAATGCACACATGAAGGAAGGAACAAAGGATGAGGGAGGGATGCACAGAGAGAGGAGAGAAGGAAGGAGAGAAGAACCCATGCTATTTCATGCTGTCCCCATGTGGCCTGGGAGCTTGGTCCATAGGCAGCTGGTCCTCTCGTGTGCTCTGCTGGCAAAGCATTTGGTTCATTATCTCAGGTCACTGTTTCATCAAAAATTATTCTACAGCACTCCATGCACAAAAGATCAAGGTAGTGGGGCATTCTTCCCCAAAATGCTATACTCTAGATCAAAGTATAAAGGCCAGAGTTGATTACTTTTGTTAGAAAAAAGATTCCATACATTACAGTTTTCAGTAGCATGTCTAACTAGCTCTTAAGACATGCCCCTTCCTAAAACAACTAAAGTACTGGTTTTAAATATATATGTATGCATGTTTGTATATATACATATCATAATAATATTCTTAAAGCATTGAAAAGCTTTAAGATAATAAGGATTTCTCAGGTCAAAAATGTTGAACCCAGAAAGGTAAGCAGAGCATGAATTTGTTTTTACCTTCAAGTTTCTGCAAACCTTGGAAAACTTGAATATTATTTTTATGGTCTCATAAAATTATGGTGAATGAAAGAGTAAGACAAGGACCCCCGTAAGGTGTAGAGTCTAATAGGAAATAATACCTACCATAAAATTCGATTACATTAATAATTATGCCCTTAGTGTAAAAGCAAGCCAGAAGTGAGATTTCCCCCACATCCCCACTCTTAGAGGACTGCAAGGAAAGCTGCCCTTGGTGCTAAGCAAAGCAAAAGTCTAGATCTTCGTGTTATCCAGGGAGGGTGGAAGTATTGGTTATATTTAGACTTTGATAGGCTAACTATGCATATTGTAATTCTAAGCAGATGATGTTGCCCTACCCATATTCCCTCAGCACTCGTCACTGCTGTACATGCCAACATTTTCCTACTGTAAGCACCTAAACTCTCTGCCTGAGGGCTTTCTGTGGTTGCAGGGATGCACTCAGCCTCCATGTAGGGCAAGACAGAAATGCATGGAATCAGTGCCCCCATGAGTAGCTCTCAAGACCTCAACCAATGACAGATTTGGAGTTAGTGAATTAATTCACCAGCTTCCTTGCTCCTGGGATAGAATGACACCGAAACATGCCAGTCACCCATAGCAGTAACTGGTTCATTAATGTACTTTCTTTCTCTTTCTCATTTTTCTATTCCCTCACCAGTGACTCATGAGATCTCAAGTAAAATACTTACACTGCAACTTTAGACAGCACAGAAACAACACACATAAAATCAGTGTGCATTAATTTCCAAATTGGTAGAGCAAGGGACATGGAATGACAGAAGAATGGAGAGAAAAATAATAGAACTGTCTGGACAAATATCAAGCATAAAATAAGAAGGTAGATGCAAACTCAAATGTATCAGTAGCCAGAGTAACCACTAGTTACACGTAAATGAAAAATACACTCCATTTAAAAGGCTGAGGATATCAGACTATATAAACACAATAAAAATTTTAAAACTGCAAAACCAACTATATGCTGTTTGTAAGAAGTATCTCTAAAACATAAAACATGAAGGTAGAATGGAAAAGGATGTATCAGACAAATTACAATTCAAAGCTAAGAAGTGTAACTATATTAAACAGACTTTGAGGCAAAAATACATATATATTTGCTGAGGAAAAAGAAGGCCACTTCAAAATAATGAAAAGTTCAAGTCACTGGAAAGATCCTAAAGTTCCTAAATAAATATATAACACATACAAGACCTGAATAGCCCTATAACAGCTGAAGAATTTAAGTGGAAAAATTTTCACACAAAAAACTTCAGGGCCAGATGGCATCATCAGTGAGTTTTACCATCTATTCAAGGAATCAGTAATTCTAACCTTATACAAACTCTTTCAGAGAATGAAAAAGAGAAAACACCTGTACACTAATTTTCTATGTTTGGCAACACCCTAAAACCAATGTTATGAATGAGAAAGAAAAATTACTAAAGCTGAAATAACTCATAACTCAAACACTGAAGTCCTAAACAAATTATTGGCTAGTCAGTAAAATGGCAAATACTTACATGGTGCTTACTGTACTCCAGGCATTGATTTAAGCATTTTGAAAGCATCATTAATCCTTATTATCGTTCTCTGATTTAGGTGTATTATTATCTCCATTTCAGCATGTGGGGAAACTGAGGCACCAAGGAGTTAAGTCACTTGCCCAGGTCACACTGCTCTTTAGAATTCAGCCAGGTTTCATATCTTGGCAGTCTACTTCAAGAGCCTAGTCTCGTAACTGCTGCACTGAGAACAAGGTGATTTTATCCCCCAATACAAGGTAATTTAACACTCAAAAATCAATTAATGTAAATCATCACATTTACATATCAAAGGAGAAATATCTTATGATCAGTTCAATTTAGATGCAGAAAAAATAAGCTAAAATTCACCATCCATTTGAAATAAAAACAACTCTTAGTAAACTGTGACTAGAATGGGACTTCCTTAATCTGGTAAAAGATTATCTATAAGAACTTCAAAACACATCATACTTAATGATGAAACATTTAAAGCTTTTCCTTTGATGTTGCAGAGATAAGAATGCTCAGGATTACCAATTTTATTCAACATTCAATTTATTCAGCATTATTCTACTGGAAGGCCTGGACAGGCACACTAAGCAAGAAAAATAAAGGACATAAGAATTGGAAAGGAAAAACCACAACTATTATTGTTAGCAGGTAACATAATGATGATGTATATAAAAAATGAAAAAATAACCTCGAGATAAATGATTAGAATAAATACAAGAGCATTAGCAAAATTTCTGGATACAAAATCAATATAAAAAATTAAATTCATTTCTAACCCAGCCACAGTTATAAAATAAAATTTTAAGTAGACTTCATTTACAATGGCATTAAAAAATATGAAGTGCCTAGGAATAAATCCAACAAAATATGTGTAAGACATTAATGGAGAAAATTATAAAATTTTATTGCAAGACATTAAAGAAGACCTAAATAAATGGAGAAATCTATCTCTTCATGGATTGGAAGACTCAACATTGTAAAAATGTCATTTCTTTCCAAATTGATTTATAGACTCAGTAAAATCCCAATTAAAATCCTAGTAGGTTTTTTTGTAGGACTTGACTACAGCTCCGAGATTTATATGACAATAGTGGGAGGACTTGTTCTACCAGATATAAAAACTTATTACAAAGCCATAGTAATTAAAGACAATGTGGTATTAGTACAAGGATTGGTAAGTAGACCAATAGAACAGAGTGGCAAGAGCCTACACACAGAGCGTACTTTATGGATATTTGATATATGATATCGCAGATTGGTGGAGAAAAAGATTGACTTTCCAAGAAATAGTTCTGGGATAAGTGAGTATCCATATGCGGGAGAAATGGAATTATAACCCTACCTCACACTATAAACAAAAATCAATTTGGATGAGTTAGAAAATTTATATGTGAAGGGCAAATTTCTCATGAGTTAAAAGATAATATAGGGTGGATAGGGTGGGCCATGCTGGCTCAGCAGGTAGAGTTCTCGCCTGCCATGCCGGAGACTCGGGTTTGATTCCCGGTGCCTGCCCATGTGAAAAAAAAAAATAATAATAATATAGAAGACTTTCTGCATGATGTTGGTGATAAGGAAGGATTTCTTAAACAAGACACAAAAATACTAATCCTAAATGAAAAGATTTATAAATATGAGTACAAAGCAATTAAGAACTTCGGTTTGACCAAAGACATATTAAGAGTGAAAAGACAAGCCACAGAATGGGGAAAGAGATTAGCAAGACATAAAACTGACAAAAGTCTGGAATCCAGAATTTGTACAGAGCTTATATGAGTCAAAATGAAAACATCAAACAACCCAAAAAATTTGAACAGACCCATTACAGGAAAGGAAATCCAAAGGACCCATACTTCTATGACGTTTAATCTTATTGGTGAAATGCTAACTACACCATGAGATACTATTATTCAGCCATAAAATTGGCAAAAATAACATCTGACCAGCACCAAGGACGATATTTTCATATACTACTGGTAGGCATATAAATTGGTGCACCACTCTGGAAAACAGTCTGGCATTAACTAGGAGAGTTGAGTTTGAGCATACTCGATGGCCAGCAATTGCCCTCTGTGTACATACATAGACAAAATCTGGCATATGTACATGAATGTTCTTAGCAGCATTGTTTGAAATACCCTCAGCTAGAAACAACTCATACATCCAGCAAGCATGGAATAAATAAAATTGTGGTATATGGCAATGAAAATGAACAAATTACAGCTACAGATATCAACATGAATGAATCTCTAAGCTAGGTTGAAAGAAGCAAATCACAAGGAGAATCCATATACTGATACTGTTTGTATAAAGTTCAAAACCAGGCAAAAGTAAACTATAATATTTAGTGATACATAAATGGATAGGAAGACTCTGAAGAAAACTAATGAAATGATTATTTGAGAAGTCAGGATATTGGTTTGCTCTAGATGGAAGCGTGGGGCTGTGCTTGGACAGGAGAGGGGCGTCTTCTAAAATCCTGCAGTGTTTGATTTCTCAGCCTGGGGGTGGGATACCAGGCGTGCATTTTACAGTGATCTTTATTCTGTACGTAAATGTTTTATGACCTCTTTTGTATGTGTGATATATCTTATGGTTTAAAAAATTGTTCTGTATGTCTAAATACCACTTTTGAAGCATAGATTCAGAGATCCAAAGTACTTGATAATGGGCGGTGCGATGGTGGCACAGTGGCAGAATTCTCGCCTGCCATGCTGGAGACCCAGGTTTGATTCCCGGTGCCTGCCCATGCAAAAAAATTTAATACTATATATAATATAATATGTAATAATATATATTAAAAAAGATAAGTTCCCTCTCTAAAGCAGGACTTGCAAGTTTCTTTGTACTGAGTTTTACCCTGTGGGGTTAAACCACTCAAGGACACTAACGAATACCTCAACAAACGTGGGGCCTGAGTGAAGGGGGAATGTTACAGAAGCAACTGCTCGAGTTTTCTCTCCAGGCTCCCCTTTCTGATCTCAGAAGAGAGATTCTGTGCTTCGGGTGGTATCAAGGCCAACTTTACATCAGAGGGCCCAGGATGCTTCAGAGATGACACAGACTCCAGTAGGCAGCAAGCTCTCTTTTCACACCCCATGGCTTCTGCTTATCTCATACCACAACAAAGAGGAGCCTGCTCCGTTCACCTCTTCCTCCTGAAGGATGAGAGAAGAGTCGGGGTGAGGGCCTTCTCTTATGTTGGGGAGAAGCACATCTACTGAGCCTCTTGGTTCTCTGCTCAGACAATACCTGATGCCAGGTGTCAGCCCCTAGGTCAGAACTCCAAGGCAGAGGCAAGTGAAGCAACCCTTGGAGCGAGGGGAACCAGCAATTTGGGAGCCTTTCATGTGCTTGGTAATTAAAGAGAAATAAACATAATTATACTCAAAATGATGAATCATCAAATTGGATGTGCTCCCCCTGGGCCCACTTTAGATATTAATGAATATGGTTGGCCAGCCCAGGGATGAGAAATCTGAGCCTTAATTGCAGGGAGCTAGGGGACCCTTTCTTGGTGTCTGCAACCTCTTGGCCTCCCTACATTCTTGCTAAGAGTCATGGCCACCTATGGGGGTAGAAAGGAGGTTGTTCCAGTTTTTAGTTACTGTCTGCTCTGTCAGCTTCCTTATCAGTCCCCAATCTGCAGAAGAGCTCATTTGTTAAGCCACAGGGAAGTAGCAGTTTCATCCAGAGTAAAAGGCCTACCCAGAAACTAATTTCTCAGCCTCCATTTCTCCCTCCAGCCTCCAATTTCCCCTAATCCTGCCGGTCCCTACTAGCTTAGAAAAAGCTAGCTCTCCACGGCCCTTATGGGACTGTGCATAACTGTTCAGAAGAATCCTGTCAACTGGCTGGAGGGGTGGGCAGGAGCCGGACCACCATGTGCTTGGGGTGTCTGTTAAGGAGGTTGCAACATTGAAGGTGTTAAACTGGACCTTTCTCAAACACACTCGAACTTTAATAATCCATACAAGTCCTTCCCCTCCCCACCCCGCCCAATGCTGTTACTTGACTTTGAGCCCTTGCTCTCATGTCTATCCCCTTGTCTGGAAAGCCTTCCCTAACGTCACCTGGCTAAGTTCCTCTTCTCCTTCAGACTTAGGTTGGGCATTCCTTCCAGGAACCTTCTTTGACCTCCCTCATCGTGCCCCTAGACTAGGTAAAATATACCACTTCTGTGAGCCCCAGTGCCCTGCACATTTATTTCTCCCTGAACATAAAACTACACTATATTGCAATGGCCATCTCACCTACCAGACTGCAAATTTTTTTGAAAAACCTGAATTCAGCTTAACTCTGTTCTACCACTTGCATGGGGCCTAATGCTTGCATTGGCCTTACCAGCTGTTGAATGGATCTGATGGGCTAATCATGTCCCATGCACTGCCCTCCTGCCCCAGCTGCATGGGCTTTAGGGAGGTTTTCACTGCTGCAGAGCAGGGCCAGAAGAAATCCACTCCAGGGGCCAGCCGGTGTGCCTCTCCCTTGGTTTTCTGTCCAAACCACATCCCTTACCAGGCCCTCCAGCTGATAGAGCTGGGAAGGCATTGCTGGCCCTGGGCTCCCCTTGTGTGTATGAGTGAGTGTGTGTGTGTGTGTCAGCAGTACAGGGTAAAGTCAGCGTGCTTCATACTGGTAACAGCCCTCTTCTTTCTGATCCCCCTTTTGAGAAGTCAGGCCCAGGGAAAAGGTGTCGGCAGGCCCAGGCAGGCCCACAGGCCCTGCATAGGTGAGGAAGGAGGGAAGAGGAGGCTCCTCCCACCCAGGCTGGCCTTGCAGCCTGTCAAGCTCAAGGCTCGGCTGCCCCCTTGTGTCCAGAGAGTGAAGCACACGGAAAACTGTTGATTGCTGAGGATGCTCAAGTGCAGTACCTCTTCCAAAACAGGGGCTGGGGCTGATCCTTGTGCCCCCTTTTCCCACAGAGCACACCACCCATGCAGATGCACGCTGGGCAAGAGGACTTGCCTTGTCCTGCAGAGCTGGGGAGAAGAGCCTGAGAAGTTAAAAGGCAAATTCACCAGGGAGGAAGCCTCAGACCGGATATGGAATGAGCAGAAGAGCAGCACCTTTCTGCTTAGAGATTCTACTTGCAGTCATTTTCTGCTCAAATCCTGGAGAGCTCTGTTACAGAGGCAGAGGCTGCTGGGCTCAGCCCCCTCACACCACAGCCCAGCCATGCAGGGTGGCTGTCTGGGCTGTCCCTTCCAGGCACTTGGGAGCAGCCCCTCTGCTGTCCCCTCTGCCCCTGTCACATTCCACCATCACCGTATCCCCCTCTTGATTTCCTTCTTGGGGCCTCTCACACTCTGCAATGATCCATCTCTTCATTTGTTTACTATTTCATAGTTTGTCTCCCTCTCCCCTCCCCTCCCCTCCCCCCTTCTAGAATGCGGGCAGGGCACTTTCTCATCCACTGTATTCTCAGAATACAGGCCTGGACCGAGTACGTAGGAGACACTTAGTACATGGTCCCGAACAGGGTTCCCCAAACATTCCATGCCGCCTCTTCTACCCTCAACACCCCACTCCCGCCTCCCTGCCTGCCTGCAGACCTGCCACTTACAGTTTAAACATCACCTCTTGGTGAAGGTTCCCTTATTGCCACCCCCTCAGCCCCTGACAAATTAAGCATTTCTTTCCTTATTCTCACCTCCCATAAAACTGCTGTCATTACTGACTATGAGCCTACCAAGGGCAAGGATTGCATCATATTTATTCTCATATTCAAATGCCTAGCAGATGGCAGATGCTAAATAATTATTTATTGATTTGCTCTGACCACCCTGGAGAATCTCCAGAGCCCAGTGTCCCAAGCCAGTTTCCTAACCTTGTCCCCCTCTGCTCTCATATGCAGCCATCCTCTAGCCAAATGGAACATCCCATCATTCCCTGAATTCACCCAGGATCTTCCTAAGGCCATGTTTTTAGCATTACCATTTCCTCCAGCTGGAATGCCTTCCCAGCCATCACCCTCCTTTAAGACTCACTTTGCTTGCCAGTTCCTCCATGAAGCCTTCCCTGGTTCCCTAACAGGGTCCAATCCCTCCTCCTTCTGTGCTTCTCTACCATCCTCTCTCTCCCAGGCAATTTCTACCTTATATTAGAGTCTGAGGCCTTACAACGGGTGCTTAATAAAAGAGTGTTGCTTGTTATCTGAGTGAATTATAAATTCTTCATGATCACTAGCTCTGTTTTATGCATGTCTTCATCTCCCTATTTCCCATAAGGTGCCTGCTCATGGTCAGCCCACAAAGTCTATGTGATGACATCAGTATAAGGTAAAGGGGCTGGAAGTTTCCCCACATGACTGCCCATGTAACTAAGGCTGGGACCTCAGAAGAACCTACCCCAGGATTGCACGCTAACGCTGGGTGTCCTGGGCTGGTCCACTCACTCATACATGCAGTGATTGGAGCACTAGGCAACCCAGATCTGCCCAGAGCAACCACCTTGGAAACCCTCCCCATGAGTCACCCTCCTTGCTCTTTGCTTTATGCTTTCCCATCTCATCTTAGCTTTCTAGCCACACATCTCAGGATACACTTGGAGCTCTCCTTGGATGTGGTGTTAGCACTCGGCTTATGGGCCCATCTAATTGCAAGCACCTTTTAATCTTGTCCCAACCCCTGGAATTTAACTTAAGCAGTCACCCATGTGATGGGGCACCACTGCTGGATCTGACCCATCCTCCATAACCTACATCACTAAACACACAGGTGCACATGCACATTCACACACTAATGTACCCAAATAAACATGCATGCATATACATATTCACAGAGACACACATATACAGCATGAGGTTTAGGCAGAGAGAGGTCTTTGAAGTAGCCGACATATTTCTTCTTGTAGCAATGAGTTAAGGATAAAAAAGACAACAGCCATCTGTGCTAATGGGGGGAAAGTGGCAGAGTAGGCACATGGGGTAGAATGTGACCAAGTGCTTAGATGTTGCAACTGTTATAGCATGAAGACTAGCCCTGGGCAAAGGTTTTGACACCCAGTACAGAGCCTAGCTTTACGCAGGCACTCAACAAATATTTGTTGAAATAATAAATTATTTACTTGCCAGCCTCCCACTCTTTTCCACGGATCACGTCTTTGGCATTCCTCTACCTCCTGGAAGCACTGAACCGTTCCACCTCAACAGGTGCTCAGTGCTCAATTTTGCCCTCTAAGCTCAGTGCCCTAATCTTTGTACCCAGCTGTCTTCAATTTTTCCTGAAGCGCTCTGAACATAGTGTGCTATTTCTCCTCCAGGTCTCTGCACATGCTATTGGGAATTCCTGCTCCCTACCTCCATTCTTTCATTTGACTTACTCTTGGTCTCCCAGTCTCACTGATCTGATACTACTTCCTTGAAAACGTTTTTCAAGTTGTACCCTCCCTGCTCAAGGTGGGTTGGAAGGGTTGAATTGGGTAAAGAAGGAAACCAGCTTCTCTAGCTCTCTTTAGAACTGTTTATTTCACACATATACAAGGTCAGGTAAAACTTGTACATACAACATTGCATGCATAATACCAAATGCATTCATATTATTTCTCTGGAGGTCTTACAATAACATTTGAGGAGGGGTATTATTATTTCCATTTCAGAAGTAAGAAAGTGAGACTCTAAGCTGCTAGTGACCTGCTTAAGGTTGCAGAGCAAGTAAGCCATTAAGTCAAGTATCAAGATGCAGATCTCCTGAGGTTGGAGCCTAAGTTCTTTCCACTTCAGTGGCTGGGTCTGCTGCATTAGCAGAGGAGAAGATGAAAGTAGTAAATGAACTAAAGTAGAAAAGCAGTCTCAGAAGTTATGAGGTATCAAGTTGCCTAAAATACAAGATTGTAGCAACTTTACCTAAATCATGCAGCCCTGTGGAGCTCTTGGAACTTGGAGAAGCACAGCTTTATTTCTCTGGCCCATTTTTCCCCCCCCAATCTCTGTGTCTGAGATAAAAATCTACTATTTACCTGGCAATCATCTATATAACATTTGGTGGTAGGGGTTCTAAATAACCTTGATTAACTGAAGAGGAAAGCAAATGAGGTGGTAGAATGGCCATTGGGAATCCTGTGCCTCCAGGTGCCCAGCTCCTCCCACATCTGTTGCATCAGTCCCCTCCTGGGGACACAGGGACGCACACTCCCCCATTCCAGCGTTGTCTGAGCAGTCATCGGAGCAGGTCTCTGCTGCTGGCTGAGCCTTCTGCGTCTTTTGCTCGTGGAGCTTGCCTCCTGCGGGGCCTCAGCAGAATTTTCTCCCCCAGGAAGAGTGCAGAGAACCCCTTGTCCCTGACAATGCCGAAGCTGTGGCCCCCAGGCTGGAGCAAGGTCCTGAGGTGGGCAGATAGTCTCGAGGTACAGGGAGGAAATGGGACAGTCTGCTAGGGTAAGGCTACAGGTCCCAGAGGCTGCTCTTTCAGAAAGCCCCTTTGAGCACCTGGCAGACGGCTCTCCTTACTGCTCCTCCTTCTCAGCCGCTTGTCCCTGGAGTGGAGTCTCCATCTGGGTCCTGCTCACTGTGTGAGACACCGGATCACGTCCAGCATTCCCTGCCTCTCGTTCACAGACTCCCAGGACCCCAGGTCCCCTATATTGCAGCTGAAGGTCTGAGTCCCAGAGAGGCACAGTCACATGACTGGCGATGGATAGAGGCAAGCTTAGGGCTCTCTAACTCTGTGGCCAGTGCCCTTTCTACTTACAGGCTCTCTCCTCACAAGGTATTCCTGGCGGTGGCCCGAAGCTTAAAATGACCCAGGAGAATTGCAAAGTCTGCCTGGAATCAGCTGAGCAAAACTACAAAACTACTGTTTAGGACCTCCAGTCTGCCAGTTACTTTACCCTTCCCATGTTCCGCCACTTCACTCAGCCTCCACCTGGCCACATACTCTCCTTCTTGACTACACCTGTTCTTAGGATATGAAACTCATTCATATTGAGGTATAAATAAGCCATAGCTTTCAAAGGCTTACTCTTTCTACTTCCTCTGTACTTTAAAAAAGTCATAGTCTGAAGCAAACAAATAAGGATATAATGTACAACTTCAACCATTTGCCCTAATGGGGAGGGGTGGTTATATTTTGGAATTATAGGGGTGCTATGGTGGACCTTTCTGGTGCTCTGAAATTACACGAAGGTAAGTAAGTTCTATTCTACCTACCTGTAAGCGTGGTCTCCCCCAACTCCGACCTCAGGGATATCCGCTTCTGTGTTTTGTTACTCCCAGCAAAGATCCACCGCATTAGATCCACAGAGAAACTGGAAGTTTGGTGCCACCTGGAGGTTGCAATAGGAACAACAGGGACGCTGACCGATCAGAATGGACACCTACCCATTATGCAACCCTCACCCTGCCTGTTCCACCTCTGCTTGGGCTCTTAACATTCTGTTTAGACTTTCATGGCAGTTTCTTTCTGGCTCTAAGTTTATCTCTAGCCATTTATTTCTGCTCCCTCGTTTGGTCTTTATAGGAATCATAGTTCTCCCTTCCTTTTTTCTTCTGGCTGCTCCACTCTTTTCTTTCTTTCTTAATCTATGTGCTTTCACATTTCTCCATGAACCTTAAGGAAATTCTTACTTCAGAGAACAAAGTGAAGCTCCTGGTAACTTGGAGACTCAAAACCAAACACCCAACCCCTTACCTGTTTGCTTGGAGCTCACACACACATTTCACACGGGAGACCAGTCAAATGCTCTTGGCATCTTCTCAGTCCCCTTTCCCGTCCCGGTGGTTCTTGCCTGTGCAATTTGCCCAGATGGTTTCTTGGGAAGACTCACAGACAGAAAGGAACTGATAGAGGTTGGCTCGAGAGCCAATGTCAACCAGGGATTTTCCTTTCAGGGGACCTATTTTAGAACAAGAACATTCTAAATCCTCAGTTCCGAAGCTTGGCTCTGAAGTCCGTACTTCTCTGAAGGTTCCTCCCTGCATCCCATTTGGAGAGGCTTGCATGTTTTGATTTTCAGGGAGTCAGATATTTGAAGATATAAATTCTAGGACTAGGGATCTTGTCCGCACACAGCCTTGTGTGGAAGAGGCACTAGTTAGCCTCATCCCCAGCGCTGAGCATGAATGATCTAGGTGGGGAGGGAAGGGAAGAGGGGCAGGAAAGCTTACCTAGGGCAATTCATAGGAAACCAGGTTTGTCATTTCAACTGCCAAATTACCACTGCAAATCGTTAAGAAAAATCTGGCTAATTTTTTAGGGCACTGGCTTCCCTTTTCCAAGTACTTTTAGCTGAAATGGCCTATGGCCCCAATGAAACCATTCGTAACATTCCAAAGATCAATTGGCAAAGGTTTACTGGGAACCAGCTATATTCCCAGAACCAATGTAGGGGCTTAATGGAAAATATAGGGGCTGCCCACAGGGCCCTTGGACCTTTCTTCCTTATCTTGTCTTCTCTCCAGGCAGGGAGAGACTGGACTGACACAAAATATCAGTGACACTGGACTTTGGCAAGTTGCTACCAAAATAAATAATAAGGCAATAGAGAAAACTAGATAAACCCAGGGATCCAATTATAAATTCTTCCTTTGTCCAGCCTCTATCCTATTGTTCAGTAAGAGACACTTCTCACCTGCACCTGAGCTGGAGGCTTTCACCATCAGATCTATGAGCTCTGATTGTGGTTCTTAAATATCTTCAGATGGCAGAGCACCCAGAAATCTCATTCCTTTTTTGCAGAACATTGTGAAATAGTCCTCTCCTTAACTCTAATATGCAAATTATGAATAATTTTACAAACAGGGAATCTGCCACTGCAGTAGTCATATACATGTGCAACATAAAGTCATAGCCACACACGGTTAGATCCAGACAAAAACTGGCTATCGAACTTTGCATGGTCATTTGCTCTGCTAATACTCTTCATTTGTTTATCTGTAGGGTGTGGTGGCAGATGAGCTGAGGCAGGCATAAAGGTCTAAGAAAATTTTATGGTGGAAAAATTTTTAATTGGGGAAATTCTTTATCTGTTGGGCTATGTTTTTCCCACATGAATCACGAAACATAACTATTATCTGATCCAGCCTGCCTAGCATCATTCTATCCACCATTCTGAGAACCACCCAACCCACAGTTTTTCCGTGGGTCCCAGGGGCAATCAGGCAGAAGAGTAAAAACTGCCCTGAATTTGCACCTAGGCTTTCTATACTTCCTGATGCCCCCACTGCCCCCTTTGCTGGGGATAGGGAGAAGATAGACACACTTGGCTCTATCAAAGGAGGCTGGGCCAGGTCTTAGCAAACAGGCTCAGATGTCCCTCTGCCATCATGACCTCAGAGACTTTAGACCTACTATGTGCCATACGTCAGACATAACTAAAATCTTTCTGGAGGGCTCTGAAGGTCCAAAGTTCCTGTCAGTTGCTGAGTCACCCTCCACACTCCCCACCCTAAGCCTCCCCCAAGGTTGATGGAAACCAGTACCTGATTTAAAAGTGGCATGGTGGTGTTCCAGCAGAGAATGGGAGGAATTTACCGTTCAGAGGATTCTGGCCAAACCTGTAGTAGTTGGGTAGGTTGTGAGTTCAAGGCACACTGCGGATTTGTGAAGAGCCAGGGAGAGCAGTGAGCTTTGTCTAGAAAAGGAGCAAGCAGTCTGGTCTCCTGCTCCCGATGGAGCTTAGACTCAGTCACTCTCCTACCCACAAATGTGGGATGAACAGAACCAAAGAGCCAAAGAAGGAAGTTTCCTGAACCCTCCTCCCAGGTATTCACCTCTGTCACAACCACCTGCTTCCATCACGATGCTAGTTCCTTCTCTTAGTGACAGAAACCGACCCCAGCCTCCCCTCTCTGTTCCCCACCCCAGTCCCCAGGCTCGTAGCGGGCTTGGCTTATATGGGTTTCCAGTTTCTTCTGCCCCTCCCCCGCAGTATTGCATCCCCTTCTATAGTGGTTTTTCAAACGTTTTAAGCAGCATACCTACCTTTTAAACTAAACCTGTGAAAACCAAGTATGTCTGAATGATGAAATGCCTTAATCTTTAGCGTTTTCTGAACCACCAACCCACCAACACACCAACACAACACCCCACACCAACACAATGCTCTGGTTTCTGCCCTAGGCAACTGAGTGGATGTTGGTAATATTTAGTAAAATAGGGGATATGGGAGAGTAGGTTTCAGTTCAGGAATGAGGAGGATGAGATCATCAGCTTAGTTTTGAGCATGCTGAGCTTGAGGCTTCCAATCAGAAAAATTGAGTTGGGGATACAGGTCTAGAGCTCACAGAGAGATCTGAGATGCAGTTACTGATGTTGTGGGTTGAGTGTGCAAGATATATCTGTTATATAACCAAACTGAATTTATTCTTCAGGTTCCCATTCAAATGAGTGGTCGAAATGAAGACTCAGTTATTTAGCCTTTCACCAGGATTGTGGGAGGTGGCCTGGAGAATTTCTTGGTACAAGGTGTTTTCATTTGTTAACGTTCCCAGAATGCAATATACCTGACAGGGAATGGCTTTCATAAAAGGAATTTATTGAGTTGCAAGGTTACAGTTCTAAGGCCATGAAAATGTCCCAATTAAGGCATCAACAATAAGTTACCTTCACTCAAGAAAGGCTGATGCCATCTGGAACACCTCTGTCAGCTGGGAAGGCATATGGTGATATCTGCTAGCTTTCTTTCCTGGCTTCTGGTTTCATAAGGCTTCCCAGGGGCATTTCCCTTCTGCATCTCCAAAGGTCTCTGGCTGTGTGGGCTCTGTCTGCTCTGAAGCTTTTACCCAAAATGGTTCCCTCTTAAAGGGTTCCAGTAAGCACCCACCTTGATGGGTGGAAACACATCTCCATGGAAACCACATAATCAATATGTCCCACTCACAAATGGGTGGGTCACATCTCCATGGAAATGACTTAATCAAATGATCCCACCCAGTGATAGTGAATGACGATGAAAGAACATGGCTTTTCAGGGGTACACAACCATTTCAAACCAGCACACAAGGTGTCAGGGGCAGGCATGTGTCCATGCTGCTGGCACCTTCTGAGATCACATTGTAAAAGTCTGTTCCCAGATCACTGAGTAACACAGGTTACAATGTTGCTTTTGCCCAGCCTCTCCATGTCTGTCTATGGCCTCTTCTATTTCCATTTCCTGCCTGTGAATCAAGTGAGGGGGAATCATCCTCCCACCTCTGGGGCTGCTGTGAGCTGTGAAGCAGCCTTAGAAACACTTCTGCTCCAGCACCAGGTTGAGAGTAAGAGCTAGTCTGGGATCCTGACACTTTCCAGACCATACCCAGGAAAAAGGCGTAAGTTTCCTCTGCTTGCATTTTCCTAAATAAATAAGGCTATGGTATATATTAAAATGTAATTAATAAAAAGAAATTTAGTGAATTTACATAATTGCATTTTGTAGTCTGGAAACATAAAATACACCTTCTTTTAAATTACCAATGGAATGTTCACAAAAATTGACTATACATAAAACCAGAAAGAAATTATTTTAATTCCCCAAAGTAGAAATAATACAATTAATAAACCAAGGTCATAATGCAATAAAATAGATATTATTAATAAAACTAGAAAACCAAAGACTCTACTACACAGAAATTAAAAATTTATCTCTTAAACACTCTTAGATCAAAGAGGAAACTAAAATAAAAAATTTAAAATATCTAGAAAATCTTACAAATAGGAATTTATAGGACACAGCACAGAGGAAAATGACCCTTAATACTTATATGTATTAATAAACAGAAAAAAAATAAATGAATTAAACGTCCAAACAAGTTAGAAAAAGAATAGCAAATACATTTAAAGAAAGCATAGGAATGAAATTACTAAAAATAAAAGCCAACATTCATAAATTAATTGAGTAATGAGTACAGAAGCCAGATTGGAGTGATGGTGTGAACTGGAGGTGAGAGGGAGCTGAGGAAATGTAGGCAGAGACTGTAAACAACTCTTCCAAAAGCTTGGCTCCAGAAGAGAAGAAAAACATAGGGCAGTAGCTAAAAATGGATGAGCCTTAGATAGTGAGAAAAACACTAAATATTTTGACAGTAGAAGAAAAGGCAAGGATGGGTGCCAATACAAGACAAATTTATGGGAGTAATTAGGAAACTGAGAGTTCATATCTGAAAATTCTCTTTTCCAGCAAATAGTAAATAGAGAGGTGCAGGTATATGAGCTTTGAGACAGGGAAAGGTTTATGTAGACCTTATGGCATATGGGAGGCAACAACTAGAGTAATATAGGATTATTGGGTATTGTTTCAGGCCCAGATAACTTGGAGGAGCCCAAGCTGACAAGAAGGGTGACCTTCTCCAGGATGCTTAGCAGTGTGGGTGCTGCAAAGAAGGGATTTTCCTAGGCAGGTGGAACAGAAGGTAAATGGACAGGAAAGATAAAAGTATAATCCATTTATTCAAAGCCTAAAACCAAGACTTAACAGTGTCAAGGAAAGTCTCCAGTAAATTAGCTGCCTGCCAGAACAAAATTCAACACTCTAAAGGTAAACAGTGTCACCCACACTCCTTGCAATTTGCAATATCTACCTGTCAACTACAAATTACTAGATATGCAAAGAAATAGGAAGATGTTACACATAAAAATAAAAACTATCAATGGAAACGGACCTTGAGATGGTGCAGATGCTGAAATTATCATACTAGGATTTTAAAGCAGCTATTATAAATGCGTTCAAGGAGTTAAAAAAAATACATAGGCTTCATGAGCAGCAAATGGGGAATCTCAGAAAAGAAATGGGAACCTCCCTCCCTTTTTAAAAGAAAATTCTAGACTGAAAAATACAATATCTGAAGTGAATTTACTGGATGAATTGAACAGTAGACTGGAGAGGGCAGAAGTAAGGGTCCATAAGCTTGAAGACAGAGCCATAGAAATTATCCAATCTGATGAAGAGAGAGAAAACATGGAAACAAAATGAACAGAGCCTTAGTGACCTGTGAGGAAACATCAATCTGTCTAACATACATATAATTGTAATCCCAGAAAAAAAAGGAGAGAAGGAATGGGGCAGGAAAAACATTTGAAGAAAATATGGTTGCAACTCTCCCAAACCTGATGAAACACATCGAACTACAGATCAAAAAAACTTTGCAAGGGCCAAGCAAAGAAAGTAACGCCTAGGTATATCATAGTCAAGCATCTGAAAAATTATGAAATCATCCCAAGAAAAAGACTATATTACACAAACAATGGTTGAGTTCTCATCAGAAACAATGGGGACCAGGAGACCTTTAGAGGTCCAAGCAAAAAAATCTGTCAACCCAGAATTCCATATCCATTAAAAATACTTTCAAAAAATGAAAGTGAAATAAAGATATTTTCAGGTAAATAAAAGCTGAGAGAATTTTCACCACAAAAAAAAAAATCTGCGCTATAAGAAATACCAAGGGACTTTTTTTATGCTAAAGAAAAATGATATTTGATGGAAACTCACATCTAGAGGAAGGAAAAACTCCAGAAATGGTGTTCTCTACCTTACCAGAATTTACCTTCTGCTTCCTCCAGGCCCCCAATCACCTTTTTTCAACTGCAGCCTTTAAATACACCTGTCTGAAAATGTCTGTGCCCTGATTCCCCAGAGAACAAAGAGGGCCAAATCAAGAATGGAGAACTTGGGCCCAACTAAACTTTGGCTGCTGAGGCAACTTGTCTGCTCTGCACAGCAGCTATCTGAGGAAGGTGCCTCCGGGCATATCGAATGGAAAAACTCAGCCCAGGTGAACCAGACAATCCTCTCCCCAAACAGAGCTTGAAGTTACAATAAAGAATGTTAGAGGAAGAGAGAGCTTTTCATGATCTCTGGAAACCCTTCAAACTGGACTCCCCAGGGAAGACGAGCAAAGGAAAACTAGTTGAAAATATCCCAAAGCAGTGATCTACAAATAGACGTCCAAGAGAAACCACTGGGGTATGGGAAGAAAATATTAGAGCTTCTATTTTTATTTACTTCTTACTTCTGTCTTTGAATAGTCTTATTTTTGTGTGTTTTATAAAGTCCCTAGTATGGTAGCACAGGAGTTATATTTATATAAAACGCATAAACAAGCATAAGGGTGGATGTGCAAAAGTTTCATGAAAAGGCAACACAAACAAAAACACTGGGAGGGACTGACCCCAGAGGAACTGTGATTGTGATAGCAGAAATTGCTCTGTAACATCATCTTAAGAACTCACACCATGGGTGTATTCCACAAAGCTTCTGAGGCAGGTCTGCGAATTAGCTGCATCAGAATCACCTGGAGAGCAATTTTAAAATAAGATTGCCCAGGACCATGTCCACAGACTCTGATTCCGAAAGCCTAGGGCAGAAGAGCAGATATTTGAGTGTATTTTTAAACAAGCAGAACAAAACTCCAAGAACAGTTCTGGTGTGAATATATGGGGGCTGGTCCCTCTTTTCACAAGCCCCAGAGGGTGTGAGATAAGGAGGGCATTGGGGTAAGAAGTGAAAGGGCTGTACAGATGTTCTGCCCAGCTGGGAGAGGCTAGGCAAGGGACTAAAACAAGATGCACAATGCGCTGATCTACAAGGTTCCTTTCCGCTGTGACCCAGGGACGCTGTGAGAGGCACGAAGGCCATGGCTGCTGTCTTAGCTCCCACGTGCCTCCGCAAGGTCAGGGCTTCACCACGCTGTGGCTAAAGCGCCTCTTCAAACCACTTCTCCTTTTCACCCCCACTACCCAGCCCTATTTCAGACTCTCATCATCTCAAAACTGAGCAGTTAATAGTAGTCACCCCCTTTCTTCAACAAGCCAGTGACCTGGGGAAAAGAAGACCTAAGAGAAATAACAGACAGATGCAATTCGTGGACTTGGCTTGGCTCCTGATTCAAACAAATTAACTCGAAAAACATTTTTGAGGAAATCCGAATATGGACTGAGTGATGATATCAAAGAATTATTGTTAATTTTGGAAGGTATATGAATGACATTGGGATTATATAAGAAAAAGTACATCTTCTCTAATTGAATGCATTGAAGTAATGTCAGGGTGAGATGCAATAATGTCTGGGATTTTCCTTAAAATACTTAAAAGAAAGCGAAGAAGGGAAGGGGAGAAAGAAGGGTAGATGAAGTAAGTGTGGCAAAACCTTGATAATATTGAATCTGAATGATGGGTTTTTACAAAGGGTTCATGATATTCTCCTCTCCACTTTTGTTTATCTTTGAAAATTTGTATTAAAACAGGTTCTGAAAGAAACAGTGTCTGGCACATGGTGAATATTGTATAAATATTGGCATTCATTGCCATCATGAGTGTGTGGCAAGCACAGTTCCTAAGACCAAGGACAAAGTGGCAATTGAGGCAGACAAGGCTCCACTCTCACTGATCTCATGTGCAGGTGGAGGGGGGCATGGACCATAAAAAATAAAGAAAGAAAAGAAAATGAGATGGTAATAGTTGCTAGAGAAAAATAAACAGGATGACATGGTGAAGTCATTCGTGGGCCTACTTTAAATGGTATGATCAAGGAAGTCTACACCAAGAAGCAATATTTGAGGCCATGCCTGATTTATATGTAAAAGGAACTGCCCACCAAGGATTTGGGGGGTAGAGGGCTCTTGACAGAGAGAGCAGCACATGCAAAAGTCTGTCTTGTTCCAGGAACAGATGGAAGGCAGTGAGGCTGTGGACAATGGTGAAGGGAAAGTGGAAGGAGATGGGGCAGAGAAGTAGATAGTGGCCCCAGACCACGTAGGACCTTTGCAGGCAGCAAGGAAAGAGATGCAGCTGGCTAGAAAGATGGAGTCCCAACCTATGCAGGGATAAAACATTGAGGAAAGCTGTCTCCTGCAATAACTTCAATGGCAGGTCAAATATATACTGAGCCTATAGCTCTAAGGCAATTGGTAGGGGAAAGAACCAGAATATTAGTGCACATTTGTTGCTCCTCAGTTTTCATAGCAAGATATTACAACTAAGAGAGGAGCTCAGGCAACAGCTGACCAGTTTCTAAAAGCAAATGGAAGAAACTAGGAAGACTCCAGAAATTTGGATTCTTTTCAATTTAGAAAAGCTGACCACTTCTGGACCATAAATTACAGGAAATAAGACTAAAGAAGGCTGTGAGCAATAAAGGGCATTGAGAATTCTCAGCTACAAAAGGACTCAGCTCTGCGCCTACGTTCAGACTAAGTGTGTTGCCTTTCCCACGCAGACAACCCCAAGATAGCCATCACGAAGCTGGAAAGGAGGCTTGGGGTTAAAGCAGGAAAAAGTTAATACTCCTATTAAACTATGGTATGAAAAACTGCCTAGAAGCAAATAGATAAGAAGACAGTTTTTATAGAAACTGAATTGCTAAAGAAACCATGAACCTGGCCTAGCAAACCCCTTGATTACTGCTGCTTAAAACCACATTCAGGGCGGGCCATGGTGGCGCAGTGGCAGAGTTCTCGCCTGTCACATCACCGGAGACCCGCGTTCGATTCCCGGTGCCTGCCCATGTGAAAACAAAACAAAAAAAGCCACATTTAGGCCCTCAAACTTGCACAAGTAGGAAGCCGGCTGATGGTGCAAGTTGAAGGGTCTAAGGGAGGCACAGCCCCAGGACCCACTCAGATGTGGCCAAAGCAGATAATATTTAAGGAATAATCTCCAGGAGTCTGGAAGCTGGGGCTTCAGGGAACAATGGACAAGGGAACTCTTTCCAGAGAGCCAATCCAGGGACTAATCAGAGAACCTTCTCCACTGTCAGGACAGGGAGCTCACAATACCTGGACACCGGGACGCCAGCATTGCTATTCACCGGGATTTCTGTTTTCTATGTTCTTCCCATTTCCAAACAGGAATTTTATTGTGAAAGGAGCATCTCTGCTTCTTAAAAGCCTCTGCCCAACAGTGATACAAATGCCTTCTGCTCACATTTGATTGCTAATCAGTCATCTAGCCACAACCAACTCCAAGGAAGTCTAGAAAATATAATCTTCTTTTATTTATACCAAGAAAGAGGGGAAACCAATTATTGTAGAAAGTGGTTATACAAGATGTTTCGACATTGCATACCATGGGCTATTGCCTGTTCCTTTTCCCATAGGCACAATGGATGGGGATGGGGATACAGATTACTCGGTTTTTAGTTCCCAGGTTGTTTTTCTAAGAGGAACCACACCCAGACCTGACCTGCGAGGACCGCGCATCACCCAGAGAGACTGGATGGTGAAACATCTGCACTCACTGGAGGGGATCTTGGGTTAATCACTCTTAGGGAGGGGAGTGAGTACGTTCTGTGTGCGGGAAGAAGAGGGTAAGCAAATAGTTGGTGACCTGAAGTACAGATTGTGGCAGGAACTGTTCTTCACCAAAAATAGATTTCTCTGCTTCCTCTAAACATGTATAGAATCTACTTTCTAGCTTCCCTTGCAGTTAGGTATGGCAGGCGACTGAGCTCTGTCAATGGAATGAAGCAGGGAAGATGCATGCATTACCGGGCTGAGGTTTGTGAGAAGCAGGTAAGTACCCTCCGCACTCCCTCTTCCCTTCTTCCAGATAGATGCAGAAAATGATGAGGCCTCAGAGGATGGCTGAGCCACAGGGTGTGAAAAAGAGCCCCTACCAACCTGGAACATTCATCTCTGACTATTAAAGGAGCAGGAAATAAACTTTTATTGTGTTTGAGTCATTATGTCTTTTGTATCTATTTGTTATAGCAGCTAGCATTATCCTATACACCCAACAGACAAGACAGGCATGGGTCTGTGTGGACAAGGGCTCTATTTAGGACATATTAAGTTCGTGATACCTGTTAGCCATTAAAATAAATGTGACAACTAAGTGGCTGGATATATGAGTCTGTAACTCAATGGACAACTCCAGGCTAAAGAGATCAATCCGGGAGTCATTAGCACATAGGTTCTAAAAGCCAAAGAACTAGAGGAGAGAATATAGACAGATGCTAGTCAAGGTAAGAGGTCCAGAGAGCAATTCAGACATAGTTTAATATCCAAAATTGTGGCAGAGGGCAGATAAAGGGATTTGCCAGTTACTGAGAAGCAGCAGCTAGTAAGAGTAATGTTTCAAATGGGAGAGTCAGTTATATGGAAAGCTGCTGAGAGATCAAAAGAATGAAGACAGCAAAGCGACCATTGTATTTCACAAGATGGAGCCACTGGTGACCTCAACAAGAGGGTTTCAATGGAGTGAAAGAGAGAAAACTCAGATCAGAAACCTATTGTAAGGAATTGGAAGAAGATGGCACCTGCAGACAGCCTTTTCTAGAATTTTGCTGTTCAAAGGAGGTTGAATTGAGTGGTCTCTAAAGCAGGGCATGGAGTCAAGGGAATAGTTGTTAAAATGGGAGAGGTTGTATGCCAAAGGGAATAATCCCATAGTGGGAGAAATTGATGCAGCAGAGAGAAAAGATAAGTGCAGGAGCCAAGGGCTTGTGGAGACAGAGAAGATAAGATCCAGAGCCCAAGAGGTGGTGTTGGCCTTTGATAGGAGGAAGGACACAAATTCTTTCATTAGAAACTGAAAGCTTATGTCACCCTGGGTTGCTCACTAGTGTTCCTGAGTAGTGGGTTAAAGACGGCTCCTGTCTCCTGACAGCAGGGAGGCAGAGATTTGGGCAGGGGAGGGTACTGATGTGGGAGACCCAAGCTTGAACCCGTAAACCAGATGATCAAACATCATGCTGTTCTTGGTACTTATTTCCTTTTGTTGTCCTTGAGACTTTAGAGCTATCTAATTTTAATGCTCCTGCCTACTCTCAGCTTGGAATCGGGTGTTAAGGAGGAACACTTACCAGCAAGAGATTTCTGAGTGTAAGGTGGACATCAGTCAAGATTATCAGGCTCGGTTTCCCACCGCCCTCGCCATTTTGAGACTACCGACCCTGCTTCATGAATGGGGATTTATTAGGGAAGGTGGTCCTTGCCTCACGTTGCCCATCACACCAACTAGCATGCATGCACTCTCCCTTTCTCACCACCTGGTGTCGCTAGACACTCACTCTAAACTGTTGCCCACACTGCTCTAGATGTGAGGGAAAACTTTGCTTGCCGAGTTTAAATGTTCTGTTTGTATAAAGTTAAATGCTGCTTTTTTGGGGGGAAGTGCTAGGAGCCAGAAACATGTTTTTCTCTGAGGATCTTTACAACTTGGCAAGTGTGCTGGTTTGAACTGTTATATACCCCCCAAAAATCCATTCTTGTACGTGTTGACCTACTGTTGGGTGGGACCTTTTGACCAGGTTATTTCCCTGGAGATGTTACCCAGTCCATTTAAGGTGGGTCTTATCCCCTTATTAGAATCCTCTAAGAGAGCTCACCGAGAGAGAGTTTAGAAAGAAAACGCCGTGGGAGAAGCTAAGAAAGAAAATGCCCCCGGAGAGGCAAGAAGGACCCACAGGAGTGAGAGTTATTTTTTAAACCGTTGCCCAGGACAGAAGGACCAGCAGACGTCGCCAAATGCCTTCCTATGTGACAGAGGAGCACCAGACGCCAGCAGTCTTTCCTCTAAGAAGGTATCTCCCTCTTGATACCTTAATTTGGACATTTTCATGGCCTTAGAGTGGTAAATTTGTAACCTAACAAGCCCCCATTGAAAAAGCCAACCCATTTCTGGAGTATTGCATTCCAGCAGCTTTAGCAAACCAAAACTGCAAGGTTCATAGAATCTTAGAAATTTAGTGTTGGAAGGGGTCTTTCAGATCATTTAGTCTCATCCATTTTAGATGATATGGTCTGTCCTAAAATCACTTCCAGTCAAATAATCTGTAGACCCAAGTGTCCAAAGGATTGGACAGTCTACTGTGAATTAAAGTGGGCTTCAAACACTGCATTAGAAGGGCAGTTCTATTCAGAGGCAGGAGCTGACTTGGTGGCCTACCATTACGGTTTTCCTGGGCGCTCTGAAGGTTTGGGACTTCAAGAAATAAGTTTGACCTTAAACCTAAAGCAAGAGCACTGAAGAAGGAAATAAATAAATGGGAGCTCCTCAAAATTAAACACTTTTGTGCATCAAAGAACTTCATCAAGAAAGTAGAAAGACAGCCTACACAATGGGAGACAATATTTGGAAATGACATATCAGATAAAGGTCTAGTATCCAGAATTTATAATGAGATTGTTCAACTCAACAACAAAAAGACAGCCAACCCAATTACAAAATGGGAAAAAGACTTGAACAGACACCTACAAGAAGAGGAAATACAAATGGCCAAAAGGCACATGAAGAGATGCTCAATGTCCCTGGCCATTAGAGAAATGCAAATCAAAACCACAATGAGATATCATCTCACACCCACCAGAATGGCCATTATCAACAAAACAGAAAATGACAAGTGCTGGAGAGGATGCGGAGAAAGAGGCACACTTATCCACTGTTGGTGGGAATGTCAAATGGTGCAACCACTGTGGAAGGCAGTTTGGCGGTTCCTCAAAAAGCTGAATATAGAATTGCCATACGACCCAGCAATACCATTGCTGGGTATCTACTCAAAGGACTTAAGGGCAAAGACACAAACGGACATTTGCACACCAATGTTTATAGCAGCGTTATTTACAATTGCAAAGAGATGGAAACAGCCAAAATGTCCATCAACAGACGAGTGGTTAAACAAACTGTGGTATATACATATGATGGAATATTATGCAGCTTTAAGACAGGATAAACTTATGAAGCATGTAATAACATGAATGGACCTAGAGAACATTATGCTGAGTGAGTCTAGCCAAAAAACTAAAGGACAAATACTGTATGGTCCCACTGATGTGAACGGACATTCGAGAATAAACTTGGAATATGTCATTGGTAACAGAGTCCAGCAGGAGTTAGAAACAGGGTAAGATCATGGGTAATTGGAGCTGAAGGGATACAGACTGTGCAACAGGACTAGATACAAAAACTCAAAAATGGATAGCACAATAATACCTAATTGTAAAGTAATCATGTTAAAACACTGAATGAAGCTGCATCTGAGCTATAGGTTGTTTTTTTTTTTTACTATTATTATTACTTTTATTTCTTTTCTCTATATTAACATTCTATATCTTTTTCTGTTGTGTTGCTAGTTCTTCTAAACCGATGCAAATGTACTAAGAAACGATGATCATGCATCTATGTGGTGATGTTAAGAATTACTGATTGCATATGTAGAATGGTATGATTTCTAAATGTTGGGTTAATTTCTTTTCTTCCGTTAATTAATAAAAAAAAATTATTTGTGCTTAAAAAAGAAAAAAAGAAATAAGTTTGTCCACTCCCTCCCCATCCCCCCACCCCACCTCCAGCCTCCTATTGTCAAGTCTCAGAGCCCTCAAGAACCAGATCTGGAAGCAGTGCAAGCTCCCTCTGCAACACTTCCTTGCCCTCCTTGTCTCTTCCCAGGAACAAAGAGGACCTGAATTCCATCTGAGGTTGATCTTACCTCATGGATCCCTGGGATTTGCTCTGGGTAGCAGTGGCTTTCCGTTGAGTCTTTTGGGGGCAGGGAAAGTTGGGCTTGAGTTGGCCACTTGTTCGGTAGGTGGGAGAAAAGGGTCAGGATAAAAATACTGACTCCAGAGACTTTTGGAAAGACCCAGTGGAATTTTCTCCCAACGAGTCTGCTTTCCTTCTCTGGAGAAAATCTGGTCCGCATTCTGCCCCATTAATTAACTCCACCCTGGCCCAGTATTTATGGGCACTCAGAGGGACCAGAGCAACTTTCAAGAGGACGCACATCCTGATTTTCAGCCCGAGCAGCAGAAGCACCTGCAGCCAGTGCCCTCCGGGTGGAGACAGAGCCCCGGCGATGCCAGCCGCTGAGGCTTCCACTCCAGAATCCCCACGCTTGGTTCCTGACTATGTGGGCTCCTGCCTTGTAAACGAATGCCGAGGCTACCAGTTCCCTTCCCAGCTCAGCCTTGAGCTTGCCCCACTCATAATTTACATTTTTACGTACCACGGAGTCCCAGGATGCCTAAGCCTTATGTCATCTGACTTCCTGATTGTCCGGAGGGTAGGGCTCACTGTCCCCTCATCCCTGTTTCATAGTTGAGGACACAGGCCTTTAGAGAGGTTTTGAGGTGTACTGCAAGTCATACAAAGCAGGTGCAGAGCTGGCCTCAAACCCAGGTCCTCTTGACTCTGAGTCCCGTGTTCTTTCTGCCAACCGCCATGTCCCCTTCCTCAGGACATTCTCAGCACAGCCGCCACCAAGCTATTTTGAATCAAAGCAAAGCCTGAGAGCCTGATCCCATGGGTCCATCTCCTGCACCCCAAGGATGCCCGGCTGGTCTCCAAAATGCCTCCAGGCTCCAAGGCCAGAGCCCAGCCTGCCTCATGGGACATGAGGACACTCAGGCGCAGGCAGGGCTAGCCACAGGCCTGGGCACAGCTTTTGCCCCTGGACAGAGGACAGGGAGCGCACGACCGCATGGGTGGGTATGAGTGGTGGCAGGGCGGGGGCGGGGGGGGGGGCATGGCTAAGATTTTCACTTTGGCCTACCCCGGAAAAGCCCACTGAAAATGAAGGAAAGGCTCAGATGCCCAAATTTCAAGCAAATTCTGAGCAACTATGCAAATGATGCAGATGGAGGGGAGAAGGGTTTTGAGTCAACATCGGGAGGACTTCCTTCCTTGTGGCAGGAGTGGAAGCAGTGGGAACACAGGGCTAGAGGCATTGTCACCTGGGGAGCAGAGAGCCAGGAAGGGCGTCTCCTCAATAGGCAACACAGCAGAGAGGAAAGAGCAGAGAAGGTGGGACTAGAAGTTTTGGGTTTAGATCCCAACTTCTCCATCTACCAGTGGCGAAGTCCCAGCCCCAGTTTTCTCATCTGTAAAACGAGGCCAGCACTCACTCCCTCACGAGAGTGGTGAAGGCCCAATAAAAGTGTTTTGTGGCGGGCCGCGGTGGCTCAGCGGGCAAGAGTGCTTGCCTGCTATGCCGGAGGACCTCGGTTCGATTCCCGGCCCCAGCCCATGTAAAAAACAAACAAACAAACAAAATATAATAAAAACAAGAAAATGTTTAAAGATGTTTCCCTTTCTTCCTCCCTTCCTTCCTTCTATCCTTCCTTCCTTCTCTGTCTTTCCTTCCCTTCCTCCCTCTCTTTAAAAAAAAAAAAAGTGTTTTGTAAGGAGAAGATGCTTCCATTGCTGAGCTGGTGTGTGATGTGCTCTCCCACTCCCACAAAGATGCAGAACAAAAAAGAGAGCCTTCTCTTGGGTCTCGGAGTAAGCGTGGTTGATGGAAATCTTTTCACATTGTTGCCTCGCCACAGGGGCTCAGCCAACGTGGAGGGTTGGGGAGCCACGTGCCAGGTTGCTTCTCTGAACCCCACCCCCCCCCCCGACGATGCAGGGAAATGGGGTGCAGCCGGCCTGTGTACAGTTTGGAGCAGCTGAAAGCAGCGTGGCTTTGGTATTAATGTAGTCGGTAAATAAATAAAGGAGGGCTTAAGCTTAGCGTACAGCAATCAGTTTAGAACTACAGGGTAATTAGCACTGCAGGGGGCTGCAGGGCTGCAGAGTCAGGTTTAAATGAGCGAGTTCACTTTCACTGAAGCACCCCCCGGGGAGCAGAAAACAGCCCAGGGAGGAGCTCGCCAGCCTGGGAGCCCACAAGGGGCAGGGGCTGGGAGCAGGATGCTGAGGCTGGGCCCAGAACCACAGATGAGGCTGTGGGATGGACCCCTACCACGGCGGAGAACCAGGTGTCTTCATGCACACACAGCCCCCAGGGTGCCCAGGGTCCCTGCCTGGGAGGTGTCACTGTCCTGTGCCTGCCACTCCTTCCTCTTGCACATGGCACCTGGCAAATTAAGTTAAGGAGCCTCTGTGAACTCATACAGGCATACGTGCGGGGAACCAGGAGTGCCTCATCTGAGGCCTCTCTGCAGCCTCTGACACGCATGCACACGCGTGTGCTAATACCGCGTGGAGGTGCGTGGGGGATCGGAGATGCAGATCTGCAGATTCGGTTTCAGGCATCTCTGGAACCCAGAAACCTCAGCCCAGAGTGCTAACTGTTCCCCTCTCTTCCCTTCCTTTTCTTTCAACCATTTATTTCACAAAGATTTATCGTGTGTCTGCCATGGGCCAGGCAGTAACAGGCACTGGGGATACGATGATCTACAAAATTCAGTTCCTGCCCTCAAGGAACCTGGAGTCTGGTAATGGTGCCAGTTAAGAAAACAGGTGACTGGAATATGCTATGATATTTGCTACGACAGAGGCTCTGCCCTAGAGGGGAGCTAATTCAGCCTCAGGTGGCTAGAGGTTTCCCGGGAGGGGTGATGTCTGAGCTGACACCACCCGAATAAGAAGCTGTGATGGCCAGACAAGGAGGTGGTGACTGTGCATGCCTGAGTCCTTCCCAGGAGAAAAAACAGGTGCAAATGTCCAGGGGAAAAGGGAGCTTGGTGTGTTCTGGAAATCTTCGGCAGCCTGGTCGGCATGAGCAGAGAGGAGGGGTGTGGCCAGGTGGCTTGGAGACAGCACTGAAATGAGACTGAGGTGGTGAGCAGGAGTTTGATCACTGAGGGTCCTGTGAGCCTTGTGAAGGAGCTTGAATTCCATCCTGAGAGTAATGAGGAGCCACCGGGGACTTTAATCAGAGCAGTGACAGGATGCTTTTTGCATTTTTGGAAAATCACACAGACTGCAAAGCAGAGAACGGAACAGAGGGAGGGCCTGCCTGGAGGCAGAGACTGTCCTGGGATGCTGGCGAAAGGGAATGGTGGCGGGACCCAGTAGGGGACGGACCCAAGGGCTCCCCAGGCGGGAAGGCCCAGCAAGCGGTGGCCTTGGACGTGGCTCTACGTTTCCCTCTTTTTACCTGCCACAGGTCGCTTGAGTCTTTAGCAGGAGGAGAGTTGCTAAGGCTGGTTCTCTCTGACATCGCTGTCCCAAGCACCTACCTGAACGCGAGCAGCCCTGGACGAGAGTGCTGGGTAGGCAAGGGGAGGCCGCCCTGTGGCAAGCTCCCATTTAATGTCCCTGGAGGGATGTTAGCCCCTTGGATCCCATTTCCCCAGCCTTGGCCCCTCCTTCTGCTGTCTCTCCCCTCTTCTGACTGCAGCAGAGTGCCCTCTGGGCAAGACCTGTCCTGGAGGAGGTTGCCCATAACTGCCCGGGCTGGGGCAGAGGGCAGCTGCGGCTGGGCTGGCAGGAGGAGGGCAGCCAAGGCCGCCTGGCCCGGGGAGGGAGGGAGGGAGGCGGGGGAGTCAGGCCCCAGAGTGTTCTCAGGCTAGCCAAGCCCGGGCCCCTTTCTCTCCATGAGATCATATCTGGGTCAAAGAGCATGTAAAGCCGGCAGACCCCGGCGGTCACACAAAGCCCATTCAGCCCAGCCCCTATTCACTCCCCTCCTCTCCCCCAGCGCCCGCGCCGCCACGACCCCAGCGCAGCGCCTAAGCCCCAGCTTTGATGTCCAAGAACAGAAAACGGCGATTAAATGTTGTTTTAAAGAGGGAGCGCTCACTGCCCTCCCATCTGTCAAGAGAAAGCTAAGGCCTGAGGGAGGGGCGGGGAGGGTGGGGGAGGGGAAGGGAGGGTGGGGGAGGGGCGGGAGCTTGGAGAGGGAGAATGTGGGCCTCTGGAGTTGGGGGAACCAGTGGCGGAAAGGGGAGGAGGCGGCATGGGGTGGCCTGGGAGAGATGGAGGCAGAAGCCCAAAGCCCAAAACACATGAAGTTTTGGCCAAGCGTTGTTTTCCAAGTTGAGAAATAGAAGAAAGATAATGCGAGACAGACACAAAGGCAAAAGGAGACTCCAAGGGAAATGAGAGAGAGGGGAGAAAGAGAGAAGAGAAGGGAGAGGAGAGAGTAAAAGGAAGACAGAGAAACCAACTTTGGGAGGGTCTGGGAACCTGCCTGACTGGGTCAGTTGCTCTTTCAGGGAAGGTGGTCCAAGGAGGTGTGTACAGTTCCTGGTGGTTCTCAGCGCAGCAACCCGAGTCAGAAAGACCCCAGGCCTAGGCCCCTGGAGTCGAGGGACTGGAGTCCAGACCCCACCCAGAGCAGGAGGGTTAGGCAAAGAAAGAATTAGATCCTCCACACTGCCAGACCTCAATGCAGGACAGTGGTTCCCGGGGGCTCAGAGAACACTCGAGGCCAGCCTTTCTCGGTGACCCACCGCAGTAACCATTGCCTGCGTCCTTGATCTTGGTTAGGAAAGAGATTCCTTTGGCCAAGAATCAGTTCAGATGGTCCCAGGCAGAGGTAGTGGACCACCTTGTCCAGGATTGAGTGGAGTTGGTTTTATAGCTAAAATATGTATCTATATATCAGGGTGATAGCTCGCATCCCCAGTAAGAGGAAAGAAAACAGGACTAAAATAGGAGCCTTCACCAGAGACAGGAAGAGGAGAAAGGAGGGAACTGCATCGGTTGTTTGGTGGAAATCCTTTATCCTGCTAGTGGAGGTGGGGAGCTTGAGGCCCCGACCCCCGGCCTGCTCCCCCAGAGTATGGCCACCTGCTGCAGCCTCTTTTCTCAACAGGTCTGGGCTGCCCCGGCCCAGGGGTCTTTAACTGGATGGGAGTTTCTTACTGAGGAATTTCTGAAGCTTACTAGCTTCTAAGGGCAAGTTGGAAATGTCTATATAATGTCTTTGGAGGCTCTGGGAAAAATGAACTTGATTTGTTATCAGGAGGTCTGGATAAAAATTTTGACACTAGCCATGTGATTCTGAGCACGCTGTAGAACATAAGCCCACTGATTCCTACTAAGTGGCTTTCTAGAATGGTCGCTCCATGGGAGCAGGCCATGTCCCTCCTGTTCCTTGTATTCCCAATCCCTACAATTATAACTTGTCCGAGATTGGCATTCAATACCTATTGAATGAATAAAAGAATGCCTACTTTGTCCATTATACCAAGGATCAAATGATATTAATACATTTAACAGCATTTTAAAAACTATGAAGTACTAGAAAAATATGTTGAATGCCTTGTAAATGTCACGTCCAAGTGCCCTATAAATCAGGCTTGATGTGTGCCATGCAGAACTTTCTCTTCCCAGACAGAAACCTTAGTCCCTTTACATTATCCCACCCAAGAAAAGGCAAAAGAGGCAAGGCATTTATTTTTTCTTTAAAAAAAAAGACACTTTAAGCCAGAGACAACTGAATTAACTTTATTTTTCTCTTCTAACTGCAGATTCAAGGTATACAACTGAACATTGCTATTTTTCTTATGAGACTTATAAATAAAAATACAAAAAATGTTCACTACAAAAAAATCTACTGTTAGTAGGATGTAAAAAATATTCTCTTTGCTATAGAAGGCACAAACTTCACTTAGTGACACATGGAGAGAGAAAAAAACCTGCAGCAGTAAATTCATTTTTTTTCTTTTTTTCTTTTTTTTTTTAAATCTTGTCAGAAACACTGAAATTACAAAGAAACGCATCAATCTACACAGAACGAAGGCAGATGCGGAAAGCTGCAACCAGGACCGCACAACTTCGAGTGAACTGCTTCGCAACTAGAACAGATCGGACTGGCAAACACAACTGCAAGGGAACCGGGCTGAGGCCGGAGCAGGGGTCAAGAGGAAGAAAAGAGTGAGAGAGAGAAAGGAACAAACTGTGGGAACCAGAGAGGAGGGGAAGAAGGAGAAAAGGAGGGAATGAGAGGGAGAGAGGGGAGAGAGAGAGAGATTTGTACAAAAAAGTAACCAGTAAAATTGAAGAAGAAACAGAAATTGGGCAACCTCCTATAATTAGGCTAAGAGGAGGTGCTGAGGTAGACATTAACTAGGACATCAATTAATTAAAAACACTATTCTGTAATACAGAGCAATCGGACTGGCACTTGTGCTGTCACAACATAAGACAAGCCACAAAAACAAACAAATAACAAAACAAAACATAATACCCAAACCAAAAGGCTTAGTTTTGCTTGGTCCAGCGGGGCAGCAGTGCCCTCAGTGCTATAATTTACATACATATATATATATATATATTTATCTTTATATATATGGGGCGATGTCACGGTACACCACCACAGCTTCTTAACCTTACAAAGATCATGCATAACACTATGTGAACAAACACTATGATACACACCAGGACGCCCGGACCCTGTCTGCAAAGTGGGACGCTGACGACTCCGGGAGGCAGCAGCTGCGACAGGTCTGCAGGGCCTGGACCTCTCTCTCTTCACACCCTTTTCCCCTGACCCAGTCTTCCTGGTTTGTCTTGTACCCCTCTCCTGGCCATCTCTGCCCTTTTTTTTTTTGTCCTCCAACCATCAGTCCCGCCGCATAGGGTCTGTCTGGCTTTTTTTTTCTCCCTTCTACTGAACTATCCAGGTTAAGTGCCGCCATTCGATTCAAGCCAGCAGAAGCTCCAGTAAAGAGGAGGCGAGATGGGAGGGGGGGAAAAGGAGACTGTAAAATAGGCCAAGGCAAAACCAACTCATGGAGTTTGATCCGCTTTTCTGTATTCCATCCTGGTGCTCCCAGCCTTCACCCTCGACGGCTTGCCAGGAAATAAGCCACAAAACTTACCCCTGCTGCCCTTTGTGGACAGAGTCCTAAGGCCACCCCTGCCTCCACTATCTCTCCCCTAGAAGGAGGTAAGAGTAATGGCCCTCTCCCTCCCACGGCCTTGGCGTCCCTGCAGCTGGGTGTACCAACAGCATCCCAAAAGCGACCATACACTTGTGAAAAATTGCAGCAGTTTCTTTTTTCTGCACATGGAAAAACTGTTCAGGCACAAGGATTAAACAAGCCCGTGTTACATCCTTGGATTGTACTGAATCGTTGGGTCCCCCGGGCCCCTGCCCACCCTCGTGCCCCAGCTCTATCTTCTCCGTATCTGAAGCCTCCTCCAAAGCAGCCCAGAGCAGCAATGATATTTACTATTTTATATCTCTCTTGCTATATATATATCTCTCTATATAATTTGTCTATCCTATATACACATAGGATTTTAATGCTTTGAATGAGTGAAGGAGGGAACAGAATCTGAGTGGGGGGTTGATGTCACCAAAAGCATTAAGGGACGCACACCTGTGAGGGACTGGATGTGGGAAAGGAACTCTTAACCAACTTGGACTCGCCCAGGTTGGAGAAGTTGCACTGTGCTGAGTAAGGCAGTAGCAGGTAGCGTCATCAGCGGTACCACAGCTAAAGGCAGCGAGGTGGCTGAAGGAGGCAGCTGGCAGGAAGAAAAGGGAAGTAAAGACACCCAGACCTCACCTGGGAAGAGCACAACCTCTGCCACCTCATCTCCCAAACCCCGTTCGTTCACGGCAGACACACCAGAAGCCTCCAGATGACTTCCTACCCTACCCCAAAGCAAGGGGTTTGGGGGCTCTTCCACTGGCCCTATCCTTTAGGCCTGGCCCAAAACGCCTTGGCTCAAATTCAGAGTCCTTTTGTCTTTGGGATAGGAAGTTGGGGAAGAGGATGTTGAATTTTATTCAGGGTATCTGGGCCTTCAGTGGCATGGGACAGCACATAGGAAAGTCTCCCTACCCAGTATTCCTTAGGAAACCCTCTCCCACCACCCTCCTAGGACCTACAGAACCCTCAGGCTGAGCAGGGCGGGCAGGTGCTGATTTAGTACCATCCAATGCTGCAACACCAGATTACAACAATACTGCATGATTTAACACACAACCGCTCACAAAAAGCACACGCGCGCATACACACGAAAAGGGATTTTGTTTTTGTGAGTGGTGATGGCGGTGAATTTCTTTTTTGTCTTTTTTTTTTTTCTCCTATTCACATTACAAAAGGAAAGGGCAAGGTCCTGTAGAACTGACAAAGGAACTAACAAATATTACAAAAATATTACAATTTGTAAATATCAGATCAACCCTCTCAGCGTTTATGAATGGGGAGGGGACCCAGGCTGGGTGGGAAGGGTGGGGAGTGAGAGGTGTCAGCTAGTTCTATGGAATAATTGGGTTTTTTCCCCCTTCCCCACCAAAGTTGAATGACATCTTGCTTTTTAAAATACTGCTTTCCGGGATTTACAGATCCCCTGAGGGCTCGCTAGTCCCCCCTTCTTCCCAGATTGGAGGAGGAAGCCATAGTGCATAATGATTTCTTACAGAATGCCCCTCCCCAAAATGATTTCACTCTTTTCACATTATAAACACAATAACTGCTCTAGTCACATATTTCAAGTTCAACTTTTTTTTTCCTTTCCAAAGCACTGTCATTATTATAATTGCAAAATAGAATCCTCCTTACTTTACCATCCCCAATCAATACTCTAGTGACACAATCCCCCAATCCACGTCCCCCCCTCCCCCCGACACACAATTTTTAAGGCCTTCAGATTTGGTGGACGTGATTGAAGGGGAAGGCAGGAGGGATGGGACCGAGGGACAGGGGGTAGTCACAGCAGCGTCCATCCCTCTGACTTCCCTATATACTCCTCACAACCTTCTCCCCGAAACCGCTTCCCTAAACCACTTTTTAAAACCTAAGATAAAAATGCAGCCACAACTTTCTCAGAGAGAAAAAGAAAAAAAAAAAAACTCTTGCAAATAAAGCACGAGATGAAACGAGGGCTCATCCTAAAGCAAGTTGCAAAAATGCAAATATTGCAAATGTGCTTTCCAAAATTCGGGGGGGGGGGTACTGGGGCGAGGAGGGCAAGCAGAGCAGCAGAACGGGAGGCAGGAAAGGAACAAAAGAACAAGGGGACAAACATAAGAGGTAGCTTTCAGAAAAACAACACCCCCACCCCAATACAAACGCAACAAAGCTGGATCACCCCTAAACCAGCCATGAAAATATACCAATTTTGGCAATGATACTGCACACACAGGCAGGGCCGCATGGTTGCAAGGACCTGCATAACTTGTAGGTCCCAAACCTGAATGGCCCAGAAGATTGCAAGAAAGGTGGGATTTTGCTCTTGAGTATTTTAGTCTGGACTAACGCTGGACACGCTTGACTTTGTGCCTTGGGCAGAGCCAGCAGTGAGCCCTGGGTGCCAAGCTGGGGACAGTGAGACCCCAATGCATCATACCGCATACCCACCTTCTGCTGACCTTCCCTCCCTGAGCCCCCTATTTGGATCTGAGTCCTTAACTCCTTCTGTGCAGGGAGACTAGTCACTAGAGGCTGGGGTGGGCCTTGGCCAGCTGAAGTCTATAAAACCAACTATTAACTTACACAAGAAACAGAAAAGAACACCCTCCCCATTCCTCCAACCCCCAACCAAAGAAGAGATACAGGGGCTGGCTAAAAAAGCTCACGAGGTCACAAAAAACTGAGGTAATTCAAGTACAATGTGCTAAGAGAGGAACAGAGGGATACAGAAAAGAAGCAAACATAACACAAGGTCAAAGCGCATTCATTCCAGCTCCTCCTTCCCGGTGGACTGAGGGCTGCAAGTCAGGAATTCTGTGCCACCCTCTGGACCTGGATTTTCCCAGAGTTCACTAGGTCTGGGGTCCCCGGACCTCCCCATTCAAAGGGGTCCCCTATGACTCAACACCTTCCCTCAATGACCTGGGCAGTCCCTCCTCCAGTGTAGGGCCACCTGGAATAGGTTGGCCACCTGTTTCCCATGGACAAGCAGCCCATCTATGGATTCCTTTTCCTGGGAACTGAAATAGAGTTGGAGAGAGTTTGGTAGGATGTTGCATGTTTTGCTAGGTTTTTCCATTTGGGAAACAAAAGCAGCTCAGCAGGAATCTTGCCATTGAAGGGGCTTGGCCAGGGTGGGGTAAATCGATCACTTTGTCTTGCACTCTCAAAAAGACTAAGGGTGGGAGTAGGGGCTCTGGAATCAGATGCAGCTTTTCCTGCCAGGGGGACTGGGAGGGCCCTGGGGACTTGGAGGACAGGAGTCAAGGGGAGGCAGGAAACAAGGAGCTGGGGTAGGGGGCAAGAGGCAAGACCACCGTGAGGAGGTCAGATCTGGCGGGGAAGAGAAGGAGTGCACCCCCACCCCCGGCCCCACAGTCTGCTCCCAGCAAACTACAGCTGCCATTTTGAGCACAACCAGTGACCCAGCCTGGCCCAAGCCCCCCACACATGCAGGCCCCTGTTTCTGTCCCCCTCCCTCAGCCTTCGTCTACTGAGGAGTCTGTGAGAGGAGGGCAGGCGGATGCTGTGTGACTCTGACAGAAGACAGCTCACCCCTTCCCAGATCCCATTCCTGGACACAAAAGCAGGGTCTGGGTAGGGCATGAAGAGAAACATACCACCATCTGAGTTGAACAAAACAGCCCCTTGCCCCTGCCCAAGAAAGCCAGGCAAACCTCCAGCCAGGAAGGTGGGTGGAGGGAGGTGCCCAGGGAAGGGGGGCAGCGGCCAGGCATCCAGGTCACCTGAGGCCCAGAGAGAATCCAAGGCCAAAGAGCTATTGGGTTTCCTTTTTCCTTCTCTCTCCCTTTTTTTCTTTTTCTTTTTTTTTTTTTCCACAGTCCTTCCTCCACTTCCTCTCTCTCTCCTTCTTCCTTCCTCGCACCCCACCCCTCCTCCTCCGCCGCTGCAGCCGCCGTTTCACACGTAGCAGAGGTAGAGGTAAGTCTTCTCTATCCTCCAGTCGGGCGGGATCTCCTCGGGCTTGTGGCCCTTCATGTGCTTCTGCATGGAGGAGAGGCTGGGGCAGTACTCGGTGCAGATGGTGCACTGGTAGGGCGAGGCGCCGTTGTGCGTCCGCAGGTGCTTAATCATGGCCGAGTAGTCCCGGGAGCGCTGGTGGCACAGCTTGCACTCGAACGGCTTCTCGCCTGCGGGAGGGGGGACACGGGGCGGAGGGAAGGGGCCGTGAGGGCCGCTCGCGGGACGGCTCTGTGCCCTCGCGCCGCCCAGGGGCCCGGGGGACGGCTCGCGCTCGCGCTCAGCACCACCCACCCCACCCACGCCTGCGCTGCGCAGCCCAGACAGCTGTGCCCGCGGGAAGGGTGGCCTGTGCGACGGGGCGACTGTGCACAAGTGCGCTACTTTACTTCACTGAAACTAATCTCAACAGCCCACGTGGCTGGCGGCCGCCTTACTGTTCCTCGGAGATCTAGCCCCTTCCCTTACTGTCTTCAGTTCTCACAAAGGCACAGTCGATTTCCACTCCAAGAAAGGAAATGGATGCCGAGGTAGGGGGCAGGAAGGCCCCCTTGCGGATGGCTCTTGAGACCACAGTGTCTCTCAGAGGGAGTCCTTTCAGGGCTAGGGATGGCAGGGAGTAACGGTGGAGGGAAACTGAGGGAGCCCAGTCCTCATGGCTGCCTCTGGGGTTGTCCATCCCTGAGTGGCCCTAAGGAACTGGACTCTACCTTACGCTTGGTGGCTAGACTGGGGGTGGGGAGGGGGAACCTGGGAGTGCACAGCCTCGCCCTAGCTGGCCACTACCCACCCCCACCCCACCCCCAACAACGCCCCTTCTCCAGGTTAGAGTCCCCTGGAGCTGAGCAGAGCATGTGAGGGAACCTCCTTTCAATACAGTAATTAACTAGCCAGCCATCTCGCTATCAATACTCCCCCGTGCAGAGGCCCCAGCAAATAATGAAGTAATGAACAGCCAAAGTGATCTAACTATCGACCAGCTATTTACAATAGTCACTGCCAATGCATTTAATGATCCGCCCACCAGGTCACATCCCCGACAAGGGGCTGAGGAAATCCCCGGATCCTGGGGAAATCCTTTGGGTCACTATAGTTAGAAGCAGCGAGCACCCCAGCCTCTCCTTATGGCCCCACGCTGGAGGCAAGGAAATAGGGCTAGGAAGGCTTGCAGGCTCTGAGCTCTCTTCCCTCTCTCCTCCCCTCCCATCCCTTAGAAGCATAATCTCTCCTAAGGCAGCTGGATCTGCCCAGCGTCACCTCCCCCCATGCCTCTCGACAGGACAGCTGCCTCCCTGATGAGAAGAGACTTCTTAGCTGGCCAGGTTCCACCACTGCCTATCCTTAGAGGAAGTCCTTCTACCTTCTTCCCAGTCAGGAAGGAGTGTGCTGGTGGTAAACATTTAACAACTGGCTCTCCCCAAAGCCCTGATCTGTTGTACTTATTTGCTCACTGCCTTATTGCAAATACTCCCAACATGGGAGATTTTAAGCAACCAAGGTGATGTCTCTGAGTTCAGAGTTGGGAAGATATATGCAAAACAGGCATCCACGAGCAGGTGTGCAGCTTCCTCACTCCACTGCCCTCTCTCCTGGAAACCTGGACCATTTCCACTGGCTCTGTCTTCAGACCCCAGCAAAACTGTTGCTCACATATCTTTTACAAAAAAAAGGTCATGAAATTTTGAAATGGCAACATATTATATACATAAGGAATGATTAAATACATCTACTCTTCTAAGCTCAGAACAGAACTCAATCTAACTGTACAATTTCCAATCCTCTTAACAAGCTCTAACTTGATGCACCTGAATTCTTACCCTAACCCGAATAGCATGAAAGTACCCTAACCTTCACTTGCAGCTGATCAGACCAACTCAACTCTAATTCAGGACTCACAAACAGATGCCTTCTTGCATCTCATCTCTGTACTACTGGTATGGCTGCCAGGAGGGCTGATCTGGTTCATGGGAAAGGGTGCTGTGATTGATTAGCATTGTCTACCTTGGCCTTGAAAGGGAGAGTCCAGTGGTCCTCATGCCACCACGTGCACCCTTAATATAACTTGTTCTGCAATTTGCTTTGGCTTCAGACCACCACCCCCTCACTTGGGCTGCCCTAGGGAGCCATCTGCTCCCCACCCCCACCCAGCTCCCTTCACCAGCCTTCAGTACCTGTGTGCACCCTATAGTGCGTCTCCAGCTGGTGCTTGAGGCTGAACTTCTTGCCACAGCCATTGCACTCGTAGGGTTTCTCACCCGTGTGGATGCGTTTGTGGCTCTTGAGTGTGCTCTCATCCCGGAAGCAGCTGCCACAGAACTCACACTCATACGGGTGGTCGCCTGTGGGGATGAGGGGCTGGATCAGGCTCTTGCCTCTCCCTGTCCCCTCTTTAGGGGACAGCAGGGCACATTCAGTCCATGGGGAGGATAAGCCTGCCTGTCTCCTCTACCTCCAAAGAGGACGAAAAGCTTCACCGTCTCTGCCGGCCCCCATCACATAAGCAGGGAGCTCATGTGCTCACACGTGGCTATCCTCTCCTGTGGCCAAGTGGTCATCCACGGGGGAAGGACCCACCATGGAAAAGAGATCTAATTTGGCTGAGAGCAGAACAGCAGTCCTCAGAAAGCAAGCTCCCAAGAGGATAGAGTAGATGTGTGTGCGGGGTTGGGGTGGAGAGGGTGGCTTGAGACCTTGATCCCCAGCTCCTTATGCTGTCTGCTGTCCCCTTACCTTCAAATAAAAAGTCTCTCTCCCATCTGGGGAAATTCTCTTTGTTCCCCAAACATTTTCTGCTGTTTTTTCCTCCACAGTTTTGCACAGCTGTTCCCTCTGCTTCATTGCCTCTTTTCTCTCTGGCGAACTCCTACTCATCCTTCAAGGTCCCAGCTCAAACTTCACCACCACCCCGATTTCCCTGCTCTCCCATCCCTCTATCCCCATATGAAAGCCTGCCTATAGGCCAACAGGCAAAATCAGACACGCTCTCTCCTCTGTCCCCACAACATTTTGTTCTTCCATTAGTAGTAGTGTAATTTTTACAGCATTTTCTGGTTAAAATGGCTCACATTTATTGAGTGCTTACTATCATGCTAAGAACTTCACATTGACCAATCACATCAAGTAATTATCCCAACAACCTCACAAGAAAGATACCTATATCATTCTCATTTTACAAGAAAAATGAAATGATTAGAGATGGTTAAGCATCAGCTCCAAGGACACATGGTGAGTAAGTAGTTGAGGCAGGATTCAAATTTCAATCTGGTTCCAGCATCTGGATATTGGATAGTTATACTGCTAACTGGCACCCTATGTTGTATCTACTTACACACCCACCATGCTTTGGAACGGAAGTGACAAAGGGTAAGAACTAAACCTTATTCATGTCATGGCTTCAGTGCCTAGGCACAGGGATGTCACAGAGCAAAGCATTCAGGAAACGTTGGGGTCCTGAAGCTTGGGGCAGACTGCCCCTCCTCAGTCCGGCATCCCCTGGAGGGAGAGAGGGGATGGGGTGTGCAAATTAACTGTCTTGTGCTTTGTAACCAAAGTGGGGGCTTTGGGGGATGAAAGGTGAGGACTTCAGCTACTTATTTATTACAGGAGTGAAGGCACAGACAATAAAGATAGATTGATCACCCCAGACTTTGTTCATGAATATTTAAATATCGCTGATTCGTCTTGTCACTGTAATTACAATTTCTCTGGGCTGCATCTCCAACAACCACAGTTTATGGTAAAGAATGGCCCACTGTATTTCACTTGTCCCTCTGCAGATGTGCGAGGCTGCCAACCGTGTAATGTCCTCTGCATTTCATACATTTTCTTCAGCTGCTGAAGGTTTAAGTCATCCACAATGACCTACGTTTTTTCATTATCCCCATGTCAAACTGCGCTCGTGCCTGGGCATAAATTGTCCTTCTCGTTATAGACTCACATGCTTGCGCCTTCACTTCCTCTTTAAAATGATATTTTACTCTCTTCTCTCTCCCCTCCTCAGGCTGCTAACCAAAACTCCCCCCCCCCAAACATGGGCCTCGGTACCCACATAAGTTCTCATCACTTCTGAGGGCTCTGAAGGGTTTTAAAGAGTACGGGGAGTGGACGCTGGGGCCTGCCTGCTCGCCGGCTTACTCCTGGGTGGAGGATTTGCGAGAAGAACCAAGAACGTAAAGGGAATGAGGGGGACGAGTCAGACGGAGAACCTCAAAGAGAGGGAACCGTCCCTCGACCCCACTTCTCACCCCTATAAGGGGCACTGCCTTGGCTCAGAGGTCCCAGCCAGCGAGTTCCTGACATGCACAAGGCAGATAAACTAAGTCCTCGGGTTCAGCTGGGAAAACCAGCACCTGCCTATCCTCTTGTTGCCAGGGCTGCACAAGACTGCCTAGTCGCCAGCCCCAGCCCCAGCCCCAGCCCCAGCCCCATCAGACCCAAGGGCAGGAGAGGCCGGAGCAGGCCCTGGCACTAATTAGCTGTGCATCCAACAGAGTGAGGGTCACTCTGTGTCCACATGGGTCCATGTGTCCCTCTCGCTGGGTGTTTGCACTCACAGTCCCAGTCTGACATCCACCTCCCCCTTCCTGACTGAATCGGCAGCGATTACGACTTTAATCAAGGATTCAGTATCCTCATTAAGATATAAATAAATAAATAAGTGAAGCAGAGGCCACGTGAGACTTCAGCTGGAGCCGGTAATTAAAACGTACATGGCAGACAGCGGGCCGGGAAGGGCCGCCTGTGCCTGTCACCCCACAGGGGGCCCTGAGAGTTTAAAAAACAAAGGGTTAAGACAGAGGGCTTGGTTTGATCAGATTTTTATGAATTTCATTATGAAGTGTATCACATGTTAAATGAGTTTAAATAGGAAATCTCGGGAGTCAACCCAGGGAAAGGAATAAAAAGAACAAGAAGAAAAAAAGAAAGGAAAAACGGAGACAGTGAGCAAGAGAAGAGTAAGCAAGCGATTTAGAAGCACGGAATTTGCAGCCCTGGTCTGAAATCCTCACTCTGAGAGTTAATCATGTCAGATTCTCCATAATGTACACAAAACTGGCTGCAGAACTCAAAATCCAATTTGTGGTATGTTGATTAACTCTGTAGCCTCCTTAATGAGCTTGACATTAAGTGCAGGACCAAGGAGACTAATCAGACCTCCTTCCCCGCCCGGTGCACCTGAGACCCCTGGTGGGCTGGCCTTACCTGGTGGGTTCCCTTGCCCCGGTCAAGTCAATGGGCCCCCCCCCACCCCCCACCCCCCACCCCCCACCCCCCACCCCCTGGCCTCTTCCAGTTGGCTCCCCTGGCCCATTCCTCCCACACCCTCCCTTCAGCACAGCTGAGACTTTATTATATGATGAGCCATGTGAATCAGGGATCCATCAATGCCAAGAGCTCTGCTGGACTAACCTACCAAACACAGCTGCCGATGCTAAACACCCGGCCCCAGCAGCAAATGGGCCAAGAACAACAGAATATTAATGAGGCATTGTGTGTGGGGTGTGCACAGCCCGGATACCGCCTGGGTGCACGGTGCCGCATTGGTGTGAAAATCGATGGGTGTCTGTGGTGCACGTGGGCACATGGGCAGAGCATGTGACCGGGCAAATACCTCTCTCAAACTCTGTCTGGATACAGCCACTCCCCACCGAGCTGAAGCATGACTTGCAAAGGGGCATGGGACATGCTGATTCATGAGCTCTTAGAGGACAGCATGGGCAAAGCAGGGGGTACCCTGCATGGACTTAGTATGGTTGGGTGTTTTGAGCTATATGAAGCCAGCTAAAGTGTCAGAAAGCTGACTCGTCATCTGGGATAGGGCTGACCTTGGGGATCCAGTGGCAATATATTGACAGGAAGAGGCATGTACTTGGAGGGGACACTGATGCTGTCATACAAAAGTCCTCATCAACCACCCTTCATCCTTAGGCCTTCTGGCTAAGCCCTACTCTCCGGGGCCTCCTGCTGTCTTGTCCCAGCAGTTCAAAGTAATTCCAAGCCTATCGGAATGCTGAGGCAATGTGCTCCCTGAAGAGAAGGGCAAAGGGAAGCAAGAGCCCAGGCAGGCTCCTTGGTGAGGAAGCCTACAGCTGGTATGACAGGCCAGCTCAGGCAAGGATAAATAAAACCCCTCACTTATGCAACAGAATCTGCCAAACATGAAAGGCCTGCCCTTGTATCCTAAATCCCAGAGATGTAAGACTCCCAAGAATGAGGAGAGGGTCTTACAGGCTCTTATAGAGTTTTTTTATACACTCACATGGGCACACATGCTGTTATATGCAGATAGATGGTCTGCCTGTCTCCCTGGCCCTGTCCCACTTCTACAAGCACAGGACAGAAAGCACACAGGCAGAGACAGAGGCAGATCAGAAATGGCCAGTCCATATCCCTGTACAGCCAGGAAGACCCAATTTTGTCTTAGAGGAAAGGAGGAATCTGAGCTCTCCATTCCCCTGCTAGGGGAAGACCAGGGGCCGCTGCAAGGATGCAAATGCCTCCTGGTCCTCAGGGACTCAGTGCCTGACTCCCAAGCCCTAGAGGGTAGTGGAAGGCGCTGCCCAGTACCCAGGCACATGGCCCAGCCTCCTTGACAACCAGCTCCTCCTGGTCTCCCCCCATCATCTGAAACTGGCTGAGCAGGGATATGGGAGATTTTATGGCTCACTGCTCACACCTGCCCCAAACAAGGTTAGACCCAAGTACAGACAACAGGCTTTTGAAACTGTGGGACAAGTAGGAACTCTTCTTCAACATTCTCACAAGAAACAATGAAAAAGGGCCTGACTTCAGGAGTGGCTGTTCATGGAGTAGGGTGCCAGTGAGTGCTAGCTGGGGGGGGGGGGGGGGGGGAGGCAGGGAGCACAGAGAGGGCTAGAGACCAAGCAGGTTAGTTTTTCTCAGACCTTCTTGGGTCCACCTGCATCAGAATCTCCTGGGAATTTATACTGATGATGCTGATCCTGGCTCCCACCCTGGACCCACTGAGGGTGGGGCCCAAAAAGGTGCTTTTTTTTTTTTTTTTTTTTTTTTACAAGGGCAGGCACCAGGAATCAAACCCGGGTCCTCTGGCATGGCAGGCAAGCATTCTTGCCTTTTGAGCCACTGTGGCCCTCCCAGAAGGTGCATTTTTAAAGAGCATCATGAGCATCCTCTCTGCTAAGCACAGAGAGATTGAGAACCAAAGGTCCACGGGACAGGACTGAGCAGAAACTGTAGACGTTCACTGCATAGATACGGGAAGCCCCATACATGCAACACTTGGGCAGAGAAGGGCAAGTCTTTGGAAGTCAATCCAGACGCTGGTTCCCAGAGACCCTGATTCTTTCATTTCCGGGATCGGCCCACCTGTGTGTGAGCGCAGGTGGCGTTTGAGGGCGGTGTGGCTGGGGAAGGTGCGGTTGCACTCGCTGCAGATGTAACTGCGCACGCCCGCGTGGACCTCCATGTGCTGCTGGAGCGCACTCTGCGCCTGGAAACGCTTCCCGCACAGCAGACAGAAGACGGCCATGTCCGTGCCTGCGGAAACAGGAGAGGGAGAGCCTCAGGGGGAGGGAACATGAGGCCGGCTACTTATCCATCCCAGCCAGAGCACTCGCAACCCTCATTTAACATACTTGGGAGCAAATCCAGAGAAGGTCTGGGCCACACCATAATATGGTCTGGGCCAGCCATGCTGACTACAAGGACGGACAAAATCAGTCTCCTTCCTGCCCTCATGCACAGAAGGTGGAGAGGGAGACGGTGATCAAACACACTGGATGGCAAAGGTAAATTTGCAATTGGGACAAGTGCCATACGGAAGGCTGGGTATTAAGGGGTCATGTATCAGAAGGACTTGAACAGATCTAAGGAACAACGACAACAGGTGCCAGTCTTTGTTCTAATATAACTAATTTAAAAATCACGACTCTACAAGTTGTTATCCTCGCTTTTTATATAAGGCCCAGAAAGAGACTGAGCAAGGGGGCTCAAGGTGCCTAAGTTCGTAAGTGGTAGAGCTGGGATTCAAATCCAGTCAGCAAGGATTTGAACCCTTTCTTGATGCAAGTGACAGATGCTGTTCTCTTAAACACTTCCCCATTCATTAAAGCATAAACCTTAGGGATTCATTCATTCATTCAACAAATATTATTTTAGTACCTTTCTATAAGCATGAGTCCCTTTTTGGCAATGGGGATATTACCACGGAAAGTATACCAAGTCCCTGCTCTCATTATAGATGTGACACAGCATACTGGGGTGGGTGGCAGTGGTAAGAGCATGCCCAGGAAAGTATCTGTGAACACCTGAGGCTGAGAAGAAACTGGGGGGTGGAGGGGTGGAGATGGGCTGAGGATCAGAGAGAAAAGCAGTGAAGATGGGAAGCAGGAGGAGAGGAGACCGAAAAAGGAGGCAGGGGCCATACAGGGTCTTGAAAGCCAAAGTAAGAGCTTTAACGGACAATTGTCAAAGGATTTTGAGCTCATGAGTAACACAATGAGATTATCAATTAATTCTGTCCAGTCATTATGTGAGCTGATCAGAAATACAGGTAGCCCATAGTACACTACACGGATAAGTTGCCATTTTCGGTTAGTCGGCAATCCTCTTCCGTGTTGCTTAGAGCTGTGGCCTTCTGGCTACAACAGTACATGGGGAAGTATCTAAACCCTTGTCTGGTCTAATTGCTGGCTTACTGCCCACTATTTCAAACTATGTTTTCCTAAGTATATCGGCTTCCTCCAGAAAACCTGTGTGCATGCTCTTCTTTGCTAGCATCCGGGCAGTATTACCTGTGTTCAGCCCTGTGCCACCTTCCTCTGTTTCAAGGACACAAGCAGGAAAAGTGAAAAGGCACAACTGTGAACCCAGGCCAAAGCAGAGGAAGAGCCGATGTTTGGCTGCTGGAATTGGCTGCTCAGTGTGGAATCGGGGATTGCCTGGTGCAAGGCGGGCATGAAGAAGCCAGTGGGGAGAACCTGTCTGCCTTACTGGGGCATTCATGGAGACAGCAAATGGAAGCTCTGGATTTTCCCGTCCCCTTCATAGCTGAGTATGTATGTACTAATGGGAAGGCAAGGACTGCCTCACACTACCCACCCCCCACCACCACACCCTCAACACCCACCCGTGGTCCCCTCCCTTTGAAGACAGTCTGAGGTCTAGGCGTTGGCAACCATGCTCCATCCTGTCCACAGCCAATGCCTGCACCTAGGTCCAGGGAAGGTGCAATAAACGCAAGCACATGATTCTGCTCCTGGACCTCCAAGAGCAGGAAGGAAGGGGGACTAATATAGGCATTGTGCTAAGTGCTTTGTCTATGTTGTCATCTCATTTGAAACTTGCAGTCCTATAAGGCAGTTATTCTTATTCCCCTTTTTACAAATGGGAAAATGGAAACATTAAACAACTTGCTTAAGGTCATACAGAAAGAGGCAGAGGTGTGACTTGAAAATGCCTAGGTCTGTCTGATTTCAGAAACCGTGGGGCTGGGCCCATTTCCACCTCTGGGGCCAGCCACCTGCCTGTCTGGGTTTCCCCTAGATGAGGCACAGTATTGGCCATAGCAGTTCAGCTCCAACTGGCTTATTCAGGAGAACCAATGCATGCAGGACCTGCTCCAGCAAAGGCTAGGAAGAGTGGATTAGATGCTGAGTCACAAGGTGTAGCTCTCTGAAGCTTTTCGAACCCACTGGGATCCAACCAGATCTCTGGGAGATGTTGGGGTACTCTGCTCCACTTGATGGAGGGGAAAACACAGAGGGGGTGATCTGCCCAGGGAGAAGCAGAGCCAAGGGCTGAGAGTTCAGTCTAATAAACACACAGAGGAGCCAGTCTCTCTGTAGTTCCTGCAGTTCTTTTGGTGGAAGAGCCGTCCCCACTCCTTCAATCTGAGGGTAGCCTGACCCACTCTTGGCTGAGTCCTCCCCTAACCCTCAGGCCACAGAGAGTCCCAATTAAACTAGATGCTTGGTTGAGATGGAGCAGCCTCCCTGGGCCAGCCATGTCCTGTGAGAGCCAGGTTTCTCCTTCTGTATCCCCTGAAATCCACAGCATAGAAGGAGCCTGTTTCAGAGGGCATATGAATGACATCCCCAGGAGGGCTCCCTGAGCTGAACAAGTCAGGCCTGGAGGAGCTCTGAGGCCCAGCACCACCCAGCAGGGCAGACAAAATCCTGCAGCATTCTATACCCTTGGTCTTACCAAGGCCCCTGAAGCTGCCCCACTCTGCCTTTCCACCTCCTCACTGAGCCCCTTCTGTCCCTCTGCCAACTCAGGTAATCATACCGAGTGTAGGTGCTATGCTGGGTGGCACAGAGACTGTGGAGATCAAAGAGGGAAACACAGTTCTAGAGGCACACAGACAACGCAACAACCAACCAGAGGGTGACATGGGGTGATTCAGAGATTTTGAGTTAGGCTCTGAAAAAAGAAGAAAATTTTGAGAAACTAAGGACTGGAAGGCAGGGCCCACGTGCCAGGCAGAGGGAACACAATGAGCAAATTTCACGATGAGCCAGTGGGCCTAGAGGACAGGCTCTGAGGATGGAGAGAAGCTGGGAAAGTTACTGTGGGTGGGAGCACGAAGGACCATATATTCCAGGTAGGACTTCATTCTATAGGCAGTGGGGCACCACAAAGCGATGGAGGTGCTAGCATGAGCCATCCTATGGAGGAGGGTGATGACCCTGGATGCAGCCTGGGGTTGAACCGCAGGCCAAGTGGCCAGAAACAGAGAGGAAAGCTCATCGCTCTGGTGCTACTACTGGGGGAGGAAGACCAGACGAGAGCAGGGGCCGTGAGGACAGGGAGAAGGACAGAGAAATGAAATCCTGCGAAGCAGGCCCGACAGGTGCTAGGGCCTGGCTGGAAGAGGGAAGGTGGTGAGTCTGAAGTCCCAGTCAACCCTGCACCTTTCTGGAAGGTTTAAAGTTACACCAATGGTCACCACCTGGTAAGGAAATGCTATGGCGTCCTTACAATAGTTACTCTCCCTTTGCGGGGACATCCTCTTTGTTCCTGTCCCACAAGGCTCAGGGGCTCTCCTTGGTCACCAGCACACTGACCAGGCCTCCCAGGCCAAGAGAAGGAGGGCTCTGGGGCGCCACATCCACTCTCCCTATCCTTTTCTGTGCAGACCAACAGCTGGGAAAACAGGAATGTATTAAAAAAAGAAAAAAGGAAAAGGCAGGGGAGAAGTGAATGAGACACAAGAAAAGCTATTGGTGCATACAAGTTAAAAACCTAGAGACTAGATTTGAGTTATTAAACAATTTGCTGTAGTTTCTGCCTAGCTGACTGTTTGGCATGTATGATGAGTCAGGGCAGATTCTATTACACTGGGAGATTAAGCAAATAAATGCTAGCTTTTGGAAACACATTAAAATGTGGGACTATGGAAATAAAATTATCTAGGAAATTATATTAGTAATTCATTAGCTGCAGGGAGATGTGCAGCGGGACAAGTAGAGCCCAGTGGTGGTAGAACAGCCTGTGCTCCCTTCCACTCCCAAGCCCCTGAGACACCCACCACTCTGTTCTATGCTGATAGCCCTGGGGGAGGGGAGGAGGTGCCTTTCTGATTGAAAAAGACCTTAAGAAATCATATGGTCAGCTTCACACAGGAGGTTTGAGAAAGCACAGGGGTGCTGCTCTGCCACTCACTTGCCTCGAGACCCTGAGCAAACTTCTCCGGATCAGGGCACGCTCACCATTTACCATGCCGCTTGCAGCTGTTAAAAGCATCAAAGGAGATCTCCCTGTAAGAATGTTTCATGGCTATCAAGTGGTAGCAGAGCCAATGCCAGCCCAAACAACACCTTTGTCTGAATTAAGGAAATCAAGTCTCTTCCTTTGGGCAGACACAGATATTCACCAGGCATACAGTTTTGGTGAACAGAAGGGACTGGATTTCAGCCTCCACTTTCCCCCATGGCTGGGCATCCTTTCCACAACAAACCACCCATAGCATGCATCATGGTGGCCCTGCCCAATTTTACAAACCTAAGTTGCTTTATCGACTCTAGTTTTCTTCCAGGAAGCCGACCTCAGAGAAGGCATCTTGGATGAATTAAGACCAGTACCAAGGATATCTTCCTCCTCTGAGAATACACTATTGCCTTTCATATACTGTATCACAGCACATAAATGCCTTTACTGCATTTGTTTTTGTCATTCAGGTCTGCCCACTAGATTGCAAGGCCTTCAGAGCAAGAACTATTCTATTCCGCTTTCGAGTCCCAACACTTAGCTCAGGGCCTGGCGCAGAGGCACATGTAACAGCACACTGGGATAAATAATAAATAAGGGGCTGTAGGGCAATCCCAGGGGGCAGGCGCAGAGGGAATCACGATACAGAGACTGAGACAGATGGCTGGGGCTGGGGAACACTCACACCGAAGTCCACAAATGGAACCGATTTCTTAGAGCCCCCCATAAGACTCTCCTTGGAAACCGGTAGGAGTAGCCAAGGGACCCACAGGTAGGTGTTCTCACTGGAGCCTCATGTCTGCCTGGCTAGGACTCCCCAGTTCTTACTCCACTTCTGAGCTCCACTGCTCAGAAACAAAGAGCCAGACCACAGAAGGACGGGTTCTACCACACGGTGCAGTCCCACAGTTAAAAAAATCCCAGTTCTGATCTAGAGGCACAGGAGCTTCCTAGCTTTGTGATCTCGGATCAAGCACCTCCATTTCTTCATCTAGGAAACGGCACTCATTCCTAACCTACCCTTCCCAACACTAACTTCATATTGCTGTCATGAGGCAATTTCTATTTTTGAATATATAAATCTTACAAATACATCATTTTCTAGCCCACTGTATATTTACATGTTGGTCAGATACATTACTGAGTCTTGGCCCAAGGAAATATTTGATGAAGTCAAGGGAATCAGCACCCCTCTGGTCCTACGAGAAATGGATGGGGCTGAATTCTAGGTGGGGAGTCCACGGGTGTCTGCCTAAATGGAATGTGAAAAAGAGGGAATGGGTATGGCAAGAATGAGCAAGAGGTGTGGTTCCAAGTATGTGGGCAGGGTCTGCACCTGCATTCCAGCCCCCATTTGCATCAGTTCTAGACCATGACCCCAAGCACAGGGTCAGCAGAGCTACAGGGCATGTGTGACTCCAAGACTCCCAGTTTCAAACAAGTTTAATTTTAGCAAAACATGGGAGAAAGCCAAGGCTAGGGTGGAACAGGAGGCAGGACAGTGACACAGACCCAGGGTATTTATTTCACCAGGTGATGACTGGATCTGAAATTATGAGATACAAAAACCCTCATGTTTACACCTGTGCCATTTCCATACCAATTAGCTCTTTCATAGAAAGGAAGGAATAGGATCAGAGGGGTACACAGCTGGAGAAGATATTCAGGTGCTACACCTTCTTGGAGCAAGGCTCTTATTATCTCCTGCTATAAGCAGTTTTTTAATCAAAAGAGCAGAGGGATCTAAATATATTTCGGCTTTTTTTGGTAAGTGGGCCGTGATTGCTCCGTGTGTATGTGGCGGCAGGAACACATGCCTTTGTGTCAGCGTGCATGTCCATGGGACAAGGACAGACTCCCCATATCCAACTGTACCCCAACCCCACCCAAAGGAGGAATTACCTCTCCTGCCACTCCGAGGAGCTTCCTCTCCCCAAGGAAGGAAATGTCAAATTTAAGGTCATAGTGGAAACCTTGATTTAAACAGGAACCATTTTCCCACTCTCCACCCCTGTCCCCCAAGTCCTCCTGACATGATTGTCTACTTCCTCTGACTCTCAAGGTCACTCTTTTCTAAGACACTGTCTTCAGCCACGGGCAGCTCTTGTGACCTCACCCCATGACCATCAAACCGCTGCCTTTTTCCCTTCTCCCATCTTTTTCTTCCCTTTCCCCCTACATTGTTGTTACAGAGCATAGCGGGGCTGCATCATCCACTGTGCAAGAGAAAAAGAGAATGGAGACAAGCAGCACAGGGCTGACTCACACCAAAGGCAGAAGGCTCCGTCTGCATCTTAAGAGGATGGAGAAGGCTAGAGGTGTATATTTACATGTAAGTCAGATGGGGTGTGTGTGGAGGGGAGGATGGGGGTGTGCAGAGGGGAACAGATGGAAAGGAAACAAGTGCCTAGAATCATGATATCTCATGTTGTCTGAGTTGGTTCCTATTTTTTACTTCCCCCATGCCATCATTTAGGAATTGGAAAGAACCAGGAGCTGCCTCCCTAGTCCTCCTCGTTTTCCCCTTGGGTATGAGTGGGAAGGTCATTTAGGATGAGCTCCTGAACTCCCAGCCTTTCTCAGAAGACTAGCTATGTTAGCAGTGAGGACCCAGTCTGTCCAGCCTAAGGACGTGTCACTGACCCCTGAGGATGACAGATGCCGGCGAGGGGGAGCCAGGTCCCACCATTCCCTTTACTGCCGGTGGCTTTTCTTCCCAGAGGAGTGGAATTAGGTGAGGAAACGTCTTGGGCGGGTTTGCCTCAAACCAAATTAACTGCAAGCCTTCGCACAGAGGCTTGTCTGCTGCAGACACCTGTAATCCTGCTGGGTACCTGCAATCATCTCCTCAGTAACATCTCCCCAAACCAACCCCGGGCTGAAGAACTTAATATCCAGCCTTCTTGACAGTTTCAGCCTTGTCAATTCCAGCCTTCTCATCCAATCCTCCCAACCCCGTTTTCCTTCCTTTCTTACATGCTCAGAATCTTGGAAGGTATTTATCTACACATCTCTAGATTCTCTACCTCCACTAGGGAAAGGGAAATGTTATTGGTTTGATATTATTAGTGATATTATTAGCAGAGAAACCTCAATGAATGGCAAAAAAATGGGGAGGAGTTAATGAAGCTGATTCAAATTTGTTTTAAAACTAGGCAATGGACAGGAAAGTGTCTATACTCTCCATCTTGCCCTCACTCCACCCCCCAAAATCCTCATCTCTTGGGGAAAGTGGCGGCATCTCCCGGCAGCAGCAGCTAGTAGAGCCAACTCCCGGAAAACCGTGTATTTGTTGAGCAGTGAGCTGCAGACACAAGTGCATTTCATTACTCGGCACCTCCAGCTACAGTAAACAAATTTGTCAGCTCACTAGCTCATTAAGGTGCGCCCCGGACATGGGGGATTTATTGAGACCTGCACAATAAAAGTAACATGAATGGATTTACTAATTTTGTCAATCACTCCAACAAACCAGCTGAAGAGGAGAAGGAACTGGAGCAGGGAGGCGAACAAGGGGTGGGAAAGAAAGGAAAGGGGGTTAAAAAAAAAAAAAGTGGGGGAGAGGAAAAGTTTGGTTTGCAAGAGAGAGAGAGTGTGTCTGCCATCTGGTTACAGGACCTCGTCCACATTCACTCCACCTCCTACACTGGCCACTCTTTCTAGGGTGCGGGGCAGAAAAGGTGCCAAGGACAAACTAAGCTACAAGAGGCCAAACCAGGTCCTGGTTCCCTGGCAGTACCACATAAGCACAGACACGCCCCTTCATCCCTCCAGCCCCTTACTGGATACTGAACCAATGAATCAGAGGATTAAAAACCACACTAGGGGAAGGGGCCTGTAGGTGCCTCTCTTGATGCCTCCTGCTTGTACCAGTTCCCCTTTCCTCTGGCTTCTCAGTCCAGTTCCTGGACCTTTCTGGACATTCCAGAATGAATCAAAACTCCCATCGAGAGAGAGAGAGAGAGAGAGAGAGCAGGAATGGGGAGTGGGGTGGAAAGTAAATCCGGAGAGGTATGCAGCCCTCTGGTCTGTAACTTTCAAAATGACAGCAGGACTGGGGCAAAGGTCACGGGGTGCGAGGCCTTAAGCACCTCGGCCAGCTGTGGCGGGGAAGCCCGGAGCCCGCAGGATGCCTGCCTGTATAAATCAGCAGTAAGCAGCCCCCGCTGGGGGCAAGGACAATGGGCCCCCACGGGGGTAGGAGGCAGGACAAAGCCATCCGGCCAGTGCGCAGGCCCGGAACAAATGTGCCCTGGCACCACGGGGCCCCCATTTGTGAAACTAATTGGCCCATGATTGAAAAATTGGACCAACTTCAATAACCCTGGGAGGAGAGGGTTGGCCTGTGGTAGCCTAACCTAGCCCAGCTCTGCAGAGTCGGCCCGGCCCAACCCAGGGGGGATCAGGAATGGACAGTTCTCTCAGGTACTGCTCATTTTGATGGGGAGATGCCTTTGGAATGGGACCCATCTGGGAGACTGACAGATTGGGAGATGGGGTAGGTGGGCACGTGCCACCTTGAGGGACCTGGGCCCAAGACACAGAGAACTGTCTCCCTCGGTTTCTCCACATTCCTTCCTCTGTAGAAACAAAGTTCAAAGGACAGAGATAGGTACCTGTCTGCCCTCCAGTTCCTGAGGCCAAAGGACTCCCTATGTCTCTCATTCAGGGGTGGGTGGGCAGCAAACAAGCATAAAGCTGCAATTTCCTGAGCCCACCCTCCCTGGCACGTACTGGGCACTAGGCCCTCTGCCTGTGGCTGCTGTAGGTGGAAAGAGGCCTGTAGCTCTCTGCAAGGCTGCATGAAGGCTGTAAGAAGCAAGATTCCCTCAGTCTCTGGACTCATTTGGTCCTGGAAGCTTCTGGGGAAGGGACTTCCGGCGTGTCTGGTGGGAGGTCAGGATGGCGTGAAGGACAGGCCAGGATAATCATCTCAGACTTTGTCCTCCTGCCCTACCCTTTCCCAGTGACTTTTCATCATAGACTTACAAATGGAAGTTTACAAAGCGCCGAGTCTTTACACCCAGAAGCCTGTCTTCAAGTCCTGCCTCAGTGACTGACACGCTGTGTTCTCTTGGGTAAGTTGCTAGATCTCTCTGGGCCTCAGTTTTTTCATATGTAAAATAAAGAGAAGAGTAAACAATCCTTAAAGCTCCCCCCCCCATACGCTAATATTCAATGATTCTAGCCTAGTGAGGAGGGTGCTGGAACACTAAAAGGTCCTTTCTCCCACTGAGATGTATTTTAGGCACTCTCTCCTTCAAGGGCTGACTCAACAGCCACTTTCTTAAAGAGTACCCCTAGGCTTTGCTGGGAACCACTTTCTTAGGCTGGAGGGATGGTCACGGGTCAGAAGAGAGGCTCTGCCTACCACGGAGTGAGCACTGGTGGGTGCCAGGCGAGGTGCTATCACACTGTACTCTTCAGATAACCCCGTGAGATAGGGCTTTTAGGCAAGCGAGAAAAGCAAGACTTGAGACCACCTGCTGAACCCTTTCTCTCAAGGGATTATATTCTTAGTACCTCCCACAACTAGCTATACCCCCAAAAAGGCCATTCTTGAAGTAGCTGGGTCTGAGCGCCCTGTGAGCCTGTTTGTTCCTAGTGAGGGCGTGGCGGGGACGAGGGGCAGCGGCTTTCTCCCCCATGCCCCCAGGACCCAGATGACAGAGAAGGCAGCAGAGCAACCCAGCGAACCAGACCCTCTGAATCTCATGGGTTTTGTTTCCCTGGTGCAGTGCCCAGCGTGTGGCAGGCAATTCAACTCTGAGCAGTGAGTGTCCAGAGCTTCTCGGGAGCACATGGAGGTCCCACCTAAAGAGGAGACCCAGTTTCCGGTTACGGTTACCCAAGAGAAGTTTGGAATATACTATCCCCAGGCCCCTTCCATCCCTTGTGCTCTCCAGGCACGTATGATTATTTTCTATAGAGTTATTCCCCCTAGGACAGGCATCCCTGACGTCATCCTGAGGCCTCTGGGGAAGAACTGGGGGGATCCAGAAGCCAAACCCCCCCCCCCGCACATACAGACAAACAGAACAACAACAAAACACACACAAAAAACAAACAAACAAAAAACCAACTCAGCCGGGCTCTTATTTAAAATTTCTTGTAAATCTCAGGTATTGCTGAGAATGGTGGAGGCGGGAGGAGGCGTGGATAGAGAAGGGACAGAGCAGGAAGAAAGAAAAGGCACAAAGACCAGAGGCATGGAATGAAGGACAGCAAGAGCTAGGGGTGACAGAAATTCAAAATGAAATGGAATACTGATTGTTTCGGAGCCATTTACACACCTGACAAAACTGGGCAATGAAAAGAAAAACTATCCTGTGGGTAAATAAACAAAACCAAAAGAAGAGAAGGATGTATTCATTTTGCTGACGTTTTAATGGTTGCTCTCCTCCCACTCCCCTCCTGCCCCCCCCACCAGAAGATGATTACAAATTACGCAGCATTTAAACGCTTTTTACTGTCAACAATTAGAAGAAGGGGCTGTGGCATCGCAAGTGTAATGGCCATTCATTCCCACGGTAACCAGGCAGAGCCCCGGTGAGGCCGTCCTGATACTGTACTGCACACAGCGGCCAGAAGGGACAAGTGCACACACCGTTAATTGTGCAGGATGTTCACAAGCAAATTAAAATATAAAAAGCTCCTGACAGGAAGACAGATACCAAAAGTGAGGGCAGGGCAGATTGAGCGCGTGGAGTTAAAGTCTGAGCCTCGGCAGAGTTTAAGCAAATCCCAATGACACTTTATTTGGAGCAGCTTTGCATTAGTTTTAGGTATTTGTGTGTGTGTGTGTGTGTGTGTGTGTGTGTGTGTGTGTGTGTGTGTGTGTGTGTGTGTGTGTGTGTGTGTGTGTGTAGTGAGGCGAGGAGGAAGAACAGAAGTTGCTTTCCTAGAAACAGAGGAATAAATAATTAAGAGAGCCCAAGAGCTCTAGTCCAGACCTCAGAACTAGCCTGTGCGTGGGGTGGGGAGACACACCAGCTGCACCCCTGGGGCTTCAGATGGGGAGGACCTGACACCCAGCATTCACCCCTTCAGGGCCCACACCCCATCCCCTCCAACAGACCACCCAGAGAAACCAGGCCACCTTCACCTCACTGTTCACGGGAAAGGATGTCATTCCAGTGTGGGCCGAAAGAACTAATTTAATTTTTCAGAAATTGACTCTCTGCTTTTCATTTTCCACAACTATAACTACACACTCATACCCACCTTGTGCCTGGACCAGTCCACACCCCCCCCCCCAACATTCATATCTTCCTGAAATGCTACGTAAAGCCCAGCTCTGTTGGGTCCTAGGAAATTCTACTCCTAGAATTCTCCTTCAGCCAACTCAGTATGGATTCCAAGAACTCTTATCACCACTGATATCTTTTAGACTATTGGAATAATGAAATCTCAACCCCAGGATAAGGGGGAAGGAGAGAAAAAGATTAAAAAGGAATAGGAGTAGGGAGCTGGAGGAAGCTTGGGATGTGGCTACCAATTTCATTTCCAGTTCTTCGGAGAGGAAGACGGAAAACAACGGAGGTGAGCTGGTGGCCAGGTGGAGGGCAAGAGGCTGAATTTAGAAGCAGCCTGGTACATTTCTGTAAGGTAAAGTTTAATATGCAGGAGGGATGACAGAAAAATAAAAGAGACACGTCCCCTTTAAAAGGAAATATAATTTACAGTGTGCAGCCAGGCGGCCCATAGTTTCAATCTCGTTTACTATAGAGAAAACTCTGCTAGCTGTTCTCTATCCCACAAATCCGATTTAATCAGACAAGCCAGCCAGCGTGGCTTGGAGTAAAAACGGATAATTAGTAAACAGAGAGCTACTCCAGTGCTTCATTGGCATTCGAGTTGGGCTACTGTGTCGCATTTAAAATGCAGTCTGATGAAGTTTACAAAATCAAACCATTTGTTACTCCTATTGAAGAGGCTTCAGGCCACTTGCAATTAAATTGGAATTAGTGCTCAGAATGAGACACAGCAAATTCATACTAAAAAGGGATCTGACTTTGAGACATTTGACTTCACTTCAACAGTTTTCTGTGTGTGTGTGTTACTAAAATACTCCTCACCCACCCCTATTCTGCAGGGCTCCCCGACTGGGTAAGCTTGCCCCCTCCCACTCCAGGACCGGCTGCTGGGGAGGGCTGGCAGGGGAGGGGAGGGACAGCTGACACTGGGGAGCCAGGCCCTGCATTCACACCAGGAAGATACTGTACTAGCGAAAACGTGTCCACAAAGGACCATATGGCTCCCTTCTGCATTGAGCGTTTGGACAAGGGAGTGGAAGGGGGGCAGGAGAAGCTGCCAGAAGGCACACTTCCAGGGGGTGCTGGCCACGCCCACCTCAGCAGCAGGCTGGCAGCCGCAGAGAGAAAGGGGCTACCATCTCCCCGGATGGCTGGATTCCTAGGGTGCCCTGTCTCCTCCTCCTCAAAGGCCCAGGCACAGGAAAGGTTTCAGTCATAATGCCCTACAACCCCATGGTCTGCCCTTCCAGGCAGAAAAGGTGGGGCAAATGGTCTCTAGGCAGAGCTTCTCAACCTGGGGTCCACAAAACCCCCAAGCTGTCCACGTAGACAATTTAAGAGACTACTGAACTCAGAGGGAAAAAAAAATCACATCTTTATTTTCATCCATCTTTAACTGAAATCTAGCAGATCGTCCCGTTTTGAATATAAGCAACAAACCATATTAGCAGTACCCATGACTTTGTCACTAATAGATATCACACATATTTTCATACCACGTTAGAAGTGTCGCAGTTATCTCGAAACATTCATGTTGACCACTATTCAAAAATACGATTATTAAGACTCATGACTTGATCTAGTTAGTTAAAAGGATTATGAAGAATATATTACATATTGTCGTAGAAAGCATATTTTGATATCGTATTTCTAGTTTCCATTATTGTCCTATGTATCTTATGTATTGACAGACATTCTGAGAAAGAGTTCACAGGTTTCACCAGACTGCCCAGGACATAGAAAGCATAAGGAGCTCGACTCTGGACTGGCCTAAAGCTACCTGTGCCATTCCCTCCCATGCCTCAGTTGCCCAGAAGTTTCAAGACCGAAATCTAGTTTCATTCCCTCACAACTCTTCTACCTGCAGTGAGGAAAAGAACTGAACAGGTCTCACGGGAAGCAGAGAGGTATTATGCATGGTCCTGGGACAGGAGGGCCATCCAGGCTCAGTCCTCAGCTCTGACACCACAGAGACTCAGGCAGGTCACTTCAAATTAAACTTTTACTATCTCCCTCTCGCCAGTAGAATGAAAGCTGCTTAAGAGCAGGGGCCCATTCGCCACTGGACCTCTGGGACATGACGGGTGTCCAATGGATATTTATGGGAAAGTGGAAAGCATGGATGGATAAATGGAGTAAACAACTGAATTTTACCTCTCTGGACTTCAACTGTGAAATAAAGAGAAAAGGCTGTATGGGCCCTGAAAGCTCCTGCAGTCCCGAGGGGCTACCCTGCCAGTGTCCTCCACATCCTACTGACCACACCCTTTGCCGCACACCATGGAGAAGTGAAGAAGCCAATGGGGGTATGTACACACCTCTGGGTGAATGGGGGTGGGGGGAACTGTGGCAGAGCATGTCTGATGTGGCATGCTGCAGGGGAGGGGGTGCCCAGGACCTTCTCCTGGCCCTTGGGGATGGGCCTATATTGGCTGCTCTCCTTGGAGGACTCCAACCCAGCCAGCTCCCTAGGCCTCTTCCCTGGCACACAGCAAGGAAATGGGATGGTGGTAATGGCAGAGGGAAGGAAGACACTAAATTTATACGCCTCTGAACAGACAAGCGAGAGGGGATGCCACAGAGGCCTGAGGAAAATGGCTTTTATATACTGGGCAGGTACCGGGAACTGAACCTGGGTCTCCGGCATGGCAGGCGAGAGCTCTGCCTGCTGAGCCACCGAGGCCCGCCCCAGGTAATGGCTTTTAAAGCCTGGAAGGAGGAGATTGTCCTTCTGCTATTCAGGAAGGTGAGAGAGGAAAGTGATTCTGTTTGAGAAGAAACCCACAATGCTCACCAGACTTGCCCCCACTATCCCCAAATCTGGAATCAGCCTCCTTTCAAGCAGGTTGTGTTTCTGATTCATTCGACTCCCAGGGAAAGGAGTCAGACCCTCTGGCAGACCCTGGCAGGCCATGTGGGTAGTGTGTATGCTCCTCAGACACTGATGGGAAACCTGGTTCTCCCCTCCCACACTCACACACACACATCATCCCGAGGCATCCTGAAGGAAGATCTGGAGAGAAATCCCGATTCCACGTTAAAAAAAAACAGAAATGCAAAGTTCAATGTCACCTGGTGGTTTGGGGCTCTTCCTTCCTCCCAGGTGAGGAGGTACCTCCCCTTTTAGTTCCTTCTCTGGAGTTTCGGGGTCCTTGTTGGAAGTCTGACACTGGCTCCAGAGCACTTGGGAAGCCTGTGGCTGACACTGTCATGACAACGGCCAGGCTGTAGCCAGAAGAGACATGTTTCTATCTATACAACACCAGCATCACTCAACTGCTAGATGTCCCTAGTCTGGTCTTCCCTTCCTCTTTCAGATCTTCATTTCCCTCTTCTGGCAGAAGAACCTTCCCTTGGGAGAGAGCATTGGAGGGGAGAGCTTTGTGTTCCTTTTACTCATTCACATGTTCACTTATCTACCTAATATTTCTTGAGTTCCAGTTCAGTTCAGGCATCAAACACGGAGGCTACAATGTTAAGAAGACACTTCCTGCCCTCAAGAAACTTACAATTTAAAAAGCATACAGCAAAAAGTATAGACTTTGAATTCAGACCAAACCTGGTTTCAATTCCTGGCTCTCCCACTTACTTACCAGCTATATAATCATATGCAAATTACTTACTATCTTTTGGGTCCTGGTTCCCTCATCTGTATTAGAATAATTATACCCACCATGCAAGTTCTCTGGGAGGATTAAAGACAATAAAGTGCCTATCGGAATGCCAGATAATGGCAGGGAACCAAGAAGTGGTAGCTGTCTGGAACACTGATCCAGTGGGCTGGGTGAAAAGTATGGGGAGAGAGATATGGAAATAAGGAGACTGTGGTGTTTTAACTTAGGAAGCAGGAGTGGCACTTAGGGCCCCTCTAGAGAGCACTCCAGGCCTTTCATCACTAGTAAGAGCTGTACCTCTAAAGTGGTAAATTCAACCTGCTTCCCACCCTTCCTGTTTTCCCACTTGGTTACTTCCACCAGAACTGTTCTTTCATCTCCAAACGTCTCCCTAGCATGGCCTTACCTTGCTCCTTTCTCCATTCATCCACACTTCAAGGTCATGGGCCAAACAACCGGGTGATTCCTTGCTAATTCCTCAACTCCATTACCTATTATCCTTCCATTGCTTCTACTCTGCCATGCCCTAATCTTGGATCAGTCTACCCTCCCTCCTCCTCCACTCCTAGAGCCTGTCTACAAAATTGCCTCTATTTCCCAACCTCTCATTAACTCCTTAACACGCTGTGGTCTGCTTTCTGCCTCCATCATTCCACTGAAACTAAAATTGCTCACCTATAACTAATGACTTCCATGTCACTAAACCCAACAGACATTTTCCAGTCTTCCTTTTAAATGACTTTTTAGCCACATTTATGTCTGATGACTACTTTTTCTCTTGAATCCTCTTCCCTTAGCTCCCATGATACTACACTCTTCTGGCTTGCCGTCTATTTCTTCCAGCAATGCCTTCTCAATCTCCATTGTGGGTTGTGATTAGTCTGTAGGTACATAAGATGTTGGCATTCCTTGAAGTTCTGTTCTAAGCTCTCTTCTCCTTCATAAACTTATCAATTTGCATGGCGTTAATGATGATTTAAATACTGGTGACTGCAAAAGATATACGTTCAGTGAGGCTCTCTCTTCTGAATTCTAAACATAACTATATATCCAAATGCCTACTGGAGATCTCACTGGATGTCACGCAGGCCTCACTACTGTAATATCAAAACTATTCATTATCTTAATAGCACCCAAAAACTCTGCATATCCTCTTGTGTCCCCATTTTCAGTAGAGAGTTTCACCATCATGCAATTGCCCAAGCAACAAAAGGAGGCATCATCCTTGATTTCTTTCACACACCTCTCACCAAATTCCCAAATTCCCTAAGCCTTCCAGATATCTTAATGTTAGTCCACTTCTTCTCTCTTCCTACTGCAACTGCACTGGCTCAAGCTACCATAATTACTTGAATAGATTACTGTAATGTCTTCCTAACTAATCTTCTTACCTACTCTTTTAACCCCTCCATTTTTGCCACCCTGTAGTCAGAGTAATTTTTCTAAAAACATTATCTGATGTTATTTCATATTATTACCCTTTAGTGGTTCTGGGTGGCCCTCGGAATAACATCCTATGCTCTTCTAACATCCCATGTTCTCCAGTATAACAATCTTTATCCTGTATGAGGTTTGCTTACTTACCTATCTCATGCCTTACAAGTTGTGACCCCAGTGAGAACAGGATTCTGCCTTGTTCACTACTATATTTCCAAAGCTTAAAATACTACTAGGTATATAATAGATATTCAATAAATATTTACAGAATGGATAAACAGATCAACAAATGAATACATAAAAATTAACCTGTCAATATTTTCGGTGGGCTTGAGCTCAGAGTCCATGACAAGTAATGACTTCTAAAGCCCATGTCAAATATTAATTTGACTCTTATCAACTTCAATAAATACACTTCCTTAGCTTCCAACCCACCCATAGCCACCCACCAGCAGCCTGCATTCCCTGTGAATTGCAGGATTTTGTGCCTATATGTTCTAGAACTTTTGGCATGGATGAATGTTATGTCTACACTGGCCTCCACATGTCTTAGGAGCAAGGAGTAGGCTCCCAGGTGCTTAGCTTCCCCTCCCTGCCTAGAAATCTTCATTTACATGGTCCTCAGTGCAGAAATACCCATTCAGCCCTTTATGACAGAGTCATTCACATCAGTGGAGGACCTAGATCTTTGGGTGGAAAGGCTACAGAATGGGGTCACCAGATATTACTCGATGGCAAGGTATGACTGAGATGGAAATCACAAGTACCCACAATGTGAGACTTGATGTTAAACCTGGCAGCTCTTCCTGGCCACTAGCAGAACGCAGGCCCCAAGGCTGCAGATGCACCCCAGGTGCACACTTCAACCCGTCTCCTCCAAGTCAGATCTCCAACACAGGGTCTTCTGTGAGCTACCCATGGGCACACCAGTTGGCCCCAGAGTCAGAGTCCTCTTACATCTGGACAAGGGGGTCTTAAGAATTACACTCTTAGTTGGTTTTTGTCCCTCCTCAGATGGTGATTATGCAGTACTCTGAGATTTGACTTCCACAACAGATGGAAAAGATGAAATGCCAAAAGTCACATCACCAACACACAGATAAACTGTGACCTCCAATATCAGCCTGCTAGCAAAAAAAGACTGATTTTTTAAAAAAAGAGTTGCGAGGGCTTTCATTAGATCTATGTCTGGTTTTGCTCTCATCTCTGGCCAAAGACCCTGGTTCCTGTGGATTTGGAGGTGACCTGTCAGCAGTGAATGTAAGCACATGAGAAAACACAGGCAGCACTGGGATTTACTAGCTTCCAGGCAAAGATTCCCATTCAGGTCCCTTCCTGTTCCAGACATCATGCTCACTCCTACTTCTTGAGTCCATCACTTCTCAAATTCAAAGAACCCTTAAAAATGAGAATAAGCAGTGTTTATTGTGTCATCTTTATGCCTCTTTTCTAGTTAATTTTAAAAACTGTTTTATTTTATATAACATAAAATCTGCTATTTTAACTACTTTAAGTGTACAATTCAATGGCATTAATTACATTTACAATGTTGTGCTACCATCACCATCATCCATTACCAAAACTTTTTCATCACCCCAAGCAAAAATTCTGTACCCATTAATCAGTAACTCCACACTCCTTCCATCCCAGCCCCTGTTAACTTCACATCTCCTCTCTGTTTCTGTGAATTTGGTTTATACTTATCCTAGATACTTCATATTAAAGGTATTTATTGTATTGGTTTGCTACTATACTGCTGGAATGCAATATACCAGAAATAGAATGGCTTTTAAGAAGGGAATTTATAGAGCTGCAAGTTGACAGTTCTAAGGCCATAAGAATGTCCAAACTAAGGCATTCAGGGAAAGATACCTTGACTCAAGAAAGGGCTGATGATGTTCTGGGTTTCTCTGTCAGCTGGGAAGGCATGTGGGGATATCTGCTAGCTCTCTCTCCCAGCTTCTCATCTCAAAAGGTTTCCCTGGGGACATTTTCCTTCTGCATCTCCAAAGGTCTCTTGTCTCTGTGTTAGCCCTGAAACTTTTTCCAAAATGGTTCCCTCTTAAAGGACTCTCGCAAGTAACTCCACCTTGAATGGGTAGAGACACATCTCCACGGAAACCAACTAATCAAAAGTTATCATCCACAAATGGGTGGGTCACATCTCCATGGAAGCAATAAAAAGGATCCTACCTAGCAATATTGTATGAGGACTAAAAACTTGGCTTTTCTCAGGTACATGACATTTCAAATTGGCACATCCACCTTTTGCCTACTGTGAGTAATGCTGCTATGAACATTGGCATACAAGTATCTGTTTGAGTCCCTCTTTTTCCATTCTTTTGTGTATATACCTAGGAGCGGAATTGTTGGTGATATAACTCTATGTTATCATATGTTTGAGGAGCCATCAAACTGTTTTCCAAAGTAGGTGCACTATTTTACATTCCCACCAGCAATGTATAAGGGTTGTAATTTTTCTACATCTTGAAAACACTTATTTCTTTTTTTTTTTAATAGAAGCCATCCTTGTGGATATGAAGTGGTATCTCTTTGTGGTTTTGATTTGCATTTCCCTAATGATTAATGAAGCTGAGCATCTTTTTCCATGTGCTTATTGGCCATTCCTATGCCTTCTTTAGATAAATGTCTATTCAAGTCCTCTGCCCATTTTTAATTGGGTTGGTTTGACTTTTTATTGTTGAATTGTAGGAGTTTTTATATTTTTACCTCTTCCCTAGGTTTTTTTTTTTTTGGTGGGAGGTAGGCTGTGATTTTTTAACTAATGCAAGGGGCCACCGAGAATTAGAAAACATAGATGGTATTTTCTGTTCACTTTAGAGTAATTATGACTTTGGAGGATTTTGGCAGAAGTCATTGTAAGAAGTGGATTTGAGGAACCTTCAAAATACTTCCTTTGAGCCCAGGTGGAAGCCCTATGGAGATTTTGAAACCCTGGGGATCAGTGAGACCGGCAAGAAAGAGTCCACTCTTCCAATGGTAGGTATCACACCACCCCTTCCCCGGGAATGTCAGGCTTTATCAGGGTTTTCCACACAGGGAACATCAAAGTCAAACCTGGATGGATACGCTATGGACTTTTTTATAGCATGGGTCTTCTCTTACCACTCACCAAACCCTTAGCCTTCCTTAGATCCTCCATTCTCCAAACTTGTTCCTGACCATATACATCCCCCTACCCCATCCAGTTCCATTCCCTCATCCTCCTTGGGTCACTCAGCTGCAGTCCTTTTTCTACAAAAGTGGCCTGTTGAGAGAAGTCTGTAGTTGCCTATTAATACCAGAGAGTATAAGGATGTGAAAAGCCACCTCTATCTCCTACCGGAGAACACTGTCCTCTGAGGGACCTGGAAAACAAAGCACTCAAGATGTGGGCTGTGAGGACCGTGCTGGATCTCAAGTATAAATGGGAACGAGACATCCCCCAAATCACCACAGAAGGGCACTTCAGCAGCAACATGAGCTCTAGGACATCTAAAGCAGGATGAGGGGGGAAGAAAATCCGGATGGCATGAGAGAAGGTAGCAGGGGAAAGTGGACACATGTGGAATGCCTGCAACCTTTTCTAACTCACCTTCATGTATTGGCTTGTGGTATCTCTGCCCATTTCCACTGTCATTGTTTTAATAGGTACTTGATGTTATAGAACCAATTTATTTAATGTGTGAACAGGTAGGGTCCACCTCTGTCCCCCAAAGGAGCTCAGGAGAAGTGTGATGAAGACCCCAATGATGCAGTTTACCTGGGGTTGGGATCAGGCATCCGTTACAGTCTGCACAGAAAGGCTGCCTCACTGGAAGGACAGAGTGTTCATATTAATTAACATCTTTGTGGAAAGAAACCTCTCTCCAGGGAGTACCTGTTTGATTATTCTATTTATTCAGTGATATTGCTGCTTCAAATTCCCCACCCTCACTCCTAATTTCTTCCTTTCCTCCCTGATACTGGAGCCTTGATGGTTCTCAAGGGAAATGATGCAGCTTCTGTATGGAGATGACAAAGCAAGAATAGGAGGGGGTTGACTCTTGTATTGTATGGCCTCAATTATAGAAAAATTGCCACAAAGGGTTATGAGGCTTTCACATATTCTATGTCCTATGTGTTTCCTGTATATGTCTGCAAAATTTGACCCAAGGACATTCAGCAAGACTGGGGAAGACCTGGAAAATGCTCATGGCATAAAGTCTAGCTTCAAAGCCAGAATGTTCTGGATATAAGGATAAGGGGCCTGTACTACCTAAAACTTTCTAGGGGACCACTATGGAGGGTATCTATACCCCATCTCCTAGCAACTGTCCCAGATGGGGACATATGAGAGAGAGCTGGGTGGGTGGGTGGGTATGTATGTATGTATGTATGTGCATATGCATTAATGGGAGAGAGTTATCACGAGGCAATAGAAAAAAATAAGAATGTTGTTCGAACTTTCCTCCCATTTATTTTTATTTGTTACCTCCTATGAACCAGCCCCTGTGCTAGGTAGAGACTGGGAATAGATTGAGGAATCAGACAGAATCCCTGCCCATGGAGAACTTCCAGTCTAGTGAAAGTGGCAAATTTATGAATGGCTAATTGTAAAACTATCGGACTGGAATCTTAAATTGAGAAAGGATCAGGCTCCAAATTAAGTCTCCCAATGGCCCTTCCTTATAACATAAATACATGTATATGCTTTTCTAAGAAAAAAAGAATATTAAAACGACATATTACACACACAAATACATTCCCCATACCAACCCCCACAGCAGTGATGTGAATGGCACTATTCAGGGCTGGGGGGCTTGGTTGTGTCATGATAAAATAGCATGCAAGCAGTTGTACAAACTTCCCTGTACTGGAAGTCTGCTTCTGCCCGAGCTGATTTATTCCAAGGACCATCTGGGCCCAGAGAACAATGTGCTCTGGTCTCTGAATGACCAGCCGTATTAGTCATACCCTCTTAACTCGACCCCTCCATTCCTCCCATCCCCTAATCTTCACACTTTCCTTCATTCCCTTTGACGGAGACCAAGGACTGGCTGTTTTCTCACCTCTCCCTGGGCTAGAGAAGTTCATCTGGGACAAAGAGCTCTGCCCTCGTGCCTGAGGGTCCAGCAGTCACACTAGGACAGGCTGCAGGGAAAGGGGCCTGCAGGGCCTCCCCTTCCCTCTCCTGGCCTGCACTGCCCTCTTTGGACATGGGGGTGAACTCATCCTGAAAATGTCTACCCTGGGCTTTCCAAGCCAGATAGAGTTGTCTTAAGGCAACCCATCTTCCAGAAGCACTCCCTGAGCTAACCCCACACCACTCTGATCACTCACACGCTCCTCCAGAACTTCTTGTACAATAGTGTCACATCCTTATTCGCATTTGCCTTAAGTCGCTCCCTAAATGCTTAACATAGGGGGCATCACAGCTATTTCTTCTTTTGAAAGCCACAGTTCCTCTAGAACAGAAAAAGCCAAAAGACCTTCTCCTTTTATCTTCCTCATGGCCTAGTACATTGCTAGACCTATAATAATGACTTGATTTTGCAGTAAGAGTGAATGACCCCAACCCAGAAACCCCAAATCTTTGGGCTGGAATGAACAGCCTAAGATGCCAGCTCATCCTACGTCCCAGAAGGGGTATCTCTGCAATGGGGAGGAGCTGGCCAAGGGCTTAGACTCCTAATCCGGCATTATACCTCTGCTCAGGAGACTCCTCCTTAGAATTTAACTCAGATGGTACACATAACTATTTATGTTCGTGACCTGAGCTTTGCTGTGTGGAACTGGAAAGGGTAAAGAGAAAAATCTGATACACGGGGATGTGCTTATCTTCAATCCCTTCCCTCCCCACCGTGGCCACTGCCAGAGGCGACCGCTGTTGTCTTCTCCACTTAAATGAGGTGGAGCACAATCCACCCACCCCTCTGCCCCAACCCCACTACACACACACACACACACACACACACACACACACACACACACACATGCACGCACGCACGCACGCACGCACACACAACTTTCACTTTACATCTTGCCTTGTGCCAAGAGAGAATTGATGGTGATGAGTGAGGGAGACAGGAAAAAACACCAACGGGTGATTAGTTGGGCTAGGTTTATGGCAACAGGCAACAAACTCATTCATTTCATGTTTTGCAGAATATAAAAGCGCTGAAACATTTTAATTTTAAATTCTTATCATTGAATTTACTGCTTTTCTCTCGCCATGATTTGTGTTGCTTTTTAATTTTTACAGTCTCTACAGAAGCCAGATGCTACCGCCTAAGGACAAAATAATAAAAACCTACTGCAGTCATGAGTTACAGAACAAAAAAGAAACAAGCAGTTGACAGAAGTTAATATCTCAATTTAACAGTGCTGCTTTGCTAATGATCCTTTGATATGTGTTTATTTAGAAAGGCCTGATCTTGACCTTGAAGGCAAACTCAACCACAAAGTCTTTATGAGAAAAGAAAAAGACTTTATTTATAGATTGGCTTTATGTCAATCACTTCGGCAGCTGGGCCCAAAGTGCCAAGCCACTGGAGGAGGGGGCGTGGAAGGAAAGTGGGATGTACACCGCAAGTGATGTGTTCCTTTAGGGATCCGTGTGGGACAGGGGCTTTAGGGAAATCAAAGTACAGCTGGGATGGTACCCAGAACCCCTTGTTCTATGCTTCCTTTGGAAGAAATCAAGGCACTTAAATGAGTTCATCCCCCAGCCCTCCAGATATTGAGATGGAACCAAGGAGAATAAACCTAAGGAAAGCAGTACAAGAGGGATGTATGTGGGGCAGCAGGGCTGGCATGAAGCATTCCCCCAGAAAACCGAGATGTGGTGTAGGCTTTCAGGAAGGTCTGCAGGGTGGGGCAAGTCCTCCTTTAAAGGACCTTCTAAGAATGGCACGGAGGGTTGGTCATCCTGTCTGCCCTGGAAGCAGAAGGGGAGACCTCAAATCCCATAAGCCCCGCCTCCCACCCAGTTCTGAGGCTCACTGCTTCGGCGTGTGAACCTCTTCTCCTACCACCACAGGCAGGCCCTATTCAAAGGAGAGCCCCAGGATCTGAGAATGTCAGAAGCTGGGCCACCGAGTGCCTCTGCACCCAGACAGCCCCCTCTGTCTGCGGGAGTCCCTGTGCCAGGCCACATCCTTGAGGCTCTTCCAGAGAAAAGCCTTTGCATCCAAGGCCCTGGTTTCTTCTCTTACTCATTTTCCATGAAGTCTAACGGGCTAATCTAGGGGTGAAGCTCTTCTCTCCACTCTCACCCCACCATGTTCTTCCCACAGCCCACAGCACTTCACGCCTCACAATTTGTCCTAGGAGAAATCTTCTTTCCCAGTCTCAAATGATCACCCAGAGGCTAATAGCCTTGACTCTGGCTCGAACCTCTGTTCTGAGCACAAAAGCCACATATGTAACAGGCTCCGGATGTTTCAAAGGCACCTCACACGCCACGTGTCCAAAATGGAAATCCATGTATTCTCCCACACCTGTTTTCCTTCCTATACCTCGATCTCAGCTGTTGGGACTGACATCTGCTCTGTCACTCTAGCAAGATGGCTGAGCATTGCCTCTGACCCTCCTCTCACCCCCAATAGGGTCAATTTGGTTTTTTTAAGTACCTCTCACACACATCCCTTCCCTCTTGTTCCTGTTAGGCACTGGTCTCTTCCGCGCTGCCAGCATCCTTCTCACCAGGGTCCCTACTCGAGGTTTTTGAACACAGTTCATCTACATGAGATCGAGCCCCCACACCACCACCAGAGTGGCCTATCAGAAACACGTCTGATCTTGTTCCCTATCTTTTAAAAGCTTCTGAGGACTTGGCATCACCCACAGGGTAAGGTCTAGGCTCCCTGTGGTCTAACCCAGTCTCCACCTCCAACCTCACCTGCCACAATCTGTCTCAGACATGATGCTTAAGCAATCACCACTGCATCCAAACACACTTTCTTCTGCTCAGTTCTCTCCCTGCTCATTTCCACTTCTTTAAAACCTTATAGAATCTTCTTCTCCAGGAAGCCTCACGTGGCCCCTGCATATTAGCTGGGTATCCATCCTGTGGGCTCCCACAGCCCATGTACAATCACCTCCATCACTGCACTTAGCACTCTCCATTATAATGTTTATATGTTTGTCTTCTCCACACCTCCAAGTTCCCTGAGTCAAGAAGGTGGGGATTTACTCTTTTTTGTATCCATGGCATTTAACTCATAGCAGGTGTACAGTAAAACACTGACAATGAATGGAGGGCTGTCCTGGTTCTTCTGAAGACGGTGAGTGAAGAATCATTTAGTGATAAGCCAAGTAAGTGAGAATCCACATTTGGGGAGTGGGTAAGAGTAGGGTACATCTTATTTCCCTCCATCTCCAGCCTGATGTAAGCAGAGTGAACTGTTTGTATACTATTGACTGCCTTCAATGCCTATGTCTTTAGGCAAACAACACCAACTCTTGCCAGAAAATTCCTCTGATTCCCAAACAGAATCTTCCAGACCAGCTGGAAGTTCACCAGTCTCTAAATGCAAAAGTTCACTAGTCTCCAAATGCCAGGCTGGAGCAGCAGCCCTTCTCTCCCTGCCCTTGTCACCCAGTCTTCTTCTGACCGAAGACTGCAGTCACTTCAGAGCCCTGATGACAACAACAGCAATTTGTAAAGTCTGCTGAGGGTGGGACAAGTAAGAGGGAAGCCCACCAGCCAGCCTGGGCAAGACGCCAGCAGAGGCAAGACTCAAGTCGGGCAACAAGTGACCCGGCAGCTAGGAAGTGAACAGCACCCAGATCAGGGACTTACTCACACATGCCCACCCACCCAATGTGCCAAAGCTGCAGCCTTAAGGTGCTTGTGTGTATGTGTGTGTGCACATGTGTGTGTGTGCATACAAGGGAGAAGGGGTCGCTGAGAAGAGAGGGAGGGACATGCCCATAGCTCTTCTCTTCACAGCTCAACAGCACCATGAAAAGGTGGGCTCAGAGCTGCAGGACCTGTTCTTATCCAAGATAAAATGGAAGAGGTGGTAAGAGATGTGAACCACTGCCTTATCTTGGCCCTCCTGTATTCACTGACTCTCCCACGTGACCACCTGGAGGCTCTATTCACAGGCTTCCCTCTGCCCAAAGCCTTCCCAGTTCTGGGTTGGCACCATGGGCAGGTCCTGACCATTGAGTCCAGGCCCCTGCCTCTGACCATCCCGGAAGGGCACAGCTAACCTTTCTTAATTAGCATTAACATAATACTTGAATATGATAGCAAACATCGCTTCGCTTTAAGTTTTGAATCAAACATAACTCAAACTTTTGAAAAGTAAAAAGTGAAAACATGTAAATTGCTAAGTTCATTTTTTTTAAGCCCATTGCTTCTCCTTCTAGGGTAAAGATAAAAGGAATTCCTTTCCTACATCCCCCATACCTCTTTCTCTAAGTTTCTAGCCTTTTCTCCGCAACACAGCTGCCAACATCTAAGTGAAATGGGAGACATCTGAATGAGCCGCAATATTGTTTCCCTTCCCCTTGTTGGTTAAGAGCCAAGCCTGGGTCAACATCCCAACCTCCCCTCCAATCCCCCAAGAATTAGGGGCCTGAGCAGCCTCGCCCACAACCAGACGAGGCAGCCGGGAAGGGAACAACTTAATCCCAGGACCATCAAGGACAGCAAGAGAGTAACTTTTAAAACAAGTGACTCTTCCGCAGGCAGCCAGTGCAGCCCAGACTGAGTTATGTGCCCTTTGTGTGGGACAACTGCTAGTGATCAGGTAAGTCATAAAGGATCATTCATAAAATTAGATTCACCACTTGTTTTTATAGCACTCATTAAGGAAAATAAAAGACAATTCTTCTCCGCATTTTGGGGCTGAATTATAAATTCAATTAACTGGATACAATTAGCTTCATAGATCCTGAAACCCTATTATCAAGGGGTCTATGCTGACCATGAGCATAAAAACGGAGTGCAAGCTCCTCCCCCAGCATTCCCTGTCCCCCACGCCACCTCCTGCTCCCCACGCCAGGCTCTTCTTCCCTACCCCTCATACCTACTGCAGCAGCCTCTGCAATCCTCGATCACATCTGATTGCCTCTCTTTTGCTCATGCCCTTTTCCTTTGCTTTGGGAAAGGAGATGGATTTTGAAATCAGAAAAAAAAAAAAAAAGCGTTGACTCCTTGGACATGAGACAGAATCTTTTTTCAGCCTCAGTTTACTTGGGGATAAGTGTACTTATAGATAGTTGTAAGGGTAAACTACAACATAACTAACACACCTATCTGAATACCAGGTACCTGGTAAGCCCACAATAAAAGGTTATCAATATCATTTTCAGAAAACTTAAATTCCATTCTAGTTCACCTCCCCCACTGAATCGATTCTTCTTAGTAGTTTAATCAGCATTTATTGAGCACCTAATGTGCACCAAGCCCGGGGTTAAGTTGTGGGATAGAGAGATGAATAAGGCACTGTCCCCTTGCTACTAGAGTCCAGAGATGAGACTAAATACTGTGTCCTCATTAACACTTCCCTCCTCTAAATTCCTCTCCATGCACCTCCCCACCACCACCCCTCGGGCTGGCATCTGATTACACAGTGACCTTTTGCTGATCTCTGGCTGATTTATATATGTCTATACATAGTGTCTCCTCCACAAATGTCTGTTAAGATAGTGGGATAAATCAAAACAAAAGCACTAAGGTTGGCATCAGAAAGCTCAGAAGACCAGCCCAACTCTGCAACTTTAAGACGCAGCGTACTAAAGTACTTAAGTGTGAATTCAGCAGTGAATCACTGTGGTTCAAACCCATTTCTACCACTTACTATTGCTGTGTGGCCTCAGGCAAATTACCTAACTCCTCTGGACCTGTTTCATCCTCTGTGAAACAAGGATAATAACAATACCTACTCATAAGGTCTTTACGCAGATTAAGAGCGATCATGTGCTTAAAATACTTAACATTACCTAGCATAAAGCAAATGTGAAATAAACATTAGCCATCGTCAGCCATAATAGTTATTAGATATATACCCCAAGGCAAGTTGCTCATGTTTGGCCCTTGTATTCTTCATCTGAAAATAATATTTCACCTTGAAAAGCTGATATAAGGACAAAAATACCCTAAAAAAGCAAAGCACCATCATAGCGTATGGCACTCGCTAAGAATTCAGCAAGCACCGGTTTCTCTGCTCATGAGCCAGTATGAGAGCTTGTACAATTTTAGTACTGTTCGCACAGTGGTGCCCCATCAGTCCAAATTAGTATTTACTAATTTAACTTGAATGAGAATGGAGGGTATAGAAAGGAATTAGGGTTCCTAAAGCTATTTTTCTGAAAGCAATTCTTTGTATTGCATTTTTTAAAGGGGGGAGGTTGGGAAGGATTAAAAAAAAACAGGAATGGGGGAACATGAGTTCTGTGCAACTTCTATAAATAATGAACTCTAGGCAAATAATCTCTCTGCCCGAGTTTCCACTTCAGTTCAGTGAGCTGAGGCTGATGGGCAGAGCAGCCCACAGAGGTCTTATTCTGCCACCCCGGGGCATGGCCAAGCCCAGGGGCTCAGGGGAGCAGCACTCTAGATGGACACGTCCTGGCCTCTCAGCAGCTCTGGAAGGTTCCCTGGAGGCATACGGGTGACTGTGAGACAAGCTCCAACGGCTGGGCTGCTCCTACAGCAGGAGGGAATTAGGTTAACTGCTCAGAAGGACAACGAGACCATTGGCATGCTAAGGGTTTGGGGGAGGAGGGCTGATATTTTCTACCAAACAGAGGCCATGGAGCCTCTCTGTGGATTTTTAGGACATGGGCAGAGAGCAATTCTTGTGGGAGGTGTGAGCAGAGACAGCCTCTTCAGAGCCAGAGGAATGCACTGGTGGTCCCTCAGGGGCCTTTCCAGCTGGAGGAATCCAGGGGCGGTTCTAGGAGCGACTCAGATGATTGGATGATGAGGTTTGGAACTTGATGATATTTCAGTGAGATTTTAGATTTGAGTTAATGCTGGAATGGGTTAAGACTTTGGAGAATGTTGGGATGGGGTCAATGTATTTTATACGTGGCAAATATCCAGGATTTAAAAACAATAACAATAACATTATGTTTATCTTTACTTGGCATCCTAAACTTCAGGAAATAACTCAGTATGCTTAAAAGGAACACAAAAGGAAGGTCAAGAGAATAGGATTCCAGGACGTGACTCTCCTACCAACTGGCTTATGACTCTAAGACTTTTCACCTGTCAAGACTCTGTTTCTTCACCTATAAAAAGAGAAAGTTGGACCACAGAACACTGAAGTTCCTTTCTAAATTTTTATAGCTATGTCAAAGCAGGAAAGCTCTAGCTTTCACCCAAGAGGAACAACCTCTTTCCTTCCTGCTTTCCCAAGTGAGCTCCACACCATATACAGCGGGTTGGAAGGGAACTTTGGGGAACTTTGAAGATATCTGGGGGAGAGAGAGAAACCTAACAAAAACCCTGACTTTCTTTCTTTCTTTTTTTTTTTTTTTGTAAGTCGCTCCCAGCTTCTTGGGACACAAAAGTATCTGTTAAGGTAAGTTAAACCTTCTCAAGATGAATTTTCCTGCTACTTTTAATTAAAAGTTCTTTAGAATTAAAAGGACACTATTCAGAAAAGGTTGAAAAAAAATTTTCATTGACACTCCCCACCCCCACCCCCTCCCCCTTTTCCCAAGGAAAAGAAAAAGCTGTTTTGTGCACAGCTCACTTGGCCCGCACTGTACAAAAGGAGGTGGATTGGCGGCAAGACACATGAGATGACCCTTTGACCCCGAACTGCTGACAAGCCCTCAATGGCATAAATACCAGATAATCAATCACATGCCAGGAGGGCGAGTCCCCCGGCCCTCGCCCCGAAGTTGGAGTTTATGAGAGATACACTGTAAATAGACACTGGCTTCTTAAAAGAGGCCCCTTCGGCATTCCAGAGGCCAGCCATAATCCTGAACCAGGCCTGGCCGGTTCCTTGACCATCTTGTTTTACAGCTTTCATCGCGAGCTTATAAAGCACATTTCCCTCCCAAGCCCCCACGGCAACTTGGACTTTCTGGTATGAAACATGGTGAAACCTTCCTCTGCATCAAAAGAGGGGACTCTGAAACTGTGTGCGAAGAAAGCAAGGGGAAGAGGGGGGACCAGGGGAGGGTCCCCAGGAGGAAGGCAGAGCCCCAGCGGTGGGGGGTGGGGGCTGGCAGCAGGCGCGTGTGGGGATAAACCCAACCTGGGTGTGGGAGGTGATGAAGGACAAACAATGAATGATATTGATGACAACGACAATCACAGTGAAAGCAGTAGCTAATATTTGCTAAGCACACAGTGAGTGCTGGACACTTCTAAGCCGGTCACGTGTAGCCTATAGCTTATCCTCAAAAATAACTCTAGGAGGTACGTACTGTTATTATTTATGCCCATTTTACAGATGAGAAAGCTGGGGTTCAGTGTTCAAATAATTTGCCCAAAGCCATGACAGCAGCAAATAACGGGGACACCCCCCCCCGTACCCCACCCCCACTGCCTGTGGGCTTCGGCCTGATAGAGGAAGACATGGAGAAATCAGTCCACCTGGTCAACCAGGACTTTTAGGTCAAACAACAGCTGAGTGGCACAAGGCATCGAAGAATGCACGGGGCTCTAAGTACCAATACATCATCTGGATAGAGTCAAATCTCTAAGACAATCAGGAACTAGAGTAGCTTCAGAAAAGAAAGTTTTCCAATCCAACCCCAAATTCTGAATCCCACCGTAGCGCAATTTTCTGAACTCTGTCCTTTAGTCTGTCTCGGACCCTCAGAGCCCCAGTGCCGGGCCTGGAATGTCACTAAGGCAACAGTGGCCTCCTGAACCTTTGCTCTTGCTCCAAAGAAGTTTACCGAGTTCCTAAAGTAGCCCCGCCAAACAGGGGAAGTGGGGCAGGGAGAGGGAGACTGGGCCTCTTGGTAACTAATTTTGATAATGCCTTTGTTTCAGGGTCAAAGGTTAAATATGGCCACACTAATCCGCTTTTTCCAGAATTAAAGCTCAAGGGAGATTCTTCTGTCGCTTAGCAAGAGGGCCTTTTCTCGTTGCTGGAGAAACAGGTACTGGCCAAGCACACTGGCTGCTAGAGACACAGGCTTGTATCCATTTGGACAGAACATCCAGCTCCTGGCTGCGGGGTTGGGGTTCTTTATTATAAAGACCGCGGTGAAAGGAATGCACAGGGACACTTAAAGAACTTCAGTCTTTCTGCCCCTCCCTGTCTGCTTTCTGAATAATGATTCCTGAAATGCCTACAAAGGAGCGGGAGGAGAAAATACTTCAGCACCCCATATGCAGAAACAATAAGAGTCACACGTGCTCAATGGCAGCCTAGAAGAAACCACAATAATCAAACCATACTCTTGTAGGGTGCAAAGAGCTTACACACACGTTACTGCGTTTGTGCTTCCGAGCAGCCTCTTATGTAAGTAGGTTTTGTTTGTTTGTCTTGAGTCCATTCTACCAACAGGAAACTGAGACCCTTAGGACAAATGAAGGGACATGGTCTCACTCCTAATAAGTAGCAGTACCAGGGGCTAAGGATATTCTTAGTTCCCTGGCTGCACGAGACCCACAGACAGGCATCCTGCAGGGAGAAATAGGGAGCCACAGCAAGAAGGCCAGAAGGAACTCCAGACCAGAAACGTCCGCAGCTTAGCTTACTGGGTGCTTCTGAACTGGCAGGTGAGGGAGGGGGGAACGTGGAGTCAGCCAAACTGCCTGCAGAGGCTGCCTGGGGGAGGGGGGGGGGCTGAAATTTGAGGCTCTCCTTCCTTTTCTCTACTCTGAGAGCTAATTTCCCTCCTCCTCATCCCCCCACTCCTGGATAGGGGAACAGTCACCACCCCGAGGCAAAGAGGGGGGCTCCCGAGGGAGGCCATTGCCTTGTAAGAAATGATTGTCCGAGTGTCAACAACCTGCAGCTTCCCAGAGCCTCAGGGTCAGAGGCCAGGAGGGAGCACAATGGCTTTCTCGAGCTGAAGGGTTCAGGGAGAGAGGCCTCTGTGAGCTCCCTGGAATGCAGGAGGCTCAGAATCCAGGCACTGAGGTCTCCCTCTGCAAATCTCAGACACTGCTAACCTCAAAAACAGGAGATGAAGAAAGAGAGGATCAGTACGGGTGACAGGCACATGCACACAAAGGTTTGTTTTACAAGAGGTGGCGAGAAATCATTTACCGTCCCCACAAAATAAGCTGATGGGAAAGAAGGGAGGAGTGTTAGATGTAAAATTCCACGTGAGAGTTTCCTTCTCCTCCTCCTCCAAGCCTTCCTTGCCCACTCTGCTACCAGAGCTGGGCACCACCCTTTTTGTTTCTGAGCTTGGCGCACAGAGGAATCTCTTTGTCTGTGAGCTCCCGGAGGGCAGACAAGGCAGGGGGTCTCTGTGCAGGTCCCTAAGCACCTGAGTGGCTCAAAAACGTGAGTGCAAGGAGTGACAGAGTTTAGGGAATCTCTTTCTTTTGAAACTTTCTATACACAAGTGCTCCCACATCTGGATGGTTTTGTGGGTGGGATCTGTCTCCCTGATCCATTCAGATCGCATTTAATAAAAAATCTCAGGACAGCTCTAATGTCTGCACACCACCTGACACTGAATACTTATGTAAAGCTTCCCTCGCTTTCTGCAGAATTCCAAATGTATTCTAATAGTAGCTGACAGCTTTTGCACAGCATTAGTTGCATATTAGGTGCAAAGAGGAAGCCAGCCCAGAAAGGAAAAGACTGAAATGCTGGGATGGGAGGTAGTGGCATTAGCATCCCAGGGTATACAGAAACCAAAGCCCATGCGGGTATGGTGAAGAGACATCTCAACTATACCTTAAATGTGAGTCATGCTTTACTACTTACACAGGGGCTACTTTGTTCTAGGAGCATTCTGGTCCTCACATCAATCTCTGAGGCACACAGGGCAAGTATAGTGCCTTACATTTGCAGGTAGGGAATCCGAGACTTACAAAGGTTGAGTGTCTTGTCCAAGAAGCAGGCAAGTGAAGAGCAAAAATTTGAATCCATATAAGAACATTCTCCATTTCGGCTTCTAATTAAGAAGCTCCCTTTACTGCTCTTGACTACTCCTCAACAAATACTGATTGAGTGCCCACCTATACTAACAGGGTACAAGGGCCCAGGGACCCAAACGTGGCTCAGACATCACCCCTAAATCACGGAGAAGCCAGGTGGCCAAGTGCAACAACACAGTTCGTCCATGGTGCACAAGACCAGAGGTGGGAGCAATTTTCACTGCTTAGCTGGAGGGGAGGATGGCGCAAAGAAGGACACATGTGAGCTGAGTGAGAAGAAAGGAAACATACAGATAAGGCCTGAGTGACTGCAGTGGTTGAGGGCAGGTACACAGGGGAGAAAAACAGCATGGCAAGTTTGGGAAAGTACATGGCTCAGTGGAAACACATCATGGAGGGTGGCATAAGATGAGGCCTGAGACCGACTTCAGCCCATCCAGCATTTCTCAACCCTGCCTATGCTTGTGTAAGAAATGACCTGGGAAAGAAGCAAAAACCTAAAATTGTGGAATTGTAACCTATAACAAACTCAAATCTGTTCTACAACTAGTTGTGGTGCTGTGCTTCGAAATTTATTGCTTTTTTGTATATATGTTATTTTTCACACGAAAAAAGTCGATTGTGATAAAGAAAATATTTATTCCTTCTAGCCTCCTATATTTTGGAGCAGCTAGATGGAAAAATCCGAGAGGATGGTATGGTAGCCCATGACAAACTCTGAGATCTGTCCTGTAACTATTTGTTGAAGAGTGCTTTGAAAACTTGCTTTTTTTCTTTCTTTGCTTAGTATATATGTTATATTATACAATTTAAAAAGTTAATAAAATAGAAAAAGAAATAAAACAGAGACAGTCTTGGGAAAACCATGTTAATCTGTTCCCTTACGTGGCACATAATCACTGCCCAATAAATATATATGTGTATCTTAACATATATATGCATACATTAAAAAAAAAAGAGAGAGGGTGCACGGGCAATTCAGTGGTAGAATGCTCGCCTTCCATGCAGGAGACCCAGGTTTGATTCCCAGACCATGCACCACCCCCCCAATTCCCCTACCCCCCCACCCCCCAAAAAAAAGAATCACCTGGGAAGCTTTAAAAACTATCCATGGCTAGGCCCCTTGCTGAAATTCTGGTTTCGGGTGGGCTCCTCTACTTGGCATTTTAAAAAGCTCCTTCCAATGCTTTTAATGTATAGCTGGAGTAAGACAATGAGGAGCATCTGAAAGGTCAATGTGGGTGATGCAGTACCAGGTGTGCATCTTAGATGGCTCACCCAACCTGAGAGCCGCCTTACCTAGGATTTAGTGCATCAGGCCAAGCACCAAGAACTTGGGCTTTAGCCACTAACTTCGCATCCACCCCTCCACTCCCACCTCTCTCTGGCAGAAATGGGGCAGTGATTCAGAGAGATGATCGTCCACACTGGACAATAATGGGATCCTTTCTCAGTGCCAGCTGCCTTCAGACTGGTAAGTCCCAGCCCGGAGAGATCAGGCAGAAATGTAACATAGGACAGTGCTATGTGCCCAGCTATGGGCTTCTGGACACAGTGGCAAGGATTTCAGGCAGACCAAAGGCTGTAAGACACCACTACAAATGCGCCCCTCCACTCCTACAGCATAGGTCTCTCCGGTCACCTGGTATTGTTAACTGTCTCTTTAACTACATATGTGTTTTCCTTCCTAGCAATGGTTAGCTTTCTGAAGGCAGGATCGGGGCCTGGGTTCTTTATTTTGCAAACATTCAGAGTGCTTAGGATAGCACTGCTGGTAGGCAAAGCAGGGTCTGAGGTACTGCAGAGCGTCGGCTATGCTTGCTTAGGGGCTCTCATCTGGTTGTCCCCCACAGGGCTGCTCAGTGCCACCCAGGCCGCTGGCAGCACTCAGCGCACATCCAACTGACAAACTGCCGAGGAGAGCCTTGTGGGACAGACTATCCTTCCTTGCAGATTTTCAGGAAGGGGTAAAGGATCATTTTCTAGAGACAACACAAGGGGTGTGGGAATACTGGGGGGTAGGAGGAGTGGTCAAATGTCAGGCATTCCTGGGTTCTAACTAACTTGCTGTGTGATCCTGGGCAAATCATTTCACCTCTGAGGCTTAGGATCACCTGCCTGAATGCCCCTTACTCCCATTCTAAATCTAACAGTCTAGAAATCTGAGAATACTAGGGCCTCTAATTAATTAGCTTCTCCCAATTTGAATAAACCCCAATGTCAGGCCAGGTATATATGTAAATGATAATTCCAGGCTCTGTTTTTGAAAGGTGAGAGATGCAGACTACCACTCACTGTCGGTTAAGCTAAGCCCTCCTCCTGAGGGGCAGCCATGCCCCCTCCCGACATTCAGGAGCTTACGGTGGGGAACCAGAAAGCATTCCAGAAAATGGAAAATGGAACCCAAGAGCTAGGCAGCCAGACGAGGTCAGCAGCTAATACCTTGCCTTCTGAACCACCCCTGTGGAGACGGGGGATCCAAAACCAATTCAAAATGGAAAAAAGCTTGGTGATCATTCATGTATCAAAAACATCAAGTGTTTCCCAAAGGAGAAAAGTCAGAGCAAACCCAGCTCCCAGGCCCAAAGGGCAGCTTTCAGAGGCAAAGCCTCCCCCTTTTCAATTCCTGTAACTAAAATGAATATGGAAAAGATAATTACCTTTAAAACATACTTAATACTTGAACACATTATCTCTACCTGCAGAAAAAGAATGTTATCTGATGGGATCTTCCCCATAAGCTTAATCAAATTGCTATCTTAAAACTCTCTGGAGCCCTGTGAAACAGTAATAGAAAATCCAAGGCAGAGGCTGGAAGCATTTTATATTTGTTTGGTTGAGGGGAATGTGCATCCCATCTGACAACGGGCACTTAGAGACGAAGTCATTTCCAATCTGTAATGGATCTTCTCCTAGCGGGAGCAGGGAACCTCGCGTCTGACCCAAACGTGCAGTGTCTGTTAGGTAACTTTTCCTAATGTACAGAGAAAGAAATTCCAAAAGAAAAGCCTTTTTCCTGACACTTGTTTGGGGCTCATCTCCTCTAGGTAAATCTTCCCTAGTCGGGCCTGGGACACAACATATGGAACTAAGCATATGTCTAACTTGCTACTTAACTCCAGGTTTTAACTTGGCACATCCATTGATGCCGATATTCTCCTCGGTCTGCCCAGCCCCCTTGGCAGTGCCATTTGTTAGGTGAGTAGAGGAGGTAAATTACCTGCCCAGATCCTGCCCAGGGCGAGCAGCCATTTGCAAGGCTGCAGAAAACCAAAGGGAAACAGCTTCTAAGATCGAATGTGGCGACTGGGTATGTTCCCAGCATCTCAAATAGAGAGTGGTCTGGAATGGCCAAACAAACAGCTGCCTGCAAAACTGCCCGGCCAGCCCAGTTTATCTTGTTGACAGAAGCAGCGATAGGTAAGAAGTGATAATGTGTTGCATCTCTGTTAGAAACCCTTCTTGCCTGCAGTCCTTGGAAGGTTCTTCGGATACAGGCTGGGTCCCCACCCCAAAGCACAAAGGGAGCCCCAGCACCCAAGTAGGGGGCAATTAAATGAGTGGAGTAGGGGAGAACACTGGAAAATCATTAAAATGACCATCTAAATATATAGTAACTGACATGCAAGGAAGAGAGTAGAAATTGGCATGCAGTGCCTATTTTCAGTTCATTTTTACCTCAAAGAAAAAACAGAAAAAGATGGTGGAATTGCAAGTGACATTTTCCTTTTGTTTATCTGCAATTTCTAATTTTCACACACTGAATACACACATTATCACTTGTGCAATTCTTTCCATAAAACAGGCTGCCTGGGTCCATATTGTCCATGGCCTTGGGGACAGGGACTCCTCCCAGGCCAAATGAAATTAGCATTTCTTCTGGACAGCCGAAGGCAACTCCTCAGTAACCCTGACTTTGCACATGTCCGACTCAAGTCTTTCTTCCATTGAAAATCCTGGCCTGATTCTTTGGAGGAAATGGGGAATCCCATTCGGGATTAGAGGAATGGGGAAAATGGAGGACTAGAGAAGGGAAGGAGGCATTCCAAAGCCATCCCACTCCCTGCTGCCTTCGGTGAATGGACTGATTCCAGAGGTTCTCACCCCTCCCCTTTCTCTTGCACTGTCTAAACAGTCACTGTTATTTACACTGTCACCCACCTAGTCGGTCCAGTGACGTAGCATATATAGAGGACTGGGCTGAATCTATAAAAGCCAACTGCATACCTGAAAGTTACTTTTATTTTTAAATAAAAAGGTCTAATTCATATACCATAAAATACACCCTTAATTTTAAAGTATGCAAACCACTGTTTTTTTAACAAATTCATAATCATATATATATATATGAATATAATATATATTCGTAACCAACACCACTATTTAATTCTATAACATTTTCATCATCCCCCAAAAGAAACCTCATATCTATTAGCAGTCACTCCCCATTTGACCACCACCAACCCCAACCCCTGGCAACCACCTATCTACTTTTCTATCTCTATAGATTTGCCTACTGGGGACATTTCATATAAATGGAATCATACAAGATGTGGCTTTACTGTCTGGCATATTTCACTTAGCATAGGGTCCTTAAGGTTCATACATGTTATAGAATGTCAGACTTTTAAATTCCTTTTTATGGCCAAATAACATTCCATTGTATGGATACACCACATTCTATTTATCCATGATCAGCTGGTGGACATTTGGGCTGCTTCCATTTTTTGGCTGTTACGAAGAATGCTGCTATGGACATTCATATATAAGTTTTTGGGTGGGCATATGTTTTTAATTTTCTTTGGCTGGAAACTGCTTTTTAAAAATAAATTCATATTAATTCATAAGTTGTCTCTTTGAATATGAAATGTTTAAATAATGATTTAAAAATCTGAGACTTTCCACAATTTAGGTCCCAAGAAAATGGCAGCTGCCTGTCCTTGCCAGGCCTACAATCTCGCCCCATACTTTTATTCTTTTATTGCAACTCCTCCGCTTTCCACTCTGGGGGCTCCACAGTACCCCACTTCAACCCCACAGGCCTCACCAGCCCAGTTCATCTTCTAAGCAGAAATCTGCACTGTAGCATATGAAATATTCAAGATGCTTTTCTAAATGTATATTTAGCCCACGATCTATAAAATATTTACATTGTTTGTCAACCCCCCCCCAAATATCTACATTATTTACAGTATGGACAGGGAAACATTAAGTTAACTCTGTGCTTTTTGACTTGCGCATTTTTTTTCCCTATCCCTTTATGTCACCCAGGTGTACACAAGTTGTTCCAGGCAAAAGTGAGAATTCTCTTGCCCGAGTCAGAGAGCAGGCCCTGGGTAAATTTGGATCTGTGTGTCCAAATTCAGACACACAGAACTGGAGTCCTGTAGCCCCTGGCCCTATGGAACCAGGAGGCCCGTGCCCCAAAATTCCTAGGGGGCAGTTCTGGGTTCCAAGCTCAGTGCCCCAATACTGTAGATATTTAGGTGCTCCCAGTGTCTCCCATACAGGTCTCCCACTCCCTCAGAGCTTATTCCTATTTATCCCTGGCTTTGGTCACCGCTCCAGGTTCTCAGTACTCACTCAGGGGTCGGGAAAATTTCTCTTGCTCCCCATTTCCACTGCTATTTCCTTGGCGAACAGGTCTTGACCTCTGAATTCTGATAAGGGGGAAATTCCCAGCTTGCTGAGGGTTCCATGTGGCATTTCCCTGCCCTGATGGCGGGAAACTGAGGTCCTCAGTGTAGCTGACAGACCAATGTCCTCGATTTCTCTCGAAATCCATGCTTGCACTGGTAGCTTTTTCCTTTTAGAAGTTCTCCTCCATGTGAAGAATGAGGCTCAAAGGTAATACTTTTCTTATTTATAATGTGACCTTAATTTTTTAAAGTATATAAATGGTACACGACTGTAAGTAATAACAAAATTCAGAAGTAGATAAAGGATAAAGTAAAACTCTCTTTGCCTTGTAATCCCATTCTTTAAAGATAACCATTTTTAATAGGTATAGAGCCTTACAGATCTTTATAGGGTCACGTCTATATTTTATATGAAATGGGATCACGGTATACTACCTGTTTTCTGTAATCAGCATTTATCATAATCAATGCCACAGACATATTTGCATTATTAGGTACCATAATTAACAGATTTCTTACCCTTTGGATATTTAGGTTATTCTCAGTGTTTTGTAATTACAAGTAATGTTGCAATCAGCATCCCTAGGGGAAGTGAAAAAAAAAATTGATGCTTGGTACATCAAGGCCAAGGTGGGGACAAAATATAGAGGGTCCTAGGGGTCCGTCTTCAGCACTGGGAGAGACAGGCAGGGGGCAAAACAACCCTCTGCTCATCTCTGCAGCACACACCCGTTTCACTTAGAGACACCGCCAGTGAAATGCTAAGATGGTGAAGTCAACTTTCTCATCTCCTAGTTGTTTCACTCAGGAGAGATTTTGTCTTCCTCTTCCCCTCACCCCCTCCTCCACTCCCTTTGGTACCTCTACTTACCCTGCTTCTGTTTTGAATCTCTAAAATAATGTGACAAGTTAATGATGGTACAATTATCTAAATGTTTAACAGACATGTTATCTAAGTAAGTCGGATTGAGATTCCATCCCGCTGACAATAAACATCAATGGTAGAGCAGAAAGCGATAGGCAAATTATAGCAAACCCTGCAATTTCAATGCTATTAAATTTGGAGGAATAACAGCCTTGAGGCCTGTAAACTCTGAATAAAATAGGCCCTTGTGTTTGTCCAACTATTAAATCAAAATGCTACCAACATCCTAGAAAAAAAGCAAGACGATTTATGGCTTTTCAAGTTTCAGTTACACATTGGTTTTTATTAACTCCTTTCTGTCATCGGTGTCAGCAGTGGTGTCACCAGGGAGAAGCGAGGGAAGTCAGAGAGAAAAGTGGTAGGGAAATGGACACAGGGGAAACACGGTGGGTGCGGGTGCAGGGGCTGGGAGCAAGGCAGGCAGGTGGGAACCGGGAGTTGGGGAGATGTGAGGACAACTGGGGGGACCTAGAATTCTGAAAGGGAAAGAGCAATCTCAAGGATGAGCGGTGCCCTGAAATTCTCACCAAACTCATGCTGGGGACACAGAATTTGCGTCCCAGCTCTGCCAGTGGGTGAGTCGTGAACCTCTCTGAGCCTCTAAGTTCTCATCAGGAGTAGAGGCAGCGAAGCCCACACTTGGTGCTATCATGAAGATTCCAGGTAACACAGAAAAGGCAACAGTGCCTGGCACAGGCCAAGCACTGAGTAACAAGCCTCAAATGACTGAATTTTACCCTTCTCCTCAGGTTTCTAGGGCAGCTTTTTTTTTAAATTGTGGTAAAATATATATAACATAAAATTTGCCATTTTAATCATGGTAAGCTTACATCAGAGATGTTGATTATATCTGCAGTGTTGGGCTATCAGCCATTACCAAAATGTTTTCCATAGTCCCAAGCAGAAACTCTGTACCCATTAAGTACTAACTCCCCATTCTCCCCGTCCCTGGTAACCTTTCATCTATTCTGCCTCTACGAATTAGTCTATTCCAGGTCCTTCAAGTAAAGTGGAATCATACAATATATATGTCCTTTCATGTCTGGCAGAAATGGTTTTAAAAGGCAAAAGATCTTCAGGCACAATAGGTACTTGATAAACTTTTGTTGAATATGCTTTTAAAATAAAGTGGAAGAAATACTGGCCTACTAGTGGGGACAGAGACTGTAGACATCTAAAAAAATAATAATTGTGAGCAGCTACCATTTAATGCACATTCCATATACTCCAGTCCCTGTGCTAATTAATAAGCTCTTTACCTGTATTGTTGCATTTAGTCCTTACAAAACAACATATATTATAAATTGGAGTTTATAAATGTGAAAACTAAGGCTGAGAAAAACGTCAACTGTCAAGACAAGATCAGAATCTTATGCTCTGCTTAGAACCACAGATTCCCCCCAAAAGAGCATTTTCCTTGCCCAATTCTCACACTCGACATTTGAGAGGCAGAGAAACGTAGCAATCTGACCCGTGGGTCGTAAAGCAAATCTGTGGCAGGGCAAGGAGAAAAACTCAGTTCTCCTTCCTCCTAATCTATGATTGCTCCAAAATCCCACACTTCCCCCACACGGAAACAATGCCCACTATCACCTCCACAGTGGGTGGGGAGGCTGAGGACGTGCGTGTCCTGTCCATGCCCTGTCCCTAGGGCCCAGCACAATGTCTGACATAAAGGGGCTGCTTTTGCTGAATGGGTGAGCTTCAACCTTTTCCAAGCCAAACCTGTCCCAGGTCTATTCTCTTCCTTTCATCTCAAGAAAGCCAGTGGTCCCCTCTGCCCTTCCCAAAGCAGCAATGCTTCACATATTGGGGGCCCCTCCAGAAGGGAGCCAGAGGGGTGCTGGGAGTCATGAGGGTGAACAGTAGAGAACGATTGCTTGCCTGAGCCAGGAGGTGACAGCTAGGTTGTCATTCCTTCCTCCACAGCAAGCGGCTCCAACAGCCAAGAGCCCCGAGCTTGGAAAATAAAACTCTATATTAGGCATCAAACATGCCTTTATAGTAACAACATGAAATTAGGTCAAGAGTAAACCTATGCTGGTGGACTGACTCTCCCTCCCAAAGTGCCTATGACGTTTCCAGCTTGAACTTTCTCATGTTAAATTCCTTGGCACACCATGTGAAATGCTATACAAATCACCTTTGATATTTATAAAAGTCAAATGCTATTATGTTTTCAATGGGTAGCTCACGCCAGCCTGCAGGGTGTCCGCCTGTCCACATGATGACTCACTGCCCTGCTCCTGCTCCATGTCTTCTACCTGGGGCAGGAGCTTGAGGCTCTTTCTCCCCCCCCCCCCTTTAAAGTTTTACATGGATTAAGTTGTTCCTCATCATCCGGCTCCTCTTACTTACCCCACTTCTTCTGGGGCCAAGTACCACGTGGCTGCCCTTGGGTTTTTCTACTGTTGCAGGGCAGGAGCCAGCTGCTCCAAGCAAAACCTGGCCCAGCTCCTCAATGCCCAGCTCAGCCCCTTCCCCTAGGACCGGGCAGGGTCGATGCAGGGCCGGGAGCCATCAGAGGGAAGGGATACTGCAGTTCACTCTTTTAAATACTCGCCCTGCCTGCTACTCCTACCACCCCTCCCAGGGTCACCAATGTCCTCCACACAAGGACTTCATTTCCTATCCTGAAGTTTAAAGCCACAGATTGTCCCTGAAGCTTTTTCCAAGCATCGTTAACAGATCAGGCATGAGAACAGGGCCAGTCTAAGGAGGCAGCCAAGACGAAGGTTGGGGAGACGATACCGCACCTTCCAAGGGGGTGGTCACTCTGCTGCAGTGAGTGTGTGTGTGTGTGAGTGTGAGTGTGTGTGTGTGAGTGTGTGTGTGTGTGTGTCTCCACACTAACTCCCCCTCTCAGTGCTTCTCAAAGGGCCCTCTTAGTCTCCTTCACACTGAAACAGAGAGGACCCCAGGGCCAGCTCAGTCCAGCTGGAAGCCCAGGCCCTGCTCCCAGCTCGGAGAGGAGAGCAAAGTGGGCAGATGCCGGACATGTTAGCTGTTTCTGGGCTGCGGCTGGAAACTCTTGGAGCCCACTTGGAGTGGGTGAGAACCAACATCTCAACGTTGGCATCTGGTTGAATGCTTTCCCCTGTGACACAGAATATGAAACAAACAAAACAACTTTTTCTAGACCACTGATAGAAAATCCATTATTTCATAGTCAGAGGAGAGAGAGTACCTTGGGTTGAAAGTGAGAACTCATGGGTTCTAATGCTAGACTAATGTTCATTCTTAACTGGCTTCCTTTTTCAAATACAGGCTTTTGACCCATAGCTTCCTAGTCTGTTGAATGAGCAAATGGAGAGCCTACACCCTTCCCTTGTGTACAGGCAAGTCGGCATTAAAGCCGGCTCTGGCGTGGAGGGCCCTGAGCACACATTCTAGCTCTACCTTAAACTGGTTTTCCTTCACCTTGCGGACTCTCAATTTTCTCCAGAAAAGAACTGGGGAGAATAATAGCTACATTTTTGGGTGGTAGTGAGGTAGTGGAATATAATAAAACTGTAACTCTTAAGTATCCAATAGAATGCAGCTATTGTATTATCTGTACTCAAGGCAAGTTCAACCTACTTGTTCATTTCCCTTACAACACCATAACCTTCAAGAAGGCAGGAACCTAGTTTTGTTTATCACTTTATATTGGGCCCACAAAGCTCCTGGCACACAATAGGTACTTAAAAACTCAAGGAATAGGTGAATAAAGGAAAGAAGAAATGAATCAGTTGCACGGACTGCTCTGATCTGCAAAAATCTGACTCAGTTCAATGGTGAACGTAGAGAGGAAGGCAGGAAACTGGAGGAGAGGGCAGACTGCACTTAGGTTAGCCTAAGAACTAATCCTGATGGCCTGGGCCCCTCTGAGGCTTCCCTTAAACTTCTCAGCCCCAGGACTCGTAAAGCAAGGGATGACCATGACCATTCTTGCTTGCCTCCTCTATTCTATCCCTTATGGGGGCACCGTGAGAGAATAAGGTGAGATGAGATGGGAGGTCCTACTTGAAGGAGGCAAGAAGGGTGCAGTCTCTGAGAAAAATGGTTTGGTGATTCCTCAAAAAGTTAAACAAAGAATTACCATATGACCCAGCAATTCCACTTCTAAGCATGTACCCCAAAGAACTGAAAATGGATTTGAACAGATATCTGCACACCACTGTTCACAGCAGCATTATTCACAACAGGCAAAAAAAAAATGGAAGCAACTCAAGTGTCCACCAACAGATGAACAGAGAAAATGTGGTAAACCTATGCAATGGAATATTAATCAGTCATAAAAAGGAATGAAATTCTGCTACATGTGACAATATGGATAAACCCTGAAAACATCATGTTGAGTGAAAGAAGCCAGATGAAAGGACAAATGCTGTACAATTTCTCTAATATGAAATACCTAGAATAAGCAAATTCATGGAGACAGAAAATGGATGAGAGGTTACCAGGGGCTGGGAGCGTGAGGCAACGGGGATTTATTGCTCAATGGGTACAGAGTTTCTGTTTGGCATGATGAAGGGATTCTGGCAATGGGCGGTGGTGATGGCAGTGCCACACTGTGATTGTGATTACCACCACTGGACTGGACACACAGAAGTGGTTAAAATAGGAAATTCTGTAAGGTCTTCATTTTTTCACAATACATTTTTTTGAGAAAAAGGAGGAGGATCCAGAACACCCAGATTCCTGCTGGTAGGAGACATGGGCCAGGACCCCAGGAAGAAGCTAAAGACTCCTGAGCCATGGAGAGCGCCAGCCAGTGAGGTCTCCTCTCAGATCTGGCAAGGAGTGTGCCTGATGCTCCTGGAAACTGCTGTACCTGTTTAATTCTGCAGCCTGTCCAACTTAGGGTTACGTGTCCCTCTCTAGACCCTGCCAGGGGTGGTGTCCCTGGGCAGCTTTGGGCACACCAGGCCCAGGGCTTTATATACCAGATCGGCTCTGTGAGACGGCTCAAAGTCATTAGTGAAAGTGATATGAAACCTCATACTTGCCTCTCCCAAACCACTCTGCAGGCTCTGGTGGTTGTACGCTCCGTGGGCACAATGGAAATGTCCTTTTAGCCAGAGGACAGTATCAGGGATCCAGGAGGACCCCACCTCCACTTTGGCAAAGCAGCGGCAGCTGTTCCTGTGTCTCCATTGCCATCATCACGGACCCGGCCCTTCCTCTCTCGCCCAGCCTGAGTGGGCAATGAGCCTTCTCAGGGCCCTGCAATGAAGCTCAGGATGACGGTACCACCAGCACAATTTATGGAGACCTTACCACATGCGAGGCCTCCATGGAGGGCTTTACCCAGGTTATCAAATCCAAGCCTCATGCCAACCCAAAACAGGAGACGCCGTTATTGTTGGCATGTTACCAAGGAACGCATTTGGACTCAGAGAAGTTCAGTAACATGTCCCACATCATACAGCCTCAGCCTGTCAACGATGGAGCTGGGATCTGAATCCAGGCAGTCTGACACCAGATCTCACGTTCCTGGTCACCGGCCACTGAACATTCTGAACTTTACACTCTGACTTCAGGCTCCCAGGAGGCCCTCATCCCTGCACCCTACAAGCCAAGCATGAGTCCCTCTGATAGGGTACAAACTTGCCCAGTGAGTAAGCTCTCTAGAGATCATCCTATCCATTCCCCTGCCTTGGGGTAAGACCAATCTCCCCAGACAGCCATGTGCTGCCTCCACCTCCCCAGCGTCTCAGGCTCTCCTAGTCTCTCTGTCTTCCCATTCAGGCCCATCCTGGCTCCATTTCACAACATTCATATTATGGTAGAGGCTGCTTTGTGCTCCCTGCAGATGAATTAAAAGTTGGGAGTTCTTACAGGCAACCCTCCAAAGCTCACTGAGCCCTCACACCATCCCCTCTGTACCCAGCCTCCCAGCCTTCAGCTCAGCAACCAGGATATCTACCCTGTCCTCTAATTAACGTCACCGGATCCCAGCTGTTGTCCCCAGGCCTGTTTCAAGTCCCAAAGTGGGGATGTACAGTGGCTTGAACAACATTATGATTTGTAAAACCCACTCCTAATTAGTTTGACTTTGAATAAAGAGGGTAATTATTTTTAAATTTATTAACTGCTGCCTGGCCGGAGAAGTTTCCAGATCAAATGACATGGAGAAGCTATTTCTGTTCAGTGATGCAGCAATTTATATTACTGATCGGTCATTAAAACCTCTGGCACAAAACCAGTCGTGCTTCCTGAGCCAAGATAGTGTCCATGTGTCAAATTTCAAACCCAGAGTATAAATTAAGCCATTAATGGTATTTATCAGTTTATCTGGACTTAAAAAACTACTTACTAATTTAAGACATTCCTGATATAGAACCCAAATGGTGCACTGGACATGCACGCAAGTGTGTACGTGCATGTGTGTGTGTTTTCTCATTTTTATTTCACCAAATGGGGTAAAAGAAATTTCTGATGTGTAAATGAAGTGCATGTGTCTCGGGGAGCTGCATAGCTGTTAATTCCTCACTGCTGTGCAACCCAAACATTTTGGAAGCAGCAGTGTTTTGCAATATGTATTTGTCATAATATAAAAGGTGCAAAATGATCTCTGTTTATCTGCTCAACGTCTTTGCTGTACCCAAACAGAAGGCTGAAGTGTGGTAACAAAGCCCAAGCTGAGCAAAACCATAAACACGGCCTCCCAGAGCTCCAGGTGGAGCCCACAAAGACCCTAGGGGGAGGGTTCCAGGAAGGACCACACTCACCAGGACTAGAAATTCAGGAATAATAAGTGCAGCCAAAGAGGCAAGATGTGAAGATGCCATTTGTTTGCTACAGTGGAACTGGAAATACTTTCTATTAATTGATTTTACAGCTCTAAGAATACCAGTAAGAGACCATAATCATCTACCCTGCAGACTAGCTTTGCTAACTCCCAGCATGGCAGCCTTGGGTATACTGCTCCCCGACATGATCTGATTCAGGGAAACTGTATCCTACCTCAGGAGGAGGACATGGACATCAGGGTGTTGGGCCTTCTTAGTTACATGGGTCACAGGGATGTAAAGGAGCCCTGCCCAGGACATAAGCGAAATGATCTTGGAACAGGCTCTCCCTGGACCGTTCAGTCCAAGTACCACAGGGAAAACAGTAAGTCAACGTGCAAGCAGCTGGGGAGCCCTGGAAAGAAGACAGAAGTTGGAGCTGCATCAAGTTCCAGCTCTCCACTTCCTAATGGGTGGCTTCTAGGACTCAGTTTCCTCATCAGCTAAATGGATATAATACAGGCAAATGTTTTATAAACTAAGATACGAAAAATAGAAAGTAATAAGACCATTATTTTCACTCTCCCCTGGGCCTCCATTCCTTTCCTTGTTCAGAGCTCTCCACCCATGTCCCAATCTCCCTGTTGCCTCTCCAACCACACCTGGTCTCCCAGTTAGCTTTTGACACCACAATAACTTAAGCATTATTTTTTGCATTCCTGATAATCAGCTCTCACCCCTCCTCATGGGTCTCCTTTCTTAGAAGAAGAGAGATGGTAAACAGATTTCAAACTGAGTTGTAACTTTTACTGATCATTAGAGGCCTCTGCGGATACATCTGGGTTCAGCAGGAGACAGCACTGTGTGTCTTGAGGTGTGTGCAGTGTCACATGTGGCCCTGTGTGCCAGCCCTGTGCTGAGACCAGGACTGTTCTCACCTGCCCCAGACCAGGAAGTCAACCGTGCGTGTAGCAGAATGGTCTCTGCTGCTCCAGGAACTTGCCCAGACCTCATAACCAGGCTGGTAAGGGAGACTTTCTCAAAGCTTCCACCGTGGTCTCTCACCCCTGACTGGGATTTATTTCTCTATTCCTCACCCCTTCCAAGAGCTCAGGTTACTCACCCTTTACTGAGTAAACCACATGTAGCTTATTGATTAGCCACATTCTACCTCAACATAAGCGGGGGCACTAGGCAACTGACCTCTCTCTGGTATAGCCTCCGTCCTAAGACAGGGAAGCTCTTATCCACAAAAGGCCCCAACCACCATCCTCCCACCATCCTCTGGCTCCCCGAGCTTTCTTCAAGAACAGGGAGCACATCCTGCCAGTCACCACCGGATCCCCAGCATGGGCTCAGTAAATACCTGAGTTCTGCTTGCAAACACTGAACTAACTGCTTACCTCTCAGCTATTTAGCTCTTCCCCTGCCCCTGGCTGAAAGGGCAGTATGCTCCCCATTGATGCAAATTTAATCTGAATGGACAGAATTAAGTTACTTGCCTTTGCTGGCCCACAGCAAAGTCTCATAAACCCACCAGGATAGCATTCCCAGAATGGGATTCTCAGTTGCATGCAGCCCTGTGATGGGAAACCAGCTGGCACCTTGGGAGATTGGGTCCTACCCTAACTCTCAAGATAGCCAGCTCTGGGCAAAACTCTATAAGTATAACTCTATTGGGCAAAAACCTTGCCTTCTCTATAAGCAAGCCAGGGAGATACTGGCTGGAGTTGAGAGCTCACCTATAGGGTTCTCCTTCCACTACCGCTGGGCATGGCAGCACCAGCCCAAAGCCAGTGTTAGGAGGTACGTCTTCCACTCAGGGGAGGTGAAGGACAAGAACTTTGAAGCAATGATGGTGAGATTACTAACAGCAGTAGCAGGTGACAGGTCTTCCTACTATCATACTTCCTGCAAGAGCCTGTCTCCAAAGATGACTACCATCGATCCCTTTCTTTATAGGTGTTTGTCACTTTTCCATTGAAAAGGGGAGTCTAGTTTTCCATGCTCCTGAATCTAGGCTGGCCTGTGATAGCTTTGACCAAAAAATACGGCAAAAGTGGTATATACCTCAAAGAAATGAAAGCAGGGATACAGATACTTGGACACCAGTGTTCACAGCAGCATTATTCACAATAGCCAAGAGGTGAAAGCAACCCAAGTATCCATCAACAGAAGAATGGATAAACAATATGCGGTATATTCATGTAATGGAATATTAACCAGTCATAAAAAGGAAAGAAGTCCTGATACAACATGGGTGAACCCTGAAGACATTATTTGAGTGAAAGAAGCCAGACGTAAAAGGATGATTTCACTTATACAAAATATCTAGAGTAAGCAAATTCATAGAGACAGAAAGTAGCTAACAAGTTAGCAGACATCGTGGTAAGGAGGCAATAGGGAGCTACTGCTTAATGGGTATAGAGTTTCTGTTTGAGGTGAGGGAAAAGTTTCAGTAATGGATGGTGGTGATAGGAGCACAATATTGCATATGCAACTAACGCAACTGAATTTTACACTTGAAAGTGGTTAAAGAGAACATTTTAGATTGTATATATCTTACTATAATAAAAAAATTTTTTAATGGCAGAAGTGATGCTTTGTGTTGCTGGCCTAGCTTTTACAAAGGCTGACAGTTTCTGCATCCCAGCTCTTGGAGCCCTGAGCTGTCACACGAGAAGTCCAGGCTCCCCTGCTATAAGGAGTGGCCATGTGGCAGAACACTGCGAGTCAGCTATTTGCATAAAGGGATCGATCATCTTGGATTCTAGTCCAGTTGAGTGTGTAGATGACTCCAGAGCCTGCCATTGCCTGACTGTAACCATGTGACAGACCCTAAGTGAGAACCACCCAGCTGAGCCTTGTCAACCCATAAAAGTGTCAGGGATAATAACAGATTGTGGCTTTAAGCCAATAAGTTTTGGAGTGGTTTGTCACATGGCAATTGATTACTTAAACATTCCCCAGTCAATTCTCCACCCAGCAGTCAGTGTGAACTTCTGAAAACATAATTCAAGTCATGTGACTCTCCCACTCAAGATCCTCTAATGGACTCTCTCTTTTTTTCCCCTCCCTATAGATATTGTGTGTGTGTGTGTGTGTGTGTGCGTGCATTTTGTTGAGATATAATTCACCTACCATACAATTCATCCTTTTAAAAACGTAGTGTTTTAATGACTCTAAGAATATTCAGAGTTGTGTTACCATCACCACAATTTAGAATATTTTCATCAACCCCTAAAACACCCCCTACCCATCAATAGACATCTGCTACACTACTTCTCCCCAACTATTAATCTACTTTCTGCCTCTATAGATTTGCCTATTCTGGACATTTCATCTGAATGGAATCATACAATATAAGATTTTTTGTGACTTGCTTCTCTCACTGAGCATGTTTTCAAAGTTCATCCATGTTGCAGCATTTATCAGTACTTCATTCTTCATTATGGTCAAACAATCTATTGCATGAACCTGTTGCATTTCATTTATGCATCAGTTACTTCTATCTTCTGGCTACTGTGGATAATGGGGCTGTGAACATACACATATACAAGTTCTGAGGTGGACATGTACCTTCCTTTCTCTTAAGTATACACCTAGGATTGGAACTGCTAGATCATATGGTAACTCTACGCTGAACCATTTGAAGAACTGCCAGACTGTTTTCCAAGGTGACCTCATCATTTTGCTTTTCCACCAGCAGTTTACAAGGGTCCAAATTTCTCTACATCCTCAACCACACTCTTTACTATCTGTATTTTTTATTACAGCCGTTCGAATAGGTGTAGAGTGGCATCTTATTCTGGTTTTGATTTACATTTCCCTGATAACTAATGAGGCTGATCATCTTTTTGTGCATACACTGGCCATTTGTGTATCTTTGGAGAAACGTCTATTCAAGTCCTTTGTCCGTTTTTAAATTGGCTATTTCTCTTTTTATTATTAAGTTGTAAGAATGCTTTACGCATTCTAGCTTTAAGTCCCTTATCAGATAAATGGTTTGCAAATATTTTCTTCCCCTTCTAATAGACATGTAGAATAACAGCCAAAACCCTTAGGATGGTCCACCTGATGTCTGACTTCCACCACATCCCGCTCTTGGGTCACATTGTTCTCTATGTTATTCCTTGAACTTGTCGATTTCAATCCAGCCTCACAGCTTTTGCAAGTGCTTCTTCCCCCCTACCTAGATACTCCTTCCCTGAGATCTTGGGGGACTCCCTCCCACACTGAGACTCTGCTCAGATGTCACCTTCTCAAACACACCTCCTCTGACATCAGACCCAAAATATCTCGATAGTTACCATTCTCTACCCCTCCTCCTGTTTCATTTTTTCTTAAAAGCATTTATTACAACCTGATATTCTATCATATACTTATTTGCCTATTCTGTCTCCCTGCTAGAATCTAAATTCCATGACAGGCCAGGAATGTTGTCTGTTTTTGTATGTTACTGTATCTGAAATTCCAAATGGTGCCAGGTACATTGTAGGAACTCAATAAATATGTATTAAAGTAAATAAACCTACTATGATTTATTGAATGCATACTATGAGCCAAAAATACATTACATTGGAGAATATGCCATTTTTTTATTAATTTTAATTAAGCCCCACAATAATCTTACATGGTAGGTACTATCTATCTCTGCTCTATTCCACTTTTTTATCAGATGAGAAAACCCAATTTCAGAGAGTTTAAGTAGCTTATCCAAGGTCCCACAAATAGTATTTGGTAGAGCTAGTATTAAAATAAGGTGAGCTAAACTTTTAACTACCAGGCTCTACCACTCCTACCTCCACTACTTAGTCAAATCACCTTTCCTTCTTTGAACCTTGTTTTCTTCATCTATAACATGGGAGTCCTACCTTATAGGGTTATTGAAAAGTTCAAATGGCCAAATGAGGTCATGTGAAGTTCTGAGAACACTGCCTGGTAAGTCATGGGCACTCAGGGTGAGCTGACGTTGGTGCTACTGGTTATGATGATGCGATGACCGCACAGATGCTGTCAAACCAACTCTTTGAAATCAAAAGAAGCTGTATTGTTGTTAGTTAATACTTTTTAAATGCATCGTTGCGTATAAATTGAATTCTTTTAGACTGTGACCTCTCTCAGGAAGGACCAGCCTAGAGTAGCCACAAGAGGATTTTGGAAGTTAGAGATAGGGTGGGAGAGGGGATGCTTAGAGAGCATTCCAGACTTTCTAAGGCTTCCATGAGAATGCACCAGATGCCTTCATGAAGACAGAAGCTCGGGGGTCATCAAAGAAAGAAACTCTGGCCCAATGCGGACAGCTGTTTTGATGAGGCAACAGTCACACTTGTAAATTTCTGCCCTGCTAGCACCCCAGGCAAGACTGAGCATGGCAGCAGCCTACCCCCACCCCCACTCCCAGCTCCCACAGGAAATCACTGGATATCACGTTTGCTGAAAGGAGGTTTTCATCAAGATACTTCATATCCATCTACTGGCACACCATGGAGAACCTGGAGAATGGAATCAAAGTCAACTCACCAGTATGGGTCTGCCTGTGTGTCTCCAGGGCATCCTCCTTTGAAAACTGGGCACCGCACTGATCACAGACAAAGGCTTTGGCACCCGCTGAAAGACAGAAGAGGCAGTTACCACCAAAGCAATATCCCATTAGGAGTGGAGGTTCCTGGGTCAAGACCAGGCAGATGAGGCTGGACTTGTGAAGTTTCTGGGTCAAGGATAATCCATGGCTCCATGCAGGCAGCCCACCACTCCTCCAAGATATGACAACTCACCTGGCTGAGCCCTTGTGCTCTCCCAGAGAGAAGAGGGAACAGAATCAGAATAACCAAGAAAAACAGAGATGGGGTCCTGATGTGATGACACAAAAGAGGAAAGGGGATTCTGCATGGCTGGCTCCAGGTGAAGGAAGGAAAGGTATTAAGGATACAAACAAGGGCACATGTGCCCTGGTACCTACATTATTACTTTATGGGAAAGTAGGAAATACGGGTATAAGGACAACTTTACCTGGATCTCCACAGAAACCTCTGACTCAGTAGGTTCATAACTAAAACTCACCACCTATTCCCCAAGTGCACCCCTGCATCAGACCAGTCATACTCTCATGACTCCACAGCACCTTCAGGATAGACTCTGAACTCTTAATCAGGACCTTCAAAGCACTTCTTGATGTGACTGACCTCTTGCTTATCTTTCCTGTTCCAGCTCTAGCTTCTCACTCTTGCTTCCAAAGTTTCCAGTCATACTGAACTTCTCTGGTTCCCTGAAGAAGCCATGTACTTCTTCTGGCTGGACCTCTGCACATGTCTTCCTATGCCTCTTACATTCTCCCCACTGCCCCTCTTGACCCTCTATAGTGTAGCTGGCTGCTGCTCATTGTTTAGGCATTAGTTTCAACACCCCTGCCCCCTCCCCTCCCGCCATCACCAACACAGCATTGGGCATGTCCCAGATCATAGCCCTTTTTATCACACTCAGTTACAAATACCCGTTGGCCCATCTCCATCTTTTTATGCACTGTAAGCTCCCTGAGCACGGGGCCGTGTCATCATGTGCATAGCTGCTCCCCGGCCTGACCCACGGGAGGAACTTAGGACTGTATATATTTGTGGAATAAACAAAATCAACTAGACACAATTCGACAAAATTTTTTTTTTTAGAGATACAATTCAACAAACTTTTTTTTACAACTACTATTTACAAGACTCAAAGCAACAATGCCACAAAATCAAGATGAAATGCTCTTTACCATCTGCTAAGGGTCTCTCTTTAGGACTTTAAAAGGTCATCTCATCCAGGGCTCACCTGTCATAAGCCTTGGAGTTTTTCTTTCAAATATCTTCTTATACATATCTCTCTCCCTGCATTTCGGTAATTGCTACCCGGATCCAGGCCCTCTGTGTGTCAGGCCTGGAACACTCTAAGGTCAGGGATGCTTTCCACACCACAAGCCACCCTTTTTTTTTTTTTTTTTTTTTTTTAAAGAGAGAGGGAGGAAGGGAAGGAAAGACAGAGAAGGAAGGAAGGATGGAAGGAAGGGAAACATCTTTAAACATTTTCTTGTTTTATTATATTTTGTTTGTTTGTTTGTTTTTTTACATGGGCTGGGGCCGGGAATCGAACCGGGGTCCTCCGGCACGGCAGGCAAGCACTCTTGCCCGCTGAGCCACCGCGGCCCGCCCACAAGCCACCCTTTGATTCCACTCAGAGATGCAAGTTCCTTGAAGTCCACTTGATTCTCACAGTTCCTTGCTCAAGAAGATAAAATGCCTCACTGCTTACACTGATTCCAAATTCCTCTACTTGGCTTCAAGGCCCTCTATAACTGGACCCATTTAGCCATCCAATTCCATAGGTAGGTGTCCTCTCCAGGCCTCTCTAGGTCCGGTGCTTGAGCAATGCTCAAACCCCTTGCTCTCTCAATGCTAACCCCATTCCATCTTTAGGACCAGGCCAGGCCTGCACCAAGCCCCTCCAGCCTGCACTGCTCTGCCCTTTACAATCTGCTACTGCACTCTGTTCCTTTCTGTAAGACATAGCACTGCTCTAAATATGCCTGGGTTTTAGCTTTGCATTAGAGCCTTGTAAAGCCAGAACCACTTCTTACACATATTTGGGGCCCTACTGCTATTTTCAAACTTACTGAGGCTTCATTGTATACTAAGCATCATGCTCAATGTCTGTTGTATATCCTTTCATTTCATCCTAACAACAGGCTTTTAAAAGCACATACTTTTATTATCCCCGTTTAGCAAACAAGAAACATAAAGTTCAGAGAGGTCAAGTAACTTGCTCAAAGACACACAATAACTAATGGTAGATGTGGATTCAAACCTGCCTTCAGAGACTCTGATCTTGACTGCTCTACCCTTTAGCCCCCCTAGGGTTCCATCTGCAGAGAAGCTTCCTGGGTGAGAAGGTGGGGGTCTGGGTTTCCTTTCTCCAATTCAAGAAATGAGAATCCAATTTACCCATTCTATACATCAGGGATTTGTACAAAAATTCTATTTGGAAAAATGCTTCTACTACGTTGGTTATTTTTAATAGAATTCAAAATACAAGCTACACCAGTAGAGTTATCTTAAAAACACCAATAAACAGCTCTTACCAGTGAAGGGGATTAGGGCATTGGAGCAGTTTAAAACGTGAGGTTCTAAGAACATGGACCTTTGTCTGTCTCACTGACCCCTATATTCCTAATGATGAGCAGGATATACACTCCAGTAGGTGCTCAATAAATATTTGTTGGTCAACTCAATAAATGAGTGATACAATGCCCCCAGGGAAGATGTGAAATCTCCTTTCCTGAAGAGCTTGGAAAATAAATATTGTCATTTGTCTTAGATGGCTTGAGCTGAATTTAGTCCGGAGGAAGGGAGATGACCAGAATGACCTCTCAGCATCCTTTCAAGCTGCAGGGCATCCTCAGGCCAAGAACCTGAGAGCTTCTAAGAGAAAGCCATGGAAGCCTCTGTCACTGGGAAATGGCAAAGCAATCACGAAGCGGGTGCACAGAGGCGGCAGCCAGTACCCTTTTTCAACAGTGTAGAGGAAACTCAAAAAGCAGAGTGGGCCAGGATGGGAAAACTAGGCTCCTTCACAATTAGAAGTTTCCCCAGCCCCAAATCTTTAGCTTTCAGTGATTTTCTGCTGCTCCGTAGGGGAAATGATTTTAATTGTATTTCTTTCTTTGACTGTATCTCTTCTCACATCTCCCTAAAGAGGAAAGTGGGTGCGGAGGCTTGATGAAGGAAAGCAAATGCAGAGAAGGGGAGGGCATCCAGCGGGCTCACCATCAAGCTCGAGCCCTGCAAATGAGTGGGAAGCCTGCCGGCTCCACAGGCTTCAAAGGGATGGGGTACAAGGGTTCTCAGAGACCAGCCTTCCTTGTGGGCTGCCTGTGGTAGCTTCTTGCTTAATGGCTGAGGAGGAGGGCAGGTAGGAAATAAAGGGCAGGGTGTGTACCATCAGACAAGCTCAAACGAAGACAGAAACAGAGCAGCGCTTGTGATCTATGAAGGCCTGCTGGCTTGGTCCAAGCCTGAGCACATCAGGTTGCCTTTTAAGTGCTCCCCACTGGACCCCCACCTTGCTAAAGGCATAAAATTGAGCTGAGTATGAAAGCCCCTTCTCTTTGGTGACTCTGTGGCACAGACGTCACAGCCATCAGCTCTCGCTGCTGGCTCCTACTCATGAAGCCCCAATATTCGCTCACCCAGAGAGACCCTGACGTCCCCCAACTATCCAGGGTGAGCTGAAGAGCAAAAAACAGGCAGTTTCACAGAGTTAAGAGAGCTAAGAAGAGAGAAACAGAACAATATCCTCTGTCCAGTCGAGGCCTGTGCCTTTAAATTGTCTCTTTAATGGCTGGCTCAGAGGCAGAAATATTTGGCAGCCCTGAAATTAAAAGTGATAAATTTTCTCGCCAAGCTCTGATCGATAATAGAGGTCTCATCTGTTAATCAATAAGACAGTCTCTGCCTGTTTACTGTGCATATGTTGTTCACTGCTGCCTTCGGTATGATGTCAGGTTTGCATTCAAAGCAACTCAAGTGTGTATAAACCACATGGCTATTCCCAAAATGCATTACAGTGACATCATTCAGCCACTAATACATTTATAAAGCATCAGCTGGGGGAGGGGCACATGGGGGCACGGGGGAGGAGAAGGGAAGGAGGTCATGCCAGCTGAATCCGACGGTCACATGCGGATGATCAGCAGCATCTGCCCCCACAGAAACTTCCCAGGGCTCATCATGAAGCGGGGAGAACTTCAGGGGCATGGCTCAGGGATGGCCGGGCCCCGTCACATCTTCCCTACACGCAGCAGATGTTTCCAAATGCTCATTAAGTATATGCCAGGAGATGGGGCACAGCTAATGAACAGAAGAGACAAACTTCCTTCCCTCGTGGAGCTTACAAGCTAGTGGGGGAGAATAATGTTTTAAAATCAAGTAAATATAAAACAGGCTAGGTGGAGATAAGTGATTAAAAGAAAAAAATAAATTAAGCGAAGAGGGATGGAGAGGGCCGGGGGCCACAGTTTTATCATACAGGGTAGTGAGCGAAGGGTCTTCTGAAGAGGGGACAGCCAAGGAGAACAGCTGGTGAGAATGGAGTCAGCGAGGACAAGAGGGAGAGAGAAGGCCAAGCAAGGAGAGAAGTGGGGGAAGACAAATGCAAAGAGAGGATGGCAAGACGATAATCGCTGGTACTGGTCAGCAATTACAGATCAGGAGAAGCAAGGCAGAGAACAGTAGGCTGGGGGGTGAGGAGGGGTGAGGGGGGTGGAGGGTTCCAGGCCTGTCTTGGCCCTTCTCTGCTGGGGACATCACAAGTCACCGCCCCTCACCGAACCTGCTCCCCACTCTGTATGATGGGGGCCCAGGCACCTGCCTGTCTCCCCTGAGGCTGCTGTGAATCAAGGAAATACGGGGTCCTAATGAATACAAAACTCTGCATTAATCACACGGCACTGTGAGGACGTCAGGGACCGATGATGTCAGTAGACCTCGGGAGGCAGCAGCGTTAAGAGGAACTGGGCCAACGAGATCAGAATTTAAATCCCAGCAGAACCACATGACCTCAGCGAGCCTTTTGTCTCTTCTGTAAAATGGGGACAGCAAGGGAAGGTCCCTCAGAGGGCTGTGACAAAGCAGGTACAGTGCTCGGCCCCATATACAGTGGATGGGTCAAAGCACCAGCAAGTAGCAGTTGCTGCGGGCACTGCCATCATCATCATCAGCTTCATCATCATCATCATCAGCCAGGCTCGGGGCATCATTCCTTCAAACAAAGGGCTCCTGTTGTGCAATTAAAGTCTGACTGATTGTACTGAAATTCACTGCAGAGTTATTTGGAGGCCATTTATCTTGCATAAAGGGAGTCTCACATGAGTAAAGACATATTTCACCACACACACGCATGCACACCTTTTCCCTCTAATTCAAAGGTTAGTGACTGTCTTGTTGAGGGGAACAGAAGATCTGTCACAGGACCAATACGTCAGAGTCAAGAGCTACTCACACCCTACCTCTTCCATCTCCCAGCGTCCGGGCTCCTTCCCGTGTTCCCCAGCAGACTGGAAGCTCCCTGAGAGCAGGGCTCGCAACAGTCGTGTCCCTACGCTGCTCCCTGCTTCGCATGTAGTTTGTGCTCAGTAAATGCTTATTAAACGAATAAACCCTCAGGCCAGTCCTAGGGACACAGAACTGGCCTGGGAAGGAGACAGCGGACATTCAGGGCACTGCCAGTCTGTCCCCTAGGGGGTGGCAGAGACCTTGCTCTACATACTCTGGGTTCTCTACTGCACACACCCCCCCCTTTTTTTTATTAGAGAAGTTGTGGGTTTACAGAACAATCATGCATAACATACAGGATTCCCACATATCACCCTATCGTTAACACCTGACATTGGTGTGGTGCATTTGCTACAATTAATAAAAGCACACTTTTCTCATTGTATCACTGACTATAGTCCATGGTTTAACTTAGGGATCACTGTGTTGCACAGTTCAATGAATTTTTAAATAATTTTTATTCTAGAGATACATACACAACCTAAAATTTCTCCCTTTAACCACATTCAATTATATAATTCAAAGTGTTGGCAATTACATTCACGATGCTGGGCTACCACCACCGCCGTCCATTTCCAAAACTTTTCTCCTTCTTAAAGATGCAAGGACACAGTCTCTGGCTGCAACTCAGGTAGTTCAGGGGAGAGGGAAGGAGGAGCAGGGCAGCCCGCGTCCTCCAGAGTAACACCTCCGGTTCAGGAGCCCATCGGCCCACCCAGCAGCAGACACCTGCCTTCCTGCGCACCTGGCCAGCAGCTCCTCTCCCGAGGAAAGGCCTTCCGCAGGGTGGCAGTGATCGCCTAGGTAAGCCTCCACCCCCACCCCAGGCACTGAGCACATCTGGGATTCGATGTATCCATCTGTTTGTTACAGAGAGGCAGACAGACAGACAGGCACAGACATTCTTGCCCCTCCCAGACTCCAGGATCCTACAGGTGAGGCTCAGGGGAGCCAGTTGACCATCTTGGATTTTCCAGGCCCCTACTTCTCCCCTTTCTCTCTCACTGCCGGGCACCTCTAGGAGGTTAGCAGAGGCTAGGAGGAGGAGGACGGTTCAAAGCAAGTTAAGGTGAAAAGAAAGAAATCACAGCCTGCGATGAGGTGGGGACTGGTCAGAGCCTCCCCTCCGCGTGTGGGAGCAGCTCTCACTCCACGCTAAGGACCACCCTGACCTGTATTAATCAGAGGAGGGACTAGCCGGGAAAATGCACTGAAAACCATAAAGCTGTATCTAGAAGCCCTGAGTTCCAACGACCAGAGAGCTGAAAGCCAGCAGCAGCCGTGACAGGCTCCCGGCAACAGCCTCTCCTCCCTCACACTACGAAGGACTCTCCCTCTTGGGTGGGCGGGGGGGGGGGGGGGGGGGGGGGAATATAGAGCCCCCTCTATCTCCAGAACTACCTTCCTGACCAGACGTGGGGCAGGGGGATCCAGGGGCATTTAGGAATGCAATCGGGAGCTGAACTCAATCAGATCTCCCTCTGAAGTAAGTAAGGTGAAAGCCAATGAGGGAAGAAAAAAATCCCAAACCCCTCCCTCTCCAACCCCATCCCCACCCCTATGCTAATAAGGTGGAAAAAGGAACCACTGGGGGGGAAAAAAAAACCCACCTAGGTCTGCCAGCATCTAATGTGAGTGGTGTGTCCTTTTTATTTTTTTCATTCCTTGAGATTTTAAAATAAACATCTTGAATGTTCCGAAGAGATATGCAAGCCTGCTTATATAAGGAAGTACAGAGTGCACCAAAACAGCAGACCCAAAAAAAGCATAAGCTGTCAGAACAATGAGTACAGACGCAGGGCATTTTACAACGGGTCACGGTGTACAGTTTTATTTACAGTACCTCTTATCAGACAGAGAGCAGTACACTGGCTGCCAATTCCAAAGGCCAGCACTGTGTGTTCTTTCACTCAAGGAGATGTGTACTCCCCGAGAGGAGCTTGGAGGCGTGCTCTCTCTCTAGTTCTCTCTCTCTTTCCTTTATCAACAAAACAAAAACTGATACAGAACCAGAATTCCTGTAAGGTACACAGATTCAGGGAAGAGGAAAAAAGAATATAAGCAGGTGGGCAGACACCAAGCAGTTGGCGAACAACCAGTCCGATCGATCAGCTCAGGCCTTGATAGGGTTCAAGGGTAGCTTTACTTGACAGGGCAGTGGGAGAAAGGTCCCCGCAGCCTGGCTTTCCCGCAGGATGGGAGGGTGAACAAACTAATGATGCTGTGCCCCAAATCAAAGGTAGGATGGAGAAAGCCCCCCGAGAACATCTCCCAGGCTAGACCATGGTGTATGGGTGCTCCCAGGCCTTGAGCAGGTTTTCATATCTCTACAACTCAGATTCCAACCAATGACCTGTTGAATGGCTGGACACCTCACGTTTGGCTAAATGTCAACTATGTAGAAGAGGAGACCTGGGTCAAGAGGAAATGTTGGAGCATCTCTGTGTCTGAGAAAACATTTCTCATCTTACCCAATCAAGGTCATTCTAGCAAAAGGTTCCTTGATAGCCTGGTGGCCTTGGCTCTGACTGGGATAATGCAATTCCACTCTCATTGCCCAGAGAAAACAGAGGTCCACTTTGTCCCTTATCCCTGCAACTCAATTCTCAGCCCAGGAAGGCTTGGCAAGCTCCTTTGTTATCGCTTTTTAGCACCACTGTATAATCTAATAGGCTTAGGAAGCCCAGCTCACATGCAAGCACATACACTCAACATAAAGCTGCAAAATAAAGTATTAAAAAAAAAACCATTCTCTGGAATCAAACAAACTGGGGTTCAAATCCCAGTTCTACTATTTCTAGCTATTGCCTTGGACAAGTTAATTCTCTTCTCTGGGCCTGTTTTTTTTTTACCTGTAAAATTGGGCTCATGGTGTCTACTTCACAGGTTGGGTGATAACTTAAATAATATAGCTAAAACTGCTAACATCATACCTGGGGTAGAGTAAGTGTTCAATAAATGCTAGTTGTCATAAATATTGACACCATTGTTACCATTACTTTCTCCTCCAATGTCAATGTGTGAGACTCACACAAACAGGCATGCAATCAACAATCACAGCAATGAAAAATACCCTTACCACTCCAGCCAAAATGCAAAGAGAAAAAAGAAGGGTGGAAAGATGTTCACTCTGGTCAAGTCTTTAGACAGACCTTTCCTAGTGAGCAGAAGACCAGGAAAGGAAGATGAGGCTATTAGTCACTATGTATCCCCCAAGAAAGTCCTGTACAAACATATAATATACCAGTAAAGACAGGGTCCTGGGGATCAAATTGCACTTCTCCAGTTGGTTCCCATCACTCAGTGCCAATGCTTAATGGCACTGTCATCTTCCCATTGCCTACACAGAAGGTAAGTCAGGAATGCAAACCTGTTTAAGATGAATTATTTAAAATAAAATGCAATTAGGATGGTAGACTTGTGGCAGTTAAAAAAAAAAAAACCGTATCTAAGAGTAACTGATTCAGGATTCTCCTTACCACCACCTCTAATCCTTTTCTTCCCCTACCAGCTTCCACGACTGGGTAACTGAGGTATGGTGGTTATCAGCACAAGGACACAAAACCTCTCTTACTGGAGGCATGGCAGCCCCAGCTGGGACTGAGAAAACTTTTCTAGACATGCCATGTCAACGTGGAGTGGTATGGTTTGCCATCAACTTTCTAGCCTCATTTCCCCCTCAAAATGAGGTTAAATACAATGTAGTTCACATAAAGTACCTGGCACGGGGTAGGTGCTTAAGTTACAATAGTTATTACTATTCTAGAATAATTTCATTTCATCAAGTTGATGAGTTCCAGGGGGTTAGCCCCTGGCCAGAGCCTCCAGGAACTTCAGCCCTTAATTATTTCCAGCCCAGCAGCTCCTAGGGGAGCATCCAACAGGAATGAATCAATGGCCTGGGGCTCTAAAATGCATGATACTCTGTTGTTTTGATGAGAGAAGGGGCCACCCTTGGCCCAATGGCTCAAGAAAGGTTCTGTCGGCCCTGAACACCCACACTTTCCTGAAGCACCACAAGATTTAGGGTCCCAACTGTCCCTGACCAGGCTGTCAGGGACAAGATGATCATGGGTGAGTCACTGCACCTCTCCACTGGAAAGGACAAGTTTTAAACTAAAATATCTCTAAGGGAGAACAAAAGGTAAACGGGGATTATATACAAAGTGGAAGCTGGAAGCACACAGCAAGGGAAAGCCAAATGTGGTTTTAAAAGGGAGCTAACTGGTTTATGCCTCCGGGTGACAGGGGAAGTGTTGGCTGGGACCAAAAGGGGGCTTGGGATCTGGGGTTCAGCTAGGGAACACCTTCTAAAGGGGAATACCTTGTTCTATCAGGTGGGCAAAATAGAACTCCCAGAGACCAAACACAGAGTGAATCATTAGCCAGAGCCAGACTGAGCCAATGAGGCTAAGGCAGAGGCTGACCCCTGAGTTCCTGGGAATACCTAGACTTTCAGGTGTTCCAGCTTTGACTGTTTAGGGAAGACAGCACTGCAATCTTAGCATTTAAAAGAGAGCACCTCAAAAGCTGAGAAAAATCAAAGAGGGGAATTTCATCAGGATTTTATGGGATATTTCCTCAACCTGTGCGTACCAACAATTCCTTCCTTCCTTGTCTGTACTCTCAGCCAAGAGGTTCAGAGTGGAAAGCTGCAAGCACCTAAGCAGCTTCAAAGCTCTACTTTTTACCTGAACCTTTGGCCTCCCCCTCCCCTCCTCAGTCACCCAGCTCCTTTCTTCAGAGTCTTCTGTCTTGGGCTCTCGCATTAAATCTCTCCCACACACTCCTCTCCCCTGGGAAGGAGACAATAATACTGCCCAGCAACAGAAAAAAAGCAAAACTGGGGCTACTCAGGAGTGATGGCTACCCTCTTGGATTCAAATCAAAGTCTGCCTGTCCCACTGAATTTCAAGCTGATGCCTGTCACCACCCCAGTCCCCCAACAACCTCTGACATTCCCCGAGTTATTTTCAGAGGGAGGGATTGCAGCCATTCTCAACCCTGATAGCATGTTGGCCCAACCTCCCTTTCTTCAGGGTAGCTCCTTCCTCCCTCATTTTCTCACTGACTGAAGAGCCCACCAAGCTCTCTCACAAGGTTGAGGATCTCTCTGGTATCTCTACAATGGTAATTCTCTCATTCTCCTCTCTTCCCAGAGTCCCCTGTCCTCTCCCTGACTCCTAGCATCTCATTCTCTCCCATCCCACGTCCAAGTGTCCTTGTGGGTGTGTATTTGTGCGCGTGTCTCTTTTGTTCATTTTTAAATTAAAATGCCCTCAAATTTCAACAAATGACAAGAAACAGCCTTGCAGAGGGTTCCAAACGCTGACACAAGTGATAATATAACTATTGTTCTCGTCAAGAAACCAGGTGGCAGGGTTCGGTACAGAAGTTATCTGTTGACTATCCCTTTGGCTGTAAGCAATTTGAGGCCTGCAGACTGGAGCTTCTCTTCTTCTAGGACCTCCAACAGGAAGAGGGTGCCATGGCCCTCCTAGACACCCAGGTCATGCTGCTGGGAAGAGACAGGGCTCAATGCATATGGGAGCCGCGCTGTCCAAGCGGCTCCTTCACTATGCTCCCATCACAGCTGGCTGAGTGGGAAGAACTTGGGCTTTGATGTCAACACATCTGAGATTTCAACTCAGCTGCCCACTAGCTGCAACATGAGCATCAGCAGTTTAGCCTGAGCCTCGCTTTCCTCCCCTTTAAATAAGGTGATGAGACAACCACAACCCTCCTATCCTAAAAGTTGCACAACTCCAGGGGCACCACTCAGAAATGACCTAACAGGTTGTTGAGAGGTTGAAATGAGCTAATGTACTTCAAGGGGCCTCACTGGGCAATGGGTGCCTGGCAGGGCTGCATCGCTTCCCAGTACCTTAGGGATCCAGCAATGTCAATCTTGCCACAAGAAGCAATAATGCTGCCGCTGCACTGCTGACAATTAATAGTAACAGTAAGAATATTAATAACTAACAATTTATTGAGCATTTATTATGAGGCAGGCACTCTACTAACTGCTCTACATGCAATATACTATGTTTAATTCTCGTAACACCTCTAAGATTATTTTTACAGATAAGAAAATTGAGATTCAAAAATCTTAATTAACTTGTTCAGGGTCTTAGAGCTAGCAAGTGTCAAAGCTGAGACGGAAGCCTTATCCAGAGTACAAGAAACAAAGCTTAATCAGGGCGACAGCACAGGAAGCCCACCTAACCAAAAGGTCTCTGGTAACACGGAAGGTTAAAGAGTGAGATGTTCACAGTATGAGGAGTAGGAACAGTTCTCCCACGGCAGGACTCAAGGCCTTTGCTCTTTTCCACAGTCTGGCTCAATACTTGGATGAGCAGATCTTTCTCCCAGGCCATAGCCCACCCACCTAGTTTGTATCCTCTTCTCTGAGCACTTTCCCCACCAAGAACAGCCCTGAGCTCCTGGGTCTAGACTCGGCTCTGCTATGGTTATCAGTGCATGTTAGCATCCACTCTTCTTGCCTTCAGGTTCTCCAGGTATAAAATAGACATGATGCTCTCAGCTTCCCCCAGCCATCTAAAGCTGTATGGAGAGAAATAAATTCAAAGGCCTGCAAACATGTAAGGCTTTATAGAAGAGAAAGGTATAAACAATCCTCAAAACTGACTTACAATAAAATCCCAACTAAGCATATTCCTCAATGACTGACTCTCTTCTCGGGCACTCTTTGGACTTCGAAGCAGGCAAGATGTTCTATCACAAAAAAATAATCAATTGTATTCATTTAAAACTGGCTGAGTGACAGTAAACTATGAAGACTGAAATAGATAAGGTTTTCTTAGATGACCATCCATGAACCAAAAATCCCCTTTATGATACTTTCCCTAAGCATCCTAGTTAATCAAGTCTCTGCAGAGCAGATGCTCGCTCCTCCTTCTGGGAGTTCCCTCTCCTACCCCTCTCTGCACGTGCCCCTTAGAGACTGTCCTTTACTCACTGCCCAAACGGAACCCCTTGAACAGCAGGGATATTCAACTATTTTGGGACTGCATATATATATTTTAGGTCCAAGTATCCATCCTAGATTTAGTGTGTTAGTTACTTTAAATTCATAAATTCACACACACACACACACACAAGATCACCTCAAGAATTCCTGGGGGTTTCTTCAAACCAAGGAAGAAGCAACCAATCCATTGCTTCCACTATTCTTCTTGATGACAGCTGGGAAAGAGCCCCTGTCATCTGACTTACCAGTCACCACAGCCCCCCACCCCCGCCTCAGACTTGAGCCTATGGCGCTGCCACCCTTCCTTTTCCTGGGGCCCCCAGTGGCACCTCGAGGCTGCCAGTCTCTCCAGGCCTGCTATGGCTCTCAGAAAACAGAGCATTTCTATTTTTAGCCCTTCTCAGCCTAATAATACTCCCCAACACCCATTCAGCTTAATCACTTTATTGAGGACAAGAAACGGGCTCTCCAGCTCGGGCGCTTCTGATGTTAGGAAGTAGTAAAATGTTCAAACTGGTTAAAAATGACACTCATTGGCTTGCCTTTGGTGTTTCTGAAACCTTAATTGTGGCTCAGACTGTGGATCTAAAGAAACCTTGCAGGTTTCAGAGTCTTGCTTTCTTACCCCCTGCACCATAATTGAGGTGTTACATTACAACCATGGCACTGACATTTTCAGGCTCAAAATTCAGAAGCCTTCAGACGCCACACTTTTCAAAACAAATACTGCCAGTCGCACTTAATGCCCATTCTTAGTACAAACCATCACTCCACACACACAAAAAAAACCTCGCCTTTTCTGGATCATCCCATGCAAAGGGTTCAGGTGGGTAACTATTTGCCACAGTGAGCATGTAGCTTTACTGAAGTGCATCTGACAGCTAAAATGATAATGAATTGCTGCTTGAAAACAGAAAGGTTTGTTTGGTGTGATTAGAAGACCTGAGAACTTGGCATTTGCAGGAAACAGACTGTCGGCAGCTCTTCTGCCTGCACCTTTGAGGTCGTGACTTCAAAAGCTTTAGGGTGAGCATTTGCAAGTGTGCAACTCATGCTGTGTGAAGTAAGGGCTAGGAGATATGGGTACCATGGAAAGGAATGGAAGCAACGTGGGCTTCAGGGTCAGGCAGACCTGGCTGGGTGTATAGTCCAACTCTACCTCTTATGAGATGGGTGATCTTGGGCTAGTTATCTCAGTTTCCTCATCTGTAAAATGGGTATAATAATAGCACCAACCTCATAGGGGTCTTGTGAAGATTAAATGAGATAACGGAATGAAGCACTTGGACCAGTACCAGGCACCTGATAAAGTACTAACTAAATGTAAGTTGCTGTTTTAATCGTTGTTTTGCTCTTCTCCTTTCTACTGGGGGCTCTTTGTAAGACAAAGCATCTAGTCTTGCCTTTTCAGCTTTAAATGAGAGAAAACAGGTTTTAAACTGTGGAATGAGGAATTTGGGTGCTAGAATGGCTAACCAGAGTCAGGAGCCAGTTGTGTGCCTTCTCTGATGCCCATGCAGCTCTTCTGTGGACTCAGGGTGGTCAGACTGGGCTTTTTCCAAAGCAGGAGTTTCAGGGGATGAATTCTCAGGTGCTTTCAGCTCAGCAAGATATAAGTGCGCCCAAGAAACTCACCTGGATGAAGCTCTTCGACGGTCCTGAGTAGCCTCTCCTGCTTCCTCCTTCCTCCCCTTTCTTTTGTTTGGTAGGCAGGGTGCTGGAAGCACCTTCATCAACTTCCTGCTCTTCAAAACGCAGAGCTGAAATGCCTCATTAACTTTCCTAGCTAATTTTACAACTTAACCAAACACCGCATTCCTGCCTCTATTCAACCAGCCTCTGACTGGGACAAACTTTCGTGACTGTGACATGGAAGAAGATGGTTCGGGCCAGAAACCGAAGGCAGTCGTGAAAAATAAAGTCTGGAGATGGAGAATAGGAAAAACATCAAAGGATCACCTACTTTTTGGGTAAAGGGGCTGGAAGGGGAATGCTCCCAGAGCAGAACTCGAGGCTTTGCAGGGCTGAGAGGGAAAACGGCACGCCCCAGTGACAATGACTCTTCCTGTCACCCTGGGGTCGAGGGGCTGGGGCTATATCGGGAAGCACAGTTACACGCTGTCCTCTCAGGGGGATGATTCAATGCTGACGGCGGCAGGCCAGAGGCAAGCCAGGGCCACCCAGAGGACACGTTCAGCTTGGCAAAACCCCAAGGTCCCTTCCAAAGGGCACTGGAAAGTCCTTCCCCAGCCCACTGAGCCCAGGACCAGAATCAGGCTCCTAACTCCTGACTGAGATTCGGCTTGAGGGTGAGCTGTGGTGGGAGGGTGGCATGGCTAAGAAACCTTCAACAGAAAGAATCACACAGCTTCTGGGACAGAAAAGACCCCCGAGGTTGTCCCCTCGATCCTTTTTACACGGGCCCACACCTTGCCCATCCAAGACAGACCAAATCCCTGCAGAGACAGAGGGTCTGACTCCGACCTCCCACCAAGCACACCTGTCAGTTATGAAGACCCCGCCCTATGAGTGTCCCCAGCCAGCTGTCCTCTGGTTTCCAAAGCCGGCACCTGCCACTCTTCCTCCTACACTCCAGAGTATTATTTGACTCTAGATTCCAAATCCCAGGCGATGCAAACCGACGCAGGGGGGCAGACTCAGAGATGCGCAGGGTTGTGCCCATCCAGCCCCAAAGAAAGGGTCTGGGAATCTGGGCCATATCGGGGCCATTCAAGCAGGAATCTCTGAGGGATAGGAGCCTTCCCCCAAGATCTGGGCATCCTTGTCTGCTCCCAGCTCATGTTAAACAAAGGCAACTGAGGAAGACTCCAGTAAATCAAAAGTTTCCGGGAGTTCTCTCCTTACCTGGAGTTACCTTGTTATTGAAAACGACTGCGGCCTTGTATAATTACTCCAGCAAAATGCAGCCGCCAATGAGCTCCCCGTGCTCAATTAGCTTATAATAGTCGGCGAGAGAGCTGTGAGGTTTAATCCAACTACCCCAGAAGACTTCTTATCCCAACTACCTAATGAAAAGTTTAGAAGTTGATTTTTTTTCTCTGCAAAGTGAAAGCAATCCAATCCAATTGGGATCAGCTGGGGGGAAGGAGGAGGGAGAGAATTAACTACTGGGGAGTCCCAGAAAGAGCCCAACTAAAGCAGCCCCTTAACTACAGAAGCACCCACTCTCCTCTCTCACTGAGTTCCCACCTTTGGGGAGAGATCGCTCAACCACATGTAGAACGCACGCAGGGGTCTCACTGTGTTGTAAGAGAAGATGGGCTGGGGTCCTGGGTGCCTTAGCCTAAGACAGTCTCTAAGACCCCCCCACTTACCCCATCCAGGCAGACGAGTCTTCTGTGTCCTCAACTTCCCCAAGGGCAGCCCTCCAAGCGAGCTATGTTTTCATGAAGCCCTGGGCACTCGTGTTATATTTGGGGGGGAATCTCAAGTCTTATATGAGAAATCTGCAAAATTCTAGATCTGTGCCCAATTCTAGACCTCACTTCAGCATTTGTGCTTGTTTTATGAATTCTTCAAAACAGGAACCTCCTGGAGAAGCACCCGCTTTAATTTTTAATGCAGTGTTGAACAACCTGGAGTCAAAAGAGTACCCCAACATTCTCAAGGGTCCGAGGAGTCTCAAGTTCAAGACACTGGACTCCAAGCTGCTTCAAGACGGCAGAAGAGGATGGAAGAGATGCCTGCCTGGCTGGCTCATGCTCCTGCTTCCTTCTGTCCAGAAAAGCCGATCCATTCCCCACCATGGAGTCCATGTGGACGTTCCAGCAGGAAAGATCCCATCAAAACACCATGGACCTCCTTGAAGCCTTTCCTCAACACCCTGGTCCTGGAGAGTTTCTCCCTCCTCTCAACTTCCACAGCACTCGCTGTTTTCTCCATTGTGGGGAAAGCCTTTCCCTTGTCAGGATGCTCCTGTCCTATCTCCAGTCAGACCACAGGTTCCTTGTTGGTAAAGATACCGGTTTCAGCTCCTCTGGGCCCTGCTGACCTCTGCACACCATTGGCCTACAGCTGATAACTGCTAACAGATGAATTAATTTATTGGTGATTTCCTCCCAAAAGAAAGCCACATGTACTGACCAAGAACAGTCCTCAAGGTTTTCCTGTGGCTAAGCCTTCACTATCTGGTGTCCCCTTGATTGATGTTCAGGTCCCAGAGAAGCATCTAGCATCCCCAACACATCTGCCTGGGGAAGATGAGGATGTTGGAGAACAGAAATAACCAGCCTCATGCCAAGAGGTCCAGCTTCACTGGATACAATCTGAAAGCTCAGGAAGATCTCAATCTTCCTGATACGTCTCTCTCCAAGATACTGGAAGTATAAGAAACTAATAGCAACCCAAGGGGCGGGTGGATGCAGCACTGCTCAGCTGCCCCTTTCATTCCTGACTCAGCGTGAGACAGTGCCTCCCCTCGAAGCATAACACGCCACTGTGTCACCAGGAAGGAGGGATCCAAGCAGCTCTCTCTGCTCCTGCTCCTCTCCTCTGCACGGGAGGTGTTAGGGGCAAGGATGCCCAGCTCTGCCCTGAGTGGGAGAGCCACACATTAACCTACAGACCCTCTAGCCCCACAGGACAATGAGGACAAACAATGGCCACAGTGGTAGCTACCACGGAATACACGCTACTCTGGCAGAGCAGGAACTGACTGCAAAGTCACACCTGCTCTTGGCGGCCCAGGTGCAAAAAGCACTTAAGCAGTAAGTACCCCAACCCACCTCCAGGACCCCTGGGGACAGGGCCTTCATGCCACTCCCTGTCTCGGTTCTCTATTCTCTGAGACACTGGTTATTTTTCGAAGTGAAAAGCAGGCATTTGGACACTTGAACATCAGCGGGCCAGGGTCAGGTATATTAGTGAGGAGTACCAATAAAGCAAGGGTGTGGGGAGCCAAGAGAACTGGGTTTGAATCAAGCTCTGCCAATTGCTGACTATATGACCTTAAGCAAGCCATTTCAACTCTTGTGGTCATCACCAAAAAAATGGAAACAGCATGTTTACCACCTTCCAAAGTTAACATAAGCAAGTTAAGATGTGCAGAGCACCAAGCACTGTGTTCACCAAATATAAGTGTCTTTCTCGCCTTCCCTTATCCCAATTATCATTCCCAAGCCATTCATTCATTCATTCACTCAATAAATACTGCGCTAGGCTGTAGGATGCACAGAGTCAGATACCAAGAAGCGTCCTGCTCCTCTCCTTGTCTACTAGTCCAATCTGCTAACTCCCAGGGCTGGAAGGAAGCAGAGGAATCCTTGGAGTCCTATTCCTTACCAAGCACCCATCCACACACCCATCCGCTTGCCCATTTGTGTATTCAAAGAAAACTACCGAGTTACATCCACCATGCAGTTTACCATGCTACGCAGTACGGGGCACGGCAGGGGGCAAAAATAAATCATGTGGTCAAGAAGCTTAGAGTCTAATAGGCAAGAAAGGACAAGCAAATAAATAGCTCGGACACAAAGAAGATGGCAGGCGCCATAACAGCGAAGAGTGGCTATCAGATGGGGGCCGCTTCTTGTCCTGCCCAGACAGACGCATCCTATGGCTGAGTCTGCTGACTTTAAAAAGAGAAGAGAAAAAGGAACACTTGCCGGTCTGGCACTGTTCCCAGCACGGGAAACAGTCAGGATCTATTTAAAACGACCAGAGGCAGGTTAGAGCCTTTTCTGGCAATTCCCAAAACCCATGCTTCCTGGAGCCGAGCTGGTAACTGGACAGAACCAATACTGTCAAAATCCTACAGATGGGAAAAAAAAGAAAAAAAATCAGTTAGCGGCTGCCGAGATGATAAAAGAGTCTTGCCATTCAAAGGAGGGGATCACATTCAGAGGAAAGAGGGGCTGATGGGGAAGAGGAGGAGATGGGGGGGGGAAGGGAACCACTGACAAATATGGATCAGGGCTAGGAAAAAAAAGCGGCAAAGGAAATTTATGCATTGTAGTTGCTTTACTACCTAATTAATTCAGTAATTTCAAAAACAATTTTATTTATGTTCCATTTACCACATCAAAAGTGCAAAAAAAAAAGAAAAACATCCCACTGATGCTAAAATAATACCTCAAGGCATCTATTTTTAATCAGGTGAAAAAAAAAGAAGAGGGAGGGGGCAAAAAAAAAAAAAAAATCCCAGCCCTGGTTTCTATACAATCTCTCTCGGGCAGACCACCAACCCTCGGAGAGAAAGAGCGAGAACACAGCCAAGCCCTCTCTGAGAGCCTTCCTGGCTGCTGAAAACCGAGCTTGTCAAAAAAAACAAATCCATAATGGCCCGAGGCTCCTCTCCAATCTATTTTCTGCTCAGCTGGTTTTAAATGAAGTTATTATGAGTCATTAAAACACCCGCAAGCCAGTGGAAGTCAGCCAATTACAATTTTAAATTTAGCCTGTTCTCTGCCCCATTCTCTTGTTTTCTTCCTTTGCCCACAGAATACTGCTGCTGTTATTTTTTTCCCTCCCTTCCCTTACCCAAAGTGGAAGAGACAGTTATGAAAATGCATAGTATTGCATGGAAGACAGAATCATTCATGTGAAACTCACATTATTAAATTAAAAAATGCAAACTTTGGCCTTCTCCAAAGTCAAGCCAAGTCCTGCCTCAAACCTCTGGATTTTTTGGAACCTCCAGATGAGGCACTAGAGGTCATGGACCTCTTTTTTAAGTGAAAGGTTTTTTCAGTGGAGTCCTGTTGAAAACATTCATATACATCACCTAAAATAAATGTGCTAATGGCTGAATCTAAGAGGGGAAAACATACCGCCAACATTTGAGAATTAATAGCAAGCAATGAAGTTGAAATCCAAAGGTAAAGCAGGCTTTGCAATCAAGCATGAATGTCAGTGTAAGTCACTACATATGATGAGCTCATTTAGTTTTGAAATCTGCAATGTAATGGTCTGTGTGGGGCCACTACAGCAAAGAACAGTTTTGAGTATTTCATGTAAATGCTTCTTCTCAATCTTCTTTTTTTAGTACATGCATACATACACACATACATACACAAATAAAAACACAGGACACTCACATATGAAAACAAATGTGCATGCACACACACACACACACACACACACACACACGCACACACTTGTGGTCTCACTGGGGCACTGTTCTTCATTTTAGGGAGCACAATGCTACCCTCCAATGAGGAAATATCTTCCTACTCAAGGAAATCTGACTTCTGTCACCAAATGACTCGATTAAACAGAAAATTCTATATGCTCTGCAGAATAGACCCTCAGAGCCTTCTACGTACTTCCTATAACCTCTCAACCCCATCACCTTGGTGACTCCTCTCAAGGATACCCATCACACACCACAAGAGGACAAGTCCTCTGTTTCAGCCGGTCTCACACTACCACTGTCTCAATGAAGGATGGCAACCAAAGCCACAGGCCCAGGCAGAGACCTGGGAAGGCACTGGAGCACCTCAGACAGGTATAGATGTTATGCAGTTTCACTGAGTGTCAACGTGGAGGCCAGGATGTCACCCATGTACCTGGAGGCTCTGGATGAGAGGGGACTCCAGGTCTACTCCTTCCAACCAGTCTCACTGGAAAGAGTACAAAATAGCAAGAAGCTTCCAGACTCACAGTGAGCAGCAGTAGCTTACCAAAGGTGGCGAGGATTTGTCCTGACCCCTTCAGCATGCAAATCTGAGGCCTGCAAAGGTGGCTGTCCCACATTCTGAAGGACTCCAGAGCTGGGCAGAGATCAGCATTCTATCCTCGACTTCAAGATTCCCTCACTCAGTTGCTCAACAGTGGGCCTTCAACTGGCAGCTTCTCCCGGGAAGATTCTCACAAGTCTTCCTGCATCTAATAAAGATGAAGTTGCAGGGCCCTCATTTATACCAGCCTTTTCTCTGGGAGGGGCTCTGACACTTCATATTCATAATATTGTGATCTTTTTCTTCGAGAGGGCACCCCAAATTGTATAAGCTTCAGGCCCCACCAAGCCTAGACCTCTCCTATTGGTACCTCATGCACTATGCCAGGCCTTGGGTACGTGTGCTGGTTTGAAACTATTATATACCCCCAGAAAAATGCTCTTTTAATCCAATCTTGTGGATACAGACTTATTGTAGGTGGGATCTTTCGATGTGATTATTTCCATGGAGATGTGGCCCCACCCATTCAAGGTGGGTCTTAATCAGTATACTAGGGTCCTTAAAAGAGCTGACACAGAGATCTGAGACATGAAGCCAGTCTTCAGACATTTGGAGATGGTAAGCTAAGAGATAAAATCCAGAGCTTGCCTCAAAGAAGCTAAGTGAGGGCCCACAGATACTTAAAGAGAAAGCTACTGAAATCAGAAGTTGAAAGCAACAAAACTGAGGAGCAAAGGGCTAGCAGACATCACCATGTGCCATCTCATGTGACAGAGAAACCCTGGACGTGATCAACCTTTCTTAAGTGAAGGTACCCTCTTGTTGATGCCCTAATTTAGACATTATAATTGTAACTTATAACTTAATAAAATCTCCTTTAGAAAAGCCAATCCATTTCTGGTATATTGCATTCCAGCAGCATTAGCAAAACAAAACAGTATGTAAAAGTGGGGAAAGCTGTAGATGGTGGGTCTATTCTTCACTCAGGTGTACATTACAGACTGATACAAGCATAGTTCCAACAAGATGTGATGTCTAGAAGCAAGGTCCAATAAGGACCTTGCAAAATCTAACCCTGTCCATTCTCAGCTCAACTTATAAAAACATCTAGGGGCTCAGGAAAAGCAGGAGGCAAGCTTTTATTGAATTTTGGATTGGATTTGTCATTTTCCCCCCTTAGAGAGGAGCCTGTCATACAGAATATTACTTTAAGGGTGGAGGAAAGAAAGTAGAAATTATGTAATAACCTTCTTCTTTTCTCTTTCTCTCTCTCTGAATGATCTTTCTATCCCCCAATAGGGTGATTTGTCCCATATATTCCCCTATATATAGCCAGAGAGGCCCAGCTCTGGTCTTCATGAGACAAGAGACAAGAGTACATGAAGTTTCACATACTGGTAACACTCTCTGGGGACTCTTTCAAGAGTCCTCCCCAAGCCCTCTGGGCCAGAGTGATATTTTGCATCTCTCTTTCCAACCACCACCTCCCCCTGTCAAAACAAGCTTAGAAATTCTGAGGGAACAGAGAGAGAAGAAAGAGAGAGAGAGAGATCCACCAAGACAGAGGGAGACAAAGACAAATGAAGATATAAGAAGGAAGACAGGAAATACACACGATCATCAAGAAAAAGCTGTGGCTGACACAGAACCAAGGACAGGACAAAAAGATTATAGAAAAATGGAGGGAGAGGAGAAGAGGAAAGCTGAAAAATAAAACCTGCTACGAGCAGAGACCTCAAAAGAGAGAGCTGAGAATAACTGCCTGCAAATGGTGTGATCTAAGGGTGAGATAGAATCTGATCTCCTGGGCATAACCCTGGAATACTGAGTCCCAGCACAGCCTAGTTAGAGGGTGAGGGAATACGGGCTGAGGGGAGAAGAAAGCAGCTGAAGCCCCCAATTGAATCCCTGTGGCAGAGTGAATATCTAGGAAGCCAAAGGAAGGTGAAAGGTTCCGAGAAAAAGAAAACGGCATTGACTTTGGGTCTATCCCATCCATACATCCCTTCCCTACAACCCCATGATTAATTCATGAAAACACACAGGCCAGCAAAGGAGCTTGGAACTTAGGGAGGATGGAAAGGACAAGGTAGAGGAAAAGAGAGAATATAAGAATAACCAAGCAAACAGACAAGATGTCCCAGCATCCATCCATTTCATAATAGCAACGTCATCATCTAGCTCTACAAAATCATGTAGCGGTATGAAGGGGTTTTTCATTTGGGGATAGAAAAATCATTCAGAGAGAGAGAGAGAAAAGAAGAAGGTTATTACATAATTTCTACTTTCTTTCCTCCACCCTTAAAGTAATGTTCTATCTGACAGGCTCCTCTCTGAGGGGGGAAAAATGACAAATCCAATCCAAAATTCAACAGTCTGTGTTCTGTTCAGAGAGCACACAGTGTACTGTACAGCCCATAAAACTCCAAACAGCCTCCAGACACTGCTGCAATCGTCCTCCATCAAAACACTTTGTCTTGCATACAAAAATAAGATACAGCACTGAACGGAATACAAAATCAGCCCATTACAGTACAGGGAAACTGCTACTTAGCAACGAGGGGGCTCTAAAGCCTCCATGCTCTACAGGAAGCAAAATCTGTCGAGCCTGTTGGGCAAATGATAAACATTAGCAGTATTAAAAAACACAAAAGCCATGTAAATGGATAGACATAATGTGGAAACGAATTTATAGAATAAATTGGGATGGGGGACTTCAGCAGGGGCTGGGGGGTTGCGGAGACTGGGATCTAGGGCTGTGGATGCAATGAGCTTCCCAAACCCCTGCCAAGGCACCATATGGAGATATAGACGTGTGTATTTGGGGGAACGGGATATGCGAACCCCCCTCTTCACGCGGAGGTTGTAGGTGAAGGGGTGGGAGAGAAGTGGTGAAAACACTGTTTAATACAATGACCCGCAATGAACTTTCTGAACTTTCCCTGTTCGGCTGGCCTGATGTGAGATCTTCAGGGCTGGGGGACCCAGGCTCACACATCTCACAGCAGAGGTGGACAGATGTAGGAGATTAATCTGCCGTGGAACCAGCATCACACCCAGCCCCATCACAGGACCTGACAGACTCTGTAAACAAAATCCCTGGCCAAAAAAAAAGGAAAAAAAAATCAGATAACAAAACCCCAAACACCCCATCTGGGCTGGAAAATCAGTATATTTCATCAGGTAAAGGGGAAAAATACTTTGGCTGTGAACCAGCAGCAGGGTTTCGGATCTCAGCCAAAACAGGAGCTAAAAAGCAAAACCATATTCTTCTGGTCTCAGTTTAGACTCTTGAGGCAGAAAGCGTGAGGGCAGGGTGGGGAGGGAGGGGGGAAGGGGGAAATGGAACGGGGTGGGGGAGAGAAATGTATTTTTCATCAGCCAGTGTATAATTTATAAACAGCATTAAACAGTTTTTGTTTTCTTTTTCCTCTCTCCCGTGTATGGGCTTGGACAGCAGTCAAGCCTGCATTAATTTCTGCTTTGGGTACAGTGTGTTCTTGGAGGCGCATCTGCAAGCGATCATAAACTCTCTGGAATGCTGGCAGAACATCCAGACCTGCCGGCAGGCCAGTGACGACACCACTCTGGGAAAGAGTTCGGGAAGCAGGCCAAATTCAGAGGAGGGAGAAAGAGAGAGGAGAGAGAGAGAGAGAGAAGTGTTCAAGAGAGAGCTGGGGAAAGCGGCTTCTCTTCCCTCTTCTCTTTTTCTGCATCCCCATCACCCATGTGGGCCACTCGCATCTGATCTTGTTCAATCACGTCCACCTTTCAAAGTAATTTGAGAGATGTAAAGGACCCAAGGAAAGTCTCTTCTCCTCTGATTATATCCTAGTTTTACTCTGATGGCAGAAAGCTAACCAGGGGAAAGGAAAGCTGACATTCATTAGAAAGGAGTGAGTAGGCAGAGCGTGGATGAATGAGCCACAGGCTCATGTGTGCCTGGATCACCCCCCAGTCTCTTTGCTCTTAGCAGGCAACTGAAGAGAGAGGTGAAAAGAGAGAAGGTAGGTGTAAGAGAAGAGAAGGTCAGAAGAAGATCCTAGGTCCTCGGAAGGCACTTTGGGTACTAACAAGCCTCTCTAGTCATCAGTGTGGGGCCAGTTCCTCTTCTCTCCTTGCAGGCACATGAATTTTGCTTCCCCCACCTTCCATGTGGCTGAGAAGAGCTCTGAAACCCAAAGCAAAGTACTCCCTTAAAAAAAAAAAAAGAAAAGGAAGGGAAAAAGGACAAGTACAACCCACAGATGTTTGACATCTTGCAATTTTTTTCTATCTTCTAACCATGGTAGGGGAAAGCATGGAGAACCAGTCCAATTTCTGGTCCTAATGCCTCAACACTTTTCACTGCCAGAGGGACGACCCAGGCCCCAGCTGATATTCCAAGGCCATCCCATGTCACTGCTACACTCAGAAAATCTACTGGCCAAAGATGGCATTCTTTTCCCCACGGTTCTACCATGGGGAAGAGTTTGGTATCAGGGAGGCTTCTCAATAATCAAGGCTCATGTTGCCCAGACAAGGACACGGGAGGGGTGAGTGGAAGGGATCTGCCATTTGGCAGGATGCACTCCCGGAGAACGACCATGTGCCCCTAACCAGTGTGGGAGGTATTCTACATGCCAGCTGTGCCCCCATCTTGACTGCTAATCATTCATTACATTTCTCCAAGGGGTCTTAAAATGCCTATATTCCAGCCTAGTCTATGTAAAAAAGCCCTTTCTGGTCCAGAAAGAACAACCTGTCTCTCCCTTACTCAAATTGTCAGTGGCTCTCCAGTGCTCTGGGTTAAATACAAACCACTTTGTGATTCAAGGTCCTCCACAATCTTGCCCTATCCCTCCTTTCTAAACCTTGCTGTCTCCACACCCCTAATACTCTCCACCCACCCAGAGTCTACCTGCCCCAGCTACGCTGGACACCTCCACAGCTGGCTCCACCTCCAAGATGGAAAGGCTTGGGCTTTCCATCACCAATTCTTTGCAAAATGATACTCTGATCACTGACTGCATTTCTTCATCTCTGAAGCAAGACACCTCCTCCCCAACAAACTAGAAGGAATACCTCTTCCTCTGAATTTTTCCTAGAACCCATTCTTGGCACTTTTTTGTGGCACTTTCCACACACAGCTTTCTTTTATTATTATAATATAGTCAAACTTATCCCCACTTCTAGACTTTATATATACTCTTTGAGGGCAGGGGAACTAGGGCATTTTTCTTTGATAATACAGAGCCTGACGCACCAGTGCTTAGTTAATGTACAGATGGCAAAAATGAATGGCACTCCCAGAATAGGTGGCTGGCCACATAAATAGTATGCAGCTGAGTCAAAAATGGGGGGCAAGCTGCTCTGGGTGTGCTAACTTATGAGCCACTATTACACTAAGCCAAGCTGTAGGAAATACTACTTCATGGAGATTGTTGTACTAGCAAATCTCAGAACCAACTGGAGACACCACCTAAGAGCATGGTCCCTGCATGGAATCTAGGAAGCATCTCTTAGGTTAGCACAAGGAGCAGCAAAGGGACAGCACGCTGGCTGACACTTCAGGGCCAGATGGCCCCAAGGGATAAGGAAGCAAGGGGTGGAAGGAAAGGCTTCAGAGCCATTCTGGAGACAGAAGTTCTTCTCCTCCAGCTCATAGCCCTTCCTACACCCAAGGATCACTCACCAGCAGGGACAGCTTTGCAAAGTATGTGGGCTTGTCTCCCTGCCCCAAGCCTCCTTCCCATATTCAAACCCTCCTGACCCTAAAAACCACCTCTGAAAATGTAGGGCATGGCCAGGTCAACCTCATTACCTAATGAGTTAGCTATTATTTATTCATTTATACTTATTGTTATCATCCAGTATAACGCTGGATTACTTAACACATTCAAATAGAAATAAAACTCCAATTAAACCAAGCATTCACCACTACAATTTGGGGTCTTAGAAAAAAAATTTTGAAAAAGAAAGAGAGAGAAAAAGAAAGCACTGTCTCTAAGAAGGGCCTCCTACAGGGCAAACTTCTAATTAAACAAATTGTCAATTTCAACACAATGAAAACTGATTTAGGAGTGCAAATTTAGTATTCTAGTCACTGAAAATAAGACCTCACATTGTCGATCTCATACAGACGGATTCCATCTAATCGACAAATGAACAGGGGAGGAAGACACAAATGAGAGAGGGGAGGAAAGGCTGAGAAGGAAAACAAGCAGGAACGTTTTATTCCTTTCACAAATAACATCTCTGTGGAATTCAATGTGGTCTGTTCTCAAGCATCGGAGAAACTCCTTTCTTGCCTCCTCCTTCACCCCACCCCTACCAGATGAGAAAAAAAATTAATCATGTATGATGACAAAGTTGGCTCAGCACTCACTGTACATACTGTACCCACAAGCCTGGCGCCCGGCCAGGGCTGGCCCAGAGCCAGGGCTACAATAACAAACACAGGCAATGCTAGCCAAAAGGGGGGTGGGGAGCGAGCGCGCCGAGCTAGCGAGGAAGCCAGTGTTGTGCAGCGCCGCTGAGCAGAGGAAAACAGTAGGAATGTGCCCGTGCAAGGGCAGTAACTGCATTTAGGGGAGTCCAGGTGACTCATTATCGTTACCCAGTTCCCCGATCACTTTTTCATGGTCTTTAAAAAAAAAAATGGCTCCGGGGTTCTTGGAGCAACTATTGTTCTTCTAGGCTCTGCATTGCCGCTATGAACCTTGGTTAACTTCTGCAAAGTGGGTCTGCGCTACAGACCCTTGGGTCCATTCCTGCGGTCAGCTCCCTGCAAGAAGACTTTATGCCATCAAAACAGACAAGCAAGAAAATCTCAGAGGTCTCCTCTAAAACATCACATAGTTCTGTTATCATGCAACAGGGGAAGAATCTAAATAAAATGGGACTTCTGCTTCAGATATCAGCACCACCAGCCCAGCCCTCCAATCCCAACTCCCAGGCAAGGCCAGGTGTCTCTGGATGCCACCAGAGCCTTCACTGAATAACAGGGGGTCAAACAACTCAGGAAGTGTTCTCACCTCACTAAGCCCTTTCTACTATTTTATTTTCATGACAGCACAGCCCAGGGGTGAGACAGATGCAGGAAGATTCAAAAAAAAAATAGAAAAGTGAAATATCAGACACTTAGGCTCTGAGCTATCTGCAAGGGTGAATTAAAACACTATTATGACTCATCATACCTCCCCCATCACCAACTCCTTCTTTACAAGGGCACTAGCAAGTGAATTTTAGAGGGACAAATCATTCGGCACAATCAGCCTTCGATATCCAGTAAGTCAGGCATTGAAAAGAAAAAGTGAAAAAAGTGTACCCAACACTCAAAGTCACTGGGACATCTATATGAGACTATGGGGCATTCAAGTGGCATTGCAGTCAGGACCGGAGTATACTTTCCCAGGGAACAACCGGTGGCGTGGCAGGATGCAAAGTCACTATCTTGTCTCATCTGGGGACTCCAGGTCCACTGGAAAGCACGTAAACAGCCCCTCTCCTCTCTAAAAGCCCCAGCAACACTTTTGAAGCACCTCATGGAGACAACACCTAACTCACAGTTGGTCATGCTGCCTGGAAGAGGGGTGCAAAATGGGCCAGTGGGCTCCTGGTCATCCTCAGCGAACCCCTCAGACATGGTCTAAACAGTTCCTATTAGAGGAAACACCAGACATGATGTGTGCAGGCCTCCCAGATGGCTCTCAATCATTCAACAAATATTTGTTGACTCCAGTAATGTGCTAGGCAATATGCCCAACATAATGGGGAGAGACACTGTCCCCCAGTAGTTTACAGCCTACCAGGAGAGCTGAGGGAAAAGGAAACTGTATTGCCTGACAACCTGGTATGTGTCAGACATAGTGCTAAGCATCTGAGCATCACAACTTCTCTGAGGTAGGTATAAATATTTGCATTTTACAGATGAGGAAACTGAGGTTCAATGAAGTTACATTTCTTGCCCCAGGTCAACGCTGTCAGGAGGTGGATGCCCAAACTCCTTCCACATTATCATCCTGCCTCTCAAAGTAGGGAAGATAAGGCAAGCCCATAAATAGCCATAACACTAAAAGAAAAGACTGTGCCCAAAAATAACTTCAGAGAAAGAAATATGGACACACAAAAGAAGGCGCCATTACTCCAGACTAGAGGTGGGGAACAACTGAAGAGGCCATTGTGGACGAGAACCTGGAAGATCTGGATATAGGAAGACTGGAAGGGCTGCTCCAGGCAGAGGGAATGCCAAGAGCAAGGCCACAGAGCCCAGAAAGCAAACCAACAAGACCTGTCTGGCTAGAGCACTGGGCGCTGGGAAGGAGTGATAACAGATGATGCATACGGGGGCTGAGCTATAGAAAGAGCAAGGAAGCTTTAAAACAGGCTGAAGTTGGGTGCACCACGGTGGCTCAGCATGCTGAGTTCCTGCCTGCCGTGCCAGAGACCTGGGTTCGATTCCTGGCACCTACCCATGCAAAAAAAAAAAAAAACCCAAACAAAAAAACCAGGCTGAAGTGTGTATTACCCCATCTTGGTGCCCAACGCTCCACAGTTAGAGACCACAGAGGGTTTTGAAGAGGGGAGCAAAAGAAACAAAAGACCTGGGCTCTGCTCTTGGGGAGTAGCCAGCCTCGTTGGCAGACAGCTCATGAATCCATCATTAAACCCTCAGCAAAGTGCAAAGCTGAAGAAGAGAAGATACAAGGTGCAAGTTATTAAAACAGGACAAAATGAATCCCTGAGTCCCCAGCAGGTTCCAAACATACGAATGACCCGACTCGAGGCTCTGAGCCAGGTTGAGACAGGTGGGCAGGACAGGGATGGCTCAGGGGAGCACGGGGTGAGTGGGAAGGAGGAATGGAACATGGAGACATGGGGCAGAGCAGTCATGCAGAGCTAGGCAGCCACCTGCTGTGGCCAAATCCCTGGATCTGGAGGCAGGAAGAGTGGGAAGCAAGACAGAAGGCCACGAAGAGCTGGGAGAGAGACCACAACCAACACAAGGCAGACCCACCCAGGCTCGGCCGCAAGGCCGTGGCAAACTGAAGCCTAAAAAGCTACTGAACAGCACGCAGTAGGCTGCAGCGTGAACAGACTGGAAACAGACAGCCGGATGGGAAGCTTCTGGAATAAGGTGTTGGGAACATGCCCCGGGGTGACAGCTACAGAGTGGGGGAAAGGGAGGAAGGTGGAAGCAGAAGCCATCGACATTTATTAAACACAACCTGCAAGCCAGGGACTGGGCTGGGGCTGCCCTTCACATCTATTCTCTCAGCACACTGCCGACGCCCCCCTTCCCCACCCAAATTACAGAGTTAGGAATCCCTGTACTTTACAGATGCAGTAACTGGGGTTTAGATAAGCCTGTCCAAATTCACACAGTTAGCACAAATATCACAAACAGGACTGGAACCTTTTTCTGTCTAAATCCAAAGCCCAGGCTCTCTTCATAGATGCTAAACTGTCTGCAAGGGTCAGATGTTTGAGGCAATAAGGGGGAAAGAGCCAGCAGTTGTGTATAACGGGAAAACAATACCAAGTAAGGAAACAACCCTCTCATTTTCCCCCAAAAGTGAGTCTGAGGTTAAAAGGCAAGGTTAACTGGAGGAAAGAAAGCAGCATGGCCCTTGCAGGGAGGTGTCGAGGCTTCAGACAATCCTCAGTTGTTCCCCACCACCATCCCCACACCAAAGGCCCCCGAGCGTGCTGGATGTCAGGTGCTTCTCCCTTTCCAAGCCTCGTGAGGCAGAGCAGCCTTGCCCACCTCCTGCAGCCAAAACACGAGCAAAAATACCGGCAGCCACACAGCCAACCCCACTAGAATTGGATAAAATTAACTTGCAAAAGACAGCACGCTATAACTAGCTTCGTGTTCCAACCTTTCTATATCTATTTAATTAAAGGCTCCTGTATAATGTGAACCCAATAGTCAGATTCATTAGACAGCGAGAACCTAATTCCACAACTGTTTTGCTAATGAAAACTGCAGTCTCCGCTGGAAGGTAGATCACACAGGGCACTGGGTGCCAACGACACCCCAGGAAACCCAGGAGAGCACAAGAATGGGCACATCCAGACATCCATGCAGTCAGCACAGCTCCTTTGCTCCATGAGCCTGGGGAGAGCATCCGTGTTGGTCAGCTGCTCCATGGGACAAGGTGGACCGAGCCCCCAGCTGGCACCAGGGACATCCGTGGCACACTGGGGTCTGAATGGGGGGGTAGCAGGGGAGCAGGAGGAGGTTGCCTGTGTCTGGGTGGGCTGGTCAGGGCATCCTTGCCTACCTGAATGAGCCAGTAAGTGCATTCTCAGTCGCAAACTATCCAGGAACCGCTTCCCGCAGAGCTCACACCCGTACGTCTTCATCCCACTGTGCAGCTTCCTGTAGGGGAAAGGAAAAGATAGGTTGCTGCTGTGCTCCTCTGGGTGGCCAGAAGGCAGTCCCACCCTCAACCTGCAGGTTACACGGCCATCCTTAGGCAGGTGAACAGGAGGAAGGGAGACGGAGGGCATGGGTGCTGGAGACAGGCATGGCACCTCTGGAGACATATCCCTGGATCTTCAGACAGCCTAAGCGGCCCCCTTTTGCACCAGGGACTTTTGCCAAAGAAGCATCCCTTCCTGGCCCCATACAAGAACCAAGAACGGGCATGTCCTACTGGTTTTACCCACTGGTACGTATGAGACCAAGACAAAAAATAAAATCAGGTCCTATTTCAGAGAGAGGAAGGAAGAAACACTCAGGAAAGTCAGACAGATGCAATGTTCGCTGCCCAACTAACAGGCCACGAGGCCTGGGCGACCTGGGTCACGGCCCAGCCCTGCCCGTGATGCAGGTGTGCACTGGCCTGGCTCCCCCACTAGACTGTCAAGACTCAGGAAGATTGAGCCTGCACTCTTCTCATACCCTCAGCTCCCTTGGAAGCGATGAATTAAGGGCCCTGGGCATCTAGGTGTTCCTAGAACTTCAGAGACTCCCCAACATGCATACCCTTCCCCACAGGCCCAGCTTTAGCAGCGTCTTCTTCCCCTTCTTTCCAGAGGTGGAGCCCTAACAGGGAGAAGGGTTTAAAGAAACAGCACGGCATCATTCTACAAATGCAAGATGGTAATCCTCGTTACTGACTCTCCAAAATACGTTCACACCCATGACCTCATTTTACCATCACTGCAATTCTGAGAAGCAGGCCCGGCACGGAGCATCACCCTGGAAAGACAGAGCCTCCGGAACAACCACAAACAGGGCTGAGCTTGCAACAACGCTCAGCTCCTGACTCCCAAACCAGGCCTTTCCCACCAGAATGCTTCTTCTACATCAGAGCCAGCCATGGAACCAGTAAAAAGCAGGGAACCAGACAGGCCGGCTGGGAGCCGAGTGCTGGGAAGCGGGTCTGTGCACGGCACCACCGAGGCGCGGAGCTGCGGTGGAGTGTGAGCCATCTGGCCCGGAACGCTGACTTCCCTCCCACCCACACTCCTGTTCCCAGACCCGTATGTGCCACTGCCGGAGCCAGTCTCCACCTCCACCTCCTCTCCTGCGTCGTCCCTAGGAAGCGGGCAGTCAGGGGCCGCCAGAGGCAGGACCTGAGGGCAATGGGGCAGGAAGGAGAGAATATCAGGCCCTCATAGAGCAAACAGCTCCTCGAACTCAGAATGTTGACCTGTTAAGGTCACAGTCAAAGGCTGGGATGCTGGTGCTGGATGTCATAAAATTACAGGGAAGGGCCGGGAGCTCAGCAGTCCACACTCAAGCCGGCAGGGCCCCGATCGTGAAAACTAAACCGAGCCGCCCACTGCCACCACTTTCCAAATCCCATAATTAGAACCCAGCATGTGGTGTCCCCAGGTGAGCCTCCTTAGGACACGGGTCTATGGGCCACCGTGGCAGGAACTGTACATAGTTCTCTTCGCAGAACTCTTTCTCAATCACATTGTTTGGTTCGCTCACTTTCTCTCTATCCCTGTGCCAAAGACAAATGATTTCTCAATCTCACATACATACTTGCACACACACAGGCACCCTCACCAGGGCACTGTGAGCTTACTCTTGGCTCTGGCTGGTCCATCCAAATTGAGAAATATTAGCAGTACAGAACATTTTAATTGAACATTTCCAACACGAAATGTATTTCACAATGTTGGGCACTGGGACATGTACTAACAGCTTTTCTGCCCACTTTTTGTATTGTTGTAAAACATACATAACTTAAAATTTACCATCTTAACCATTTTTAAATGTATGATTCAGTGGCATTTAATACATTCACGATGATATGTAATCATCACCTCTGTTTCAAGAAGTTTTTCAACATCCCAAACAGAAACTCTGTACCCACTAAGCAATAATTCTCCAGTCTTCCTTCACCCTAGCCCCTGGTAACCTCTAATCTACTTTCTGTCTTTATGAATTTGGTTATTCTTGATATTTCATAGACGTGGAATGATATAATATTTGTCCTTTTATGTCTCACTTATTTCATTTAGCTTCATGTTTTCAGGGTCCATCCATGTGGTGGCCTGGATCAGGACTTTGTTTCTTTTTATGACTGCGTAATATTCCATTGTGTGGAGTTACATTTCCTTTCTCCATTCATCCACTGATGGACACTTGGGTTACTTCCACTTTTAAGCTATTGTGAACAATGATGCGATGATTGTGTGTGTACATGGATTTGTCAGAGTCCCTTCGTCAGCAGGACCTGGTTGTCGAGCCATCCCATGTGGGCATTAGTTTTCAACTAATAGCTTTTCGGGCAAAGTATGCTTTAAATATGTTCCCAGACCTGTGAATGTACATATATGCACACACATGTGTGGTACTGAGTATTCATGTCCCTTGCCCAGGCATGACACACTCGCTTTTGTAAGAGACGTTTCATGGAGCAGCAAAGGCAAGTGGTTCCGAAGATAAACCACTCCCCCACATCCATGGTCCGGACTGGTGGATGGGGATATACGGATTTCAGTTCTATTTATTTTCATCCTTTCCTTCATTAGTGATCTGTCAGGGTCCAGAGGTGCCCACCCTAGGGGTGGTTGTCAGGAGGACAAGGAAGACAAACATACATTTGAATTTGTTTTCCAAAAAGTCTCTGGCATGACCACTCTTCAGATTTTAGGAGCTGCACCAGGCTAAACTTATTCCTTGGGCTCCCATCTCTTCTTCTTGGGAGTTCCAGATCAAATCCTCTCTCTCTCCTGACCAATACTTTCTGGGTAACACAACCGCTTTTACTCTAGATGCAAGTAGAGTTGCCTGGCAATTGGTCGATGTGGCTTTTCTTGGTCGACTGGACTGGCTTGGCGCGAGAGGTGATGAGATCTTGCTTGTTCTTCAACCGCAATCATAGCAGAACAGAGAGAAGAACATCTGCCAGTCCACCCGAAGACCTGACACCTCACCCTGACTCTGCCATTTGACCTTGGACAAATCATACTATTATAACCACTCCGCATTTTCTCCCCTGTAAAGTGATTGGATGATATCCAAGGTTCTTGGGCTCTCATGGAGCCATAATTTTATTATTTATAAGTCTTATCCGTATCCATTTATTTAGCCTCCAAGGAGTTTCTCTAAGGGGAACTATTCTCTCTGAGCCATATTCCACTTCTGCATTGCCCTGTGAATGAGTACATAGTCAGGCTAAGTTAGCCTAAGCAAAAAAAATCTAGAAACAATCTCAGAAATTAATTTTAAAACTTTCTAATCCAGATAATCTGAGTTTCCTCCTTTACTCACTTACTGTCTTTCAATGAAAGAAACTTCCAGAACTCATCACCAGTCCTTCCTCAGAAACACGTTGTTGCCATGCATTTCCTAGTCTTCAGGAACATGGGTGCCCTATTCTGTCCAATCCTTGGAATAAGGACACTGCCCTGCAACTGACCCACTAACTCAGTGCTCCCAACAGATCACCAGAGGCAAGTGTGACGTCTATGTGACTCCACATGTAGTAAAAGGACAAAGGTTGGGCCCCACTGGCAGGGCCTGGGCATGCACACAAGGTTCAGAAGGAAAAGGGGAACAAGTTCACTGACCTGGAGTCCGGCAGAGCTCAGCACCAGTTTACCTCTTTCTTTAATTACTGTTCGGACACCAGTGGAAGAATGTGGAGCACGGGGGCGTCTTCTAACTTGCAACTTGCTTAGGGCTTTTACTTTCTGACCCTGTGATGACCTATTTGACCAACTCAGTGATTCTGAGGAGTACTCAGAAAAGACAAGGAGGAGGCAGGAGATTCTGTAAGTCAGTTCTAAACCAAGGTCTAAACGACCCTCCTCTCTCAAAGCCCTGCTGCCCACAAGAGAACCGACACTCTTCAAGATCCTCTCTTTACCGTAAGGGCGCAGTGGCCATGGAAATCTCCTGCTCCTTCGTCAGCAGGACCTGGTTGTCGAGCCATCCCACGTGGGCACAGCAGGAGACAGGCCGCTTCACGGCCCTCTGCCAAGGCCCTCAGTCTGAAAGTAACCACTGACTCCTAAGTCCCATGCTGAGAGAAACACACATTGGCCTTGTCCACCTTTCCAAGGAGAAACAAAATTGAGAGAAGAGAGCTCACCTGCTTCGGCAATGACCTTACTCCTCTTCCTTAGACCCTTATGTTCAAAAACATACACATACCATCAGTGTCCACTTACTGTTCAAATGATCAAAGAAGGATCAAATAATCAAAGGCATTCTGTGTTCTAATTTTGAGAGAAAGGGATGAATGAAAAGTTATTAGGCTATCAGGAACTGTTACTCCCACAAGCAATGTCCAGGGAGATTGTAGGGTGGTACCACATTCAGCCCAATCTCCCCTATTTTTTGCACATGCCTTATTGTAGGAAGGAAGATTCTGTACAGAGTCTGCTCCACGAGAGGCCTCTTCCCTAAGACAGAGTGAGTCGTTCCGAGAGCATCTGGGATACTCAGGGAATGTTCTCTCCCTTCTAAGGGTGACTTACATCTTCCCAAGGAAAATCTCTTACTACCACCAACAGTGACATATTCCAGGTATCGTTCTCCTTATGTATTTTCTTAGAATTCAAGGACAAAGCCAGTTATAAGTTCCTTCAGACTATAAACTCCTTGAGAAAAGGAATCATGTCTCTATTTTAGCCTCCGAAACCCTCAGCAGAGATTTACATGGCCAGAGGAGACACATGAGGAACTACTGCAGTGAAGCAATCACCAACCACCCCAAGGCGAAGGGAGAACAGACCACTAAAACCCAGCTCTGGAACTGTGTGGAATTAGGAGAGAGGCCTGGTACCCTGTGTAAGTGTGTGGGGAGGGGTGGGGGGTGGGGGTGGAAATAGTTCTAATCTTGGCTGGGGAATAGGTCACTTCCATTTTCTCAAAGCATAAGGGAAATCATCCTTTTACCCATTTTTTTTTTTATTGTTGTTGAGATTAGACAGTCATTTGACAAGTTGTGAATGCTTAGCTGGTATTACCACAAATTATCCTTCTAGCAATAGAGTTCGTTGCTCCCTGACTAGTCAATATTAATAAACATTACCGAATGTTTTTACAACACAATTTATTTTTTAATACAGCTCTTTATGTATGCCATAAAGTAAATATACCAATAAAAGCTAAGGATTTCAAACAACAGATTAAAAAACCACAAAAGGGAAGGAGGTTGCTCACAGAGCACTAGTTAACGCCTTATGTGCTGCAGGTTTTGGGGTAGGGGGTACAGCATCAGCCTCTCGCTGGGGGTTCAGAGAAACCCCCAACATGAAAGATGGTGTCCCTTAGGTTGCTTTGGAACCTTTTCAAGGGAGGGGGAGCGAATACCAAAGAAGGAGGGGTAAGTCTAGATAAGAAGATTGATACAGTAACTAAAATGCTGGGCTGGGGGCAAGAGATTCTGGTTTTCTCTCCCACACTACAGCTACCAGTAACCACCATCTGACCTTGGCCAAACCACTCACCCTCTCTAGATTTCACTTCACACCTCTGCAACAATGCAGGGGTTGAACTAGATCATTTCCTAGATTCTCACCAGTCGGGGTTTACAAAACTGAGAGGCTATGGGGCTGACACGAGGGTGTGCCAGCGGGACTGTAGCCTCCTTCAATGGATGGACCTACCCCAGAGCCATCTCCTCATCCACGATCACTGAGCCTGGAACATAGCAGAGGCTCAGTGCATTTCTGTTGATGGAATGAATAAACAAGCATGAGAGGGAGTTAGAAGAGAAAACCGTTGACAGGAAAAAAACACCTCCTCACATGCACACACACCCATCAGTACAAGACTAGTTGTTCCGACTGTCAAAAAGAGAAGCCGCATGAGGTTCTTAGAGAGACTCTTGGCCTGGGATCTAGGCCAACCTGGGACGGACTCAGGAGTAGAAGGAGAGCTGCTCTGCGTCTTGAAAACACAAGGAAGGACAACGGCATTCCCTGCGGCCATAGCCACAAACAAGTACAGTACTTTCAGATAAGGCTGCCCGAGAGTGTTAAAATACATGTCAGAGACGGCAAAGGGGCAAGCCAATCTCCCTGAAGCAACTGCTTGAAGAAGGAGCTTCACTGCTGCCGTGCAGGAGGCCTGGGCTTCCGGCTGTTACGTAACCGGGTCTTTGTTTTAAAATACTCAGTCCTCCTAAGTCATTTATTTGAAATATCTCTATCAACAAATTTCACCAAGAACAAAAGTTTTTCATTTGTGTGCTGGGCTATAGGACGATCTTATCACACACAATCTCATACAGTCTCTTTCAGCAAGGTCTTAGCGGGCTTATCTGCGAAGTTCCTGGTAGCCAAATATGATTGAAATGTTCTATTTATGCTCACTGGATTAAGGAGATGTTGCAAAACTGCACAAAAACCTGGCAGATGTAAGCAAGGTATTACAGGCTGGGCAGTTAAGATCTGAGGGGACAGAATCAATACACACTTTTGTAGCTTTCTTTTCTTTCTTTTTCTTCCTTTCCTTTAAAGAAACTAGAAAATTCGTGCTTTTAGAAAAGGGTAGAGGAAAAAAAATAGTATAATGCCTTAAGATTTATAGCTTCTCAGAGCTTTTCCCGAATCCAAATCAGGGAAGTATGATGTGCGTTTGATGATGTCAGCCCACGGGGAGGAAAAACAAATCCGAAATATTCTCTCTAGATCCTAAAAGGCCCTATAAGGGAATTAAACTATGATTACGGATGAACAAGGTTTTTGTTTTTCTCTCTCTCACGCCTGTACAAGGCTTTTAACCAGCACAAACAGCCAGTTTGGGAGAAAGCCGTTTTCAAAAAGCTTCAGACTCTCCCTTCATCTCTCTGTTTTGCCTGAATGTGGAGGGAACATCTCAGTCTCATTATCTAAGCTCGTTTTTGCATATTCTCACTTTAGCCAGGAAACCAAAATGCTAACTTCAAATCTCATGAACCAGTCATGGATCCTCAAAGACTACGGAGAGTAAGTGAGGTTTATTAAAGGTTTAAGGAGAAACTTCCTTTGGAATTAAACTGTTCTGAAAACCTTCTTAATGTATATTGCCTCATTCTTCCTGCTTTAGTACAATGAGAACAGAATTACTTTTCTATGAGGATTCTGAGCTTTAGAGCCATCATTCTAAACATCAATTATAAACACAAGATAGGAGATCGGGTAGATTAACCTGTACGGACATCAGATCACACCATGAAAGTTAGTGTCATCTTAAGGAAGAAAAAAAGGCAAAGCCAAACAGATATTAGTTTCTTTGCTGGTTCTTTTCCTTTCTTCTAGAAAAATGGGTGGGGGGGAGGGGGAATCTAGTCCATTAAAATTTTATAATATAATTCTAATGCATTTCTATATCACCTCTGACTTTGAAAGGGCCTTCCTGAGGCTTGTCCTACCTGCCCTGCAGTTGGGGCCGAGGGTGCAGTCCCATTTTGTGCGTGAGGAAGCTGAGGCTAAGTGACATTTCCCTATGGTACAGAGCAGGCAGAAGGCTCCAGGCTTCTCACCTCAGGCCCCACCCTCTACATTTACCCATTCAAGGATCACTCAGCCCACATCATCCTCCCAAAGCCTCGGGGCCAGTATTTGCCCTGAAAGAGGCAGGAAAACCAAGAGCAAGAAAGGAGGCACTGAGTGTAAGCCTGGGATTTACCAGACCCTAATGAAAGAGAAGCAAGAACAGAACGTCCCCTAAGAAATAACTGAGCTGAGTCATGGCACCTGGAGTGCAGAGGGACTTAACCTCCTAACAGGAAGGGCCTCGAGAGGGTGTGTGGCCTCAGCCTTACCTGCAACTTACCCCAGGGCCTGCAACCACCTACTGTGTGCCAGGCCCTGGGAAAGTAAGGCTGCATGTGAATCACTGCCCACTTAGGTAGGTTCCACATGCCCACTACTGTCTATTATTATGGCACTTTCTCAGTTTCCTTTCTAGTACATAATACAATTTGCTATTATATACTGTTTTTTTTTTTTAACTAGTATTCTTTATCTTTGCTAGACTGTAAACTACTTGAAGGCAGAAACCATCCACTTCATCCTCAGAGCACACACAGTACTTGGTACAAAGCAGGAATTCAAAGTATTTTTCACTAGAATTTTCCATAGCAGGCTGATTAAGATATAATCCACATACCATAAAATTCACCCTTTCAAAGCGTACGGTTCAGTGGTTTTAGTATACTCAAAGTGGTGAAACCATCTCACCACCATCTAATTCCAGAATATTTTCATCACCCTAAAAATAAATCCCATACCCATTAGCAGTCGCTCTCTATTTCCTCCAACCCCCAGCCGCTGGCAACCACTAATCTGCTTTCTGCCTCTATGGATTTGTTCTGGACATTTCACATATGTGGAACCATATAATATGTGGCCTTTTGAGATTGGCTTCTTTCAATCAGCACAGTGCTTTCAAAGCCCACCCATGGCGTAGCATATATTAGAGGTTCATTCCTTTTTTTTTTTTTTTTTGCATAGGCAGGCACTGGGAATCGAACTCGGGTCTCCAGCATGGCAGGCAAGAACTCTGCCTGCTGTGCCACCTTGGCCCACCCACTCCTTTCATTTTTAAGGCCAAATAATATTCCATTGTATGGATCTATCATACCTTATTTCTCCACTCACTGGGTGATGGACATTTGGGGTGTCTCCACATTGTTGGCTATTCTGAATAATACTGCTGTAAACACTGATGTATAAATTTTTGCGTGAACATATGTTTTCATTTCTCTTGACTCTATATACCTAGGAATGGAACTGCTGGTCATATGTTGAACATTTTGAGAACTGCCAGACTATTTTCCAAAGCAGCTGCACTATTTTACATTCCCACTAGCAGTGTAAGAGGGTTCCGATTTCTCAGTGCATGTTTGGACTAAATGAATAAACGAATGGAGATTTCTTCTGCTGTAAAAGCTCCCAGAGGAGGGGATGACTTTCTGAGGTTCCTCTGGTAAACCAGCATATTCATCCACAGACATGGGGTGCTGAGTGCATGTGGACAGAAACCCCAAAGAATGCTACTTAGTTCATTTCAGAGAACAAGTCAAACGGAAAATGAAGAAAAGGAAAGAAAAACCCCAGACAAGTCAGAGGGGGTACTACCTTCACATGTGATTTCGACCCCTATCCTCCATCCCACCCTCAGCCTCAATAACTTAGTAATGTTAACTCCTTAAACAGATTTAGGTGGAAAAGTATGAGAGGGACCCCCAGCTCGACTGCAGCAGACTTTGATCTGGAAGGTAATGAGGAGAGCTCTATTTGGCAGCACTGCTGTCTATGTCGGGAAGTTTGAAAATATACTTAATACTCAAACCATAAACAAACAAACAAGCAGAAATTCTCCAGGAGAACCCTAGGAGAGGGGCCCACAGAGCTGGAACCTACTGTGAACCTGGTAGCACCACGAGCAAGGAGGGTCTGAGCTTGTTAGCTTGGGCTGGGCTTCCCGGAGCACTCTGCGAAGAGAAGCTCTGTGAAGAGTTCCCCAAACTTTTCCCCCCACTTTCCTTTCTTTTTAAAAGAAGGCAGCCGTATTCCTTTCTGCCCAGACTCCTTGCAAAGAACAAACAAACAAAGGCTGGGACAGAGCAAGGCCCCTTGCAAGCTGCAGGTAATTAAAACGGCCTGTAAATGCCCCAACAGAAAGCACTTCAAAGAGACAGTAATTCCAGCAATGGCCAGCCAAGACTGCGTGGTGTAAAAATTATGAGTTTTCCCAACGGGGAGCTTTGTGTGAAAAGGACAGGGGTTGGTGGCAAAGGAAGGGTGAGCCCCACAGAGGAGGCTTACAATTGGTGTCCATGCCCAATGTGTGCAAGACTGTGTAGGGAGGGAGGGGGCACACTTGCAAGAGAAAGGGGGACTGTGTGCCTTGCATGTGTGAGAGCTCACATTTATCAATGCTGAGACAGTTCAAGCGTGTGGGCAGGGAGATAAAAGGAAAAATAAAATAAAAGCAACAAATACGCGTCCTCTTCCCCCTGCTGGGCCTCGTTTTCAGGGGCAAAGTACCAGGCAGCATGCATGGCCCTCTGGCTCCTCACTTATCAGCCTAAGGAGCAGACAGGAAGTACCTAATACAGACAGCTCGGGGCCCAGCCACCAGCCAAGACCAAGCAGCCATGCTCTGGGTAGGCAATGACTCTCAGTCTCAGGGCGCAACACATAATAGCTAACACCAAGCTGCAAGGTACGTTATCTTAAAACGGAGGATGAAGAAAAAAGGTCTATTCTTAAGCTCGAGTTGGATGGCATTTGCTAAATCCTCCAAGCTCCCTGCTCTGGTGGCCCTGTGCTTCCATGACAAGATGACCATGGCAAGGTATAGAGCTGGAGTACATTGAGAAGAGAGGCTGTGGCCCATTCCTGGGCTGTGGCTGCTGCAGCATCCACGCAGGGACTTCTGGCCCCGCTCTTATAATACGTGCCATAGAAAACCTAAACTGACACACACATTGGTGATCAGCTGATCACAACACTGCATATCACATCATCAATAAAACAGACATACAGCTAGTATTTTTCCTGAATTCTCCTTGTTGGGAATCGATACCCAAGAGACATTTTGCCAGGCGGGAGGGCAAGGATTATCCCTAGAAACCTTCCTTGGCTCCTCCCCATTTTAGCCCCATCTTCGATGCATGCATGCATCTATTGTCGTACTAATGGTGCTCTGGTTTCATCTGCACACTGATCTTTCTCTCCAACTAGATGGGAGTTACCCAAAGACAGAGTTTTGCTTCATGTGTCTCTGCATTCTCAAGCCTAGAAAAGGGCATGGCATTGGTGACTGCTCAAGAAATGCCTTTTGAATGAGTGAGTCTTGGCCATATTGGGGGTAATGAATTAATCAAGACCTGGTTAGGGTCCAACATCTGCTTACAACCTGGTACCCTATTGCCTACTGCCCAGTCATCGGTGAGTCAAGAACTCATCAGGCCCAAGCAGCCCCAGAGCCCATGAAGGAAGGTGGGGCAAGTCCACCCTCACCACCGCAGCAAAGAAGTCAGTGCTGGCCAGGGGCTTAGTTTCTCCATAAACAAAATCCTGCTCTGCCTCCTGCCCAGCCCCACTCACTAACTCCTCCCTGACACTGCTGGCTTGAAGCCTACACATAAAAATGTCCTTTACTATTTTTATTTAATGAGCTTTCATTTTCCTCCCCCTCTTGCTAAATGAGAAAGGAAAGCCCACATCCTAATGGGGATGGGGGAGAGGAAGCAAAGTGGAATCTTTTTCAAATGGGTCATAACTTCATGAAACGCTGTCTCCTCAACAATCCCCCCAAACTCCCTCCCCCCCTTCAAGTCCCTGTGCCCCTCAATACCCCCTGCAGCCTCCCTTCCCACCATTCAAAACAAGACACATGGATTTGGGGCATTTGATTACTTTTAAGTATATATTTTTCCCTCAAATAGACTGAATACAATGGTCAGGAAATGTGACAGAAAACTATTCTGAGCCATTTATTGCCTTAATACCCACCTTTGTCCAACAGGCAGTTTTGACAACAGCGATAAATTCCAAATTTATGTCAACAGAGCATATGTTGAACACCTCATTTCTGAGCTAAAGCGGCATGCTGCCCTATAAATCACCGTTCTGTTTGAAATGAAAGTAGATTACAGGCCTGTGTTATTGAGCAGTTAGAGCTATAGTCATATAAATCAGAACTTTTAACTCTAGGCAATCCGTTGTGCAATTAACTAAAGGGTACTTTGTCATTTCAAGGCTTGTACACAGACTTGGCAGGGCACAGAGCTACTGAGGAAGGGGGTGGGGAGGGAAAAAAAGTTTTCAGGTAACAGATAACAGGAAGGCTCTCTACTGCAGCATCCACTGCACCCCACAGTGCCTCACACACACACCCCACAACCACCACCATCGCCACCTCCACCACCAGAACCCGCCAAGACCAAACACCAGCAAAGGCCACCTCATAATCAAATACACCAGCATGCTGAACATGTGTCACCAAGTCACCTCTAGGAGCCCAAGTGTCCCTTCATTCATGAATTCATTCATTTCCTGAGCACGGCCATGTGCACAGCACACTGTCTTAGACGCCGAAGACAATGACAGAGATATGAGAGGCGAGAAGAGTCATACACAACAACCATATTAAAATGATGCTCATAAAGGTAAAAACTTACAAGAACATCTGTACAAAACATATTTCCATACTACTATGTGCCACACACTATTCTGTGCATTCTCACCTATTATCTCAATTCAGTCCTCAGAACAACCCTATGAAGGAGGCATTATTTTTATCTCTGTTTGTTGAGTAGGAAACTGCGGCACAGGAAATAAACAACCTAACCAAGGTCACAAACTTTGGAAGGAGCAGAGCCAGGTACCAACCTAGTTAGTAGGATAAAGAGTTTAAGAATTCAGGCTCTGATGCCGACCCCATTTGCAAATGCCAGATCTATATCTTACTATCTTTTAAGACTCTGGGATTCTCTGAGCCTCAGTTTTCTCATCTATCAAGTGGGATAATAATAGGGTAAGTGAGATTGTGCATGTAGAAATGCTTAACATGGAGTCTAGAGCATAACATGTTGAATAATTGCTAGGTAATGTAAAAGGCTGAAAAAAGAAGAAAGACCCACTTCTGTCTTCTGGCCAGTTGATAACCTGGCTTGTAAGAAAAAAAAAAACAGAGAAAGAACCTTGAAAGGAGGCTATGCTGATGTGTTAAAATGTCAGGAGCAAATAACCAATGTGATGGGTGTGCAAAAGAAGAGCAGATAGTGGCTGGTGCAGCAGGAGACAGTTTGAGGACGTGGTGGTCTTTCCTGGTACTGTAAGCTCTAACAGACTCTATCTACCCATGTGAGGAATATTGAGAATGAAAAGATCCTGGATAGGGAGAGAGGCCTGGAGTCGGAAACAAACAAGTCATGTTGAACCTGCCTGCAGGAGACTGGCCCAGCTTTTACAGAGTGGCCAGGTGGGGTTTTGGGTGGGATAAGCTTGCAGAAGTCATAGCATGGGGCTGGATCCCTGGAAGAGAGGCTGAGGACTTTGGCCTCGGCGCTGTAGTCACTGAACAGCCACCGAAACCCTTCCTGGAACAATGGAGCTGACTGGGAGTGGGAGGCGCAGTGTGGGCAGAGACCATGGAGAGGGACAGAAAGAGGTGCCCAAATTCTATATTGAGAATGAGGACATTTCCAAAGACAGTAGCTAGGTCAGCCTTCCAGATAAAATGCCAACACGGCCTTGCTCAGAAATATCCTTGCCACGCATCTGCCAAGATACGTCTGTTCCCTAAGAAGGTACAAGAAGAAGAAGATTGGAACAAATCATCTTTCTTTATTGCCTAGTTCAGGTGCCTGACTCTGTGGAGTTTTGAGTTACTGTGGCAGGAAACCCCAAAGAGTTGCTGCGTCTGTTTGCTTCTGTTGCAAGGTCCAACCAATTAAATAGGTCACCATCTACTCATCAGAATACAGATGGCCCCAAGAATGTTTAACAAATGAGCCATCCTCCTTTACTCCATTCCTTCTAACAGCCTAAGCTGGCTACCAACTCAATATAGTGGGGAGAAAGAATATTCAGGTTCCCTTTCTCTCTTCTGAGCCTGGAAAGGTTGAGAATCAATTGGGAATTTATTTGGCATAGTAAAGAAAGGAGACAACAAAAGCATAGGACAGAAGCTCACTCCTGAGGCTTACTGTCTAGTTGAAGAAAAAAGACAATACACAAAATAGTACAAACCAGTACTCATGCTGGAATGTCAGGTTCTGACTACAATCACAAACCCCCACAGCCAGTGGGAATCAAAAAATTCAGAGACCTGCCTGAGAAGGTGAACTGTAGGCTGGGCTCAGAGAACATCAAGGATGTAGCAGGCAGAGAAGAGGAGAGGGATTTCAGATGAGGGTGAAGAAGATGCAAGAGCGGCAGCCTTCCTGAGCAAGGGCAGTCAGTCCCCACAGCTGAGCACGAGCAGGGTGGGGACTGAGGAGTCAGGGGAAATGAGTTCGGACCTGAAAACCAACGGAGGAGATGGGCTCGAAAAGCAGCCAGAGGGAACCATTGTGGGTTGTTAACGTCGGGGGTGGGAGGTGGGCAGGAGGACTATGGTCGTTCAAGAACACTCTAGAAGTTTTCAGTGCCGTAGTCTTTCCTATCACGACAGATGGCAGGACAGAACATCTGGCCTTGGAGCCTGGCCAGCACATTTGCTCTTCCCAACCCCTCCATAGCAGCCTCCATTCACAGAGAAGTGGAATCCTCCCAGGAATATTGGGGCAACAGGCCCTTCCCGTGCATGCCAACGAAGCAAGAAAATACTGGACAGAAACGGGCACTTGCCGTAAGAACCCTTAGCTATGCACACATGTCCATGGCATGCAGGTGCGCACCCCAGCACACGCCGGATCTCACCATCTGGCTGAGCAAACTGCTGGTATCTGAGGGGGAAAAAATGAGGAAACCTCTTACAGATACTTGTTTAATATCTGAAAAGAGGGGGAGCAGATGAAGTATGTAAGTTTCATTTAGAAAACCATTAAGGAACTATTATAGTAAAATGATGTAGTTCCAGTTTCCAAATAAAGCTGAAACAATCACACTGAGTAAATGGCCAGAGCTGGCGAATGAAACAGGAAGGAAGCAAGTGCTATACAAATAATAATTCGAGGAAAATAGGAAGTCATTAGATGCCAGAGAATTGCAGGTAGCCCCCTTCTCGTTCAGGAATGGAGATCCATCAGTTTGAATAATCAGCAATGGGAAAACCACAAAAATCATACATGACAGCCTGCAGAAGGGTCTCCTTGTGCCTCCAGAAGTGTGGCTTCCACGTTTCACTTATCCCTCATTCCCACATGTTCATCTGTAAACTCGTGACTTTCATTTTATAAATCCTCACAAAGTCACCTCTCCGGGAGGAACAGGTCAGCCTCATTTTGAGTTGGAAAACTGGGCTGAGGGGGACAGGTGAGGAGTGGGACAGTGGGATATGAATGAGGGTCTCCCCTAAAAAATAAGTGGTCAGAGAGTAGTTCCATTAACTTGGACAAAGTAGACAAATGTTTATTGCCTATTAAATGCAAGGCAAAGTGTTAGCAGCTGTGGGAAGATTAAAGAAACACAATACACAGGCCATACCCTCAAGGAGCTTACATTTAGAAGGGAACACACCACCATACACATGTAAAAGATTAAAAAACAATGCAAGAGTTTCTTGCAAAGCTAAACACCAATTTACCATATAATCCACAATTGTACCTCTAAATATTCACCCGAATGAGCTGAAAAGGGATACCCACACAAAACTTGCACATAAATGTCTACAGCAGCTTTATTCATCATTGCCCAAAATTGGAGACATCTAGCATGTCCTTCAATAGGTGAATGGGTAAACAGACTGTGCTACATCTGTACAATGGAATACCATTCAGTGATAAAAGGAACTGAGCTATCAACTCATGAACAGACATGGAGGAAACTTAAATGCATACTGCTAAGTGAAAAAAGCCTGCCTGTTTGAAAAGGCTGCAAATTGTCTGATTCCAACATACAGGAAAACATTTTAGAAAAGGCCAAACTGTACAGGCAGTAGAAAAGATCAATCGCTTTCTGGGGGCTGGGGGGGGGGGAAGGAGGGATGAATAGTTGAAGCACTGGGCATTACAATATTCTGTGTGATACTGTAATGGTGGGTGCACGACATTATGCATTTGTCAAAACCCACAGAACTGTACAACACACAGTGAGCCTTACTGAAAACTACGAACTTTAATAATGGATCAATATCGGTTCCTCAATTAAAACAAACAGAACACATTAATACAAAATATTAACAATAGGGGAAATTGGGGGTAGGAGCTGAAGGGCTATATGGAAACTCTGCATCTTCTGCTCAATTTTTCTGTAAACCTAAACCTGCTCTAAAAAATAAAGTCCATTGCCGAGTAACAGTGTAAGCTAATACCACATGACAATAATATGTCATGATAATACCACATGATAATACCACATGACAAACAAGGGAGATACTGTATCTCCACCGTTAAATGCTAGGTGAAGAATAAACACCACAAGTTTCATTGTAGGCTCTAAACAACCTCAGCAGAAACTACCCTGTTCTCCATGTAAGGCTTTATTGTCCTCTGAGAGCATCACATCCACTTCTAACCCCCCATGCAGCCCTCACACCCTTTTTTCTGGCTTCCACCAAGCCTGAAATACTAATCCTACCCTCTCTTCAGTTCTATGGCCACTCCCAGCATTAGAGTCCAGAGCTGGTCCAAGGAGAGAGCCCTCCTGCTCTCCCCTGCCATCTGCTTCTCTGTCCACCTGGGGCACCTAGGCCTGATGGACAAGGCTTCCCGGGGCTCCCTGGAATCCTCTCATCCTGGTCCCAGAGACTCCAAGCCCGTCCTCTCCACTGCTTCCTCCTGACTGGGCCGGAAGAAGCACCTGACACAGTCCTCTCTCCCCCTCACCAAGGCAGAGCCCAGAGCTTACCACACATCACCAAAATAAGGGGATATGGTTGGAGCGGCCAGGGTAGTACCTTCCCCCAACTTGGTACCATTCACAGGGGAAGGAGGAAGACACCTTAGGGGTCTCGGAAAGCCCCCTACCACTAATGTGGTAATTCTCCATTGCCACTGCTACGCTGCTTTCTCCAAAGTATTCATCTTCATTCTCTCTGCCCAAATAGAAGGACATGGTCAGGCTTAATGAAATAAACTGTAACAGAGTGGGCTGGGAACTTCATCTCCCTTCTAGAAGACACAATCTAATTCATGCGCTAATTGTCTTGCTGGAAGCCTCCAGGCCTCTCTCCACAGTGGGCTGGAAGGATATGGAAGTGTCATGGCCTGGAAATCCTTGAGTCTAGTCATATAAGTACTTAATTGCCTTTTGAACGTCCAAATCATGTCACTTCAGTACACCCAATGAGCGTATAGCCAAGTTCCTTCTCCAATGAGGCTGAGAGACGGAAAGTACCACAGGCAGCCTCTTCATCTTTCTGGTTTACTCTCTCTGCTTTCCTAAGATAATTCCCTCTTTAATAGTATGGGAGAGCCTGGGAGAGGGGGAGCAGTTTGAGTAGGGGGAGCAAATGGCTTCTTTAACTGGCTGTGACCTTAGCTATGACAATAAGGTTCAGCTCCTCTTTTGGTAGAGAGATGAGAGCGGCAGACTTCAAACAGCTATTGGTTGGTGTCCTAAACAATGTACCCCAAAGGTCACCCCTGCATTCAGGAAACAAGAGAAGACACAGATGCAGTGTCTTCTGTTTCTGTAATTGTTTAACCTTCTAAGAATAGGAGGATTCAGAGAGTAGGAGGCCCTTGGGCCTTACGTCCATACAGGAATAAATGTCCTCAAGCATCCCAGGCAGATCACATAGAATATTTTTAAAGACCTCCAGAAGAGAATGCCACACAGAACATGGGGCCATTGTGGAGACCTAGGATGTAGGAAAACAGGACAATAAGAGTGAGTCTAGGATATGTTATCCAGCGAAAAAGAGCTAAGTCATAAGCCCCAGAGACATCATGACATGACTGTCAAGGGTGCAGATGTTCTTCAGTTAAAACTACATCTGAATCTTAAAACTAAAACTGAAATGCCCAGGACAAGGCAATTCTTAGTAGATAAACATTATTCACAAGTTCCATGATGGGGAGTAAAAACTCCCAAACCAAACCCTTTGGTATGCAATATTCTGTCTGATGATAGTTTCATTCATCTTGTGGAGGGTACAATGGGAAAATCAATTTCCATAGCTACCATCACAGTTCATTCACAACCCCCAAACTGACATAAGAATGCAAGAACCTTAGAACATTTGAGCAAGTAGAGGAAAAAGCTCTCAGACTGTCATAAACTCATTGTAAGGTCTTGTATAGTCTACTTGAACACAATAGGCCTCAGTTTCCCCATCTGTAAAATGAGGAGGTTCTTTCCAACTCTGACAGTCTATGAGAAGACCTCTGATCTATGAGCTCACAAATTCCTTCCCTTGTAGAGACAAAGTGAGATTTCATTTCCACAATTTTTTTGTTTTTCCAGCTCTGTTTGTTCTTAGGGTACTTCCCACTAGGAATGTATGATTTAATCACCATATTTTAAATTACTTGAAATAATTATTCTCCATATTGGTAAGCCACAGACTTGACCCACAGTTAGGTTCATTAGTTTATTTTGCTTTTGAATTTTAGGTATTAATTTTTCATTCTGATTTAATTTTGTTTTATGATTATCTAAAACATTTGCCTGGTTCCAAAGTCAAAATTCTACAAGTTAGAGTTACATTCAGAGAAGACTAGCTTCCATCCTGCTCCCTTCTCCCCTCTGCCCGACGGTAACTATGTGTATTGATTTTGTATATCTGCCTCCATATTTTTACATATGTAAATATATTTACATATTTAAATTCATCTCTTTATTACACAAATGGTGGCACACTATATACAGCGTTCTTTACTATACTTCTCTCACTTAATGATTTTTTTTTAGAATACTCTATTGCTGTATAAAGAGAACTTTCTTATTCCTTTTTATAGTCTCATAGTACTCCATTATGGGACTGTTCCATAATTTATACAACTAATCCCCTGTTGACAGACAGTTAGGCTATTTCCCTATTACAAACAGGGCAGCGGTGAAAAACCTTATGCTTATGCCATTTCGCATTTTTTTCCTAGCCTATCTTTGGGTTAGATTCCTGGAAGAGGGTTTCTGGGTTAAAGGTAAACACAGATATACTTCTAGTTACGGACAGATTTCTCTCCAATAGCATTGCACCTTTTGGCATTCCTCTAGCTATATATAGGAGAGCCTACTTCCTTACAGCCACATGACCAGAGGCTGTTGTTAAGGTTCAGAATCTGTTGCTAATCTGATATATGAAAAATGGTATCAAGAAAAGTTTTAATTTTCATTTTCTCCTATTATGAATGAGGTTAGCAGCTTTCATATGTTTCGAGTTAATTTACTTCTTTTCCCTTGTGAATTATCTTTCTATATGTTCCATTTTTATTGGATATTAGTGTTTTTCTATTTATAGGTTATTTCTATCTATATGAGTGATATTATTCTTTGTTACATAAACCGCAATTTAAAAATCAATTTGTCATTTGTCTTTTTACTTGGCTTATGTTTTTTAGTATAGTACAGCTTTGATTAGTCAATTTTATGCAGTCAATTTTATCAATGTTTTTCAACACTGATCTTGAATTGAGTCATAATTAGGAAAATTTTACCCAGTCTCAAATCACAAAAGAATTCCTCAATGTTTTCATCTACACTTTATATGATTTTGTTTTTCTATTTAAATTTCTTATCAACTTAGAATTTATCCTGCTATTATACTCTAAGGAATCATATTCTATTATCTCAATATCAGTAATTAAAAAGTTCACCTGTCCCCACTCGTTGAGAAGCTGCCTTTATCATATATTTTCACACGCAATTTCAAGAGTTTCCACTTTGTAAAATGGATAAGAAATAAAAAAATAATACGGGGAACAAAGGTTAAAATAAATTGAATAGATTGAAATACTAGTGGTTAATGAAAGGGGGTGGTAAGGGGTATGGAATCTATGAGATTTTTCTTTTTTCTTTCTTTTGCTGGAGAGATGCAAATGTTCAAAAAAATGATCATGGTAATGAATACACCACCATGTAATATTGTGAGCCAGTGACTGTAACCAGGTCAAGAATGTCTGTATGTCAAGAATGTTTGTATGTTTATTCATTTATAATAAAAACATTAGAAAAATTTTTAATGTAAAAAAATTTTCCACTTTGTTTTATTTATCTGTCTATTCATGTTGAAATATATTTTCTTATTTTATATAGCCTGTATAACATAACATAGCTTCTCTCCTCTTCGCTATTCTTTTTCAAATTTTCCTCATTATTCTTGAATGTTTGTTCTTCCAAAAGGACTTTATAGTCAAAATGCTTAGTTCTAGAAGAGTAAAAAAACACTATTATTTCTACTGTGTTCACAATAAATTTCTACATTAATGAAGAAATAACATCTTTATGATATTGATTCCACCTATTCAAGAAGACAGTATTAGCCCTTTATTTTTTTCATGCCTATTTTTGCTTCTGTAATGAAGTATGAAGTTTTCTCAATACAGTTAGAATATTTTGCATTAGCTTTTTGTCTATAAATTATTTATGCTACCATAAATGGGGTTTTCTCTTCCATTTTATTGTTGCATAAACGAGGGTCCGGAACTGCTTTTGAGCTGCCTACACAGAACACTCTTCCTGTCCAACCAATGATAAATAATCTCTTCAAAATACTGAAACAGTACTTGAAGGTAAACGCCATTTTTAGCACTTCCTGGGAGAATCTACTTATTTTTAAAACCTCACCTAGGTTGTTCACGAAAGGAGGACAAGTTAAAAGAAGGACTAGAGCAAGGGAAGGCTGGGAATGACGTCAGACATCACATTCTGGGGTCCTAAGGTTACCTGAGGCTGTCCCCCAGGACCCGAGAGGACTCCAGCTGACTGCCACGCAACCCACCTCCCCTATTTAGTCAGAGCCCCCAACCATGAGATTCCACACCCACAAACTGAATCCACTCATTGCAGAGAAGAGACAGGAACCACCCCACAAGAAAAAAGAGGGGTGTAGGGAAGGGGTGGGGCTGCTTTCCTTTTTAGCCGAACAAGGAGCTGGGCTCACTAAGGGCCAGTCCTGCTTGGCTTCCCAGGAAGGCGTAAGATGACCTCTGTAGTTCACTTCCGGTTGAAAAAAAGTGGGAAAAATGGGAAAAAGAAAGGAAGAACTCCAGCTCCCATTTCCCCTCCGGACTAGCCATTCCCGTAATTTCTATCTCATTGTGTTACTTTCTTTTTGTTGCTGTAAGAAATTACCACAAACTCTGTGATTTAATACAAATCAAACGTATTATCTTACAGCTCTGGAGGTCAACGTCCAAAATGGGACTCAATGGACTAAAATCAAGATGTCAGCAAGGCTGTATTCATTCTGGAGGCTCAAGGGGACAAACCTGTTTCATTGACTTTTTCAGCTTCTAGAGGCTGCCCATATTCCTTGGCTTGCAGCACCCTTCCTTCATCTTCAAAGACAGCACATGGGGCCGACTCCTTACCATCTGCCATGTTGCTGATTCTCTACTTCTGTCATCACATCTTCTTCCCTGGCCCTGGCACTGACACTGACTCACCAGCCACCCTCTTGCATATTTAAAGACCCTTGTGATTACACTGGGCTCTCCCAGATAATCTCCCTATTTTAAAGTCAGTTCATCAGCAATGTTTAATTCTATCAGCAAACTGAATTCCCCTTTACCACACAATCTGACATATCCACAAGTTCCAGAGATGAGGATGTGGGCATCTTTGGGGGGAGGTGCTTTTTCTACCTACCGTACTCACTAACCATAATTTTTATCTTTAGGAGCTCCTTCTTATAATCTAATACCTAATTATAATGCCTAATACCCAGTGGTTGCCTGCACTGTCCATCATGTAGGCCCATAAACTCTTCTGAAGGAGAGAGAGTGTTTTCTAGAGAGATTTCTTTGCTGATAACCCAGCCGCACAACCCTGTGAATTTCTGGGGTGCTGGAATGTGTAATTCCACTAGCTCTAGTTACCTCTGTAGACACATGTAAGGGTGTGAAGTCACAAACCCAGAGAAGAATTGCAGCCAGTATATTCTTGAATCCTCCATTGGATCTGGCAGAACTCTGCATGCAGAATGAGAATCCAAATATTGGTGAATTATCTGACCCTAGGACCAATAATCCCATCTCTGGATTGTCCAGGTCCCAGAACCAGAAAACTGCTGAATCTTAGCTCTGCAATTAACCCAAAAGGTGTGATACTACAGGCACTTAATACGAGTGAGTTTCTCCTTTCTTTCATTTCTTTTATCCAAGTAATTGTTTAAAAATGATTTCACAAGATGGGGAGGACAAGTAAGAGAATGAGGAATGAGGAATAATGACACTTTTTAAACATTTGAGGAGCTGCAGTTCTTCACGACTTAACTACATCCTAACCGTTAATGTGGTTGTCACAGCAACTCCACACGTCAACAATGCTAAACACCTGTGCAGTCGCACCCAGGTATAAAAAGCTGTGCTCACTTCCTCCAGTGACTGGTTCATCCCATTCCCATCTACTTGAAATGTGGCCCCAAGGGCGGGCCATGGTGGCTCAGCGGCAGAGTTCTCACCCGCCATGCCAGAGACCCGGGTTCAATTCCCAGTGCTTGCCCATGCAAAAAATAAATAAATAAAATTTTAAAAAGGGAAGCAAACCCCTGGGGGTCCTCAAAATCACCTGTTGCTTTCTTAATTCCAAGACGAGAGTGGACTTTGAAGAGGTTGGGTGACCCCGTTCCACCACCTTTCAGACACACAGCAAAGAAGGCACCGCAGAAAATGCAGATGGAGACCTGGAAAGCAGGGAAGCCAGGACACACGGCCAGCAGTCTTCTCCCGGGGCTGCCCTCCTCCTCCACAGGGAGCCGGAGGGGTGGGATACACTAGGGAGTAGCTAACTCCTTGGGGTTAGCACATTAATCAGGGTTAGAAACGGCACCCCACACATTTTGGAAACAGACCCATTCACCAAGAGAATCTGGACATCTCACCAAAGCAGGACACCAATGGATTTTTTTGAAGAAGTGAGTAGAGAGATCTCCGCACAGGGGAACAATTTTGATTTTGGTGTGATCTGGAAGGTTACCAGCCCTGTGAGTAGCTGCACTATAAAAAGAGTCAGACACTAAGTATTTCCTTTCCCATAAAATATTCATTGCCGCACGGGAGAGCCAAGAAGCAGAAACCTCAAGCATTTCTAACTTTGTACTGCAGTAATAACAGAGTTTTATAGGAACCTTCTGATTGTACTTAACATCAGGCTATAAATACACTTCCATCTAAGAGAAAGGAGGGGAGACACATCCAGCCCCCCTCAGAGTCTGTATAGTAACAAGAAAGACCCCAGGTACGCCCACGACTCCATTTAGTATTTCAACTAGAAAACAGCAGATGGAATGATCCATGATTCCAGTCCTTAAAGGAATGCATGCCTGCAGAGAAGCTCAGGCTCCTCGCACAAACAACGCTCGGGGTCTGCTCAACCAGGTCTACAAATACGATTGTTACTGCCTGACAATGGAACAATGTCTGGGGTGCCCAATATTTACTCAGCTTTGTGCAATTTACAGAGTGCTTTCCCATCCCTTGATACAATAAACAAGCCTACAAAGGGGGCAGGGTGGGCGCTGTTGTTCTTATGAGGCTCAGGGAGGTTAAGAAACTTGTCCAAGGTCACACAGCTAGAAAGCAGCAAGGAACCTGGGCCCTCTCATTTCCAGTCCTCTTTTCCCAAGGCTGCCCCTACTGATATACACTGCAAGGCAAAACACTGTAAAATACAACCTGAGAGCTAAACCACGCATCAACTACACCACTCTGCTCTTTGTGATGGATTTTGGAAAATAAATGAGTTTTGTAGGGCCAAGAGTTTTCCCGTTTTGTTTATGTGAAATAAAACCTACCATAGGTTTACTATGGATTGGTAATTTGCATATTATATCTGGTGGTGAACATTCTAACTACTCACCTATAGTTAGGCACAGACACACAGACTTCATTGAACTAGTCTCTTTTACAGAGTAGGTTAACAGACCTACCTGAAATAATTCTAGAACATCTGATACCAAAGTTTCATCTGATATTAAATTCACAGTAACGGATCTTCCCTTACCCCAATCAAGGAGATCCTTCGGTCTTCCTAACTACCCAATCAGATAGATTGTGCTTAAAGAAACTTTTTTTTAGTTTCTAGAAAAGCTATCGACATCCAAGGATTTCTTCAAAGAAAGAGGGGCAAAAAAGTTGCAAAGTCTTCCCATTTGTCTTTAGGAACACCCATCACACCAAGGCTGCATGGATTCCACCACACTCACCTAGGTCCATTCAAAAGTAATGAACCTGTCTACATATTCTGAAAGCCTGTTTATGTGTGTCACTGCCAGACTGTCTCTGACCTGCAGTAAGTAGAACAAACCTTGCATCATTGGAAGATTCTTCTGGAAGTTTCTGAGAGTTTAGTCTTGGTTGCAAAGATAAAGAAAAAAGAGTGAATTATGACCCTCTCTGGTTTATACATTCTGTTTAGTTCACTAATAAAGCTAGTGGCCCAAATGGCTTTTAATGGTACTAAGCAATTCAGTGAATCTGGGCCTCCCCTGGCAGGCCATCTGAGGACAGACCTGCCTATCTGTAAACTGGCAGGCTTCCCTATTCATTCTGTTGAACAGTAAATTACAATGAATTAGAAGCTTCAATTATTCACAACATTTCCAGCACCTGACATGTAAGAGAAACCATATCAGAGAAAACAAAGTATTTTGTGAGCAAGAATTTAGTAAAAGTATTTTACTTGAACAGAAGTCTTCAAGGACACGTCCTAGCACAAGGTTTCTCAACCTTGGCACCAGTGACACATTGGATCAAATACGTATTTGTAACAGGGGATGCTCTCCTGTGCATCGCAGGATGTTTGGCAACATCCCTGGTCCATCACTATATGCCCATAGCACCCCCCTCAGTTGTAAGAACCAAAAATATTTCCAGACATTGTCAAATGTCTCCAGCTAGGCAAAAGAGTCCCTGGTTGAGAACCACTGTTGTTGGGTAAATCTGAATTTAAATCAGGGCCACACATTCCATATGCTATTGTGCAAACCAAAATACTAGCTCTTATGTACTATCAGATCCTGAAATGTCAAAAGATTCAGTTAATTTGCTACTTCGTACTAACAAAAGCATGAAACGACACCACTCTGTTTTGCAAAGAATTTCTGCAGAGCTTATAACCAAAAGGATTTTCCACTTAGCCAGAAAATGTAATGAATTACCATAGCTTCATCCCCAACTATTCCAGTTGAAATTCCAGAGAAAAACAACTCTTTTTTATTCTCTTTACACAAACATACACATGCACACATACTATCACCTTAAGCTATGCTTGTTTAGCCTCATAAAATAATTCAACTATCAGCTCACTTCTTGGATCGAATGGAGGGCTGAACGCATCTATTTTATTTAGGAGCAGCTGGGAGAGGGAACTGAGAAAGCAGCTGCAGAGGAGAGAAAATGAAGTTTTGATCACCTCACTGGATACTGTCCTTCTGACTGTCTAGAACTTGGCTAATAAAAGCCATGTCAAGCTGAGAGTTGGTTACCTACCCACATTCACACCCAGCAATACACCTTCCAAGGCTCACGCAGATCTCTAATGCACATACTTCTATGCACACATACCGGCACATGTCCATCCACTGAAGCTGACACACAGGAATCAGACGTGGGCAGGCATGTCCCCATAGTGGCCCTGGAGCACAGCCTCAGTCCTGGATTCCCAAGTGCCTCATCTCAACTGTCCTGACAAACGAGAATGGAGGTGGCTAGGGGGAGGGTATGAAGACCTCATGGGAGAACATCTCCCACCCAAGACCCTTGATGCCCATGGGAGCAAGGAGCCTCCAATATGGCTCACAGAGGGTTTTCCAGCCCTCTCCAAGCGGTCAGGGGCATCCAGATGCGGGCTCTCCCGCAAAGACCCAGGCCATCCCTAGGATGGCACAGTCCTCTCTAGGCTCAGGCCATGCCCCTGCAGTAGTTCCTCTTGCCTCCTACCAAGAAAGTGGCTCCCAAAGCAAAGAGGCCTCTCTCCCAAGCTAACAGGCAGAAACTTTTCATAAATAAAAGAAAAACAAAGGCTGCCTTTGCCTAGGTATCCTCTAGGCCTCTCTCTAGGCCCTCTTTCTAGGACTGTCATTAAGAGACACTTGATCTCCACACACCTGGCTCATCCGAAGAAATCAATATGAAAATCAATTCATCCGCTGATATATTTTATCGAGATACATGTGGCAATGCCACATTTCATTTACAGAGCAGCGCGCTTGGGAAAGCCAAGGTCACTGGATAGAAAGCAGGTGCCCACAGTGAGGAAGGGGGAGAAGCCCATATTCTGCGCTGGCTGCAAAGAGAAAAATGAATGGAATAGGAACGGAGATAGAAAAGGGAGCCTGGGGATGCAACAATTACGGTACGTAGGAGGCACCACATCGGTATGGCTTCCAGCGTGTTCAAGTGGGAAAGAGTTGGCCGATTTCAAATTCTAAGTATTTTTCTTCTGACCATGACAAATGAAAAATGGTTTCATTAGCACACCAGTCAGTAAAACAGAGAACATTTCTGGGCCTGAAATGAAGAGAGAGAAAGAAAAAAGGGGTGGGGTAGGGTGGAGTGGGGTGGAGGGTGAGAGGGACAGACAGAATCTGGTCAGGGAGGGCAGGATGAGAATGAAAGGGAACAGGCAGGAGGGCCAAAGGATGCGTGCCGGCTGGGAGCGTAAGGTAGGAAGCAAGCGGGAATTTCAACAAGCCTCAGGGAAGAAAATTATGATATCTTCATGGCTGCAGAGGGGCATATTTTTAGTAAATGTGAAAGTGATTTGCCACACACAGCAACATCAAACTCGGAAGGCTCTCCGCCAGCTCCGGTAGCTGTGCCATGGATCAAATGTACGCAGTAATTGTAGAGTCACTGCTACCCTCTCACCTCTAAACAGAGCAGATTAAAATAGCATGAACAGCTATAATAACAGGTTTGGGATTCAGCTTTTTACAGCCAGAAAAAAATGCTTATGGAAATCAGGATTTTGCTGACTATTTTCAAAGTGAGGGAAAGCAGAGCAAAGTAGCCACTGGAGCTGAAGAGCAAACTACCTGGTGCCGAACAGGGCCCTGTCCGGAGCGCGCCACGTCCCCACCTAGACCCAGGTGAAAAGGAAAGGGTGCCGAACAGATTCTTGACACCCAGATACACCCCAGGACCCGGTCTTCTCCTCCCCCACCCCTGTCCTCCCCACCTTGAGGCCTGTCTTTGTCCATTCCCTTCTTGCTCCTGGGCAGCCAGCCTCCCCTCGCTCCTCGAAGACCCCTGGGGCTGCTCCAGGACTTGCTGAACAGAACATGGGTATGGTAAATAGTCCATGAAGGGCAGATGGCAGGGGCAATGCCCACTTCTGGGGAAGGCAAACTGACTGCACTAACTTAGATCCCTGCCAATCCAGCCTAGCGGATCAGGGCCCCAAAACCACATGGCACTTGTCTTTAGAGTCTAAGCCTCACTTTACAACTCACCCACAATCCTAGCAGCAGCTCCCACTCATGAAGTGCCCACTGCCCACTCTGTGCCAGGCACTGATAAGTGTTGTGTTGGCTTCACAACACTGAAACCTCAGAACACACCCGATGAGGTACTCGCTCTTTTTATTCCCCATTTCACATGTGAAAAAACTAAGGGTTGAAAGGTTCAAGTGATTTGTCCTAGACTCTAGAGCTATAGAGAGTGCTGGAGTCAGGACTCAACCCCAAGGCTGTCACTCTAGGGGCTGAGATCTTGGCCCAGCCCTCTGGGCACATGCATGGCATTCTCTTCTTCAGGGTGGCTCCTCCACCCTCCCCGTGGCCACTGCAAAAGCGGCTGTGCGTTCCCAGCAGGCATCCACTCATAAAGCCAAGAGCGGGCTGCTACCAACTGCCCCTTCCTTGGCCTAGGAGAGATCTCAGCACAGAGGTGCCTCTGATGTTTGTGCCACTGGTGCAGAGAGCTCTGGGGCAGGTGTGAATGCAGCCACTGGCACTGCATCCCCTAGCCTCAGGGGTCAAGTCACCAACACCTCAATGTCCCCCTCAAGGCCGTCCTGAGAAAGCCACACAAGACTAAGTGGTTTCTCACACCTCCGTCCTGCAGTGGATGCTGTACTTGAACCAGAGGCTGGATGGGGTGGGAACAAAGCAACTGGAGACTCAGCAATTAGAGAGGGAGAGAGATTTCCCAAAGTCATAGCAAAATGCAAGAAACAATTCTGGCAAGCCGAGCTCCCTGCCCTGTGTCCTTTCCACTGCATCTTTATTAACCTGCCTCAGGTCTCCAGAGATGTGGTTAAGGTGATGAAATGTCTGGGGAGCTAGAGGGGTGGCTCTCAGTGCCCATCCCCAACTTTCCATGAAATTCTGCACCTCCATCCTGAGACACATTCTCCAGGGCACAAGGTTAATCACAGAGCTGCTCCCAGGGCCCCAACTCCAGGACTGCCAAGAAAGCACTGTGACATCTGATGGAGTCACAGAGCTGCATGGCCAAGGGCTGGCCAACTCAGTAGCAGCTCTGGGTTCCTCCAGAGATTGAACAGACCCTCCCTGAGCCCTTCTGCCTCCGGGGCAGCCCCGTAAGAACCCCATTCTGAGATATTCTCCCTCGCCTTTCCTCCTCTGGCTCCTACAACAGCTAATCCAGAGCCACGTGACTCCACACTCAGACCCTGCTGCCCGCCCCCCTGCAAACACCTAGAAGGCAAGGCCTTCTCCTCAGAAGCAGTCGTGAAGCAGGCTGTGTGCTGTGTATGTATGTGAGGCTGTGTGTTTACGGGGGTAGCAGCTTCATACTACTACTGTGGTCCCCTAGCTTCAGTGCATATTGGAATTATCTGGGGAGCTTATTTAAAACAGATTTCTACAACCACTCCAGGGATTCTGATTCCAGACCACGGGTGTGGGCTGAGGAATTTCAACATGCACCCTATGGGATCCTGGTGCATGTGGGTGGAGGGTCACTTTGAGAAACCCTTGATCTATCAGCTGCAGTGAAAGAGAAGAAATAGCTAGGGAGGGATTCTCATTAGAGGAGCTGCATCAGGGGAGCATACCACACATACAGGGATTCTAAAATATGCACAAAGCTCCTCTCAGCCTTCATCCTGAGATAGGATTTATCTCCAGGGAGATCACTGCCCTGGTGAGGTTCTGTTATCCACAGGAGTTGAATTCCTCTAGTGTGTGCGCGCGCGCGCGCGTGTGTGTGTGTGTGTGTGTGTGTGTGTGTGTGTGTGTGAGCATGTACATGCATATGCAAGGCAAAAGGTACAGGTAACAAAAAGTAGGAAATCCTTGATCCATGAGTCAGGGAATGCTAAACCCCAGGTGAGAACTGGGGTCCAGAGCCAGCATACTCTAACTACGGCTTGCCTGGAGGAAGAAAAAGGACATGGGTCTCATCTGCTGGATGTGTGCAACCTACTGGGGGAGAGGCGGCTATTTCACCCGAAATGAAGGAACAACACAGACTGGTCTCAAAATAAGCGTAATTTTGTCAGGCTCAGACTCTGCTGTGGGCTGGGAGGTGGAGAGATCAGGGTGGGGTGGCCCTGCCTGGGTACAGGGGCTCCCTGCATCCTCAGCCAGGAGCATCCTCCCTCCCAAGGTCATCAGATTCGGCCAAGGACACACGTTGAGACCTCCCTCCAATTTGTGAAATGCTTCCGGGAAACAAGCTTTCAGAATCTCCCTCGAGAAGCAGTAATGTCTGACCCTTCTCCCAGTCTCACCTCAGTGCTGTCATGTCAACCCATGTCCCTAACCCTCCCTAATTTAATATGGATGCTCAGCCACGGCAGTAGTAACTTAGCGCCCTGCAAATGGACTGAGGAGCCTTCCCCGTCCTGGACAACTTCAGTCCGGCTCTCCTTCATGCAATTTCATGAGACCCTCCCCATGGGATCCAGTTGAGTAGGCTGGCCCAGACCTGTGTACACCCTGGCCACTGCACCCTAATAACTACATTCCCTGGATGAGGCAGCTGCTAGGGAAAACTAACAATAAACTAGAGAGAAGGGAGTCATGAAGTTCCTATTTTGTGACCCACTTCTAGATATTATAATCCAAAGCAGCAAATTCACCTCATTTTAAGACTAGATAGGCAGGGCTAAAAGCATTATTCATGCCTAGGCAAAAAAAAAAGATGGGTTCTAGTGAGAGACCATGGGGCAAAACTGTTCAGGGTGGAAAGCTACTTAAAACAGCAGAAACTTTCCATCCAGGGGCACAGAGAGGAAGGCTGAGGGTACAACCGAGGACTCAATTCCCTCTCCTTTTAGCCATAAGGACATGTCAGTTCCTGAGAGTTTGAGTGGGCAGGCCCAGGTCTGGTTCCAAAAGGCAGTCCATGAGAAGGGCTACCTTTTCTCGTTTTGTTCTTTATTGCCTCTTCCTGGAATAACAGATGCACCTGTGGAGTGACTTCCTTTGAGGGAATCAGATTTGACTCTAATAGACCTCATCCAACTGTCCAAAGCAAGGATAGTCTAAAGCAAAATGCCACACCTGCCATAAGCCAGACCCTGGACACCCTCCTGCCAGCCCAGGCTCCATACCAGAGGGGAAAGCAAAGTGAGTGAGGAGGGGTTCGGTGGTCTGGGGGAGGAGAAAGGGAAGAGGACTGTCACCTCACACTCTGCAGGAACCATGTCACTCTTGAGAAGGAAAAGGACGTCCCTACATTAGACATAACTAAAACAGAGGTCCTATGAGGAAAGACAAAAATTAAAACTAGAGGGTGCTACAGGAAATTGAGCTAGAATCCCAGCTCTTCCACTTACTAATTCTATGCCTTGGGTATATTCCTCAACTCCTCTGGGCCACAGCTTCCTCATCTCTAGCAAAGGAAGGAATAAAATCACCTACACCCCAAAGGGCTACTGCTGTAGGTTTAAATTAGATCAGGAAAGAAGCGAATGGGACAAAATGTGAAATATCAGCAAACCCAAAACTGGTGAAGGTGACAAAGGAGTTCTCTGAGTTATTCTTGCAGCTTTTCTGTAAGTCTGAAATTATTTCATTAAAAAATCAAAGACCCTCTAGTTACCTTAAAGGAGAGCTTAGGCAGAGCAGAGATGAGATCCCTAACATGTATCACGAACCCTCCTCCACAGCCCCTCATGCTGAACTCTGCCCTCGGAGGTCATTCAATACCTGTGTCCGACTGACAATGAGAGTGAGTGAGAGCCTGGAACAGGTGGATCCCGCAGAGTCACTAAGGACAGAGAGATTTTCAGCAGCCTGGCTCGGCTTAACTGTCTCCTTCTGGTATGTGAAGCTCAAGTTTCAGGGATGTGACCAAGAGATGCTGATTTGCCAATGGCCTAAATGGTAAGGCCTCTCAGCACCATCGGCTCGAGGGGTTAATGTCTGGGTGGTGGTGGCGGTTGTTTATTTTCTCCTCTCCCACCATCCCCTTTCCAAATGGCTGGCCCTAATCCCAGAGTTTAGCAAGGGAGGAATTTCAGAACACCTCAATTCCGGACCTTGTTTAGTAGGGGGCTGGGGGCAGAGATGCAGATGCTAAGAGAACGGACAGGATGGGAGAGACATATTTGGGGACAATCTAGGAACTCTGCTGCAGGCAGGCTGTTGCTGCCTCTTCAATCATCGCAGGCCTGACCACAGGGCTACCCACAGACCATCTTCTCACCATCTCGGGTGTGAGCACTGTGACACCGATATATTAAAAAACAACGAAAGCTGTTTGCTTCCAGAGGGTACCCCGACCCTGCAGCAAGGTGGCTTGCATGTCACTTACCGTGACTGGTAAACTGAGCAAACGCGACACGGATGTCCTGAGAGTCACAAGAATTAGGCTGGACTTCGTTCCCCCATCACGCCTGACATCAACCCAAAGCAGAGTGACCTTAAAATCAGAATGCATCTGTGGAAACCCTATTGAGACTATTCATATGTTTTGATTCCTAATTCAGAAATAATAAGTGGTTTATGGGTTCCAAGTTTAAAAATATATTCATCATCTGGTCTCCGGAGCAGCATGTACTCCACAGGCAGAGGAGACTGTGCCACACGAGGCTCCCCACATCGGCCCGCTGCCACAGACTCACTTAACCAGAGGTGACAGGAGTACGCTGCCCACGTCTCCTCTTATTTTATTAAAAACCCTATTTTAAGGCCATCGGCAAGAAGAGCACCCTAATTCCCCTGGAACACAGAGCTCAGAGAGTGGCAAACTGTAAATCCAGCTCTTTCTCAACTGTTCCTCAAAGACAGAGAACATGAGAGCATGAGAAAGGGGAGCTGAGAGTCCATTTTAAACTCCATGTGGACAACCCACGTGGAAAGCAGCTCATTACAGGGTGTGAGTGGAGACAGGACCCCACGGCCATCTTCAAACATTCCTCCTCCAGAGAGCCCTCTCCCGGTGTGGGTGTGGATACGGCAGAGCCATTCTCCTTCAAAGGCTTTGAGTCGACAATGAGGTTCAGATTCTTATCTGGCAGGCGGTGTTGTCTTGGCAGGGTGCTCCGCCTTCTCATCGGCAGTGGTCTCCTTGTGGGGGTTCACCCAGCCCCCTCCTAATCCGTGAAGCCCAGGGGTAGATTCCAGCAGCCGTGTCTAATACAGGATGCCCACCACAGGCCCACCAGCAACTGGCCAGGGACACCTGTCCAAAATGCATCAGACAGGTCCTCTCTCTTTCTAGAATTTGGAATACAGATTAAGGAAAAGGTGAATTGGGCTTTGTAACACATAAGCTCAGGAGTTCTGGGGGGTCCATTTTAGATTCACCCTACAAAGAGACAAGAATGAAACTAGACACACAGACTGAAGAGAGGATGAGAGAGAGAAAGAGAATACAGCCCATACTGCTGATAGCTAGTTCTTAGTTCCATTCACTTGCCTTTCTAAGGTGGGCCTGTATCCCTGCCCTTGGGCATCATGAAATACCCATGAATTGTCAAAACAAATCCTCTTATTTAGCTTGAGCTTCTATGAGTTGTTTTTTGGTTGTTTTTTTTTATTTTATTTTTACTTACAATCAAAAGCGCCCTAACTAATATATGTTGGCACAGACTTGGCAATCTTCAAAAGCCAAGGCAGTGTCTTCTCCATGTTTACTAATCACCCGACCCCCATGGAAAATGCACACGTTTTAGAGAGACCAAAGTGACAAACGTCCACCGAGCTGAAACCAAGAGATACATGTGCCAAAGAATGCTCCTTAAAGAGCACCACAAACCAACTCAACTTCCAGACAAAAATCGGTCTTAAGCAACCCTTATCGCTTTGCTGGGCCACAAATCTTAAACAGATCCTAAGGATGCCATTTTCTCCCTTTAAATACCTCACATACAGCAAATGAAGAATAAAAGGCCGTTTCCATTTCTGATCCCACCCTCTCTGCCAACCATACCAGGCACACATCTGCTAGAATAAATGGTTGCTATAGAAATCACCATTTTTGGAACAGGCAAACCCAGCATCTATGAAGCCATTTCAGTCCTCAGTGAAATCTGTGGGTTTGGAACACAGAAAGTATCTTAGAAGACAGCCAGTACTGTGCCAAGTTACCAAAGACTAGGGCATGACACCTCACGTCTCAGAGAAATCTTGCGAGTCCAAAATGAAAACACAGCAACAGGAATTAAGGCTGTGCTAGAGGACCCTGCCTTAAGAATAGAGTCAAAATTTGAAGATGCCTCTAAAATGTTGCAAAAATGGGTAAAGCTTTGGGCTCTGGAATCAGACAGCTCTGGTTTCAAATTTTGACTCAACCACTTAGAGGCCACGTAACCCTGAGCAAGTTACTTATCCCACTCTGTGTCTCAGCTTCCTCATCCGTAAAATGGGGAAAATAATATCTCATGAGATTATTCTGAGGATTAAATGAGGTAGTAACTATGAGTTTGCAGCTAATGGCAGCAATATGACAAATATTTTACTAAAGGCCCATGGTATTAGCCAGAATCAAATCAAGAACCAGACATGGGAATAGAAAAGGCAAAGGAAAAGAGTCATGGGCCTCATGTGTTGATTTGATGAAGAAATAACTTCCTGTGTTACTGGCAGCTCACTCAAGGATTAGACATTTCTGGAGCCTGGTGAGGGTTGCTGGTGCCTCAATGTGTGCATTCAGAAAACATTGGTGTCCCAGAGCCAGCTTGCACCATTTTGCACATCTTTGCCCGAGTCTGCCTGCAGTGACTCCACACTGGCAACTTGAAAGCAGTCATGGTGGGAGTATTTTTACCGTGGATATTGGCCAACATACATATCAGGTGTTTTTCTTCCAAAGAATTAATTGTTAAACACTTACTAGCGTATCACCAGAAGAACTTCCTTACCAGGAAAGTGGGATCTGGAAAATAACTGGTACCTAAGACTCCACACAGTCCTACAGTTTATTTGAACATGAGTCAGGCAGGATTTCACAGGACCCAGGAACTTCAGCTGGACATCTCTGATTGGCTCTGCAGCTTCCTTTTCCATCATCCAACTACAAGAGGTTGGCTCCCTGGCAAGGTCTTCACGTAGGAGGTACCATATTGGAGGGGCTAAGGCTTCTCGGGCTCTCAGGAAAAGGCCAAAGATTTAGAGATAAAAGCCAAAGAGGAGACAGGGACCCAGGGTCTGTACTGGCCCTCCCCTTTTTCATTTTTCTTGTTCATCACCTAGAACTTCACCTCAACTCCAGACCAACCACCATCGCCATTATCTGCAACTCTGATAAAATCCTTCTGGTGCCAGGGCAGGCCCTGACAGTTCCTAACACAACACTACCACTCTTTAGAGCTTGTGATCTGATTAACGAAAGAAAGCATCCAAAAAGATGTAGCGAAAGCATGCAGGACGAATTGCGTAGTTGTCAGCAGTGAATATGGAGCAGTACCAAGAAGGGAAGGACTTGAAGAAAATGGGACAAATTACAAGAGAAACTTTCTCCCATTTCAGAGGACAATAAAGAGAATTCAAAAATAAAGGATGATATTCAGAATGAACTAAAGAAAAGGAGACGGTATAAAACAGTGGAGGAGAAGGAAGCTCCAGATGATCAAGCTAGAAGGAGCCATGACAAAGTCTGGCTGAAGGCAAAGCCCCTCTAAGGTGGTCTTCAATACCACCTGCCCATGGCCTGCTTCTCTGCATTCTGTTCCTGTTCGTTGCCCTTCGATAGCAGCAGGATGTATTTGCTGCTGCCTCCAGAGGGCTGAAGATTCAGGGGGAGGCTCCAACAGCCCCCCTGGTCCCTGGAGAAGTATAGAAAGGCTCTCGCTGACCTCGGTCACCCATCTAGTAAGTTATTCAAGATGCAACTCCCTACCTCCTGCCCTTACAGACTTCCCTCCTGGAAAGCCCCCGAAGAGGCCACCTATCTCCTTCCACTGCCTTCTCATGAGACCCTCCAACTGCTTCTGCAGGACTCTGCCCTCCCATAATCATTACAGAAGACCACTGTCTTCCTGAGGAAAGGTGCTTCTCACTCCAGAGTGAACAAACCCCAAAGGTAAGAGTTGTCCTCACCTGTGGTAGATGGAGGCTGCATGCCATAGCAGTGGGGAAATCAGGCATCAGAGTCAGCAAAGGCCTGTGGTTGAATCCCAGCTCCACCATTTCCTAGCTGTGTGACACCAGGCAAGGCACTCAACCACTGTAAGCTTCAGCTTATTATCTATATTCTGATTTAACAGCACGGCAAAGTTGTTGCATGGATTAAATAAAATCTGGCTTTTAAAGCGCTTAACACAACAACCGAAAAGTATAGGGGCCCAAAAGAGGAGAGCTGCTGTCCTCATGGGTGCTAAAACTTTTGCTCCTCACCACTATTTACCCAGGCAAGGCCAGACCCTCTCCACTTTGTCTTCCAACCCTCAACTCCTGTGACCCCACACACCATCTCAGTATGTATACACATACTTGTTCACTCACACACACACTCCAATTCTTCACTGGGGTATAAACTCCAAGTGATTGCCGAGCAACTTGTGTCCCCCTATTCTTTGCTGCTCCAATGCAGTTTTGTTATCTGAAACAAATCCATTAAAGCCCAAGAACTCATTCTCATCAAAGTCACACAACCCTCGTAAAACATTATTCTCTTCCTAAGTCTTCATGAAGACGAATTCCCTTCCACCTGCTCTCCATCCCCAGTGGTGAGAGGAGAAACTGAACACAGAGAAGGAGGTCAGGTTCTGATCACTTTGTCTCTGAGCCGAAGCTGACCCATGCAAGATAACTATATGACCTTCAAGTGCTAAGACTTCATGATGTACATTTTGAAAATGAGTCAACATTAACAAAGAGAAATCCACTCCAAACTCTACCCTATTTCCTCCAAACCCTGCGGAGTTCATAAAGTAATTAAATATGCAATAGATTCAACACACAAATTTCAGACAGACACCTGGGATCCTGGGAAAAAATCAGGTGTATCTATATAGCCAAGGATTAAAATTTCATAGGGGCATGATTTTCATCAGTCCCTAAGTTCAATGGAATAATTCAGAGTGAGAGAAGAGTTCATGGTTTGAGGATCCAGACCTAAGAAAAATATCTATCTCTGCTCTCCAGATGTCAGCACACACATGAATAAAAGGTGTTTAATGAAAAAACACTTCTCATTTTTCAGAGGACTCCAAAAACACTGGTTTCTGGCAGGGAACTAAGTAAGATACTTATGATTCTTATTTGTTCTAAAATATCACCAAAAAGTCAATGAATACAACTGAATAAGTATACTGACATTTTTTGCTTATCAAAATGTCTTTTTCAAGACCCAATGCAAATATAAAGACTACCTCTACCTAAAACAAAGTGGAATAAAAGAGAGAAAGGAAGAGCGTCCACTTGTGTTTTCTCTTCCCCAGGGATCCTGCACCTTTCCCAGTTTTCAAGCTTCTTGTATGTCAGGCTAAGAGCAGGAATCGGTCCTTTTCCCATCCCCACGTTTAAATATGCTGCCCTCTTCAACCCCCACCCACCAAAAGCCTCTCCTGATAAGAACAACTGAGAGGTACCACCCCTCTTTGGTGCTACTGCAAACCTCGACCCAGCTCAGGACTCAGCTTGCTGTCATAATACTGCATGGAAAGGTTCTAGCTGGCCTCCGGGGAGTTGGGGCAGGCACTCAGGTTGTGGCTCTTGGGTCAAAACTTTGTTTGCTTGTTTTCAAACACACACACACACTCTCTCTCTCTCTCTCTCTCTCTCTCTCTCTCTCTCTACAGAAGGAGAGGATGGAAGCTTTTAGTCCCACCCTCTGCTTCATCTTTCCTATACTCCCCAAAAGCCCCTTTGGGAATATCCATTTCTACAAGCTCCAACTCCTCCATTCAGTCCCTGGGGAAATTCACAGGCTTATCAGCAGCTCCTCCTGCCTTCACCACAACCAACTCCCAAGCTTTTCTGGGAGGGGAGCAGCAGAGGGAGCTGGAAAGCAGGTCTGAAGCCTCATGTTCTAGATACTTCTGAATCACCTAGCCACACAACTACATAGTCCACAAAATGCTTCTTCCCTTTTTACAAAGTTCTTTCACTTTTCATCATCTCATTTAACCTTCATTGTATCTGGTTCAATGACCATCTACTTCACAAATGAGGAAACTGTGGTCTAAAGAGACTAAATATTAACATGTTGTCTATGGTCACAGGGCAAAAGGAAGACTCGAACCTAGAGCTGATTAATCTAAATCCAGAAAGACAGTACTCTCTCCTGGCAGAGCAAGTCACCTTGAGAATGAACAGTCATTTAATACTGTGGCAAAACAGAACTTCCACTTCCTGGAAAAAGGCAGCACACGATTATCTTGGGACTTAGGATAAATAAGTGACTGATTAAATCGACTTCTAAAGAGTGCCTGGGATTCACAAATCCCCTAGACAGATGATAGATAAATAGACATATAGGTAGATAGACAGACAGACAGCATGGGTGAATGGGTGGGTAGATGGATAGGTAGCTGGACAGACAGATGGACACACAGTATGAAAACACACACATAGAGTCCAGGCTCACTCTCAATCACTCCCTTTCCCTCAGGTAACCCTTGCTCATCCTGTAGGATTTCCTGTGAGGGATGGCCTGGCAGGGAGCCTCCAATTCAGCCTCCATTGCAAGTCACTCTCTCCATGGAGCTAGAAAGAAATAATATTAATGGGTGCTGGGTGCAACATTCTAGCAAAATACTACAAGGAAGTGAGTGGAAGGGAGCAATGGATAGTGGAAGGCCATTCTGACTGCGGGAACGTGACCATCTTTATTTTGAGGACCCAGTACAGAGAAATGAATCCCAAGAAGGCTAGAAGGCAGTACACGCTAGGTAAGTCCTGTATCAGTCTGGCTAAGCAGGAAAGCCAGTCTGCCCTCCCACCACACATCATAGCCCTTCCCACAGAACCTTCTGTGGCACCCCACTGTCTAAGAACTAAATATGAATTTATTACCCAGGCATACCACACCTTCTACCATGGGGCCTTGGGCTACCTTTTAAGTCCTATTACATCCCCACAGCAATGCAACACTACCACCAAACTAAAGCAATAGCTTTTCTGCAAATATTCCTAACTATCCATCTCTGGTCCTTTATTCTTCCTGTTCATCTCACTTGGAGTCCCTCTATCTTCCAACTTCTACTAGTCGAAATACCTTTTCTTCAAAACCCACTGCAAATTCACCAACTACCTCTACACAAAGTTTGTCCAAGATCTCCTCAACAGCATGTTCAAAACAGAAACTTAATTTTATCTTTCCACCTAGAACTTCTATATCCCCGGTATCCGCCAGCTGACCAGGCTAACTCCCACATACTCATCCTGAGTGCCACACCTGGGAGTGCTAAAACATGGTTCTTATTTTACTCCATTGATCAAAACCTTTCAGTGTCTCCCACCAAAACTTACAGAATGGAGTCCAAGCCCCTTTGCATCCCACGAATTTGACTTTATTTGGAAGAAGGGTCTTCGAAGATATTATTAGTTAAGATGAGGCCAAACTGGACTAGGGTGGGTCTTAATCCAATATAACTGGTATCCTCATAAGGAGAGGAAATCTGAACAGTCAGCAGGAGACGGAGAGTAGACGGCCATATGATGGAGACAGAGACTGAGTTCTGTCACCGGTTGCCAGCAAGTAACTGCCAGCACCCCACAGACTTAAGAGGAAGCATAGTCCTGCCAGCACCTTCAATTTGGACTTCTATCCTCCAAAACTGTGAGATGATAAACTGCTACTGTTTGAAGCCATCCAGTTAGCGGTACTTTGTTACATCAGCCCCAGGAAACCAAGAGACCGTGCAAGCAAAGACCTTTACCGTAGGCTCTAGCCAAACCTCACCTCTCGTCACTACCCTTACCTGCCTCTTTCCACATCTCAAGCTCCAATGAACAAAACTTCATCTTTGTTTCCTTCGTATTTTGTTCTTCCATTCTATCATCACTCATATTATACCATAAGATACTGTTATATGTGTCTGCCTCCTCCTACTAGGGAAAAGAACCATGTTTTAGGACTTTTGTATTACCCCTGCGGTCTGGTATATAGCAGGACTTAATAAATGCATGTTGAACCAATAAATCCAATGTGATTGTGCCCTTCTTTGAGCTTCCACTGCATTTTCTAATTTTCTTAGGGAACGTGTTTTATTCTACCTTTTATTATAGCCATTTGTGTACTTGTACTAATCCCAAATTAAGAGTCAGAGAAAGGATTATGTCTCACCATTACTTCTCCAATGGAGCCAAACACATCTAGTAGGTACTCAGTAAATATTTAATGAATCGAATAAAGTGAGTTCAAAGCTACTTCCCAATGGAGACCTAGCTTAAAAAAAAAAGATTCACTGCTCAATAACCTATTTCAGAAGCCCTGATAGGCTTCCAAACACCCAAATGTCTATTTTCTGAGCCAAGGGTTGCAGAAAGTCAAATTGCAACCTAAGAAAGAAGAAAAATACAGCAAAGCTGTAACGGAAAGCTGGACTGTTTCAGGTCAGTGGCTCCCCAGGCAGCAAAGTTCCCACCACCCCTCATCTCACCAAAACGCTCTCTAAAACAGACGCAAACACACACTCCCATACTCATTTCTACACTTGATCTTGGCCAAAGGGCCCAGAAGCAATTCCCATTCTCATTTCTTTCTTCTAGAGCTTCCTACTCACAAGATTCAGCAAATCTTGGGCTGGGAGTTAGAAGTAAAAGTTTTGGTAAATAATAAAAAAGAGGGAGAGAGGACAATATACCTCCATCCCCAGTATCCATTTTCTGTGGTTTGGATTTCCTGCTGAGAGGACAGCGTGTGGAGAGAGCATAGCAACAAAAACGCGAAACATGGGGTGCAGTCCCTCAAATTCGACACGGGAACGCGCGTAAGCAGGCGGGAGCCTGAGTGGCGATCGGCTCTGCAGAGCACGTAGCCACGGGCCGGCCTCTCTCTCCTTCTCCCCTCCCTTCCTCCGGGAAAGATAAATTAGCAGGCTGTCACCAGAGGACAGCCAAAGCAGTTGTGTTTCTGTAAAGGGGCAGTGGAAGTGTCTTTGATTAATGAAACCCTAATACGTGGCTGTTAGACAACCTCTCTTCAGTCGTCCTGAAGGAAGACAGAGCCCGCCATAAAGAGGGAGGGGAGGAAAATCCTGGCGCACACTCACCACCCCACGGGGAGACACCCTCAGCAGGCAGGAGGCAGGAGCCGGGAGGAGGCACTGTAGGGCTCCAAGGTCCCCGCACCCCAACCTCAACCGACAGGCTGCTCTAGGGGAAGGAATGTGCTGGAATCCATCCCTCTCCCCAAGAATGTGGGACTCTCGCCTGCTCACCAAAACCAACACCTGCCCATGTGCTAAGAGTCCTCTTGAAGTCCCAACAATAGACATCAAAGCTGAGGTTTGGAAGTTGAGATAACAAGGAAAGGGAGTAAAAGGGGGGCGTTTAGGGGAAGGAGTGAAACAACACCAACAAAAAGTCTGTCTCACCTTTGACCTCTGGGGAGGGGACAAACCCCACACACTTTAAACTGTGCTGGAGGACAAACACTGTCCCTGCTCTGGTCACATCCAGCATATAAAAGTAATGGCCCTTTCCCTAGAAGGGCTCCCCAAGAGGGGGTAATAAAAGGCTCCAGCTTCTTAGGTGAGGGAGGAGAAATTAAGGGGGTCTACAAATTTGCAGCAATATCCCATCTTTACCCACCCTTGCCTACCACCCCCTAACAAAAGAGGAAAGGAAAAGAAGAGATCTGTACCCCTGAGTCCTTTATTTCTGTGCCTCGTAACCCATCCACGTGGGCTGATCTGCAGGACCTCTGTGAAAATGAACCCAGGACTAGAACATTCCAGCGATCACATTAACTTCCGCCCTGTTCATTGAAAGGTAACGTGTGTTCTGTTCCCAGCAAGAACTGCAACAAGAAGTGAAGCAAACTTTTTTTTGCAGACACACAGTATGCATAGTTTCCCTGCTCCTTCTATAGAGTACTAAAGCTAGATAGAGGTCAGCAGCAAAGACTCAGGTCAATCACGGGGGAGAACAGTAGGAAATTTTAAGAATATTTCAGACATTCAAAAGGTCTAAAATGATACAGGTACACTGAAACCCTCTAGCATCCCTCCCAATCACATTTCCCTCCTGTCCCACCTCTCCCCCAAAGTATCTTTTATGGAAAATGTCCTCCCTCTAGTCTTCAACCACGGTTCAGTATTTCTACAAACACGAACCGGTCCCCTACTTTGTGGCAGCTGTTGTGCTGAGCACCTGGGATGTAGTCTCCAAATCGAATGGGATAACTCCAATTGGAATAGCAGGTTATTCGAGACCCTTAAGAGAAGAATCTCAGAATTTCTAATTATTTCCTGAAAATATATTCTAGGGACAGAAATAGTACTATTTCTATTGAATCACTTGGAGGTTTTAAGATAGTCCATGGGATGAGTTTTTTGGTAGCAATTTTATCCCTTCCATTCATTACTTCCTCTAAAAAAATCAGCTTTTGATAGAAACAAAAGAGTGGGAGCTTTGTAGTCCCGTGTACTTAAAACTTGGCTAATCTAGTTAATATCGGTTGAACAATTTTTTGTTGAATGGCTAAATGAATGAATGAATGAATGAATACACTAAGGAAAAAAATGAATGCCAGGTTTCAGTCCGAGACCAAATGGATGACTAGGTAGCTAACATACAACAGCCCCAATAACTTCAATAGAGTTGATTTTGAAAAAGACAGCCCAGCAAGCTTCATTCAGGAAGAGGAAAGGAAAGGATGGGCAGTCAAAATAAAAGGAGAGATAGGGGGTCATTTACAAAATGCCTGTTTGGTTCTTTTTCTTTGTATCCCTCCTCCTCCTCCTGAACAAATTTTCTGAATTCCCAAACTGAAGAAAAGCTTCAAAAGGGCAAAGATCATGTCTTATTTCTATTTGTCCTACATCACCTCACTCAAAGCAAAACACCTGTCAGGCGCTCAATAAATATCCTTGAATGGGCTGCTGCGAACTCACCTTTGGGATAAAAGGTCATGAGTAGATAGTGTTTAGATTGGGAATATCCTGAGATCGATACTAGCAACTCTGGAATTCCTTCTTCCTTGGTTCTTTCCCCTTCGTGCTTGCTCCAATTCCAACCAGCTTCCAACTGAATACCTCAGCCTCATTTATGCAAAATACCTGCACTTTGGACTTTAAGATCCTAAACGCCACTTTTGGAGGACAGACCAGGCTGAGAAGAGTGCATGGGAAAAAGAAATGGATGAGAAGGGATCCGTTTAGCAAGTCCCTTATTCATAAATGGCTATTATCTACTAAATGCTAAATTCAGAGCAGAATAGAAGGAGGAGTAAGAGAGGATGGCAGGGTCTTTACACTCAAGCAACACTCTAGGAAGGAAGATCAGACATCAGACATGCAGAAGTATTTCTGCTGTAAGCCAGGAAGAAGAAGGACCTGGAGTGGTAAAAAGGAAGGATGTGGAAGCAGATGGCTTTGTGGAGCCTGCATTTCAACCAGATCTTATAGGCTGGGTAGGATGAAGGAAAAGAGTAGGGTGGGACTGCCTTCTGTAGACAGACAAATCTTAGGATGAGTGTCTTCAGAATATGGAAATCTCTATGCTATGGGAACATGCTAAAAGCAGCTCTAGACCAGCCTTCCCTTTTAGAGAGAAGGGATCCTCAGAAGATAGTCAACTTCCTTACAAGGGAAAAAGAAAGATCAACCGTTTAACACCACTCATTCTCATCTAGGCATTTTTATCTCCTTGTCTATCTCTGTCTCATCTACCTACCCTCCTCCTCTCTCTCTGCCCCACCCAACACACACACGTAGACAAATGCACACACTCTATCCAATCACTCTTCCCAAATTCAAATTCTAACATGCGTCCCATTAAATGCTTTCTACCATCCATGCCACAGACATCATTACAACATTTTAAAACTGAATACCTAATAAAAACATTATATGATAAAGGGAGCCAAAACCAAAATCTTAGGATAAGTACGAGACTTTGAAAAATATTTTTTATATAATTTGACAGGCAAAGGATTAATATTTCTGATTTATGTAGAAAGGGAACCAATGAATGAGTAAGGAAAAGACAAAAACATGCAAAAAGTTAAAATTTTTACATTTTTCGACGTAGTCAAATTTATTCTTTATATAGGTTGAATTCTGGATATGATTCTCATCCTACCCAGCCTATAAGATCTGGTTGAAATGCAGGCTCCACAAAGCCATCTGCTTCCACACCCTACATTTTTACCACTCCAGGTCCCTTCTTCTCCCCCCCCCCCAAGAAAACATGTGACAAATAGGCCCGACAGAGGAATTCTTTCTTTATATTGAAGTTGGTTTGGAAGTCTCAAAAAAGAACAGAGACTTAGAGTAAAAAGGGAGGAGGCAAAATGTGTCTTAACAGTAGCCAACAAAAACACTAGAGATAAATAAAGTCAGCATTCTGGCATCTGTGAACCCAGAGGAAAAAAAAAAAAACAACTAGATTACAGATTAATTAGGGAAACCGCCCACAACAACCCAACAGCACCAGGAGAGGGAGCCGGAAGGAGACGGAAAGACCACAGTGTGTGCTGGAGTAGCTGATGTGAAGCAAATCCCAGAGGAATCCTGGGACACGGTGGTCTCCATCTCATTCCTAGGGTTGGCCTTGGCTGAGGTTCCAAGCACAAAAACATCTGTACAGAAGAAAGCAACTGATCTCAGTGAAATCATTCTGGACACTCTGAACATGTTTAGAATCATTTCTAACGAGATGGACAACGCAGTTCATGTTACACAGTAGGAGAATCATCTCGCGGTTAGCACGGGCCAGTGTCTCTCTCCTGACTGGTGTGGAAAGGGAAAAAGAGAGAGAGAGAAAGAAAAGGGGAGGGTTCGTGGCTGAAGGGGGGAAAAAGACGAACAATTTGAAGTGCACAGCCGATTATATAGGTTGGCTTTAATTTTGAAACGCGTGCTTAAATACCAATGGCATACGGCCTTTAGCTTTCTGGAAACTACAGTGTAATTAGGTTCACTCAAGTTAACTTAAAACATGTCCAGTCATTAAAATTGTTCTTGATCCAGCCAAGTTATTACACATACATACACACACACACACAAACCCAGATCTCTAAGCCAAAAGTACATCATGTCCCCAAGAAAGAGCAGAAACATGTCACTGCTTTTCAAAAACCATGTTCATGTTTCATGAGCTACCCTAAAGATAATGTTCTCACGATTAATTAATTTATGAATAGTTCTCCCCCCCCAACATGCACAACAGGTTCCATGCAAATTCTTGAGCTTTTAAATTATACTGTTAATGAAAGCAAATAAAGGCAGTTAAAAGGCAATTTGCTCAATTGGTGTTAATATTTAAGCACAGCATGTGTAAAAACAAGATCACAGAATTCAGTTTTTACCAGGAAAACTTTAACCCAACTTCATTTCCAAAAGATCAAACGCGTTACCGAGAATCTTTGTTTCCCCTACCCTTCAGCACTAGGTAATGAGGCTTTTTATTAAGTAAATATTTCACATTAACCTCATCAGTTTCTATCACTTAGAAATTCCAATCTATAAAATCCGATCAGCTTAATCATGTTTAGATTAGATTCTGCATCCTGAAGGCAAACTAAATTGTTTACTTCTTCTCTGTCCTTAGTTTCAAAGGTATCAGGATGGGAAGGTACCTGCCACCTTCCTATTTCTGTGGTTTCCCCCTTCTGCCAGGCTCTCCTTCTTTGACTCTGCATTAGAGGAACGAACACTCCAGCCTTTGGAAGCTCTGCAAGTTCTTTTAAGCCAGCTTTATACAAAAGCTCTAAAAGTTTTACCAACAAGGCAAAAGCTATTGCCATGGCTTTCCCTGGAGTACTCGGAGACACCCCTACAAAAGAAAAAACTATCCTGGTCAGATTAGTGAAATACAACTTCTGCTGGTGACCTCAGATTACTGCTTTGGGGTTCGCACACAAGCTGCCACGGAAGATCACTTTATACCCTATCTTCCACCTTAGGTTCTTGGGGAAATGCCCAGAATCTCCCTGAAAGCACGAGCCTCTCAAAAGGACGGGAAAAGGGGGTGAGGGCACAATGGAGATGGTTGGACTCCCCATCCCCACAAGAGCCCTAAGCACCCATCTGGCACACACATCCACGCCCAATTTCCCACATTCTCTGCACCCCTTCCCCAAGAGTCCTATTTCCTCAAAACAGAGGATTTCAAAGTCTTACGATTTTTGAGTACAATGCTGAAGACCCTTAACGTATTTGAACAGGTAGACTCCTGACAGAAGTTTCTCTGTGGCCCCCTCCTGCCCGTCCCCCCAGCCCCAGCTCTTCTAGCACGACTGAGTTTCCTCCCCAGCTCTGCCTATCATTTTCGTACTTCCGAACCATGATGTCCGCCTTCCCTCAACTTCTCACACTGACAATGAGAATCAAGTCCCCCTTTCTCTTCCAACAGGTCTGCCAAGCGCTGGTCCATCAGGCCAGTTTCCTGCAAGAACCTACCTGCCCTGTGTCTGCCTCCAAACTAGCTGGGAGAACTGCCCCTGGACACCCTTGTTTCTGAATCCCAACTCCAAATCTCTCACTCACTCTCTCTCCCATTCTTCCTCTCCTCCCCCACCCCCAAGCTGCTCATCCCCAAACCATCTCTATCCGATTAAGGGGACTGGCAGCAGCAAGGATGTTTACATTAGGCTCATTTCCAGGCCATAACCCGTCCTGAGGGAACACATTCCTGGTCAGGCCAATGGAAAAAACTATGCAAACCATCTGGGTCTCTGTGTGCTCTCCGGCTCCAGCCTTCAGAAACTCCAGGCTCCAGACCCGTCAACCTCTGGGTCTCTCTAAAAGTGCACAGCACTGGGGACTGGTGGGGAGGGCCTGGCTTCGAGGATCTGGGTGCCAGGGAAAAGCACAGATGTTTTTAGTCTAGTCAAGGACCTGACTAAGCGAAATATATCAAACGTCAAAGCGCTCCAACTCGTTCACCACAGTCCAGCCCACCTGGGTCATCCCATCACTTCTGGGGAACCAGCATTTTCCAGAGAAGCAGCGAAGGCCAGATCAGCACTGAGCCAAAGTTCCTTAGCCAACACCACAGTCAAATGCAGAGCTTCTCAAAGCCCAAGTGAACTCTGCCAGAGGAAGAAACAGACATCTCAATAACGGAGATCTGCTCCAGTCTTATTCCTCTACCTGATTCCCTCCAAAGCCTCCCTTCCCACCAGGCCAAGTCTGCAGCTCAACAGAGCCTGCTGTGGGTTAGGACTACATGGGATGGTCCCATGATGAAGCAAACACTGGAGCTCAGTCAGGCGAAGCGGGCTCTGGCCGGGTGCTCTTGTCTGTCCATCAGCACAGAGGACACCTTTTCCCAGTGTGCAGAAAAAATCCATGAAATCATTCACAGCATGGGCTGAGTGATCACACTGAAATGGATCTGACGTTCAGCTAGCCAACTTACAAGCATGGGCTAAATATTTAGCCTCTCTGAACTTCTCATCTGCACCACCAAGGCCCACTGTGGGATTGAATGGGGTCACGTGCAGCACCGCTGTGCTCGGAGCCTGGCACATAGTAGGTGCAGTCAACTCTATGCCTAAGGGAGAGAGCAGCCACCACTGCCACCTCTACCCCCATTAACTCCTACTGGCAATTTCCTATTAGCTTAGGTTTCTTTTAGAGTAATAAGCAGAAACAGCAGAAGGGGAGAGGGTGAGATATGCTCAGTTTCATCAGGAAAGAGAACTCTTTCAAGAGAACAAGAAGACAGAGCTATTGCTGAGGAGACCATGAATAAGCACGTGGACATCCATCCCACTCGAAAAATCAGATACTGTGACCACTGCTGCAATGAGAGAAGTTGGCTCATGGATTCACGCTGTATAAAAAAAAAAAAAGGAAGAAGACAAGAAAAAAGATCCCTAAGATGCTGGAAATGATAGGCTTTCTAGCTTCTGAGCCTCAGAAACTCAGAAGCAGCTCTCTAATGGCTGGAAATAGTTTGACACTCAAGCTGCTCTCCATGCCCTCTTTTGTCAGGGCCTAGGGTCTCAGAGCCGAAGCTGGCACCAAAAGACCATCTGAGGCTACTGTCTTACACACAGAAGTTTAAATAGCTCAATGCATGAGCTCAGGAATTAATGAATGATAAAGCCATATGGTCCCTACCAGCCTCTCCTCTCAGAAGCAGCATTTAAACCCTCCCAGCCGTGTTCTACAATGAAAGTTACCTAAGTACAAAACAACAACAACAACAATAATAAATAATAATAATAAAGGTGGGAGCTGGAAGGGGGATCCCATTACAAAGAAGGGAAACTGGGGAAAAAATGGCCCAAATTTCCTACCATATTCTCTAGCTGCTCCAGGTTAACTTGAAAATCTCTCCCCAAATAAGAGAGAAAACAAAGTTCTATACTGCATACCACCTCTAAGCTCTAGCTCCCTCGCCCTGGCTCTGCTGTTCTTTGAAAAACATTCGTCTGCAAGATAATTTTTGCCAACATTTGATGGAATCGAGAGGATATAGATCTCCCAAGATGCACATGTATATAACCACATCACAGAGTCAAGAAAACAGTTTATGCACCCACTGTGGGGAATGAAACAATCTTTTAGTCATTTCTAATAGCTAAACAATTGTTCTTTCAGGGTGGAAAATTGAGCACTGCAATCACTTTGGTAAGCTCAAAAATCATGTTCTTCAGAGAAGAGGTGCCTTGGGAGAGAGGATACATTTGAAAAGGGGCCCTTTACCACTACTCAGAGGAGTCGCTGGATTTGTTTCACTCTAAATGACCAAGAGTTTCTTTACTGGGGTTATCAGAACACAAGAAAGCAGAATTAGCTCTACATGCAAAGTGTTTCACAGTGTGTGCGTTACAAAGTCTAGGGTGTTCTTCTCTGGACCACACAAGTAGGTTTCAAGGCAGGTGAATGAGTCACATGAGTCCCCAGGTCCCTCCCGAGACCTGGGTCACGAATCCATCCATCTTCACTTGGAGAAGTGGTCACTCTGCCAAGCGAGTGGCTCTCATTCAGGTCATGCAAGTGACCCTGGGAAAGTCACTGATCCCTCTAGGGTTCCATTTCTTTATCTCATCTAGAAAATCAAAGTGATCATGGGATCCCTTCTTCCTCCTGGCTGGAACCCTCTAACAGGTCATGGTGTCATCTTTCCCCAGAGCACACAAATGTGCATCCTTCTGAGGCATACTCCTACCTCTTCCTAAATCCAACCAGCGAAAAGAAAATTCGTCAAAAGTACTGTACTTTTAAAAGCACTTAGTGGGGCCCGAGCTCTGAGGGCTGCTAGGACAGACAAATCCTGGCATCCTAGAAACCTCTATCAGAAAAGAGGAAAGACCCAGGTATGAGGAATTCACAAAACTTTTGGAAGTGATAAGTGAATAAAAAGGAAAGAAAAATAGCTGAGTTTCTTCCTTTTCGTCAAAAAAGGAAAAGATGGTGCAAATCATCAACCTTCAAGCCAATTATACAGCCTAAAGAAATGTCCAAGGGAAGCCGGGACTAAGTGTTAGGTTTTTATTTCCTTTTTCATTTTCCCATATAACCCATCATAAATCATAATGCTGATTTTTAAAAGGCAGCCACAGGAGCAGGAGCCACCATGACCCCGAAAGGAGGTAAATATAGGCATGAAACGGGCCAAGGAGGAGACACAAAACACCCTCTCCCCCCAGGAGCCACAGAAAGGAGCACAGCTGTATCACTGCCAAGAGCACCCATTTGGAGGCAAGAGGAGGCAAGGATACATCATCAAGACCAGCATTTCTCTCCTGACAACCATCCCCTGTCAAAGGTTAGTACAGTCTAGATGGGCGGGGGGCTGGAGGAGGGGGAGAGGGAAGGGATAGGAAAACATTATGCAATATTAGAATGCTACTTTTATTTTAAAAGCCATCATGTGTAAAGCATTAGTGTTTTTGAAATTGCATTCTTGAGTTAATTAAATGGACAATCTTTTATACATAAAAGTGAAAGAAAGCAATTAAAAGCTAAATGAAGAAAAACCGCCTTCCCCTGGTGATCTGGGCTACCCCAATCCCTTTGTATTAACAGGGAGCAAAGACAAGGCTCTCCCCAGCCCCACTGTCCAAATGTCTCTTTTACGGCACCCTCGGTGACAGTTTGAGAAGTGTTTGTCTTCCTTCTAAGTTTACCTATGAGACTGTTGGGATAAGAGGAAAAGGGGAGAATGGCAGGGGGAGGGAGGAACTGGGAAGAATCTCATTTTAGCACAGTTTATAAACAAATAAGGAAACCCAGAGATAGGCCAAGTCCCTGCCTTGAATAAAACTAAAACAGAACAACCACTTCTTTGTTGCCATCCACCCCCCACCCCCACCCCCGGGAAAAAAAAAAAAAAAAAAAAACAGCTCCACCCAGGGTTTCACCCATGAGTATTAATTCAGAGCTGTGGGCTGTCTGGCCAGCCTCAACTCATAGACTTGTTGCAAGAATCAGAGAAGTATATTTGGATTATAAAAAGAGAAATTCAGGTTGGATAACAGGAGGAACTTCCTAAATGGAGTGCTAAGACCACCTAGCAGATACCAATCACTAACCACTCTAATTTTTTTTTTTGAAAATCCATCTTCCCCAGGTGGGTAGGCGATTGTGGTCACTAAGGCCCACCTTGCAAAGTAGGTCAGACAATGGCCAGTGTCAGAACCAACACTGATCTCAGGGGAAACAGAGATGACAAACGCCCTTTCAGATGTCTAAGTGGACTTAATGCCATCACTCAACATGGTTAAGACCATGCTGGTCCCCACCCCCCACTCATGGGTACCATAAGAATGCCCAGATCACAACGGATAGGACCTTTCTCTTTGGTGTCAGCAAGAAAAAAACATGAATTAGTCAATGTCCGTTCAACAGAATGGTTTTCTGGAGGAAACCATAAGGCAGAAGCTAAAATGACTTTACTATTTTGGGGGGCTGAGTGGGCTCAGGTCCCATGGAGTGCTGCTTGTCAGGTCCCAGGCATCTCCTGCCTCTTGGCTTCCGGAGGCTCCTCCCTTTACTGAATCTGAGAGTCCTCCCCAGAGAGATTCTGGAGAATGCCCTGCAAACCCCACAAAACAGCAGCGTTACCCTCTATCCTCTCAGCTCACCCCGGGAACACAGTGTTCCACAGGGACCAATGCTGTCTGCTGGCTGTTCCAGAGTATCTTCCCCTTCCTGACATGGGAAAAAGGGTACTTGGGCAGAAAAGATAAAGTAGAGATGGCTCGGCCCAGAAAGAGTGAGAAACGTTGCAATCTTGGGTGCCGGAAGTGAATGGTGATGTTTTTCCCTAGCTAACTATGTCCTTCCCTCCTAGGAGGCAATGTCTACAAGCCAGCACATGCTTGCTGTTTACTTACAGAGCTATGTTAAACCACTCCCTGCATTAGTGCAAGCCTGCAGAGAAGCGATGGTTAGTTCCTAGTTTTCTATGCATGTTCAACCTGGGATAAAACAGGAGATCTAAACCCATCCAAAATCCAAAGGCACAGTCATAGAATAGAGAGCCCCATGTTGCTGTCGAGATGACTGATTTGGTCTCCACTCCCTTCCCTACTCACACTCAAAAACTGAGCATCTTGGCCAAAACGCTGGTTTCAGGGGGAAAGGAAGAGGATGAGGAAAGAGAAGAAACAGGCGTGGATAACCCACAATTGAATTATTCAGCCCACACACAAGAAAAAATAGGTTGTTCAATTTCTCTTCGATTCCCGGGGCTCCAAACCCACACCCTGCGGTCAGGCAGGGGTGTTAGGTAAAGCCACCAAAATGAAGCTCCTTTGTGCTGCCCAACCGCAGGCCCCCATCCCGCCCCTCAAGATGGAAAGCCTAGTATCTTTTACCCCAGCCAAACCCTCCCTCTGTTCTGTGGTTGAGTTCATCATGGGCCCCAACTCATGAAAGGAATCTGGGATGGGTTAAACGTTACCTCTATCTCCACCCCGCATCTTCTACACCATCTGATAAGTGCTAGAGAAAACATCCTGTGTGCAGAGTTGCAGGGCTGGTGCCCGGTGGGGGAGCACCCACGATATGGGGCCACAAGGAGTTAATCACCCAAGAGATATAGGCCCCCATCTTTGGAGAGTTCAGAGAAAGCAGAGGGAAGAAAGATTCCACCAGCTGTTACATGTGGTCACCAAAACAAATGCAAGTAGACACTTCTATGTCCCAAAGTTGAAAAAACAACAACCAAAACCTCTTCAATTCTAGCAGATGGTACACGCTAAAAAAGAGATGAAAAAAAATGTTGTTTAAGCAGAATGTTCAGCTACCTTGCAGTTCTGCTATGGCTGATTATGGATTTAAATTGTGTTTTGGTCTAAATTGTGGGGGTTAGGGGGACGGTGTTGGAAAGACTGGGGGCTTTGCCTTCTGAACTGCAGTCTTAATTCCTGCTCTCCCAATCCACTGTTCTTCCCCTTTCCTACAACACAAGGCCTGGCCTAAAGGAAGGAGAATGCTTTGGATGACCTCACGGCCCTCTTTCTCTCAGCCTCTACCTTTTAACCTCAATAGTCCCCATGTGGTGGCTCAAAGGAGAAAAAGTTTTCGGTACAACAAAATGCCATTTTATAGACCTACAGATTCAGCATCATTGATACAGTCCTGTTTGTCTTCTCACATGTCATCTAATGTTCCCAGCAGCTGAGAGGTATGAGACATAATGGTTTGTCAGGGACCCATCTTTGATGAGTCAGGATGGGCAAATGCAAAGAGAGAGCACGAGCTGAATCTATGTCCCTGCTAGGCCCACAACTGGCCCTGGGGCCACCATAACTCTTTGAGCACCAAAGTCTTCAAAAGCCCAAAATGCAGGCCCCACAAAAAACTTCAGGGTTGGCCTTTTTTTCTGGAATGTGCCCGGAGCTCTCCTGCCTATAAAACTCTTCAGGCGCTCAATAAATAATTAAATCACTCTTCATCTCTTACTAAATCACGTCACAGGTACATAGGAGCAACCCCGGGACACTGAGCGAAAAGCATCCCTCATTCTGCATATGCCAAAATCATCCCCGGAACATTTGCCCGAGATTTCCCAGGAGGATCCCCTTCCAGAAAGACGTGGGTGGAAGACTGACTTACCTGGAAGAAAGGAAAATTTGAACAACAGTTCTACCTTCTCCCTCTAAGCACTCTTACCGTGGCTGTGATGGATGAGGATAGTGATGACAAATGACAAACCTTTCTCCTGAAAACCCCAGAGTGAAAAATTCACCAAGGATTCAGAGGACAGTTCATGCATAAAAAGGCAAAAGCACATTAGGAACAGAGCTCAGCAGCCTCAAACCCAAGTGAGAGTCAAACCTAAGCTCTGGCTGCCAACAACTCACCAGCATCTCAGAACCACAATGAGAAAGCCTTCCCAAAGCATTTTTTTTGAGGATTTTTTTTTTCCTGAAAAGAGAAATAGCAACTGACAACAAATCTGCAGGCCAAAGCAACTGAGACCATGTCTCGGGGTCTGAATGAGGACCGGCCAGACCATAGCCGGTATGTCCAGGGCTAACCCCAACACATGCAGACCAGACCCACAGCAGAGCTGGGCACAGACCACCACAGTGACGCAACAAGGTCTCTGTGGCTGAGGCCAGAGGTGAGAAAACATAACTGTCCCAGAGATTTTTAATCCCTGGAGCAGCACCCATTTTCAGAAAGAAAAGAAATTAAAACCTACCACTAAAACTTTACCTCCCCTCCACCATTCTGGGTAGCACCAGTTTTTTTATCATCACATAATTTATACGAAGAAAAGAAAAAAGCATTAGTTTATTTCTACTGTGTACATGATATGACAAATAGAGAAAAGGAATCAGATCTGCTCTCAAGATGAGGAGGGAAAAGGAGCTAACATTTACTGGGTACGACAATAATAGCCAGGAAAGCTTATGATTTAGGCAGTGTTATTCCCATTTCACAGGGGAGGAAACAGAGCCTTAGAATGTTTAGGTAACGAGTTTAAGGAAACACAAGTGGCCAAGCTCTCAAATCTAGGCCTATTTTGACTCCAGAATTCAGAGTTCTTTCTGCCACACCACACCATGCTGCTTTCTTCAATCACTCCACTTTCTACCAAACCCCTCAAATAAATCTAGATAAACAGACAAGTGAATCAATCCTAGGTAAACATCCCTGCATGACTCAAAGAACTTCAATGTTGAGCTGGAGAATGTGGGAAGGACTGCAACACAATAGAGTGAATGTTCGAAATCCATATATGGGAGGTAGACGCCTAAGGGGGAAAAAAAACAGTGTGCAATGTTCCTAGCCTTAAGAGTCCCTCTGGATTCCCCAAGATGCTAGCCCACATGAATATCCCTTCATTAAAAAGGACTCTAAAGTCAGTCACCATCCCAGAGGTCCTTCTGGATTCCCAAGAGAGCCTCTTATCGCAATAGACCCTTGTAGAGAAGCCAGCACTAAGTTTTCTGGAAACAGTAAACACCTTCATCTAGAATCCAACAGCTGCTCTGAGTCCATAGTTACCCTGGTCTTATGAAAGGCTAATAATTTCATAAAGCTATATGTGTCATATCTCACAAAAGGGTCTCTTAGAAAGATCAGAAGAGTCTCTCAGAAAGGTCAGAAGCACTTCAGTTCTCAACACAAAATAACTAGAAAAGTGCTCACCGAGTTCCATCTTTTCCCATCTGTGCGTGCCTGAGTGAGCTGGAAAGGCCAGCCTGTGATACCCCCAAGTGCCCAGACTGTTCCATGCCCATCCTCTCCTGGGAAGTGGGATTAACATTCATTCCTATCAGTCTTGGTTTAAATGCTTTCCTCATCCAGCCAGGGTAGGACGACAAAAATTAAACAGAACCTAACACATACCAGCCTTCTCAAAAAAGAGCCAACTCCCGTGCTTATTATATTACTGGAGAACCAAGGATTGTGGGGTAGATGGTGGGGAAGGAACTTTTTGACACCAATCCTTGGGTTTGGACTGATATATCCAGACTCGCCAAGCCCTCCCACCCCAAGCTACCTCCACCCGATTATAATGTCACCCTGAGCTGAACAAAAGCAGAGAGAGATGATTGGAAAAGCCATCAGTCATCATGGGGAGAACAAAAAAGAAAGAGACATTTTGCCATTATCGATTAAGGAGAACTTGCCAATCTGGGTTAAAAACAAATAAAAAAAAGTCAGGTCTCAGAATATATTTGTGTCATTAACAGACCATCTCCCCAGTCTATACGAATACCAGGGCCGGGCAGCAGCTTAAGCCGCAGCTGCCTTCGCTGTGCTCTATAATGAAGCTCATGTTTCTTTTTAAACCTTTAACTAACTTTTTGGCAAAACAAAGCATAGCTGAATCTCTCCGTAGAAATCCATCTGAAATCACAGAACATACACTGGGGTGGAGAAAGCTGGGCAGTTCTTAGGGAGGTGCAGACCCACGGCATGGGTGTGTGCTGCTGGCATCCCATGGGTACCGGTACGCAGCCCAACAGCCAAATGCTCGGAGCAACATACCAGGAAAGATCTTTTATCCTGACCAATCTCTCAGACAAGGAGAGACACTGTATCTTTGCTTCTCTTTTCCAAAATGGAAGGCCTAATGAAGGGGGCCCATCCTGTCTCCTATTCTCTCTAAAGCTCTCTCTCTCTCTCTCTCTCTTTCTTTCTCTCACTTATACACACACACACACACACACACACACACACACACATACACGCACGCACGCACACACCCCACTGTTTCCCTGACTCGAGTTGGCATGGCACAGCATTAAGAACCATTGACTCACCAGCAGGCTGGGTCACAGTAACATCGATTAGATAAAATAAAACCCCGCCCAAGACTGGAGTCAAAATGCATGTTTACCAGCAGTTATATCTCTCATTGCCTTTTTTTTTCCTTAAATTTTAGAAAAACATGGTTTGGGCAAGAGCAGGAGGTTGAAGGGAATGGAAGTGGTATAAGCCAGGTACCAGAAGAGGAGATAAATCTAAACAACACCTATACTCCCTTATTATAAACTATCCCCCCTGCTTTTAACTGACCACATCATAAACCTTATAAAACAGATTTATGACACACACATTCAGATTATCAGAATATCTCCCTCCCCTCTTCAGGGAAAAAAAAAAAATCACAGGCTGTGAGACCACAGTTTCGAAATGTAATTCCATACTTGGAAAAACTAAAATCAATACCTGCAGTAGCACCTTTCTCTCTTCCAGTAAGATCATGGCTGTTTTAGGAGGATACGAGCTTCTGAAATGCATCCTTAACAAACAGAACATTGCTCAACTGTTCCAGAGGCAGGTGTCATAAACAAGCAGCCACATGGCAAACATATTGATTTCCCAGCTCTTATCTCACAGCAACCAGTGCTCAGTTACCAGGCTACTTTAATATGTGATTTACTGCAACAGGAGAGCAGGGCTGAGGATATCTGAAATATTTACTGTAGAATTCGGCAGGAGCATAGAGGTTTCCCACACACTGTAGGGATTTGAGGGTAAATATGAAGAATTCTGGGTGGGAAACCACAAATGATCACTGGCATTTCCAAACTGTTGAATGAAACTGCCCCACCATCTCCCCCTCCCTTAGCCAAGAGCCCATTACTTTGGCATGATTGATTTTCATCAACTATGCTAACGCTATAAAAACACAATTCCTGGTCCACCACGGCCTTTATTTAAATGCGGATGCTTAATTTCTGTCAGAACTGTCCTAGAAAATTACCTCCATCTATTACACAGGTTAAATTGGACTCTTCACTTGCATCTCAACCCACCCGACTCCAAGGTAAAAATAAAGAGGGCTGGGAGGTTACAATTCCAGAAGCTCCTATGCTGATTTTCTACAAGACTCATGAGAAAGTCAGGAGTTTCCTGTGGTGGTGGCGGTGGGGTTTTTTTTTTTTTTTTTTGCTTTTTTTTTTTTCATTTAAATCAGACGTTTTATGTATTCCAAGCTGCAAAATACCAAAAAAAGATCCAACGCTAATTAAAAGCAATCAATGTATAGCTACATTAAGTGGAAAAGAAGCTCTGCGTCTGGCGTTAAAGGTTGTAAGTTTAAAATAAACCTAGAAATGCCAAAGTTAAGCTTTCTCAGATCAGCGCCTGCGCGCCCACACGCCCAGTACTATATATATATTTATGTATATAGGGTGCACCCCATACCTTCAGAAGCGGGTCATGAAACCCTCAAGAAGCTGCTGGCTCCTGGACCACTGCGAGGTAAAGAAAGCTTCCTTTTCCAGAACTTTTATTTTCATCTTGAGACTCTAACTTTCTTTGGATGTAGATTTTTCGCTTTGAAGGAGCTTCACATTTGTAATTTAAATAAAAAACAAGGAGAAAGGGGAGAAGAGCAGGAAAAAGTTTCCATTCAGAGGCTCACAAAAATCTCTGGCTACATCTGCAAACAGTTGCGGGAGAGGCAAGGCCCACCACCGATGGGGCCTGTAAAACCCCTAAAAACCTGACCACATAGGGGCAAAGTCTGGAAACATAAACACCTTTTCCAAAATTATCAGAAAATTTTGCAAACCAAGACTGAGTTCCCTTCCTTAATGAAACCTCCCTCCACACGATGTCCATAGACATTTTTCTAATTATTTAGGAGGGGGAAAAAAAAGCATAATGGCTCAGTGTTGGAGTTTCCTCAGACTTCCCTCTGGGAAGAGGTCAACTAGAGAAAATCTCAGAGCCGAAAAGAAAAGGGAGACTTTTCTAGAATCATATGAGTAATAAAAACAGAGGGCCTCAACAAGGAACTGTAGTACTTGAAACGGACATCTAATAAAAATAACTTTATCTAGTCGATAGCAAAAATGGTGGCTAAAGAGTGATGCTAGAATGATACTCAAGCTCACAGGTAATTTTTTTCAATTAAATTGAAAAAAAAGTTCATTTAAAAAAAAACTGAGACTAGGCTAACATTCTAAGCATTTTCCAAGAAATTTTATCTTAGCTGCCAGGTACTCCAATGAATACAAAAAAGATTTTCGTTCCTTTGAAAGGAATCTGTCATTTGTGCTTTGGCATCTGATACCTTCATCAGACCCCAAAAAGAAAAATGGAGGGAATTAGGTTAGAAGACTGAAGCAGAAATCCACGATGAGGCCACGTGGCCATCAAGGGACTTACGTGGTGCTTCCCACTGCCGCGTGGCCAGACTATGGCCAGAACCCCTCGCTTCCTCACTTTGGGGGCAAGTGGGCAGTTTTGAGCAGTCAACAGTAGAAGAACAGATAAAAGGATCTGCAAGGTGCAGGGAGCATGGCGGAACAGCTTAAAGAAGGATCTGAATGTTCCATTACTGTACAGCACCTTCATGAAAAAAAGTATTAAAAACATAGGTTTTTAAAATATTTTATACCAGTAACATATATATATATATATATATATATATATATATATATATATATATAAACATAAAACTTGCTGTTTCAACCATTTCTAAGTGTACAATTCAGAGGCATTAGTTATAGTCACAATATTGTTCCCCCTTTGCCACCATCCATTATCGAAACTTTTCCATCACCCCGAGCAGAACCTGTACTCTGCCCCTAGTAACTTGTAATCTACTTTCTGTTTTTAAGAATCTGCCTATTCTAGATACTTTCATATAGGTAGAATAATACAATATGTGTCCTTTTGTGTCTGGCTTATTTTACTTAACATGATGCCTTCAGGGTTTACCCATGCTGCCGTATGTATCAGAACTTCATTCCTTTTTATGGCTGAATAATATTCCCCTCTATGGACACCCCACATTTTGTTTATTCACTCATCTGTGGATGCACACATGGACTGTTATCACTTTTTGGCTGTTGTGAATAATGCTGCTATAAATACTGGTTTCAAAGACTGCTTGAGTCCCTGCTTTCGGTTCTTTGGGCTATATAGCTAGGATTGGAATTACCAGGGAAGAGGTATATATTTCGATTCACTCTTATTTAAACCTACTGGGGACTTCCTGCACTAGGCAGCACAAGAAAACTAACACGCTGACATTTTAGGACATGCAAACACGCAGGAGACCACGGATATTTGTTCTCCCATTTCCTCACAGCTTAATAACTTAAAATGCCAAGATAAAAATTGACTGTATCTCTTAAGGATAGGTAAATTTGGAGTTTTATATCTTACCACAAATCAGAAATAGCAGATAATCTAAACCTTCCAAATTTTAATGAAAACTGAAACTACATGAGCTCCCTGCTATCAAAAGCCTGGCAATATATTTCAGAGGCTCAATTTGAGATAAAAATTAGAGACAAGGGAAAAGGCAATTTTAGGTTCCTCCAAGGAAATTTTGTAGCTTTAATATTAATACGTCCTTAGGTTGCTCAGACCATGAAGAATTTACTTTTTCATTGAATAAACTTTTCTTTTAAACTCCTTTTTTTTCAATACAGTGTCTTAAGTAGATCTTTTGGAATTTACAAGATAAATACTGGTAATTTGATTCTTATCTTCTCTAAATCCAATTCTAAGCCAATTTTGTGTAAAGGACACTAATTATAGCCTACAGGGAGAGAAAAGGTAACCTATCAGAGAGAATACACTTGAAACATTTAAAAGGTTCTGGGACCCTGAAAAGTTAAATAGATTTCAAATCTATTGGAGTAAGAATAATAATTAGTTAAATGGAAATTATTCGCAGGGCCCAGTCTACTTACTATGGGCACTTCAGAGGCTTGTCAACGCAGGGTCCAGGAGTGCTCTGGCCAGAGAAGGCCAGAGTTTACCTTCTCCCTGCCCACCCCCTGCCCCCAGGCCCAGGCCTGGCAGTTTCTCTGAAAAGACCCAGCCTTGGTGAGGAAAAGTAAGAGATTGGGGGGTGGGTGGGTAAGAGAATCCTATCTTCTTGCAAAGGGCTGAATTCTGCCTTCCTACCCAGCTTCCTTCTCCCTGCCCCATACATATGTATAGGAAACTGTGCTTATGTAAGACACACGATGTACGTGACTGTGTGGCGTGAGCACACACAGTCGTTTCACACCACTCCTACCCCTCGGCGCTATTTTTCTTGGCATGGGACATAAGAGACAGCCAGACTAAAAGGATGCCATAAACCCCATCTGACGTTTGCAGGCAGCTTTCGGGATGCCAGAACACGCAGAGGCCCCGGGCTTCTCCCATATTGAGCCACAGAAACCCACTTTTGGAGCTCCCGCGCTGCTGGAGGGATCAGTAAAGCAGAGCTTTGGAAACTCTTGATCCCACCCATAGACACTCGATGAGCTGATTGCTCAAAATATCTCACCAGAACAGCTTTGATTTCAGGACCAGCCCAACCAAGGTTGTGCATCCGGCCAAGGGGCGCGTAGGATTTGAAACACAGATTGGGTGAGCGCTGCTGAGGAGCCACATCCACCAGAGGGAGGGTGCCTTTTCTCATTAATACAAACGTATGCGTGCTTCTGGCATCTAGGTCCGCACAGAAACTTCCGTTAAGGACCACAGCTCTCTCTGGAGGCCCCACCCGCCGGCCATGGCCCACACACCCAAGCTTCCCGCAGAGCCCGAGAGACTGGCTGCCACCCAAACCTACCCAGTACTGCAATCCATGGGGCAGGTCACACCCTTCACCAACTAGAGTATCATACATCTTCAAGTGGCAAGTTCTACCACCCCAAGGCATGCATACTCCAAGGTCTCAAACTATAAGTGGACTAGTTTGCTTTTTGTTTTACAGATAAGTCCCCCCTCAAAATTTTAAGAGCCGGAACCAAAAAAACTAATCAAAGAAGGGGTCAAAGTCTGAACCAACAAGGAGGTCCTCATTACTCCAAACATACAAACACAGAAAGAAAAAGTGTCTCTTGACAATTCTCTCCATCCCCACACAGAACCAATCCTTCCTTATGACATCCTGGCCCTAAAAGCTCGTATGATGCTTTTCTATAAAACATCTATGAATGGACAAGGGTTAAGTGGGAGAAATAAGGCACTCCACATTTCTCACAGACTATTCTCTCAGAGAAATCAGGCAGAAGAGAAATGGTTACTGGCTAAAAAAGGAAAACTTCCTTTACTGCGAGTCTCCAGTCTCTCAAAAGACTCTCCAGCTGCTTCCAGCTGCTGGGATAAGACACAGAAGGGGGCTGAGGGGTGAGCATATAGTAAAGAGATTTTCTGAGGCTATTTCCAATTTTACATTTAAAGCCAATGTTCCACCCTCTTAATTCAGGCCAATAGCTCATCTTGTTCTTGATAACCTTTTCCTTCCACTTGTCTCACTCTTTATTAACCACCTCTCTGGAAGATGAGCAAGGATAAGCAAGGGGGTTTCCTGCTCAGTGATGAGTGTTGTGGAATAAGAGAGGGGACCGGAGGACAAAAGGGCTGAGCAGAGGACTGGCCCCTCTGTGGCTGGGGACGGGACTCTCACTCATGCCTCTTTCACCTCCTCGTTGCACAGACCACCCAGAGCCACTGGACAACCCAAGGCCCCTCTGGGACAGGCTTGAATCTAACCATTCTGTACCACCGTGAAACTGGGGCCCTGATTCCTGGTTCTAAAAAAATATATGGTCTCAGATATAATTAAGGAGCACAGGAAAAAAAACAATGAGGGCTCCAATATCACGTCTGGACTCTACTAGAAATCAGAAGCAGTCAATGAAGACACTGTCAGGCTTGTCAGAATTTGCCAGCATCAGGCAGGCACTGGTGGTTTTTTATCTTCTTTTAAAGGGCGATTTGGGGGTGTGGTATATGTGTATGTGTGTTTTAATATAGTCTAACCTCAAGCCTATTCCTTTGAATGTTCTTCTGGAAAATTTCTCTTCCCTTTATTGTGTTATGCAGACCAGAGGGTGACAAGCACAAGGGATGCCAAGAGCCAGGGGAGGGTGGCAGGAAGTTTAGGGGGACTGGAAAGTGGGGTCCTCGGTGTGGCTATTCAGACTCAATAAAGGACAGAGGCTGGGTCAGCCTGATGGGAAAGAACCACACACAAGTCACTCCCGTGGGTTATGGGACCACGGCCGACAAGCACCCCAGGCAGCAGGCATGATCACCAACACCCACCACACACCCCAAGAGGTAAGACTGGGAAAGGAAAAGTCAAGAAACGGGAGCCACAAGCAACAATGAAGTCACAGAAGGTAATCACTGTTCATGACAGAGGAGAGAGGAGAGTGAGAGGGACAGAGTGGGGTCCACAATCTCCCTCCATGCTTTGTCCCCACTCTTGGCTCATGGGAGGACGAGCAGACAGGAGAAACACGAGGGAGAAAGGTCATTCGCTCCAGGATAAGAAGAGGAACACGGCACTGATACTTCCTCTCTGCTCCCCCACCCCCCCACACACACACACATGAACACACACACATACACACACACACAAACCCTGGGCCATAAAATTCGTTTTAAGGAGCAGCTTGGAGCTGTCTAAACACACGCATACTCTCACCCTCTCTTCTCCTCCAAGCCAAACTGCCAATGACAAAAAGCCCCTTCAATGCGCGGTGGTGCCCCCACTCTTTGTAGCAAGCCGTGGAAGGCCTGAATGCACAAACACAGTGCCCTTTCACCACGGCCTCTCGGGGCTCCTGTTTCACCCGGGCTGTGAAAGAGAGTACTGTAAATAAAAGAGGCCTGTTTGACCTGCCCGCTCTGGCCCCCAGACCTCACCCCACTCTACTGTATCAGAGCTGCTTGCCCACACAGCCCTCGGGGGCCTCTGTCAGACCCACCACCAGCGCCCACTGGGCACCAAGGGGCAGGAAGAGAAAAGGATGAGGCCCTGGGCTGGCTTAGGAGTTATCAGTGAAGAGGAGATGTGGGAGCCTGGCCAGTCCCAATGACTTTTTTTTTTAATTTTTATTACTAAAATCAATCGACATACAACACGAACATTCTTAATGTACGAACATTCCACACTTGGAGCACAATCAATGGCTCACAATATCATCACACAGTTGTATATTCATCTTATGATTATTTCTCAGAACATTTACATCACTCCAGAAAAAGAAATAAAAAGAAAAAAGAAAAAACTCATACATACTATATCCCTTCCCCCCTTCACTGATCACTAGCATTTCCCTCGACCCAATTTATTTTAACATTTGTTCCCCCTATTATTTATTTATTTTTAATCCATATGTTTTACTCATCTGTCCATACCGTAGATAAAAGGAGCATCAGACATAAGGTTTTCACAATCACACAGTCACAATGCGAGAGCTATATCATTATACAATCGTCTTCAAGAAACGTGGCTACTGGGACACAGCTCTACACTTTCAGACATTTCCCAGTGACTTTTAAACATTTAAGCACTTTTTAAAACGGTTGCAGGGCAACTCATCCTAGAACACCACTGCTGGATTAAATCTAGGAGTAGGGGAGGGGAGGCCATTTGTTTTCTTGTCTCTTTGTCCAGCCACTGGACAAAACCAAGGAAAGGGAGAGTAGGCTGGAGAACTACGGTCCACCCCCAATCTCCATCAGCTGTGCAGGATGCCGTCCCAGCAAGTTTGAGATTGAAATAGGAACTGTAGTACAACTGACACCACCAGATACTTGAAGGAAGGACAGAAGGAAGGAAGGGAGAAAAAAGGAAACATAAGATTGGGGGAAAAGAAGGAAAAGACCAAAAAAAGTCACAAAGAAGGGTAGAAGTAGCAACCAAACTTACCCAGACAGAGCCAACAGAGGCCAAATGCCCAGGTTCTCTCAACTACGTACTATGACCACCCAGCACTGGCATTTATAGAAGTTGACACCCACAGGCTAATGGCTTAGAGTTCATGTCTATCGGATACTGGAATGGGGTTAGGGGGTGGCAGGGAGAGAGGTGAGCAGTAAGGTGAAAGGTTTCTTAGTAAATGGCCTTTGCTTTCGCCTGCACAGCCAGGTAACATGGCTTAGAGGATATACCAATCTTTTATTCACCCCGCGGCACCCTCAGTGATTTGCACTAATGCAGCGGGAGTAGCAGGAGATGAAATCTGAAGCTCAGAGGAAAAACGAAAAAAGCAGGAATGATAAAGCCAGATATGTATTTCTTAAATCTCTTGTGAAGATAAAACATGACAGAAAGAAAAATAAAGCAGCAGCAGCGTCTAGTAGGGATATCAGCATCTGACACCAGAAGGGCAGGAAGGCAGCAAACAGACAATTCTTCCCCTGAGCACATGCGGGCCTCGGCATCTCCCTCCACGACAGCCCAGGGTCTGCCCGTACGGCATTCGGCACAACAGAGGCCTGTCCGTACGTTTTAAAATTAATTTCCCGGGACTGAGAACAAAAAGGCCGGGAGGCCAAGCTGAGATCGACCGAGAAGCTCTATTATCCAGGCCTCAAACTAACCCCGGACAAGGCTGGAGCCACCAAGGCCCTCCAAAACCGTCACCACACCCCCAAAACGCCCGGGCACTTTTATGACGTGGGGTTGGCAGGGGGGAGAGGGGAACTCCCCGAGCTAGGCCGGGCCCCCTTACCCCGCTTCCCAAACCGCCAACAGCCTCTCGGGGTGGGTGAGACGAGGCCTTGACTCAGTGAGATCTGCCGTCCGAGAGGCAGCCCGGTCTTCTTGCCCCTCCACCCCACATCAGGCTCCTGGGAACAAAACAAGCACACTCTTTCTGAAGCTCTCAGGCCTCAGATACCAAGGGGACGAAAACGGCCTCGCCCCACAGAAAGGACACCTCACTACCCAAGCCAGGAACTCCCGCCCCTCCCCGTTCCCGCCGTACCATTCACAGCACATCCTGGCTGGTAGGGGAGCCACGCTCGATGGCTGTGGAACAGCCACATTGCCACTCTGGGCCTCAGTTACTTATCCATAAAATGGGCATGAGAATAATAATGCTACTTTTCTTGCCTGAAAAGCCATAGCCAAACCAAATGGCCTCTTAATGTCTCTTCTTGTTCTAAGGTCTTGATTATAGAAACAAGCTCAGCAGCAGCAAAAAAAAAAAGCAGCCAAAGTGAACCAGAATCAGTCACCTCCTGCCCTGAGCCTTGCTGAGTGCCCCAGGCAGGCCCCAAGCACACCTAACATCTGAGCACCTAAAACACTCCTAGACCTTTACACTGCAAGCACCTTAGGGTGTAAGAGCAAAACCTAAAGGAGGGAAAAGAGAAGCAGCCAACTTCCCCCCCCCCACCCCCCGCACCCCTGACCAACCCCTCTCATCTCAGGACCCAGCTTATACTTGTACCAGGTACACAAATTCTGCAGAGAACACACAGCACTTCCACAAGTGCCGATGCAAAAGACAACTTCCCAAAGGCTACTTTAGGACTGAAGCCAGGTCATCATCCCTCAGCTGCCCCACAGCTCAGGTCCCATATGACAGCTCAGCAGTTTCTGTCTCCCCCTGTCCAAGCCCCAGTTTCTAGGCAGTCTGGAAAGAAGCGATTTCCTCTCCAGGCCTTTGGGATCAAAGGTTTACAGTTCAGCTCCATCGAACACATCATGAGTCAGTGCCCTGTGCTACCTACCAGGTTGGGCACTGGGATAAAGAAAAGAAAAAGCCACCATCTCTCACCTCAAAGAGCTCTCCATCTTACTGAAGAGATGACCTGGAAATTAATACAGTGGTGTAATAACTGCAGTAACCAAGCCAGCAGGTACAAATAAGACAACCTTCCCTGCCAAAGATCAGACACTTGCCTCTCCCAGGATCCAATCCTCACAGGTTCCCTTAATCCACGAGAAAAACCCTGACTAAGGAACCAGCAAATTCTTACCCCTTGATCCCTACCAGCCTTCTCAGCAAAGCTCTCCCTGGAGGCTCTTCCACAAGGACCCTTTCTCACTGGGATGTGGCCCAGCAGGGTGGGGATGGGGTGGGGGTGCAGGAAGCCATGGAAAGGGGAGGGGGGATCCAGTTGTAAGGGCTTGGGGTCCTTGGCCCCAGGGAGCCTGCTCACAGTCACCCACAGAGTAAACGCAGGCTGCAGCACGTTAATACCTCTGCCTGCACAACGAGGCACTGTGTGTACAGCCCCCAGGCCACCCCCTCTCACAGGGCCTTCACACTCCCCCAGCCCTTCAGCCCTACTGCAATAAAGATGCCGATGAGGACAAGTTTTCTACCCACAAAAAGAAAAGAAAAGAAGAGAAATCCCAAAGTGAAGATGATTCTGCTTGAAATAATTCCTTGCGCCTGGGCTTGTTTGTGGGTACACCTGACCGCCAGCTTTGCCTGAGGGTTAACCTGTCAGGGCCACATTTCAGATACGTAGACAGCTCAGGCCACTCTTGCTTCATAGTAACATGGCTATCCATCAGATGACTTCCAATTCATTAAGTCTACAAGATTTACAGGTCATCTCAATGTCCAGGGTACTGCACTAGGCTCTGGGGAGGAAGGAGAGGAGAAGGGGTGGCTGTACAACTGAATAGGACCCAGTTCCTACCCATTTAATGTCTGTTAGGGAAGAAATGAACAGAAACACCAATAACAAAAGACTGAGCTGTATCTAGCATTTATGCTTGCACTTGAAAGATTTGGCCTCGCTGCAACGTGTAGAGAAGGATATGGTAAGGAAAGAATGAGATTTCAATTCAACAGCAACATTCATTAAGCTACCAGATGCTGGATAATGGACTAAAAGGCTATAGTCCAGAAAGAAAAAAGAAGCTGGCTGCCCTTGAGTAGTGTACATCCCACGGCATATGGTGAGAAAAGGGAAAGTAGTGGAATGTAGCTGGAACCCAGGATCTTCAATGGCTTTGAAAGACAAGCTAAGAATTCTGTATGGCATTCTCTAGAAGAGATCGTAGTGAGCTGCTGGAGGCTTCTGAGCGGGGCAGCAGCACAGCAGAGCTCCCCGTGGGTGCAGGGAGGATGCTTAGGAGCCCACAAGAATCATCTGGTTGAGTGAGAGTGAGGAAGTGGCGTTGGAGAGGCAAGTGGAGGATATAAACGGCGAAGAAAATGTACAGATGATGTCCAGTGGAGGGTGGGTGCCTGGGAAGAGGGTAGAACTTCCAGCACACTTAAGGACATAGAAGGAAAAGATTGGAAAACAAGTGCTGACCTCTCAGCACACAGTTTTAGCTGCTGGCAGGACTGGCGTGCTCAGAAGACAATCAGAAAGGATTCCGTGGAGCACAAGAAAGGCAAAATTAAAAAAAAAAACAAAACACAGAGAGACAGATCTGGAAGTCATCCACAGAGAAGGGATTGTGGAGATCGCAAGATTGCCAAGAAAAAGACTAGAGAGAAGAAAAATAGCCAAGGACATCTTAGGAAATGCCACCGGGAGTGAAAGTGTCACGGGCAGCATCACCCAGTACACACTGACAGCCCCTCAGGTAGCAGGAATCATTCTGGGCTAAGCTTGGACACAGTTTAACCTTCTCACCTGCCCTGTAAAGAGAAGAAACTACCAGCATTTTGCAGATGAGGCAATGGACTCTGAGGCCCAGAGAACTTAGCTGCAGGGCAGGGCAAAGTCAGCATGGAAACACAGGTCCTGGATAGCTCCATTTAACAGATCACTCTGCCTCTAGAGAGTTTCAGGAAATGCCAAGGAAGTGGGGGTCAAGGGGATCAACAAGACCAATGCTAGAGTCCAAGAAGTATACTGTTTTAAGAACTAGGTCACAAGGGACCTTTGAAAGAACAGTGTCAAAACTGTCACAAGGATGAAAGACAGATTGCAGTGGCTTAAGGGCTCCTTGAACCTACAGGACCAAAGTTGAAGAAAGTAAATTTGCAAGCACCCAAGACTTCACTTTCATAGCTCCCACCTCCCTGGGCTGTTATGAGGATAGAATGTGTTAAAGCAAGTAGAGGACTTAGGATGTAGTAAATACCCAAGGAGCTATTCTTTACTGAGTACCTACTATGTGCTTGGCATGGTATGTGGTAGTGTAGGGAGAGAGGATAAACCACAATCTTTATCCTCGCAGAACTTAGTGTAGTTAGAGAGACAAGACATAACCTCAAACTGTTTAATAACAAGTCAACAGAGCGTATAATCAAGTGGAGCACACTGTAGGAGACAAAAGAAGAAACCAATGAGTCCCAAAACAGAGAGACAAGCTTCCCAAAGGATGTCTGATTTGCGCAGGTCTTGAAGACTGGATGGAAGTGGGAAGACCAAGGAGAAAGAGGACAGTCCAGGTCTGAGGTGGGGGAAGGGTAGTAAAGGCCAAAAACAAAAGCACTTTCATTCCAAACCTTGCTCTCCTGGAAGCAGCCTGACTTCTCAGAAGCCCAGAACTGAGTTTACACTGCCGCTTTACTGTTTGCAAAGAGTAAAGCATGAATGTGGAAAAAAGGACAGATGTGTGCCAAATCTAATGTCCCCATTCAACGCAGTGGACTCCACAGGGCAGGTTTCTCCCTAAAGCAAAGCTTGAACTGCGGGCAGGAGTTAGGACAGGTAAGAACTTCAGAAAAAGAGGAAGCACCCAACCCAGGTTGTCTGCAAAGCTCTTTACTTTACTCCCTGCCCCCATCACCGAGGACTCAGAGCATGTTGGATGAAAAGAGAGGGGGCTAGCACACTCAGCAACTACACGGTCTTGCTTTCCTCCTGTTTTGTTTTCTACTAGAATTTGTTAGTCAACTCCCAACAAACGAAAGGCTTTCAAATACCCAGACTGCTAGCAGAGCATTCAAAGAGCTTCATGACCTGCCCCTATTTTCTGCCTGATCTTCCATCCTATCCGACTCGCACACTGCCACACTTTTGCTCACCTCCCAGCTAGAAATAACATCTCTTGTACCACTTGTCCAAACCCTGGCCAACTTCAAGGACTGAACAAATGTGCTTCCTCCTCCTGAATCTTCTATTTGAATTGTTCAACTCCTCTCCTATACTTCCTAGTACCTAGCTTATATCATATATATATTCATGCGCACACACACACACACATACACATATGCATGGCCGTCACTTCCTTTCACTGTGAGAGCTTGAGCTCTTAAGGGGATTTCATTCATATTACTGTAATATCCCCACACCACTTAGCAACTACCCTAGCACACAACAGGTACACGGTAAATGTTTTTATTTAATTGAATACCCACGGCTGAGTCCTCACTGTTTTGCAGTACTCTTCAAACCACAGGCAGCAATGTGTTTTGATGAACATTTTTAAATGCAATAGGATAGAACAAGAGAGAAAAATACTTGCATGGATAGCATATAGTTAAGATAAACAGAGTTCCCAGAACCTTATGTTTGAGGTATGTATGTGTGTGTCCTAGGCTGGCATGAAAAACATACCACTTCCTGACATCATAGCCTTTATCCTAGAATAAACCAGCAAATTAAAACACCAAGTTACCAAAGATTTAGTTAAAAACATAACTTCTGAAAAACTGCCCAGGGGTCACTGCACACCCATTTAATCGCTAACACCTACAGCTGCTTTAGGACAGAATCATCCTGGTGGGTTTCTGGAATTAGGAAAAAAGTCCTTAATCACTGAACACTCAGGTGGGCCTCCCAGATTACTAAGGCAGGGAAGCACATGGCTCCATGGTGGGAAGATTTGCACCTAGCTTTATGACTAAAAGGGGATATAGGAGTTAACCCTTGGTTAACCAGACCATGTACCTGAGCAGCAGCCGATGTAAACACTCGCTGTGTTTTAAACCCAGAAAGCAATGTTCCCAGACGACCTAGGGTGATGAATCTGGTCCCAGGATTGCTAACTCGGGGCCCGCCTTCGAGGGGGGCATCTGACTCTGGCCTGGCTGCTCTGGGCTCTTGGGTGATGCACCCGGGACTCCCTTTTCTGCCTCGCCTGCCTGACCCTGGCACCCATTCCTTCTCACCACTCCCATCATCCCCACATGCTCCCTGGAGTTATGCAACCCAGCAACAGATCACTAAATTAGTTCAAAAGCCTCCCTCCTCAGGAGCGCTTATCCCTCCAAATAACGAATTTCGCAGCTCTAATTAATGCAAAAGAAAAAAAGGATGATACACATTTCTCTGCTGCTTTAAGTTACAGCTAGTTAGACACTTTGAGGGAAGAGTAGCCTCTAGCTAAGGGGTCAGATAAGCTAAAAATCAATATAAGCCACTGCCTCCGAATCTTTTAAATTACCACCTTCCTTCCCCTGACCATCCCTGAGCCGGACCCCTGCAGTGGGAATGGAATGACCTCCAGGCCTGGAAATGACCATCCATTCAAGGTAATATTAAAAGGAAGATCACGTCCCAGCAGCACCCAGTTCTTGCCACCACCCCACATATACACAAAAATCACTGCAGTCTGTGGGAGCAATCAGATAGAAAGAACAAAGAAAACAAGCTAAGCATATACAACGTAGACAACAGAAGGGAGACACTCAGAAGACATTTCAGGAGAAGCTTAACTTCCTAAACACAGAGGTGAAGGTCTACTTCTTCTCCAAACTGTCAGGCCCTGAATATAATGACCCTGATGTGATCAGATCAAACATCAATACAGACTAAAGAGGCAGTGACGATTACATGCAATACACGATCCTGGGATGGCAGAGAAAATGCCCAAAATGGGACATACGAAAAAGTGGAATAGGGACTGCAAGCTTTCCGTCAATGTTAAATTTCTTGACCTTGATAACTGTACAGGCATATCTCGTTTTATTGTGCTTCACTTTACTGTAATTCACAGATATGATGGTTTTTAAAAATTGAAGATGTGTGGAAACCCTGCATAGAGTAAGTTGATCGGCACCCTTTTACCAACAGCATGTACTACTTGTGCATCTCTGTGTCTCATTTTGGTAATTCTCACAACATTTCAAACTTTTTCATCACTTACTATTTTTCATCACTTACACACTATTACATCTGGTATGGCGACACGTGATAAGTGATCTTTGATGCTGCTGTCGTAACTGTTTTGGGGCACCACGACCCGTGGCTTTATGAGATGGTGAACTTAATCGATAAATGTTGTGTGCTTTCTGACTGTGCCACCAACCAGCTGTTCCCCAATGTCTCGCCCTCTCTTTAGGCCTCCTTATTCCCTGAGACACAACAATATTGAAATTAGGCCAATGAATAACCCTATAACAGTCTGTAAGTGTTCAAGTGAAAAGAAGTCTCCATCGATGCAGCGAACTTCACTGTCATCTTATTTTAAGAAACTGCCGCAGCCACCCCAACCTCCAACCTAGACGGCCATTCTGACCGGTCAGCAGCATGGACATTGAGGCAAGACCCGCCACCAGGAAAAAGATTAAGACTCTCTGAAGGCTGAGATGACGGTCAGCACTTTTTTCCACAGTAAAGCATTTTTTTATTAAGGTAAGGGCATTTTTTTTTAGACATAAGCTATTGCACACTTAACAGACTATAGTAGAGTAAATATAACTTTTATATGCACTGGGAAACCAAAAAATTTGTGAGAGTTGCTTTACTGCAATATTTGCTTTATTGCAGTGGTCTGGTCTCAAACTCCTATATCTAAGGTTGCCTGTGGCTATGTAAGTGAATATCCTTGCCCTTAGGAAATATACATGGAAGTATTAAGTATTCAAGGAGCATGATATATACAACCGAGTCTCAAATACTGGAAAATGGACAGACAGATGGATGATGGATAGATAGAATGACACGGCAAATGTGGCAAAATGTTATAAGTTGGTGGATCTGGGTATCTGGGTGGGGGTATCGTTGGAGTAGTCTCTATGAGTTTTGTTGCTGGGTTTTTGTTGTTTTTTTTTTTTGAGTTTTGTATTATTTTGCAACTCTCCTGTAAGTTTGTATTTATTTCAAAATAAAGTTTTTAAAAATCAATATAAAATTTACAAACTGTATATATCCGTAAGAAGATTATGAGGATAGAAAGAGAGAATAAAGTCATGGTAAAGGGGAACCCACTGAGAGAATGGAGGCCACTCTTCCTAGATAGGGATAATACTTAGCAAACTTACAACTTTCTGAAGGGCTATGGCCCAGAGTCTCTGTGACTCCACAGAGCAGAATTATTGGAAATGGAACCACCGCTCATTAACTGGTACCATCCCTCTCCTAAGGGGTACAAAGAAAAAGCTGGAAAGCACAAGAGTACATCAGAGTCTCAGGATGGGGGCTGGTCACTCAAGTCCCTCCCAGCCACAATTTCACCACAGTACACACGGCCAGAAACTGGGTGTTGGAATTTGCCACCCCTAGAAAGGAGAGGTGTGGAAGTACCGCTCACTTATTCCTCCCGGAGAGTAGCGGGTAGCTGGAGAAGATGGAAGAAGAAGGTACAATATATTTTCTACCACTACTTTCTGGAACCAGACCATACAGATGTCAGAAAAGTTGAGGTTACAGGACAGGGGCTTCTGGTCAACACCCAGAGTCCCCCAAATCAGCTTCTAAAAGCTGGTCTCTGGTCATCAGTGGGTTCCAAGTGGGGAGAGAGGGCGTCTCTACCATCTCCAGAGTTTTAACTTACATCCAGGAATTGCCTGTTGCATTTTGTTTTGGGTTAAGGGTGGTAGATGCCAAGCTAAGTCTGTCCCCCTTCCAGCTTCTCTTTTTTAAAGAAGAGAAAAGAAAAGAGAAAAACAAAACAACCAAACACCCGTAGCCCTAGCCCGTGTCGGCGCTGTGGGCGGCCTACATGAGCTTCCTTTATCCAACCACAAAAAGACATCAGTGGAACCAGCGAGGGGCCCTGGGACGGCGTTTCCAAGCAAGGGCCCGCTCCTCCGTTGAGGTTAGCAGTTACCCAGGGGCTGGGAGCCACTCGGGCAAACAGACCATGCCCTTCATTACACAACATCAGGCCCCTTATCTCCCTCCCTGGGCCACTGTCGGTTTGCAGACATTGCGTAGTGCCACAACCACAGCCGGGACTGGCCCGCGGGAGATAGCCGCCTCTACGCTCACTATCGGGGAGGCGAGCGGGGAGACTGGGACGGTTAGCCTGAATTCAGACACTCGAGTTTCTATTAAAAGAGAGGCAGAGAGACGGGTAACAGTCCGCTGAGCAACTTCACAGTGTCACTTCCTTTGATCCCGAGGGCTGAAACCCTCCTCCCCGCAGCCCCTCCTTCTCCCGGGCCCTGTGCCTGCCGTGAAGAGGCGGCCAGGCCATCTCATATCTTGCTGGGGTGCCAGGCACCAGACCTCTTCCTAGGAGCCGATGACCACCCTCCAGGCTCTGTCCTGAAGACTGACCCTGAAGGCAGAAAAGGAGCAAAGCAGTACTAAGACACAGGCGTAGTGGGTACCCGGTCAGCGTGGGATGCTTTCATGTGTCACTACTCTCCTTCTCAAAAGCCTTCCAGAGCTCCCAGCTGCCCCCAGAAAAGTCTAAAAACTTACAACAGTTATATTTATTGAGTTCCAGGCCCTGTGCAGGGTATATTAAGTATATTGCCTCAAATACTAAGAACAGCCATACGATAGCCTCGCTTTAGGGATGGGGAACGATGGCTCACAGTGATTGAGGGATGTGGCCAAGATTGGAGTGTTTGCAAATGGCAGCATGAGAATTTGAACTCAGGTCTGTTCGGCTTCAAGCCCAAGTTCCGCCCACTTCGCTAGGCTGCCTTCTATACGCCCTAGCCTGGCATTTTCAGCCCTAGCCTGGCATTTTCAGCACCCCACACTCCGAACCCAACACACCTTCATTCCAGATAAGGAAAGTTACTCTTCACTATCTCCCCTGGCCCTCTGCATGTTCCTCCTGCTGCCATCGTCCAGCTCAAATCCTAGTCTGCCCTGGACCCTACAGTAATAACAATTATATCATTATTTTTAGGGTTGCTAGCTTAATACCTTTCTCCCCTCTTATGGAAGCGCCAGGAGGGCAGAGACCTTATTTGTGTTGCTCACCACTGTATTCCCAGTGTCCAGCCCAGTGCCAGCACATAGTAGGTGTTCAACAACAAAAAAAGTTTTAATTAAAAATGAATTCCTCCCAGCAGAACTCATTTCCTCTCTGAGTTCTCTTTGTGCTTTTTCTGCATATCTACCATAATCGTTTCATGTTCTACTTTCCAGGACAGTTATCAACGTACACGTTTTAAGTGTTTTTAACCCTTCTGTTCAAATTCTAATCTCCTTAAAGGCAAGTCGCATGTCTTATTTATCTTTGCATCTCAAAAGCCCTAACATCACCGGTAAATCTAAAGGACTCGATGTGTGTCAGTCTACCGGGGTCCAGCAGCAGAGAAGGTAATGAGCACCCCAAGGGCAAGTGGCTGAAATCCACCCTCCACCCTCACACTAAGATCTGAAACTGCCTTTAAGTCAGAGTCTGTTCATACCTCTTCCTTGGTGGGAGCGAGAAACAGACCTGGACAGACACAGGCAAGCTTGTAAAGGAGTAAACTAAAGCAGGCTGGGAATATGAGCAATGGATTGTACCCTGGTTTTGCCACTAGCTGGCTGTGTGGCCTAGAGCAAATCAGAACATCTCTGGTCCTCCTCTGCTTGCTTCTAAAATGAGCAAGTTAAAGTTTAAATGACTCGAACGGCCTTCCCAGCTAGAGCATGCTGTGAGCCCTGGTCACCTTGAGAACCCACACCCCCAAGGCAAGATGAGAGCCCTGAGTGCCTTCCTTATGGGAGGTACTTAGCTATCTCCTCTGTACTATTCCTTAATCCTCCAGAAGTAAATAAATAAGCCCCAGCCAGGGACTAAGCCTAAGGATGACAGCCAGGATCTGAGTATGGATCTGAAGCGATTAAAAGTGGGAAAGCAGACACAGAAATGGATTCTCAATAAATAACTTCCTTCAGGTTAAACCTGAATTTTTTCCCACATATGTATACTTTCACAGATCCAGTTTGGGAGCATTCAAATTAACACAACCTGGCCTTAAAAACCGTGCAAAACACATAGTAAGCATTTTGCTTTTATTTATGTCATCAATGGTTTCAATGGGGTGACTCATCCTTCCTCTTTAACACTCTGTTCTAATATGGTTTACTATAAATAATGCAGAGAGAGAGAGAGACTGAGCCCAGAGCCCCTGCCCTGTCAGGTCACATAAGAGGCAATGAACAACCCTACAGTGAATGTGGGCTCAGCTGGAGGCTGGGGAATCACTCACAGGGAGAGGAAAGGCAAATATTCCTCCCTCTACTATCCAGGTATTTAGGGCAAGGAATGTCATTACAAAGGGGAGACAAATACATCAGCACTGAGCGTGAGCCGGGCCTGAGACTGAGATTTTAACACACGAGTTTCTTTAACCTTCCAGAGTCTTCTCAAGAAGTGGAGTCGGGAGGCAAACGCAGGCCACCGTGCTCTCCAGACATACTTATTTGGGGTGTACAGGTTGAAACTCAGTCCATTCTTTCAGACTTCTACTGGTGGTGGGCTAAGCAGGTTTTTTTAGCCACAGAGGTGCCTCTCAGGGGCCCAAACTCACAGGAGGCCAAATCTCAAGAAGGGAGGCCAACACTCCCTGCAGAGCTGGCTAGCCCTCTCTGCACACTCTTTCCAGAATCACAGAGCTGCCTGCTGGTGTTCGCGCTCACCATAGTCATCAGATTTGTCACTGAATTCTTTTGGCCATTTCCAAAAACCAAATCTTTCCTGCCCTAGGACAAGGCCAAAAGAATGTGGCACAGACTTTGGAAAGGATTCTAAAATAAGAATCCCCAAAACACTGGGGGTGTGGTAGCACCCCAGGATTAAGAGATCATTTGCTAAGTACGTGGGCTTCTTTAGAACTTCAGTTTAACATTTCCCATGTGGAAACCTTTATACTCACCTATCATTTCACCTGCTGCCTGCCAGCACAGGCTAAGCACCACCATCAATTCAGCAATGCCCAACACAAAAGAGTTTCCTTGTTTCTTTTAGTCGCCCCTGGACCGAAATATCCAGCTCTACAGCTCAAGACTGGTACTTGACCTGGTATTCTCACTGTACTATGTACTTTATACATATCTTATCCTCACAACCACCTATGAGGTGTTTTCCTTTTTTTTTTTTTTACAGGACAAGCAAACGAAGGCTCAGAGAGGCTAAGCAACTTGCCTAAGCCATACGATTAGTAAATGCTGGAGCCAGGATTTTTCACCCAGGATGCCTCACTTCTATAGCCTGTTTCTTCCTAAAACCCCATACTGTCATTAGAAAACACCACCACGACCTCCTCCCAGCAAGTCTCTTCCTTGGGTGAGGACCCTTCGCCCACCCAGCCCCTATTCCTGGGCTGTATTTTCTATCTTCAGGATCTCATGGACTTCGGCTAGCTCTGTTTCGGCTTCCCGATAAGTCTGCCCCCGCAGATACCTCTAAATGGCACTCTCCACGATCTGCAAACATTACAAGGACATCAAAACAAAGTTATCAGACGGTCCCAACTCTTGTGTTTGATTCCCAGACAGCTTATTGACCAGGTGATGGGTCAGAAGTTTTCTTTTCACCTAACCTCTTCTAGAATACGATACTTGGCTTGAAAAAGCAGATTCGGGGCAGGTAGGAAAAAAAGCCCACCTATTTAAGAGTTCAGATTTATGCATCTGTAGTGAGCACAAATTACTCACCAGCCAACGGCTTGTGGGGGTGGGAGAGCAAAAAAGAAGGGAACTAAAGAAGCAAAGACTACCTACACCCTTCCCCCGCCCCGCACATTAACACAGACACAGCGACCCACTCAACGAAACCGTTCTCAGAGGCTTTACATGTCCACATGAAGGGGCAGAGAAGTAGGTGAGGGCAGGAAGCTGATAAAACTGCGTGATAAATGCAGCTGTAGGGTTTTACAAGATACCTGCTTTCTCCCATCAGGTGTTTCACACATCTCCACACCGATCTGAAAAAAGGGTCCTTTCCCCCACACCGGGCCCCTCCTTCCTAATACACCAACCCTCACCCTGACCCCAACAGTTTATCTTTGCATATTGGAAAAACTGGCATTTATCAAGTAATCTATTCCTCATAGATTGTTAAACAGACCACAGGGGTTATCAGTGGAGCTGATAGAGGAAGATAAACAGCAACCTCTTATGCAAATAGCACTAAGAATGCAGGGCTGGCTACAGGGCAAAAGGGAATTTAGGAGAACAAGAATCCTAACACTTTTCCTCAGATTCAGCCCTGGGAACCCACAGGAGCTTGGAGAAGATTCTCTGGGAGAATTCTCCCTTCCCATTCTTGCAGGTGTGTCCGCAGATCGGACCTGCTTTGCAAAGAAGTGCAGCAGCTTCACATTCAACTACTACAATAGTTTTTTAGAGCCACAAAGTTTCTCCTCCTCCTCCCAACACCCATTTCCCACTTTTGGGATTTCAGCCCCACTGGAACGCCCTCTGCTTAGATTTAGGAGGCTTAGGACCGACTGAGAGGGAGAGAAGGGTCTTCTCCAAGGTGGGAATGGGGTCAGAGGGTGGGAGGAAAACAAAATCCACGGAAGACCAGGAGCTCTGGGTTCTAAGACACAATCCATGTGACCAGGAGATTAAATCCGCTCCTGGGCTCTGTGCATTTGCCTTTTCAGGGAATAGAAGCTGACAGTAGCCTAGGGTCCAGGTGGCATCTTTTCAAACCCTTCTTATTATTTTAAGAGCAAACTCACAACAAGAACCAAGGGGTGAGTGGTTCCCAGTGACAAAAAAAATTGCACTCCGAGGGACAGAACAAACTGCTTCTCACACCAGGCTGCAGGCTGGGGAGTGGGGGGGCGGGTAGGGGGGCGCGGGCGGGCCTGGGAGCAGAATGACAGAATCCAGGGCTGCCCAGAAGGAAAGACTGAATGGAAGAGGCTAATTTACACAGGAAGTAAGCACTTACCAGACCCTTCATCCCAACACAAAAAACCCTCTGCCATATCTGGAAGCAATTACATCCAGTTAACATGATCTGCTTGCCACTAAAATTAACTGCAAACAGAAATATTTTTCACTTTTGCAACAGGAGATGCCAAGGTTTGGCCTATTCTGCCCTCACCCATTGTATCTGGCTGCTGGGAAATATTTAGCAGCTACTCAACTCAAGACACAAAAACCACTCTTGTAGCTGTCAGGACACAAAAAGTAAAATAGTGGATAATTTTGAAGGGGGGGGGGGTGGGAATGAAAACTCTTGTGCTAGAAATTGAGGAAAGGGGCCAGGCACATGGGGTCTGACTTTGCACCACTTCCACATCCAGCCCTGGTTTTCCATGCTGAACTTCGAGGGAAAAAAAAGTTTCTGGAGCCTGACTTAGCAGCTGCTTTGCATCATTTTTAGGTACTATCTTTATTCCTTCTGCCAATGAGGCACATGGGGGGGGGGGGCGTATATACAGAAGTAGACTCGCAAATATTAGTGGATCCTTAATTTAGCCAAGAAGTCAGGGGACAACTGTCAAGATTTAACTTTTGCACTGAACATTCCCAATCCCTACTCTACAAACACCTTTAAAGCAGCTTTTACCTGCTCTAAGAAGGGTAAGAGCTGCTTTTTATTTAAGACATGCACTGTTTTTCACATAGAGGATGAGAAGAAGGCTAAGAGGAGGTAAGAACTTCTCCTGAGTGTGTGTCATCAGGATTTAGTCAGTATCCAGCTGCCTCAACATGCAGGCCACTTACCCTTGTCCCTTCGCTTTGCACGTAGTTCCACAGCAGATAAGAATTTATTTTTAATTTTCCTGGAACTGCTATAAATGCCAGGGACAGACCAACAGGTTTGTTTTAAAGTTCCTAAAGGGGCCAGCGTCTCCGACCCCTCCCCCCACCCACCCCATCTCTTCTGGGCAAGACTCTGGCAAGCGTCCCCCAAAAGCACACTCATCCCTCTGTCACCAGGGACTCTTAAAACAGCAGCAGCAGCAACCAGCAGCAAAGGTAATGCATCCATTTGCCAAACAACTCACAACATCTTTTTCTCAAAAAGAGTAAGGAAAAAGTTTCCCTCAAGAATGAAGTCAAACACTGCTGTTCTCTGCAAAAATCACATTTAGAAGCATTTCTCTCCAAGGGAAAAATAAAAACGATAACAACTTAAGTACCCTGCCATTAAAGATTTGGGGATATGATGGGGGAAAAAAATAGTCTTGATAAATTAAAAGGGAAAAAATGCTATGCCATCCTTTTTAACTTTAAAAACCTTATTTTTATAATGATGGGGGGAGGAAAAAAGTTAAAGAAGCATACATGTCCTTTAAAACTGTGTTACATACATATTTTTTTTTTTTTTTTTTTTTTTTTTTTTTTTAAAGGAAAGACAGAGAGAAGGAAGGAAGGATAGAAGGAAGGAAGAGAGGAAGAAAGGGAAACATCTTTTAAACATTTTCTTGTTTTATTGTATTTTGTTTCTCCGTTTTCGTTACATGGGCTGGGGCCGGGAATCGAACCGAGGTCCTCCGGCATAGCAGGCAAGCACTTTGCCCGCTGAGCCACCGCGGCCCACCCTACATACATATTTTATATGCATCATCCTACTTATTAAGACTACAGCAGCACCAGGAAGCAAATATTACTAATTTCATCTCACTGGTGAGAGCACTGAGTGGTGAGGTCACAGAGCTCTTAGGGGCCAGAGGACGGATTCAAACCCAGGTCCAAATCTAGATTCAATAATCTGCACCACAATGTCCTCCTGTTATTGTTGTGCAGCCAATGATGCAGACTGCAAGCAGAAAATCTAGAAGCTACAGACATACAAAAGGAAAGAAAATACTACCGTGGGAAAGAGTTTGGCAATTGCTGAGAAGGCCAAACACAGAATTACCATACAACCCGGCAATCCCACTTCCAGGTACACAGCCCAAAGGAACTGAAAAAGCAGGACTCAAACACATGTTTGCACGCCAATGTTCATTAGCGGCAATATTCACAGCTGCCAAAGGAGGGAAGCAATCCCAGTGTCCATCAACCGATGAATAGATAAACAAAATGCGGATATACACATGATGGAATATTACTCAGCCTTAAAAACGAATGAAGTTCCGAAACAGGCAATAACATGGATGAACCTTGAGGACATTATGCTGAGTGAAATAACTAGACACAAAAGGACAAATATTGTATGATCTCACTGATATGCAATATCTAAAATAGATAAACTGGTTCTGAGACCAGTTACCAGGGGCCTGGGGATGGGGAAATATTGTTTATTGGGTGCAGTTTCTGTTTGGAGTGATGAAAAAATTTCAGTAATGGTCAGTGATGATGGTAGATCAGCACTGCAAATGCAATTAATGGCATTGAATGGTACGTGTGAAAGCGGTTAAATGAGAATTGTCATGTTGTACAAATGCTACCAAATTTTAAAGGAAGAAAGAAAAGAAGCATCCCCTAAAATTCCACCTCCCAGGGATACCCGTTTGTTTGCAGGGTCTCTCCTTGCCCCCCACTCCATATACACATCCAGGGGCCTATACACAGCGCTCCAGGCATGGAAACAGTTAAGTCGCCCTCACTGAATAAATCAAAAGTTCAAGGCTGCAGCATACCACAGCGACTCCCACTTTACCTGTGACAAGAACCAGAGAGGGGCCGAAACCCCAAGCATCCTGCACGGGGTCTGCCCGGCCCGCACAGGTTACGCCGCCAGGGTCAGGGCCGTGGACCTGCAGTGGCAACATTCATTTCCTGAACAGGACAAGTTCTCCTGACCATAAAGCTAATAGGGACTTCCTCACGGGGCGAGCTCTGGCTGACAGGGCTACTTGTCACTGGTCACGCAGGAGGAGAGCGCTGGTTCCCATTAGTGGGTTATGATGCCAGGTGCTACTAATAAGGTACATCGGCAAGAAACAAGAGCCTGCTAAGTTGTCTCTCCAACTCTGGAAGTAATCAGGTCTGGGCTTCAGGGTAGGGGAGGGGCCTTCTTTAAAGAGAGGGGTGAGGGCAAGCAGGGGCTTGGCCACAGTAGAGCCCGGCAGCACCTAATCTGCTGAATGGCTTAAATCAATAGGTTTCAAACCACCACCACCACCCCGCCGTGTCCTCCAGCTACCAGAAAAGACTCCCCCAAATTAACATTAATAACGTCTCCCCAGCACTCCAGGCCTGATGGATCACCCCCAAGGGCCATCACCGCCCGGCCACATCTGCTTCTCACTAGGGCAGGGAGAGTGGTGCCAACAGGACTAAAGGCACGAAGACCACGGCGGGCAGCTAATCCATTTAGAGACCCACACAGGGCCAGGGTGGCAGGGACTCAGCCGCTCCGGCTCCCGGGTCCCCTCTCTGAAAGGCCCTGACACATCCAGACCGGGCAAGGCTGCCAGCAAAGAGAAGCTGGAAGTAGGGAGGAGGCCTTGTGTGGAAGTCCGGGCGGTGCATTTTATGTCTCAAGTTATCTCATTTAATTGTTTAAAGCCACACTGGGAAGAAAGGGTTAACCCCATTTCACAGAAGAGGATCCTGATGGTCAGAGGGGTTAAGTCTCTGGCCCAAATTCACAAGCGTAAGGAGTTGTCAAGAATTGAAAACCAGCCTATCTGACTTCAGTCTTTGTGCTCGTGCTCCACATTACACACTGCACCTCCGAGAAAGACAATGGTTTGGCGGCGTTTGTTTCGTTCTTGGCATGCCTACCAGTGGGGATTGCGTGCATTATTATGTCTTTATGTATTATTTCTGGGGGATCTACATGGTCCTAAGAGAAAGAGAACTCCAAAAAACGTTCTCAACTAACCCAGAATTTCTCCCTTTCATCAAAATTCCTACGACAGGGTCTTTTCATAACTTCCATCAGTAATGCCCCTCTGTTTCAGGAAGTTCTTTCTCATATCTAACTTTGGTTCTTCTTACTGCAATGCTAAACACAATCTGCTCATGCTGAGGAATATCAGATCCTGAGGACAGGGTGGAAAGCGAACAATCAACGGTGAGTTAAGCAGGTTTCTGCTAGCTCTTAGCCAACATTTCCATGCTGACAATAACCTACCAGATACCCTTCTTGCAACTGCAGAGATAAGTCTCACATAGGCAAAACCCAACCATATTTTCTCCAGACTGAGCCAGCATAATAAGGACACAGGGGCTTTTAAGGGGAAATGGTAGAAAGGGATATTTCTGATTATGCTGGCAAGAAATTAACAGCATGGAATTTTTATTTTTGTAAATAGGTTTCTTTTTCTCTTTCTCTCTATATTTTTGCTTTTTCAATCAGCATAATAGGACTATACTACTAGAAGCTGGTCTCTCTCTTTGCCAGGAAGAGATGATGCGGTACTCCTTAGACTCACATGGCCTCAGTCCCCAAAGATCTGAACCCTCTGCAGTAAGCAACACTCTCAACTTCCCACTCTCCCAAGAGAGAAGGAGACACCCAGGCCAGAACTGGCTAAACAGCACCAGGCTAAATGGCAGGCAACACGGACCTGGTACTTCCTGTACTCTTCCTTCCTTTCTGATTCCATCAGGTGCCTTAGAGCCAACCAGGAATATTATGGTGACCTGGAAAGAACAGTGAGCATGGGGCCAGAAGACCTAGGCACAAACTCTGGCACTGCCCTTTACCACTTTACCATGGACAACCTAACAAATCTCTCAGTTTTCCCTTCCCCATCAGTGAATGTGAAACTAATACAGACCTCACAGGACAGCCAGAGTGGTTAAGGAGATGCTGGCATGGACGAACACACTTACACAGAACCCAAAAGGGACTGAGGACTCAAAACAAATGTGTGCTGAGTCCACTCTTAAAAGCATCCTGCACGAGGGGAGGCAGGGGAGCAGGAAATAAAAGCACAGTGGCACGCCCAGCAACCTCTGCCCAGCATTATGATGCTTCCTTCAGTACGATGCTGTGAGTGCTGCGTACCTCCTTGACCACGGTGATTTGCATGCCTGGCCATCTGCCAAGGCAGCAGGACCCTGCCTTGGTGAGCTGCCTAGGCATCTGGAGCTGATGACAGTGGAGTGCTGCCCAGCTAAATTTAAACGAGAACTGGAATGATTCACCAGGCCTTGGGTCAATGGGACAAAGAGTACCCTGGCCACCACGGTGGAAGAGACCAGCTTCTGAGGGAAGATGCAGGTGCACACTAAGTGTCAGCCTCAAACACACAGCACATGCACAACGCCATGGTTTGTACGGTGCTGTATGAATCGATGCCCGATGCTGAGAATAGCCTCCAGGGGAAAGCAGGATTTGGACCAACACATTTTACCCTCACTGCTAGTATGACCCACTTCACAACAGTAATGACAATAAAAAATACAATAGCAAGCATATACAGAGCACTTGCTTTGTGCCATTTCTTGTACTTTATAAATATTTACCAATTTGATCTTTATAACAACCCTGTGAGTACATACTGTCATAATTTCCATTTTACAAATCAGAAAAGAGGCATAGAGGGGTTAAGTAACATAAGCTTGGTGACACAGCTGATAAGTGGGGAAGCCAGGATTCTGATCCAGATGGCCTAATTGGTTCAAAATGGACACTTATTATTTGTAAAATATTGGGGAGGAGGGGTGCCATTGTAAATTTATTTTTCTACCAAAAAAAAAAAAAAAACTGACATAGAGTCAGAGCTTTACTCTAGCACAGCCAAAATAGAACCCTGGCTAAGAAAACCTTTAGTGGTAAAAGAAAGCTCAGAAACTTGCCAAAGGGCAAGGTGAGGTCCACCTATATTCACTCAGCAGGACTCTTAAGTTTTAGACTTGGGCTTATATTTGGTCCTGTTTTATAGTCATTAATTTAAAAAAATAAAGTGACTGCAAACGTTTCCTCCCAAATTACCAAGAAGTCAAAGAGCTGTGAGAACAGTCTGATTTTAACAGTTTAGGATAATCACTATTTTAAAGATTCATAAATAGTTTTCCCAGAACAAGCAGGAAGATAAAATGCTGCTGAACTGTAGTTTTCTTCCCACCCCCTCCAGCAATTAGCAGCTGTGTCCAATAGTGACAGCAAATTAAGATGGAACTTCTTACTAAGGTAAAAGAGAAGACAGCTTTCCTCCAAATAAAATAAAGAAGTCATTTTCAAAAGTTCCGAGAATTCGGTCTAGATCCCCGATGACTGTGTGACCCTACGCAGGTTAAAGGGTTAGAAAACAAAGTCAGAGTAGACGAATCGAATCAATCCGACTCCCTAGTTAGCTGACTGAACTGCCAATCCGAACTCCAGAACACAGCAAGAGTGGGTCAGCCAAAAGGACTTCAGGAGGGTGTACGTGGTTGCGCCAGGGAGGTAATGAATTTTTGAAGAGCTCCATCAAAACCTGAAAATAGCTCATTCAAGTGCCTAATTTCACAAAGAAATTAAAACCTGGGGTAAAAAAAGGACGAACAATGGTGAGACAAAGCTAAAAGATGGAGAGCTGGGCCTCAAGTCTCAGCCTCAACAATAGCTGGGAGCAATACCACAAACCCTCTGCCATCTTCCTATCTGCACAACCAACAACCTCTCCAAAAGGCCAGGAGACTTCCAGGAGCCCTGGAGGCTATGAACTTAAGTCATTCATTACCCCAAAAAGGATCCTTCCTGGAAACAGAAGTGAATTCAAAAAAGGATTTGGACAAATCTGTGAATGACAGAGCAGCCATAAATAGCTACTAAGAAAAGCTGGTGTACACCTGACCTTTAGGACTGACGTCAAGGAAGATGGCTGGAGCCTCTGACGGTGGTATCTCACGGATGCTACTGGCAACCAAAGACTGGGTCAGATGGAGCTGACCCAGAACGGCAGTGCCCATGTTCTTATATGGCCTGGTGCAGAGAAACCTGGCCTGCGAGGCAGGTGGGACTGTGACAGGCTTGACCCATTTATAGCTGGATGGCCTTGGGCAAGTCACTTCTTCACCACAAACCTCATTTTCCTCATCTGTAAAATGGAGGTGACAATGGTGCCCAATTTCTTGCCCAAAACCCTTGGGGGATTCAGAAATCGGGATTTTTTAGGTTTTCAGAGAGGTACTGTGGGGCCGATGGTATTTATTGCATAACAGTCCCAAGAGAGTTTAGGGCAGCACTCTGTAATCGAACACAATAAATTTTTTGCAGCAAAACATAAGAATATTCAAAATAAGTAGGATAAATATAACCTTGTGTCAGTTCAGATCAGGTTTTGCCATTACATGAGCATGTTGCAAACTTAGGCAAAATGTTTGAGCTTTCAGAGCTTTTCAAACTTCATAAGTACAGATATGGGTTTATGGACCAGTACCACCTTAGGGGAGGCTGCAAGGGTGAGAGAGATAAGTTAATTAAATTAAAGGGGCTTTGTAAGGGAGAAAGTGCTGCACTGATAAAAGGCATCAGTAATATGACTGCTGCTATTATTTCTTAATATAACCCTTTCAAGCAGAACTGGGCATTAGAGGTACCTGAAGTTGGCAGAAGGATAAAAGGGGACAAAGAGTTCAGGGCACCCTCCAACCACCCAAAAGAGCCTAAACCAAGGTCAATAGTTGTTGGCCCTTTACATGGTCAATTACTGAAGAAAGAACAGCTGGTTATCTGGGGAGACCAAGTAAGGCAAGGGGCCAGGCAGAACTGACTTCTCAGCCACATGGCTCATGCACCCAAGAGCCAGCTCCCAGAGGCCCCCAGGAAGGGGTACATACACGGATCCAGGGAACTGGCTGAGACCATCCCTTGTGACTCTTGAGCATCCTTTCAAGAATAAGGCAAGAGCTGTTTCTCTGTAGGACACGTCCTGTAGCTGTTCTGTATAACATCCACAGGCTCCTGGGAAACCAAACCCCACACTGCTTCTGCCATACTAACTTCAGAAACATCTTAAGAACAGGCTGTACGAGCCTGGGGAGACTGCAGGCTATACATGAGGACCATGCTCACACTTAAGTCAATCACTCCATTCTCTGTCATCTCATCCCATCTTGTACAGAACTCTGAGCATGGTAAGGTGCAGCTGGGCCCAGAGGAGCTTGTTCCTGGACCACATCGAGACAAGCCTACGTGCCAATTGCTGCCACAATTCAGAGAAAGAAGAGAGACTGAGCCTGCAGGGGGGCAGTGCGGACTTTCAGAAGAACTGACGTGACCTTCAGAGAGATATTATCCTCTGCAATGTGGGACCACTGGGGAAGATTTTGGGGTCCAGAGCTTGCTCCTCCACCTGCCCAGAGAATGTCACTGATCCATCAGGCCTCTGAATTGTTCTGACTTCCCTCTGGATCCCTTAGATGAGTAAGCCCCATATGATTTACCCAAATGGTTTCTTTGGTCCTTCTATCAATCAGAAGCTACTTTTGGCATTGCCTTTATATGACAGTCGGCCTCAGGGACCACAACCCATAACTTCACTAAGTTTCATTCCAACTATCTGATGCGCCAATATACTCTCCTCCCACTCCACAACCACCTTGGGATCCAGTCATGGGGAAACCTACTGATGTGATTTTATAAGGACCCCTCCTTCCCGAATCACTTCCAGGCATTCTTCCTGACTTCCTCTCATGTCCTTCCACTATACCCTCCTCACCCCCGCGCTCTAACCTCTTGGCTTTAAATAAGAACTAAACCTGTTTCAAATATCTGCAGCCTATAACTCCATCATATTCATCATGTTATACTGACAGCCAATTCCACAAAATCTCCCACACTGACTGTTTTCCACCTTGTCTTTTTGCTTGTACTAGGAGTAGTGACTTTTTATTCCTTTGGGGCAGACAGTGGACAGCAGGAAATAGGGAAATAGCCCATTAATCCTGGAACTCTGATGGTCACGGAGGGGAAAAAGCCTCACATCAAGTTACAAGTCAGGAGTAAGAGTTGAATGCAGGGGAAACATCTTCCCTCTTTTGCTTCTTTAGACCCTCCCAGCTTTCCACCGAAGGCACTGCTCCAAGCTCTAACTTCTTGGGTTATCGGGGATTGCTTGGTGCCCTCAGTCAAAAGCACATTCTCCCTGTTAGCAGCGCACGGGGTGAGGCTGACCATTTTGGGTCCAATGCCTCCCCAGCACTGTATCAGGAGGACAGGACATTTTCTCTGCACCACCTCATAGCCAGCACAACCCTGCCAGGATGCAGAGCCAATGGGGATATTGCAGGGACAAAACCTAAACAAGACAGAGGGACATACAAATTCGTTCTTCACCTTTGCCTTACTAGATGCCAGCCACAACTCGAGTGATTTTTAGATGTTATCTCATTAATTCAGCAGTACTCTGCTGACCATCTCCATTTTTAAGTGAAGAGAAAAAAGAAAATCAAGCCTCCTAAAGGTTAAATAACCATTCTCTCACCACTAGACACAGCTAACTCCACTGCTTTGAAATATAATGCAGTCAGCCCTCCCTATCCCCACAGAGAAACGAGGGTATCACAGGATGGAAAACTGGGAACTTCTGGGACAGCAAGTTCCTTTGTTGCCTTCTTGGGCAAAAAGAAGCAACCAAAACCAAACTGGAACCAGAAAAAAGTTACTTTCCACCATAGCCCACTTCTCAGAGCACATAACTGAAATAACTCACATCCGGAGAAAATGGTAAATCTATCTGGTCAAGCTGGGGAGGGGGTTTCCTCTTGAGGAAAGTCTGAGAAAAACCAAACACGACCTCAGTCTATTTCTGAGAGTGGGAACATCAAGGAGACACATCTTGGTGGCAGTTATTTTTCACACCCACCCCCAAAAACAGCGGCTACATTTAGTTTATGCAGCACTTTCCACAAGGGAGGTCTCAGGCCCACCTATGAGGGGCATCAGAATTCAACAAAACAGCAGGCCAGAGGGTGTGCAGGGAAATGTCATCAATGAGGACAACCAAAAACCCCATTTCTTTACACCATTAACCTTACTTCAGGAATGGAATATAAAATGATGACATATGGTTTATGCTGGATGCAGGAAAAAGCCAAACCCTCTGCATTTGCTCAGCTTCTGATAAGAAATCCTCAAAACCTCCTGTTCCGTAGACATTATCTTCTTCAGGACTGGATGACACCAGAGGCAGCACGCAACAAGCAGTGAAAGCCTGGAGTCCAGCTCTGCCTCTTCCTATCTGTGAGCTCTGAGTCTCTGTACCTTCCGATGCAAAAGAACAAGACTGCCTACCTCATCGGGCTGTCATAATGAAAACATAACTCCGTATAAAGCATTCAGCACTGAAGGAGGCCCAATCATGAGAGCTCAGTGAACAGCTATTTCACAGAGAAGAACTCAGAAGCCAAAGGGAAGCTGATGCTGCCCAACATCGCATTTTTAATTTCAGTGTGGACAACGAAGGGACAAGAATGAGGCTCTGCTGCAGGCTACAAGGGGTCTTATGCCCCTCCTTTCCCCCTGAATTTAAATCAACAGCTCCTAAATGTGTTTGCAGGAACAAAGAAGGAGAAGGGAGGGCAAGCAACAAGACAAACTTTCACTGGGAATGAAGTTCGGATCCTGCAACTGCCCTTGCGGCTTTGGCAGCATTCAGCCCCACCCCAACACCTCCTGTTTTCTGCGAACTGGGCCGCAGATCACCCGCCTCTGCTGAAACTACTCAGTGCAAACCCAGGTACCTGAAACCTGGTAACACGTCCAGATCCAGGCCATGAGAATAATCCCACTTCCTTCTTTCCCTCCTTCCACTCTATCAGTCACTCCAGGCAAAGGAGGACAGACTAAACAGCAGCAAAAAGCAGGAGCCCAAAGCGAAAAGAACAAAAAAAGAAGCTGGGCCCACGAGCCTCCCAATGCTTTATAAAGATTCTAGGTCCCCTCACCCCACTGAAAAGTGTGCCTCTTCCAGAGCTTATAAAGAAGTGTTTTTCCCAAATGGCAGGGAGGACAGGGGAGCAGACCCTAGGGTTTAGGAGGAGCCAGGGAAGGGTGCTGGGGACCGGAAGTCAGGTCAGAGTGTGGGATCGGCAAGGCACCCACCTGTGCTGTTCCACAGCCTCGTTGTCGGGCAGCTCGACCCCGCACACGCTGCACTGCTCCCCGATGGTCCGGCTCTCTGACTTCATGCCCACGGCCAGCTCGCCCAGTTTGTTGAACAGCTCCCTCTGGATGAAGCCCTGGGGCAGGAGACTCCCGTAGGTGCTGAAGTCCATGGAGACAGCCAAGGCAGGCTGCATGTGGAGACCTGACGTCACTGAAGACGGCATGCTCAACACAGCATCAGCCTTGTGGTTGGGCAACACGGAGTAGATGCCCAGATGTTTCTCAGCTGAGGGCACAGGGTGCTCTAGCCGGCCAGGGGGGCCCTGGCCTGCCTCGGCTGGGGGTGGCAGCTGCTCAGCACTCTCCTCACGCCCATAGTGCAGCTCCCTGGCACTGGTGATGACGCTGCTCCGGGTTGGGGTCCCAGGCCCCTCTTTGCCCCTTTCCTCAGTCTTGTCCCCCATACCGCCTGAGATGCTGGACTCAGCTGTCCCAGGACTGTCCTGGCTGGGTACCTCATCTACCTGCATCATCTCTGTCTTGACCTCACTCACCCCGGGGTGCCGCCCACCCCCAGCCAGAGTCGGCTCATCAGGCCCCGCAGGAGGCTGAAGAGTTCCCTGCAGGAGAGACTGTCCTATGGTCATCAAACTGTCCACTGCGGCCTTGGTGGGGCTCATGGCTGAAAGACCAAATGAGGTGGAGACTGACGGGCTCTGTTCTGCCGCGGGCCCTGGGAGGCTCTGCCCAGCCACGCTGGCATACCCACTCTCCTCACTGGAATGCTTCGAGATGAAGATGTTCTTGAGGTACCGAGCCTTGCGGTCCTCTTCTTCCTCGGCCCCGCCGTCGGCCATGGTGGCCTCGGTGTCATTGTCATCTGAGGCCTGGATGGTCTCCAGGATCTTCAGGCACTGCTCCTCCAGGTACTCAATCTCCAGGATCTCGGCTGCATATAGCAGGTCATCCAGGTCCTCCGCCTTGGCTTGCAGGGTGGCCGTGTATGCATACTCCAGAATCTGCTGGAAGGTCTTTGGTGAGAGGAAGTCCAGAGTATAGTGCTGGCTGTTACGGTGGAAGAGGATCTCAAACATCTTGCTGGTGCAGGCCAGCACCGTCCGGTGGGCGTGGAACTCCTGGCTGTCCACCATGATGACCACATCACACAGAGTCCCGGCCAGCCGCATCTGGTTGGCCTTGCACAGGAGCCCCGTGGGGTGGCTGGGGTTCTGCAACTGGATCATACCCATCTTTGTCAGATCCATGGTGCTCCCCGCGGCTCAGGCATGAGGCTCTCTTTTCTTCTGGGCTCTGCGTGGCGGGGCAGGGTGGGTTTCCTGGGCCAACTGAGGGGGATTGGAAGAGAGAAGGGTAGGTCAAGGTAAGATGAGCCAATGAAAGGCAAAGTAGTTAGTATCCTCAAAAGTAAAAAGTCAAACAATATAACACCACCCACCACCATCAGCAGCAAGATGGTCTTGGAGGTTTTAATGAAGGAAAGAAGAACTTCCTAGAAACATACAAATCTACCTTTTATAAGCCCACAAATGATAAGAGTAAAGAGAAGGTTTTGCCATAGCATGTGCCTAATTCATGTTCTAAGACATCTGTTACATCAAGTGAAAAATTGCAGTGGAGTCCTGTAAGCCCTGGGTTTTCTTCAAGTCTGAGAATGGTGGGCTCAGATCCACGTGCAAGGCTGATATTCCTTATGAAGAGGTACTTAGCTCATACTTAAAATAAGCAAGAATTGAACCCCTTCTTTTAAGTGCTCAACTTCACTAACAGATACCCATACGACAAACCTCATCCTTAAAGTTTTTCTAATCACTGCCTCACTATGAGAGCCCCAGGAGCAAAGTCAAGTGCAGGTGGAGCTGGTAGCTGGCAGTCCAGGCTCATAGAAATCTATGGACATCTAGGCTCCTCTCCCTGACCCCTCCTCTTATCACCAACCAGTGACCTCCTGTGCCTCTGTCCCTCCACTCTCCTCAGAGCCTCCAAGGGCTGACAGGCCCCCACCCTGACCCCTCCTTATGCACCAAGAGGAACACATATGCATAACTTGCCCAATAGTCTGGGTCACTTCCACCAACAGGTACCTCCAAGTTATGTTGTATATCATCCAAAATATGGATTTGTATGGCTACAGGTGTGTATGTGTGTGAGCATGCACCCATGTGAGAGTTAACACAAGAACACACACATATAAAGCACTGCACTTAACCTTCCACACACACACGCTCACAAGTGCACAGCGGACAGAAGGATCTAAAAAAGGAAGGAGGATAGATCATGAAGGCATGGAGAGAAATGAGGAAATATGCAACCCTACAGCCAGAAAGGCACGTGCTGGGTACATGAGCTATACATGTGGGCCCCAAGCTACCAGGAGCGGGCAAGTCCTGTGACCAGGAGTGGCAGCGAAGCTGGACATGGCTCCCAGGCGCTAGAAGCTCTATTGGCACCAGCATCCACAGAGGGCCTTACAACCAGTATGAAGAGAAAACAGGCTGAGAGACAAAGGCCTCTCCCAGAGCCGGGCTGGGATCATTAACAGGGCTCTAGGACTCCCCAACCTGTTCAAGGAATGTTAGAAAGACTTCACTGGCTCAGGTTCCTCCCAACCTGCGGCTTGCTGTGGTCAATATTGCAGCAAACACAGTGGGAGCAAAGCAAAGCAAGGTTTCTTACTTGCTCTTAGAACACTGCTTGCCTCCGCCCCCAAAAGAAGACCTATTGGTTCCAGTCACAGCACTCGGGCAGAGAGGGTTAAAGGGACGGCTAGTCAAGACACCTCTGCTGCCCACCCCGGGGTGGGGGCCGAAGCCGTCAAGAGTAGGGTGGTCATTCACCTGCCCCTAGCCAGCTTTCCAGCAAAACTCGGGATATCAAGGAACTAAAAGGAAGCAGACGAAAAAATGGAAGCTTGGCTACCCAACTGCCTCGCCAAAACAAATTTCTGGGGTTCCAAGGACATCAAGGTGCTTCTTGGTCAGATGTCTCCCGACCCCACAGCTCGGCGCCCGCGATCAGGCCAGCGCTGGCTGCAGCGCCCAGCCCGGCGACACGGGAAAAAACTGGCGCTAAACCTCTCGATCCCTGAGGATCGGTCGTGCTTTCACACACACTCCCAGTTCCCAGCGACCCCCACGCAGACTTAGAGAACACTTCAGCAAACTTGGGGAATCAACTTTTCCCGGAAAGCCAAACAGCAGAAAGAAAGGACGCGGGACTAAGAAGGAGGGAAAGCGAAAGAGACGTGGCTGAAAGGCGAAGAGTCCAGGCGGGCTGGACAGCCACCGCGAGAGCGGCGAGGAGACGGACCCGCCCCGGAGCGCACAGAAAGCACAAAAGCCCTGCAGCGAGTGGTAGGAGAAAAACCGAGCTGGGGTCGTCCGCTCCTCTCTCCCACCCAGGGCCGTCACCCCCAGGGAGCGATGGGCAGGGTCCCCAGACTCGGACCGGGGTGCAGGCAAGCGCCAGCAGCCAGCCTGCGCGGGGTTCCAAGCATCTCTCGGAGCGGACGAGAAGGTGGTTGTGAAGCGCGTCTGTGCGTTCAAGGAGGTCCGCGTTCCGGCGGGATCGTGCGCGTTTCCAGCGCACGAGAGTCGGTGTGTGCCTGCATGCGTGTGAGGGAAGGAGTGTTCTAGGGACTGCGCGAGCGTGCCGCCGGTGCGCGAGTGTGAGAAAAGCATCCCGAACGCATCAGGTGCAGAGCCCAGGCACCCACCGAGCGCGGCCGGGAGCGCACGGCGAGCTCCGGCCCCTCGGCCAGTCCCGCCGAGAACCGAGGGCCCAGGGCCTTGGAGACCCTACAGAGCTCCGTGTGACTGCCCCCTAAAATAGAGTGAGCGAGAGAAAAAGAGCCCACCACGTTTCTCAAAGAGAAACAAAACCCAAGCGAGTCCCTTTCCTGCTCCCTTCCACCCCCAGAATCACTCCTCTGATCCTCCGATTCCAGGTTCCCCGTCGGCGGGCGAATAAACACACAAATAAATAAACCACAAGCCGTTCTCGCGGCCGCGCACCCGTCCTCATACACATGAGCACCCACCAGATCCCGGCTCCTCCGCCTGCCCCTGAAGGTACAAAGCCACCCTATCCCCAGTAGACCTCTCTGTCCCCCACCTCTCACCCCGACAGTGCCCTGCAAGGGAGAGGTTGAAGAAGCAGCTGCGTCCAAACTGACAGCCCGGGCTCCCCTTCTAGCCGACTCCCCAACCGGCGGAGGCGACGGCTGCAGCAGCAGGGAAGGAAAAAGGCCGAAGCAAATAAGGCACAATCAAGCGGCCGAGTGGCCGAAGCGAGCGCGCTCCCCGAGACCTCTCCAGCCCCGGGGCGCCCGGGTGCGCGGCGCTCGCTGGGCGGTGCGCCCCTCCCCGACCCTCCACTCACCGCTGCGGAGCCGGGCGCCGTGGGGTGGATGTGCGTGCCTGTGGGGTGGGGGGTGTGCCTGTGTCTGGAAAGGGTGTTGCTGGGGAACTGTTGCTCTCGGTATCACAGCGGCAGCGGCGGCATAGCCCGGCAGTTCGCAGTACCCGCTCTCATCACCCTCAACTCCTCTCTGCTGCGAGGTTAGCAAATCACCACCGGCTGCGGCGCCTCCGCCGCGTCCCACGTCAACGTCGAGCCCCCTCCCCTGCGAGGCCCCGGCGCCTCTCCATCTTTAGTGCTGGCGGCCGAGCCCGGCTCCCTGCCCACAGCTGCCCCCCTTCCCTCCCCCTCGCTCGCAGTCCCCGGGCTCAGCCCGCCCACCCCCAACACTGGCCGAGCCGGCGCGCGCTCCCAGCCCCACCCCTCCCCTCCCCTCTCTCCTCCCTTCCCCTCCCTTACTCCGCGCTCCGCGCTCCGGGCTTCGCCTGACATCTAGCTGCTGCTAGGGCGCCGGCGGTCGCCGCTCGCCGATCTAACCGAGAGGAGCGAAGGAGCGAGTGGAGAGGAGTGCACGGCACTCGGAACGCTTGATGGGGGCAGTAGGGACACGAGTTCTGCTTTCTCACGGTGCTCCCGGTTGGAATTTTATCCTGGGTTCCAGTTTGCTCCAATTCAGCGTATCAGCTCTCGCCTTTCACTTTTTCCCCGGACTCGGGGTGTATCCCTAGTGCCTACATACACACATTTACACACACACACAAAAGGCTGACTTCCTAATCCAAGCCCACGCTCCCCATCGTCCCGCCAGCTACGCGCCTCGGGCGGTGCGCACCTGGATTGCAAGAAGTCTCCGGGCGCAGAATTTGCGTTCCCTGGTGATTCCAGTGCCAGAGGGTCCGCAGGGATCAGTCGTTGAGGAGAGCCACCCATTTTAGCTGTCGCGGTCGCTGAAGGCCGAGTTCGCGGCCTGACAAACTTTTCTCCCTCTCAGCCTTGTACATCCCCTCGGCTCTACCCCCCAGGAACCTGGCTGCGCCCTGCTCCAAGCTCAGTTTGGAGAAGCTTTGGGCCCTTCAAATGTACCTCCTCCTCTCAACTGGCCGCCCCAGTTAAGTGCCCCTGAAACATGCCTTTCCTCAGGCGGCGGAGAGCGTCTCTCTCCCCTTTTCCCTGTTGCTGGGCAAGGGAAGATAGTTTGAGGTGGGAAGCGCTCCTCCGAGCCCAGGCTTCGGCGGAATAACACCCTAGAGCGTCCGGGTGGAGAGGATGGCTGGAGAGCGCCATCCAGGGGTCTCGGGATAGTCAGCCGGGAGGATATGGCAGTCTTAGCAATGAGAGGCGTCAATCACCGCCTCCTGGAACAGGACCCGTCGGTGAAACGCGTGGGTCGAAGGTTTTCTACTGGGCTCACGTATAATCACATCCCGACGCGCCCCTCTGGCACTGCCTCAGGTCGAGTCAGGCTGCAGAGTAATGGAAGACGGCGGAAGCCGACTGGTGGCAAAAGTCGGCATCCATCCTCAGAAGGCCAGAATGCAGAGTTTACATATCAGAACTGATCCGGGTACCAAAGAACTGCTAATAGGATAGTTCCAAGCACCAATCATTCCATCCCAGGAAGTATTGCTTTTGTCTCCTACTTGCAAGAAAAGTGTTCAGACTTGCTGAATTAGGACTCAAACGCAGCAGGTTGTGTAGGAGAGAAGACCGGTCAGGAAGCCCCCTTGGAAATGCAGGCGGGGAACCACTTATCCTCAGATAGTGTGCACACCACCCCAAACCCGGGCATGGTGTAGCCCAGTCCATGGGTGTTCAATTTTGATTAACAATAATGTGCAATTCCTATTTAGAGACTACTATTTTCCTAGCTATAGCCAGTGCACTGGGTAAGAGGAAAGGAATTTAGAGGAAGTTAAGAACTGCTCTGCACAGAGGGCAAGAGGGGAGGGAAGTGAGGAGAAAAGACCCTCCTAATGTCTCACTAGGGAAACAGAAAGAAGAATCATTAAACTTACTGGGCTCTCTGGATGTGGAAGGCAGAAGGGAGCCTCCTGGCTGTTCACATCCACCTACCAGCCCCTCCACAATCTGGTAGCAGGAGAAGCACACAATTAACCCCTGATCCTAATCTCCTATTCATCCTCAAATCAGAGAAAGAGAGAATCTCTGGAAACAATGGAAGAGAAAGAACAATCCCTCCCTGGCCCTGGACTCTCCCACCCCCATGCCATATTCACTCTATGTGAAAATCTCGCTTGCTTCATAAACTCTGCCCATTAAAAAAGCCTGGCCCTTGTTAGTAAGTGTTAAAGAGAGATTACTGCCTGAATTTAAGAGGTGGAGAAGGTAACAAAAAGGAGGAAAGGCAGGCAAGGCTGTGGGCTGAATGCCAGCCTTGGGCTCCAAGCATTTTCACTTAGGGCTGAAGGCTGGCTGCACAGCAGTTTGATAAGGTTTATTGGGCCCAGATAAAGCAGCAGCAGCTTCCCCACCAAAACTGGCACTGTTTATAGCCAGGCTGTGTCCTTGGGTCCTGGAATGGCTGATGAGAATCCGCAGTTCAGAGATTTCATATGGCAACACCTAAAAACAAACAGGATGGAAAACTACTATGGGAAACTGTCTTTTCTTTTTAATGTTCCTGGATTTGTGATGAATTTTTATTTTTGTTTTAAAGGGTGTTGTGAGAGAAGTTGGGACATTGCTTCTGGAGGAGAGACAGTCCCTGAGAGAGATCATGCTGGAGACTAGGAAACAGAATGAGGTCCATTGCTAGATTTTCCTATTCGTTCTTGTCCTCCTTCGCCTCCTGCCTCCCTCCAGTGGCACCCTTTCAGAGCTCAGTTTTAGAAGAGGAGGGTACACCTGGTCTAAGAGAACTTGCAGATCTATGAATGCAAACGTACTACCAATGTTTGATTTAACCCTTGTAATAACCCTATTAACACAGGTACTATTATTATAGATGAGAAAACTAAAGCCTTTTCCAAGATCATAGAGCTATTAAAACATCAGAGTTTAAATCAGACCATTCTGACTGAAAATCTCATGCATTTAACATCTGTATTACACAGCCTCTAGCGAGATAGGAAACTTCAAAAGTCAAACAAGGACTTTTAATTATCCTCCTCTTTCTCCATTGAGGGCATGGTCTATGCAGCAGCCAGCCCAGCTAACAACCAAAGAGTTCTCCATTGAATCAGTCCACCAAGTAAAGTGGAGTTAGATCCCCTAAGGTTCTTTGCAATTTTCTTTTTCAGAATCTCAGGCAGAAGTTGGGGGAGGGAGTTTTGAATTACAATAAAGCTTCAACTAAACAGATACCCAAGAAGAAGGCTATAGTGGTCTTTAGAGTATTCTGATTGAGCATTAATGGAATGCTACAACTCTTTTTATTCCAACTCCTGTCTGAAAGAATTTTTAAAGTATAAATGTAAACTTTCTTATTATGATAAATGAATCAAGGAAGCCTACCTTTGGGGGAGAAGAATCTACTTGGCATTTCCCTCAAAACCTTGTGATGGGTGGGGAATGAGGCATTTTCAGGGAAGGGTGCAGGCAATGAAGCCTCTGAATGGAAAAGAATAGACCCCCACTCAACTGAGAACTCCAGGTGGCCCTTGGAGTAAAGCTGTCACTCTACTCTCAGATCTTTACCCCAGTAGGGACTCTTAGGGGGAGACACAGCAAGCCTATTGTGTCCTTTCCTGGAGGCAAAGGATCTTACAATGCTGCAGTGTCACCACTCCAGACATCTACTAGATAGATGCAGGTCATGTAAAAAAAAATTATACCAAAGAGGGTACACGGGCAGTTCAGTGGTTAGAATGGCCACCTTCCATGCGGGAGACCCGGGTTCAATTCCCGGACCATGCACCCCACCACCCCCCCCAAAAAAAGACATCATGTTGAATGAAATAAGCTAGACAGCAAAGGACAAATGTTGTATGTTTATATGAAATAATTTAGAATATGTAAATTCATAGAGTCAGAAACTAGAATACAGGTTGCCAGGGTCTAGGGTGCTGGTGAAGAATGGAGAGTTATTGCTTAATTGGTACAGAGTTTCTGTTTGGGGTGATGGAAAAGGTTTGGTAATCGATGATGATGGTGGTAGCACAACACAGCGAAGCAGTTAACACCACTGAATTGTATATTTGAAAGTGGATAAAATGGAAATTTAAGTCTGCATATATGTTACCAGAATTAAAAAAAATACAAACCACCATGGAACTGTACAACACAAAGAATGAACCCTAATATAAACTGCACACTATAGTTAATAGTATAATTATAATAATATTGTTTCATCGATTGTAACAGGGGTATTTAACACTAATGCAAAATGTTAATAATAGGGAAAACTGAAGGGGACTGATTATTTGGGAACTTTGTACTTTATGGGTGATTTTTCAGTAAGCCTACCACTACTCAAATAAATAAATAAAACAAATAAGTAAATAGACCCAGTATAATTTGCCCCCAATACATAGGTTGGCAGTTTTCTTTGTTTGTGGAGTTCAGGCCTTTCATATTACTTCCTTAGATGCCACCTCAAAAAGAAACGGAGGCAAATAATCAGGTGGTGTGTGGATTCTGGTTAATTGAGGGCCAGAAAACCAAATAAAAAGATGGCTCCTTTGATTAGACAGTGCCATCATCCCTCTTTTCCCTGAGGAGCTCTGGTTAGCGGTATTTACAAACTTGGCCTTCTCTTCCACTTGCTAAATATGCCCTCCCTCTAGTCCGTAGGGCAGAGAGTTGCTCAGAGGGCAAGGAAGAGGGGTTATTTCTTTTGGCCCCTAGGGCTTTGGGTCACAGTGACCCCGAGATCCTCATGATTGAAGAAGAGACAGCTTTTTCTTCTCTTTCATTCTCTTTCTCTCTCCAGCATATTGCAAATGGTGTTGGGACTTAATGTTGTCAACTCAAATAGCAAATCTGAGTTGTTATTAGTGCAAAGATGCCCTGAGGGGGTAGGCAGTGTGGATGAAATCTGCAGCGGATGTTATGGGGAAGTGTGTTTATAATTATAATGGGATTTAATGTACACTGGGACCAGATGATGGCAGCCATTTAAAAAAAAGATGCTTAATAAGAGAGGTCCCTTAATGATAGGCAGCAGGGCTCAGGTTATTATGGAAGATGCACAGTGTTTCACTGGGTGTCACAAACCATGTGCCAGGTTTTATGGGGTTCCTAACAGAGCTTTGGAGTGAGGCATAGCAACCTCTGCTGTCAGTTATTGGGCATAATGTTTTAACATTGTTGTCTTTGAAAGAGAGCATACGGACTTAGAAAAAAAGCATTTTCTCTCTTTTGGATACACATACCCACATAAGCACAAACACACAGGCCCCGGGCCAACATTGAGGAGTTTGGGGTGTTTTTGGAAATCTGCTTTGTTCCAAGAAAGACAGCCTCGATTTTAAAAACAAAATTTTGTAGCTACCAAGGGGTAGGGATGCATTTTCCATACAGTGTGCATGAAATGAAGCCACATGATTCCCATTATGGGTAATGGGAGTCCCACAGCTAAATCCACAGACACTGTGCTGAAAATTAACCCCCAAGTTCTCATCTGAAACGGCCTTTTAAAAACACTTTGGTGTTTCTTTGGGGGTGGGGGGCGGGTGGGGGGTGGCTAGGAAGAGGGGAAGTATGTAACATTTCCTTATGCTGTTTAACTTTAAATAGCCTTCTGTTTAACTTGTTTCCCTTTATGGATTTCAATACAACAATTTTCATTTTTAACAGCCCCTGTTTTCTAACAGGAGTCCTATAGTTATGGACAAAGCCTGGAAGCGCCTAGGAAGGCAAGGGACTCCTCAGAGAGACCACCAGCAGCACCAGAGTCCGGGAATACAACCCCATGTCGTCTTTACCGAGTTGCATTTTTGTATGCATTTCTCCCGGACACGGGCCAAGCAGGCAAAACTACTTTGTGCGTCTGTGACAGGCCTCATCCATGGCCATCGTGTTGTCTGTTCACAAACCATGGTATGATCAGTCTTACAGTTCTTAAAGCAGAATATTTCATTTATTCTGACACTGAGAAAAGACAAGGGGTAATACGATAAATTAAAAGTCAAAATTTCTAGTGATCCGCTCTGAGAAGCAGAATTTCTGGCGTAGGTGCTCCTCCAACAAAAGCCGTATGTCAAGGTGCACAAGCCATAGCACGAAATTATTTTACTCAATTTCACGTCATTTACGCCAATTATCTTAAAATTATTACAGCAAAACAAACATTGGTATTCCGGGCAGTAGAATTCAAAGGGCACATGAATTTTGAGGATACCATGAAAAAGTGTCTTGGAGTTCTCCCTTGAGGGAGGCACACTGCCTTTTCCCAGGAGGGCTGTGTGGGTGGGAGCCTGAGGGACGCCCTGGGGGCAGAGGCTGCTGTGGGCTGGGAGCCAGAGACGCTGGCTCTGCCCTCTTTGGGAACTCATTGTTGGGTCTTTGATGTAGTCTTCTCCACCCACCCTCCCGTCAGAATTAATTTCTCCCTCCTCCATAAGCCCTTTAACACCGTTTCAACATTTATCAGAGTATTTACCACCACCTGCCTCGTATCTGACTGAGTTATGTGCATTCTGACTGCCCCCTGCATTGTGAATTTCTAGAAGGCAAGGCCTCCGTCTTGTTCAACTTGGTATCCCTGCCCCTACCCCCAGAATGTAGCACAATGTCAAGCACAGATGTCACGCACAGAGAAGGTCTCAATAAACGTGCGCAGACGAACTAATTGAATGAATGAATGACATAGATACAGAGTGTTTTAGGAATCTGGAAGAGCAGGGATAATTCCAAACGCAAACATTTAGGGCACAATTCTTTGTAGCTCTGGGTTTTTCACCAACTCTTGAAAGATCAATGAGATTTAGATAAAGGTTGAAGGTATCTGTTGAGTTTAATTGTATACAACTCCTTGAGGGTGTAACTGTGTGTTCTATTTCAGTTTATATCACCCCCAGGGGCCTCGAACCAAGCCTCAATATCCTAGGAGCTTTAATAAATATTTATTAAATTCCATTGACTTAAATTGGTTTGAATTACATTGCTCATTACTCCCACAATGGCTTTGTCATCCCCATCTCAAATAGCTATAAGTTAACCAGTCCAGGGCTAGAGAAGAATATCTGATCTCCTACTAAGGACATCAGTGGGTATAAATAAGACTGCCAGCTGAATCCAGTACTAAAACACATGAGACATGCATTGGGCCCGAATGTTAGACAGATTAGCTCTTCAGTTACCAGGTATGGCAAAAATTGGCTAGCTGTATCCCAAACTTCTTCCTGAGCACATACCTGATTACATTTTTTCAGCTTACCTTGCAATAAGATGCAGGTTATGTGACTGAATTCTGGCCGATGGACTGTGATGAAAAGTCCATTCTGCCACTCCCAGAACTGACTCATAAAAACTCCTCCATGGAATCCACCATGCTCTTTCTCTTTCTTTGATATACCTTAGATGAAGATGGCAGAACCAAGATGGAAGGAACCTGGGTCCCTGAATCACATCTTGGAGGAGAGTTGCCTACCTGTTAAGAATATCCATTTTGGACTTTTTATAAACATGAAATAATTTTTTTTATGTCTTGAGTGGGATTTCCAGATAAAATATAGTCCCTCCCCGAGTTAGATTTTCAGATAAACAACAAATGATTTTTTAGTTTAGGTATGTCCCAAATGTTGCATTAGACAGACTTATACTACAAAAAGCTTTTTGTTGTTTAATTAAAATTTAACTGGGTATCCTATTTGTGTTGTTATTGTTGTTGTTAAATTTGACACCCCTAGTAAGCCATTATATATTTTAGAGTTTGTTTATTATACTAGCTAGCAGTACCTTAATATGTTTATTTCATTTGTCAGAAGCAGCAGAAACACATGCCTGAGCCGGAATTCTGGTCTGGGACAAGGAGCTGCCCCCAAGTCCTCTCGACACGTAGGTTACACATGAAGCAGGACCCTCTGGAGATTCAAGCATCCCGCGTGGATGGGACCCAACAGGAAAAGAGGCAGGAACCTGACATTTTGTAGTTCACTCTTTTCTCTATGAACCTTATTTGCTTTAACTGCCTTTTCCACTGGATTTTGAGTTCTATGGGGACAAGGATGTAAATATAGATTTTACCTCTGTATTTGCAGCAGTTTGTACATACTTGTGGTGGGAAAGCAGCATGACTGCTGGGGAAGGGCAGAGAGGCAAGTGGCATAACGTGGACCCAATAAAGCCTTAAGGAATCAAACTAGGACTCATCTGCCACTTCTTCCTTCGAATCAAAAATGCTCAGCGTCAAATGTGTTTAGCCAGATAGGCCTGTATTCAAACACCAGCTCCAGCACTTAGTTCCTGTGTGATCTCAGGCAAATTACTTTACCTCTCTGAGGTGCAGCATCCTCATCTGTAAAATGGGAACAATAATGAAACCCATTACTCTCACTGGAGCTGCTGTGAGGATGCCTGAGGGGTGCTGAGCCCACAATAAAAGATCTGAAAAGGTGAGATATTATTAGCAGTGATGACAGGTAATCTTTCTTTCCACCCTCACCCTACAAAACGCCTTATTATAAATATTTGGGGTAAAGTCTTGTGATAACACTTTTTAAATCTCTTTTTAAGAGAGTGAAGCGTGATCTGAGGTTATTGGCTTCTAATGGGAGCCGTGCACAGCTGTTTGTGACCCTGCTTTCCCATTCTGGGCCCGTTGATTTGGTTGGGAGTAAGGCGAATGGGGAAATGGAGAGGAGGCAGGGTGTGCAGGGTGTGGTGTTAATTTTCACTTCGTAGCATGACGTGTTTATTAGGGTACATGTATGTTCACCGCGGCAACCTGGTTTCCTTGAGTTAAATAGCAGTCATGCCCAACTGGCTCTCCATGTACCATTACTCCACGTGATTGAGCCAATTTTTCCCTCTGCCATGAGTTTAAGTTGTAAACCTCTCAGCCAGACAGGGAGGCAATGATGGGCTGCCTGTTGTGATTATTATTAACCTTTAGGATTACGCTGGCAAGACCGGGAGAGGGGGGTCTGCAGAGAGCAGGGTAAAGCAGGCGGGGATGGCAGGCTCCTGTCCATCCATCTTGGCCCATTCTGCTTCTCTTCTTGAAAGAAAGGCAAGCCCGTGAGTATTCCCTTTGACCTTGCAGAGAGTCTCTAACTCCCCAGCCTGTGGAGAGTGATCCCTCCTGCTAGGTGCATGGTGAAATGCTGGGTATCCTGTGCTTTGTTTGGCCGGGGATAGGCTAGGAACTTTTGAGAAAGCTGGAAAAAGAGACCTTCTATGGGCATGTCGATATTCAGAAGAAATTTGCCGTAATTTTTCACTTGGACATGTATTTACTGGCCAAATACCAAGTCATGCAGCTGATACTTGCAGGAGCAGTGGCCACCTAGTTGTTAGCTCCTTTACCTGGACTACATATATTTAGCGCAATTGTATTCGGATCACAGGTCAAAAAGGCCTCAGGGAAAGGAGAAGCTGTTATGCAAGCTCTCTATCCCATATACACAGCTCTTACTTCTTTCTCTCTTCTAGTCCATATTTCTTCTGTTTTCTTTAAAGGGACGGACTCTCTTCCCTGTTGATTAATCACTGATTGGCAAGGATTGTAGCTCCCAGAATGTGGGCAGCTTGTTTTGCTTTCTGAGCAGTTTGGTCTCTACAAGATCTCTGAGAAAGGATGCCACCCCCCAGTCTTAGAGTGTGTGTGTGTTGCTTCTTTGTTAAAAATCCAAGTATACTTACTTTTGGTCCCCCATTAGGTGAAGTTTGCCATGAAAACAATAGTAAACATTCTGCTCTCAGGAAGTTTACAGTCTAACAAGCAAGGTTGGAATCAGGAAGTGCAGTTGGTGGGAAGATTTACGTAGTTGCTTGTTTTCCAAGCTAGGAGTGGCTGGTGGAGGGGTAAAGCAGCATTACACCTGCCTGTGATCAAAGATGACAAGGTAACCAACGAAGCCCACACCTGTCCTCTCCATTTCCTATGATCTTGTGAAACCGCTTCCCACAGTCTCTCGGAGAGGTGCCTGGCAACAGGATAAACTCTGTAGCTTATATAATATGAACATTGATTTGATAGATTTTAAACAAACTTCAGCCATGCATTCCATTTACTTTTGCCATGACATTCATCCAATACTGCTTATCAGCGAATGACCAACACACTGGGGACTCATTCTGTGCAAAGCACCAGCTCTTCATCTGCCTCATTTTCTTTAATCCTCCGAATAACCCCAGGCGGTCTGTTGTTACTCCCATTCGACAGCTGAAGAAACCGAGACTTGGAGACATAAAGTAACCTTCCTGGGGCCATGCAGTTAATCACAGGGAACTGCCATCTCCCCCGTGTCCAGTGTCCCTACTTGGACTCACTGTTGCTGCCCCTCTTGGGATTCATTTTAGGTCCTGGCAGCAGAGGCATTTGGTCCTTCATCAAGGGAAGGAGATGGATTGAAGCAGATATGTAAACAAGCAAGGTTTTCAAATCTAACCTGCCAGCTGTTAGAATTAGGTGGAGGGGGCTCTGCTTCTCTGGCGTTGAACCCTGGGACCCCACCAGCTTCTGTGCTGGGGAGCAGGGGGTGCATAAATCCCTAAGACAGGTCTGTGGCAAAGGCTTTCCCCATGGCCCAAGTTTCTTCACAATTCCCTACAATGAAGAAAAAGTAGTTTTCCCACCGAACTCATTGGGGAAGCAGTAAAGGAAAAGCAGAGGAGGAGCTTGTCCAAGGGGCATCCTTTGCAGTGACAGAACCTGGGGAAATATATTCATGGTGTTAATGTAACACTGCAGGCAGGAAACCACAGAAGTGGGTCCAGGTGCTGGCCAGAAGTAGTTAAAGATCCCAGTGTCTCTAGGTTGAGTAGGAAATGAGGCAGAAATCAGGCAGTGAACTAATATGAAAAATGTGTTGGCTGGTAACGCTGTTGCATTTATTTCTAAATGAAGACTCGCCAAACTACCCACACCCACTCACATATATTATGTGTGAGTAGAAGGCAATGCCATTAACGTTTCCATACATACAAGAGCTTAGACACCCAAATAAGGATTGCCCTCTTCAAAATTCTCCATAGACTCTTAAAGACTGAAAGAGACCTAAAACATCCTCTAGCCCAATCATTTTATAAGAGAGGAAGCCAAACAGAGAGGGGTTACAATTTCTGCCAGATTCATACAGTCAGAGCCGGGACTCAGGGCCAGACCCCATCTGTCGGTCTTCCTGAGGTGTCACTGCAGTCATTCCGTTCGTTCTCGGAATGACTATCCAGTTACCTAGCTCTGATCTTCAGAAAGTCTTCAGTCGTGGCAAATCTTGCCCACAGCCGGAGATTTGATTTTCCAAACTAGCTCAAGAGGGTGATGAAGCTGGAAACAAGTGAGGATGGAGAGCAATGAAATTGAAATTTCTCCTGTGGCTAGTAAACCAGCGATTATAGCAACATTGTTGTAAGACGTGTATCACATTTCCCAATGTGACCAGTTAGAAAAATGAAATGTGCCTTTAGAGGTCTATATTATCTATCAATCTCTATCTATCTATCTATCTATCTATCTATCTATCTATCTATCTATCTATCTATCTATCTACCTATCTATCTATCTGTGTTTATACATATACATTTTTACATAATAATGTTCAATTGAGCCTGTTACTTTATAGTCATGATTCCTATGTCCACAATCCATGAACATGCTTCTTCAAGGCTCGATAGTGGTGACAATTCTATGGAGAAGCTAAGCGTGCCATGCCAGATCAGACAAATATTGGTCTCAAACCCGTGTCATCTAACAGTTATGTACAATGTGGCAGATTTCTTTAAGCTTTGGTTCCCTCATGTATTCGGTGAGAAGGCATAAGGTCCCTGTAAACCTCAAAAATGTTAAGGAACTTGGTCAAGATCCCACAGTTAGTAAGGGACGGGTCTGAGATTTAAACCTAGATCTATCAGGTTCCTAGAACTGGCTCTTTCCTGGACACCCCTCTCTCTGGAGCCCCTGCTGAGGAAAGAAGAAGGCAATTCTCTAGAAAAGAATGTGGCGCTTGGGACTTCAGTTGAGTTCGGAACCCTGCCCCGATCCTCCTTCCTTTTCTTAGCTGTCTCTTGTACCCCATGCGAAAGAAGCTATGGTTAAGGTGACACAACCTCAATAAAACACAGATTAGACTTCAGTTAAAAAAAAAAATCTCCCTTCCATTCCTTCACCCATGTTTTAAAAATGAAACGCCAAAAATATTATCTGGAAAAGAAATTTAGTGAATTTTCTTTTAGTCGAGAAATCGACTCCTGAGTCTACTGCAAACATGGATTTCTCTGGTTTATTAAAGCCCCATTCTCTAGGAACTCTTGGGCACTGGAGAGGATTTTCCTTCAAGGAAGGCATTCAAATAAACTGCACCATTATCTGACTGTGTGGATGCTCTTTTCAAAGTAAGACTTAATAGCCTATCTTCCCAGAAAGAGAATCTTCCTTCTACTGGGTTTACTGCCTGGCAAGTGCCTTCAATAACAAGAAAAATAAGTAATCGTGGAGAGGTGGTATTTTTTCTCCCCCAACACATCTTTGGAATGTTCCAGAATGTTCACTTACTGATTTTCCCTTGGGGAGAGCATGTGAAGTGATGAGAACATTAGATTTCGAGTCAGGAGGCCTGGATTCAAGGCCAGCTCCGCCGAACACTTTCTGTGTAACCCAGGCAAGTCACACAACCTCTCTGCGTTTCAATTTCCTCCTCTGAAAAACGGGAGATATTATATGAAAAATGTTCTTGCCTATTTTAAAGTATTGTTCAGTTCCTTAAGCAGAGCCCTCAGACCTGTCCCTAATTTACTATCTGACCTTGAATGAGTTATTTCCATTCTAGGGGTTTCCAGTGCCTTGTAGGTACTGGACTAGTGTTATTGCTGGGTTGGACTAGTGCTATTGCTAAGCCCACTCTAGCTATGAAATCCTATAAAATTCAGTGAACTCTATCAGCCCCACTGAAAGTAGGGGCAGGCACACTCTGGTTGGGAAAAGTAATATGGGGGTGTCCTTAAAGGAAGACAGTCTCTCATTATCATAGCCTTGACTCTTGTCCCAAGAGAATCTAGGTGCTGGGGAGCCTTCTAACTATACATAGGACCAGGTGAAATGGAGGAGGACAGGGAGAGCAAGTGGGCTTCAGCTTGGGCAGGAAATGACAAGGTGTCACTGTAGATGATGGCTCTCTGTGGTTCTAGAAAGGAGAGGAAGTATCAGAGCTGACGCTGCCGTGGCTGGGTTATAGAGCAAGGAGTTGGGGGTGGGGCATGGCAGCTATAGTTATGGAAATATTTAGCTGTGGCCCAAACAAGTCGTCCCTGGTACAAAGAAGATGGAGTATTAGCCATAGATATAGATATGCCACTTTGAACCAGATCTAGAAATGCATTTATGTCTCCCTTGTTCAGAAAGCATGTCCCAAACACTATCCCTGACTCACAGTAAATGCAGTAACTAAAGGCTGCTAATTTCCACCGCAGGGCCTTTGTACTTGCTGATCCTGAAAACTGCAAATCTCTCCTTCCAGCAAACAATGCTCTTGTTTCCATGGCTCCTTTTGTTAAGATCTCAAGTCAAACAGCATTTTGCCAGAAAGACCTTCTGCCTTAATTTGCCAGAGCTGTTATGACAAATACAGCTTAAACAACAGAGATATATTGGCTCTCAGTTTTAGAGACTAGAAATCCGAAATCAAGGTGTCAGCAAAGCCACGCTTTCTTCAAAGTTGGCAGCATTCTGATGACGGCTCTCCTCTGACACGCGCCAGTTTCTCTCTCTGGCTTCTCCTACTTCCATTTCTCTGCTCACAAGAATGACAGTCATATTGGATTAAGGCCTGCCCTCATTCACTTTGGCCACACATTAACTAATAATAGCACCTTCAAAGGTCCTGTTTACAAATGGACCCACGCCCGCAGGGCTGGGGGCTAGGACTTAAACATGTCTTTTGTGAGGGACCTGATTGAATCCCCAATACCCGTGTATCTGAGGCTGCCTCCTGCCCCCCCAAGCTCTTCCCTGCTTTCTCGTCTTCCCAGCATTTGTTACTACCCCAGATTGTTTCCTCTGTTTATATAACTGCTTGTTTACTATCTGGCTCCCTTCTTCTTGAATATACGCTACATGCGGGCAGAGGCCTGGACCCTTTTATTCATACTGAACCCCAAGCACTAGAAAAACGCTGGGCAGGCAGAAGTCTCATAAGAAATACTTGTTCAAGGAATGAAAGAACCAAACGAGAAGTGTGCTGCTATTTTTCTCTCTCACACACAAGGAAGACTTTTAAACAAACAGGCAGCATGTCCTTGAAAATATGGGATTCAAGCCCAATTAAGTAGCCGCCAGAGAGGCAAGTCCTTCCATCCCACAGATGCTGAGGCAGTGAAGCTGTCTGCACTGAAGTTATTGTTACTGAAAGTGCTACCCAAAGAAACATCCTCACTCCCCATCGTACCCCTGCTCCCTAAGGGGAGTGCCAGCCAAGGAGGAGGCAGAGTCAGCGATGACACCTGGAATTTGAATGGCACTGTACCCAGGACTTTTGCATAACTGCATCTATTTTTCCCCCATGTTATAAATGAGGAAACCAAAGCTCATAAGCCTAGGCAACTTAGCTGAGATCATAAAATGTAGGTTTAGGGTTAGGACCCAGGTCTGCTTACAATGCCCAACCAACATTCCGCAGATGAAAACGGGCTTGCTGGAGACACAGGCTGGCACCCTGCTGGGGGCCGAGGGTGCCCAGTCCTGGAAGGCACAGGCTCAGGACGCTGACCAGCCGGCTAGCCAGGGCATCCCAGGGCTAGATCCGTGAATTCTCTTTGCAAACAGGGGCTGCATCTTCAGTGCTAACTTTATAGCCAGGCTAAGTGTGAATCCAGCCTTTGAACTAACTTGTTTATATTTTCCTGTGGCCATGTGGGTTGGAGTTGCTGGTTCCCAGCAACCTTCCATCGCCCAGGGCCTATTTTTAGACGGTGCCCTTTGGCGTTTAGGGTGCCCTGAGCCTTGCAGGTCAGGGATGTGTAACTGGATTTGTAGCTTTAATATGCAGGGTCTGCCGTGCTCAGCCTTCGCCTGGGCCCTCCTCCTTTTTATCTGAGTTCCCATCTACTTGTTTCCCTCCTCCCCTGTGTCTAACTTCCCTGTCTTCTTTGCATGATCTTGAGAATGAGCCAAAGTCAGGCTGACATTTTGGCCCAGTCTCCCCCAGGAACTCAGATCTGAGATCTTTATTCCTGGAAAGAATATTTACGGCTGTGATGGTTTGGGAGAGGCTTCGGAGAAGAGAGGAGAATATGCATGTATGCTCTCACATAATAATTCTGCTAATAATAAATGATGATAAAACCTGCCCTTGCTGAAGACTAACTACTTAGCAACGGTACAGGGTACTTTTCAATGTTGTAGCTCAATCTCACACCAGTCGTGGAAGGTAGGTAAGATTGCTATACGCCCATTTAAAAGATGGGTAATATTATATTGATTTCCAAATGAGGAAAGTTGGGCTCAGAGTTACATTAGTAGGCTGAGCTCATGAAGCTAGTAAGTAGGGCTGGGGTCCAGGTCAGTGATTCAGGCATTAGCTCTTACTATTTGAGTGGCCTTGAGCAAGTCACTTCACCTCTGAGCCTCAGTTATACTGCATCTATTACAGAAAAACAAGCAGGGTCAGTTGTATTTGCTTTACAAAATTATTGGGACAATTACCTGGGGTAAGGTGCTATGTAAAAGTTGGCAATTTTCCTTCTGAAACCTGAAACCCCAAGAGATCTCAGATAGAACAGAAATATATAAGACACTGGGAATTTTTTTCACATGTAAAAATGATTGATAAGTTTCCTTGCCTTGATTTGAGGCTGTATCTTCTATTTTGGAAGATTAGCGTCAATCCAGGCTTTACAATTCAGGCTCTTTGGAGAGACTGGGACTTTATGCTCTTCAAAATATGGTTTTACTTGAGGCTTATGGCTACCCTGGGAGTTAGGTGGGACAAATATATTATCTCCATTTTTCAGGCAGGAAAACGGAAATAATAAGCGACAGTCAGGAGATTGCTTAGTGCGGGAACCCCCAACACATGCTGGTCCTGTTCAGATCCCTTCAGGTTTCTGTTGCAGGAACCTGGGCCCGGCCCTGACCTAGTGACAGTGTTTCTAGATTGGAAGGATGGAGATGGGGAGAGAGTTTGGGGGTGGGTGAGTAGATGGCAGCCCCTGGGCAGGCCTCCTTTGGGTGCCACCCTAATTTTTATCAGAATGTGCATATGTCCCTCATTAAATATAATTTATATAAAACTGTGTGAGAGGTGCCTTGTTGTTAGCCACCTGTCAGAATGCTGTTTTTACTGTCATTTAAATAGATGTTTTAAAGTTTCAGTTTTGTAATTTTCTTTTCGGAGTTTGGAGCCAACGCAATTTTCCAGGTGCCAGGCAGTTTCATAGAACTTCGTTGGCCCTCAGCACCTCGCAGGCTAATAAAAGGCTTTATATTTTATTTAGTTCTGTGGTTAAGCTTTGGAGTTTTGGTCTGACAGATGTGAGTTCAAATGCCATCTCTCCCACTAACTAGATGTGCCTTCTGGGCAAACTGTTTAAACTCTCCCTGTGTCATCTGTAAAATGGGGGAGATAATAACATATGCGCCTACTTTTCAACACTGGCACGTTTTAATCTAATGTATATAAAGGTGCCTATCCGATGTCTGGAACATAGTAAAGTGCTCAATAATTATAGTTCATTTTTTGTTCCCACTCAAGTTGGTCTCATGGAGACGGTTCCCTGCAGAACAGCCTTTTGACAGTGTCTTTGTGAGAAGGAAGAATGAGCTCTAGAACACATCGTAATCTATGTTCTCTTTGGAGAGCTTATGAAGAAGGTTTTGATGGTGATCTAGGCCATGGACAGGTGGGGACCAGGCTACCAGGTGACTTACAGGGGTTAAACTTTAGGTCTGTAGACCCTTCTCGCGTCTGGTGCTCTTTGATTCCATTCATTCCATTAAGGGCCAAGCCGAGACCTCAAACCACATCATTCCAAAGGCCTCCAGTTCAGCCCCCAAGTCACATTTCAGGAGGGCCCCCAGTTGTCCTGCGGTGGAGTGCAGGCCAGAACACACTGTGCTGGGAGTGCTTGTCCCACCCCAGCTGCTGAGACTGGTAAGGGAACGTGAGGTGAGGGGTAGCACAGAATAGGGATGAGGAGAAAAGAGAGAAGCTGAGCTGGTGAGCATGGGCCAGACTAGGGGGAGCAGGAGAAGAGAACTCTGGGGTGCTCTCTGATGGAGGAAATGAGAGCAAGTCACAAAAGGATGGAGATCTCTGTGAGAGCATCAAAACCGCCCCAGCCTCCAACAATTTTATGGCTTTTCCAACAAGTTTCAAACAAAAAAACAAACAAACCAAAAAAAAAAACCCAGCCTATTTCCCTGCACCAGGACTGAAATCAACGTTGGTTAAAAAACCCAGCCCGGAGTTTGGGGGAGCAGGACTGATCACCCCTGAGGCACCTCTCAAAAAAGCAAGTTTTTGAAACCTACTTTAAACCTCCCCAATCACTCTTTATGGGTACTGGGCTCAGCAACCTGCATTTTAAACAAACTTTCTCCAGACATTTGAGGGCTAAGAATGAGGAAGCTTTGGAGCTGAACAGAGAAGGGACTGGATAAATTGCTCTGTAGGGTAATTTTTAAAAATTTATTTATTAATTAAAAAAATTAAGAAATAACAAACAAAAACATTAACTTATTCCGTTCTACATATATAATTCTCAATATCATCACATAGTTGCATATTCATCATTTCTTAGAACATTTGCATCAATTCAGAAAGAGAAATAAAGACAACAGAAAAAGAAATAAAACAATAACAAAGAAAAAAAAAAGATTATAAATACCATACCCCTTACCCTTCGCTTTCATTTATCACTAGCATTTCAAACTAAATTTATTTTAACATTTTAACATTTGTTCCCCCTATTATTTATTTGTATTCCATATGTTCTACTCGTCTGTTGACATGGTAGATAAAAGGAGCATCAGACACAAGGTTTTCACAATCACACGTCACATTGTGAAAGCTATATCATTATTCAATCATCATCAAGAAACATGGCTACTGGAACACAGCTCTACATTTTCAGGCAGTTCCCTCCAGCCTCTCTACTACATCTTGAACAACAAGGTGATATCTACTTAATGCGTAAGAATAACCTCCAGGAGAACCTCTCTACTCTGTTTGGAATCTCTCAGCCATTGACACTTTGTCTTATTTCACTCTTCCCCCTTTTGGTCGAGAAGGTTCTCTCAATCCCCCAATGCTGAGTCTCAGCTCATTCTAGGGTTTTTCTCAATCCCTTGATGCCGAATCTCAGCTCATTCCAGGATTTCTGTCCCACGTTGGCAGGAAGGTCCACACCCCTGGGAGTCATGTCCCACGAAGACAGGGGGAGGGTGGTGAGTTTGCTTGTTGTGTTGGCTGGAGAGAGAGGCCACATCTGAGCAACAAAAGAGGCTCTCTTGGGCCTAAATTTTAAGTAGACTTGACCTATCCTTTGTGGGATTAAGTTTCATATGAACAAACCCCAAGACTGGGGGCTAAGCCTATAGCTTTGGTTGTCCACACTGCTTATGAGAATATCAAGAATTCAACTTGGGGAAGTTGAATTTCTCCCCGTTCTCACCACTCCCGGAAGCAGGCTTTGCAGATACTTTTCCACTCACTGATCGAATCATCGGGGCATCACTCTGGACAAACCAACAAAATCTCATGTCCAACCCAAGATTCCAAGTACTTATGGTGTTCAGTCAAGCTATCTACATCAGTTATATTAGGAAATGCACTAGCCAAAACATAAATTTTGTACCAAATAAACATTTTTTGCTTTAGTCTCACACATAAGGTGAAATTTTGAAATATTAATTACCATCTATTTTCAGCACCCTGCAGTAATGACATTCCTTTGTTCCTCATGCAAAAAAATTTTTTAAATTTGTACATTTAGTCACTATTATTATACACTCTAGGCATTCCTAGCTTATACCATCTCAATCTTTATCATTTATCTTTCTTTCTGATTTCATTTATGCCCCCAGCCCTCCTCCCTCTATCATTCTCACATGCAGCTTCATTCAGTGTTTTAACATAATTGTATTACAGTTAGGTAGCATCGTGCTGTCCATTTCTGAGTTTTTATATTCAGTGCTGTTGCTCTGTAGGGAAATTTTAAATACTCTCTGATTTGAGTCAAATCAAGATCGGCACAAACATTTTGGTTTGATTGTGCAACTACTACGTGCCAGGAACATATTCAGACATCAAGCAATCTCAGTTAAGAGAGAAAGGTGGACTCTGTAAAGAGCAATCACAAGCCAGTGTTACCAGCCCTGCTAAAAGCACACATGTGCAGTATGCTGGGGGTGGGGTGAGGGGTGTGGAGGGCCCCAGAAGGGAGAGGGGGCAGGGCAAGGAATCCGGGGCATTTTTCATTTTTGAGGTCATGGGTACTTTCAGGGCTGGATGAGCCTTGCTTTTGTTTCCCGAAGCTCCCTACCCTGGATGTGAGGCTTGCAGATGATGACAGAGGATTGAGCCACCAGGTCCACCTTTATTTGCTCATCTGAATTTGTCGAATGAGGTTATGTGCGTCACACATTAGCCAAAGTAAAGGAACTTTCTGCTTTACCTCTCCACCAAAAAACAGCGGTGAGTCAAAATAAACAACCCTTGGAATCCAAACGCTGGCTCCTCTTACAGAAAAGACAAAATGTTTCTCTTCTATATTTATGGAGGCTCCAGAGGGCCGTAGCACGGCTGTTTGTGCCAGCAAAGGTTCCGCCCACCTGTGCACAAAGACAGGACACGACCAAGTCAGAAAAGCTGGTGTGCAAAGAGGAGAAAGGGACTCGCTGCAGGGGGCATGGGCAGTGGGGCTTTAATCGGGCATACTTTTTTTTTTTTTGCATGGGCAGGCACCGGGAAACGAACCTGGGTCTCTGGCAGGCGAGAACTCTGCCTGCTGAGTCACCGCGGTCAGCCCAATCGGGGGATACCTTTTTTTTTTTGGCTGAGGGGCGTTGTGCATGGTCCGGGAATTGAACCCGGGTCTCATGCATGGAAGGCAAGCATTCTACCGTGCACCCCCAATCGGGGATATTTTTAAAATATCTTTTAAGGGAAATCGATGTCCTCTGGTTCACAGCTTTTGATCCCGCGGCGGCCCGCCCCCGCCCCCTTGCGGCGTCGGGTCTCAGCCCACCCCAGTCAGAGCCTGACCTCCACCCATTCCAGTACAGAATCGGAGAAGGCTCGGCAGTCCGGCACCGGAGAGGTGGGCAGGGTTCTGCCGGGGCCACCACCGCCGCTTCCTCCAAGCCCTGCTGACCTCTAGTGGTCACAAGGTGGAACTGAACGAAAGCTGGGAGGAGCGGGAAGGCGGGGTTCGTCTCCATCCGCCCTTCTCCAGCCTTCCTTGCACATCGAAGTCGCCTAGGAGTTTTGAAATATGCTGTGGCTCAGGTTCCGCCACATGCCGGTTAAGGCAGAATCTCGGGTTGGACTTCGGCGTCGGTACTTTTCTTAAAGCTCCCCAATTAACTCTAATTTGCAGCCAGGATTGAAAACCGTTGCACGAAGCGTGTATTTGCTCACCTTTCAGGTGGGTGTGGGAGAGGAGGTGGGTGCCGTCTCAGTGTCTGAGTGTTACTATGTCCGTCCACAAGTGTGTCTGTGCCAGGTGTCCGAACACAAGTGCAGTTTTTGTGCCTGCCTGACAGCATCAGGTGACTGTGCTGGTTGACTGCCCACAGATGTGGTCCCTGTGCATGAGTGGGTGGCCATGAGTGAGCTTGGGAAGTTCTTCCTGTTGACTCACCTCAGTCCCCTCTCAAAAGGACAAAAGGATAGATTGAAAAAATGCCATCTTGCCCATTACCCTGGTAAAACGGCCATAGGAACCCTAAGTCCAGCCTGGGCGTGTGGTGGCCAAAGCCACCTGCTGGGGCCAGACTGTCTACTTCAGCCTCAGCCTCCATCAGGCTCTTGATGAAATGGGTTACAAGGGAGAAGAGCCAGAGCCAGCACAATTAAATTAATTTCCAGCAGCTGCATGGGATTAAAATTACCCACTTCTCTCCAGTCTCTGTCTAACGTTCCTGAAAACGATCTGATCCCCTGCCTCTGCTTGTCTCGTTTTCTCATGGTCACTGCTCTTGCTACGTTCAATTCCTGATTGCTCTGCCCATCCTAAACTGCCCCTCTTCCCCCGGGCTCACTGGAGCGCCAAGTCCTGGTGAGACCTACTTTGCCTGGGGAACTAGGTGGGGGCTCCCCATGACCCTCCAAGAGGGGACAGTGTGTCATGCTGCCTCAGCCATCATGGAGGTCCCCGGGGAAGTGGAGCCTTGCCCTGCCCATGCCTGTCCTTCAGGGAGCAGAGGACAAGGAAAGGAAATACCATCCATTGGAATGAGCACCGGGCTGAGAGTCCAAGGATTTGGGCTCAAGTGCCTGTGCATCCATTAACTGACTCACTTCCTCTCTGAGCCGGTCCCCCTTCTGTGAAATGGAGAGAATGTCTACCTCCCAAGGTTGTTGTGAAGGCTAAAAGAAGTGATTATCTACGTCCCAGTACCTGGCCTATTTGATGATCATTCATAATAGCATTTGCAGAAATTTATTGTGTTCGCTACAGGAAAACATATTCAGCTTTTTTACATGCATTGCTATGCTCTGAGATGGGTCCTTTTATTATCCCCATTTCCAAATGGAGAAAACAAAGCAAAGAGATATTGGGGAAATCTGCCCATACACACAAGAAGTGGTGGGCCTGGAAAATGAACTTGGGAAATTGGATTACAGGTCCTGAAAGAATATATCACTAAACCGTGCACATAGGCATAATATTTACTTGTATCTGTGTATGTGGGACCACCCCATACACACACCTTTGCATATCTCTGCATAACCCTAAGCCCTGCATCCTTCCTCCTAGAAGGGTTTCGCCCAACCCCTGACAGGGACCACCTCTTGGGAGAGCCAAAAGGAATGGAACTACTCAGTTGCAGCTAGTGGAGGAAACTAGCCAGAGATTCCTGAGGGACCGGGCAGGCCAATAGGAAGGGGCATCCCAGATGTGACGCAGGCTTGTGGGGGCTAAAACAGACTTCCCTCTTGACACTCCCCTCCCCATATCAGTCTGTTTCTTTCTAAGGACTCTGGACCCAGAAGTTTGGGCATAAGGGACAGCTCTGCTGGCACTCTCGTGCTGCAATTCCAAACCTCATCCTGGGGTTCCAACGGTGGGACTGAGTCATCCTCTGTTTTGCATGTAATTTACAATTAATGGAATCTGTTTAATTTGGAGTTCTCCTCCACTGCTCTTCTCCCTTCCTCGCTGGTCTGCTGTGGGGAGGGAGAGAGTAGTTAGCCTGGGGGCTTGCTTTTGCCCTTGCCTGACTGTATGGCTGTGGCCAAGTCACCTCCTTCTCTGGTGGTCTCTAAGGTCTCATTTGTCCTGACATTCTGAGTCCCCAGGTCTCCATCAGCCACAGCCCACCACAGGGGCAAATGTCCTGGGGCCAACCTGGCCCTGCAGCTGCCCACATAATATAACCTCAGGGTCTGAATCAGGACTTAGAGGTGGTGCCACATGGATGTAGAGTTGGGAGACGGCTATACTCCCAAATGCATCAAACAGGCAAAAAGAATAGAGCAAGGACAAGGAATGGCCTAAAAGAACCGTTCCTAATGATAACCATCCCTTGCACAGCACTTGCTGTGTGCCAGCTACTGCCCTCTACACTTAGAGACACCAACTTATTTAGTCTTTGGAACCACCTTATGGAGGTCTGTACTCTTATTATCCCCATTTTACAGATGCAGACACTGAGCCATAAAAACTTCACACAGATAATCGGTGCAACGCTAGAATTCCAAACTCTACTGACCCTTGCTCTAATGTTTGTAATTCTGTTAGAATGCGTTGCTTCCCAGGGAAAGTCTTCACCTGGGGCTGAGGAGTCATCTGGGAGGAGTTAAAACACAAATTTGCGCTGGAATACTGACCGTCCATTTCAGAGGAAGGTGATGGGCAGGAAATGAGGGGAGCCCCTCACAGCTGGAGACCTCCTCATTGTGTACTGAAGAATTGGCAGAAGGGACCGCTTCCATTTAATTTTTGCTTGTAGCCCCAAAGTATATGCTCTGCACTTCTACAACCGGAGGATAAGGGTCAGGGAGATATTTTGTCCTCTTGAGGTGACTTTTTCAAATTGGCCCTTCGAGGTGCCTCTCTCCTTTGCACCTGAGGTCCTTACTTCCTGCCCTGGCTACTCTTACACCATGTCCCCAGTGATGGCATTGGCAGCAGAACCTATGCTGGCATATGCATCACTTCCCAGTTTTCTCTTGGAAACGGAACAAGGAGACAAAGCTATGGGGTGAGTTTGGAGCCGAGGAGGGCAGCCAGAGCTAGGCTAGGCCTGAGCACAACCCTCACAGCGTTAGCAGCTCCCACCCAGGCCCGCTGTTGGTGGCCTTGGGCCGCGAAATAGAGAAGTTAAGAGGGAAAAGGTGAAAGTGAAAACAACCCCAAAAGAGAGACGGGGTAGAAGATGAGTGAAAGTCCCAGCTGATGCAAATATTGACATAACCATTACAAGGCTAAATAAAACTCCCATTTATGTTATGCAAGTGCTATATACTTTGAATACTTATGTCTTGAGGAATTTTTTATTTCGCCATAGAAGAAAAATGTTTTCATATTCTCTCCCGCCGCTCAGCCCCGGAACCCAGCGAGTCCCCGTGCCCCCGAGAGCCATAATATTATTTGTTAACATTTTTATGATGCCAAATGGTCTGTAGGAGAACGGGCGCCATTCTTTAGCTGGGAAACCATATGGCAGGACGAGTAATAAATAAGGTATTGTGATAGTTAATGAACCTAATTGCCGGCAAAGGCTTTAATACGGAGACTGTGCTGCTGAGAATTTAGCACCGCATTAGGGATGCTGCAGAGCTCCCTTGACTTCTGAGGCTTAATTTAAGTTCTATATTGCAAACTCCAGAAAATAATTCCAAACCCTCCTGCTGGAAAAGCAACCTGCTGGTAGACTGTGATTATACCGAATTACTAAAATCGCAATCAATTTTATACACACGGTTAACCCTTGCCAGGAAGTTCTTCCGAAGAGGAGAGGAACTGAGGCTGCAGCCCGCGCTACCTGTAGCTCTGGACTAAGGAGGACAATGAGAGTCAGAAAAGGTTGGTGCCCCAGGAGGGGACCGAGGCCAGTGGGTCTGGAGAGGAAGCGGGGAGATGCTGAGAGTAGCCTCCGTGAATGTCATTGCTTGTTGGGGCTTCTCTTGTCCTGCAGTACTCCCTGCCCTAGGGGACAACAGGTCAGAGGGGATTGGGGAAAGGGGTCTCTGCGCACCCACCTCTCCCAGCAGCAGGAATTCCCGTCGGGAAAAGGAATGGAGTCATTGCTGCTATAATTCCATAAGTCAAGGTTATTAACTAGAGAAGATCAAATCCTGGCAGTCGAATAACCTTGCACTGTGTAAAATGTAAATGCCGAACAGCTGCTGCTGAACTTTCAGCAGTGTCTGGAAGGTTCCCTGGGCGAGAGCAGCCAGGGAGCAAGGCATTTGCTCCCACCTCGCCTTTGGGAGCTTTCAGGGGACTTCGTTCCCCTTCCAGCCCTGACCAAAGTGGAGAGGAGTGGTCAGATGTAGGAGAGTCTCCTGGAGCAGGTCATGCCAGCGTGGGAGGAGAAAATGCAGAAGGTTGTGGCCTCCTGTAGAGTGCAGATCCCTAAGCACCTCACTCCATAGTCCCACGGCCAGGCCCGGGTGACGCTCAGCACCCTTCCTTTCCAGAGCAGCACCCTGAAAGATGGGGAGGCTTGCTTGGCACTCGGGGAATGTGCCTGAAGGGTGAGAGGCAGGCCCGGTGGGAGGTAGCAGCAAGTAGCGGAAATAAAGAATCCTTATGGAAGTTAAGAAGACAATGGTAGAAGCTCACGTGGCAGACGCTGGCAAAGCGGAAAGTGTACAGAAGGGTAATCGGGAAGGTTGGTGAGCCCAGGTAGGAGGCAGAGGCAGGCGTGGAAGAGGAATCTGGCCCAATTTGTGAGACTAATAAGGAGTGACCATGTGTGGCAACGTTGGCACCTTCCCCAAGAGCTGGGACAGAGCCCATTTTCTGCTGTGGGCTAGGTTATATTCAGCCTCTTCTGAAGGGTAGGCGTGGACACGGGACCTGGGCTAGACGCTGCAGTCCCAGCAGTTTGCAGGAGACAGGCCTCCTATACTCAACACTGGGAAATTCTACACACGTAGCAGAGTCTGAGGCTTTGGAGTAGGACGGAGGACAGGGCATTGCCGCAGATGTTAAGCTTCTTGAAAGCAGGGAGCTCAGATGATCTTGACAGCCAGCCTGTTCTCAGAAACTTGGATGGGCTACATCTCAGGAGACTAAACTCCGCAGGTGACCAGGACAGGGGCCACCAGCCCTTGTGTGCATCCAGCTTGCCAGGCAGTCAGTGTGGGTGACAGGTCCTCCAAGGAGTGCTGGCAGGGCAGGGAGTCCAGCCTCAAGCCACCCCCCACCCCCCACCTCTTGGTGCAGAACCGTCCCTGCTGCCCTGGGCTTGTCCCAAGGCTCGAGTGCCAGCCGCTGTGGTGGTCTTGAGGCAGTTGCTGCTAGATGCCCTGACCCTAAGTCCTGCCACCAGAGCCCAGGGGTGGAGAAGCTGAGTTGCCCGTTGGGGTCAGGGGAGGAGGAAGGGCCACGGGTCCCCACAGGCTCTTTCCAACCCTGATCCAACTTCCAATCAAATGTGCTTTAAAAAAAAAATAGAGATGCAGGGACCCAACCATAGAGACTGATCCTGCAGGTTCAAACCGTGCCTTGGCTTGTGCACAGCTGACCCTGGTGCAGGGGGGGTTGGAGAAGATTTCCCTGGAGAGCTGCGTACGCTTCTGCCTGCAAACTCCCGCTAGCTCCAGCCTCTGCAGAAGTAGAAATACCTATGCTCTCCCCATAAACGAGTGAGAAAACACGGAGATTCTGCTTAAACCACGAGCCAGATGCAGAGACATAAAGAAGATATTCCTTAATCTGCTGTAAAGTAGATGACAGGTTACCAGGGGCTGGGGAGAGGGTGAAAAGAGGAAGAGGGGATGGGGGATGACTGCTAAATGGGTGCAGAGTTCCCTCCATAGAGGCTGTAAGTATTCACTATTCATTCTGAGTTGATCACTGAGCTGGTGCTAAAGGGGTGATGAAAAAGTTTCAGTGGAGGATGGTGTTATGGTAGCATAGCCTTGCGAATGTATTAACACCACTGAATTGTACACCTAAAGTGGCTAGAGTGGGAGAGTTTGAACTGTGTATATGTTATCACAACAAAAAGTTTTTTAAAAATGTAACACATTCTTAGTCCAGGGTGATTAAAACTTTGTGTCAAGCACAGAGCTGAATTTCTACCTCTGGAGACCTTTCCAGATTAGATAGATAAACATGTAGAGACAGAGGGGTGAAGCAAAGGACGTTTAGATCCTTAGCTTTTGTGCCTTGTATTTCCATATTTTGTAGATGAGGAAAAGATCCGAAAGGTTCTACGACTCTGAGAAGGGCAGTGCAGGACTAGACTAGAACCCAGGGGTCTTGACTCTGAGTCTGTGCTCTTTCCAGGACATTTTGCTTCCTCTTCCTTTAAGTTGTGTAATATCGGCACCGTGAGGAAAGAACAAAATCAAAAGCAAATCCAGGATTCCTGGTCATACATTGGATACAAGAAATGCAGCTGTCCCTGAGAGGAGCTTCCAATTCTGCGACTGTGAGACGCTACAGGAGCTGCTTATCTTGCTGGAGAGATTAAAGCCAAATATTCATGCATGTTAATGTGAGCGCAGGGTTTGTGAAATGCAGGACCTAATCAGAGAAGGCTTCCTGGAAAGGGACTTGAGGCTATAAGCATTTGCTATTTCACTGTGAGTTGATCACTCAGCTGGTGCTAAAGGCTTTGGGGAAATCCAGAAAGGTAGAAGGTATTCTGCCTGCCTAAGGGGAACCCTCAGTCTAGTTGGAGAAGCCATTTGCGCATGCAGCCACTGAAGGATGCTAAAGCAGACTGTCTGCTGACGCCTAGCTGTGGGACCCACGCTCTTTGGAGCTGACTCCTAGAGAGTTGTCATATTGTCCGGATTCTGAAAAGGGGGGTAGATTTAACCAGGTTTGACCAAGACTCCCGTGGCAAAAGGTGGCTCACTCAGGATTCTGGGCAAAGAGCTGCTTTCTCTGGGTCAGGGTACATTGAGGTGAAGCTGGGCTAAGGCTCCTGCAGGCAGAACAGGTGGCCTCAAGGACTCCAGCCCACCCTCTCCCAACCCGAGGTGGTGGGAATCCACTGCAGGCCTAGAGCTCTGCCCAATCGGGCAAGTGCTGAGATGAAGAGCCGCCGAGTGTGGATTTAATACTGTACGTAAACATACTTTACAATCACGGAGAAGGCTTGCGACTGAGAGGAGACCATCGGAATATTTTATGGTGATGCAGATCAAGTGGAAAGAAGGAGAATAAATAAAGGAGAAGATAATTATTTGACAGAGTTCTCTTAGGCTATGCCACAGCGGGAAATACTTACAAAGAATACATATTACTGGGGAGGCACGGCTATTCAGGCATCAGACTAACCTATAAATTGTCAGAAGCGAGAATGGGAGTGGAAAGGAATGGAAGAGGTGTGGGTGCCCCTCCTGCCATTAGCACTGGATATCGTACCCCACCTTGCTTGCAGCAGCTCTGCATGCCATCCGCAGCACAGCCCCGCAGAAGGGAGACGCCGCCTAATAAATGTCGTTGGAAAATTACGACTGTACTGCTACAGTAAAAAGATGGTGCCGTTTATCCCAGCGCCATCTGCACAGGCTCATTTGTTGCTCCCGAGGCAGCCCACACGCACCCAGCAAGTTTGCGTCTCTCCAGCACTCAACAGTGTTTGATTTTACAAGGGTGCTATGGGACTTGGGGTGCTCATTTCTCTTCTGGCTCCTGGCGGTCAGTGGGAGAGAAGCTGGAATGAGCTGACAGAAGCCACCCACCCCATCATCAGACCCGGCCCTCGGGGGAGGGACCAGAAGCCTGGAATCCTGTCCTAGAAGGTGAAAGGGAACCCAGAACATCATTCATGGCCCATCCACTCGTTCATCTGCTTCACAAGCAATGTGGAGGATCTCCTAGGGTCAGGCACTGCGGTGGTAACTGCTTAGCTTGCTCCCTCTTCCTGCGGATTTTCATTCAAGTGTCCTTTCAGTGAGGCCTTCCCTAGGCCCCGATCTAAAACTGCAACAACTCTCTTTTTGCAGCAGATGCTGTCCCGTCCTCTGCCCATTTCCTCTTGGATCCTTTTACCATTTCCGAGTGCCCAGACTCCCAGTGTGTGTTTACTCCCAGCGGCTAGCACCTGTGTCTGCTTGTTGGCAGTTTGCCTTCAGGCTGCTGGAACCTACATTGCTGCAAGTGCCTGCGAATGTTTAGCCAACCCCCCTGCCCCTCCCAGAGGTGGCTCTTAACTAACGACTGATGGATACAGACCTGGAAACACTGCAGCACCCTTGCCCCCCGTGGCTACAACATGTGCTGTGGTTGGTATTGTCGACACATAGAGTATTGAGCAGGGGGCAGGCGGTTTTAAAAGTAGGAGTACACACTGCTACCTTGGGCAGGATCTGCCTTAAGCTCTTTCCAGTGATGGGGCTGGATACGGCAGCATTGACAGCAGGCAGCTGAAAGGGGCACGGGGCAGATGTAGCAGGGTGGGGGCAGAGTCTCTGCTCAGACCCTGGGGTATTTTCCCATGCGCCTGGAAGACGGAAGCCGTGTTAGCATCTCTTGTTGCCCCTGAGCAGCAGCGACCAGGACCGGATACCAGAATTTAAAAAAAAAAGAAAATTCATAGAGCTTCACAACACAGAGAGCCCTAAAGTTACGCTAAGGAGTATAGTTAATAGTACAATCATAAAAATGTGCTTTCGTCAATTTTAACAAATGTCCCACACCAATGCCAGGTGTTAATCATAGGGTGGTATATGGGAATTCAGTGTTTAACGCATGATTGGGCTGTAAACCCACAGCTTCTCTAATAAAAATAAACAAAATGCTAAAACGACAACAAAAGGAAAAAAAAACCCATCATGTTACTGAGAGAGCTTGAGATTTCTCCCTCCCTGGCTGAGACAGAAATCGAAACCTCTCTCCTTTCTCTCTCCTCTCGCTTCCTCTTGCCTCCAAACTCAGCCCAAGAATTTCAACTTTTCCCGTGCAAGCCCACCTTCCCTGCTTTCTGGAGAATAAAGCAGAAGCTGCTGTTACCTGCAGAAGCCTCACATTCGACTTCACTCTTGGGCTCGGTTTAACTAGTAATATCACCGGTGGGGAGAGTTGAAATGGGACATAGGAACGAGATGATGAGGAAGCTTGGTTGGGCTTTGTGCAGCAGGCGATACGGAGCCAGTGAGGGTGTTGGCTGGGGAGAGCCCTGACACAGCTGCAGCACGGTGGGGGATGCACTGGCTAGAGCCGGTCCCTGGGGGGAAAATTCAAGGGGGAGGCTCTTGGAGGAACCAAGGTGAGAGGGGATGTGGCATGAACCAGGGGCCTCAGGAGTGGGCCTGGGGAGGAGGGGAGAACTGAGGGATGCTCAGGGAGCTTGATTCATAGAATCTGGTAACTGATTAGCTCTGTATGCATGGAGAGGTGAAACCCAGGGTAGAGATCAGAGTTCTGTGCAAAGGAGGAATGAAGGACAGAGACTGACAAAGGGAAACAGACGAAAAGGAGGGGCAAAGATATATTTAAAGGATGCTTAAAAGGCACACAGAATGGGGAAAAAAAGATAGAATGACAGAGAACGAGAGAGAGAGATGGAAAAGAGACAGGCAGGCACAAAAAGAGAGTCAATAAAACTGGTAAGGCTTCTGTTTTCCTTTTTTTTTTCATTTTTAACTTATTTTGAACTAATTTTAGACTTACAAAAAAGTCAAAAAAATAGTACAGAGGATTCCCACATAGCCCTCACCCTGCTTCCCTGAATGTTCACGTCTTATATAACCATAGCGCAGTTATCGAAACCTGGAAATTAACATTGCTACAATACTATTATTAACTAAACTACAGACTTTATTCAGTCTCACCAGTTTCCTGGTGAGATCTGAAGATGGAGAAACATAAACACACAGAACCGGAGAGAGGGAATGAGGTTAGACAAAAGAACCCAAGTCCTTCTTCCAGGGAGGGAGTTTACCGAGAGTTGTTCCATCAGAGCAGAGGCATGGAGTATCTCGTTAGTCTGTGCCACATCTTAGAAGCCTAATAAGTTGTTATTTGATAAATGAATGAGTCGAGTGCTCTGGGCACAGAAACAGGGTCTCTGTAATGTGTCCACTTAGAACCAACCCACAGTCCTCTCCTTTTTTCTAAGCTTCCATAGTGTCCCAAATCAGCTGCTTTTACCCACATTTTCAAGGAGGTAAATGCTGAGAGCTCCTAATGTCAGCCTCCTAGCATCATCCTATGGAGAGAGGTTCCTCTATTCATCCTCCGCTCAGCCTTGCTTCTTAAACGCTTCCCTTGGGGCCCAGTAATGACATCCAAGATCTCCTTCTGGGTCCCTTTGACTTTTCAGTTGAAGGGCCTACAGGAGGTTCATCACGCAATTCAAGGAGGGAAGGAGGTTTTTTACCCACCACTGGGGTCCTGAGCAGCCCTGTCCCCATCATTTGGAGGCTGGGCAGCCCAGGGACGGGTGGACTGTAAATCACCGGAGGGTTCATTAACTTCTCTCTTCCTGGGCTCATAAGGCATGGACGGAAGCCAGCCCCAGAACAGAGCAGATGTGGGAAATAGGTTTCAATGGGGGCTCACAATAGCTCCCCACTCATGGCCGACTCTGTAAGCCCATAAAAAAGCCTTGTGGCCAAACCAGCCTCCTTCCATAACAATGATGCATTCGAAGCCTCCTTTAGCAAAACCTTTTTCTGTAGTCCTTTGTTACCTTAAGGGGTCACATCTGTCCTTCTGTCCCCTCCTGACTTCCTATTTTTACCTGTAGGACTGGGCACACCCTAGAGTTTCTTGAAGGCTAGGGGTGGTGCCAGAGAGAAATGAAGGTAAAACTTTGACTGGACCGGACAGCAGGATAAAGCTGCCACCTGTCCCCAATATCAAAGGACCAGTGATTCCAGGACAATTATAGAAGCCCTTGTTTGGAACTGCCAGGCCTTCTCAGAAGAGACATTGTGTGTGTGTGTGTGTGTGTGTGTGTGTGTGTGTGCAGGATTGGGGAAGGGAAGGATTGAAAACACTCATTAGTTGAAGGATATTTAGATAAAAGGTAAAATTAGTCCTCACACTCTTCTAGATAGCAGAAGTATGCCCTGCCGGAAATCTTATCTGAGCCCTTGAAGACCTTCCTGTGGGTCCTCCAGCTATTCATAGAATCCCTGACCTTTCTCCCAATCTGGTGGAGAGATGCACTGAGTAACAGACAAGAATCAAGGGCCTCAAGCAACTTTGTTTTGATTTTTCATGTCACCATATTTGATTCAATTCCCAAACTAATAAAAGAAATCACATATTGATCAGTTTTCATCTTTTTTCCCTAATAACAACATTAAGAAATAACTGGCTTACAGAGAGGAGAATAAATTGGAAGACAGCATGCATGGGTGTGGGGCACTGGTGAAGAAGCTGTCGTAGACTTGATAACTGCACTTAATGTGGTGACACAAGTGGATATCCTCATTCTTAGAAAATGCACATGGCAGTATTAAGTGTTCAAGGAGCATGATGTATATGACTTCAACTCAAATTCAGAAAGCAGGTTGATAAATAGATAGATAGATAAATAAGCAGATGGATGGCTAAAATGTTGGGGCAAATATGGCAAAACGTTCAAATTGGTGGATCTGGGTACTGGGGAAAGATGGGGGTATGCTGGAGTTTTCTGTATGGGATTTGTAATATTTTTCAACTGTCCTTTAAGTTTGAAATTATTTCAAAATCAAAGTTAAAATAAATAGCTGGCTTATATTGAAGCAGAAGGAATTCAGTCTAGCTACAATACCTGTGGTATAGCATAGTGTAGTATAGCACAGTTGCTGGACTGTAGTAGGGGCCCAATAAATGCATGTTAGCTCAATGATAGAGGGAGGAATGAGAGGGGAAACCTTTCTGGCAGAGTAATTTTATGGAATGAGCTTTGGAATTCAAGAGAATTGGGTTCAAATCCGGCACTGCTACTTACCATGTACATGCCCATGGGCAGGTGACTGGCCTCTCTCAGGCTCAGCCTTTCTCTTTTAAAGATAAATAGTCTTACTCTTCAGTTCTACACTGAAGAATTAAGTACGTCATGTGTATGTACAGCGTACCTAGCACAGTGGCTACTTTTGTGATTATTTTTAATAGCTGGAACCGTTCAAGCACAGAAGTTCCCAGAGAACATTAGCAAAGAGGACGGACAGTTATTTCTTAGTGATATCTGAGCACAGCCCTGCTCAGAAGAAGAATGGAGGGCTGGAGACATCAGGCCTAAGGGATTTAGGATTTAGGATTTAGAATCTTGGGATTCTAGATTCTGGACTCCCACTGCCTTGGGACACGGTTGTTTTCTAATGCCCAGGTGCATGCCCTAAGCAGGGGGTCGCCCAGTCTTCTGGAAGACGAGAGGGTCTGTGGCCTGCCGGCGTGTGCATGCGCCCTCAACTTCTCGCTTCCTGTCTCTCACCTGCTCTGTGACTTTCTCACAGACGTATAAAGACACCCCAAAGAGCCACACTCTCACCCAACCGGCACTCAGCAGCCAGTGCAGCTTCTGGTGAGAGAGATGGCTGGCATTAGTACTAGAACACACTTTTCTTTCCACATTACCTGACTGTAATGCCTTGGACAGCAGGGAATGTGTTCTTTATTTTTTTTTTAACTTTTAATTCTGAAATAATTTCAAACTTACAGAACGGTTGCAAAAATAACACAAACCCCAGAAACCTCCAACATATCCATCCCCAACATCCATATCTACTAATTTTAATATTTCACAAACTTCACTTTATCATTCTCTCTTTCCCTCTGTCAGGTGTCATCTATCTATCAGCTCTGTCATCATCATCTATCTACCTATATCACCTGTCTATATCTATTTATCTATCAATTAGTTTCCAAACATTTGAGGGCAGGTCGCACACATCATATTCCTTGAATAATTAATACCCATTATATCAGTTATCAGACTTTGGAGTGTTGGGGTCACTAAAGACAGGCCCTAATGGTTATTAATGAAGGGCCTTGGGCCAGTCCAGCATTAGTACTAGCCCACACCAAGTTTAAAGTTATCTTGATGACCAAGACTGGATCTAACCAAAATGGGCCTGCCTGACACACACAGTAGCTTAGACATTAAGGTACAAGTCACCTGTAGCTTATTATAATACTAAAAATCACGCCCATTATCATATTAAGGTCTCCATTTTCTTACATATATTCTGTGACTAAGCAGGTGATCAATCTACACATGTTCAAAAATTACATCACCTCTAATTACATCGTTTGGAGCCATTGGGCTCATTATCCTAAAACCTGCCCACCTTTTAATACTTTAAAACCACCAGAATTACTGCAGCTTGGGGAAACAGATATTGGGGCTGACAGGCCATCTGATCTCCTGCTTTGAGCCTAACAATAAACTCTTTTTCTCCTTGAAACCCCAGTGTCTCAGGAATTGGTCATCGAGCGCATCAGGCAGAGAACTCATCAACTTTGCCTGGCAACACCAGCCCTCTGCATACAGTAGGTGCCTCATACACATTTGCTAATGTGAAGAAGGTGAGGGATAAGAATAGTTCAACACAGGGGCAGGCAAGGTGGGAGGCTGTGTTGGGGTGGGGTGGGGGCTGTGCTGCTTGGAAACAAGACCACAGGCCTTTCTGCCCCATTATGATTTGGGGGTTTTTGTGGGTTTTAACCACAAGGGTTTTCACCCAAGTGGGTGACCCTTGGCACCAAAGCAAATCGAATAAGTGTTTGTGGCACTTTACATTTACTGCCACAACTTCTCTTTTTCACCCTCTCGCCGTCTTTCATCTTCTTTTGTTACCTGATCTGCTTTGTTTTTCTTTCTAGCCTGCAGCTTAGTTTGACCTTCCCAGGCAGTTGCTTCCTCAGCCTGTGATGGTGTGGAGCTGGGGTCTGCCTTTCCAATGAGCCCCTCAAGGCGGGGACCAGAGTGCCACTGAGGGCTGAGGGGTCAGACCCCCAGGACCCTCCGGCCTCTAGCTCAACTCCACAACCTCTTGCAGGGCGCCTTCTGTAACACAGAGTGTTGGGCAAGGCATTTAAACACTGGGATTTAATATGACAAACTTGCAGAACAGTTATGTCCTCCCCATTTTGCAGATAAGGAAAGTGAGGCGCAGATGAGGGGAATGACTTAAGGCAGTCGTTTGGAACTGTAGCGTGCATCAGAATCGCCCGGAGGCCTTGTTCAGCCACAGATTTCTGGACCCCTCTCTGAGTTTCTGATTCGGTAGGCTTAGGGTAAGGCCTGATCATTTGCATTTCAGCAAGTTCCTATGTGATGTTGCTCAGGCAAGCACACTTAGAGGACCATTAAATTGAGAGTTTACGGCTAGTAGATGGGAGGCCAGAAATTGAAACCTGAAGCTTTGGATTCCAAATCAGGTGTCTGTTCCCCTTGACCACAGCTAACTTCCTTCTGCAGAGTGACTGGTTAGGATTTCTATCAACACCCCAAGATCTATCCACTTGGAAGTTGTATAGATGGGCTGGGGTCACCTGTCAATCTACAAGGCTCCCAGGAAATGGGGTGAAGCAAGCAGAGGATGCTCTGGGCACCAGCACAATGGAAAAGGATTTGAGGATGGACACCCCAGTCACGCCCTTGGCTCACTGGCCCCTAGAGCTTATTTTACAGGGTGTTTTATGAGGGAATTTTCAGTGCCAGAGTCAGGGCAGGACAAGGAGCACTGCCCTGCCAGGGTAAACAGCAGCCTGAGCAGGCAGAGAGGTTCAGCTGCTGGGGACCTCCCACGGCAGGGCAGTTCTAAATCGCTACTGTATTTAATTGTTAACCAAACAACTTCATTGGCTGCAGGAATGGAGAAAGGGGAAGGCAGACAAGCTCCAGGAATGAGCTGTGAGAAGCTTTATTTCTTTCCAGTTTCGGCTCGTTGGGGATTCTGTACAAAATCGCCCCTTGGGGCTCAGTGCTGGAGTTTATGTCAACCCTGTGCTTGATGGGTTCGAAGGGACCCGGGAGACTGGAGAACCCAGCTGCTCCCTGCAAGCTGGAACTGACTTTGACCTTTGTGGGTTCCGAAATATAAGACAGAACTAGCACGCAGCACAATAAGCCTTGTTGGCAGCTGCACGCCATCACTGAGCTCTTCAGGTCCTCATACCAGCAAAGCATCAACAAAAGGGCTTCCCAGAGGCAATGCGATGACCACAGAGGTCTCTTCAGGGAGGGATCCCGAGGATCTTGTGTCTCTTTGAGCCTCATTGCCCAAGGGTGAAGGCAGGTATTTCCCCCCTGACATCTGGGCATATTCCAGACCCCATTCATCATTGCCTGTTCTCCTGTGAGACCCCAGCTAGAACCCAGAACTACTCCCATCTCAAGGCAATTTAATCCAACTCAACGGGGTGGGTGGTTTGGTGGTTTGACTTGGAGTATGCCGTGTGCCCTGCTCTGCCCTGTGCCCCACCCCCTCCCACCGACCGCTGCAGCTCCCTGGGCTGGGTCAGAACTCCCAATCCCAAACCCTCCAGTTACGTGACCACAATAACTGGGCACCACAGTCTCTGTTCACATGGCATGTACAGATATGTTGCTCTACAGGAGAGAAAATAGCAAGAAGATGATGGTGGAGACAAGAACTCAGAGAGGATAGGAGCTTAGGGGCTGTGACCCAGGGGACAGTGAATGTCTCAGAGAGCACAGATCTGGGGATCAGAAGACATAGCTCCTCAACCTAACGCCTGAGTGACCACGGATCAGTTACTAATAACCCCTCTGGGCCTCAGATCCCTCATAAACAAAATGGGGAGGGCACCTACCTAACAGAGACGATAGCCTAAATGACAGTACAGCGCAGGCCGCACCGCAATGGGAGGCATGCACGAAGTCAGGAATTACAAGGGACTGGGCCAAGCAAGAGAATAGAAAAAGAAATAACCTCTGATTGGAAACATCAAGAATGGGAGATGTGGAATAGCCTGGGAGCAGTTTCAGATGGAACCCAGAATTCCACTGGACCCAGTCAAAAATGACATTTCTTCAGAAATAACGGGAACGTATTTGATTGACCAGCCTAGTGTAATACCTAATAGTATGTGTTAATGGAAAACAAGTTGCACTTTATTCACTCACGCAGTCAGCCAACAAATGTTTAGCGTCCACTGTGTCTGGCCTCCCCAGCCTGGGCTGAGAGCCTCAGGGAAGGCTTTGGAGATGGCACCTCCTTAGCTCAACTCTAAAGATGAGTAAGTGTAAGCCAGGCGAGGGGAGGAGGTGCCAACTGTGGGTCCGTGTTAGGTTTGGACTGAGAGACAGACCAGGTACATCCAATTTGGGCGGATGAAACGTCCAAATTATTTACAGACTAAGGAGTAAGTCAGCTGCGTTGGAATATATGGCAGAGAGGCCAGAAACATTCTTCTGGACAGAGACTCACACAGTTGCAGGTGAGCACTTCTGGGCAAATGAGTTTCACATTAAGTTTTCTGGAATTTTCTCCCTCCAGTCCCCACTTTATGTGCAAGGACATGTCTAGGTTTTGTGGGCCTGAAGTTTATACAATTGGGGGACCCTCTTTAAGAAAAGTAATTACATTACGATACATAACTGGGCACAAAACTGAATATTTATTTAGAGTGAGAAAGGCGATCAGAAAAAATTACACATTTTAAAAAGCTAGTATATATGGCAAACCAGTCTTTCCAGGGCCTTAAAAGGGGCTTGTGCAAATGAAGAGCCATGATGCTTAGCTGTCAATCAATCTGTTTTGTTTACACAGAACTGCGATCTCATCAGACACCCCAGGGCAGTCTGGCCTTGCTGATTCCTAACCCCCAAACCGTGGAGCTAGGACAGGGTCAGTTGCCCGGCAGGCTCTGAGCCAGGCTGTCAAGCCCTTAGCCAGTTATGGATCCTGTCTGACAAGGGCCTTCCAGGCAGGAGGCACAGCTTGCGCAAAATCTAGAGGGAAGAGGTGGCCAGGCCCTCTTGAAGAACTGTGGGTAGTTCTGCGAGATTGGCGTTCATGCTTGTGGGCACAGTGGTGAGAGAAAGGTATGGGGCCTTGCCGGGACAAGATGGCAGAGTGAGAAGCTTCAGAGCTCCCATCTCCTCGCAGAAGCTTTCAACCACCAGCAAGAACTGACAGAAACCTTCTCTCTCCAAGTTCCAGAAAACAGTTAAAGGAGGGCAGCAACAGGGGGAGCACCAAATCAAGAAAGAGACATCCTAAAACTGGCATGACCTCAGGGCACCCTGGCTGGACCCTCCCCCTTCTCTTTACCGGCTTGGTTCCCAATGCAGGTCCCTGGTCCTGGCTCTGGAGGGAGCATAGTAACCCCTGTGCACATTCTGGGAGCACGTATGTCTGGCTCAGTCTCTCTGGTGATGGCCTAAGGGATGGAAACAGAACACTCTTTGGAGGTTTGCCATCCCAGAACTTGTTCTCCATGTTTGCGGCAGCTCCCTGAGCTCTCCTACAGAAGGCTGAGGGAGAGCAGTTGAATCGTGGCTGTCTGGGGCTGTTGGCTGCAGGACCTACAGGGAAGAGGGCACATCCAGAACTGCATAAATGGGGGAATCCGTGGGACCACATGTGCATGCCCAAAACAAGAAGCATGCACAGAAAGGTTTAGGAAGGGTCCCGTGCTTTGGCTTTGAGCTTTTCTCTAAACTCATGGTATGGATAAACTCTGAAGGAGAACACTCTCACAGATCAATCTGGCATTCAAGGAAAGCCCTGTCATAACACCTAGTGGATAAAGAACCTTAAGGAACAGAAGGGCGTAGGGAAAGGTCCCATCATGAAGGATTTTGTAAAGATGCTGAAGAGTTTTAATTTTATTCTGCAGGCAATGGGAAATCATGGAAGGAAGTCATACATTTAAATACTCAGATTTATGCTTTGGAAAGATCACTCTGAAGGCGGTATGGGAGGGCAAGGCGTCTGAGGTGGGGGATGTGTGAAAGCAGAGAGAACAATCAGGAAGTTACTGCAGTAAGCCAAGGGAGAGAGGAGAGTGGCTGGAACGAGAATAGTGGCCAGAGCAATCAAGAAGAAGCTATAGATTAGAAACTGTTAAAAAGTTGAACAGAGTTTCTGACCAGTTAGATATGAACGATGAGGGAGAGAAAGGATTCTCTGCTAAAACTTCGATTTTGGCATGGGGAGACTAAGTAAAAGATGATTCCGTTTACTGTGATGATGTCATCTGGTTGTCCCTTAGCCTCACCAGCTCCTGAGTGCTAGCGCTGGCACGCTAACAAAGATCAACTTTACCAACTTACAGCCGCAACCTGCAGCACCTTGCAAAGTTCTCCCTAAGAACTCCTGGCATCCTGGCATCTCTCCAATGTTTATTGTTTTACGTTTTATTGTGGTGACATGTATATAACATAACATTTGCCATTTTAACCAGTTTAAAGTGTGCGATTCTGTGGCAATAATTACATGCACAACATTGTTCTACCAATACCCATTACCAAAACTTTTTCATCATCCCAAACAGAAATTCTGTACCCATTAAGTGATAACTTCCCATTCTCCTCCTCCCTCCTCACTCCACCCCACCCCAGCCACCACCCTGGTAATCTCTAATCTGCTTTTTGTCTCCATGAATTTGCTTACTCTATTTCGTATAAGTGAAATATAAAGGAGATAATTTCATATCAGTGAGATCATACAGTATTTGTCCTTTGTGTCTGGCTTATTTCACTCACATGATGTCTTCAAACTTCATCCATGTCGTTGTCTGTAATAGAATTTCATTCCTTTTTACAGCTGAATAATATTCCATTGTGTGTGTGTGTGTGTGTGTGTGTGTGTGTGTGTGTGTGTATGCCACATTTTGTTTACACATTCATCTGTAGAACACTTGGTTTGTTTCCATCTTTTGGCTTTGGTGACTAATGCTACTATGAACATTGTTATATAGGTATGTTTTAGTCTCTGTTTTCAATTCTTTTTATGTGCATGCATTTTTAATTTATACAGACGAGATTGTGTTATAGCTTTAATTCTATTTTTTTTCGCAAAGCACTATGCATGTACTTATTTAATCCTTTCTAGTGGATGCACAATGTCCCATGTGGTGCGACCCCTCCCCTGTACCTATGCTTGCACCCTGAGATGGATTCTCTGGTCACCCCCGGCCCCTGCCATCACCAGATAACTCCATGATGACCATTCTTATTCGAGGCACCTCAACAGTGGGATCTCAGGAGCATAAATGCTGCATTGCAATTTACATAAGTCATGCAGATTTCTCTCCAAAATTTGCCTAAGTCTGTGTGACTGGTGTGTCAATTTCAGGTCCAGTCCAGCCGAGAACAGAGAATGGGTTCCGTGTGAAGAGAAAGCTGAGAACAGAGGCTAACGAAACGCCAGCAGTTAGGGAGTGAGGAACGGAAGTGGATATGAAAACAGAGACCGGAAAAAGAGTGGTCTTAAAGGCAGGAGGGAAAGCAAGAAAGGTCGGAAGGCGTGAGACAGCCATGCATGGTGGCATACAACTCTGCTTTTACAGTCGGACTCAGCTGAGTCAGGCCTCAGCTCCGCCGCCATCGAGTTACGACTTTGTGCAAGTTTCTTATCTACTCTCCCACGTAAACTGGGCACACCGAGTCCCTACCATGGCAGGAAATAACTTACTTCTCTATCTGGAATGTGATATGTTCCGAGTAAATGTGAGGTACTTTATTTTTTAATTACTTTTCATTCCGGAACATTTCAGAGTTTGCAACTGCATTGTCATTTGAATGATCATTTGATTGATATCTGTTTCTCCCAGTGAATTCTGTGCTTCCTCACGACAGGAACTCTGTCTAACTGCTTACCATTTATCCCTAGCACGTAACACGGTGCCTGGCACTGAGGACACACAATAAATGCTTTAGAATTAATTAACCGCTGAAAGTAAACAAATATAGAAGATATTACTGGGATTGTGCTAAGCACAATGAAGTAAGAGACAGCGTGATGTGTTCTAGAATAACTGGGAAGGGGAAAGGAGACGGATAGGTGGGTCAGGGATGGCTTCACTTAGGAGGCAACATGAGCTGAGAGAGGATGGTTAAGAACGGGCCGGGGAGAGCCTTCCAGGACAGCCAGTTCAAAGGCCCTGAGGCAGGGAAGAAGCCTAGTGAGGCTGGAACATAGACATCAAAGGACATTAGTCATGAGTCGACCCTGGAGAAACAGGCAGTGACCAGATCTTTCACAGCCCTGTGGCCCAGGGAAGCCAATGAGGGATCGTAGTCAGGGAACTGAAATCACATCCTTAGTGTTATTCCAAAGACTATTCAGCCTAGAGGGGAAGCAGGGGGAGCAGTTAGGAGACTGTTTCAGATGGTGGCTTGTCCTTGATGGTGAAAAAGAGTGGACGGATTGGGAGTGTATTTTGGAAGTGGAAGACAAGACCCACTGAATTGTCAGGTGTAGCGGAGAAGGAAAACAGACAAATCAAAGTTGATTTGGGAAATTGTGTGGGATGGAGGTGCCATTTGTTAGGATGGAAAGACTAGGCAAGAAGTAGGATGGGTGGTGGGATGGAGAGATTGAGAGTGAAAAGCTCACATTTCAACATACTAAGTTTGAGATGACTGAGATAACTAAATGAAGACTTTGAAGAAGTAGTTAGATATATAAATCAGAGACTAACAGGAGAGCTGGTGATGAAATAAATACTGTGAGGAGTCATTACATACAGATGGCATCTACAGTCAGGGATTGGATAAGCTCCCAGAGCTTATTTGCAGACTGGGTGGGAGGGGAGTTGCCAGGCAAGGGGACTGAGAGGGCACGGCCAGCCAAGTGCCAGTGCCCGGAGGTGCTGCGCTGTGGACGGCGAGTGGCAGGAAGGGAGCGGCACGCTGCTACATGCTGCTGAGAAATCCAGGAGGAAAGAGGAGGACAGAGAAAAGGAGGCCTTTGGAACTGGTGGTGTGAAAGCTGCTGGTAAATATTTTTAATGGCCTTTTTAATAGCTTTATTGAGATACAATTCACATACCACAAAATTCACCCATTTAAAGTGCACAGTTCAATGGTTTTAGTATATTCACTTTTTTAGAACATTTTCATCACCCTAAAAAGAAACCTGCTGCCTATGAGTGGTCAGTCCCCATTCCCCTTGTCACCCCTACCCAGTCCCAGGGCCAGGCAACCACCAATCTGCTTTCTCTCTATATATATATCTGCCTGTTTTGGACATTTCATTTAAATAGAATCGTAAAATGTGTGCTTTTTTGTGATGGCCTTTCTTCCCTTAGTGTAATGTTTTCAAGGTTCATCCATCAGCACTTCATTTCTTTTTTTCTGTGTCTCCCAACATAAATGTATATCTATATCTATACATTACTTCATTTCTTTTCATTGCTAATAACATTACAGTGTTCGGATATACTGCATTTGTTTACCTATTCATTGATTGATGCACGTTTGGGTGTCTCCACTTTTGAGCTATAATAAAACATGCTGTTGTGCAGATTTGTGTACACATTTTTGAGCAAATGTATGTTTTATATATATATATAGAGAGAGAGAGAGAGAGAGGAAGAGAGAGTGGAATTGCTGGGACATATGGTAATTCTATGTTTAACCCCAAACTGTTTTTCAAACATCATGTTACATTCCTACCTGCAAAGCACGAGGGTTCCAATTTCGCCATATCCTCACCATCACTTGTTGTTTCTCTTTTCCATTATAGTCACACTAGCAGGGGTGAAGTAGAATCTCACTGTGGTTTTGATAGGCATTTCCCTTGAGTACCTTTTCATGTGCTTCCTGGCCATTTGTACATGACTTCTGGTAAATTTGACAACCACAGATTCATGGATGATGGAAGTAAACTATTTTGAGTAGTTTTCCTTTGGGGTGGGAGTGGGGGTGTCAGGGAGCAAGGGAAGTTCTTTGTGTGTGTGTTTGCTGGACGACTTGTTAAAGCAGATTTCTGGGCTCCAGCCCCAGCCCCAGCACTTCTGATTCAACTGGTCTGGGGTAAGGCCTGAGCATTTGAGTGTTTAATAAATTCCCAGGTGAAGTTCATGGCACTGGTCCTGGGACCACACTCTCAGAACCCTTGATTTAGACTAATCAGGATTAGTCCAGTTCCTGGGAAAAGCACTGGGCTCAGGAGGGAAGCCACCTGAACAAAATCAGGGTCCTACAGGAAAGGAGAAGGGAGAAAACTGTCGGGTAGATGAGCAACCATGTCTGCAGCAGAGCGGACAACACGTAGTCAGGGAATGAGTCTGAGAAGGTGTGTGGCCAGGCGGAGGAGAAGAGAACTGAAGGCACTGATGTAGGAAGCCATGGAGAAGAGATTCCACGAGGGGACCGCCAACACGGCCAATGCCATGGAGAGGGCCAAGGAGGAGTGCACTGAAAAGTCACCACTGGATTGGGCAACCGGGAGGCTTTTACTGATCTTAGCAAGAGCAGCTTTATTTTGAAAACAAGATGCAAAATGCGAGGTTATTTATTTCTTAATTTATGCCACTGATGCCAAGGGCTAGAGCTAAATCCCAGAGTTGAGATTGGTTTTTCTGCAACTCACGTGACTAAGATGCGTAGTAAGAGGGAGCAATGGGGCTGTGATTCACCACTGTGCACTGAAATGAGTCTGCCGGGGCAGCACCCAGGGATCTGGGCTCAGGTCCATACGCAGCCACATCCTGAGTGCTGACTCAGACAGGAGTGGGTGACTGCCGAGGAAAGGTTTGCACAGCCTTGTCTATTGGCCTGTCCACACATCTTCTTCATGTATGTTCAGATATATACACTTGCCTATTCCCACCTGCTCCTCTCTACCTATGCAGATTTATTATCTAGCTACACACACACACATACACACACTACAAGCCAATCCAGTTTCTGCTATTTGCTAACTGGAATACTTCTCTTGACCTCCGTGTTTGCATCTCTGAAACAGAGATGCTAATTGTACCTATCGTGGAATTGTTGGGGGAAGTAAAAGAGACCATGCATATAAATAGAAATGTATATATGTTTGTCGGTAAGATAATGGTGAATTGTTTTGTCCCAGCACTTGGCACATGATCGTTGTTATTATGGCTACAACACGTAACATCTAGCCAGCTTGCAACAAGTGACTGATTCCCAAGACTTAAGTGTTGGATGAGTATCACTTTATAGCTATCAGCTTCTGCACACTTACATATACCTGTGTCTAGAGATGCATACACATTTGCTTCTAGCATTGCATATAAACATACACACATCTATCTGTCCACACGCCTTTCTAAAGTCTGTCTACTAAGTGATATGTAAGCACATGCTCTGTCAGTGGCACTCAAGTGTGTAAATAAAAGGTGTGCTAGTACAGGGCCTCTGCCAAGACAAGACTGAGTGTGCAGGGATCTTCTTAAGGGAAAGCCTGGGAAACGTGGGGAGGGAAACAGGGAAGGCTGGGAGAGCAAGCGTGATCCAAGTGAAGAAGGGAGGGAAGGTGGGTTGGGTAGAATCTTCCTAGGCTGCTGTGCAGCATGAGGAAGGTTCGGCTGGGCCGTTGAGGAGTCAGTCCCCTGTGTCCCAGGAAGGGGTTCCTTGTAGTCTCCCTGCCAGCGTAGTCCCAGCTGTGAATGGCCTGTGGGAGGTGTGGCCTGGGCCCCGCCGCCACCTTGGACTGCCCTGGGTTTCAGAGCAGCTGTGGGAGCCCTGGAGGTTGGCGGTCCAAGGGAGATGCACTCTCCTGGCCAATATGTGATGTGCTATCATGTTTGTGTTTGAGCCAAACACTTCAGATTAAAATCAAGAAAACTGGTCCAAAGGCAGAGCGTTCTGGGGCTGAGCTGCCTGTGCATCCCTCCCCATCCCCGGGACTGTGCTAGACTGAGCTTCTGCTCAGAGTCCCTCAGGCTGGTGCCCTGGAAGGCCAGGTTCCCACTGCCCAGGAGGTTAGCTGGCGCTCTGCTCCCGGGAGCTCGGGCAGAGCCAATTGCTGCTGCTCCCCAGCTACTGTCAGCAAGGAGCCCCCCCCTCCCCCAAGGATGGGAGAAGCTCGGGCACTCTTGGCCAGTGTCTGTGGGGACCCAAAACTCAGATCAGGTGTGGGGCAGGTGGGGAGCACATCTCTGGGGTTCCCCATCCATGCCCCCCTGATTGACGAGAAAGGACTGACAGCAGCCACCCGGGCCAGTGACCGCCTGTGAGTTCCCCTTGGGCACCAGGGCCAAGTCCATAGATGATATCATGGCGAGCGAGAGTGGCCCACGCCCAGCTACTGTACAGATGAAAGTCTTATTTATGTGAAAGATATATCTGCAGAGGGAGCAATAAACTGCAAAGCAAAGTATGAAGGTTTGCAGGAAACGCTGTAAAGTTTTATATTCCTGAAAACTAGGGATAAAAGATATAACCATTTAATGCAAAGTGGATAAAAGGGGCTTCCACACGATTGTAAAACGGCCTTATAATAGTTAATTGGTAGTTTCTTATTACAGCAGAGAGAGTCAAAATACCCTTTAAAATACTTGCTGGAAGTGAGAGGAGGGAGAGGAGCAGGGGAGGGAGGCAGAGACCTCCTGGAAAGAGGGTCTGAGCCCACATTGCCGGGTGCTCTCAGAAGGACCACACTCATTCTCCCGGCCTGCCCGTCGTGCCCAGGCTGAGGGCTGGTGGCTGCCCAGCCCTGCCTCACCTTCCCCCTCCTAGGTCTGCCAAGAAGCCTGTGTGTGACCGTGGATAAGTCACTTCGTCTCCCTGGACCACGGTGTCTTCTTCTCTACAATGAAAGGACTAGCAAGATGGCCTCCTGGGTCCATCCAGCTCGAATATTCAGTCCCTGCGTGTCTCCATAGGCCAGGCATTTTTGTGCTAGGAATGGGCTAGGGGTGGGGGTAAGGAAGGTGCAGGTTCTGAGAACACTGGGGAAGACAGACACTTGAATGATAACTGCAATTCCATGAAGAAAGTGGTAGCATGGAGGTGTGTATGGGTGGGGGGCTGTGCCGGGTTGAATCTGTGGTGGGCCCCAGAAAAGCCATGTCCTTTAATCCTCATTTAATATTGCTGGGTGGGAGCTTTTTGATTGTTCCCATGGAGATGTGACCCACCCAACTGTGGGTGGTAACTTTTGATTAGATGATTTCCATGGAGGTGTGTCTCCACCCATTGAAGGTGGAGTTGCTTATAGGAATCCTTTAAAAGAGGAAACATTTTGGAGAGAGTCCCTTTTTGTAGAGCCACGAGAAAACCAGCAGATGCTGCCATGTTCGCCATGTGCCCTTCCAGCTGAGAGAGAAACATTGAACGTCATCGGCCTTCTTGAACCAAGGTCTCTTTCCCTGGATGCCTTAGATTGGACATTTCTATAGACTTGTTCTAATTGGGACATTTTCTCAGCCTTAGAACTATAAACTAGCAACTTATTAAATTCCCCTTTTTAAAAGCCGTTCCATTTCTGGTATATCGCATTCCGGCAGCTGGCACACTAGAACGCGGCACTATGGCTGCTTAGAGAAGAAGGAGTAAGACTTCTTAGAGACGGTGCAACCTCAACAGGACCTTGTAGGTTGAGTGGGATCTCGCCAGAATGACATTCGAGGGAGAGGGAGCAGCGTGAGTAAAGGCACATGACAGGGACCTGCTGAGATGTGCAGCTCCGGGGCCTCCAGGCACACGGGGCCCACATAAAGGGTGCCTTCGGGGCTCTGCACCCCACACGGTGTCTCCAGGCGACAGCGCTGTAAGGCTGAGCCCTGGATGGACACAGGGGCTAGAGGCCGATCCCAAATCCCTGCACAAACAGAGGACCTTCAGGGGACACCCTCTCACCCCACTCCCACTTCCCACAAAGTCCCCCGGGCCAGGTGCCTTGGGGGCTGCTTCGGAGACAGTTTTGGTTTCACTCCCAAGCTCTGGAGGACCTCCCGAGAGCTGTCAGGATGAGCTGGAATCCACTTTCCCTTTTAGGAACACAGTTACTCTTTTTCTTTGCCCTGCAGGGGAATGAAAGCATTTCTCCTCCGCAAAAAGGATTATTAGTGAAAAACAGACTTTTAGGCAATGGCTTATCTGTCAGTCCATCCCCACTTAAGCTACTTGGGGTGCAGTGTCCCCTCCACACTGCACCCCACCTACCACCCACAAACCAGTGCAAGGCAGTGTCTCCGGGTCGTGGGCGGAGGGAGCTTCCGGAGGCAGGTCCTCTCGAGGGTGGCCCTAGGCTGTCCTGGGAGCCCCCCTCTGCCCAGGCGAGGCCTGTGCCTTCCGACCTGCCGGGCAAGCCCAGCGGCTTCCGGCTGCAGAATCCACCCATCCTTGCCCCGGGGGTGGGAGGGTGGCAGAGACTCCACAGGGCCGTGCGAGGACTTGCGGCATCTGACCCGCGACCCCACAGGAAAGCCTTCCGACCTCCGACCTCTGAGGCTAACCTCAGGAGGAAGCTCATGTCCCCACAAAGGGACGGAGCACCCACTCTCCCCCGACCAAAGACCCTCAGGGAATGGTCAGAGACCAGCAGGCCCGGAAGCCTTAGACTGGACCAGCCAGGGCCCCACACCTCTGCGGAGGAAAAGGGTCAGGGAGACCCGCGGCAGTGAGGCAGGGTGACCCTAAGCCCTGCTTGCCCGGCTCAGCCTCATTTAAGCCTGTTGTCCAGGCGCCTCCATTTCCGCGACAGAAATGCCCAGGCACGGATAAGTTATATGGTCATCCTAGCAGGAAGGGACTCAGATAAAACCCCCCCAGGCCCCTTCATTCACCCAACAAACACTGAGCACCTGCCCTCCGCCGCGCCCAGCTGCCGGCCCAGGGAGAGTAGGTCCCTGCCTCAGGAGCTCATGATCTCCGCAGAGACCCAGCCGCCCTGAGCCCGTAAGTTCCCCAGGAGGAAGCGATTCGCTCTGCTAAGTGGTGTGAGAGAAGGTGCACGAGCAAGCGGGCATCGGGCCTTCCAGCCGCCACGCTGCCCAAAGCCCCCCCAGGCGCCTAGGACCTGTGCTGCCCCCCCACCTCTGCTTTCTTCAGCGGAGACCTGTGCGCCTACCCAACAGGGGCTGAAGAGGAGATCTGAGAAGGGATTTCAGGTAGATTTTGGGTAGGTGTCTCCTCCCCAGCGCAGTGCATTCACTGGCTCCTTCAAAGCTGGGCTGTGTGTCAGGCTCTACGCCAGCGGTGAACGGGCTGGAGAAGCACCTGCCTCTGGAAGTCACAGGCTGGAAGCTAAGAGAAATATAAAAGGAACCATCAGACAGTCAATGAATGAAATGCAATTATGGTGGGAGTAAAGCTGCCGGGGAGGGTGTCGAGAGAGCGTGCTGATGAGGCTAAAGGACTCAGAGAAACACCCCACACCCCTTCAGAAGGCTTTTGGAGAGTGGACCCGTAGGGGGGGATTTTAAGCCTCTTGACAAACCCACATGGTGATGTGAGTTTCATCAGTGAAGAACCAGAAAAATGAGTCCTTGGGCGAAAAGGACAGGAGGGTAAATATGTGGGCAAAGAGCCCAGGATAGAGGCGCTTATGACATGATTAAGCGCCACATAGAAAGAGGAGGAGGATGTCCTGACCAGGTCCTCTGGAGTTTATCTCTAGCCCCCCGCCTCTGGGTGCTTTCTTGACACAGAAGGGGGATCAAGAAAAAGGGACAAGCGTTTCCATTGCAGGTTCCCATCCCGGGTTTTCCACCTCTTGCCTCACGAAACCCTTACCCTGATCTAAAGCCTTCACATCTGGTAGGGAGAGGAGCAGAGCCTGGGGTGGGGCGGCTGCCTCGGGCCTGACGCTGTATCTTCTGCCAGGCTGGTCTAGCAAAGCCCCAGGCAGTGGCATGTCCTGGACTCTCTGCCTTCCAGGTTCCGCTTTCATATCCCTATGAAAGGTTAGAAAGTAGTTCGATATTTATCACCAAAAAGCTGTTGTACAACCCGAACGTGGCCAAACAGAAAGTGTTATTTCTTATACAATGTGAATTACGAATCACACCTGGTCTTTGCTGTGCAGGGGCCTGGGCGGGAGCCTAGGGCGTTTATGTAGAGGCAGCGATAAAACCAGAGTTAAAATTCATCAAGCACTTATTTGGTGTCAGGTCTTCTATTTGCATTAACTCTTTAAATTCTCATGGTAACCCTGTAAGGTAGGTACTATTATTATATTGAGTTTATGAATGAGAAAACTGAGACACAGAGAAGTTAGGCAGCTTGCCCAAGGTCTCACAGTATCGTAGGCGGAATATTATCCTCCCAAAGTCGTTCACTTATTAATCCCCAGAACCGGCGGATATGTTACCTTACATGGACTTTGCAGATGGGATTGTGTCAAGGATTTTGAGATGGGAAGCTTATCCTGGAGTATCCAGGTGGGCTCCAAGTAATCACAAAAGTATTTATAAAGGAAAGAGGAACGCAGGGGCATCGATATGATGAAGGCCAGAAAGAAAGAGGAAATGCTGCACTACGGGCTTTAGAGATGGGGAAACTGGTGATGAGCCAGGGGGTGGCCTCTAGAAGCTGGAAAAGGCAAGGAAACAATCTCCTCTAGAGCCTCTAGAAGGAATACAGCCTTGCCAACTATTTCTGGGTTTCTGATCTCCAGAACTGTAAGATAATAAATTTGTGTTTTAAGTTGATAATCCCTTACGGCAGCGGTAAGTAGCAAATCCACTCTGATAGCATATGCCAGCAGCGAAGTTATGGGCCTTGCCCTGGGATGGGTAAAAAAGCATATAGCTAACCCTATTTGGGACCAAAGCATGTCATTAACCCTTTTGGTCCTTCCCTTTGGCTGCTGGACAAGGATCTCCCAGGGTGTGCTGCCCACCCTATCTAACCACTGACCCTTACCCGCAGCTCCTCACGCTCACCCTAGGAGCCAGTGCTAGCTGGGCTGGGCTTGGAGCCCTAGAGACATGGGCTGAAGAAAAAGGCAGAGAATCCTTCCTGGGCCTTTATATGCTTGGGTATTGGGTAAATGTATATGTATTGGGTAAAACAGCCGTCTTCATTGTCAGGCATCAATATTTTCATTGCAGGTGCAGGAAAGGGGGAACAGCTAGAACAAAACTAAGCATGTATCTAAGAGCAAGTGCTAGACCTGGACACATGCAAGAGGCTCAATTATTCAGGGATCAGTACAGGCACAGTTTGGGGGTGGTGAGCTGGGGGAAGGCAGAGTTTCAGAAACGCATACCAAGCATTCTGGGGACATAATGCTCAGTGTTGGTCCAAAGGAAAGAGCTGGCCTGAAAGAGAAAGGGCTGCAGAGACTCCTAGGGAGGGAAGGAGGCTTATTTGGGGGAATCCAAGAGGGAGGGGGCAAAAAAAAAGTTCGTAAAATCCCCACCATAGAACTTTTGGACTTTGCTGCCACCTTGTGGACAGAACCTGGAAGGACAGGGCTGTGGCTGTCCTAGGCTGAAGATTTAGGTCTCCCTCTGGTCCTTAGGATTGACAATCCTTTCTGAGTCTGGAGTCGGCTTTCCCCCAGGCGAATGGGAGGCACGTGGAGGTGGATCCCCAGGCTCCCGTAGTCCAACCTGTCCTGCTCACCATGTGTCCCTCTGCCAAGAGGTGGGCCGACCAGCAGAGACCTAGCCAGGCTCAGGATGGGTCACTCAAGTTCTGCCATTTCCCACACATGTCCCCAGAGCAGAAACCTTGAGCTGTGGCTTTAAGAACTTTATTCAGGGCTGTGGGAGAGGAATAGTAATGAGAGAAGTAGGGGCTTGAAGGTATGGGAAACAGAGGTCTAGGCTGAGTTTGGTGGAGGAAGGCACTTAGCCGCCCTGGCCTTATGACAAGTGACCAGCTCCCTTCACCTTGCCCATCTCCAAAATGGGACAAAGGGAATAAAAGGCCTTTCCCCATCCCCATGCTTCCCTGAGGTGTAGTTCTCACCCATTCAGCGAGTATCTGAATGGTGTATTCACACATGTCCAGTAGACTGCTGCGCTACTAGCAGGCTGTCGGCTCCTGGCCTTGTGATTTCCTGGGCTTATGCCCTGATGGGAAGCTGGTACCCTGTAACACTAGGATCCCTGTTTTCCAAGTGAGAAAATCAAGGAGGTAAGTTCTTGTCCGATGCTCACAACTCACATATGATGGGGGCAAAATTCAAAGTTTGGGTCTCACTCCACTTAGCACCCATATTCTCCCCAATACCTGTGCTGCCAGAAGGAATGGGAGTGGCAGGGCCGTGGGGCTAGCTCGGGGCTCTTCCCATCTAGAGCTCTGACAGTGGAAAGCCAGGCAGACCCTCTCTCCTTCCCAGTCTAGACTAGTCTCCCTTTAGTGGCTTCTAGGAAATGAGATTGCATTCCTCCCCTTCCAGACTCCCCATTTCATTCGTGTTAGGAGTATCATTATCGGGAAGTTCTTCCTACAGTCTAACCTCCGCACCTCCAGCTGCAGGTCAAGCCTACTTACGAGGTCCCACATACAGTAAGTAGAAGGAGACGTACAGCAGGCTGCTATTTCAAAAAGTCTCAGTCCCTAAAACCAGGGTTTAACTCTCTAATCATGACAGTCAGGGCTGGCCAATCACAGGCCTCATGGGAGAGCTTAAATTATAGAGGACCAAGTTAGAGAAAAGGGAAGAAAAAAAAAATCACCCAACTCCCAGCCACGGGTGCTGCAGCTGATTATTAATTATGTGCTGTTTGTAGCACGCTTACGTCTCCCTCCTCTGACTGGTCAGGGTGCAAGATGGCAGGTGGGGGGAGAAAGCCAATGAGCTGATGTCGGGTGAAGACAATTGTGTGGGGCCCATCCAGGTCCTTATCCCCCCTTTTCCACCCGACCACTCCCCTCCAATCAGGGCAGGAGCTGCCCTCTCTTGCCCACTGCCCCTCCCCAAGCACTCTGGAGGAGAGAGAGAGTGATTAGCGTGGGGCATTGTCCCCACATAATGGGCCCCAGCTGCGGCTTGAAAGAAGAGACAAAGCGCCCGGCCTGCTCCACTCGTATTATCCCCTCGTTAAATCTCTGTTATTAGATTAGATTCAAAATGTATTGATTCAGAGGCTGGAGGGAGGTAGGGAGGGAAAAGAATCCAGTTTGTGAATGCTGGGCCACACCTCTCCACATACTCTCCCTCCTCTTCCTCTCACCCCCCCCCCCCGCCCCCCCGGCAGGCAACTCTTCCTCCTCAGAGAAGTGGGAGAGTGAACCCCTATAAGCCCATCTCCTGGGCTCTGAGCTCAGCCTCTCAACCTGGGCCATTCCTGAAGACCTCGAATGTCCACTAATGGGAGGGGCCCCTGGGGACTTCGAGTCCAGGTGGCCATTTCTGGGAGGAAAGACCACTTCTCCCACTTGGGGGCTATGAATTCATGGAGGGCTGGAGGGGGTTGGGCTGGGCACTTTCAAGTCCTTGAATGGAAACACTTTAGTAGAAATAACCAGATTTGGACAGCAAGTGAAAGAGATCAGAACTGGGAGTTTTCACAGGAGAACAGAGAAAGTGGCAGGAACAGAGTAGAGAAGAGATAGAGAATCAGCAAGCTTCTCAGAAGCACTTATGAAGACGTGGCTGGTTTCTGGTTGTGTCTCTCTGTTTAAGACTGAATGAGAGGGAATGGGCTCAGATGACACGAGACGAAGTGAAGCAGGTCTGGGGAAGTATAACAGATGGGAGGGAAATTCTGGGTCTTCTCATACCCCAGACCGGGTAAAAGTCTCCTTGGGAGAGGTACTGTTGGGTGGGAGTTAGGATCCTGGGGAATGCTCTAACGCTGGGCCTCAGTTTCCCATCCCTGGACAGCTTGGCCTGGATGCTAGATTGATGAGCCCATTGGATGTGGCTAGTGGAGCAGAAGATGTTACATGTGGCAACTCATTCACGAGGTGGTTAATTGGCCACCTCAGTGCTGGGCTCTGCTGCCCCATTGATTGTGGGTGAAGGATGAGGAGGGGGAGATGGGGAATCAATAGGTTGATTAGTGTCTTACTAGTTCTCCAGTTGGACGCTTTGTCAATAGCACCCACTTACTGACCAACATTGCATTGACAGGCACAGACTGTCCACCTTTCTATCCCTCTGGCCTGAACCATGAGTCACCTCACAGCATGACTGGCCGAGCAGGTTCGAGTAGAGTGGGGCAGCTTTTGGTCCCAAGACAAGGCTCCAAAGTCTGAGCTGCAGGGGGCCACCCTGAGAGCGTTGAGATGAACAGTCCCCATCTTCAGTTCAATTTCTGTCCAGCAAGAGGCAACACTTCAAAGTGGGGGCCAATCTTCAGTCCCACAGTCTACTGGGAGATGAATTTCTACCCATCAACTGAGCAAAGATAAACAGAAAATCCTTAACTGATATCAAAAGCACATCTGCGTGGGATGGAAGTAACCGGGAAAACACATTCTCAGTTGCCTTAGGGACAAATAGCCGCTTAGACAATCTTTAATGAGTTCTTTTCCTTTTTTTTTTTTTTCGCATGGGCAGACACCAGGAAACGAACCCAGGTCTCTGGCATGGCAGGCGAGAACTCTGCCTGCTGAGCCACCGTGGCCCACCCTAAATGAGTTCTTGCCACATTCTGGGGAAACTGGGGTGAGAAGAAGTAGAGAGAAGTTCAAACACATGGGCCTCTTTCCCCAACCTCTAGGCTCTTTCAGACATGAAGCCCCCATGGGTCTAAGGTTCTCCCCTTGCCCAGCCTCTGGGATGGTCGATCAGCTAGAATTGAAGAGTTTGGAGTCTGGAGAAGGTACAGTTTCAGGTTTCCCGTACTGAATCCCTTATAATCAGCCACCCAGAAACACCTGGAAAGGCAGTGGAACTGTTAGGACTTGCTCGCAGATGTTACCATTAGGCTCTTTCCCTTTAGTCTGGCTTTGTTTGGTGCTCCCTCTCTGCTGTGCCTTCTTCCGACAGGGAGGGATTGGGGTGGAGGGAGAAAGGGAGAACAGAGAGCGTCTCAACCATGCATGGAGGACACCGAGACAGGCAGCGCCTTCCTTTCCTCTGAAGGCCTGTTGGGGTCATAGAGGAAGGTGCTCCTCAACATGTCTGAAAGCCTGATGCCTAGGAGATGGGGTCAGGGTACGAGAAGTAAGACCAAAGACCATCACCCTGACTCTGCCTTGCTCACGTTCCTGCTTCCTGGTGGATGTGCAGGGGCTGGCTGCTGAGAGGCCCCCCCAAATGAGACAGATAAACTCAAGCCTCGGCCTGGAGTTTCCAAGCTCCAATCGGCTGGTGCTGGCCGTGGTGCTGATGTTCTAGTCTCCGCTGCAGGGTCCCCTTGGGGAAGTCTGCTGTGTAGGGGAGCGTTTGCTCCTAACTTCCCTGGGCCCAGGTGATAACAGGATGGTGTGAATCCCTCTGACATCTTTCCAGGGGACTGCAGAACCGAGCTTCCTCCTCCCCACCTCTTCATCGCTAAGTGTTCATGGTCTTAAAATCCACCCCCTATTATTTCTTCATCGTAGAAGCCACTATTTGTTCACTTTCCAATTTCCTGGGGCAGAAGGTCACAAACAATTGAATGCGTAAATAATTCCAAAACATCATTTCCATCATTAATTCCATTATTTTAGGTTCCACCCACTCAGTTTTTTCCCAAAGCTGCTGACAAAGGATCAAGAAGAGAGTTTAATCAGGGTGTCATGACATCTTATCACCCCCACCTAAAGCCCACCATCTGCTAGAGGCACAAACGTCCATGGAATTGGCCACAGGGGAGGTGACGGAGAAGATACTGGGGGTCTAGATGGACCTAGTGCAGTTACCAGCCTGATGTGCAGAGAGTTGATTGTGCCTTCAACCTAAAAACAAGGCTGGGGAGGTAAGTAGAATTCCAAGGGGCCTTATTTGGGGGACGTGCCAATGGGGAGACCGAGGCTTGGTGATCAGATGAAGGCAGGAAATGCCTGGGATCCCCACCCCCTCCCCGATCTAAGACAGCACATTGAAAAGCCTCAGTGGGTAGCTGGGGGAGAAGATATAAGGGTCTTGGACATCAATGTCTCAGGGGACAGGCCCAGGCCCTGGTTCAGGGTTACAGAGATGAATAGCCCTTGGCAACAGGGGGTGGAACTGCGTCTGTGTCTTGAGACTGTCTCTGGCTCGGCCCTGGGCCCTGGAGGACCTCAGCAGAAACCGCCATCCCCATGGTGACCAGCCCCTCGACCCCTCCCCTGCTGGGCCGTGCCCACTCAGGAGTACTGCCAGAGGGACCAGAGTGCGACGAGCGTGGCGGTGTAGGCCAGCACCGCCAGCAGGTAGACGCGGAAGAGCAGCCGATCCAGTATGGAACCCACGCGCAGCCAGTCCCGGGCCACCTGCCGGCTCTCGTCGCGCTTCTCCAGGAGGCGCCGCATGGCCGACAGCTCCTGCAGCAGCCCGTGCACCGCCAGTGAGGCCCCCCGCGGCGGAGGTGGAGGGCTGCCCCTGCCTCCCGGCATCTTCTCCAAGTCCTGGGGTCCTCCCAGGTGGCCACAGTGGTTTCCCATGGCTGGAAGAGAGCAGAGCGTTGGCAAAGAGGGAGGCCCAGTAGCTTTCAGCCCAAACACTGTTCCTGTCTCTATAGCTCTATGGAGGGTTTTATTATGAACCATTTTAGATGTAAAAAGCACAAAGAATGATATCATATATTTATGTTCCTGTCATCCAACTTGGACAAATAAACATAACTGATACAACTTAAGATTCCTGTCCACCCTTCCTCAGCCATGTCCCCTGTCCCTTCCTCAGCTCAACAATACAATGAATTAGGTGTTTATTTTTCCCATGCATTTTCATCCTATGGTTTAATATCCACTGTTTCACTTAAGCCTTACAACACCCCCTGAGGGATGCAGAGTGGGGGGATTACTGTCCCTACTTTTCAGGTGAACATACTGAAGCTCAGAGAGGTTAAGTGGCTAGTTGTGGCCATACAGCTGGAGCATCTTATCATAGTGAAGCTACCAAGGCCTGGGTATCTGGACTCCCACTCCAGTACTCTCTCAAATAATCATATTGCCTCAGAGGGCTGGTCTGTGGCCACTGCCTTCATCTCCATGACTCTAAGTCCTAAGGGACCAGAAAACTCCCCTTCAGATATGGCTACCTTCACCAGGTCAATAGTAAAATTAGGCGTTAAGCTGATAGACCAGCTCACTCTGTGGACTAGACCATGATGAGAGGGCCTGTAATGAAGCAGAAGTCTCATGCAAAAGGCCTGGCCCTTGCCAGGAAGGACAAGATGTAGTACGGTGGATGACTAAAGACACTCGCTTAAAGTCAGGCAGGCCTGCGTTCAAATCAGTTTTACCGGTTACTGGTTCTCTGACTTTGGACAAGCTGTTTAACTTCTCTGGTGTCTGTTTCCTCACTTGAAACATGCAAGTGAGAATCCCTGCTCTCACTTGCTGTGAGATTGGACTGCTGTGAGGATTACATGCAAGCACAGAAAGTGTTTTACACGTGCCTGATACAAGTGCTCAGCAAACCAGCCAACCAACCAAAACCAAAATGGAGCTGATCCATCAGGGACTAGAGGCCCAGATTCAGTGTCTCTCTGTGCCCTTCTCTCTGCCTCATAGGAGCTTGAAATTCCAAGGGACCTGATCTTCAGGGTATTTAGAACAACAGAGTTTGAGAAATCTTGGCTGCAATATTTAAGCATGTGGGGAAAGGAGGCCAGCCCCTGCCTGAGGGTTATTCTATCGACCCATCCTTGGGTCCATCTGGGAGAGAGGACGCTCTCAGCACAGCCTGCCATCTCGGCTCCTGTCAGGCCCCGCCTCTGGCACTCTTACCCACCTCTCTCTCCATATCCAGGCCTACCAGAGGATACGAAGGTAAGGAAAGAGTCCACATTGACTCCTTTGTCCTGATGTCTGTCTCTTCCTGATGAGGCTGGGGTGGGTGCCTTGTGCAGGACAGTGCCCAGTTCCCAGGCCCTCCCAGGCACGTGGCATGCCACACCTTTCAGAGACTCTCCACCAAGTCCCTAGAGCCCGCCCATGTGGGCCGCACCCCACCCCTCTCTCACCTGAACAATCAGGGGTCTCGGTGGCCGGGCAGGCGGCTGAGGGCCTGTGGGGATGGGACGGCTCCCCCAGGCAGAGGAGCCTGGCGATTCTCTCGAGAACCACGCGCCTCAGCCAGCCAGGCACCGGCCGCTGTAGGTCTTGCTTGTGCACCAGCCGCACGATAAAGATGGTCTCCGCCAGGCTGATCACGAGCAGAGCCATGCACACGACAAAGTAGACGCCTGGCGCGCCCGGGGCGGGGGAGGGGAGACACACAGGAGATGAGAGGGACCCGGCCCCCCCCGCCCCCCGACTGCACGGGCCCCCACCCCCGCCCCAGGACGGGCCTTACCAATGAGGGGAGTACCAATGGCGGTGGCGGGCAGCGTGTCGGACACTATGATCAGGAAGACGGAGTAGCCCAGGAGGAGCGTGATCTTGAAGGAGACCCTCTCCCCGCTGTCCGGGGGCAGGTAGAAGCCCACGATGTCCATGACCATGAGGAAGATACTGGGCAGCAGCAGGTTGACCGCATAGAACAGGGGCCGCCGGCGGATCACCACCTGCGCCAGGAGAGGCGCTATGGGCGGGGGAGCCGGGCCAGATGCGCTCTGCCCCGGGGACCAGACCCCCCTCGCTTCCTAGGGCTCTCAGCCTGGGCTACTCGGAGAAGGAGAAGGAAAGGAACAGCCTCCATATTCCGCCTCCGGCTGTCGAGAGAGGGGGAGGCCTCGGGATAAGGGAGGGACAATCCAGCTGCGATTTCCCATTCCCCTCACCGGGGTTCCGGGAGTTGGGAAAAGGGCGAAGGACCTCATTTCCAGTGGGCCTCCGTGAGCCGACCTGGGGGGAAGCCCTGGCCCTCTCACTCAGCAGAGCACCGCGCCCAGGCCCCGAGCCACTCACGTAGAACTTCATTTCTGCGTAACTGTCGCTGCTTTCTATACTGAACTCCCGAAACTGCGTCAGCACCCCCAGAAGCTCCCACTCGCCCTGGTTCATGAAGACGCTCTTGTCGACCTTCACCTGCTCCGGCAAGCGCCACAGGGAGATATTGATGTCTTGGACTGAGAGAGAAGAAACCAAGTCAGCTTTGGAGACCCTGAGGTGGGGGCGCAGGGGTGGGCGGCAGCCAGGGAGCTGACGTCAGAGGGCGGGGTTCAAGTTTCAGCGCTTCATCTCCAGCCCCAGCTTCCTCGGGTTACTAAACGAGGTCAGATCACACCTGGGACTTACCTCGCCGGGCGGTGATGAGCGCAAACGAAGTCTTGGGTGAAAACACACAGCAAAATGCAAAGAGCCATGTCAAACATCATTAGAAGGCCTTCCCTCCCTACCCCACCCCACCCTTCTCTTTTGAACACCTTTCTAGATCCCCCCCCCCCCCCCCCCGTTTCATTGCCCATTTGGGAAATGAACACAAGTCAACATTCTTCACCCTTGCATTGACAGAACTGCCTATGTTTAAAGGTGAATTAGGAAACTAAGCAGAATCCTCACTTACAGATCAGCAGTTCCACTTCTCTGTACCCACACTAGAGAAACAGACATACATGTACACCAGGAAAGATACCAGAAATATCAATTCCAGCAAAATAACAGAAAAAATCTAAATGTCCACCGATCAGAAAAATACTCAATAAACTATGATGCATCCAAATCATGAGATGTCCCATAGCCGCTAAAATGTGTAAGGAAGATCTCAATACACTCTAAGATGCAAAAATGTCCGAGACTTATTGTTGAGTTAAAAGAAGCAAATTGCAGTATGTAATAGCACATGCAATTGAATACATGTATGTAAAATTAAAAAACCTATAAAATAATTTCCCATAAAACATAGATATGTGTGTATGTGTGTGTACATACACACACATGTATACACATGCACAATGCATGTGTGGATATACATGCATATGGAATGATCTAGAAGAATATAAATGAAATTTTACTGATAAAAATTATTAACTCTTGGTGCGGGGAGTTGGTAAAGTTTGGGATTGAGGGTAGAGTTCAAAGGGGACTTCAGCTTTATCTGTAATTATGACCTTTGTTCAAGGAAGTTATGTATTGCTTTTGTAATTAAAAGTTAATTTAATAAATAAAACTAGAGTTGGCCCAGAGGCTGCCTTTTTCAGTAGGGCCATGTTTGCATTACCGGACCTGTAGGAAGTACCAAGCACTCACTCACTTAATAAGGATTTGCCAAGTACATTTTCCAGTGCTAGGATCTAACATTGGGCAAGAAAGTCACATCCCTGCCCTTTCTATGTTTATATCTGGTGGAGAAGCAGCCATTGAACAACTGCTTACAAGTGCTCTAGGATGTGCTAAAACTGGGCAGCTGGCATGGCCTAGCCTGGGGCATGCAGGACTGATACACTGTCATCGGAAGGCTGTGCAGGCTAGGTGTGGTTGGGGGTGGGGCCGGAGGGGGCAAGAGGCCTGGGAAAGGAAGCAGCAGGCGAGAAAGGGAAGGAACAAGGGGCTTTTAGCACTAGAAAGGAGGGTAGCTTGGCTGGAGCAGAGCTCAGAGGAGCCGGCAGGAAATGAAGCTAGAGCTGTGGGGCCTGTGGGCAGGGCCCCATCGGCCAAGCTGCAGACTTGGACTGCACCCCGCCCGCCCGAGGAGTGCTGGGCAGCCCTCGAGGCTTTGAAGCACAGTGACAGGATCAGATTTGCATTTTAATAAGATCTTTCTGGCTGCTGGGAGGGGGCAAGAAAGAATGACAGAGCCCCATTAGGAGGCTATTGCAGAAACCCAGGCAAAACACAAGAGGATAAATATTGTATGATCTCACTTTGATGAAATAGTTAGAATATGCAAATTCAAAGAGTCAGAAATTAGAATACGGGCTACCAGGGGCAGGGGGTGGGAGGGGAAAAGGGAGTTACACTTAATTGGTAGAGTTCCTATTTGGGGAGATGGAAAAGTTTTGGTAATGGTGATAAGGGTAGCACAACTTTTGAATATAATTAACATCACTGAATTATATACTTGAAAGCAGTTAAAATGGGAAATTTTAGGTTGTATATATGTTAAAAGAATAACTTTTTAAAAAATCCATAGAACTGTGTAAGAAAAAAGAATGAACCTAATTTAAAGTATGAAATACAGTTAATAATATCATTATAGTAATATTGGTTCATTGCTTGTAACAAAGGTACCCTACTAATACATAATATTAATAACAGGGAAACCTGTATAAGTGAGGGGGGCGTATATGAGAACTCCATACTTGCTGCATGATTTTTCCATTAAAATATACTCTAATAAAAATAAATTAAAAATTACAAAAAAAAAAAAAAGAAAAGAGAAAGACATCAAGGCAAGAGGGCGGCAGTGGAGATGAAGAGAAGTGGGTGGGTTTTCTAACATTTGTGATGATAGAAAAGAACTGCCCCTCGCTCAGCACCTTGCAGCCGGTTCAGTTCCGCAGTGACTTGTGAAATCCTCCCACCAAACGAAAGGGGCAGGAAGGAGCCCCTTCGAAAGAGGAGGCTCCTCCGAAACATTAAGAGAGTGCGCGGTAAGTTGGGTAAGGGGGTGCCTGCTAGGGTGGACTCCTCATCATCCCCGCCCCCCAAAGCCCACGCGCTCACTGGTGTGTAGCCAGCTGGTGAAGGTCAGCGAGCAGTTCTGCACGTCGAAGGGGAAGTTGTAGATGTCCAGGCTGCAGGCCGTCACCACCTGGAGGGGCTTGTAGTTCTGGACCTCGCCGTGGTGCCGCACATACACGTACGGGATGCTGGGAGACTTCCCCACGTCCACGCTGGCCAGGGAAGAGGGCTCAATGTGGGGGCTCAGGAAGCAGCCACCAGGTCAGGCCCTGGGAGTCTGCAGGTCGCTGAGCGGCCCAGGAGGGAACTAAATCCAGAAAGAGTCTAGGAAGCAGGAAAACCTGGACAGTTTGGTCCAGCCTTGATTCCCCAAACATTTTTATCTGTGTCTTTGGCTTCTTTACTTGTCATTGTCCGAAGGCTACTTTATAAGCAGTCAAGGGTATTTCTCCTTCTTTATTAGCCTGGCATTCTAGGCACAAAATGCAGGGAAGGAATCCAGGGACCCAAAAGCCGTATGCTCTGAGGGGCATGCCCAGATGCCGCCCCCTCTCCCCACCCATCACCCACCCGGACTGGGCAGGGCTCAGCTCCCAGAACCACCAGCCCCAACGAGGGGCAGGCATGGAGAGAGAGGAGAACCTTGGGTTCCATCCTAATTCTGACTTCTCTTGGCTTCCCATCCCTAGAGGTCCTGTGAAATAAGAATAATCATTTCTGGAGAAAAAGGAACAGAGAGATCATTGATAAAAATTGGGGGAAGCCGGGAAAGTCCCACAAAACATCATCCCCCTCTCTTGGCTGATGCCTGATCCCTGGGCTCTTTTGAGTGACCACTGTGGCATAGAGCTGGCTGAGCCCGGGGTCCTGAACCTACAGACTTCTGTGGAATCGGGCTTAGGGATGAGAGGCCAAGCCCAAGGCTGCTTTTCCATTTAAACCGGAGATCCAGCCAGAAACTGGAATTTTCCAGACCCTTCCAGCCTGTGCTATGCAGGACACAGGGGCAAAGGTCAACTGCCAGCCTTGGAAAACAATGAGAACGGTGCCCCCTGGAATTGGGCAATGCAGCGGTTTTTGGGTGGAGGGTGTCTGTCCCCCTGCCACCTTCTCCTTTCCATCCATCTTTCCTAGCCATCTTCCCTGCCCCTGAATTCAGGTCCTGAAGGAACCCGAGGGTAGGAGAGGATATGATGCTTGCGGTCTAAAGAGCTAGTGTTTGGCTACTGGAAATAAAGGCTGGTGAGACCCACAATATGAAGTGGGTGTAATTTGTGGCCATCTGGACCCATGTGTGACTGGACAGGTTTGAATGAGCTCCCCAGCTTGAAATCTCCCCCCAAGACCAGGAATGGTGGCCACTGTTGATGCTCCATTCCTTTCAGTAATAGTACTGTCCCTTTTCAAATTTCATCTGTCCCTCATTAGTTTATTATAACTCGGTGTGAATTCATTCTATGGCTTCCTTTCTCTTGGGATAGGGGGTCCCTGGAGCAAGAAGCACAGAGTTTCAACATCAGGCCTAGAAAAAGGAGAATTTAGAAAAGAAAAGGAGAGGAAAAAAGACAATAGAGAATTGGGGCCAAAGCCAACTTTACTTCTGCACTTCTGCAAGTCTGGGAGGGACGTCTGAAGTGCAACAGCAGGGAGCTCATGTCCCACCCCAGCCCAGCCAGCTGCCTTCTCCCGCCCCTGCCCCAGCTGCCCAGCACCGAATACTCACAACTCGTTGATGAGGATGTCGGGAACCCAGATGCTGTCAGTGGGGATGGACAATTTTGTGATGTTGTCAAAGTCCTCTGGGTTCCACTGGAGGAACTCATCATTCCAGTACTAGGGGAGAAGGGGTGCAGTGATGGGTGGCCCCTCAATCCTGGGGGAGGGTCCTTCGCAACTCGGGCAGACTACATCCCCACGTGCTCGGACCACAGGTGGGCATCTTCTTGGGAAAATCTAGAGTGTGGGGGCACCCAGATCACTCAGCAGCAGCTTAGAGTCTCCCCACCGCTGTGCTCACAGGCTCCCTGATTGGACACCTGCAGCCTCTATCTGAAGCTAGAGTTCAGTGATTTCTAACATAACATCAATTTTGATTTTAGGCAAATAACTTCTTGGGTCTTGGTCTGCTCGTGTGTAAATGAGAACAATACTATCCACCTCCCCGAGCAGAGATCCATTCTCAACCCTCCTGCCAGAATGCTTGGTCTAAAATGTAAATGTGGCCATGTTACTAGCTTGCTTAAAATTCCTTAGTGGAATTTAAACCCCAGTTGTAAAATTCAACCTGTGGTCAAAAAAGTCCTTCATCATTTGGCCTCCACCTGTCCCTAGAGCCTCAGTTTTTCGCCCCATCTCTCTGTGAATTCTACACTCCAGTCCTATGGATTGAGACACGACTGAAGCCACCACAGTTTTGCATACACTGCTCTCTCTCTCTCGGTGCTGCAACCCCTGTCTGCTATACCGAGGCACATTTTACACATCCTTCTAAGCCTAGCCAGGGCCTCTGCCCGTCCCTTCCTCCAGGAAACGTGCCCTGACCCCTACTCCCCAAGACTTGCCCCCACTTATGCCCATGGTTGGTATTTTTGCTTGCCCTCCTTGAACGGCTGTCTTGTTGCATTTTCATGTTGATTCGGCCAGCCTGCGAGCTCACTGAGGGCAGGGCCTGAGTCGTGTTTGTGTCTCTAGTTCCCGTCCCTTAGCACAGTCACTGGACATTCTCTCCTAGGTGACAATAAGGAGCTGGAGCAGAAGGTGACCCTAGAGGTCCAGCGGTGGGGCTCGGCCTGATGTCCAGGATAAGGACCTGCAGGCTGCCTTTTCTTATTGGGGTCCCTTCCCTTGAGGCAGGCTGTGCTCTCTATTAGCGAATCTCTCTGCGAGGCAGGAAGGGATCAGCAGTCTGCCTTCTTCTTCCACCTTCTCCCTGACCCGCGTGCTGGAAGTGGTGGCGGAGCGTGCCCAAGAGCAGTGGGGTGGGGCTTGAGACCCACATGTTCTGGGCGTGCCTGCAGAACCACTCTCAGGGTTGACCCCTGTGACCTGTCCACGTCCTCTGTTCCCCTCCCCAACTTCAGCCACTTCAATTTCTCCTTCTGCCCCCATACTTCCCAGGGCTGTCAGAGCAGCACCCGGCCACTGGACAGCAGCCTCTGCTGTCTGCCCCCCACTCACCGCACCCCACATGCTCCCCCCCCCACTTGAAGTCCTAAATGCTGCCAAGACCTCAGAGCGCCCATTAGAAGTTCAAAGAATGGGGGAAACGGCCCTGGAGGTGAGGACCAAGTGGACGGAACTATCCTATTTCAACCACCCAATTGGGTTGTTGTCCAATTTGGCTTAAAAGAAGGAAGAACTTTCTGGCAATTAGAGCTGTTTGAAAGTGAAAAAATGGCTGCCTTGAGAGTTCCCAATCACTGCAGGTGTTCAGCAGAGGTGGGACGAGCACTTGTTTGAGATGCTGTGAAGAAGTTCAGAAACCAGAAGAGAATTTAGAGGATTTCTCCTCCAGCAATTTTCCCTTAATCCCCAGTCCCCAGGGGAGAGGATTCTAGATTCCTGGATGAGTGTGCCCCTGAATCGCCGTGCTCGCCTTCCCTCACCGAGGCGTCTGGGGCTCCTGACCCCTGGGAGAGAGGAGTCCCCATCACAGGGCGGGAGTTGTCTGCTCACCTGCCGGTACCAGATGTAGGTGGTCAGTACCTGGTTCTTCTCATCCTGGGAAAGGAAAGGGAGACAGACTCAGGGGGCCCTTGTGGGCTGGAGGTCCCCCTGCACACACCAAACACTCCCTCCCAAAAGGAGCCACTTCTCTGCACCCCTGTACCCTTGGCAGTGAAGAAAAGGCCTGGGGAAGGGAGACAAGCTGGAGCTCCCTGATCAGTTAGGAGAAATTGGTCTTTTACTCAGAACGTCTAAAAACAAATATAATAGTGTTTGCAACTTCTATTATATTTTGTATAGTAAACGTAAAATGACAGAAGACAATAACAGAAGGTATTTATAGATACATGACATATAAATGAGGACTATGATATAGTTCCCACAATATGTGTGCATGTATGAATGAAAGAACAGTCATCTCTCCCCCATCCAAATCCTCAGTTTTCCTTCCCCAAACAACCATAGTAACCAGTTTGAAGCATTTCTCTCTAGGGATGTTCTAAAATGCAATGATTTCAGAATATATCCCAGTGGGTAGGTTGACCACAGCGGAGACTGTGAAGTCAGTTCCCGTCCACGGCCCCCTAGCAGAGCGCCCTGCAGCTCGGGTCTCAGCCCCTCTGCAGTTGCCTTCTTATTCAGCGCCACACAATGTCCTCCCTCCCCTGCTGGGCAGCTGCCCCTCTCCGGGCAGAACTGTACCCTACCTCAGTAAGTAACTAAGTCATTGATTCCTGGCACAACCGTTTAGTGACACCTGCCATGTGCCAGCAACCCACGGAGGATGCCAAAAGCATAGAGAAGAGCAGGACATAGTCCTGGCTCACGTACAGCTGACCCTGGGTGAGGGCCGCAGGTGGTGAGCGTCAGTGGCCGTGGGGGTCTGGGAGAGGGCGCCACACGGGACCACTGCAGACTCGGGGCGTGAGCAGCCACGCAGTGGTGGTGGGGGCGGGGGGGGGGTTGCTGCAGCCCCTCCCGGGCCGCAGGCGCTTCGGGCACCTGAAGGTCCCCCTGTGAGCGGGGGCCTGGCTGGGGCGGCGCTCACCACGCTGAGGATGGCGTAGACGATGACGTCGATGGACACGGTGGTGGGCGTCCTCCAGTCCCGCACCGGCCGCACGGCCTTCTTGTAGTTGGCCAGGAGGTGATCGGACAGCCTGAGCAGCGCGGGCCTGGCGCTGGGCCGGCCCGGGTCAGGCCCCCTCCGCCGCGCTGGGAAGGGGAGCGGGTCTCAGTGGGCCCGAGAGCCCGAGTCGGCCCCCGGCCCGCTGTGCCTGGGCTAAAACTCTCAAAAGGAGTACGCCGTGCTAGACGTGGATGGGCTTTGAGAACGTTATGTCAAGCGGAATAAGCCGGGCGTGAAAGGAGGGGTACTGTAGGGGTCCACTTATCTCAAATATCTGGAATGAGCAAATTCATAGAGAACGAAAAGTAATCAAGGCTGCTGAATTATATAGTTAAAAAGCAGGGAAAATGAAAAAAAAATGAACAATAAAAAATGGTGAAAATGGGAAATTCCGTTTAATATTTGTTACTACCTTTAAATAAATGCATTTGTAGAAACAAAGGTAGATTAGATATTACCAGGGGCTGGGGGCAGGGGAAATGGGGAGGTATGGCTTAACGGGCATAGACCTTCTGTTGAAAAAGTTTTAGCAATGTAGTGGTGACAGTAGTGCCGCATGGTAAAAGTAATTAATGCTACTGAATTGCCCACTTAAAAACTGTTAAGTGGCAAATTGTGTGTTTCATTTGTTTAAAAATTGTTATAAATTACAGAATTTAAATTTAAAAAAAAATGTCCCTGCCATTCACCACCTCACAAAATTCCCAGACATCTCCACGCCGGCAGACTGAACTTCCCGTCACCAGAACATCTTGTTGGCAGAGATTCCTTGGCCCCAGCTCCAACCCACCTCTGTAGAGGGAGAAAGCCTTCCAAGATGAGGAATGAACATGGAAACAGATCTCTCTGCAACTAAAACTTCCCATATTCTGGGAGGGAAAGGCAGGAAAGGATGGGTCGGGGAATACAGAGAGAAATTTGGTATTATAGGAGTTTAGCAGCAAGTGGACTTTAGGAAACAAAGACCCAGAGAATCCATGCAATGAAACTGGTGAAGTTGAGGAAAGATTACCAGATTAGATCTCCTGCCAACCAGCTGGCCCCTTCTCAACCAGAATATTCTCATTTATAACAGGAAGAGGAGGGCCAAATGAGTTCGAAGTTCCCTTGCAGCTGCCATTCAGTGAGTTAACGGGTAAGGTAAGGGGAAAGGAGCCCCTCTCCTGGCACCTGTCCGGCGCATTTCTGATGCAGGGAGCTGTTACTGTGTACACCTCTCAGCAAGCCCTGCTCTCATCCCAGCACTCAACTTCCCAAACTTTCTAGTGCAATCACAGTGCCTCAAAATGCTCTTATGCTCCTTCGTGGTAAGCTCCCCAACCGTCTGGCAGCCACACCCTTTCCAAGACCCTCCTTCCCTCAACCCTCAGAGTAATAAGTATCCCCCACCCGACCCCTGCCAAGGGCCAACGAAGTCCTGCATGTTTCCCAGCCCTCCCCTTACCTTCTCCCTGTGCCAGGAGCGTGGACAGAAGCAAGGCGAGCAGTGCCTGCTGGACGGGCACCAGCATGGCGAGCTTCCCCAGGGGTGACAGTCCTCGAAGCGGTCGTTCAGGGTGAGCCCCGCCACGGGCCAACCTCGTGTCCTAGCAAGTGTGTCTCTCCCGGCTGCTCCACTGCACCTTCTGAGGCTGTAGCCTCGCACTCCCCGGGCCACCAGCGTTGGGAAGTCGCCAAGTTTTCCTGCAATCAGTCCTTCCACTGGATCAGGTTTCAGTGCGGGAGGGGAGGGGAGGGGACCACTGAGAGGGGCGCGTGCCCCGCTGTTGTCAGGCTGCAGGAGCTGAGTGTTTGCCATTCAAATCCAGATGTACCTGGGGACAGGGGGCTGCAGGAGCCTGTGGGCTGCAAGGTGCTCCAGTATCTGCCTGCACTTGTGCTGCAAGGTGCTCCAGCGTCTGCCTTCACTTCCCTGGCAAATATGTCTCCTATGCATTGGGCTGGGGTGGGGTGAGGTGAGTGAGGCAAGGGCAGGAGGGTTATTCTATTGCTCCACAGGCCAGGGTGTCCCTGACCAAGCACCTGACTGGGCATCTCAGCAAACAGGACTGGGACCAAGGAATTCCTGCCCTTTGTCCTCCTTTCAAATACATGCACAGTAAAATATAATTATGCATATAGTAAACATATAATAGTAATACATGCTCATTGTAGAAAGCCATGAAGAAAAAATTAAATCATCCGTAAGCTTACTGCCCAGATACAGTCACTGTTAATATTTTGCTGTATATTCCTCTATCATTTCTTGCTATCACATGTGTACAATGAAATAAACACACCACACATACAATTTTGTATTCCTTTTTTTTGGCTCAATATCATTTCATAAGAATATTCAACACTTTTTTTATTTTTTAGATTTATTACCTTTTATGCTTAAATAAATATTTGAGATTTAATGAATGGGAACACGGTAAGGAACACAATATTTTAGGCAGTTGAAGACATAAAAGTTCTGTTGACAGAAAAATGTATAATTGTAATTCTTATCTATACATATATTTGGGGTCAAAATCCAATAAAAATAAGACACTCTTCCTCAAAAAACATAAATACCTTCTCCACTATTTTTTAATTATAGTAAAATATACATAACATGAAACATACTGTCTTAAAGTATACGATTCAGTGGCATTAAGTACATTCACCAGTTCTGCAACCACCACCAAGCTCTAATTCTCAACTTTTCTTTGCCCCAAATGGAAACCCAGTACCCATTAAGCAGTCAGTCCCATTAACATCTTTCTTTTTATTTTTTTGCTTTTTATTTTTTGGTGCATGGTCTAAGAATTGAACCCGGGTCTCCCGCATGGAAGGTGAGCATTCTACCACAGAACCACCTGTGCACCCAACACCTTTCTTTTGAATGTGCTTTGCTTAAAGAAGTCTTCCATACCTCCTTGTAAGTTAAATAGGCAAGTGTCTATCACTCAGATACTGAACTGTGTGCCCCCAAAATTGTGTGAGGAAAGAACTGCCGTGAGTCTCTATTCGCCCCATTCGCCATTTGCATAAATGTGGACTTTTCTCCCCCAAGTTTGCTGAGGATAAGATATGTCTGTATTAATCATGGCAAGTTTCAATAACAAAACATTTCCAGTTGAGTCTGAATGTGGGTGGGCTGGAAACACTGTATGTATGAAGGATGAATTTTCTGAATTGTAGTTAAGTTAGAAGCCCCATTTTGGTCAGGGCTGAGTCCAATCAGCCCTGCTTGGAGTCCCTGGGATGCTCAGTCAAGCTTCGGCAGGTAGGGTTAACCTTCTCTTAGGCTGTGCACTTTATCACTGCACAATCCAGGAAAACAAGCAAAAATCAACGCCAAGACTTCCTTTTGGGGGACTGGAGATGCGGACAAGTAGAACAGGAGAAAATTGGGGATCACAAGCTTCTAGGGAACAAAAAGGCAACAGAGCCAGGTGTCCCAAGAATGAACATACTCAGATGCCAGGTTTGGCAGCAGGAGAAGGAGAGAAGAGCCAGACTATGCCCGGGCCTCCGATCTCATATGTTGAAGGGTTCCAAGCCCAAGAGGAACACTTGTGGATCCCTAAATGCATCCTCAGGACCAGCATCTGGAGTGATAAACAAAGCTTCTTAGGTTCGTGCTCACCTTCATTCATGGTTTTTGGCACTTAGAAATCTGCTGCAAATTTCTGGAAGAATTTTCCTCCTTTTAAAGTGCATCTTGAAACCTGCATATGGCATCGTACCATGCATGGATGGAGGTCCCTCCATGTGGTCATTAGTCAGGGTTTGGCCTTTAATAGTAACAAATACACAATTGCTCTATCATCAAAGAACAGACACTCACCTGTTCTCCCATACACACCCTTCCCACTGGCCCAAAGGCCCCCCTCTGCCTCCTTGTGTACATCCATGAGACCCTCCTGATATGTTCCACAAGAACATATCACTCCAGGATGTATACAAGAACATATCACTCCAGATGCTGGTCCTGAGGATACATTTAGGGATCCACAAGTGTTCCTCTTGGGCTTAGAACCCTTCAACATATGAGATCGGAGGCCCGGGCATAGTCTGGCTCTTCTCTCCCTCTCCTGCTGCCAAACCTGGCATCTGAGTATGTTCATTCTTGGGACACCTGGCTCTGTTGCCTTTTTGTTCCCTAGAAGCTTGTGATCCCCAATTTTCTCCTGTTCTACTTGTCCGCATCTCCAGTCTCTCTCCGCTCCTAGGCCAGCGTGGCCTGGGCCCCATTCCTTCCAGAGGGCACAGCCATTTGGACACAGGGGGCAGGAAGATGGTGGAAGCTCCAGGCACTGAACACACTTGGAAAGGGGCAGCAGAAGAGGGGGCAGAAAGAGGGGGAAAGAGGATGACAAAAGGCAGAAGGGCAGAAGGTGAAACTATATGAAAAGGGGGAATGCGGGGCAGGAGAAAGGGAAGAAGTAAAAATAAAAGGAGCAAAGGATAAGGAAGATGAGAAAAGAAGGAAAGACAGAAAAGAAAGTGAGGAGGAAGAGGACAACAGAAGTAAAAGGAAAGGATGTCTTTAGGAGAAAAATGCAAATGAAAACCACAATGGGATATCACTTCACACCCACTAGGAGGGCAATTATTTTAAAAAAGAGAAGAACAAACATGAACAAGGACTTAGAGAAATCGGAACCCTGTGCCTTGCTAGCGGGAATGGAAGATGGTGCTTCTCAAATCATCTAACATAAAATTACCATATGACCAGACAATTCCACTCTGGGGTCTATATCCAAAACAACTGAAAACAGAGACTAAAACAGATGCTTGTACACAAGTATCAGAGCAGCCTCATTCACAACAGCCAAAAGGTAGAAGCAACCCAAGTCTCCATTAAGAGATGAACGGATAAGCAAAATGTGGCTTACCCATACAATGGAGTATTAGTCAGCCACAAAAAGGAATGAAATTCTGATACATGCTACAACATGGATGAACCTGGTAAAGGTTATGCAAAGTGAAATAAGTCACTAATAAAAGAATATATATTGTATGATTCTACTTAAATGAAATATCTAGAATAGGCAAATTCATAGAGACAGAAAGTAGATTGGAGATTACCAGGGACTAGGGAGAGGGAGGAAGGGGAGGGATCATTGCTTAACGGGTACAGAATCTCTTTTGGGAATGATGAAAAGGTTTTGTTAATGCACGGTAGTGCTGATAGCACAATATTGTAAATGTAATTAATGCCACTGAATTGTATGCTTAAAATGATTAAGATGGTAAAATTTCAGTTATATACATCAATAACCACAATGCAATCTTTTAAAAGGATGAGAGGTGCAAAAAAAAGCTGATTATCTTAATACTAGGAAAGAAGAGGATAACAGACCCATGGTGGAAAAAAAAAAAAGGAAGGGGCAGAAGGAAAGGGAGAATGCAAAAAGAGGGAAGGGAAAGGATTAAAGGAAGAGAAGAAAGAGGAGGAAGAAGGACAGATGAGGCAGCAGCAGCAGGAGGCGGCTGGACCATCACTAGCCCAGGGGCTCACCTCCACCACCCTCTTATGACCACTCTGGAAGGTGGGCTCCGCACGCCGCGGAGTGCGGTTACCTGCCGGGGGACGTGTTAAGACTCCCCAGGGAGGAGATAGAGAGCCTGGAGATCCTGTCCCATGGGCCCCAAGCGTTCATTTAAGCCCTGAGTTCCTGGAATCCTCTGGGACTGTCCAATTGGGTTAGGGAGGGAAGAGGATGTCCCCAGCCCTGCGTGTGCATTAGAGCATTAGCTCCTCGGGTAACAGGATTAGAAGGAGACGGCAGGCCGAGGCCGCGAATGGAGATGTATTGCCTGTATGTTTCTCTGATGGAGCAGCAATCAAGTTTCCCCTGAAGAAATTTCCTATTAATGGAATTGATGGCACAACAGACAGGGGGGAGTTGGAGCCGTGGCCATTGGCGGGGTGTAAATTGCCTCAGATGAAACTGTGGAGTCACTTTTGCCCCTTTTAAACAAGATAAGAATTAGTGTGAGGCCTTGATGAACTCACCTCGGCTGGTGGGGATGAGGAAAAAGCAGGGGCCTGGCTAATTTGATTCCTGAGCTCTGCCTGCAGACAGCTGGGCTCCTCCCCGAGAGTGGAGGCAGACAGGCAGATGGCAGCGATCCAGTCTGCATAATGAAAAGCCCTGAGAATACAGGACCCTCAGGCTCGGGCCTGACCTTTGTGTCCCAGCGCTCCCAGTACCTTGGGGGAGACTCCAAGCGTCCCACATGCGGCAGGTGCTTTCTGCCCGTGGATGGACGCCACAGCACCTCGTCTTACCACTTCCACTACTCTTGTTCCCATTCTGCAGGTAAAGACACAGCCCAGACAGCCTCCGTGACTTGCCTTAATCCCTACAGCTAGTTATGGATGAAGCTGGAATCCTTCAGACTCCTGTCTCCAGCTTTTTCCATTACAGCTGTTTCCCATCTTCTGCAGTAAACTTTTACTGATCTATAAAACTTTTACCAGCAAAAAGCCTGACCTTCTAAAACCTATAAACTTAAAAAAACTTTGCAACCAGTAGTAACGTCCAGCCCTGCTAAGAGCCCACCTGCTGGGAAGGGGCTGAGAGAGGCTTATGATTTGTCATTATGGTGCTAAATAGAAGCTACATCTTCACCGTTCACCCATCACCTTGAGGACAGGGCTCAAGGTCGGTTGAGACCCACAGGCTTGGCCCTTGGTGCTCCTGATGGGACCCATCTCTCTTCTCACTGGGCTTAAGATAGGGATTGACAGACAGGTGCACCCTTTCCTCCACTCAGTTCCAAGAACCTGACACATTCTGGCACAGAGTTGGAAGGATTTGGGGACTATGTACCCATGGAGCAGGATGGGTAGGGGTCTGTCTCTTCCTCGTGGTCTTTCTTTCCTTGCTGTCCCGTCATAAGTGACTCTTTTTCTTCTGCACCACAGCCTGAGCCCTCAGAATGGCCCAATTCAGCACTATCTCACCAGCAGCAGCTACCATTTATCAAGCATGTGCTATGTGCCAAGCTAGTTATTTTATTAATCCTTATTTCCTATGAAGAAGGGATTATTGTTTCCATATTGCAGATGAGAAAATTAAGGCACAAGGAGGATAAGCAACCTGGGCAGAGGCACACGGCAAATAAGAGGGGGGTCGGGTGCTTGAAAGTCTGGGCTCTTCCACCGATAACACTGAGTCCCAGAGCATTTGGACCCAGGCTCACTGGACTCTGCTCCCCCATAATCCTGGTGAGGGAAGGGGGATCTGTTTTCCTGCCTTGATAGCTCTTTTTGAGAGGGCAGGCTCCTTGGGCTGGACCTTCAAGAGCCAGCTAAGTTAAAATATTTTTATTGAAAAGTATCATAGCTCGTACTGTATAACTTATTGGACCATTAAGTTGACTATTTTCCCAGCACAAGGTGAATTCAGAAACACTGCACTCTACCATCCTTTACCGTGGGCCCCGTCTACCATGGGACCATCTGTCTTTGGTCCCAGCAAAGCCAGTTTCAGCAAATGTCAGGTGTGGGTTTCACAGTAAACTTGGGAATGGTGACCTCTGCAGCGCCTCCTCATGTTATGCAACTGATGCTAGAGTTTTTTGTAGTGCATTTATACACGGTTATTCTGTTGCATCTGGGCTCACATAGGTGGGGCTTTGTCAGGATAGGGTTATTTCTAGTGTTCAGTCACCTGGGGAAGAGGGCTTTTCTAATTCTCCAACCAGATAGGATGGAGATATTGAAGTGAATGTGGCACAGTGGGGTTTTTTCTCTCAACATCGACCCCCAAAGGTCAAGACATTGATGAAGGGATCATTCTTAAGAGGCAGGAATTTATATTGCTACCTTCCATTTGGACTCAAGGAAGGGGTAAGAAGTAAAAAACCCAAGCAAGGGGTCTGTGAATTTGTGCTGTTAATTTGGGGCTCTATAAAGAAGAATGGTTCTAAGAGAACTGAGAATCCTGTGCTGCAGAAGACAGACTTTTAGTTTTCATATATCTCTCTGCTTATTTTGCCCTGTCTCTTCCCTTAACATGTATTTATATTGGAATCCCCAACCGTCTTTCTCCACACTAAGGGGAAGAGTAGGAAGGGAGCTTTGATGGTGACTGGGCCAGACGAATGGCAGCAGCAAAGATGTAAGTGAGAGAGGAACCAATGGAGAGTGAAACCCACGGGATGGCATGGGCTGCTTGGTCCCACTGCTCTTCCTGCCTGGAACTCTTCATGAGATGCTAAACTTTGGAGGTCTGGGAACTTGTGTGTGTAAGGGAGGTGGTCATTTTTCACACAAGGCATAACGGAATCATAGGTATGAGACATGGCAGGAGCAGGCAGGATCCTGTAAAAGTTGACCTTCTCTCTTCTCTCCTCTTTTGGAGTTCAAGAGGTTTCCTTCCAATTCTTGCAGCTGTCCAAGAAAGGGAATCCCCAACCTCTTGTTCCTGTAAGATGAAACTTCTTCCTTCTCCTTTCCCCAAATTGCCATCAAATTCTAGCTTTTTCATCTCCTTAAGGGTAGAAGCTTTCTCTGTGTCCCCAACACCGAAACCAACTCTGGGGTGGTCTCCAGGGTAGAAGGCACCCTGGAAAAGGCAACTACAATCAACAAGCTGGTAGCAAAGGCCACGACTCAATGGGGCTGACAGTGAGTCATCAGCACGTCTGGTCACCCCAGAGCCGAACCTGGGGGCAGAAGGTCATTTGACTTAAATTTCTCTCTTTATCAAGAAAACTCCAAAATTCCAGGAAGGAAGGACCCAGAGAAGCCATCTTATCTTGGTCAATGGCTGTTAGTCCATCTGGTCACCCTAGAGTGGGACTCAGGGACACGAGGAGGTTTGGCTTAAATTTCTCTTACTTGAATTCTCATTTTTAGAGAAGAGAGCCTGGAGAGGGAACTTATCCATCTTCTTGCTTCTGGGAAGAATAAAGTCTTAATAGTTATTAGTATTTTCTGAGAAATTTTCAAAGAAAAATTTCACAAATCCCTTTGGGATTCCAAAACAAAGTTTCTTCTAAAATCTAACTTTAATTGCACTTGCAACAATTTGAATCATTTCCGTTCATTGTGTAAGAATGAGTTCCATCTCTCTCCACTGTCTGATTCCTTCCTCCCTGAAAGTTAGGAGAGGAAGTGAGAGCATAGTGGTCATTTATGAGCTCTTCCAGAAAGAAGGAAGCAGAGGCAGAGAATAATAACACTTATGAATCTCTGTATGGTGCGCCATGGTTTACACTGCAACTCCATGAATGGTCTCTCTTTGAAACTCACTATAACTCTCTGAGGTAGGTGGAATTAACTCTGTTTAATAGATGAAGAGCTATGATTCTGTGACTATTAGTGACGTGTCCAAAATCACTTCATGAATACATGACCAAGCCCAATTTAGAACCCTAAGCTGAATGTTTTGGATTGAATCATGTCCCCTAAAATAGGATCCTGTGTGGATGCAAACCCATTTGTGAAGAGGATCTTTGAAGATGTTATTAGTTAAGGTGAAGCCAAACAGAATCAGAACCTGAATCCAATCTGGCTGGAGTACTTCTGAACAGGGGAAATTTGGACATAGCAGTAGAAGTGCTGAGTAGGAGGCAGAAGGACACAGGTGGCCAGGCAACCGAGGCAGAGATTGAGTTACAGATTGTCAGCAAGCTGCCTCCACATGCTATAGACTTCAGAGAAAATATGTTCCTGCTGGCACCTTGAGTTTTGACTTCTATCCCCTAAAACTGTGAGGTATTAGCTCCCTGTTTTCTAAGCCAACCAGTCTGTCATACTTGTTATAGCAGCCTCGGCAAACTAAGACACTGAGCTGAGCTGGCTCTTCTGAAGATCTGATTCTCTCTTCTACATTTCCTACTCAGGTAAGAGGTTAGGAGGAAGGAAACACAACAAACATAATGGTCATTGCTCTGCGGAGGGGGAGACTCTGGGGACAGAGGTGGGGAGGGGGACTTGTTTTTCATCATTCATCCTTTTATGCCTTTAAATTTTGCACCATGTATAATACTTGTTTGAAAAAAAAATAAATGATTTTTTTAAAAGAAGCAATGGGAAGAATGGAATCAGTGCAGATTCTGATCCTGGTTTCATCACACACCTTCTGTGAGACCTGGGCAATCCAACTAAACTACCTATGTCTCAGTTTCATTGCCTACTAAGTGGGAATAAAAGAATACTTGCCTGATAGCAAATTCACCTGTCTACCACATTCACTGAACTGTTTTGAGGTCTAGGTCTGTGATTGTCATTCTGGAGTGATACTGTGTGCCCCTGTCCCAGATACTCTGATACTCCCCCTTCCCCACGACACAGAAAATTATGAAAACCATAAATCATGGTGTTCAGGAGAAAGCGTGCACTTTGGAGTCAGACTTGACTTGAGCTCGGATCTCAGTTGCTTAGCTTACTAGCTGTCTGACCTTGGTGAGCATACCTACTATGTCTAGTTTCAGTTTTCTCATGTTTAAAGTGGGCACACCCATATCTGTCCTCACAGGGTTATTGTGAGTATTAAGTGAGATGACAGACATAAAGCACTGGGCTGGTCTGAATCTGGGGTGGACCCCAGAAAAGCCATGCCCTTCAACCCTCATTCAATATTGCTGGGTGGGAGCATTTTGATTGTTTCCATGAAGATGTGACCCACCCAATTGGGGGTGGTAACTTTTGATTAGATGATTTCCATGGAGGGGTGTCTCCACCCACTGAAGGTGGAGTTGCTTACTGGAATCCTTGAAAAGAGGAAACATTTTGGAGAGAGTCCCTTTTGGTAGAGCCACATGAAACCCAGCAAATGCCACCATGTTCGCCATGTGCCCTTCCAGCTGAGAGAGAAGCCCTGACTGTGTTCACCATTTGCCTTCTCACTTGAGAGAGAGACCCTGAACTTCATCAGCCTTCTTGAACCAAGATATCTTTCCCTGGATGCCTTAGATTGGACATTTCTATAGACTTGTTCTAATTGGGACATTTTCTCGGCCTTAGAACTGTAAACTAGCAACTGATTAATTTTCCCCTTTTAAAAGCCATTCCATTTCTGGCATATTGCATTCCAGCAGCTAGCAAACTAGAATAGGCACATACATACCACAGCACCCGGCACGTGGTATATACTCAAAAAAATGTTAGCTTCTGCCTCTTTACAAATAAAAAGTATCACTAGAGTTAATAAATAAATGAGGTGATGGGTGGTGAGCGTTCCAGAAGAGCTGCATGGAACAGCACTCCCTGTGAAGGGTTGTCCTTGAGTGACCTGTCACAAGAGGCCTGATGGCAGAAGCTGGGAAGAGGAGAGGGGAGAGAACTGGAAACCAACAGATTGTGACACATGTGGCTTTCATCCTCCTCATACATCACCTTCTCAGTGAGATCTTCTCTGACCACCCTATCTAAAGGGACACACCCCTCAGCGGTCCTTGTACTCCTTCTCCATGGCACTTGTCACCATCTAACCTACCAAGGTTTTGTTCATTGATCTTATCCATTTTCTGTCTCTACCCACTAGAATGAAAGTTCCACAAGGGAGGGAACTTTATGTTTTGCTGACTATTGAATCACCAGAAACTAGAAGAATACCTGTCACATAGTAGATGCTCAGTAAATATTTGTTGAGTGAATAAATGACAACAGCAGAAGGGGAGATAAATGGGGGTGTCTAGGAAAATCCACCTGTGCTCTGGGGTGCTCCTGGCTTCCTTGATGGGGCCTTTCAATCAAGGATGGAAGAATGTCCCTAGAAGCCCTGAAGCTGGGGTCTCTTGCTGCCTCCTTGGTTCTGGGAATGCACGAACAAATGATCATGGCCCCACTGCAGCCTCAACCCTGGTGTGCTGCCCTCCTGGGAAGTGAGATGATTGAACTCATCTGACAACTGGACAGCTTGGGCACTAATGCATTTATTGGATGGGGGACTGTGCTGGTATGAAACTATGGTAGACCTCAGAAGAGCTATGTCCTTTAATCCTCATTCAGTATTGCTGGGTGGGGCCTTTATTATCTCCACGGAGATGTGACTCACCCAATTGTGGGGATTAACCTGCAATTAGAGGGAGATGTGATTCCACCCATTCCAGGTGGATCTTGATTAATTTACTGGAATCCTTTAAAAGAGGAAACACTTTGAAAAGAGCTTCAGAGTGACAGAGTCAGGAGAGACGCACAAGCTCTTAGACAGCCAAGAGAGAGAGTGACGAAAGCCCACACAGCCAAAGACATTTGGAGATGAAGAAAGAAAACATCCTCAGGGGAGCTTCATGAAACAAGAAACCTGGAAGAAAAGCTAGCAGATGTCACTATGTGCGTCATGTTCCTTTCCAGTTAAGAGAGAAAACCTGAACTTCATCGGCCTTTCTTTTCTTTTTTTAATTTTTTTTAAACGTAACAACATACAAACACAAACATTCTTACCATATGATCATTCCATTCTTGGTATATAATGAATAACTCACAATATCATCACGTAGTTGTATATTCATCATCATGATCATTTCTTAGAACATTTGCATCAATTCAGAAAAAGAAATAAAAAGAAAAAAAAATTCATACATACCATACCCCTTACCCCTCCCTTTCATTGATCACTAGCATTTCAATCTACTAAATTTATTTTTAACATTTGTTCCCCCTATTATTTATTTCTTTTCAATCCATATGTTTTACTCATCTGTCCGTAGGTAGATAAAAGGAACATAAGACACAAGGTTTTCACAATCACACAGTCACATTGCAAAAGCTATATCATTATACAATCATCTTCAAGAAACATGGCTACTGGGACACAGCTCTACATTTTCAGGCAGTTCCCTCCAACCTTTCCATTATACCTTAACTAAAAAGGTGATATCTATTTAATGCATAAGAATAACCACCTGGATAACCTCTCGGCTCTGTTTGGAATCTCTCAGCCATTAACACTTCATTTTGTCTCATTTCTCTCTTCCCCCTTTTGGGCGAGAAGGTTTTCTCAATCCCTTGATGCTGAGTCCCAGCTCATCCTAGGATTTCTGTTCCACATTGCCAAGAAGGTCCACACCCCTGGGAGTCATGTCCCACGTAGACAGGGGGAGGGCAGTGAGTTTGTTTGTCGTGTTGCCATCAACCTTTCTTAAGTGAAGGTAACCTCTTTTTGGTGCCTTAATTTGGACATTTCTTTAGCCTTGCTTTAATTTGGAAATTTTCACAATCTTAGAACTGTAAACTAGTGACATAATAAATTCCCCCTTTTAAAAGCCACTCTGTTTCTGGTATATTACATTCCGGCAGCTAGCAAACTAGAGCAGGGACCATTTGGGCTCCCTGAGTTCTGGCACTCAGTGCCACAGTCCTGGTGTTCAGGTATAGAGGTAGGACAATGGGGAGAGGGTAGGTGTGGGAGAAAGCCCAGCCTCATTCTGACAGGGAGGCAGTGGAGGCCCACCAGGAGGACTCAAGCCAAGGACGGTGCTGCCTATTCCTGCCAGGGAAGAGAAGCAGGACCCATTGAGGAGGTCACATGGCCCTCCTGTCCTTGGGCTACTGTCTCACTCACCTGGGCATTTATGAGCAAGCAGACTGTCACTCAGTCTCAATCAAGACCCTCAGCACATCCCAACAGATACAAGCCTGCCTTTGCAACAAAACCCTTCAGAAATGGAGATCTCAGAGAAAGCTCCCTCTTTCCTTAAGGGTCACTTAAATCTAGCCTCCATCCAGTACTCAGAGCTCTGCTGCCTTCACAGTAAATGATCGTTCAGCTTTTGTCTGCAGACCTCCAATGACAAGGGGCTCACTACCTCTCAAAATAGCCCATTTCATTTTTGGAGAAATCTTTCTGATCTGAATCCTCAACTCTGCTTCTCTAAACTTCCACCCATCTGTTTCTATCCTTTGGCACTATTCAGACTAAGTCTAAATTCTCTTTGACATTAAAGTTCTTACACCAGCCTTTCTCTTCCATAAGCCCAAATGCCTCAATCCTTTCAACCCAGAGGCATACAGTCTTAACGCTGGAGGACCCTGGACTAGGAGGACAGAGGCTGTCACTCACCTTGGCCGCGCGGGGCCTGTGCCTTGTTGGAGTCCAACAAATGAGTGGATGATGGAAAGCATCCAGAAGTGATCTTTTTTTGTAAGTGAAGAAAATGGATCTCAGAGAGGATAAATGATTTATACAAAGGCATAACACAATTACTGACACGGGAACTAGCTTCCCTTTCAGAGTTTTATCCAGAGTCCCATTCCAGAGTGTTTAGAGGCCTTGTTTTGTTTAGTCCTATCTTTTCGGGTTTTGACTTGGTGAGCTCCACAGAGGCCCTCATAGCCGATCTGGGCCCTGTCAACTCTCTGGCCTCATCTGCTATGACCTTCCCTGTCCTCTTCCTGCTGAGTCCCCACGGATCTTCTCCCTGTTTCTCAAACATACCAGACGTGCTCCACCATGCAGCCTTTGCTCCAGCTGTTCCCTCTGTCCAGAGTTCTCCCCAAGATGTCCACATTGCTCCTACCCTCACCTCCTTCAAGTCTTGGCCTAAATCTCTACTTCTCAACAAGGCCCAACCTGGCTTCTGTGTTTAGGACCCTAATCTGCCTGTCCCACCTTCTGCACACCTGCTCCCCTTGCCCTGGCTTACGTTTTCTTTGCTTCTGTAACCCCCTCACCTTCTAACACACTGCCTGATTGACCCATTTTGGCTTTTCTCCTTTGTTATCTGTCTCCACCAATAGAACGTTAGCTCCACGAGGGCAGGATCTCTGTGTGTTTTGTTCCCTGATGCATCCCAAGTGTCTAGAACAGTACCTGACTAGTGGGGGCTCAATAAATATTTGTCACACCAATCTCTCACTCAGAGAACCCAGCAGGGCCCCAGGTCTGAATCATCTCACAGGACCCTCTAGGTGCTGAATGCATAGTATTCAATAGGTTGATTATATGATATGCCTGTGCTGCTCTGAAGTGCTGTGTGCTGGGCACTGGCCACGTGGCTGTAGGAGAGGTGGGTACACATGCTCTTCTGGGGTCACCCTCAAGGTCCCACCCACAGCCCTGGCTCAGAAGGTGGCTCCTACTTCAGGCCTCAGTGGAAGATCCGTGGAGTAGAGCTGGGCTATTGGGTGTCCACAGTTCCTTTTGCTTCTCAACCTGTCTCAGATACCAGGCCATTAACCCATGTGGAAGGTGAGTGATGGCCCAACATTACCCAAGGCCAAATCCCTGCAACCTGTGATGCTTTCCTTATATGGCAAAAAGGAATTTGCAAATGTGATTAAGTAAAGAATCTTGAGATGGGGTAATTATCCTGGATTACCCGAATGGACCCTAAATGTAATTACAAGTGTCATTAGAAGAGGGAGATCTGACTATAGAGGAGAAGGTGATGTGAGGATGAAAGCGGAGTCTGGAGTGAATACTTTGAAGGTGTAGGAAGGGCGACAAACCAAGGTATGTGGGTAGCCACTGGAAGCTGAGAAAGGCAAGAAAATGGGTCGCCCCACCAGATCCTCCAGAAGGAACAAGGCCTGCCAACACCTTAACTTTACCCCCAGTGAAACCTAATTCAGACTTCTGACCACCAGAACTGTAAATGAATAAATATGTGTTGCTATGAGCCACTGGGTTTGTGGTAATTTCTTACGTTAGCAACAGGAAGCTAACACAGTCCATCCCAGGACAATGCCCACTTCGTAACTGCCAACACCCATCCCAGTTCTTTTTTCTCTTGTCGCACAAGCCCTCAGATGCTCAGAGACCAAGAATGGGGCGGGGGGTGGGGTGGAGTTCTCCAACAGTCTCAGTGATTTCTGCCCCAGTAGCCTTGTGCTCCTCCTCTGGAGTGTTCTGAGTTGAACCTTCCTCTTCCTCCTCCTCTGGAACTTTCCATCCCTGTAGATAGACTCTAAAGTGTCTTCTGGCCTGGAGTAGCTTCCTAAAAAATGGTTCTAAGCATTTAATTAGTCCTAAATGAAGAGTCCTCCAAAAGTACACAGTACTTTGCATATTTACTGACATAATCACATTTGCATATTTTCTGTTGCCACTGATTGTGTCCCCTGAAGCCTATTTCATTAGCACAAAGGGCCACACCACTTCCCAAAGCGTGTCTGCCTGTTCCATGGGTAACCTTGTGAATTTCATAGCTTGATTTGTCATTCTGATAACCAGTCTCAGAGTATTCCTGACCTTCACACATGAACCTAGATGGCTGTGATTCAGTATTCCCAGGCTTGGGTGTTTTGTATATATAGGTCATTTAATCACAACAGTCCTTAAAGGTAGAATTATTATTTCCACCTCACAGATGAGGAAACTGAGGCTCAAGCTAGTGTGGAAAACAGTAGAACATGGTGATTAGAAACTGCATGTGACATTCATAAGTGCAATTCTCCAAATATCCTATTCTCCCTTCTCCTGGCACATGGAAGGATTGCACTTCCTGGCCCTGTAGTGGTTGAATGAGTTGCATGGGATGATGGGACAATGGATTGTGAGCGCAAGGGAAGAGTGTATCTCCCAGGCTAGGAAAGGCCCTTGTGGTTCTCTTTCTGCCACAGTGATGGGCAATGTCCTAGATGGAGCATTGATCCATCAGCTCCATCCCAGAGAGAGGGCATGGACTAGACTGGAGCTTTCCCCCATGCTGCTGTAAGTCTGGGAGACTGGAGGTCTTGTATTACCAGCTTCTCCTGACTAACCTAGCTCAAATGTCGGCTCAGCCATTCTGTAGCTGTGTGGCCTTGGAAGAGTCAATCAAACTCTCTGGGGTTTGGCAGGGTGGATGGATGGCACCTACCTCATAGGGCTTCGGGGGAGGATTCAATGAGGTAATACAAGTAAGAGTCTTAGTGCTGTACCTGTCAACGTAGTGAGTGCTCAGTAAATGGAAGTTGTAAATCCAGCTGTTGTTAATACTGTTACTTTTATAAAGCAAATTAAGTAAATTGCCCAGGGTCACTCATTAGGAGTGACTAGGTGCTGAAGGAGGAAGGGGACAGGGATGGAATTTTTGAGCAACTATTATATATCCTGTGCCATACACTTTCAGAGTTCTCACCCTAAGGGCTGAACATTATTAGCCTTATTTTACAGGTACGTAAACTGAGGCTCAAAGAAGTTGTTTAACTTGGCCAGGGTCACAAAACCATTAAAATGGAGGAGCCAGGATTTGAATTAGGTTAGTATGATCATCTCCCCACCACCTTCTTAATCTTCCTGAAAAAAGAATTCCTCTAGTGCTGGGCACATAATTCCCCCTCTTAAACCCTTGTCTCCACCATCCCATCCTCCAACAAATTCCATCATTTCCACAGATCAGCTGGGCTTCCCAAAGGATCCAAAAGGCCAGACTTCTCTGGCTGCTTCCTTAAATTAGGACCTTTCCCATCCTGACTTGACCTGCAGCTGCTCAGCCCTTTTTCTGACCCCTTTCCACCTTCTTGACTTCAGGCTGGTCAGGGGAGCACATGGGGTCCTTGGGATTCTAGCCTAAAGTGGTGTGTGCATCTTCTACCTTAAGGACCCTGGGGAGGGGGAGCTTCTTTCCCAGCACAGTATCACCTTGAGGGAAACACACTACATCCTTTACCTTTGGAGCTTCCGCACCTAAAGGAAGTCATTTAGCTACAACAATTCTCTATGACAGGGAGGACAAAAGTTATTGTCATCACTTCCCTTTTCAGATGAAGATACTAGAGCTACAAATATTAAGTTGGATACTTCTAAATTCAAATGCTACTCTTTCATTTAATCGCTGTGTGATGTTAGACAAGTTGCCTAACCTCCCTAGGCCTCCATTTCTGAACCTGTAAACTGCTCCTACCATGTAAAGCTGTCATGAGGACTAAATTAGATGCAATGTGGAAAGTCCTCGTACAATTCATGACACATAATAAGTGCTCCCTAAGAGTAGGTACTAGTACTCAACATCGTCATCATCACCACCATTAACTTAAGTATATTGTTATCATCTCTCAGCCTCAGTTTCCTCATCTGTAAAATGAGAGCTTTGGGGGATGAAAGCTCAATTTTGAGTCTCTGCCTCAATACACACACACACACTCTCCTGCCCAAAGAAGCAGAGGACGGGACCCCAGATGAGTGGATGGTGACCCCCACCCCATCAGTCACCCAGGCCTATAAAGCCACAGCGACGAGTCTGGACTTTTCCCAGGTGGCCTCAGTATAGCTCAGGGTGGGAGGGAGGGAGCAGGAGATGGGCTGAGTGATGAGAAGGGCCAACCTCAGGCCGTGGGGAGATGGAAGGGCCTGGAGTGCAGCCAGCCCCTGTGGGATGCAGTGCCTTCTCAAAACCTAATGGTGTTTGAAATATCATCAAGAGCGGCAGGCCTGGGAGATGGAGGGAGCTCACGTTCCTTGCTCTCAGGGACCATGGCTGAGACACGGTGGCGGGAAAGCAAGCCACTTGGCGGCCTTGGGGACCAGGATGGGAAGACAAGGCGTCGCCCGCTCCCTTTGAGTGGTGCCTCCTCCCAGCACCTCGGGAGGGGCGGGCACAGGAATGCGCAGTGATGGCAGCACAGCCTACTGGGCACCCGGAGGCCTCCCTTCACCCCCATCCCCCCACTGCCTCGGGCTGAGATGGATGCAAAATGCTTCACCCGTTGTAGCTTGGCTGACCGCCTCCCAGGGAAACTGGCATGAATGTTCCTTCAGCAGGAACTTTCTGAATCCTTGCTCTCTGCCAGGCTTTCTATTAGGTACAGGAAGAATGACTAAAGCCTGGTCCCTCCAGGCTCAGTCCACCTTGGCATGATGCTCTGATGCTTCCAGCTCTGAGGAGAAGGGAGAGCTGGGGTGAACAACAGGGCTCTATCCTTCAGAAGCGAGCCCGTTAAAGGGAGCTCTCCCAGTGCGAGAGGGCATCCCACAGCCGAGAGCACCGAGCAGAGGGATCTTGAGATACGGTGGCCTTGGCAGAAGCAGGCAGGAGAGCTGCGGGATTCGCCCAGGACAGACAGTGGGCTCTGTGGGGCAGGGGACACTTGACCGCTGGTGCTGGCAGCCTCATTCTCCAGAAGGAGGGAGTTTGCTGTCAGGGGAAAAAGGGCAGTTGAAGGGACCTGTATTTCCCTTCACCCCCTTTCCTCCTTGGTCGGCACACACACAGAGCCATCTCCGCCATCTGCCCACAGCCTATAATTCTGCAGCCCAGCTGCACTGAATGTTTGACTCCTCTGATTGTGGGGAGGGTAGATTATGGAGCAGAGAGCAGTGATTGGCAGGTGCCCCATAGCAGAGGCAGGCTCCATGTTCCCGGAGCTGCCCTCAGCTTCCCCAGCTCCTCCGCATCCCGGAGCACCCAGGGTCACCCTTTACCTTCATAGTTCTCCAACTGTGCTGTGCAAATGAGGATCTGGTTAAAAATGCAGGTTCTGATTCAGCAGGTCTAGGAGGGCCTGTGACGGTGCATTTCAAACAAGTTCCCAAGTGATGCCGAGCCTGGCTGTCTGGGGAGAGCACAGTTTGGGTAAGAATCTTTCAAGTGTGCAGAGCTTTTCCACGTGTGTGTGAGCTCCCTGGGCTCTCATAACAGCCCTATTGTAAGATGGTGAATAATAACAATAATTGCTATTATTCTCAATGCTTCTGAAGCAAGGCACTGTGCTAAGCACTTCATAAATTTTATTTCATAAGCTTCTCACACCACCCCTGCAAAAGATATCTTTACAATAATTTACCGGTGAAAAACACTGAGGTTCTGACATAATTAACTTGCTCAAGGTCACAAACCTAACGAGTGGTAGAGTTGGGATTCAAATCTGCATCTTCTAACTCTGGCCCCTTCTCTTAGCTACTTATAAAGTTGGCAAATATGAGACTTTTAACAAGGAATAGTCAAAGGGTCAAGCTCTGGAGATGGTATGCCTGAAAATAGCAGGATGCCCAGGAGCATGGAGTCTGCATCCAGGAGGCTTAGATTTGAATCCTACCTTTGTCATTTGCTAACTCAGCATTCTTTGAGCAATTTATATGTACCCTCTCTATGCCTCTGTTTCTTAATCTGTGAAATGGGACTAATAATAGGCAAGTTATTGTGAGGATTCAATGAGATTATATAGAGAGCTTTAAAAATTGCCTGTCACAGGGGGTGCAAGGGTAGTTCAGTGGTAGAATTCTTGCCTGCCATGCAGGAGACCTGGGTTTGATTCCCGGCCCATGCACTTCCCAAACAAACAAATAAGCAAACAAACAAAGATTCAACAAATGGTGCTGCAATAAAGGGATACTCACAAGGAAAAAGAATAAAATGTGATCCCCACCATACGGTACATATATAAAAAAAATCGCCTGGCACAGTATAAATGATAATGATTATTATTTGTGAAATGGGGATGTCATCACTAACAATAATAATAACTAATACTTATTCAAGTACTTGGTATGTGCTGGACACTTTTCTCAGCATTTTACATGTTGTAATTCACTTAAAGTCTAAGAATAACCCTATAATCACATTAAAATATGGTTTAATGTCAATCACATTTGAGATATGAGGAAACTGAAGCCTGAGGTTTAAATGACTTCCCAGAGTCACATGGCTAAAAAGTGATGGAGCTGGAATTTGAACCCAGATATTTCAATTAGCCCAGCACCTGCCGACATTCTGCTTGACTGCCCAGCACTGTTATTGGTACTGGAAATCCAGCAGTGAACAAATCAAACTCCCTGCTCCCCTGGAGCTGACATTCTAGTGACTCTAAAATAGTACCACCCAAAGCACATGGCACACTGCTTGGCACATGGAAAAGCCCGGTAGGTCTCAGCTGTGGTTATCCTCCTTTACCCCCTTCACGGAGCAGGCACCACTGATTGATCACAGCACCTGTTCCCATAGAGCCCACCTGTGGCCGCAAAATCTGTCTCAACGCAATACTCCAACAGCCTCTGCCAAACCATCAGGCTTGCACTGAGACGAAATCTGTGTCCGCTCTGAGTGACCGTGCTGTAGTGGAACTCAAACATGCATTTCTGACCCCAACCCCTGTGCTTTTCCTGCTCATTCTCTTCTGCTGGATTAAAAGCTCCTCTGAGGCCAGAGACCCTGAATGTTCTGTACCAAGGTGGCCTTCCAAACCCCCAAAGTCCCTGAAACACAGCAGTCATTCAAGTCTGCCCCTGCTCCTGAATGACTGGGCGAGTGAATAAATGCATGACTGAATATGTCTTGCCAAGGTATCTTGTCTACCTTAGATGTCTTTTCCCAGAGTCTTGCCATACTCAACATTTTCACTTTTAGAGTCAACCTTTTGCTTTATGTTACCCATTCCCAGTTTAGTATCTCCAAAAAAACAGAAGAAAGTGAATGCAAGCATACTGCCGGGATTTTCAGAGGGAGCATAGCTGTCATTTCCAGATGAAATTCCTTTAAAGTTTTAACTTCTGATTTTTCGCTTCTTCACCGCAGTATATCAGTGTTTGTGTTCATAGAAAAGGAAAGGTGTAATAGTACATTACGGAGTAAAACTAATGCTAGAGAAGAGACGTGTTCTTTCCAGTGTGTTAGTAGGCCTGGGGTCCTGCCAAACCTCTCTCGGGGTACATGGTTCCCATATTGAGAATTTGGCATGAATCATTTCACCAGTTGGCACTTAGGGACAGCTTCCCTTTAAATGGCTGTCTAGGAATCGGCACAAGCAAGAGGATTCTGATGTGCATAGGCTTGGGAAGAGCACGCAGGGAAGGGCGCTTTGGCCAGCGTGGTGACATCGGGCCCTGGTGGGGAGGCAAGAGGAAGGAGGAAGAGGAAACTCAGACAGGCTTCCACGATTGCACAGTCTAGCCAAATACAGTTGGTGCTCAAAGGGCCAGTTGTCAGGAGGAGGCGGCAGGAGAATGGGACAGAGGGGTAAGGAGGCTTGTGTAGAGGAGAGCTAAGAGGCCGAGACTAGACAGGGAGACGTGGAGAAATAGAAATGCCAACTGCCCCTCCCCTCCCCTGCTCCCAGATTGGGGCTTTCTCATGGGGATGAAAAGCCTGACAAGGGCCTGGTCTGAGCAAGGACTGGCTGTCTACAAGCAGACCTGGTCCCCTGTGACACCCCATGGCCCTGGTAATTCCCCAAGACTTGCTCGGGCTGCAGATCTTTGGCTGGGGGAGAGGGTGGAGGGAGAGCAAGCGTTTCCCTCCCACTCAGACCTGGAGCCGTTTTCCTGCCACAGAGCGCGCCCACTGCCCAGCAGCCCCTTGCAGTCCCTGCAGACAGCCTCCATGCGATTCCTGCTTTATGGCCTCAGCCAAATGAAGCGCAAATTTAACTACATCGCCTCCCGGACAGGATGGGGGAGGGGGTGGGGGTGGCCTGCTGGGCTGCTTCAGCCCCCTAATCTAATCACTGGCGTGGGTCATTTCAATTACGGCCACCAGAGTGTGCTTGGGGGAGTGGCTGCTCATAAAAGCCTCCATGCTGTTGCTCAGCTAATTATGAAGCTTTTACTGTCTCGGGCAGGTAAATAACTCAGGAAGGAGAGGCTCTGGCTGCTGAGACGGGTCTGAACTGGGAACAGGCTGGGGAGGTAACTGAGGTGGGGCTTTGGGGCACAAAAGGGGCTGCCAGAAGATCTCTGCCCTGGGATGAGTGTGCCTAAGGCATCGGCCAAGGAACCCTTTCCCTTAAAACTTAAGCTCTAATACCTGAGTTGTCCGGAAGCCTTAGACTTATCCTTAACTTTTGAGCCATCGGGGAGGGTGAAAATTTAAACTGGCCCACAGTCTACTAACCTTTAGATGTATAAATAGGTCATGAGAAGGGAGAGGAGCTGCGGAACCCTGAGGTTGTGCTGAGCAAAGACTAATTCTGTCAGGGGTTGCTTCCCCTTAGGGCTAATCTGGTTTCCCTTCTGGTTCTGATCCATTCCGGTTGAAGGTGTGACCAGGGGAGACTCGCTGTGTCATATTTAATCTACCTATTGCTCAGCTTCTCCACATACTCAGCTTCACTCTCCACTTGGTCCTCTGTTCCTCTAGGACAGCTGAAGACGGTGGGCTTTCTGTGACCCAATCGCTGGCAATACAAGAGGCTGAGGAGTTTATGGGAGGCTATCGCGGTAGCACTCAGAAGCCAGGCTGAGACATGACAATGAACTGAAGGGGGCCTGGCTGGCCCCGGGGCTGTGCGTACTAACTCTTTATCGTAGGAGCCAGTGATGTCCCCAGAAATGTAGCTGTGATTTAATGGTAAGTGTCTAAGTTCTGGGAAATAGCAGATGGTAGGAGCATTCACAGCTGGGAAAATCCCATTTTTTCTCTGTTCCTCAGTTGCCTTCCTCTATGAAACAGGAATAATGAAATTTATAAACATTTGGAGGGGCTTAGCTAAAGCTGCTCGGTAAATAAGTGCTACTGGCATCCTCCCACCACAAGGGAACACTATTCCAGGAGGAAGTATGCAATGCCCTCTGTTAAGAATGCCATTGCTTCGGGATGAAGCCCTGGCACTCTGCCTTAGGATGAATTTCTGGCTGCCATGCTGAGATGAGGGTCACTTGGCACTGGACAGAGGAGTCCACACTGGGGTCCAGCTTAGTGGCCAGGCTGTATGCCTGAAGGGTTACTTCTTAGAAGCTGACATAAGGAACCTAGAGATGTTCCCTGGGAGGGAGCAAAGGGATCTGCGTGGAAAGTGGAAGGGAAAGTCCATATTTGATCCTTCTTCCAGGAAGCATGAGATGGCTTCAGTTCTTGGCCTTTGGATGCTGGAATAAATGCACTGCAGGGGAGAACCAGAGCCCACAGCTAGATTCCAATCAGAGAAAGCTGTTAGTGAGGCCTCACACCAAAGACTCAAGGTGGACATCCATTTGTTGATAGCATGCTGGTCTTAACTTTATTTGGGGATGTTTTGTTTATTTTTCAAAGTACTTTTAGATACATTACTTCATTTTGATCCTGACAACTCAGTCATATGTGCAGAATAAGTAAAAACAACCAAATGTCAAATAGGATAAATTGAAGCTCTATGAAGTTAAGCCCAAGATCCCGTAGCTAGTGATGGAGCCAAGACCAAAATCAGGTCTCCCAAATCTTAACCTGGTGCTTTCTCCAAGACATGGCTGGGAAGGAGGGAAACCCCATGGCAGTGATTTTGCTGTGGGTCTTTTCTTCCTCTGTCCTGATGTCCCATCTTTGTCCACAATCATTTGCCCAGAACAGAAGTGCCTGGTCACCAGGAACTTGGATAACTCATCAACTTCTGATTTCAATTCTTCAGTAGCCAGGGTCATCTTCAATGGGGGGAGGAGACATAGCCAGGATCAATATACAGACTAACTAAGCAGGTCAAGGCAGAGGGAGCCAAAAGCAGAAAGTAGGAAGTGAAGAGGGAAACAGGTGGAGGTTTGCATGGACACTTCCTGTTCACAAACTTCTTATGCTCCTTATTTCATTAACAGCAGCAGTGGAATTTCATGGACAATTGGCGTTGAGCACTAACTGGGAGGTAATGAGAGAGGGAGGATGCAGGTAAAGGCTGTTTGAATTTAAATTCTTTTTCTTTGGGGGATGGAGGGGGGCAGATTTTTTAAAGGCAATTTTCGTGTAGGAGAAAGTTCCTAGAAAATAGCTTTGGATTCTTGTGTCCTCTGCCAGCAGCATCAGGACTGGCAGCCATCAGAGTTCCTCCTCCCAGCAAACTCCTGTGGCTGTCCTGGGTTGGTAGAGGGACGCTGAGGGATAGGGTGTCCGGCCTCAGGGAGATTTCACCCCTCAGACCTGGGGAAGCTCACTAGAAATGTGTTCAGCATTGGCAGTGAGCTAGAAGGAGTCACTCTGCAATACTTATTGCAGGATCACCTTCGGCTAAACACTGTATGGACTTGGGCATGGATGGGAGATAAACCCGTAGAACTCAGGACTGCTATTCTAGCAATTCATTATTATTTAAGGGAGGCAAATAACACACACCTATGAAGAGGGCCATGAAACATTTGAAGGGAGAAGAATATAAGGGAATGTAAAACTGAAGATAGAGATGAAGGCACCAAGTTATGGGGTGATTGGGTGAAAAGGTTGGGGTGGGGGAGCCTGTTTGGAGCAAGGTTCTAAGAGAATGGACATAAGATTGGCGAAGGAGAAGAACCTGTCAATCAGAAGCAGAGGAGATAAACCCCTTCCTGGGGAGGACGGCAAGAAGATTGGCTTGAAGGCTGTAACAGTGAACAGTGAGGGGTGAAGAAAGTTAAATACAAGGGGCAGGACATGTTGTGGAAGGTCTGATTTCTAATTTTAAGAGTCAGATTATGAGACCACAGGAACTGTCATAAGATAGGCTGATTTTGAAGATGATCCTGGCTACTGAAGAATTGGAATCAAAAGTTGTTTAAGACAGGATAAACTTATGAAGCATGTAATAACATGGATGGACCTAGAGAACATTATGCTGAGTGAGTCTAGCCAAAAAACTAAAGGACAAATACTGTATGGTCCCATAGATGTGAACGGACATTCGAGAATAAACTTGGAATATGTCATTGGTAACAGAGTTCAGCAGGAGTTAGAAACAGGGTAAGATAATGGGTAATTGGAGCTGAAGGGATACAGACTGTGCAACAGGACTAGATACAAAAACTCAAAAATGGACAGCACAATACTACCTAATTGTAAAGTAATCATGTTAAAACACTGAATGAAGCTGCATCTGAGCTATAGGTTTTTGTTTTGTTTTGTTTTTGTTTGTTTTTTTTTTACTATTATTATTACTTCTATTTTTTTTCTCTATATTAACATTCTATATCTTTTTCTGTTGTGTTGCTAGTTCTTCTAAACCGATGCAAATGTACTAAGAAACGATGATCATGCATCTATGTGATGATGTTAAGAATTACTGAATGCATATGTAGAATGGTATGATTTCTAAATGTTGGGTTAATTTCTTTTTTCCATTAATTAATAAAAAAAATTAAAAAAAAATAAAATAAAAAGTTGATGAGTTACCCAAGTTCCAGGTGACCAGGTACTTCTGTTCTGGACAAGTGATTATGGACAAAGATGGGGAAGCTAAGAGCCATCAGGACAGCAGAGCATCAATTTCTTGAACCTAAGGGCCAGGAATTATGTCTATCCCAGGCTCAGTGTCTTACACAGGGTGCATGTTTAATAAATGTGTTATTTGTTTGTTTATTTATTTATTCCAAAATGTACCTGGAAGCCTTGGTCCCTGGATTTCCTCCAATCGTTAGGAGGCATGGGTGAGATGGAGACAGTGGATTCAGCTGATACAGTGCAAGCAAGCAGTTCAGAAGGATACAGTGACAGTGGGAATTTTCTGTTCCAGTGGCTACAAGGTTGACTGGGAATTAAGTGGAGAAGGCTCCATGAGTGGCTTACCTTTGTGTACCTAATATAACACCTAGACACTCAGTAAAGGTTTTGCTGAATGACTGAGTAAATGACCAAGAGGGGACCGGGAAGTGGAAAGATCTTACACTTTTCAAAAAACTGTTTAAACATACATATACGCTTGTAAGAACTAGACATTTCCTGCAAGGATACATAAGAGATTGCCAGTGGGGTTACTTTTGGGTAATGAACTGGGACAAGAAGGGAGGCTTGCTTTTCATTGCATATTCTTGTACTATTTACACATTTACACCGTGACTGCATTGCTCCTGGGTTATGCAGTAGCTCATTAGGTGTGCGTACCTAGACTGAATGAAAAGAAGCAATGATGGGTAAAAAGACCTTGAACCTACCGTTCCTTCCCTCTAGTCTCCCCACAAAACATTTCAGCCCTCCCTCAAGATTGAAATTTTCAGTCTTCACAAACTGCTCCACGACCCCCAGAGGGAGCACAGGGTGACAGCGTAGAGCCCCAGCACGACAAGGTAGCTTCGAAAGAGCAGCTGATCAAAGCGGTACAGGAGGGCGAGCCACGCGACATCCTTTTGGTCAGCTTGGTCCTGAGTCTGGAGGTAGCTACTGATGGATCGAAGCTGTGACCAGACTTCCTTCAGGGCCCCTGACTGGACATGGTGCTCCCGACAGATAGGGGACTCTAAGGGGGAGAGAAAGGGAAGACACCCGAGATGAGTCAGGGCTACCAAGGCCCGCCTGGAGTTTCCACTGAAGCCAGGGGCCTCATCCTTCAAGGAAGTCATAGGGGAAACTGGGCAACAGGTTGGGTTTGGTTGGGGACTGCCTCTCTCCCGGTAGAGGGTGCACAGGCAAGGCGGTGCTGAAGGGAACCTGGGAGAACGGGGCAGACCGTGCTGCGTAACTAGGGTGTATCTAGGCCAGGTCCATCTGGGAGGTGTCAGAGCCGGGGGCAGCCCGGTTCGACTCAGCTGGGGCTTCAGGGACTGGGAGGATTCTTGGACTTGTTCACATTTAGCAAGTAGAACCTAAATATACAGTCAAGCCTCGTTGTGTGTGGATTCTGTATTTGTGAATTTGTCTACTCTTTAAAATGCATCTGTAAACTGAAATTAATACTTGTGGTTCTTCCATGATCATTTGCTGACGTGTGCAATGCGGCAAAAAAATTGAGTTCCTGATGGCCTTCCTGTTTCAGCTCATGGTGTAAATGAGTATCCTTTTCACAGGATACCCATTTTTGTGCTCGTTGTTGGTGATTTTGCTGTTTAAAATGACCCCCAAAACTGAAGTCCTGACTAGCATTACTAAGTACAAAAAGGTTGCAATGTGCTCTACAGAGAGAACACGTGTATTACATAAACTTTGTTCAGGCATGAGTGATAGTGCTGTTGGCTGTGAATTCAATGTGAATAAATTATATGGTAGATAGCACATAAGGTGACTTTAAACAGAAACGCATATCAAGCAAGGTCATATATTGATCAGTTAACAAAAATGTTGTGACCAGAGACACTGGCAGGAACCTAACCCTGTGTTTCCCATAGGAGTAACAGCTCAGTATTCACTAACCGAGTGTCTGTGGTGACTTGATAGAACATAACTACTGTGAATGAGAGTCGACTGTACACACACGTGCGCACACACACACACACACACACACACACCCCACATAAGCCTGCACTCTACTACTGTTCTGGAGTCAATGGCTCAGTCACTTTAGGTAACGGGTGGTAACTGGGAAATAAGACAAGCTCAGAGCGGCTGAGGGCCTGACTCGAAGATGACATTAGGCTTTCCGGAAAGCCCCCCAGGGGCAGTCTTCGGTCCCAAGAGAGGCAATGTGAAATGCAGCACAGAGGCTAAGAAGCAGGTGTGCCAAATTCTTCACACGGCCTAACACCTGGCTGGGCGCCTCAGAAATGGCTGCTCACACACCTGATGCCCCCGAGGGTTGGGTCTGGGGGTCCCTCCTGGGCCCATCGGCATCCGCGTTCCCTCGAAAGCACAGGAAGGCCGGTTCCTGCCCGCTGCGCTGCTCGCCATGGAGGGCTCTGACCAGGAGGATGGACTTGAACAAGCTGAGGACCAAGAGAGCCATGCAGAGCGTGAAGAAGATCCCTGCGGGAAGGGGCCGAAGGAGGGGGGTGAGGCGGGGTCTCGGGGGCCTGTCCGGCCTCTACGCTGAAACGCACCCTCGGATCCCGGGCTGCGCTTACCTATGAGAGGGGTGCCCACCGCGCGCCGGGGCACCTCGTCGGCCGCGTTGACCCTGAAGACGGTGTAGCCCACCAGCACGCTGGCCTTGGACACGATCCTGGCGCGGCAGCTAGGGGGGAGGTAGAAGCTCCCCAGGTCCACGAGCATCAGGAAGAGGCTGGGGATCAGCAGCCTCACGACGTGCGCCATTGGGCGCCTGCGGATCACCACCTGGGCAGGGACAGGAAGTTGCTGAGACGAGGGGCCATGCTGACGGGCGGGGGGTTCACCAGCACAGCCGAGGCTGCTCCCTGAGGTCCCAGCGTCTTTGCACAACGTGAAAAATCTATGCAGGATTGTCTTTGTTTTTTTACTATTAAACCTTTTATTTTGAAAATCATTTTCAAAATGTCCTACAGGACAGCTGCAAAGACAATACTATGTAGTTTATTTTAGAAATGTGTTTGAGGTTATTTTGTGAAATAGAAAATGGGGGAAAAAAGATCCTGTAAGCTTTTACATAGATCTAATGATATCATTACAAATATTATTTTAATCATTATGGTAATACTAATAAGTCATTTTTTATTTACTGCTTGCTGTGTGCCAGCCACTGGATGAAACATTTCATAGACTTTATCTTATTTGATCCTCACAACTAATCTAAGAACTGAGTATTAGTCTGTCCAATTTCAAACACAGAAGTTGAGGTTCAGAGCGGCTCCATAGCATGTCCAAGCTCATGCAGCTGGTAAGTCTTGTACCAAAGTACTTCATCCTAAACAAATTATGCAATATGTTGTTTCGTCCCTTCGGTCCTATCTCCCTACATGGGACATGAGCTTCTTGGCACCTGTGAATCTGGCAGGAGCTGTACTGGTCTGAAAGGATGTATGTACCCTAGAAAAGCCATGTTTTAATGAAAATCCCATTTCGTAGAGGCAGAATAATCCCTATTCAATACCATATGTGATTAGATCATCTCCCTGGAGATGTAACCCAATCAAGAGGTTGTTAAACTGGATTAGGGGAGATGTGTCTCTACCCATTTAGGTGGGTCTTGATTGGTCTGCTGGAATCCTACAAAAGAGGAAACATTTTGGAGAATGGGAGATACAGAGAGAACAGAGCAGAACAAGACAGCCACGAGAAGCAGAGTCCACCAGCCAGCGACCTTTGGAGATGAAAAAGGAAAATGCTTCCCTGGGAGCTTCATGAAACAGGAAGCCAGGAGAAGAAGCTAACAGATGACGCCGTGCTCACCATGTGCCCTTCCAGATGAGAGAGAAACCCTGACTGTGTTCACCATGTGACTTTTCACTTGAGAGAGAAACCCTGAATGTCATCGGCCTTCTTGAACCAAGGTATCTTTCCCTGGATGTCTTAGATTGGACATTTCTATAGACTTGTTTTAATTGGGACATTTTCTCGGCCTTAGAACTGTAAACTAGAAACTTACTAAATTCCCCTTTTTAAAAGTCATTCTGTTTCTGGTATATTGCATTCTGGCAGCTAGCAAACTAGAACAGGAGCCAATGGCACAATTTTATTGGGAAATTTGAAGAGGGTTTAATAAAAACCTGTTCACAAGATGTGGGTTGGGTTTAGGAAACCACAGGAAGGAGAGGAGTGCCCCAAAGCTTTTGTGGGAATGACTGAGCTGTTTCTACTCTTAGGCCTGAAGGTTCAGGAAGATGGAGTGATGGCCAGAAGCTGAGAAGAGAAAGCTGTGTGGCAGAGCTGTGCCTTGCGGCCAGCCTGGAAGGGACTCTGCATGCAGAAATAAATACCCCACTCGCTCTCCTCCATCCTCCCAATCTCCTACCGTTCCTCTCACCCTGCTGGCCGCACACGATCGAGGAGTCCCTCTCTGCAGGCCCCACAGCTCAGCCTCCAGGCCACAGAGCAGGGAGGAGAAGGTGGAAGGTGGACCCGAGCGGGGGGCATCTGAAGAGACCCAGCTTGGCCTCTGCTAGGGCCGGGCAGACAGAGCTGGGGAGGGCATTTTGTCCATTAGAATTAGAGTCTTGTAAAATTAGTAACATCGTTGTTGCTGTTTTTGATACAGAGCTTCTCTGGGATGGTGAAATAAAGTATCTTTAATAAACACCTGCTCTATTCTCATTCTTTCTGGAGAGGATACAGGGACAGGGTGGCTTCTCCCACTAAACTGTGGATCCCTTGAGAAAGAAAGCAGTGACTGTTTTTTTTCAATTCCCCATGGGGCCAAAAATAATACCTACCTTATAGTGGGTATTCAGTAAATGTTTATGGAACAAATGAGTACTCTCGTTCCTTTATTATTAGATTTTGAACAAAATAATGTTTGAAATCCCTGTTTCTCTGATTCACCAAACAACTGAATGCTTTCTACATGCCAGATGATGTGCTAGATGTTTGTACGCACTTGGTGTTAAATCCTCACTACAAACTTGCTGATAACTAGTATGTCCACTTTATAGATTTTGGAAACATAGAGCTCAGCTCTCTTAAGTGAGTGATTCGAGTAATTGGCAGGACTGGGAAATGCCTGCACGTCTTCCGACCCCAGGCCGGGTGTTCACTCCCAGCACTGCTCTGGTCTTGACCCGACCAGTCGTCCGGGTGATTGCAGGGTTCTCCTCCCTCTGGAAGAGAGTTAGATGGCTCTGAGACGAGGCAGAGATTAAGCGCAGAGGTCAGGGTGAGTTGGGATGGAGCCGCGGCTGCGAACGAGTTTGGCTGGGTGAGGGCAGGCATCACCTTGCTGGTGACAGCCAGGCTCCTGGGCCAAATGGTGGAGCGTGACAGGCCAGAACCTTGCGGTGTATTGTCATCTCGCTGTTGTCTTTCACATTAAGCACAACTGGCTGCAAATACTGAATGCCAGAGCCACACTCACTGCTTTGCAATAATTTGGTTAAAACATTTCTCTATGTTTTGGTCTACTATTTGACCAATAGAATAGGTCTACTATTCTATAATAATTTGGTCAACAAGAAAAACAACAACAAAATGAACTGTCATCAACCTGCAGCTCACCAGCTCCAGTGATCTCACGGTAACGGCGGTGGCAGTCATCAGGCGGGGGCGTGAGAAGGGACGCATGTGTCAGAGAACAGGGGAGGGTGAGTTGTGTTGAAGGCCCAGCCTGGCTAAGGGTGACCTGGCTAGAGGGGGTAGGGGTGGAGGGCCACCAAGCCTGCTGTCCCTGGCGGGTAGAAGCAAGAAGAACCCCTAGAGACTTCATGGTGGATATGACAGGAAGGGGAAGAAACAGCATAATAGTATGACCCAAAAGAAGAATATAAGTAGGCACGTTGGTTTATGCAGAGCGAGCCCAGACTTGAAGTCAAGGGAAGAGAGTCCTAGAGCCCCTCAATTTTAAGTGCCTATATGTGCTAGTTTACATGATCCTGGGTCAGGTATTTAATCTCTCCATGCCTCAATTTCCCTCTTTTTAAAAAGCAGTTTACCTTTTCCTTGCCAAACACCTTGGGTGCAATTGAGATTAGTTGTTGTGCTTTTTAAATAAAGTTCCTACGTAAATAGCATGTGCACGCTGAGATGTTTCCCCCACGCAGAGGCTGATGCAGAGCATGTTCACTGAGCCCCTGGCCCGGGAGACACGGAACTAGAAAGGAGAATGCAATCCGGACCAGAATCTGTTATGGACAGTGTGACTCTGCAGAGCCCCAGATTTCAGGGAGAGTGCAGTTTTATCAGATAGCTTGGTCCTCCAGGTGGGAAGAACAAAGGGGTCTGGAGGCAGGGCCAGCTTAATGGGTGTGCAACCTGTACACTCACACGAGACCACACACATAGGAGGGTCCCACACTGGATTTCACACTTGACTAGTGCCATTTTGAATTTCTTAATAATTTTTAACAATTTTTAAATTTTTAATAATTTTGCACTAGGGTCCCCAAATTATGCAGCCTATCCTGTCGGGAGGATATTTTTCATTGAATATCAAAAGTAGATGAAAGTGGAGGGGAAAGAAGGTTCAAGAGTAGACCATTAGGTTCTGCTGTAACTTAAGGCAGAAATCTTCCCTACGTTTGGCTTATAATATCATAACGGCCCTCCAAAGTTACCTCCTCCATTCTACTGTGTTTAGCAAGGATGTGCTTATTTTTAAGACAGACCAAATAGTACCTACAGTTTTGATCTTCTTCAAGATCAAAGGACCCAACTTCTTCTTTAGGTTGATTTAGGGACAATGTTACCTCTGGACTGCTCTTACCTATGGGCCAAGCTTAATTCTTCCATGAGCCTGATGCAGCCTAAGGAAACGCTAATTTTATCACACGGTTTTCAGAAATTTTTTATTTTCACTGTCTCATTTGATCCTCATAGCCCTTTATTCCCTTGTTCAACAAACGTTAACTGAGGGCGCACAGTGGTCAGGCATGATCTTAGATACTGGAGTTAGAACCGTTAATTGGAAAGACATGACACCCATCCTTGCCCCCATTTTATATGATCAAGAACCCAACCCTTGTGTTTGGTGACTTGTCCAGTAACATAATGAGAGGATGGCAAAGAAGAGACTGACGTATACTGCATTACATTTAGTTGTGTGTCATCATCTTGCAGGATTAGGCACGTAGTGTCTGCAGTCAGATTGCCTGGGTTCAAGCCCCGGCTCCACCAGTCACCTGCAGCCTCAACTAAGCTCCTTAGCGTCTCTGGACCTCCATCCACTTGTTTGCTAAAATGCAGATACTTAGAGCATGCATCTCATAGAAATGTGAGGATTGCATGTACAATCTCTTAAAATGGTGTCTGACATGGGTAAGTGCTCAATTAATTTTGTGAGTTTTTTTATCATTTCTCCCTGGGCAGCTCTTGAAACTTGTCTTATTTATCTCTGTGACATCAGTGCTCACCATTGATCCTGGCACATGCTAAGAGGTCAAAAGATGTTTCTTGAGTTGTGTTAGAGTCTGTTAATAATGCTACTTTTAGTTTCAATGAGATGGGAGTGCGAAGTTAGCTCAAAGAGGGTCCATTCTACTGAGACCATTCCTTCCAAAGGCTACTTCCCTACAGGGCACAACAGAGGCAGTTACCCCCATTTATGGTGGGGTGTGTGTGTGTGTGTGTGTGTGTGTGTGCGTGCGCGTGTATCAACAGCACAGTGAGAAACCACCCTCTGCAGAACTGCCCCTTCCTGGAGCCTATTGTTTCTAATGGACTAAAGGAGCTGGTGCCTTTAAATTCCACAGAAAGAGGAGAAATAGCACTTTAGTTTCAGTCCATGTTCTCCATTAGACACCCTTCAGGTGTTAGCAATATTATGCCACAATTTCATTATCCATTAAAGCCAGGTAATAATAAGTACACAAAGGTATTTGGAGCCTATTGATGTTAATGAAAGAGATCAATCTAATTCAGAATGTGTGTGTGTAGAGCTCCTTGGAGATGGAATCGGCTCCGAGGTTAGCTTCTAATTGCCTCTGTGATGGTAGACCCCACCAATACTCAATTTTGCATGACCATCTTTATTGTTGGAATTTTGACACCCAGAACCCACGCTTCACACAGAAGCCTATTTTCCTCCCCTCCCAAGCCCCTCCCAACATTCCCAATTCAGAAAGAATCGGAAAGTTGCTTCCACTTAAGTAAGATCCTTGCATGGGACTGAGAGTTTATTAGATCTGGACTGTGGATTGGGATTGGGCTAGATTAGCAGAAAGTTCAGGATTCCATGATCACTTGAGTGACCCTGGAAGGATTTCTAAGGTTCTAATCTTTCTTGCACACACACTCTCTCTGTCTTTGGAGTGATCTGGAGATGCTCAGAAGAAGCATACCACTCAATGGTATCTCAACAAAATCTACAAAGGAAAATTAAGACAGAAGAAGATAAATGAGCCACCTTTCTTTCCCAAGTGTCCATTTGCATCTTTCCAGGAGTACTCTGTGGGCACCCCAATTCTTGCCTGAATAAACACCTAAGTCAGTGTGAGGTTATCTGTGGATGGGCTCAATTTAGTTCTGTAACTCGCCACTCTTTTCCATCCAACACGAATTCCTAAATTTTCTTCCTATTCCCCCCAACCCCCACCTTCTAGCCTCATTCGATTTTTAAAAACACTGCTGTACAGAAATTGAATGCTCACCCTGCTGTTTCTGAGAACCAGCACCTCCGATAATGAATTGGAGGAGATCTCTCCTCCCATGGCCACTGGATCGGGTCCCAGGCGGAACACAGACATCTTTGTAGGGAGAAGTGCTTGTGCTCTGGGCCCCCTGTGGAATGCAGCCCGATTCCAAAGCATCAGCCGTGATCTCTGATAAACAATACGTGTCCTAAAGCTGGCAGATATGATTGCCCGTGAGCTGGAACTAACAGGGCACACAGAGCATTTGATTTAGAATAAATGGCAGCAGTGCACATCAGGCCCAGAGCAAGGGTGTATGTAGAATAGATCATTGTCCCTCCTGCCTGCTTCACCTACCCCTAATCCCTGCTGGGCAGCCTGGGCTGAAAGAAAACGACCCTTTGCTGCCAGGATCCTGGAGGCCCCATGTAAGCAGGGAACTGGGCTCTGGATTTCACATTACTGGCCAAGGGCTGTTGAAGGACACCTGAGTGTCTCAGTTGTTAAATTCAGGGGGTTGGGGGGTGTCTGGCATCAGGTAAGAGGATATAACAAACCTCGCAGGGTGCGCATTGCAGGAATGGGGAGGTGGGGAGGCGGAGAGACATGGAGGGAAACAGAGAACTGCGATAGTCACTGAATCTACTTTAAGTCTTTCAAAAGTTGCAGAACTGCTCCTAAGTCTGGCTGCCTGACCTGATGATCTCTTACTCTGCTCAGGATTCTTTCCTCTGTTCCAGAGGGCCAGTCTGGAAGCCAGCCCTGCTGGGTAACCCACTTTAGCCGCAGGACAAAGGGACCCAGGGAAACTCTCTGAGAGCAGGAGATCCTATCTATCCCTGCTCCAGCAGGCCTCAGTGTAAACACGATACTTGGGGAAGAAGCAGAGCAGGGAAGACTCCCTTTCCTTAAACAGCCTCTTACCATCTCTGTGCATCATATTTAAAATGGACGTAGGAAACAGATAATGTCCCCCCACTTTTGAGACAATTAATACTTGGGGTGAAAGGTAGCATGTAACTTCAAATATTAGTTATGGAGAGAGAGGGAGCATGCAGGCTCCTGTTTACCTGCCCCTCTCTTGCCTTTGCTTGTCCCTTCCGTGCGGTGTAGGTAATGGTGTGTGCAGCGTTCTCCGGAGCGCTTGGTAGGTGACTGTGTTCCACCTCGCACATGCTACTCCCTCACATTTCCCTTTAATGCTCTCCATTATTCGGCTGCATTAATAATGTTTGTGGGCTGATATCTTTAAAATTAATGAGGTGTTTACTCTTAGCCAAGAAACTCATTGAAATTTAAAAAGCTTTCTCTTTTTTTTTTTCCTTTTGTTTCTGAGCTCAGAAAAGTGGACAAACAGGCCGCAATACAAGCTTTGCTAAAATCCAAGCAGAATTCTAGGCAAGAACCCACACCCCACTACTGGAAGGTGTGAGTTGCTATTGCCTGGTATCCAGCATTATGCATTAGTCAATTTCAAAGCAGAACTGTGGCTGAGAAACCCCTGACTTAGAGTTTTGCTGAGCTTTGCTGGAAAGCTGCATACAACACCTTTAAACCAGTGGTGAGGCATCTGTGCCCTTGGTAATAGTTTACCCGCACCCACCCCCAGCATATAATTATCCACAGTAACCACAGACCTCATAGTAGTAACCCATGACACCTAGGCTTCTTATTCAAAACGTTCATTTTCTAGAAGAATTCATCTCGTGCTCAATCCTGACCTGCCTGCAGTCTCTGTGTTCCCATCAGACCCATTAATACCTGGTTGGAAGGACCCCCCCTCCCCCAAACACGCACACACAACCACCACCATCATTTGCTGACTCTGTGTAGAAAAACAAATCACACGGTGAGTTCGCCTGAGTCATGTGAGTTTGCCCAGGTCACGTGACCCTGCTGCAGCTCCCCTGTCAGGAGGGCTTGCCAGGAGGGCCAGGATAGGGAGAATGACTGTCTCTGCGGTGCAAAGCATCAGGCTTCCCAGTCCTGCACCCCAACACCCTCGAGGCCTACTGTACAGATCTCCCCATGAACAGCCAGTCTGGAGCCTTCCCCACGGCTGTATCTGTGAAATGTGACTTCTCATTCTATCTTTTTAGGGTAGTTTTTCTCTCTGATCCAGAAACCACCAGGGTGCCCCACAGGTAGTTTGCTCACTAACCCCTCAAGGTATTCAGGTTAATGATTTTTTGACGATGTCATGCATATGTATTATTGATGGATTAAATATGGCATTAATGTACAATAAAAATGGGATGGTAGTGTTGAGGGGACACTCTTATCCCGATTTTTTTTGAGGGGGTGATGGGTATGGGGATTTTTTTTCCTCTCGGTAGCAATTAGAAGTGAGGATGTTAGTATGTATTTAGAATGTTTGAGGATTCATGCTTCAGGAGCCTACTTCTAGTTCTCTTGGTGTCTGAAGGCCACTCTCTATACTAGTTTGTGGATTATTTCTAGCAGGAGACCAGCATCTGTGATGAACCTCTGGTTTCTGGAATGCTGGAATGCAGGTCGATGGGCAGAGCTAACTGAATCAACCACACTTGGACGATAATGAATGTGAATATGCCACAGGGCAGAGACTCCTCAGCCTAATAGAGTAGGCCGAGGACAGCGGAGAAGTAGGCAACAGGGACAGGAAGGGGGAGAACTTACGTTAAATTGAATCTGTGCAAACTCTCCAGCACTGCTGTGTACGATGCTGTATGTTGTGGGCACAGAAAGAAGCTCCCACTCACTGTCATTCAAATAGACCTTTTGGTCACGCTCAATGTCTTCTCTGCTCCGCAGGAAGGACAGGTCAACATCTTCCACTGGAAACAGCACAAACAATTGACTTCCATGTAGAGAAAAAGAATCCAATGTCAACCCACGTTTCCAACTCAGCAGTTCAAACCCTTCCTTTTCTCCTGTGCCACATGCACAGTCTTTCTGGGATGGAGTTTAGTATAGCTAAAACATACTGAATTGACAGTAGTGGTGGAGATAAAATATTTCTAGCCATGAATTTAGAGTTTGGAAAGCACTTAAACTGGAATAGAATGATGGAACTGGTCCTGTGACTTCCATACATTCTCAGTGCAGTGGACACCTGTATTTTTGTATTCGCAAATCAATAGCAGTAATGGGGTAAATATATGGATACAACATTCCACGTGGTCTGAATTATAACAGCCACTGAATAACAGCAAGAAAAGACTTAGATTTTTTAAAAGTCTACTTTGTAAGAACAAAATAGATCTGATGGATGGCATAATGTGTGTGCCAACCCTGCATAGATGTGTTTTCCAATTAGTGTCTTTCATAGTTTACCTGTATGCAGAATGCTATTGAAGGTTAGACTGCAGTTCTGGATGTCAAATGGAAAAGCATATGTCTCTAAACAGCATGCAGAGACCACCTGGATGGGCTTAGAGTTCTTGATGGTCCCAGATGAATTCACATAAACATATGGAAGGCCAGGTGATCTTTCAAAGTCCACGCTAGAAGAAACACAAGAGGACTCATTACACAGGAGGTCAGTTCAAAATGTAGGGAGAACTGATTATGAAATGGAAGTGACAATGACGTGTAGGACTAGACTGCGCTGTGCAGACAGACTCTCATTTCCCATGAGATGACTCGCCCTGGGAAAGATAAGCTCAGCAATGACAGCTTCATAAGGTTAACTCACTTCAGTTGGTTTGAATATTCTAAGCAGCGCAATATACAGAGTAATACACCCCAGCACACTTACAGCTCATTAATGGTGATGTCAGGGGCCCAGATGGCACTTAGAGGTAGAGAGATTTCTCTAATCTCATCAAACATGCTGGCATTCCAGGATAGAAACTCGTCAACCCAAACCTGTCAGGAGCAACCAATAAAGAAGCTTTTCATAATGGCACAATATCAACCTTTCCCAAAGAATCAAGGAGAGATTTGGATTAATAACCAAATTGATTGGCCCTTTTGTTTTACTATTAGGAGACATGACTCCTCATCGAAATCCTAGGATGGTAGCCCCAGCCAGAAACCATGGCCATACATTTTATATGGATTCTAATTAGAAGGTCTGCTGCTGCAGATCCAAAGAGCTAATAGAGAGATAGAAACGTAGGTAATATCTATACTTTAGATTAATTTTACTTGGAAACTGACCCAGATCAGGAGTCCAATATGTGTGGAAGGAAACATAAGCATTTACCTCACGGTACCATATGCTTGTCTTTAATTTTTGATTCTGTACATCCTGCAAAGCAAAGAGAAAACCCACAACAAATCTTAGAATTCCAATAAATTAAAGGCCAATTCCACAGTATGACAATTCAGGGTAAGAAATCAAATGTAACCAAATAAACCTGTATTTAATAACATTATCTTGACACTACCTGAAAAATGTATTCTCAGTTCCTATTTATCATGCACACCTGTCGCTGTGAGCTTTACTATATTATCTATGACAAAATGACACTTTGTGCTTGATGTCTTGAATGATTTACTGGTCTCTTTTCTACTCTAATTAGTTACTCTGCCATTAATCAGACTAAAAGAATGATATGCAGTCTTAGTCAATTCTGGGCTCAAAATGATTAAACCAAGCTTTTATTTGTAGTCAGAATATTATTCATAATCTTTTGATGAGTGTTACCTCACTGGTATCGGCAGCCATTCCTGCTAGGTCACCCTATGCTTGAATTTCTCTGATTATAAAACAGACTGAATGAGCTTAATGTAAATTAATTCCATTTTTGATGATATATGTGATTTCTCATGTCTGCAATGAGTCTGTGATTTTTTTTAAGGACCCAAAAAACAACAACCACAAAAGCAAACCAACCAACCAGCCAACAAACAAATAAATCTCCTTATCAATTTCTTAGTATCTAAACAAGTGAAAACACATTTTAAAATTTCTGTGTTCTTAGGGACTAAAAGGAAAGGGATACCTCACACCATACAAAAAATTTAATTTCAAATGGACCTAAATATAAGGCTAAAACTATAAAACTCTTAGAAGAAAACATAACAGTACATCTTCACCCTTTGAATTAGGCAATGGTTTCTTAGATATAATGCCAAAAGTACATGCAACAAATGGCAAAAAAGGTAAGTGTGACTTCATCAAAATTAAAAGCTTTTGCACTTCAAAGGACACCATCAAGAAAATGGAAAGAAAACCCACAGAATGGGAGAAAATATTCAGGTGTCATATGTCTGGCAAGAGTCCTTTATTCAGAAAATATTCAGAACATAAAAGCAACTCAACAACAGAAAGAAAAATAATCCACTTTTTAAATGAGCAAAGGACTTGAATAGATATTTCTTTAAAAAAAGATATATAAATGGCCAATAAGCACATGAAGATGTTCAACATCTTTAGTTAACAGGGAAATGTAAATCAAAACCACAATGTGATGCCACTTTATCATCACCAGGATGGCTAAAAGAGAAATAATAACAAGTGTTCATGAGGATATAGAGAAATTGGAACCCTCATACATTGCTGGTAGCATTGCAAAATGGTGCAGACTCTTTGGGAAATAGTCTGGTAGACCCTCAAAATGTTAAAAATAGAGTTTCCATATGACCCAGTAATTCTACCTCTAAGTATAACCCAAGAGAATTGTAAACATATGCCCCCACAAAATCTGTAGAGAAATGTTCATAGAAACATTATTCATGATAGTCAAGAAGCAGAAACAACCCAAATGTCCATCAACTGATGAATAAATAAGTGTGGTAGAGCCATACAATGGAATAATATTCAGCAATAAAAAAGAATGAACTACTGATACGTGGTACAACATCATGAACCTTGAAAATATGCTAAGCTAAGGAAGTCCCCAAAAGCTACATATTGTATGATTCCATTTACATTAAATGTCCAGGTTATGTAAATCCATAGAAACAGAAAGTAAATCAATGGGTACCTGGAGCTAATACATAGGAAGGTTCTTTAGGGGGTGATAAAAATATTCTGATATTAGTAGTGATAGTTGCACTATCTAAATATACTAAAATCACTGAACTGTATACTTTGAGTGAATTTCGTGACTGAACCATATCTTGATAAAGCTTCTAATTAAAAAAGTACTTGTTAATGAAGATAAGAAAGAAACATTTTAAAGACATTTCTAGGGAATGTGTAAGTAAGATGGCTGATGCAAACCATTAATGAAATTTCCTTGAACTTACTTTGCATTCCTTTTCATGGATAATCTATCACTGACACTTAGAAGAAAATGGGAGAAATGGAAAAATCCAAGATGAAGAAATGGGAAATAAATTGTGTAGAACGTTTCCCATGCCTGATTTAAGTCCAGAGCTAAGGAATTCAAGCAACTATCCCTCGTACTTCTGCAAAATTAATACAATACCAAATTTCAGTAAATAACAGTGTTTGGGGAGTTGATGGCATGAAGGCAAATAACAGGTCTATCTGCCTCCCCAGAACTCATCCAGTAAACTATCCAGCCACATTGATAAAGGGAAATATTCTTTCTGTACGGGGTCAGAGCTACCACTCTGAAGAACTTAAGTTGGGTTGGGGCTGGGAAGACACCGTTAAAATTGCTGTGCATGTGAACGGGGGCTCTGGACTGTGCAGTGCCTGATACAGGTGCACACAGCAGCTCTGCACAGATTGGCATCATTTAAAAGAGAAACAATAACCTTTTAGGTTAAAGCCTCCCCACCCCACCCCCTTTTATCATCAAGAAAGCAAAGTACTCCTGAATTCGCGTTTCTGAATATCTTGAGAAAAGAGAAGGGCTTGTGAGCAGATATGGAGGGACCCTGCTTTAGTGGCTCAACAAAGGCTGGTCTGAGAGAACTTGTTTTGCCGATTTTTACAGACTTGAAACCTGGTATACAAAGTGTGCTGGTTTGAAAGGATTTATGTACCCCAGAAAAGCCATACTCTAATACTAATCCAATCTTATGGAGGCAGCTGTTTCTTTTGAACCCTATTGAGTATTGGGACTTGATTAGATTGTCTCCACGGAGATGTGACTCTACCCATTCCAGGTGGGTCTTGATTAGTTTACTGAATTCCTTTAAAATATTTTGGAGAAAGCTTCTGAATGATAAGATAGCCACGAGAAGTACCAGAGTCCATGCAGCCAGAGACGCTTGGAGATGAAGAAGGGATACGTCCCCGGGGAGCTTCATGAAACAAGAAGCCTGGAGAGAAAGCCAGCAGACATCGCCATATTTGCCATGTGCCTTTCCAATTAAGAGAGAAACTCTGAACTTTACTGGTCTTTCTTGAGTGAAGGTAACCTCTCGTTGGTGCCTTAATCTGGACATTTTTATAGATTTGCTTTAATTGGGACATTTTCTTGGCCTTGGAACTGTAAACTTGCAACTTAATAAATTCCCCCCTTTTAAAAGCCATTCCATTTCTGGTATATTGCATTCCAGCAGCTAGCAAACTAGAGCACAAAGGTAGGCTTTAAAGCAGAACACAACATGAAAAGATTAAATTCATGAGAATTTCCTCCAAGTACAGCTCATAGGAGGTACAGAGGGGACTCCTAGCCAAGATCAATTCTGCAGGGATCCTGGCAGTTGAAGAAAGACCTCTACTGAGAACTCAAGATTAGGTGACACCACTTCCTTGCATATTTTATCAGTTGAAAGATCATGTCTCCCCCACTAAAGCATAAAATTTTTAGTATGTCTTAGTTGCATTCAATGAGAGTTTCCCACAAATAGGAAAAACAAATCAAAAATGCAGTTCATATTGGATGAAAAATATAGCAGTTTATTCCTTCATAAGAAATATACTTTTACATCTATTAAATGTATGCCAATTCTTTATCGCTGTCATTCCAAGTTGTGAATGTATCTCACTGACTCAGCCACGTAGCTGGGGAGAGAGTCTCTATGTTTCAGTGCTTCGTGTTTGCTATCATTTTCTCCTGTTGATTCTTGAGTTGCCATTGTGATGCCTTAGCTCATTTTTCTCTTCTTGCCCATCGCTCTGTCATTTTACTTGTAACAATAATGTTAAAAATTTTTTCTCTAACATCTTATGGGGCTGGCTGGGAGAATTTGTCATTCAGACCTAAAGAACACAATGTCAAAAAAGAATTTGAGACCAACTAGAATCTTTTTTTGTCAAAGGAAACAAATTTCTCAATGCCAGCTGGTGAACATAATTGGTTCTCTGGTGGCATTATTCACAGCTTTTCCCTCTGTGTATTTCTTTTTTTCAGATACCTTCCATCTTGCTTGTTAAAAGCAAAGGATATTTCAGAGAATTGGAATTCATTAGTCTTCCTAACAGAGGGAGTCTATTTAGATCTAAATTGGTGGTTAGCAAATATACAGATAATTCCCCCACATTCTTATTTATCTTTCCCAGTTCCAGAGACTATAGAAACAGATGCCTCAACGTCTGGCTGGGAGGCTCTAGTCAATGGACTGGAATACAAAGGTATCTGGGATTCGGAATTGACAAAACTCAATAGAAACAAATTGAAACTCTCCACTGTTGAGTAGATTATCTCTATAATCAGATTTCCCTAAGGTACTCATAATACCCAGAAATTCTAAGACAAGACTGTAGTCTTTTATATAAACAAAACAGGAGGCAACACATTATAACAGAAGTGAGGTGCAGGGGTGAAAACTGGGCTGAATGCTCTTCATTCCAAACAAAAGTTGCCAGCAGTTCAGCTGCTGGCACATGCATCCAACAAGTTACCTCATCACACTGGAAGTGTCCTTCCGTGCGCAGAATCTATAAGTGATTTTATCCAGTCCTTCAAATCTGTCCTGCCTCTAGGACTAACTTAAGGCTTAGTCCACCTAAATGTAATAGAGACATTTTCAAAGCATATTCAGAGTAGCCATGACATTCATAAAGACAACATTAGAATTGCTACTAATATATTTTAATTAATTAACTATTTAAGTATCTATTCTTATCTTTGAGGTGAGATATACTATTCTGCATATTGGGGGGAAGACAAAAATGAGTATGACAGCCCTTCCCTCAAGAAGGTTATACTAAATTATGGAATATGACATTTTAACAAATAACTATGTGCCTTAATAAATATACAGCTGCCAGCTGCAGGAATTGAGGGAAATATCTTAAAGGAGCTAAAAGGTGAAGGATTGATATTATTTTGCAGTTGGAAATGAAAAGGAAGATATTGAATGGAGGAAATAGAGCAAATGGTTTAGAGGCAAGAAAAAGCAAGGGGCTCAGGTTGATTGGAGTATAGAGTACATGCAGAAAGTAAGGTTAAGAATGTAGGTACAGATAAGAAAACTAGCAGGTAGGTACTTTAGTTTCAAGAGGCTGCTCAAAGAAGATGGTGCCATGAAATGGGTTGGCTTTTTTATATTGCATTGGGCAGGCACCGGGAACCAAACCCAGGTCTCCAGCAATGCAGGCGAGAACTCTGCCTCTGAACCACCGAGGCCTGCCCTGGGTTGGCTTTAAACAATGGGAATTTATTAGCCTACAGTTTGAGGCTATGATAATGTCCAAATCAGGGCATCACCAAGGCTGTGCTTTCTTCCCAAAGGCCAGCTGCCCACAATCCTCTCGGCTCCTCTGCCACATGGCAAAGCACATGGCAGCATCTGCTGGCCTCCTCCCTCTTCTGTGTTTCATTGATTTCAGGTTCTTGCTTCCATGGGGCTCTCTCTCTCTATTCATTTTGTTTGTAAAAGACTCCAATGAGAGGATTGAGACCCATCCTGAATAAGGTTAACACCTTAACTGAAGTTGCCTCATCACAAGATCCTACCTACAATGGGTTTGTACATACAGGAATGGATTAAATTTAAAAACATGGTTCAAACCACCACAAATGGAATACAACAATTTTCCAGATTTCTCAAGGAAAGATGGCCATACCCAATTAATTGATGTGTCTAACATATTCTAGTAAAATGTGTGATTATATATGAGCATAAGCAGTAAGGGGAAAAAAATTCTTGAAAAAATAATGGTGTTTCCTTCATCCATCATAAGGATTCTGATTATATTTTTTTATTAGGGTGGGAAGAAAGAGTTAGATACAAATTTTCAGTTTAATACAGTTGCTCAAAGGCAAAATATTAATATAAAGATGTGACTGCTTTTCTATATTTATCTCCAAATAAGCCTTCAAAGGAAAGCTTGAGCAACTCTACTTTATTCTAAGCAATATGAAATCAGAAAGTAGAAGGATGATGAGAGACTTGAAAAGTAGTCTTAATCCCTTATTCAAGGTTAATTATACCCCTGCCCCAGGGTTTCATAGAGTGTGGTTCATATCCATGTCCTTGTTCAAATCATGCTGTTCGCTCTGGACAATGTCTGGTAAACAATACAGTCATAAAAATCCACTAACAACTAAATGGCAAGGAGGATATCTCTTTTAACCTGGGAAAGAAACAATCCCATGAAACTAGGTCTCCAAAGTTCTAGTTCAATATCCCATTACAAAAAAGATTCAAAGGACTTTTCTAATGAAATTTTGTAGAAAACTAGCCCTTTTCAGGTGGGATGGGCTATTATCTGGCATTTAATTAAATAATATTTTCTAGGATCTGAGATCTAGTACTTCTACTAGTGTGAGTAGGTAAATAAAGCTGAGAAAAGTTGTACTGAGTGCTAAAGGAGAGGGGAGGCAATATTTGTACTATTTAAATATTCCTGTATTCTAGGAAACAGTTGAGTGGGGTTGATCTAAGCCCACTAAGTGGAAGAAAGTTATGTTAAAATAACTTGAATCAGACAAAAAATAGTTTAAACCCTGTTATAACATATCACTTATATAAGTTTCAAAATTTGTTTCTTCACCAGTGTAATGCTTAATTCTTAGTAAAAAAAAAATCAGTGATTCTATAAGACATAGTACTGCCTTATAATATCAATAGGAAAAACACTTCCATTAAAATAAATTAAAGAAGAATCATTGAATTATTTTTACAAAGTAAATTAAATAACAAAATTGTATTTGGGGTATGTTTTAGTTAAGCTGTAGGAATGCAATATACCAGAAATGGAATGGCTTTTAAAAGGAGAATTTATTAAGTTGCAAGTTTATAGTTCTAAGGCCATAGAAATGTCCAAACTAAAGCATACAGGAAAAGATACCTTAATTTCAAAGAAAGGGCCGATGAAGTTTGGGGTTTCTCTCTCAGCTGGAAGGCCTTAGTGACCAATGCTAGCTTTTTCTTTTCATAAGTCTTCCCCAGGGGCATTTTCCTTCTGCATCTCCTAAGGTCTCTGGCTGTGTGAACTTTACTGGCTCTAAAGCTTTTTCCAAAATTATTCCCTCTTAAAGGACTCCAGTAAGTAACCCCATCTTGAATGGGTGGAGACACATCTCCATGGAAATAAACTAATCAAAAGGTACCATCCACAACTGAGTGGGTCACCTCTCCATGGAAACAATCAAAAAGATCCCAACTAGCAATACTGAAAAAGGATTAAAGAAAATGGCTTTTCTGGGGTCCACAGGTTATATGTATGTAAATGTAAAATTGAAGGCAAAAGTAGAACAAAAAGTAAATGGAATTTTATTATTGTAAGCTTAGTACACTTTATGTGAAGTGTCATATTACTTCTAAGTACATTGTAATATGTTAATGATGAATGTTGAAATTTCTAAACCAACCTCTAATAATTTAACACAAAGAGGGATAGCTAAAAAGCCAACAGGGGACCCGAAATGGAATATTAATTTTTTAATTAGCCTTAACTAAGGCAGGATAAGAGAAACAGAGGAACAAAAAACAGCTTGGACAACTAGAAAATCAATAGCAAGATGATAATTGGTAACCAAATGCGTAGATTAGTCAGACAGGTTAAAACAGCAAGACCCTAGAATGTAACAGCAATAAAAAGGAATGAACTACTGATGCGCACAGCAGTGTGGATGAATCTTAAGGGAATTACGCTGAATGAAAAAAGCCAATCTCTCAGGCTGTATATATGTATGATTCCATTTTTATAATATTCTTGAAAAATAACATAATTAGTCTAGTAATAAACAAATGGTGTTGCAATAATGGGATACTCAATGGAAAAAAAAATGAAATGTGACCACCGCCATACAGCAAAAAAAAAAAAGATCAAAGAGAGAAAGAGTTTATTACAGCCATACTCGTTTGTTAAATCCCATTTTCTGTTATACCTCCTCCTTCTACTTTAATCCTTCTCCCAATCTATGGGGATCTTTGAACATGATTTTTTAAACATCTTGATTCCATGTAACTCATATTTCTAAATTATTTCCTTCTTACAATGTTAGTTGGTGGCATGCTTTGCCTTAATATTTTACCTCATTTCCACTGCTACAATGAATCTAGCACAGTTTCCTTACCAGTTCAACTAGAATCTCAAGAATATAAAGTCTCCTGGGCCCCTGCATAAAAACAGATAGTTTTTAAAGGGTAACAGGCATAGTAAAGGGTAGGATGAGCCTCACCACATCCAACACAGCATGGACGAACAGATCCAGGTAGACAGTGGTGGCCTTCGCCCAATTGTGAACTGGCCTGACATCCTTGTGATATTTCTGTAATAGCTGCTTGGTGAGACGATGGAGAGCAGAATTCCTGGGATGAGCTGTGTTTGTGGCTAGGATTCCTGGAAAGGAAAATTATCACAGTGAGGATGACAATAAGAACTTAGCATCTTAAGGAGATTTTAGACTGCTCAGGATTTGGTGGCTCGTGGTATAACATAGTTTTCAGCTCACCCCAAATGGCCTAAGTTTGCAGCTAACTAGAGGGACTCTTTGGCAGACACCTATTTAAAGTAGACCTGTGTGCCCAGTAAAAATGTCTCATTTTCCCCCCTAACTTTTGCTTTGAAATAAGTACAGAATAGTTGGAAGAATAACATAAAATCCATTCAGAGAACTCCAATATATCCCTCCCACCCCCAACCCTGGATGATCCACTTCACCAGTTTTAACATTCTACTACATTTGCTATATCATTTTATCTATCTGTCTAACTATCAATCCGCCTTCACTTGTTTTTTAAATAAAGTTTTATTGAAATATATCCACACTCATTCATTTACTGATTGTCTCTGCTTTTCTGCTACAAAGACAGAGTTGCACAAATGCCACTGAGACCACCTGGCCTGCAAAGCCCAACATTTTTTATAGTCTGGCCCTTTGCAGAAAAAGCTAATCAAATCTTTGAATTACAGAATTCCCTTCTCCTGGATTCTAAACTTATATTTTCAACTATCTCAGGACCTCTACAATGATAACGTGAACTTCCCACAAAGCTCCATTCTCACAATTCATACATGTGACCAGAAGGTTTTTCTCTGTGTATGAGATGCTAAATGAAACAATACATGATCCCTAAATAATCTAAATAGTAATTTCCATAGTGGTTTGTACATTGCCTTTTTTTTAACTTTTTATTTTTAATAATTTCAAACTTATAAGGCAGATGCAAAAAATAATACAAACTCCATACAGAGAATTCCAACATACCAGCCACCAGACACCTAGATCCACCAATCTTAACATTTTGCCACTTTTGCTGCACCATTCTATCATCTATCGTCTTTCTATCTATCTACCATCTATCATCTATCTATTCTAAGAGAGTTAACGTTGACATAAAGCTTACAGTCCGTATTTCAATATTTACTTTATTTTATTTTATTTTGAGCCTTTTCTCCTCCATCCTTAGGCCCATCCAGTATCACATATTACATTTAATTGTCATTTTCTCTTTAATTTTTTCCCCCTCTTTCTTTCTCCTTCTTCCCTTCCTTCCTTTCTTCCTTTTTCTCTTAATTGTGGAAACTTATATACAACATAAATCTTCCCATCCCAACCCTCTCAAACATACCATTCAGTGGGATTAATTACATTCACAATGTTACAGTACCCACACTACCATCCAGTACAATAACTTTCCTTTCACCTTAAACAGAAACCCATATTCATTTGCATTGTCCCTGCCCCATAACTCTGGTAACCCTTACTCTATTTTCTGTCTCTATGATTCTGCATATTCTCTGATATTTTCTTTGTGGTTACCATGGGGCTTAAATTTAATATCCTAAATCGAATACAATCTCATTGCTTTGATGCCAACTTCAATAGCACACATAAACTATGTTCCTATACCTTTGTGTCCTCCCACCTTCATGTAGCTCTTGTCACAAATTACGTATTTTTACAGCATGAGTCCAAATCTATTGATTTATTAGCACACTTCATGCATTTGCCTTTGAGGCCCTGTAGGAAGTGAAAGTTGGAGTGACAAATAAAAAATACAATAGTACTGGTATTTATATTTACCCATGTCATTATTTTACTGGAAATCGCTATCTCTTTATGTGGTTCCAGTCAATTGTCTATTGCCCTTCCCTTTCAACCCAGAACTTCCTCTAGCATTTCTTACAGAGCTGATACAGTGGTGACTCGGTTCCTCAGCCCCTGTTCTTCTGGGAATGTCTTAATTCTTTTTGAAGGAGTTTTGCCTGATACTGAGTTCTTGGTTGGAAATTTTCTGATCTCAGCACATTAAATATATCTTCCCATTGCCACTCCCCCCACCTCCATGGTTTCTGATGAGAAATTGGCACTCAATCTTATTGAGGTTGGCCTGTATGTGACAGGTTCCTCTCTCCTATGCCCTCCAGAATTCTCTCTTCATCTTTGGTACCCAACAGTCCAATTACAACATGGCGCTATGCGGGTCTACGTGGGTCCATCCTGTCTGGAGCTTGTCAAGCTCCACGTGCATACTCGTGTCCTTCACTAAACTTGTGACGCCTTCAGTCATTATTTCTCTAAACATTCTCTCTTACCTTTACCCTTTTCTCCTTCTGAGAGTCCCGCAGTGCATAGAATGGTATGCCTGAAGGTGTCCCACAGGTTCCTCAAAGCTCTGTTCACTTTTCCTCATTCTTTCCTCTTTCTGCCCCTCAGACTGGATTATTTCAATTGCTCCAGTCTGCTGGTGAACTCCTCTAGGAAATTTTAAATTTCTGTTATTGTGGTTTTCAGCTCTGTTTGGTTCCTTTTCATAATTTTCATCACTCTAGTGATATTCTTTTTGTGTTCATCTGTCATTTTCCTGATTTCCTGTAGATCTTCATTCATGTTTTCCTTCAGCTCTTTGAGCATATGTAGGACCATTTTTTTAAAGTCTTTTTCTGGGATGTCCCAGGTCTGATCCTCTACATTGATGGTTTCTAATGCTTTAATCTTCTTTGCTTAGGGATCACTTCTTGTTTCTCTGCATGTTTTGTAACCTTTTGTCAAAACCTGGTTTTGATATGTTAATATGTTATTCCTGGAATTTAAACTCTGAAGTTTCTGTTCCTTAAACTTGTATCAAGCAAATGTTTTGATAGAGCTTTCCTTGAATGCCAAGAGCTAAAGAAATCACATTTTAAAGATAAATAAATCAACCCCCATTTCTAAGGATGCAAACTGTACCTATAATTCCATTTTGGCAGAAAACATACATTTTGGAGACAGAATCCTTTCTTTATTCCTCTATCATTCCCTCCTGGCACACATGGAAGAATCTCACCTACACACTTGACAAAAACTTCACTTCTTCCTTGGGTTTCACTTTTTATTTTTCCGTTCGTAATTTGGCAATTACATAGAAAAACCAAACAAAAACATGGGCAATACAGTGAGCCCAAAGATCTGTGTGTTTTTTAAATTAACAAGATATTTGAGATTCCAATTCATGCTTTTCTCCTCAAAAGTCTCTTTTCTCACTCTGTCTGCCTTTAAATAAAATTCACTTGTCAGAAAATTAGATCTTTGTTTTTGGAAAATTCTCTCTGGGTCCAGGGAACAACCATTTCCTATGACCCAGGGATGTTGATTGGTAAAAGTGCTGTGATTGGTATTGAGGTATGAGAGACCAGCAGAAAGGAAGCAAAAGAAATGAGCACCAACAATTGGAAGTGACAAATTTGTGAGGGCTTCCTCTGAATTGCGAAAAGATATTTTGTTCACAAGCTCTGCCATCCCTTAGGGAGCTCAAAGCTTCACTAAGTCATTGGACTGAAGCAAATTGCACACCTCCTGCCACAGTGCGTGAGTGAAATCTAATCGGTGGTGTCCTGTGCATGAATTCGCCTGGGCTCTCCGTGGTTTTGATGGTTATTTTGATGAGCTGCTGAAGGTAAGAGGGATCCAGCAGGAAACTGTAAATGAGATACCTTCTCCCTATGCGACAATGCTGTTTATACCCATTTCTTTATGAATGATGTCATGTCACTTGTCACCACAGGCAGCAATTTCTATGATTTATCGATGTCAGTGTGACCAAAATGTTAACAACAATGCTGGAAGTGCAATTCCAGACACACTGTGGGCAGTAGAATCTTTACTTTCATTATCACCAAGACTCGGAATTTAATGAGCATTTTAACTCCCTAACTATTCATCCAAGAAGACGCCTAAAGTGGTATCAGCCATTCGGGTGTGCAGGCCTAGGGTGGGTGGTTTACATCAGGCATCATTTTTAGAGCCTTTTTGGACTATGACTGTCAAAAAGTGTGCTGTGAATTTCTTTACCTGAGATCATTTCTTGCTGATGTACCCCAGGAGAGGGAAGTCAGGAGCACAGAGCAAAGCGGGTCCTGTGCTTCTCCTGCTAACTTTGCTTTGGGCAACTTCCCTTTTACCTCGCTTGGAAGCCCCCAATTCAAGTCTCAGTTGGGGAAACTCTGAAATGTGCATGTTTCAATGCGGGGAACTACCTGAGATAGAGTTAAAACATAATTCTGAGAAGTGAATGTGCATTCTCTATATGCTCTGTCCATAATGACTCAAATTCCTCTCTGCTATCTTTTCTAGGAAACAATCCATAGGTTCCTTATGGATAAATACATATTTTCTAGAATGTGTTGAAGTCTTTGGGTAAAAAGAGATAGTTCTGGGAGCTACACCTAGGAACAAAAGAGAAAACAAGGAATGATGGGAGAAAAATAATAAACAAATGGAAGCATGCCTAAATAAACCAAAAGCAGAGAGAGTTATTTGTTTAAAATGGGAAGAAATAATAAATTACATTTCTACTGTGAATGCAAATCTGCCTGAGGAGAAAGACCAATTACAACAGAGATATTAAGGATTTAAGTGACCATTAATTAACAGTAAATTATGCCCCTTGAAAGCTAATGTGACATCTACACAAGCACTAAATGACTCACAGTTCAGCAATGTTTCAACAGACACTGATGGAAGCTATCAACAGGCCCAGAAAAGATTTCTTGCTAACACTGCCTCCTTGAATGCTAATAATCAGCTTCAAAGAAAACACTTGCAAGATTTCTGGAAAATAGAAAATATTAAGGATGGAGCTATGCAGCACTTTTAGGTGGAAAGACTTTTTTTTTAAGATGAAAATGCAATAGAATTGCCCCCTTTGTTTTCCTCGTTTTAATGAGTTACTCTCTCACAAACCTATCAATGAATTTGGAGCACTTTGATGAAAAAAACTATACTTTTTTTTTTAGTGAGTGTGCTAGCTTCAGGATCATACATAGATCTAAGAGATTTTTGAGAAAACAGAGGTGCATGGTAAAAATACTTAAGACTAACTGAATAGTTACCGTATGCCAAGTACTAGACTAAGCCCTTTACATGAATTATCTCATTTAATTTTCCCAACAGCCTTAGGAGACGGGCACTGTACAACTCCAAGAGTGGTGCACTATTATTACAGATGGGAGACTAGCTGCTTAGTGAAGTGAGTACTTATTGCCTACACTCAAACAACTTGCGAGTGATGGGGCTCGAATTTAAACACAACTGATTTGTGTGTGTGTGTTTGTGTGTGTGTGTGTGTGTGTGTGGTGTGAATTGCATGTTTCCTAATTTATACATGTTCTTGGTCTTGATACTCATTCCTGTGAATGAGAGCTCATTGTAAATGTGATCTCTTGAAGATGTTATTTTAGCTAAGCTGTGGCCCAACTAAATGCAGTTGACCTTCATACATATTCTTGGAGTCCTTTATAAGCAGAAGAAATTCAGAAATAAAGAAATTCATGGGGTGGAGCCAGAAGCCAGAAGTCAAGAGATAGCAGAGGACATGTAACAGGAAAGTCAAAGATCCGGGGATTGCTGGTCAGCCAAAATACCAACAGCCCAGGAAGAAGCAAGGCTTCCAGCCTCTGAAACTGTGAGCCAATAAATTCCTATTGTTTAAGCCAAAACCAGTGTGTGGTATTCATGATCACAGCTTACCAAAAATAATACAATGTATCATTTCAAGTTAAAAATAGCTTACATTTGAATTTCCCCTTACAACTTCACAATGCCGTCTGTGGTAGTTTGAATTATGTACCCCTACAAACACATATTATTGATCTTAATTTACCTCCCCATGAGTGTGAACACACCGTAAATGCGGCCTTCTGAAGATGTTATTTTTAATTAAGGTGTGGCAAACTGAACTGGAGCATTATAAAGAGAACCTGGAAGTCAAAGAAGTGAAAGGAAAGGAGAGGACATCACCACGTGATGGGAGGCAGACATACAAGCTTCCAAGGATTACTGACAGCCAGCCCCAGAATGCTACAGTCTTGGGGGAGAGAGTAAGCCTTGCTGATTCCTTGATTTTTTTCTTGCCTCAAAACTGTGAGCCAATAAATCCCCATTGTTTGAGCCAACCCATTGTATGATATTTGTGATAGCAGCTCTGGCTGACTAAGATACTATCTTATTTCATCTTCATGAATATCCAAAATAAACACTACACTTTTTTGAAAACTGAATAAGAGATTAGTTGCCCAAGGTCACATGATTGGTGAATGGTGGTGTGGGGACTAAATTGTTCTCCTAATCCAAGCTACCTTCTACCCCAGCGTACTGTGGCAGCAGCCATGTATTGGTGGTAGATGCAGTGCTCTTATATTTACAAATTGACTTGATGCTAATCTGATAAAATTCCAAAGGACAGATTTTTTTTTGGCAGTAGGATTTACAGCTAAATGCTGATTACTAGATGCTATTAAAACAGTTTTTCTTCACCTTTAGGAGAAAATCAACCATAATACAAAACATTAGAAAGAGATCTCATTAAGAAGGATTTCTGCTGTTTTCTTACTTTCATTTTCCTATTTTATCTTACTTAGTTTAATGTTCACAATTATTTTCTGCTAAGAAACCCATTTGGAATTTAATGAAATTTCCCATTTTCATTTTCATGATTAAGATATAATATTACTCTTTAAGGTCAGCATCCAAGATTTTTATGCTTTAATGATAAGTGGCTATTTTTTTTCTCTACTCAATAAAACACCATTTCCAAAGCTTCTTGGCTGCCAAATTCCTTACTCATCTCCTTAATTGACTCATTTCACTTCCAGCTGCATTTTAAAATTTGAAAACTCAGATATGAGCTCTAGAAGAGCCCTCAAGGAAGTAGGATGTGGGGAGCACCAGCATAAACATAAATTCTTGATTTGTACACATTTACCAACAAAGATTCAATTGTATCCTAACTAAAATGATTTGCTTCAGTACAGTTAATACTGGTGTAAAGAAGGATTTTATAAAACTTAACAGTAGCTAACTTTTCTTATGTAAAGAAGGATTTTATAAAGAAAAGAGTTATGGGCCCCATCAGGCTAAAACAACCCGGGACTTCCCAGGGGCGGTTATCTGCTGCCTTTGTTATGCAAGGTTTTCTGCTGCCTTGGTTATGCAAGGTTGTAACTGCCAGAGAAAGTTTATCTAAGAATGCAACTGAGAAGGTTGAGTAAGGGAATTTTGCACGAGACAGCTGCTTCTTGCAAGAAGCAGCTCCCATGACTCATGCGCGAAAAATGTTTGTTATCTGCTTCTTGCAAAATGTTCGTTATCTACTTCCTGCATAAAGCAGAACCTGTAACTAATGTTCAACCCTCAAACCCCACACCCTTATCCTGGCCCTCAAAAGGCTTCCCAAAACCCAGGTTTGGGGCTCTCTGTTCCTGCGTGTTCAGTGAGCCCCACGCATGTGTGGTAAATAAACCCCTTGCGTGTTGCATGAGAGAACGTCTCTTGGAGTCTTCCTTTGCGTGGCAAAGCTCTCGAATTCTCGAACTCTTACACTGGCAGTATAGTTCCAGAAATTTAGAAGAAAATATAAATTTCTGAAGTATTTCCAAGGGGAATTTTAAACTCCAAACTTGCAAGCTTATAGGATTGGTCTTTAGAAATACACTCATCCCCTGTATTGACATTGTAGGGATTGCTGTAAAGCCTCTAACACTAAAATTATATCCTGTGGCTATTATGTATTCAGGAGACTCATCCTCTGGGCTTCTAGAAGCTTATAATGAAGCCATGACTGTTTAGAATAATAAAAAATATATAATGTAATGTAAAAAGCAAATCTAAAAAAGAATTCCCCAAACTCTCGACGGGAATGGCTTCAAAGAGATCTTGACTTCTAAAGAAACAGATATTCCTTGAAAACTTTGAACATTTCAGAGGTTATTTTGGCTATATATAGAAAGTCCCGTGGTGGGACCCTGGATGTATGAGTATCTGGAATTGCAGGAACAAAATCATCAACAAGTCATTTGTCTCCATGTAGTTTCACAGAACTGGCATTTTACAGCAGATGAATAAAAACGAATACTCGTGAAGGCACAGTGTATAAAAATACTGTCCCTAGCTTCGAAGGTTAATACTCAACACCAAGGAAAATCATTCAGAGGACTTACCTGAGGCAGTCACCAGGATGAGGGACCACAGAGGAGCCATCACACTTGCCAGTGTTCCCAAGAACGTCCCAAAGCGGAAGAAAGCAAAGCTGCCTATTAGATGGAATGCCACCCAATTTTTCTGAAAAGCATTCCTCTGTCACCCTGCGTGTGCACCCATCCAGTTTGTGCTCTCCTTGCCAGTGCTGTTTTATAAATGCAATATGGGACCAAAGGCAGTAACAGCACCTCGGAAATGTTTTGGAATTAATGCCATTGGAATACCCTTAACTTCTCCATTTGGTTCTGCCCCAGGATCAGATGATGGCTGACATTTCAATTTCCCTGACAGGAGATAGCTAAGTGAATAATGTAATCTAAGAGGAGCCCCTGAGGAGAGGAAATTCCACACTAATATGATTTCTTTTACAGCCTTTACCTAAGGCAATGCTCTTGCTGACATTCAGGACACTAATTTCATTAATAATTGAGATTCAAATAGCTGTTCTAAATCAGACTTATGCAGTAGCATCTTCAGCATTTGACAGTGGTTATTGGACTCTTGAATTACCCAGAGCTAATGGAAACCTGGTATTGTCTAAGGAAGAACAACTGTTAACAACACAATGGGAGAAGTGCTTTCCATTTTTCCTAAGCCCCTTTGATTAAAAGAAACATTAATTTTTGATAAATTGTTCTTAAATTTTCACTGCCCACAATTTAGAAAGTAACTAGCTAAGAGGGAATGCTCCTAGACTTATTGAAGATGACAGCTATTAAACTTATATAAAAGTTTATATATTTAAAAAGTTGTTCATTTTTTGATTGAGTATCCATTCACTCTTCATTATTAAGGAAAAAGAGGTATCATTCTGTACAATAATTCTGTGTTCCGTTGGTAGACCCCTACATGCGCTAGAAACAAAAACTAACATTCATACCTTTTCCAACATCTGCCTGCTTTTTATTATTAATGGAATTGTAGAGGCACAGGTTTGAGGTAAGTTTTTACAGAATAAATTGAGGGAGGAAATGTTTATTTCCAATTCCTGTTCTTATTCAGTCTCTCTGCTCAGAACCCATGAAGCTCTCCTCCTAATTTTTATACTGATAAAATATAGCCTAATTCATTGCCTACTGTTAGTGAAGGGAGTTAGGAGCATGCAAAGGGAGAAAACTGGAAATGTAGCATGTGGTGTTGAGTTGGTTTTGGAAGATCCCATGTGAATTCATGGTTTTCAATATATGTAGCTATATATAGAAACAAATACAAATATAAATGTTTTTACGTACATATTATGTGATACTCCAATAGCAATGAGTATATTTAATGCCCAGATCTTGTTTTCTAAATACTGGATTCACCTAACAGGAAGAAATGGAGAAATGACTGGCTCCAGGGCTGAAGCAGGGCAAGCTTAAGAAGCACCTAGAGCCATGAATACTCAGCTGATTTGTCTGTTTTCTTCTATTTCCATGACTTTATCTACTGCCTCACCTTGATTTATAAGCAAAACCTGGGAAACCTACAAAAATAAGTGTTTTGCGGTTTATCTAGGAATGATATAGAAAATATTGCTGTTACTTTTGGTGAGGAAAATCAACTTTGTACAGTTTATTTCAAACTAAATAAATGTAAATTTTGTTTTAAAAAAAAAAGAAGTGGTAGACCATTTTGTTCCAGAAAAAAGATTGCTAAAATAATGATGGAGATATGATTAAAAAAACAAAAAGACATAGAAGCTAACTTGATTATATTGAGATTATGTAAAAGACTGTCCTTGTTTGTAAGAACAGCACTCCAAGCGTTCAAGGGTGAAGGGGCATTGTGTCAGCAATTTACTTGTGAATGATTGGGGGAAAGAGTTCTTTTTACTATTCCTCCAATTTTGCTGTAAGCTTGAAAGAATTACAGAATTAAAAAAAAAATTAATGTAACTTAATGGAGGAAATTTGACCCAAAGTTATAGAAAGTTCATTTGAGAAATACCCTTTATAGAGGGTGAGTAGATAAATGAGGCTTCAAGAGAAGACCTCACAAACGCTTGAGCTGGCCCTTGAAGTCCCAGCATTTCCCATAAATTCTCTGAATTGTCAGCTACTGTGAACTACAATAAGAGAAATGCAAGCTGCAGGCAGGATATCCCTGTAGGTAGCACCAAGAGGAAGGAAACACAGAAGCTTCCCTTTATGCAGAGATTTAACTGAGAGGGGATTGATATGGTATTCTTGCCACGCATTTTAGTGAGCCAAGACTCTAGATGAGACCTTCTGGGACATGCTTGCCCTCCCTTATCTTCGGGCTTTTTCATACGCCTGTCTATTACTGGAAGGCCATTGCTAATGATGTGTAATACAGATAACATTATGACCTTCATTATCTAATTTAACAACAGTCTGGTGATCCGCCCATTGCAGCTCTTTATAGGCTGATGAATTCTGCCAGTAGATGGGAATGGATTTGTGGGAGTGACTTGTCTTCAAAGTAATTTATAAAGATACTTCTTGATGGTTTCTTGATCATCCCTCTCTGTCCTATCCGATGGCTCAGATCTTCCTTTTTCTAACCTCACTATCTTGTTTGTTTACTCGGTACTTTCAGATTTGGTATTGCTCCCTCATCTTTAATTTTTCATGGAAACTGTTCTCACTCTTCTGAAACATAACACTTCTCATCTGGACCGAGAAAGAGTACTCACAATCTTTCTCATCATTCATTAGTCAAAAATTTCACTCCCCTTAGACGTCTCTTTAGGAAGGACAAAGATGAGAATGAGCCCCTTTCAGCCTTTCAAGCAGATCAGTATATTTAAATCAAGTATTGAATGGGGTTGGGCATTCAGGCTCCTTAAGTAATATCACTGGGACAAAAGAAACAAACAACCTGAAGTGGAATCTGCCATTCTCTGATATCAGTTCAGGCCAGGGTTATCATTGAGAGGCCTAGAAACATATTTTTTTCAGAAGCTCCCCCTCCCCATTCCCATGAACCTTTGCACTCCGCTTCTCCATTATTTCCAAGTAAGATTTGACACCTCTTTGGTCGACCAATGTCTTTTGGAAGAAGCAGGAGAAGAGGGTTTATTATGCAAACATAATAAGAAAGTGTTTATTATGCAAACAGCAACTGAGTTATGTGTCCTTTAAGACTACTAAATAGTTTTTAATTACTGCTATATCAGTAAATCCCATAAATATGCAAATGCAATTAGTTCACAAAATAGGCCTTAAATATCTTTATTCCTCTCCAACAAAGTTCTTTGAAGTTAATCACTAACTCTCTTTGTTCATTCCCTTGGCAGTCATACTAAAATTGACAAGAATTTTGACAGATGTACATATTCAGGGGGGAACCAATTTTCTGAGCATCTCTGGTCAGGCTGGAGAAGAGGAACTGACAAGGACACTGTAGGCAAACTCAAACATTTCATGAATCCTGTATGAAATTTCTTTCTTTTTTTTTTTTTTTACATGGGCAGGCACCGGGAATCGAACCCGGGTCCTCCGGCATGGCAGGCTGAGCCACCGTGGCCCGCCCTGAAATTTCTTTTACTCCATAGCACTGAACTCTGAAAATAAATATCAAGATAAACACTAGCATACTACTTCAAGTCCAAAGTTACAGTCAACATTTGATTTTCCTCTGGCTCAGAATTTCGTTTTTAATTACAATGCACATTTTCTGGTTCTTAAAAAAAACCACACAAACGAATAGAGTCCCCCATGACTCTGGCCCTCAGTGTTCATTTCTGCAGGAAGTCAGAGAGCCTAGGTGTTCTTGGAGTCAAACTCACTCATTTTGCCTCTCACTCCATCACTTGCTGGGTGCTCATGGCCTTAGCCAAATTGTTTAGTATTTCTAAGCCTTCATTTTTCACATTTATACAAAGGATATCCCTGGTGGTTGTTGTTTTGATTATTGGTTTTGTATTAGTTTTCTATGGCTGTGTAACATTACCACAAGCTTAATAACTTAACTATCACTCATTAAAAAATTTTTTAATCACTCGATTATTAGTTCACAGTTCATTCAGTAGGTCTGAAATGGAGGCACAGCAGTGCTGATTCTCTGCTCAAGTTCCCTCAAGGCTGAAATCAAGGCGGTATGCTGTAGCTGACTGCTACTGCATCAGAAGAGTCAACTATGCACATCCATTCCCAAATCTGCATTCGGTACCTTCAGGATGGGAGCTTGAAAGCAGTCCCGAAGGTAGTATTCCCCTCATGAGGTCAGCAAACATTACATTTTAGGGGTTCTCCCAACAAGTAGTTATTAAACATCTACTAGCACACCATGGCCCCTCCCGCCATCTCACAGGGCCTTTACCTATTACAGCAGTAATTCAAGTGTATTATGAGTGTTTGCTTTTCTACCTCTTCTAGAGTTCTGTGAATTCCTTGAAGGTAGAGGACAGTGTCTTGTGCATCTATGTCTTTCCAGTACAAAGCTTGGCACCTGGTAAGTGCTCATTCAGTGTTTGACAAGGAAGGAAGAAAGAGAGGGAAGGATTTACAAATAGGCAGAAGAGATTTTTGTCTTACGACACCAAGAGGGGAAAGCTTTTTCACAGTCATATCCAATAGGCTATCCTCTCTCCGTCCATCCCGTGAAGGATGGGTGAGAATGAAGACTTGGTTTCAGAGCAAGATTGCTTTTATTTGGTTTGCTCCAGAAGAGGCTGACAAAAAGATATGCATGAGATACAGATGCAGGCAGATACCCTGTGATTCTCTCAGAGGATGCCTTCAAGGTGAGGGATCTTGACAGCCCCCCAGAGAGAGATGCCCCAGGTTAAAGAGCATAGAACTGTGGGCTTGCTGCTGCTGTTTAGGCTCCCAATTCCATCAGGTCCATGAAACTGCTTAGACAACAATGCAAGGCAAATAGTCTAACTCAGTAAACCATGTCACCCATGTCTGTGCAGATTTGGGACCTTGAAAGTGTTGCTGACACTCGGGAACGTCCTCTGATCAGTGGCTTACCTTAGGACCCAAGACTTTTTCATTATACCCACTGTGGAGATTCCTGTGAAGAGGCCTGGATGTGGGTAACCACAGCTGGCAGTAAGGTATTACAGCTTGAGTCTAAATTCCAGGATATTTCAATCTTTGCAGTGGACTCAGGACTGAGCAAGTTCTTTGATCTCTTAGAGCTTGTTTCACTTGCTCACCCATTCACTGTGTGGGGCATTGTGGTAGGCACTGGGGATACAAAGATAGAAAGCGCAAAGAACTTGAGGTGGAGATAATATACAAGAAACACTTAGGGATAAATGAGATAACTGCCAATGGATGTAGGTATTGGGAGAAATGGAGGTAAATATAAAGAGCACAGTCTTGGATTGGGGGTAAGATTTTCACAAATGTCAATTGAGGAGATTACAGAGAGAGGGGTGCTTTCAACAGAAGAAATAGCATATGAAAAGGCTGGATGTGGGCAGGCCATGGTGGCTCAGCAGGCAGGAATGCTTGCCTGCGATGCCAGAGGACCCGGGTTCGATTCCTGGTGCCTGCCCATGTAAAATAAATAAATAAAAATAAAAATAAAATAAAAAAAGAAAAGGCTGGATGTTGGGATAAGGAAACTTGGTACCTTCCAGGGGGTTGCATGCCTCATCTTATAAAATGCGGGCAGATAATTCCATGCTCACATGATCTGAGTGGATTAACAAGTTGACGGCACAAAGTGTTGAGGCAGAATAGAATAGGAAACTGAAATATTGTAAATGTCCGTATAAGTGCTGTTATTACAAAGCTGTCTCCAAATGGCCTGCAGCAATTATTCTGAAATGCACAACAGCTGTATTTGTCCCCTTTCTGCCATTGCTGAAATTTACACTGTCATTGCTCCAGGAGGAAGGCTTGGCACTAATAATAGGCTGGTTGACTATGGCTGGAGTGTGACAGACCTCTAGTTAGAGCTCTTAAAGAGGGAGAGAAGAGGAGTGGGAAAATGTAAAGCTCAGCAAAACCAAAGGCTTGTGGCTGGTGTTCGGCCCGGTGAGCATAGTCAGAGCACCATCTTGTGGCAACTGCAACGCCTGGATTACAAATTCTATGTAGCCATGGAAAACTCAGGACAACCTGCTTTTAATTGTATCCTATTGTGCACTTTTAAAAAATTATTGTGGGAACAAAATTTTCCATTTAAATCATTTTTAAGTTGATAATTCAGTAGCATTAATTACTTTTACCGTGTCGTGCCACCATTACCACCATCCATTAAACTTCTTTATCATCCAAAACAGAAATTCTGCAACTTAATATCTCCCCATTTCCCCTCCTCCAGCCCCTGTAGCCTCTAATCTACTTTCTGTCTCTATGAATTTGCTTATTCTAGATACTTCGTGTAAGTGGATGTGCTGGTTTGAAAATGTTGTATACCCCAGAAAAGCCATGTCCTTTAATCCTGATTCAGAATTGTAGGGTGGAAACCTTTGATTAGATTGTTTCCATGGAGATTGACCCACTCAGTTGTGGGTGTGACCTTGTGATTAGATTATTTCCATGAAGATGTGACATACCCAATTGTGCATGTGGCCTTTTGATTAGATGGTGATGTGACTGCCCATTCAAAGTGGGTCTGGATTAGTTTACTGGAGTCCTTTAAAAGAGGAGGCAGTTTAGAAAAAATACAGTTTCTTCAGAGCTGACAGAGATACAGACATTTGGAGATACTTGGAGTGCTGGCAGAGAGAGCAGACGCTTAGACATGGATGTTTGGAGATGTCGAACCCAGCAGATGTAGCCGTGTGCCTTCCCATGAGATGCTAAACAAGCCAGAACTGACAGTTGTTTCCCCGAGGACCTAAGTGAAGGCCACAGATGCTTAGGGAGGAAACCACTGGCATTAAAAGCTGCAAGCAATGGAACCAGGAACAAGGATCAGCACATGCCAGCCACGTGCCTTCCCATGTGACATAGGGGCCTTTCTTGAGTCAAGGTATCTTTCTCTGGATGCCTTAGTTTGCATATTTTTATGGCCTTAGAACTGTAAACTTCTAACTTGATAAATTCCTTTTTAAAAAAACCATTCCAAGAAAAAGCTGTTCCATTTCTGGTATATTGCATTCTGGCAGCTTTTAACAGACTAAATAATGGGATTCTATGATATTTGTTCTTGGGTGTCTGGCCTATTTCACTCAGCATAATGTTTTCAAGGTTCGTTCATGTTGCAACATGTATCAAAACTTTTTTTCCTATTTATGACAGCAAAATATTACATGGCATGTATATACCACATTTTGTTTATTCATTCTTCTGTTGGACACGTGGGTTGCTTCAACCTTTTGGCTAAATGAGTAATGCTGCTATGAATGTTGGTGTACAAGTCCCTGGCTTTCAATCTTGGGTATATATCTAAATGCAGAATTGTCAGGTCACATGGTAATTCTATGTTTAACTTTTTGGACAGCCGCCGAACTGTTTCCCACATGCTGTGCACTTTTACATGACTTGACGTTCATGTCATGCCTCTATTCATATCACAACTTTTTTCTTTGCCATTAATATCCCTCGTCCAGGTTCTCCAACATCATCCTGTTCCGATCTGTTCCCCTTCTGCTTACAACTGTCAACTAATTCCTCCCTGCCCCCGGCCTCATTCCCGCTCTTCCAAACTCTTTACCCCTGAGAGCTCCAAAGTCTCCCAGAAGACAATGATTCTGTTCAGTTGACCGGTTAGTTCTTAAGGAATAACTTTCCTACTCTCTTCTTAAGAGAGGGATTAGATAAAGCCTTGGTTCTCCACCTCTGAAAACATATAAACACTATTACTAAAAGCCGTCAAGAATTTTAATATGAAGTAAACTAAGATTCTACAAATTTCACTCGCTTAGATTGGGTTTCCCTGGAGCAGATCCTGGGATGAGGGTTGGTGTTTAAGTGATTTATTACAGAAGTGCTCACAATAGAGATCAGTGGGAATCAGGAAGCAGGCCAGGGAAGGTAAAAGGCTGGCTTCAGATCTCGTATGGGCTTGCCCATTCTCCTCCCCTGTCAGTTACTGGCTAACCACCTAGGGGTGGGACTGGCAGGGAGTGAACCCTTAGGCATTTCTGGATTTTTATTTGCCAGCTCTGTACAGGCAGGGTTTTAATAGCCCAAGGGCAGTCCTCCATCAAAAATGGAAGTGTGGGCCTTTGGAAGCAATAGAATAGAAAAGATGAGGGAGCAGAACACAGAAATGGTGAGCAGGATCCAAGAAGACATGGGGGTGGAGGTGGGGTGGGCCACGGTGGCACAACAGGCAGATTTTTCGCCTGCCGTGCCCAGAGACCTGGGTTCAATTACTGGTGCAAAAAAAAAAAAAAAAAAAAGAGGCCACGGGAAGTACACTGAAGGCGTACACTTTAGAGCAAGGAAAGCTATGGGAAGAACAAAGTTTTTTATTCCTCCAGGCTAAGGTACTTGATCAACTTTTTCAGAGCCTAATTATACATCAATAAATTTAGCTATTTCCAAATTAATACCAACTTTCCTGGCAGGAACTCTTCTCTCCCCCAAAATACTAATAATTTTGCCATAAATGTTAGCAGAGGCTCATAGTGCCTGAACTGACCACACCTTTTAAGGATAAAATAGGAAATCATATACACTGAAGTCTAAATTATACTGGTGTGAAGTCTAAACAAGTCATTTGTTACCCTAGTAGCACATTAGAACCATCTGGGAAGTTAAAAAAAAATTTTTTTTCATTCCTTGGGACCCACCTCCACAGATTCTGATGTTATCTGGCATAGGGTGGGGACAGACACAGGCAGGCTTTATATTCCACGGGTGATTCTAATGTGCAGCCAGGACTGAAAACCACACTTTTAAATTAATGCAGACGGATTCACTTGTAGATTGATGGAATGAATTTCCCTTTATTCAATTATTATTAAATTCTATTTTGATGCTTATAGAAGGAAACTTTTGGGCTGTCTGCCCAGTCCTCACTTCCTTTCCTTATACTTCCCCCAGCAGTATATGGGAGCTGAGGTTGTTATTGTCTTCTCCAACACTTTATACAGCCAGTCTCTTAAATTTTACCCATCCTAGGGCATGTGCAGTGATATCATATTGTAGTTTTAATTTGTATTTCCCTGATGACTAGTGATGTATTAGCCATTTGTATATCTTACTGTTTTTAAGTTCAAGTTTTTTGCCCATTATTAAATTGAATTATCTTTTTTTAATGATTTGTAGTAGTTCTTTACACTTCCTCGTCACGAATCCTTATGTAAGATATATGTATCATGAATGTTTTCTCCCAGTCTTTGGCTTGCTGTTTCATTTTCTTAACTGTGTCTTTTGAGGAGCAGAAGTTTTAAATTTTGATGAAGCCAATTAATCAAATCTTTTATGGTTAGTGTATTTTATGTCCTATCTAAAAAATCTTTTTCTCTTCCCTCTAGAAGTATTAAATTTTAATTTTACACTTAGATCTATGATCTACCTTGAATTAGTTGTTGTATATGATGTAAAAGTGAAGTCAGGTTAATTATTTTCCTTATAAATATCTGGTTGTTTGCCACCATTATTAAAAAGACTTTTCTTTCCCCATTGCATTTCAGTGGTGCCTTTTCTAAAAATCAATTGACTGTATAAGTTTACTTCTGGACTCTATTCTGTTGCATTAATATATTTGCATATCCTAAGGTTTCTCAATCTCAGCACTATTTAATCTGGGTAATTTTTTGTTGTGGAGCACTGTGCTATGACTTCTAGGCTGTTTTGCAGGGTCCCTGACCTCTACTCACTACATACCAGTTGTATCTCCCTAGTTGCCACAACCAAAAAAGTATCTCCTGACATTGCCAAATATCTCCTGAGTGACAAAACTGTGGCTGGGAGAGAACCACTGTTCTATCCTTTTGCCAAAGCCACCTGACTTGAAATCATATAATTTGAGGTCTCCAGATTTACTATTTTTCAAGGTTGTATTAGTCATTCTAGGCCCTCTGCATGTCTATATAAATTTTAGAAATTAATTTATCAACTTCTACAAAAAGAACTTGCTGGGATTTTCATGGAATTATATTGAATCTGTAGACCAATTTGGGAAGAATTAAAAACATAACAATATTGCATCTTCCAATCTATGAGCATCGTATATTTTTCTATTTATTTGGGTTTCAGTTAATTTCAATTAGTAATGTTTTGTAATTTTCATTGAAGTGGCCTTGCAATCTTTCATTAAATTTATTCCTAAATATTTTATGTTTTTTGATGTTACTGCAAATGATAATCTGTATATCATCCTCATTTGTAACTAGTACCTAGAAATGAAATTAATTTTTGTGTATTGACTTTGTGACTTGTTTATTAGTTTTGGTAGTTATTTTGTCAGTTCCGTAGGATTTTCTACATACGCAGTTATATCTACAAAGATTTACCTCTTTCTTTCCAATAAGTATGCTTTTTCCCCTAGCCTTATTGCTTTAGTTAGGTATGACAGTGCAATATTAAAAAGTAGTGAGACCAATGGAGAAGTAGATTGGCAAATGATAGTGCATGCTTATGAATGAAGGTTGTGCTGCTACAAAAAGGAACAACGTCGTGAGGCATGCAACAATGTGAATGAACATGTGGGACATTTGGTGAGATAAAATAAGCCAGAAAAAAAAGAACAAGAATGGTATGGTCACCTTTAGAAAATGGTTATAAGAAAACAGGGGCCTGGATTGTAAGCTTTTGGAGCAGACACATTAGGTCTAGAGTGGTGATTATTATTTCTGGATTTGGAGAGGCTGTTTTATATATACAACCTGATATTCAGAGATAAGAATGAAGCCAAACAGGATGGGGTTAAAGTAATTCAAAACATAGGGGTAAGGAAGACAGTGTCTATATTTTAGAACCACTCATACTCTTTTAGACCAAAGGAAGAAAGGTTTATTTGGTCAGGACCTGAAATTTTCTGTAGTGCATAATCTAACTCAACCTATCTGTATAGCTCATTTGAACAACTGAAATGCAGGAAGCACAGAATAAGAAAGAGGTCCTTTGATCCTGTATGGATTAGAGTAATGCCTGGATACATCCTAGAGTATATTAAGCAGATAATAAAAAAGTATTAGCAAAATCGCCTGAAGGATGGGAGAAAGAATATGGAACTATTAAACCCTACCATCAGAGAATCCCTTGATACTGTGTCAAACTTGAGGGACACCCAAATCAATAGGTCACAACTTCGATCATGAGGCTTACTCTTGCGAAACTTACGTAGGTAGCAGAGAAGCTTAGACTACCTATAGGCATGCCTAAGAGTTACTTCTGGAGGACCTCTGTTGTTGTTCAGATGTGGCTGCAGTCTGTCTAAGCCCAACTCTGCAAGTGAAATCATTGCTCTCCCCCCTACATGGGACATGACATCCAAGGGTGAAAGTCTCCCTGACGATGTGGGAGATGACTCCCAGGGATGAATCCAGATCTGGCACTGTGGGATCAACAATTCCATCCTGACCAAAAGGGGGAAAAGATGTGTAATTAATAAAGTATCAGTGGCAGAGAGAGTTCAAATAGAATCAAGAGACTACTCTGGAGGTTGCTCTAATGAAAGCTTCAGTTAGACCTTGTTACCTATCATAACCTGCCAAACCCCAACCAGGAACATTCCAGCCAATCCTAAAGAACACCTAGGGCAATACATAAGATTCCACAAGGGTTCATGCACTGAAGTAACTTTCCAGAAACCTACAACCTCCAGATGGGTCCCTGGTCCAGATAAGTCCTGAAACCTAGCCCAGCCTCTCCAGAACATCAGATAGTTCCATCTCCCTACCCCATATACGTGACAGATCCTTCCAATATCAAAAATTTAGAATTACCATAGCCCAAACACCCCTAAAGAGAGGGATGGAAAGATCAAAGGTGATGGTAGTGTTATATAGAGAAGATAGGACTTAACAAATGAATATGAATGCTGAATCATTAAATTTATATCTCTTTTAGTCCCCAGTATTTTAGAGCAGCTAGAAGTAAAAACCTAAAATTGTGAAATTGTAACCCATGTCAAACTCTGAAATGTGTTCTACAACTAATTGTGATGCTGTGCTTTTAATGTATAGCTTTTTTGTATATATGTTATTCTTCACAAAAAAGGGGGAAAAATCAATTGTGATGACAAAAAAATTTAGTTAAGTCTTCTAGCTTCCTATATTCTGGGGCAGCTAGAAGGAAAAATCTGAGAGGATCATATGGTAGCCCATGACAAGCTCTGGGAACTGTCCTGTAACCACTTCTTGAACAGTGCTTTGAAAACTATTGCTTTTTTATTTCTTTGCTTTGTATATATGTTATGCTACACAATAAAAACAGTTAAAAATAAAAAATAAAATAGTGAGAGCTGTTGGCCAGGGCTGTGCAGAGTGGCGGCTACCACAGCAATAGAGGCTGACCTGTGGCTCTAGGACTTTTTCCCAGCAGCACAATGGCCTCCCCAAAGAATAAACTCCAAGCTCTTGTTGCTGCAACCATCACACCAGTGACTGAGAATGGAGAAATCAGCTTTTCAGTAATTGGTCAGTATGTGGATTATCTTGTGGAAGAACAGGGAGCGAAGAGCAGTTTTGTGAACGGCACAACAGGAGAAGGCCTGTCCCTGAGCGTCTCAGAGCGCCGCCGCATCGCAGAGGAGTGGGTGGCAAAAGGGAGGAACAAGTTGGAACAGGTGGTGATTCATGTAGGAACACTGAGCTTGAAGGAATCACAAGAACTGGCTCAACAAGCAGCAGAAATAGGAGCTGATGGCTTTGTCATCGTGGCCCCGTTCTTTCTCAAGCCATGGAACAAACATGTCCTGATTAACTTCCTAAAGGAGGCGGCTGCTGCTGCCCCTGCATTGCCATTTTATTACTATCACATTCCTGCCTTGGCAAGGGTAAAGATTTGTGCTGAGGAGTTGGATGCGATTCAGAACGAGAGCCCCACCTTCCAAAGGCTGGAATTCAGTGAATGCACAGATCTCTTCAACTTTGGGCAATGTATTGATCACAGTCACCAGCAACACTTTGTTTTCCTTTTGGGGGTAGATGAGCTACTGTTGAGAGCACTGGTGACGGGAGCAACTGCAGCAGTTGGCAGTACCTCTAACTGCCTGGGGAAAAGGACAAACCAGATGTTGGAGGCTTTTGAACAAAAGGACTTTTCTTTGGCCCTCAACTATCAGTTTATCAATTCTGTGGTAAAAGGAGGTTTTGGAGCTTCACAAACCAAAGCCATCAGGACTCTGGCCTCTGGGGTTCCAGTGGGCCCACCCAGGCTTCCACTGCAGGAAGCCTCAGGGAGTTCACTGAGAGTGCTGAAGCTGAACTGAAGAGCTTGGGTTTTCTTTCTTTCAGTGTTTTAAAAGGTGGAAACTTGGAAGCCTGTAGCTAGGGCCTCTCTATCAAATGACTATGTAAACACTGAGCCCTGATCCCTCTTGAATAGTGGCTTTCTAAGGGACTTTTTAAATAGACTTGAACTGAATTATTTGCTAGCAAATGAAATCCCACATCATTTCATCAAATATCTGCAAACCAACTACTGTGAGCCTAAATTCAAGTTATATATTGTGAAATGGGGCGAAAACTCTAAAAAGCAGTCACGAGTCCTAAGTTATTCAGCATTTCACAAATTTTTTCTGGAGAAATTCCTGCTGACATTGATGAAATGGGATCAAGAAGAAAACTGTAACTGATTAATTTCATTTGCAATCGGGAGCTCATGTTATCTTGATTTCTGCTTCAAGATCCTTTTTTAAAGTTTTCTAACTTTAAAGACGTATAATGTACTTTCATCATAATAAATATCCTTTGAAATCTCAAAAAAAAAAAAAAAAGTAGTGAGAGGGGACACCCTTGCCTTGTTCCCAATCTTTAAGGGAAAACATTTCAATATGTCGTCAGTATGATGTTAACTATAGGTTTTTCCTAGATGCTCCTTTATCAGGTTGCAGCAATTCCCTTCTATTCTTAGCTTGCTGTAAGTTTTTATGATAATTGGGTTTTGAAGTTTGCCAATGCTTTTTATGTATCCATTGTGATGCTCATGCAGCTTTTCTTCTTCATTTTGTTAATGTGGTTGTGAAGAATTTAACCTTGCCCCAAAAGAAGTCTGGCTTCTGGGAGGTAACCTTTAAATCCTTAAAATGTCACACCTGATGGAAATGTTTTTGTTTGTAAACCACCAACAAAGTGGTTTAGAGTGGCGCTTAGGGTCAGCTTACCAGATCAGTCTGCTGAAGGACTGGAAACCGAGATCAGCCACTTGGGCACTCAATCATGTTTATATGCTGGAGCCCCAAGAAAAACTCTGGATACTGAAGCTCAGGTGAGCTTCCCTGGTTGGCAATACTCCATGCATGTTGTCACAAGTATCTGCTAGGAAACACTGTCCTGACTCTGTGGGGAGAGGACAACAGAAGCTCTGAGTTTGGTACTTTTCTTGGACTCTACCCTGTTATGTACTTCTTCCCTCGGCTGATATAAATATGTATCCTTTAGCATAATAAATCCTAACTGTGAATATGACAGCTTTCAGTAAGTTCTATAAGTCCTAGTGAATAATGGAAACTGAGGTTGGTTTGGGGAACCCCCAAACTTTCATTTGATCTCAGGAGTAAGAGTGATCTTGTGTGGGCACTGTGCTTCCTCTAACTTTGTAGTTGGCTAATCTCTCATTGTAGTGTATTATATTGATTTTAAAATACTAACCAAATCTGCATTCTTGGGTGTGGAGGATACTGTGTGATGTACCACCAAGTTCCCCATTCAGGAATAAAAGACAGCTGCCGGGAGTGGTGTCAATAGAAAATCCTCAATTGTCAGCTACTTGGAGAGTGTCTCAGCTAAAGAGAGCTGCTCTTTCCAAGGTCATATCCCCTTTCTGGAGTATCTCACATCCAATGGTTGGTTGATATAGGGTTTGTATAAAGGCCTTCCTCCCTTCCCCAACTCAGGACAACTTAGAAGGGCCATTCCAACTCCAAGGCTACCTGCAGGATGTGCTGAGGCTTTGGGTTGTGACAACACTGCAGCTCAACTTCTGCCTCTTTCCAGTCTTCCTTCCCTCTTAATCCTAAGAGTGTTCCCTAACAAAAGGTACTGCACACTAGGTTTTTCTCAGAGTTTGCTTCCTGAGGACCACAACATGTGAAAGTGCCAAGAGAAATCCAAGAAAACAAAGGCTAATAGGGGATGTTGGAATTGGCTCACCAATGTCCAGCTGTGCCCTGTTGCCAGGGAGACTTTCACCCCTGGATGTCATGTCCCATGTAGGAGGGAGGGCAATGATTGCTTTGGCTACATTTGGCTAAAATTCTGGGAAAAGGAGAAGTGGAGCCTCATTAACCAGCAATTAAAAGCTAGGTGTGATGCTGCTAGTTGTGAGGGTGGTCTTTTGATTAGATTATCTCCAAACAATGTGGCATGTCCAATTATGGGTGTGGCCTTTTACTTAGATAATGTGAATCTGCCCATTTAAGGTGAATCTTGGTTAGTTTACTGGAGTCCTTTAAAAGGGAAAGGTTTTTTAAACCACCTCTGATACAAATGGTTGGAGAACAGTTGCTTTAGAGCTGACAGAGACATGGATGTTTGGAGATGCCTGGAGTGCCAGCAGAGAACAGATGTCTAGACATGGGCAGAGCCCAAGAGACAGTACCATGTGCCTTTCTATGAGATGCTAAGCAAGCCGGAACACCAAGTTGTGTCCAAGTTGAAGTACGTGAATGCTCACAGATGCTTAGAGAGGAAACCACTGGCATCTAAAGCTGGAAGCAACAAACCAGAAACAAAGACCAGCAGACACCAGCCACATACCTTTCCTTATCAGCCTCCTGAGCCAAGGTATCTTTCTCAGGATGTTTTAGTTTGGGCATTTTTAAGGCTTTAGAACTATAAAATTGTAACTTAATAAAACCCCTTTATAAAAACCAATCCATTCCTGGTATATAGCATACTGGCAGCTTTAGCAAACTGAAACAACCATATACTTAGGGGTCTATTTTTGAACATGGTTATGTTTCAGAGGTCTATTATGCCTTAGAATCAAAATTTTAAATTTCTTCAAAAAAATAAAAGTCTTCTGGAGATTTATTGTGATTGTGTATAGATCAATTGGGGGAGATTTTTGTCCTGGATTATTGAGTTTTCTGATCCATGAATACATATCTGTGTTTGGTTAGGTATCCTTTAATTTCTCATAATAATGTGCTGTAGTTTTCAGTGTATGGATATTGCACATATTTGGTTAAATTTATTTCTAAGTATTTTATGAATTTTGATGTTATTGTGAGTGGAATTTAAAAATTTTATTTTCCAAATGTTTGCTGCTAATTTTTAAATACATGATTTTTTAAAACATTTTTTGTAAGCTGTTTGGAGGCTTTAAACTTTCTTTCCTTAGAGACATAAACCTACTTTGGCGGGGTCACAAATTTCATATTTTTTCATGTGAATATCCTGTTATTGCAGCACCATTTGTGGAATTTTTGTTTGTTTGTTTTGGTTTGCTTTGCTTCTTTGTTTATGGAGAAGTGCACAGACTGGGAATCGAACCCAGGTCTCCAGCATGGCAGGTGAGAAATCCACCACTAAAGTACCCTTGTACCCCCTATATAATGTATTTTTGTATACTATTCTTATATCTTGCCACCATGCTAAATTCACTGATAAGTTCTAGAAATTATTTTGTAGATTCTTTTAGGATTTTCTACGTAAATAATTATGCTACTAACAGATAAAGTTTAATTTTCTCTCATATTTATGTTATTGTCTTATTGACCTACTGCACTGACTAGGATCTCAGTACAATGTTGAAATTGTGACTTTTTGTAAATTTCATTTTCCAATTGATTACTGCTAGTTTATAGGCCTATGTTCTAGTTTGCAAGCTGCCAGAATGCGATATACCAGAAATGGAACCACTTTTAAAGGGAGGAATGTATTAAGTTGCAAATTTACAGTTCTAAGGCCATGAAAATATCCCACTAAAAGCAAGTCTATAAAAATTTCCAATCTTGGGCAGGCCATGGTAGCTCAGTAGCAGAGTTCTCACCTACCATTTTGGAGACCCATGCCAAAAAAAAAAGGGTCCAATCTAAGGCATCAGGAAAAGATACCTTGGTTCAAGAAGACCAGTGACAGTCAGGGTTTCATGCTCAACAGGAAAGGCACATGGCGAACATGGCAACAACTTTTAACTTTCTCTCCAGGCTTCTTGTTTCATGAAGCTCTCCCAGACGTGTTTTCCTTCATCTCCAAGCATCTCTGGCTGCATTGGCTCTGTGGTTCTCGTGGATTTCGTGGCTCTCAAGGCTCTCGTGGCTCTGAAGCTTTTTCCAAAATGTTTCCTCTTTTAAAGGATTCCAGTAAATTAATCAAAACTCACCTGGAATGGGTGGAATCACATCTCCCTCTAATCAAAGATTAATACCCACTATTGGGTGTGTTACATCTTCGTGGAGATAATCCAGTCAAGTTTCCAATCTTGTCAAATTCCAACAGTGCTGAATAGGGATTGAAAGAAATGGCTGCCTCCACAAAATGGATCAGGTTAAAACAAAGTTTTTCTAAGGTACATAATCTTTTCAAACCAGCACAGCCTACTACTAATTAGTTTTGTATCTTGACCTACTAACTTCCAATGTTGCTAATAGTTTTAATAGCTTTTTTGGTATACACTTTATGATTTCTTACTTACATGATTATCTCATCTTTAAATAAGTTTTACTTCTTCCTTTAAAACTTGTATGAACTGTACACCTTTACTTTCTTTGTCTTGCTTTATTTCACTGGATAGGGTCCTCAGTACATTAGTACATTGTTGAATAGAAATGATGAGAATGGACGTCATTAACTTGTTCCTTATCTTAGGGGAGAGGCATTCAGTTTTCCAACACTGAGTATGATGTTAGTTGTGAATTTTTCCAGATAGTCTTTAGTAGGTTAAGAAAGTTTTCCTCTATTTCTAATTTTCAAAGAATTTTATCTTGAACAGGTAACAAATTTTGTTAAACCCTTTTAATACATCCATGAAAATGCTCTTTTTTCCCCCTCCTTTTCTTTGTTAATATGGTAAATTACATTGGTTTGATTTTCTAACAGTGAACTAACCTTGCATTCCTGGGATAAACCATACTTGCCATTATGGTTTATCCTTTTTCTATTCAATTAGCTAATGTTTTATTAAGGATTTTTTACTTCTATACCTATAATGGATATTGGGTTGTGTTTTTCTTTTCTGGTAATATCTTTTTTTTCCTCCAGTTTTTGGCATTATGGATATGCTGGCCTCATAAAATGAGTTGAGAAGTGTAAAATTAATGTTATTTCTTCCATGAATTTTTTGCTAGAATTAACCAATGTTACTGTCTGTGACCTGAGTTTTCCCTTTTTGGAAAAGTTTTCAAACATAAATTTTCTTTCCTTAGAAACATAAATCTACTTTGCTTTTGTCAATTTTGTGTTTTTTTCAAGGAAATTTACATTTAAGTTGTCCAATTTCTTGGAATAAAGTTTTCATAATATTCTCTTTATTATCCTTTTGCTCTCTAGAGGATCTCTACTCATAACCTCTCTTTCACTCCTGATATTGGTGAAGAATCTGTGATTCTTTTTCTTTTTCTCTCTCTTTCAATCTCTTGATTATTCTAGGTAGGGGGTTGACAAGTTTCTTTAAAAAAAAGTTTCAATGAGTCAAAAGCTTTTGTCTTTGTTAATTTTTTCTTTTTGTCTGAATTCTGTTTCATTGATTGCGCCTCTTACCTTTATTATTTCCTTACTTGCACTTAATTTGTATTTACTTTGCACTTCTTTTTAAACCTTATTAAGATGAAACCTTAAGCCATTGATTTAAGAACTTACTTCTTTCTTAATATAAACATTTAAAACCATGCATTTCCCCAAGGCACTTCTTCAGAGGCATCACACAAATTTTGATATTTGTATATTCATTATTATTCAGTTTTAAATATTTTCTAACATTTCTTTTTTAAACCATAGATTATTTAGGAGTTTGTTGTTTAATTTCAAAATTGGGGTGTATTCTGGATATTGTATTGTTATTAACTTCTTGTTAAATTCTGTAATGGTCAAAGTACATACTTTCTGATTTCAATAACTTTAAATTGAAAACTGATGTATGTTCTGGCATATTGTCCATACTGTGAAAGTTCATGCACACTTGAAAGGAATCTATATTTTGAAGTTATAGGATATAGTGTTCAATGAATATCTGTTAGGTCAGGTAACTAATAATGTTATTGATATTATCTATCTTTTTGCTAATTTTTTGTCTAGTTGTTCTATTACTTGCTGAGAGAGGGCTGTTAAATCTACTTTAATTGTGGAATTTATTGTCGATTTTTATGCCATCATGTATTTTGAAGCTCTATTATTAAGACATATCCATTTATGATTACTATGTCTTCCTGATGAAAAAAATCCCTCTTCTTCTCTGATAATACTCTGCCTTCACATCTATTTTGTCTGATATTAATATAAACCACTCCAGCCTTCCTGTACATAATGATATATTTTCTTTCTACCCATTTATTTTCAGCCTATATGCTTTTAATATTTAAAGTGCATCTCTTACATATGGCAAATAATTGGATCTTGCTTTTTAATTCCATTTTGTTGATAACTGCCTTTGAGTTTATTAATATTTAGAGTAATTGATATGATTTGATTAAGACTCCCATTTCTTTTTTTTTTTTCCATATTCCTGTTTTTCAGTTTTCACCCATTCCTCTTTTTCTGTCTTCTTTTGGATTATATGACTATTTTTTTCTATTCCCACTTAAAATTAGCTATTGGCATTTTAGCACTTTTTAGCGTTTGCATTGTATAGCTGTGCATTTATCATCACGATAGACTTTTTACATTTTGCAAAAAATACCATATATTCAAAAAAGGAATAAATTTCAAAGCACATCACAATAATTAGTTGTAGAACACATTTCAGACTTTGGTATGGATTAAAATTCCACAATTTTAGGTTTTTACTTTTAGTTGCTCTAAGATACTGGAGACTAAAGGAAATATCAATATAATGATTTAGCAATCATACTCATTTTTAAACTTGAACTTCTCTGTGTAACTCCACCATCACCGTTGATCTTTCTCCCACTCTTTAGGAGTATTTGGGCTATACCCATTCTAATTTTTTATGTTGGAAGGGGCTGTTGATAATATGGGAGTGGGGGGATAGAACAATTGATGTTCTGGAGAGCCTGGCCCTCTGCATTTTAGGACTTTTTTGGTCTAGGGACCCATCTGGAGGTTGTAGGTGTCTGGAAAGTTACTCTACTGCATGGAACCTTTGTAGAATCTTATATATTGCCCTAGATGTTTTCTAGGATTGGGACGAATGGTTTTGGTTGGGTTTGACAAGTTATGATAGGTAGCAGTGTCTAACGGAAGCTTGTGTAAGAGTGACCTCCAGAGTAGCCTCTCAACTTTATTTGAACTCTCTCAGTCACTGATACCTTATTTCTAACACTTCTTTCCCCCCTTTTGGTCTGGATGGCATTGTTGCTCGCATGGTGCCAGGACCAGGCACACCCTTGGACTCATCTCCCATGCCACCAGGGAGACTTTCACTCCTAGATGTCGTGTCCCACGTAGCGGGGAGAGCAATAATTTCACATGCAGAGTTGGGCTTAAGAGAGAGAGAGGGGCGGGCCACGGTGACTCAGCAGGCAGAGTTCTCGCCTGCCATGCCAGAGACCCGGGTTTGATTCCTGGTGCCTGCCCATGCAAAAAAATAAAAAATAAATAATAATAATAATAAAAAGAGAGAGAGAGGCCATATCTGAGCAACAAAAGAGGTCCTCTGGAAGTAACTGTTAGGTGTACCTATAGGTAGACTAAGCTTCTCTGCTACATACATAAGCTTCACAAGAGCAAGTCTCAAGATCAAGGGCTTAACCTATTGATTTGCGTGTCCCTAACGTCTGATGCAGTATCAGGAGATACAGATTTTTCCTGGTGGTAAAGTTTAATAGTTACCTATTTTTCCTTCCATCCCTCAAGGGATTTTGCCAATATTTTTGGTTATCCTCTTAATATACACTGGGATGTATCTAGGCACTACATTAAGCTATGCAGAATTAAAAGCCCTCATTCTTATTCTGAGCTCTCTGTGTTTGGATTGTTAAATGATCTAAATAGACAGGTTGGGTTAGATTATGTGCTACAGAAAATTTAAGTTCTGGACAAAATAAACCTTTCTTCCTTTGGTTTCAAAGAGCAGATGAAGTTCTAAAATACAGACAATGTCTTCCTTACCCTTGTATTCTAATTACCTTAATCCTGACCTGATCAGCTTTGTTTTTATCTCTAAATACGAGATTATACATATATAGAACAGCTTCTCAAAATCCAGAAATAACAATTACCACTCTGGACTAAACATGACTGCTGTAAGAGTATAAGCTTTAGGTCCCAGTTTTCTTATAACTATTTTCTAAATGAGACCATACAATATTTGCTCTTTTGTTTCTGGCTTATTTTGCCCCACCAAATGTCCTACAGGTTTATTCACAATGTTGCATGCCTCACAACTTCGTTCCTTTTGGTGGCAGCACAACGTTCGATCATATGTATACACCATCCTTCAGCAATCTACTTCTCAGCCACCTCCATCCATTGGGCATCATGTATAATGTTCAAAGTCAACAGTACATGAATACTCTCAATTTTAGTAATTTCATTTTTTCCAACAGAAAAATAACCAATAAACACCCTCACCACATAGAAAATCCAAACCTCCCCTTATTTCTTGTCCCTCCCTCCATTATTTACCCTTGGTATTGCCATGGCACTGTTGCTGTTTTCCTGTTAAACATAGCCCATAGCATGCCATGGCAGTTTCCCCTCTATACCCCAACATTAATACACTCTTTTTAAAAGACCCATACGTTTGAACTACTGTTCATGCAAGAACTTATTTATATTTATAGTGTTAATCGGTGAGACACTTGGGTCTATACAACCCCTTTCAATCATGTTCACCTTCAATATGGTAATATTACTTATAGACCCACTAGTGAACTGCCTTCATTTCTATCTATTTCCTTACATTTAAGTTCAACCTTACTAGCTAACTGTTCACCCATCTTTAGCTTCTGTGTATCTCTAGGTCCCCTATATTCTGTATTATAAGCCTCTAATTTTACCTTTACCTTGGACATAAAAGTGGAATCACATTCTTTTGTGTCTGACTTATTTCACTCAGCATTATGTCCTCAAGGCTCATCCATGTATTTGTCATGTGCTTCAGGACATCATTTCCTCTTACTGCTGCATAATATTGCATCATATATATATACCACATTTGTTAATCCACTTATCTGTTGATGGATTGTTTCCATCTTTTGGCAATTGTGAATAATGCTGCTATGAATATTGGTGTGCAAATGCCTATTTATGTAACTGCTTTCAGCTTTCTGGGTATATTCTGAGTAGTGGCATTCCCAGGTCATGGGGCATCTCGATATTTAGTTTTCTGCAGAACCACCAGATTGTCTTCCATAGCAGCTGTATCATTGTACGCTCCCACCAGCAGTGCATAAGTGTCTCAATTTCTCCACATCCTCCCCAACATTTGTAGTTTCCTGTATGTTTAATAACAGCTATTCTTATGGGATGTGAGGTGGTATTTCACTGTAGTCTTCATCTGCATTTCCCTTACAGCTAATGAGAATGAGCATCTCTTCATGTGCTTTTTAGCCATCTGTATTTGCTCTTCAGAAAAAATGCCTATTTATATCTATAGCCCATTTTATAATTGGGTTGATTGTTCTTTTGTTGTATGATATCTTTACATATACAGAATATCAAACCTTTGTTCGATGTATAATTGCCAAACATTTTCTTCCATTGGGTTGGCTGCCTCCTCGCCTTTTTTTTTTCTTTTGCATGGGTAGGCACTGGGAATCAAACCCAGGTCTCCAGCCTGGCAGGCAAGAACTCTGCCTGTTGAGTCACTGTAGCCCGCCTTCTCTTCACCTTTTTGACAAAGTTTTTTGAGGCACAAAAGCATTTGATTTTGAGGAGTTTCCATTTATCTATTCTTTCTTTTGTTCCTTGTACTTTCAGTGTAAAGTTAAGGAAGCTACCTCGTATTACTAGATCTTGAAGATGATTTCCTACATTTTCTTCTAGGATCTTTATGGTACTGATTCTTATATTTAGGTCTTTGACCCACTTTGAATTAATTTTTGTATAGGGTATAAGGTAAGGATCCTCTTTCATTCTTTTGGCTATTGATATCCAATTCTTCCACACCCATTTATTGAAAAGACTATTCTATCCCAGTTTGGCAGATTTGGGGGCATTGTTGAAGATTAGTTGACCAAAGATTTGGTGATCAATTTCTGTGCTCTCGATAACCCACTGGTTGTTTAAGAGTGTGGTATTTAATCTCCATATATGTGTGAAACTTTTCATTCTTTGGTTGTTATTGATTTTCAGTTTCACTCCATTGTGACCAGAGAAAGTGCTTTGAATAATTTCAATGTTTTTAAATTTATCAAGACCTTTTTTGTGCCCCAGTATATGATCTATCCCGGACAATGTTCCACTAGGGATGAGTGCATATCTTGGTGTTTTGGGAAGTAATGACCTATGTATGTCTGTTAGGCCTAATTCATTTATCAGATCATTTAAGTTCCATACTTTCTTGTTGATCCTCCCTCTAGTTGTTCTATCTATAGAGGAGAGTCGTGTTTAGAAGCTTCCTACTATCATTATTGAAATGCCTATCACTCCCTTCAGTTTTGCCAATATCTATCTTATGTGAGTGTGTCCTTGCGCAGGGAGAGGGGACCAGGGGTTCCAGGATACAGATGCCCCAGTGGGACGGCACCACAAGTGGGGGGTGTGTTGCAGGATGAGGGTCAGGGGTGCACAATGTCAGGTAAGCGGGTCCCTGGTGCAGATGTGCAGGTTGGGGGGGAGAGAGAGGGGTGCACATGCATGCAGGGTTGGGGCTATGTGGCACAGATGTGCACATGAGCACCTGCCAGGGGTGGGAGCAGGGTTCTTGTGCTGGGGGTGGGGGGGGACAGGGGTGTGCACATGCTCAGGGCAGGTTAGATGAGTTGCAGGGATCAAGAGGTCAGTACTCGGATGCGTGGGTGCCAGTGGGGTGGATGTGGCTGTGCTTGGATGCATGGGTCCCAGTGGGGTGGATGTGACTGCGCACTTAAGCGGTTTTGGGCGGGGGGGGGGGGGAGGCAGCAGATACCTAGTGTGCACGGGTCTGGCAGATAGATCATGGTGTGTGAATGTGCTGCGCTCAGGGGCAGTGGGGCGGGTTGCTGGGTGGCCAGCAATCGCACGTCAGTGCTCGCCCAGAGCTGGGGTTGCGTGGCGTGATTGCATGCATGTGCATTCACGGTTTGGGGAGTTGCCGGAGGCTGATGTTCTGCCCAGAGGGGCGGGGTTGTGCATCTGCCTGTGTGGGGCTGGTGTGGCCCTGCTATGAAGATAAGTAGCTGCAGCCCATACGTGGAGGTGGGGCAGGGAGGAGGACGTGGCGGTCAAGGGGTTAGATGCGGGTGCATGCGTCTCCAGAGAGGCAGGGGGAGACTCTGTGCTTGCCCAGGAGAGGTGGGGCAGGCTGGGGCAGACATATATGTGCGAACGGGGTGGGTTGTGGGCAGATGTGTCAGGGCGGTTGTTCTTGGAACACAGTGGGGTTGGATGGGTGACAGGGTTCAGGTGCATGGAGTGTGAGAGGAATCGTGGGTGGGATGGGGGCAACCCGCGTAGGTGTAGCACGTTCAAGGAACCCAGCTGTGGCTTACTTCCTAGTCCCTGTTTCCCTGTCCTCACATGTGTAAGGGGTCTGGGCCTCTGTTTGAAAGGGGCGTTTTGGGCTGTTTGCACAAACTGGATGGTCTCTGGTTCTCTGCATCTCAATTCTTCAGCTTTTACAACTAGGTCCTCACTATGTGGTGCAGAAGACCCTCCCAGATTGCTTACACGTTGGAATAGCTGTCAGTCATTTTTCTGTCACTTCTCTAGCTGTCCTTTGGAGCAGGGGTGTACTCAACATATTCTAGTCCTCCATCTTCCTGGAACTCTCAGCATTATTTTTTAGGGGCTGCGCTAGGGATTAAAATATACATCCTTCACTTTTCACAGTCTACTTAAAGGTATAACTCTACATTCTCATAAAATGTAGCAATCTTACAATCATTTAGTTCCATTTACCAATCCCTGCCAGTCTATGTTCCTTTGTTTTATGTATCATATCTAAATATATTATAAACTCTACAAGACATGTTATAATTTTCTCTTTACAGTCATATTCAGCCTGCTATTAATCCCATTCACAGTATTATTTCAGATATAAAATGTTATAAGTTCTAAATTTTTCATTTTGTTTTTGTTTATATTTTTTATTTATCAGTTGAGATTTTCTAATTAAAAAATTTATTATTAATTAAAAAAGAAACAAAATAAAACAACATACATAATCAGTAATTCACAATATCATCACTTAGTTGCATATTCATCATTTCTTAGAACATTTGCATTAATTCAGAAAAAGAAATAAAAAGACAATAGAAAAAGAAATAAAACGAACACAGAAAAAAAAAAGATTATACCTACCATACCCCTTACCCCTCGCTTTCATTGATCACTAGCACTTCAAACTAAATTTATTTTAGCATTTGTTCCCCCTATTATTTATTTTTATTCCATATGTTCTACTCCTTTGTTGACAAGGTAGATAAAAGGAGCATCAGACACAAGGTTTTCACAATCACACAGTCACACTGTGACAGCTGTATCATTCAATCATCCTCAAGAAACATGGCTACTGGAACACAGCTCTACATTTTCAGGCAGTTCCCTCCAGCCTCTCCATTCCACCTTGAATAACAAGATGGTATCTACTTGATGCATAAGAATAACCTCCAGCCTCTCGATTCTGTTTGGAATCTCTCAGCCATTGACACTTTGTCTCCTTTCACTCTTCCCCCTTTTGGTGGAGAAGGATTTCTCAATCCCTTGATGCTAAGTCTCAGCTCATTCTAGGGGTTTTCTCAATCCCTTGATGCTGAGTCTCCACTCATTCCAAGATCTCTGTCCCACGTTGCCAGGAAGGTCCACACCCCTGGGAGTCATGTCCCACGTAGAGAGGGGTAGGGTGGTGAGACTGCTCATTGTGTTGGCTGGAGAGAGAGGCCACATCTGAGCAACAAAAGAGGCTCTCTTGGGGGTGACTCTTAGGCCTAAATTTTAAGTAGACGTGGCCTATCCTTTGTGGGGTTAAGTTTCATATGAACAAACCCCAAGACTGGGGGCTCAGTCTATAGCTTTGGTTGTCCACACTGCTTGTGAGAATATCAAGAATTCAACTTGGGGAAGTTGAATTTCTCCCCGTTCTCACCAGTCCCCGAAGCGGGCTTTGCAGATACTTTTCCACTCACTGATCGAATCATCGGGGCATCACTCTGGACAAACCAGCAAAATCTCATGTCCAACCTGAGATTCCAAGTACTTATAACATTCAATCAAACTATCTACATAAGTTATATTAGGAAATGCACTAGTCAAAATATAAATTTTGTAACAGACAATTTTGCTTTAGTCTCACACAGATGGTGACATTTTAAGATATTAATTACCATCTATTTTCAATACTCTGCAATAATGTCATTCCTTTGTTCTTCCTCATGCAAAAACATTTTAAAATTATTTTACCTTGTACATTTCACCATTATTATACACTCTAGGCATTCCTAGATTATACCATCTCAATCTTTAACATCTATCTTTCTTTCTGATTTCATTAATGTCCCCAGCCCTCCTCCCTCTATCATTCTCACATGCAACTTCATTCAGTGTTTTAACATAATTGTATTACAGTTAGGTAGTATTGTGCCGTCCATTTCTGAGTTTTTGTATCCAGTCCTGTTGCACAGTCTGTATCCTTTCATCTCCAATTACCCAGTATCTTACCCTATTTCTATCTCCTGATGGTCTCTGTTAACAACAACATATTCCAAGTTTATTCACTAATGTCAGTTCATATCAATGGGACCATACAGTATTTGTCCTTTAGTTTTTGGCTAGTCTCACTCAGCATAATGTTCTCAAGGTCCATACATGTTGGTACATACTTCATAAGTTTATTCTGTCTTAAAGCTGCATAATATCCCATCGTATGTATATACCACAGTTTGTTTAGCCACTCGTCTGTTGATGGACATTTTGGCTGTTTCCATCTCCTTGCAATTGTAAATAATGCTGCTATAAACATTGGTGTCCAAATGTCGTTTGTGTCTTTGCCCTTATGTCCTCTGAGTAGATACCTAGCAATGGTATTGCTGGGTCATATGGCAATTCTATATTCAGCTTTTTGAGGAACCGCCAAACTTCCTTCCACAGTGGTTGCACCCTTTGACATTCCCACCAACAGTGGATAAGTGTGCCTCTTTCACCGCATCCTCTCCAGCACTTGTCATTTTCTGTTTTGTTGATAATGGCCATTCTGGTGGGTGTGAGATGATATCTCATTGTGGTTTTGATTTGCATTTCTCTAATGGCCAGGGACATTGAGCATCTCTTCATGTGCCTTTTGGCCATTTGTATTTCCTCTTCTGAGAGGTGTCTATTCAAGTCTTTTTCCCATTTTGTAATTGGGTTGGCTGTCTTTTTGTTGTTGAGTTGAACAATCTCTTTATAAATTCTGGATACTAGACCCTTATCTGATATGTCATTTCCAAATATTGTCTCCCATTGTGTAGGCTGTCTTTCTACTTTCTTGATGAAGTTCTTTGATGCACAAAAGTGTTTAATTTTGAGGAGTTCCCATTTCTTTCTTTCTTTCTTCAGTGCTCTTGCTTTAGGTGTAAGGTCTATAAAACCACCTCCAATTATAAGATTTATAAGATATTTCCCTACATTTTCCTCTAACTGTTTTATGGTCTTAGACCTGATACTTAGATCTTTGATCCATTTTGACTTAACTTTTGTATAGGGTGTGAGATACGGGTCCTCTTTCATTCTTTTGCATATGGATATCCAGTTCTCTAGGCACCATTTATTGAAGAGACTGTTCTGTCCCAGGTGAGTTGGCTTGACTGCCTTATCAAAGATCAAATGTCCATAGATGGGAGGGTCTATATCTGAACACTCTATTCAATTCCGTTGGTCAATATATCTATCTTCATGCCAGTACCATGCTGTTTTGACCACTGTGGCTTCATAATATGCCTTAAAGTCAGGCAGCGCGAGACCTTCAGCTTCGTTTTTTTCCCTCAAGATACTGTTAGCAATTTGGGGCACCCTGCCCTTCCAGATAAATTTGCTTATTGGTTTTTCTATTTCTGAAAAGTAAGTTGTTGGGATTTTGATTGGTATTGCATTGAATCTGTAAATCAATTTAGGTAGAATTGACATCTTAACTATATTTAGTCTTCCAATCCATGAACATGGTATGCCCTTCCATCTATTGGGTCTTCTGTGATTTCTTTTGACAGTTTCTTGTAGTTTTCTTTGTATAGGTCTTTTGTCTCTTTAGTTAAATTTATTCCTAAGTATTTTATTCTTTTAGTTGCAATTGTAAATGGAATTCGTTTCTTGATTTCCCCCTCAGATTGTTCATTACTAGTGTATAGAAACACTACAGATTTTTGAATGTTGATCTTGTAACCTGCCACTTTGCTGTACTCGTTTATTAGCTCTAGCAGTTTTGTTGTGGATTTTTCAGGGTTTTCGACATATAGTATTATATCATCTGCAAACAGTGATAGTTTTACTTCTTCCTTTCCAATTTTGATGCCTTGTATTTCTTTTTCTTGTCTAATTGCATTGGCTAGAACTTCCAACACAATGTTGAATAACAGTGGTGATAGTGGACATCCTTGTCTTGTTGCTGATCTTAGGGGGAAAGTTTTCAATTTTTCCCCATTGAGGATGATATTAGCTGTGGGTTTTTTGTATATTCTCTTTATCATTTTAGGGAAATTCCCTTGTATTCCTATCCTTTGAAGTGTTTTCAACAGGAAAGGATGTTGAATTTTGTCAAATGCCTTCTCTGCATCAATCGAGATGATCATGTGATTTTTCTGCTTTGATTTGTTGATATGGTGTAATACATTAATTGATTTTCTTATGTTGAACCATCCTTGTATACCTGGGATGAATCCTACTTGGTCATGATGTATAATTCTTTTAATGTGTTGCTGGATTCAGTTTGCTAGAATTTTGTTGAGGATTTTTTGCATCTATATTCATTAGAGAGATTGGTCTGTAGTTTTCTTTTTTTGTAATATCTTTGTCTGGTTTTGGTATGAGGGTGATGTTGGCTTCATAGAATGAATTAAGTAGCTTTCTCTCCATTTCAATTTTTTTGAAGTGTTTCAGCAGGATTGGTACTAATTCTTTCTGGAATGTTTGGTAGAATTCACATGTGAAGCCGTCTGGTCCTGGACTTTTCTTTTTGGGGCACTTCTTAATGACTGATCCAATTTCTTTGCTTGTGATTGGTTTGTTGAGGTCATCTATTTCTTCTTGAGTCAAAGTTGGTTGTTCATGCCTTCTAGGAAGTTGTCCGTTTCATCTACATTGTTGTATTTATTAGCATAAAGTTGTTCATAATATCCTGTTATTACCTCCTTTATTTCTGTGAGGTCAGTGGTTATGTCTCCTCTTCCACTTCTGATCTTATTTATTTGCATCCTCTCCTTCTTTTTGTCAATCTTGCTAAGGGCCCATCAATCTTACTGATTTTCTCATAGAACCAACTTCTGGTTTTATTAATTTTCTCAATTGTTTTCATGTTCTCAATTTCATTTATTTCTGCTCTAATCTTTGTTATTTTTTTCCTTTTGCTTGCTTTGGGGTTAGTTTGCTGTTCTTTCTCCAGTTCTTCCAAGTGGACAGTTAATACCTGAATTTTTGCCCTTTCTTCCTTTTTGATATAGGCATTTAGGGCAATAAATTTCCCTCTTAGCACTGCTTTTGCTGTGTCCCATAAATTTTGATATGTTGTTTTTCATTTTCATTTGCCTCAAGATATTTACTGGTTTCTCTTGTAATTTCTTCTGTGACCCACTGGTTGTTTAAGAGTGTGTTGTTGAGCCTCCACATATTTGTGAATTTTCTGGTGCTCTGCCTATTATTGATTTCCAATTTCATTCCCTTATGGTCTGAGAAAATGTTTTGTATGATTTCAATCTTTTTAAATTTGTTGAGACTTGCTTTGTGACCCAGCATATGGTCTATCTTTGAGAATGATCCATGAGCACTTGAGAAAAAGGTGTATCCTGCTGTTATGGGGTATACTGTCCTATAAATGTCTGTTAAGTCTAGCCCATTTATTGTAATATTCAAATTCTCTGTTTCTTTATTGATCCTCTGTCTAGATGTTCTGTCCATTGATGAGAGTGGTGAATTGAAGTCTCCAACTATTATGGTAGACGTGTCTACTTCCCTTTTCAGTGTTTGCAGTGTTTGCCTCATGTATTTTGGGGCATTCTGGTTTGGTGCATAAATATTTATGATTGTTATGCCTTCATGTTGAATTGTTCCTTTTATTAGTACATAGTATCCTTCTTTGTCTCTTTTAACTGTTTTACATTTGAAGTCTAATTTGTTGGATATTAGTATAGCTACTCCTGCTCTTTTCTGGTTGTTATTTGCATGAAATATCTTTTCCCAACCTTTCGCTTTCAACCTATGTTCATCTTTGTGTGTAAGATGTGTTTCCTGTAGACAGCATATAGAAGGATCCTGTTTTTTAATCCATTCTGCCAGTCTATGTCTTTTGATTGAGGAGCTCAATCCATTAACATTTAGTGTTATTACTATATGGGTAGTACTTTCTTCTACCATTTTGTCTTTTGTATTTTATGTATCATATCTAATTTTCCTTCTTTCTTCACTCTTCTCCACACCTCTCTCTCCTGTCTTTTTGTATCTGTCTCTAGTGCTCCCTTTGGTATTTCTTGCAGAGCTGGTCTCTTGGTCACAAATTCTCTCAGTGATTTTTTTGTCTGAGAATGTTTTAATTTCTCCCTCATTTTTGAAGGACAATTTTGCTGGATATAGGAGTCTTGGTTGGCAGTTTTTCTCTTTTAGTAATTTAAATATATCATCCTACTGTCTTCTCACCTCCATGGTTTCTGCTGAGAAATCTACACATAGTCTTATTGGGTTTCCCTTGTATGGGATGGATTGCTTTTCTGTTGCTTCTTTCAAGATCCTCTCTTTCTCTTTGACCTCTGACATTCTGACTAGTAAGTGTCTTGGAGAACATCTATTTGGATCTATTCTCTTTGGGGTATGCTGCACTTCTTGGATCTGTAATTTTAAGTCTTTCATAAAAGTTGGGACATTTTCTGTGATAATTTCTTCCATTAGTTTTTCTCCTCCTTTTCCCTTCTCTTCTCCTTCCAGGACACCCACAACACATATATTTGTGCGCTTCATATTATCATTCAAGTCCCTGAGTCCTTGCTCATATTTTTCCATTTTTTTCCCTATAGTTTCTGTTTCTTGTCGGATTTCAGATGTTCGGTCCTCCAGTTCACTAATCTTAACCTCTGTCTCTTGAAATCTACCATTGTAGGTTTCCATTGTTTTTTTCATCTCTTCTACTGTACCTTCCATTCCCATAAGTTCTGTGATTTGTTTTTTCAGACCTTCCATTTCTTCTTTTTCTTCATTCCTTGCCTTCTTCATATCCTCCCTCAATTCATTGATTTGGTTTTTGATGAGGTTTTCCATGTCTGTTCGTATATTCTGAATTAATTGTTTCAGCTTTTGTATCTCATTTGAACTATTGGTTTGTTCCTTTTACTGGGCCATATCTTCAATTTTCCTGGTGTGATTTGTTATTTTTTGCTGACATGTAGACATTTAATTACCTTAATTAATTTATTCTGGAGATTGCTTTCCCTTCTCTTACCTAGGATTTTCTTGCTAGATGAATTTGTTGTCTATCTGTTCTTTGACTTTCAGTTCAGCTTTTTCTGGACCTCTAGCTTAGTTTTTGTTTAACAGAGGATAATTTTTCAGTTCTTGTTTTCTTGTTTCTTGCCCTGCTTGCACAGTGCCTTTTCCCTCCCCACCCTTAGGAGGGTCTACGTAGGTATTATAGACTCCAGCCGGGTTTTCCCAGACTAAACTGGCCTCCTATCAGGGGGAAGGAGTCACCTGCGTCAGTTTTCCCTGAGGGTGAGACTGAGCAGGTTAAAAGACTTTCCTGTGAAGTCTCCGGGCTGTTTTTCTTATCCTGCCCAGTATGTGGCGCTTGTCTGCCTGCGGGTCCCACCAGCAAAAGATGTTGCGGCACCTTTAAGTTTGGAAGACTCTCCCTGCTGGGGGTGTGGTGGAGACAGAGGAGAGGTTGTAGGCTGGTTTTAATGACTTCAAATTGCTGAGCCCTGAGGTCTGAATTCCTTGAGGGAGGGATTACACCTGAGTTGGGCTTCACCCCTCCCCTGGGGAAGGCACAGGTGGGAGACAGCCCTGAAAGCAGTCCAGCCTATGCCTGGGGCAGTTGCAGCCAGAGAAGTCCCACCACTGAATCCAGAGGCTGCCAAGTCTCCATAGAAACACAGCCACTAAAACCTCCGCTTCCTCCCCTTTCCTCTTTTTCCGTGCGCCCAATGAGCGAACTCCGCCTTGACCAGGTTTAAAGTCTCTTTCCTTTTTCCCTCTGGGAAGCCGCCTGTGGGGGAAGGGCACCAGGCACCGGCCGCGGCGTCTTGGGGAACTCACGGTTCTGGGGAGGCTCACAGCTGGTCCAGTTGATCCAGACTCGGGTACGCTATGTGTCTGGTCACTGATGTGGCTCTGGGAGCTGTTCTGTACTGTTTCTGGTTATTTAGTAGTTGTTCTGGGGGACAAACTAAAATGCGCACATTGCTAGGCCACCATTTTGGCCCCTCCTAAATGGTGGGTTTTTTATTGTCGAGATTTTCTAATTTTTTAATGATAACAAGTATATTTTCCTTGACTTTAGCATAATTAACGTAGATGCTTTTATGTTCTGTCTGATAATTCCAACATCCAGATCTGGAATCTTTTTTGGGTTGGCTTCTATAGGTTGTCTTTTCCCTTAATAATGTCACAGGACATTATGAATATTATATAACTGAAACCATGGATTCTGTTATATCCAAGGGGAAAGGGGAATAGATATAAATACTCTTCCAAAGAATGTTGTTTTGTTTTAGCAGGATATTAATTTTACTAGACTGAAACTCCAAACTGTCTCTCCCCAGGTGGGCAGTAGCTCAAAGCTCAATTCATTTCTTTTGCCTTAATCTTAGGTGCTTGGTGACTATGGTAGAGGGGTCAGCCAGAGACTTGGACAGAGTTTACACAGAACCTGAATTTCCTCTTCTCCACCTTCCCCATAATTCTCTCAGTCACTTTTGGGTGCCTGGGCCTGTCCTAAGCAATCATTCATCTTCTTTTCTATTAGAGCAGTTGTAGTTTTATAGAAAAATCATGCAGAAAGCAACGAGTTCCCATATAACCCCCTCTCATACACACAGTTAGTTCCCTTTTAAAATCTTTGCTCAATCTCCAGACTCTTCAGGTAGCTCTTTGTTTTGCACAGAGATTATAGTAGTTATCTGTTGGAAAGTAGATTTTGTTAGGATCTTATCCCTCCATCCTAAAAGCAGTACACCTGACTAATTCACTTTTTAAACTTTTTAAAAAACCTTTTTATTGTAATAGCCAATATAGGACACAAAATTTCCCACTTTAACCACATTCAAGTGTACAATTCAGTAGTATTATATTCACAATATTGTGCTATCATCACCAACATCCATTACCCCTCCTTTTTCATCATCTCAAACAGAATCTGCTCATCCACTAAGCTATAGCTCCTTCTTCCTGCTTCCCCCTCTCTTATGACATCCTACAAAATATCAGCAGTCTCCATGAAGTTTGCTTCTTCAGGATATTTCATACAAAACTTGCCTTTTTGGATCTGCTTACATCACTCAAAATTATATCTTCAAGTTTCATTCATATCGTAGCATGGATCAGACATTCATTTCTTTTTATGGTTTGAATAATATTCAGCGCATAGATATACCACATTTTCTTTGTTCAATCACCTGTTCATGGACACTTGGATTGCTTCCAGCTTTTGGCTATTGAGAATAATGCTGTTATAAACATTGGGGTGCAAATATTTGTGTGAGCCCCTGCTTTCAAATCTTTTGGGTATATACAAAGAAATGGGTTACTGGTTGTGCTGATTTGAATCTGTAGTGGGCCCCAGGAAAGCCATATCCTTTAATCTTCATTTAATATTGCTGCTTGGGATCTTTTTTTTTTTTGTATGGTGTATGGCAGGGGTCACATTTTATTCTTTTTCCATGTGAGTATCCCATTATTGCAGTACCACTTGTTGAATATTTGTTGTTTGTTTTTTTTCTTTGTTCTGCTTGTTTGTTTGTTTTGGGGAAGTGCATGGGCCCAGACTCAAACCCAGGTCTCCTGCATGGCAGGTGAGAATTCTACCATTGAACTACCCTTGCACCCCCTGGCTGGGAGCTTTTTGATTATTCCCATGGAGATGTGACCCACCCAATCGTGGGTGGTAACTTTTGATTAGATGGCTTCCATGGAGTTGTGACATAACCCATTCCAGGAGGGTCTTGATTAGTTTACTGAAATCCTTTAAAAGAGGAAACATTTTGGAGAGAGTCCCTTTGACAGCCCATGAGAACCAGCCAGAGACCTTTGAAGATGAAGAAGGAAAATGCCCCTGGGCTTCATGAAACAAGAATCCTGGAGGGAAAGCTAGTAGATGTTGCCATGTTCGCCATGTGCCTTTCCAGTTGACAGAGAAACCCTGAACTTCATCAGCCTTTCTTGAGTGAAGGTAACGTCTTGTTGGTGCTTCAATTTGAACATTTTTATAGGCTTGCTTTTATTGGGATGTTATCATGGCCTTAGAATTGTAAACTGGCAACTTATTAAATTCCTTTTTTAAAAATTGTTCCATTTCTGGTATATTGAATTTCTGGCAGCTTGCAACTAGAACATGGGTCATATGGTAGTCCTGTTTTCAATTTACTGAGGAAGTGCTGAGTTGATTTCCACAGTGGCTGTACCATTCTACAGTATCTCCAACAATGCATAAGAGTTCCTATTTCTCTACATTCCTGTCAGTGCTTATTATTTTCTGTATTTAAATTAATAGTTATCCTTGTGGGTAAAAAGTTATTATGATTTTGATTTGCATTTCCCTGATGGCAAATAACATTGAGCATCTTTTCATGTGCTTATTGGCAATCTGCATATCTTCTTTAGAGAAATATCTATTCAACTCTTTTACCCATTTTTATCAATTTTTACCCTATTTTCTTAAAATTTTTTTTAAAACATAGCAACATACAAACATGAACATTCTTACCATATGATCATTCCATTCTTGGTATATAATTAAGAACTCACAGTGTCATCACGTAGTTGTATATTCATCACCATGATCATCTCTTAGAACATTTGTGTCAATTCAGAAAAATAAGTAAAAAGAAAAAAACTCATACAGGCCATACCCCTTACTCTTCCCTCTCATTGATAGCTAGTATTTCCATCTACCCAAAATATTTTAGCCTTTGTTTCCCCTATTTTTTCTATACCCCTTATCACTCCCTTTCATTGATCACTAGCATTTCAATCTACTAAATTTATTTTAACATTTGTTCCCCTTATTATTTATTTATTCTTAATCCATATGTTTTAATCATCTGTCCATACCATAGATAAAAACAGCATCAGACACAAGGTTTTCACAATCACACAGTCACATTGTGAAAGCTATATCATTAACAATCATCTTCAAGAAAAATGGCCACTGAAACACAGCTCTACATTTTCAGGCACTTCCCTCCAGCCTCTTCAATTTACCTTAACTAAAAAGGTGATATCTATATAATGTGTAAGAATAACCTCCAGGATAACCTCTGAACTCTGTTTGGAATCTCTCAGCCATTGACACTTTATTTTGTCTCATTTCTCTTTCCCCTTTTGGTCTAGAAGGTTTCCTCAATTCCTTAATGCTAAGTCCCAGCTCATTCCAGGATTTCTGTCACACGTTGCCAGGGAGGTTTACACCCCTGGGAGTCATGTCCCACGCAGAGAAGGGGAGGGCAGTGAGTTTGCTTGTCATGTTGGCTGAGAGAGAGAGAGTCCACATCTGAGCAACAAAAGAGGTTCTCTTGGAGGTGACTCTTAGGCCTAATTTTAAGTAGGCTTAGCTTATTCTTTGTGGTGGATAAGTTTCATATGAACAAACCCCAATATTGAGGGCTTGGCCTATTGCTTTGATTGTCCCCATTGCTTGTAAAAATATCATGAATTCTCTACATGGGGAAGTTGAATTTTCCTTCTTTCTCATTATTTCCCCAAGGGGGCTCTGCAAATACTTTTTATTCACTGTTCAAATCACTCTGGGATTTATCAGGGCATTACTCTGGACAAACCTACAAAATCTCATGCCCTACTCAAGGTTCCATGTACTTATTGTGTTCAATTAATCTGTCCACATAAGTTATATTAGGAAATGTACTAGTCAGATTATTTATTTTGTACCAAATGAACATTTTTTGTCTTAGTAATAGTGCCCATTTTTAACTTGGGTTATTATTTGTTTTTTATTGTTGAGTTGTAGTGTGTTCTTTATATATACTGTATTTCAAACACTTTTTGGATAGATGGTTTGCAATTATTTTCTCCCATTCTGTAGGTTAATTTCACTTTCTTGGTAGTGATATAAGAAGGTTTAAATTTTTTCAAAGTCCATTTTATGTATTTTTTTTCTTTTGTTGCTTGTAGATTTTAGTGTCATATCTAAGAAATCACTTCTAAATCCAAGGATATGAAGGTTCCCCTCTTTGTTTTCTTCTAGGAGTTTTATGGTTTTAGCTTCAATGTTTAGGTCCTTGATCATTTAACTTTTGTATATGGTGTGAGGCAGAGGCCTAGTTTCATTCTTTTAATGTAAATATCCTGTTTTCCCTGCACCATTTGTTGAAGAGATCATTCTTTTCCCCATTCAATGTACCTGGCACCTTGTCAAAAAGTAGTTGGCCATAGATAGGTGGGTTTATTTGTAAACTTTCAATTTCATTCTGTGGGCCTATATGTCTATCTTTATGCCAGTGTCATACTGTTTTGATTACTGTGGGTTTTTAGTAAGTTTTGAAATCAGGAAGTATGAGACAAGACCTCCTTTGTTATTCCTTTTTAACATTGATTTGTCTATGGGAGCCCCTTGGGATTCCATATGAGTTTTTTGCACATTTTACTGATATTTATTCATATGCCATATATTCCATCCAAAGTTTACAAAGTCTCACAATATCATCACTTAGCTGTACAATCATCATCAAATTCAGCTTTAGACCACTTTCATTACCCCAAAGAGAAAAATAACAGATAGGCACACAAAAAGAAAACCCAAAACACCCCATTATCCCTTTCCCCTCCTATTACCCACCCTTGGTATTGGTGTGATACACTTGTTACTGTTTGTGCTGGTTTGGGGATATTAGGTACCCCAGAAAAATCATGTTTTAATCTGATTCACTCTTGTGGGAGCAGCTGTTTCTTTCAGTTCTGATTCAATATTGTAGATGGGAACTTTTGATTGCATTGTCTCTGTGGCGATTTGACTCCACCCATTCCAGATGGGTCTTGATTAGTTTACTGGGATCCTTTGAAGGAAGAAACATTTTGGAGAGTTAGAAATGACAGAGATGATGGAAACTTATAGAGCAGAGCTGACACAGATTCTGAAACTTGGAGAACAGAGGCACAGATGTTTGAAGAGCCAAGGGAAGCCAAGAGGTGAGAGCCTGTCCCAAGGAAGCAAAGTGAGAAATACCCAAAGGAACAAAGGCTGAAAACATGGAGCCCAGGAGTAAAGGACCAGCAGATTCCAGCCACATGACTACCCAGCTGACACAGGTGTTAATGACTCATTGACTTTCCTTGAATTAAGGTATCTTTTTCTAGATGCCTTAATTGGACATTTTTATTGGCTTAGAACTATAAACTTACAACTTATGAAATTTCCCTTTTTAAAAGCTGTTCCAGTTCTGGTATATAGCATTCTGGCAGCTTGCAAACTAAAACGCTGTTGATGAATGAATATTAAGAAATTACTATTAACCCTAGTCCATAACTTGCAGTAGGCAATTTTTCCCTATATACCACTGTTATTAGCTCTTTGTACAAGTGTTTTACCTTTGTAGTAGTTCATGCAAGAACATACTTATATTTGTAGCGCTAATTGGTGACATACATGACGTTTAACCACTTTCAACCAAATTCAGCTATAATATGACATTGCTACTTATAATCCCAGTAACAAACTACCATCAACTCTATTCATTCCAAAACATTTAAGTTCAACCTTATTAACAATTCTGTACATATTTGGTAACTGCTCCCCCTTCTCTAGCTACTGTCTATCTGTATGTACCCTATATTCCATGTTTAAAGACTCTGTGTTTTCCTATTCCAGTTAGCTCATAATTCATGAAATCTTACAAGATCTGTCCTTTTCTAACTTATTTCACTCAGCAATATATTCTCAAGGTTCATCCATGTTGTCACATCCTTCAGGACCTCATTCCTTCTTACTGCTACATAATATTCCATCACATGTATATACAGTATTTTGTTTATCCACTCATTTGTTGATGAGTATTTGTATTGTTTCCATCTTCTGGCAATTGTGAATAATGCTGCTGTGAATGTTGGTGTAAAAATGTATTCTGTGTCCCTGCTTTCAGATCTTCTGGGTATATACCAAGTAATGGAATTGCCATATCATAGGCAACTCAATACTTGGTTTTTTGAGGAACCTCCAAACTGTCTTCCACTGTGGCTGTACCATTTTACATTCCCACCAGCAGTGAATAAGGATTCCTATTTCTCCACATCTTCTCCAACATTTGTAGTTTTCTGTTTGTTTAACAGAACCATTCTAATGGATGTGAGATGGTATCCTTTATGAATTTGAGGAATAGCTTTTCTACTTCTACAAAAAGGCTTCTGGGATTTTTGACAGGTATTTTGTTGAATCTATAGATTCCTTGGGTAATATTGACATCTTAATAATATTAAGCCTTCTTAATCACAACCACAGAGTGTCTTGCATTTATTTAGGTCTTCTTTTATTTCTTTCAGCAATGTTTTGTAATTTTCAGCATACAAGTCCTCCAGGTCCTTGGTTAAATTTATTCCTATGTGTTTTATTACTTTATGAGATATTGTGATAGAATTTTTAAAATTTTTCATTTCAGATTATTTTTTGGTGATGTATAGAAATGCAACTGATTTCTCTGTGTTAATCTTGCAGTCTGCAATTTTACTGAGTCCATTTAGGAGTTCTAGTAGATTTCTTGTGGATTCTTTAGGATCTTCTAAATAAAGGATCATGTTATCTGCAAATAGATAGTTTTAATACCTCCTTTCTGTTTTGGATGTCTTTTGTTTATTTTTCTTACAAGGAATTCCTTGTAAGAATGTTGAATAGCAATGGTGAAAGTGGGCATCCTCTTCTTGTTCCTTATCTCAGTGGGAAGTCTTTCAGTTCTTCACCATAAAGTATAATGTTGGCTGTGGCTTTTTCATCCATGCATTTTTCATGCTGGAAGTTATCTTGTATTCCTATTTTTCTGAATGTTTTTATCATGCAAAGATGTAGATTTTGTCAAAAAAATTTCTGCCTCAATTGAGATGATCATGGGATTTTTTCCTTCAATCTGTTAATGTGGTGTGTTGTAGTTTGCTAGCTTCCGGAATGCAACACACCATAGATAGGTTGGCTTTTAATAAAAAAGGATTTATTTCATTAGTTCCTCAGAGGAAAGGCAACTAACTTTCATCTGAGGTTTTTTCTTATGTGGGAAGGCTCAGGATAATCCCTGCTGGCCTCCTCTTCAGGCCTCTGGGTTCCAACAACTTTCCCCATGGTGATCCCTTTCTGCATCTCCAAAGGCCTGGGCTGAGCTGCAAGTGCTGAGATGAGGTATGCCAAGCTGCTTGGGCTGTGCTACATTGTCCTCTCTCATTTAAGCACCAGCCAATTAAGTCAAATGTCATTCATTGCAGCAGGCATGCCTCCTAGCTGACTGCAGATGTAATCAGCAACAGATGAGGTTCACATACCATCGGCTCATGTCCACAGCAACAGAACTAGGTGCCTTCACCTGGTTAAGTTGACAATTGCATCTAACTACCACATGGTGTAATTCATTGATTGACTTTTTTTTTTTTTTAATGTTGAACCACCCTTGCATTCCTGGGATAAATCCTACTTGGTTATGGTGTATAATTATTTTAATATGCTACTGGATTCCACATGCTTGTATTTTATTGAGGAAATTTACATCTATGTTTATAAAGCAAATTGGTCTGTAGTTTTCTTTTCCTTTGCTGTCTTTATTTGGCTTAGGTATTACAGTAATGTTGGCTTCATAAAATGAGTTAAAGACTTCCTTACTCTTCAATTTTTGGGAAATGTTTCAGAAGGACTGGTATTAATTCTTCTTTGAATAATTGGTATAATTCACCAGTGAAAACCTGGAAGTCCTGGACTTTTCTTTTTTGAGAAGTTTTTGAGTGCTGATTCAATCTCTTGTTATAGATCTGTTGAGATCTTCTATTTCTACCTGAGGCAGTTTAGGCAAGTTCCATGTTTCTCATTTTTAAAGCTGTATTTTAAAATACAACACTATATTAATGTTTCAGTTTGCTAAAACTGCAGGAATGCAATATACCAGAAGTGGACTGGCTTTTATAAAGGGTATATCTTAAGTTACAATTCTAAGGCTGTGAAAATATCCAAATTAAGACACAAAAAGAGGATACCTTCTCTCAAGGAGGCTGATTGGGTCCAGGGTTTCTCTGTCATAATGGAAAGCACATGCTATCCTTCTCTCCTGGCTCTTGGGTTAAAGGGTTCTTTCAGTTTCTTCTGCATCTCCAAACCTCTGTGTCTTGGTTTCATCTCTCTGCCCTCCATGCTGGCTCTGAGTTCTATGTTTTCTGCCTTTAATTCTCTTCATACAGGACTCTAGTAAAGGGTTAAGATCCACCTTGAATGGTTGGGGTCACATCTCCATCTAATCAAAATGTCCCACCCACAATTGAGTGGGTCATATCTCCATGGAAACAACCTAATCAAAAGGTCCCACCCAAGCAATAGGCCTGCCCCTACAAGATTGGATTAGGATTAAGAAAACATGGCTTTTCTGGGGTACATAATAGTTTCAAACCAGCACAATTAGTAATATAAAAATAAAATAAGTATTATTTGTCATAGACTACATACACTCATAAAGTAACAACCATTGATATTAAATTTTCAAAATTAAAAATAAACAAAAAACAAACTATAATAATAAATTTACAAAAAATCATAAGATAACTGAATATAAATTCTCTTACAGAAGAAGAAAACTATTTTCAATGTTATTAGTAGAGGGGGAAATTAACTCTAGGTAGCTTAAAGAGAAAGAGGAAGTTTTACATCATTTAAATGGTTCAGGTTTTTAGTTTTTATAACCAACAAAGGAATTCCCCACAAACATGTGTATGTGGGTGGAAAAGACAAAAGCTACACTATAGTTTTTCTAATATGGTTAATGTTTTAGTTTGTTAAAGCTGTTGGAATGCAATATACCAGAAACAGAATGGCTTTTTAAAAGGGCATTTATTAAGTTGCAAGTTTACAGTTCTAAGGCCATGAAAATGTCCACACTAAGGCACCAACAAGAGGTTACCTCCACTCAAGAAAGGCTGATGGGTCCAGAACACCTGTTAGCTGGGAAGGTACTTGGCTGGAGTCCGCTGGATCTTTGGCTTCTGGACACCTCTGTCAGCTAGGAAGGCACATGATGATATCTGCTAGCTTTCTTTCCTCATTTTATAGGGCTTCCTGGAGTTGTTTTCCTTCTGCATCTCCAAAGGTCTCTGGCTGCGTGGGCTCAGTTGGCACAGTCCAAAATGGTTCCCTCTTGAAGGGCTCCAGTAAGCAACCCCTTGAATAGGAAGAGACACATCTCCATGGAAACCATCTAATCAAAAGTTACTATCCATAACTGGGTGGGTCACATCTCCATAGAAACAATAAAAAGATCCCACCCAGCAATACTGAATGAGGATTAAAGAACATGGCTATTCTGGGATACACGACAGTTTCAAACTGGCACAGTTAGACACTGAAAATGAATTCCTAATCAAGAAAATATTCTCCTTAAACATTTTTGTCTTAAGAAACCTCCTTCCACTGATCTCCAAAATCTTCTCTGAATATGTAGGCTTACTTGGTAATGTCCACAAAATGATGGAAAAGAGTTCTTTACCCTATAGAGTTGGGAAATTACTGATGCTTATTTAGCATTTAAAAAAATCAAGTTATTCAAATGCCTCTTTATCAAGTTCAGATGTGTCCATAACCAGATCATTCAGACACCAAAGGACCCACTCATCACAATCAATTCAAGCATTGATTTTGCAGTCATCCCATCCTCTTTGCCTTGCCAGTGGGTTCTCTGAGCAATGTGCTCAAATAACCAATTCTTGAGACACTGGGGTTTCAAAGAGAAAGATTACTGCTAAGCATGAAGCAGAAAATCGGACTGCCTATTGGTCACAAAATCTGTCTCCCCAAACTGTAGTAACTCTGATAGTTTTATAGTATCAAAACATGGGCAGATTTTAGGATAATGAGCACAATCGCTTGAGATGATGAGGTTAGAGATGATTTAATTATTGAGCATTGTGCAGGTTGATTGCATGCCGAGTCACAGAACATATGTAAGAAAATGGTGGCTTTAATATGCTGGTGGGCGTGCTTTTTAGTATTATGATGAGTTTAGATCACTTATAGGTTAAAGTTTATGCTGCTGTGCATGTCAGGGCCGCCAATATTGGTTAGATCCAGCCCTGTCTAGCAAGATAGGTTTGGAATTGGAATGCATTAGTTCTGGGCTGACTAAAGGCCCTTCACTGATAAATTTTAGGGGCTATGTTTAGTGATCATAAGACCGTAAAGCTGAAAAATAGGATAAGGGGCTACAAGTGGGGGTCAGTCACAAGGTTTTTACAATCACAAGATAAAGGCTATATAGTTATACTATCATTATCACAGATCAAGGCAGTTAAGAAATTTCAGGTATTTCCTTCTGGCTATTCTAATATACTTGAAAGTAAAAAAAAATCTATATAGTGATTCAGTAATTATAATTTTTTGTTAAATCTTAATTTCCTGGTTACACCAATGAAATACTGATATTTAGCATAAAACAATAGACGTTTGGATAATTGTTCATCCTTTCATAAAAGTGAGGGAAAGAAAGTTGACAGTCCTCTACTTCAAATAACATGACAATTAGTTTTAAACTGAAGTACTTACTTAGATCTGATTACTCCTTCGTTTGCCCAGACCAACTCTCTGGTCTACTGGCCCTGGGAACTCAATACTTACTGTACTCAAAACAGCTGACACGCTACTCTCTAGGGACTCAACTTCTATTAAGAATGGCTGCAGTTGCCCACTCTATCAGCATCCCCTTCCTGTGGTTCTTGCTACTGATTACTCTGGAGAAATATAGGAATAATGAATGCAAACAATGGCCCCTGAACTTTAAGGGTTCTAGCCCTCTAAATGCTGTCAAATGGAAGAGAAAGCCCTCTTCAGCTGAAGACCCTATTCCAAGGACAGTTTTTGCCCTTAGTTTTTACCCCTCTGACAGGACCATCAAATATTCCCCCTGTTTCCCAAAGCCCTTCCCCTCCTTCCACTATCTCCATCTCCTCAGGGATCACCCTCAGGCACCTAGGCCTTAAATACCATTAGAAATGTGTTTACCTTCATCCACAAAAATGAGAAAACTGCAATCCCTGAAGTGAATGGGGGCTTAAGGCAATGACCCCATTCACTCTCACTGGGGTGCCTGCTATTCCTCTCCTATTTCTATTCAGAAACAGGGTAACCAATTCTTGTTAGCAATGCATGCTTACCCCACTTGGCTAGGGGTTTGCCTTAAAGCTATATTCATAAGACTTTGGGAAATATTATTAAGATTTTCTAGGACTATTGCTCAAGTTCAAGATGAAACTGTTCCATAACTAGGTTGACCTTATAATTTATTATCCAAACCTTGGAGTTTGAGTGAGAAACTAATAATCATGCTGGGAAAACTGGAGTAAACCAGAATTTCCCTGGGCAAACTGGGACCTAGGGTTACCCTAACTATAAAGAGACTTCTGACAGAGTGCTAAGATTTCCTTTGTCTTCTCTGCTTTCTCTGTCCTTCTCACCTTCACTCTGGGTACATCTCAGAGAAGTGTCTAAAGGCTGTTTCTTCTTTAATTATTCACCTTTCCCAACTAAGGTTTCTCTAAACCAGAATGTTGTTACTTTTATCTCAGGCTATAGAAAGAAAAGAGTTATTTGCCTGCCTTTGAATCCTTGCTTCTACTACCCTCATTAGTAGAGGACCTTGGCCAAATAACCTTTCTGTGGTGGTTTCCTCATCTCTAAAGCAGGCATTATTAATGATAGCTCTTACTTAATAGGGTTATTCTGAGGGTTAACTGAGTTCATCCTTACAAAGCATTCAGAGCAGGACCTGACTTAAAAGTAGTGCTCAGTAGTGTTAGCTGTTACTTCCTCTAAAAAAATTTTTTGTCCTTTCTTCCAAAGTACCAGATTAGTAAAATCATTGGTATTTCTAAGGGCAAATTTGTATGAGTTATTCTTGAACCACCTCATCTTTCAAATTCAGATAGTGTAAGGATGAAGATGTTTCACTTCAATGATGTTCCTGGTGAAAAAAATAAGTCATCTAGAGTCCCAATTTATATCCCAGTACCTGCTGCATTATATAGGTTTCTATCTGCTTTTCCTGGTAGTTTTCTGGTTTCTATCCTAAATCACATTTTTGGTTTCTTTAGGAGACTACCTAATTTTGCTACAGAAGTCTTTTCCCCAAAGCCAGGAGCTAAAAAGGGAATATTTTACAAAATAGATTTGCTAACTTCTTGGATGTTATGTGATGGTTTGAAGTTGTATATACCCCAGAAAAGCATGTTCTTAAAGCTAATCCATTCCCGTGTATATGAACCCAATGTAAGTAGGTTTTTTTGGTGAGTAAGAACTTAACTTGAGATGTGACCACTTCATTCAGGGTAGGTCTTAATCATTTTCCTAGAGTTCTTTATAAGAGGATAAAAGAGAAAACACTGGGGGGGAAAATGCCCCAGAGAAGCTCAGGGAGAAAAGCCAGAGAAGCTGAGAGGGGGCACACAGAAAACAGAAAGGAAGCAACTGAAGCCAGAAGCTGGAAGCAACAAAACCCAGGAGAGAAGGGAGAAACCAGCAGATGTCACCATGTTCCTGGTCATGTGCGAGAGGAACTGAGGATGCTGATAGCCAATCTTCTGGGAGAAAGCCTGTTGATACCTTGATTTGGACATTTTCATGGTCTGAGCACTGTATACTTGTAAGTTAACAAATTCCCATTGTAAAAGCTAACCCATTTCTGGTATATTTCATCAGTTTTAGCAAACTAAAACATCATCAAAATCTAGATTTTTGGCACACTGCGTAAAATGTTACAGCAATATTTTCCCATTGTTTTATCTGGAAAACAGTCAAATCACTATTTCTATGCTACAAATAAGTGATAAATGATGGCTACTTATGATGTCAAAATATGGTAAACAAAATGGAAAGGAAACTGGTATATAGAGGAAAATATATTACATCATAACAAAGGATTAATATCTTTAGTTTATAAAGAACACATATACATCAAGAAAAACATCAAGACCCAGTTGAAATTAGGATGAAGGAGACAAATGGAAAACATAGAGAACAGGAAGTACAAATGGCTAATAGGAATGAAAATTACTCACTTTCATTATTAATCATTGAGATGCAAATTAAAACAATAAAAAGTTATCATTTTCACCCAACAAAATAGCACAGATGGTTTTCGTTTTGTTTTGTTTTGATTTTTGCAGGGGCAGGCACTGGGAAACGAACCCTATCTCTGGCATGGCAGGGAAGAACTCTGCCTGCTGAACCACCGTGGCCTGCCTTGTTTGTTTTTTTAATAAGAGTATCTGCGAAGTGGTGGTAGGATAAGCACTTTTACTAGGAATATAAATTAGGGCAAAGGTTTTGAGAAGCAAATTAATGATTTGGATTAAGAGCATCAAAAATGTTCATAACTAGGGCGGTGCAATGGTGGATCAGTGGCAGAATTCTTGCCTGCCATGCCCAAGACCTATGTTTGATTCCCAGTGCTTACCCATGCAAAAACAAAACAAAAAAGTCATAACTAGTTTCTCAAATTCCTTTCCTTCAGAAATATATAATACCCTTGGTTTCCTTTGTAGTTAATTACATGTGGTTAAACATGTAGTTAAGCCATGTTTATTTCCCTAAATAATATACTGTTTAATTTTATGTTTTCACATCTTGTATAAATTGAATCATATTTGTATGTCATCTTCTGTGATTTGCTTATCTCCTAACAACATTCTGTTCCTCAGAATTATCCATGATATCGCATAGCTGTAATTCATTGATTTCACTGCTGTATCGTGTTTCACAATTTATCAGTTTTAGTTGATATACATTTATGATGTTTCCTGTTTTGTAATGTTTGCTATCTTAAGTTTCCACAACTGAAAGAGAGGGAGAAAGAGGAGAGAGAGAGAGAACAACAACAATTAAATGCAATATATGATACTGGATTAGATCTAAGAATGGAGGAGAAAAGTGTCAAAATGACATTATTGGGACATAAAAAATTGGAACATAGAATGTAAGCTTTATATCAAACATTAAATTTCTTGAACTTGATAATTTTTTGTAAGATGATTACATATGTGAATACCCTTGTGTGCATTTTGAAAGGATATATGTGCCCCGAAAAGCCATGTTTTAATCCTAATCCCATTTTGTAAAGGCAGCATTTCTTCTAATCCCTATTCAGTACTGTATGTTTGAATCTGTAATTAGATCATCTCCCTGGACATGTGACTCAATCAAGAACAGTTGTTAAACTGGATTAGGTGGAGACGTGTCTCCACCCATTTGGGTGGGTCTTGACTAGTTTACTGGAGTCCTATAAAAGAGGAAACATTTTGGAGAATGGGAGAGATTCAGAGAGAGCAGAGAAGAATGAAATAGCCATGAGAAGCAGAGAGTCCACCAGCCAGCAACCTTTGGAGATGAAGAAGGAAAATGCCTCCTGGGGCGCTTCATGAAACAGGAAGCCTGGAGAGAAAGCTAGCAGATGATGCCATGTTTGTCATGTGCCCTTCCAGCTGAGAGAAAAATTCTGACTGTGTTTGCCATGTGCCTTCTCACTTGAGAGAGACACCCTGAACTTCATTGACCTTCTTGAACCAAGCTAGCAAACTAGAACAGATTTTGGTACCAGAGAGTGGGGTGCTGCTGTGGTTTGCAATTACCAAACATGTTGGAATGAACTTTTTAAATGGATAAGGGGAAGATTTTGGAGGAGTTGTGAGGAGCTTGATAGAGAAGGCCTCAAATGCTTTGAAGAGATTGTTCATAGAAATGTGGATTCTAAAGATACTTCTGACAAGGCTCTACATAGAAATGAGGTGTGTATTATTGCAGAATGGAAGGAAGGCAATCTCTGGCAAAGTTGCCTAATGGCTTTGGCTGGAAGGCAGATTTTTAAAGCCATGAACTTGGATATTTAGTAGAAGAGATCTCCAAATTAAATGTGGAGAGGGCAGCCTGGTTTCTCCTCACAGTTTATGGTGAAATGAGACAGGAGAGCGATAAGTTCAGAACTGAACTCTTGGGTACAAAGAAATCAGAAATTCATGTTCTGGAAAATTCTGGGCTTCCAGGAAGGTAGACTCCAGAGACTGGTGCCCCATGTGAGGATTTGGCCAGATGTGAAACCAGTCAGCCATTTCAGAGGAAGCCAGGATTGGACATGGGGTTATCCAGGAAGGATTTGTGGAAACTCTTTGTGTTTGATGGACACGATCCGAGGCTACTTCATAGAAGGCCAACGAGAGTGTTGTGGGATCTGTATAAAGAAAACCACTCCATTCAGGACTGAGAGGGACAGAGAAGGGACATTGGAGGAAAAATAACTTCAGAGGCAGAATCATAGAGGCTGAGGTCTGAAGTCAAGAAGCGTCGGGCCAGGAGAGCGGACCCACCCAAGCATGTGAGAGGGTGAGTTTGCCCCGAAGGCAGAGGATGGGCCTTCCACCTCATTGCAGTGGAAGAGTCATGCTGCCTCAGGCCTTGGAGAGAGTGAAGCACATTCCTTGGGGTTTGGGGAGGGCCTGGCTGCCACCACATGGAGGGGTTGAGCATGTGCCCCAGAGATGGCAGAGAGCCCAGGTGCAGCCCCAATCCTTGGAGAGGGTGGAGCTAAGAAAAAGGTGGTCTTCCCAATATCCCTCAAGGTTGCATTTGGAGAGAGGCAGGCCTCTGTGTAGGCCCTTGGAAAGGGTGGGACTGCCACTTTCTAAAGCTCCGAAGAAAAATGACTCTCAGACTTTGAAATCTAATGGATTTTGCGCTGTGGGCTTTCAAAACTGCTTGGGTCCCATGACCCCTGTGTTCCTTCCTCCCTATGGGAATGGGTATATATATCCTATGAAAGTTCCTCTTTATATGTTGGCAGTAAATAACATGTTCTGAGTTTCAAAGGTCCAGAGACAGAGGAGAATTTGCCTGAGCACAGACCACGCTTTGAACTAACTTTGATGAGACTTTGTACTGGCTTTAAACTTGTATTGCATTTGATTGTTACTGAAATGCTTTAAAGTTTTCTGATATTGTGATAGAATTAATGTATTCTGTATATGGGAAAAAACATGTCTTTTTTAGGGTCCAGAAGGTATAATGTGCTGGTTTGAAAGGATGTATGTACCTTAGAAAAGCCATGTTTTAATCCTAATCCCATTTTGTTTCTTCTAATCCCTATTCAGCACTATTCAAATTATAGTTTGAGACTATAATTAGATCATCTCCCTGGACATGTGACTCAATCAAGAATGGTTGTTAAGCTGGATTAGGTGGAGACATGTCTCTACCCATTTGGATGGGTCTTGATTAGTTTATGGGAATCCTATAAAAGAGGAAACATTTTGGAGAAAGCTGGAGATTCAGAGAGAGCAGTGAATGAAATAGCCATGAGAAGCAGTGAGTCCACCAGCAGCGACCTTTGGAGATGAAGAAGGAAAATGCCTCCCAGGGAGCTTCATGAAACAGGAAGCCAGGAAAGAAAGCTAGCAGATAATGCTGTGTTCACCACGTGCCTTGCCAGATGAGAGAGAAACCCTGGCTGTGTTCACCATGTGCTTTTCCACTTGAGAAACCCTGAACTTCATTGGCCTTCTTGAAGCAAGTTATCTTTTCCTGGATGCCTTAGATTGGACATTTCTATAGACTTGTTTTAACTGGGACCTTTTCTCAGCCTTAGAACTGTAAACTAGCAACTTATTAAATTCCCCCTTTTAAAAGCCATTCCATTTCTAGTATATTACTTTCTGGCAGCTAGCAAACTAGAACAGGGTGCAATGACCTATATATATCTGTTAGGTCTAACTCATTTATCAAAGTATTTAACTTCTCTATTTCCTTGTTGATCATCTGTCTGTTCTATCTATAGAGGTGAGTGGTTTATTGAAGTCTCCTACTATTATTGTTGAAACATCTATTGCTTCTTTCAGTTTTGCCAATGTCTACCTTGTGTACTTTGGAATTCCTTGATTCGGAGCATAACCATTTATGATTGTTATATCTTCTTGGTGAATTGACCCTTTAATTAGTATATAGTGTCCTTCTTTGTCTCTTATTATGTCTTTACATTTAATGTCTATTTTGTCTGATATTAGTATAGCTACTCCTGCTTTCTTTTCATTACAACTTGTGTGGAAAATCTTTTTCCATCCTCTCACTTTCAATCTATTTGTATCCTTGTGTCTAAGATGAGTCTCTTGTAAGCAGCATTTATGGCTGGATTACGTTTCTTAATCCATTCTGCCAATCTGTATCTTTGTTTTTTTTCTTTTAGGTTCATGGTCTGGGAATCAAACCCAGGTCTCCCACATGAAAGGCAGGCATTGTAACCATTGAACTACCCGTGCACCAAATCTGTATCTTTTAATTCATAAGTTTAGTCCATTAACATCGAAATATTACTGAAAAGTCTTTTCTTGAATCCACCATCTTATCTTTTTAATTTTATTTGTCAGTTCTATATATTCTTTTCCCTCTTTCTCTTTGTATTTTTAAAATTACCCTTAGTGGTACTATTCAATTCTATGCCCCCCTCCAGACTTCCCTCTCCTGTCTTTTTTTTTTTTTTTCAGCTGGCAGAACTTCTTTTAGTATTTCTTGTAGGGCCAGTCTTTGTTGACAAATTCTTTCAGGACTTCTTTGTCTGCGAAAACTTTAATCTCTCCCTCAATTCTGAAGGACAATTTAGCTGGGTATAGAATTCTTGGCTGGATGTCTTTCTCTTTTAGGATCTTGAATATAGCATATCACTGCCTTCTCGCCTCCAGGGTGCTAGTTGAGTGGTTTGGACTCAATCTTATTTGATTTCCCTTGTATGTAGTAGATTGTTTTTCTCTTCCTGCTTTTAGGATTTTCTGCTTCTCTTCAGTGTTTGACAGACTGATTAGTATGTGGCTTGGAGAAGGCCAATTTGGATTTATTCTGTTTGGAGTTCTTTGAGCTTCTTTGACTTGTATGTTTATGTCCTTTATGAGGGTTGGGAGGTTTTTCCCCATTATATCCTCTACTAGCCCTTTACTCCTCTCTACTCCTTCTGGGACATCAATGATTCTAATATTTGTGCACTTCATTCTAATATTTGTGCACATCATTTCCCTAAGTTCCCATTCAATTTTCTCCTTTTTTTTTTTTTTTGGCATTTGCTGATTTGAGTCTTTGAAGTCAATTATCCTGTCCTCTATATCTCTTCTCTTTCTTCTGTCTCTTCAAATCTGGTGTTGTGTGCCTCTAGTATGTTTTTTATTTGGTCAACAGAGTCTTTAATCTTTGTGATTTATGTTATTTTTCTATTTATTCTTTCAAATTCCTCTTTAAGCTCTTCTACTATTTTCTTGAGCTCCTTTATGTCATTTGCTGTCACACTTATTTTATTAAGTAGAGTTGTATGAACATCTTTGATTAGTTGTTTCAATATCTGTGTCTCTTTTGGTGTTTTAATTTGGTCATTAGGCAGGGCTATATCTGTCTGCATTGTGATATGCTTAGTGATCTTCTGCTGTGTTCATGGCATATAAATATCTTGATTGATTTACTTTGGATAGTAAATCTGAAGTAGTCTAAGGCTTTGTGTTTGTGGGATGGTTGTAGAGCAGGGAGCAGGGAATGGGGTGGGGCACTAACTGCAGTGATTTGTTACAGGGCAGGAATACGCACAGGTTGGGGATATTACGCTAATGTTTGTGAACATGGGTGCCCAGTGGCCAGGGAGGATGTAGCTGTGCAGGTGCACCAGTCTAGGGGGCATAATCCTGGTGTGCACTGGTCTAAGGTATGGGGCCCTTTGTGAGCATGAGTAGAGCTGTGGCAGCAGGTTGGTGTTATGCCTTTGTGCATTGGGGGTAGACGTGACCCAGCTGCGCAGGTCGGCATTTTCTCAGAGCTGGGAAGTGTGGCTGAGGGCCCTGCGCACGCGTGGTTCTAGGACTGCTATAAAGTGCAGTTTCCAGAGCTGAATGATGTGATTGGGGGCCTGTGTGCATGCATGGGCTTGGGTGTGCTGTAAACAGATATGCAGAGCTCAGGCAGGGCAAAGTGAGACTGTGCAACATTATGGGCCGGGGAGGGGCAGGGGTAGCCTAGGTATGGAGGTTAGTGCCCGCAACATTTACGCGCTGGCAACAGCCTGCAGGGAACAGGAAGGGGGAGGTAGTGCTCAGGAGGGGTGCAGGAGAGGTGGGCTGGACTGTACTTGGTGTGGGGGTGTGGGCCAGGTACGTGCATTGGGGTCTGGTGGGGTGGAAGGTGCCTGGAATACGGGGAATAGGAGAGGATGACAGGGTTCAGGTGCCTGGGGCGTGGGGTGAGTCACTGGTCATGGGCCGCACTGGTGATGGTAGCACGCCCAAGGACCGCAGCCTGGCTTACTTCCTAGTCCCGGGCTGCTTCTGTGCACTCCCATGGGCTCCACGCCTCTGCGCCAGGCTCCAGCTTTCTGCCTCTCAGCTCCTCGGCCTCCACAACCAGGGCTGCCACATGTGGTGCTGAAGGCTCTTGCAGGTCAGCCGGACCCCCGAACTGCCACCTCAGTTGCCCTCCTGTCCCTTCTCTTGATATGTACTATTTTTGTAACTGTCCTTGTTCTAGTTTGCCAGCTGCCAGAATGCAATATATCAGAAACAGAACAGCTTTTAAAAATGGGAATTTAATAAGTTGCTAGTTTACAGTTCTAAGGCCAAGATAATGTCTCAATTAAAACAAGTCTATAGACGTGTCCAATCAAAGGCATCCAGGGAAAGATACCTTGGTTCAAGAAAGCCAATGAAGTTCAGGGTTTCTCTCTCAAGTGAGAAGGCACATGGCGAACACAGAGTTTCTCTCTCGTCTGGAAAGGCACATGGTGAACACAATCAGGGTTCTTCTCTCATCTGGAAGGGCACGTGGCAAACACAGGGTCATTTGCTAGCTCCTTCTCCTGGCTTCCTGTTTTATGAAGCGCCCCAGGAGGCATTTTCCTTCTTCATCTTCAAAGGTTGCTGGCTGGTGGATTCTGCTTCTTGTGGCTATGTCGTTTATGCTCTGCTCTCTTTGAATCTCTCTTTCTCCAAACTGTTTCCTCTTTTATAGGATTCCAGTAAACTAATCAAGACCCACCCAAATGGGTGGAGACATGTCTCCACCTAATCCAGTTTAAAAACCACTCTTGATTAGATCACATTAAGGTCACATCAAGATGTGACTCCCCAATTCACATTTCCATGGAGATGATCTAATTACAGTTTCAAACATACAGTACTGAATAAGGATTAGAAGAAACAGTTGCCTTTACAAAATAGGATTAGGATTAAAACATGGCTTTTCTAGGGTACATACATCCTTTCAAACCAGCACAGTCTTGTAAGTTTGAAATTCTTTCAAAATAAAAGTTTTTTAAAAAGTGTGATATGAACATTCTTATATATATATCCTGGTACAAATGTGAGAGTTTTTCTACTGTACTTGCTTAGGAGAGGAATTGCTGGGTTGTGAGGCCTACAGAACTTTAATTTGTATCAAATTGTTTTCCAAAATGGTTGTACTAATTTATACTTCTATATATGCATTTTCTGGTTACTTCATGTTCTCACTGATGCTTGTAATTGTGTTATTTTTCAACTTTTGCTAATTTTTTATTTTTTGCCAGTCATATGGCTTTAATTCACTTGACGCTGATTACCAGTGAGTTAAGCATGCTTGAGTTCTTTATTCTACTTAAACCTTTGGCCTTTCCCCCCATCTCATTGTCTTTTTTCTTTTTCTTTTTAAGAGTTTTTAATATATATTTTAGATCAGTGGTTCTCAACTGGGGGAGAATTTGCTCATTAGTAAACATTTAGCAATATCTGAGGAATTTTTTTATTATCACAATTGGCTGGGGGAGAGCGACTGTTGTCCAGTAGGCATAGACCAGGGATGCTGCTTAATATCCCACAATGCACAGGACAACCCCCTACACCAAAAAATTATCTGACCTAATATGTCAATAATGCCAAAATTGAGGAACTTTGTCACAGATACTAATATTTTATCAATTACATGTGTTGCAAATGTTTTCTCCCAGTTTGTGGATATTTTCATTTTCTTTATGGCATCCTTTGATGAAGAAAAATTCTTAATTTTAACAAGTAAATTTATCAAAATTTTCTTTTACAGATTATGCTTTTGGTGTCTGATATAAGAAAGCTTCCCCTATCTCCAAATTATATTCTCCAAGAAAGTCTTCTAAAAGTTTTTTATTTTGCTCTTTACATCGACCTAAAATTGATTTTTTGTTTATGGTAAGGGCAGAAATCCAAAATTAGTTATTTTATATGGATGGCAAATTGTCTGAGTACCACCTATTTAAAAGTCCATCCTAGCCCTAACTGGTCTACAATGCCAGATGTTCTACTTTGTAAACTGCTGGAATGTGATATACCAGAAGCAGAACAGCTTTTATAAGGGGGAATTTATTAAGTTGCAAGTTTACAGTTCCAAGGCTGTGCAAATGTCCAAATTAAAGGAAGTCTATGAAAAATGCCCAAATTAAGGCACCAACAAGAGGTTACCTCCACTCAAGAAAGGCCAATGAAGTTCAGGGTTTCTCTCTCAATTGGAAAAGTACATGGTGAACATGGTGATATCTGCTAGCTTCTCTCCAGGCTTCTTGTTCCTTGAAGCTCTACCAGGGGCCTTTTCCTTCTTCATCTCCAAAGGTCTCTGGCTGTGAGGGGTCTTGTGGTTCTCACGGTTCTGAAGCTTTTTCCAAAATGTTTCCTCTTTTAAAGAATTCCAGTAAACTAATGAAAACTCACCTGGAATGGGTGGAATCACATCTCCCTCTAATCAAAGGTTAATGCCTACAGTTGGGCACCTCTCATGTCGGTGGAGATAATATAATCAAGTTTCCAATCTACAGTACTGAATAGGGAGTAAAAGAAATGGCTGCCTCCACGAGATGGAGCAGGATTAAAACATGGCTTTTCTAGGATACATAATCCTTTCAAACTAGCATACCAGGTCTGTCAAAATCAATTTTCCATAAATGGGCCTATTTCTAGTTCTTCTTTTTATTTTTACCTCTCTATCTGGAAGCGATAGTTAGTTTTACCTTTTCATAAAGGAAAATTAGAACTCAAAATCTCACAGTTAAAGGCTTTCATGAGTTTTGAAGGAACCATGAAAACAGTACATTTTTCTTTTTAGTTTATCTTTTTTTTCCTAAAAAAACAAAAAGAAGGATTGTTATGTGGAATACCAAAGTTAAATACTTCTGAAATGAACTCATTAACTTTACCTAAAGTTGTTCCAGTTTTCCACAAACTGCCCTTACCTATAGTATACATTTCAGGAAGCTTGGAAAGCCATTTATTTTTTCAAGAAAAAAGAGTGACTTTACTGAAGCATTTTCTTAATACCTACAGTTTAACCTTAGACCAGTCCAAGTATTTAATTTAGGGATTGTAACAAAAGTATCCATATTCTTTCCTCCATAGTAAGAAAGGCCATTTTCTTAGCTGTTTAAGAGTTAGTTCTTAATGATATTTCTGACTAGATCTTTCCTGGAAAGGAATTTATCCCTCAAAGACCAGTCACACCTGTCAATCAGCCACAGCCTTCATTCAGCTTTCAAGTACAGTTGCTCAGAAGCCACTGGCAAAATTATTTCCAGAATGAAGTAGAGAAGAAACAAATGTTTATTTCTTTCACTCTACTTGTCTTTTCCTAACACACTCCTTTTACTCTTATTTATCCCCTCGCTCCACACAAACATTCAGTAACATTGAAATGGGATTTATTATAATACAAACTATATTTTGGACTTAAGGCAAACCAGAAGCAGAGAGATAAATTCATTGACTCAGAAAATAACATACCATCAGGACAAAAAGTTTTCCAAGAAAAGAAAACAAATTTCTTCTCTGGGAGCATACTCTGGTAATGATTCTCTTTATAAACATGTTGTCAAGTATTTGCGATTGCTTCTTATTCATATTAATTCCTCCCCCAAATACTCTTGAAATGATTATTTACTAATAATGTAATTATTTTGGAGCCCTCATGTATGGATTTTTAAGAGGAATGAAAAGGGATTCTCTGTAATGACAGCATATATTTCAGGATAGTCACTCGATATCTGATCACCATGAGGCTTCCCAACTAATGGCCAAGCATTGAGGTAGAGTTGTTCATTAAATATTATAGTTGGGCAGGGTGCCTTTTGCTGATTACCATGTGCAGAACCAGGCAGAAGTTAAACCCAATGGGCCTAATAGGATTTATCAGATCTGGAGCCCTCAAATTTAACTGCAACGAACTTATTGGATCTATAGCCCTGCTTAGGGCCATATAACAGAGACAGGCTTAATCACACCTCAGGGGCCTATACTGGTATGTACATATCTCTATGAGAGATGTGTGCTTGGGAGGTCTCTGGTGGTCTTTTAAAGAAAATTTCATAACTGAGGGTTATAGGACTCAACACTATTTGCACACATTCAATAAGCAATTTCCTAAAATGAATGTGCAAAGACAAAAAGGGGTTTCTTTGGAGAAATAGTAAAGACACAGAAAGAGCTTTCTAACAAGTAAATTAAGCAATGCTGCAAATAAACTAGACGGAGAAATCAACTTATTCTGCAACGACACCCAGCTGAGGTCATGAACCTCGGTTTTGATTAGTCATGAGAATAAAAAGGCAAATCCACAAACAAAAAGTCATAAGCCACCAGATATGAGCTTTAAGTCAGTCTGTTGAATTGTGGATTCTGAGGTAATATCACTGCAACCAACTCTGATCTGCCAGTTTACCTGCCAGCGAAAGAGGACAGATATAGTAGCAGAGCCGCGGAAGCAGAAGCAGCAGCAGGACAGGTTCCAGAGAGTAACTGGGTCCACCCTGTGAGCCGCCCACACTCTATACTTGTTCCCTTAACCACAGACTATGCCCACAGGCTATGCTCATTTGCAGACCGGCCTGCCTCTGAAACATCACAATCACGTGGACAACAATGCCAGGAACTCAGGAAAAGCCGCCATGCATATGAAATTAACATCAAAAGTGCTGCCTGAGATCAGCCCGGAGCAATGGTTTTATCAGACAGGGCTCTTCCACACCCAGCCTCCCGGTAGATTTGGGACAGCCAAAGTGTGCCAAGTGGATCTGTCGTTAGGATACATTTGTCGTTCGAAATCTGAATGATTTTCTAATTACAATTTCCACCACATTCTTGAATATGCAATGCAGTCGAGGATACCTTAGCTCTTAACATGACTTTATGAGCATCCCGCTCAAGTCTAACAAAATGCTGCAAAAGTTAGACTGAATTCATAAGAATCTAAAATTGAAAAGCTTTGCAATTCCTGCTCTCCTGCCAGGCCAGTGTTAAGGCATCACGCCAGTAATCAGTGAGCAGAGGTTCTGGTCCGTATGGTTCGACAAACCACTCCATTCAGCCTCCGCCTCTCTTTTTCTAACAGATGGTGAACAGTTTCTCCTGGTTCACGACCATCTCTATCAGGCGGTCCTTAGACACTTTCCCCAAGTAGGGAGCAGCTTTAACTCGTTTTAGGGGAGACTTGTGCCGAAGGTTCGGTTCTTGAAATGAGCAGGTTTTGAGACGAGGGGGCTGGAGAACGAGATTTGGAAACGCACAGTCCACGCTTCCCCAAAATCACTTCTACGGCGCCAACCGCCGTGAAGCCAACGGCCGACCGGCTGACCGTGACCGTTAGCCGCAGGCGGGGCCGAGTCACGTGCCTGGCGCCAGGGTCAGAGCCCAGCGTGCGCGGAACCACGCAGAGCGACTGGGCCCTCGGGCGCGCGCCTTACGTGCGCGCGCAGGCCGGGGGCGGGGCGTGTGGGCGGGACCTCGGGCGCGCGCGCTGGGGGCGGAGGCGGAGATTAAGCGGGGTTGAGGAAGGAGGCGGGGTCTCCTCCAGCTAGGCTGGGCTGTCGGCGGCGGCGGCGGCGGCGGCGGGACGCCGGTGACCCTCGGAGGGGCGCCTCGGCCATGACTGCGGAGCTGCAACAAGACGACACGGCCGGTGCTGCCGACGGCCACGGCTCGGTGGGCCCAGCAACGGCGAGCGGGAGTCGGAGTGGGGAAGGAGGGCGGGCTCCGGATGCCGAGAGGGGACGGGGTGCGGGGCCCCGGCGGGAGCGGCGCGGATCGCGGGCGAGCGGGCAGGGCCCGCGGGGCCTGAGGGGCTGCGGGCGCGGGGTGGGAGGGGGCTGCTAAGGGGGCCCGGGCTGGCGGGGGCGAGGAATTTGCGCCCGGGAGGGTGAAGGTAGGGCCTCGGAGAGAAGGCTTCAGTCTTTGCAAGGCTCGGGGCGCAGAGATTGAGGACTTTTATGTTTGGGTCTGTGAACCAGCTGAAGTTCGAGCCGGGTTAGGTAATTTGGAAAACCAAATATGAAGGGCTGGACGTGCGATTGTCTGCCTCGGGGCTGTAAGGAGAGTGCTCCCGGGCTCCGACACGCGGTGAGAAAGTTCCGAAAGATGCGGAGTAGGTCGTATGTGTTTTTATTTTTAAATCAATTTTATGTTGTTTTTATTTTTAAATCAATTTTATGGCAGGGTGGTCTTAAAAGAGATTAGAGCAGACCGAAGTTATCGCACTGAAAGCAGGGATTTATCAACACCTTGTGAAAATAACGTGTCCCTACCCCCCCCCCTTTTAAGCATAGAGCAGCCTCCCCAATTATTGCATTAATCAATCTAGATTTTTAACGGGGGGGGGGGCAGAGCAGTGAATAGAAAGGTATGTTGATAATGCTGTCCTATTCCTAATATTTTAAGAAGATTGAAATCAATATAAGGATTTCTGGGCTAAGATGGTGAGATAAAAGAAAACTGGTAACTCCCGGTTTGGGAGAAAATCAAAAGGCTAATAATGTCTGTGTAAAGAAACTTGGGAAATGGGCAATTTGAGAATGTCTTCTAATGTTACTTTGGAATGTTTTAACAAACAGTATTTCCTCCGCTCCCAATACTGAGTTTTTCAAGACAGGATGGGAAATCCGTGTCAAGTATTCAAAGATGAGTTTTGAAATGAGAAATTTAATAAAGTAATTAAAATACTAAGCTGTCAGATACCTCTAAGGAAGAACTATATGCCTTTTTGAATTCTTTTATTGCATTCACAAGAAGACTAGTAATATATAATGTGGGTGCACTTCCTTTTTAAACTCTTAGAAAAAGTAGCTCAGACAGGTCCTGGGCTTCTAGTGGATGGTATCTCTGTGCTGATTTCTAATGGAAATATTATTGTTAGATGTTCACACGTGCCTATTGGAATTTGAGTCATGATTTTCTCTATTTGATTTCAGAGATCAGTTCTATTTGTTTTTAGGACAGTGACTTTTAAAAACGGGGGTGAAAAATCTTTGTTTTGAGGCAATCCTGTTGATCTAGAGAAGAGACTATTTTAAGGGAGAGCAAGTCATGTTTAAGTTTGTTGGGGCCCTATCAGTTCAGACCACGTGCCTGCTAATCTGCAGCATCTTATCTTCATTTACCTCTACCATAGTTTGCGGAGTGACCACTGTCCACACTCTATTTGAGAGTTCCTATGTGAGGTATCTGATGAACGCTTGTATATAAGTCATAGCCATTTTTAGAAGGCTTGGAACTCCAGTGGCTGTGGTTGGCAGTAGCACCCTGTCTCCTGGCGACCTGCAGAGTGATGACATTTGCTGTTCTTCCCAGTGATTTGCCCTATAAAGACAGATGATAAACTTGGAATGCTTAATATTGTTTGCCCTTTCTGTTTTTGCTAATGTAAAATGATTGAAGTTAGCAGGCTCCGTTGAAGAGATATGGGTAAAATACCTTTAAAATCTCAAAGAAAATATTTTAATAAGTTCTTCCTCATCTTGATAAGTTAAGTGATGAAATGGACTCTTTGTTTTGAATTCTCTGAGGCATTCTACCTTTCGCTTAAAGGAAACTGACTTGTTCTGGCTGAGAAGAGTTATCCTTCCCTGGCCCTCAGAAGCAATTTAAAACCTAGAATGCCTTCCTTCTCTTATTGGTCACTTGTACATGGAACAGACGGAATCCTTTGTATCCTTCCAAAATTTCAGTGAGAGAAAAATGTGGTACTCTGGAGAAATACAATTCTTAATATGTACTAGAATCCAAGAGATGAAACTTTGTGATATCACTAAATCCCCTACACTGGGGACTGATGCTTGAATATCTTAAGAGATTATTTTCTCACAAGTTCCTGTTTAATCAATTCTTGACTCAGATAAAAACCAGCAGCAAAGTTTTGGTTCTTGTAAACCTGTCATCTGTTTGCAGCTGAATTAAGCGTTCATGACACACGTTGTCTGTGCTAACTGAGGTTCTTTAAAAACCTGCCAGTTTCAGTGAAAATTTAATGGCCTTTATGATTTCTCTTGATTTATTGACTTATCATTGCCTTCTACCTTGTTTCATTGATTGTGATTTTTGGTACATTGAAAAGTCAGTGATTGATTGGCTTCCGCAACTCTCCTTAGCTACAAATGGTTACTGCTCACATGCGTACAGTATTTATACAGTATATTGACGAATAGCATCTCACCAGGCAAGCTCTTTCCATGAGTTCCGTTTATTACTACTTTCATCCGATAAACCAATAGCAAAATGAAGCTAGCAGTTTCCTAGAAAAATAAAGGTGCTGATAATAGTAACAGCTAACATTGAGAATGTATTCTATGCCACACCCTGTGCTCAGAACTGAACATGTATATAATCTTAATACTTAACTCCATGAGTTTTCTGATGAGGAAGCTTAAACTTGTTAAATTATTTACCCAAGATCACCCTTGGGTATGGCCAGGATTAAATTCCAGGCAATTTTGACTCCTAAGAACCCAAGCTATCTCTGATTCTACTTAGTTGATGGACCCATTGTCCAGTGTCACAACATAATGTCTTCTGAGTCTTTCCTTTCCCCCTCTCTTCATTTCTCAGACATAAATCTACATCAGTGGTTCTCATCTGGAATTGATTTTATCCCGGAAGAGACATTTGGCATTTTGATGTAGTCAAATCAGTGCTACTGGTGTCTAATGGGTAGAAGTGAAGAATGTTGCTAAATGTCCCACAATGTGCAAGACAGTACCCACTCCTCTCCCCCCCAACCAAAGAATTACCAGGCCCAAAATGCCAATAGTGCTGAGATTGAGAAACCCTGATCTCGGTGACATCTCTCCTCATCTCCTAAATTATCTCACTTCTCCTTTATCTTCCTAACCGTCTAAGTACCTTCACTGTCTTCTCCCTTGCTGCTCAAAGTATGTCCATGAATCAGCAGCATCTCATTACCTGGGAGTTTCTTAGAAATGCAGAAACTTGGGTGTGCTGGATCCTGTACCTACTTGCTCTTCAGCTGATTGTGTACATCTCTTCCCAGCTCTGTATTCATTTACCTCGTATGGGTGGCTTGAAATCCCTGTGGTGGGAGTATTTTTATCAAGGAGATAAGCAAACACTTATTTACCTCCCCGAACTGATTGTTAAAACATTTACCGGCATACCACTGCTTGGGCCCACGCCCTAGACCTATTGAATCAGGATCTGCCTTTTGACAAGATCCCTGGGTGATTATACCTGAGTTTTGTGAAGCATGGCCCACAGTATTCCCGTTTTCCTTTCAGACAGGCACAGGTGCTCCTAGATCCTCACACAAAATAGCAGAAACAACAAATCCTCTGTTGCCCTGTCCAGCTGTTGTCTTTTTCATTTCCTTTCTTTTATTATGTTTATTTTATTTACTTTGAACAAGTTTCTAAATCTACCTGTTTCTTTTCTAAAACATTTTCCAATTATAATGTAATTCACTCTCAGTGTAGAGAATTCAAAACTAGGCAGGATTAACCTTTGGCTGATAGGAGACACAATCCCCAGTCTGAAAGCAGCTTGGTTTCCAGAATTCATCATAGAGCTTTAGGTGGCTGCAGCCGCTTCTGGAAAAACCCAATTATGAGGTGGCTCTGAGGACCAATTTAACCTCCAGCAGTAAAAGGACCAATTGCTCAATGGCTCAGTGAGTGGTTTTATGTAATCAGCATCTCTTAGGCCACGGAGAACCTTGCCAGTAGTAAGCTTTAAGTAAGTATTTGTTACTAATGAATGAAACTGATCTCTTATAGGTGACCAGTGACCCAACCACCTTCTGGTTAAATCAGTGGCCTTTTAGTAGCGGTTCTTTTTGCTGTTCTCCTTTGATTATTCAAGTGCCTACTTGGTGCCCAGTCCCTTGCTTTTTTTTTTGGTAATGGTCCCTTGTTATTGTTGATATTTATTTGACATTTGATTTTATAGTATTTATCAATGATTCTGCTTTTTCCTAAAAATTTCCATTATGTGTTTTTTAGTTACTTGCAATAGTCTTATCACAGACAGAAGTACCATGGCAGGCCCTCAGTTCTGAATTGACTACATCGTTTTACAGCTTTCTTTTGAAAATTTAACCCTAGAAAGGACCTTTTAATTTAGCTAATTTAACCTTCTTTATTTTGCAATGCAGTAATGCCTTTAGGAAGTTGATTTGTTCCTGATCGGTCTATGGCAGAACCCTGGTCTTCTGCCTCCCAATCCATTGTCCTCTTATTGCCCCATGTATTAGTTTTTCAGCTGCTAAAACAAATACCATACAGGAAATGATTGGCTCTAGTTTCAGAGGCTAGAAGGCTTGCTTCCTCTGAGGGCTGGTATCTTTTGGCTGGCCTGTAATCTTTGCTTGTAAGGACTGTAGCCATGTTGGATTAAGGTCCACCTTCATTCAGTTTGGGCACACCTTAACTAGTAACTCTTCAAAGGTTCTGTTTACAAAATGGGTTCACACTCACAGAACCAGGGGTTGGGACTAGAACATGCCTTTTATGGGGCCATGCTTCGATCAACACCCCAGTACTACAGTTAAGTAATTTCCCTTGGCTCTTTTGTCCCTTTGTTATCCTGGTTCTTCTACTTTCTTCTTTTTTAGGGACTAAATATTTAGTTTCTTGGCTTTTATTGTCCTTTTTGAACTGCTTCTAAATCTTCATTTCTAATCCTATGGTGCAAATGACGTCCATCCTCTATTTCCAAATGATTTTGAACTGTTCTACTTGAATATCAATCTCCTCGACTTTAAACATTTGCTGCAGTACCTACTTATCCCAGGAGTATTATACTGGCATGGGTATGAATACATATATTTTGGTGTAAGACTTTGTTTTCAAAGCTAAAAATCATCTGACTAAATTCATTTGATAAACTTGTAAGGTATAAGAAGCTTTACAAGTATTTAATAGTGTCTGCCATATACCTACTAGCTACTGCCCTAAGAAAATCTCTTACATTTCAGTTATGTTTATAAGTTAATCTTTTCAGAAATCCTGTAAGATGTGAGTTATCTCTTATTACTGATGGGGAAACTAGGGTCACATTTCTTTTAAAATTTTTATTAATAAATACAATCAATATACAATATGAACATTCTTAACATATGAACATTCCATACTTGGTGTGCAATCATTGGCTAACAGTATCATCACATAGTTGTATATTCATCACCATGATCATTTCTAAGAACATTAACGTCACTCCAGAAAAAGAAATAAAAAGAAAAAAGAAAAGCTCATACATACCATACCTCTTACCCCTCCTTCTCATTAACCACTAGTATTTCCTTCTACCCAATTTATTTTAACATTTGTTCCCCCTATTATTTATTTTTAATCCATGTTTTTAACTCATCTGTACATATCATAAATAAAAGGAGCATCAGAACAAGGTTTTTACAATCACACAGTCACTTGTGAAAGCTGTATCATTATACAGTCATCTTAAAGAAACATGGCTGCTGGAAGACAGCTCTACAGTTTCAGGCACTTCCCTCTAGCCTCTCTAGTACATCTTAAGCTAAAAAGGGGCTATCTGTATAATGAGTAAGAATAACCTCTCAACTCTATTTGAGACTGTCGGCTACTGATACTTTATTTTGTTTCATTTGAGGCTCACATATTAAATCTTTTAAGGGGCTAATATGAGAATTTTAAACCAAAGTCTGTTTGTGTCCATATTTCGGATGAGAAATGTGACTTACCCAGAATCAAAGTGTAAGTAGCAGAACCAGGATTCAAACTGTTGTGACTTAAAGCATAACATTTTCCTTGCTGCAGTACATGCCTTTCTAAAACCAGATGTTTTGTCTACCACTTGATGATTTATGAATCACTGTAACTTGTATTCTCAGTAAACCTTAGAGAAACCCTATGAAGTGAAACTTGCTATGACCAGGAAGTAGAATTTGCACATTGACCAAGCTAGTAAGTAATAAAATTTATGGTGGCCCTCATTTTTTATATGTGGAAACTGATCCTCAAGAAGGTTATTTTTCCAGAGGCTAATGAGTGGTGGATTCTAGATACATAATGCTATTTTTACTATTATGAAAAGAGGGTAAAATGCTAGATACTCAGGCCAAATTAAAGATCTGCAAGAGTAAGTGATAACAGGGTTGCTCCATGATGGCTGATAATCAGTTTAAACTTGAGAAGTCCTAAAGCAAAAATTTCCTCTTTTCCAATCTTCCTGCCCAAATGGTGTTTCCTTATTTCATTTTTTTTGAATGCAAATCTTATTTCTAAAAATTAAAGTAATATTCATATACATAAAATTAAACACTTTAAAATATAAAATTAAGTGGCATTTGGTGCATGATGTTTTGCGAACACCACTCTATTTCAAAATATTTTTATCACCACAAAAGAAAAGTTACCCATTAAGCAATCATTCCTTATTTCTCCCCTCCCTCCTGCCCTTGGCAACCATCAATTTGCTTTTTGTTTCTACTGATTTATCTATTCTGTATATTTCAAATAAATGAATGGAATCTTACAACATGTGACCTTTCAGTCTGACTTCTTTCACTTAACATAATGTTTTCATGGTTCATCCATTTTGTAGCATGTATCAGTATTTCATTCCTTTTTATGGCTAAGTTAATATTCAACTGTATGTGTATATATATATATATATATATACACACACATATGCCACATTGTGGTTATCCATTCTTCTGTTGATGAACATTTGCGTTGTATCCATCCTTTGGCATTTGTGAATAGTGCTGCCATAAACATTGTTACACACATATTTGTTTGAGTCCTTGTTTTCAGTTTCTTTTATATACATCTAAGAGTGGAATTGCTGGATCATACAGTAATTTTTTTGTTCAATTTTTTGAGGAACCACCAAACTGCTTTCTATAGCATCTGAATCCTTTTACATTTCTACCAGCACCTTATGAAGGTTCCAGTTTCTCTACATCCTCACCAATGCACGTTATGTTCCTTTTCTTTTTTTATTTTAGCCATCCTAGTATGTGAAGTGGTATCTCATTGTGGTTTTGATATGCATCTCCATAGTGACAAATGATGTTGAACATTTTTTCATGTGCCTATTGGCCGTTTGTGTATCTTTGGAGAACTGTCTGTTCAGGTTCTTTGCGCATTTTTAAATTGGGTTGATGTTTTATTGTTGTTGAATTATAGGAGTTCTTTATATATTTTGGATATTAAACTGTTATCAGGTATATGATTTCCAAGTATTTTCTCTGTTGGTTGTCTTTTTACTTTCTTAATCATGTCCTTGGATGACAAAAATTTTTTATTTTGATTAAGTCCAGTTTGTCTGTTTTTATTTTTTGTTGCTTGTGCTTTTGGGGTAAAATCTAGGAATCCATTGCTGGATTTTCCAGTTTTCTTTCAAGAGTTTTATGGTTTTAGCTCTTATATTTTAGTTCATTATTCCATTTTGAGTTAACTTTTGTACATGGTGTGTGTAAGGGCATAATTTTATTCTTTTGCATATGGATATCCAGTTTTCCCGGCACCATTTTTTTTTTGCTGTGTGATAGAATGATTTATTAGAAATAATGGGGGTGGCTAACCCCCCATTATTTATTTATTTATCTATCGATCTGTCTATCCTTATTTTTTATTCATTTGTCCATACCCTGGATAAAAGAAACATCAGACACAAGGTTTTCACAGTCACATGGTCACATTGTAAAAGATATATAGTTATACAGTTGTCTTCAAAAACCAGGGCTACTGGAACACAGCTCAATAGTTTCAGGTACTTCCTTCCAGCCACTCCAACACATGATAAACTTAAAAGGAAAGAAACATCAGACACAAGGTTTTCACAGTCACATGGTCACATTGTAAAAGATATATAGTTATACAGTTGTCTTCAAAAACCAGGGCTACTGGAACACAGCTCAATAGTTTCAGGTACTTCCTTCCAGCCACTCCAACACATGATAAACTTAAAAGGGATATCTATATAATGTATAAGATTAACCTCCAGGATAACCTCTCCACTCTGTTTGAAATCTCTCAGCCACTGAAACTTTATTTTGTCTCATTTCTCTCTAACCCCCTTTTGGTCAAGAAGGCTTTCTCGGGTGGGCCACGGTGGCTTAGTGGCAGAGTTCTCGCCTGCCATGCTGAAGACCTGGGTTCAATTCCCAGTGCCTGCCCATGCAAAAAAAAAAAGCAAAAAGAAGGCTTTCTCAGTCCCATGATGCCGGCTTATGCCGGGAATTCTGTCCCACATTACCAGGGAGATTTACACTCCTGGGAGTCATGTCCCAGTAGGGGGCAGGGCAGTGAGTTCACCTGCTGAATTGTCTTAGAGAGAAAGGCCACATGTGAGTGACAAAAGAGGTTCTCTGGCAATGACTCTTAGTCATAATTATGAGTAGGCTTAGCTTCTCCTTTGCAGGAACAAGTTTGATAGGGGCGAACCCCAAGATTGAGGGTTCAGCCTATAAAATTCGTTGTCCCCACTGTTTGCAAGTATATCAGGAATTCCCCAGATGGGAAAGTTTAATATTTCCTCCTTTCTCCCCAGTCCCCCAAGGGAACTTAGCAAATATCCTTTTATTCTCTGCCCAAATTACTCTGAGATGTAACGCAACATCACACTAACCAGTACAAACCAAAGGATCCCGTGTCCTGTTCAAGATTCCATATAATATGGCAGCTCCATTTTTTAAAGATGCTGTTCGTTCTTTATCGAATGAACTTGATACCCTTATTGAAATAAGTGGGCCATAGATGTGGGATTTATTTCTGAACTCTCAGTTCTATTCCATTGGTTCATTTTTCTGTCCCTGTGCCAATACCATACTGTTTAGATTACCATAGCGTTGTAGTGAGTTTTTAAATTGGGGAATGTGATTCCTTCAGCTTTGTTCTTTTTTCAAGATGGTTTTGACAGCTAGGGGTCTCCTTGCCTTCCCAAATGAATTTAATGATTGACTTTTCCAACTATTGGAAATTTGATTGGGATTGTGTTGAATCTGTGACTCATTTTAGGTAGTACTGACATCTTAACAATATTAGGTTCTCCAATCCATGAACATGGGATGTGTTCCCATTTTTTTTAGGTATTTAATTTATTTCAGAAATGTTTTGTGGTTTTCAGTACAAAATTTTTTATACCCTTGGTTAAATTTATTTCTAGATATTTTATTCATTTAAATGATTTTACAAATGGCATTGTTTTCTTGAATTCCCTTTGGAATTGTTCAGTGCTGCTGTATGTATAGAAACACCGCTGAGTTTTTGTGTGTTGATCTTTACCCTGCAACTTTGCTAAATCTGTTTATTCTAGCAGTTTTCTTGTGAATTCTCTGGGATTTTCTACATATAGGATCAAATCATCTGAAGACAGGATAGTTTTCCTTCTTTCCAATTTGGATGCCTTTTAATGAAAAATATTTTCTTAATGTAGTCTAAAGTAAGAAGAAAGCAAGGTGTAAGATAGTATGTGTAGTATGAAAAATATATTCATGTACATAGAAAATTTCTGAAAAAATATATCCAAAATATTAATAGTTTTTTCTTCTGGGAAATAGAACAAGGATGGGAGAAAGAGGCATATTTCCTTTTTATTTTATGTCCTTTTATACTATTGGAATTTCTTACTCTCTACATGTGAAAAAAGGTGAAAATTTTTTTAAAGTTAATGATTTAGTTCTTTTTGTTCTTGCTTCTGAGTTCCAGTTTAATCTCCTCTATACTGTATAAGAGCAGCTAAATTTTTATTTTTCCTGGGTGCATGGTCTGGGAATTGAACCCAGATCTCCACATGAGAAGCGAGCATTCTACCACTGAAACATCCGTGCACCCTGAGCAGCTAAAAAGCTTTTTCTTTTTCTTTTTTTTTTTACATAGGCAGTCACTGGGAATTGAACCCAGGTCTCTGGCATGACAGGCGAGATTAAAAAGCTTTTAATAGTTTTAAAAATGTTTAAGTCATTTTATAAACTGAAACAGTCATTTTCATCTTGTACCTACTTTTTGCATAATTAAATTATCAAATAGCCCATTTCAGGAGATTGGATTGTATCCACAAAAAGTTTCTATTTTGTCATTTTTAGAGTCATATCCTTATGATTACTTTAGGTTCCTTCTTCATGAATAAATTGGACCAATGTGAAATCGTTGCTGGAAGAAAAACTGGAAAAAATGCAGGGTTTCTTGTGGGTCATTCTTTGTTTTATGGAAGTTGGAAAGGTTAGTGATAGTCTCAGAATGCATTGTTAAAACCCTGTTGTCCCAAGTGCGCACACATAGTTCAGTGGTGGAATTCTCACCTGCCATGCGGGACACGTGGGTTTGATTCCCAGCCCTTGCACCAAAAGAAAAAAAGAGGAACAAAATTCTCTGATATACATATCGCATATCTGCCTCTATGTGTGTATCTTTAGATACAGAAATACATATATGTAGGGAAACAAATTAAAAAAAAAAAGACTCTTGTCCTGACTCGTCCTTTTGAAGCTGCTACTATGTATTTTTGACTTCTCTTACTCTTTTACTTTCCTTTAGAGCTTGAGTTTTATTTTAAAGTTGAAAAATCAGATCTTTAACTTGGGATGGGGTTTTACTAGGCACACGTTAGCATTTCTTTGGAATAAAGCAAAGCAACACTTACCAGTTATTGGTTTTAAATCTAGAAGTATCTTTGTAAGAGATCAAGAAGCATGTACATCATAATGATGGAAATAGCATCCCTGTTTGAAGGAATGGAATAATCTAGAAAGCTCCTCACAATGCTAAATTGGTTCTTTTAAAAATAAAACTCTTCCTTAATTAGTCATCTAACAAATTGGCCTTATTTGATCTAAGACAGTTTAGTTTAGGACTGCAGTAGGTTTAGTTTAGGTTGCAGTAGGACTAGGCCAACATAGTGTATTACAAAAACTTGACAATTTTTTATTGCCTTAATAATCTTGTTTATTGCTTATTGTGAGGTGAGTTATTTTCTTTGTTTTGAGGAAACCTCAGTCCTGAGAAGTAGACTACAGTGTACCAGAACCACAGAGTAGCCAAGGTCAGAAAGCTTGGGTTCCTTCTTTCTAGAGATCTGCTTGTACCTGTCTTTCTTCACTGCCTCCAGGCAGGAAAAGAGAGCAGTTTTTGTTTTAAGAAAATGATGTGAAGTTAGGAAAGGAAATACAAACCTGTTGACTCTTGCCAGCTACTTCATTGTGACTGGAGCACAGGCTTGTCTTGTCTCATCTTGGGTGTGTACTTTATAAATAGCTTAGGGCGAAGGTAATATTTAAATCGGCTTCCTGTGAAGTTCAGGAAAAACTGTGTATTAATATTGAATCCTAATGAGTTTGGTTTCTTTGATACTTACAATTAACACTTAATATATAGTACTTGTTAAGATTTGGGGTGTGGGTGCTGTTGAAAACTTAGGTTTAGCTAAATATTTACAAGTCAGTTGTGTCATAGCAGTTGTATATGTGTGCCGATGTCATAGCTTAATGTTTGTGAAATTCATTGTTCAAACTCTTAGTAGTTATATTTGATTTATCTTTTAATTTAAGGCATTGGTGACAGACTTAGTGACCTTGGGTAAATAGCATAACTTCCGTAAACCTTAGTTTATTAGTTTGCACAGTTGAGATGATGATTCTTACTTTTTAGGGTTATTATAAAAATGTTACATGTATATGAGTCACCTAAGTTTCCCGGCGTAAAGTGAGTGTTCAATAAATGTTAGTTATAATTATCAGCATGGTCCTATGTGAAAACCCAGTAAGCACTGTCCTGTGAGGAATTCAGAATGGGCCGTATGTTATATTATTCTTGCTCTTAGAGAGGCAAAAATTTCAGTTTGAAAACTATTAGAGAACAGTATGGTGAGAAAAGCAGGATAAAGACTGTATACATTCAGAGACTTACTCATTCACCAACCTGGGAAATTAGAAAGGAAGGAGAATCCTGTAGACCAGAGTTCTTGGGAACAACTCATTTGAGGAGTTAAGACGTTTATAGCCCTTTTCTGTAGATTGGCATTCCATAGTTAAACAGATTATAGGAGATATTACTGGAGATAATAGAAGCAAAACTCCAAAGCAAGAGAGAAGAGTTATGGTGACATAAGGAAGTAAGTAGAAGAAAATGTTGAGCAGGTAAAGGGTGGAGTCAGTTTGTGATCTTTGAATGACAAGATGAAGAATTTGGATATGAATTAAACATGGAGAATGTTGTTCTTGGAGCTGTACAAATAAATTTTTTTTTGAAGTCAGAGAAGTGGATTTACAGAAAAATATAGTTCCCATATTTCACCCTTTACATACATAGTTTTCTCTATTATTACTATGTTAATATGGTACCTTTGTAACAATTGATGAAAGAATATTATTTTAATTACACTATTAACTGTAGTTCATAGTTTACATTCGGGTTCACTGTTGTATAGTCCTTTGGTTTTTTGTGTTGTGTGTGTGTGTTTTGTTTTTTTAGATTTTATTCTAGGAACAAATTTTCAACTTAAAATTAACCCCCTTAGCCAGATACCAATATTTAATTCAGTGGTGTTAATTACATTCACAATAACATCACCACCATCCATTGTCAAACAGAAATTCCCCATTCTGTTTCCATCACCCCAGATAGAAAATCTGTACCAGTTGATCATTAACTCCCTATTTTGTACCCTTGCCCCATCTCCTGGTAGCTGATATTGTAGTTTCTAACTCTATGAATTTACTCATTCTAATTATTCCTTATCAGTAAGAACATACAGTATTTTTCCTTTTGTATCTAGCTGATTTCACTCAACATGGTGTCTTCAAGTTCCATCCATGTTGTCGTCATATATATCAGAACTCCATTCTTTTATATAGTTCAGTAGTATCCTGTGGTATGTATACACTACATTTTGTTTTATCCATTCATCAGTTCATGGATATTTGGGTTACTTCCATGTTTTGGCAATTATGAATGATGCCACTGTGAACATCAGTGTGCAGATTTCTATTTGAGTCCCTGCTTTCAGTACTTTGGGGTATATATCTAGCGGTGTGATTACTGGATCATATGATAATTCTACACTTAACTTTCTGAGAAACTGCCAGACTCTTCCACAGTGGCTGCACCATTTTATATTCTCACCAGCAATGAATGAGTGTTCCTGTATCTCCACATTGTCTCCAATACTTCTATTTTTCTGTTTTCTTAATAGTAGCCGTTCTGGTGGGTATGAAATGGTATCATTGTGGTTTCGATTTGCGTTTTCCTGATGACTGATGATGTTGAACATCTTCTTATGTGCTTATTGGCCATCTTTGTATCTTTGGAGAAATGTCTATTCAAGTCTTTGGCCGATTTATTTTTTATTAATTTTTTAAGTTAAAAAAATATAACAACAAACACAAACATTCTTAACATATGGTCATTCCATTCTACATATATAATCACTAATTCACAATATCATCACATAGTTGCATATTCATCATCATGATCATTTCTTAGAACATTTACATCTATTCAGAAAAAGAAATAAAAAGAAAACAGAAAAAAATTCATGCATACCATTAATTACCCCTTGCCCCTCCCTTTCATTGATCACTAGCATTTCAATCTAAATTTAACATTTGTTACCCCTATTATTTATTTTTATTCCATATGTTTTACTCATTTGTTGATAAGGTAGATAAAAGGTGCATCAGACACAAGGTTTTCACAATCACACAGTCACATTGTGAAAGCTATATCATTAAACAATCATCTTCCAGAAACTTGGCTACTGGAACACAGCTCTACATTTTCAGGCAGTTCTCTCCAGCCTCTCCATCACTTCTTGACTAACAAGGTGATATCTATTTAATGCGTACGAATAACCTCCAGGATAACCTCTCGACTCTCTTTGGAATCTCTCAGCCATTGACACTTAATTTTGTCTCATTTCGCTCTTACCCCTTTTGGTTGAGAAGGTTTTCTCAATCCCTTGATGCTAAGTCTCAGCTCATTCTAGGGGTTTTCTCAGTCCCTTGATGCTGAGTCTCAGCTCATTCTAGGATTTTTGTCCCATGTTGCCAGGAAGGTCCACACCCCTGCGAGTCATGTCCCACGTAGACAGGGGAAGGGCAGTGAGTTTGCTTGTTGTGTTGGCTGGAGAGAGAGGCCACATCTGAGCAACAGAAGAGGTTCTCTTGGGGGTGACTCGTAGGCCTAATTTTAAGTAGGCTTGACCTATCCTTTTGGGGTTAAGTTTCATATGAACAAACCCCAAGATTGGGGGCTCAGTCTATTGCTTTGGTTGTCTGCACTGCTTGTGAGAATATCAAGAATTCAACTTGGGAATGTTGAATTTTCTCCCTTTCTCACCATTCCCGCAAGGGGACTTTGCAAATCCTTTTTTATTCACTGTTCAACTCACTCTGGGATTTATCAGGGCAGCACTCTGAACAAACCAACAAAATCTCATGCCCTACTCAAGGTTCCATGTACTTATGGTGTTCAATTAAGCTGTCTACATAAGTTATGTTAGGAAATAAACTAGTCAAAATATAAATTTTGTACCAAACAAACATTTTTTACTTTAGTCTCACACATGGTAAAATTTTAAAATATTAATTACCATCTATTTTCAGCACCCTGCAGTAATGACATTCCTTTGTTCTTCCTCATGCAAAAACATTTTTAAATTTGTACATTTAGTCACTATTATTATACACTCTAGGCATTCCTAGATTATACCATCTCAGTCTTTATTATCTATCTTTCTTTCTGATTTCATTTGTGCCCCTAGCCCTCCTCCTTCTATCATTCTCACATTCAGTTTCATTCAGTGTTCTAACATAATTGTATTACAGTTAGGTAGTATTATGCTATCCATTTCTGAGTTTTTACAATCAGTCCTGTTGCGCAATCTTTATCCCTTCAGCTCCAATTACCCAGTATCTTACCCTATTTCTATCTCCTTATGGTCTCTGTTACCAAGGAAATTCTCCAAGTGTATTCACTAATGTCAGTTCATATCAGTGAGACCATACAGTATTTATCCTTTCGTTTCTGGCTAATCTCACTCAGCATAATGTCCTTAAGGTCCGTCCATGTTGTTACATACTTTATAACTTTATTCTGTCTTACAGCTGCATAATATTCCATTTTGGTCAATTTCTTAATTGGTTTGTTTGTCTTTTGTTGTGGTAGGAGTTCTTTGTATATTCTGCATATTAAATCCTTATCTATTATGTGGTTTCCAAATGTTTTCTCCCCTTCTGTAGGTTGTCTCTATACTTTTATGATGAAGTCTTTCCTGTACAAAAGTTTTTAATTTTGATGAGGTCCCATTTATCTATTTTTTCTTTTGTTGGTGTGCTTTGGGTGTAAAATCTAAGAAACCATTTGTGTAACACAAAGTCCTGATGATGCTTCTCTTTGTCTTCTTCTAGGAGTACTATAGTTTTAAATCTTTGATCTATATTGAGTTATGTTTTATTTTCATACATGTTGTGAGGTAGGAGTTCACCTCCATTTTTTTGCCTTATGATTATAAAGTTTTCCAACACAGTTTGTTGAAGAGACTGTTTTCTCCCCATTAAGTAGACTTGGCACGCTTGTCAAAATCCATTGCCTAGAACTGTGAGGTTTATTTCTGTTCCATTCCATTGAAACACATTGATATGCCTGTACTTGTGCAGGTAACATGCTGTTTTGATTACTGTATCTTTGAAATAAGTTTTTAAATTGGGATGTGTGAGTCTTCTAACTTTGTTCATCATTGAGTAGTTTTGGCTGTTGAGGGTCTCTTGCCCTCCATATAAACTTGATGATTGCTTTTCCATTTCTGCAAAGATGGCTGTTGCAATTTTGATTGGGATTGCAATGTCTATAAATTATTTGGGTCTGATTTTTTAAAATAATATTTTGTAGTGTTCAGTGTAAGTCCTTTATATCCTTGGTTAAATTTATTCCTAGATATTTGATTTTTTAGTTGCTAATGTAAATGGATTTTTTTCTTGATTTCTTCCGCAGATTGTTCATTACTAGTGTATAGAAACACAAGTGATTTCTGTGTATTGATCTTGTACCCTGCCATTTTGCTGAATTTGTGCATTATTTCTAGTAACTTTGTTGTGTTTTTTTTTTTTTTTCAGGAATCTCTATGCATAGGATAATGACATCTACAAATAGGGAGAGTTTTACTTGTTCCTTCTCTATTTGTACGCCTGTTCTTTTTTGTTGTCTAATTGCTCTTGCTAGAACTTCCAGTATATTATTAAATAATGGTGGTGACAGTGGGCATCCTTGTCTTCTTCCTGATTTTAGGGAAAAAACTTTATCTTTCACCATTGATTATAATGTTGGCTGTATTTTTTTTATATATCCCCTTTATTGTGTTAAGGATGTTTCCTTATATACCTATTTTTCTAAATTTTTATCAGGAAGAGGGGAGTGCTGGATTTTGTCAGATGCCTTTGCTGTAATTTCCTCCATTCTCTTAATGTGGTATATTACATTAATTGATTTTTTCATATTGAATCACCATGCGTATCTGAGATAAATCCTACTAGATCATGGTGTATAATTCTTTTAATAGGCTATTCTTTTTATTGAAAGAATTATACATTATGATCAAGTGGGATTTATTTGATCAGTTTGCTGGTATTTTGTTGAGGATTTTTGCACATATTCAAAATGGATAGTAGTCTGTAATTTCCTTTTTTTGTGGTATCTTTACCTGGCTTTAGTATTAGGGTGACGTTGACTTCATAGAATGAGTTGTGGAATGTTTCCTTCTCTTCAGTGTTTTGGAAAAGTTTGAGCAGGATTGGTATTAACTCTTGCAATGTTTGGTAAAATTCATCTGTGAAGCCATCTTGGTCTTGTGCATTTCTTTGCTGGGAGTTTTTTGATGACTGTTCAATCTTTTGTTATTGATCTATTGAGATCTTGAGTCAGTGTAGGAATTTTGTGTGTTTCTAAAAGTTTTTCAATTTCATCTAGGTTATTTAATTTGTTGGCATATAGTTCATAATATCCGCCTTTCATTTCTGATTTTAGTTATTTGCATCCTCTTTTTTTTTTTTTACTGTTAATCCAGGTAAAATTTGTCAGTTTTATCAATCTTTTCAAAGAACCAATTATTGGATTTGTTTCTATTGTTTTTTATTCTCTAGTTTCTGTTTCCTTCCATGTGAATGTTTTGGGTTTGCTCTTTTTCAGATCTTCTAGTTGTGAGTTTAGATCTCTGATTTGAGATCATTCCTCCTTTATAATACAAGCACCAAGAGCTGTAAATTTCTCTCTGAGCACTGCCTTGGATGCATCCCATAAGTTTTGGTATGTTGTGTTTTCATTTGCATTCACCTCAAGATATTTTCTACTCTTGGAATTTCTTCATTGACCCATTGGCTATTTAAAATTGCTTTGCTTAATTTCCACATATTTGTAAATTTTCCAGTTCTCCTTCTACTGTTGGTGTCTAACATCTTTCTATTGTGATTGGAGAAGATACATTGTATGACTTCAGTATTTTAAATTTATTGAGAGTTGTTTTTGTGACTTGTTATGATCTGTCCTGGAGAGTGATCCCTGTGCACTAGAGAAGAATGTATACTCTGCTGCTGTTGTGTGAAGTGTTCTATATATGTCTGTTAAGTCCATTTGATTTATAAGATTGTTCAGGTCTTCTGTTTCCTTATTGAACTTTTCTGTAGATTTCTCTGTCCATTATTAAAAAGTGGTGTGTTGAAGTCTACTATGATTAATGTAGAATTACTTCTCTATTTTTCCCTTTAAGACTGAAATATTTTCTTGATACATTTTGAGACTCTGCCATTAAGTGCCATTGAATTGATCCCTTTATCAATATATAGTGTCTGTCCCTCATAATAGTTGTTGACGTAAAGTTTATTTTATCCAGTTTTAGCATAGCTACCTCAGCTCTTTCATTGTTATTTGTATGGTAAATTTTTCCCCCATCCTTTCACTTTCCACCTACTTAAGTCTTTGAATTTAAGGTTAGTATAAAAATAATTTTACATAGGTTTAGTCTGCCTAGTAGCTTTTTAAAAAGCAGAACTGAAAAGCTTTTTCCTTCCACGAGTATATTCTAGATTTATTACTGTCCACTGCTGTCTTTTGCAAAGTGGAGAAATAGGAGTAGGATACAGAGTGTATCTGATTTCAATCCAAAGTAGGATATAAATGATTAGTAAAATATTTAATATTTGAATACCATATTTCATTAATTTACACATTCATTTGACATTCTAAGATCTCTGAAACAGAGGTGTTCCTTACATTGCCTTTATCAAGTGATAGATGTGATATAGTTTTCATTGCACATATATGAACTTGGTCATAGCTGTTTCTACTGTCATGACAGATGAGTTATATATAGTGTTGGTAGCACATAGTTGAGTTTGTCATTTAAAATGTCTTTAGAAATATACTGCAATTCAATACTGAAACAAAAAAATTGGGTATGGAGAAGGTATGGAGACAGAACAAGGACATAAATTTGACTTTATATGAGGCAAAATATTTGTCATTGAGGAAATTATTGCAGTTTCAAATATCCTTGCACAGTTATAATCATATGTTTTATGGGACCTAAGAAATAAGATACCATAATTACGTTAGGTTGTATTGTTTTGCCTATCACAACCCAAACATTACACCCTGAAGCAGGAGGAATTTCTGTATTCCTCAACATAGATGTGAAATTTCAGAGGAACAGGAAGTTATTGTGACTGATGCATGTGTCTCCTATAACTGTCCTTAAGGCATTGTGCCATTTTTTTAAGTGACAGCATTTTATTTCTTGGTAGTGCATAAAATAGCGGTGCTTTTTGTAATTGACAGCACCTTAGATTTGGTCAACTATAGTATTTACCTCTCTACTCCTCAATGATAGCATGTGTAGAACAGATTGTACTATTAGTAAGTAAAGCTGTGGTTTGTATAAAGACAGGCAAAATTAAAAGAAAAAAAAGGAAACGAGATGCAAGGGTCAAGGTCAAAATACAAAAATCAAATATTTGAAATGTTAGGTATTAAATAGGTGTTCTTGCTTCTTTTTTGTTTTGTTTTGTCTTCTCAGAGACAGCATAGCCTAGTGATAAAAAGAGTTCAGACTCTGGAGTCAGGCATCTTGGGTTCGAATCCCAGCTCTACCCTTACTAACTGTACATCAGTTTCTGTCAGGTATAACACTTCTTTGACAGGCTCTTATGAGGGTTAAATGAGTTAAATTAGTTAATACATATATTTGGAACAGCCTCTGGCTAAAAGTAAGATGTATAAGTATTAGCTGCTGTATTTTATTGGGACTATTTTCTTTGAATTGTGAACGTTAATTGATATACAGAGTAATTTGAGATGAAGTTGTGATTTTCTTCCCCATTGTTGCTTGCTTGGTTCCCGTTTGGGATTAATCTGCTACTTATTCCACCCACCCAATTATTATTCCTTTTTGAGTATATTGATTTTGGTCTTTTAGATAATTGTGTTTGATAGAATCATATAGATTCACATAGTAGAATCAAATAGAATTAGCATTAGCTTAAAAAACATTTTTAATGCTTTCTTTTTCTAAAAATCATGTGCTTATGCTTTCCATTTTTGCTAAGGATAAATCTGGTCACCTTTTAGTCTGATAATCACTTCCCCAGGCCACAGGCTGTAACTGCTTTGGGCAAGATTCATAACCTCCAAGACTACTAGTTTCAGCAGAGTATGGTTCCATTTCTAGCCTATGACTATGGCCTATGACTAGAACAGAAAGACTGTTGATACATTTCTGAAGACTGTAGTAGACGGATGTTTCAGTTAGTGTTAGTTCCTTCAAAGTTATTTCTAGTGTTGCACTGGACCCTCAGCTGTTGAAAAATGTAGAATACTATTTCTTTTACTGGCAGTAAGTGGAGACAGTGTTTCTGAGACATATCATATATGTTAATATAAAGGTATTAATGGGTATTTTACCGATATGGTAAAGCATTAAGTATTAAATCAGGACTGAATTCTAGGGTAACCTTAAGAATAGCATGTATTAGATTTCTTTCTTCTTACTGAATTAATTTTGAACTATTTTGCTTATAATATTCATCTGAAAGATCATTGTATCTTAAGTTGGGTCAGCCAGTTGTTTAAGTTGGGCTGTGCTTGTCATTGGGTATTTTGTGTTAACTTTACTCTTGTCACAAAGATATGAGAAAATGGTTGGATGGAGACTTCAATACTGAGGAGAGATTATAAACTGATCTTGTAGTAGTTGGAATTTAACAAGATATGTTTTTCCATGATGCAGATTAAAGACAAGAAAACTTTCCGTAGTTCATTCTCACTTGAATGACATATTTTATTTAGTAATTCAGAAAATTTTAGCTTTAGACATAACTCTTTTTTAGCAGTCAAACCTAATATTTCAAATATGACATTTGTGGTATCACTTGTTGACTACATGATTGGAAACTTGTCAGTGAAAAGTGACACACACAAATGGCATGTGTGAAGTTTAAAATAGCACATCTTCACATCCATGCAAATTCCCTGGACTCCTTATATGACCTACTTATGCACTGCTTAGAGAAAGAAATTCTGGGACATTTTAATTGTCCATTAAGATTACAGTATTACATTTAAATGTTTTATATATTTGTAGTTTTGCTGTTTACTCATATTTGTTCCATAAGTATCAAAAGCATTTTCCATGATTTTTTTTTTAAAGCCATGGCATTTAAGAATATGTCTGGCAGTCAATATCTTGTTATTTGAAATTTATCTGTTCTTTAAAATAAAAATACAAGCCTCAGGCCTCTTTGCCCAAAATGCTTTTACTTATTCTTTAAATGTATCAAGGTTTATTTTCTGACTGACATATGTTTGTCAATTTTTTGCTTCTCAACTACAGAGCTGCCAAATGCTGTTAAATCAACTGAGAGAAATCACAGGCATTCAGGATCCTTCTTTTCTTCATGAAGCTCTGAAGGTTAGTTGAAAGTACCCTATTAGTCAACAAGTTTTAGAACAGTTGTCCATATCATAGTTATATCAGTTTAGGCTATTTTTATATCAGAATGGAAGTGCATTTAAGGGACAAGCTGTACAGTCAAATGGCCCAGTATCTTCAGCATGGAAATTATAGGAGGGGGGAAAGATTGAGGACGGGATGGGGGAGACACATGGCTGGGGGTGGAGAAGATCTTTAATAGTTTAAAAGTGTTTTAAGAGACGCTATGCCGATTGTATTGTATAAACCTTATATGGACCCTGATTCAGACCAACGAACTTAAAAATACTTTTGAGTTAGGAAAGTTTGAAGTGATTATTTGACGTTAAAGAATTATTGTTATTCTTAAGATGTGATAATGGCATTGCTGGTTATATTTTTTAAAAAGATACATTCTGAAATGTTGACTGATGAAAAGATGAGATTCTTAGGATTTGCTTCAGAATATCTGGGGAAGGGTAGGTAGCATGGGTGAAGCAATATTGGCCATGACTTGACAATTATTGAAGCTGGATGATGGGTACTCGGGGTTCAATTATATATTCTCTAGACTGTTGCATATGATAGAAAATTTTCATAATTAAAATTAAAAACAGAAAATTATGGTCATTTCTGTAGAATACAGTAACTGCTTGAGACTTTATTGTAAAGACTGACTTCATTTAGAATCTCTGTGTTAATTGTCAACCTCCTCTTGGACACATTGTGCTGTATTGTTTTGTGAGATCAGAAAAAAATAGTATCTCAAGCAGTAAGAACTAATCTCAGACAAGATTTCATTCTTATTTTCACATTGGGGGTAATTAGAGCATGACCCCTTGCTTCCTATAACTAGGTGCTAGGTATACACTTCAAGCATGTTAGACTAACTATCCTCTGCCATGCTTTCTTTTTTCTTTCTTCTACGCTAGAATTATGTTTATACTTATTTGGTGTGCCACCATGGTAGTAAGGAGTTATAACTAGAAAACTCTAACTTACTGCTTATTTAAAATTCTGTGATGCTTTGCTTTTGAAATCACTATCTTTTTATTTCCTCTTAGGCCAGTAATGGTGACATCACCCAGGCAGTCAGCCTTCTCACTGATGAAAGAGTTAAGGAGCCCAATCAAGATACTGTTGCTACAGAACCATCTGAAGTAGAGGGGAGTGCTGCCAACAAAGAAGTATTAGCAAGTAGGTATATCGTGTCTTGTACTTGCTCTGAACTAGAAGAAAATAGAGATCAGTATAAATGACTGCCCTATCCATCACATCAACCCTGTGGCAGTACCAGTAATAATTGCTAATCATTGAGCCATTATTATATATCAGGCACAGTTCTAAGCACTTAAATGGTTTCATTCATTCATTTATTTGCAACTATTTAATGAGCACCTATTATGTGCGCAACACTCTTAAACATTGGAGATAGAGGAATGGGCAAGAGGGACAAAAATTTCTGCCTTTGTGTTGCTTACTTTTTACTGAGTAGAGATCAGAAAGTGATTAAATAAGTTGTATACCATAGAGTGAAAGAAAGGAGGAAATGAGAAAAGAAGTGCTGGGTTATGGATTTTAAATAGTATGGACCTTTTGAGAAGGTGAGGAGGTGAGGAAAGGAGTGAGCTTTGTAAGGCGCTGATATTTAGAATTTACCTTAGCTTGCTCATAATGCTGCTGAGAGCTAGAACTGAGGCTCATTGAGAAGTGCAGTTAAAAATGAGGCCCTAGAAGGAGCAGGAGATGGATCATGCAGTGCCTTCATGAGGGCTTGACTTTCACTGAGTTAGATGGATGTTGAGTTTCAAGCAAAGAATCACATAAATGGTTTCCATTTTTCTAAAAATCACTCTGGCTGTAATGTTGAGCACAGAATGAGGGTGGGGATGAGTGGGTAGGGAGGAGCATAGGTCCCAGCAAGGAGCCCAGGACCAGTCATAAGACTGTTGCAGTTGATAGTGGCTTGGGCTAAGATATAGTGGTGGAGGGGGTAAGATATAATTCAATTCTGGACATGTAGTTTTTGAGGCAAAGGCAATAGGATCTGCTTACAGAAGAGATAAAGATTGTGAGAGAGAGGAGTTAAAGGTGACTTCAAGTATTTTGGCCTAAGCAGCTGAAAAGATGGAGTTACTCTTAACAGAAATGGGCATAACTGTACGTGGAACATATTTGGGGTGGAAGAAGAGAACAGTTTTAACAGTACTAAATTTAAGATGCCGGTTCGACAACTCAGTGGGGATGTCAAAAAGAAAGTGGAGTACCAAGTTCAGGAGAGAGATCTCAGCTAGAGATAAGTAAACTTGGGATCATAAATCTGTAAATGGTATTTAAAGCAACAAAACTGCATGAGCTCTCCAAGGAAGAGGATGTAGATAAAGAGAAAATATTCAACGACTAAGCACTGGACACTCCCAGTATTGAGAGGCCTGGATAGGTGAAGAGTATCCGTGGAGGTCAGAAGAAAACCATGACTGGTACTCTGGAAGCCAAAGTGGAGAAGATTTTTCCAGGAGGAGGGAAACATCAGGTGGGCCAGATTATGTTAATAGACATTTCAACTCTTTGCAGTTTTGTACTAGCCTGAATAATGCTATGAATATTCTGTCATATTCTGTCTCTGAATATTCTGAGAATATTCTGTCTCTGGTGTGCATTGCGCCTTTTTTCAGTCAACAGTTTTCTTTTTGCGATTCATCCATAGTGAAGGCTATAAATGTGAAGGCTGTAACTGTAGTTCATTTATTTTTACTGATGTGTGGTATTCCATGGTATGAATATACCACAGTTTATCTATTTGTTGACTAACTTTGTGTTGTTTCCAGTTCTATGTTATTATAAGCATGGTTTCTGTGATCTATTTTGGTTCATGATTCTTTTGCAAGAGTTTCTTTAGTGTATATAACTAGCAGTATAGTTGGCGAGTTTCAAGGTATGCTTATAATCTTCATTTAGACATTTATATTAATTTCTGAAAAGGTTTTTTTGCCTAGTTCTACTCCCACTATAACAGAGTTTGAAGTAACCATTGCTGTCAAACTTCTTATGTTAGATTGTAAAATTATTGCTCATTTTCTGATATGAAATGGTATCTTGTTTTTTTGTTTGTTTTTTATTTAATATTTTTATTTGAGAAAACAAACAATACACTTAGAGCCACCAAAGATGGATATCTTCATTAGTTTATCCATAGGCACATTTAAATAAGGTAGACAAATAATCAAGCAGTAAGTTTCATAACCCAATTTAAAATGAAGGCAGTAAGGAAAACAGCTACAAACTCAGGGTATCTTGTTTTTAATTTGAATCTTTTTAAATAGTATTCTTGGCCATTCGTGTTTTCCTCTGGTGAGAAATTTCTCTTCTCGTCTTCTGATTGTGTGCCTTTTTGGGATTTATGTGTTGGAGATACCTTCTCCCTGTCGGTGACTTGTGTTTTTACACTATATTGACCTCAGGAGCTAAAGATTATTGCAGTGCATTTGTCAATCTTTTTCTTATGATTTGTGCTTTTTGTTTAAGAACTCTTTCTATACCTAGAAGTCATAAGGATATTCTCTTATATCTTCTTCTAAAATTGCAATGTTTTACCTTTCATATTTAAGTTTTAAATCACCTGAAATTTATGTACTTATTCAGTCTGGCGTAAGGTAAGGATGTAATTAATTTTTTCCCCCATACTGCTACCCAGTTATCCAAGTATCTTTCATTGAAAAGGGTATCCTTTCCCACTTATATTGAGTGATATCTCTGTGTTCTAACAAATGAAATATTTTCCACTCTGTTCCATTGCTAATATCTATACTTTAATTATAATTTTCTGATAACACTTGCTGTCTGATAAGGTTTAGCTTTCCTCCTTGTCTGTCTTCATGAGTATCTTGTTATTTCTCGCATTTTTTATGTGCATTAAAAATAACTTTTTAAAGAACGTAAATATACAAGTCAGAGAAGCCCAGCGAACTCCAAACAGAGTAAATCTAAATAGGCCTTCCCCAAGACACATACTAATCAGTCTGTCAAGTGTTGAAGAGGAGCAGAAAATCCTGAAAGCAGCAAGAGTAAAACAATCTACTACATACAAAAGAAATCAAATAAGACTGAGTTCAGACTACTCAACTAGCACCCTGGAGGCGAAAAGGCAGTGATATGATATTCAAGATCCTGAAAGAGAACAACTTCCAGCCAGGAATTCTGTGCCCAGCCAAATTGTCCTTCAAAACTGAGGGGGAGAATAAAGTTTTCACAGACAAAGGAGTCCTGAAAGAATTTTTCAACAAGAGACTGGGCCTACAAGAAATACTAAAAGGAATTCTGCTGGCTGAAAAAAAAAAAAAAAAAAAGACACTGGAAGGAGGTGTGGAGGAGAGCACAGAATTGAAGAGTACCACTAAGAGTAATTTAAAAAATACCACGGGAAAAAGGGAAAAGAGTATATAGATCTGACAAATAAAATTAAAAAGATAAGATGGTGGATTCAAGAAAAGCCTTTTCAGCAATAATTTTGAGGTTAATGGACTAAACTTACCAATTAAAAGATATAGATTGGCAGAATAGATTAAGGAACATAATCCAGCTATATGCTGCTTACAAGAGACTCATCTTAGACACAAGTATACAAACAGAGTGAAAGTGAAAGGATAGAAAAAGATTTTCCACACAAGTTGTAACCAAAAGAAAGCAGGAGTATTTATACTAATATCTAACAAAATAGACTTTAAATGTAAAGACATTGTAAGAGACAAAGGATACTATATTCTAATTAAAGGGTCAGTTCACCAAGAAGATAATACAATCATAAATGTTTATACTCTCAGTCAAGGGGTTCCAAATATATGAGACAGACAATGGCAAAATTGAAGGGAGTGATAGATGTTTCAAAAGTAATAGTAGGAAACTTCAGTATACCACTCTTCTCTGTAGATAGAAAAACCACGCAGACGATCAACAAGGAAATAGAAAGTTAAGTAACTTGTTACATGAATTAGATCTAACAGACATATATAGGTCATTGCACCCCAAAGCCAAGGCTATACATTCTCTAGTGCTCATGGAACATTCTCCAGGATAGATCATATGCTGGGCCACAGAACAGGCCTTTATAATTTTAAAAACATTGAAATTATTCAGAGCATTTTCTCTGATCACAATGGGATGAAGTTGAATTTCAATAACCACCAAAGAATGAGAACGTTCACAAATATATGGAAATTAAATAACACACTCTTAAACAACTAGTGGATCAAAGAAAAAATTGCTAGAGAAATCAGTAGCTATCTGGAGATGAATGAAAATGAGGATACAACTTATCAGAACTTATGGGATGTGGCAAAGGCTGTGCTGAGAGGGAAATTTATTGCCTTAAATGCCTGTATTAAAAAACAAGAAAGAACAAAAATTGAGGACTTAACAGCACGCCTGAAGGAACTTGGTAAAGAACAGCAAACTAACCCCAAAGCAAAGAGAAGAAGAGAGATAGCAAAGATTAAAACAGAAATTAATGAATGAGAGAAGAAAAGAACAATAGAATCAATAAAACCAAAAGTTGGTTCTTTGAGAAAATCAATAAAATTGATGGGCTACTAGCAAGACTGATGAAGAAAAAAAGAGAGAGGATGCAAATAAACAAAATCAGAAGTTAGAAGAGGTGCGTTACCACAGACCCTGAAGAAATAGAAGAAATCGTAAGAAGATACTATGAACAGCTATATGCCAACAAATTAGACAACTTAGATGAAATGGACAAATTCCTGGAGACACTTGAAGCTACACTGACTCAGGAAGAAATAGAACTCCACAAACCAATTACAAGTAAAGAGACTCAATCAGTGATAAAAAATCTTCCTACTAAAGAAAAGCCCAGGGCCAGATGGCTTCACAGGGGATTTTATCAAACATTCCAAAAAGAATTAACACCAATCCTGATCAAACTTTTCCAAAAAATTGAGGAAAAAGAAACTCTACCTAAATCATTTTATGAATCTAATATCTTTTTTTTTTTTTGCATGGGCAGGCTCCGGAAATCAAACCCAGATCTCTGGCATGGCAGGCAAGAGCTATGCCACTGTGCCACTGTTGCCTGTCCAAAGCTAATATCATTTTAATACCAAAACTACATGCCAATCTCCCTAATGAACATAGATGCAAAAATCTCAATAAAATATTAGCAAACTGAATCCAGCAACACATTAAAAGAATTATATACCTTAACCAGGTGGGTTTATACCAGGAATGCAAGGATGGTTCAACACAAGAAAATCAATTAATGTAATATAACACTTTAACAAATTGAAAGAGAAAAATCACATGATCATCTTGACTGATGCTCAAAAAGTGTTGGACAAAATTCAACATCCTTTTCTGATAAAAACACTCTGAAAGATAGTAATCAAAGGTAACTCCCTCAATATGATAAAGGGAGTATGAAAAACTGATAACCAGCATTATACTTAATAGAGAGAGATTGAAAGCTTTCCCCCTAAGATAAGGAACAAGACAAGTATGCCTACTGTCACCACTGCTATTCAGCATTGTGCTAGAAGTTCTAGCTAGAGCAGTCAGGCATGACAAAGAAATAAAAGGCATCCAAATTGGAAAGGAAGAAGTAACGCTGTCATTATTTGCAGATGATGTGATACTATACTTGGAAGATCCTGAGAAATCTACTGTAAAAACTTGAGCTAATAAATTCAGCAAGGTGGTGGGATATAAAATTAATGTGCAAAGATCAGTGACATTTTTATACTCAAGCAATGACCTAGCTGAGGAGTCAGTTAAGTTAAAAATTCTGTTGAGGGCGGGCCACAGTGGCTCAGCAGGCGGGAATGCTTGCCTACGATGCCAGAGGACCCGGGTTCGATTCCCGGTGTCTGCCCATGTTAAAAAAAAAAAAAAAATTCTGTTGAAAATAGCAACTAAAAGAATCAAGTACTTAGGAATGAATTCAACTAGGAACATAAAGGACTTGTACACAGAAAACTACATAAGATTGCTAAAAGAAATCAAAGGAGATCCAAATAGGTGGAAAGACATTCCCTACTCATGCATAGGAAGGCAAAATATAGTTAAGATGTCAGTTCTCCCCAAATTGATCTACAAATTCTACACAGTACTGATCAAAATTCCAACAACCTACTTTGAAGATCTGGAAAAGCTAAAAAACAGATTCATCTGGAAGGTAAAGAGACCCCAAATTGCTAAAAGCATCCTAAAAAAGAAGAACGAAGTGGGAGGATTAACAATTCCTGACTTTATTATAAAGCCACAGTGATCAAAACATCATGGTACTGGCACAAAGATAGAAGCATTGACCAATGGAATTGAATTGAAATTGCAGAAACAGACCACCAAATATACAGTCAACTGATTTTTGACAAGGCTCCCAAATCCTCTGAACTGGGACAGAATAGTCTTTTCAATAATTGGGCCTGGAAGAACTGGACATCAATAGCCAAAAGAATGAAGGACGACCCCTATGTTACACCCTAAACAAAAATTAATTCACAGTGGATCAAGCACCTTAATATAAGAACTGGCAGCATCAAGCTTCTAGAAGAAAACTTAGGGAAACATCTGCAAGACCTGGTAATAGGAGGTAGCTTCCTGAAGTCTACACTCAAAGTATAAGCAACAAAAGAAAAAATAGATAAATGGGAACTCGTCGAAATCAAATGCTTCTACACCTCAAAAGACTTTGTCTGAAAGGTGAAGAGGCAGCCAACTCAATGGGAGAAAATATTTGGAAATCACATATTGGATAAAGGTTTGATTTCCTGTATACACAAAGAAATCATACAACTCAACAACAAAAGGACAAACAACCCAATTATAAAATGGGCTAAAGATATGAATAAGCATTTTTCTGAAGAGCCAGTGCAGATGGCTCAAAAGCACATGAAAACATGCTCATTTTCATTGGCTATAAGGGAAATGCATATGAAGACTACCATGAGATACCACTTCACACCTATAAGAATGGCTGCTATTAAACAAACAGGAAACTATAAATGTTGGAGAGGATGTGGAGAACCTGGGACACTTATGCGGTGTTGGTGGGAATGTATAATGGCACAGCCACTATGGAAAACCGTTTGATGGTTCCTTAGGAAAATTAAATATGGAGTTGCCTTATGACCCAGCAATAGCACTACTTGGTATATATGCAGAAGAGCTGAAAGCAATGACACAAACAGACATTTGCACACTGATGTTCATAGCAGCATTATTCACAATCACCAATAGATGGAAACAAACGAAATGCCAATCAACAGATGAGTGGGTCAACAAAATGTGGTATATACATACAATGGAATGTTATACAGCAGTAAGACAAAATGACGTCCTGAAGCACATGACAAGATGGATGAGCTTTGAGGACATAAGTCTGAGTGAAATTAGCCAGACACAAAAGAATAGATATTGTATGATTCTACTTTTATGACCAGCATAAAGATATAATCAGAGGCTTATAATACAGAATATAGGGGACTTGGAGATACATAGAAGCTAGGCATGGGTGAACCATTAGCTTATGAGGATGAACTCCAATGTAAGGGAATAGATAGGAGTGAAGGTGGTTCTTTAGTGGGTCTATAAGTAATATTACCATATTGAAGATGAACTTGAAAGGGGTTGTGTAGACCTACATGTCCCATTGATTAACACTAGAAATAGGAATTAGTTCTTGCAAGAATTACTTCAAAGGTTTGATTCTTGTATAAAGAATGTTTAAGTCCAGAATACAGGAAGAAAACTGCTATTGCATGCTATGAGCTATATTCAAGAGGAAACAAATCAGCACTACCACAGCAACAGCAGAGGTAAATGGTGGGGGGAGGGTCAGTCAAGAGTTAAGAGGAGGCTTAGATTTCCTCTTTGCCAAGGGTGTGTTTATTGGTTTTCTTTCTCTTGGAAACAATGAAATTATCTAAAATTGAGAATGTTGATGGACTGTGAACTTTGGACCCTATACATGATGCCCGAGGGATGCAGGTGGCTGAAGGATGCACTGACTGAGAAGTAGATTGGCGAATGATGGTGTACACTTATGAACGAAGGTTGTGCTGCTACAAAAAGGAACAAAGTTGTGAGGTATGCAGTGATGTGAATGAACATGTGGGACGTTTGGTGAGATAAAATAAGCCAGAAACAAAGTATAGTCACCGTAAGAAAATGCTTATTAAAAAACAGGGGCCTAGATTCTTAGCTTTTAGAGCAGACACATTAAGTCCAGAGTGGTGATTATTATTTCTGGATTTTGAGAGGCTGTTTTATATATATAACCTGATATTTAGAGAGAAAAATGAAGCCTCACAGGTTGGGATTAAAGTAGTTCAGCACATTGGGGTAAGGAAGACATTGTCTATATTTTAGAACCACACATACTGTTTGAGACCAATGGAAGAAAGGTTTATTTGGTATGGAACTGAAATTTTCTGTAGGGCATAATCTAACGCAACCTATCTGTATAGCTCATTTGAACAATTGAAACTCAGAGAGCCCAGAATAAGAAAGAAGTCCTTTAATCCTGTATAGATTATTGTAATGTCTGGATATATCCTACAGTATATTAAGCAGATAATAAAAAAGTGTTGGCAAAGTCCCCTGAAGGATGGGAGAAAGAATATGAAACTTAAACCTTACCGTCAGGGAATCCCCTGATACTGTATCAAACTTTAGGGATACCCAAATCAATAGGCCAAGACCTTGATCATGAGGCTTACTCTTGTGAAGTTTATGTAGGAGTGGAGAAGCTTAGACTACCTATAGGCATGCCAAAGAGTTGCTTCTGGAGGACTTCTTTTGTTGCTCAGATGTGATCTCAGTCTTTCTAAGCCCAACTCTGCAAGTGAAATCATTACTCTCCCCTGCTATGTGGGACATGACATCCAAGGGTGAAAGTCTCCCTGGCGACGTGGGAGATGACTCCCAGAAATGAATCCAGACCTGGCACCAGGGGATCAACAATTCCATCCTGACCAAAAGGGGGAAAAGAAGTACTAATAAAGTGTCAGTGACAGAGTTCAAATAATCAAGAGACTACTTTGGAGGCTGCTCTAACACAAGCTTCAGTTAGACCTTGTTGCCTATCATAACCTGCTATCCCCCAACAAGGACCATTCCAGCCAATCCTAAAGAACACCTAAGGCAATATATAAGACTTAACAAGGGTTCCATGTGCTAGAGTAACTTTCCAGAAGCCTACAACCTCCAAATAGGTCCCTGGTCCAGGTAAGTTCTGAAGCCTAGAGGACCCAACCTCTCCAACATCAGATCGTTCCATCTTCCAACCCCATATTAGTGACAGACCCTTCCAATATGAAATTTAGAATGGCCATAGCCCAAATACCCCCTAAAGAGAGGGATGGAAAGATCAAATTTATGGTGGAGTTGTACAGAGGAGATAGGATTTAACAAAGAAATATAAATGCGGAATAATTGAATTGATATCTCTTTTAGTCTTGAGTATTTTAAAGCAGCTAGAAATAAAAGCCTAAAATTGTCGAATTGTAACCCATGTCAAACTCTGAAATATGTTCTGCAAAGAATTGTGGTGCTGTGCTTTGAAATGTATAGCTTTTTTGTATGTGTGTTATTCTTCACAAAAAAAGGAAAAGGCGATTGTGATGATTAAAAAATATTTAAGCCTTCTACCTCCTATATTCTGGAGCACCTAGAATGAATATTCTGAGAGGATCATATGGTAGCCCATGACATACTCTGGGATCTGTCTTGTAAGTACTTGTTGAAGAGTGCTTTGAAAACTATTGCTTCTTTATTTCTTTGCTTTGTATATATGTTATACTATACAATAAAAAAAAAGTTAAAAAAAATAACCTATCAGGTTCTATGTATATGATTCCTGTTGGAGTTTTTTTGGGATTCCATTGAATCCAGAAATAAATTTCAGGTTATTTGGCAGCTTTATATTATGAAGTCTGTCAGGCCAGGATTATGTTTCTTGCTTATCTTTATATGAGAATAATATAAGAGAATAATAATTTATTCCTAGATGTACCTTATATTTTTCTTGCTGATTTATTTTTTAATTTAATTTAAAAAAGAATGTAATCTGTATTTAAGTTTTCCCAGTTGTCCAGTAATGTCCTTTTTTTTTGTTTTTGATATAGCTAGAGTCCAGTCAAAGATCATTCATTTGTTATATCTTGGCAATGATCTCCCTACCTTTTGTGGGACATGTTGGGGTTATATCAGAGTGCTTTTTAGATTTTTAAATCAAAAGTTCTTTTCTTGGTTTTCTCTTCGGATTGTTCAGTATTCATGTACAGAAACAATACAGATTTTTGCATGTTCCTTTTGAACTCCCCCACTTTGCTGAATGCATTTATTAACTGCAGTAGCTTCATTTCTATTTTCTATGTTTAGGGTAAGTCATCTGCAAATAGGGAGAGTTCTACTTCTTTCTTTCCTTTTTAAATGCCTTTTATTTCTTTTTGTTGCCTAATTGTTCTGACTAGAACTGCCAATACAATGTTTAATAACAGGGGTGACAGTGGGCAAGTTTGTCTTGTTCCTGATCTTAGTATTAACTTTTCATACTTTCACCGTTGATTATAATGTTGGCTGTGCATTTTTCGTATATCCCCTTTATCACATTACGGATGTTTCCTTCATGATGTATGTTGGTCTGTAATTTTCTCTTCTTGTGGTTTCTTTAATTGGCTTTGGTATTAGGGTGATGCTGACTTCATAGAATGAGTTATGGAGTGTTTCCTCCTATTCACTTTTTTGGAAAAATTTGAGCAGGACTGGTATTAATTCTTGGAATGTTTGGTAAAAATTCACCAGTGACGTCATCTGGTACTGGACTTTTCTTTGTTGAGAGGTTTGTGGTTATTGATTCAATCTCTGTTTGTAGTCTGCTGAGGCCTTCCGTTTCTTCTTGAGTCAGTGTAGGTAGGTAGTGTGATTCTAGGAATTTGTCCATTTCACCTAGATTATGTAATTTTGGTGTACAGTTGTTCATAGTATTCTCTTAAAATCCTTTTTATGCCTATGGTTGGTAGTAATATTGTCTCTTTCGGTCTTGATTTTAGTTGTTTATGTCTTCTCTCTCTCTCTCTCTCTCTCTCTTTTTGTCTTTCTAGCTAAAGATTTGTTGATTTTATTGATCTTCTCAAAGGATTAACTTCTGGTTTCAGTGGTATTTATTTTATTCTGTATTTAACTTATGTCTACTCTAATCTTTCTTATTTCCTCCTTTCTGCTCACTTTGGATTTAATTTGCTCTTCTTTTTCTAGTTCTTCTAGTTGTGAGGTTAAGTCTGATTTGAGGTCTTTCTTTTTTTTTAACATAAGCTTTTAGAGTTCTGAATTTCCCTCTGAGCATTGCCTTTGCTGCATCCCATATGCTTTTCATTTTCATTTGTCTCGATCTTTACGGATTTCCCTTGTGTTTTTTGTCTTTGATTCATTGATTGTTTAAGAGTATATGATTTAACCTCCATATATTTGTGGGTTTTCCAGTCCTCCCTTTGTTGCTGATTTTCTGGCTTCATTCCACTGTGATCAGAGAATATGCTTTGTATAATTTCACTCTTTTAATATTTGAGACTTGTTTTGCTATCTAATGTATCTGTCTTGGAGAATGATCCATGTGTACTCTAGAAGAATATGTATCCTGCTGTTTTTGGGGTACAGTTGTCTGTATCTGTTAGGTCTAGTTCATTTATCGTATTGTTCAAGTTCTCCTGTTTCTTTATCAATCTTTTGTCTCATTGTTCTTTTCATCAGTGAAAGTGATACATTGAAGTTTCCAATTATTGTTGTAAAGGTGTCTTTCTCTCTTCAGTTTTGTCACTGTTTGCCTCATGTATTTTGGGGCACTGTGGATTTGAGCATAAATGTTTATGGTTGGTATTTCTTCTCGCTGAATTGACCCTTTTATTACAATATATGGTCCTTCTTTATCTCTTGTAACAGTTTTTGACATAAACTCTGTTTTTGTTGAATATTATAGCTACCTCCCACCTCTTTTGGTTATTATTTTCATGGAATATTTTTTGCCCATCCTTTAACTTTCCAGCTATTTGTGTCTTTGTGTCTAAGGTGAGTCTCTTACAAACAACATATGGTTGAATTATGGTGGATATTTTGTATTCCATTCACAATTTAAGCAGGTTCCAATTTCTCTACATCTTTGGCAACATTTATTATTATCTGTCTTTTTTATTCAAGCCATTCTAGTAAGTGTGAAGTAGTATTTCATTATGTTTTGATTAACATTTCTGTAATGGCTAAAAATGTTTGCATTTACATGTTGAGCATCTCTTTATGTGCTTATTGGCCATTTTTGCATCTTCTTTTGAGAAATGTCTGTTCAGATCTTTTGCCCATTTCCAATTGGGTTCTATTTTTTTTTTTTTTAATATTGAAGTAGTAAGAGTTATTTAAATATTCTGAATACAAGTCCCTTATCAGATATATGATTGATTTTTCTCCCATTCTGTGGGTTGTCTTTCACTTTCTTGATGGTGGTATCCTTTGAAGCACAAAAACTTTGAATTTTGATGAAGTCTAGATTATCTATTTTTTCCTTTTGTTGCTTGTGCTTTGAGTGTCATATCAAAGATACCGTTGCCTAATCCAGAGTAATCAAGATTTATTTACCCCTTTTTCTTCTAAAAGTTTTATGGTTTTAGCTCTTATATTTAGATGGCTGATCCATTTTGAGTTAATTTTTTGTGTATGATGTGAGGTAGAGGTCAAGTTTCTTTCTTTTGCATGTGGATATCCAGTTGTCCCAGCACCATTTATGGAAATGCTTCTCTTTCCCCCACTGAGTGGTCTTAGCGCTGTTACCAGGAATCAGTTGGCTGTAGATTCCTGGACTCTCTTTTGTCTTCTTTTGATCTATATGACCTTATACTGGTAGCATACAGTCTTGATTACTGTAGCTCTGTGATATCTATGCTTTTAAAATGTTTAAATTAAATGTTTTTTGTTGCTCATGTGTAGAGAGTCACTTAATTTTGTATATTGATCTTTTACCATGTTGATTTCCAATTTTAGTTTGATATACTTAGACATATCTAAACATGGCTGTTTCTTCATCTTTAGCATTTTAAACTCAAAAGGTTTTTAAGACCATGATTAGTCTAACTTTAATTATGTAGCAGGAGCAAGAAACCCACCAACTGCAAAAAGTTTAAATGCAGATCTTCAATAGCAGTCTAACACAAGTCAATCTAGATTTAAAAAGTTATAATTTGATACAGCATGCACATAAATGTAACAGTGAATAAAAACCACATGTTACAAATATATTGGTTATCATTCCAAGCATGTATAACCAATAAATATGGCCTAAGTTACTTAATTGGTATTCACTTCAGTAATTTGAATCCACAGATATATTTAGAAAGTTAAAGTAAACACAGATTGTACTGCATATTGATCTTTTAACTACCTCTTAAAGTAATTATAATTAATTTCTGTAGTTTAAGTTTCCCACATAGCTGATAATTATCTGTGCATTATAGCAGATTTATTTCTTATTTTCTGATCCTTATTTTTAACTTCCTTTATTGACTTATTGTACTAGCTAGAACTTCCTGAAGAATGGTAAAAAAAAAACTGATAGTAGACATCTTTTCTTAGTCCTATTTTAAAGGAAATGTATTTAACATTTCATCATTAAGAGTAATGTTTCCTGTGGGTTTTTTGGAGATGTTCTTTCTCAGCCTGTGAATGTTCTTTTTTATTTATAGCTACTTGGAGTTTTTATTCTGAATGGAGGTTTAATGTTAACAAATACTATATCTATTGAGATAATTTTTTATTCCTTTAATTTGTTAAGATAATGAATTTTGTTGGTCTGTTCTGATGTTAACCCAGTATTTCCTTTATACAGTAAACTCAATTTGATTTTATTATATAGTCTTATTTTTAGACATTGTTGGATTATATTTCTACTGTTTTGTTTAGGTTCCTTACATCTGTAATCATATGTGAGTTTGTTGTTTTCCTTTTTTTACTGGTTTTCTTTTCATGACTGGTTTGGGAAATACCAAGGTGTTATACTAAACCTTGTAAAGTGAGTTGAGGACTTTGACCCCTATTCTCTAGAATAGTTTATGTGAGATTAAAAATATCTGTTCCTTGAATAGTTGGTATTTAACTGTTAAAGAGGCTATTTAACCTACAGGTATGGGAAATATTTTTAACTTTATGGAATGAAACTGCTAGAAAGGGGGATTTGGTTGTTGCATTTTAGTAGCTTTCTATTTCTGTACTATTTCTGGTCTAAAGTTACAATGTTGCTGTAAGTTATTTATTTGATTCTGGCATAGAAAAATATGGTTGTTACACAGATGAACCATTGTAGTGAGAGTGCTAGGGACTTTATCTGATTTTGTGGAGTCTTTGACTTTTTTCCTGCACTGTAGACAGAAAGGCAGTGTCTCTGACATATAGACTATAATCACATTTCTATTTGTCTTACAGAAGTAATAGATCTTACTCATGATAACAAAGATGATCTTCAGGCTGCCATTGCTCTCAGTCTCCTGGAGTCCCCCAAAATACAAGCTGATGGACGAGATCTCAACAGGTTGTTGATTTAATGTGTGACATTCCTCTCCACATTGTCGTGTAGGTCAAAGGCAATAATTTTGTGAATGTTGCTCAGGAACAATTCTGCAAAGATTTTAATTGTGCTTGAATGAAATTTCTTTTAGGAGAGAAAATGAGAATTTACATTAGTTTATTTAGTCTTTGGGTCCCTTTTTAAAAAGCCACATATGGCAAGAGTCTTATTGCAGCATGAGGTTTTTGTCATGTAGAAGCTGCAAGATTTTTATAATTCACAAATATTAGGGAAATAAAATCCTTGTCTCAATATCTGATAAATGAATATTCCCTTTATAACTTTTGAGGGTTATCTTGTTGGATGTTTGAAAATGAAAGTTATTACTCAACCACCCTGCCTGAGAAGTAAACAGGGGATATATCTTTTGAATTGGTAGTAATTCAGTGTTTGTCTGGTATTGTTCACAAACATCTAGTTCCAGTAGTGATATGTCATTTTCTAGACTATTCTTGAGTTGTTTGTTTCAGGAAAACAGAGGGCTGGGTTTTCTGTGCTTGGCAATTTGAAGGCTTTTATATTTAGCAGAATCTGTTTCTTGCCCTTTCAATGGCAAGGCTTGAGATATAGCTCTGTTGAAATCTAGAATTTTTACTATAGTAGCCCTAGTCTTAAGGCTCAGTTCAGTTTGCATCATGTCCCTCATTAGTAGTAATTTCTGTTACATGGGATAATCCTATAATTTTTGTATAGGTAGTGATCACCCAGTAATAGCTTATTCAGTATTTTTAATCATCTGAGAAATGTTACCAGCATTCCCTAGAATGGTGTTCTTTAACTTTTTTCTTTATTTTGATGTGTGATATCTTGGCATAACATAGGATGCATGAAGCAACCTCTGCAGAAACTAAACGCTCAAAGAGAAAACGCTGTGAAATCTGGGGAGAAAATCCCAATCCAAATGACTGGAGGAGAGTTGATGGTTGGCCAGTTGGGCTGAAAAATGTTGGCAATACATGTTGGTTTAGTGCTGTTATCCAGGTATGATACTCTTAAGAGACAACTGTGCCTTCTGGACATAGTTTTGTATAGTATTAAACTGAAATGTCAGAAACACAGCTTTTAGAAATAGAAACAGATATATAAAGCTGGGGGTGGGGTATGGGGGAATGTTCCCATAGTATTGTATTTCAGTTGCTTTCCTGTATTTTGGATCGGATACTCTGATGTGTAAGTTGGGCAATGCTAAAAAAAAAATCTGTGATTGTAAATAAGTTAAATAAGTATTTTAGATCATCAGCATTTAGTGAATACTGTATTATAGCAGAGCAAGAGTGATTAAAGACAAATCACTTGTTGGGAGGCCATCATAGTTATTCATACAGGAGATGATGGTGGCCTGGAATAGAGAAATGGCAGAAGTCAAGAAATGAGAGAAGTAAAAGCATTCTAGTGCTATTTAGGAGATCAAATATATAGGATTTGGTGACGAGTAGTTATAGGATATGTGCAGGAGAGAGTTCAGAAAGACTGAAGGTTTCTAGCTTAAGTAACCAGGTAGATGATAGTACCATATGATACTGAAGGAAGAACATTTTGGGTGTGAAGAGTAGAATTTTGGTTCAGTTTTAGACATACTGAGTTTGATATGCCAATGTAAGTAAGATATCTACGTGGAAATACCCTATAGGCAGTTGACTCTATGAATCTGATTCAGAAAATAGCTCTGGATTGCAGATATAATTTTGAGAATCAGTAGCATATAGCTAGTAATAAAGCTAAGGGAGTAGATGAATTCACTTAGAATATTAGCTGGGAAGAATCTCCTGGGTATCTTAAACTTAACATGTCAACACTGCAACACTTGATCCCTACCCCTGCAATCTTTTCCATCATGTTTGTGGTATCTACCCAGTTGCTCAAGTTGAAAAGTGGAATCCACTCTTTCTCTTATCCACCACATACAGTCCATTCATTCATTCAGCTTATTATTTGTCTGACACTTCTTAAGGCTCCAAGGAAACACCAGTGACTAAAATAAAGCCTCTGTCCTCAGGCAGTTTACTTTGAAAAGAATGGAACAGACAGGAAATGAAATGTATATATTAGGTAGAAAGTTCCATAAAAACAAATGGATTAAGAATAAGGGAGCGGTGAGGAAAGGCTTGAGAGGATCCATCTAGAAGGGGAAGGGTTCCCTGTAAGGTGCTTTCTGATAAGGTGGGCATTTGAGCAGAGCCCTGGAGGAGGGTGGGAATGAGCTATATATTTACATAAAGAACATTCCACATAGAAAGAACAGCAAGTAAAAAGGCCCAAGTTCAGGGGCTTCTTAATATATTTGAGAAATAGCCAGAAGGCCATTGTAACTAAAACTGAGTGTTCAAGGGAGAAAACCTAAAGCGGTGTGGTTGGAGAGATAGTGGAGGTCTGGGTGAGAGATCTAGGGGTCATGGGGAGGATTGGGGATTTTAATTGTATACAAGATGGGAAGGTATTAGAAGGTTTGGAGAAGAAAAATATCATGATCCTACTTCCTTTTTAAAAGATCTTTGGGAGAGCACCCCACTGCTAACGCCAGCCGAAACATCTGACCCAGAGGCAACTAATAAAAGCCAATTTAGCTCTCAAAAAAAAAAAGATCTTTGGCATCTGTGTTGAAAATAAAATGTAGGGAGATAATGTGGAATTAGGGACAATAGTCAGTTCTGTCCTGTCTAAAAATAGAGAATCCACAGTCCCCTCAGCCTTTACTCCTCCAAGAGAGCTTAAAAAGAGCTAGCAGGTGTTCCAGTAGCCATGTTTCTTGAAGATGATTGTATAATGATGCAGCTTTCACAGTGTGACTGTGTGATTGTGAAAACCTTGTGTCTGATGCTCCTTTTATCTACTTTATCAACAGATGAGTAAAACGTATGGAATAAAAATAAATAATAAGGGGAACAAATGTTAAAATAAATTTAGATTGAAATGCTAGTGATCAGTGAAAGGGAGGTGTAAGGGTTGTGCTATGTATTAATTTTTTTCTGTTTTCTTTTTATTTCTTCTGAATTGATGCAAATGTTCTAAGAAATGATCATGATGATGAATATGCAACTATGTGATGATATTGTGAATTACTGATTATATATATAGAACAGAATGATCATAAGTTAAGAATGTTTGTGTTTGTTGTTATATATATTTTTAAATTTAAAAATTAATTAAAAATAGAGCTAGCAGATAGAGGGGGTAACTGAGTAAGGTTTCTGAGAAAGCCTCAGGGTATAATATTTGGAGCATATGTGGAAGGATCAGTTTAAATAAGAGGAGGGCAAGGGAGGAAGAGGAAATGATGGCTGCAAATTAAAGTTCTCATAGTTTCTAATAAGCTTGTTTTTTTTTCCCTTCCATGAAATAAGCAGCTATTTCCTGAAACAGAGAGGAGAATTGACAGAGTCAGATTTTAAAGGAGTGAAAGTTTGAAATAGTTGTTGCAGGTAACATATTTGTTGGACACCTATTGTATGTCTAGCATTTTTCTAGGCCTTTGAGGTGTAGGAGTGAACAAAACAAAGAGCCCTGTGCTCATGGAATGTAAATTCATATGGGACTAGACTGTAGACATGATAATTAGTTAATATGTCAAAATCTGATTGAGTGATAGAAAAAAGAACAAGGTGAGGGTGATTGAAATTGTTTGCAGTGGGAGCAGGCTGCAATATTAACATAATGTTAGGTTTGCCTCACTGAAGTCATGAGATTTGAACAAATACCATAAATGTAGGAAGTCAGGGAGTGAGCCCTGTAGCTATCGGGGAAGAGCATTCCAACTAGGGAGAACAGTAGAGCAACGGCAGATGACAGCAGGCTTGATGTGTTCAAGGAACATCCAGGAAGCCTGAATGGCTGGAATGAAAGGAGGGAATCATCAGAGACAAGGTTGAAGAGGTAACTTATCTTTTATTCTGAGAACAGGGAGTTACTAACAGTTGTGATCAGAGGAGTGACAAACTTTGACCCACATTTTAAAAGGCTCACTCTGGCTACTGTGAGAACAAAATGGAGGGGAACAAGGCTATAAATGAAGAGATCTTTAAGGGAGGCTATTGCAGTAGACCATGTGAGAGATGATAGCTGCCAGCACCAAGCTGGTAGCCATGAAAGTAGAGAAGTGGTTGGATTTTTGATACATCTTGAAGATAGAGTCTCCTGGTTGTCCTTATGGATAGGATGTTGACTATTTAGTATCCTAGAAGTATGTCAGGACTTGGGAGAGTGGGAACTTTTACTAGATGATAGTCTTCAGTGAATCAGGGCTTTAATTTGGTCATATTAGAAAGATAGCTAGAAGAATCTATGTGGGAGTGGGTTGAGTGAAAAGTTTTAGAGCAGGAAGATCATGTTGCAGTAATTCAGGTAAACAGGGATGGGAATTTGATTAGAACTGTTGATGGAGACTGATAGGGAGGAGGTGGTTCTAAATAACACCTCAGAGGGCAAAGTTTAGGGAACTTACTTGTTAAATGCAGATATTTAAGAAAGAGAAAGGATTCAAAGATTATCCTGAAGTTTTAAACTTTGTTTGACTGGAAGAGGAGATTGTAAGTGATAGAGAGAGCACAGAAGAAGCAGCAGAAGTTGGAGAAAGAATCATATTGATGTTGGAACGGGAAATGTAATACTAGATCACCCTTTTGTAGTTTTTAAGAATAATGGCATTATTGGGGAAAGCCAGATTTTGGAGAAGGTGAAGAAGTGGAGGGAAGTGATTGAGATTGTTAGGTCATTTTTCTCATGGTAAAAAAAACATAAGTCCCGGTAAATGTTAGCTGTATTGTCAACTGAATAAGGACGGAAGCTAGGAAGGAGGAGATGTGCTTGGTAGATATGCTTGGTGAGGTGCAGAGAGAGTGGGCTGACTATAACTAAGCAGCCTGGCCTAGGTTCCAGATAGAACTTTGGGAATGGCATGATCTGGTTTTAAATTCCTAGTCCAAGTATAGATTAAGCCCATTGGTTGAATCCCTCTAGGGCTTGTGATAGAGTGAGGGAGACAGCAGTGTATGTGTTCTGGTCAGTTGAAATCAGTACTGATTCTTTTTTTGACATTAGAAAATACTCCTGGAGTATTTTGAATTCCAATAAAGTATTTTATTTAGTTCTAATTACAAAGTTTGGCCTGTTGTCTAGCCAGAATGCTGCTTGAAAAGTTCTGTAATGCAAGTTTGAGGGGTTTTTATTTGAGGAATATGTTGGGATAAAGAGTCAAGTTCATACAAGGATTATTTCTTAATTAACTTAGCAAGCAAATAAATTGTAGAAAAAGTATGATTTACAACAATAAAAATCCTGCAAGCTAGAAATATATGCTGTTAAAAATTTTTTAGATGCACTGTTTAAGACAAAGACTGTGGAAAATAGTAAATATTGTTATACTCACCATCCATCTTAACAAATAAAATGTTGCAAGTCTTGTACTGTTGAATGAATCCCTGCTGTACCTGTCCCGTCATATCCTCCCTTCCCAATAATAACCATACATTCATATATCCCTAAACAAAATATGGTATTATTTTGTATATTAGACTTCATTTAAGCCATATAATACTGTATTTTTCTGCATTTTTTCACTCAAAATACTTTTATTTATCCATGTTGATACATGTAGCTCTCATTCATTTATTTTCACTACTGCATGGTTCATTTTATAAAAACTTTTTTCTGTAATATTATTTCAAAGACTGCATAATAGTCTATTGTATGAATGTGCAGTGGTTTTTTTTATCTATTCCTTTTGTTAGCCCTAAGTTGTTTCTAGTTTTTTCCTTAAAGAATGAAGATTCAGCTAAATTTTTGTGCTGAAAATTTAGGAAATGATTAAAGGAAATGATTATTTCCTTTGAAATAATAGAAGTAGAATTGCTTGGTAGATAGTTGTACATATTTTAAGGTAAAATAAATACATTTTTTGTTGCAATTATTTTGAAATAAAGGCTATAATTCCCATTTCTTTCTTTATTTCAGTCTCTCTTTCAATTGCCTGAATTTCGAAGACTCGTTCTCAGCTATAGTCTGCCGCAAAATGTACTTGAAACTTGTCGAAGTCACACGGTAAGTTGCTGTTAAGGAATTTCTTCCCTGTTGTTTTATAACTGTGATATTCTTTGGCTTATGCTAATATTTTTTTCATTTCCAAATTGGGTTTTCCTGTTGCAAGAAAAAAGAGTTTGCAAAATTGTAGTTAAGTAGGAATGAAATTAGAGAAATGGTTTCAAGAAAACGTAAGTTACCTTGTCACCTTCAGTTTTTCTGTCTCTGGGCATGAAAATTCAGAAATACCTGTTCTGTTTTTGGTGTCCTTAATTATCCCATTAGCTCTTCAGCCCAGCGAATGCAGCATAGATGACCTAAACCAGAGGACAGGACCTTCTTAGAAGGAACTTTAGTCTGTTTTGTCAAAGGACATAGCCTCCTGCCAGTGACTTAACCCTTCCCAGGATTTCATCTTGGTAATGAATTTTCCTAACAGGCAGGAGTACAGCAACTTCAGAAAATGAACATATTTGCCTTTGTGACAATATTAGCTCTCTGACTTCCACATAGATATTCTTGAGTTTATAATAATCCCCCTAAGCAGACCTTTTTACAATTCCCATAACGTAGTTTGAGACCTGACTCTGACCCACATCTAGATGAATGGAGATTAGGGGGTGATCATTGACAGCTTTCTCTTTATGTCCTCTAATTTTCCAAATGAAATGTTTTAAAAATACACGTGTCTGTGTTTTCACAGGAAAAGAGAAATATTGTGTTTATGCAAGAGCTTCAGTATCTGTTTGCCCTGATGATGGGATCAAACCGCAAATTTGTAGACCCATCAGCAGCCCTAGATCTCTTAAAGGGAGCTTTCCGATCATCCGAAGAGCAGCAGGTACAAAAGAAGCCTTCCTTCTGTTCAGTTTTCCCTGAAGTTCTTCTGAGATGTCATAGCATGCCTTGTAAATATTTCTGTGATGTTGCTTTATGCCAATTGTGTAAGCTCTGAACATAACTAAGCAGTGCAAGAATTTCTGTTTTTGTCCTTTTATAATGCCTAAGGAACAGGTGGAAAAGAGAGATTGTGTGTGTGTGTGTGTGTGGCTGGTAGGTGGGGGAAGGGCTGGCAGTTCTAAAGGCAAGAAGAAATAGCATTAGAAAGAATAGAATTGCACAGGGACTGTTAAAGTAGAAAGGAGGAGGTTGGAAAATATCCCAGTATATCATGGCAAAGAATCACTGAGAAAAGCAGAGTCCTTTGTCTACAGCTTTGTCTTGGGATGGCCCAGCAAGTAAACTATCCAAATCTGAGTTGAAAAGCGTTTCTGAGCAATGCTCCTCTTTTAGACATTAGTACCTTCATGACCTTTCCCTTTCCCTACCTCTTGCTACAAAATTCTCAAAGCATTTTCTTAAAGTCTCTATTTACCATTCAGAGCTCCACATTCTTCTAGAGGACTACTGTCTCTTCTTTCAGCTTTTTAATTATTATTATTATTATTATTAAGATTAAGTAGGTTTTGCTTGTTTTGCTCTGCCACAGATAGATTTTGTTCTACTACAGATTAATCAAGTGTTGCCTAACTTGCCTTCCAAGAATTGTATAGTAGCTGGGTTGCAGTTCCCTTTTATCTTCATCATATTTGGCACTAAAAAAGAAATCCTTTTCTAGTAATACAGTCTTAGCCATTGGTGGGATGAGCAGATTTTCATTTCCTTAAGTGCACTATTGAGTCTAACCCTTACATGATTTGTGCCTCTCTTATAGCAAGATGTAAGTGAATTCACACACAAGCTCCTGGATTGGCTAGAGGATGCGTTCCAGCTAGCTGTTAATGTTAAGTAAGTGTTGGGGATTTGTCTGTGCCATCTTTTCTACTCACAGCAGTCCAGTGAGAATTTTGATATGGGGAAAAGTTACTGTCTCAAGTAGATATAGCTGGTTTTTTGACCAGACCTCATGGGATAACCAGTGAGCTGTTCCCATTGCTTTGGTTTTCCCCACTGATGATATAATCATCTTAAACTGTAAGTTTTTAACTAAAAGAACCATTACTGTTAACTTTGTTAAAATCATAGCCTGTGCTACAAGATGTATTAGGTCAAATTAATGGTACACGTGAGCCTGGTGGTATAATGCGATATATTAAATTTAATCTAAGACTACTTTTGAATTCTACTTTGACTGTGTAGAGGATAGGTTTTTGTCATTTGGGTCATTGACAGAAGTGAAATTCTGGCCAAAGAATACTTCTGTCCCTCAGCTAATACAGACCCTGAGAAATTGGTTTTCTAAATTGTTTTAACTCTAGAAAATTTTTATATCATGGAACAGCTTACATAGTTAATAACAATTTAAGATGGGCTTGTAGAACAAAATGATTTTCATTCCATTTCTCTAGTGCCATTGGGAAAAATTTATTGTATTTACTTGCAAAACAGCCACAAGAGAATTCATTCTTACCTATATTCTCTTTCTATACAAAAAATATATCTATTGTTAGGGATATAGGTGCATGTATTGAATGTCTGCTTGTTAGACATTAGAGACATTAGAATCTAAGCTTGTTAAGGCCAGGGATCATGCCTTATTGTCTTGACTCAGCAACAAGTCTGGTTATATACTTGTTCAATAAATGTTTGAACTACACTGATCCAGTTTTTTTTTTTAGGATATATTTGGCTGTTTGGGGGTTGATTATATGCACTGTTTTAGCTTTTGAATGATGTCTGCGTTTAAAGTACTGATTGTCTGATCCTAATGATACTGAATTGTCTTCTTTTTTAAAAGCAGCAATCCCAGGAACAAATCTGAAAATCCAATGGTGCAGCTATTCTATGGTACTTTCCTGACTGAAGGGGTTCGTGAAGGTAAATTCTTTGCTGTGAATGTTAATTCTAGACCACATATTTATTACTATGCCTTGGAAACAGTGATTGTTAAATTTTCCTTTTGGGGAAGCAATGTAGTGAAAAGACTCTAGAGTCAGACAAACCAAGGTCTAAATATTGGTTCTACTTCTTAGTATCTGTGCAATTGTGAACAGACTGAGCTCCGAAACAGTTGAGCTCTTGGAGCTCAGTATCTTCAGATATTAAAATGGGGATAATCTTTATCTTAAAATTGTTATATTAAATTGTATAATGTTTACACAGCCCAAATCTAGCATTTATGTCAGATATATTGTGATGTTACTCTGAGTACACTGATTTTCCCAATATAATATCTAATTGAAAAGATTTTTATTTATATTGCCAAAAATGTTCATCTGTTGTAGAGGCTTGTCTAAATTGTATGCTTGATGCACATTTATTTATCTTTATGTAAAATTTTGAATACATACAAATAGACCACTATAAAAACCTTCATGTAGCCTGCAGTCTCTAGCCCTTGGCCAGTCATACCCAATCTAACCTGTCTCCTCTTATACCACCCCTGTTCTTCAAAAAACATAACCCAATACTATTATCACTCATAAAAAATAGCATTTCTTATTATCACATATGCTAAAATTTCCATTTTGTTTTTTAATTATTTTATAATTTATTTTTACAATTTTAATAGAAATCCACATGTAGTTTCCACATTATGATTTGTTGATATGTCTCATTTTAAGTTTCTTAAAAAAATCCATAGGGTCCTCCTTCATTATTTTTCCTTGAAATATATTTTTTGAAAAAATGGGTTATTTGTTGTGTAGTACTCCCCACAGTCTAAATCTTGCTGTTTACATGCCCGTCATACAGTTTAACATGCTCATCTCTACTCTTGTAAATTGGTAGTTCTATCTAGGGGTTTGACTAGATTCAGGTAAGACATTTTGGCAAGACTGATTCATAGGTGGTGGGATGTTCTTTGATCAGGAGGCACATGTGTCTGGTTAACTCTCTTTTTGTTATTAATGATCGATGCCTGGATCCATTAGTTCATTAAAACTTACCGTACAGGCTTACATGCACCTCTAACCGGTTCTCAGGAAGTTGCTGAAATTAAGAAGATCTTTCTTCTTTGGTGTCAGAAAAGACATTATGTAGTGATGAATTAAAAAAACAATTCTGGGGGACAGGAGCAAAGATGGTGGATTAATGAGGTGTGGGATTTAGTTCATCCTCCAGAGTAGCTAGTAAATAGCCTGGAACAGTACAAAACAACTGCTGAGGCCACATCAGTGACTGGACACACAGCATACACTGGTTTGGACAAGCTGGACCAACTGCGATCCCACCCAGAAATGTGAGTACCACAAGCTGCAGCAGCTGGGACCATACCCCTAAAGGCTGGTTCCAAGAGGGCAAAGGAAAGAGACTTGACTAGCAGGAAGGGGCTGAGCTCAACCAAGTTCTAATTTTGTGAAATTAATTAACAAATTCTGACTACTAAAAATGGGTCCCAGCTCAGCTGCACCTCCAGTAAAAGCTGAGGTTGCTGGTTTTTGCCCTAGCACAGAGGGAGCATGGCTGATGGAAAAAGAAGAAAAAAAAAAACCAGGTTTTTTTTAATTGGCCAGCACAAAATACTTGAAAGGGTCTGGGCCCTGAAGAAAAGGGGGAGCACATAGGACCTGGAGATACATAGAGCAATGTGCCAACTTAAGCTCTTGATTGGCAAACCCGATGAATGGGGGTCCTCTCTGAAAAGGATTTTTTTTCTTTTCTTTTTTGTGGCTGTGTTTCTACAGCTTAACTGTTCTTTGAATACAACTACAAGGCTTCTCAGGCTCCAACTGCCCCAGGCAAGGGTGGAATTAAGCTTGTCTGAGACCTTGTCTGGAGGCTGTGCCTTCCCCAGTAGAGGGGTGGGGCCCAGCTCAGGTGGAATCCCTCCCTCAAGGAATTCAGACCCCAGGGTCTGAAACACTGAAGTGATTAAAGTCAGCCTACAACCTCTCCATTGTCTCAACCACACTCCCAGTAGGGAGAGTCTGCTGAAGTTAAAGGTACCACATCACCTTAAGCTGGTGGGACCTGCAGGCTGACAAGCACCACATATCGGGCAGGATAGGAAAAACACAGAGTCCAGAGGCTTCGTAGGAAATCTTTTAACCTGGTGGGTCTCATTCTCAGAGAAAACTGATGCAGGTCACTCTTTCCTCCTTAGAGGAGGCCAGTTTGGTCTGGGAAAATCTGACTGGGGTCTATAATACCTAACTAGACCTGCCTAAGGGAACAAAAAAAGGCACCATACAGGCAGGGCAAGAAACAAGAATACAGGACCTAAAAAATTCTGATCTGTTAAACAAAACCTTAGAGATCTAGAATAAGCTGGACTTAATAATATCAAAGGACAGATAGAAAAAAAAGTCATCCAGCAAGAAAGTCCTAGGTAAAAAAGTGAAAATCATCTCCAGAATAAATTAACTAAGGAAATTAAATGCCTAGATAACAGCAAAAAAAATAACAAATCATACTAGGAAAACTGAAGATGTGGCCCACTCAGAGGAACAAACCAACAATTCAGATGAGACACAGGCGTTAAAGAATTAATTCAGAATGTTTGAACAGACATAGAAACCCTCATTAAAATCAAATCAGTGAATTGAGGGAGAATATAAAGAAGGCAAGGTACAAACAAAAAGAAGAAATTGAGAGTCTGAAAAAACAAATCACAGAACTTATGGGAATGAAAAGCGCAGTAGAAGAGATGAAAAAAAAACAATGGAAATGTACAATGTTAGATTTTAAGAGGCAGAAGAAAGGATTAGTGAACTGAAGGACAAGACATCTGAAATCCTACAAGCAAAAGAAAATATAGGAAAAAGAATGGAAAAATACAAGCAATGATTCGGGAATTGAATCACAACATGAATCATACGAATATACATGTTGTGGGTGTCCAGAAGGAGAAGAAAAGGGAAAAGGAGGAGAGAAACTAATGTAGGAAATTATCACTGGAAATTTCCCAACTCTTATGAAAGACTTAAAATCACAGATCCAAGAAGTGCAGCATACCCCAAACAGAATAGATCCAGATAGATGTACTCCAAGACACTTACTAATCAGAATGTCAGATGTCAAAGAGAAAGAGAGAATCTTGAAAGCAACAAGAGAAGAACAATCCATCACGTACAAGGGAAGCCCTATAAGACTGTGCATAGGTTTCTCAGGAGAAACCATGGAGGCGAGAAGACAGTGGTATGGTATATTTTAGATACTAAAAGAGAAAAACTGGCAATCAAAAATTCTATATAGAGCAAAATTGTCCTTCAAAACTGAGAGGGAAACTAAAACATTTTCAGACAAAAACATCACTAAGAGAATTTGTGAACAAGAGCCCTGCTCTGCAAGAAATACTAAAGGGAGTACTAGAGACAGATTGGAAAAGGCAGAAGAGAGAGGTGTGGAGAAGAGTGTAGAAATGAAGACTATCAGGAAAGGTACAAAGAAGAAAAGTTAGATATGACATATGTTCTAGTTTGCTAGCTGCCGGAATGCAATATACCAGAAATGGAATGGCTGGCTTTTAAAAGGGGAATTCAATGAGTTGCTGGTTTACAGTTCTAAGGCCAAGAAAATGTCCCAATTAAAACAAGTCCATAGAAATGTCCAATCAAAGGCATCCATCCAGGGTAAGATACCTTGGTTCAAGAAGGACGATGAAGTTCAGGGTTTCTTTCTCAAGTGAAACAGCACATGGTGAACACAGTCAGGGCTTCTCTCTCGGCTGAAAGGGCACATGGCGAACACGGCATCATCTGCTAGCTTTCTCTCCTGGCTTCCGGCTTCATGAAGCTCCCTGGGAGGCGTTTTCCTTCTTCATCTCCAAGGATCGCTGGCTGGTGGACTCTGCTTTGTAGTGTTGCTCTCTCTGAATCTCTCGTTCTCCAAAATATTTCCTCTTTTATAGGACTTCAGAAACTAATCAAGACCCACTCAAATGGGTGGAGACATGTCATCACCTAATCCAGCTTAACAACCAGTCTTGACTAAATCACATCAACCAGGGAGATGATCTCATTACAGTTTCAAATACACAGTATTGAATAGGGATTATTCTACCTTTATGAAATGGCATTTGTATTAAAACATGGCTTTTCTTAGGGGACATGCTTCCTTTCAAACCAGTACAACATATAAAATCCAAAAGGCAAAATGTAGAAGAAAGTACTGCCCTTAGAGTAATAACACTAAATGTTAATGGATTAAACTCCCCAATGAAAAGACATAGGCTGGCAGAATGGATTAAAAAACAGGACCCATCCATATGCTGTCTACAGGAGATGCATTTTAGACACAAGGATAAACACAGGTTGAAAGTGAAAGGTTGGGAAAAGATATTTCATGTAAACAACAATCAGAAAAGAGCAGGAATAACTATACTAATATCCAACAAATTAGACTTCAAATGTCAAACAATTAAAAGAGACAAAGAAAGACACTACATATTAATAAAAGGAACAATTCAACAAGAAGGAATAATAATCATAAATATTTATGCACCAAGGCAGAGTGCTCCAAAATACATGAGGCAAACAATGAAAAGAGAAATACGCACATCTACCATAGTAGTTGGAAACTTCAATTCCCCATTCTCATCAATGGACAGAACATCTAGACAGAGGATTAATAAAGAAACAGAATTTGAATAATAAAATAGACGAACTACACTTAACAGACAATTATAGAACATAACACCCCGCAACAGTAGGGTACACCTTTTTTCTCAAGTGCTCATGGATCATTCTCAAGGATAGACCATGTGCTGGGTCACAAAGCAAGTCTCAATAAATTTAAAGAGATTGAAATCATACAAAACACTTTCTCAGATCATAAAGGAATGAAGTTGGAAATCAGTAATAGGCAGACTGCCAGAAAGTTCACAAATATGTGGAGCTTCAACAACACACTCTTAAACAACCAGTGGGTCAAGGAAGAAATTACAAGAGAATTCAGTAGATATCTTGTGGCAAATGAAAATGAAAACATAATATATCAAAATTTATGGGATGCAGCAAAGTCAGTGCTAAGAGGGAAATTTACTGTCCTAAATGCTTATATCAAAAAAGAAGAAAGGGCAAAAATTGAGGAGTTAACTATCCACTTGGAAGAACTAGGGAAAGAACAGCAAACCCCAAAGCAAGCAAAAGGAAAGACATAATGAAGATTAGAGCAGAAATAAATGAAATTGAGAACATGAAAACAATCGAGAAAATAACAAAACCAGAAGTTTGTTCTATGAGAAAATCAGAAAGATCGATGGACCCTTAGTGAGGTTGACCAAGAGAAGAGAGAGGATGCAAACAAATAAAATCAGAAATGGAAGAGGAGACATAACCACGGACCCTGCAGAAATAAAGGAAATAATGAGAGGATAGTATGAACAACTTTATGCTAATAAACCGACAATGTAGATGAAATGGACAATTTCCTAGGAAGGCTTAATCAACCAACATTGACTTGAGAAGAAATAGAGGACCTCAACAAACCATTCACAAGTAAAGAAATTGAATCAGTCATTAAGAAGCTCCCCCAAAAGAAACGTCCAGGACCAGAGGGCTTCATATGTGAATTCTACCAAACATTCCAGAAAGAATTAGTACTAATCTTGCATAAACTCATAAAAAAAATTGAAGAGGAGGGATAGTTACCTAACTCATTCTATGAAGCCTATATCAATCACCCTCATACCAAAGCCAGACAAAGATATTAATGGAAAAGAAAACTACAGACCAATCTCTCTAATGAATACAGGTGTAAAAACCCTCAACAAAATTCTAGCAAATTGAATCCAGCAGCAGATTAAAAGAATTATACACTATGACCAAGTAGGATTCATCCCAGGTATGCAAAGATGATTCAACATAAGAAAATCAATTAATGTAATACACCACATCAACAAATCAAAGCAGAAAAACCACATGATCATCTCTATTGACGCAGAAAAGGCATTTGACAAAATTCAACATCCTTTCTTGTTGAAAATACTTCAAAGGATAGGAATAGAAGGGAATTTCCTCAACATGATAAAGGGAATATATGAAAAACCCACAGCTAGCATCATCCTCAATGGGAAAAAAACTGAAAACAATTGTGTTGGAAGTTCTAGCCAGAGCAATTAGACAAGAAAAAGAAATACAAGGCATCAAAATTGGAAAGGAAGAAGTAAAACTCTCAGTGTTTGCAGATGATATGATACTATATGTTGAAAACCAAAAAAAATCCACAGCAAAACTACCAGAGCTAATAAATGAGTACGGCAAAGTGGCAGGTTACAAGATCAACACTCAATAATCTGTAGTGGTTCTATACACTAGTAATGAACAGTCTGAGGGGGAAATCAAGAGAAGAATTCATTTACATTTGCAACCAAAAGAATAATTATTTAGGAATAAATTTAAGAGACAAAAGACCTGTACAAAGAAAACTACAAGAAATTGTTAAAAGAAGTCACAGAAGACCTAAATAAATGAAAGGGCATACCATGTTCATGGATTGGAAGACTAAATAGTTAAGAAGTCAGTTCTACCTCAGTTGGTTTACGGATTCAATACAATACCAATTAAAATCCAAATACTTACTTTTCAGAAATAGTTAAACCCGTAACCAAATTTATGTGGAAGGGCAGGGTGCCCCGAATAGCAAAAAGTATGTTGAGAAAGAAAAATGAAGTCAGAGGTCTCACACTACCTGACTTGAAGGCGTATTTCAAAGCTACAGTGGTCAAAACAGCATGTTGCTGGCATAAAGATAGATATATTGACCAATGAAATCAAATAGAGTGTTCAGACACAGACCTTCTCTTCTATGGAGAATTGATCTTTGAAAAGGCAGTCAAGCCAAGTCACCTGGGAGAGAACAGTCTGTTCAATAAATGGTGCCTAGAGAACTGGATATCCACATGCAGAAGAATGAAAGAGGATCTGTATCTCATACCCTGTACAAAAATTAACTCCAAATGGATCAAAGACCTAAACATTAGATCTAAGGCCATAAAACTTTTAGAACAAAATGTAGGGAAATATCTTATAAATCTTAATAAGAAGGCGATTTCCTAGACCTTACACCCAAAGTATGAGCAGTGAAGTAAGAAATAAATAAATGGGAACTCCTCAAAAGTAAACACTTTTGTGCATCTGAAACATCATCAAGAAAGTAAAAAGCTGGCACAATGTGAGACAATATTTCGAAACATTATATCAGATAAAGATCTAGTATCTGTAATATGTAAAGGGATTGTCCAACTGAACAACAAAAAGATAACCCAATTAGAAAATGGACAAAAGACATGAACAGACACTTCTCCAAAGAGGAAATACAGATGGCCAAAAGGCACATGAAAAGATGCTCAACTTCCCTGGCTGTTAAGGAAATACAAATCAAAACCACAATGAGATATCATCTCACACCCACCAGAGAGGCCATTATCAATGAAACAGAAAATGACAAGTGCTGGAGAGGATGTGGAGAAAGAGGCACACTTATTCACTGTTGGTGGGAATGTCAAATGGTCCAACTGCTGTGAAAGGCAGTTTGGTGATTCCTCAGGAAGCTAAGTATAGAATCACCATATGTTCAGGCAATACCATTGCTAAATATCAACTCAGAGGAAATGCAGGTAAGGACACAAACAGACATTTGCACAACAATGTTTATAGCAGCATTATTTATAATTGCCAAGAGACCAAAACAGCCAAAATGTCCATCAACAGAGAGTGGCTAAACACGCTATGTTACATACATATGATGGAATATCATGCAGCTGTACGACAGAATAATGTTATGAAGTATGAAACAACGTGAATCGACCTTGAGGACCTTATGCTGAGTGAGAATTGCCAGAAACAAAAGGACAAATACTGTTTGGTCTCACTGATATGAACTAACATTAATGAATGTACTTGGAGAATTTCAGTTAAGAACAGAGATCATCAAGATATAGGAATAGGGTAGATTTTGGGTTATTGGAGCTGAAGGGATACAGATTGTACAACAGGATTGATTCTAAAATGTCAGAAATGGATAGCCCAGTACTACCTAACTGTAATACGATGTTAGTACACTACATCAAGCTGAATGTGAGAATGATAGAGGGAGGAGGAACAAAGGAATGTCAGTATTGCAGGGTGTTGAAAACAGATGGTTATTCATATTTTTAAAACTTAAGTTTCTGCATTAGACTAAAGCAAAAAGTGTTCATTTGGTCTGAAATGTGTATTTTAAATAGTTCATCTCCTAATATAACTTATGTAGACAGTTTAATTGAACACCATAAGTACGTGGAACCTTGAGTAGGGCAGAAGGTTTTCTAGGTTTGTCCAGAGTGATGCCCCAATAAATCCCAGAGTAATTTGAACAGTGAATAAAAAATATTTGCAAAGTCCCCTTACGGGAATGGCGAGAAGGCAGGAAAATTCAACATCCCCGTTTGGAGGGGGCCTGATATTCTCACAAGCATTGAAGACAACAAAATCAATAGGCTGAACCCTCAATCTTGGGGTTTGTTTATATGAAACTTATCAGGCTAGGCCTTCTTACAATTGGGCCTAAGAATTACCCCCCAGAGAACCTCTTTTGCTGTTCAGATGTGGCCTGTCTCTCGGCCTCACTGTCCTCCCCCCATCTACATGGGACATGACTCCCAGGGATGTGGACCTCCCTGGCAACGTGGGAGAGAATCCTGGAACGAGCTGAGGCTCAGCATTAGGGGATTGAGAAGCCCTTCTCGGCTGTAGGAGGGAGGATAGAAGTGGGGCAAAGTGGAGTGTTGGTGGCTGGGAGATTTTGGATAGAGTTGAGAGTTACCCTGGAGGTTGTTCTTGCGCATTGTCTGGATGACCCTTTTTGATATAAGGTGTATTGGAGAGGCTGGAAAAAAAGTACCTGAAACTGTAGATCTGTGTTCCAGTGTCCATGTTTCTTTGAGATGATTTTATAATGATGTAGCTTTCACAGTGTGGCTATATAATTGTGAAGACCTTGTTCTGATGCTCCTTTTGTCTATGGTATGGACAGATGGATTAAAAATGAATAAATAATAGGGGAAACAAATGTTTAAAATAATTGGGTTGAGGGAAATACTAGTGGTCAGTGAGAGGAAGGGGTAAGGGGATTGGTATGTATGAGTTTTCTTTTTTTCTTTTTGTTTCTTTTTGTGGAGTGTTGTAGGTTTTCTGTGAAGTGATCATGGTGATGAGTATACAGCTATGTGATGATATTGTGAGCCATTGATTGCACACCAAGTATGGAATGTTCATACGTTAAGAATGTTTGTGTTTTATGTTATAGATTGGTTTTATTAATAAGATTTTTTTTTAAAACCATTCTATCTCTGCCTAGGAAAGCCCTTCTGTAACAACGAGACCTTTGGCCAGTATCCCCTTCAGGTAAACGGTTACCGCAACTTAGATGAATGTTTGGAAGGGGCCATGGTGGAGGGTGACGTTGAGCTGCTTCCTTCTGACCAGTCAGTAAAGTATGGACAAGAAGTAAGTTGGACATTTTATTTGGTGTGCCAGTGATGAAGCCAGTTAAGTAAGACTGAACTTTTAGGCAAACTTATCCCATCATATATTTAGTAACTTTACACTTAACAGAACTTAAATTAGTCTTAGTCCCTCATCGGTTGATTTGAGTCAGTGAATCTTAGTCCTTTGATAAATAAATTCTTTACTGGTAAAAACTATGAATTTTAGTTAATCATTTAAAGGTTGTATGTGCTTCTGATGTTTTAAGTATGATCAAGTTTCTCTTTTTCTGTTGAAGCCTACCTGTACCTGAGTAGGGAGAGCCCACTGCCTCCATATTTTCGGAGGGTAAAAGTACAGTGCTTAACTCCTATGGTATGCCATTTAGAATATTTTCCCTATTATAGTACTTACTGTAAATTCTTCTGCCTTTGATTTAAGATTTTTTATTTTCATTTTTATTTACTTTTGTGGGTTGGAAATAAGGGGGAGGGATTGAAGGGAGCACAAGAGTAATTCATATTCAAAATTCCAGTTGGGTTAAGAATATTTAGTGATTAGCATTCATAGCATAATTGTCAACACTACACATTCTGGATTATTCTCTTTTCGTTACACACTTGGAGGCAAAATTGAGGTTTATATGAGAGTGTAACTCAGTGTGATAGTAGAAAGGAAAGCTTTCTTGAATTAAAATAGGGAGCCTAAAAGAACCTTTTGAAAGTGTATTGGCTGTAGAACAGTGTTGGAACTGGGGTAGAACTACTGCCTCCTTAACTTTTCAGGGAAGGAGCTAATTCCTCATGGGGGATAATATCATCTGTACCACTGTGCAGGCCTGGGAAACTCTCTTGTAGAAGGGAAGAGTGTTTGTTAGCTACTTAGACCCTGGAGATCTTTACTCAAGAATGGGAACTGTTTCCAACAAAAAAATAGAAGGAAGAAAAACCATCATGCTTGTTTAGATTTAGTATCTCTAGAAAGGAAATATTTAAAGCTGTTCATTTGGATTTCTGGCACACAAGTGAATTAAACAGAAATGTCTTTACTGGTTTAGACTTTTCTAAGCTGACGTTTTTTAAGTCAATACTTGATATTCTTGAAACTCAAAGTAGCGTTGTAGGTTGACTTGATTGGGTTCCTTATGAGACATTTGTAAATTAATGGATTTCAAAGATTTGCTTAGAAACTTGATAAATCTTAATCATGAGGCTATTTCAAGCTTCTTTTCTGAGACAGAGGGGAATCTAAATTATTGTTAATAGACTGAATAAATAGCACATAATGTATATGTATGTATTAGTCTTTCAGCTGGTTTGTGGAGATAATTGTATGCTTAGTTATATACTGCTTACATCATAGTTTCTAATTCTTTGGTTAAGCTGGCTGTTTTCTTCAGCTGCTGAATGCTGATGACTTAATAAATGAGTTATAGGTTTTGGTGGAGCTCACATATTTTAAGGGTAGTTACTTTTGAGGATGATGATTAGATTAAACACTGTTGACTGGGTAGTAAATTTGGAGTCTTGAGGAATGTTTAACCATATTCCCTAAGAGGGCATGATTTGACGTTGACATTTCCTTTCATATTTGGGATAAAAAATGCTTCTGGTATGAGTTTGATTTGACTATAAAGTCCATGATCTGAGAGAAGCAAGTTTGATGAGGGATATTTTAAATCTAGTTATTGCTATTTCCTATCACTAATTCTCCTTTCTCCCACATTTCTATTCCTGACATAGCGTTGGTTTACAAAGCTACCTCCAGTGTTGACCTTTGAACTCTCAAGATTTGAGTTCAATCAGTCCCTTGGGCAACCAGAGAAAATTCACAATAAGTTGGAATTTCCTCAAATTATTTATATGGACAGGTGAGTTCTTTGGTTGATTGTCTTCCAGATATATTGTTAACAATGGATATGAGTAAGAGATATGATAAGATTCATGAGAATTACCTGGAGACCTTGAAAGTTTGCAGATTTGAATTTCCTGTTGAATTTAGGGATTTAGGAATTGCAGTTCTGAGATGCTTCCAGGTGATGCTTATGCTGCTTCTGATCTCTGGGTAACACTTTGAGTAGCTAGGCTTTAGGTTAGAGCCTTGCTAATTTTGAGGTGAGGAATAATAGGTGGAATGACCACAGTGTATGTTTTTCTAATCAGAATACTATTTGTATTCCTGCTATAAAATCTTAGACCGATTTTCTATTATAGAATTTAAAAATTTTTTTTATTGTGAAATATATATAACAAGAAAAAAAAAGAAGCCATAATTTTCAAAGTATATTTTAGCAAGTAGTTACAGAACAAATTTCAAAGTTAGTATGGATTACCATTCCATGCTGTCAGGTTTTTCCTTCTAGCTGCTCCAAAACACTGGAAGCTAAAAGATATATCACTGTAGTGATTCAGCAGTCATTTTTGTTTGCTAAATTTCATCTTTTCTGTTATAACTCCTTCTCCTTTGATCCTATTTCCAATCTATAGGGGTCTTTGGGCTGTGCCCATTCTAACTTTTTCATGTTGAAAAATGGTGTCAAAAATATAGAATAGGGGGATGGAATTAATTGATATTCTTGGAGAGGCTGGCCTCTCTAGGTTTCAGTACTTCTCTGACCTAGGACTTCTCTGACCTAGGAACCCTTTTGGAGGGTTATAAGTTTCAGAAAAGTATACTTAGTATAAGAAAATAGAGTCTTAGTTAGAGCCCTAGGTTTTCTTCAGGGTTAATTGGAATGATGTAAGTTGGGATATGGCAAACCATGGCAATTAGCAGTATCTAGCTGAAGCTTACATATAAGTAGCCTCCAGTGTAGCCTCTTGACTCCATTTGAACTCTCTTAGCCACTCTTATTTTGTTCCGTTTTTTTTTTTCTTTTCCCTTTTTAATCAAGAAGGCATTGTCTATCGTATGGTGCCGGGGTCAGGCTCAACCCTGAGAGTCATGTCCCCCTTTGTCAGGGAGACTTGCACCTCTGAATGTCATGTCGCCTGTAGTGGGGAGGGAAATAATTTTCCTCGCAGAGTTGGGCTTAGAGAGAAGAAGGCCACATTTGAGCAAACAAAGAGGTTTCCTGGAAGCAACTCTTAGGCATAATTATAGGTAGTCTTGGCTTCTCTGCTACAGAAATAAATATCATAAGGGCAAGCTTCAAAATCAAGGGCTTGGTCTATTTTCTTGGTAGTCCCTGATGTTTGAGAGAATATCAGGGGTTTCTCAGCTGGGAAAATTTAATATTTCCATACTTTTTCTCCAGTTCCTCAAGGGATGCTACCAATACTTTGTAATTATCAACCCACCATAGTCTGTGATGTCTCCATAGACAGAATTAGAAGACCTTGTTCCTGTTCTGGGCTCCATGTATTTGGGTTGTTAAAATTAAATGAGCTATAGGGTGCATGGGTGGTTCAGTGGTAGAATGCTCGCTTTTCATGTGGTAGACCTGGGTTTGATTCCCAGACCATGCCCACCCCCAAAAAAATTAAATGAGCTATCTCAACAGATTGATTAAGATTGTGTTTCAGAAAATTTAAGTTCTCAGCATGCTCAACCACTCTGCCTTTGTTCTCATACCGTAGGTAAAGCTCTAGAGTAAGTACACTATCATCTTTTACCCTGTGTTCTGATTTACCTTAGACCCAGCCAGATGGGCTTTGTTTTTGTCTCTAATTAAAGCCTAATCTCTTTTTCAGTTTTTTTAATAGTAGTTGTATATAACATTGCTGACTTTCAGAGCTAAAGAACTCCAGCTCTGAATCTTAGGTCTCACAAAGGTATTCAAAGTTACAGGGAAATACCAGTTATACACATATATAGTTCAGTGTCTAAGAATCTAGAAACGTACTTAGAACTTTGGACTAAGTATGGCTGCTCTAACTGCTTACAGTCTAGGCTCCTGTTTTTTTCTGAAAGTGACCATAACGTATTTGTTCTTTTGTTTCTGGTTTAGTTTGGACAACACATTGCCCCAAGATTCATTCAGTTCATTGCATGCCTTATGATGCCATTCCTTTTTGTAGCCACAGAGTATTCCATCATATATATATATATATATATGTATAAATGTATACGCACACTGACATACATCACAGTTCACCTTTTGGCTTCTCAGTCATTGTTCTCTTTGTCCTCCTCTGTCCATTGGGCATCATGGATAATGTCCATAATAAACTATGTATTACTGTGTAGTATCCTCACTTGGCCATGCAATTAGCAGCATTTTCAATTTTAGACATTTTTCTTTGGTCAAGACAAAGAACTGATAATACACAGCCTTGCCACATATCATATCAAAGCCTCCCTAACTTCTTGTCTTCCCACCATCCCAATTATTTACCCCAGGTGTTACTGTGGTGCTGTTGCTGTCTTCCTGCTAATTATAGGCCATAGCATGCATTATTAGTTTTCCCCCTTTACCCTTTTATTATTGACTGTTTGTACAAGGTCAAACCTTTGAAATAGTTCATGCAAGAACTTATTTATATTTGTAGTGTTAATCGGTGAGATACATGGCTTTCCTGTATCCCCTTTCAATCATATTCACCTTATAACCCCACTTTATTAACTACCATCACTTCTATCTGTTCCCTTAAATTCAAGTTCAACCTCACTAGATAACCTTTCCCCTGACTCTAGCTTCTTTGTACCTCTAGGTCCTCTGTATTCTACAGTGTAAACTTCTGAAATAACCTTTACGAAAGTGACAATAGTGAAATCATACAGAGTCTGTCCTTTTATGCCTGACTTATTTCATTCAGCATTATGTCCTCAAGGTTCATCCATGTTGTCATAATTTGTGATCTCATTTCATTTTATTGCTGCGTAATATTCTATCGGATATATATGCCATATTTTGTTTATCCTCTCATCTGTTAATGGGTACTAAGACTGCTTCCATCTTTTGGCAGTTGTGAGTAATGCCACTGTGAACATCAGTGTGCAAATGTCTCTTCATGTCATTCTCTCAGTTCTTGGTATATATCGAGTAGTGGTATTGTGGGTTGGAAGGCAACTCAATATTTAGTTTTCTGAGAAACTGCCAAACTGTCTTCCACAGAAGATGTACCATTATACATTTCCCAGCAGCAGTGAATAAGTGTTCTAATTTCACTGCATTCTGTCCAACATTTGTAATTTTCTGTTTATTTAATAGCAGCCATTCTTACAGGTGTGAGAGGATAAATTATTATAGTCTTGATTTGCTTTTCCCTTATAGCTAGTGAAGGTGAGCATCTCTTCATGTGCTTGTTTGCCATTTGTATTTGCTGTTTATAAAAAAGTCTGTTCATATCCTTTGCCCATTTTATAATTGGGTTGTTTGTTCTTTTACTGTTGAGTTGTGTAATTTCTTTATGTACATGGGATATCAAACCTTTATGTGATATGTAGTTGCCAAATATCTTCTCCGATTGAATTGGCTGCCTCTTCATCTTTTTAACAAAGTCCTTTGAGGGACAGAAGCTTTTGATTTTAAGGAATTGCCATTTATATATTTTTTCTTTCATTGCTTGTGCTTTGAGTGTCAAGTTTAAGAAGATATCTCCTATTACTACATCTTGAAGATATTTCCCTGTATTTTCTTCTAAGAGTTTTATAATACTACTCTTATATGTATGTCTTTAATCCATTTTGCATTGATTTTTGTATAGGGGGTGAGGTCCTCTTTATTATTTTGCCAATTGCTGTTCAGTTCTCTCATGCCCATTTATTGAAAAGACTGTTCTGTCCCAGTTCAGTGAATTTGGGGGTCTTATTAAAGTTCAATTGACTATAGATTTGGTGGTCTATCTTCATACTCCTGATTGAATTCTATTGGTCAGTCCCTCTGTCTTTGTGTCAGTGCCATGCTGTTTTCACACACTGTGGCTTTATAGTAAGCTTTAAAGTCAGGAAGTGTTAGTCCTTCCACTTTGATCTTTTTTTTTTAGGATATTTAACTATTCTAGGTATCTTTCACTTCCAATAAATTTGATAACAAGCTTTTCCAAGTCTTCCAAGTAAGTTGTTGGAATTTTGAATGGTAGTACATTAAATCTGTAGATCAATTTGGGTAGAATTGCCATCTTAATAACGTTCAACCTTCCTGTCCGTGAACTTGGAATGTCTTTCCACCTGTTTAGGTCTTTGATTTCTTTTAGCAGTGACCTGTAGTTTTTTTGTTTATAGGTCCTTGACATCCCTCATTAAGCTTATTCCTAGATACTTGATTCTTTTGGTTGCTGTTTTGAATGGAATTTTATCCTTAATTATCTCCTCAGGTCATTATTTGTGTATAGAAACATTGGTGATTTTTGTACATTAATCTTGTAACCCACCACTTTGCTAATTTGTTTATTAGCTCAAGTAGCTTTGTCATAGATTTCTCAGGGTTTTCCAAGTGTAGGATCATGTCGTCTACAAATAATGAAAGTTTTACTTCCTTCTTTCCTATTTGGGTGTCTTTTATTTCTCTCTCCTACCTGATGACTCTAGCTAGAACTTCTAGTACAATGGACTCTAGCCAGAACTTCTAGTACAGTGTTGGATAATAATAGTGACAATGGGCATTCTTGTCTTGTTCCTGATCTTAAGGGGAATGCTTTCAATCTCTTCCCATTATGTATGATGCTGGCTGTGGGTTTTGCATATATGCCCTTAATGATATCGAAGTTTCCCTTGATTTCTAACTTTTGAAGTGTTTTTATAAGAAAAAAAATGCTGAATGTTGTTGAATGCTTTTTCAGCATCAACCGATATGATCATGTGATTTTTCCCTTTCAGTTTGTTTTCGTGCTGTATTACACTGATTTTTTTATGTTGACCCACTTTTGCATTCCTAGTATAAGCCATACTTGGTCATGATGTATAATTCTTTTAATATCAGTGGATTCAGTTTTTTAGTATTTTATTGAGAATTTTTGCATCTATGTTCGTTAGGAAGATTGGTCTGTAGTTTCCTTTCTTATAGCATCTTTATCTGGTTTTGGTATTAGAGTGATGTTAGCTTCATAAAATGAGTTAGGTAGAGTTCTTTTCCCTCAATTTTTTGAAAGACTTTGAGCAGGACTGATGTTGGTTCTTTTGGAATATATGATTAAATTCCCCTGTGAAGCCGTCTGGTCCTAAGCTTTTCTTTATAGAAGATTTTTGATGACTGATTGGATCTACATGTAATTGGTTTATTGAGGTCTTCTATTTCTTTTCAAGACAGTATAAGTAGTTTGTATGTTCATTTCATCTAAGTTGTCTAGTTTCTTGGTATATAGTTGTTCATAGCATTCTCTTATGAGTTTTTAAATTTCTTCATGAACCATGGTAACAACGCCCCTCTCGTTTCTGATTTTGTTTATTTGTATCCTCCCTTTTTTAACTTTGTCATCCTAGTTAGGGATCCATTGGTTTTATTGATTTTCTCTAAGAACCAACTTCTAATTTTGTTGATTCTGTCAATACTTCTTCTGTTCTTCAGTTTGTTTATTTCTGCTCAATCTTCATTTCTTTTCTTCTGTTTCTTTTGGGGTTAGTTTGCTTTTCTGTCTTCAGTTTCTCCAGTTCAGCAGTTAAGGCCTCGATTTTTCCTCTTCTTGTTTTTTAATAAAGGTGTCTAGGGCAATTAAATTTCCCGTTCAGCACTTCCTTTTCTGCATTCCAAAAGTTCTGATATGTTGTATTCTCAATATTCATCTCCAGATATTTACTGATTTCTCAAGGAATTTCTGCTTTGACCCACTGATTATTAAAGAGTGTGTTGTTTAATCTCCATATATTTGTGGAAGTTCTGGTTCTTTGATGATTATTAATTTCCAGCCTCATGACATTATAGTCAGAGAGTGTTTTGGATAATTTCAATCTTAGGACGTTTATAAAGACCTGTTTTGTCCCCCGGGATTTGATCTATACTTGAATGTTCCATGAGCACTAGAGAAGAATGTACATCCTGGTAGGTGTGGGGGTAAACGAACTATGTATGTCTATTACGTCTAATTCAATTGTTGCATTGTTTAAGTTCTCTATTACCTTGTTGATCCTTTGTGTGGTTTTTCTGTCTGTAGTGGAGAGTGGTATATTAAAGTCTTCCACTATTATTTTTTTTACTTTGGGAGTTGAATTCATTCAGTAGTCTAAGGCCTTGTGTTTGCAGGGTGGATATGCAGCAGGGAACAGGGCATGGGGTGGGGCATTCAGTGCAGTGATTTGTTTCAGGGCAGGTATAGGTGCAGGTTGGGGATGTTATGCTGATGTTTGTGACCATGGGTGCCCAGTGGCCAGGGAAGATGTATCTGTGTGGGTGCACTGATCTGGGAGGCTTAACCCTGGTATGTGCTCGTCTTAAGGCATGGGGCCCTTTATGTGCATGTGTAGAGCTGTGGCTGCAGGTTGGTGTTATATGCCTTTGTGGATTGGGGGCAGATGTGACCTGGCTGCACAGGTCTGCACTTTCTCAGAGCTGGTAAGTGTGGCTGAGGGACGTGTGCATGTGCAGTTCTAGGATTGCTGTAAAGTGCGCTTCCCAGAGCTGAATGATGTGATTGGGGGCCCATGCGCATGCCTGGGTCTGGGAGTTCCATAAATAGATGCTCAGAGTCCGGGGCGGGGGGGGCAGGGTGAGGCTGTGTGACACTATGGGCAGGGGGCAGGGTGAGGCTGTGTGACACTATGGGCAGGGGGCAGGGGTAGTCTAGGTATGGAGGTTTGTGCCCGCAGCCTTTATGCACTGGCAATAGCCTGCAGGGAACAGGGAGGGGGAGGTAGTGCTCGGGAGGGGTACAGGAGAGGTGGGTTGGCCTGCACGTGGGGTGGGGGTGTGAGGCAGGTTTGTGCACTGGGAGCTGGTGGGGTGGGGGATGCCTGGAGCATGGGGAATGGAAAAAGAGATGATGGGATTGAGTTGTGTGGGCTGTGGCGTGAGTTGTTGGTCATGGGGTTGCGCTGGTGAGAGTAGTGTGCCCAAGGAACGTGGCCTGGCTTGCTTCCTAGTCCTGGGCTCCTGTCTATGCACTCCCGTGGGCTCCGTGGCTCTGCACCAGACTCCAGCTTTCTGCCTCTCAGTTCCTCTGCCGGCTGCCCTACGTGATGCAGAAGGCTCTCCCAGGTCAGCCATACTCCCAAATTGCTACCTCAATCGCCCTCCTGTCCCTTCTCTAACTTTTCCTTGGAGTGGGGCTAATCTCAAGCTACTTTATTTGGCCATCTTCCCGGAAGTCTTCCTTCTGCTATTATTTTTGAAACATTTGTAACTCCTTTCAGTTTTGCCAGTGTGGAGCTCCTTGATTGGGGGCATAAAGATTTATGTTTTTTATTTCTTCTTGGTGAATTGTTCCTTTTATTAATATGTAATGCCTTTCTTTGTCTCTTATGATGTCTTTACATTTAAAGTCTGTTTTATTTGCTACTAGTATAGCTACTCCTGCTTTCTTTTGGTTACAGTTTGCATAGTGCATCTCTTTCCATTCTTTCACTTTCAATCTATTTGTGTCCTTGGGTCTAAGGTGCATCTCTTGTAAACAGCATTCAGATGGATTATATATTTTAATCCATTCTGCCAATCTATATCTTTTAATTTGTGAATTCAGTCCCTTAACATTCAGTGTTATTGAAAAAGCAGTTCTTGAATCTACCGTCTTATCCTTTAGTTTTTGTTAGATCTGTATTTTCTTTTCCCCTCTTTTTGCCCTTTTAATTACCCTTCCTGGTGCTCTTCAATTCTTTGCTTTCTCCAGACAACCCTCTCCTGTTTTTGTTTTCCAGCTGACAGTACTCACTTTAGTATTTCTTATAGGGCATGTCTCTTGTTGACTAGTTTGCTCAGTCTTCTTTTGTTTCTGAAGATTGTAGTTGCCTTCACAATTTTGAAGGACAACTTGGTTGGATAAAGAATGCTTGCCTGGAAGCCTTTCTCATTCAGGATCGTAAGTATATCATACCACTGTCTTCTTGCCTCCATGGTGTCTGTTGAGTAGTCTGAATTCAGTCTTGTATGATTTCTCTTGTTTGTAGTATATTGTGTTTCTCGTGCTCCTTTCAGGACTTTTTGCTTCTCTTCAACATTTGACAGTCTGATTAGTATGCATCTTGGAGTAGGCCTCTTTGGATTTATTCTGTTTGGGGTTGTTGGACCTCTTTGATTTGCATATTTATGTCTTTTATGAGGGCTGGAAAATTTTCCCTGATTCTGTCTTCAAGTTACCTTCCCAGCCCTTTAAACTCCCTTCTCCTTCTAGGACACCAGTGATTCTTATATTTATTCGCCTTTTGTTGTTCATCATTTATCTGAGATACAGTTCCATTTTTTTAATCTTTCTTGCCCTTTGCTATTTTGTGTGTACTAGTGCAATTGTTCTGTCTTCTACTTCACTTGTTCTTCTTTCTACTTCTTCACATCTGCTATCGAGTGTCTGTACTATATTTCTAGTTTGGCCTGCAGTATACTGTTTTTCTATTTAATCTTTCAAAAACTTATTTTTGCTCTTTTAGTGTCTTCCTGATACCCTTTATTTCTTTATAAATATTCTTGAATAATTTTTCCATATTTTATGTCTCTGGTGTTTGAATTTGGTCATTGAACTGGGACATTTCTTCCTGGATCTTCACGTGCTTTGTGATTTTCTGCTTTATTTGGGGCTTTTGATTACCTTAGTAAGGTTATTTTGCAAGTTGACTTCCCTCATTCCTCTAAAGTTTTGTATTTGTGCTGAAGTTCCCCTTTTACACTTGGTTTGTCAGCAATTCCCCACCAAACCAAGACCTGGATTTCATATAGGGGGTGCAGTTCTACTTGAGGCCTATTAAAAGCTAGGTAGGGGTGCACAGGTAGTTGAGTGGCAGAACACCCACCTGCCATGCAGGAGACCTGGGCTTGGCTCCTGGCCCATACACCCAAAAGAAAAAAAAAACCTCAGCAACAGTAGCAAAGCCAGAAGGAGACACCTCAAGATATTTTAGGAGTGCACTGAGACTGGTACCCACAGAAGGGAAAGAACAAAAGGAAATAGAAAAAAAGTTAAAATTACAAATTGTTAAGGAAGAAACCTCTAGGCAGAGAGGGAGTCTACCAGATTGCACTTAACATGTCTTCTCAGCAGTTGGTGCGCTTGAGCCACCTCTTGCCCCTAGGCCTGCCTTTCCCCGACTGCGGTAACCAACTGGTCAAAATGGGGTGCACAGCCGCAGGGGTTGGAGGAAGGCCTACTCCTGGTTCACTGCTGCTGGACTGCCAGTCCCAGTGTGGGGGACAGGGCAGATGGTCACAGCACCCAACAGGACAGTTATTCATAGCGCTCAGCAGGTCACCCGATCCCAACAGACATGGCTTTTTGCAATGGATGAGTAGCATATATCTGGGCTCCCTACGAGTGCTGCAGAGCTGTGTGGAGAGGTCTCCTCAGCTAGCGTTGGGGCAGGCTGGAGCAGAGTGATGGTCTGCTCCCATATCTGCACTTCCCCCTGTGCCACTGCCCATGCCCATGGGGTCATAGCCATTCAGACTCACCTTCTCTCCCCTTCCCAATCTCCCCACCTTAGGACCTCCCTGTGGAATGCTAAAGACCCTCTTAGATCACTCACAACCCAGAGCTAAAGTCCTGTTAATTTTTTTTTTCTATTACCTCTATTGTTCTACAAAGCAGGGTGTATTCTGCCTGGAACTCTAAAAAATTTTAGTTTTTCTTAAGGTCTAGTTTATTGAGGTGGAACTTGCATTAAAAAAAATTCAAGAGTGAGAGAAAGATCAAAGGTGTGATGGTGGAGTTATACAGAGAAGGCAGGAAGGGTTTAACAAACGAGTATGATTGCTGAATCATTGTATTGATATTTCTTTTAGTCTCCAGTATCTTAGAGCAACTAGAAGTGAAAACTTAAAATTATGGCATTGTAATCCACACCAAACTCTGAAATCTGTTCTACAACTGATTGTTATGCCATGCTTTGAAATTTATTTCTTTTTTGTCTATATGTTATTTTTCACAAAAAAGAGAGAAAAGCTAATTGCAATGATTAAAAAAATATATTTATTCCTTCTAGCCTTCAATATTCTGGGGCAGCTAGAAGGAAAAATCTGAGATGATAGTATAGTAGCCCATGAGACACTCTGGGATCTGTCCTGTAACTACTTGTTGAAGAGTACTTAGAAAACTATTGCTTTTATCTTTCTTTGCTTTGTATGTACTATATGATAAAAAATTTAAAAAATTTTTTCACCATTTTGACTTTTATAACCAATGAGTTTTGACAAATGTATAGCCAAGTAACCACTGACACAGAGCAGGTAGAGGACATTTCCATCAAAGAAAAGGTTTCTTCATGTCCCTTTGCAGTCAGTCCCTTTCCTCCACCCCTAGCCCTGGCACCACTTAATTGTTTTCTAACCCTGTAATTTTGCCATTTTAGAATATCACATTAATGTCATTAATATTCAGGATAGTATATATGTACCTCTTCTTGCACTTAGGATTCATCTTTGCTTTTTGCATGGACCAGTAGTTCATTTCTTTTTATTGCTGAGTAGTACTCCATTGTGTAGATGTATCACAATTTTTTTTTTCTTTGATAGACAAAGAAATTTACAGACTGTTTTATTAACTGGAGATACAATTTTGCATTCATACCTATACTTTCTGAGTTCCATTTGCTCTGAATCCTTGCCAGTACTTAGGATTATCATCTTTTTAACTTGATCACTTCTATTGGGTGTATAGCAGTATTTCTTTTTTCTTTTAATTTGCACTTTCCTTATAATTAATGATAGGTGATCCTCCTTTTTGCTTAGCTGTCATTTGTATATTTCCTTTGGTGAAATGTCAGTTAAAATCTATTCACTTTTAAATTGGGTTGGTTGCCTTCATATTGAGCTTGAGGTTTTTATACATTTTAGATACAAGTTCTTTATCAAATATGTATTTTGCAAATATTTTCTCTGTCTACAGTTTGTCTTTTTACATTTTCTTTCCAATGTCTTTAGAAGAAAACTTTTTAGTCTTGATGAAGTCTAGCGTATCAGTTTTTTTAATAGTTTTTGTCTAAGAAATCTTTGCCAACCCAAGGTCACAAAGCTATTCTATATTTTCTCTCCAGAAATTTTGCAGTTTTAGCTCTTACATTTAGGTCCATAGCCCATTTATTTTTATATATGTTATGAGATATTAGAGTTTATTTTTATATATGATAGGAGTTTTGGGGGGATGGGGTGGGGAAACATATAAATATGTTCAGTTGTTCAAGCACTGTCTATTGAGAAGACTCTCCTTTCCCTCATTGAATTTTCATGGCACTTTCATAAAACTTAATCAGCTATATTTGTACACCTATTTCTAGATTCTTTGTTCTCTTCCATTATTTTATGTTTGTTCTTATGCCAGTCCCATATTGTCTTCATTTTACAGCTTTGTTGTGAATCTTGAAATGATATAATATGAATCCTCCAACTTTGTTCTTCTTTTTCAAAGTTGTTTTGACTCTTCTAGTCCTTTGCATTTGTATATTTACAATCACCTTGTGTTTTTTCAAAAAGACTGTTGGGATCTTGTTAGGGCTATGTTGAACCTATAGATCAATTTTAGGAAAATTGACATCTTAATGATATTGAGTCTTTCAATCTATAAGCATGGTATAGCTCCTTTTATTTCAGCCTTCATTAATTTCTCTTAGCAATGTGCTTTTCTAGTTTTTAGTGTATAGGTCTTGCACATATTTGATTAAATTTACCAATACCCCTCAAATTCATCTTTTTTATATTTTTATGTGGTATTCTTTAAATTCTCCTTTACAGTAGTATATTATGAATATATAGAAACGAAATTGATTTTTTTCTCTTTTTATTCACTTACTAACCTTTGACCTTGATAAACTCACTCATTCTGATGGATTTTTATAGATTCCTCAACATTTTCTCTGTAGACAATCATGTCATCCGCAGCTACAGGCAGTTTTAGTTCCTTTACAATTTTAATGCCTTCTATTTCTTCTTACTACCTTACTGTAATTGCTCTGTCTTCAGTGTTGACTAGAAGTGGTAAGAGTGAACATCTTTGCCTTGTTTCTGATCTCAGGGAGAATACATTGTCTTTTCACCATTAAGTATAATGTTAGCTGTAGATTTTTTCAGAGTCCCATTATCTGGTTGAGGAAGTTTCCTTGTATTCCTAGTTATTGAGAATTTTTGTCATTAATGTCATTAAATATAATTTTTTGTGGGATTATTTGCTTAGATACATGTACAGAAGCAAAGAGCTTATTCGAAGAAAGAGAGAATGTATTCGAAAGTTGAAGGAGGAAATAAGATTTTTGCAGCAAAAACTTGAAAGGTAAGTCATTTATATGGTCATGCTTAGAAACATAAAAGATAAAGAGTAGAATATAAAATCAGATAATCTGCTTATATTTAAAAATTAATTCAGAGTTTAAGTATTAACTAGGATATGATATAAAATAGCTGAAAATTTTTTCTAAGTAGACTTTATATCTGGAAATTAGACTTCAGAATCAGCTAATATGATTTACAGGCAAATAGTAGTCCTGGGAGGCTTATGGGAACCTAAATCACACAGTTAGTTATTAGCACTTTACTAAGGAGAGCCCAAGTTCTAATTTCATAACCCTTTTCTCTTTACATATTCATTCCCCTTACCATATTTTTCACAAACTGTCAGAATTCCCCAATTCTCTTGTTTTGGAAAAGCTGGTTCTGAATTGTACAGGAAAGGTAAAAAGCTATGCTGTTCATCTGAAAGCAGTGCTAAATTATTAAAAGGGCTAATATTTCTGGGACATACAAAATTCTTTCTCCTCTGGAGGAATTTTGCTTTTTTTTAAATTGGTGATTTCTGTAGAATCACACTGTGGCTTCCTAAGAAGGAGTTAAAGTAATTTATTTCTAGTCTAGCTAGGTTCCTTTAATTTGACATTTAAGAAATAAGTCCCATACACTGTTAGTGACTTTTTGCCCCTTTGTATCTTTGATGATTTTGCTGCCACCAATGCCACCCCTCTATTCCCTCCATTGCTATGTCATTCATTTCCCTCAGAGGCAATGCTTTCCATGGTAGGCCCGAGAAAGACCCTGCACCTACAGCTGTTTTCCCTTTCAGCTTCTCTCTCACTCAAGAAGAACTTATCTAAGATGTATTATACCAGTTGTCCATTTGTCTTAATCTAGACTTAAGCTGAGGGTTGTTTCCTCAAATCCAGTCCCAGAAGTGATTTACGAAATGGGATATTTTATTTTGAAGGTTTTAGTTTGTAAAGCTGGAAATTAATTGCTTCTATAGAACCAAATGTATCTAATGTTTTATAGCTCAAAAATACTCAATTCACCAGTAACCACCAAGGCATTTTTGCTTATTTGTATTTTAAAATAGAATATAGAGCATTTTCCTTAGTATAATGTTATTTTAAAATAAAACAACTTCTTAAAATTTTAGATGATTTTAGCTGTATATATGGGTCACAAATGTTTGCTCTATTTGTGTGACACACTCCTGGGAAAATATATGAAAAAGTCTTAATGGGCACTATTAAACTGAGGTGAGGGCAGGTAAACTAATACAGGCGCTGCACTGTATGAAGTAATTGGAACTAAAAGTTGTCTAAAGGAACTCAAGTCAGTAGAACAGTAAAATGAAATTGAAGATAAGTTTCTTAGAAAAACATTTTTCCCTGAGCAGTAATTTAAATACTATATTAAAACGTAGCAAACCTGGGGAAAAGGTTTCAATTATAAAATGATCACTTAAAATCCCATGACAGGTTAAATGCTGCATTGCGTATAAAATTATTGTAGAAAGAAAATGCTTCTTTCGGTCCAGGCCAGTCATATGTTAATTCAACCAACACTGAGTGCCTAAAAAGACATGTTAATTGTTGCTCTGGGATAGACAAGAGTTCAGTTCATGTTCTAAAGATGTTCAGAGAGGGAAGATATTCTTCCCAGCTCTTGGGGAAATGGGATATTGAGAAAGACTTCATAGAGAAAGCAGATCTTGAAGAATAAGTAGCGTTTGTATAAGCTGGTAATAACTGGAATGAAGAAAAGGAAATATATCAAAAGGAATAGAAAAGTTCTGTAAGGTTCCTCTACCTTTACCTATTTGAGGTCCTAAATGAAACTTGTAGCTCTCTGTGGCAAGTAGATTTTAATTTTGCTTTTTTAAATGAGCACACTATGAAGCACCCTTGCTATATACCCTCTAATATGTTGTAGACTTTATGAATTACATTATGCTTAATTTTCCACTAGTATTTTCAGTTCAAAATGTTCTTTCTGACGTAGAAACAGAGCAGTTCTATTCTTGTTTATTTTTTCGACTTTATTGAGACAGGAAGAATGCAGAATGACTCTATTCCTTTGTAAAATGGAACCTTAGAATTATGAGATTACGTGTACCAGTCAGTCAACTTGATTATTGTACATTTTAATCTCTCCACTACAGTGAACTTACAGAATTCATAAAATAAACCTTTTTATGCTAGTAATGATAGAATTTTAGAAATCATTAAAATAATTTGTTAATTATTTTGGAACAAATTTGAAAGTATTTATTACTTACTAACCCCAAAGAAATCTTCAGTAACTTATGCCTGGTCTATGTTACTGAATAAGTGAATGAATAGGGTACTTAGGATCCTGGAAAAGAAAGATTCCCAGATTTCTTAAACCCTGACTTTTGCCAACACCTTTTTCCCATTTCCAGCTTCCTCTCATTTTCTTAATTGAAAAATACTAAGTCTAAAGATCAGCAAAGAAAAGCCTTTTTGGTTCTTAGGGCACCAGCATTATTTTAAGTTTGGGGTATTTATAATACATCTATTTTCCTTCAAGAAACCAAAATCTAAATGTGATAGGACAATAAAAGAAAGCATAACTGGCATTTGACTAGGAGCCCTGTTTTAGTTCGCTAAAGTTAATGAAATGCAATATGCAGAAATGGATTAGCTTTTACAGTTGGGGATTTATTAACTTACAACTTTACAGTTCTGAGGCCATGAAAAATGTCCAAATGAAGGTCTCTCCAAAGACCAGAGACCCTCAACTTCTCTGTTAGTGACCAGGCAGTTGGCGACATCTGCTGGTCTCTCCCTTCCCTCCCGTGTTTCATTGCTTCCGGCTTCTGGCTTCAGTGGCTTCCTCTCTGAGCTTCTTTTTGTGTCCCTGTCTCAGCTTCTCTGGCTGTCCTTTCTGAGCTTCACTGGGGCTTTATTATGTGCTTTTTCTCTGTCTTTTACCCTCTGATAAAGGACTCCAGTAAGTCTTACAAAGGACTCCGATCTCAATGAGGTGACTCGCATCACAGCCAGAATAACCTAATCCAAAGGCCCCACTCACAATAAGTCTATACCCACAGGAATGGATTAAATGAATGTTATCTTTTCTGGGGTACATACAGTTTCAAACCATCACAAACCCATTTGAAATGTTTTCTGCTGGGCATAACAATTTAAATGATCAGTTTTTACTTTTATAGTTAAGAGAATTTTTACCTTTTAAATCATTTGAGTAACCTATTCAATATTGTATTGCCTTTAGGGAATAAGCCTTTTTATTGACTGTTCGCAGAATAACGGAATTTTGTTAGCAACTCTTAAAATACAAAGCACACTAGGCCAGCAGAATATTACTATCTTTGCTTTTAGGTACGTGAAGTACGGCTCGGGCCCAGCTCGGTTCCCACTCCCAGACATGTTGAAGTATGTCATTGAATTTGCTAGTACAAAGCCTTCCTCAGAAAGCTCCTCATCTCAGAGTGACACACCAGTGACATTACCGCTTTCTTCGGTGCATTGCCTGGATTCTCAGCTGATATCTGAGGAAAGGTAATTAAAAAAAAATTTTAGTGGCTAGACTGTTAAGAAAACCAAACAAAACAAAATGCTCCTCCAAACCCCACCCCCCCAATAATAATAATATGCATTCATCCTTATAATTCATGGAAATCTTATCTGGATGAAACATATCACATGTTAAGAAGGGTTATTTTTAGGGACTGGCATGAGTCTTGGAAGTAGAGTTGGGGTTCTTTCACTTGTACTGTACCTACATGTTTGGATTTAAAAAAAATAGAATGTGGAAAAAAGGAAAAAGAAATAGAATGTGTTCAGGTATTTGTGAAACATAAATGGTTTAAACCTTTTAAAAATGGTTGGGTGGGCTATATAATCTCATAAAATAATACTTTTAAAGTTATGGAGTATGTGTAATCTCTTCTGTGATCGAGTTATCTGTTCTCTTGGATATATGGGGCTTATTTTTCCATATGAATTTTTCATTGGGAAAAGCAAAATTATTTTGTGGAAGGATCAAGAAGGTGAGAGTGAAGGTTTCTCTTAAGTTAAAGGAAATGTATGTTCTTCAGTTTTGATGTGAAACAGAAACCTAAATATGATTAGATGCTTATTTTACCTTCATGTTGGTTTGTCTCTGGACAACAAGTTAATTAGATCATTTAAATTTACTGAATAGTGCTTTACCTACTTTTTTCTCAGTAAGTTTGCAATAATGGTATAATGAAGTTGATATTTATATTTTGTAGATGAGGTATCAGATTACTTACCTCATCTACCAGAGGCTAATTAATTTTTTTCCCTGGGTTTTTAGCTAATGAGTGAAGATATGGGATTGGTGGCTCATGCTATCTGTAGCCTTCCAACATGCCCTTTAGTTTGTATTATTATGAGAATTGGCTGTTCAGCTGATATTTCACTTTTCTTGCTCCTGTATATTTTGTTTCTAGATGGATAGCGTCTCTTAGTCAGTTAAATCTTGGAGACTATAGTTGATTCCTTGATTTTCCAGTTCTAGCCTTCCCTTTTCCATTTTTCTTCTTGTCCCTTCTTCATCAGAAGGCATTATAATAGTGGCTAGGAAATAAGAACCAGAGAGTCGGGCAGATCAGGGATTAAATCCTGCTTCATCACTTACTAGCTAGGTGAACTTGGGTACATTGCTTAATTTCTCTAAACTGGTAAAATGGGGTTAGTAACCATATCTGCCTCTAAGTAAGTTGTGTGAAATGAGATAGTATATATAAGGAAAGAGTTTGGCTCAGTACCTTTTACAGAGTAAATACTAAATAATAGCTGTGCTTTTTCATATAGCAGCTTGCTTTCCAGAGTACATTAATTAAGGCCAAGGCTTCACTTGGAAATTATCATGTGAGATGATTGTCTCTTCCCTCAGTGCAAGTACAGAAAGCTCTCCTCAGGATGGTGAAAGTAGCTTTTCTTCTGAAGATTCTCAACAGAAGTCTAAGATCATGAATAAGCCACTTCTATCCTCCCGATCTTCCATGGAAATGCCTACACACCCAGCTCCTCGAACAGTCACAGATGAGGAGATAAATTTTGTTAAGACCTGTCTTCAGAGGTGGAGGAGTGAGATTGAACAAGATATACAAGGTTGGCTCATTAAAAACTTGTCAAGAAATTATTCTTTGCCTTTTTTATTTGTGTACATATTTGGAGATTGAGCACCTTGCATTGCCTTGTTTACGTCTGAATTTTGGCATTGTGATTGTGGCCTTTTTTGTACTTTTAGTTCCCTATAACATTGGCTCACACTCCCATTCTACTGCTAGGAAAAGATTTCTTGACATTCTTGGAAAGCTTAAACCCTTATCAGCTTTGGGATTTTTCTGCAGTCTGCTTTTTGTTTCTGAAGTTGTTTATCTCAACCCTGGCTTTAGTTGGCACAAACTTAGAATTTAGCTTTCCTTGACTTTTTGAGGTCTTTGCTATATGAAATGTGCTCTACTGAAGGTTGATGAGGCAGAGAATGTTTGAACAGTGTGCCCAGCGTAAAATTGATTATTCATTATTATGAGTGAATAATTCTGCCATGTTACTTACACTGTCTCTTCTCCCCTTCCTTTCTCCTTTTTCTTAGAAAGCAAAAAATAAATAAAAATCCAGATTCCTCCCAGATTCTACTTTCTCTTTTTAGAGCCTGTCTTTGGGACATATATTTTATATTCCAGGGGCCCATTAACGTCTTTTCCTAAATAGACATTTTCTCTCTTCAATAAATTTTGGCACCTAATTTTCAAAACTTCAGTATAATAATAATGAACCTGAAAGCCTTCATAAGAACCTAAATGACTAGCTGCTTTAAAACTGTATATCTCTGTGGTTCATACAGTGGAGTTGAAATCATCAGAACCCTAGGTATAGATAAGCCACTACCATTTGCTTAGTTGAAGCAGCCTATGTGATGTGGAATGAGATCATTTTAACTTTAACTGTTTTTTTTTAAACAGATTTAAAGAATTGTATTACAAGCACTACCCAGACTATTGAGCAGATGTACTGTGATCCTCTCCTTCGTCAGGTAGAATGAAAATTGATGGGAAAGTAGTCAAGGCATGTTCTACTGGTGCTAATGACAGATTAAAAAAATAGAAAATTTGATAGTATTTCTTTGAAGCTGAATGGTAATCTCCCTAATATATGAGAGTACACTTCACATAGAAATAGATACTGCTCTCTCTCTCTTTTTTTATGCCGATGAAAGCAATACCAACAATAGAACTTAGAACATGTTGGTTTTGATTTTGTTATATGGTATTTTTTCATATAGTAGAAAGGTTTACTCTCAAATATTAATGAAAATATCTCAAAAATGGTCATTTAACTGGTGGCCAGTTATCGATTCTTTCCAGAGTACCATTATTTCTTTTGATCCTTCATTTAGCAGCATGCTCTCAAGCTTCGTTTCTTTAATAACTTAAAACTCCAAACGGAAGGTAGGCATGGTAGAAATTCTTATTACCTATTTAAATTTTTGTTGAGAATAACATTCTGGGAACAGAGGGAAAAAGAATTCCCAGTCAGCGGCCCAACTTAGCAGTGGCCTTTTCATAGATGGACAGAATGACCGTAGGGGTAGAACTTTGTTTCTTAAATGGTATTGAGGCACGATTCTGCTGAACCGCAAAAATGCGCCTTGTGTATCCTAGGTAAAACATGTCAAGGTGCAGATCAAATGTAAGTTTAATTTGATTCTATGGTCTGGTATTCCTGTCTTTCACCAATATTCACTAAGCACTTAAGCATTGCTCTGTTTTCTCCATGTTGAACAAAAAAGTCCTTTTCAAATGTTAAGACAAATAAGTGTATAGTTAAAAGGGTCTTGAGCCCAGATATATGGATAATCACTCACAAGAAGAAATATAGGAAGTATATGATTCATTTGTAATGAAATGTGCTAACTTAAATATTTGTACCAAGTAAACTAGACATTGAACAAGATGGCTGCTGAACTTGTTGTAGGTCCCAAACATGGCAAACATTTTCTCAGAGTGGATGGTTTGAAATAAATTGAGCTTGGAATCGGAAGAGAAATAAATTTAGGTTGTCTTTGGTTTTAGATGTATAATATAGGAGTTTGGAGTTGAAATACGTCTTCAGAGAGGTCGTCTAGTTCATTTTGAAGGTTTGGGAACCAAGACAAAAGTGATAGATTCCAGTGGCCTAAATTGTTCTATTTTTGTTAGTTTATTTTGAATTAACAAGATGTTTTTATGTAAAAACCATTTGAAACCATATATAAATAGTCAGTTTTCCTATGTCTTATAGTTGGGAATGATTTTCAATTTTAATATCCTAAATTCTGTCAGGTTATTTTGCTTAACCTAACTTGGGAATATACCTTCTGTCTTGCAGGTGCCTTATCGCTTGCATGCAGTTCTTGTTCATGAAGGACAAGCAAATGCTGGACACTACTGGGCCTATATCTATAATCAACCCCGACAAATTTGGCTCAAGTACAATGATATCTCTGTTACCGAATCCTCCTGGGAAGAACTTGAAAGAGATTCCTATGGGGGCCTGAGAAATGTTAGTGCTTACTGTCTGATATACATTAATGACAAGCTACCCCACTTCAATGCAGGTAAAACTGTGTTAGCAGTGTGTGTGTGTGTGTATTTTTATATATCTTAGCAGAACCCAGAGATGTGGGAATGTGGGGAAATGTGTACTTCCTAGGGAAAGGAAGTCTTGTACCCTTTTAAGAATTTAAACTACACTTCGTTATAATTATTATTATAAAGTAATATATCTTTAAAAATACAAACAGTACAAAAGGAATAAAAAGGAGAAATTAGTTTGCTTTCTTAGTTCCATCCTTACCCCTGGTCCAGTGCCCTAAGAGATACCCACTGTTAGATTTCTTATGTAGTCTTCAAATGTGGTATGCATAGATTTTCTTTATCTATAGATAGATTTATCTATATCTCCCTCCCTCCATTTTTTCCCCAAGTGGGATATTTTTATATTCTATTCTGCATCTAGTTTTTTCATTAATCATATATTTTAGCAATCTATATATTCTTAAGTAGAACGAATTCATTATTTTAACAACTACATAATCCATTGCATCAGTATGCTATAATTGATTTAACCAGATAAAAACTTTTTTTTTTTTTTACATGGGCGGGCACCGGGAATCAAACCCAGGTCCTCGGGCCTGGAAGGCAAACACTCTTACCTGCTGAGCCACTGTGGCCTGCCCAGATAAAAACTTTTTTATCATTAGTTTTTTGCTTTTCAAGTGATGTCCTTATTCACACATTTTAATACCCTTTGCAGAATAGCTAAATTTTAAAAACTATTTCCTAATGCTTCATACTCCTCATAATGCTAATTGCTAATGCTGAGAGCTATGATAATCATCAGTTTATATTAGTACTTTACACCTTACAGCATGCTTTCAACTTTATTTCTCTAATAACTTATAACTCCAAAAAGGAGGTAAGCAGGAAAGAAATTCTTATTCACACTTTATAGCTGGGTAACAGGCTCCAAGTGGTTCTCCACTCATCCAGAATCATACAGCTAGTAAATAAACGGCAGGCCCAATATTCAAATTCAGTCTGACTTCAAATTCTGGGTTGTTTTCAATTTACATTATTCTCTCTCTTTTCCTTTCTTATTTTCCATGTGAGGTCCTGTGATCAGCATTTCACAGTTTAAGATCATGGAAGGCTATTCAAACTTTACTATAATATGTAAGTTTTTAAAAAAATCACATATCAGGGGCAACATGGTGGCTTAGTGAGGTGTGGAATTTAGTTTGTCCTTCAGAGCAGCAAGTAAATAGCCAGGGACAGTACAGAACAACTGCTGGGGCCACGTCAGTGACTGGACACACACCGTACGCCAGTCTGGACCAGGTGGACCAGATGAGATCCCACACAGAACTGTAAGTCCCCCAAGCTGCAGAGGCCAGTGTCCCTCCCCCGTGGGCACGGCAGGCTGCTTCCCTAAGGACTCATTCTGACAACCTCGTGGATGGATCTCATCCTCAGGGAAAACTGATGCTGGCATCTTTTTCTTCTGAGAGGAAGCTAGTCCAGTCCAGTCTGGGAAAATCTGATTGAGGTCTGTAATATCTGAGGAGACCCTCCTCAAAAAAAAAAAAAAAAAAGGCTCCATATAGGCAAGACGAGAAACAGAAAAACAAGAACTAAAAAATTCTGACCAGTTAAACAGAACCTATGCTGGGGTCTAGAATAAGTTGAACTGAATGTCGAAGAACAGATCAAGAAGAAAGCCATCCATCAAGAAAGTCCTACGTAAAAGTGAAAACAACCTCCAGAATAAACTAATTAAGGAAATCAAATGCCTAGATGCCAGCAAGAAATACAAGTCATATTAGGAAAATCAAAGATATGGCCCAGTTGAAAAAACAAACCAACAATTCAGGTGAAATACAGGAGTTGAAACAACTATTTCAGGATGTTCAAACAGATATGGAAAATCTCATCAAAAATCAAATCATTGAGTTAAGGAGGATATAAGGCATTGGGTGAACAAAAAGAAATTGAAAGGTTGAGAAAACAAATCAGAGAACATATGGGAATGAAAAGCACAGTAGAGATGAAAAAAAAATGGAAACCTACAACATTAGATTTGACAAGGCACAAGGAAGGATTAGTGAACTGGAGGACTGGACATCTGAAATCTGATACACAAAAGAAAATATAGGGGAAAAAATGGAAAAATATGAACAGGGTCTCATATTTATTCAGGGAATTGAATGACAACATGAAGTACATGAATATACGTGTTGTGGGTGTTCCAAAAGGAGAAGAGAAAGGAAAAGGAGGAAAAAGACTAAGACTAATGGAAGAAATAATCACTGAAAATTTCCCATCTCATGAAACACATAAAATTACAGATGCAAGAAGTGCAGCATACAAAAACAGAATAGATCTAAATAGACATACTCCAAGATACTTATTAATCAGATTGTCAGATGTCAAAGACAAAGAAAAAATTTTGAAAGCAGTGAGAGAAAAGCAATCCATCACCTACAAGGGAAGGCCAATAAGACTATGGATTTCTCAGTAGAAACCATGGAGGTGGGAAGGCAGTGGTATGATATATTTAAGGTTCTAAAAGAGAAATACTGCCAACCAAGAATTCTGTCAGAAATGAGGAGGAGATTGCTCACTTTCCATGCAGTCCCCCCCCAAAAAAAATGAAGGAGAGATTAAAATATTTTCAAACAGTCACTGAGAATATTTGTGACCAAGAGATTGGTTCTGCAAGAAACACTAAAGGAAACACTACAGGCAGTTAGGAAAAGGCAGGAGAGAGAGGTTTGGAGAAGAGTATAGAATGAAGACTATCAGTAAAGGTAAAAAAAAGAAAAAAAAATTAATATGACATATAAAAAGTAAAAGACAAAATAGTAGAAGAAAGTATTGCCTTCATAGTAATAATACTAAATGCTAGTGGATTAAACTTCCCTATCAAATGATGTAGACTGGCAGAATGGCTTAAAAAAATAGGACCTATCTATATACTGTCTACAGGAGACTCATTCTAGACCCAAGGACAAAAATAGGTTAAAAGTGAAAGGTTGGGAAAAGATATTGCATGCAAACGATAATCAGAGAAGAGCAGGAGTAACTATACTAATATCCTACAAATTAGAGTTCAAATGTAAAACAATTTAAGAGAAAAAAAGGGCACTATGTATAATAAAAGGAACAATTCAACAAGAAAACGTAATAATCATAAATATTTGTGCATGGAACCAGAGTGCGCCAAAGTACATGAGGCAAGCACAATACTGAAGGGAGAAATAGAAACTTCTACTATAATAGTTGGAGACTTCAATTCCCTGCTCTCGTCAATGGATAGAACATCTAGATAGAGGATCAGTAAAGAAATAGAATTTGAATAATACAGTAAATGAACTAGACTTAAAAGATATTTACAGAACTTTATACCTCACAACAGCAGTACACACATTTTTCTCAAGTACTCATGGATTATTCTCAAGGATAGACCATATGCTGGGTCACAAAGCAAGTCTCAATAAGTTTAGAAAGATTGAAATCATGCAAAACACTTTCTCAGATCATAATGGAATGAAGTTGGAAATCAATTACAGGCAGAGGGCCAGAAAATTCACAAATATATGGAGGCTTAGCAACACATTCTTAACTAACCAGTGGGTCAAGGAAGGAATTACAAGAGAAATCAGTAAATAACTTGAGGCAAATGACAATGAAAACACAACATATTAAAACTTATGGGATGCAGCAAAGACAGTGCTAAGAGTGAAATTTATTGCCTTAAATGCCTATATCAAAACAGAAGAAAGCAAAACTCAAAGAATTAACTCTTCACTTGGAAGAATAGCAAAGTAACTCCAAATCAAACACAAGGAAAGAAATAATAAAGATTAGGGCAGAAATTAATGAAATTGAGAACATGAAAACAATCGAAAATCAACAAAACCAGAAATTGGTTGAGAAAATAAAATCGATGGACCCTAGCTAGGTTCTTAATGGCAACTAGTAAGTGGATGTGTTTTTCTGCTATAGGTTTTTTGTTTTTATTTTGTTTTGGTCAGAGTTAGAAATGAAATTTAATATGTCCTTATAAACTTGCCATTTTTTCCATCATAGCTTTTAATGAGCTGGGTATTATTGACTATCTAACCATTGTATTAAATTGCTTTCTGATGGCACTAAATTTTGTGAAACTTGATGCGTATAAATCTTAGAATTCATCTCTTACCCTCCTGAGATGGACGTTTTTATTAATAATGGATACAGTGGCTAAATTGATAAAACTGTTTATCTTGAAATTACCATTGTATCTGATGGCTTCCTGTTTTCTGCATCCTTGCTACTTTGCCAGTGATTGGCCCTTATTCCAAATCCTTACTCTATCATTCATTCATTCAACAGATATGTACTGAGTGCCTGTTACTAAAATGCAAGTTATGCATTATTATGTTATTGATATATGCTATGACTCTTAGTATTATGTTAATATTTCTGATGGATAATGCATGTATGGATGTCATTTTAGTTAGTAGAAAGAAAAAAGACAAAGTGATTTTCTTCCTTTCTAGGAAGAACCTTTTGTGTTCCAGTGACCTTTTTCCTGGATCACACCCCTGTTCATTTGAATCGTCTTAATATCTCCTCTGGCTACACAAAAGCCTAAATAGTTTATTTATTTTTTTCTCACCAATGATACAGTCCAGTCCCTTAAAATGCAAATCCGGATTTTGTTACTCCCACACTAAACATTTAAATACCCCTCATTATCTTCCCTTCACTGTGAAGTCAAAGTCTGAACCCACTTATGTCACAAATGATCTGACTCAAGCCTTCCTTGATCTATGGAAATTTTTGTACTCACTGAATCTCCCCTGTGGAAGGCCTTCCCCCTCCCCCCGTTCCCTTCAACTGGCTATTTTCAGTTCATTTTTTTCATACTCATTCTAAGATTACCTTCTCTTTTCTACCTCCAGTCTGTTAGGACAACTAATAGCCCAACTCCAGAAAGCAAACTTCTTGTGGTCTTTGGGAGGTACCGTTGACAGGGAATTCATGGTAAATGGTGCACTTCCGGAGCTGTGCTGGGGCTCACCATGTCCTCCATCATGGTGTAAATGCCCTAAAGTAGTGCTCCCATGGGGTCAGGCATAAGTATCATAATTCAATGGTACTGCATTTTAACTCCATCTCTGTTCTTCCTCAGAGGCAGCTCCAAATGAATCAGATCAAATGTTAGGAGAAATGGATGCCCTGTCTGTTGAACTGAAGCATTACATTCAAGAAGATAACTGGAGGTTTGAGCAGGAAGTAGAGGAGTGGGAGGAAGAGCAGTCTTGCAAAATCCCTCAAATGGAATCCTCCACCAGTTCATCGTCACAGGATTTCTCTACATCACAAGGTATCTGAGAAGGACATTTATGCCTGTGATCTAATAACATTCATGCTGTGCTTCCTAAGCTAGTCCTTTACACTCCAGCCAACTAAATGAAGGCACAGTCTTCACAATATATTTTAAATATAGTTGTATTACACAACCTAATGGAATAACTTACGGTTTTAAAATTTCATTATGTTTGTAATTTTTGCTCAATACTCAGGTTATAGGAGAAGCGATAATATAAGATTAATATATATATACTTAATGCAAACTGTTTTCCAAAGATGATCGTAATATTGGGTTATTTATAGGAAGCTTCTTGGCATCAGAAATATAACAAAGTTGTAAGCAGAATTATCTTCATAAAATCATCAGTGGGTTCTTGCTAAAGTAGCCATTTCATCTAGTCACTAGTTTCTAGGGAAATTTGCATAGATTTTTTTTTTTAATCTGGTAGAATGGTTATTAATGGTTGTATATCCACCCTACTTGCTTTTTATTAAAGTGTTTTGGGCTTTATCATCCATCAGCTGCTAACACCTTTCTACAATTCTTTTTCAGAGCCTCCAGTAGCTTCTTCTCATGGGGTTCGCTGTCTGTCATCAGAGCATGCTGTGATTGTCAAGGAACAGACTGCCCAGGCTATTGCAAACACAGCACGTGCTTATGAGAAGAGTGGGGTAGAGGCAGCATTGAGTGAGGTGAGAATAGCTTAGAAACCTAAATTCAAGAGGTTCAGGCTTTCGACAATTATTGCCACAGTTTTTCTCACATTTCTATTATTCTATTTCTCTGCTACATTTAACCAACCCCTCTTTATTTCTCCTGTTTTTTCTTACTTTCTCCCCATTCTGCTGCCACAGCTTAAGGAAGCTGAACCCAAGAAGCCCCTGCCCCAGGAAACAAACTTTGCAGAACAGTCAGAACAGCCCCAAAAGGCTAATGATGCAGAGTCTGCTGCCCAGCCTAATTCTGAGGTCTCTGAAGTCGAGATTCCCAGTGTGGGAACGATTCTGGTTAGATCTGATGCAGATGGATATGATGAGGAGGTACAGCGATGAGTGCAGGATTTAGCTGTTTGTTGTCAGTCTTATATTTCCCTCGCATGTGACGAAATATACTTTTTAAAGGTATTTGGCAATAGCTTATATTTTCTCACTGAAACAAATAACGGACAAGAGGGCCAACAGTGTGGTTTTTGCCTTAGTTAGCATTCTTTAAAAGATACCTTTGCTCGCATTGTACACTTCTCTAGTGTATATCTACACTAAGCATATACTCATGGGGGCCAGTGCAGAGGCTTGATGGCACAAAAAGGTGTTTTCAATTATGAGCAAAACCTGTGATTTGAAGTTGAGGTTGTTTTTATAATGAACCCCAAAGTGTTCATTATCTAGCCAACTACCTTTTTAGTTTAAACTTTTTGCTTAGAAATAATTTCAAACTTAGAGGCCAGTTGTAAAAATAATGCAAACTCTATACAGATAATTCCAAAATACTCCCACCCACCCCATACCCAGATCTACCAATTTTAACATTTTGTTTCATATGCCATATTGTTCTGTCCATCTGTCTACCTATTTTCTGAACATTTGAGAGCAGTTTGCATATTTCTTGCTCTTTGAACATTTAAAATTTCCATGTACATTTCCTAAGAATATTGACTTATGTAACCATCGTAAGTGCAAGTCATGTTCAAGAAATAAACATTAATATAAAGCTTACAGTCTGTATTTAGGGTTTTTTTTCCCCATATATCTCATTAATGTCCTTTTGAACCTTTTCTCCAATATTAGATCCCTTCCTACATCGTGTATACATTTACTTCTCATTGTCTCTTTAGTTGCTCTAGTTGCTCTTTCTTTTTTTTTTTTTAATTGTGGAAACGTAAACTTTCCCATCCCAACCACTCCCAAGAATACCATCGAGTAGGATTAATGACACATGCAATATTGCAGTACACTCATTACTGTCCATTACTATAACTTTCCCTTCACCCCAAACAGAAATCCTTTTATGCATTAACTGTTTCCTTTTTTGTTATCACTGTACTTAAATAGTCATGCAGAGTTCCTCAGACTTCTGTTCTTTCCTATGGGGTATCTTTTTTTTAAATCATTGAGAGGTTTGGATTCCATTATATAGAGTCATATTTGTTTAGTCTCTAGTTTCCAGATTGTTGTAATTGTACATTCATCCTAGTAAAACTCTGAAATAATTGTGTATTCAGGATATGCACTCCACTTATGCTACTGAATTGGAATTCTCACCTCAGTGCCTTCCCCTTTTGATTCTTTAGCAGTGCCCTTTTGGAAGTATTTTAGATGTACATCTCTTTTCATACTGCTAAGTTAGAGAGACTGTATGGGAATAACTTGTCTTGGGCAAGGTCTTGATATTATGTAGAGGCACAGGGGTGCATGTAGGATATGTGTGTGAAACTTGACTTGCAGTAAATGCTGGCCAGGGAGCACACTGCTCTGCTTCCCTTCAGTAATCTGTTTCCCTTTCTTTCATACAGTATTCTTTTGAACTTTTCTTCTGTCCTTTTTTTCTCTGTGTTTTGTGCCCTCTTGTGGTAGGTGATGCTGAGCCCTGCCATGCAAGGGGTCATCCTGGCCATAGCTAAAGCCCGTCAGACCTTTGACCGAGATGGGTCTGAAGCAGGGCTTATTAAGGTATCTTTTTAAATTTTTAATTTTTGTAACACAATTGTCATAACACTGGGGCAGTAATTCTATAAGATGGGGAAAAAATGGAGTTAAAAATTGTCTTTCATTGAAATGAACCCTAAAACTGGTTTTCTCCCTTTCCTGTCCAACTGGTGAGCAAGCTGTCCCACGAAACTGATCACTCCTTTTCCCCTAGCCTTATTGCAGCCTTGGTTAGCAGTCCCGTCTATATTATACCTAACCTAACCTATGGGGGCTTTCTGTTGTTAGGAGATGTCTGTTAATAAAGCTCTGAATGAGGTTTTATTTTTGTAGTTTTGGGGACCATAATATAAGGAAGTAGTCCAGGCTTTTTTTTTTTTTAGATGCTTGGATAGTATATTTATGTGGCTATTTAAAATTCAGATTAGTGGTACTCAAGCATGAGCCTGAAATAGTCAAAACTAAATATTTGTTTTTCCTATAATTTTATGAGAAAAAATTAATTTCTTGTGAGTGTAGTATGTCTTTGGTGCCATATGCTAGAGAAACTTCATTCCCTGTGAAATGCATGATTTAAGGATTCTATAGCTTTTATGGCTTATTCCTTAGAGGTCTTCTTAGTCATGAGAACCTCTTGCCCTTAAACATCAATTTCTGTATGCAAAGGTTCACCATGGACCCTATTTTAAATATTAGTTCTGTCTCTGATAGGCATTCCATGAAGAATACTCCAGGCTCTATCAGCTTGCCAAAGAGATCCCCACCTCACACAGTGATCCTCGACTTCAACATGTCCTTGTCTACTTTTTCCAAAATGAAGCACCAAAAAGGGTAATAGAACGGACCCTTCTGGAACAGTTTGCAGATAAAAATCTGAGCTATGATGAAAGGTGAGAAGGGAGTTCCCAGGTGAATCACCCCCCCTCTTCATGGTCTGGCTAGGCTGACTCCTCTGATGGAAAAACTTTGCACTGTACCCTCTCACTGCTTTCTGAAATTTTTCCCACCCAGATCAATCAGTATTATGAAGGTGGCTCAAGCTAAACTGAAGGAAATTGGTCCAGATGATATGAATATGGAAGAGTATAAGGTGAAGTCTTTTCTCTGAGTCTCTGGATATTTTTTTATAAAGCAAAAACATTAATTTCTGAGGCAAAATAATAATTTTGTATAGTCACAGACTAACTTGTTTTTCTTACACCCCCCTCCCCAAACTGGAAAAGAATGAATAAATGATCCCTTCTTGTCCTAAAGATAGCTGGCTTCTTTTGTTCCATTCTTCTTTTAGCATGAAGCAACACTTAATTTCCCTTAAATACATATTTTAGCCAAGTCCCAGGCAACACAATTCTTGAAATCAGGGCTTTGTCTTTTTTTAATTAATAGAGCTTTCTAATATGTATTAAAATACATATGTAAGTCTAAATTTTAAAAATATTTATCTCATTCTCCCTAAAAGGATGTTACATACCACCTGTGGTATGCCAACCACATCTATTGAGCTTGAACATTGTTTTGTATGAGCCTTGTTTTGTGTGAGCCTTGTCCTCCTGCTTCGTTACATCTGAATGATTTTGTCAGAATTTGAGAGGTCTTTCATTTACGCTGAGCTGTATGACTTTTACTTAGGTTTTTGGGCATTAAGATAATAAATTCTGTAGCTCATGTGAAATAAATATTTCTGTTCCTTAGTGGAGGAAAAGGACATCGAAAAATTAAGACATTAATTTAGGACATCAGAGACAAGCTTGTGTGTTTATTTTTGTGCCTGACCAAATGCTTTCAGTAAATATTTGTGCTGAATTTAAAACTTGCTGCAGTGAAACATTGACATAGTTTATTGTGGTCATAACCATTAATGGTAGTCATTCTTTTTCAGAAGTGGCATGAAGATTATAGTTTGTTTCGAAAGGTGTCTGTGTATCTCCTAACTGGCCTGGAACTATACCAAAAAGGAAAGTATGTTGTTCTTTCACTGCACAGAGATTATTGGTTGGGACACTGATACTTGTCAGTGCTTGCCCAGGAATACTAAAGATTGCAGCTGTGCCTCACCTCCCTTGTCACATAAGCCAGTGTGCCCACTGTTCCCAGGGCTGCACTTCAGTTTGGTTGTGAACATCACACATTTGTTTTACTCTTTCTGCTAATGATGGATCTATTAGTAAAAATTTATACTGTGCCACACTTTCTTTGTAATAACTGAAGATGAACTTAGATGATAAATTTTTGAGTTGGCGTGGACATGAATGAGCATCTGTTTTATTCCTTTGTTTTAGAGCTGACCCAGACTGAGGTCTGGGAAAGTTTCATGATTTATCTCACATGTCTTGGTCAGTTTGTAGGAGAGCTGGAACTAGCTGCTATCTTAGGCTCTCAGGCTTTTCCTGCTATATGCTACCTCCATTTTAAAGACTTTTCCATAGTTGTAGCCAAGTAGACTCTTGTATTGGGGAGCAGTGAGGTCTAGGCCCTTGATTTGGGGAAAGAACACTGAGCTGTTGTTTACCTCCCATTTTCTAAGGTACCAAGAAGCGCTTTCCTATCTGGTATATGCTTATCAGAGCAATGCAGCTCTGCTCCTGAAGGGCCCCCGACGAGGAGTGAAGGAATCTGTGATTGCTTTATACCGACGAAAATGCCTTCTGGTTTGTACTATTTGTTGTAAAGCCTCAAGATTAAAAAAAAAAAAAAAATTGTTGTGTTTACCCCGTCTTCTGAAGCCATGAGGAAACAAAACTTAAAAAAAAAACCAAACAGTAATTATCTCCAGCAGGTTTTAGATTTCTTCCAAACTCAAAAGTTGTTTTACCATAGAAACAGGTTCTTTTACATTCCTGTATGTGAACATGGATCTTCAGCCTCTGGCAGAAAATAGAATGAGAGTCCCCACTACCCCTTTCTGTGTGCTTTTTATGTATGCCTGCATTGCAGCATATATTACATTACTTTCTGCTAGATCATGAGGTCCTGAGACAGATATTCTTAATATTTAGCTCTTTCCTCAATGTCTGGCAGGTAGTAGGCATCTAATAAATGTGTATAAAGGAATTCACTGTTCTTTCAGTGTTCTCTGTTAAGCTAGTAGTGACAGTTTTTGTGACTTCTAAAAAAAACTCCCAATTTTTAAATAAGGAATGAAGCATAAGAATTGGCCCTGCCATTCTGTTAATATCATTGTCACATAGCAACGAAGGCTGTTTATCTGCCTTGGCCTGTTTTGCATTTGGCAGCCATGTGGAAAGGCAGACCCATCTCTCCTTTGCCTACCCAAGGCTTTATACAGGTGCTCTTCTTTCGGAGAACTATAAAGGGACAGCTTGCTCTCAGATTATGTGCTGGTGTTTGTTTTCCCTTATGCCCAGCAGATTTGAACTTCACAGGAGCATTCAGGCCAGCATTTCCACCACTGCCTTTGTCTTGTTGATACCAAATGGAGGCGATGAAGTCATAGCATTTATTCATCCTAAAAGCTTCATTTTCTTATTTTTGCTTTGATTTCTGTATCATTTGTAGTTGTGGCAGGGTTGCTTTGAAGCTGAGAAAACAGCCTTATAGATTTGCTGGATCTGAATTTTATTAGAGCCATTTCTTTTTAAAATCACCAAATACAAGTTTACGTTTTGAATATCCTGCCAGCTTCTAAAGAGATACCGTAATAGGGATTTTGATTCATTAGATCACTGGCTCTCAGTCCCCACTGTGCATCAAAATCACCTGGTGGTGGTGGGCGGGCCGCGGTGGCTCAGCGGGCAAAGTGCTTGCCTGCTATGCCGGAGGACCTCGGTTTGATTCCCGGCCCCAGCCCATGTAACAAAAACGGAGAAACAGAATACAATAAAACAAGAAAATGTTTAAAAATGTTTCCCTTTCTTCCTTCCTTCCTTCCTTCTCTCTGTCTTTCCTTTAAAAAAAAAAATCACCTGGTGGGCTTCCAAACTGCAATGCTCAGGACCCTCCCCAAATAATTAAAAGCAGAATCTCCGGGGAGGGGTGTGGGCATCATTTTTTGCTCTGCTGATGATTCTGGTACTCAGTGGAGCTTGAGAACCATTAAGTAGGTCTTTTGGTAGAAGCGGGTACTAAGCATAACCTTGATTTTGAAGTAGTGGTTGAGGCCAGTGGGTCCCCAACTTTGCCACATTAGAATCACTTTGGCAGATATTAAAACTCGTGATACTCATATCACCGCATACCAGTTAAGTCAGAATAATTAGGTTGGGAACCCAGATATCAATAGTTTTTAAAAATCTCCAAATGATTCCAATATTAAAACTTAAATAGATATTAGTTATCTTGTTAAATAGATATTTATCTTTTCAGACTTGTTTTTTCACTTTTTTTCCTTTAGGAACTGAATGCCAAAGCAGCTTCTCTCTTTGAAACAAATGATGACCACTCTGTAACAGAGGGTATTAATGTTATGAATGAGTTGATCATTCCCTGCATTCATCTCATCATTAATAATGACATCTCCAAGGATGACCTAGATGCTATTGAGGTTATGAGAAACCATTGGTGTTCTTACCTTGGCCAGGACATTGCAGGTATGTTGTTTGCATTTTCAGTAGTTTCTAAGGGTTTTGAGAATTCTAGAAATTACAGTGGGTCTCACTGGAGAGCTCTGGCTGCCAAACCTTTTTAAGTCATGGGAATCCCCAGCCTACAACTGAGTTAAGTAGATGTGCGCTATAGAAACAGGAGTCGGGAGTCTGAGCCTCTGCCCTTCTCACTCTCCCCATGTCTCCTCTGTAGCTTTGAAGAATCTTCATATATAACCAACAAGTCCTTTTTGGAAAAAATTGCTGTTTTCCAGGAACCTCAGACTTATATTTTTTATCTGAATTCTCTTATAGTTTAAAAATTCAAGATCTTTTTATGCAGTTTGATTATCCAGTGGTGCTATAATTAGATTTACCTGTGACTCGAAGTAGAACGACATAAAAATATTCTTAACTACAGTGACTTCCAAGAATAATAAATTAATACATGGATTCTCCTTGCTTGTTGAAAGAGAAGGAACCTAAAACTACTTATCTTTAGCTGAATGAGGTAGACTTGGAAAGAATAAAGATTCTTTATTCTCCAATAAAGAATCCTCTTTATTTCTCATTGGTAGAAAGATACTTTATTGTCTTGTTCAGGTGTTCGAGTTCATAGCACTTACTAAAAAATTCTATTACTAATAGCCATTTATTTCCTTTTAATGGCTTCAGTTTTTATTTAGAACATGTGTGATATACAGGTTTACTTAGTGCCATGTGTACATACTGGTGTATTTGAATCATTTGAAAGAAAATCACTCCATTATCTTTATGGCACAATTATCACATCTATTTTTTCAAATTTTAAAAGGATGATTGACTAGAAGACCTGTCTATAAGAAAGTGAATATATAGTAGTATATTGCCTTACATCAAATAAGTTAAAGCAGTGACCTAAAGTAAAGCTTTGGTATATTTGGCAAGTGAGTCTTTGCTCTTGATTTAGCCTGAAGAGATCATTATTTATCGCTTACTTGCTAGCATAATGCTTTTGATCCTGGAGGTTGAGTAGTGGGCTGTTTGAATGCCTTCTTATAGATTTGCAGGCTTATTATTTTTCAGCTGTAAGTATAACCATCCACTTTCCCTCCACAGAAAATCTACAGCTGTGCTTAGGGGAGTTTCTGCCCAGGCTTCTAGATCCCTCTGCAGAAATCATTGTCTTGAAGGAGCCTCCAACTATTCGACCCAATTCTCCGTATGACCTTTGTAGCCGATTTGCAGCGGTCATGGAGTCAATTCAAGGGGTTTCAGCTGTGACGGTGAAATAAGCCCCCATGTGTTCAAGGCCCATCCTGGTCTGGTTGCCTACCGGATGCACTGAATTCTGCTGTCACAGTATACACCTTGGGAAAGGAATTAGGTGGACAAGTAAGATTTGGATCCAGACCCCAACCATTCTGTGTGTGTAAAGAAGGGTTAAAAATAAAATCGCACTTTTTAGGTACAAAATTGTAAAAGCTATTTTACTAGACAAGGCAGGAACCAGTGTATTGAGGTACTGAATTATGCCAGAAGACCTAAAATGCCTCTTGTACCTACAAGAATGCTTGGGCTTTTCCAAGCCTTTTGTCACTTTTTAAATTATCCTTCAGGCATAAGTGTTTTTGACAGCAGAATAGAAGAGTGATTCATCAGAACTTGAACCAGATGAACGGAACTCCTAGTTATTTTATCAAATACAGGTGACATTTAAAAATTATTAACTGCAGGAGTTTAGAAATATACATTTTACTGGTTTTTGACAGGAGATGACAAAATGGGTTGCTGATGAACTGCTGCCCTTTTACATGTGGGTAGAATATAAGGTTGCTTGGCAGTAAGAAACTGAAAAGTCAAAAGGAAACTGCCTCTTCTTTCTTTCTCTCCCTCCCTCCCTTTCTTTCCCCGCCCTCTTTCTTTTATTTTATATTTTTAAATAAACCATAAAACCTCATACTCAGTCCTGAGTGAAAGAAGGAAAGCATTAAGGACTTTATATAGAGTAGCATTGTGAAACTTGACTAAACATAGCATTTTGATGGTTAACCATTTAGTTAGATTTTTCTAACATCTGAAAATTGTCAAAAACAGATGTCTAAGGCTGCTGGCCCAAAAGAACATTTTAATCCCCCATCCCTTTTTTGCTTTTAAAAATACAAGATGTGGATTTGTAAAAAGAAAATTATATGTATATGTAGGAAGAGAAATATCCCTTTTGACCATTTTTAAAAGACTCTCCATTGGGTATTATGTTTTAACTAAATTTAAGGATTAATGGGAGACTTGTGGGAGGGAAGAACACGTGATATAACTATGCAGATTTTATAAATGTGCAATAAAAAGCATTTGTTTTATCTTTGGTGTGTAGTAGGACCTTTATTGTTTTACCTAATTTTTTTTTCCATTGTGGAAATGGATGGACTTGGTAAACATTTGTCTTCATTTATTTATTTTTAGCAGTTTTATTGAAATATATTCACATATCATACAGCCCATCTGAAGTGTACAGTTGGTGGCTTTTAGTAAAAATCACACAGAATTGTGCAGTCATCACCATGATCAATTTTAGAACATTTTCAGTTCTCCAAAAAGAAAAACCTCAGAGGTTAGCAGTCACCTCTCGACCCCTCTATCCTTCCCCAGCCCTCCATAACCACTTATCTAATTCTGTCTCCATAAATGTATTTCTGTTTACATTTTATAAAAATGTGATCATACAATATGTAGTACTTTGCATCTCATTTCTCTCACTTAGCATTATGCTGTTTTTTAAATTATTGTCGGTTTTTGTTTGTTTTTTTTTAATTAGAGAGGTTGTACATTTACATAAAAATCATGTAAAGAGTACAATGTTCCCATATTCCCCCATATTGTTGACACTGCATTAGTGTGGTACCTTGGTTACAATTGATTAAAGAATATTAAAATACTACTATTAACTATATTCCATAGTTTACATTAGATATATTTTTCCCATATACACCCTATTATTAACACCTTGTGATAGTGTCATGTATTTGTTATAATTCATGAAAGAATATTGTTATTTTTGTACTATTAACCACAGTCATCATCCCCAACAGGGTTCACTGTGTAATACAGTCCCACATTTCACCCCTAGCTTTCATTGTACTAATATATTCATCTACATTCACACCCATAATTCAGCACTGTTAATTACACTCACGATAATATGCTATCACCACTATTCATTTCCAAACATTCACAATCAACCTTATTAGACATTCTGCACAAATTAAGCATCAGGTCCCCATTCTTTATCTCCATTCTAATTCTTGGTAACCTACATTCTAGGTTCCAACTCTATGTGTTTGATTACTGTAATTAGTTCATATTAGTGAGATCATATAATATTTGTCCTTTTGTGTCTGGCTTTTTTCACTCAACATTCTGACCTCAAGGTTCATCTGTGTTGTTATGTGCATCAGGACTTCATTTCTTCTTAAAGCTGACTAATATTCCATTGTAATTATATACACACATTTTGTTTATCCATTCATTGGTTTATGAGCACTTGGGTTGCTTCTGTCATTTGCCAATTTTGAGTAATGCCACTATGAACATGAGTGTGCAAATGTCTGTTTGAGTCCCTTCTTTCAGTTCTGGGTATATACCTAGCAGTGTGATTGTCAGATCATATGGCAATTCTATACTTACCTTCTTGAGGAACTACCAGACTGTCTTCTACAGCAACTGCACCATTTTATATTCCCACCAGCAGTGAATGAGTGTTAATATTTCTCCACATCCTCTCCAACACTTACATAGTTTTTGTTTTTTTTTTCAATAATGGCCACTGTAGTAGGTGCAAAATTATATCTCAATGTGGTTTTGATTTGCATATTCCTAATACCTAGTGATGTTGAGCATCTTGTGCTTTTTAGCCATTTGAATTTCCTCTTTGGAAAAATGTTCAAGTCTTTTGCCCATTGTTTAATTGGGTTATGACAAAGTCCTTGGAAGCACAAAAGTTTTTCATTTTGAGGAGGTCCCATGTATCTATTTTTTCTTTCATTGCTTGTGCTTTGGGTCTAACACATGATCTTGAAGATGCTTCCCTGCCTTCTAGAAGTTTTATGGTCCTGGCTTTTAAACTTACATCTTTGGTCCATTTCAAGTTAACTTTGTATAACAAAGAGATAGGGGTCCTGTTTCATTCTTTTGCATATTGAATATCCAGTTCTGCCAGCACCATTTGTTGAAGAGACTGTTCTGTCCCAGTTAAGCAGACTTGGCAGCCTTGCCAGTTGTCAATTATTCATACATCTGAGGGTCTATTTCTGAACTCTTAATTGTAGATTTGGTCAATATATCTCTTTAATGCCAGTGTCATGCTGTTTTGACCACTGTAGCTTTGTAATGTACTTTAAACTCAAGAAGTGTGAGTCCTCCAACTTCGTTCTTCTTTTTAGGGGCCTCTTACTCTTTTCAAATAAATTGGATAATTGGCTTTTCTTTCCACTTCTGCACAGTAGACTGTTGGACTTTTGATTGGGTTTGCGTTGTAAAAATAAATATGGGTACAATTAACATCATAACAATATTTATTATTTCAGACCATAAACTTGGAATGTCCTCTCATTTATTTAGATCTTTGATTTCTTTTAGCAGTTTTTTTTCTGGCCTGTGCAGCTGTTGGCACTCTTCAGCAAACTTTTCCTTGCAGCCCTGTGTCTGAAACTTCCACGAGCAGTGTTGAAACGATGGTGGGGCAAACAAACAACAGTGGGGCAGGTTAAAAGTATGGTTCAAAGGGCTAAAAGCCAGGGCCCAGCAATTACAATTTGCTGATCAAAAGCTGTAATCAGTACTTGGCTGTGCCTTCTTTTACCCCCACCCCCACGGCTTCCATGTGCCTCTCTTTCCATAGCCAGTCAGGAACCAGACAGAGGCAGCTAACCTCAAGAGTGGCGATTAGGCGCCAGCAATTGCTGCTGAGCACTTTACCCACAGCTCTTTACCACAGTGTCTCAGCCTCTCATTCTGCTCATCCCTGGATGTTGCACCATGCTCCCCTGGCTTCCAGAACCCAGAACAGTAGTGTCCAACAGCTTCTGCCTGTCCACTAGGAAGACATTTGGGTACTGCATCTCCCTACTCTTCCATCTTCCCCAGAAGTCTGTTAAGCATTTTTCTTGTTTCAACTTTTAAATGCAAAAACAGATTACAGGATTGAGACGCTTGATAGAGTTGGAATGCCAGGGGTTTGACATGAGAGCAGAGAACGGTCAGTTCTTAAGCAGCACCTAGTGGTGATTGATCTTTTTATCCCATTTGCTAGTCACATTGCATGTAAGTATATCTGCTTTATAATTTTTCAAATTTTAGAATGCAAAAGATGATTTTCCTAAGACTGAATTTCATATTCTGATTGATAGGCCATCTTTTACAAATATATAGTGGGACTTTAGTGTTTTAAAGCCTATTACAAAGGTTTGTTTCATGAGGATTTTCTTAATTTTCTTGCCCATTGATTATCTTTTTTACTGTTTAAAATTCTATGTACCACTATTTGCCCTTCACTTGGTAGTACCTGTCATAATTGGGTACTGTGCGTAGTGCTTCAGTTACATTATTTCACTTAATATAGCTACCTTCAATGATGGTGGGGACCCTGGTTTGCCATGATCATAATCTTCATTCAGCAGTGAACCAAGACTCAACCCTTGGTGTGTCTGGCTTCAAAGCCTGTGCTTTTAAAAATTGCCCAACTGTCCTTGGTAGTATTAGAAAATATTTTGCTTTGTACCTTTCTGCACATTACGTATTTCCTGGTAAGCTATTGGGACCTGTTAGGAATCTACACTTGGCAAAAAAAGAAGCAGATGAATATCTGTGGAGTGCAGTGATGGGGAGTTCGCATCATTTGGGTCAGAGCAAACCACCAGGGGGAGTTCTGGGAACTAATTTCTTTTGCATCATCTTAGCTACCTTTAGATCCAGCCTGGCTTCTTGTAGGGATCCACAAACTAAGGCCTCACCTGTTTTTACCTACCCCTCAGACTGAGAATGATTTTTACCTTTTTAAAGGATTGGGAAGAAGAAAAATTGGGTGGGGCGGAGAGAGGAAGAGGAGGAAGAAGAAAGCTATATGACCCTGGACTAATGTAATTCAAGAGTTTTCACAGTATATTTGCCTGAGCTTAAGTCCCCTTGAGACTGGGTTTAGACTTTACATAGTTAACTGGGATTACTTCCCCTTTTTATTTGGATTTGATAGTCCCTGTAAGAACTACGAAGCACACAAACTCAAATTTATTTTTATCCTACCTGCTCCAAGAAATAAGTACAAGATGGAGAAATACAACACAATATTTTAAATACATTAATGATTGAACAAGTGGTGAGGGTTGAATGGAGAGCTAGGGTGTTGCAGCAATACTATAGAAGGGGGAATTACTTGTAGCAGAACTCATGTAGCTGTTGTTTATTCATTTTCACTGTTCAGTTTATTTGCTATATAAATACACCACACAATTTATTCTATTCATTATCGGTGTACACACAAATGCATTTCTGTTGGTATGTAACTTGGAATAGAATTACTGGGTCATTGTGTGTATGAATGTGTGTGTGTGCACTGCCACACACACGTGTGTAAACTTTATTAGGTTCTGCCATACAGTTTTCCAAATTGGCTATACAAGTTTAAACTTCCACCAGCAGTTTTATAAGAGTTTCGGTTACATCCTTGTCAACATTTGGCTTTGTTGGTATTTTAAATTTTAACCATTCTGGTAGGTATGTGATAGCATCTCATGGTTTTAATTTGTACTTCCCTGCTTTACTAACATGTTGAGTATCTCTTTATATGTTTTTTCACCTTTGGTATTCTCTTTTGTGAAATATTTAAGTTTTGTTGTTGGATATATTATCTTGTTGATTCATAGGAGTTCTTTGTATATTTTAGTTCTTGAAACTTTGTTGGTTATATGTATTTCATGTATCTTCTCCTACTCTGTCTTTGATGAAAATTTGTTAATATTAATATAGTCCAATTTACCAGTTTTTTCCTTGCGTATTACTGCTTATTGAAGGCAAAATTGTTGAAGGTCATGAAGATATCCTCCTATATTATTTTACAGAAGTGTTACAATTTTTTTAAATTTTTAATTATTTTTTTAAAATACCAAAAAACATGAAACAAACGCAAACATTCTTAACTTTTGATCATTCCATTCTACATATATAATCAATAATTCACAATATCATCACAGTTGCATATTCATCATCATGATCATTTCTTGGAACATTTGCATCTATTCAGAAAAAGAAATAAAAAGAAAACAAAAAATTCATACATACCATACCCCTTACCCCTTCCTTTCATTGATCACTAGCATTTCAATCTAAATTTAATTTAACATTTGTTCCCCCTATTATTTATTTATTTACTTTTTTAATTTTTATTTTTATTCCATATGTTTTACTCATCTGTTGATAAGGTAGATAAAAGGAGCATCAGACACAAGGTTTTCACATTATGCTGGTTGACCCAGCACCATTTATTGGAAACATTGTCCTATTCCCAATGTGCACTGTTACCTTTGTCATACATCAAGTGTTCACGTAGGGGACTTTGGGGGGGCTCTTTTTCTTGTTCCATTCATCTGTCTACTTGTACAAATATCTATGAATCTATCTTAATTTATGTAGCTTTATAATGTCTTAATTTCCACTATGGTAATGTGCCACTTTTGCATTTCTTCAGGATTATTTTGGCTGTTCTTGATCCTTTGCACTTCCATCTAAATTTTAGAATCAGCTTGTCAATTTTACACAAGCATGCATAAATCGCCTGAGATTTTGCTTAGGTTTACATGCCTGTAGATAATTTAGGGAGAACTGACATTTTCTGACCTATGAACTTGACATACCTTTCTGTTTATTTAGGTCTTCTTTAATTTCTGTATAAAGGCTTGCACATCTTCCGTATGGTTTGTTTGATTTTTTTTTATGTTTTTGAAGCTATTGTAAATGTCATTTTTTTAACTTTTTTTATTGTATAGTATACCATATATACAAAGCAAAGAAATAAAAAAGTGATAGTTTTCAAAGCACTCTTTAAAAAGTGGTTATAGGATAGATTCCAGAATTTATCATGAGCTACCATATGATCCTCTCATATTATTCCTTCTAGCTGTTCCAGAATATAGGATGCTAGAGGGTTTGAATACTTTTTTATCATCACAAACATTTTTCCTTCTTTTTTTGTGAACAGTAACATATGCACAAAACTATAAATTTCAAAGCACAGCACCACAGTTACAGAGCATATTTCAGACTTTGACATGGGTTACAATTTCACAGTTTTAGGTTTTTACTTCTAGCTGCTCTAAAATACTGGAAACTAAAAGAGATATCAATTTAGTGATTCAGCATTCATATTCATTTGTAAGTCCTATCTTCTATGTATAATCCCACCATCACCTTTGGTCTTTCCATACCTCTCTTTGGAGTTGTTTGGACTGTGGCAATTCTAAATTTTTGATATTGGAAGGGTCTGTCACTAATATGGGTTAGGGAGCTGGAACTATCTGATATTCTAGAGAGGCTGGGCTCTCTAGGTTTCAGGACTTATCTGGACCAGGGACCCATCTGGAGGTTGTAAATTTCTGGAAAGTTACTCTAGTGCCTGGAGCCCTTGTGGAATCTTATATATTGCCCTAGGTGTTCTTTAGGATTGGCTGGAATGGTCCTGGTTTGGAGTTGGCAGGTTATGATAGGTAGCAAGGTCTAACGAAGTTTGCATAAGAGCAACCTCCGGAGTAGCCTCTTGACTCTATTTAAACTCTCTCTACCACTGATAATTTATTAATTACACTTCTTTCCCCCACTTTTGGTCAGGATTTAATTGTTGATCCCACGGTGCCAGGTCTGGATTCACCCCTGGGGGTCCTCTCCCACGTTGCCAGGGAGACTTTCACCCCTGATTGTCATGTCCCACTAGTGGGGAGGGCAATGATTTCACTGGCAGATCTGGGCTTAGAGAGACTGAGGGCACATCTGAGCAACAACAGAAGTCCTTCAGAAGTAACTCTTAGGCATGCCTATAGGTAGTCTAAGCTTCACCGCTACCTACATAAGCTTCACAAGAGTAAACCTCATGATCGAGGGCATAGCCTATTGATTTGGGTTTCCCTAAAGTTGGACACAGTATCAGGGGATTCCCTGATGGTAAGGTTTAATAGTTCCATAGTCTTTCTTCCCTCCTTCAGGGGACTTTGCCAATACTTTTTGATTATCTGCTTAATATGCTCTAGGATGTTTCAGACATTACAAAATCTATACAGGATTGAAGGACCTCTTTCTTATTCTGTGCTTCCTGTGTTTCAGTTGTTCAAATGAGCTGTACAGATAGGTTGAATTAGATTATGAACTACAGAAAATTTCAGTTCCAGATCAAATAAACATTTCTTCCACTGGTCTCGAAGAGTATGTGTGGTTCCAAAATATAGACACTGTCTTCCTTACCCCTGTGTTCTGAATTACTTTAACCCCAACCTGTTCGGCTTCATTCTTATCTCTGAATATCAGGTTTTATATATATAAACAACCTCTCAAAATCCAGAAATAATAATCACCACACCAAACTTATTGTGTCTACTCTAAAAGCTTACAATCTAGGCTCCTGTTATAAGCATTTTCTAAAGGTGACCATACCATTGTTGTTTTTTTGTTTCTGGCTTATTTTGTCTCACCAAATATCTCACATGCTCATCACATCATTGCATGCCTCATGACATTGTTCCTTTTTGCAGCAGCACAACCTTCATTTATAACTATACACCATCATTCGCCAATCTATTTCTCCATCAGTGCATCCTTCAACCACCTGCATTCATTGGGCATCAAGTAGAGGGCCCTAAGTCCACAGTCCCCCACCAACGTTCTTAATTTTAGATTATTTCATTGTTCCCAAGAGACAGAAAAACAATAAGCACACCCTCACCAAATAAGAAATCTAAATCTCCTCTTAACTCTTGGCCTGCACCCCATTATTTACCTCTGCTGTTGCTATGGTAGTACTGATGGTTTCCTTTTGAACATAGCTCATAGCATGCAATAGCAGTTTTCCCCCATACCCTGGACTTAAACACTCTTTCTACAAGAATCTTATCTTTGAAGTAATTCGTATGAGAACTCATTCATGTTTCTAGTGTGAATCAGTGGGACATGTAGTGGGCAATCTTGTCCATCTTCAATATGGTAATATTAATTCTAGGCCCACTAGAGAATCACCTTCACTCATATTTATTCCCTTACACTGGAGTTCAACCTTATTAGCTAATGGTTCACCCATCTCTCACTTTTGTGTATCTCTAAGTCCCGTATATTCTGTATTATAAGCCTCTGATTATACCTTTGTGCTGGTCATAAAAGTGGAATAATACAGTATCTCTCCTTTTGTGTCTGGCTAATTTCGCTCAAAATTATGTTCTCAAGGGTCATCCATCTTGTCAGGTACATCAGGACATCATTTTGTCTTATTGCTGCATAATATTTCATCGTATGTATATACCACATTTTGTTGATCCACTCGTCTGTTGATGGGCATTTGGTTTGTTTCCATCTTTTGGCGATTGTGAATAATGCTGCTATGAACATTGGTGTGCAAATGTCTGTGTCGTTGCTTTCAGCTTTTCTGGGTATATACCAAGTAATGCTATTGCTGGGTCATAGGGCAACTCCATATTGAGTTTCCTGAGGAACCGCCAAACAGTCCTCCATAGTAGCTGCACCATTATATGTTGCACCAGCAGTACATAAGTGTCCTAGTTTCTCCACATTCTCTCCAACATTTTTAGTTTCCTGTTTATTTAATAGCAGCCATTGTTATAGTTGTGAGGTGGTATCTCATTGTGGTCTTGATCTGCATTTCCCTTATAGTCAGTGAAAGTGAGCACCTCTTCACGTGCCTTTGAGCCATCTGTATTTGCTCTTCAGAAAAATGCTTATTCATATCTTTAGCCCATTTTCTAATTGGATTGTTTGCTCTTTTGTTGTTCAGTTGTATGATTTCTTTGTATATACAGGAAATCAAACCTTTGTCTGACATGCGATTTCCAAATATTTTCTCCCATTGAGTTGGCTTCCTCTTCACCTTTTTGACAAAGTTTTTTGAGGGGCAGAAGCATTTGATTTTGAAGAGTTCCCATTTATTTTTTCTTTTGTTGCTTGTGCTTTGGGTGTAAAGTTTAGGAAGCTACCTTCTATTACTAGGTCTTGAAGACATTTCTCTACATTTTCATCTAGAAGCTTTATGGTGTTAGTTTTTATATTTAGGTGTTTGATCCACTTTGAGTTAATTTTTGTGTAGGATGTAAGATACGGTTTCTCTTTCATTCTCTTAGCTATTGATACCCAGTTCTTCCTTGCCCAAGTATTGAAAAGACTATTTTGTCCCAGTTCAGAGGATTTGGGGGCCTTGTCAAAAATCAGTTGACCATAGATTTGGTGGTCTGTTTCTACACTCTCAATTCGATTCCATTGGTCAATCCTTCTGTCTTTGTGCCAGTAACATGCTGTTTTGACAACTGTGGCTTTAATCCTCCCACTTCATTCTTTTTAAGATGCTTTTAGCTATTTGGGGTCTTTCTTCCTTCCAGATGAATTTGGTAGTTAGCTTCTCCAAATCTTCGAAGTAAGTTGTTAGAATTTTGATTGGTATTGTTTTAAATCTATAGATCAATTAGTGGAAAACTGACATCTTAACTATACTTAGCCTTCCTATCCATAAGCAGGGAATGTCTTTCCACCTATTTACATCTCCTTTGATTTCTTTTAGGAATGTTATGTAGTTTTCTGTGTACAAGTCCTTTATGTCAGTAGTTTAGTTCATTCCTAAGTATTTTATTCCTTTACTTACTATTTTGAATGGAATTTTTTCCTTAACTGACTCCTCAGCTAGGTCATTGCTTGTGTATAGAAATGCTACTGATTTTTGCACATTAATTTTATTTTCTGCCACCTTGCTGAATTTGTTTACTAGCTCAAGTAATGTTGCTGTAGCTTTCTCAGGATCTTCCAAGTAGAATATCATATCATCTGCAAATAATGAAAGTTTTACTTATTCCTTTCCAATTTGGATGCCTTTTATTTCTTTGTCCTGCCTGATTGCTCTAGCTGGAACTCCTAGCACAATGTTAAATAATAGTGGTGACAGTGGGCATCCTTGTTTTGTACCTGATGTTAGGGGGAAGGCCTTCAGTCTCTCTCCATTGAGTATGATGCTGGCTATCAGTTTTTCACATATTCCCTTTATCATAATGAGGTAGTTACCTTTAATTCCTATTGTTTGGAGTGTTTTTATCAGAAAAGGATGCTGAAGTTTGTCGAACACTTTTTTAGCAACAATTGAGATGATCATGTGATTTTTCCCTTTTGATTTGTTAATGTTCTGTATTACATTAATTGATTTTTTTGTTGTTAAACAATCCTTGCATTCCTGGCATAAACCCCACTTGGTCATGGTGTATAATTCTTTTAATGTGCTGTTGGGTTTGATTTGCTAATATTTTATGGTGAATTTATGCATCTGTGTTCATTAGGGAGAGTGGCCTGTAGTTTTCCTTTCTTATAGCATCTTTACCTGGTTTTGGTATTAAAGTGATATTAGCTGAGAGGAGGTGCCAAGATGGTGGCTTAGCAAGGTGCGAGATTTAGTTAGTCCTCCAGAAAGCTACTAAATAACCAGAAACAGTACAGAACAGCTCCTAGGGCCACATCAGTGACCGCACACAGAGCATACCCCAGTCTGGACCAGCTGGACCAGCTGTGAGACACCCCCAGAACTGTGAGTTCTGCAAGCCACGGTGGCCGGCACCCCTCCCCCACAGGCTGCTTCCCAGAGGGAAAAGAAAAGAGACTTTACCAGCAGCAGGGGCTGAGCACAACTAAACTTCAAGTGTGGAATTAATTCACAAATTCTGACTACTAAAAATAGGCCCCCAGCTCAAGTGAACCTGGTCAAAGTGGAGGTGGCTCATTTTTGCCCTGGCGCTGAGGGGGTAGGGCTGACAGAAAAAAAAAAATGAAGCAGAGGTTTTTGTGGCTGTGTTTCTACAAAAGCTTAACTACCTCTGGATTCAGCAGCAGGACTTCTCAGGCTGCAACTGCCCCAGGCATAGGCAGAAACAAGCTTGTTTGAGAGCTTGTCTTGGAGCCTGTGTTTTCCCCAGGAGAGGGGTGAGGCCCACCTCAGGTGGAATCCCTCCCTCAAGGAATTCAGACCTCAGGGCTTGGTAATTTGAAGCCATTAAAACCAGCCTACAACCTCTCCTCTGTCTCCACACGCCCCCAGCAGGGAGAGTCTGCCAAAGTTAAAGGTACTGCATCATCTTATGCTGGTGGGACCTGTAGGCAGACAAGCACCACATACTGGGCAAGGTAAGAAAAACAGTCCAGAGACTTCACTGGAAAGTCTTTCAACCTGCTGGGTCTCACCTTCAGGGAAAACTGATGCAGGTGACTCTTTCCTCCTGACAGGAGGCCAGTTTGGTCTGGGAAAATCGGGCTAGGGTCTAGAATACCTAAGTAGACCTGCCTAAGAGTGGGGGTGGGGGGAGACACCATACAGGCAGGGCAAAACACAAGAAAAAAGAACTGAAAAATTCTCCTCTGTTAAAGAAAACCTAAGCTAGTGGTACAGAAAAAGCTGAACTGAATGTTAAAGAACAGACAAACAACAAATTCATCCAGCAAGAAAACCCTAGGTAAAAGAAGGGAAAACAATCTCCAGAATAAACTAATTAAGGTAATTAGATGCCTAGACGCCAGGAAAAAATAACAAATCACACTAGGAAAATTGAAGATATGGCCTAGTCAAAGGAACAAACCAACAATTCAAATGAGATACAGGAGCTGAAACAATTAATTCAGAATGTACAAACAGACATGGAACACCATCAAAAATCAAATCAATGAATTGAGGGAGGATATAAAGAAGGTAAGGAATGAACAAAAAGAAGAAATAGAAAGTCTGCAAAAACAAATTGCAGAACTTATGGGAATGAAAGGCACAGTAGAAGAGATGAAAAAAACAATGGAAACCTACAATGTTAGATTTCAAGAGGCAGAAGATAGATTAGTGAACTGGAGGACTGGACATCTGAAATCTGACAAGCAAAAGAAAATATAGGGAGAAAAAAAAGGAAGAATATGAGTAGGGATTCAGGGAATTGAATGACAATATGACACACATGAATATATGTGTTGTGGGTGTCCCAGAAGGAGAAGAGAACGAAAAAGAAGGAGAAAAACTAATGGAGGAAATTATCACTGAAAATTTCCCAACTCTTCTGAAATACTTAAAATTACAGATCCAAGAAGTGCAGTGTACCCCAAAGAGAATAGATCCAAATAGACATACTCTAAGACACTTACTAATCAGAATATCAGAGGTCAAAGAAAAACAGAGAACCTTGAAAGCAGCAAGAGAAAAGCAATCCATCACATATAAGGGAAACCCAATAAGACTATGTGTAGATTTCTCAGCAGAAACCATGGAAGCAAGAAGACAGTAGGATGATATATTTAAATTACTAAAAGAGAGAACTTCCAACCAAGAATTCTATATCCAGCAAAAGTGTCCTTCAGAAATGAGGGAGAAATTAAAACATTTTCAGACAAAAAATCACTGAGAGAATTTGTGACCAAAAGTCCGGCTCTGCAAGAAATACTAAAGAGAGCAATAGAGGCAGATACAAAAAGACAGAAGAGAGAGGTGTGGAGAAGAGTGTAGAAAGGAAGACTATCAGTAAAGGTAAAAAGAAGAAAATCAGATATGACACATAAAATCCAAAAGGCAAAATGGTAGAAGAAAGTATAACATTTAGTAATAACACTAAATGTTAATGGATTAAACTCCCCAATCAAAAGACATAGACTGGCAGAATGGATTAAAAAACATGACCCATCTATATACTATCTACAGGAAATACATCTTAGACCCAAGGATAAACATAGGTTGAAAGTGAAAGGTTGGGAAAAGGTAATTTCATGCAAATAACAACCATAAAAGAGCAAGAGTAGCTATACTAATATCCAAGAAATTAGACTTCAAATGTAAAACAGTTAAAAGAGACAAAGAAGGACACTATGTATTAATAAAAGGAACAATTCAACAAGAAGACATAACAATCAAATATTTATGCAACAAGTCAGAATGTTCCAAAATACACGAGGCAAACACTGAAAACAAGGAAAAGAAAAATAGACACGTCTACCATAATAGTTGGAGACTTCAACTCCACACTGTCATCAATGGACAGAACATTTAGACAGTGGATCAATAAAGAAACAGAATTTGAATAATACAATAGACGAACTATACTTGACAGACATTTATAGAACATTACACCGCACACCAACAGGATACACCTTTTTCTCAAGTTCTCATGGATCATTCTCAAGGATAGACCATATGCTGGGTCACAAAGCAAGTCTCAATAAATTTAAAGAGATTGAAATCATACAAAACACTTTCTCAGATCATAAAGGAATGAAGTTGGAAATCAATAATAGGCAGAGTGCCAGAAAAATCACAAATATATGAAGGCTCAACAACACACTCTTAAACAACCAGTGGGTCAAGGAAGAAATTACAGGAGAAATCAGTAAATATATGGAGGCAAATGAAAACAACATATCAAAACTTATGGGATGCAGCAAAGGCAGTGCTAAGAGGGAAATTTATTGCCCTAAATGCCTATATCAAAAAAGAAGAAAGGGCAAAAATTGAGGAATTAACTGTCCACTTGAAAGAAGTAGAGAAAGAACAGCAAACTAACCCGAAACCAAGCAAAAGGAAAGAAATAATGAAGATCAGAGCAGAAATAAATGAAATTGAGAACATGGAAACAATTGAGAAAATCAACAAAACTGGAAGCGGGTTATATGATAAAATCAATAAGATTGATGGACCCTTAACAAAATTGACAAAAAGAAGAAGAGAGAGGATGCAAATAAATGAGACCAGAAATGGAAGAGGAGACATAACCACTGACCCCACAGAAATAAAGGACGTAATGACAGGATACTATGAATAACTTTTTGCTAATAAATACAACAATGTAGATGAAGTGGATAACTTTCTAGAAAGGCATGAACAACCAACTTGGACCCGAGAAGAAATAGACAACCTCAACAAACCAATCACATGTAAAGAAATTGAATCAGTCATTAAGAAGTGCCCCAAAAAGAAAAGTACAGGACCAGATGGCTTCACATGTGAATTCTACCAAACATTCCAGAAGGAATTAGTACCAATCCTACTCAAACTCTTCAAAAATATTAAAGAGGAGGGAAAGCTAGCTAACTCATTCTACAAAGCCAACATCACCCTCATACCAAAGCCAGACAAAGATACTACATGAAAAGAAAACTACAGACCAATCTCTCTAATGAATATAGATGCAAAAATCCTCAACAAAAGGCTAGCAAATCGAATCCAGCAGTACTTTAAAAGAATTATACATCATGACCAAGTAGGATTCATCCCAGGTATGCAAGGATGGTTCAACATAAGAAAATCAATTAATGTAATACACCATATCAACAAATCAAAGCAGAAAAACCACATGATCATCTGGATTGATGCTGAAAAGGCATTTGACAAAATTCAACATCCTTTCCTGTAGAAAATACTTCAAAGGATAGGAATAGAAGGGAACTTCCTCAACATGATAAAGGGAATGTATGAAAAACCCACAGCTAATATCATCCTCAATGGGGAAAAACTGAAAACTTTCCCCCTGAGATCAGGAAGAAGACAAGGATGTCCACTATCACCACTGTTATTCAACATTGTGTTGGAAGTTCTAGCCAGAGCAATTAGACAAGAAAAAGAAACACAAGGCATCAAAATTGGAAAGGAAGAAGTAAAACTCTCACTGTTTGCAGATAATATGATACTATATGTCGAAACCCTTGAAAAATCCACAGCAGAACTACTAGAGCTAATAAATGAGTACAGCAAAGTGGCAGGTTACAAGATCAACACTCAATAATCTGTAGTGTTTCTATACACTACTAATGAACCATCTGAGGGGGAAGACAGGAAAAGAATTGCATTTACAGTTGCAACCAAAAGAATAAATTATTTGGGAATAAATTTAAATAAAGAGACAAAAGACCTGTACAAAGGAAACTACAAGAAATTGTTAAAAGAAATCACAGAAGACCTAAATAGATGGAAGGGCATACTGTGTTCATGGATTGGAAGACTAAATAAGAGTTACAATGTCAATTCTACCTAAATTGGTTTACAGATTCAATGCAATACCAATTAAAATCCCAAAACCTTACTTTTCAGAAATAGAAAAACCAATAACCACATTTATCTAGAAGGGCAGGATGCCCCAAATAGCTAGAAGTATCCTGAGTAAAAAAAATGAACTCGGAGGTCTCACATTACCTGACTTTAAGGCATATTATGAAGCTACAGTGATCAAAACAGCATGGTACTGGCATACAGATAGATATGACCAATGGAATAGAATAGAGTGTTCAGATATAGACGCTCTCATCTATGGACAATTGATCTTTGATAAGGCAGTCTAGCCAACTCACCTGGGACAGAACAGTCTCTTCAATGAATAGTGCCTAGAGAACTGGATATCCATATGCAAAAGAATGAAAGAAGACCCATATCTCACACCCTATACGAAAATTAACTCAGAATGGTTCAAAGACCGAAACATTAGATCTAAGACCATAAAACTGTTAGAAGAAAATGTAGGGAAGTATCTTATAAATCTTATATTAGGAGGCGTTTTCCCAGACCTTACACCCAGAGCAAGAGCATTGAAGAAAGAAAGAAATGGGAACTCCTCAAAATTAAACACTTTTCGCATCAAAGAACTTCGTCAAGAAAGTAAAAAGACAGCCTACACAATGGGAGACAATATTTGGAAATGATATATCAGATAAAAATCTTGTATCCAGAATTTATAAAGAGATTGTTCAACTCAACAACAAAAAGATACCCAACCCAACTACAGAATAGGCAAAAGACTTGAACAGACACTTCTCAGAAGAGGAAATGCAAATGGCCAAAAGGCACATGAAGAGATGCTCAACTTCCCTGGTTATTAGAGATATGCAAATCAAAGCCACAATGAGATATCATCTCATACCCACCAGAATGGTCATTATCAATAAAACAGAAAATGACAAGTGCTGGAGAGGATGTGGAGAAAGAGGCACACTTATCCAGTGTTGGTGGGAATGTCAAATGGTACAACCACTGTGGAAGGCAGTTTGGTGGTTCCTCAAAAAGCTAAATATAGAATTGCCATATGACCCGGCAATACCATTGCTAGGTATCTACTCAGAGGACATGAGGGCAAGGACACAAACGGACACTTGCACACCAATATTTATAGCAACATTATTTGCAATTGTGAAGAGATGGAAACAGCCAAAATGTCCATCAACAGACAAGTTGCTATACAAACTTTGGTATATACATAATGATGGAATATTATGCAACTGTAAGACAAAGTAAAGTTATGAAGTATGTAACAATATCGATGGACCTTGAGGACATTATGCTGAGTGAGATTAGCCAGAAACAAAAGGACAAATACTGTATGGTCTCACTGATATGAACTGACATTAGCGAATGAACTTGGAGAATTTCAGTTGGTAGCAGAGGCCATCAGGAGATAGAAATTCAGTAGATATTGGGTAATTGGAGCTGAAGGGATACCAATTGTGCAACAGGAATTATTGTAAAAATTCAGAAATGGATAGCACAATACGACCCAACTATAATACAATAATGTTAGAATACTGAATGAAGCTGAATGTGAGAATAATAGAAGGAGAAGGCCTGGGGGCACAAATGAAATCAGAAAGACATAGACAATAAAGACTCAGATGGTATAACCTAGGAAGGCCTAGAGTGCATAATGATAGTGACTAATGTACAAATTTAAAAAATATTTTTACATGAGGAAGAACAAAGGAATGTCATTACTGCAGGTTGCTGAAAATAGATGGCAATTAACATTTAAAATTTTTAACTTATGTGTGAGACTAAAGCAAAAAAAAATGTTTATTTGGTACAAAATTTATATTTTGACTAGTGCAATTCCTAATATAACTTATGTAGGCATCTTAATTGAACACCATAAGTACATGAAACCTTGAGTAGGGCATTAGATTTTTTGGTTTGTCCAGAGTGATGCCCTGATAAATCCCAGAGTGATTTGAACAGTGAATAAAAAAGTATATGCAAAGTTCTCTTGGGGGAATGGTGAGAAAGGGAGAATATTCAACTTCCCCAAGTGGAGAATTTGTGATATTTTTACAAACAGTGGGGACAACCAAAGCAATAGGCTGAGCCCCCAGTCTTGGGGTTTGTTCATATGAAACTTAACCCCACAAATGATAGGTCAAGCCTATTTAAAATCAGGCCTAAGAATCACCCCCAAGAGAACCTCTTTTGTTGCTCAGATGTGGCCTCTCTCTCCAGCCAACACAACAAGCAAACTCACCACTCTCCCCCATCTATGTGGGACATGACTCCCAGGGGTGTGGAACTTCCTGACAACGTGGGACAGAAATCCTAGAATGAGCTGAGACTCAGCATCAAGGGATTGAGAAAACCTTCTTGACCAAAAGGGGGAAGAGTGAAATGAGACAAAATGAAGTGTCAATGGCTGAGAGATTCCAAACAGAGTCTAGAGGTTATCCTGGAGCTTATTCTGATGCATTAAATAGATATTACGTTGTTAGTCAAGAAGTGATGGAGAGGCTGGAGAGAACTGCCTGAAAATGTAGAGCTGTGTTCCAGTAGTCATGTTTCTTAAAGATGATTGTATAATGATATAGCTTTCACAATGTGACTGTGTGATTGTGAAAACCTTGTGTTTGATGCTTCTTTTATCTACCTTATCAACAGACGAGTAAAACAAATGGAATAAAATAAAGAATAGGGGGAACAAATGTTACAATAAATTTAGATTGAAATGCAAGTGATCAAGGAAGGGGGGTTAAGGGGTATGGTATGTCTGAAATTTTTTCTGTTTTCTTTCTATTTCTTTTTCTGAATAGATTCAAATGTTCCAAGAAATAATCATGATGATGAATATGCAACTATGTGATGATATTGTGAATTACTGATTATATATGTAGAACCGAATGATCGAAAGTTAAGAATGTTTCCATTTGTTTGGTGTTTTTTGGTATTTTAAAATAAATGTAAAAATTAACAAAAAATGATATTAGCTTAATACAATGAGTTTGGTTGAGTGCTTTCTCCTCAATTCTTTTGAAAAGTTTGAATAGGGTTGGTGTTAGTTCTTTCTGGAATGTTTGATAAAATTCTCCTTTGAAGCCATCTGATGCTGGGCTTTTCTTTGTAAGAAGATTTTTGATGACTGATTGAATCTCTTTAATTGTGATTGGTTTGTTGAGATCTTCTATTTCTTCCCAAGTCAGTGTAGCTTGTTTGTGTTTCTCCAGGAATTTACCCATTTCATCTAAGTTGTCTAGTTTGTTGATGTATAGTTGTTTATAGTATCCTTTGATTTCTTTTATTTCTCCAGGGTCTGTGGTAACACACCCCTTCTCATTTCTAATTTTGTTTTCTTACATCCTCTCTTCTTTTTTCCTTGTCGGTCTTGCTAGTGGCCTGTTGTATTAGTTAAGGTTCTCTAGAGGAACAGAATCAAAAGAAAACATTTGCAAATATAGAATTTATAATAGTGTCTCAACGTAATCGTGGGAACGCAGAGTCCAAAATCCTCAGGGCAGGCTGTGAAGCTGAAGATTCGGATGGAGGGTGTGTACAAACTCCACAGGAGAGGCTCACCAGCTGAAGCAGGAAGATTGCCTGTCTCTTCTGAATTCTCCTTAAAAGGCTTCCAGTGATTAGATTAAGCATCACTCATTGCAGAAGACACTCCCTTTGGCTGATTAAAAATGGAGTCAGCTGTGGATGCAGCTGACATGATCATGATTTTTATGAAATATCCTCATCACAACAGACAGGCCAGCACTTGCCCAACCAGACAAACAGGTACCACCACTTAGCCAAGTTGACTCGTGAACCTGACGATGACAATCCACCGTTTGTCAACTTGGCAGCTATACATATCACCTTAAACCATACCTAATTTGTAAATAAAAAACAATAAAACACACACTTTTTCTTTCACCTAACAATAATCAACTGTCCTGCATATAACTGGAAACACATTAAATCTCTCCACAATACGGTGCAAGTCCTTGGGTAATATTCATTCTTATTAATGCTGAACAAAACAGCATTACAGTCCTCATTTCTGTAACTGATCACAAGGTCGTAGTTCATATTTGTCACTACCTTCTTCCACTACCCATTCCATGTTCCTTTACCCTTAGTAAGCACTTCAGCTGGCCATGGTTCTTTGCCTGGTGGGGTGACCCAAACCTTCATTCCTAAAGTTTCAGAGCCATTGGTAGTCCTGCCTGGATTGGGTTGTTCCAGTTTTCCATTGATTTTAATTAGAGGGTATGGTAGTACTAAAAGACGCTCTAGGGGATCTCCTATATTCCAAGAAAACTCTTCTTTACCTCCATTGTGTAGTTACAGTCCTATTTCCCCTGATAATCAGGGCCAATCACCCCAGACAATGATGTAATCCCCTTCTTGGCTTGTTGACCCAGGGGCATGAGTAGCCCAAAGTGACCAGGTGGCAGTCTTAGATTCCAGTTCAATGGAATCATTGTTGTTTCTCCTGGTGGAAGCACTCCTTTTGGAACTAAAACCTGTAGACCAGCAGAGCTCAGGATCGCAGAGACAGGAAGCAAAAATTTTCCTAGTGGATCACTAAGAGTAATAGTGAGTGGTACCACTCCCATTTCCACCACTTGGTTCCTGGACCCATGGATCCTAGGTATGGGAGAAACAGCACCGTACAGCAGATGCTGATTCCGAGCACACACAGCTTCCTGGAGAACATTACCCCAGCCCTTCAAGGTTCTGCCACCTATTTGGCACCATAATTGAGTTTTCAGAAGGCCATCCACCATTCTATCAATCCAGCTGCTTCTGGATGATGGGGAACATGGTAAGACCAGAGAATTCAATGAGTATGTGCCCATTCCCGCACTTCATTTGCTGTGAAGTGTGTTCTTTGATCAGAAGCAATGCTGCGTGGAATACCATGACAATGGATAAGGCATTCTGTAATTCCACAGATAGTAGTTTTGGCAGAAGCATTGTGTGCAGGGAAAGCAAACCCATACACAGAGTATGTGTCTATTCCAGTTAGAACAAATTGCTGCCCCTTCCATGAACGGAGTGGTTCAATGTAATCAACCTGCCACGGTGTAGCTGGCTGGTCACCTCAGTGAATGGTGCCATATTGGGGGCTGAGTGTGGGTCTCTGCTACTGGCAGATTGGGCACTCAGCAGTGGCTGTAGCCAAGTCAGCCTTGGTGAGTGGAAGTCCATGTCGCTGAGCCCATGCATAGCCTCCATCCCTACCACCATGACCACTTTGTTCATGAGCCCTTTGGGCAATGACAGGAGTTGTTGGGGAAAGAAGCTGACTGGTATCCACAGAACAGGTCATCTTATCCACTTGATTATTAAAATCTTCCTCTGCTGAAGTCACCCTCTGGTGCGCATTTACATGGGACACAAACATCTTCATGTTTTTAGCCTACTCAAAAAGGTCTATCCACATACTTCTTCCCCAGACCTCTTTGTCACCAATTTTCCAATTATGGTCTTTCCAAGTACCTGACCATCCATTCAAACCATTAGCAACAGTCCAGAAGTCAGTATGCAAATATACCTCTGGCCAGTTCTCCTTCCAAGCAAAATGAATGACCAGGTGCAGTACTTGAAGTTCTGTCCACTGGGAGGATTTCCCCTCACCACTGTCCCTCAAGGACACCCCAGAAAGGGGGTTAGTGCTGTAGCTTTCCACTTTCAGGTGGTACCTGTATATCATGCCAAACTATCTGTAAACAAGGCCCGAGTTTTCTCTTCCTCAGTCAATTCAGTGTAAGGAACTCCCCAAGAGGCCATAGCTCTGGTCTGGGAAAGAGAAGGTAATATGGTAGGAGTGGAGACCACGGGCATTTGGGCCACTTCCTTTTGTGACTTACTTGTGCCTTCAGGACCCGCTTTGGCCCTTCTTGTATAAACCATTTCCATTTTATGAGAGTGCTGCTGTGCATGACCAACTTTATGGCTTGGTGGGTCAGACAACACCCAGCTCATGATAGGCAACCCAGGTCTCATGGTAACTTGGTGGCCCATGGTTAAGCGTTCAGTCTCTACTAAGGCCCAGTAGCAGGCCAAAACCTGTTTCTTAAAAGGAGAGTAGTTATCTGCAGCAGATGGTAAGTCTTTGCTCCAAAATCCTAAGGGTTTGCATTGTGATTCTCCTGTAGTGGCCTGCCAAAGTCTCCAAATAGCATCTCTATTTGCCACTGACACTTCCGGCACCATTGGATCTGCTGGATCATATGGTCCAAGTGGCAGAGCAGCTTGTACAGCAGCCTGGACCTGTCGCAGATCCTCCTCTTGTTCAGGTCTTCACTCAAAATTAGCAACTTTTCTGGTCACTCGATAAATGGGCTGGAGTGGCACACCCAAATGAGGAATATGCTGTCACCAAAATCCAAAAAGACCAACTAGGCATTGTGCCTCTTTTTTGGTTGTAGGAGGGGTCAGTTGCAGCAACTTATCCTTCACCTTAGAAGGGATATCTCGACATGCCCCACACCACTGGACACCTAGAAATTTCACTGAGGTGGAAGGCCCCTGTATTTTTGTTGGATTTATTTCCCATCCGCTGACACGCAAATGCCTTACCAATAAGCCTAGAGTAGTTGCTACTTCTTGCTCACTACGTCCAATCAACATGATATCATCAATATAATGGACCAGTGTGATGTCTTTGGGGAGGGAGAAATGATCAAGTTCTCTGCGGACGAGATTATGGTATCGGGCTGGAGAGTTGATATACTCCCTGAGGTAGAACAGTGAAAGTATTTTGCTGACCTTGCCAGCTGAAAGCAAACTGTTTCTGGTGGTCCTTACTAACAGCTATTGAGAAAAAAACATTTGCCAGATCAATAGCTGCACATCAGGTGCCAGGGGATGTACTGATTTGCTCAAGCAATGATACCACATCTGGAACAGCAGCTGCAATTGGAGTTACCACCTAGCTGAGTTTACGATAATCCACTGTCATCCTCCAAGACCCATCTGTTTTCTGCACAGGCCAAATAGGAGAGTAGAATGGGGACGTGGTGGGAATCACCACCCCTGCATCCTTCAAGTCCTTGAGTGGCAGTCATCTCTACAATCCCTTCAGGAATCTGGTATTGCTTCTGATTTACTATTTTACTAGGTAGTGGCAGTTCTAGTGGCTTACACTTGGCCTTCCCTCCATAATAGATCACACTGCATGTGTTAGAGAGCCAATGTGGGGATTCTGCCAGTTGCCTAGTATGTCTATTCAAATTATACATTCTGGAACTGGAGAAATAACTACATAATGGGTCCGGAGGCCCACTGGACCCACTATGAGATGGACCTGAGCTAAAACTCCATTGATCACCTGGCCTCCATAAGCCCCCGTCTGACTGGTGGACCAGAGCGACGTTTTGAGTCCCCTGGAATTAATGTCACTTCTGAACCAATGTCTAATAATCCCAAAAAAATCTGATCATTTCCTTTCCCCCAGTGCACAGTTACCCTGGTAAAAGGCTTTTGGTCTCCTTGGGGAAGGCTTGGAGGAAGATTAACAGTATAAATTTGTGGCAGTGTAACAGGGTTCTCCCCCAGAAGGACCTGACCTCCCCTTCAATCAGGGGGCTCTGGGTCTGTAAACTGTCTGAAGTCTGGAAATTGATTAAGGGCCATGACTCTGTTTTTGTAATTCATTTTAGACTTCTGTTCACTTGACCTAGAACTCTTGTTTATACAGCTCAGACAAGAGTTTAATAGACTGTCCTTCTATTGTATTTCTAGGTACCCCATGATTTACTAGCCAATGCCACAAATCTCTGTGATTCGTATAATTTTGATGCCTGCTTTGAGTTTGCTGTCTGTTATAATAGCCACGTCTACCCTATCTTTGGCGATTAACCCTGAAAAATGGGATGTGACATATGGATTGATAATGATGTCAGGTGTGAGGTTGAAACTCTAGGTCATGCTGTAATAGTTATTTTCTAGATAACCCTGTAATAGTCTGCCCTTAGGACATAGCCACCCCACCTCCAGTCTGCCTTGAGGAGTTGGCCACCCAACCTCCTCCTGAAGGGATTAGCTCTAGAGTGATTAATTCTGTTTCAACAGATGAAACTTCAAATGAATGCCCTGAAGAAAATGGCTTGGAAGATATTTCTGATTCTTTTCATAACCCACCCCCACCACCCCTCATTCCTTCTGGACCTGTAACTAGACTAAAGTCCCAACAGGCCCCCAAAGCTGAAGTACAATGTATCACACATGAGGAGATACATCATACTCCAAAAAAACTGCATGAGTTTTCCAATTTATATAGACAGAAATCAGGGGAATATGTGTGGCAATGGATTTTAAGGGTGTGCGATAATGATGGGAGGAATATAAGGCTGGATCAGGCTGAATTTATTGATATGGGCCCACTAAGCAGAGATTCTGTATTCAATGTTATAGCTTGAGGAGTTAGAAAAGGTATTAACAGTTTGTTTGGATGGTTGGTTGAAACATGGATCAAAAGGTGGCCGACATTATCTGAGGTTGAAATGCCAGAACTGCCCTGGTATAATGTAGATGAGGGGATCCAGAGGCTTACAGAGATTGGAATGTTAGAGTGGATTTATCATGCAAAGCCTGCTCTTACACCCCAGGAATGTCCAGAGGATGCACCTTTTACCAGAACAGTAAAAGGTACCAAGTTGTATTATTTAGGTTTCTCTAGAGAAACAGAATCAAAAGGAAACACTCACAAATATAAAATTTATAAAAGTGTCTCACGTAACCGTGGGAATGCAGAGTCCAAAATCCACAGGGCAGGCTGTGAAGCTGATGATTCCGGTGGAGAGTCTGGATGAACTCCACAGGAGAGGCTCGCCGGCTGAAGCAGTAAGAGAGCCTGTCTCTTCTGAATCCTCCTTAAAAGGCTCGCAGTGATTAGATTAAGCATCACTCATTGCAGAAGACACTCCCCTTGGCTAATTAAAATGGAATCACTTGTGAATGCAGCTGACATGATCACGATTTAATTCTATGAAATGTCCTCATCGCAAGACAAGCCAGCACTTGCCCAACCAGACACAGGTACCACCACTTGGCCAAGTTGACACATGAACCTGACCATGACACCCATCAATTTTGATTTTTCTCAAAGAACTAAGTTTTGGTTTTATTGATTCTTTCTATTATTCTTTTGTTCTCTCATTCATTTGTCTCTGCTTTAATCTTTGTTATTTCTCTTCTCATTTGCTTTGGGGTTAGTTTGCTGTTCTTTCTCAAGTTCCTTCAGGTGTGCTGTTAAGTCCTCGATTTTTGATTTTCCTTGTTCTTTAATATAGTCATTTAAGGCAATAAATTTCCCTCTCAGCACAGCTTTTGCTGCATCCCATAAGTTCTGATAAGTTGTATTCTCATTTTCATTCATACCCAGATAGCTACTGATTTCTCTAGCAATTTCTTCTTTGACCCACTGGTTGTTTAAGAGTGTGTTATTTAATCTCCATGTATTTGTGAACGTTCTCGTTCTTTGGTGGTTATTGAGAGCCAGCTTCATCCCATTGTGATCAGAGAATGTGCTTTGAATAATTTCAATATTTATAAATTCATAAAGACCTGTTTTGTGCCCCAGCATGTGATCTATCCTGGAGACTGTTCCATGAGCACTAGAGAAGAATGTATAACCTTGTGGTTTGGGGTGCAATGACCTATATATATCTGTTAGGTCTAATTCATTTATTTATCAAGTTATTTAACTTCTCTATTTCCTTGTTGATCTTCGGTCTGGTTGTTCTATCTATAGAGGAGAGTGTTGTATTTAAGTCTCCTACTATTATTTTTGAAACATCTATCACTCCCTTCAGTTTTGGAAATTCCTGTCTCATGTATTTTGTAGCTCCTAGATTGGGAGCATAAACATTTATGATTGTTATATCTTCTTGGTGAATTGACCCTTTAATTTATATATAGTGTCCTTCTTTATCTCTTATGATGTCTTTACATTTAAAGTCTATTTTGTCTGATATTAGTATAGCTACTCCTGCTTTCTTTTGGTTAAAACTTGCGTGGAAAAACCTTTTTCCATTTTTTCACTTTCAATCTTTTTATATCCTTGTGTCTAAGATGCGTCTCTTCTATGCAGCATATAGCTGGATAATATAGCTTAATCCATTCTGTCAATTTGTATCTTTTAATTGGTAAATTTAATCCTTTAACCTTCAAAGTTATTACTGAAAAGGCATTTCTTGATTCCACCATCTTATCTTTTTTTTTTTTGTCAGATCTATAAATTCTTTTCCCTTTTTCTCTTAGTATTATTTAAATTACCCTTAGTGGTATTCTTAAATTCTGTGCCCTCCTCCACACCTCCCCCTCCTACCTTTTTTTTTCTCAGCCGGAAAAACTTTTAGTAGTTCTTGTAGGGCTGGTCTCTTGTTGACAAATTCTTCCAGGACTTCTTTGTCTATGAAAACTTTAATCTCCCCCTCAATTTTGAAGTACAATTTGGCTGGGTACAGAATTATTGGCTGGAAGTCTTTCTTTTTTAGGATCTTGGATATATCCTACCACTGCCTTCTCACCTCCAGGGTGAGAAGGCTAGTTGAGTAGTCTGAACTCAATCTTATTTGATTTCCCTTGTAAGTATAGATTGTTTTTCTCTTGCTGCTTTCAGGATTTTCTGCTTCTCTTCAACGTTTGACAGACTAATTAGTATGTACCTCAGGGAAGGCCAATTTGGATTTATTCTGTTTGGAGTTCTTTGAGCTTCTTTGACTTGTATATTTATGTCCTTTATGAGGGTTGGGAAGTTTTCCCCCATTATATCCTCAACTACTCTTCCTAGCCCTTTACTCCTCTCTTTTTCTTCTGGAACTCCAATGATTCTTATATTTATGCACTTTGTTTTGTCTATCATTTCCGTGAGTTCCCATTCAAAATTTTCCATCTTTTTTGCCATTTGCTGTTTTGAGTCCTTGAAGTCAATTATCCTGTCCTCTATATCACTTATTATTTCTTCTTTCTCTTCAAATCTGGTGTTGTGTGCCTCTAGTAGGTTTTTTATTTGATCAACAATCTTTAATCTCTGTCATTTCCGCTATTTTTCTATTTATTCTTTCAAATTGCTCTTTGTGCTCTTCTACTGTCTTCTTGATCTCTTTTATGTCATTTGCTATCCCACTTATTTTATTAAGTAGAGTTGTACAAACATCTTTGATTAGTTGTTTCAACATCTGTGTCTCCTCCAGTGTTTTAATTTGGTCATTAGGCAGGGCTATATCTGTCACCAATGTGATATGCTTAGTGATCTTCTGCTGTCTTCGTTCCATGTAAATATCTTGATTGATTTACTTTGAGAGTTGATTTCTTTCAGTAGTCTAAAGCCTTGTGTTTGCGTCATGGTTGTAGAGCAGGGAGCAGGGAACAGGGTGGGGCACATGCTGCAGTGATTTGTTACAGGGCAGGTATAGGTGCAGGTTGGGGCTGTCACTATGGGCAGGGGGTGGGTGTAGCCTAGGTTTGGAGGTTAGTGCCCACAACCTTTATGCACTGGCAACAGCCTGCAGGGAACAGGGACGGGGGTTAGTGCTTGGGACGGGGAGGTAGTGTTGGTGCAGAAGGCTCTCCCAGGTCAGGTGCACTCCCAAATTGCCGCCTCAGTCACCCTCCTGTCCCTTCTCTAGCTTTTCCGTGGAGCAGGGCTAATCTTGAGCTACTCTAGTCAGCCGTCTTCCTTGAAGCCCACTGTAAATGTCATTTTTTAAATTCCATTTTTAATTGTTGCTGGTATGTAGAAACAAATTGATGTGTTTATAGCAAACTCATATCAATTACCTTGCTAAATTCACTTGTTAATTTTAATAATTTATCTGTAGATTCTTTCTATGTACAAATTATTTATTTTATGACTTTTATTTCTTTATTTCTAGTCCTTACAACCTTTTTTTTTTTTGCCTGATCACATTCATTAGGACTTTAAGTATAATGCTGAATAGAAGTGGTGTTTTTTTTCCCCCAGTATCGAAGGGAAAGGTTCTCAATATTTTGCCATTAAGTATGCTGTTGGGTTTTTTTTGTAAATTCCATTTATTCAGTAAAGAAAGAATCATTTTAGTCTTACTACGATAAGTTTTTTTCCAATTATAAACAGGTGTTGAATTTTATCAAATGCCTTTTCTACGTCTTGTGAAGTGAACATGTGGATTTTCTCCTTTATTCTGTTAATGTGTCAATTATACTTGTTGATTTCAAATATTAAAGTGATCACAAATTGCCAAAATATACAGAATTTGGCCATAGTATGTTTTTTATAAATAGCTGGAATTGTTTTTCAGATTCCATTTAGGATTTTTACATCTATAATTATGAGAATGGGGTGGGCAACAGTGGCTCGGTGGCAGAATTCTCGCCTGCCATGCCGGAGACCTGGGTTCAATTCCTGGTGCCTGCCCATGTAAAAAAAAAAAAAAAAAAAAAAAAAAATTGTGAGAAAGATTGGCTCTTAATTAGCTTTTGATATCAAGATTATTCTGGTCTTATTGAATAAATTAGGAAGTGTTCTCTTGTGTCCCATGCTCTTGAAGAGTTTAGGTAACATAGGGTTATTTCTTCCTTAATGTTTGGAAGAATTTGTTGGTGAAGGTATCTGAGCCTGGAATTTTTGTTGTTTGTTTTATGAGAATGTCTTTAGTTATGTATTCAATTTCTTCCATAAACGTAGGGCTTTCAAATTTTTTCAGGGGGAGGGGTGCATTATTTCTTTTTCTGTCAGTTTTGGAAAATTATTAAAAATTTGTCCATTTAATCTAAAAGTTGGGCAGGCCACGGTGGCTCAGCAGGCAAGAATGCTTGCCTGCCATGCCAGAGGACCCGGGTTCAATTCCCGGTGCCTGCCCATGTAAAAAAAAGATTAATTAAAAATAAATAAATAAAAGTTATTGTCATAAAGTTTTAAATACCCTCTTGTGTTTGTTTGTTTTTTTTAATGACTCCAGGATTTGTAGATCTTTCCATTTCTGGGTAAATTACAGCTTCTTCCTTTTCTTTTTGGTTACTATTGCCAGGGGTTTATTACTCTTTTCAAAGAAAGACCATCTTTGCTTTGGTTATTTTTCTCTGTGTAAGTTTTTTTCTGCTTTTTTAAAAATCCTAAAGTCTTCAGCAGTATGTTCTTAACTTTCCTGCCAATCCAAAATTAACAGTATTGCTTTTAAAGAAACACAGCTCCTCAGGTCTCAACCCTATGATGTTGATGTATTAGATTTGGGATGAGCCCCTGATGCTTTCATTTCAAAAAGCATCACAGGTGATTCTGATGCACAGTCACAGTTGAGAATCACTCCTTCATTTTAGGCCCCTAAGAGTGGCTTTTACCTTGTTCTTCCAAGCTCAAAAATCTCTCAAGATATGTTAAATAAAAAGATATATGTAAGTGTTTTGCAGACTCTCAAACCCTACACCAACCATGTGATAGGGAAACTGCACATGGGCATGGTATTAGAAAAGGGGAAGTAGGCTGTCGCTGCAGGCAACTAGGGGCTGAGCTCCTATTCCTGGGCCACGTTTGACTTCCCGTGGTCCAGAGAATAAAGACAACTCTCCTTGAGAGTTTGTCTCAAGGCCCTGCAAGGTCTGGCCCTTTCCTACTGCTCCACCTCATTTTATATATTTTCTCCTCCCTTTTCATCTCTAACTGCTATCCATCTGTAAGATGTTAGCTAATTATCACATCCTTTGGATACACATCCATGACTCTCTAAATTAAATTCCTCCTATTGCATTGATCTTATATAACCATGTGCCTTTTTCTTTGTATGTCGCAGTTACAATTTACATTTATTTGAGTGATTTTTAAAATTTTCTTATAATGTCAAAAGTAACAAACATGGTTCTTTGTATTTATTTAATTACTTTTTAAAATATTTTTATTCAGAAATCTCCACACATACAGTCCAACCGTATTATACAATCAGCGATTCATAATACCACATGGTTGTGTATTCTTTACCATGACCATTTTTAGAACATTTGCATAACTTCAGAAAGAAAAGGAAAAAGGAAAAAAAAAAAAGAATACATCCCATACCCCTTACCCCTCCGTCTCATCGACCAACAATATTTAATTCTACCCAATTTTTATCCTTTTTCTCCCCTATTATTTATTTTTTAGCCTCATTTTTTAACTCATCTGTCCATACCCTGAATAAAAGGAGCATCAGACACAGGTTTTCACAATGATACAGTCACATTGTAAAAATGTAGTTACACAGACCTCTTCAAGAATCAAGGCTACTGGAACACAGCTCAACAGTTTCGGGTACTTCACTGTAGCCACGATTTGAGTGATTTTTACATTAATATTTATCTATTCTACTTGCCTGAATGAGGGGCAAGGTAATAAATTTTGTCTCACTTTTACTATTTTATCTCTAGTTCCTAGTACAGTGCCTGGCTTATGGTTGGTGCTAAATAAAGAGCTGGTAAATGAATGAATAAACGATTGAATGGATGGATAAGTGATGAAATGGTTCCTTGTAGATACTGCAGCATCAGGAAAACATTTGGATATTTGAATTTCATTCCTGATTGAAACTTGACCTAAAAGCTTTGAAATTCTACTGAGAAGGAGTAACTGATAAAGCAGTCATTGAGAACAGTTTTCCGACATAAAAGAGAAGGCCAATAGCAACCCTTCTAAAACTCGTCTTAAGAAATTGAAGAGGAAGGAATACTTCCTAACTCATTCTATGAGGCCAGCATCACATAATACTAGAGCCAGATAAAGATAGTGCATGAAAAGAAAATTGTGGATCAGTATCTCTTATGAATAGAATCAAAAATCCTCAACAAAATACTGGCAGACCGAATCCAACAGCACATTAACCAGATTATACCATGATAAAGTGGGATTCTAGAGACTCAAGATGGTTCAACAGAAGAAACTCAATCATTGTAATACAACACATTAATAGAAAGGAAAAATAAACTCACATGATCATCTTAATTGATGCAGAAAAAATCCAGTACACTTTCTTCATAAAAACTCAGAAAAATAGGAATAGAAGAGAACTTCCACGACATGATAAAGGGCAAAAATGAAAAACCCATAACTAACGCATTTAATGGTAAAGGACTGAAAGTTTTACCCTTAAGATCAGCATAAGACAAGGATGATGGCTTTTATTGCTGCTATTCAACATTGTACTAGAAGTTCTAGCCAGAGCAAGAAACAAAAATAAGAGGCATCCAAATTGTAAAGAAAGAAGTAGAAATCCCTATTCACAGATGGTATGATCCTTGTTGTAGAAGATCCCAAAGAATCTACAAGAAAACTACTAGGGCTAATAAATGAATTTGGCAAAGTCTTAGGGTACAAAATCAACATGCTAAACTCAGTGGTCAGGCAGTGTGACCATGGCTCAGTGGCAGAATTCTTGCCTGCTATTTCAGAGACCTGGGTTCAATTTCCAGTGCCTGCCCATGCAAAAATCAAAAAAAGAAAAAGAAAAACACAAACCCAAAACTCAGTGGTATTTCTATCAACAGCAGTGAACAATTCCAAAGAAAAATCAAGAAAACAATTCCATTTACAATGGCAACTAAAAAAATACCTAGGAATACATTTAAACAAGGAAGTAAAGGACTTGTACATGGAAAATTATGAATCTTTACTGAAGGAAATTAACGAAGGCCTACATAAATGGAAAGATTTTCCATGCTCAGCACTTAGGAGTCTTGATAGCATTAAGATGTCAATTTATAGATTCAATGTAATCCCAGTGAAAATTCCAGCACCTTCTTTGCAGAGATGGAAAAACAATCAAATTCATATGAAAGGGCAAGGGACCCCAAATAGCCAAAACCATCTTGGAACAGAAGAACAATGATGAATGTGTCATACTCCCAATTTCAAAACATAATACAAAGCTACAGATAAACAAAAAAGTATGATATTTGCATAAGGAAAGGCATATAGACTAATGGAATTATGAACTGAGGGTTCAGAAGAAATATCTATCGCCAACAGACATTTTGACAAGAGTGTCAAGTTCACTAATGGATAAAGAATAGTATCTTCAACAAACAGTGCAAAAGAATGAAAGTAAACCCCTACCTCACACCACATATAGAAATTAATTCAAAATATGTCAGTAACCTAAATGTAAGAGCTAAAACTAAAAAACTCTTAAAAGGAAATGTAGAAAAATATCTTCAGAACCTTGTATTCAGCAATGGATTCTTAGACTTTACATGAAAAGCACAAGCAACAAAAGAAAAAAATAAATAAATGGAACTTAATCAAAATTTAAATCTTTTGCACACCAGAGGATATTATCAAGAAAAGACAACAAAGACAATAGGAGAAAATATGTGGAAAATATATCTTATAAGGGGTTAATATCCAGAATATACAAAGAACTACAGTTCAACAACAAAAAGGCAGACAGCCCAATTAGAAAATGGGCAAAGGGATTGAATAGATACTTCTCCAGTGAAGATATACATGGCCAATAAGCACATGAAAAGCTGCTCAATGATCATCAGCCACCAGGGAAATACAAATCAAAACAGCAGTGAGATACCATCTCACTCACTAGAATGGCTGTTCAAATAAACAAACAAAATAACAAGTGCTGGTGAAGATGTGGAGAAATAGGAATCTTCATACATTGTTGGTGGCAATGTAAAATGATGTATCCACTGTGGAAAACAGTTTGGTGGTTCCTCAAAAAGTTAAATATAGAACTACCATATGATTCAGCAAATCCCAAATAATTGAAAGCAGATTCTCAGATTGTACTTGTATACCAACAGTGATGGTTTGAAACTGTATGTGCCCCAGAAAAGATCTTGTTTTTAAAATCCACTCCTGTAGGTGTAGACCTATGGTAGATGGGAATTTTGATTAGGTTCTTTCAACTGAGATGTGACGCACTCCATTCAAGGTGGGTCTTAAACCTCTTACTGGAGTCCTTAAGAGGATAAAAGAAGGCACAGAAAAGTGCCCCAGAGAAATTTACAGAGAAGGTCACCCAGAGAAGCTAAGAGAGAAGCTAAAAGACAGAAGTATGCAGAAACTCAGAGAGGAAGCCACTGAATCTAGAAGCTGGAAACAACAAAACCTGGGAGAGAAAGACAAGTAGACATTGCCACGTGCCTTGCTTTCTGAGAGAAATCCAAGCTCATTGGTAGCAGGTCTTCAGAGAGAGGGATTGTCCTTAGATGTCCTACTTTGGACATTTTTATGTCCTTAGAACTGTAAACTTGTAAGCTAATTCATCCCTATTGTTAGAAGTCAGTCCATTTCTGATATTCTGCATTTTAGCAACTTTAGCAAAGTAAAACACCAACATTCCAACATTCATAAAAGTATTATTTACAACAGCCCAAAGTCAAAAGCAACCCAAGTGTCCATCAGTGGAAAAATGGATAAACAAAATGTGGTGTATACATACAATGGAATATTATTCAGCCATAAAAATGAATGAAATTGGGGGATGCAAGGGTAGTTCAGTGGTAGAATTCTCGCCTGTCACGCAGGAGACCCAGGTTCGATTCCTGGCCCATGCACTCCCCCCAAAAAAACAAACAAACAAACAAAAATTCAACAAACGGTGCTGCAATAACGGGACACTCACATGGAACGATAATGAAATCTGTTCCCTTCATACAACATAAAAAAAAATGAAGTTCTGATAACATGCTACAACATGGAAGAAACTTGAAGACCTCATATTGAGTGAAATCAGTTGGACACAAAAGGACAGATTCCACTTAAGTATGATTGCATGTGAGTAAAATACCTTATATGCAAATTCATAGAGACAGAAAGTAGAGAATAGGTTACCAGGTGTGAGGGATGGAGGGAAATGGGGAGCTGATGTATGATGGGTTCATGATTTTTGTTCTAGATGATGGATGGCGATGAGGGCAGTACAACATTGTGAATGTGATTAATCCCTCTGAATTGCATGCTTGAGTGTGGTTCAGATAGCAAATTTTATATTGTACATAATTCCACAATTAAAAAAAATCAGAAAGAAACTAAAGAGACAATGACAATTAAATGCAATCCATAATCTGGACTGGATTTAATAATGGAATAAAAAATGCCCTAACGAACATTATTGGGATGGAATATTGATTGTATACTTTATATCAATAATGTTAAACTGTTTGAACTTGATAAGTGTATTTAATGTTATTATGTAAGTGGATATCCTTGTTCTTAGGAAACATATGAAAGTATTATCTGTTCAAGGGACATGATTATTGCAACTTATTCTCAAATGTTTAGGAAAGAAAGAGGCAGAGAGAGAGAATGATAGATCAAATATGGCAAAATGTTAGAAGTTGGTGGCTCTGGGTCTCTGGCTAGGGGTTATATTGGAGTTCTCCGTATTGGTTTGTTTCATATTTGCAACTGTCCTGTAAACTTGAAAAAACAAAATAGAGAAGTCCAGAATGAACTTTGTTGCAAACTGTTCATTTTTACACAGAAGTGTAGTTACCTAAAGGCCATCTGGATTTGTGTGTGTAAATTGTAGTCCACAAAAGGAAAAGGAGCTTTCTGGAGAAACTGACTCCTCGAGAATCCTGCTCTGGATGAGAAGGTAAAAGTTGCTGATTGCATCTCTCCAGACTCAGTTTCCTCAGAGAAATGTAACTTTTCTAAGGAGGGATTTGGACTGATCTATGCTGGCAAGCTTGCTTACCTTGTGGAGATGTGTATGTTTTCTTGCTTGAGATGTGGCTGTTCGAAGAGGTTAGAGCTATATTATCAAGAAGTGAAAGACACTGAGGGGCTCTAAGCACCAACAGAGCTGTCAACAGAACTCAACACCAGCCTTGGGGAGAGAGAAGACACCCCAGGTTCCACAAGGAACGCAACCTGCCTCTAAACTCAGAGCAGTGACCAGATGATCTGGGGATATTGGGAGCTGTTAGCCTTCGTTAGCTGTTTTCCTGTGGGAATTGTCAGGGTCAATGGTAACTGTCCTTCAGCTGATTAAACGGTTGGGAGACAGGTGATGATGAAAGGAACAGAGTATATTGCAGCTGATGGAGGTTTTATGAGCAAACAAGAGGCACCTCCTTGAGGACACACAGAAATGACCAACGAAAACCTGGGGTGGGTTGGTCAGATGGAGGACCTGCTGGTGTGGTTGGGCAAGAAAAGAACATGCGTTATTGTTATGAAAGGGACTTTATTTGCAGTGACAGCCTGGATAGGTCTGCTGACATTTGGATTAAAAATTTAAGGTGTTTATATTATGATTTTGCACATGGTAAAAGACAGTTCTGAAGAACTGATAATTTTCTCCACATACATGCCCGCATTGGGCAGTTCTCAGGCACAATCATTGCAAGGGGACCCATTCACCCCAGTTTGCCTGGTATGTTCCTAATATCAGTACTGAATGTTCTAATACCCAGGTGTGTACCCCTCAGTCCCAGGCAAACCGGAATGGTTGGTCATTCTATACCTCACAGTGACACTATCTCTTGCCTTCAGGCTGGTGAAGCAGCTATGAGCAGACCACTCATAGCTTCACAACATAGCAGAAACAAGAATGTGTCTCCTCTTTAGGATATTAAGAATCTACAAAACAACAAAGGCATATTGTGCAGCTCTGAGTCAAATTGTGCATCTGAGGTGGAAAATGGGTGGAAAGAAGGTTCCTACTCTGAACTTCGATAAGATGCTGTTCTGGTCCAATAATTCATTTCTATTTGCCAAAACAGCTCCTCCCAGTTCTGTCAACACACACAGCAGCTACTCACATTACACTTTCAATGACAAATGCAATCTGGTAAAATATATTTCTAGGAATAAAAGGATCAAGTATATTATTAGTATTAGGAAGCATTTATAGATAAATAAAACCTCCAATCAGAAAAACATCTTTGTTAGACACTGTGACCTGATTTTTCAGTCTGAATTTAGGATCACCATATCAACAGAGTCCACGACAGTCAAATCCTAAATAATTGGAAGGGTAATCACCACTCCCAAAATGAGGCAAACAAATATAGAATGATAAGTGGCAAGGAAGTGAAAGATTCTATTGGCCTTCCTTATTCCCGAGACTGGCAGAGGCCAGCCCTAGTTATCAGGCTCCTGGGTTTCTGTGTTAGATGGAAGGAGTCATCTGACTCTGCTGGAGCATGGTATGGCAGGACTATGGGATCGGTCATCCTGGGAAAAGTCACATCTTTTCCCAGGCGGGTTGAAAATTTGAGGAGTAGCCCACCAAGGGCCAGGAAAATACCAGGAGCCCAGCCAAGGAAGAGGGCATCTCCAAACTGCCACCAAGGCACAATTTCAATGATGCTGTTGTCCCAAAAGTCTTGGAGTGTGACATGGGCCACCCAGAAGACTGGAAAGAGCTTAGTGCTGAGGTTGATACCTCTAAAGTCCCTCGTAGCAGGCAAAGCCACCTCTTGAATACCCATCTGCTCCTGTGAAACTGGAAGTATTCCGACCCAAAGCCAGAGAGCAGAAGTCCCAATAGTCCCAGCCCATGGAAGATTATCATGAAGATCCTGTTACCTGTACCTCCTGGGGCAGAGACAAAAAGGACTCAAAAGCCTCACATACAGTGGCAATGTCCTATGATTCATGCAGACCTTCCAAGCCCCACGATCCAGGTCTCCATTTCATTCAGTTCCAGACTGAGAGTCTTCCACTTGGGCAGGATGGTAGTGACCCGGGAACAGACCTAACCAAGCAGGAGAGGAGCAGTCCCCAGAGATAGATTCTCCCACACAAACTCCAGGCCATAATTGATCCCTCCACAGAGACAGTAAGCAATGAAAGACTGGGTGGCTTAGCGGCGGGTGAGCAGGGAGCACTTACGGGAGGCTTGAGGGAAAGCTCTTTCACATTTGGAGAAGGTTCCTGTTTCAGTTTTCCAGGTGGCAGCTGAGGCAGATGCCAGGGACTTGGCAATGTTTGGGTTCAGCAGTGTGCCGAGGATTGGATGTGGGTGTGGATTCTGAGAGTAGGGTGGGGGGTAGAGTCCCATGAGAGGCAACAAACCATTCAATAAGCCATCAGTCAACATATCTCTGATAAATAAATTGATATACTTAGAGTTAAAAGCATTCTCCAGCTCTGAAATTGCCAAGACTGATGGCCTTGGGAATATTCACTGATATAATCTTTCTGGGGGACAGTAGGATCACATGTTTCATACTTTTAAGTATATACATACTTTGACTTAGTATCCTTCCTTCAGGAATTTATCCTGATTTAATGTGAACATGCACAAAGATTTATGAACATGCCCACTGAAATAATGTTAATCATTGCTAAATTTTCATTCATACCAGACAGCCATTTTAAAGTGATGTTGTAGAAGAAATTTTAATGGCATGAGAAATGTTTTTGATGTAGTTATCAGTGAGAAAAGCAGGTGACTAAACATCCGATATATAGAGTATATAGAGTACAATTTCATGTTCATAAATATATGTATAGCATGAATGACAAAATGTTAACTGTGGCTTCTGGTGGTGAGTTTATGGGTAGTTTTCATTTCTTCATTTATGCTTATTTTGGTATTTTACATTTTTCCTTAATTATCATTTGATATTTTTGTAGACAGTAGAAAAACACAAATATTATTTTTTTCTAAATAAAAACTTCCCCAACTCAAGGACCCAGGCCCAGAATGTTCCAGGAGGGACGTGCTTCCTTCCAGGCCCCTGTTGCTGCTAGCACAGCAACTCTAAATAGACAGTAATCACGCAAGCTTCCATTCCAGCTTAAGGCTGCTGGGGAAATACGTGTATTTACTGAGTGCTGCTAAATGCCAAATTTTGGTTATTTCATCCCTATCAAATTTTTTAAAAAGATACTAATATTCTATTTTATCCCCCCCAAAATGTAAAGCAGCTACAAATATACACGGGTTTCAATAATTAACATAAATATTTGGGAAGAATAAAACAAAGGGAAAACAAATACAAGGGACATAAAATGGAGAGAGTAATGAGATCAATTTTAAAAAGTATTACCAAAATAATTTCTAAGCGGAGAGTACAAATTTGGCTTTAAGCTTTACAGCAACAAGTGAAATGAGACAACTCACAGCGTTTATAAGAGAAAAACCCAAGCAGTTGCTCAGCAGACTTCTATTACTGATATTAAGATAATAAACTTCTGTGTAACACTATAAAGTGGCTACTATTTTATGAACTAAGTAGTGATTTTTCAGAAATATCTTTGGAATAAACAAGTGATTTCCACAGGGCTTTCCTTAGAACATCCATTAACAGTGTCAATTTAATCAGAAGACCCAGTCCCCCAAGGGCATTATTATTATATGGTATAGGCATTATTTGTGATGGTCTGGTGAACCCACAGACACATTTTAGAGATGCAATTTAGAATATATGGATTATTTAGAAAGTTTCAGGAAGTGATATCAAAGTATATTATTTTTCTTCTGAGGTTTGATATACTTATAGCAGTGATTTTAGAATTATATTTTGGAGTCAGAGCTATGTATTTAACTTTCAGCCATCTTTTCTTATGAAATTGAAGAGCTTAAAAATATTTATAAAACTGGGGCCACTGTGGCTCAGCAGGCAGAATTCTCACCTGACATGTGGGAGACTTGCCTTCGATTCCCGGTGACTGCCCACATAAAAAAAAAAAAAAATATATATATATATATATATATATATATACGCATATGTATATATATAAAACTGAAGAGGAGCCCCAAAAGATCTCTTAAAGAAAAGTAGACAGATTCAGATTTGGAAATTCTTTGAAAATAATTTCACGTCTGTCACGAGATATCAATGATTAATAGACGTTCCAAAATTTGTATTCCCCATGACAAGGCTACAGTAAGACCACAGCAGTATCCGCTATGACAAATTTTAAAGGAAATCCCTATCAGGGGAATTAAAAACAAAAGCAAATAAAGCTTTCTTCCAAGTACCCACAAAATGCCTGGCTTTGAGGAACACTTCCTAGTATATCATTTTATTTTTAACATTTTTTAATTATGAAAACTAACGCATATACAAAAAAGCAATAAATTTCCAAGTACATTTTAACAAGTTATACAACAGGTTTTAAAGTTTAGTATGGGTTACATTGCCACGATTTTTCATTTTTTTCTTCTAGCTGCTCCAAGACACTGGAGACCAAAAGAAATATCAATATATTGATTAAGCAGTCATATTCATTTGTTGAATCCTATCTTCTCTATTATATTCTTCCTTCTCTTTTTTTTCTTTTTGGTGAAAAATAACATACATATAAAAAAATAAAAAATTTCAGAGTAGCATTGCAACAATTAGTTGTAGAACAGATTTGGAGTTTTGTATGGGTTACAATTACACAATGTTAGGTTTTTACTACTAGCTGCTCTAAGATACTGGAGACTAAAAGAAATATCAATTTAATGATTCAGCAATCATATTTTTTTGTTAAACCTTACCTTCTCTGTATAATTCCACCATCACCTTTGAGCTTTTTATCCCACTCTTTAGGGGTATTTGGGCTATGCCCATTCTAAGTTTTTCAATAATATGGAGTAGGGAGATGGAACTAGCTGATGTTCTGGAGAGGCTGGGCCCTCTAGGTTTCAGGACTTATCTGGTTCAGGGACCCATCTGGAGGTTGCAGGTTTCTGGAAAGTTACTCGAGTGCATAGAACCTTTGCAGAAGCTTAAATAATGCCCTAGGTATTCTTTAAGACTAACTGTAATGGTTTTGGTTGGGGTTGGCAAGTTATGCTAGGTAGCAATGTCTAACTGAAGCTTGCATAAAAGTAACCTCCAGAGTAGCCTCAACTCTATTTGAACTCTCTCAGCCACTGATACTTTGTTACACTTCTTTTCCCCTTTTTGGTCAGGATGGCATTGTTGATCCCACCTGTCAGGGCCAGCCTATTTAGTTTTCACACTACCACAATGAGGTACATGTTGGGTGACTTGCAAAGTCCCCCAGCTGATCAGCAACAGATCTGATACCAGAGCCAAGCGGTTTGGCTTTGACATTTTGTGTTCTTGTGATTTCTCCTGGCTTACTCCTGCATCCTGGTGACATGGTCTGAGGATAGGAATTAGTCTTTATAGCAAAACACAGAACACTTGGATTTATTATACTGATATTTGACCCATATATTCATCTATTCATATTTTAACTTACTGCATAGCCTGTGGTATCCTGTGAACTAAAAGCAGAGGTGTGGGCCATTCAGCAAGGAGGAAGCATCTGAGAAGAGAAAGAAGTATCTTGACTTTATCTGAGTGATATCTCAACATTTAAGCAGCCTGGTATACCAATGACTATCAAATGGCATCAGGGTGGAGGGAAACAAGCAGAGTCATCTGGAATGCTGTTTTACCCTTGTGTTTGTTGCAGAAAATTTCAAACATATACAAAAGCAGAGCAAATGGTATAAAGAAATCTCAAGTCCCATCACCCAGCCTCAGAAAGTATACATTCACACCAATTTTATTTTAGTCATAATCCTTCCCCATCCATTCTGCATCCCCCCTTCCTGCAAATGGGACGCTCTTTCAAATTGCAGACTCTCTTTGTTGCTTTTACAACCATCACTTGTATGAATCAATACAACAGCAAATATTATGCATCCTTGAAAATACTGTTTATCTATACCCATATAGATCTGTGTGTTTACTTTACTTTACTTCCTGATACAGGTATGCCCCCATGGGTGTGAGCCACAATAGGTCAGGAGTCATCCTTTAGATGACTCCTTATTTCTTTGCCTTTTCTTCAGAGTTCTTTCCTGATGATTTGTGAAAATTTGTGAATTGAGAGACATAAACCATAAGTGTGGATTGTGAAGGAAGTCAGTTTAGTGAGTGAAGGACCCATTCATTCATTAACTTGTTTTTATTTATTCAGGTATTCATTTCTTCCTTTATGCATTGACAGTCTACACACAGCAATCCCACTCCATTCTCTGTGCTCTTTCTTCTTCTTCCTTAGCCTAAATCTGGCTCTTCCTTGTCTTTTTCTTTAACCTTGAGGAACAGTCTACACCTTAAATCCAGCGGTCTCTTTGGCCACGTAGAGAAATCCTGGGAGCTTATATGGTTGTATTTGCGGAATGTATGCGTCAATTTCCTGGAAGAAGAGTCTAAAAACTCAACCTCAAAGTTAAATCTGCCTTCAGTGTCCTCCTTACTGCTGAAGCCTTTCTGATTTCAGTCAGAGACTTGGTGCTCCTCTTCCAATATTTCTTCTGCCCTTTGTACCTTCCTCATAGGTACATTAAGCTTCAGGGCCCTTCATTTGCATGAATCTCTTTCAAGTCTGTACCTAATTTTGTGTTTGTTATTTTATATTCTTTTTCTTCAAGAGTCCCCTACCCTCCTGCAACTTTTAAGCTTTATGTCCAACAGAATCTGGATCCATCCTCCACCTACCTCTAAGACAGGGATTATCATATTTTCCTGTGATTTTTGGATCCCCAGACCTAGCACAGTGCTGCCACGTATTTGGTATTGGTGCTCAATAAATATGTAGTACAAATTTTCAGGAATTTTATCTGCAGGTCCATCTTTCTCAGTGGGTATTTATTTGTGGTGGCATTTAGAATTCAAAGCGAAGCTTTGAACCAACAAACAAAAGTTGATTTGGTTTTCTAGGAAGAGGTACTTCCCAGAATGTTATGGCTTTCTTAACCTCAGTTACCCTTTCTTTACTCTGCTGCAAGAAACTGCCCTGTCTCACTAGGACAAGAAGATTGTCCCACACACTCCTAAAATTGACAAGGATCTTAGAGTCAACTTATAATTGAGATCAAACTTTACATGATGCCTTAAAAAAAAAAAGAATGATAACATTTTAATTATTACCAAAACAATACATGTATATTGTAGAAAAATAGAAAATACAGCTTGGGAAAGAGAAAAAAAATAAACACAACCCAGAGACATAATTAGGTGCATGTACATCCTTTATCTTTAGATGCATACATCTCTACACCTATTTATTTTTAAAAAAGAAATCATACTATACATAGTATACTGTGAACGTCTTTCAGTATGGGATACATTTAAATAATGAAAGTTTATCTTGTTCTAGTTCACACAAGACTAATGCTATTTATATCTAGGTAATATAAATAAGTATGTAATGTATTACTTAGATATAATATGGTTACATATGTACATAGATGCAATATGTTTATTGATAATATATACATCGATATAATATATTTATATGTAATAAAAAACATAGATGTAATTTCAACTATGTAATAAAAAAGAGTGCAATTATAGGCAACCTTTTATTTATAACGGGTACAGCACAACGCTAGGGGGCACTATTCATATAGGCTCTGATGGGCACTGAAGCCCAATGAGTGACTGAATGAACATTTAATTTAATGAAAAAAGATTCAGATGGGCTCGGTGGATCCGCTGGCTAGATCGTTTCATAAAGAAGCATTCTGAACGCTCTCTAAAAAGGATCGGTTATTAGATAAAAACATTTCTTTTTTTTTTTTCCAGTGAAAAACAGGCGGGAAGCTACAAGATATTTGAAAAAAGCAGAGATGGAAAACGCGTCTCCGCACAGCTTACCAACTGCAGGACACCGTAGTATTTCCCACGCGGGTGGCGCGGTGCCTGCTGGGAGTGGTAGTGCAGCCCTCCCCAGCCGTGGAGAGAGTCTGGGAACCGCGGACTCGGTTTTCCGGCAGGCCGCGCGCGCAGGCCGCGGGCGGGACTGGCGCTGCCGCGCTGGCCCTGGGAAGGAGACCTTGGTAGCTTTTAGGATCCTTCGTTGCGATGTCCTCGTTCGTGACGGAAGTTCTGGCGCACTCGGGAAGGCTGGAGAAGGAGGATCTGGGCACCCGAATCAGCCGCTTGACCCGGCGGGTGGAGGAGATCAAGGTGAGGGCGGGACAGCCGTTGGCCGACCCGAGATGGACGCGGCGTCGGTGTGTGAGGGCACTGGAGGGAGGACTGGGAGGCAAAGGGCAGGCGGAAGGTGGGTCCCACACTGCTGGGACCCACCATGGGGATTCCGGTCGGGGGGCTGAGTGGGGAGAATGAGGAGTGGGATGGCTGAGAAATGTGTAGTTGGAGGCGGGATATTGGTATAGGAGTTCAGACAAGGATTGGGGTCTCAGGAGGTGAAGAGGACTGGGACAGGGGAGACAGGGGAGACGAACAGGCAGTGGCCGTGGGACTGTTGGGGAACAGGGTTTGGTTGGTGACGAATGGGTCTGGGGAGGACTAGAACTCAGAAGAGTCCAGCAGAGCGGGGTATATGGGGAGTGAGCGTATGAGAAGGATAGAAATACGCGCAGGATTCTTTCCTCACATCTGCGAGTGTTTATCTCCTCCACCCGCTCCTTTTTGTCTGTTTCTACTATTGTGTTGATGAATGTAATAGTTCTTAGATGATTATGCTATTCTCCTGAAAATTTTGTTATTAAAACCTGTAAATATGTTTATTAAACCCTTTGCTGTATCCCCGAGTTCTTAAGGCTATGCTGAGTGTTTTTAAAAATATGAGTGGCACTTATATGGACCTTGCTGTCTTGAGACTGATACAAAAACAAAAAGCACATTGCCACAGTTTCACTTTGTACTGATAGTGTTATCCCTCCAGTATTTGCCCACATCTTAGTTTTCATTTAAAATTATATGTAACCACATAAGTCTGGGTTGTAGTGAGTTAACTTGGTTACCATACCATAAAGGCACAAAATGTATCTCTTATTAACACATCTTGATTTTACAAAAGTGATTTCCTAAATTTTAAGTAGTCATGTTACTGCCATGTCTCTGGGGCTTTAGGATTTTTCACCACTTCTAAATATGATGGAAAGAAGATAGACTATTAAGATTCCTTAGCATGGCATTCAAGCCCACGTGTTCTGGACCTAACTTACCTTTTCTTTCACTAGTTTCCTTTACCAACCTCATTCTCCAGCCCATTGAAAATTACTTTCTATGCTCCAACAGACTGATTTTTTTTTTTCCTAGTGCCCACATTTTGCTTCCATTGCTCCCCTTTGCCTGGACCACCAGTTCTCCATTTTTACCTATGGTATTTCAACCCATTTTTTAAGTTCCACTTCAAATGTCTCCTGCATGAAAGATCTCATTTTTCTTAGGTGGAGGTGATCTCTTTCTCAGTTAGCTTGTGGAGGTCTTTGTAACTGTTACTAAATGCCATTTCAGCCCTTTATTCTTGTTATTAGTGTATAATATCTTTCCTACCTAAAAGGAATTTATTTGTTGGCAAGCATAATTTATTGTTTTTTTTAACATTTCCGTGTATTTTTGTATCTTCCAAAGCACTGAATACATGTAAAGTTTATCAAATTAAGTTGAGTGAAAGAAGATGAAACTCAAATCAATTTAGGGTTTTAAAAAGTAGGCCTTAAAATTTTATAGGCAAGAACATAGAAATGAATATAATGTTTGAGATATATAGGTTATGGACTTAATTTATCCATTTACTTTCTTTTCTATTAGTTGTAGGATTAAAATTGGTGGCTGTATCTGAGCTGATACATTCAGTATGAGACCTTTTTGCTACCCCTTTTCTTTTCCAACCTTTGTATAATTCTTGGGTATTGTTGGGATTTGGTGATCAGTATCTTCTAATAATGTTGGGATAACCTTAAAGGTGAGAGAAATGTGTTTATCAAATAAACCTCTTGGCTTGGAGGAAAAGTGAGAAATATGTGTAACTTTTCCCAGTGTGGAAAGTGCCTTATGGAATATGAGCTGTATATTTCAAACAGAACTCCCTATTCACGTCACTTTAATTCTTCTGTCTTATAGGGTGAGGTGTGTAGTATGATCAGCAAGAAATACAATGAATTTCTTCCTAGCATGCAGAGTGCACAGGACCTGGTAACCCAGGTGGATAAGCTATCTGAGGACATTGACCAGCTGAAATCCAGGATAGAGAGTGAGGTAAGAATAGTTTTTTGTATTGGGTAGGTTTGTAGGGAAGCAGTCCAGCTTCCTGACTCTTGCAACAACACAGTCCTTTATAATTTTTTTAGGATCTCAGTTTCCTTATTGGTAAATGTAGGAGGTTGAACTAGATGGTTTTAAGGTGACTGCCAATTTTAAAACTATTTTAGAAAACTGAAGTTTAGACAATCTCCTTTCTATGGTAAGATTTCTTTTAGTTTTAATAATAATGTCTTTCATATGAATAGCACGTTATAATTAAAAAATAATAATCTCAGTGTTTTATTGTCTTCATAATAAAATAAAAAAAGATGAAACTTAGAATTAAAATCATTTGGTCTTTTTTGTTCATCCTCCTAGTTAAAGATATTTGCTCTCTTAATGGCCAGAATTCTCTTAGATCTGCAGCTGGCCTTAACATAATCATGTTACAACACAATCATTTTTGTATTTTGGCCTTCTTCTGGAAAATTGGTCTACTTCCTGTCATAGATCCTTAACCTTCTTATACTGTGCCACTTTAGGGGAGTTAGTCTTATAGAAAGTCAGATGGGTTTAAAAAATTTTTACCATGTTTGCTGGAACACTGTCATCACAAAAAGAAAGATGCCAGTCTGAGAGCAGAAATATCCTTTTTATAATTAAAAAAAGATTTCACATATCTTATTTAACTAGGATTTTCTTCCTGCAGTTTTCTTTTAGGAAAAATAGGTAGTTGAAACAAAGCAAGCTGATATCAGTGGTTTAAACAAAGTTCGGTATTAGGTGGCTTCTATGTCTGTTTCTAAATCATTGCTCAGGGCTCATTGATTTCTGAAATTATAAAGTTGAGGTATTCTTAAGGTCTTTAATATCAAAGAAAGACATCTAGTCTGTTACCTGTGTGATGTACTGGAGAAGTAAAAAAAAATGGGATTTTCAAAAGTTCTGTGTAAAACTTGAGTCACAAGTCAGGAGACCACTCGTTAGCTAGAAAATCCATTTAGCAGCCAATTATTCAATTTGATTAGAAGGTTTAATAAAAATGAATGTGTTACTCTACTACTCTGGCAATTCAAATCATATTCCCAAAGTGATATTTTAATAGTTTGATTAATGAGCTGATAGTGCAATCTTAAACTGTAGTGTTGGAAATGAAGTATCTGGAGCAAGAATAATAATGAACTCTCTGTACCTATGCTTTGTACCTATGTACCAGCCAGATTATGGCTGGTAAAGTTTATTCTGTTCTTATTGTATTTTGGCAGACGATTGGTTAAGGTAGGATGGGTCAGGCCTGAACACTGTACCATTTCCAGAACAATGAAAGAAACTGATGTGTTTAGACATGCGAAGAAACACCTTCAAGGTTTGAAGCCCTTCCATATTGGAGAAAGAGTCAAATTTATGGTTCAAGAAGGGAAATTAGATTCAATGTGTAGATGTTATAAAAAGATTTATTCAGTCATTTGGTATGTTTATTGAGTGTCAATTACATTAGTTGCTGAATAAGATAGATTACTATTTCAAAGAGTCTCTTACGGGCTTATGTAGGTGAGTAAAATGGTATGATACAACACTAAATAGAAGTAATCCAGGGCATCTTGTAGGAAGTAATACCAAACCAGGATCTGAAGTGATGGATAATTAGGCAAAGGGGGAAGGAAGAGAGTTTTAGGTAGGCATAGGGGCAGAATTGCAGAGACATGGAAGTAATAGAAAGATATTACTTTTAGGGAGCTTCAAGTATTGCATATGATTGGCATTTAGAGAGTATGGTGGGAAGGGACATGAAGTGAGACCAGAAGGTTAAGCAAGGACCTTGTATATCAGGTTGAGTAGTGTGGGCATTATCTTGAGGAACTTTGCAAGCCATGGAAGATCAGATATGGATTTTAGGAATCCCATTCTGCTTGGAGTTTGAAGAAAGGACTTGAGGGAAATTAGTCCGGGAAATAAGAAGGCACTTAAAGTGTTAGGAGGCAGTTAAAATAATCCAGGCAAGAGGGAATAGTGACCTATTCTAAAGTCATTGACAATGGGGATGGAAAAAAGTAGATGAATCCTAGTGATATTTAAGAGGCTCTTTGGGATTTGTTGATGTGGGACGTTGTTCTAGTTTACAAGCTGCTGGAATGCAATATACCAGAAACAGAATGGCTTTTAAAGGGGGGAATTTAATAAGTTGCAAGTTTATGGTTCTAAGGCTGTGAAAATGTCCAAATTAAAGCAAGGCTATAGAAATGTCCAATCTAAGGCATCCAGGGATAGATACCTTGGTTCAAGAAGGCTGATGATGTTCAGGGTTTCTCTCTCAACTGGAAAGGCACATGGTGAACATGGTGATGTCTGCTAGCTTTCTTTCCAGGCTTCTTATTGCCAGAAGCTCCCTTAGTGTGTTTTTCTTCTTCCTCTCCAAAGGTCTCTGGTTTCATTGGCTCTCGTGGTTCTCCTGGCTCTGAAGCTTTTTCTAAAATGTTTCCTCTTAAAGGATTCGGGTAAACTAATCAAGACCCACCTGGAGTGGGTAGAGTCACATCTTCCACTAGTCAAAGGTTAATACCTACAATTAGTTGCACTACCTCTCAGTGGAGATAATCTAATCATGTTCTGACCTGCAGTGCTGAATAGAGATTAAAGAAACGGCTGTCTCCATAAGATGGATCAGAATTGAAATGTGGCTTTTCTAGGGTACATAATCCTTTCAAACCAGCATAGGAGTGGAAGATGGGAGAGTCAAGAATAACTGGGTATTAGGTCATTTATGTGTCATTCACTGAAATAAAGGATTGAGAGAAGTAGCGGGTTTTTGTGGGGAAAATAAGGAGTTTAAATTTGAGTTGCCTGTGGAATATCTAAATGGTGTTACGCAGGCAATTGGATTATATTAAGATGAAGGCTAGAGTTGTTAAAATGAAGGAATGAAGGAAGGAGGGAGGGAAGTAAGAGAAGAAGTTGAGAACATAAGATAGTGCCTCACTTGCAAGGTAGTGTAGAAATGTGAGAGACCTTTTAGAAAACTTTCTCCCAACAGTCTGTAGAGTAGTGGCATTAGCAATATCTGATAGCTTGTTAGAAATGCAGAGTTTCAGGCCCCATCCAAACCTACTGAAATAAAATCTGTATTTTATCAGAATTTGCCAAGTGATAAGTATGTACATTAAAATTTGAGAAGCACTTCTCTAGGGTTGAAGCTAGCCTTTTCCCATGTCTGGTTATAGCTGGAGGTTAAGGGCAAAGAGCATGGAGGAGGTACATCTATTTTCTTAAGACCCATACTTGAAAATGGTGTACATCACTTCTACTCACATCTCATTCTTGAGATCTTAGACATATGGATGCAACCAGGTGTAAGGGAGGTTGGAAAATGTAGTCTAGATGGGTAGCCATGTACCATTACTATGGAAGAAAGGGAGAATGGATTTTAGTGGACAGTATGCACACCATTGCATCCATATACATGTTTGAACATTAGGGAACTGATGTGAACATGAGATAGCAGCACTTGGAAATTGAAGACATGGCGATGGATTAAATTGCTCAGAAAGAGTAATGGATCAGATTTTCAGCCTTGGCAGTGTTGATACTTTGTGCTGGATAATTCTTTGTGAGGGTTTTCCTTTGCATTTTAGGATTTTTAGCAGTGTCCCTGGCTTCTACCCATTAGATACTAGTAAACCCCCTCATTTATGCCAAGTGTCCCTGGAGTGGCGTGGGACAGAATTGCCCCTGATTGAGAACAACTGTTGCAGAATAAGAAGAAAACCAGGGAGAATGAAATATCAATGTGTATGGAGTGGTCAGATGGAAAATGAAGCATCCAAAAGAAGGTAAAAAGAAATGGCCAAAGATCTAGGATGAAAATTAGTAGGGCTTGTATCATAGAACTAAGGGAAAGAATGTTTCAGAAGGAAGGAAAGTTGAACAGTGTACTATATTGTTAAATAGTTAAATACTGATAATGTAATCTTTGGATTTAGCAACAAGTAGTTGAATGATATTTTTGGCAAGAACAGTTTTGGTGGAATGTTGGGGCTAGAAAACAGATTACAATAAGTTCTAGAGTGAATGAGTGGTGAGAAAGTAAAGACAGTGAGAATGGATCATCCTTTAAAGAAGCTTTTTTTTTTCATGAGGGGCAGGAGGGAAATAGGTTTGTGCTGAGAAATTGGCTGCTGAGGTGAACAAGTTGGGTTTTTTTTTTAAAGATGGGGGAAATTTTAATGTATTTAAATGTTGATGGGGGAAGCCATGTGCTAGTAGTTTTAGTCAGTATTTGTTTTATGAATGAATGAGTTAGGGAGAAGTTAAATATATGAGAGAGGAAATAAATGATGGCGCATAGTCCCTGAAAAGATGTGACAGAGAAGAGGTGGATTCTAACTCAACATAAAAAATAACTTCCTAATAAAGTTGAATTATCACTTGGCAGTGGGGATAATCCAGTAATCCAAGAGGATGAACTTTCTGAGGAAAGTTAGCTGCTTAAATGAGAATAGTGACATGAAGACAGTATGTTGAAGAGTAATGGATATCCCTGCAAAGTATAAAAATATGGATTAGGTGGACCTCTAAAGTTTCTTCCTACTATATTATGAGTTTTATTCCAGTTTTAACCAGCATTTAAATTACAGTGTGAATCATACTGACCTAATTACAGCTTGTTTACTAGGTATGGCATAGTTTAAAAGTACTTGTCTTTGATGTATGAATTAGGTCCGCCGGGATCTTCATGTATCAACTGCTGAATTTACAGAATTGAAGCAGCAATTGGAAAGAGATTCCATAGTCCTGAGTTTGCTTAAACAACTACAAGAGGTCAGTAAACGCAACTCAAATTTTAGTGTTTTGGTGTTGAGGAAGTTATTCTTTTTTTCTAACTGGTTCCATTATTCCAAGTATAGTCTTCCTTACTATATATTGTTTTTTCATAATTTAAAAACAACCACACAGCCCAGATTTGAAATAACAGAATGTATAAAATAAAAATACCTAATAGCTTATACTTATCTTTTTAGTTTTCTGCTGCTATTGAAGAGTATAATTGTGCATTAGCAGAGAAGAAATATGTCACTGCTGCTCAGCGTCTGGAAGAGGTACTAAATGCTTTTCCTAAAACATGAACAATTAGTACTGTTTTTGCTTTTAGTAAATTTTGTGTTCATGTGTTGATGATCATTATATAAATATATTGTAATTGCCCTGAGTCCAGATTGACTGTTTTAACAGTGATTCCATTTCTTTACTAGGCACAGAAATGCTTGAAGTTACTAAAATCCAGAAAATGCTTTGATTTAAAAATGTTGAAATCTCTAAGCATGGAGCTCACAATACAGAAACAGAACATACTTTATCACCTTGGAGACGAGTGGCAGAAACTGATTGTGTGGAAGTTCCCACCATCAAAAGGTGCTGCTGACCTCAGGTGGACTGCTTTGCTTAATCTGCCTGATCCAGTTTGGCTTCTGAATATATTCTAAATATTTTATGTTGGTAAATGAGAAGATTTCATTTCTAAATCTCCCAAGTTTATATTATTCTGGGTCCACAAAATGCCCTCACCATACTTCCTTTTATGTTATAACATTGTTTATGTGGAGAAGGTGTGGTAGAGTAGTCGGTAGCAATCTAAAGCCACACTGAAATTTTCCACTGCATTTTAGGGTTTATTCATTTCCATGGGGCCTAATCTCAACAGTTTATCTTGGCTAGAAAGCTTAAAGAAACTGTTTGGTCATTCTCTCTTCTGCTGAGGAAAGAAGTTGGGTCATTGGGCCTCTGGGAAGAGGAGAGGTTTAATTCAATTTCAGTCCTTGGAAATGAAATGGTAATGAAATCTTGGGAGAGAAGTTGTTTTGCAAGTTGACGAAATAGGATTACTATGGACCTTGATTTGATTTATGCTCCTTGACTCTCAGCCTCTCTGCCTGCCTCTGGGTGTGAGCCCCCTTTGATGTCTTGTCTGCATTGAGAGTGAAACCTCAGAGGGTATATGTAAAGGACATGCTATTAAACCTGGTACATTTTTCAACATTGAACCCTGAAATTTAGCCTATTTCAGGGGAAACGTCACAGTCTTCCCATCCCTGCTTTTCTATATTCATTTTGGCCTATTTTAAAGGAAGTAATCTAGAAAATTTTAGTTTCTATTCCTAGGAAGACTGTAAGATTAAGAGAAAGTGAGGGAGAGAGAGAAAAGGTGGCAAGCGTGTTAGGTTCTTTCTTATAGTGTGCCCTACCTGTTAAACTTGTTTGGCAGTCTATTCTTATTACTTGGAACTAAAGAACATAGAAGAGAGACAACAAATTCAATAGGCTGAGCCCTCGATCTTGGGGTTGCCCTTATGAAACTTATTCCTGCAAAGGAGAAGCTAAGCCTACTTATAATTATGCCTGAGAGTCACCCCCAGGGAACCTCTTTTGTCGCTCAGAGGTGTCCTCCTTCTATATGCCACCTTGGTAGGTAAACTCACTGCCCTCCTCCTTATGTGGGACATGACTCCCAGGGGTGTAAAGCTCTCTGGCAACGTGGGATGGGACTCCTGGGATGAGCTGGGACCTGACGTCAAGGGATTGAAAAAACCTTAACCAAAAAGGGGAAGAGAGAAATGAGACCAAGTTTCAATGGCTGAGAAATTTCACACAGAGTTAAGAGGTTGTTCTTATACATTATATACATTTCCCTTTTTTAGTTTATGGTGTATTAGAGTGTCTGAAGGAAAGCATCTGAAACTCTTGAACTATGTTCCAGTAGCCTTGATTCTTGAAGGCGATTTTATAACTATAAAATTTTTACAATGTGATTGTGGAACTCTTGTGTGGTGCTCCTTTTATCCATGGTATGGACAGATGAGTAAAAAAATAAGAATAAAAAATTTAAAAAATAATGGGGGGGGGATAGGGGTAAAAAAATCGGGTAAATTGAAATACTAGTGGCCAGTAAGAGGGAGGGGTAAGGAGTATGGTATGTATGAATTTTTTATTTTTTATTTTTCTTTTTCTGGAGTGATGCAAATGTTCTAGAAATGATCATGGTGATGAATACACAAGTATATGATGATATTGTGAACCATTGATTATATACTATGGATGGCCTGTATGTGTGTGAAGATTTCACAATTAAAATGGGCACATTGTCTTTCCTTTGCTCTTAGTTTGATTCTTTGAGCATACCAAAAAATTATTATCTATTGTATTAGCTAGGGTTCTCTAGAGAAACAGAATCAGCAGGAGATATCTGTAGATATAAAATTTATAAAAGTGTCTCCTGTAACTGTGGGAATGTGAGGGTCTAAGGTCTGTAGGCAAGCCGCAAGCTGGCAACTCTGATGTAATTCCTCAGTGAACTCTCAGGAGAGGCTGGCTGGTCAGCCAAGGGAATGAAAGAGTCCAAAATCCGTAGGGCAGGCTGTGAAGCTGGCGACTCCGATGAAGGGTCTGAACAAACTCCATAGGAGAGGCTCACCGGCTGAAGCAGGAAGAGTGACTGTCTCTTCTGAATCCTCCTTCAAAGCCTTCTGGTGATTAGATCAAGCGTCACTCATTGCAGAAGACATCTCCTTTAATGATTACAAGTGCAATCAGCTGTGAATGCAGCCAGCATAATCATGATTCAAGTCCATGAAATGTCCTCATAGCAGCAGGCCAGTGCTTGCCCAGCAAACAACTGGGCACCACCACCTAGCCAAGTTGACACATGATCCTGACCATGACATCTATTTTAAAGTAATACCAAGGACATTTTTGTCATAATGAATATTTGGTTGCATTAAAGCTGTATTGTAATAAAACCACATATTCAGGAATCTAAGTAGAGAATGGGCTCTGAGAAATAGAGTTGGGAATATCTTGTATTGCTGGGACAGTTGATTTTTTTCTCCTTTTTCTTAGATACCAGTGGCTTGGAATCTTGCCTACAAACAGAACTTCATTTATGCACTGAACAGTCTCAGAAAGAAGAGAAGACCCCTGTGCCACCCTTTACTTCTATTCTCTTGGCATTTTCTATTCTTGGAGAACTACACACCAAACTTAAATCATTTGGTAGGGCATATTATTTTGTTTCATTTAACTGGAATTTTAGAAAGCCCAATGTTAAAGGGATTACAAAAGAGATTACAAAATATTCTCTGGAGAGTGTTAACAGAGGATCATTGGGTTTGGCTTTATCACTCATCAAATGGAATAGTCATAATATTACCCTTTTATTAAAGGCTTGAACCCTCCCTCTCCCCTGCTCTTTTTTTTTAACTAGGTGCTGTTATTTATATGATTTGTTTTTTTAAAATAATTTAAATAAAAAATCTATAGACAGTTGAGAAACTCCAATGAGAAAACCTGCAGAGCATAATTTTTTGGTGTATAATACCATAGTATATGTATTTTTGTCAGTAGGCCATTAAGATCCAATTTTTTATGACATGCTTACTTTTTCAAAGTTTCTTCTAGTAGTTTTTTATGAGAGTTCGTGTGATTTTTCAGGTCAGATGCTACTGAAGTATATCCTTAGGCCTTTGGCCACTTGCCCATCCCTTCATGCTGTGATAGAAAGCCAGCCTAATATAGTCACCTTTCGTTTTGAATCCGTGATGACTGACTTAGAACATCCATCACCATCAGAAGTGTTTGCAAATATCAAATTGGTACTGGAAGTGCTCCAGAAACAGCTTCTAGGTATGTATCCGTAAGGGCAGTTCTTTTATATTTGGGAAAAGTCAATGTTATTTTTTATTTTTTTTAGAATTTTGTGATTTCTTTATTTTTTAAAAAATAGATCAGTCATAGGTTTACAGAAGACCCATGCAGAAAGTACACAGTTCCTATATCAACCCCCCAACACACACAGTTTTCCCTATTATTGCCATTTTGCATTAGAGCACTAACTTTGTTACAATTGATGAAAAAATTAATATAATAGTATTATTAATATATTCCATAGTTTACACTAGGGATCACTCTTTGTTTCTATGAATTTAAAAATTTTTTATTCTGTTAATATATATACAACAAAGTTTCTGATTTTAGTCATTTTCAAATATACGATTCAGTAGTGTTAATTACATTCACAGTGTTGTGCTACCATCACCACCAGCCATCAGTGTTATTTTTAAAGTATTGTTTTAGAGTATACAATTTGAATACACAATGGAAAATTAGGGGGCTAGTAAATTATGTCATAGGAGCAGAAGAGTCACCTTCTTATTTCTTGCTCTACTTCCTTTACTCCTCTGCTCATATTGTCAGGTCAGGTCATCGGTAGTACCCCAAGTTATGTATTTGTAATATTTCAGTTGAATTTGTGGTATTATCGTATTTTGGAATGCATGCTTTAATTGTGAAAGAAACAGAAATGAAGCAGAAGTAAACCAAGTGCTTCTTAAACTTTTCAGTGGGAAAATACCCATTAACTTGAGATAAACAAACTGGGCTTAACACAGGGAATAAATTATATTACAATACAACTTATTAGTAAGATCTTTATATTTTCACTTTAGCCAGTTTCTTTGTTGCTTGAATCATTTTCCTGTTTGTCACACTATTAAAAGTAAAATTTCATGGTGTTTCATTTTAATTCTGTTGATTTTTAGTCCATCTGACTTACCTTCTTTTTGTTTTTCTCACTTTTCTTATTGAATAGTCAGTTTTGCAATGGAGAAAATAAAAAAAGAAATGCTGCTGTATTTGTGTGCCTTCCTCGAAGTTATAAACAGTTTATTTTATATATTAATAATTTATATGTAAATGCAAAGAATTCTTTTTATAGTTTCTTTTAACCTTTTTTTATTGTATAATGTGACATATACACAAATTAAAGAAAAAAGCAATAGTTTTCAAAACACTCTTCAACAAGTAGTTACAGGACCGATCCCATACCATCATCTCAGATTTTTCCTTCTAGCTGCTCCAGAACATTGGAGGCTAGAATAAATAAATATTTCTTTTATCATCACAATTGACTTATTTTTTTCTATTTTGTGAAAAATAACATATATACAAAAAAAGTAATAAATTTCAAAGCACAAGACAAAATTAGTTGTAGAATTAGTTATGGGTTATAATTCCACAATTTTAGGTTTTTATCTCTAGCTGCTCCTCCACTGGAGGCTAAAAGAAATATCAATATAATTAAGCAGTGATACTCATTGAATACTTATTGAATAGTCAGTTTTGCAATGGAGAAAATAAAAAAAGAAATGCTGCTGTATTTGTGTGCCTTCCTCGAAGTTATAAACAGTTTATTTTATATATTAATAATTTATATGTAAATGCAAAGATTCTTTTTATAGTTTCTTTTAACCTTTTTTTATTGTATAATGTGACCCTACCTTCTCTGTATAATTCTACCATCACCTTTGATCTTTCTTCTACTCTTTAGGGGTATTTGGGCTATGCCCATTCTAACTTTCTGATGTTGAAAGGGGCTGTCAGTAATATGGGGTAGGGAGATGGAACTGGCTGATGTTCTGGAGAGGCTTGCCCATCTAGGTTGCAGAACTTATCTGGTCCAGGGACCCATCTGAAGGTTGTAGGTTTCTGGAAAGTTACCCTAGGGCATGGAACCTTTGTAGATCTTATATATTGCTCTAGGTATTCTTTAGGACTGGCTAGAATGGTTTTGGTTGGGGGTTGGCAAGTTATGTTAGGTAACAATGTCTAACTGAAGCTTTCATAAGAATGAGCTCTCCAGAATAGCCTCTTGACTGTATTTGAACTCTCTCAGCCTCTGATACCTTGTTGGTTACATTTCTTTTCCCCCTTTTGGTCAAGATGGCATTGTTGATCCCACAGTGGCAGGGCCAGATTCATCCCTTGGAATCATCTCCCATGCTGCCAGGGACAGTTTCATCCCTGGATGTCTTGTCCCACATAGGGGGAAGGGCAATGACTTCACTTGCAGAGTTGGGCTTAGAGAGAGTGAGGCCACATCTGAGCAACACAAGAGGTCCTCCAGAAGTAACTCTTAGGCGTATCTATAGATAGGTTAAGCTTCTCCACTACATATATAAGCTTCACAAGAGCAAGCCTCAAAATCAAGGGCTTGGCCTATTTATTTGGGTATTCCTAATGTTTGACACAGTATTGGGGTTTCCCTGGTGGTAAAGTTTAATAGTTCCTTATTTTTTTTTCTCATCCTTCATCCTTCTCATATGCCAATACTTTTTGGTTATCTACTTAATATTTTCTAGAATGTATCCAGGTATTACATTAAGCTCTACAGGATAAACGGCCTTCCATCTTATTCTGGGCTCCCTGTGTTTCAATTGTTTAAATGAACTATCCACACAGATTGAGTTAGATTATGTGCTACAGGAAATTTAGGTTCCTGACAAATAAACCTTTCTTCCTTTGGTCTCAAAGAGTAGGTGAGGTTCTAAAATATAGACAATGTCTTCCTTACCCCTGTATTCTGAATTATCTTAATCCCAACCTGATCAGCTTCATTCTTATCTCTAAAGAGATACCAGATTATGCATATATAAAACAATCTCTCACAATCCAGAAATAATAATTACCGCTCTGGACTAAATGTGACTCCTATAAGCTTACAGTGTATGCCCCTGTTTTCTTTTAAGCATTTTCTAAAGGAGACCATGCAATATTTACTGTTTTGTTTCTGGCTTATTTTGCCTCCTTGAATGTTCCACAGGTTGATTCCCAGTGTTGCATGCCTCACGACTTCGTTCCTTTTTGTAGCAGCACAATAGTCGATCATATGTATACACCATCGTTCCCATTCTCCTTCTCAGTGTATCCTTCAGCCACCTGCATTCATTAGGCATCATGTATAATGCTCAGATATACCACATTTTGTTAATCCACTTGTCTGTTGATGGACATTTGTATCTTTTTATAGTCTTGACAGGAGCAGGATCAGTGAAGCAAGTTCAGACTTGCATAAACTATAGAAATCTGAGGTAGTTTTTCTTGTTCTTAGATCTTCACTTAGGGGAGAAATACATTCTTATTTTTATTAGATGTAAATAAAATTGTGTTTCTTAACTATAAAAGTGTAAAGAAAGTATACAAGGGCTGAGAGGAACCAGAGAGGTGATTCAATTCAAGTATCTCTCTAATGCTTGACTCTCCTGTAGAATATTCCTGTCAATTGGTCAGATAGTCAGCTTGAGCGCCCTTGAGAGAAAACTCATTTCCTTTTTTTTTTTTTTTTTTTTTTTCTCTTTTTTAAAGGAAAGACAGAGAGAAGGAAGGAAGGACAGAAGGAAGGAAGGAAGGAAGAAAGGGAAACATCTCCAAACATTTTCCTGTTTTATTGCATTCTGTTTCCCCGTATTTGTTACATGGGCTGGGGCCGGGAATCGAACCGAGGTCCTCCGGCATAGCAGGCAAGCACTTTGCCCGCTGAGCCACCGCGGCCCGCCCTCATTTCCTTTTGAGACTTTTCATCCTACCTTTGGGCAACTTTCAGTACTAAGAAACTTTTTTTGATTGTTTACTTTTTAAAAATTGTTTCTGCTATCCATGTTAAAGGCTATTACCAAAATAGCGGATGTTTAAAATGTTTGTTTAAAGTATATTACCCTTTTTCTAAAAAAAATATTTTTGTTGTCAAATCTTCACACACATACATTCCATATATGGTATACAATCAGTGGTTCACAATTTCACCACATAGTAGCGTATTCAACACTATGATCATTTTTCAGAACATTTGCATCACTCCAGAAAAAAGAAATTAAAAGAAAAAACTCATACATACCATACCCCATACCCCTCTCTTTCATTGACCACTCTACCCAATTTATTTTATCCTTTGTCCCCCCATTATTTATTTATTTTTTTATCCCATGTAGGGGGTGTATTACTCTTTTAATGACTGCTTTACTGATGTTAGTTTTTGTGGAGCCTTACTGAACATGTTTAATTCCTCTTAAACATGATGGACTTTCAGATTTTTTATGGTAGCGGTTATTATTTCCCCTAAATTGTATCACCAGTAAAACATCCTTTGTTTGTTTTTATGACATTGTTTATCCTCATTGCCCTCTTGTGAATATATTCCATTTTTTCTGTATTTCTCTTAACATCAGATGTATAACAAAGTATTCTAGGTATAGCCTGAACCATTTCTGAAATGTATGAGAACATGCATGTCCTCATTCTCAGTTCCCTATTTCTGTTAGTATATTCTAAAGCTGTTATTACACAGTTAACTCATTTAATTTAATGTAAATGAAAATCCTTTGTCATTCTTAGTGGAAACTGCTATTCTTTCATTTTTTACTTGTACTTGATTGTTTTGGAATTTATGTTAATCTGCATTAAATTTTATGAGAAAAATTTTGCAATGTACACACTGTCCTTTCTGTTTCATGTTGCATGCATAATTGATAACCATGTTTTCTTAAGTCAGTGATAATACATTTGTTACCTGGGGTAGGGCCATAGTCAAAGGGTGCCTCGGGGCCCTTCAGTAGAAACCTTTTTCCAGTTTGTCATTGGTCTCATTAATCAGAATTCAACATGTTACTGTATTTGTAAGTTTTCATAGTACCTAGGATATAATATCTTCAGAGCAGAATACAGCTTATTTAGTGTAGCTAGGTGCTCTTCTAATTTTTTATACATCTGGTTTTTCTTATACCATTTATTCCCTCCCACTTTGGTTCAGAAATCATTGTCTTTGGCAAAGAGGAAAGCAAAGCAGAAGTTTAGGAATTCTGTATTCTCTTTGAAATCCATGAATCAACATCTTCCTTCATCTTCCTGATCTAAATATAGTCTAAAAATCGTTTTTTAAGTCTATGGTTCTCTTTGGAAGCCTCTACTTTCTTTGGATTTTAGTTTTTCTAAACTTTATAAAGGCTTTTCCCCTCCTCCTATGTTTGTCTTTGGTTACACGATCCTCCTTCCATTTTTTGACTGTAGTTTTTTATTCCAAGTTTTTTTTTATACCAAACACAAAACTTTTAAAAGAGGAGAAAGAAAATTCTTTTGGAAAGAATTGGCAAAATATGAAAACTTTAAAATGACTATATCCTTTAAACCAAGATTTCAACTTCTAGGAGTCTGCTCTAAAGAAATAATCTTAAGTATGTAAATCCCTTATGTATATGTCTACCATAATGTCATAATATTGAAATCCTGGGGAAAAATTAAATCTTAAAGAATAGTGAAATGATTAATCTATATGATGGGCTACATTGCATAATAATAAATTACGCTTTATTGAATTTTCTTTTAAGATTATGATTAAGACTCAAAAAAAAGCCAGCATCAAACATTATATTAAAAAATGTGGGCGGGCCACAGTGGCTCAGCGGCAAGAACGCTTGCCTGCCATGCCAGAGGACCCGGGTTCGATTCCCGGTGCCTGCCCATGTTAAAAAAAAAATGAATAACCTTATTTCCATTAAAATCATTTATAAGTCAGGAAATCTCACTATCACTTTTACTCTGTGACATTGTTTTGGAGGTCATAGCTGGTGCAATAAGAAAACAAAAATATGGATATTAAAGAAAAGAGGTTATCTTTTTAATGCAAATAATGTAATTGTATATCTAGAAAACAAAGACTCTCCTAAGACTAATTAATAAGATAATTTACTAAGTTGTCTGGAAAGCACAGCCAGCCAGTCAGATCCAGTTCACACTCATTGAGGAAAACAGTTGTCCTGCTCTTAGGTCCTGAAAATATAGTAGAAGCAGTTTTAGTTTTTTTAGCCAGGAATCTTGTTTACAGTCTAACTAAAAAAATTGGATTAAGCATGGACTTCAAAATTGGTAGCTTCTCTCTAGACTAGCAGTAGTCAGTTATAAATTAAAATTTGAAAACTATCTTATTTATTTTTTTTTTTTTTGAATTTTTTTTTTTATTAATTAAAAAAAGAATTAACAAAACAATTAGAAATCATTCCAATCTACATGTACAATCAGTAATTCTTAATAACATCACATAGTTGCATATTCATCATTTCTTAGTACATTTGCATCGATTTAGAAAAAGAAATAAAAGGACAACAGAATAAGAATTAAAACAATAATAGAAAGAAAAAAAAACAAAAAAAACAAAAACAAAAAACCTATACCTCACATGCAGCTTCATTCAGTGTTTTAACATAATTGCATTACAATTGGGTAGTATTGTGCTGTCCATTTCTGAGTTTTTATATCCAGTCCCGTTGTACAGTCTGTATCCCTTCATCTCCAATTATCCCTTCTCTTTTTTTTTTTTTTTAATTAACGGAAAAAAAGAAATTAACCCAACATTTAGAGATCATACCATTCTACACATGCAATCATTAATTCTTAACATCATCACATAGATGCATGATCATCATTTCTTAGTACATTTGCATTGGTTTAGAAGAACTAGCAACATAACCGAAAAAGATATAGAATGTTAATATAGAGAAAAAAATAAAAGTAATAATAGTAAAATCAAAACAAAACAAAACAAAACAAAACAAAAACCTATAGCTCAGATGCAGCTGCATTCAGTGTTTTAACATGATTACTTTACAATTAGGTATTATTGTGCTGTCCATTTTTGAGTTTTTGTATCTAGTCCTGTTGCACAGTCTGTATCCCTTCAGCTTCAATTACCCATTGTCTTACCCTGTTTCTAACTCCTGCTGAACTCTGTTACCAATGACATATTTCAAGTTTATTCTCGAATGTCCGTTCACATCAGTGGGACCATACAGTATTTGTCCTTTAGTTTTTGGCTGGATTCACTCAGCATAATATTCTCTAGGTCCATCCATGTTATTACATGGTTCATAAGTTTATCTTGTCTTAGAGCTGCATAATATTCCATCGTATGTATATACCACAGTTTGTTTAGCCACTCTTCTGTTGATGGAGATTTTGGCTGTTTCCATCTCTTTGCAATTGTAAATAATGCTGCTATAAACATTGGTGTGCAAATGTCCGTTTGTGTCTTTGCCCTTAAGTCCTTTGAGTAGATACCTAGCAATGGTATTGCTGGGTCGTATGGCAATTCTATATTCAGCTTTTTGAGGAACCGCCAAACTGCCTTCCACAGTGGTTGCACCCTTTGACATTCCCTCCAACAGTGGATAAGTGTGCCTCTTTCTCCGCATCCTCTCCAGCACTTGTCATTTTCTGTTTTGTTGATAATGGCCATTCTGGTGGGTGTGAGATGATATCTCATTGTGGTTTTGATTTGCATTTCTCTAATGGCCAGGGACATTGAGCATCTCTTCATGTGCCTCTTGGCCATCCGTATTTCCTCTTCTGAGAGGTGTCTGTTCAAGTCTTTTTCCCATTTTGTAATTGGGTTGGCTGTCTTTTTGTGGTTGAGATGAACAATCTCTTTATAAATTCTGGATACTAGACCTTTATCTGATATATCATTTCCAAATATTGTCTCCCATTGTGAAGGCTGTCTTTCTACTTTCTTGATGAAGTTCTTTGATGCACAAAAGTGTTTAATTTTGAGGAGTTCCCATTTATTTATTTCCTTCTTCAGTGCTCTTGCTTTAGGTTTAAGGTCCATAAAACCGCCTCCAGTTGTAAGATCCATAAGATATCTCCCAACATTTTCCTCTAACTGTTTTATGGTCTTAGACCTAATGTTTAGATCTTTGATCCATTTTGAGTTAACTTTTGTGTAGGGTGTGAGAGATGGGTCTTCTTTCATTCTTTTGCATATGGATATCCAGTTCTCTAGGCACCATTTATTGAAGAGACTGTTCTGTCCCAGGTGAGTTGGCTTGACTGCCTTATCAAAGATCAAATGTCCATAGATGAGAGGGTCTATATCTGAGCACTCTATTCGATTCCATTGGTCGATATATCTATCTTTATGCCAATACCATGCTGTTTTGACCACTGTGGCTTCATAATATGCCTTAAAGTCAGGCAGCGTGAGACCTCCAGCTTCGTTTTTTTTCCTCAAGATGTTTTTAGCAATTCGGGGCAACCTGCCCTTCCAGATAAATTTGCTTATTGGTTTTTCTATTTCTGAAAAATAAGTTGTTGGGATTTTGATTGGTATTGCATTGAATCTGTAAATCAATTTAGGTAGGATTGACATCTTAACTATATTTAGTCTTCCAATCCATGAACACGGTATGCCCTTCCATCTATTTAGGTCTTCTGTGATTTCTTTTAGCAGTTTTTTGTAGTTTTCTTTATATAGGTTTTTTGTCTCTTTAGTTAAATTTATTCCTAGGTATTTTATTCTTTTAGTTGCAATTGTAAATGGGATTCGTTTCTTGATTTCCCCCTCAGCTTGTTCATTACTAGTGTATAGAAATGCTACAGATTTTTGAATGTTGATCTTGTAACCTGATACTTTGCTGTACTCATTTATTAGCTCTAGTAGTTTTTGTTGTGGATTTTTCCGGGTTTTCGACGTATAGTATCATATCGTCTGCAAACAGTGATAGTTTTACTTCTTCCTTTCCAATTTTGATGCCTTGTATTTCTTTTTCTTGTCTAATTGCTCTGGCTAGAACCTCCAACACAATGTTGAATAATAGTGGTGATAGTGGACATCCTTGTCTTGTTCCTGATCTTAGGGGGAAAGTTTTCAATTTTTCCCCATTGAGGATGATATTAGCTGTGGGTTTTTCATATATTCCCTCTATCATTTTAAGGAAGTTCCCTTGTATTCCTATCTTTTGAAGTGTTTTCAACAGGAAAGGATGTTGAATCTTGTCGAATGCCTTCTCTGCATCAATTGAGATGATCATGTGATTTTTCTGCTTTGATTTGTTGATATGGTGTATTACATTAATTGATTTTCTTATGTTGAACCATCCTTGCATACCTGGGATGAATCCTACTTGGTCATGATGTATAATTCTTTTAATGTGTTGTTGGATACGATTTGCTAGAATTTTATTGAGGATTTTTGCATCTATATTCATTAGAGAGATTGGTCTGTAGTTTTCTTTTTTTGTAATATCTTTGCCTGGTTTTGGTATGAGGGTGATGTTGGCTTCATAGAATGAATTAGGTAGTTTTCCCTCCACTTCGATTTTTTTGAAGAGTTTGAAGAGAATTGGTACTAATTCTTTCTGGAACGTTTGGTAGAATTCACATGTGAAGCCATCTGGTCCTGGACTTTTCTTTTTAGGAAGCTTTTGAATGACTAATTCAATTTCTTTACTTGTGATTGGTTTGTTGAGGTCATCTATGTCTTCTTGAGTCAAAGTTGGTTGTTCATGTCTTTCCAGGAACCCGTCCATTTCCTCTAAATTGTTGTATTTATTAGCGTAAAGTTGTTCATAGTATCCTGTTATTACCTCCTTTATTTCTGTAACTATCTTATTTTTAAAGATGTAATCTATGAAATACTCAAAGACAAATTTAGCAAGAAAGGAGAGGTTACATGTGAAGAAATCCATAAAACTTATTGAGGGCACAAGTAAGACCTGAATAAAACAGTCTCATAAAATTTTCAGTTTGTTCCAAAATAATGTATAAATTTAATACATTCCAATCAAATTATATATATTTAAAATGAAAAAATTACAGCTCAAATAAAAATATATTTGTGAGAAATGATGAGAAAGATTTGAAGAACACTAGTGGGAGATTTTGTAATTAAAACTATATATTCTTGGCACAAGATCATTGGAATGTAAGAGTTCAGAAGTAGAGCCAAGTATAAATGAGAACATAGTATTTGATAAAAGTCTCGTTTTACTGGGGACGATAGGTTTTTTTAGAAAGTAACGTGAAAGTAAAATCTAAAATATGCGTACCTTTGGCTCAGGTATCCTATGTTTTAATTCTTTATAGAAGTAGTATCACAGTATATATGTTTGTATGTCTGATATATATACATACACACTGTAAACAACCTGAATATACATCATTTAAGAAATGGTTTTATAATTTAACAGTTTATCCATAATATGAATATTAAGCAGCTACTGAAAATAAATGAAGTTAGAGATAGGCAGGATCTATTTTTTTTTTCATTTATTATTATTTTTTTCAACATGGGCAGGCATCGGGAATCGAACCCGGGTCCTCTGGCATGGCAGGCAAGAATGCAAGTCATATAATGTAATTGGAAATTTTCTAGAAGCCACCATGTCCCGCCCAGGATCTATTTTTAATAGACTTTTTTTTTTAACATGGGCAGGCACCGGGAATCAAACCTGGGTTTCCAGCATGACAGGCGAGAATTCTGCCTGCTGAGCCAATGTGGCCTGCCTGCATGATCTATTTTTAAGTGATAAACAAGTTTAAAATCTATGACATGAGCCCATTTTTATAAAAGTGAAAAAAAGGAAACCCCTTGTATGAGTATGTATGTATGTTGTATGAACTTAAGGGAAGAAAAATACAAAACACTCATCACGTGAACAGGGAGAGGAGATGCACTTGTAGCTTTTACTTTATACATGCTAGTGATGTTGGACTTGTTACAGTCATGATTTACTTTTTGCCATGGATGATTTTTTTTAGAAGATAGAAATTCCTAAAATTTACCAAGAAACAGAAACTCTGAACAATCAAATAGTTGTAGAAGAACATACAAATAGTTGTAGAAGAAATTTGAAAGGTTGTTGAAAGACTACTTACCACTGAAGAGGGCACCAAAGTTTTTGGCTAAATTCTATCTATTCTTCAAATTACAGATAATTCTTTTGTTAATTGCTGTTTTGGTCCTTAGAAAAAGGTGAAAAGTGTCCTAATTATTTTTTTTTAATTAGCATGACCTTAATACCAGAGCATAATAATGATAGCATGCATACACATAAAACATTATGAAACAATTTTACTTATTGCTCATAAGTGCAAGCATTTTCAACAAAATAATAGTAAATTAAATACCATATCTTTTTAAAGGATGCATTATGATCAGGTTTTATTCTAAAAGTGCGAAGATGGTTAATGTAAGAAAGCTATCAATATTTGACAAAATTCATCACCCTTTCCAAATGAAAAACTAAGTAAAATTTTTATAGAATAATTTTTAAAAATTCTTTATAATGGTAACATACAACACAGAATTTTGGATTTTAACCACTTTAAGGTGTACAATTCAGTGGTATTAATTAGATTCACTGTGTGCTATTACGACACCATCCATTACTGAAACTTTTTCATCACTCCATATGGAAACTACATCCATTTAGCAATAATTCCCCAAGAATAATTTTACTAGTATGGTGAAGTGTTTATGATATGATCTTAAGAAAAAAGAAAAGAATACAAATGATTTATACAGGGTGATTGTACCTATGTATTATACCTAGCTTTTCCTTTGTGTTATACCTAGCTTTTCCTTTTCTGGGATGTGTTCTTTACATCCATTCACAAACCTTTATAGAGCTTGGTATTGTGCCAGCTGCTTATACTGCTTGACTATAGTGATACCTATATTTAGGTATCACGACTTAGAGCAGCACCATACAATAGAAATTGTGCACTTGTATGTACATTATATGTAATGCAAGTCATATAATGTAATTGGAAATTTTCTAGAAGCCACATTAAGAAAAGTAAAAAGAAAAATGTGAGATTATTTTTTTTATTTTATTTTATTTTATTTTTTTTTTATTAATTAAAAAAAGAATTAACAAAACAATTAGAAATCATTCCAATCTACATGTACAATCAGTAATTCTTAATAACATCACATAGTTGCATATTCATCATTTCTTAGTACATTTGCATCAATTTAGAAAAAGAAATAAAAAGACAACAGAATAAGAATTAAAACAATAATAGAAAGAAAAAAAAACAAAAAAAACAAAAACAAAAAACCTATACCTCACATGCAGCTTCATTCAGTGTTTTAACATAATTGCATTACAATTGGGTAGTATTGTGCTGTCCATTTCTGAGTTTTTATATCCAGTCCCGTTGTACAGTCTGTATCCCTTCATCTCCAATTATCCCTTGTGAGATTATTTTTGATAATATCTTATTTAATGCAATATGTCCAAAGAACTATCATTTCAGTATATAATCAGTATTAATTATTGACATTTTTTAATACAAACTTTGGAATTTGGTGTGTATTATGTACTTATAGCTCTTCTCAATTTGGATGCAAATTTTCCTCAGAAATTCTTGATCTGTATTTACATTTCATAAAATTGAGAAAGTAGAGTCCATACCCAAATGTTTGAAACATACTTAAAGATACTTTAAAACTTTTCTAGTGACTGATTATCAAAAAAAAAATTTTTTTTACGTCCACATTTACAAATTTCCTTTAGAAGAATTGATTTGACTTTGAAGCAAAAATGTACCAATTTTAAAACTATGACTGAGTTAAGTACATTCACTAACTCATATCAAATTAATATTATTAATATAAAATTCAAAGTGGTATTACATAAATTGAAAGAGAGCTCTAAAATTACCACTATTATAAAACATTCAAGTTGGTATTTTTTGCAGTCCATTTACATTGCTGTTTACAATAAATAGCCTCTCCATGTTTAGTCTTTCTAGAAAAATGGATAAAAATGTTATCCATAATGATTTATATTATGAATAGGTGTAACTCCAATATAAATTATCTTACCTGTTTAGGTAGGTCAGAAATAAGCTTTTCCTTTTCTTGGAGCTGCATATGCAGTATGATGTCAGTAAGAAAACATAATTGCATTGCCTTTTTTGTTGTTGTTGTATGCTATATGATGGGGGTCACATTTTCTTCTTTTTCCATGTGAGCATCATGTTATTGTAGCACCATTTGTTGAATTTTTGTTTCTTTGGTTTTTGTTTGTTTATTTGATTTTTTGGAAGTGCGTGGTTCAGGAATCGAACCCAGGTCTCCTGCCTGGCAGGTGAGAATTCTACCACTGAACTACCCTTGCACCCCTGCATTGCCATTTTTTATCTTTGATTATTGAATACTTGGCAAGCCCTCATTTTGTTTCAAGAAAATCTTGATGTTAACGGTGCAGTAAATCTTTGTAAAAGTTTTCCAGCCTTAACTAAGGAGCATTGACAAGGGACATGTGATTATTGCATTCATTGCCTTCTATTTCTTTCAACAATTCCATAAACCAATGATAATTTATAGTATTTGCATGTATATATATTGAGCGATTTTAACAACTGTGTCTGTGGCACTTTTCATAGCATCTGTTTCAAAATATGTATCATGCAGTGGAGTGAAGCATTAAAACAATCATTAGTTTCTTATTTTAAAATTCCATTAAGTCTGGATTTTTGATCTAATTTAGTTGAAGCACTGTGTTTGTTGTAATAGAAACCACTTTTTTCTTACCTAGCTGAAAATCTTTGGCAAATGTAAAAGATTAAAAATATCTGTGAACTTCTCTAATAAAAAATTATTGAACAGCTTTGATCTTCTCATCCATGAGTTGACACTATTTCTTTGTAAATTTAGAAGTCATTTTAAACAAATGTACCCACATTATCATCTAAAGCTGAAGAAATGTACTTGCAAATTTTCAGATTTGACTCAATTGAAGCTTTGGTATTCTTAGAAAGATCTTACATTCCATGGACAGTTGTTTGGTGGCTTAGTTGAAGACGTCTACATATTATAATACATGTTTTTTTTTAGTATTTCTCATGATTTTCTAATAAAGTTTCTGTAGCTGAAATTTCTTCTACCATCTCTTTATCTAAAAATGGTTTTCTTTTTCGTGCAAGAATCCAAGTCCTATTTTAGCTGGCCCAAATTGTAAGGTCAGATCCTGTTCAAAAATTACATTGTTTTGTGTTGGACATTTAATTGATTTCACCTGACAAAATTTATTGTTTTTTTTTTTTAAAGAAACTTAACAAATTCACAGTATTTCTTTACTGTTCATAGTACTATTTGCTTCTGAGACATCTTCACTCGATTTTGCATCAGAAGTGTGCTTTTATACCTTATTTCTACAGACGTTAATAGAGTGTATACGAATCATATATAAATAATTGTGTGAAATGCTTTGTCCCACACAGTCAGTTGAGATGGCTGTAAAATTGTCTGTGCTGTTTTCTTTCATCTTTAAAAGTAAAGGATTCTAGAAAACTAGGAAACTTGTTAATATATCAGAACTGTGAATGGTTTCTCATTTAATATTTTTTTCTTTTAAATTCAGATTTGCCTCTTGACACTGGCCTAGAAAATGAAAAAATGTCTAAGATCATATTGACCGAGATGCTTGGTGACATGATCTGGGAGGATTTGTCTGAGTGCCTTATTAAAAACTGTTTGGTTTATTCTATTCCAACAAATAGCAGCAAGTTACAGCAGTATGAAGAGGTAAGAACAAGAGATATCAAAGAAAATTTTGAGAGATTATAGATTTTTATTGATGTCTTTTGTTTTTCCTTGGAGATATTTTGTTTTTTAGTTATATCTTTAAGACAATTATTAAGGAATGGAGGTAAATTCTCCAAACTGCATTTCTCTCCTGGCTTCCTTCCTCTGACTGAGGAAGTATGTTTTCTGGTTAAGTATATTTTTGTTAGTAACATACTTTTGAAAAACAATTGTTCTTTTATACTTGTACCAGCTGTAGTAGCCACTATTTAACACTTCCCTCTTTGCTTCTTTTTAGTGTTTCCTAGAAAATACTAAAATAAATATATTTATTACAAACATCCTTGTACCTTTACTATGTAGAGTCAGAAATTTCTATTGAAGATATTCTTCCTGATGAACTTAAGGCTGGAAAATGTACAGGTATCCTTTCTACATCATTGGGATTAGGGGCGCATGCCCCTGCAATCTGGAAAATATGTGTAAACATTTTTTGGCCCTCCCTTCATACCAGAAAAGAAGTCTGAATTTTATCTTTTTCTTATATGGGGTGTTTACAATACCTTACTGTAAAACTTGGGTTGAGTATTTGGTCATAGGCTATATGTCGTTCAATGTTAAATAAAAATACTTCATGAAAAAGAAATTTTTAAAAATATGAAATAATATGAAAGTTTTTAAAAAATGAAATAAATTGGAGTTTAATATTGAACATACTGCATGAAAAACGAAACATTTAAACTTTGAAATTCCCTGCTGGTACCCACCGTTAGCCTGTGGCACATCTCTCCTGCCTTCTTACGTTGACACATCTGTGGCTTACACGAAACTAACCAGAATTCTCACTTAATTTCTTTTTTTTTTTTTTTTTTTTTTTTTTTTTTTTTTTTTTTAAAGAGAGAGGGAGGAAGGGAAGGAAAGACAGAGAGAAGGAAGGAAGGAAGGAAGAAAGGGAAACATCTTTAAACATTTTCTTGTTTTATTGTATTTTGTTTGTTTGTTTGTTTTTTACATGGGCTGGGGCCGGGAATCGAACCGAGGTCCTCCGGCATGGCAGGCAAGCACTTTGCCCGCTGAGCCACCGCGGCCCGCCCCTCACTTAATTTCTTATGCCGACGCACTGGAGATCAAAACTGCAATGGGGAAAAGTTGCGATGTGGAAGGGATAGCTGTATAATATTTTTATATTTAGTAATTGATGATCTGTCCTAAAATTAAAGGACCAGTTGGTCCTTTTTTTTTTTCTGTTTGTTGGATTTGAAACTTTAATATTGAAATAAAATATATATGTATCATTAATAATTTTCTTCTCTGTCTTTCTCAGATCATACAGTCCACTGAAGAATTTGAAAATGCCCTAAAGGAGATGAAGTTTTTAAAAGGAGATACAACTGATTTACTGAAATATGCCCGTAACATCAATTCTCATTTTGCTAACAAGAAATGCCAGGATGTGATTGTGGCAGCCAGAAACTTAATGACCTCTGAAATTCACAACACTGTGAAGGTACAGTGTTAAAGCATATTACTTTGTGTTTAGGAAACAGCTCATATTTGAGTCACATATGGTAGGGTGAAAGAGAGCATGACAGTTGATGAGTTCACTGTGACAAGTTATTAATCTTCTGAACTTTAATTTTCTCACCTTCAGAGTGGTCTTAATATCTACCTCTTTCATAGGGTTTTTGTGAAGTCCAGGTAAGCTTATGCACATGAAACATGGAAACTCAAAACATCTATATAACTGTGATTACTATCATTGAAATTAGATTATATTATTTTATAGATTATGGACTCAGCTTTATTATTTGAGTTTTTAGTAATACAGATTTTAACAGATATATTTGGGTTTTATTATGCCCAGAGATCATACCCTATTGTGAAAATGTTGACTTCATCTCTCTGGCTAATATAGGGATTAGTTCCAAAGGTAAAATACTAAAACAAGTAAACAAAAAGATGTAGTCTTTATAGGATATAAGCAATCTCCTGCAAAAGCCATGAACTGATTAATTTGCACTGAGACTGATTTAATCCTTTGACCTTAGATAATCTTGTCCATTTTTCTTTTCTGTTTTTTTATATCATAAATATATAAAATAATATTTGATAAATACAGAGTATTACTTAGATTAAAGCAAAACATAGACTAAGGCAACCCCTTAATATTAGGTTCCTCAGTCATTTTTTTGCTATTACAGAGAGTTAGGTTCTTACTCCTTCTGTCATCCCCTATTTTTCTTAGGGTATGCTGTGATTGAGTCCACTTCAGCAAAATATTTATTTATTTGAGTTGCACAGATACAAACACATTTTGAAGTTATTTTGTATTAAGGGAACTGAAATCTACCCAGTGCTAGGAACTGTGCAGTGGCTTTTTTTTTTTTTTCCGAGCATAAATATCACTTCTCTGCTCAGAATCCACCAGCTTTCCATTGCATTTAGAGAAAGACCCAAAAGTTTTATAATAGCCTACAAGGCCTTATACAGTTAACCCATGGCCCGATTGCCACTGAGTCCATCTTCTTGCATTCTTGTTTAGTCACTATGTTACAGCCACTCTGGACTCGTTGCTGTTCCCTGAATTTGCTAGGCCTATTTGGTTGCACAGTTGCAATTGAACCTCTTGTTCCCTCTGCTTGGAGCATTCTTTCATCAGATATCCACATAACTTGCTCCCTTTGCTTTGTTTTTTTGCTTTATTTTTCTTGATATCATTTATCATCAACCAACATTCTATATGAATTATTTATTTACTGTTTCTCCCTCTCTAGAAACTAAACTCCATGAGGGCAGGTTTTTTTTTTTTTTTTACTGTTTCATTTACTGTTGTATTTCCAGCACCAAAAAAAAAAAAAATGCCTGGTACATGCTACGCATGCTTAAGTGCTCACTCAATATTTGTTAAATGAATTAGTATCTATATGTCACTTATCTCTGCCACAACCCCCTTTTAGTAAGTAGGATTATTTCTGGGCTTTTCTGTGACTCTGAGCTACATCTTTTAACCTTGCTGGACTTGATTTTCTTCTTTGATAATGTGAGAGAGCTGAACTATTTAGTCACGGACCACCCTACTCAAGTAGTTCTGATATTCTGTAATATGACATTTCTCTTGGGTACCCAAATCCTAATGTGATTTCCTCTGGATCTGGCATTTTGGGCCAGATAATTCTTTGCTATGGGGCGCTGTCCTATAGAATGCTTAGCCATATCCCTGACCTCTACCCCATTTGATGCCAATAGCAACCCACCCCCCACCCCACTCCCAAGTTGTAACAACCAAAAATGTCTCCAGATATTGCCAAATGTTCTGGAGGGCAAAATTTTCCCTGGTTAAGAACCACTGCTCTAGATTTCAGCCTGGTTCTTTTTCTTGGCATTTAGTTCCTGGAATTAGATTTAAACTGCACAAATTTGAAAAGCTCTTTTACTAAAAACCATTTTCACCTTGATTGCCTTTTATGATCTTTATCTAAATCCTTTGAAAACAACTCCCTCTGTGTACCCATTTATTTTCCTGAAGATTGAAGTTGTATTTTTGTTGTTTGTTTTTTTGCTTTACATTTTGACCTGACAAATAACTATGTGTGATCTTAAAGTCTTCCACCTTAGGTTCTTTCACTCTCCTCACAAAGAGTCACTTTTTTTGAGACACATGTATTTAAGTCCCATTATTTTTCAGAAAAATATTAGTATTTTTCAATCATTTCTGTAATTATATTGCTTCATCAGCATTATAATTTTAGCGATAATTTTGACTGCTAAATGCTTGTCATTTGTATTCTCATTTAGTCTTCATAATAATAATATGAACTAGATTTTATTATACCATTTTACAGATGAGCAAGCCATGTCACCTAAATATTTTTATTAGATTTGGAACTTTTTCTTTCAAAAATTTTCTTGAGGGTCCAGTATATACAGAGCAAATCTCCTCCTTCTTGCAATGGGAGTGGGAGACCTGCTCTCTCATTTATTTAACCTTTTTTTTTTATTGGCCCCTGAGGTATCTTTTTTTTTTTTTTTTACATGGGCAGACACCAGCATGGCAGGTGAGAACTTTGCCTGCTGAGCCACCTCAGCCCACCCCCCTGAAACATCTTTGAGAAGCAAATTTTGGAAACTATTGTTGTAGTCCAAGTCCTTCCTTTTATAATGAGAAAATTGAGGTCCAGAAAGAATAAATGACTTTATTAAAAGTTTTTTTTAGGTTAAAAAAACATCACTGATGTGTTCAGATTTGCAGCTTGGTGTTCTTTCATTTATTCCTGATCAAATCAGAATTTTCTCTGCATGAATTTTATGGAGGCATTTATTTATTTATTTATTTTTGTCTTGCTTTTTTTCTTTTTGCATGGGCAGGCACCAGGAATCGAACCTGGGTCTCCAGCATGGCAGGCGAGAACTCTGCCTGCTGAGCCACTGTGGCCTGCCCTATTTATTTATTTTTAAGGCAGGAATGTGCTGGTCTGAATGAGTTATTTCTTAGACTAAGCCAACATTTGTGCCTGTTGAGAATTAAATCTGGATGATAAAACAAAATTATGCTGATCTGTAGTAGATCTACTGTGAGGTTTGAGGGTCCTTTCATTTACCTGGAATCTTGGACCCATTTGACAACTTTGTTATTTCAACCAAGATTAAGAGTACTTATAAAAAGTGCACAATGAAGGAGAGTGCTTATTTCTTTTGTCAGCGTCTCATCTAAGATTGAGCAGTTAAAATACTGCCATATTTACTCAAATCTTTAAATTACTCTGTAGTGTCACAGCTTTATCATCATAGAAACAACCAGTATCTTATTCCTTCTTGTATGTTGAAGACTTTGCATTCTATGTTTGAATCTCAGATCACTCCTGATTCTAAGATAAGTGTGCCATACTTACCTGGTCCTGATGAAGATGACAGGCTAGAAGAACAAAAAGTGCCCAAAAGTGAATACAATGAAGTGGTGAATCTGGAGCCTGAAAATACACTAGACGAACATTCCTTTTCTTTGCCAGCATGTCACATCAGTGAATCTGTGAAGAGATTAATGGAACTCGCCTATCAGACGTTACTAGAAGCAACAACCAGTAGTGATCAATGGTATGACTATATGAACTTCTGAAAATGGCAATGACTTGATTCAATTAATATTTTAACTAGACATTTATTAAGAAAATTAGCGGAATTCTTTGGGTTTTCCTTAACCCATTTGTTCATATTTTTTTCCTAGAAAAACAGTGTAGCACAGAAATATTGTTGACCTCTAACATATATTTACAAGCCTTAACAGATATTAGAGCAAGGTATAAAAAATAGAAGCATATTTATACATGGACAAATGGTTTCTTTAACAGGAAAAATCATTAATTTCTTTTTTTTCCCCAACAAGGCAGAGGTTTATTTTTATCTCAAATAAAAAAAGATATTAGAGGGTTGCATGGGTAGTTTTGTGGTTAGAATGCCCACCTTCCATGCTGGAGACCCAGATTCGATTCCCGGATCATGCACCCCTCAAAAAAAAAGGTTTTAGAAACTAGGCAGTTCTGGGCTGCTCTGGCAATTCCCAAAGTTGCCAAGTATTCAAGGTCCCTTCTAGAATTTGTTTGTTTGTTTAATGTTTTTTTTTATTGTGAAGTATAGCATATATACAAAAAAGCAATCAATTTCCAAGTACATTTTAACAAGTAGTTATAGAACAGATTTTAAAGTTTGGTATGGGTTACAGTTCCACACTTTTTCGTTTTTTCTTCTAGCTGCTCCAAGACACTGGAGACCAAAAGAAATATCAATATAATGATTCAGCAGTCATGCTCATTATAAATCCTATCTTCTCTCTTATACTCCTCTTTTTTTTTCTTTTTTGTGCAAAATAACATGTACAAAAAATATATTTCAAAGTACATTGCAACAATTAGCTGCCGAACAAATTTCAGAGTTTGGTATGGTTATAATTCCTCAATTTTAGGTTTTTATTTCTAGTTGCTCTAAGGTACTGGAGACTAAAAGAAATATCAGTATAATGATTCAGTAATCATACTCATTTGTTAAACCCAGCCTTCTCTGTGTAACTCCACCATCATCTTTCATCTTTCTCCTACCCTTCAGGGGTATTTGGGCTATGCCCATTCTTATTTTTTCATGCTCTTAATCACTGTTTAACAAAACTTTATGTTTAATTTGGCCCCTGAAGCATCTTTTTTTTTTTTTCATATGGGCAGACACTGGCATGGCAGGTGATTCGTTTGAATTGAATGATATTACATGAGAAAACATATGTAAAGTATTTTTTAAAAATTGCCTGAAAATTGATTAATACTGAAATGTTTATTATTATTGTTTATGGTGGTAATAATAGTCGTAGCTGCTGCTCCAGCCTGCTCTGGCTCTTTAGCCTATATTCTTTTAAATTTCTGAAATCCAGGCTCTAATTAATTTATATTTTAAATGTTTATTTTCAAAGCAGTAACAATTTGTTGGCCATCCAAAGGTAGAGGGAAAAGAATGGAACATTTTAAAGATCTGGCTTTATCTTTTAAGATGATTTCTAAACTGCATTGTATTCAGGATACCTCAAACTATTCCACATCTTTTACAGATCCTCATTTTGTTTGATAAGCTTCTTCTGTATTCCTAGACTAAATTGAGAAGAAAATGGCAGATTGTGGCCCAAATTGACAGTAGAGCAGACTTATAAAAGCCTCTTTAGTTTGTTTCTATGTGTAGCACTTTATTTATTCTCCTCCTCATAGTAGAAAACAATTTCAGTTAAGGCTTGACTAAATCAAACTACATGTTCAGATGGGCTTCCAGAGTTTTAGTTTTTATCTTCACATGCAAAGAAACCCCTTAATTTTATTCTGTTCTACAAAACACATATCTACGAAGGTATTTACATGGCTTTAATTAATCATACTATTCGTAAATCCATCTAGTTTTAATTATCAGAAGGAAGGAAAATACATGTAAAAGTGAGTCTGTACTTTGGCAAAATAAATATGAATGCATTTCTACATTAGGCATCCTGAGATATGTCAGGCCGTTTTTGTTTTGATTGAGAAATTAGGGATGTGGGGCAATGTTTCTTCAAGTTTTTGAGAACATGGAACACCAGACAATGCCTATGGGCATTCTTTCCACTAAAAGAAATAGTTATTAACAGAACAAACAAAAAACACTGGTACAGTAAAACAACCCCCTTCCCCATTATTGAACCTTCAAGAGTAACATACATAGCAAAAATAAAATGAAATAATTTAATCAGCATTATAGTAATCAAGTAGTAGCAATATTATTGGGGCATAGGAACCGTGGCTTTTCTAAATGTTCGTGGAATTCCTGTAGTTATTCAAGGTGCATAGTTTGATATTCGTATATAGAGGTAAGTTACACAAATTTCCTATTTACTGTTTTTAAGTGCATTTTTATAATAACCTTTAGGTGTTCTAAGGCTAGATTTAAAGGGCAAAAAAACTTGAAGGCTAGATTCTCATCTAGAAATGTTGATTCATCTCCTTGCAGCAGGGTAAGAAGGAGAATAGGTGAAAGCTGAAAGCCAGACTGATTCTAAAAGAACCAAATGAATGCCTTTATTGATACCTTGCCCTTTACAGAGTGCATCAGTGAGTAGGTGACATTTGCCTGAGGCTTAGCTCCATTTGTTACTGAAGGGATACTCTGGGTACTGATGGAACATAAATTGATAAATGGAAAAGAGGTTTTGGGTTGAATGCTGCCATTCTTACAGTTATTAATGGATCCAGGTTTTAGAACTGCAGTCTAGTTAGTAAATACTAGTTGAGAATATATTTCCATGTTGATTAACAGTGTTTTCCAGCAGTGACCAAGATAGATGTTCTCTGCAAATGTAGTTTTATATGATGACTCTTGTTTAAGGTGCATTTAGTTTGAAATTTTTTCTCATTTTCAGTATATCTTTATGCATCTCTGTTAAATATTTGTTTTCCTCTTAGTGCTGTTCAACTTTTCTACTCAGTAAGAAATATCTTCCATTTGTTCCATGATGTTGTACCAACATATCACAGGTAGGTGCCACTGAATCTCATTTCTGTATAATAATTGTACATCTGAAATGTTTGTAAGTCAGGTTAAAACCAGATTCTCACCAAAAATATTTTCATTATTAAAATTCACAATAAAATACAAAAAATGATTTTAAAGTTCATGTTTAAAGGACCTTGGTCATTTGTTAAAGTACTAAATGTACTGTAATCTTACGGTATAATAGGTGAAGCAAATTTAAAAACTCAAAAGAACTTTACCTTGTCTTTGATGCTGAGTATTTTCAGAGCTCTCTCACTTTACTTTGTTAAAAACAAAATATATTGTATCTAGTAAACACACTACATTTTCCCTTGGCATTTCCTTGGTTTACACAGTTAATACCATGAGAGATTACTATTTAGCTGTCAAGTGTGATCAGCTATTCTTCCTAGTAGCTCCGGCTGTGTTTACCTAATGTCTTGGATTTTAAAAGTTTCTTTTAATATAAATCTGAAAAGTTGTACAAACTCTTAAGTCTCTTTCCGTTATCCTGAGTGCTTTGAATGCTTTGTATAAATGTTTTTAATGGCATGTCATGAAGCTATTCTCTAGCTGTGGACTCTGCTTACAAAGAAAAATCAGCTTATTATTTGAAGTATTTTTTAGTTCAGAATTTTGAACAATTGAGATGTTTTTAACTAGGTCCACCTGTTATTTTTATTATAACAGAGAGCTTATTTATTGTGAACCTTATTCCATTTGTTTTTTCGTTGCTGTGGTTTAAAATTCTTATTTCACTTTCTGTTTAGTCAGATAAAGGAAAATAACACATTTGGGTTAGGTGACAGTCTGTGCACTTGATTATTCAGAGGCAGTTGACCTAAGAGTTTCCTTGGCTTAGAAACATTTTTCACACTTGTGTGGAGTTGGATTTGCCTCTTTCCCCTTTGTGTGATCTTGGGACTTTGTCCTGGACCAGAGGTTCACAAACTTGAGTGTACATCAGAATCATTTGGAAGCCTTGTTAAAATACAGATTGCTGGCTCCCATGCCTAAAATTTCTGGTTCAGTAAGTCTGGAATGAGGCTTGTATTTTTAATCAATTTCCAGGTGATGCTGATATTGCTTGTCAGGAGACAACACTTTGAAGATCACTGTCCTGGATTATGATTCTCAGCTTTGGCAATATATTAGAATCACTTTGCTTTAAATATGTATATATATTTACCTAGGCCTTACCCTAACATATTTTGTTATTGCTCTAATGCAGAACCCAGGCATCTGCATTTTTTAAAAGCTTCATAAATGATTCTGATGTGTAGATTGGAATGAGGACAACTGTCTTAGATTGTTCATTCCTGATTTCATTTATCCTACTGTGACACTGAATCAACAAAGTAGAAAATATTAAGTAAATGCTTCCTAGTGTATGTATAGCAGAAATTAAGACATAATCTCTTCCCACGATGGGTAGATAGACTAACGTGTGAAAGAATTAGAGCTCGTGATTTTTACTCCTCGATGAAAATTAAAATAACTTGGGAAGGGTTTAAAAACTATTAATACCCTGGCCTCACTCCCAGAGGTTGTGATTTAATTTGTCTAGAGTAAAGTTGAAACATCTGTAAATTTAAAACTTCTCCAAGTGACTAATCTGTAACCAACTTTGAAAACTAAGTGAATTAGAGAATAGTTAAATGCTTCATTGCAAATGAAATAAGAATATTGAGAAAGGAGAAGAAAACCCATATTTCTACAGACTTAGTGTTAAATTTCAAGGGAATTATTTTGTGCGTCTATCCTAGGTTTCCAGTACGAAGAGATGACCCAGGTGAAATTCTGATTTTCTTCCTTTGAATTCACTGGAATAGTTTTATAGGATAAGGTCACATTGAGGCAGAACCACCTTATCTGATTGAATAAGTGTGGGAGTAATGAGATTGCATCTTCTTATGTATGGCATTTATTTAGTATATATAATTATTAAAATCTAGAAATGATTAGAGAAGTAGAACTTTTCTTCAACTCCAACATCAGTAACAGGTACTTTGTTTTCCTTTCCTACCCTCCTCCTGGCTTAGGGAGAACCTTCAAAAACTGCCCCAACTGGCTGCCATTCACCACAACAACTGCATGTATATTGCTCACCATTTGCTGACCCTTGGGCATCAGTTCAAGTCACGTCTTGCCCCCATTCTTTGTGATGGCACTACTACTTTTGTGGATCTTGTTCCTGGCTTCCGGAGACTTGGTAACTGATACTTTTAATTTAGGAAAGCATTTGTTATGCAGCCTCTCAGCCTTTTTCTTTGTAACTTATGAATGAGTTAGTTAGAAATTAAGTGGTGTCCCTGAGATGTGTTGGAATGTGGAAGGGAATTTAATTTGCAAGTGATACCAATTTTTTAATTTTATAAAGCAAATGCAGTCCTTATGGAACCATTACTTTTTCATGACATGATTTCATGGTATATTAGTGTTCCAGATTACATTGCTCCTGTGCAGTGAATTCATCAAAACAGAATTATGTCAGTGGAATGACACAAAATAAGATTTATATTGTGATAATTCTGTTGACATTGTCATTAAGAGTTCATTAATGTGTTTGTTCTTTTGCAAAGCCTAATGCAGACCTCCTGCCACCCTTTGCTTTTACTTGGGATTATTAAAAATTAAAATAAATGTGGAACAAATAAATATGTTTACTACAATAACTTAAGAAAAGCAGAAGTTCTGTCTGGTCCATTTAGCTTTTAAAAGTTCCTGACTTTTCCCTTTTCACATATTTCTGACTTGTCCCAGAAAAGAAAAGTTCCTGTCTTTTCTCTTACGTGGTACAGATATATCAAAATAAAAGTAGCTGCTGCTTCTGTGTAAGTAAATTTTCTTAGGTGTCTCTAACTCTGAACAGTCTATTGGGGAAGACTTCTTTATTATCTGGGGATAGGGTCAGAAGGACTTAAATGTATTAGAAGTGATTGTTTCTAGTAACATTAGGGCAGCTTTATGATATTGTCTAGCAGTTTTTTTCAGATAGAGTAGACGTATGGTTTATGGTTGTCCTTCCTTTTTTACCGTGGTTTTGAAATGTGCAGTTAAACAGCTTCTAGAATCCTTTATTCTATTTTCCCATCACAGGGACAGAGTGTTTTTTAGCCCAGATGCGGGCACAGAAAGGAGAACTTCTGGAAAGATTATCAAATGCAAGGAACTTTTCAAACATGGATGATGAAGAGAATTATTCTGCAGCAAGCAAAGCAATCCGGCAGGTGGGAGACTATTTCTAGATCTGGAATTTGTACTCTATCCTTAGATGCTCTTTTTTTCCTTAAGCAGCAAAGACAATGTTAAAGGTTGATTTCCCACACCTCCACTGGCAAATCTGGATTCCTTTTACAGTCATGTTTAAGATCTTTCCATCCCCTGCCCCACCAGCCAATTGGAAGCTATGTTTCCATCTAACCAACAGTGGGACTGCTTATATAGTAAGTCTTTTATAGCAAGTTCATGAATTCATTTTGGTGCCCCCTCTCTTATGTGATTTTTCTTTTTTACCGCAGTTTTCCCATCGTGAGATGAGTCTATTTTTCATGTAGCAGGGATATCGCTAAGGTTAAATATTTAAGGAGTGTATATTCTTGACTAATCTTACCTCTACATAATACTGTTTCTCCCATACACTCACACACATGATAAATATAAATCTTAATAATAGGAATTACATGTAATTCATAGTCCATGTAAACAGCTATATTCTTCTGCAGGTACTGCACCAACTTAAGAGGCTTGGAATTGTGTGGCAGGATGTCCTGCCGGTGAATATATATTGCAAAGCTATGGGGACCTTACTCAATACAGCAATTTCTGAGATTATTGGCAGAATTACAGCTCTAGAGGTAAGAGCCATTAGATGCGTCACCAGACTTTACGTGCATTCTTATCCCAGGTTGTCACTTCACTACTTGAAGTTAGGTTGATGTTTCATTTTACACGTTTTTAATTTACATGGATAGTAGATGTTGTGCATGTTTGTCTAACTCAGTATGCTGTTATTTTTTTTCAATTTTGTTTTAATTTTGGTGGAGTTTTGTAATCTCTTTTGTACCTATATGCGAAAGTAGGATTGATTGTACTTCTAGTATTTTTGTAAATTATGAACGAGGAGTTTAGAAATTGGGCAGTGGTCCTGAGATGTAATGTATTAAGTCATTTAATTTACAAGTGAACTCAGTTATTTAATTTAGTAAAGTGAATGCAGCCTTGTGCATGTACTGCTTCTTTATATATGCATGATCCTACAGGAAGATTACCTGGACTCTGCCACCTGGTGCCTCTAAAGTATAGATTACCTAAACCGTATTTGCAATAACACCTCCTGCTTTGCAGCAAGCTGTGCCACATTTTCTTGGAGAAATGGGCTCTTTCATCCAGACAAACTAAATTACTGACAATTTTTAAAAATATATTTCGTGTCATTCTAACTTTAGGAGTATTTGCAAGAGAGCTGATGAGATAGATTGTCTAGTGAGATGTGCTAAATTGGTTGGAAAACATTGCTTTAGCTGACCCACCTGGGGAACTTGCACCAAAGATCTGTCCTTTCCTTATCATTGAACTGGCTCATTTCTCTTCTGTTGTGTTCTTTATATACAACACCAGGACATCTCTACTGAAGATGGTGATAGGTTGTATTCCTTATGCAAAACAGTGATGGATGAAGGTCCCCAAGTATTTGCACCTATGTCTGAAGAAAGCAAGAACAAGAAATATCAAGAAGAGGTTCCAGTCTTTGTGCCAAAATGGATGCCTTTCAAGGAACTGATGATGATACTACAAGCCAGTCTACAAGAAATTGGGGATCGGTGTGTATAACCCTTCTATAGAAGCGTATATCTCTCCACAGCTGCAAAAGAGTAATAATAGTACCATTGGTAGCTGTGCTTTTTTCTGTTTCTTGTAACTCATGAAAGAGTTCCCTGTAAGTAGCAGTAGTTAGGACCTTTGCAAGGTCTTTCATCATGTGGGTCTCTTACTACTTTCTTATCTTTGATAACCTCAAGACTTCTTGTTTCATGTTGTTTTGATCTTGAACATGCTGTTTTGGCACGCTGTACAGATGATCTGGAATTTGTAAAAAGTACAGCCTCTGACAACTGTATGGAAATTGTTGCCCAATTTAACCAACAGTGGATGCCTTTTAAGAATGGCTTTCACGTGTTAGCCGAGAAGTGAGTTTCATCTGTATGAAATGTTCAGCATATACCATTGTTGAATCGATCAGCAGTTCTTCTGCAGGGAGAGCATTAGCAGTAGAAAATAAGCACTAGAAAGGACTTACCTTTTCACAGTAGATGGATGATCTATGTCAGCACTATCAGTTCATGTTGCTGTGACCAATAAGTGTTATATTTTATCATACTTAGTTTCAGGCACAAAATGGAATATAGATTCAAATAGATGTGGATTAGATATGCATCTATAGATGCTTTTAAGATTGTCTTGATTATTTTGAGCATGTATAATAGACCAGGGCCCCATGTGTATTTAGAGAAAGGTCTATTTTGTTTTGAATAGAACTTAAGGTCCATTTCTATCCTTATAGCTCCTGTCTGCCTGCTTTCATTTGGTTTACTGCATATGTCTAATTATATTAGAACAGCTTAGATGTGTCTGAGTTTGTTCTTAGCAAATATGTCAATTCTAAAGCATTGTAAATATGATTTCTACTTGAAAAAAATCTCATCGAAATATCTGACTGCATTTAGGACAAAAGTTTTATTTATTCATTTGTTTACAAATCCTTAGTAGGTAAGAAAGATATCTTTAGTTAATCAGCTATGGAAGGCAAAAGATAAGAACTTCATTTTTCTTTTGTTAAAGGGCCTTCTTGGCAGTTCAAGAATGGTCATTAATTCCTTGTTATGAGAAAAATTACAATACTGGTATGTCCTCAACTTCTTTTTTTCTGCCTAGGAACATTTTTTTCTCCTTTGAGATTTTAGTACATATAAGGCTAACATCTAACTGAGAAAATTTTTACCAAAGGCGCTACGTCTGGCAATGTATAGTTTAAACATTTTAAAATTGTGAAATCTACCTATGAAAGAGTACAATATATAACATGTGCTCGTTTAAAGAAAAAAAAATGGAATGAATGTCCATGTACCTACTACCTAGCTTAAGAAAAATAGTATCACCAGGTTCACTAAAGATGCCTAACTGCCCCTTCCTAATGGTCCCCACCAGAGGTAACCGCTATCTTGAACATTGTGTTATTTCCTTTCCTTTCTTTATAGTTTTACCACATTTACATGCATTCCTAAACAGTATAAAATTTAGACTTGCCTGTTTTTTAATTTTCTACACATGGACTCTTATATAACTTATTTTGTTAATATTATGTATTTAAAATTCATTCATGGTGATATATGTAGCTTCAGTTCAGTTTCACTGCTATATCATATTCTGTTTTATAAATATTTAAATTTTTCTTGTAGCTTCACATTCTCACCAGTATTTGGTATTATTAGACTTGAAATTTTTTCTAGTCTAGATTGTGTGAAATGGTAGTTCATTCATTTTAATTTGCATTTCTCAAAATTCTAATGAGGTTAAGCATCTTCTCATTTGTCATTCATATTTCTTCATTTTTAAAATGCCTGTTCATGATTTTGGGCAATTATTCTATTGGGTTGATTTGTGGCTTTGTTATTGATTCCTGAGAGTTTATGTATTTTGCTTTACTAATCCTTTGTCAGTTATATGTATTGTCTGCGTTTCACTTTTTTTTTAATTAAAAAAATGTGGTAGGCAATAAGATGGTGGCTCAGTGGCAGAATTCTTGTGTGCCATAGCAGAGACCTGTGTCCCAGTGCCTGCCCATGTAAAAAATAAAAAGTGAGAACATATAATATAAAATTTCCCATTTTAACCATTAACCATTTTTAGTGTACAATTCATTGTTTTTTAAAAAATAGACCTTATTTTTTAGAGCAGCTATAGGTTTACAGAAAAATTATGTAGAAAACAGAGTTCCATTAATACCACCACCCCCCGCCTCTGCACATACATTTCCCTCTATTATTAGCATTTTGCATTAGTGTGGTACATTTGTTACAATTGATGAGCCAATATTAAAAGTCCATAGTTCACATTAGGGTTCATTCTTTATGTTGTATGTTTCTTTGATTTTTTTTGTTTTTGTGATAACATATATAATAAAAAAAAGCATAAAATATCCCCAGGTTAACCACTTTCAAGTACATGATTCAGTTTTGCTAATTACATTTATAATGCTATGCTACCATCACCACCATCCATTACCAAAATTTTCCCATTACCCCAAACAGAAACTCTGTAATTATTAAGCATTGAATTCCCATTCCCAACCCCCACCCTTGCTTTTGGTAACCTGTAATCTCCTTTCTGTCTCTGTGAATTTGCGTATTCTAGTTTTTTCTTGTAAGTGAGCTCATACAATATTTGTCCTTTTATGTGTGGCTTATTTCACTTGCATGTATTCAAGGTTCATCTATGTTATTGCATGTACAGAAATTCTTTCTTTTTTACACCTGAATAATAGTCCATTGTGTATATATAGCACTTTTTGTTTATCCATACTTCTGTTGATGGACACTTGGGTTGTTGCCACCTTGTGAGTATTGTTTTGAACATTGGTGTGCAAATATTTATGTGAGTCCCTGCTTTCATTTCTTCTGGCTATCTACTTAGGCGTGGAATTGCTAGGTTGTATGGTAATTTTGTGTGTAAGATTTTGAGGTACTGCCAAACTGTTTCCACTGAGGCTGTACCATTTTGCATTTCCACCAACAGTGTACAAGTGTTGCAGTTTTTCCACACCAACACTTTATTATTTGTTTTTTAAAAATAATAGCTATCCTTGTGTGTATGAAATGCTATTTTGTGGTTTTGATATGCATTTCCTTAATGATTAGTGGTCTAATCATTCTTTTCATATCCTACTGGCCATTTGTATATCTTCTTTGTTCAAGTCTTTTGTACATTTTCATATTCGTTGTTTGTATTTTTGTTGTTAAGTTGTAATATCCCGACTATATGTAGTTCTTCATATAGTCGGGATAGTAAACCCTTATCAGATATATGGTTTGCCACTATTTTTCTCCCATTCTGAAGATTGTCTTTTTTTTTTTATTACTGTGAAAAATAACATGTCCAAAAAGCAATAAATTTCAAAGCACACCACAACATTTAGTTATAGAACAGATTTCAGAGTTTGGTATGGGTTACATTTCCACAATTTTAGGTTTTTCCTTTTGGCAGCTCCATGACACTGGAGACTAAAAGAAATATCAATATAATGATTCAGGAATCATAGTCATTTGTTAAAATCCTATCTTCTCTTTGATCTTTTTAAAAAATTATTTATTTTTTGTATTATTATATATATAATATATTCATATACCATATGATCATCCAAAGTGTATAGTCAGTGGTTCACAATATCATCATAGAGCTGTGCATTTATCATCACATTTGACTTTTTTTTTTAAATAATGTATATATGAAAAAGCAATTGAAGGTTGTTTTTTAACTTTCTTGATAATGTCCTCTGATCAAATATTGATGAAGCCTGTGGATCACTTTTTTTTTTCGGATGCATGTCCAGGGATCGAATCCGGGTCTCCATCATGAAAGGCAGGCGTTCTAACCACTGAACTACCGGTGCACCCATGGGTCACTTTTTAAAGTATTTATAGAACCCAAGCCATGAATACATGGTTATAATGATCAAGTTTAGATAGAGTTTATTGAGTATAGAATAAGGGAAAATAATCTTATCTTCCTAACTTGATCTCCTCATCCATTTGTGCTGATAACTAATGTAGCATATAAGCAGAAGAGGTGAAAGATAATAAAGAGTAGGTCCATGAGGAAGAGAAACGTTTCCCACAGTGTCCTATTTCCATTTAAAACAAATAAGTATTTGGCACCAAAAAGCAATGTTAAGATCCTGCTTATACAATAGGAAATAGAATTGTTTCTTTTATATTGCAGGTGGGCAGATGGAAAAGGACCTCTGGCAGCTGCATTCTCCTCCAGTGAAGTAAAAGCTTTAATTCGTGCCTTGTTCCAGAATACAGAAAGAAGAGCAGCTGCCCTTGCTAAGATTAAATAGCTCTATCTTCCTGAGAAAACCATTTTGACAATGTGGATTCCTGTCTTGGCACAATTACTTGCTTAAAGAATTCTTGGAATACCCATTGGTTTTGGTGAATCAATATATCATGGAAGTTTAACTTTACGTAAGAATACCTTATATCCTGGCCTATTTTATGCTTTGCTAAAGAACTGGATGTTAATATATAGAGTGAAGAACCTCAATTTGTTGACTTCTAGCTACGTTCTCTCAATAAGACGTACTGTAGGGCAGCATTATTTCATGCTGCTCGCAGGGTTCTCTGGGAACTATGTACTTTGTAAAGGTAGGCCCTGCCCTCAGACCAAAGAATCCAGGAGATTCCATGAGTCAGGGTAAAAAAAATGGTGAGCAAATGGTGGATATTTGATGTGTGGGGAGTAGGGGTACCATATTCAGCCATGCAGGAGTCAAGTAGCCTTCCTGTAATATTTCTTCTCAATAAATAATGCTTTTCAGAGTTAAAGATGAGTGTCTTTAATAACATTGAGAGCTTTGACAAAGAAAGTTTCTTATCTCCTATGTCATTCTTTTTATTGAAGGTTATGCCCCTCAGAACAGTCAATGACATGTCATCTTCTCCCTTCTTCATAGCACTACCTGATAACTTCTCAATTTCAAAGACTCCTAGGCCTTTCTTTTAAGTATGCATTCTGATCCTTTTGACTATTTCAACTAAAATCTATTTTCTTGTCCTATTTTTTCTCCCATCTCAAGCTCCACTGTTTCTATACCTTGTGCAGTGACAGAGGTTTTAGATTGCCAATGATCCTTCAGAATGTACATGACATGAAATACTAACTCTGGACTCTATAGCCTGACCCTTTATTTGGTGGGTGCAAGTCTTTCTTCAGCTCAGCTTTTTGTTTTTAACAGTTTGTAACCACTAGAGTTATATATTATGTTAAAGTTATCTTGGACCTTTTTAGGATTCTGAATTATATCTCTTCATATAAAAAATATGGTTTCCTCACATGAAAAGAAGGTAAGTGGTATGATCTCTATGTACTTTTGAGACAGGTGATCTCCAGAGAAAGTTTAAAGTGGACATGGTTTCTTAGTCGTCAACCTTCAATCCCTTGCACACATAGAACAAATTATTTTTCCTCCTGCCTTCAAGTGTTCTTATGCCTCTACCTTCTCCTTAGTTCTGTCTCAGCCCCTTTAATCAAGTCATTCTAGGTTGCTTGATTTTCTTTTCCTATTTAGGTATCATAAAAGAGTTAGTAAGATAGAAGACTGGTTTTTCTTTTATAACAGAACTCACCTGTGGTTAATGATAAAGTATTTGTCTGTACTTAGGTCTTTTTTTAATAAATATTTTTATTGAGAAATCATACACATACAGGCCATCCATGGTATGCAATCAGTGGCTCACAGTAACATCACATAGTTTAGTGTATTCATCACCATGATCATTTTTAGAACATTCACTTCACTCCAGAAAAAGAAAAAACTCATACCCCTAACACTTCCCTCTCACTGACCACTAGTATTTCAATCTACCCATTTTTTTTTACCCCTTATCCCCCCAGTATTTATTTGTTTTTTATCCTTTTTTTTTTTTAACTCATCTGTCCATACCCTGGATAAGGGGAGCATCAGATAGAAGGTTTTCACAATCACATGATCACATTGTAAAAAGTATGTAGCTATACAATCGTCTTCAAGAATCAAGGCTACTGAAATATAGTTCAACAGTTTCAGGTACTTCTCTCTAGTCACTTTAATATACCATTAATTAAAAAGGGATATGTATAAAATGCATAAGAATAACCTCCAGAATAACCATTCAACTCTGTTTGGAATCTCTCAGCCACTGAAACTATTTTGTCTCATTTTTCTCTTCCCCCTTTTGGTCAAGAAGGCCTTCTCAATCCCATGATGCTGGGTCCCGGCTCATCCTGGTATTCCCGTCCCGTGTTGCCTGGGAGATTTACACCCTTGGGAGTCCCATCCCATGTAGTGGGAGAAGGCAGTGAGTTCACCTGCTGAGTTGGCTTAGAGAGGCCTCACCTGAGCAACAAAAAAGGTTCTCTGGGGGGACACTGTTAGGCATAATTACAAATAGACTTAGCTTCTCTTTTGCAGGAATAAGTTTCGTAGGGGTGAATCCCAAGATTGAGGGCTCAGCCTATTGATTTATGGTTGTCCCCCTTGCTTGCGAGAATATCAGCAATTTCCCACATGGGGAAGTTGAATATTTCCTCCTTTCTCCCCAGTCCCCTAAGGGGACTTTGCAAATACTTTTTTATTCTCTGCCCAAATTACTCTGGGATTTATCAGTATATTACACTAACCTGTATAAATCAACAAGATCTCATGCCCTATTCAAGATTCCATGTAATTATGGTATTAAATAAACTGACTGTACAAGTTAAATTAGATAATACACTACCCAAAATATAAATTTTACACCAGATAAGCATCTCTACCTTTGGTTTCATACAGAAATTGAAGTTTTAAAATATGGACCATATCATCCTTTACCCTATATTCTGATTTACCTTAGTCCTGTCCCGATCAGCTTCTTTCATATTTCTAGTTGAAGTCTGATCACTTTTGTCAACTTTTAAAAAATTCCTGTATGGGGTAATGCTTACTTTCATAGCTTCAGTGCCCTAAATCAGAGTCTCAGGTATTGAATAAATACCTGTAGTTTCAGGGAATGACAAGGTTATACATAAATAGCTTAGCATCTCAGAATTTAGGAAAAGCAGTTACAACTCTGGGATAGATGTTACTACTGTAAGAACTTACAATCTAGGAACCTTTACAATAGGCCCTAACCTGATAGCCCATGCTTTCTTCATCAATTCTACGAGTTTGTGTATTATAGTTAGTCCATATGAGTGAAACATGGTATTTGTCTTTTTGTTTCTGCCATTTCATTCAATATACTGTCCTTAATGGTTCATTCACCTAGTTGCATGCTTCACAACTTCAGTCCTTACAGCCACTCAGTAGTCCATTGTATGTGTACACCACAGTTCCTTCTTCCTCACTTGTGGTTAATGACAAGGTATTAGTATTCATCATGTCTTACTATGAGAACTTAGAAAAAAAGAATTATCTGAACCACCATTGTTTTTTGAGGACAAAGAAGTTGTCTTAAGAGAGGAGGAAAAGCCATTTTCATAAGTGAAAAAAATAATGTTTGAAAATTCACACAATATTAGGGAGTATTCTTCTCTCAGCTCTTGAGAGAATGGGAAACTTCAGGCCAGAACTGAAATAATGTATCACAGGGCATAGAACAGCAGGTTTTTGTTCATAGAAGCTGTTCCTGATGTCAGGTACAGCAGTTTGGGGAAGGGATCTCTTGTAACTGAAAAGCATGCTCCCCCGATTCTTCCCTCCCCCTTCGTAGCAGAAAACTGCTTTACTGTTTTAAGACTCTATAGACTCAGTCCCTTGGGACTATTTTCCCCTGATGAGTAGTTTGTATACCATGTCACACAGCAGGTAGACTATCTTCTTCCCTGGCCAAGGCAATTGATAGCCGATAATTAAGTGGATGTTGATTCTGATTAGGAGGGATCATTTGCTTGACTATGTGGGAGTTAGGTCTGGCAATTCTTATGAGGACCTTGAAGGTACTTATTGACAGCCTAAGTTAGAATGGAATAGAACCTTTTTCCTTTAGAAAGAGCATGTAGATTATGGAAGGAAGGGAACTTTTTAAGAGGCTTCACTTATTCAGTGAATCTGTGAACCAACTACAAGAGACCTCTTCCCAAATAGCAACCAGAACTCTACAAATGACTTGAGAATGGAAATTCAAGAAAGGTTTCCCAGGGTTTTAGTATAAAGGAAGTAAAAGTTTTTGTTAAAAAGGCAATTCTGTGCTTCCTGACATAGTTGACTTACATTCTCATGCAAGTTCCTTATCTCCTCTCAGACCCAACAGATTGGCAGCAGCTCCCTGGGACCACATTTTGACTACCACTAACATAACTGAAATTATAAGAATTAATTATAAATGCAGCTGCTAAGATTAGGAAACTGTATCATTGCAGCAGTACCATCTAACTTTGTTATGGAACATGCGCATTAAACCTTGTTTGAGGTATCAGTGAGTTCATGCTGATTTTTCTGCAGAAGATAAAGTTCTATAAAGAGTCACTTTTTTTATTGTTTTATTTTTAGAATAGAATATGTGACTAAGCTTGTCATTTATTATGGGGCAGGTTGTCTACAAATCCCTGTACTTTGTAAGTTATAAACCTCTTTTTTAAGAACAAAATGTAGCCCCCCCCCCCCCTTTTCTTTGCATGGGCAGGACCTGCGGATCAAACCTGGGTCTCCGGCTTGGCAGGCAAGAACAATGCCTCCTGAACCACCGTGGCCCACTCTGAAATACCCCTTTTTAAGAACAAAATCATAATTTTACTTTTAGTAAATAAATACATCTTGACTAAATGTTACTGTGAATTCCAAAATGCTTTTATTAAAAATATAAAAATTAATTTATTAAAATATATTTTAATTTTAAAATTTACTGCTGTATCTACATTTGAAAAATAGTATTATGAGATGCTTATACAATTAATGCTTATTTTTATATGAATTTGGGTAATGCAAATTAGTAGCTAATACACAAAATTACTAAAATGAAACTGTTCTGGGGGAGTTCATCTTTAAAACAGAGGCATAAGGAACAAACTCTTTAATAAAGTATACTTTAAAAATTTATTTTTATATTTTGTTTATAGTACCAGTGAATTTATTTTGCAAAAAATGGCCTTTGCTAATAATACCAAGGTCATTATCTTCCCATTTTTAGAAAGACGGATTAAGTAGATTAAGTCTACTTAATCGTGGTTTCAGGGAAAAATAAAATTTCTCTTTCTGTGTATGTGTGTATTGTTAGGTGTGTGTGTGTGTGTGTGTGTATGTGTGTTTGGAGGAGCTTATTTCTCCACAGAGAAAGAGATAGATAAACATGTGAGGCAAAATGTTAGCAATTGGTGAATCTGTATTCTCTTTTCTGAGAATTTAAAATTATTTCAAAATAAAGAGTTTTAAAAATCAAAAAAAAAAAAAGCAATTCTGCAAACAAAAATCTTTGAGGTGACTTGATAGTGGCTGCTATTTTAATGTGGATTCTGAATTGTTGGTGACCTGTTCTGTGGTCACAATTTTGCAAGAAGATTCCACTCTAAAAATGGAGATCCTCCAGATGGCACTCTTTCCTCAGGCCTAGGAGCGCTGCAAGCCCCGTAGGGATGGCCTGTGGAATGGAAGCCAAGTAACCTCCATTTTACCCTGGGCTTACATTTTCGCTTTGTTCAGCCCAGGAAATCCAGACTCTGGATTTCCTCAGACTCACTGAGCAATCATTCATGAGTAGATTGAACAGTATTGTCTTTGGTTAAAAACATTGTTAAGAGTGTGGAAGTCCCATTCCCACTGTTGCACGGATACTTGTATCACTCAGGCAATGATTCTTCAACTTTTGTTGGACTTCCCAAGTTTTTGTCTCTTCTGAAAGTACTCAGTGGCACATATAAACACACTCACCTTAGGGTATTTTTGTGAACATAAAAATACTTGCCCAAAGAAGTTTGTCAGAGGTCCATATCTAGTTTGTGCCATAAATAAATGAAAATATGTATGGGAGTAACTTCTTACCAAGGGGGGGGGGGGGGTAGCTGTAAATTCAGGAAGGGAAAAGCTTATTGGAAATTATCTCCTAAAAAAAGATGGTAAAAGTGGTCTTTCTAAATTGAATTAAAACATAACTTTTTATTTTGAAATACTTTCAAACTTACAAAACAGTTACAAAAGTAATACAAAAACCATACAGAGAACTCCAACATCCCCTTATTCCTGACCCCCTGCCCCAGTTACCCAGATCCAGCAATTTTAACATTTTGCCATATTTGCTGTATCATATTCCCACTCTCTCTCCCTCCCACCCTCCCTCTCTCTCATCTGTCTATCTAAATATCTATCAATTCATTTTCTGTAGGTTGTGTATATCATGCTCCTTGAACAATTAATACAGTCATATACATTTCCTCAGAACAAGGATATTCACTTATGTAACTACCTTAAATGCAAGTTACTGAGTTCAAGAAATTTGTATTAATATAGAACTAGTCTATATTCCAATTTTTTCATATGTCCCAACAATGTCCCTTTGAAACTTTTCTCTTCCTTTGCTAGACTTCATCCAAGATCATGTATTGTATTTGTCAGTGTCTTCTTAGTTGCTTTCTTTCTTTTTTAATTGTGGAAACCTTTGTATAATATCAACTTTCCCATTTCATCCTCTCCCAAGCACACCTTTCAGTGGGGTTAATCACACAACATTGCAGTACCTTCACTACTTTCCATTACTAAAACTTTCCCATTTCCCCAAACAGAAACCCTACATCTATTATGAGTTAAATCTCCTTTCCTCCTGCCCACCTCCACTCCCAGCAATCTGTACTTTAATCTCTGTCTCTATGAGTTTGCCTATTCTCCCATATTTTCTTTGTAGTTACCATGGGGTCTAAATTTAACATCCTGGCTCTTATAACAGTCTCATTTGCTTTGATACCAACTTCAATAGTGTACGTGAACTATGTTCCTATACCCCTCTGTCTTGCCATTGTTATGCAGTTCTTGTCACAAATTACATCTTATACATTATGAGTACAAAACCACTAATTTATCTTTCCATTTTATGTATTTGCTTTTTAGATCCTACAGGAAGTAAAAAGTGGAAGCACAAACCAAAAATTCAGTAGTGCTGGCATTTATATTTACCTACATTGTTATCCTTACCTGAGATTTCTTTAGGTGGCTTAAATCTATTGTCTATTGTCCTTTCCTTTCAACTTCATTAGCATCTCTTGTAGGGCCAGTTAAGTGGTGATGAATTCCCTCAGCTTTTGTTCATCTGGGAATGTCTTAATCTCTTATTTTTGAAAGACAGTTTTGCCAGCTATAGAATTCTTTGTTGGCAGTTTTCTGCTTTCAGCACTTTATATATGTCTTCCTACTGCCCTCCTGCCTCCAGTTTCCAATGAGAAATCAGCACTCCATCTTATTGAGGCTTCCCTATGTGACACGTGGATTCTCTCCCGTAACCTCCAGAATTCTCTCTTCATCTTTGCTGTTCAACAGTCCAATTACAACATGGTGTGGTGTGGGTTTACTTAGTTCCATCCCATCTGTAGCTCACTGAGCATCCTACATGTGTATATTCATGCCCTTTGTTAAACCTAGGAGATCTTTAGCCATTATTTCTCCAGATATTTTCTCTAATCATTTCTCTCTTTCTTTTCCTTCTGAGACTCCTACAACATTTATATTGGTATGTCTGATGTCCCACAGGCTCTTTTTACTTTTCTTCATTCTTCTTTTTGCTACTCAGACTGGATGATTTCAATTGTTTTCAAGTCACTGATTCTTCTGCCAGCTCCAAGCTGCTGTTGAACCCCTCTAGAGAATTTTAAATTTTTGTTTTTGTAGTCTTCAGCTCTGTATGGTTCCTTTTCACAATTTCTATCTCTGGTGATACTCTCTTTGTGTTCATCTATCATTTTCCTGATTTCCTGTTGTTCTTTATTCAGGTTTTCCTTTCACCTTTTGAGAATATTTCTTTTGTATGCTGTGTGGTAGGGGTCACATTTCATTCTTTTTCCATGTGAGTATCCCATCATTGCAACACTGGTTAGTGAATTTTTATGTTGGGGGGAAGCACACAGGCTGGGAATTGAACCTGGGTCCCCTGCATGGCAGGCAAGAATTCTACCACTGGACTACCTTTGCACCCCAGGACAGTTTTTTAAAAAGTCTTCTTCTGGAATATGCCAGGTCTGATCCTCCTCATTGATGGTTTCTAATACCTTAATCTTCTCCTTTTCCTGGGCCATCACTTACTATTTCTTTATACGATTTGTAGTCTTTTCTTGAAACCTGGACATTTTGATATTTTAATGTGTTATCACTGGAATTTAGACACTGAGACATCTGTTCTTTAAGCTTGTATCCAGTTAATATTATTACAAAGCCTTTCTTGAATGCCAGAAACTACAAGAAAAAGAAAAGGAAAGGGAAGGGTAGAAAAAAAAAAAAAGAAAAGACCTTTCCAGTCTCTCCAGATTGACCTTTGCAAGAGTTCTCCTATAGGGCTTATCCATACGATGACTTTAGAGAATAGCTCTAGGCCAAAGCAAAGATAGGCTCCCTGATCCTCTCTGCATGCATCTTGTCTTAGGCATGCACACATGACTCTAGAAATTCCTCCTTTACAGGTTCCAAATGTCCCCTTTTCCCTAGGAACTAGTTTCCTCACAGTCCTACAGCAAGCAATGACTTGCCCTGGGCAGCCACTTCACTGCTCTCCCACAGCATTTTGTAGGAGAGTTCTCTGAGTTGCCTTTTATGTGAAGGGCACTTTCTGAGTCAGTGAGTCCCCTGGACCACCACGAGACAGATTGGGCCAGACTTACATGCTCCCAGTATGAAGGTTACTCTGTTCCCTCTGGAACCATGACCCCAGGGATCTGCAATGGGAGTGCAGGCTGATTCCCCACAGAGCCAGTGAGGGTTGGGGAAGTGCCAGCCAGGATGTGGCAAGATCCCACTGCTTACAAGTAGCTTTTAGCTTTTTTCTTGCTTTGGTGCCCACCCTGTTACTAAAATCCTTTACGTATTTTCTGGAGCTTTGAGAAAGATGTTTCTGCCAGTTCTTGCTGGTTGTTCTTCTGTGTGGGAAAGGAACCCTGAAGCATCTCCCTCTATTATCTGAATGAACTCAGGTTTTTAGGCTAGAAGGCTTGCTTCCTTCTGGAGTAGAGTTGGTATAACCTGGTGTTGGCTGCTAGTGATTCTTTGGATACCTTGGCTGCATCTCTTCCTCACTTCCCATGGTGATATCCTCTCCTTCTCTTTTCTCTTCTAGTCTTAAATTGCGTTTTGATGCCCACATAATTTCTAATCATTGAAGTGATCTGGAATACTCATTTTGTGATAACTTCTTCCTAAAAATATGTATTTTGCCAAAGTCTAAAGTTTCCTAAGACTCCTGGATGACAAAGACCCAATTTTGAGAATTTTTTTCAATTACCACATGGTTTAGACAGAAATTTTTCACTTTGTCATGAGGAATTTGGTTAAGAATTTTGTGTTATTACAAGATATACCTGGAGATAGCCTTAGATGTCTCAAAACCAAGTTATGAAATCTCTGCCTGGAGGTTGGGGAGGAGAGCAATAATTCTGATGAGCTATGTTTAAGTTCTTCACTCCTCCTCAGAAATCTGATGCCCTAGATTTCTTGTTTAGTGCAAAAGAGTAGGGCGGGAGTAGATGGGTATTAGCTTCTCCAGTTATTAAAGAAGAGACTAGTACCAAGACAAAAGATACCTCTCCCCTCCCTTGTCTCAGGTTTTGAAGTAGTTCTAAAACTTCCTACATTCATTCCACTTACACTTATTGGGCATTTATTGGATGCCAGGCATTGTTCTAGTCACTGAACAAAAATAAAGTCCAAACAAAGAATTCCCTGTCATTCTTGTAATTTAAATTTTAGTGACAAGAGAAAGACAAATAATAGACATAAAGTGAGCACATTATATGGTTTGTTTGAAGATAATAAGTGCTATTGAAAAAAATTAATGTAGAATGATGACAATTAGGAGCTCCATATCAGCAAGGGAAAAAGGGTTGAGCTGCAGTTCTAAGTAAGATAGTCACGGTATATCTCATTGAGAAGTTTAATAAGCTATGTGGATACCTGGATGGAGACAACTTTAAGCAGAGAGACCAGCCATTGCAAAGCCCAGGTGGAAGGAATATCCCTGCTGAACTCAAGAAATAGCAAAGAACAAGGGAGAGAATAGAATGAAAAGAGGCTACAGAAGTAATGGAGAGGAGGAGTCAAGATTGTATAGGACTTTGTAGACCAGTGCAAGGATTCTGGTTTTTTCCCTCTGAGTCAAGTGGGAAAGAGTAACTTTAAAAATAGTAATAATAAAAAACCTTAAAAAAAAAAGGATGTATATAAAAATAGAATAACATAGTAAGCCCCTTTGTACCCAATCTTGTTTCACCTGTACTCCTCCCTCCCACCTCCTCTCCCCTAAACACACATTGGAGTTTTGAAATAGATGCCAGACAACATGTCATTCGACCCATAAATACTTAAATGTATTCTAAAGGATGAGTGTGCCTTTTCCTTTTTTAACATAACCATAATCACTGGTAGGTTTTGAACAGAGAAGTGGCTAGACCCAATCTGTCTTACTCTTCGTTGAGAATACTGGGATGTATTTAGAAGAAGGGAGAACAGTTAGAAGATATTTAGCAACATTACAGGTGGAAGATGATGGTGGCTTAGACAGGGTGGTAGCAGTGGTCAGATTCTGGATGTATTTTGAAGCCAGAGCCTACCTTTAAACAGTTAGAGTAACACTAATGGCTGGATCAGGTAAACCCTGAATTCACAATGTTCTAAACCCAGAAAAGTTCACTTCTTCGTTCATGTCAACAAGCCAATCTGTGATTGGTCTCCTGGTTCAGCAGCCTGCTATATGGTCATCAAGTACCTTCTACCTCGTGTTTGCACCCTCCTCTTGGGGCTTGGAATCCTCTCCATTCGGCTGGCAGATGGGGAAAAAGAATGGAGGATCATGCAAGGGAGATTTTTAATAGTCCAGGCCACCACATTCCATTACTAAACTCAGTCATATAATCCCAGCAGACTATAAAGGCTGGGGGTGAAATGAGGCTGTGAAATGTCTCACTGTATGTCTAGGGAGAAGGAGAAAAGAGTTTGGTGAACATCTAGCTAGTCTCTACCTCAGGATTTCCTGATGAATTAGCTCTGGGATATGAAAGAAAAAGAGGTGTCAAGGATGATTCCAAGGATTTTAGCCTGAAAAGATGGATTTGCTATCAAATTAAATGGAAAGATTATAGGGGGAGCAGAATTGGAAGGAAAGATGAATAGTTCAGGAAGTTTTGATATGTCAAGTTTGAGATGTCCATGGATATCTAAATGGAGATGTTGGGTCAGCAACTGGATATGAGTCTAGTATTCAGGAGAGAAGTATGTACTGGAGATTTCAAGTTGGGAGTTGTCAAGAAACAGATGGTATTTAAAGCTATGACACTGGATGAGATCACCAAAGAAGTAAGAATGGATGAATCAGAGAAGTAGACCCATGGGTAATACTTGGTGGCGGAGATCCTAGCAGCACAGCCGAGTCCTCTGAACAGAGTAGTCCAGCAGGGCTAGTTATATTATCTTGGAAATAGAAAGGCAACATCTGGAACAGTTGTTTTCAATTTTTTTCCCCAAGACCCTTAAGAAATGCATTTTCCATCACAAATTAGTTCACATACAAAAATGCACACAAAAATAAAATATTTGTGTTTTTATCCATACCACAAACGAAAGTTTTGTAACACAATACTAACCCTCCTAATGCAATAGATGCAGCATTTTCCAACCTATTTTTTTTTTTTTTTTGATGCTGGTTGTGAATCACTGAATTGATTTCATAAACCATAGTGATGGGTAACCTGCAGTTTGAAAACAGTGATCTACAAGACTTAGGGAGTTCTTGAAGAGATTCATAGCCTCTCAGAGTTGGAAAGCATCTTCACACTCAATGTAAGTTTCTCTCCACAGCACTTTATAGAGTAGCCCAGCCATCAAATAGGCAGTCTTGTGAGGCAGTGCGCTCCATTTCTAAATGTATGCTCCATGGCCACCAAATTATGAAAGAAGTCTTCTCTAAGACAAGATTGTATTCTTCAACTTCTACTTATTTGTCCCAATTCTGACTTCTGGAGTGTCATCATATGTCTTTCTGTTCCTCTCCCCAGCAATAGCCCTTTGGATACTTGAAGATAGCTGTTAGAGTGCTCCTTCAAGTATCCTCTTTTCCAGGCTGAACATCTGCAGTTTCTTCGTGTTTGTTTTTTTTCTCCTGGTTACAGTCACTCAACACCTTCAAATCATCACTGCTGAGCTCTTATGATGTCCTTGGAGCTTTCACTTATCTTCTTTCACTCTTTCACTTGTCAGTGTTCTTCCTAAAGACATCATCCGGAATTCGACTTTGGTTGCAGCCGTGATAAGCATGGCACCATGGAGGCACGGCCTCCCTGATTTGAAGATGTTTTCCCTCATGTCTGCATGCAGTTAACTAAAACACCCAGGCCTTTTATTTTCACATGAATCATTGTCATGACAGAGATCTTAATTTTTAAAAATGCTAATCCATTACTCTACATGTAACTATGTGGCCTTTCATCTTGTTAATTTCAGTATATACTTTTAGTTTTTGAGTTCTTCTTTGAAGTTTTGGCTTAGCTCTAATTATTCTTCCACATTTTGTTTTCTTTGCAAATTAGATGAGTCACTCTTCATTCACGTTATCAATTTGTTGAAGAAGATGGTCTGAAAATGCTGTGGCTAGTTACTAGAAGTTTCCTTATGAGTTCACATTGAACTGTTATTCAAGTAGCTATAACCCATGTAAAAGTATAATCATCCAACCACATTTCTCCATTTTATTCTCAAAAATATTTTTAGAGGTTTGTCACATGCTCTATCAGAATCCAGCTTTGTTATGCCTGTGGCAATCCCATAGTCTATTAGTCTAGTGACGCTATTAAGAAAGCAAATGAAGTTGGCCTGACATAACGTTCTTACTTATTCCACACTGCCTTCTATTGAACACTTCTTTATTTCCCTTAATGCCACAAATATTGTTTCCATTTAGCTATGTGCCTATATCTCCTCAAAAAGTACAATATATAACATAAGGAACTTCTTTTCTAGAACAAAACAATTGCTGTGAATTCACTGTAGTTCATACACATAAGTCCAGGGTATCCCAAAGACACTATGCCTTGGAATAACACTGTTTTAATTTTGTTACTGGGAAAATAGGAGGAGAGGAATATTAATACTAATGCAGTTTTAATCTGTTGAGTATCTAGTGTGTGCTGTACTTAAATACTTAGTTCATTTAATTCTTATAACCTTGAAAGAAAGATTTATCACTTCCCCTTAATAGGTAAGAAAACAGAAGCTCAATAGAGAGCTTGGAAAAAGTGTTGGGGTGTCACTTCTGAGATAAATCATGAAAGACTGTGACTCCCATCTTCCTCATAATCTTTCTCTCCCTCCTCTTGATTGTTCACTGAGGGAAGCCAGTTGCCATTTTGTGAACTGCGCTAGGGAGAGGCCCATGTGGCAAGGAACTGAGGGAGACCTTCCAGGCAACAGCCAGCAAGGACCTGAGACCTCAGTCAAACAGCCCACAACCACATGACTGAACTTGGAAGTGGATCTTTCCCCAGAGGAGCTGGAGATGACTGCAGCCCTGGGTGACACTATGATTGCTGCCTGCGAGAGACCCAGAGACGGAGGACCCAGTTCAGCCACACCCAACTTCCTGAGTAAGTATTGCTTTAAGTTTCTAGGTTTTGGGGTAATTTGTTGGGCAGCTCTAAATGGCTAATATGTTAAGTAAGCTGCCCAAGTCGTTAGATAAAAAGTGTCAGAGCCAGGATTGACTCCAAATTCCATGCTCTTTCTACTATAGCTCAGTGCCACTCTTACTAGGAATGAAATATGAACCTTGCATTGGACATTTTGAAGAAATACTAATAATAGACAACATTTATTGAGACTCTTCTGTGTGCAAGATAAAGGCTTATTTTTTTCACATGTCCTCTAATTTAATCTTCCCAACCACATCAAAGGGTAAGTATTATCTCTAATTTCTATTTGAGGAAATTGAGATGCAGAGAAGTTATGTAATTTAGCTGTGGTCACAGAGCTAGTGAAAGACAAAGCTAGGATTCACACTCAGGGTTCATGCCAAGTATAAATTTTGTTCCTTTTGAAGCTTTCTCTTTTTGTATCCTTCTTTCAGCTCTTGTTATTCCCCTCTCCTCTGCCCTCTGTCCTCTAGCTGCTCTTCACCTTCCCTCTTCCCCCCACCCTCAATTCTCCACTCAGGCCCATCTTTATATCCACTACACTCCCATTCCCTAAGTACTGGGTATTAAATAACAAAACACAGAAAATACAACCAGCAATTTATTCATGCTTCCACTCCCCTTTTGACTCCTCCTTCCCTCCTCCTCAGCAACTCACTCCAGCTAATCCAATCTCGTAGTTACTGATTGTTTAAAAGCTACCAGGAAAAAGATTTTCCTCTTACAGACTGTTTATTAGAGAGGATATCCCTGGCCCCCTTAGAATCTACTTCTCCTGTGTCATTTCACAGGGAATCCCAGAAGACACGGTTAGTTACCCAGTTCCAGCTACTGGCACTAGGACTGGGTGCTGCTGGAGTCCTGGGACTAGCTTGATATGAGGAAGGGCAGTCCCCGCCCTTGAGATTTGTCCAGGTGGAGTGACATGGGAACTGAAGCAGCACTGGCTGGCTTCTATCTCCCTTTCACCATTCCCTGACTTTAGAATGCAGCTTTAAAAATATTTTGATTGTCTTCATTTGCATGGCAGGCTCCATTTTTGCTTGATTACCATGCAATATGATATAAATTATATATAACATTATGCCAGATAAACTTTGTTATAAATTTTATAAAATTTAAATACTAACTTCTGTTCCTAAATACATAGTCTAAACAGTTTGTCATTTCTGTAGCAATATTATTACTTACAATTAAAACACAAGGACTTTTTGCTCACCAACTTGTGATCTATTCTGGAATCTTTCGTAAAATTGACATCAATCATGTTGGTCTGAAGTAGCAGTAGATCCTTTAGCCCCTTTTTGAACATTAGAACATCTGTTCAACTCAAGGACTAAGTAACATGGTTTTGTGATTAGATCTGCAGTTTCTTTTATTTGTAAGTCCCATGGTGTATAATTCATATGGGTATAGAATTGTGAGCTCATTTAAAATTGGGTTTTCTTTTCCTATTTTTTCAGCTATCTTAGGTTTCATTTCTCTCTCAATCACGTTTGTTCTGTCCTTTCCCGATTAAAGATAATTTGAATACGGAAACAATTTGAGCTATTCAGCTTTCTTCCTTTTGTTTCTTTTTTAACATCATGTCATCAACTCCAAAGCATAATCCTCCTCTTTCTTGATCCTTTTCTTTCATTGACTCCACCTGCCTCCCACCTCCTCACCCCCAGCCCCTTAAATAATGTTCTCCCTAAACTTCAGCGCATTCTGGGCTTTGATCTTCCTGATACGTGCTCCAGGTCCAGCCATTCTTACTTTTTAGCTTATGAAGGGCCTATTTACTTCCCTCTGTTGTTTGTTTTCCTGGATGTTGTTATGTGGAACTCATTGCTGGTTTCCATTCCCAGCCACACTCCTGCTTTGTATTTCATCATCATATTTTATTATATGACCAGACATTCCATTTTTAAAGCCTCTCCTCAGCCTTCATTCATAGTCTCATGTCTTTCCTGTAAAGTCTATGGCCATGAGATAATTTCTGGCATTTTTCTGTGTTCTTTGAAATATGCTTTCCAAAAGCCAGGGCCTGTTTCTAGGCCACTCCTTTCTTCTTGTGAAATTTTCAATTGCTCTCTAACTAATGTTTTGGATAAAAAGCTACCCTCTTTTCTTCCTTGACTTTCTGAAAAGCAATTATTAGCAAAGCAATTACAAAACACATTGGAAATTCTAATTTTTAGCAGAGTGGGACCTCCAGCAGATTTATGGTAGAGTGAAATCCCTTGTATCCCTGTGCCAAGTTCTTCTTCATTGCAGAAAAACACTGGCCATCTCTTCCATTTGGCTGGATGGTTCTGTAGCATGTGTGTATGACAGTATTATTTCTATTTCTTTTTGTTTCTCCTTGCCCCAAGTGCTGGTTGTTTAACCTTCACTTCCTGTCAACCTATTAGAATTTAACGTGGGTCCCTGAAAACTCAACCGAATTTTGACTTTCTGTTTTTTGTTTGTTTGTTTGCCTTTTACTAATTTATGCCAGCAAAACAATAAAAAGGAAGGAGTAATTTTGTCAGAGGAGAAACAGACCTGTATTACATAAAGACAAAGTCACTCTCATTGAGAGGGTAATATTATTCTTCTGTGAAGAAGAGACAGTCAACACCCCCTTTTGTTGATTTGCAATGAAGTGTATTTCCTCTCAGAGTTTGCTTCAGAGTAAAAGAAAAGGGTTTCTGAGAAGCCCCTGTTCTCAGTTCTCTATTTTGTTATTTTACCTTATCTTGGGAGGAGTGATTGGTAGGTGGTGTTGGTGGGATATATGGGGATAAACAGGGAAGAGGAAGAAAGGGTGGAAGGGGGCTACTTCTGATCCTTTACAGAGTCTTTGCTGTGGCCAGCTGGCCTACAGGCTTTTGGATAAGAGGGAGGGTGTCCGAGGCAGGATTGGAGGGGTGGAGTGCCTCTGTGCGCTCTGGAGTCCCACTGTCCTGAGTTTGATACCCAAATCTACATTTATTTACTTCTGTGACTTAGGAAAAGTTATTCATTCTCTCTCAGACTCCTCATTTGTAAAATGGGGATGATAATATGACTGACCTCATGGAGTTGCGGGGATGAAATGAGGTAATCTGTGCAAAACGGGCAGTACAGGGCTTGGCACATAGAAACGCTAACTCCCAGAGTTTAGCACTTCTAGCTGCACACACCCAATTTAGAGTTTAATTACATAGGCAGTTCTCCAACTAAATTGGAAGTCCCTCAAGGGAAGAGTGGTATCTAATGCTTCCCTTGTTATGAAGCTGAGCTATGCTTAATAAGTACTCAGGACGGATTTGAAGTCAGGCCCAGATAATGTGCAGCAACAAGACCAAGATAAGGAGCAAAGAGGAGATACCTTGGCAGCTTAATATGGAGAATCCTTGTAAATAACCCAGGAGACCTCCAACAGGGGAAGGATTTTAGGGGGGTTCCAGAAGAGTGTCTTTCCTTGGCTGTGTTGTGGATACCTTGTATTGTTATAAATGTGTAAAAACCTATATGCTTAGAATTAATTACCACCTGGAGGCACAAATCACCTCCAATTTTTGTTATTGGTACACTTCAGCAGAAAATGAAGCCCTGAAATGCTGCCAAATTCTGCAAGACTTCTGATTCAGTAAAGATCATATCAACCCAATGTACTTGGAGTCTGGCATGTTTGCTTTGCATTCTAATTCTTTGAGAGTTCTTTGGTTTTGATAGGGTAACTTTAAAATAAAATAGACAGGGCAGTGCGACAGTGGTTCAGTGGCAGAATTCTCACTTGCCATGCTGGAGACCCAGGTTCGATTCCCGGTGCCTGCCCATGTCCTCCCTCCACCCGCCCACCCCCGCCCCCCAAAAAGGCAATTAACCAAAACAGCCAATTTCCCAATAATTGTAAATCAATAGAACTTTATTGTATTTCTTTATCATTACTGTTACTAGAGGTGATTTCCATTTTGTTTCATTATTCTGATCATTATTTTTGGATGAAAGTGGGATGGTTTGGTTCAATAGGAAGGGATTAGCTAACAAGCATCTACCAGGCAACAAAAAGACAAGTAAAGGTGCATTTTTTTTTCCTTCTCAAAATCCAAATAACTATATGTAGACATGAATGTGAGAGTGAGGTAGTGAGAGGAAGGTCCTGGAAACTGCTGAATGAACCCTCTCTTCCTGCCCCAAATCTGGCAGGCAAAATGAAGGAGAGGAACTTCTGACCATTAAGCTGAGATCTCCAGTCAGGAAGAGAGACAGAGAGAAAGAGCAAGTGTGTGATAAATTCAATGTCTCAGAAAGAACTTAATATGAAAGCATTTATCATAACATTCACAGAATCCCAGAAAGCTTGCAGCGTTGTCAGTCTAATAGGCATTTCATAGTTATTTTGTAAAAGTGACTTGTGCTCATTATCATCAGTATTTGCTAGGTGGTCAGAGTTTAGACTGGTGGCTTGTGAGCCTGGTTGCTGAGGAGCCGTGTGATAGCTGGATCGCATAAGCTTAAGACAACATGTTTTCCTATTTAATCCTAAAGACACCCCAAGGAGGAAGATAGTGTTCCTGTTTTACAGATGAGGAATTGAGGCACAAAGAGATTAAACGTCTTGCCCAACCCAGGTTTGTTTGAATCCAGAGCTCTTTTCATTTTTCTCACACAAAGTCCTTCCCATGCATTCATCTTTCTGCCTCTCATAACTCTTCCTACAAGTCTCCTACAGGTCTCACATCCAAGGAACTGTGCTTTAGACATTTTGTTTACCTTGATGGGACTTTTCCTGTTGCCCTTGTTGTTTTTGTCCATTTTGTTTCATGGGTTAGCTAATAGCCATGAACATAGTCACCTTCAAAGTGGGCCTGCTCACGGGAGAGAGCTTCAGGTCAATAAAGCATTCAGTAGGCTCTAATTTAATTAGCCATGGTAGTGCAGCAGCTGCTTAGTAAGTGTGGCTCACAGACTGTCAGAGAACAGAGTTGAGAAGGATAGAGCTTATCGTTAATTCCGGGCATCCCTGATGCAGCCTCAGGTCCTAGAGACCTTGCTCCTGTTTTGGCAGGGAACGAGAAGGTTGACGGGGCACCTAGGATTTTCTACCCTGGGTGTGTCTTTTGAATTTTAATAGCAACTAGAATAAAAGTCAAGGCCCTATTGCTTCATTCCCCTTTTTCCTTATCTTGCAATGTATCAAATTCAGTTCTCTCTCATCATTTAAAAGATTCTTGAAAAAAACCCTTCACTACAAAGCCTTTATGAACTGATCGTTGGATTTGTCAGCTGCTTCCACCCCACCCATCCAAACTGGCCACAGGTCCTTAAACCTCTCCCTGTCCCTCGCCACCACTCCAGTTATACACTGACCCGCCTTTCACCCCAAGGAGCACTGACCTTGAACATCTCACTATTCTTCCCTGGTCTAAGGGAATCAGCTATGGAGAAAGGGAGAGAGCTCTAGGCTTGAAGTTAGAAGACCTGGATTGAATTCCATTTTTGCCCCGAAACTGACCAGTGTGTACTTGCGCAAATCATTTAGCCTGTCTCATCTCAGTGTGCTCACTAATCACATGGAAGTAGAAATCTCTGCCTTGTTTATCTCTCTGGATGGTTGTGAAGACAGAAGGAATTTCAAAGGAGCTGTACCCTCACAAGTTAGTGTAAGAATGAAGAAAATTGTGATTTTGTATTTATTATATTTGCCCTATGATGTATTACTGAGATTGTTTCATTGTCCCTACGCTCTGCATATGCATGTCTGAGTTAGATTGTGAATTCCAGGGGAACAGAGGATGGTTTCTATACCTTTTAGTGCAATGCCCAGCCCTGCACTGTATGCCTTTAGGCATTTAATAAGCTTCTGGATGATTGATGAAAGTCAGTCTTAGAGAATAAACAAAAGACTAGTAGGTTAAAAAGTCAGTATCACAGAAGGTTGTGCATGGGGAGAGTGATTTATTTTCTCTGAATCACAAAGGTTTTACCCTCATGTCAGTTATTAAACATTGAGTTAAAGTGTTAGACAGCTATTACAGACCAAGCGCAGATGTTTAGGAAGTTATTTTTAATCAACCACATGATTGATATTTTTTTACTACTCCATCGTGTCTTAATTAGAGCAGATGATATATGCTCTTGACATCTAATATTGACACTGTGATTCACCTTATGGGGAATTGTTCTTATAGTCCATATTCAGCTGAGTATTTCCTAAGTTTAAGTCTTTAGAAACCAATTAAATAGCTCTAGAAGTAAATGACTTTTGAACAATGTAACGAACGGCTTTAAAAAATGAGCAATTTTGTTGAACAATTTATTTATAGTATGTAAAGTGTAACTTCATATTTTCTCTCTTTTGAGAAATAGTCCAGTAACATCAGGTGGTTCTTTGTAAGTTTAGAAATGGTTTCCTAGAATACAACTTGGGTCATCTGTAGTCAGAATATTTGAATAAGGAAGACCTTGGATTCCCTTTTGTCATGGGAATGCATGCTCCCTTGTGGGAATGAGAGCTGCCTTTCTCATCCCTCCCACTTTGCATCACTGCCTCTGCGGCTGGCACAGGCAGGATGCAGGCAAGGATAGAATGTGGTTGATTTTTTATTTGATTGAGGACTATTACCTGCCCGTTACTGGACGAGGTGTGAAGAATAAATATAACTATGTAAAAATAAGTCATTGATTCTGGATTTTAGGGATTAGGGGAGAAGTTTTGGGATGGGTTGGCAATTGAGCTGTGTCTTGATGCACCAGTCATTTCTAATTAGGAAAACATTCTAGGCTGAGAGCATGGCCTAGGCAGAGGCAGGTGGTGGGGGTGAATGGTGTGTTTGAGGAACATTCTAGGAGTTTGATTGCGCTTGGAATGTAGGGTACAGGGAAGAAGGGCTGCAAAGAAACATGAGGCCAAAAATATTAGTTTGAGATTGGTTCATGATACACATTGAATATTAGCCTAAAGATTTTGATTTTGATCCTGCTGGCACTGGGGAGTCAGTGAAGCTTTGTATAAGGAGCAGAGCAGCCTCATCTGACCTTGGTTTAGGAAGGTATCTTGACTGTATTAAGGATTAGGGAAGGGAGGCAGGGAGATTGTTTAGAAGGCAAGAGATGATGAGAGACTGAACCAAGGCAGTACGGTGGAATTTTCTTAACTCAGAGGGATGAGGGAGGAAAAAACAAAAATAGACTGGCATCAGCGTATGTTAATAGATTGATTTAACAGACTTTTAATGAGCACTCACTACATGATAAACACAATATGCTGCTCGGGGTACAAAGCTGAAGAAGACAAGGTCCTGTTTTTAGGAGTTTACCACCAAGTGAAGAGCTTTATCACCTACCATGACATGGTGCCTGCTCCACTAGAGGGGCTAAACAGTGCTTGTGCTGCCTGGGGTGTCAGGGAAGGCAAAGGGGCATTTAACCTGGGCCTTAAAGTATGGTGGCAACCTGACTGTGTCCCTGGGCTGCTTTTTTTTTTTTAATTGTATAATATAATCATACAAAGCAAAGAAAGAAAAAAGCAATAGTTTCAAAGCACTTTTCAACAAGTAGGTACAGGACAGATCCCAGAGCTTCTCATGGGCTACCATACCATCCTCTCAGACTTTTCCTTCTAGCTGTTCCAGAATATAGGAGGCTAGAAGGAATAAATATTTTTTTATCGTCACAATCAGCTTTTCTTTTCTTTTATGTGAAAAATAACATTTATATAAAAAAGCAATAAATTTCAAAGCACAACACAGTAATTAGTTGTAGAACAGATTTCAGAGTTTGGTATGGGTTGCAATTGCACAATTTTAGGTTTTTACTTCTAGCTACTCTAAGATACTGTAACCTAAAAGAAATATCGATATAATGATTCAGCAATCATACTTGTCTGTTAAACCCTACCTTCTCTGTATAACACCACCATCACCATCAGATATTTACCACTTTTTTTTTTTTTGCCATTTTTTAAAAATACAGTTTTTCTGAGATACACTCACACACCATATATAATCACTGGCTTTCAGTATCATCACATAGTTGTGCATACATCCCCATGATCAATTTTGGAACATTTTCATTATCCAGAAAGGAAATAAAAATAAAAAATAAAACCCAAATCCTCCCATACCCTTTATCCTGCCCCCCCCAGCCACCCATTGACCCATAGTATTGGTGTGTTACATTTGTTTATGATTAATGAAAGAATATTAAAATATTATTGCTAACCATAGTCCATAGTTTGCAATAGGTACATTTTCCCCATGTATCCATCTTTTTTTTTAAACATTTGTTCCCCCTATTATTTATTTATTTTTAATCCATATATTTTACTCATCTGTCCATACTGTAGATAAAAGGAGCATCAGACACAAGGTTTTCACAATCACATAGTCACATTGCAAAAGCTACATCACTACCCATTCATCTTCAAGAAACATGGCTATTGGAACACAGTGCTACAGTTTCAGACACTTCTCTCTAGCCTCTCTTATTCACCTTAAACTAAAAGGGGGATGTTTATATAATGCGTAAGAATAACTTCCAGGATAACCTTTTGACTTTGTTTGAAATCCCTCAGCCATTGACACTTTATTTTGTCTCATTTCTCTCTTCCCCCTTTCAGTCAAGAAGGTTTTCTCAATCCCTTGATGCTGAGTCCCAGCTCATTCTGGGATTTCTGTCCCATGTTGCCAGGGAGGTTTACACCCTTGGGAGTCATGTCCCACATAGAGAAGGGGAGGGCAGTGAGTTTCCTTGCCGTATTGGTTGAGAGACAGATAGGCCACATCTGAGCAACAAAAGAGGTTCTCTGGGGGTGACTTTTAGGCCTAATTTTAAGTAGGCTTAGCCTATCCTTTGTGGGGATAAGTTTCATAGGAGCAAACCCTAAGATTGAGGGCCCAGCCTATTGATTTGGTTGTCTCCACTGCTTGTGAGAATATCAGGAATTCTCCAAATGGGGAAGTTGAATTTTCCCCCTTTCTCGCCATTCCCCCAAGGGGACTTTGCAACCACATCTTTATTCACTGTTCAAATCACTCTGGTCTATCCCACTCTTTAGGGATATTTGGTCTATGGCCAGTCTAACTTTTTCATGTTGGAAGGGGCTGTCAGTAATATGGGGTAGAGATATGGAACTAACGGATGTTCTGGAGAGGCTGGCCCTTCTGCATTTCAGGACTTATCTGATCCAGGGAAACATCTGAAAGTTGTAAGTTTCTAGAAAGTTACCCTAGTGCATGAAACTTTTGTAGAATCTTATATATTGCCCTTAGTATTCTTTAGGATTGGCAGGAATGGTTTTGGTTGGGGTTTGGCAAGTTATGCTAGGTAGCAATGTCTAACTGCAGCTTGCATAAAAGTAACCCCCAGAGTAGCCTCTTGACTCTATTTGAACTCTCTCAGCCACTGATACTTTATTAGTTATACTTCTTTTCCCCCTTTTGGTCAGGATTGAATTGTTGATCCCACAGTACCATGGTCAGACTCATCCCTGGGCTGCTTTAAAGAAATGGTTGCAGTTGATTGCTCTGGGGATAAGTACCAATCTTTATGCTCTAAAAGCTCTGCCTAATCTGACCCACCTGCTGCTCCATATCATTGTGGGCCTCTTCTCTTCACTAGCTGCCTTTGGCTTCACTGGCTTCTTTCAATTCCTTGGAGACGCTATGCTTTCTTCTGCCACAGGGAATTTGCCTGATTCCTCTGCCTAGATTGCTTTTGTGCCTCTCAATTTCTAGGTGAATTGTCCCTTTCTTGGGAGTTTTCAAAATCAGTAATACTTCCCTGTTACATGCTCTCATTAGCACCTTGTACCTCTTTTTCATAGTACTTTATAAGAGTTATAAATTTGCATTCTTTATGCCATCATTTGATTTGTGTATGTCTCTTTTCATTAGAGAGTAGACTCTTTAGGGCAGGGATGCTTTCTAGTTAGGGAAGGAGCATAAAAGGAGGAGGCTGAGTGAGAGTCATTTCTAGGCCCTTCAGGATGCCTTCTGAGGAGGCTACTTGGGAGTTGCTTTCTACTGCAGCATAATCTGGTCTGGTTTTGCTCACCATTGTATCTTCAGTTTTGGCCAAGTGCCTGGCATGTAGTCCTCAATAAATATATATGGACTGACTAATGGACTAAAATAATTAATTATTTAAAGAGGGAAGGGCATTTCTAGAATAGGGAACAGCAAGAGTAAAGTTGTGGTGGTTTACACTGGGGATAGTCTAGCAACAAGTGGCTGGTTTATGGGAGGGGGCTCAAGAGAAAGAAAAAAAATGAGATAAGTATGTTAGTTAAACTTGGAAAGAACCTTATGTACTATCCTAAGGAACCTTGGGTCCAAGTAAACTGCTCCCGAGACTGCACTCTAATTGTCTGCTTGGCTGAGCTGGACAAGAAGCTACTTGACAATAGGGGCTCTGCTTGCCTTGTTCATTACTCCAGAATCTAGTAACTCTAGAAACTAGAACATTTCCTGGCACTTGGTAGGAACCAAAAACTCTTACCAATTGAATGAATGATTAATTTTATCCTAGAGGCTATGGGGATCCATGGAGGCTTTTAAATGCATTAAAGTTTGCTCTTGGAAATGTAACTTGGCAGCAGGATGGAAAAGAGAAGGGCCTATTTCATTTATTTTACTCTTCCATGTTGATAGCTGAACTTTAAAGTATATGAACAGATTGATTAGAATGGAACAGACTGGAGACAGGAGATCAGTCAGGTGACTGTTGCAGTAATTCTGGGGAAGATGCTGGTAGATGGCTAGGATGTGACTGGAGCTGTAAGAGAGGGTTAGATTGGAGAGATCTCTAATTTGAATGACTGTATGGAAGGTGAGGAATTTGGAGCAGGCCAGGGCTACCCCAAGATACTGATGATTTCCATTTGACAAGGAAAGGTCAAGTTTCCTTCTTAGTGGAGTCTAGTTAGGGAAGGAGCATAAAAGGAGGAGGCTGAGTGAGAGCCATTTCTAGGCCCTTCAGGATGCCTTCTGAGGAGGCTACTTGGGAATTGCTTTCTACTGCAGCATAATCTGGTCTATTCTGACTGATAGGCCTACTATGGACCAGATACTGTGCTTGACACTGGAGACACAATGCCTCAGTTTAACACAAAGGAACTCTTATGGTGAAATTTTGGTCGTGTAGCAGCTGATGGAGAAATATAGCTCTCTTTAAGAAGAGGATGTAATTCTGTTCAAGGTAATGACACATACCTGGAAGGGCATGCAGGGAAACTGGTCAGTGAATTAAAAAATAAATATTTTGTGACAAATTTCTCTCTCCTACTCTCTGCTGCCACTGCATGGGCCTAAAGAAGACTAGGAAGCTAGCTGAGACAGTGCTTCTTCAGACTGATGCTAGGTTGCCTACATCAGAACCACCAAGGTAACAATACAGACTTTAGTCATCCCCCCAACCCTGCTCCATTTGAACATGTATTGCTCCCAGAGGTTTCAGATAGGGCCAGGTGATGAGTGTTTTAATAACAAATTCTTCATGGGATTTCATTGTACTGCCAGGGTTGAGAGCCACTGTCCTGGGGAACAGGACTTTGAAAAAAGATCAAAATCAGCAAATTTGACCTTTCCTCAGGGATCTAAAATGGGAAAACCAAACCCAGGGCATTTCACTGGCTACAGCTTGCCCTCAAAAATTGGAAAATAACCTGTCTTGACCTTTGCCTGCTGAGTATTTGTGGTCCCTCTGGTTGCCCATGATGTAGCACCTCAGCCAACCTGACTGTCTTTTCCAGGACCTATCCCTCCATCAAAATCTGACTTTTGGACCATACCTTCAGGACCTGGTTAGGTAGTACCAGCTCATGGACTCAGATATAGAAAACTCTTCTATGAACTATTTGCCTGGGGAAGGATTTCAATGGGATCACTGCACACCATGGCCTCAGCATAACATTGCAAAGCCCACACTGTCTATTCTTCCCATTTCAGATCACTCTGCTTATGTCTTTGTTTCTTTCTTCAGTTGGATTGTAAATTCCTTTGAAAGCAGGGACTATATATATTCATTTCTGCTGTGTCTTAATACATCTCTGTATAATTGAGATTTTGCTGTACTTTGTCTCAATCATTATCTTGAAGTATTCAGTGACCTCTCCACTCTCCTTATCCAGGTTAACAGAGGTTAGAATCTATATAGCAATTGCTTTCACACTTTCCTTATCAGAATCTAATGGGCTTAATACAGCCACTCCCAGAATGATTAAGTTACATCCAACCTGATGGCAATGGGAGTAACCAGAACTTGGGACTGGTTAGGGAGGGCAGTGGCTCCCAAAACTAATGTGAAAGTAGGATGAATGCTCCCTATTGAGCACGCAAGCCACTTCTAGCCTTCTTGAGGGATAATCCAGATTAAAGGGACAGACAGAGACAAACTAGTCAAGAACTAAGTTATGTCCAAAGAGTAGGCAGAGGCACATGATCAGGGATCTGAACCAACTCAAGTTATGAAGGAGGATGACAAGGTGAGGTAAGCTTGGTAGCACTAATCACCTAGAATCGTGCTCAGAGGTGAATTAGGTCATCAGTTTGTTTGAGAGCTGAGCCTTTGGAAACACTATCTTTTCCTCTGCCACCTTCATACTAAAGAGATGAGGGTTCTGAAAGTTCAGCTTGGGGCTCTCCCAGAACATATCAGAAAGGGGTCAGGCTCTCCTCCAGAGTCTACAAAGTCTACATAGAAATCTTCCTGAATGAGTTTTTGAGAACACACCTCTACCTCTTTATTTCAAACCCTATTAAGGCCTCTATAGCTGGAGCCCTCTCATAGGGTCCATGAACCTCTTGAAATTGATGAAAATTTAGTGTGACATTTTGAGGGTGGAGGTGGGATAGAAAGCATTAAAAGCTTCCATCAGATTCTCGATGGAGTTATTTACCACCAAACCTAAAATAATGCTAAGAAACACTGATCTAGAGAAAACAGAAATCTCAGCTCCTTGGTATGGTAAACAAAGCTCTTCATGACTACTCCACCTCTGTCACTCTTTCTATATATTATGAGATCTACGCACATGGTACTGGTTTCCAGTCTTAGAAAACCCTATGGAATTTCATTCTTAAGGGCATTTGCATGTACAATCTATTTGATCTTTTTAAAATTGATGTTCTCTATTGTTTTTGTGTCCTTCATTTCATTTGCATCTGCCATTATATTCCTGCCTGCCTTGCTCACTCTTGGTTTCATCTGCTCTTCAATTTTAGTTTTTTAAAGTGGAAGGTTAGATTATTGATTTGAGATCTTTCTTTGTTTCTATGACAGGTAATTACACCTATAAATTTACCTGCAAGCACTGCTTTCACTGCAACCCATGTGTGTTATATTGTGTTTTGTTTTCATTAATCTCAAAATGTTTTCTACACATCCTATATCTTTTTTGTTCCTTTAAATATCCATTACTACTTTATTTTGTGTTAAATAAATATTTTTTTCTAGTAGACTATTTTTATTTCCTTATCATTTCTTTGTTGTTTTCTTAGTGGTTACCCTGGAGATTGCAATTAACACTTTAATTTATAACAATCTGGTTCAGATTAACACTGACTTAATTTCAATACTGTTTAGTTTGCTAATGCTGCCAGAATGCAATATATCAGAAATTGAAGAGTTTTATAAAGGGAATTTATTAAGTTACAAGTTTACAGTTCTAAGGCCTTAAAAATGTCCAAACTAAGGCATCCAGAGAAAGGTACCTTGACTCCAAAGAAAAGCCGAATGGTGTCTGATATTTCTCTGTCAGCTGGGAAGGCCCATGGCTGGTGTCAGAGGTCCTTGCTTCCAGTTCATTGCTTTATGCCTCTGATCTCAATGGCTTCCTCTCTAAACTCTGGGTTCTGGCTTGCTTAGCATATCATGGGAAGGCAAGTGGCAATGTCTGCTGGGCTCCTCTCCTGGCTTCTGGTTTCAAACAGCTTTTGCAGATTCTGTGGGTCCTTCTGGCATTTTCCTCTGCATCTCCAAATGTCTGTGTCTCTGTCAGCTCTGAAGCAATTGTGTTTTTCCAAAATGTCTCCCTTTTTAAGGTGGTCCAGTGACTAATCAAGACCCACCTTAAATGGGCAGAGTCACGTCTCCATCTAATCAAAAGGTCACACCTACAATTGGGAGTGTCACATCTCCATGGAAACAATCTAATAAAGTTTCCACCCTAAAAAATAAGTCTGTCCCACGGATTGGATTAGGAAAGGAAACATGGCTTTTCTGGGGTATAAAACACTTTCAAACCAACACAAATACCATATAAAAACTTTGCTCTTATATAGCTCTGTTCTCCCCCTTGTGCTGTTACTGTCGTATCAATTACATGTTTACACATTGAACGCCTATCAACACAGATTTATAATTGTTGCTCTGTGCAGTTGTCTTTAAAATTAGATGTGATAAAAAAGGGTTGCAAACTAAAAATAAATCTATACTGTCTTTCATACTTACCTATGCAATTATCTCTATCAGTGCACTTTATTTCTTCATATGGATTCAAGTTATCGACTAGTGTACTTTTATTTTAGGCTGAAGGACTCCCTTTAGACTTTCTTATAGGGTAGGTTTGCTAGTGATGAATTCTCTCAATTTTTCTTTATCAGAGATTGTCTTAACTTCTCCTTCATTTTTGAAGGGTAGTTTTGTGGATATGGTAATCTTGGTTGGCAGTCTTTTCCTTTCAGCACTTTAAATATGACATCCCATAGTCCTTTAGCCTCCATGTTTTCTGATGAGAAATCAGCTGTTAGTCATAGTGAAAAATGCCCTGTAAGTGACAATTGCATCTCTCTTGCTGCTTTTTTTTTTTTTGCTTCTCCCAACATGCATCCTCAAGGAAAAGACTGTTCACACTGGGTGAACTTCATGGAGGTCAAATAAAGACAGTTTTGTGAATGGTATCTTCCAAGGAACAACAGGCAGTTCAAATTATAACAATTAGCTGGGAATGAGGCTTTGAAGGAGGTCCAACACTGTTCTATCCCCTATCATGGTTGCCAGGCTGTTGTTTCATTTTGATTGTGGGATGTTGGTTATCAATGCTACTGTGGAGCTAGAGAGAGAAGGATAGGAACAAGACAAGTTAAAATGTCACAAAAATCACTGTTCTTACTGAGATTCAGTTGTTTTTCTTGAATAAACACTTCCTGTATTGCTGTAAGCCTTTGGTTAAGTTCCTGAGTTCTGAAAAAGTTGATTCTGATAAGGTTTTGCCACTTTTCTTGTTGCTTTTATGAAGGTGATAATTTTTGAAAGTCCTTACTCTGCCATTTTTGCTGATATCACCTGTGATAAACTTGAAATGTCCTTCTCTGTGATTTCCTTCTAATTTCTTAAAACTCCACCACTATAAAGCCTTCTTTGTGTTCTCTGGTCAAAGGACACTGCCATTCCTCTATTCTCCTATTTCTGTGTCCATACCTCAGTTATTTCACTTTTCACAAATAACAGTTATTTCCAAGACTGTAAATTTCTAGCCCATGACTTATTCATCCCCATGCCCAGGCTAGTTCCTAACATGCAGTGCATATTCATATCTGTAGGCTGAAGAGTATTATCCTAAGGAGATCTCAGAGCCCAGTAGGGAATTCTCGCTCCAACTATTTCACTCTTCCTGCTTCTCTAATTCATGTCTGACCTCTATCTCTTCATTGTATTGTAAGTGGGGAGCTCTGCATGATGATCATAAGCTCAGAGTGAACACACTGAGTGTATGAATTGAATGGGGAGCAAAAAGTAAAAATAAAATCAATGTGGGTGAGGTTCAGTAGTAATGTTAATAATAAAATTAAAATAATAATAGCAGGTACTATTTACTGGATACAGTATGAGCTAGATACCAGGCCAAGAGCCTTATAGTCAACATATCTTATCTAATCCTAACATCAATCCTATGAGATAGGTACTTTTAGCCTTTTTTTACAAGTGAGACTAAGTAAGGTAAATGGCAGAACTAGGGTTGAAACAGGTTGGAGCCTGTTTGGCTCCAAAGCCCATATTCTTTTTTTTTTTCCTTTGCCAATACTTTCTTTTTTTAATTGAGAAATAATGATATACATAAGTCCAGCCATATTATATAATAAATGGCTCACAATATCATCACAAAGTGTGTATTCATCACCATGATCATTTTTAGAACATTTGTATCACTCCAGAAAAAGAAAGAAAAAGAAAAAACTCATACATCCCATACCCTTTACCCCTCCTTCTTATTGACCCACAGTATTTCAATCTACCCAATTTTTACCCTTTATCTCTCCTTATTATTTATTTTTATCCTTATTATTATTATTTTTTCACTCATCCATCTACACCTTGGATAAAAGGATCATCAGATGCAAGGTTTTCACAATCACACAGTCACATTGTAAAAGCTGCATAGTTATACAATCTTCTTCAAGAATCAGCCAAATCCCATATTCTTAACTGTGCCATCTGAGGAATCTGTGAGAGGCAGACTGGAGAAGGAAAAGCCATACCATCCTTTCACTCCCCTGGGACCTGTTCTGCTTCCTTAACTAATGAGAAGTGGCTTCCAGCCCAGCTTGGGCTCAGATGGTTCAACTTGGGTTTTGAAGCAAGATAGCAGTGAAGGTTCTTGTAGTAACTGACCCCCAGAGTGCCATGATAGTAGGGCCCCATTTCCCAGCTTTGAGGTGAGAGGTTCAGCCCTGGAGAGAGAGGTGACATAGATTTTTCATCATCACCCCAATGGCTCCCACATGGTGACAGCCTCTAGACCGCTGGGAAATCCAACCCACAAAGAGGTGAGATGTAATCCAGAGGGCTCAGAAACATTTCATCAAATGCTATGGGTCTTTCCAAAACAGCCCTGTCAGCAGAAGGGAGGATTGTATTACTGTGCATGGGACACACTTTTTAACACAAGGGACCTGGTTGCTAGGCAACAGCAGCTGGCCTCCCCTCCTCCCCATAACCTTTTTCTGTTTCTAAGCTTCCAGTTAGCATTTGGGAGGGGCTGGGACTGCCCAGCCCAACCTCACCCTTGGGCCCCTTTCTTGCAACAAGGGCATTATTCATGGGTCCTGAGCAGAGTTCATTGTCTCTCTGGTGTGCCTGTGTGTGTGTGTGTGTGTGTGTGTGTGTGTGTGTGTGTAGGGAGAACAAAGGGAGGGGCCATGTGCAAGCCAGAGAGACCTCACCCTCCAACAAAGCAGCCTGGGTTATTTAATCATTGCTGACCCTGAGAACAGGACAGGAACTCTGTCCAACAGACTTTGAGGTTTGCATCGTTTGGAACTGACCTATATGGTAAGGCTACTGCTCTGGACCATCCCTGCTCTGTCCTCTCTCTCTTTTTCTTCCCTGGTGTTAAGATTCTAGACTGGTGAAAAGTGGCTTTTTGGGTGACTCTGGTGCAGAAGCTGGATCCTAGAAGTGGGGGGGGGGGGGGGCGCCTGTGTGCCGCCACCCTCATTTCTCCCCAGGGACTGCTTTTTCCTCTCTTCTCTTATTCCCCATATGCCTAGTCAAGTGTTTTGCACATAGGCGGTGCTTAGCAAATCATTATTACTAAAATTCCATTTCCAAAGGAGGACCAAGAGGACCTGTTCCATGAAAAGCCATTTTTTTTCTAGGCTTGAAAGAAACTTAGAAAAGCATGAGCTTGGTGGGTGGTTTTTGATGTGGGGCTGTGGCGTCTAAGCTGAGTCAGCTAAGTGAGGAAGGGGAGCAGCAATGCAAAGTCCCTTGGTGTGAGCGTGCATAAAGACGTGGTGGAATGGCACACTTGTTAATATGATCCCATATTCTGCTGTGGAGGGACTTAGTGCTGGCAGGTCAAGTTAGAGAGGCGGACAAGGATGAGCTCTTGAAGCACTATGTGAGATATGTCACATAGCTTTATAGCTTTGTCCTGAAACTCTGGCTCTGTAGCATGGAATATGAATGGGGGAGGGGGAGACAAGACACTAGAGAAGGGAGATTACTCATTGAGAAGTAAGGGTTGTCACTCTTATTTTATACATGGGAAATCTGAAATTTGGAGAGAGGGCCTGAGTTGTCCAAGTTCATGTAGTAAGTTGTAGAACTGTCTTTGACCCACTGGCCTAGTGTTTTTTTCCAAGCTCTTATTTTTTCATTACGCTTCGTCATGGATTGTAAACTTCAGGCAAACATATGACCTGTGCTGCTCTGTGCTTACTTATCCCCATGTCTTTGTCTGATATTACCCTCTTTGCCTGGAATCCCCAATGCCCATATATGTTAGCTCAAATCCTATTCATCCATGAAGGCTTGTCTCAGAGGTTGCCACATCTAAGAAGTGTTCTTAGACCTTCCCAGGGAGAAGAAAGCTCACCTTCTTTTGAATGCCAGTGGTAGTTTAGCTGTCAGGATCAGTAAATTAACAAATTCTTTGAGGTGTGAATGGAGGGTGTGTGTGTGGGTGTGTGGGGGGGGTTGGTCTATGTTGATTTATCCTCAACTCCTGAACTCCTACAGTCCACAATAGAGGCTAGTGCACTTGTGCTAAACAGTGTTTACTGAATGGATGGGTAGGTGGGTGCATGAGGGAGGTGGTCCTTCCTCCTCCAAGATAAAAGGGGATTAAGAAGGATGGGATCTTGAAGCCCGAGGGGAGATGTAGGGGGAGTTAAACAGATGTTCTGGAGGCTCACAGGAGGCAGGATGAGGGACTGATTGAGTATGGACTTTGGAGTTGGCCAAATCTGGTTTCACATCCTTACTCTGAAACGTATTGGCTGTGTGAAAGTAAGGTAGGTGGGACTGGAAATTCCAGAGGAGAAGAGAGGGCATGGAGAAGAGCCTATGGGATCACCCGGGGAGTCCCCAGGAGGAGTAAAGATTCCGAGGTGAGGAATGGGGACTTGTAGTGGTCCAGGGCAGAGTTTTGAGGCTTCTTTTTCAATCCTTGACATGAGGATGGCAGGGATCCTGATGTCTGACAACTTTTTCCCCAGCACCTGAGGATGGATGAACAAGCCCCTAAAGAGGCTCAGTATGCAGAGGAAGGCCCAGGACCTGGGATCTTCAGAGCAAAGCTGGAAGACCAGTTACGGAGGCCCGAGACCCAGCAGCAACCCAGTAGGCCAGACTGGGCCATAGGGGAGTGATGGGGGTTGCGGGGGGCGGGATGCAGCACCGTGAAAGTATGCTCTTCCTACATTTCTCAGATTCTCTTCTTCCCCTTAGATCCTTCTTAGGTCAGCCTCAAAGGACTGATGGTGGAAGGCTGTCTCACTATTGCCCCCAGACCTGCCTTTGCTCCCTGGTTCCCATTTTGGGGCTTGATAGGACTCTGTTGGCTTCAGCAACCAGTGCCCTGCTGCCCACCTACTTTTGGATGATGGGACAGGGGGAGGTGGGCAGGGTGCAGGAGGGGCAAACCTCCCGCTGTAGCTCAGTGGTGCTGAGACCCATGGTGGATCCTCAGGGTGAAGTAAGGCTTGCAGGCCAGAACAGGAAACCCAGACGCTCCTTGCCCTTCCCCACAGTCTCTCAGACAGGGTGCTGGCGCTCTGTGCGGCGTGGCTATGTGCTGTTGGGAGCCCTGGGACTGCTGGCTGGTGCAGGTGTCGGCTCGTGGCTTCTAGGTCAGTATGGGTGACCCTTCAGTGGACCAGGGAGGGACAAAGAACAGGGGCTGGGGGATGTGGGAATAGAGGAGCAGGTGCTGGACAGACAATAAAGGTAGATGGGGTGAGCATTCTTTCTTATCTACTCTTAGGAGACAACATGGGAAGAAGGAATGAAATTGCAGCAGGGGGATTTAGGCTCTACATAAAGAAGAACTTTTTAAATCCTTAATTACTTGAATGGTTGACCCAGAAATGCTTTAGTGACACTTTTTCTAGAAATTTTTCCCAATGAAGGAAAGTGGGATGAAGGGAGGGAAGGAAGAAGAGCACATGGGAGGGAGGGAGTTGGAAGGGAGATGGGGAGAGTGCATGGCGCTTCTCCTCACTGGGTCAGCTGGGGTCCTGCCTGAAGACAGGGTGTTTGATGAGGAGTCCCACGTGTTGCTTTTGCCTCTTCCACAGGAGTGTCTTGTTCTGCATCTTAGTGCCCCCCCTTTGAGAATCCCTTCCCTTGCCCCAACCTATTTCCTGTGACCCTCTCTTTGTCCTTGTCCTCTGAAGTGCTGTACCTGTGGCCAGCTGCCTCTCAGCCCATTTCTGGGACCTTGCAGGATGAGGAGATGACTTCAAGCTGCTCAGGGGCCAGCAGTGAGGAAAGCCCACTCCCCTCACTTCCCAAAACAGGTGGGCCCCACCCCAAGGCTTCAAGCCTCCCCCTTCTGCCCGGGGCCCCTTCACAGTCCTGTGGCCCTCCTCCTGCTAGGGCAAGAGGATCAAAGTGAAGGGCCATGTATTTTCTGCCACCTCTCCAGCCCTCCTCCTTCTGGTGAGCTCTGATTCTGGCACTCCCTGAGGCCTGTCCTGACCTCTAGTGGGAGTGTGGCCAGGAGCCCAGGCTGGCAGGAGGGGTGGAGACTTGCCATTTGGGGCAGAGTGAGCCTGTAGCTGAGGAGGAAAAAGAGCCAGATGTGTGTGTGTGTGTGTGTGTGTGTGTGTGAGAGAGAGAGACTGAGAGAGAGAGAGGGGAATGGGGGATGCCAGTGTCTGACTAGCAGGAATTTTTGTCCTATGACCGCACAGAGGAGTGGAACACCGTTCCTCACCCTCCCTCCGGCCAAGAGGGCCCGCAGAGGCTGGGGGACTGATAGGTGGAATAGGATGGCAGTTATTAAGAGCACAGCTTTTGGAGTCTGCCTTTTACTAGCTATGTGGTCTAGGGCACATAGCTTCTTCGAGCTTCCATTGCCTTCTCTATAAAAAGGAAACAGGAATATTTAAAGCATAAAGTGGTCATATGGATACAATGTATTACTCTATTGAAAGAGCTTTACACAAGCCTGGGGAAAAACAGACACTCAATAAATGGTAACTCTTACTGTGACGAGATTTGAAATCAGAAGGCCTAGACTTAAGTCCTGGATCCATCGCTTACTGACTGCGCGATCCTGGGGAAACAGCTGAGCCTCTGTGCCTTAGCTTTCCCTCTCAGAAGGGCGAGGATAGTAAGACTCACAAGGAAGTGAGTCTTACTTAGTATCCTTACTAAGGATAGGAAGACCATGATAGAGTACATTTAAAAGCACTGAACGATTGCATAATTATGTAGCTTTTACAGTGTGACTGTGGGATTGTGAAAACCTTGTGGCTGACATTCCCCCTATCCAGTATATGGACAGATGAGTAAGAGAATAAGGACAAAAAATAAATAGAGAATAGGGGGGATAAGGGGCACAGAATGTTTTGGGGATTCTTTTTTATTTTTATTCTAATTTCATGTTTTTGGAGTAATGAAAATTTTCAAAAATTTATTGTGATGAATATACAACTATATGATGATACTGAAAATCATTGATTGTACACTTTGAATGATTATATGGTATGTAAATATATCTCAATAAAACTGCATTAAAAAAAAGCACTTGAAGCACTTGGTACATGTATAAAAATAAAAATAAAATCTGAATGGCCCCAGACTAAAGGACATAAGACACAGTGGAAAATCCAAGTGAGGTGTTGAACTAATAATAGGATTAAAGGAAAATCAACATGCTATTTTATTAGTGGGTTGCAGGAGATATATAATGAAACTCAATATGTTTGATTAATTGAATCATGAAAATTCTCTATATCAGGTAGCGATAGAAGAGAGTTTTCTTAATTTATTAATTTTAACTATCAGAAAGCTGTTGTCATTTATGAAATGAAATATTAAAATTACCTCCATTTAATTAAAAAATAAGAAAAATACTTTCTTTATATCTAGCCTAATTCTGGAAGCTGATGTAAAAAAAACAAAATTGGAAAAAAATAAAATAAAATCAGTGTAAAAGGAGACAAACTTCTCAATTTTCAGAAGCTATGCCTGTTTACCTAGAATATATCTGAATATCAAAAAAGTATTGCTATAACTAATATAATAATTTAGTAATCTGGAATATAGAAAAGTACATACAAAAATTAAGGACTTTCTTACATATCAGCAATAATCAACTAGAAAATGCACTGTGGAAAAAAAAGCAATGAAAACTGCAACATTAATTACAAAACACCAAGAAATAACCATAACAAGAGTTGTTAAATACTTTATTGAATGCCGAAAAGATTAACTTGAGAGAAAGACCCATGTTCTTGAATGAGCAGAATCAATATAAAAGTGGGTGATTGTCTTTGCATTTTAAAATAGACATTTGGTTAAAAAACAAAACCAAAGTGCTCCATGGATAGGGTTTATTTTGTTCTCAGAATCAAGGGAATAGTGTAACTCAGAGGAGCTGCAATAAGCCTGATGGTCTGAAAGGCTGGGAGTCTGACATGGGGTGACCCAGACGTGGTCCTGAAGGCCTCTTCAGGTCCTACAGTGCCCAGCTCCAGCCTCCCCTGTGCCCCCCACGTCCCCGCTCTGGATATGGTTTTCATACTGTGGTTTCAGTATCTTTCAGAGTAAACAGCGAGGGCTTCCTATTGGAAGTGCAGGTGAAGGTCCGGCCAGCATGGCTCCTGGTGTGCCACGAGGGCTGGAGCTCTGCCGTGGGGATGCAGATCTGCCGGAGCCTTGGACACCTCAGGTAGCTGGAGCCAGACCACCAGGCCAGAGGATTGGTGGGGTCCAAACGAGTGGGGGGAAGTTGGAGAACACTGTCTGCCTGTCACAGAAAAACTGCTCGGAAAACGCTCTTCCCCTGGCCTCTCAGTTTCTCTGCTTTCAGCATCCCTGCTTTTGAACAAAGATAAATGCCAGAAAAAGTCATTTTCATAGCCTTGCTTGGTCACTATTCTGGTATAATGTTCCATGCACATTCCAGTTATGATTAACCACCGCCTCTCAGGCTGCAGTTTAAAGCTAGTTTCCTTCTGTTTTGTTTTCCTTTCTTCTGCCAAGACTCACTCACCACAATGGAGTGACTCTGTCTGACATCAAGCTCAACAGCTCGCAAGGGTTTGCTCAGCTCACTCCTAGACTGGGAAGCGTCCTGGAGGAGGTGTGGCAGCCCAGGTAGGGCTTCTGAGGAGGTTAGGTGAGTGGGGTCCTTCACTTCCTGGTGGGCAGTCCAGAAAAATCTTCCTCCCCTGGAGGCATTGTGGTGAGAACATTGGCAGTGCAGAGGTTGGATGAAGAGGGCCATTTCCCAGTCGGCAACAGCAAACTCAGTTCACAGGCACCCTGCCCATCACAGCTTCATATACATCGTCTCTTTTGCCATCGTAAGGAATGCAGGATTGGCTGTTATTGCCACAGGATTTGAAATAGAACCCTTATTCCTATTTTATAGGCAGGAAAACCAAGGTTCAAATAGGTAAAGGGCCTTGTCTAAGGACATGTAACTAATAAGGAGCCAAACATGCCTTGAAACCAGGCTCCTGTCCCAAACTAAATGCTCTTGCAACCCTGCCACACTTAATTTGGATAATTCTGATATCTTTGGAGAGAGAGGGTTGAGTCATTCTGGTGCCTGAAGAGCCTCCCGGAAAAGAGGGCTCTGGGATGAGCAGGCCCTTTCCCAAATACTAGGGGTGAGACTGGAGTGACTCATGCACAAGTGCCCCTACTTGGGCTTCCTTGAGCTGCCAGCAGCCTCCTGTTATGGGTGAGTGGGCATCCCCATTACCTCTCTAAAGTCTTCCTGTCCTTGCACAGTTTTTCTGATCTGAACTGTTCCTTCAGGTCCTGCATGCTCAGCCCCTGTCCTCTGGGTCCATAGATGAGAAATGGGCAGAGATGGGGCAGCCCTGAATGGTTCCCTGCCTTAGATAACTGAATGAGCAATGGAGGTAGGGGTGATACAGAATCCTCCAGGAGAGCCCTGAGAGTTGTGGGTTTTGGAAATTAGAAGAATCTAAGAGGATCCAGGCATTGGGGTTGCTGGGGTTCAAGGATAAGAAAAGGAAGAGAAGAGAGTTTTGGTCAAAAGGAATTGAAGCTGCTAAGAGAGTAGGGGGCAAAGAGAAGAGCAAAGACATAATGCAGGGCCCAGGAAGGGGCTTGAAATAGAGAATAGGATAAGTCTAGGAAGAAGCATGGGATGAAGCCCCCGATTCATTCATTCATTCACTTATTCATTCATCCATTGAACACATATTTATTCAAGGGCACTTAGTGGGAACAGCTGGGCTTTCCCAACTATAAATTCTGTATACATTTGCCCCTGGTCAAATTGACCCTCAAGAACTGTGAAGTTCTGCTGTTACCCTCTGGGACACTGGGCAGAGTGAGTGTTGCTGCCTTGTAGACCTGTTAATGAGGCAGTTGGGAGAGAACACAGTCATGTTTTTAAGGCTGTGGTGGCATCAGAAGGATCAGTCTGTCTCTATCCCTCCAATACCCCATCTTCTCCACCCTTGGGTGGGTGCACATGGTCTCAGGGTGGGCCCCTGTCCAGCTTCCTGTAGTTACCTTTGTTTTGCAGGGACAACTGCACTTCTGGCCGAGTTGTGTCCCTCAAATGCTCTGGTGAGTCATGTCTTGGACCTAGGGAGCTGGTAGTGCAAGGGGGGGAGACACCCCCATCCCCAGCCCTCCCAGTGTGAAAGAGCCCTGTAGAGAGGCTCAGCTGGGTCTGGGTACAATTACCTGTCTGCCTGTCCATTTGTCTGTTGGGTCCCTTCTTGCAGACAGAGTTCTGCCAAAACAGAGCCCTGCCTAAGCCTCTGCCACGCCCCCCACCCAGGCACTGCTCTGGGCTGATAGCCTTCTTGCTTCATTACCCTACACCCTCTGCCCTTGCCTCTGACCCTCACACCCCCTTCCTTCTGGAAAGCCCCAGTCAAAGGTGAAATTCTTAGTGTCTGTTGATACCTGTTAGCAGCTTCAGAAGACTAAGGGAGGGTGATGAATTAGGGGCCAAATGGGAGACAGCCTGTGGAGTCCCTTTCATCTGTCTTGCCATTATCTATCTATCAGTCTGTGCATCCATCCACAAAACCAACATTTAAAAAAAATTTTTTTATTAATAAAACCAATCAACATACAATATGAACATTCTTTTTTATCGCATAGTTGTATAGTCATCATTATGATCCTTTCTTAGAACTTTTGCATCAATTCAGAAAAAGAAATAAGAAGAAAACAGAAAAAAAAATTATACATACCATACCCCTTACCCCTCCCTTTCATTGATCACTAGCATTTCAATCTACTAATTTGAACACAGGTTTCTATACAGGTATTATTCCTGCGAAATGGAAAGCCTTTTTTTTTTTAAATACCAAAAGAGCACCAAACAAACGCAAACATTCTTAACTTTTGATCATTCCGTTCTACATATATAATCAGTAATTCACAATATCATCACATAGTTGCATATTCATCATCATGACCCTTTCTTGGAACATTTGAGTCTATTCAGAAAAAGAAATAAAAAGAAAACAAAAAAATTTATACATACCATACTCCCTACCCCTCCCTTTCATTGGTCACTAGTATTTCAAGCTAAATTTATTTTAACATTTGTTTCCCTGATTATTTATTTTTATTCCATATGTTTTACTCATCTGTTGACAAGGTAGATAAAAGGAGCATTAGACACAAGGGTTTCACAATCACACAGTCACATTGTGAAAGCTATATCATTATATAATCATCATCAAGAAACATGGCTACTGGAACACAGCTCTACATTTTCAGGCAGTTCCCTCCAGTCTCTCCATTGCATCTTGACTAACAAGGTGATATCTACTTAATGCGTAAGAATATCCTCCAGGATAACCTCTTGACTCTGTTGGGAATCTCTCAGCCATTGAAACTTTATTTTGTCTCATTTCACTCTTCCCCCTTTTGGTCGAGGAGGCTTTCTCAATCCCTGGATGCTGAGTCTCAGCTCATTCTGGGGTTTTTCTCAATCCCTTGATGCTGAGTCTCAGCTCATTCTAAGATTTCTGTCCCACGTTGCCAGGAAGGTCCACACCCCTGGGAGTCATGTCCCACGCAGACAAGGGTAAGGTGGTGAGTTTGCTTGTTGTATTGGCTGGAGAGAGAGGCCACATCTGAGCAACAAAAGAGGTTCTCTAGGGGGTGACTCTTAGGCCTAATTTTAAGTAGGCTTGACCTATTCTTTGTGGGGTTAAGTTTCATATGAACAAATCCCAAGACTGGGGGCTCAACCTATAGCTTTGACAACCAACATTTTTGACCCTTACTGTGAGACTGGCATTATGTTAGGCTTTGGGACTACATAGATAATGTAAACATAGTGCATGCTCTCAGGAGCTCTGGGTCTGATGGGCAGACAGATGTGTTATCAGCATTTCTACCCACCAGAGCCCAGAATTGGAAGACCAGGAATAATAAATGAGAGCTCTCCACACTGGCTCCCTAGGACTTGGTACTGGCCCACAATCACTAAGAGATAGGACAAGCTAATACACACTCCTTGTTCTCTCTTGCTTCTGACCCTTCTTTGTTTGCAGAGTGTGGGGCAAGGCCCCTGGCTTCCAGGATAGTGGGCGGGCAGTCTGTGGCTCCTGGGCGCTGGCCATGGCAAGCCAGTGTGGCTCTGGGCTTACGGCACACGTGCGGGGGCTCTGTGCTGGCACCACACTGGGTAGTGACTGCTGCACACTGCATGCACAGGCAAGTACTGGAGGGCTGCTGGGGGAGGGAATGCCTTAACCATCTTTTCTGTCTGGCTGTTGGTATATCCTGTATAAAATGTCCACATCCATCTCTCTGCTTCCAGGTGTCCTTCCCAAATGGGCTATTAGGGAAGTTCTTCCCCTTCAGTGACAAGAACAACTCTGCATGAATAGTAGTGATAATACAAACATAGGTTCTTTATATTTACTCAGTTTTAAAATTTTTGAAATGCTTTCACTTTCACAGCTCTCTGTGCCTCCTAATGTTTATTATGACTAATGAGAGCATTTCTATGAAATTATTTGTTTAATGTCTTTCTTCTTCTCTAGACTAGAAATTCTTAGTCTTGTATGCCGCAGAATCCCTTTCTCAATTTTTCCACTGCTATGTTTCCAGGGCCTAGAATAGCCCCTGGAATATAGTAGATGCTTTAAAAATACTTGCTGGGGTAATGAATGAATGAGTTTTTTGGTCCTTTTCTCTTAGAGGCAGGCAGAGCAGATGGTGTTCCATTTTTTAAAATTGTATGCAGTATGGCAGGGGTCACATTTCATTCTTTTTCTATGTGAGTATCCCCTTATTGCAGCACTATTTGTTGAATTTTTGTTTGTTTTTGGTTTTTCATTTGTTTGTTTGTTTGGAAAGTGCATGGGCTGGGAATTGAACCCGGGTCTCCTGCATGACAGGTGAGAATTCTACCACTGAACTACACTTGCACCTCCTGTTATTCTTATTTTACAATGAGGAAACTGAGGCTGGGAGAGGTAAAGTGTCTCCCCCATGATCACACATAGTAATAGAGAGACAGAACTGGTTGAAGGTTTTCTGTCTTGGCCTAGAGTTATGATTTTAGACCACACAAGAACGCCTATTGTGAAACTTGGAGGGGGCTTATGCAGGAAAGAAGAGATGGTTTTTGCAGATGACCCATAGCGTCTTGCTTCTCCACTTGTCAATCCTTAAACATTTATTAAATGCCTGTTGCATGCCTGGTGTCTTGCCAGCTGCTAGAGGGCTGCTAAGGGGCATAATCTCTGTGTTCTGTGAACTTGTCACCTGGGAATGGAAAATCCTGTTAAGTGGCTTCTTCACCAGCTACCTCCACTTGCCACTTCAGTTAGAGCAACTTTTCTGTTCCAGCCTTTCTGGGCTCAGCATGGACCCTGTTTGCAGTTTCAGGCTGTCCCGTTTGTCCAGCTGGCGAGTTTACACCGGGCTGGTCAGCCACAGTGCCATCAGGCCACATCAGGGAGCTGTGGTGGAAAGGATCATTCCCCACCCACTCTATAGTGCCCAGAATCACGACTACGACATCGCCCTCCTGCGGCTCCAGATGCCACTCAACTTCTCAGGTGAGGCCTGAGCTGGGGAAGAGCAGCCTGGGCTATAGGCAGAGAGGAGTAGGGATTGGATGGGAGGAGAGGTGAGCTGGCTTCTAAGGTATCCTCTATAAACATGAAAATATTCATTTGGGTGATGGAGTGGATTTTGGTATAACCTGGACCTAAAGTTGCCCTCACTCCTGTTGTATGGGCTCTTTTGGGAGAAGGGTTCAGGCCCTTTTCATGGTAGGATTTGCTCTGTGGTCCCAAGCAGAGCTTCAGAGCTGCTCCTTCTCCCAGCAGGCTGTTCCACACTCCCAGGCTGGTCCCAGTTCCCAGCCATTTTTTAATGACACGTTACAGTAAAAATTTTCTCCCCCTCCCCCCATCAAATATCATTTCATTCAATCATCATGAAAACCCTGACAGGTAGATAAAGCAGATACATACAGATAAGGACATTGAAGTCTAGGGAGGGAAGTAACTCTGCAAGACCACACTGCAAACAGTTCCTGAGCCTGGCATTCAGATTCCAGGCCCGGTGTTTCTGCTGCCGTAGCTCCTGCCCTAGAGCAGCAGGCCCAGGCTGCAATCTCCCCAGTAACCCTAACCCTAACCCTAACAGCCCCTCAACATGAATCCACACACACTCTAATCACACATGTATACATTTAGACACACTCATAAACTCACACAAACACATGATGCATACATACTCACATACAGATGCACATTCACACATGCACACACTCCCACACATTACATCCATCCACACTCATACACATTCAGTTATGCACATGGACTCACATACAAACACACCATTACACACACACACATAACACTCTCATGCCCACACACAAACACAGACACATTAATGTATGTATATTTTCATACACATACTCACATAATATTCATTCTTGTGCTTACATACATGTGCACTCACACGAATGCACACACACTCATGCACAGTTTCACACACAGCATATATATTCAGCATTCCTCCCTCCCATCCCCACCTGTACCCTTGAGTTTCCCAAACATCTGTCATTCCTATAATCCTTTCACAAATTTTATCATATATGTGCACTCCATTGTTCAACAGTTAGTCTTTTTTAATTAAGTCACTTAAATAGAAATACTCAAAAGAGAAACCTTATATTACTACCTACTGGAAAAACTATTTTACTTAAATAAGTAGATGATAACCACAAAATACAGAGAGTGAAAATAAGATTATGTTCTCTGTAGGTATTATCCTCTGCAGAAGGAGCTGAGCCTGAGGTCTGCTCTCTCATTTAATGGGAGACTGGCAGGCCTTAGAGAGGAACGGAGTAGTACCAAATGGGGTTTATCTCCTTGTTGCAGTTAGAGGGACTGAAAGAGAATTGCAAAAGAAATCTTTTTCTTCCTGTGTAGATCAGTGTTTATTTTGTGCCATGTCTATGTACTACCTAAAATATTTTTGCATTCCACCCCTGTGGGACGGACCACACACTTTTGGAAACACTACCTGAGAGGGTTTAGACACCCTGGGGAAAACAAAAAAAATGGATCCTCATTAGGAGAAGTTGTCTGCCTGTGGCTGAAAGGAATTTCCACTCTCTCTTGCCCTCTGCACAATGCCATGTTCCCTCCAGAAGGCGAGATAAGGGATGTGCAGTGTGCACCTCCCATTCCTAGAGGGCGTCATGCACGCCATATTTACACGTTGTTCTCTGTTCATGGTGACCCAAGAGGGTCCGTGCATGGTGCGCACAGCACTGTATGAGGCCTCTGGGCTGGGGAGGCCGGGAAGCAAGGCTCTTTGAGAAGAGGGACAAGGGCCTGCCATCCCTGGTCCTTCCACTCAGGCTCTGGGGAAGGATGCTGCACCTGAGCAGGGACCAGGACCATGTGCCTCTCCACAGACACCGTGGGCGCCGTGTGCTTGCCGACCAAGGAGCAGGACTTCCCGGGGGGTTCTCGGTGCTGGGTGTCCGGCTGGGGCCACACCGACCCCAGCCATAGTGAGTGAGCTCCCAGGGCCCTCCGGTGAAAGGGGCATGGGGATGGGTATCCTTTCCCAAGGTGAGGGCCCCCCGCTTCTCCTACTTCTATCTCTCTTGGCCACTGGCAGTGCCAGCTTTTTTTCTGGTGTCACTGTTGGTCAGACCTGGGGGCTCCAGTCTCACCTGCCTGGTCTTTCTGAAAAACCAAACCCTGCGTTTTCCCTAAACCCAGATCTTGTTACTCTCCCTCTCATTGCCCAGGCTTGCCGCGCCTTGGGCATTTGATGGGTGTGTGAATCCCATTCTTCCTCCCAAACCTGAAGTCTGAGCAGACCCCTACCTCTTTGCCCAGGGTCTACAGTTTCTAACCTAAGCTACCCTCTTTGGGTCTCTGAGTCCCGGGTTCCTCCACTACCTCCCGTTTGGCTGCTCTGCCTTTCCAGCTTTGCTTTGTGCCCCTGCAGCCCCTCTCTACCCCTCCTGTCTGTGTCTCCCGCAGCCCACAGCTCGGCCACACTCCAGGACACGGTGGTGCCCCTGCTCAGCACTCAGCTCTGCAACAGCTCCTGCGTGTACAGCGGGGCCCTCACCCCCCGCATGCTGTGCGCGGGCTACCTGGACGGGAGGGCCGACGCGTGCCAGGTGCTGCCTGCCAGGACCCGTGGTGGGGGGAGACAATAGGGCCTGCCGTGGCTTGCTACTCTGGTCTCAGCATGTGGGCATGAAAGGGCATCTTAAGGAGGGGACCCTAGGCGGCCCAGCAGGGTGCGCTCAGGGTTATGAGGTGTGTGACAAGCAGGGACGGCTGGTGAAGGAGAATCCAGAAAGGACTAACTGGTGGTTTCTCTGTGTCCCGTGCCTGGATCCTTCAGGGGGATAGCGGGGGCCCCCTGGTGTGCCCAGATGGGGACACCTGGCGCCTGGTGGGCGTGGTCAGCTGGGGCCGTGGCTGCGCAGAGCCCAATCACCCAGGAGTCTATGCTAAAGTAGCAGAGTTCCTGGACTGGATACACGACACCGCGCAGGTGAGTGTGGAGGCAGGGATGCGGTGGGATGGTTTCCAATGGACCTGCTCCTCAGAAACTATGACCCTCATGCCTTGGGCCTGAGCCCTATTGCGAGTGGGAGGAGGAAAGAGTGATGCTTATAAAATGGAATCCACCGGATTTCTATAAGATTAGGCATTTAACTGGGTTAGGAGTAGAGCTGAATTTATACCCCAGACCTGCTACTTGCTGTGTGGCCTTTGGCAAATTCCTGACTTTGTTAAACCTCAGTTTCCTGGGATTTACCACTCAGCTAGCTTCTATGCTGTTGTGACGATTGAGTGATGTAGGACAGTGCTAGGCTTATAGGAAGTGATCAGTAAGCGTCATTTATGTATCTGTATTACTGTCCTTCACCCCTGGGCTCTAAGTCTTTTCTGCATAATGGAAAGACCTCAGCATTTCCTAGTTGAGGTTCAGCCACTACTTTCCAGCCACTCCACAAGTTACTGTGCTAGTACATGGTAGAGGGAGACTGTCAATCCAGCTCCTTTATCTCTTTTATTTAACTTTTTTCTCATTTTTAACAGCTTTATCGAGATATAATTTACACACCATAGAGTTCATGTTTAAAATTAATTAATTTTATTGTGATAAAATGTGTAACAAAAAGTTATTGTTTTAACCGTTTTGCAGTATTACTATTCAGTGTATACTTTTACAATGTTGTGCCACCATCACCATCTTCCATAAATAAAAGTTTCATCACTCGAAACAGAAACTCTATAACCTTTAATCATTAACTCCCCATTCTCCCCTCCCTCCAGCCTTTGGTAACCTCTAATCTACTTTCTGTCTCTATGAATTGCTTATTCTAGGTATTTCATGTAAGTGGAATCATACAATGTTAGTCCTTTTGTGTCTGTCTTCTTTAGCTTAGCATAATGTTTTCAAATCTGTAGTGACTTGATCAGAACTTCGTCCCCTTTTTTAAGACTGAATAATATTCACCATATGGATTTATCACATTTTGTTAAGCCATTCATCGCTGATAGACATAAATCAGTTGTTTCCACCTTTTGGCTTTTGTGAATAATGCTACTATGAACATCGTTCTGCAAAATCTGTTTAAGTCCCTACTTTCTTTTTTTTTTAATTTTTAATTTTTTTAAACATAACAACATACAAACATGAACATTCTTACCATATGATCATTCCATTCTTGGTATATAATCAATAACTCTCAATATCATCACATAGTTGTATATCATCACCATGATCATTTTTAGAACATTTGCAACAATTCAGAAAAAGAAATAAAAAGAAAAGAGAAAAAACCTCATACATATCATACCCCTTACCCCTCCCTCTCATTGACTGCTAATATTTCCATCTACCCAATATATTTTAGCCTTTGTTTCCCTTATTTTTCTACACCTTTATCACTCCCTTTCATTGATCACTAGCATTTCAATCTACTAAATTTATTTTAACATTTGTTCCCCCTATTATTTATTTATTTATAATCCATATGTTTTGCTCATCTGTCCATAACATAGATAAAAGGAGCATCAGACACAAGGTTTGCACAATCACACAGTCACATTGCAAAAGCTGTATTGTTATACAATTATCTTCAAGAAACATGGCTACTGGAACACAGCTCTACATTTTCAGGCAGTTCCCACCAGCCTCTCCATTACATCTTGACTAACAAGGTGATATCTAGTTAATGCGTAAGAATAACCTTCAGGATAACCTCTCGACTCTTTGGAATCTCTCAGCCATTGACACTTTATTTTGTCTCATTTTCTCTTCTCCTTTTTGGTCGAGAAGGTTTTCTCAATCCCTTGATGCTGAGTCCCAGCTCATTCTAAGATTTCTGTCCCACGTTGCTAGGAGGGTTCACACCCCTGGGAGTTATGACACACATAGAGAGGGGGAGGGCAGTGAGTTTACTTGTCGTGTTGGCTGAGAGAGAGAGGCCACATCTGAGCAACAAAAAAGGTTCTCTGGAGGTGTGAGTCCCTAATTTCAATTCTTCAGAGTATATGCCAGTTCCTTTATCTTTACATCTAGGATTCTTTCCCCTGTGCCCTGTTGTTTCCTCCAAACTCACTGCATATCAGCCTCATGTTTCCTGGGATCTCTAGCAGGTCCGTTAGATGGAGAAGCAGCTGCCATCCAGATACAGAAGGCCTGGATACCTACCACTTTTCGAGAGAAGCAGTCACCACCACACCAGCCACTGGACAATGCAGTCTCTCCCCTCCAGTCTTGATTTCAAGTCCTTCTTTCTTATCAGAGTTTCTCCAATAGGACATGGGTTGTGAGGAGGGAGAGCTGAGGGATGTGGGGGAGGAAGAGAGAGGCAGGAGCTAAAAAGGAACTGGCAGCAGGAAAGCAGTGGGGAGCCACCCTCCCTTCAGCCCCTGAGCACATCTTTTGGGAGAATGCTCCGGAAATCCCTGGTCCTGCTTCTCCCTGTGCCCTCAGGCGGGCTACTGCCTCTCTAGAGGAGCCTCTGGCTCCAAGGCTTCTGGGCAGTTGGGGTCAAGGCTGGGCAAGCCCACACCAAGCCCATGGAATCAAGATCCTCTGTTGGTCTCACCCACTTGCTCTTATCCCCTCTGGGCTCTGGCTGGCCCTGCATGAGGATGGGGTACTATACGACAAGGAGGTTGGGGTCAGAATAGAGTACTGGTTTTAAAATTACAGTTCTGTGAACTGAACCAAGGAGTTCCGTTATTAAAGTGAAATGATGTATGGTCTTGTTCCACTTCTTGTTTCCTCTCTCATACATACACACAGAAGTTAAGGAATTGAATTATAATTTTACTGTCATACATATTTGTTAAAGTTTATATGCTCTAGACATGCTCTAGAATCCAGGCATGTATTTATTTGTTTAATTCTCTGAATTTGGTAAATCTACATATCATGATATGCAACAAAAAGCCCCAGTCTCCCAGGTGCTTTAATGCTCTGAGTTTGAAAACCATTTAAGTGAATGATCTCTTAGGAAATGTCTGGCTTTCCTATTAGATCTTTTTCTTCTTCTTAGCTCTTATTTCAGAACTTGGCCTTTTGGTGTGCGGAGATTTCATTCTCAGTTTATGCCTAGCTAGCATTTTCCTGCTTAAACTGCTCCCTTACTTTCTTCTCTCTAGCAATTAAAATGCAATAGGCATCTTGTTTCTAAAAAGTGCAATGACTTTTTTATGGTACTTACCCAAGAAGATGGAATTAGCATTTAGCAATAACAAACCTTTGTGAGTTTATCAGCATATTTATTTTGAGGGGTAGTACAAATGAATATCCACTCCTGGGTGGTCTGCTCCCTTTGTACGAAATGCACTAAAAAGTAAGGTCCTCGATTTACCATCAGTTTATTAGCTGGTGAAGAGGCTGCTGGGAATCTGCTGTCACATTGCAGATCTTGGCCCTGACTGGGAGCAGATCCTCCTTCTGTGCTCTTAGAGGCCAGACCTCCAGCCTTGACCCTAAGATTAGCATTTACTTCCAGGCTCCTTCAGGTCCCCACTCAGGACAACAAAATCAGGACCAAAAACCAACAGCAAATCCATCAACTTTGATAATTTTCATGTTCCTGATGCTACCTATAACCATTTACTAACATTTAAAGGGAGGGTTTATCCACTACACCCAGTATGAGTTGTTAATAATCTGCAACATTTGAATAATACTTTCTAGTTTATAAAACCAGATCACATACGGTAACTCACTTAAATCTCCTACAACATCTATGTGGTGAAGCTATTTTTATCATCCCATTTGCAGGCCGGAGAATTCGTGCAGAGAGCTTAAATGACTCCCCCAAAGCCAACCAACTAGTGCTGGAGCCAAGATATGAGCCAGGATGTGAACCCAGAGTCTTTTAATTCCAAGTCCACATCACTGCCTGGCACATGGATGAATAAGTTGGCCCAATATTGCATGGAAGGATAGAATTGGAAGATACCTTTATATGATCATCTGGTCAAGTCACCTGCCTACAGTTATGCACTGCCACCCCTTTTTTGGGGGAGGGGTGCATGGTCTGGGAATCGAACCCAGGTCTCCCTCATGAAAGGCATTCTACCACTGAACCACCCGTGCGCACTGCCACCCTTTTTATAGGTGAGGCATCTGAAATGCAGAATCTTTGAGTGGCTCCTTCCAAAGACTTTTCTCAGGCAACATTCATAGAGGTTTTCAATTTCCACTGAGCCTCATGGTATGATGTAAATGTAACAAATGAATATCTTTCACCAGAGAACTATTAAGAGTACCCTAATTAGAGAATTTGCTAATAGCTATTCCCTGTTTACTCATAGAAGCTGCTGGCCTCTTTTGCCATGCTAAAATATCCACAGACGCAGGAGCTCTCACTTCCCTTTCTTTCGTTAGCATCTGCTGGTCCAGCTCTTAGGAAAACCAAGAGCAGAGGTAGCCTAAGCCAGCCTCATTCCCCTGGGTCAGCTGCTGGATTTGCAAGGGTGGAGGCGGGGGGGCCAAAGAAGTGTGGGGAGATTTGGGTCCAGAAACATTGTAATGAGAATGAACTGGGTGCCCAGCTGTGCTATGCTCTAGGGAATTGGGAGATAGAAAAGTCAACTGTTTTATTGGTGCAATGAGACTTATTTGCAATAAATTATTAGTGGCCAGCCAGGCACAAAGCTGAGCGGTGGGGCAGTAATTGCTATGGGAGCTCCAAGGGATTATTGAATAAGTCAGGGCATTTCTGTGTGCAGGAAGCCTGTGCCCTCCCCACCAAGGATGCATCTCCCCTTGCCTGGGCAGAGCTTTCAAGCCTCCAGAGACTTCTCAAGAAGGTCACTCGCCACTACTGTGCTTGGGCAGATTCCTTCTCTTGCTCATCCTTCTAATTGCTTATAGGGTCTCAAAGCTGCAGTGAGGTGCAGGTTCTTTCTTCCTGTGTACAACCTCTGTGGAGTCCTTCTTTATCTAGAAGAGTTGCTAGGAACAAAGGGGTTGCCCTGCCATGCCTTGGGAAACATTCCTCAGGCCCTTTCCTGCATTTTGCATTTGGTGGTACTGGGCTTACTTACAATAGGACAAAACTGGAAGTGGTATAAATACTAAAAGGTGATACAGTAACTGTCAAGAAGTGGCTTTCTGAAGTCCCTCCATTGTTCCCCTCTCTATTTTCTGGCCATGTATGTAGGATCCCCTTGCTATCCTATGGCTACTTAAAGGATAACCCACCCACCCCACGTTGACCTCCCTCAGCATCCTGGGTTTGGATCCTACCCCACCCTCCTACACAGACACACCAACATGTACTCTGGCTTTGTCCCATCCTGTTCCTGTTATATGGTTTGGAGCCTAGTGTTGTTAGTGTCTCTTTAAACAGTGTCTTAAATACCTCCACTTCTAGAAGCATTCAGGAAGTATGGAGGCAGTGGCTTCTTACTCTTGAGGACCGAGGCTAGGAAAGGCAGATGTGGAGCAGGTGAGCATCCTCTGAGGATTTCTAGTAACTCTTGAGGCAGCAGAGTAAAGCACTCCAAGGGTATTTCTGGAATGAATGCTGGAGTGGACGAAGCTGGGGGGATCAAACAGCACAAAGCGAAAGTTCCTGGAAGGGTTTCATTTGCTGTTCCTTGCCTAGAACAGCAGATGGACTCTAAGAAAGCAGAGGCTTTCACAGCGCTGGGTTTATCTTGTGAACTGCAGGCTCCTTTCCCCTTACAAGGGACTTCTTGGTGCTTCTAATGGTGGGAAACAAGGTTCCAGCCCCAGAGTCCCACCTTGGTCTCTAACCATAGCAGCTGATTCACCTGTGAATGTGCCTTCCCTGAACTTGTGCCTCAGCCTTTCTGGATTTTGATTTCTCACCTGTCAAATAAGGGGTCTGGGCAAGTAGTATCCGTGGGATCTTCCCTGTCAGACTGGCCTTTACTTAAACCTCCAATGTCTCTTCAAACATCTGCCCCTCAACTTCCAGTTTGGACACCTTTGGAGAGGAGCCTGCTCCCTGGGAAGACCTAGAGAAACAAGTTTGCACATAGCTTCTCAGGCTCTGAAATGGAGCTTTCCTTGAGGTCTGCCCTCAGTGTCCAGGGAGGAGTAAGGCAGCAGGCTTTTCCCCCCACATATTCTGCCCAGCATTTGTACCCTGGGAGAACTGCTGCGTGAGACCCCTAGTGCTCAAGGATTGTGAGTCCCTTGACCTGGCAGTTTTCCCAGGTCCTCCCCAGCTCACTTCCTGTCAACCCTGGCTCCCCACAGGCAACGGGGAACCTCTTCTTTACCATAGTCTCACCATTGAGACCTGAACACTTTCTTTCTTTCCCACTTTCCCTTGATGGACCCTAAGCTGGCCACAAGAGCCCACTCTACTCCCCAGCCTTCCCCCATGCGTGAGGTGGAATAGTGAGAGAGGCTAGCGGAACCATCAACAGGCAGCTTGGGTCCAAGCCCCTTTCTGTACACAGCCATGTGCCAGGCTCTGGGGCCAGGATCCTTTCCCACAGCCTCAGTTAGGGTGACCCATACTCCAGTTTCCCAGGACTGTCCAGACTGAAAGTCTCATGAGGGGATTCCCTCAGTCCTGGGCAAACAAGGACTGAGGGTCATCCTAAGTCTCTCAACTTTACCTCCTCTTCCTTCAGTCTGATTGACCTTCATGGATGCCTTCCCCAGTGACCAGCATTGGAGGAAGAGGTTTCTGGGAATTCTCAAAGACTGGACTGGTTTCCAAAGGCTGGAATACCTGCTGATGCTATCCAGGTCCCAAGGCCCTTCGAGCAAGGGTCACTCCTTCAGGGAGGTCCTCACTACCCCAGCTGCCCCCTTTTTTTCCCACAGTGGCACCTCAGACAGCCAGGGCAACTGTGCTCACCCCACCTAATTTTTTTAGCAGTCTGACCCTCCCAGGCTCAGAAGCTCCCTGACAATTTGGCACGGCTAGGAAGGGGAGATAGTGCTCCTCCTGAATATTGATTTCCCAATTTCCCGAGGTCTCACTGATTTCTGATCCCCAGAGTCTGGTACAAGGCTCAGCATGTGGCAGGTGTCAGTGGAAAGTGGGTGTGCTTGTCTCAGGAGGAGAAGGGATGAGGGGTGGAGGCTGCCATTCCCACGGGAGCGCGGGGAGCTCCTTCTCCTGACCCCTGCTTCTGGATGTGATCAGAGAGGCACAGAGAAGAGACTGTTAGACTACTAGAGCCCACAGGGATTTTGCAGGTTTTGTTTTTCCTTAGCACTGTCTGCAGAGGTGAGGGCATGAATAAAAGAATGAGGGAAGATTTACTGTTCCCATAACTTGGCAGTGAGCCCCATATTTGTACAGCAAACCAGGGTGAGGAGGGGCTAGATCAGGTGGGGGCAATGCTGGAGCTCGGGGAGAGAGTCAAGACCTTGCACTGTCTTTCCAGCAGGGACCCTGAGTAGAAATGAAGGTGAGACTGGGAGGGGTTTGTTCAGGCCGACTCTCTGAATACCACGGGTTAGAGTGTCCTCTCCACCCTCCAGCCTTTCCCCATGCATGACATGAGATAGTGAAGAGAGTTTTGTGCTAACAAAACCATTAGCAGACAGCATGGGTCCAAGAATCCCTATGGTCAGGTGCCTTTGGGTATCCAACATGGTGTGCTGCCGGTGGGCTTGTCTGTCAGTTACGGTCCTGAAAATGGACACAGTTTGGAAATGAGTTTTATCCTGGCCTACTTTGGTTTGGGGCTGGGTGAGCCTGGGCTGAGGCTGGCACTCCATAGAACCTTGCAGCTGAAAGTGACCTTAGAGATTGTCTAGTATTACCTCCTCGCTCATAGCCAAGGCTTTGCAGCACATGTCTTGGTGACATTGTGGGGCCACCAAAAGATGGGACACTTTTTGTACAAAGTCAATCCAAACCAGTCAGAACTCATCATAGAAGGTGGTAGAAGAATGGAAAACCTGAGGGGGTTGGAACAAGGCCCCTGGGAGGTGAGATGGTCCACGTTGTGTGTGTGTGTGTGTATATGTATGTGTGTGTGTATTCTGTGGGAAACTTGAAGGGCCTGAGGAAAATGGGGCAGTGAGATGAAATTTGGGGAGTCTGGAGTAAGATTCTACAGAATTTCTCCCCTAACTCTGTGTTTTAATTTGTTAAAGCTGCCAGAATGCAATATACCAGAAACTGAATGGCTTTTAAAAAGGGAATGTATTAAGTTGTAAGTTTACAGTTCTAAGGCCATGAAAATGTCCAAATTAAGGCACCAACCAGAAGTTACTTTCACACAAGAAAGGCTGATGCCATCCAGAAGCTGGGAAGGCATGTGGCTGGCATCTGCTGGGCGCTTTGGCTTCTGAACACCTCTCTCATGTGGGAAGGCACATGGTGACGTCTGCTAGCTTTCTTTCCAGGCTTCTTATTTCATAAGTATTCCCTGGGGGTGTTCTCCTTCTGCATCCTCAAAGGTCTGGCTGTGTGGGCTCTGTTGTCTCTAAAGCTTTTTCCAAAATGGTTCCCTCTAAAAGGACTCCAGTTAGCAACCCCACCTTGAATGGGTGGAGATGCATCTCCATGGAAACCATATAATCAAAAGTTACCACCCACAGCTGGATGGGTCACATCTCCATGGAAACAATAAAAAGATCCCACCCAGCAATACTGAATGAGCATTAAAGAACATGGCTTTTCTGGGGAACACAACAGTTACAAACTGGCACACTCTGGAAAGGCGCATCTGATTCTAACCAGTTTCATACATAACTCCCCATCCCCTTTAGCTGTCCCCTTCATGGATAATGTCGGGGAGATTCTCATGCAGAGTTTCATGCTTTTTCCTTATCAAAAATATCCTCATCCTTCAGGGCAGTGCAGTGGTGGCTCAGTGGCAGAATTCTCGTCTGCCATGCCGGAGACCCGGGTTCGATTACTGGAGCCTGCCCATATATATATGTCCTCATCCTTCAAGGGTGACCATGCTAATCACTTTCCCCCTTTCCCTCATGCACCACTATAGCACTTTATCCTGCAGGTGTGATCATAAATTAGAAAGAATAATCACGGTGGTCATATATAAGAAACATATACCTATATAGCTATAGTAGCAGGTGTGAGGGTAGAGGGCGGGGGCAGGGGTTGTCATTTCCCCTCAGGGGTCTCTGAATCTTAAGTCATCCTCTCCCAAGACTGTCTTTCCCAGTCCCAATCTTTAACATTCGTGGGGCCTGGGTCAGGAGTATCAGTGGAAGCCCAGATACCATATATCTAAATAGCCACAAATTATAAATCAAACTAATGAATTGTTAAATTAAAAAATGTTCTATCCTTTTGCCATGACAAATATACCTTCTTAAGGATGTAGAAGACAGGTTCACATTAGAATTCTCAAATCTTTGAATTTTGTCTTGGAACATGGCAAGGCAAGATGGGGAGAGCTGACTCATAACCACCTTTTTCTTTCCATCTCCATATCTATCCCCTATGACAAAGGGTCTTGTGCACAGGCGTTTGGACACTCCATCCTGCCTGGGCGTGCCCACTGGAGGCTCTGTCCGTGGAGAAGAGGACCTGGCCCTGGAAGCAGGCACGGGACCATTTGAAAGACTGTGGGAGAGGATTTGGGATATGTGTTCATGCATATGTAAGGGAAAAATCTGAATTAAACTAAAACACCATAAAGGACACACGGAAAACAATGAAACAAATATAGGAGCAGACCCAGGGTCTGCTAGTTGGAACTCAGCTAGTTGCATCTGTGTGAAGCATTTCGGAGTGTCTGAGTGGGGAGGAGGTCAAGGAGCCCTGAAACAGGGGATCTAATCTGGCCTCCGTTCCTTGTTAACCAGCCTAGATAAGTCATTGAACTTCACTGGGTTTCTGTTTTCTCCACTAATAATGTATGCCCTTGTTTAGCTCACAGAGTAGGTGGGAGGACCAAGTAAAATTAAGTAATGAAAAGGCTTTGGAGATTTTATAGAGCTAGGCAAATGTAAAATCTAACCTGTGTTAACAAAACTGCTAACTGTCTTGTTCATCCAGCTAAACCTCATGTGTTCAATGTCTCCTCGGTGCCAGGCCTACCTTAGCCCTGGGCACACAGAACTGAATTAAACAGCACTGCCTTCAAAGGGCTCACCATCTACTTGGGAAGCCAGACACTGAAAAAGGCTGTATTTATTATTTGCTCGAATGTGTCAACTTGGCTAAGGTATGGGGTCCAGTGGCTCAAACCTGAACCTAGCTGTCGCTGTGGCGGCACTTTGTAGATGGGATGAGCATCTGTGTCGGCTGGCTTTAAGTGAAGGAGATGGCTGTCCATCATGTGGCTGGGCCTAATCCAATCAGTTGGAATTCTTTTATCGGCAAGAACTGAAGGTTTCAGGGATCAGAAAGAATTCTGCCTCAAGGTTACACTCTCTACTATTTCCTGAGTTTCCAGCCTAAGGAATTTGGACTAAAGAATTCAACATCACATTCACCAGAATTTCCAGCCCCTGGCCTGTCCTTACAGATTCGGACTTGCCAGGCCCCACAATTCGGTGAACCAATTCCTTATAATAAGTCTTTTTTATATGTTATTATGCATAAATAATATTTATTCTATATAAATCTCTAATATATCTGTATCCTGTTGGTCTGTTTCTCTAGAGAACCCTTGATAAAAACAAAAATGTGGAATATTTGGAAAGGTTTTGCTTCAATTACTTGACAACTATTTATAGATGCTTATTGACACAAAAAAATTGATATGGTAAATCGAGAAATTTCCTACCTACTCTCAGCATGTAAGATTTTAAGAAAAACCAGTAGAAGCAAACCATGTCTCAATTACAACCTTCTTTTGTAGAGTAAGCCTCCACTCTCCATGGTGCCCTGTCAGAGCCCCCACCCCCACCCCAAACACACACACATGCACTCACACACACACGGGTAGATTGCCTGGGGCCTCTGGCTATCCCTCCCTCCCTCCTTCCCTCCTTCCCTTCCACCCATCTTATTGTGCACGTGTTGTGTGCCAGGATATAAAGATTAATATCTCAGGTCACACTCAGGTGTGGAATAGAAGATCTACACCAATAATTTTTATACAGGGTCAGTGTATTAGTCAGGGTTCTCTAGAGAAACAGAACTAGGGGGAGATATCTGTAAATATGAGATTTATAAAAGTGTCTCATGCAACCGTGGGGATGCAAGAGTCCAAAATCTGCAGGGCAGGCCATGAGACCGGCAGATCCATTGACGGGTCTCGACAAAGTCCACAGGAGAGGCTGGCTGGCCAAAAAAGTGAAAATTCTCTTTTGCCTTAAAAATCCTCAACTCATTGGATCAAATCCAACTGATTGGATTCTCTTGTTGCAGATGTCTATGTAATCAGCTACAGATGCAATCAACTGACTGATGATTTAATAAGCCAGCCTTCTGGTTTATCAATCAGGCATGGGATATGCTTGCAGTAACAGGCCAGTGCTTGCCTGACCAGACAACTGGGCACCATCACCTGGGCAAGCTGACACCTGAACCAACCATCACAGCCAGCTTTAAAGTTCTACACTAGCATGAATGAGGCATGGCTCTGGTTAAGGAGACTCTGCTTGAGTTGGGCCTTGAATGACATTTGCCCTGACTGACAAATATAAGAACCAAATGGGAAGGTAGAGCTGGGAGGGGAGCTAAAAAGAGGACATTTTGGGTCAGGGAATAGCATGCAAATACCTGACTTTCCTGGGAAATGTCAAGTAGTTCTTTCAGCTGAAGCAGGGTCTGACACCAGTGAATGAGAAGACAGTGGACAACGTGTGGGAGTGAAATGGCCATGGCTGTTGTTTGCCACGCCAAGAAGACTCACTTGGCCTTACAGAAAATGGGGAGGAGCCACTGAAAATTCTAAAGCAGGAGAGTGTCACAGTAATAGGCATTATTCTGGGAAAGGCATGAGGAAGGGCTTAGGGGACACCATTACGACAAGTACAGTGGGACTTCAAAGTTTTTTTTTTAAAACAAGATCTTTATTTGGAACCCTTAAACATGTAAGAGATAAAAGCAATATTTTATTAATATGTATTTACTTTATATTTTATGCATTTGTTAATATTTTATTAGTAAGCATGTAATTCCATACTGGCAATATCTACTTAGTATAAAATCAATCAGTGCAAATGGTGACATTGTTTTGATGAGCACTGGAAATTGAAATGAGGGGTTATGCCTGAAATTGCTGAGTTCCATCAGTCTCAGCACTTGATTAATTTAAGATTTTGTTTTTGGTTGCATAGCACCAAGAAATCCTGATTTACACAAGTAAGTAGTTACAAATAGCAATGGGTTTTTCACAGATGACTTTTAGTCTCAGGACAATTGTTAACTAAAATGGGAAAATTTCATTTAGAGGCTTCCATAAAAATGAGTTAATTTGGCATAGTAAGTTAATGGATTGTTGGTCTCTGTGTGTCTAAACCATTTTCATTGGGGTTTAGATGGTGAAAATACATTTCAAGTTAAATTTTAAAAAAATGGGAAACCTCAAGCCACGTATGGAAACTGAAGATATACTAGATTATTCCTACTTGAGAATGAAGGGTATTATATGACTTATTTTATTGGTCATTGTGCTGTTTTGAAAGTATTATGTACCCCAGAAAAAACATGTTTTAATCCTGATTCAATCTGTTGGGCAACCATTTCATTTAATACTGTTTCAACATTGTAGATGGCAAATTTTGATTATATTATCTCCACGAAGATAATCTAATTGGGTGTGACCTTTTGATTAGGGGAGACGTGACTCCACCCATTCCAGGTGGGTCTTAATTAGCTTACTTGAATCCTTTAAAACAGGAAACATTTTGGAAAGAGACAGAACTGACAGGGCCAACAGAGAGAGAGCCAACGGGAACTTCAGAGCAGAGATGGCACAGATGCCAACACTTGGAGAACAGAGACACGGATGTTTGGAGATGCTTGGAGCCCAGCAGATGTTGCGATGAGATGTTAAGCAAGCCAGAATTTGGAGAGAGCCAAGGGAAACCAAGAGATTAAACCAGCCTGGAGAAGCAAAGTGAGGAACTCCCGCGGGAACAGAGGCTGAAAGCATGGCACCCAGGAGGAAGAAACCAGCAGATGCCAGTCATGTGACTTCCCAACTGACAGAGCTATTCCAAACCCGTTGGCCTTCCTTGAATTAAGGTATCTTTCACTGAATGCCTTAGTTTGGACATTTTCACAGGCATAGAACTATAAACTTGTAACTTATTAAATTCTCTTTTTAAAAGCCATTCTATTTCTGGTATATTGCAATCCATCATCTTTCAAACTAAAACAGTCATTCACTGGGAAACAGGAATTGGCCCTCACCATGGCCAGTATTGGACAATCAGGTTGTATTAATACATAATTCTCCAACGTGGGTGTTGAGAGTTGCTTCTTTCAAAACTGGTAGGAGTAGGGGGTGGGGGGTGGAGTGGTAACACTGCACTCACTTTTCCTACAGATGACATGTGACATTTGTATAATCTTGGTACTTGTCTGATCTATGATTGTAGACATGGGAAGAACTCAAGCAAATATCCCTGAAGTCAGGATATGACAGGACCCACATCCATCTAGAAACTTCAGTGCAGCTATCTGGGTACTTCCATGGAACTCCCACAAAGTACAAAGGGCCACCAAGAGGACACTGGTAGAGCCCATTTTATTGAAACTTTACTACATACTGGGCACCATTTCATGTACTATATTGTATCAACACTTTTAGTTTTCACAACACAACCCTATGAGATGAGTGCTATTCTTATCCCCATTTTACAGATAAGTAAACAGAAGAACAAAGAGCTTAAGTAACTTGCCGAGGGTCACCCAGCTAGTAAGTGGTAGAACTGGGATTTGAATTCAGCAGTTTGGCTCTGGAGCCTGCAGGCCAATCACTGTACTCTATCATGTTTCTTCAAGGTAAGAATTCATGTTAGACCCCTGAGGTCAAATATCTTTAAATTGGGAGTGAACATTGCATTTGTCCTACCATTTTTTTCCAATAATGCCCCCAGTGCTAGTCATAGGATGTAGGTTGCTATGGTAGTGTCTAGGGTGGAGGTTTCAGTAGTTTCTGTGCAATATATAATGCAGGTGGCAAGGTGGGGATGGGCGTGGACTTAGGAACTTTTATGAAATGTACTCTTTGGACTGGGCTTGAGCATCCGTGGTCTGACTTCATGATGCTATCAGGTATCATGAAGTCAATAAACTCTCCTAAGAGTCTGTGAGCCAGGCAGTTTCCATTTTCTCTTTTAATTAAAGGATCTGAGGCATGAAGAAGGTGTGCATACCTGGAACAGAAAGGATGGTGGGAGACTTGGGCTCTGGGTGTGGTGTGGTCCTGCCTCCTGAATCCTCCCCAAATCCTTCTGAATCCTCTCCTTTTCTGACATTGGTCCTTCAGATAAAGAGAAGCAACCCATTATATCTCCACTGACGGTTGAAAATCCTAAGAGGAGACTGGAATGAAAATAAATCAGCAAAGCAGTTAAATTGATGGGAAACATCAGGGTGGGGCAGTCACTGAAAAACTGGTATGTTAACAGAGGTCCCAAGAGGTCAAGCTGGAGGTTCTTGAGAATAAACACTAAACCATGCAGACTGAGTAAATGAAGTCCTGTCAGTCAGGGGCATGCTGATTGGCAGGAGGGAACACGTCCTAGAATGAGGAAATGGTTGGGGTGGAAGCAGATGTATTTGCAGGATCTCAGAGTGGCTACCTCACCCCATAAAGTTGGGAAGAGTTTATTTCAGGATTAGCAAAAGAAATCTCCTGCTGGGAGCAGTTTTATGAAGCTTGTTATCTGTGTGTTCAAACCACAGAATGAAAATAGCATCAAGAAAAGATTTAATGACTTCTTGAAGATTGGAGAGAGAAAGGGCTATTAAGGGAAGTCGAGAAGGTTTGGGAAATTACCTGACCTTGTGGGAGTGCTATGATGACATTCAGCACACTTCCCCCTGATCCCCTAGTGCACTATCCACCTAAGTGTTCTTGAATCATAATGTCCAAGTGGCCACTGAGGGCTTCTGCTAAGGTTCCAGAGTGCTGTACCACTCCCAACCCTGTCCTGGGGCTCAGTCCCTGGGTATCCTGCCCAGCTCAGGCTTTCCGTGAGCCAGGAGCTCGTTCCGATGTGATGATGGCTGAATGAGTATGCAGCCCCTTTCCGTGCTTCCAAACCACTGCCCCTACACAGAGGTGCAGAAAGGGAATTGGCACCCTGGAGCACCTGCTTTGTGTCAGGTACAGAGCCGTTAATGTTACCTAAATCTGTTCACTGAATCTTTACAAAAATCGTGCCAAGGACAGTCTTTTCTCCTTTGTGTAGAGGTGGAAACTGAGGCTCAGAGAGTTTAAACAACACACCTAATGTCACATAGCTAGTGAGGGATGTTGATTCAAGCTCATATTTTTCCGGCTCCAAAATCTGTGCTCTTTCCACTATGCCTGCCTCCTGAACAGAAGATAAGAAGTGTGCCTCTTCCCCCTAAACCTGAAGGATGAAGCCAAAGTAATCCCCATGGGAATTAGAAGCAATGAGCTCTGGCCCTGACCTTGAGTGAATGATTTGACTATCCTGAGACTTAGTTTCAACATGGATAAGAAGGGAACATACTTTTCAGGGTTATGAATATAAAATGTAAGCAAACAAGTAGAAGCACTTTGTAGCTGTAAGTGCATGCTTGGTGATCGAATAAGAACTCTAAACTTCCCGGTGAATTCACTCTCCTCTTCCCCATTATACCCCATGGAACTTGACTGACTGGGGAATGTTGATCCCAAACATTCTGGGCTTGAGCTGGTGAAGATCTCTCTATTCAGCTAAAAGGAAAATAATTCACAATTCCTTTCAGAGTCTTGTCGTTTGTGGGGGAAGAATGGGGCAAGATCCATCTAAAAGGCAAAACTTTCTTTTGTGCCAACATAAGAAAGGAAGTAATTTTTTGATTCAAGGGCTGGGCAGCCAGCCAAGCCCCAGGTATGATGGTTTGAAGCAGTATATACCCCAGAAAAATATGTTCTTAAAGTTAATCCATTCTTGAGGGTGCGGATCCATTGTAAGTAGGCTCTTTTGGTGTGTAGGATTTTAGGGTGTCACCCACATTATTTGGGATGGATCTTAAATCTCTTACTGGAGTCCTTTGTAAGAGAGTGAAATTCAGAGAGAGTGAAAGCCATGGAATCAAGAAGCTAAAAGTAATGAAATTCAGAAGAGAAGGGGAGACCACAGATGCTGCCATGTGCTTTGTCAAGTGACAGAGTCCAGGATCACTGGCAGCCAGTCTTCAAGGAGAAGGTATCATCTTGACGGTGCCTTGATTTGAACATTTTCACAGCCTCAGGACTGTAAGCTTCTAAGCTAACAAATTCCCATCACTAAAAGCTAGCCCATTTTGTGGTTTCTGTTTTCGGCAGCCTCGTAAACTAGAACACCAAGAACAACGGAAACTGCCCAGACTGGAGGAGACAGCAGGTGATGAGTCAGTTTGCTGGGATGAGGAGGCAGCTCTAGCCAGAATCTGAGGTATTTCAACTCTTGTAAGAGTTTCATGGGGAGGTTGGGGTTGGGTGGGAAGGGTAGAGGGTAGGTAGTGATCGCATATGTGGGAGGAAATGGGTGAGTCCACATAGACCTTCCCAGGGAAGAACCTGTGGGCTTTGGCTCAGTGCTGCAGTGAAGAGGACTGCATGCTTTTATAGCCCTACCAGGCCCCCCATACCTCCTGATTTCCCTAGCTTCCCAATTCTCCCCTCATGGCAGCATCCCACTGACATTATCCCTCTCTTAAAACACTTCATACTCTGAAGAGCCCTCTTCCCTCATCGAAACACTCTTTCCTGCTACCAAACCTCAAGCCTTGTTTTTAGCTGCCCATCATGGATGGAAAGTGCTTTCAGCAACACCACCCACTCTCACCCTTGTGTACCTCCAGAGAAGTATAAAGGGGTTTTCTGTGCTGCTGCATTTGAACTTGTCTGTGAGCCCCGCCAGTGAGTTATGTGCCAGGCACCATGTCGGAGGCCGGAGGAGACAGATAAATGAACGGACATTGGGTCTGTTCCTACCCTCCAGCAGGGAGACAGATGCATAAGCAACATGGGTTCTACTGGCTCTTTATGAGTAAAGCGCTCTGAGACCACAGCGGAAGAAATGATTCACCCTGGAGGGGCCAGAGAGGGGGCAGAGTCTGGGAGGATTGGGCAAGGAGGTGGTATTTATCACAGACTTGAATGATTTCACCAGGCAGAGAAAAACGGCATTTCAGGTGGAGAATACAGCATGCACGAACAGAGGCATAAACATTCATGGTGTGGAAACAGAGAAGAGCTGGGGCATGGGTGGTATGGAAAAAGTAGCTGGTAGGAGGTCAGGCTGGAAAGATGTGCTGGGTTATTGTAAAGGGCCTTGAACACCGTGCCAAGGAATCAGCACTGTACCCTGAGAGCAATAGGGAGACATTGAAAGTTTCAAGGAAAGGAGTGACATCACCAGGACATTAGGAAAAAGAATTATAAGAGAATTTCGTGGCTTCTGTTGGAGGTGTGTGTGAATCAGTTATATCTGCTCTTGCACATCCTATAGGGGCCCTGCGAGGCCCACTCAGGCACATACCATTGTTAAGGATATTTTGAAGGACCACAAGGCTCTCAGATTTTGACCACCACGAGCAGGATACATGGGAAAGAGTGTGACTGAGGTGCTGAGCCCAGGTGGAGATGTCTGTCTTACCCCAGGGCCCTGTTGAGGGGAGGGGCCACCTAAAGAGACTTTCCAGAAATAAAATGAACCGATATGCTAATTGCTGGAGGTGGTGGGAGGGAGAGGTAAGAGAAAAGTAATAGCACACACAGATTTAGGGCACAAGGGCACTCAATAAATATTGGTTGAATAAATGAATAAGAAGATTCTAGCTTTGTTGATGTGTAGGTAGTAAGGCTCACTTACATAGTTGAAACAGGTTTTGGGTAGGAAAGAGGCACACTATATTGTGTTTATTACCTTTTATTCTAACATGTCATCGATGGCTAAATGTACCAGGTATTTAATAACAACTTTCACGGAAATAAAAAATACTATCACGTTAAATATACACATTGACTGTAATTCATGGCCCAATTAAAAAAAATGTTTTTACTGAGAAATTTTCACACACATACAGTCCATCCACAGTATACAATCAATGGCTCATAATATCATCATATAGTTGTGTATTCATCACATGGCCCAATTTTGAAATAGTTAAAAGTATGGGAAAGGGAAGCTCTGGTGTAGTTAATTTGCAACAGGCTGAGTTTTAGATGGCCAAGTGTCTCAGTTCGCCAGATCTGCTATGTTGAAAACCACACAATGACTTGGTCCAAATGGGAATTTATTAGCTCACAGTTTGGAGGCTAGAAGTCCCGAATCAAGATGTTGGAGAGGTCATACCTTCTCCCAGAGCCAACAGCATTCTGGTGATGGCAGTCCTCCATCACCTGGCACTGTCCTTAGTTTCCTCCTGTGGCTTTCTCTGACTCCTGGCGTCTACATTTTCTGGTTTCTCTCACTGTGTCTGAATTTCTTCTTTTTATAAGGCCCCCAGTAACACGAATTAAGACCCATCCTGATTCAGCTGGAGCACACCTAAATAGGATTTTAGAAGATCCTATTCACAAATGAATCCACACCTTAACTGACAATACATCTTCAAAGGGTCTTGTTTACACATGGGCTCATACCCACAGGATTGTGGTTTAAGATTAAGAACATGACTTTCATTAGGGGACATAATTCAATCTTCCACATCAAGGAAGATGCAGGGGAAGAGACATAGGGATTAAAAGTAAATGTTTGGATATCATCTGCTATGGATGACACTGAAGCACTGGGAGGGGATGGGATCACTTATGGAGTTCTTGGGAAGGGAGAAGGGAAGAAGGTGGAGGAACACCAGCATGAAAGGGGCAACCCTGATGGAAGAATGCAAAAATTGGATGAAGCCCAGAAGTTCAAACTCTAGTTTTTGGAGAGAGGAGCTAGCCTTCCTAGTATGATTTCAGAGCCTGCGTTGTACTCCCCAGTTTAGTGCAGAGAATCCTCATCCAGCCAGTACTCAGACGTGGAGTGACCACAGGCTCCTTCCTCACCTGGTTCCTCCATGTCTTTCTCATTCTATCATCACAAAGTTCTATAAACCCCATCCCCTCGACAGTTCTTGAGTTGGCCCCTTTGTTCCACTCTCATCAGGACTTGGGTTATAGCCTCCTTGCTGATCTCCCAGCTTCCACTTTGTCTTCCTAACAAATAGGTTGGATCTTGTCTACTCCTCAGTCTCAAGCCCTTCCCCAGCCCTCTAATATCCCCAGGATAATGTTAGAACTCCTGATTTACAAACACAAATTCCTTCAAAATCTTGTCCTCCTTACCTCTCTAGTCCCGTTTCCCCTATTCCCCCTCTTGAACCCGATGTGATTCTGAACTACCTGCAGCCTTTTGAATATTCTCTCACACCAGTTGCTACCTGCGGTTTTCCACCTGGTGCTCCTTCTGCCCTTGACAGCTTTCAGGTTATTTGATTTTTGTCAGGCTAAGTCCTGCTGATCCTTCAAAACTTACTCGATGAAACTCAATGAGGTAATCAGTGATTACCTCCTCCACAAAGCCCTCCCTGACTCCCTCTCCTCCCTCACCTGGTGCAGTGCCCTTCACCCTTGAATGTCCTCCCTCCTCTGAATGCACACCTCTGATACAGGATGAGCTTCTCACCTCTGAGACAAGATTGTTGGTCTCCCTCCCATACTAAGAGCTCCCTGCCGGGTGAAGACTTTGCTTTGTGGGAGGTTGTCTTCCCACTGCCTAGCACAGGGAAGGACCAGTAGGTTCATACTGAAAGTCTATGGAGTCAGGACAGGGTGGGGCTGGGCCTGTGGGTCAGGAGGGGTGACAGGAGAGGAATGGGGCTGTGTATTGCCCTGGGCATCTCCATCTTCATCACCTTCAACTGAATGGGCTCTGATCAGCTCCTGAGGGAACGGAAACTCTCGGTTCTGACTCCAATCACTGGTGATGTGAGGTTTTCACCATTAAGTGCCTGCTAGAACTGACCTTCCTCAGTGCCTAAGAATACATTTCATGTTAACATGAAGACACTGTCATGACTGAGAGAAAAGGAGAGAGAAAGAGGAAAGCCCCAGGGAGGAGTGAGGGGAGAAGGCGCACATCCCTAGGGTTAGTCCCCTGACGGATTCTTGTAACTCTCAAGCTGGGGATGCCCTTCCTGTTATGAAAACCAGCCTCTAGATGTGAGGCAGGTTAAATAATAAGGAGGGAGGGGGAAATGACCCTAAATCCCATAATAAAAAGTTCCTTTTCCAGCCCCCACAACCCCTCGCCCTCACTCAGCTGGTGCCTGAAAAGAACCAGTGAAAAGTGCAGCTGTCAATCCCTTATTAGCATAGCCAGAGGAAAGGGCCCCTCCAAGGCCTTATAATGCAAGGATCCCAACCTCAGGCTGCTTATCCTCCTGTGGAGAACATCGTGCACCTTCACTAGGCATTAAAGTTTTCAACTGCACACACTGGCTTGTCTTCGGAGTCTTTGGCTATACACACCGACTAGTCCTTGGGTTCTTTCCTGCAGCTGAGATTCCTGTGTCTGAGTCAAGAACCTTCACGGCTTCAACCCCTTGTTGGGGTCTAGACTTCTCTAAGAATTCCCACTGATCTCCAGCATCCAGCTCAGAATACCCAGAGCTCTATAGCATCCAGCTTAGAACTCCCGGGGTTCTCCAGCATGCAGCTTATTAAATTATGTGGCTGCACACACTGACCAGTCTTGAAGTCTTTCCTGAGACTGAGTCAAGAACCCTTCCGGCTCCGGTCCCTGGGTTGAGGTCTCTGTTACTCTGAAAACTTCTGGGGCTGTCTGGCTTCAGCTGCTTGTGGGGAATAAAATACCTTTAGATGGCTTCGAGTCAGGTTATAAGACAAGTCTGAGTATTTGTACCGAGGATGCCACTCTGATGTCCTGCAAGGTGGCAGGTGACTGAGGTCCCTGAGAGATGGTCTTAACTGCCAAACAGAAACGTGGATACCGGGACCACACTGCAGTCTTTTTTTTTTTATGGCATATTGGATTACCCGCTCAAAACCCTCTTTGTGGGAAGCAGACAAGCAAAAGAATGAGAGAGGTAGAAAGGACTGCGCGGGGGCCTGGGCGGGGGCCAGGGCCTGAGGGTTTAATGAGATGTGTGCGTATACGTATGTGTGTGTGTGAGATTTGTGGAGTGTATGTGTGATGTGTGGAGTGGAAGTGTGCGTGCTGTGTGTCTAGTATGTGTGTAATGTATGAAGTATGTGTGTAGTGTGTGAGATGTGTGTGTCATGTGGAGTATGTCTATGCAGAGTGTGTGTGTTTACGGTATGTGTGGAGTGTGTATGTGTCCGTATGTAGTGTGTGTGTGTTTGTGGTGGAGGGACGGGCAGCGTCCATCCCTGGCACACAGCCTGATGCTGGTGTGGCGGCGGGTGGGCGGGGTGGGGGTTGGGGGCTTGCCCACGCATGCGCATCTCAGGGGACCCCGTCGGTTCCCAGCCACAGCTCACCGGTGCCACTGACGGGGCCAGTCGTGGTGGTGCCGAGCAGGGCCTTTGAGTTCACAGACTTGGAATCTCAGCTCCCATGCCAACTGTGAACTTGGGCAAGATATGTATCCTTTAGGAATTCCATCTGTCAACTGGGGACAAAACTCCCTTTAATGGGTTTTAGTGAGAATAAAATAAGATGATGTGTATGAAGAATTTAGTACATCGCCAAGCACATTCCTGCCTCAGGGTCTTCCCCCTCCCCACTATTAGGACTGTCTCCCCTGGTTGTCTGCATGGTTCGTGCCCTCCCCGTGGTCGACTGAATTATGTACCCCAACTTCGAGATGCTCTTGGGCCACATTCCCAAGGGTGGGAACCCATGGTAAGGATCTCTTGAAGATGGTATGGGGTGGCCCAACTGAAGGAGATTAAGCCTTCCTCTGGATTATTGGAATTCTTTGTAAGCAAAGAAATTCAGAAAGAGAGAAAATCATGGAGAGGAGTCAAGTAGGAAGTTAACAGAACCCAAAAAAGAAAGGAGAGGCCTTCGCCATGTGATGTGAGGAGAGGACACAAGTCATGGACCCACAAGAATTGCTGACAGCCAGCACCAGAATGTTGCAGACATTCTGTCCTGTCCTGCAGACAGGAGAAAGCATCAGTCTTGGGGCTACCTTGGGTTTGGACTTCTCCTAGCCTCAAAACTGTGAGTCAATAAATTCCCATTGTTCAAGCTAACTCATTGTTTGATATTGGTCATAGAAGCCTGGAAAACTGAGACACTCCCCAACTTCAGTTCTTGCCTTTCTAAAAAGAGCAACTCCCCTCTCGATAACACTTCTCCAGCTCCTGGAATTTATAGTTCTTTTCCTGCTGTAAAGAACTGCAGGCTCTTGGCCTGCAGAATAATCAGTTTTCAAGGATCACTGCAAGGATCCAGGCTCCAAGGCCAGAGGGGAACCTGCTTCCCTTAAGCACCAGAAACTTTAATATCATTGGTTCTCCACCTTGGCTGCATGTTAGAAACACCTGACTTTGTAAAAATACCAGTGATGGGCCCATTTTCTGAAATTCTCATTTCATTGGTCTGGAATACGAGTCAGGCTTGAAATTTCTTTACAAGCTTCCCTGTTGATTCTAATGTTGAAGATCAATGAACTATTCAGTCAAAGCTGCTGGAGGCTGGTAAATGAGCTGGCCTTGCACAAGCGTGCATGATTGAGGTTGGAGGAGAGGAGGAACAGTTTAGGAACAGACTCAGGCACTCTCAGCCTTTAACTGAGGGAGGATTACTTGGGTCCTGAAATTAAGGGAACAGGAGACAAAGTTTAGGGGAGGAGGACTCACTCTCCTGCATTTGTGATCTTGAGTTTAAGTTGAAAGCTGCACAATTCAGCTCCAATAAGCTGGAAAACTAAGGTGGGAACCATGATAATGTAAATTAATTTGGATCTAGAATGCTCTGAATCCTTATGCACACTGAGCTGACCCTTACTCCATACAATGCACCCTCTTTTGTCTCTGTCCCACACTTCTCATTGGCCAGTGATGGAGATGCCCAGACTCCTGTACCTGGGAGGGAGGCTTCTTCAGCATTAGCCCCCTGCAAGTGGCTCCCTAGAGGGTGAACGTCTCTCCCTGTCCAGCCATGTGTGTGCCTCCCTAATTCTGCCTGGGCTTCTCCCTCCTGGAGCAGAGGGCTGCTCTCTCAGCTTCTGAAGCAGCAGTGGTTCTTAGACATCAGCTTGCATCAGAAATCTTGTTAAACACAGAGTGCTGGGCCCCACCATGGTCTTCTGATTCAGTAGGTCTGGAGAGGGGCCTGGGAATTTATATTTCTAACAAGTTGGCAGGCAGCGCTGATGCTGCTGGTCTAAGAAGCATGCTTTGAAAAGCTCTGCTCTAAAGAAACAAGATCCTTTCAGTCTGGATTCTTTGGGTGTTAAACCAATTTAAAAAGAGTGAAACTTGGGCACATTCTTGGCAACCCAGAACATAAAGCTGGGTACTGCATCCCCTCTTCTCAGCAGCCTACTGAGCAACCTTCTTTCAGATTCTTCCAGCATCTTCTTTTACACTACTGAATTGTACTTCTGATGATTTCTTTTCTCCTATCGCTCAGCCTTTTCCTCTCTTCTGGGCCTCATTTTTCATCTTTTCAAAGTTTGCAGACTCTTGGATGACTTTGGCTGTGCCATTTGCACATGCTGAGTTCTGTGCCAGGATTCTGAGCCCTTCCCTTTTCTCCATCTGGCTGTTTTATTTGCCTCCTTTGTTAGAAGGAACAGGCAAGTCACTCAGATTACTTCATTTAATAGGGACATTATTTTAAAGATCCTAAAGGAAGCTGAACAGATCTCAGGAAGATCAGAAACAGGTGTGTGCTTTTGATTCCAAGGAGGCTGAAGGGACGCCAGTGGCAGCAATTTGTGCCTTTCCCTTAGCGTTCAACCACTAAAGTGATTGAGCCACCCTGTGTATCTCCTCTGTTCTCCACCCACTGCCAACTGACTATACGTCCCCAATACTCTATTTTCTGTACACATTTTAGCTTCTGTGTATCTCTTCCTTATTTTACTCATAGTTTCTGTTTCTTCAAAACTCATGGCTCAAGTTCTACTTCATTGGCCTTCTTTCGGATAGAGCAGCAAATACCTGGTTTCAAATGGGCAAAGGATGTGACATTTCTCCGGAAGAGATACACAAATGCCCAATAAACACATGAAAAGATGCTCAACATCATTAGGGAAATGCAAATTAAAACCACAATGATAGGAAATAGGGAGTTAAGGCTTAAAATGTACAGAGTTCCTGTTTGTAATGATGGAGATGGTTTGGTAATGGATGGTGGTGATGGCAGCACAACACTGTGAACATAATTCACAGCACTGAAATAAATACCTGAATGTGGTTAAAAGAGGAAATGTTGTATGATAATGGAATAAAAAAAAAACAACCCTACAGTGAGATACCAGTTCACACCCACTAGGATGGCCAGAACCAAAAATACAGTTAAACAAAAAGATAAATATTATATGATCTCATTTTATATGAAATACCCAGAATAGAAAATTCATAGAGACAAAAAGTAAATTACATTTACCGGAGGCCAGGTGGTGAGGGTAATAGGGAGTTATTGCTTAATGGGGGCAGGGTTTCTGGTTTGGTTTGCTAAAGCTGCCAGAATGCAATATACCAGAAATGGAATGGCTTTTAAAAAGGGAATTTATTAGGTTGCAAGTTTATAGTTCTAAAGCTATAAAAATGTCCAAACTGTTCTATAGAGAAGGTAGGGTTTAACAAATGAGTATGATTGTTGAATCATTATATGGATATTTCCTTTAGTTTCCAGTATCTTAGAGCAGCTGGCAGTAAAAACCTAAAGCTGTGGAATAATAACCCATATCAAGCACTGAAATCTGTTCTACATACAACTAATTGTTGCGATGTGCTTTGAAATTTATTGCTTTTTTGTATATATGTTATTTTTCACAAAAAAGAAAAAAAGTCGATTGTAATGATAAAATATGTATATATTTCTTCTAGTCTCCAGTGTTTTGGAGCAGCTAGAAGGAAAATCTGAGAGGATGGTATGGTAGCCCATGATAGACTCCAGGATTTTTCTGTAACTATTTGTTGAAATATGCCCTGAAAATTATTGATTTTTACTTTCTTTGCTTTGTATGTATGCTATATTATACAATAAGAAAGTTTTTTAAAAAATGTTCAAACGAAGGAATCCAGAGAAAGACACCTCAGTGGGTCAGGAGCACCTCTGTCAGCTGGGAAGGCACATGGTGACTAGGCCTCTCATTTTAAAAGGCTTCCCAGGGGAGTTTTTTTCTTTATCCCCAAGGGTCTCTGGCTGTGTGGGCTCTGAAGCTTTTTCCAAAATAGTTCCCTCTTAAAGGACTCCAGTAAGTGACCCCACCTTGAATGGGTGGAGTCACATTTCCATGGAAACTACCTGATCACAAAGTACCACCCACAGCTGGGTGGGTCACGTCTGCATGAAAACACTCAAAATAAAATTCCACCCAGCACTTATTGAATGAGGATTGAAGAATATGGTTTTTTTGAGGAACACAATGGTTTCAAACTGGCCAGGGCACATGTGGGTAGAAGGTCTGAGAGTACCCCAAAGGGAAAAACAGATTGGAGCCCCTGCAGATCTTAGCCCAGCTTGAAGAACCCCACCTGAATGATTCTGCTAGCCCTGAGGGGTCCCAGGCCCCAGAGAGAGACTTAGAATATTTTCAGAAAGCACAGACCCTCCTGAGGCATAGGACCCAGTACAGAGGCCTTCCTTTCACTGGTTTAAGATTGGTAGTGTTTGCAGATTCACCTCTCACATGCTATCTTTTTTTTTCTCCAGCATTCCTTGGTTAAAAATTCCAGGGAGAAGAATCTGGCTGTCCTAGCTGGTCAGTTTTGCTATGGATCAGTAGTTCTCAAAGTATGGTCCAAAGAGGGAGTCACCGAGAGTCTTTCAAGAAGTCTGTATGGTTGAAACTATTTTCGTGATAATACCAAGACGTCATTGCCTTTTTCATTGTGTTATCATTTTCACCGATCGTGCAAAGACAACGGTGTATAAAACTGCTGGCACCTTAGCACAAATCAAAACAATGGCACTGAACTGTTCTAGTTGTTATTGTATTTTTCACCGCCATGCACTTGCAGTTAAAAAAAGCCAATTTCACTAAATAATGTCCTTGATGAAGCAGTAAAAGAGTATTACTTCTATTAAATCTTGACCCTCAAGCACATGTCTTTATGCTGTGTAATGTATGCATATAGCACTTTTCCTGCATCCTGAATTACAATGTCTCTCCTGGAAAAGCATTTGTATTTTTGAGTTGCAAATTGGACTGGCCACTTTTTTCATGAACCATCATTTACTTGAGGGAATTATTGACAGAAAAACTATGATTATTCAGATTTTATATTTGACATATTTTCTTGAGAATAAATGGGGCAAGCCTAACGCTTCAAGGAAACAACTGACTGTATTTACAATGATAAAATTTGACTTTCCAAGTGAATATCAGAATTTTTAAAAACTTATATCCATCATGAACCATATATAGCCTTTCCAATATTTAAAGACTTTTCTGATGAGATTGGTGTTGATGTTAATGAATATAACTTTTTGAGATTGTACAATTAAATGTGTCATTTGAAAGATCTGCATAACTCAGCAAATCAATATTTTCCAAATGTCGAATGCATGATATTATACAATCATGCATGGGTACAAGATCCAGTTAAAATATAGAAACGACCAATGGATTTAAATGTCACAAAGTATGAAAAGTTCACTGAAATGGCTTTGGATTCTACATTGGAAGTAACCTTTAAGAATCTTTTGCTTGTTGGCTTTGGAAGTACTGTCAAAGAAGAATATTCATAATTATTTCAAAAGGCCACTGAAATACTCCTTCCTTTTCAAGTGACATATCTGTGTGAGGCTGGATTTTCTTTATATACTTTAATCAAAACAACATATCACAACAAATCGAATGCAGAATTAGATTAGAGAAACTAGGTGTCTTCTGTTAAGCCAGACATGTTTTTTTTAAGCCAGACATATTTTATAAAATGCGGTTTTATTGAGGTATATATTTACATACCATATAATCATCCAAATTGTACAATCAGTGGGTCATTACGCCAAAAAAAAAGAATAAAAGTTAAAGTATACACAAAACATCCCGTATCTTTCCTCCCCCCCATTATTTGTTTGCCTTTTTTTTCTTTCTTTTTTATCCATAGACTGGATAAAGGGAATGTCAGTCATAAGGTTTTCATGATCACATGGTCACACCTTAAAAGCTCTTTAGTTATTCAGTTGTTTTCAAGATTCAAGGCTATTGGATTACAGTTCAACAGTTTCTATATACAGACATCTATATACTGCATAAGAATAACCTCTGAAATGACCTCTCAACTATATTTGAAATCTCTCAGCCACCGAAACTTTATTTTGTTTCATTTCTTATATTAGTTTGTAAATAGCCAGATTGCAATATGTCAGAATTGGATCAGCTTTTAAAATGGGGATTTAATATAAATCACGAGTTTACAATTTTAAGAAAGTGAAAGTGTCCAAATTAAGGCACCAACAAGAGGTTACCTTCACTCAAGAAAAGTCGATGGGTCTGGAACAACTCTGTCACCTGGGAAAACACGTGGCTGGCATATGCTAGTCCCTTCCTCCTGGACTCCGTTGCTTTCAGCCTCTGTTCCTTTGGGGATTCCTCACTTTGCTTCTCCAGGACTGGCTTTCATCTCTTGGCTTCCTTTGGCTCTCTCCAGGTTCTGGCTTGCTTAACATCTCAGGAGTTGCCACATGACAATGTCTTCTGGCTCCAAGCATCTCCAAACATCCGTGTCTCTGTTGTTCAGGTTTCAGCACTGTGCCATCTCTACTCTGAAGTTTCTGTTGGCTGTCTTTCTGTTAGTTCTGCTTTCTCCAAAACGTTTCCTCTTTTAAAGGATTCCAGCAAACTAATCAAGATCAACTTAGAATGGGTGGAGTCACCTCTCTATCTAATCAAAAGGTCACTCCCACATTTGGGTGTGTCACATCTCTGTGGAGATAATTTAATCCCAAATTTCTGCCCTACAATACTGAATCAGGATTAAACGAAATGGCTGCTCACACAAGATTGAGTCAGGATTAAAATATGGCTCTTCTGGGATGCATACTATTATGAAACTGGCACATTTCTCTTTCCCCTTTTGGTCAAGAAGGCTTTCTCACTCCCACATTGACACGGCCAGGCTCATCCCCAGGACTCATGTCTCATGTTTCCAGGGAGATTTACACCCCTGGGAGTCATGTCCCACATAGTGGGGAGTGCAGTGAGTTCACCTGCTGAGTTGGCTTAAAAAGAGGGGTCAAATCTGAGCAACAAAAGAGGTTCTCTGGGGGTGACTCTTAGGCATAACCGTAAGTAGGCTTAGCTTCTCCTTTGCAGGAATTAGTTTTATAAGGGCAGGCCCCAAGATAGAGAGCCTAGCCTATCAAATTTAAACCAGACATTTTAAAGAGATAAGCAAAAATATAGAATAGTGCTACTCTTCTCATTAAACATTTTTTTGTACTGTAAAATTTTGGAAAAAATTCTAATTATTCATAAAAAATTTATTTTATGTTAAAATTTAATGCTGTGTTGTTATTTTAAATGAATTAATAAATGAATAGTTTTTAAATTGTAATGTATTGCAAATATCCATAGATATAAGCCACATAAACAAAAGTTCTCTGTGGTTCTCAATAATTTTTAGGCATGTAAGGATGTCCTAAGGCCAAAAGATTTGAGCACTGCTGCTCTAAGCTATGGATGAGGGGAGCCTTGGATTGATTGTGTTGACCAGGTACCCACCACTGTGCAATCAGCTGTGGCAAGGAGTAGATGGTACAAGTGGGTAGGTCAGGGGGCAAATGCAAGGTCATGACTGCCCCTTTGACAGCTGCCCCTGAGAAGCAGCTGTGGAAGTGGCAGGAACTGCGACCAAATGACCAGCCAACTTCTGCTCATCCTTCAAGTTTCAGTTTAATCTCCATGAGATGCCTTGAGCTCTCTTGGGCTAGCTTGGCCATTCTATGGTACCTTATCAAATATCAAAAAGTTTTGATGCCTTAGACGTTCAATTAGAATGTCCTGCTTATCTATGTGCCTTCACCACGAGAGTGTGAGTTCCTTAAGAGGAGGGGCTTATTTGTATTTGTGTCCTCATGTTGGGAATATATATATATATATATATAAATATATATATATATATGTATATATATATATGTATATATATATATATATATATATATATATATATATATATATATATATATACACAAACTGGGGAGGAAAAGTACAAGGTACTAAGAGAAAATAAAACAAAGGAACCGAGTTTAGATCAGGACGGTCAGAGAAGGCCTCTGATGATGTAGATTTTCAGCTAAGACTTGCAGATTAACTAGAGTTGGTTAGCCAGGCAAGAAATGAGCAGGGAACAGTCTAGAAAGGGCTGGTTGTCAGTGGGGTGAAGAAGGGATGCTTTGCCTGAGAACTGTTCGAAGCTACCCCAGCCTGATGGATAGCTTTTTTTTTCCCCACCAAATATGAAGTTTAATTCCTTCATATCTCTATATTTTCAGCAATGACATACATAAGGAGATACTTATTACCTTACTTAAAGTTATATACATCAAGCATATAAAAACATAAATATAAATATCAAGCACTTTCATATAATTATCTAAAATCTTGGAGCTAATTCTCAGTTTATCTCAAACTGTCAAATCTAATTGAATTTCATACACTTTTGTTTACTCACATTTTTAAAAAAGACTTTACATTTAGTGCCTTTATTGGCCACATAAGCAGAGGTTAGGAAGTGATCATCTCCTCAGGGATGTTACCACAGCTTAAGTAAGAATAAAATCGGAAGGGGCTATTAAGTTCAAATCATTGGTGAAGACTTCTGAGAACCTCCTCCCACTTCAATATACTTTCTTTGTGGAACAGAACATTTTTTAATATAAGAATGTTCATAGAATCCTATTTGTTTTTAAAAATTAAATTGTTATTACTACAATTTCCCTATTATATTCACATTAAAAATAACTGATGTATAGCTTTTAATTAGGGGTTGTATTTGGCCCTCTGGTCTTGTTGGAAAGGAAAGCTAGTCATGTGCTTGCATCTGAAGAATTGGTGCTCTAAGAATTTCAGGGCTAGGCTAAATTTGAATCTGTGTCAATGCCAAACTGAAATTGCCTGCCACCTCTCTAGTCCCATGCCCCTGTATAAGACAATAGCCTCCAATGCCAGTTATCGGTAAATGGTTTCTCCTTGGTCGTTAAGGAATTTATCTCTAGGTATCAAATAGCTACTGAGCTCCCACCATGTGTAAAACCCTGTGATGGATGCCGTAGGCAAAGAAAAGGATAGAACACTCTCTTCCTTGGGGATATAATTTTCTGTAAAGTGTATTTTATGCACCAATTGTTCAATGGGATAATCACACATTTTGAGCAGCTTGAGATCTTAGCAGATTGCCTTAATAATAATAGCACCAAAAAATTTTCTAGTTAACCCCAAATCATGCACTAGCCATCATGATAAAGCACTTTGTAGATATTTTCTAATTTAGTCTTCACAGCGATTCTATTTCAGAGATGTGGAAACTAAGGCCCAGAGACCTAAAGTAACTTGCTAAAGTCATAAAAGCAGTAATGACAGACTAGGGACTCAAACCAGGTCTGCCTGTCTTTAAAACCCATGATGTTTATCATCTAAGAAGCCTGCTTTGTGTAAAGTTAAAGGTCCACTAATATTGGTTGAGAGAACTGAAGTGGTTTATGCTGTCCCCTTAATGGTACTGAATCAGGACTCTGCCCCGTAAATGGGGAATGTCTGTAGGGTTCCTTCTGGTGCCAATTTGGTCCACATTAAGGACCCCACTCTACTCCCAGAACATATTCACCCATATCTATCTTTTTATTTGAGTGGAGCCTTTGCTTTGAGTCAACAGATAATGTCTTATTGGTTTGTCTTCACCACCCACTCCACCCCAGGCCTACTTCCAGCTTAGCTATTATGCAGTCTATTTCCTGGCCTGAGATCCTGAGATACCCTGGCATACAGCCTCAGAGTTATTTGCTTATCTCCTTTCCAGATGCCCAGAATGGAGACCAGCCAGAGGAGCAGGAAGACAGCCTGATTTATGGCTGCCTTCACTTCCCCTCAGCACTTCTGTCCATACTCAGAGGTTCTGCCAACCTGAGTTGAGCCAGAGACCCTTTCAGGAGAAACTTGGGAACTGGGAGGCCCCAGCCCCACGGGAGTGGACAAGCCCCACCTGCTGCCCCCAGTGTTACCCCCCTGACAATTGTGGGAAGGAAAGCCTCCGAGGACCCACCAGGAAGTCTGTGAACTCACTCTAGAACACGCAGTGAACATGAGATGCCTCTGGCCTTGGCTTTTTTACGCTTCCTCCCTGGTGGTGCTTCCCTTGTGTTCACATCAGGAGCCCAGTTTCCTTATGATCCTGCTGCAAATCACAGCCCTGCTTCAAGAAAAGTTGAAAATCATATGGATAGGACCAAGGCTGTCCTGGAGAGTGGTGAAGGGAGTGGGGCAGAATGGAGAGTGTAAGCTGGTACAAGGGTTGACATTGTGGAAGTAGGGAGGAATTGGGGCATCTTGAGAGGGTGCGAGGCACCTCCCGGGACCGGGAAATAGCATGTTGACCCAGGCGAGGCAATGCCAACCGAGAGAGAGAGGGCAAGAGGCATCACACTGGCTGAGTATCCTGTGTGCAGGGCTGTACTAGGGCCTTTACATTGGTCTAGCCTTTGACTGTTACAACTATCTTCTGAGTTGAGTTTGCTATTCCCATCTTACAGATGAGGAAACTGAGGCTCAACTGCATTCTCATAGTAAATGGTAGAACTTGAATTTCATGTGGCTTCCATGGAAATGGGCATTTCAAGCCCAGCCCCTTTCATTCTTTATGTGGCATGGACCCTTTCTCTTCCCCTTCTGCTACCTGGCTGCCTCTCTGCAGCTGGCTCAGACTAATTCTTCCAGAATGAGAAGCTGAAGCCCATTTTGTTTTTATTTTGTGTGTGTATATGCACAGGTGCACTCACACAGCACAAATGTATGATATTTGTGGGGAGCTGGGAGGGTGGAAGGAGGAAAGCTGATCATCCTCAGATTTGCGGTAGGCTCTGCAAAGATGCCTCCTGCTCCCAGCATTGTCCACCTCTGCTCCTACCCAATCCCTCTTCTCTTTCCCAAGTTCAGACTGGTCAGGCAGCCCTCCCCAGGCTGCCCCAGGACTTGGGTACACTTGCAGCTGTGGTGCAGGTCTTTGTCCCTGTCCCTGCAGGGGCCAATTGCAGAATGATTCATGTGTGGAGTAGTATCAAAGCCAACTTTTTCTGACTCAGTGTCTCATCCTCTACTTACTAAAAAGCTTTAGGGGGAGAAACAAGACTCTTCCAGAAAATTACACTCTGCATTTCCCTTTCTGCTGGTCCTCGGAAGTAATTTGAGATGGAAATTAGAGCCCATTATTGCATAATTACCCACCAAATGAATGGCATATTTAATGGAAATGGCAAAATCCTCCAACATGTGTAAGATTTCCAGTTCATGCACCTCCCAGACATGTTGCAAAATAATTCATTAACTGGAGATGTGAATTAATGGGCTGCCTCCTGGGAAAAGCAGGGTCGGGGAATGGGGCAAAGGATGTGTGAGTCAATTAGCTGACTTCCCTGTTCTCTGGGGCCAAATAATACCGAATTAGCTCTTAATGTGCTCTGAGTAAAGGCCCCCTCCTCACTAGGGGCCTGGGCAGGGTGGTTCTTAGCGAAATGAAGGAAGAAGGTGAAGGCTAGCCCACCTGTAGCCCTGATCCCACCTCCCTCCCCAGGTATCTATGCAGCACTGGGCAATCTGTAGGGGCAGAGGGTGAACTTCAGAAATGACAGAGACAGGGAAACAGTTTCTGAGTCATTTGTAGGGGAACAGGTTCAGCCATCCCCTCTCATAGATGCTCTAGCTGTGTGCCCTGAGGCTTTGGCTCCAAGCTATCGTTACATTTTAGGGATGTTTGTTCATTTGCTCAGCCGGCCAACATTTATGGAACATCTGCTATTTGTGGAAAATCTGTTTGTTAATTCAACCATGTAATCAAAGAATCTTGTTATTAAATTCCTATTCATAAATTAATTAATTTCCTCAGTCACTTACTCGTTTTAAGCAATGAATGAAGCAGCCAACATACATTTTACTCATTCATGAAACCAATCGGAACTTACAGATTTCCTTACAGCACTTACAAATCCTATAGAAATACTTAGGATTTGACTGCCTATCCATCCATCCATCCAACCAACCAACTAACCAAACAACCAGTGTTGACTGAACACTAAAGGCTTTCCAGTGTTCATTCATGCAATTAACAAACATATATTGAGCACCTACTATATACCAGCCATTGTTATACAGGAGAGTAACAAAGACCAAACACTATTGTCTTCAAGGAGTTAGGGTCAAGAAACAGTATTTATAGCAGATATTTATTCAACTTTTACTATATATGCCCAACCCTGTGCTAAGGGCTTCACATATATTAACTCGTTTTCTATTATAAGTGTCATGAAGGAATAGACATAGACAAGTTAAGTAATTTTTCTGACACAGCTTTTGAAAGAGAGTTTCATTGCTGGAGACAGACAACCCAGACTGTGCACTCCTAAGCATGACACTATACTGCCCCCTGGAGTGGGGGCAGATATATGCTGCTCAGTACTATGGGAGCAGAGAAGGATGATAAATTGGCCCTACCTGGAGGAGATAGAGGAGTTGGCATTTGAGCAGGACCATAAAAAAGGTATGGGAGTCTATGAGCTAGGGACAGGAAGGAAAAGCATCTGGAGCTGGCAAAGTGTTAGCGAACTGGAGACTGCAATGGCATGGAAGACTTGGTTTCTGCTCTAAGGAGCTTCCAATCGAATAGGGGCTGTAATACATGGAACAAACAATGTCACCGTAGGAAAGGTGGTTTGCTGCTTTGAGGCTGTTATGTATTCCAGAAAAGTCATGTTCTTTTTCCTAATCGAGGCTTGTGTGGGCAGACCTATTGTTTAGGGTGGGGATTTTTTATTAGGTTGTTTCCATGGAGATGTGATTCACCCAATTTTGGTTGGGACCTATTGATTAGGTGATTTCCATGAAGATGTGTCTTCACCCATTAAATGTGGGGTCGCTTACTGGAGTCCTTTAAGAGTGAATCATTTTGTAAGACGCTTCAGAGCCCACATAGCTAGAGACCTGGAAAAGGTCCCTGGGAAGCCTTTTCAAATAAGAGGCCTGGGGCGGGCCACGGTGGCTCAGTAGGCAGAGTTCTTGCTTGCCATGCTGGAGACCCAGGTTCTATTCCCAGTGTCTGCCCATGCAAAGAAAAAAAAAAAAGAAGAAGAAGAAGAAAAGAGAGGCCTGGAGAGAAAGCTAGCAGATGTCACCATGTGCCTTCCCAGCTGACAAGTGTTCACACTCATTGGCCTTTCTTGAGTTAAGGTATCTTTCTTGCTCTAATTTGGACATTTTAATGGACTTAGAACTGTAAACTTGTAACTTAATAAATCCCTTGACAAAAGCCAATCCATTTCTGGTGTATTGCATTCTGGCAGTGTTAGCAAACTAAAACAGGTGGGGATGGATGACAATTGTGAGATGGTATATGATGAATTGCACAAGTGGCTCAAATGAAGGCTGTGGAAAGTTGCAGAGGGAAGGAAGTGTTCCTCCCAGTTGGAGGTGATCAAAGATGTGGTCTTGTGATCTCGGAACAGACGGAACTTAAGATAGGACTTTGAATCATGGTTGAGTAGGCTCTTCGAAGATAGAAATGGGGTCCTGGTGGAATGGTATGGGAAGAGACACTAGCAAATTAGTGGGGCTGACTGACTCCTATTTCAGGCTCAAGTATGTGAGCAGTGAGTGGAAAGAGTCTGGAGAGAGAGTGTGGGTCATGAAGAGGATTGAATAGTCAACTAGGGAGATTAGCCTTCATTTAGTAGATAGGATTGAATAGTCAACTAGGGAGATTAACCTTCATTTAGTAGATGATAGGGAGCCACTGGAGGTTTTTGAGAAGGGGGGAGTGCTAATTATACTGTTTGTCCCCTTGTGCTATGTGTCAGTTGAATGACTCCCACAAGCTGCATCCCCCAGCTCCTTTACTAACCAGCTAGCTTCTGCTTAGGTGCAGTCAGTGGGGACACTAGCAGTAGATTGGCGTGTGGGAGGAGGGGCAGATCAGAAAACACACACTGCTCCTGCTGTGCTCCTCCAGAAATCTATATGTGGAGCACTCACCCCAGGTGATTCTAATATTCAGGCAGATCTGAGCATCACTGATCTATACTATTTATAAAGCACTTTCTCATTTATTACTACAAGCCAAAAAATATTCATGTCCATGTTTTACAGATAAGAAAACTAAGGCTCCAAAACATTGTGACTTGTCCAATGTTATCAACTTATATACAGAATTACTGGGATTTAAATACATGTTTCTGATTCTATATTAGCTCCTTGGATGAACCTGGGGGCAGAAGACTAGTTAGGAGACTTTTGTAATAATTGAGTTATCATGCTGTTTTCCCAAACATGTTTCCTTCAATCTTTGCATTGCTGAGTGTTGTCCATTTCTTTTCTGATGTCCATCTGAGCTAGCATCTGCATCACACAGCTTGCTGTGGTTCTCCAGCTAATCAGGACATTACTGTTCTGTAGCTGCACCTGGGTTAGAAGCACGTTTTCTCTTAGTTGACTCAACTATTTAAAATAGGCAGAGTTGTTTAGTGGCTAGCATATGTGATATCCTGGACTCAGTAATCTCACCTACCCCTTTGGTTAAACTTTGTATCTTGATCAGCTCAAATGGCTCCACTTAGGAAACTTCAGGACATCATTCTCTGAAGGCTCCTTCCCCCCACCCCCCAGGTGCCTCACTCACTATCTACTCCTTGTCTGCTTGACAACTCTAGTCCCCCAATGTGTTTCTTTAGCCCAACCTATCCTCCTCCTCCCTGGCTTACTTCCTTCCCTATCCAGCTGGGAGTGCTCTGAAACTGGTACAACCACCAGTTTTTATGCGCTGCCTCAGTCTTTCTCTTGCCAACATCTTCAAAAATTTACTGTCCCTGTTTCATGATTCCACTGCCCCACACACCCTAACCATTTGCCTTCATCATTCCCAAACCCAACTGTTGTAGGAAATCACAGATCCAAGTTGGGCAAGGCCACTAAAGACATACGGTTTCCAGTCTCAGCCCTGTAAGCAGTCTAGATCCCATTCCCTTCCTCTCCTCCAGAACCAGAGCTTTGGTAGCTTCTGACTCTCTTCCTCCTTTCACAGCCAAACTTCTCAGATGGATGGTCTACACGTTTACACTCTATTGATTATTCCTGACTTCAAGTCTCTCTTTCCATACTTCCAATGGCTTCCCTGATTTCACCAACTTTTTGGAAATATTCCTTTTTAGTCTCCTTTACAAAGCCCTCTCCTGAAATGCTGGAGTGGCTGAGGGCCCTGTCCTTGACCTTTTTCCACTCCATTTTCCCTATCTGGGTAATTGTATAGATTCCCCTTGTACTGAGGACTTGAATTTCACCTCTTGCCCAGACCTCTCTCCTGAGTTCTAATCTTTTATTTCCAACTTCCAGTTTTATATCTCTAACTGAATGTCTCACAGATACTTCAAACTCCTTGTGCCTAAAACTGGAATCTCCTCTCTCGCTACACCAAATCCCTCCCTCCCAGGTTTCCTATCTTAGTGAATGGTACCACTGTCAACCTGTCATGCTGATCTCTGCTTCCTTCTGCGTACTATTGGTGGCCAAGTCAAACAGATGGCTATTTCCCTGATAGCATGCATGCCTCTTGTTTTATCTCCATCCTCTTGCTGTTGCTTTAAGTTCAGGTTCTTATCATCTCCTGCTTAAACTATTTGTAATATTCTCCCAAATGGCTTCCCTGCTTCCAATTTCTTCCCCATCCCACTGATTATTCACATAACAATAAGGGTGTTCTAGTTTGCTAGCTGCCAGAATGCAATATACCAGAAACAGAATGGCTTTTAAAAAGGGGAATTTAATAAGTTGCTAGTTTACAGTTCTAAGACCAAGAAAATGTCCCAATTAAAGCAAGTCTATAGAAATATCCAATCTAAGACACCCAGGGAAAGGTACCTTGATTCAAGAAGGTCGATGATGTTCAGACTTTTTCTCTTCCGGAAAGGCACATGGTGAACACATTCAGAGTTTCTCTCTCATCTGGAAAGGCACATGGTGAACATGGTCAGGGTTCCTGTCTCATCTGGAAGGGCGCATGGCGAAGATGCATCATCTGCTAGCTTCTTCTCCTGGCTTCCTGTTTCATGAAGCTACCTAGGAGGCATTTTCCTTTTTCACCTCCAAAGGTCGCTGGCTGGTAGACTCTGCTTCATGTGGCTATGTTGTTCTTCTCTGTTCTGTCTGAGATCTCTCTCATTCTCCAAAATCTTTCCTCTTTTATAGGACTCCAGACACTAATCAAGACCCACCCAAACGGATGGAGACACATCTCCCCTAATCTAGCTTAACAACCACTCTTGATTGTGTTACATCTCCAGGGAGATGATCTAATTACAGATTCAAACATACAGTATTGAATAGGGATTATTCTGCCTTTACGAAATGGGATTTTGATTAAAACGTGGCTTTTCTAGGAGACACACATCCTTTCAAACCAGCACAAAGGGCAACCTATTTAAAACTAAAATTGGATTGTTTCTTCTCTACCTGAAAGCTCTCAGTGATCTGTACCATCGACAACCTAATTCACAAGCTCTTCTGTGTAGCACATCAGGCCCTCCTGACCTGGCCTGTACCTCACCTAGCCTCATTGCCTACCATGCTACTTGTGCAAGCCTTTGCCCCGAAGAGGAGTCTCGGAATCCCCCGAAGACACCACACTGTTTGAGGCTGTTGTGCCTTTGCTAACACTGTTCCTTTTGCTTGTTATGTCCTTTCCCTGTTTGAACACTAGCCTAGCACTGACCTGTCTTACAATATTCAATCTAGTATAAGCTGGTATGTAAAACTTTTCCATACCTCCCAAAAGGAACCTCTCCATTTACCCTGCATATTTATAACACTTAATTGCCTATATTAGTTCACATGTGACTGTGAGTTCCCTACAGTCAAGGGCTGGACCTTATTCATCTTTGGACCTCTCCTACCCTGCGCAATGCCAGGCATGTGGTCTGTGGGTGGTGGTTTAATTTTGGAAGCCTGCAGCAAGGTGTTAGCTGTGAGATGGGCAAGTGGATGAGCTCTGGAGTCAGATGTGCATGAATGTGAGTCCCTGCTTCCCCCCTTACCAGCTATGTGATTTTGGACAAGTACTGCAACCTTCTTAAACTTCAGCTTTCACATGTGCAAAATGAGATAACAATAGTGCTTATCTCATTGAGTGGTTGGGAATATTAAATGATATAAGGCAAGAAGGTGGTAGTAATCACTAAATAAATACTAGCTATTTTCTTATTAGGGTGGATAGGAAGAAGATGAGCCAGCAAATTAGAGAGAGTTCCTAGAGGGTGGAAAAAAAACCCCGAGGGCTCTATTATATCTTTTATTGAGTGGAGGCCAGGAAGGGCCATTATTGCATGCCTATTGCATGCCAGGCACTTATGACACTATGTAATGTGATCTACATAACAAACCTATGAATCTGAATTCCTATTTTTATTTTACTGAAATAAAGTCCAGAGAGATAAAACACATTTCTCAAGCCAGGACTTGAACCCACATCTGCGGGACCAGGAAGCCCAGGATCTGTCTGCCAAGCGCATTACCTCTGACACAGAGTGCTAAATTGGGAAAACCCAAGTCACAGAGACCACCGCAGGACAACAGGGTCTCGGGCCCCAAACCATACTCAAGAATCTCAGCTCCACTTTCCAGGTTTCCAGCGATTCTCTCCCTCTCCCTGCTCTGCTTCCGCCCACTTGCTCATTTTTGCAAAAAGGCCCAGAAAAATGGCTCAGCTGGGAGCTGTCCAGCCCCACCTTCCAGACCTAGTGGGAGAGACTTTTGAGGTAGATAATGGCTTTCAAAATGTAATTTAACTGAATGCACTGCTGTATTTTTACTAATGTAAGCCCCATTGTGTGTGTCTCTGAGGCAGCTGATTATAGAAACTTCTGTAAAGAAAATGTCTGTAAAGGAAATGTCTAAACAGAGGCAACTGTTGCTTTTCTGAACAAATGAAATGGGATTTAAACCATCTGGCCAGGCGCTGGCATCTGTGGCCTCAGCAACTCGAGTTGAGATGCCGGGTTTCCAAGAAAATGCCAGGAAGAAGGTCCCCATTATCCCATCAGGGCTGGTCCAGAGGCCCATCTGTACGACTGTCTCTGTTTTCATGCTTCCCCCTACCCCACAAGCCCACTGTGGTGGAACAAGTCTGCCAGCACATGCATGGGAATTTCTGTATGCAGGAATTCACATTAACAAAATGTATCTCAGAGGAAAGGAAGAAAAAAGACTCAGAATAAACATTTTTCTAGCGTAAGTGATTAGAGGGGGTCCTGTAACAGATTACTGGCATCTGGGGATATTGGGTCAAATCATAACTCAAACCACATCTGCCTGGTGTGCAGGGAAAATGCTTAAAATACACTTGGGTAGGGGCTCCACTTGATTTCCAATTTTTGACATTAATCTCCCCTCCTCTTCCCTCCCACACCAGAGCTGTCACCAAGGGGTTCCACTGGGTTCCCCACGGGGAGCCACCCTCCCTCCTCCTCTCTGTCTGTCACTCAAGCTGCACTTCAGCATTCCTGTTGCAGAGGCAGGGTTCACTCCCGGTACCCTAGAAGCAAGCATGTGGCCCATCTCCCAGGGAAATGTTTGACTTGTCACATCTGGGCAGGAGCCCTATGCACCTCTGAGTTTTCTGAGGGTCAGAAACTAAATTTCAAAGCAGCTTGCTTGAAATCCTCATTTTTAAATATGATGATGGGGAAAAAAATCAATCTGATATCCAATGTTAAGAACCTCTTCACACTTATTGGCTTGGAGCACTCCCTCCTCTGTGTCTTGGAGGTCAAGGACCTTTAGTGATATTGTACAATGTGAGGTATTTGGAGTGTATGTGTAATTGTGAAGCAGCCAGAGCAGATAATGTTGGCTGGACAAGGGGAACTTCTCTGTTCCAAGGATGAGCACCCAGAATGGAGAGAGCTATGGGTCCTGGTTTCTAGTTTCTTCCTTGCCAGCCCTGACCTTCTGGGATTAGTAATCAGAAGTTCAACTAAATACTATAACCTTGGGGGATCCCAAGATATAGTCTTGCCTCAGACTCAGCTGTGATAGTTAGGACCTTCCTATCCACCATCAACCCATCAATCTGTCCATCCATCCATCCATCCATCCTTATACCTTCTCCTAATTAGCCAATGCTGTCATCCTTGGGAGAGTCCAAAACTTGATGAAAATATAAGACCCTTCAGCCTGGTCCTCTGGCTACTCTCCAACCTTGTTTCTCTAGACCCTTCAGACTTCAGACCGTACCTTTTAACAGGCCACGCTCTCACCTCCCAGCTGTGGCACTTGTTGACCCTCTGTGTCACACTCGCTTCTTCTTTGACTCCTCTACCCATAGACATCTTCCATTCATCCTCAGGCTTGAGTTCAGATGCACCTCCTCCAGGAAGCCTCCTCTGACATCCTCTCTGTGTCCCATTACCTATGTCTGAGTAAATGTCTCTCCTCATCTCTTCCTCCTTAGCATCTTTAGCTTACCCCCATTGCCCTATAGAGGAGGCCATGAATGTGACCTCAGGCTGAACAGATCTGTTCCTGGTTCATTGATTTGGATTCTAGGGGCAGGAAGCTGATAGCTGGGAGCAGAGGGTGGTCCTCTGCCTGCACCTTGTAGCAATTTAGGTGGCTGAAATCTTTCTTTCTGCAATCCTGATCAGTGGGATTCCCTAAAAGAGTCTTTAGCATGAACGATACCTCAGTTATTGATCTGTGGTTGCTCTTGGGTACCACAGCTGGTCCTGGGTTGGGATGGGTTGGGTTCTATTTTTCCCTTTGTATGTCCTTTGGGTCTGACATCATGCCCAATCTACCTTCCTCAGAACTCTGTGTTCAGGCAGGTGGAGGGAGTTATCAGATGCCTATCTTCAGGAGTTCTGTAGCTCCAAGGTTCCTTCCTAGTTGGGAAAAGTGTGAAAGTGGGAAATCCTAATGAGGGAAAGTGTGAAAGTGGGAAATCCTAATGAGGGAAAGTGTGAAAGTGGGAAATCCTAATGAGAGTAGTGTTGTAGGGGTTGGGTGGGGAAGGGAGAGCTGGGTTTTCAGGCAATCCCATGAATGGATGGCCTGAGTTTGCTGGTAAATGTGCCATCTCATTACATTTCCCAGGCCATGGAGCTTATCTCCCCTGTTCAGGAGGAATTTCAAAGCCTATTGGAACAAGGAATCCTGGAACAGAGACAGGAATGTGTCACAGGTTTTTATGGCAGAGTCATTCTTGGAATTTTAATTACCTTATCTTCACACTATTATGTATTTACATATCCTAATGATGAGCTTACATGTTTCAATTAGTATGTAATTATGAGTTCTATTACTTAAAAGAAAATACTTCGGGATAATTACACAATTATAAAATACAATTATAAAATGACATGTAATTAAATTTAGAAAAGCTTTTGAAATTTCCCTCCTACCCTCCCACCCCACCCCTTTGTACAAATGATTTCTCATATTTATTCTCCTTCCTCTTTCTCTTCTTCAAATATAAGTGCAGCCCAGCCCAGTCCAACCAGAACAAGGGGTGGGAATTTCCTGGAGGGCCCCAGGGCATTGCCTTTCTGAGAGTAGATCATCTCTTAGGATCTCATGGAGATATAGAAGCATTTCTTGACTTTGGAAACTCTGCCTGAGGTTCTGAATTCACGGGGCATTTTTGTAGGCTCTGGGTAGCAGTTGTCCAAACTTCAACCATTCCAGGAGTTGAATGTCAGAGGCTGGGTTTTGACTGGGGCAAGAGGCAGGCAGATTATGAGATGTCATTCCCTACATGGTGACAGGAATTAACCATTTTGAACGCAAACTCCCATGTTCCAGCTCATTCAATCCCTAGCACAACCTGATGAAGCAGGAGGATGGGTTAAGTGTTCTTGTCCCTCTTCTTGGAACTCCGTCTTCCTTTGACTGTTTGCCTTTATCCTCCTGGCCATTGTCCTTAGTTCTCCAATTTCCCTTTGTGCTCTTCTTCATTTGCTTTTTTTCTCTCCTTGGCTCATGGATTAAATTTTATTATTCTCCTGAGTTCTAGTCTCTCTCCTGTTTCTTTCTCTATCTTTGGCAAATCAGATGGGTGGAGGAAGCTGGTAGGATGAGGTTGGGATAGCATCAGAGAAGGCAGACAGATGGTGCTAAGAATCTACTGTGACAGATACTAGCCACTGTTTTCCTTTCTTCTGGGGTACACAGAGTACCTTTCTTTACCTGTGTGTGGCAGATAACTGTTGCAGAAGTAATTTACCCCAGTTCTAGGCTTGGCTCATGAAAATTCCCTCTCAATTCTCCACGTTCTCTTCTTTTATCTTCTGGCTATATGGTGATGTCCAGGAAAACCTTTGAAGCCACTTTGAAGAAGGCAAGGACCCCATCAACTCCAGATGCCCTTCCTTTGCCACTATTTAGAATTTGTGTGGGCAAGAAACACTTACTGTAGTAATTCATTAAAATTTCTAAGTTTATTTGTTGTAGCAGCTATTTAAAAGCTTAAACAGCCTTATAAATATGAAATAAGAGTTGGACCATAATATTTGTATTGGCAGTATTTTTTATTCTCTCCTCTGTGTAGGTCTAAAGTGAGTGAAGTTGGTGAGTCTACTGAATATCACATTTGCCTCTGTGACATCCAATTCGCCTTCATTAGATAATTACCCCGTTTTGTTCAGGTACTTACCCCTTGTCCAAGCAGCCTGTGCAATTGAGGGGAAGCCATCCCCACCCTCAGCTCCAAGGCTGAGTTTAATGGGCCTAAGAACAACCCCATTTCCTTAAGTTTCGAGATTTGGCTGAATATGAATCAGTGTTGGCCACAAGAGTAGTTCAGAAATAGCTGTGACCCAATTCAGTCCAGTGAGACATGAGGGCAAGCTCAGGGAGGTCTGCTTGGAAAGATGTTTCTTCACTCTGGAGAGAGAGTTATAGAAAATTGTGCAAAGTCATTGATGAATTGAGAGTTCTGAAAACAGATAAGCAGAGCCCAACCCTGCCTAAGCAATGAGCACTGGCAGCTTGCCCTGTCCCTCTTATTCCATCATTCTCTAAGTTGGTTGAGTGGGGCCTCCATCTACTCAGCCCTCAAGTTGTAAACCTCAGCACCATCTGGGTCTCTGTCCCTCCTTTCCTCTGACACATCCAGTGTATTACAAAGTCTTCTAATGCCATTTCTTAAATAAATTTCTAAATCTGTCCCCTCTTCCTGATTTTCAAGTCCACAATCTTAACTGAATTTCTTTTTATATTTTACATGGACTATCAAAATAGTTTCTTAATGGTCCCTCTGCTTCCAGTCTCACCCCACTCAAATCCATCCTGACAGTTACCACCAGAGTAACTTGTCTGAAGCACAAACTGTTCATTCCTTGACTTAAAATCCTGCAAGTAGTTTCCCATTTCTGCTAGAGAATAGAATCCAAATTCCTTAGCCCGATGCTCAAAATTCTTCACATATGGTTGGAGCAGGTAGGCTCCAACTTCTTCTACTTCATACTCTACCTTCCTTCCAGTCATACTGAATTATTTGCTTTTCTGTGACTATTTGCTGCTGCATTATGACTAGGTTCTTTTCTGCGCACTTACCTCCCTTCCTCAGGCGTTCTGGCTCCACTCTGAAACCCAGGCACTCTTTCTCATTCCTTAAGGCCTTCCCTATGAGTCACCTCCTTAATGCACCTTTTCTGCTATAGTTTGCAGCTTCATCTTTTGTTCCCACCACCACACACTTATATATACCTCTACACACTCTCCTCACTCCATTGCCAGTGCTTGTTTATATCTCTGATTCCTACACTGGAGGATGAATGCCTTTCAGCCATTCCATCAGCATTTATTTATTGAATTCTCAGCATGTGCCAGCCAGGTGCTAGGGACAAACAGATAAGTGATAATGAATGATGCTTATATAATAATTACCATATTCCAGGCACTACTCAAAGCATGTTATGTATATTTAAAGAGAAATAATTTGTTGGGAGCCGTGGGAGAGTATGTGACCTAAGCTGGCCATACCTGAGGGGCAATGTATATATATATATATATATATATATATATATATATATATATATATATATATATATATATATATTTAAAATATTTTCATTGACAAATCTTCACACATATACATTTCATACATGGTGTATAATGAATGGCTCACAATATCATCACATAGCTGTGTATTCATCACCATGATCAGTTTTTAGAACATGTGCATCACTCCAGAAAAAGAAATAAAAAGAAAAAACTCTTACATCCCACACCTCTTACCCTTCCCTCTCATTGACCACTATTATTTCCATCTACCCGATTTATTTTACCCCTTATCCTCCTATTATTTATTTACTCATCTGTCCATACCCTGGATAAAAAGAGCACGAGATACAAGTTTTTCACAATCAAACAGTCATATCGTAAAAGTTATGTCATTAGACAACCATCTTCAAGAATCAAGGCTACTGAAATACAGGTCAACAGTTTCAGGTACTTCCTGAGAGGCAATATTGAGGTGATCTTGAGAACTTGGTAATAAGGGAAATGCAATCACTTTTCTAAGTATTAAAAGTAGTAATATACAGACACATTTATTTTTACAAATTTAGCCGGGACAGTCAGAACTTAAATACAAATCTTTCAGCTTCAAATTTTGTCTTTCTGTATGCCATACCTGGTTTACTTAACCTTTCAGCTTTCTCATCTCTCAGGTGGTATTGGTAACATCCTTCTTTTCTACCTCATTAGATTTGTGAATACGATTCAATAGGATGGTGGTGAAGTTCTGCAAACCCTGAAGCTCTGACCAAGCAAACGTGGTTGTCATGATATCTGCACATGTGTTTAAGGAGCTGCAGTTGAGTACCTGGTTTTGCCGGAAACAAGGCACCTCCTAATGTCACTCAGGCTGGAGGTGCTTGGAATTGCATTAAAAAAAAAAAGCTATTGCTCCCGTGGGGTCAAGGGCCTTGGTCACTTGAGGTCCTGACTCCTCTGGGCACCTGAGGCAGGGATAATTTATAATTGAGGGGATTGTTCGGACTTCCTTCACTCAAAAAAAATTTATTTAATACAATTTTATTGAGATATGTTCACATACCATGCAACCATTTAAAATAAACAATCAGCGGTTCACAGTATCATCATACAGTTGGGCATTCCTCACCTCAATCAATATTTAACATTTTCACTATTCAAAAAAAAAAATAAGAATAAGAATAAAAATAAAATGAACACCTAAAATATCCCATCTCTCTTATCCCCTCTATTATTTATTTATATTTTGTCTTTGTTTTCTTACCCATCTGTCCGGACACTGGATAAAGGGAGTGTCAGCCACACGGTTTTCACAATCACATGGTCACACTCTAAAAGCTCTATAGTTATACAGACTGCCTCAAGAATCAAGGCTAATGGATTATGGTTCAAGTTTCAGGTATTTCCTTCCAGCTATTCTAATACACCAAAAACTAGAGAGGGATATCTAGACACTGTGTAAGAATGACCTCTCAACTCTATTTGAAATCTCTCAGCCAGTGATAGCTTATTTTGTTTCATTTCTCTTCCCTCATTGGTCCAGAAGTCTTTCTTGATGAGTTTTAATCTCTTCATTACTCTTTTTCTCACCACTGTATCCATGCCCAAACCTTTCCATTTCTTCTTCAGAGCTAAATAATTCCAAAACTCCAACTCCAAGAGAGCAAGAGGCACCGCAAAAGCCTGGCGGAGGCTGCCCAGAAGGCCCTTATTGCAATGAGCCGGACCCGGAGCCAGGACCTGGCCTTCCCCAGGGGGCAGAGCAGAGGCAGCAGGCAGACCCCTGGCCTCCCGGCTCAGTGGGAAAGGGGCCCACTGCATTTACCTTACAGCAAAGGCAGGGCACAGGCTCCTGTTCCGGGAGCAGGCCCCGGGGGCCACTGTCACTGCACGCTGCTAAGGACAGGGAAAGGTGGGCTGCCCTTTGGGAGTGGGAGGCAGGTGGCGTGGCGAAAACCTCTTCTCATCTTTTATAAACACAAACTTAACCCTACCTGATGGGGTTCAGTTGGCTGGAAGATGATTGAAAGTGTGGCATGGGCTGAGCCTGAGAAATGAAGAGGGAGCCCACCCTGTGTAGAGCACCCCCTTCGCGCCGGGGCAGGCTGGCTGGCCTGGCCTTTCCCTGGCCTTGGAGGAGGAGGAGGCATATCCTTCAGCTGTGGACCCTAGAAAGCCCCAGACCCTGCAGGCCTTCAACTGGTTTTCCATAATGGCACTTAGAGATATCAGAAGAGTCTTCTCATCTTCCATCTCCTACTTGCTTCTTCTTTACTGGTTGCTGTGACACTGGTCCTGACTGTGTCAAAGATAAGAAAGATCCCAAGGTCAAAGGGTGGGTTCTAAGAGAGAGCATTCAAAATTGCAGATCTGATCCTATCACTTACGCACCATTTCTGTTCCCTTCCCCCACTCAAGGCTATTCAGATTTCTTGAGAAAAATGTCCAAACTCCTTAAAGCACCTATAATGGACCACCAAGCTGCTGCCTCCTTCTCCAGTCTTCTCTCTCACCAATCCTCCCTCTCACTCTGTCCCAGCTAAACTGAACTTCCTTTGGTGCTATCAAATAGAGCAACTCTCTTTGTCACACCCAGGCTTTTGGACAACTGTCTGGAACCCATTCTTCTCCCTTCATTCAGCCATCTCCTTTTCTGCCGTCAGTACTCAGTTTAGACATAATATCTTCTAGGAACTCCTTCCCACCTTCTGTGTTAAGTCTACCTCCCTCTCTGTGCATATTTAACACCTTAATTTACAGGTCTCAGAGAAAAATTATCAGGTATTTTACAATCACAGATTTTCTTATTTATCTTCCTACTAAAATAGCTCTAATATGACAGGGACTGTCTTTGTTTACTGCTGTAACCCAAGCACATATTAGTTACCAATGAATGAATGAATGAATGAATGAATGAAGGGAAACTTTATAGTTTGGAGCTGTCTAGGCTTTTGAGAGACCCAAGAGATGTTGACTATTTATATCCGATAATTCCCAGTGGGGTGATTCTTAGATTCACCCTCCATTTTCCTGCCATCTCCTTCCTGTACTCATTCCTCATACACAGAGCTATTGTGTGGCTGGAGGGAACCCCATCAAGCTTCTTCAGGGGTTTTGGAAGCGCTGAAGTATGTGTTTATGTCTGGTCTCTCAGTATTTGTGAAAGCAAGGCACCCCTGGGGAAGGCATTGCTTCTAGGCTTCAGAATAATGGCTTGCAGAGAGTCCCCAGGGTGGGCTTGAAACAGAACAACTCACTATTTTTTTTTCTTACTTGATATTTTTCTGCTTTCTAGCAGTTGATGAAAGCTTCTGAATTCTGCGACAAGCTCTCGGGGTCGAGCGGCCCTGCAGCTTCCTAAGCTGACCTTGCTGGCGGAGTGTCGCAGCAGGAACACGGTGAACCAGCACGTGGACTCAGGGCTGGCTCTGCAGCTTACAGCCCTTCTGCTGGTTGGTGGTAGCAGCAGGGATGGGGGTGAAAGCAGCTGCTCCCTGAGTATTGTTTGGAAAATAAAATACTGTTGACATTCTGGTAAAGATGAAGATGAGAGGCCACTGAGGATGTCTCAGAGCCAGCCCATGAAAAAGTCTGGGTGGGCAGTGATAGGGTGACAGCTATTTGAAGCAAACGATCTTCTGGAACCCTTGGGGCTGGCATTGATCTGGGACTTGCTCCGCAGGGTGTCAAAACCTGGCTGAGTCCCCGCAGGCAGCAGGGCCACCATGGGCTTGGTTTTGAATGGAAGATTCTGGTGATTGTGCTTTATGGATGGTGGAAAAAATAATGAATATGCAAAGGTTTTTCTGCCTCTTTTTTTCAGATTGTCAGTGGTTTAATTATGGCATAGAGTGGCTTTTATGCACACAAGCAGTGTTCTTTGAATCCAAAATATAAGCTGTAGTAGTAATAGTTGTCGATTTGCTCTCCATCTCTGTCTTTTTGCTTTGATGTGCATGTTTTTTTTTTTAAATCAAGTGTGTCTGGTATTTTTGCTTGGAGCCATCTGTCAGTCCTAATGGGGAAGATGTAGAAACCCTAATACAGCTTTTTTCTCCTCATATTCACTTTCTGGATGGTAATGGGCTGTGATGAATACCGAATGCTAAAATTTGGAGCCAAATATTTGCGATGCTTTGTTGAGAACGTTGCAATACTCTATGTGTTTTCATAGAGTAACAAGGATAATCATGAAAGAATAATAAGGCTAATTGTTGGTGAGGAAACAGGAGCTGAATACAGGGGGAAAGGATTCTATTCTGTCTCCATAGGAGGAGGAAGAGCTCTGGAATTGTGAACAGGAAGCACGTTGGAGCGTGGCTGGAGACAGCACTGTCAGAAGTAGCAATGGCTGGTTTAGAAATGAGTCAGAGCAGTCTTGGAGAGAGCTGTTCGGCAGCAAGAAAATAAGGCAGACCAGGCTTGGGCTGAGAGATGGAGAAGATGATACATTTTCTGAGCAGGGAATTGAAGACTGGATGGAGACCTTACAACAGATATGAACAACCTCAACTCTATGGCTAGAATATTAGGAGTGCCCAAGGTCAAACCGTCCACTTTATTTTTTTCCTTTCTTTTGTTTTTCTTATTTATTTATTTTTTTAACTGAGGAAGAAACAGAGGCATGGGAAATTGAAGTAAGGGCCCCAAATTGTGCAGCTAATTAGATATTAATGGCAGCTGACTGCGTCTCTGGAGGGGCAGCAGGTAGGAGTGGCTGAGGGCATGGTTTAAGAGAAGACCCAGAGTGACGTTTGCATTCTGGAAGAGTTCGCAGGCAGGCAGAAGGAGAGTGGGACTTTGAGGCTGAGGAATGGTCTTGCTTCCTTCCGACATCCCGGCCTCCTTCAAGTTCTTGGGATTTTCTAGAAAAGATGAGGACATTTTTTGCTGGTGGTAACTTGAGGAGTTTTCTTAAAAAGGCAAAATTAAATAACTCTGCAAGGAAGAATAATGTGACTCCTTAAGACGGGCTTCAAGGAATACCTTTTGGATTAGGGCTATGTAGCTCACAGGACCTACGTCTCTTATAATGTACATATGTCTGAGTCCTGCTTTTTTTCTGAGGCCTTAACTTCTTTCTGTTATCTGTTGGCTTCAGCACCAAGTCTAAATCAGACTGTATCTGACCAACAGATTTACTGGGGTAAGACCTAGCATCTCCGGAGGGAGTAATGGCTGGTGGTTAAGGATGCAGACTCTGAAGTCGGACTGTGTAACCTTGGTCAAGTTGTCTTCCTGTGCTTTGATCTTTCTCATATATAAAATGGGAAAATAATTTTGTGTAACTTCCTAAAGTGTTGGTGAGGATTGAAGAAATAGGTATATGCATGTAACACTTAGAATGGTGCCCAGTGTGTATAAAGCGCCCAATAAATATTCCTTATCATTTCCCCTTGGAAGATCCCAGATTACTAGCATCACCAAATAATTTATCATCTGAACTAAAACACTTTTGAGAGTGAAAGGGAGACTACTGGCCAGCACGCTGGGGAAGGGGTCACCCTGTGATAGGACTCACATTTTACACATTGGGATAGGGATAAAAGCATTAGATTTCTGTCCTATCAGAAAACCATAAAAGGCTTGAAGAAAGACATATGTGGACAATTTGAGGGGACTGAATTACTCCCTCCTCCCAAAAAGACAAGTTCAAATCTTACTCCATGTTCCTGTGGGTGGAAACTCATTTATAAATAGGATCTTTGAATACATCATTCTTTGTCGCAATGTGGACTCATTGTGACTAGGATAATTGAAGAGCCTATATAGATGAGCCCAGATTTGAATCAACGTGGCCTTAATCCATATGTCTGAAGTTCTTATGGGTTAAGGACTGAGCAGGACAAGGGGAAGCGAGGAGAAGTCATGTGATGGAGATAGAAATGCCAGCCGAAGATTGTGGCAAACCAACATGAGAATGCTACGAACTCTGGGAGAAAGCATGGCCTGTTGAGACCTTGATTTTGGCCTTCTGGCTTTCAAAACTGTGAGCCAATAAATTCCCATTGTTTAAATCAATCCGTTATATGGTATTTGCCATAGCAGTCCTGGCAAAGCATGAAAACTCATTGGGGTATTTAAAAACAACTAGCTGGAAGAAAAATACACAAAAGGAAAATACATGTACAGAGGTTTGTCAATTAAAGCCATTCTGCTTTAAAAATAATGGTAAATTTCCATAGACTGAAGGGTGAGAAAGTTCCCATTTAAATTATTCAGTTTGAATAGTCAACCACCATAACCCTGACACCCATTAAGAAGCAGCAAGAACAGAGTTTTGGAGAAGTGGTAGAACACCACGCATGTAACACTTAGAATGGTGTCCAGTGTGTATAAAGCACCCAATAAATATTCCTCATCATCTCCCCTTGGAAGAGCCCAGATTACTAGCATCACCAAATAACTTATCATCTAAACTAAAACATTTTTGAGAGTGAAAGGGAGACTATTGGCCAGCACGCTGGGGAAGGGGTCACCCTGTGATAGGACTCACATTTTACATGTTGGGATAGGGATAAAAGCATTAGGTTTCTATCCTATCAGAAAGCCATAAAAGTCTTGAAGAAAGACATGTGTGGACAATTTGAAGGGGTTGAACACCTAGAACAGGAGGTGAGCCTTAGGAGAGGAAGTAGGTGTATGTATGGATGGGTGGCTTTGGTGTGCCAGTTTGAATCTGTGGTGGGCCCCAGAAAAGCCATGTCCTTTCATCCTCATTTAATATTGCTGGGTGGGAGCATCTTGATTATTCCTATGGAGATGTGACCACCCAATTGTAGGTGGTAACTTTTGATCAGATAGCTTCCATGGAGTTGTGACTCTACCCATTAATCCTTTAAAGAGGAAACGTTGGAGAGAGTCCCATTTTAGAGCTACGAGAAAGCCACAGCAGAATGCCACAGAACCCACAGAGCAGAGAGTCCACCAGCCAGCGACTTTTGGAGATGAAGAAAGAAAATGCCTCCTGGAGAGCTTCATAGAACAAGAACCCAGGAGAGAAAGCTGAGAGACTTTGCACGTGCTCTTCCAGCTGAGAGAAACCCTGAACTTCATTGGCCTTTCTTGAGTGAAGGTAACTTCTTGTTGGTGCCTTAATTTGGACATTTCTATAGAGTTGTTTTAATTGGGACATTTTCTCGACCTTAGAACTGTAAACTAGCAACTTATTAAATTCCCCCTTTTAAAAGCCTTTCCATTTCTGGTATATTGCATTCTGACAGTTAGCAACCTAGAACATCTGGGAAGTGATCAGGAACTCTGTCCAGGTGTGTGCAAATGGAGGGTGGTCCTCAGGACCCCCTTTCCTGTCCCTCATGCAGCTGCATGGCAGCTCATCCACAGGAAGGCATAGGCCATCTTCAGGTCACAGTCTGCCCTCTAGTCTAGGGCCAGGCCGGCAAGAGACATGCTATCTATCCCTCAGGCCTTTCCTTTACTAGGAGGTACCAAAGAGCTCCAAGTGTTGAAAGGCAAATGTCCTGTTGATGTTTCCTCCAGGTCTTAGATTACTTTTCAAAATTAATATAAAAAGACTGAAACTTTAAGGATTTGTCTAAACATCCTAGAAGTTTTTTCAGAGTGATGATTCAATGACCTCTTTGAAATACTTGGTCCCCTATGAGCCATTTTCCAAAATCAGTGAGTCCAAATATGTTTTGATAAACCAAGCTGACATTCTAAGAGCAAAGAGCCATGGGTCTCTCCTGAGCTTGTTAAGACCCCTTTAAAAAGATTACCAGGAGACCTATTAATTATGGAAAACTGAGCTTATTAAACTTGCTGAGGAAGGCCGAGACAAGAGTCTCAGTAGTGACTCAAATGGTGAAGTTAGAGGGTTTTGAGTCTGGCATTAGTGATAGGGTGGTTTTATGGCAGAAGTTATAAGGTCTTGTTGGAGCTTGGTCAGCATTTGTAAGTCAAGCGAGTTGATGAAATAGTCAGTGATCTTGTCTGTGGAGTTCCTACAGAGTTACTGTTAAGTCATTTGGCCCATGGTCTTATCATGAAACATATGGGTGTGACTGAGCTGGTGTTCAAATAATTTGATCTTGGTTTGTGCTCCAAGACACAGTTTGGTACAATTTATCTATTTTGCAAGTCATAGAACAGTTTTATAGTTTGTAGTTTCAGTTTTATTTCTTATCACCAAGGAAAGGAGAATATGATCTCCAAAGAACTACCCCTTCTCTGAATGAGTCTAGGAACAAATCCCTAATGGAAGGAAGCATGAAGACATGGTCCTGTTGTAATCATCCCATTCTTTGCCTTCTCATGGTCTACTGAGGAAAGTGTAAATCCCCCCGCTGATGAGAGACCTCCAAGTACCTGGCCTTCATCACCCATTACCACTCACCACTTTCACCAGCACCACTCCCCCATAACTCACTATCACCCATTCAACTCCCTGTCAACTCCCTGCCAACTCCCTGCCTGCCCCCCATCACATTCACTTACAATTTGCACCACTTCCCAAGCATGCCCTATGTGCCAGGAACTGGGCTACATGTGCTTGTAATTTAATCTCCACTACAGTGTATGATGTGGATTAGTAATTTTTAACTAAAAAGATAATGATGCCTGGATCCCAGCCCAGAAATATTGAATAAGAAATTCTTGGATTGGGGCTCAGGAATCTGTATTTTTAAAATGTTCCATATGTGATTTTGATGCATAGACAACATTCAAAAGCCATAGATGTAAAAAATATTAGCCCTATTTTACAGATGGGCCCAGAAAGAGAGGCTTACAAAATGGAGTTCAGAAATAGACCTTTATATCTATGGCCAATTGATTTTTGTCAAGGCTACCAAGTCCACTCAAGTGGATTCTGTCTATTGGGACAGAATAGTCTCTTCAACAAATGATGCTGGATATCCAAATGCAAAAGAATTAAAGAGGACTTCTATCTCACACCTTACACAAAAATTAACCCTAATTGGATCAAAGACCTAAACATAGGAGCTAAAACCATAAAATTCCTAGAACATAAGTATGGAAGCATCTTCACGATCTTGCGGTGTGCAATGGTTTCTTAGACTATGGACCCAGAGGATAAGCAACAAAAGAAGAAATAGATAAATGGGACCTCCTCAGAATTAAAGACTTTTATACTTCAAAGGACTTTGTCAAGAAAGTGAAAAGGCAGCCTACTTAATGGGAGAAAATATTTGGAAACCACATATCCAATAAGGGTTTAATATCCAGACTATATAAAGACATTCTACAACTCTAAATGATAAAATGAAAACCCAAAGGGCAAAGACACGAACAGACATTTTTCCAAAGAGGAAATACACATGGCTAAAAATCACATGAAAGGGTGCTCAACATCATTAGCTATTAGGGATATACAACTCAAAATCACAGTGAGATATCATTTTGCACCTACTAGGAATGATCATTATTGAAAAAGCAGAAAACTACAGATGTTGGAGAGGATGTGGAGATATAGGAACAGCCATTCACTGCTGGTGGGAATGTAAAATGTGTCCGGCTGCTGTGGAGCACAGTTTGGAGTTTCCTCGGGAAGCTATGAATAGAATTACCACAATTGATCAGGCAATCTTGCTACTAGATATATATCCAGAAGAACTGAAAGAGGGACTTGAACAGACATTTGCATACTAATGTTCATCGTGGCATTATTCACTATTGCCAAAAGAAGGATGCAGCCATTCATCAACCAGTGAATGGATAAACGAAACGTGGCATATACATTTGATGGAGCATTATTCAGCTGTAAGGAGTGAAGCCCTAATACATACGACTACATGGATGAACCTTGAAGACATTATGCTGAGTGAACTAGGCTGAGGCAGGGGACAGGTGTTATGTGATTCCACTGATGAGATCTAATTATAATATGCAAACTCATGGAGTGATAGGCTAGAGTGTGGGTAGCGGGGAGATAGAATGGAGTAGCTTATGCTTAATTTGCGCAGAATTTCTAGTTAGGTTGATTGTAAATGTTTAGGAATGGATAGTGATGATGGTAACACATTTTTAGTGCAATTAACAGCACTGAAGTATGTGTGAGAATGTGTTTGAAAGGGGAAGTTTTGGGTCATGCATATTACTAGAAGGAAAGTTAGAGGAGGTCTGTGGGACTGCATAACACAGTGACCCCTGTTGGGGATGATTACTGTGGTTAATGATACAAATATACAAACATTCTTCCATGAGTTATTACAAATATATGCCGCTGTTACAAGGTGTTAATAATAGGGTGGTGTATGGGAAAAAATATACCAAATGCAAACTATGGATTATAGGTAACAGTAATATTTCAGTATTCTTGCATCAGTTGTAACAAACGTACCACATTAATGCAAAATGTCAACAATGGTGGGGGGTATATGGGAACATCGTCATTTTTTTACATGACTTTTATGTAAACACTTCTGTAATCAAAAAAAGACGACAATTTAAATAAACATTATGCTAAGTGAAAGAAAACAGACACAAAGTACTACATATTGTATGATTCCATTTGTATAAAATGTAAATATAAATACATCTATAGAGATAGAATTAAATTAGTGATTACTTAGGGTTGGGGATGGATAGAAGGATTGAGAAGGGAATGATAAGGGCTATGGGATTTTTCTTTTTGAAGTAATGGAAATGTTCTAAAATTGATTGTGGTGAAGAATGCACAACTCTATAAATATACTAAAAGCCATTAATTGTACACTTTGGATGGATTGTATGGCATGTGAATATATCTCAATAAAACTGCTTTAAAAAAACACTTTTCTATCACCTCAAACAGACGCTTCATACCAATTAGACGTTGGATCCCCATTTCTCTCCCCGACTTGGTTCCTGGTGGCCTGCATTCTGGTTTCTGACTTTATAAATATGCAAATTCTACTTATTTCATATAAGTGAAATCATGCAGTACTTGTCCTCTTAAATCTGGCTTATTTTACTTAATATGCGATATCTTCAGAGAAAATATATCTGTGCTATATTTGAATGTGGGAGTGAGTGTAAAATATTGTAACAGGTTAAACTGGGACAACATGTTCTTACCAAATCCGAATCACTGTGAAATATGCTTTATTGAACAGGAAATTTAGATTTGTACTTCTCATAGAGATATTTTTGAAGAAATGTATTTTATTTATGCTAAGATAAAACTGTTTCTGTAACTGATTTGCTTGCTAAGCTGCTTTTTCCATAAAGAGTAACCAGGTAAATCCGATCAAAGCTCCTATTTATATCACTATAGATTCTATATTAGTTAAATCTCGATTAGCGTGTTTATTTTTTTTTTAATTACTTCATAAGCAAAGCTAAGCCATTTGGACATTCCACCCAATATTTGGAGTCTTACTGAAATAGTTAATGGATTGCCTTTAATATAATGTCAGTGTTGATAAAAATCAGAAGGTGAGGGCTGGCCATGGTGGCTCAGTGGCAGAGTTCTCGCCTGCCATGCCGGACACCCGGGTTCGTTTTCCAGTACCTGCCCATGCAAAAAAATAAAAATCAGAGGGTGAGTTTTTAGACAAAAGTCACATAACACTTCTCATATTTATTAAGTTTCCCTTCTTAGAAATCAATCTCTTTCTATGTAATTATGATTTTTGTAATGTTCAATATTCAGCTCTCAAAAATATCTTTTATATGTGCTCCTTGCTGCTTCACAAGTGGTTGCTTTTCATTTTGTATTCCACTTGAGATAAGATTTTTAACCTAGTACAATTGTATCTGATAAGTATAAAAATAAGACCATTATTTCTTATAACAAATCTATAGTCGGCATTTACATTAAAAAATCTTTGTTTTAGGATGTATCTAAATATTGAATATCACAAACCCTCAGCTCCTTGCAAATAATTACTTCCTGGATTGCACTGACAATTTTTTAACTTCATATTTTTATCTTTATCTCTTTTCATAATGTGAAACTTTAATTTACCAGTTGAGAAACTAGTTTATTCACACAGTGCAAAAACCAATATGACTTGAAAACATTTTCTGGCAAAAGGTCATTCCACCTGTCTGAGTGACCCTGAAGAATATGTAAGCAATTACTTTCACTCATTCTTGTCTCAAAGCTTAAGTAATCACACCTTTTTGATTTCCTGGGTTGGATTTCTGCTTGGAGCATATGTGGTCAGAGTTATCTGGCTACTATAACTATATCTGACCACCAGTATCTAACACTAGCCACTGTCAATGACAACCCTCAAAGCTTCATGGCTCATCAACTCAAAAATTTATTTCTCACTCACAGAAGACGGATGGATTTTGGGTTATTTTAACTGGGCAGCTCCTTTGCCAGTGGTTGCTCAGGGATCTGCCTAGGCCCTTTCCATGTTATGGTTCTACCAAGCTCGCAGGTGGGGCATCTAATGTGGGAGCTGTTTTGGGGCCAGGCCTGGATGTGGCACACTTCACTTCTGTCCATACCCCGTTGGCCAGCGCTCATGCACTTGGCCAATCTGTGTCTAGGGGTCTGGGAAATGTTGAGGAACACACAGATTTTACTTGGATCACTTGCTTCTAAAACAGGACAGACAAGTTCACCTCTGGGATGGGATGGGAGAGCTGGACATCACAGAATTCGGAAGGCTTGGGAGTTAAGGTGAGGAAGACTTCACCTTCTAAATTTTTATTAGGAGGTTGACTATCCTGAAGAATCAAATAGGAAGTCAGAAACCTGAATTGCCCAAAAAGGTTTTGCCAAACTTTATTTCGTTTAAATAATGAATACAGTACTCATGAACCAGAAGGAAAAATTAGTAGGGCCCAAGGTTTGTGCTAAGAAGCTTGGATTAATTAATAATTGGATTTAAAATGGAATAGAATCGGAATTTAAAATGGAATAGAATTTTGAAGTCCTCAGGTTTAAATTCAGTATGTAGTTGTTATCTTACTTTCCTGCGCATAAGAATCACCTGGGGATCTTGTTAAAGTGTAGATTCTGATCCAGGACGTCTCGAATGAGGCCCAAGAGTCTGCATTTTAACAAGCTCCCAGGTGACGTTCATGCTAGTCTGAGAACCACGCTGAGCAGCAAAGCACAAAGTAGAACACAAAACAGGGTACTGTAAGTGATCACTGACAAGGACAAGGCAGTTATGAACATTTGTGACTCATTTTTGAGTCATGTTTAATTTTAGTGCCTATATGGATGCTATCAGAGGTACAACATTACATAATGTATACAAGTAAGTGTTTTGGAATCAATAAGACTTGGGTTTACATCCTAGCACTGTCCTTTCTTGGCTGTGTGACCTTGAGTAAGTAACTCAACCCTCTGAGTCTCTGATCCCTTCTCTCTGAAGGGGAATGAACAAGGCAATGATAGATCCAAATGATTGTTGTGAGAATTAAATGAAAATTATTGGTATAGTCCCTGGTATAGAATTAACACTGAACAAGTGGTAGTTTTTATTCTCAACTTGCCTTTGATATCAATTAAAGTCTTTGACTGGCATGCAGGAGAATTTTTATCCTGTTTCCCTCTATTGGATAAAACAATACTCTGATATGCCTGACCAGTCTACACTGGTTTCTTCTGGACTAAGGCTCCAGAGTCGATTAGTCCCACCACCAGAACATAGCAATCTGTCTTGAGTTCTGGGACAAATTTTTAAGGAGGCATCTAGAAGTTTGGGGCTTAGTTTCTTTCAGCCTGGGTGCTGCAATAATCTTTCTCACACTGTACCTGTATCTATATCAGGATACAGTTGCCAGAGTTCCTTCACTAAGGACGAGTTGAACAAGCTTATTGATTTGTATATAAGCCTCAATATGCTCATCCCTCAGTTTTATAATGCACTCGCCCAATTTTTAAATTTCACTTTCAATTTTTTCAAGTAATACACAAATATATTTTCCTTAAAAAATAAAAAGAACATCATGGAAAAAGGCTAATATCTCCATCTCAGTCCCCTCTCTCCCTTCCCCCAAAGTGACCACAGTTTTGAGTTTTATGTCTCTGGGAGTTTTTTTTTTTAATTGATTTTATTTATTAAACATACCAGCATACAAACACAAACATTCTTACCATATGATCATTCCATTCTACATATATAATCAGTAACTCACAATATCATCACATAGTTGTATATTCATCATGATCATTTCGTAGAACATTTGCATCAATTCAGAAAAAGAAAACAGAAAAAAATTCATACATACCATACCCCTCACCCCTCCCTTACATTGCTCACTAGCATTTCAGTCTACTAAATTTATTTTGATATTTGTTCCCTTATTATATATTTATTTTTAATCCATGTGTTTTACTCGTCTGTCAGTAAGGTAGATAAAAGGAGCATCAGACACAAGGTTTTCACAATCACACAGTCACATTGCCAAAGCTATATCATTATACAATCATCTTCAAGAAACAAGGCTACTGGAATACAGCTCTATAGTTTCAGGCACTTCTCTCCAGCCTCTCCATTACACCTTAACTAAAAAGGTGATATCTATATTATGTGTAAGAATAACCTCCAGGATAACACTTCAACTCTGTTTGGAATCTCCCAGTCATTGACACTTTATTTTGTTTCATTTGCTCTCTCTACTTTTGGTTGAGAAGGTTTTCTCAATCCCTTGATGCTGAGTTCCAGCTCATCTAGGATTTCTGTCCCACATTGCCAGGAAGGTCCATATCCCTGGGAGTCATGTCCTACGTAGAGAGGGGGAGGGCAGTGAGTTTACTTATCATGTTGGCTGAGAGAGAGAGGCCACACCTGCGCAACAAAAGAGGTTCAAAGAGGAGTTTTAAAAATATATAGTTTTATTGACAGATCTTCACATAACATGCATTCCATACATGGTGTACAATTAGTGGCTCACAATATCATCACACAGTTGTGCATTCATCACCATGATCATATCTTAGAACATTTGCATCACTTGAAGAGAAGTTATTTAGTCTGAAGTTCTGTAAACCCTTAAGTGTTTGTTACAAATCTAAGGGTTTAGTCTACTGTTTGCTTCTCTTCAATCTAAATATATTTTGTGGGCAAGCTCATCTAAACTCCATGCCAAGAATTTGTATCTTCAGCCCAGATCTCTCTCTTGAGCTGCAGAACTATGCATCTAAGTCTCCCTAGACATCTCCATCTAGAAATTCCACAGATACCTCAACACCCAACTTGTTTAAATCTGAACTTACAAGCTTCCTCCTAAACCAGTTCTTCTTTCTGGTTTTCCTTTCATAGTTAGATACCATGATGCACACAATCACCCAAGGCAAAAGGAAACGAAGCAAGAAACAACCAAACGAAACCTCAAAACGATGACATTGTGTTTCGGTTTGCTAAAGCTGCTAGAATGCAATATACCAGAAATGTGTTGGCTTTTACAATGAGGATTTATTAGTTTACAAATTTACATTTGTAAACAGTATGATACCTTCTTGAAGAAAGACTGCTGGCATCCAGGTTTCCTCTGTCAGACAGCAAGTCACATGGCCAGCTTCTGCTTTCAGCTCTTAATTCCAGTGGCCTCCTGTCTGAACTTTTGTGGGTCCTCTCTTAACATCTCTGGGACTTTTCTCTCTGAGCTCTCTCTGAGCTTTTTCTGCTTTTTATCCTCATAAAGGACTCCAGTTAAAAAGGAGTAAGATCCACTCGAATGGGTGGGCCACATCTCAATTCAAATAACTTAATCAAAAGGTCTACCCCACAATAGGTCATTCCCCTCAGGAATGTATTAAAAGAACATGGCTTTAGAGCGATTTGGACAGTGAATAAAGAAGTATTTGCAACGTCCCCTTTGGGGAGGGGGGAGAAAGAAGGAAATATTCAACTTCCCTACAGGGAGAATTTCTGATATTCTACCAAGCAGTGAGGACAACCAAATCAATAGGCTGAACCCTTGATCTCAGGGCTCGCCCTTATGAAACTTATTTCTGCAAAGGATAGGCTAAGCCTACTTATAATTATGCCTAAGAGTCACCCCAGAGAACCTCTTTTGTTGCTCAGATATGTCTTTTTCTCTAAGCCAACTTGGCAGGTGAACTCACTGCCCTCCCCTCTATGTGGGACATTACTCCCAGGGTTATAAATCTCCCTGACAATGTGGGACAGAAATCCTGGGATGAGGCAGGACCTGGCATCAAGGGATTGAGAAAGCCTTCTTGACCAAAAGGGGGAAGAAAGAAATGAGACAAAATAAAGTTTCAGTGGCTGAAGATTTCAAATAGAGTTGAGAGATTATCCTGGAGGTTATTCTTATGCATTCTATAGATATCTCGTTTCAGTTTATGATGTTTTGAAGTGGCTGGAGGGAAGTACCTGAAACTGTTGAGCTGTGTTCTGCAGCTCTTGATTCTTGAAGACAATTTTATAATAGTATGACTTTTGCAATATCACTGTATGATTGTGGAAACCTTGTATCTGATGCTCCTTTTATCCAGAGTATGGGCAGATGAGTAAATATATATATATGTGGATTTAAAAAATAAATAATAGGGGAGCAAGAGGTAAAATAAATTGGGTAGATTGAAATACTAGTGGTCAATGAGAGGGAGGGGTATGGGATATGGGATATATGAGGTATTTTTCTTTATATTTCTCTTTCTGGAGTGATGCAAATGTTCTAAAAATGATCATGGTTGTGAATACACAACTACATGATGATATTGTGAGCCATTGATTGTACACCATGTATGGTCTGTATGTGTGTGAAGACTTTTCAATAAAAATATTTTAAAAATTAAAAAAAAACAACACAAATATCTGCCCTTGATTCCCAGGGTTTTCCTTCTGGCTTGGAAATTCTTAATTAAAAGTACACGCCACTTATAGAAGTTGCAAAGTGCTATAGCTCTCTTTCTTACATTGCTCTTTGTCTTTGAAACTTCAGAATAAATTGAAATTTTGATAGTCTTAAAACAGATAAAACATGGCTTTTCTGGGATATCTAACAGTTTCAAACCAGCACATGTTGATTGCATATACATTAAATGTTCTTATGGATCAGATAGAGTTAAAAAAAAAAAAAGAGAAGTCCTAAAATCCAGGGAACTTCTATTAAACTAACATTAAAATAATATATTTTTTGGAAAGAGTACTTCCTATATGGTATTGTATACTTATATCAAGAGGCATATAATATCTGATCAACTGTTGTTTAATGCTGTTTGTAGCCACTGGTGCTTCTTGTCTATATCAATGTCGTTCAGTACAAACTAGTGTGTAACACATATGTAATGATAAACTTTCTAGTAACCGTATTGAGAAAAGTAAAAAGAGACCAATAAAATGCAATTTAGTGTATTTTTACTTCACCAAATATATTCCACTTACTATCATTTCAACATGTAATCAATATAAAATTATTGATGAAATATTTTCCAATCTTTTTTTCATAGTAAATCTTTGAAATTCAATGTGTACTTTGCCTTTATAGGACATTTCAATTTGAATTAGCCACACTTCCAGTGCTCAATAGCCATATAGTGGCTACCATATTGGGCAGGGCAGGCCTAGATCCCTTCTATCATTAGAGGCTGCAAATGATGATATTCTAATTCTATTATCCATTCTTCATGTATTAGCTGGAATATATTTATAAAAGGAAACATCCCCTCACCAACTATTTTTATCCTGAGGCAGTTCATACAGGAAAGGCATGGTAAATCTTGACTATTTTCCAGTTTTCAAATATTGAGTTGATTTCTTAGCATATTCCAAAGGTGACCAATGAGTTTTTTAAAAATTGTTTTTGTTTTCATTTTTTGAATCTGCAGATTTTATTAAGATCTGTTCCATCCAAAGTATACAGCCAATGTCTCACAGTGTCATCACTGAGTTGTGCAATCATTATCACATTCAATTTTAGACAATTTTCATTGCTCTGAAGAGAAAAACAAGCTACACAAAAGGAAAACCCAAAAAACTCCATATTCTTTTACCCCTTGTGCTGATTTGAAGCTATTATGTACCCCAGAAAAGCCATATCATTTCTGGTGGGTGAGATGTGACCCACCCAAATGTGAATTGTAACTTTTGATTAGATGGTTTCTGTGAGATGTGTCTCCACCCATTCAAGGTGGTGTCGCTTATTGGAGCCCTTTAAGAGGGGACCATTTTGGAAAAGTTACAAATACAAGACAGCCATACAGCCAGAGACCTTTGGAGATTCAGAAGGAAAACACCCCCAGGGAATCCTGATGAAATGAGAAGCCAGAAGAGAAAACTAGCAGACATCATCATATGCCTTTCCATCTGATGGAGGTGTTTTGGACCCATCAGCCATTCTTGAATTAAGGTATCTTTTCCTGGATACCTTAGTTCGGACATTTTCACGGCTGTAGAACTACAAACTTACAATTTCATAAATTCCCCATTTTAAAAGTTATTCCATTTCTGGTATATTGCATACCCACAGCTTACAAATTAAAACACCCTCCATTATTGACCCCTAGTATTGGTGTGTTCACCTGTTATGCTGATGAAGGAATATTAAGGTATTACGTTATAGTCTGTAGTTTGCAATAGGTAATTTCCCCCCATATACCACTCTATTATTAACTCTTTGTACAAATGTCATACATTTGGAGAAGTTCATGCAAGAACTACTTATTTATATTTATACTGTTAATTGGTGACATAGATAACTTTAAACAACCTCCTTCAATCAAATTCACCTACAGTACAACAGTTTTACTTACAATAATGAGTTACTATCACCTCTATCCATTCTCAAACAGTCAAGTTTAACCTGGTTAACAATTCTGTACATATTAGGTAACTGCTTTCCCTTCTCTAGCTTCTGTCTATCTCTAGGTACCCTATATTCTACATTTTAAGACTCTGTGTTTACATAGTCCAGTAAGTTCATATTAGTGAAATCATGCAAAATCTGTCCTTCGGTGTCTGGCTTATTTCACTCAGCATTACATCCTCAAGTTTCGTCCATGTTGTTGTATGCTTCAAGACCTCATTCCTTATAACTGCTGTAAAATATTCCACCCTATGTATATATCACATTTTGCTTATGCACTCATCTATTGATGGACACTGGATTGTTTGCATCTTTTGGCAATCATGAATAATGCTGTTATGCACATCAGTGTGCATATATCTGCATGTGACCCTGCTTTCAGCTATTCAAGGTATTTATCAACTGGGAATTGCTGGGACGTAGGGCAACTCAATATTTAGTTTTCTGAGGAACTGCCGAACTGTGTTTCACAGTGGCTGTACCATTTTACAGTCCCACCAGCAGTGAATAAGTGTTCCAATTTCTCCACATCCTCTCCAACATTTGTAGTTTCCTGTTTGTTTCACAGTGGCTATTCTTATAGGTGTGAGATGGTATCTTATTTGTGGTTTTGATTTGCATTTCCTTAATAGCTAATGAAGATGAGCACCTGTTCATGTGCTTTTTGCCATTTGCATTTCCTCTTTGGAAAAATGTCTATTTATATATTTTGCCCATTTTATAATTGGGTTTTTTTTCTTCTATTGTTGAGTTGTAGGATTTCTTTATATATTCTGAATAGTAAGCCCTTATCAGATATATGGTTACCAAATATTTTTTTCCAATGGAGCACAGAAGTGTTCAGTCTTGAGAAGTTCCCATTTATCTGTTTTTCTTTTTGTTGCTTGTGCTTTGGGCGTAAGGTTTAAGAAGCTACCTCCTATCACTTGGTCTTGAAGATGTTTCCCTATAATTTCTTCTAGGAGTTTTATGGTACTGGCTCTTATATTTATCCACTTATCTTATCCACTTTGAGCTAATTTTTGTTTAAGGTGTGAGGTAGGGTCCTCTTTCATTCCTTTGGACATGGATATCCAATTCTCCCAGCCCCATTTATTGAAGAGACTGTTTTGTCCCAGTTCAGTGGATTTGTGGGCCTAGTCAAAAATAAATTGACTGTCGATTTGAGGGTCTATTTCTGAACTCTTAATTCGATTTCATTGATCAATATGTCTATCTTTGTGCCAATAATGTGCTGTTTTGCCCATTGTATCTTTATAATAAGCTTTAAGATCAGGAAATGTTAGTCCTTCCCCTTTGTTCTTCTTTTTTTAAGGGATGTTTTTTGCTATTTGAGGCCCCTTTCCTTTCCAGATAAATTTGATAACTAACTTTTCCAAGTCTTGAAAGTAAGTTGTTGGAATTTTTGTTGGTATTGCGTTGACTGTGTAGAAAATTTGGGTAGAATTGACATCTTAATGGCATTTAGCCTTCCATCCATGGACACAGATTGTCTTTCCACTTATTTCAGTCTTCTTTGATTTGTTTTAGCAACGTTTGTAGTTTCCTGTGTACTGTTCCTTTACATCCTTGGTTAAGTTTATTCCTAGATACTTGATTCTTTTAGTTGCTATTGTGAATGGAAAATTTTTTTCCTTTATAATCTTCTTAGTTAGGTGATTACTAGTGTATAGAAATGCCACTGATTTTTTCTGTATTAATCTTGTATCCTGCCACCTTGCTGAATCTGTTTATCAGCTCAGGTAGCTTTGTTGTAGATTTCTCAGGATTTTCCAAATATAGGATCATATCATCTGCAAAATAATGAGAGTTTTACTTCTTTCTTTCTGATTTGGATGCCTTTTATTTCTTTTTCTTGCCTAATTGCTCTGGCACAACTTCTAGTGCAAATATTGAGTAATAGTGGTGAGAGTGAGCATCCTTGTCTTATTCCTGATCTTAGTTGGGGAGGCTTTCAGTCTCTTACCATTGAGTAAGATGCTGGCTGGGGGTTTTTCATATATGCCCTTTATCATATTGAGGAAGTTTCCTTCTATTCCTACCTTTTGAAATATTTTTATCAAGAAAGAATGCTGAATTTTGTCAAATGCCTTTTCTGCATCAATCAGTAAGATCATGTGATTTTTCCCTTTCAATTTGTTAATGGCTTCTATTACACTGACTGATTTTTGTGTGTTGAACCAACTCTGCATGCCTGGAATAAACCCCACTTGGTTGTAGTGTGTAATTCTTTTAATGTGCTGTTGGATTCAATTTGTAAGTATTTTGTTGAGAATATCTGCATATATATTCATTAAAGAGATTGGTCTGTATTTTCCCTTTCTTGGAGTATCTTTACCCAGTTTTGTTTTTAGAGTGATGCTAGCTTCATAGAATGAATTAGGTAATGTTCCATTTTCTTCAAATTTTTGGAAGAGTTTGAGCAGGAATGGTGTTAGTTTTTCTTGGAATATTTGGTAGAACTCCCCTGTGAAGCCATCTGGTCCTGGGCTTTTCTTTGTAGAGAAGTTTTTGATGACTGATTGAATCTCTTTGCCTGTGATTGATTTGTTGAGGTTTTCTATTTCTTCACAAGTCAGTATAGGTTTTTTGTGTTTCTAGGAAATTGTCCATTTCATCTAAATTGTCTAGTTTGTTGGCATACAGTTGTTCATAGCATCTTCTTGTGATTTTTTTTATTTCTTTGGGGTCCATGGTAATGACCCCCCTCAATGATGATTTTATTTATTTGCTTCTTCTCTCTTTTAGATTTTGTCAGTCTAGTTAAGGGTTTGTCAATCTTATTGCTCATCTCAAGGAACCAACTTTTGGTTTTATTGACTTTCTCCATTGTTTTTCTGCTCTCCAATTTATTTATTTCTACTTTAATCTTTGTTCTTTCTTTTCTTCTACTTGCTTTAGGGTTAGTTTGCTGCTCTTCCTTGTTTTTTTCAGTTGTTTAGCTAGGTCTTTGGTTCTAGCTCTTTTTTCCTTTATAATGTAGGTATTTAGAGCTATAAATTTCCCTCTCAGCACTGTCTTTACTACATCCCATAGGTTTGCATATGTTGCATTCTCATTTTCATTCATCTCCAGATATTTACTGATTTATTTTGCAAAGACCCACCGATTGTCTAAGAATGTGTTGTTTAACTTTCATATATTTTAGACAGTCCCAATTCTTTGTTGGCTATTGATTTCCAACTCCATAACATTATGATCAGAGAAAGTGTCTTAAAAAATTTCAATCTTTTTAAAATTATTAAGACCTGTTTTCTGCCCCAGCATATGGTCTATCCTGGAAAATGTTTCATGAGCACCTGAGAAGATTCTATATTTTTGTGTTTTGGAGTGCAGCAATCTGTATGTCTGTCAGGTCTAATTCATTTATCATGTTGTTTAGGTTCTCTATTTCCTTATTGATCCTATGCCTGTTTTTTTTGTTGTTTGTTTGTTTTTTAACTATAGGAGAGAGTTGTATACTGAATTCTCCCACTTTTATTGTAGAAACCTGTGCAGAGGGTGTAAACCATCTCTGATGGGCCTGGGATAGGGCCTGAAGAGGCTTTGAAAAGCCCTGAAGTTCCTCTGCACTTTCTGGCCTGTCCAGCAGGTGGGGCTACTTGGTGACTTAATTGTCCTCAGAAGCCATTTACCTCCTGGAGCCTGGTGGTATCTTACTGGGTGGGGCTGAAACTGTGGGTTTCCCAGCCAAAGTCTGACTCAATGTGAGGCTGTATCCCCACTTTACTTGTGACAGAGGATTCCCCCCAGTCTGTAGCCATCCCCTAGGCAGGGATCGGGTCTCCTGCTGTTTTTTATCTCAAGGGTGGGGGATGGGCACCAGGACACACAGCTAGAAATACAGTCTTTGTCCCTGTTTTCTTAGATTCTTCATCCCTTATTGACCCGGGACTTGAAATGTCCTCCCCATTCCCCTGGATCCCCAAAAGTTGATTTGAGAATTTTCTGCCTGGCTACTTGCCACTTTTAGGGAAGATTTTGTGGTTTCCTCCCTAGTCCAATTTGGAAATTCCTCCTTGTTGCCCTTTTGTATTCTGCCCTCCTGAGCAGCTCAAGTCCTGCCACTCAGGGGGGGTCTCTGAAGGCTGGGTCTCTGTGTCTGAGACAGGAGGCCATCTGTCTCACTGCTGGGAGAGAGTTTACACTCCATGTCCCTGGTGGGAGGTCAGAGATAACGCTGCTGCCTCTGTGCACTTGCCAAGGTACGTGAGACCAAGTGAGGGGAAGAAGAGAGAACTGGCTAGTCTGCGACAAAAGCTTCCTACCTGATATTTTCTCTTTCTTTGACTCAACTTCTGTGGGATTCTTCTACAGAGTTCTGAGCAAATGAAAACTGTCTTTTTTTTTTTTTTTTTTTCCACTGAATCTCTGGGGCAAGGTTGCAGTAGCTGTTTACATTGCCATGTTGATGATCAATGAATTTCTTTTTTAAAGTAACAGTATGAACTCATGGATTTAAACATTTTAATGTGTTTTAATCCATTGGCATCATTCTTATTGATGCTCAAATTGTCCCATCTTTGGCCAGTGAGAGCTCTTTCAAATTGGTTCTTAAGTATTCTTGACATGATCCTACTTCTTTGATAGATTTCTGGAAAGACATGATTTTCCAGATGCATCTTGTACATTTTCTACAAAGACCTGGAACCAGCTATTTCCACTGAAAGCCCTGGTCTGTTTCAGTGGGAAACTGCATTTTTAAAGATTGCAAACTGGGTGCTAGGGGTGCTCAGTACTGCTGGCTTGGATATTGTTTTTAGGCCAAATTTAGTGGGCAAAATTAAGAATTAATTTAAAAATATATCATTAGTTCATACTTCCAATTCAGGTTCAGAACTATAAGGTTTTATTTAAATTTTTTTACTTTACATCTATATCTGTTTTCTCCTGTGCTAAAAAATCCTGCTTCCTAATGACATTTCCAAAATTATTACTTTCCTTTTTCCTACAACGGTCTCAGAATAGCAATGCCATGCTGCTATCAGCAACACGGTTAATGAAAATATTTAATTTTTTTCTGCAATTCTTTTGTCCTTAGGGCATATTCTTTTCCCTGGGTATATTCTTGGGTATATTTTAAATTAAATTCTTTTAAATTAATTTTTAAATTTTTTAAAAAATACAACAGCAAACAAACACATTCTTAACTTATGATCATTCTGTTCTATATATAATTAGTAATTCACAATATCATTGTGATCCTTTCTTAGAACATTTGCATCAGTTTAGAAAAAGAAATAAAAAGAAAACAGAAAAAAATTCATATATACCATACCCCTTACCCCTCCCTTTCATTGATCGCTAGCATTTCAATCTAAATTTATTTTAATATTTATTCCCCTTATTATTTATTTTTATTCCATATGTTTTACTCGTCTGCTGAGCATCAGACACAAGGCTTTTACATTCACACAGTCACATTGTGAAGCTATATCATTATACAATCATCTCTAAGAAACATGGCTACTGGAACACAACTCTGCATTTTCAGGCAGTTCCTTCCAGCCTCTCTGTTACATCTTGAATAACAGGGTGATAGCTACTTAATGTGTAAGAATAACCTCCAGGATAACCTCTTTACTCTGTTTGGAATCTCTCAGCCATTGGCACTGTCTCATTTCACTCTTCCCCCTTTTAGTCGAGAAGGTTTTCTCAATCCCTTGATGCTGAGTCTCAGCTCATTCCGGGATTTCTGTCCCATGTTGCCAGGAAAGTCACACCCCTGGGAGTCATGTCTCACGTAGACGGGGGAGGGTGGTGAGTTTGCTTGTTGTGTTGGCTGGAGAGAGATTGCCATTTCATTTTAGCTTATTTTTGACCTATGTAGTATAATTTAAGAATTAGGATAAGGGACAGTATGTTTCAGCGGATGAACACTGGAAATTTTCTAAATTGTAGTATTTTGTTTTATAAATAGCACTACTCTCAAATTTTAAATTTATAATTTAACCTAAACCTACCAACGAGAAAAGCACAGTGCTTTAATTTATTCAATCATTGCAACTCTAGAAAAGAGCAAAGAGAGCAGGATAACCAGACTATTAACGCATGTGAGAAGGACACACCTTGCTGAGCTCAGGGCGTAGAGCATGCCTCTGAGATAAATCTGGGAGTAGCACATTCATTCATAGCTCAGGGGTGGGACATATTCCCTCTTTATTTTTCTCAGTAGACTGTTTAAAGCTTGGCTCCCAGATCCATAGGACGTTACGGCTCGGGGTCACTGAGAGATATAGTCCCAACCCTTTACTTTAAAGATGAGAGAAATGAGTCTTCAAGGGGATTAGGAAAATATCCAAAGAGTATAAAGTTAGCTGCTTTCAGCTATCAGAGCCATATCATCAATAACAAAGAGCACATAAAACTGAAAATGTCAGTATCCATGTCTTCTTGAATAGAATTAGCACAGGTCCTTTACAGTTGGAACTAGCCGGTTCCATTGTTGAGATTTGGAAAAATAAAATGGAACTTATGATTAGGAAAGAAACCTAAAGAATAGCTTTCTTTGCTTCTGAAATATCACTAGAATTCTATTGATAAGATGAAGTTATACTGCTCTGTAATCTGTATTCAGATCAGCAAAAGCAGTTCAATTTCCCTGGATGTACTAAAACCAGGACTCACTTTTGATGTGTGAATGGTTTCTTTCACAGCCCAAAATAAATTGGCAATTCAGAACATGTGAGATAACTACATTTTTATGGAAGTCTTATGATTTATGTGAGCTGCCTTTTTTCCTTTAAAAGGAGGAAAGACAGTACCTGAAATAGCTGGTATAACTAGTTGATCTGGGGATGAGGAGCAGAGTTTGAATTGAGATCTCTGAATGTTATTTGCCCATAGGTAGACCTTGTACAGGAAAGGTAATTTGAGAGGGTTGGAAATGCCTTATTTCAGAGAGAGATATGCCTTTTGTTTTTTCATATCGAATGTGTCCACCCTAATACAAAATAATAGCTGGTAAACTTGAAAATTGTAGTATGTTTCAGACAGCTATAGTCTACCCCTCTGGTGGCTGAATCCGTTTCAGCTTATTTTTATACTCTGAAATTTGGACATGGAGAGACCCACAGATGAACAGACACACAGGGAGCATACTCAAATCTTATTGGTAAGATTGGGCCATGTTTGATAACAGACCCAGCTCATACGGGATCCAGGATAGAGAGAGCCTCCTATCACCCAACTTGGAAGTGTAGTATTCAAGAAGATGGAGACAAATCAGGTTAAGACTATGATGCCCAAATCTGATAGATACAGAGAAGACAACACCTTTACTTTAAATTCTTAGGCCCACCCTGCAAGAGTTGGGTTTCCAGTTAAAGCCTCTAATTCGTTGCATACATGCGGCCTAAAAAGGAATAGGTAAGAATGTAGGGGAAGAGGCAGCTTGCTGCAAAGATGCAAAATCCAAGAGAAGGGGGGATTTCCGAAGAGTGTCAAATGCTGCAGGCAAGTCATGAAAAGGTGATAAATGTAAATTGCCATTGAAAATGAAAATTATTAAGAACAATTTCTGTAATTCTTAACTCAATAATTGTTAAACTCAGTGTGTATTACATGTACCTGGAATGCATTTGAAGTCCCAGGTTTCTAGGCCCCATTTCCAGAGACTCTGATTCTTTGATCAAGAGCATGCCAGAGATTCAGATAGCCAAAAAGAGGAAGAGAGTAATGAGACAAAATAAAGTCTCAGTGGCTGAGAGATTTCAAACAGAATCGAGAGGTTATCCTGGAGGTTATTGCTATGCATTATGTAGATCTCCTTTTTCAGTTTATGGTATATTGGAGTGACTAGAGGGAGGTACCTAAAACTGTTGAACTATGTTCCAGTAGCCTTGACTCTTGAAGATGATTGCATAACTATGTAGCTTTTACATATGACTGTGTGATTGTGAAAACCTTGTGTTTGATGTTCCTTTTATCCAGTGTATGGACAGATGAGTAAAAAAATAAAGACAAAAATAAATAAGGGAGGAGAGAGATAAGGTATAAAAATAAAAATGAAGCCTTGCTATTCAAAAAAAACAGAAAACAAAAAACACAAAAAAGCATGCCAGAAATGTGCATTTTAAACATACTTCTCAGATGATTCTGAAGCAAGCAATCCATGGGTCACACTTTGAAAAGCACTGCTGTAGAAAGATACTTTGGGTTGTGTGGCAGGTTGTAAAGGGCAAGTTGCTAAAGCATGATCTATTAGTAAGTAAGTGGAAACAGGCATTATCTTTGCGGAGAAGAGAGGGGAGGAAAGAGACAGAAGAGAAATGGTGACAGAGCTGAGGAAGGAGGTTTTGAGACTGGGAGACCTGAGGTTGCTGATAGTGGGGGTGGGGGGAGGAAGGAAATGGTGAAAAGGAGAGATAAGATACAGGAAAGTGGTGGGGTTGGATCAGTCAGGACTCTTTTGCTCACAAGTAACAGAAATATGAACTCAAAATGGCTTAAGCAGCAAGGGGAATATATTGGCTCACACGATGAACAATCTTAGAAAGGTTCTACAAAGCTGGATCCATTAGAATCAAAGGAACTCAAATAATTTCACCAGGACCCAGTGTATCTCCAAATCTTGCCTCTTTTATTTTGGTCTCATTATCAGGTTCCTAATGGTGGCAAAATGGTACCAGAAGCTGAACATATCCTCCCAGGTTCAAGTTGGTCAGAAGACTGTGTGCCTGTCTCCTGACAGAAACGATGAAAATTCTCTCTGTTCACATCATCATCCCCAGACCAAGCACTGTGGCTCGGAGAACACAATGCACTGATTGACCAAGGCTTTTCCCCTGCCCTTGAGGTACTGGGTGTTAGTTGTACTAAAGATGTGTGGGCCAAGAGTTGACAATGCTTAGTTTCCCAGCTGAAAACTAGGATACTGTTACTAGAAGAAGAGTCAATAGAAGTTGAATAGATTAAAAAAAAATCAAATGTTTACTCTGAGGATAATTGGTGGAGCTAAGATTAAGAACATAGCCCCATTTCTTTTTTTTTCATAATATCTTTCCTTTATTTTTTAAAAATTTATTTATTACTTAAAAAATTTAACAAATGAACTAAAACATCAACATATATAATCAGTCATTCACAATATCATCACTTGGTTGCATATTCATCATTTCTTAGAACATTTGTATCAATTCAGAAAAAGAAATAAAATGACAACAGAAAAAGAAATAAAACGAAAACAGAAAAAAAGTTTATACATACCATACCCCTTACCCCTCGCTTTCATTAGCATTTCATACTAAATTTAATTTAACATTTGTTCCCCCGATTATTTGTTTTTATTCCATATGTTCTACTCATCTGTTGACAAGGTAGATAAAAGGAGCATCAGACGCAAGGTTTTCACAATGACACAGTCACATTGTGAAAGCTATATCATTATTCAATCATCATCAAGAAACATGGCTACTGGAACACAGCTCTACATTTTCAGGCAGTTCCCTCCAACCTCTCTGTTACATCTTGGATAACAAGGTGATATCTACTTAATGCATAAGAATAACCTCCAGGATAACCTCTCAACTCTGTTTGGAATCTCTCAGCCATTGACACTTTGTCTCATTTCACTCTTTCCCCTTTTGGTCGAGAAGGTTTTCTCAATTCCTTGATGCTGAGTCTCAGCTCATTCTCGGGGTTTTCTCAATCCCTTGATGCTGAGTCTCAGCTCATTCTAGGATTTCTGTCCCATGTTGCCAGGAAGGTCCACATGCCTGGGAGTCATGTCTCACACAGACAGGGGGAAGGTGGTGAGATTGCTTGTTGTGTTGGCTGGAGAGAGAGGCCACATCTGAGCAACAAAAGAGTCTCTCTTGGGGGTGACACTTAGGCCTAAATTTTAAGTAGGCTTGACCTATCCTTTGTGGGGTTAAGTTTCATATGAACGAACCCCAAGACTGGGGGCTCAGCCTATAGCTTTGGTTGTCCACACTGCTTGTGAGAATATCAAGAATTCAACTTGGGGAAGTTGAATTTCTCCCCGTTCTCACCATTCCCCGAAGGGGACTTCGCAAATACTTTTCCACTCACTGATCAAATCCCATTTCTTTTTGTTTATTTGATTAAAATATTATATTGTGTAATATTTTAAACATGCAGAGAAGAATAAAGAATATCAAACAAATATCCCTGTATCTACTATCTAGCTTTGTCTAAGATAGTCCTTAAGCCACATTTGCTTCAACAATCTATTTATATACTATCTCATTTAATAGGAAAGAAAAAGGATGATCAGCCCAATTGATGCAGAAAAAGCATTTGAAATCAGGTTCAACCGTTTCATAGAAACAAACAAGCAAACAAACAAAACCCCCTCTGTTTTAGTTTGCTAGCTGCCAAAATGCAATATACCAGAAACGGAATGACATTTTTCAAAAGGGGAATTTAGTAAGTTGCTACTTTACAGTTCTAAAGCTGAGAAAATGTCCCAATTAAAACAAATCTATAGAAATGTCCAATCTAAGGCATCCAGGGAAAGATACCTTGGTTCAAGAAGGCCAATGAAGTTCAGGGTTTCTCTCTCAAGTGAGAAGGCACATGGCGAACATGACGTCCCTGCTAGCATTCTCTCCTGGCTTCCTGTTTCATGAAGCTCCCCAGGAGGTGTTTTCCTTCTTCATCTCCAATGCCATAAAACAAAGAAGAAATAAGAAGTAAAGAGTTGGAAAAATCCAAGAGAATCTATAAAGTATGAGAGCTAATGAAAATTTTAACATGTTTGCTCGATAAAAAATCAACATGCAAAGTCAATTGCATTCCTACAGAAAAGAATATGCAAACAAAAACGTAATGACAGAACAAAATCTCACCCACAGTACCACAAAAGCTGTAAGACATCTAGGCATAAATCTATCAAAAGATGTGCAAGTCCTTTGTGAACTCTTCTTGCAAAAAGCAAGAGCCAGGTCTTTGGTTGGAGAGTTAAGATCCCTGATTATTCCTGGTTCTCCTACATTCTCTCTCTCTCCATGAGGATTCTGGTTTTGGAAGCATCTCTGCCTTGGCTCCTGGCCATTATCTGCTGAGGTCACCTAGGAGGCCAGTTGTGGTATCACAGCCACCAGTCTGTGAAGGCCAGTCCTGGGGCTCTTCCAAGTCCCAACTCCAGGAGGCAAATTGCAGATGGTTCTATTTATAGGTCCTGGGATGCTGCCCTTGAATGAGCCAATGACCTGGAAGAACCAGTTCTCCCTCCCAGTCTCTGTCTCTAACTCCCCCATTTCCCTTCATTGTTCTACCAGAATTTCTCTCTGTCTATAGCGCTAGGATAAAATTACACAAAGTAACTGAGCTGGAACTTGGTCTGGGGACAGAGACCCTGTTGTCCCATGTACCCACTGAGACAGTGGCCACCAAGCCTGATCTCAGGCTTCCTTGGGCAGCCTGTTACATCAGGAGTCTCCAAAATTTTCACAGTGCTTTTCTATCAGTGAAATATTTTTGAGCATATACCCCAGTTTTTGCTTTTGCAATTATTCATAAATACATGTACATTTGTACTAATATATTAAATATGCTATACAGCTTTTACAGAAAATAGAGATTTTAAAGGCTGAGATGGTCCTAAAGATTTGAAATTTTCATATTCCTTTCTTGTACATTATAGATTTTCTGGCACCTTCCACCGTCACTGTTCAACATAGTTAAATGGAAAAAAAAAGAGAGAAACATTTTATTTGAGCTGCAATGCTAGCTATTATTGATTTTGAGATTAATGGGAAGGTTTTTGTTGGCTAAAGTATTTTGTGGTTCCTAATAAATAGCAAGATCTGACATTTCTCTATTAGAGAATCAATAACTTTTGGGTTAAGTATTGCCTTCTCTATGAAGTATCTTAAAATACAAATTCTCTTGAAAGAAGTTGGAGAAGCATGTTTCATCTCTGATCCTCTGGATTGGTGCCTAAATCTGGCTACTTCCTTCAGAGAACTGGATGCGCCTGGCAATTAGGAAGTGCTCAATAAATATTTGTTAAATGAGTGGATGAGTGCAGAAAAGATGCATAGGGGAGAGTGCAAGAAGAGAGAAGGGGAAAGGCTATTGGGAGATAGAGGGAAGTTAAGCTTCCTTCTCTTCCTAATTTTGTACAAGCCGTCTGCTTTGATATGTTCAGGGCATACTTAGGCGACAGAAGGAAATTTCTTTTTCCAGAGAAGAGATAAGCAGTGAACTAGATTCCCAGACTCAACAAACACCCGTCTATTCCCCACAGATACCCCCCCAGTCTGCTGTGGGCAGGCTTTGCTTGTTTATTACCACTTCCTTCCAAAACTAGGAAGGGATTTTGCAGATTGGATTAAGATGAGAGACTGAGCAAGAACATCTTTTCCTCTTCTCTCTCTAGATCTACCTTAAAATAAAGGTATTTATAATATGTCAGTACATGTACCTGTGTGTGTATTTCTCTGGAAGTGGCACCAATTTAATTTGACTTACACTGAATTTATAGATTTACTTGGGAGAATTGACATCTTTGCAATTTTTGCAATATTGGATTTCCACATTCAGGAAAATGGTGTATTGTGCTATGTCTCTCCATTTATACGTGTTGTCTTTAATGACTTTCAGTCATATTTTATAGTTATCATCACGTGAGTCAGTTGTGTTTTCATTCGTTTCACCCTTGGAATTTTCCATTTTGTTTTAGTATTGTGCATTATTTGTTTTTTTCCATCATGTATTTAAAAATTTTTTTGAAATTTTTTTATTGTGAAATATAACATACGCACAAAAAAGCAATAAATTTCCAAGTGCATTTTAACAAGTACTTATAGAACAGATTTTAAAGTTTGGTATGGGGTACAATTCCACGATTTTTTAATTTTTTCTTTTAGCTGCTCCAAGACACTGGAAACCAGCAGAAATATCAGTATAATGATTCAGTAGTCATCCTTATTTGTTAAATCTTATCTTTTCTGTTTATTTTTAAATTGATTTTTGCTCGTTGGCATCCTTATTCTTCCAAATAAATTGTAGAATGGTTTTGTCAAGTTACTAAAAAAGTTGAGCTGATATTTTCTTTGAGTTGTATCCATTTTAAGAAATTAATTTGGACACAATTAGAGCTCTCCATTCATCTTCTTTTAGTCTTTTGAATATGCTATTGTTCTGTTAGTTTTTGCATTTTATATTTTAAGCCATATTTTTAAGTGCATTCATGTTCAAAATTGTTTTAGTTTTCTGATCTTGTTTTCTTTTAAGAAATATCCTTATTTATTTATTTTTTTACCTTGAATTCAATTTTGCTTGTTATTAAATTAGCTCCCCACATTTATTTGGCTCACAATTGCCTCATATAACTTTTCCCATACTTTTATTTGTGACCTTTCAATAACAGTTTCAAATGAATATTCCTTTTAGAAAACATATTGCTGGATACTGCTTTTGAAAAATGCAATCTTTGAGTCTCTGTTTATTGATTGAGTTTAATCCACTTAAAAATTATGTAATTAATATTATATTAACTGTTTGAGTCTTCTTATTTCTGGTTTCTATCAACCATATTTTACTTTGCTCTCTTTTTTACTTTCTTGTCTTTCATTGGATAGACTGTTTTTCTGCTGGTTTGAAAATCCTAAATTCTATGTTTGTGTTCCTGGAAGTTTGTCTTAACTTATTAAAAAACATATTCATATTTTTTTTCACCAATTCCCTATCAGTATTTATTTTTCTCATAAAAAAATAAGCACATGTTCTCCTTCCACTGGTCTCTTTTTGAAGTAACCATTTTCCATCACTGTACACAATACCCTGTTGGCACTGTCCAAAGTTTCAGTCCCAAGTTGTTATATTTCAAATGGTCTCGCTCTCTCTCTTTTTCTCTCCCTTTTCCCTAATTTTTAATGTAGAATCAAATTTTCTAAGCTATTTACCCATCCTTACTTCCTTTCACATCCTTGCTTACTTTTTTTATCTCATAGCAATCTCATAGATTTCTCTTCTAACTAGAGTACATCTTCTAAGAAGGTTTTCAAGGAGCATTTTGTGTATTAATTTCTGTCATGGTCAGGTTCATGTGTCAACTTGGCCAGGCACTGGTGCCTGGTTGTCTGATCGGGCAAGCGCTGGCCTGTCTATTGCTTATGAGGACACTTCATGAACTTAAATCGTGATTATACTGGCTACATCCACAGCTGATTGCATTTGTAATCAGCTAAGGGGAGTGTCTTCAGCAATGAGTGATGCTTAATCTAATCACCAGAAGGCTTTTAAGGAGGATTCAGAAGAGACAGTTGCTCTTCCTGTTTCAGCTGGGGAGCCTCTCCTGTGGAGTTTGTGCAGATCCTTCATCCGAGTCGCCAGCTTCACAGCCTGCCCTATGGATTTTGGACTCTTCCATTTCCATGGTTGTTCAGCCAGCCTCTCCTGAGAGCTCACTGAGGTCTTTCATTGGAGTTACCAGCTTGCGACCTGCCCTGCAGACCTTGAACTCTACATTCCCACAGTTATGTGAGACACTTTTATAAATTTTGTATCTACGGATATCTCCTGTTGATTCTGTTTCTCTAGAGAACCCTAGATAATACAATTTCCTTAGGCTTTTTATGACTGAGATTAATTTTTTTGGCATTATTTAAGAGTTTTTTTTCTGAATATACATTCTAGATCGGAAGTTCTTTAACACCATGAAAATATTCTGCACCTGTTTTTTTGCCTCTCATTTCACTGCTGAATAGAAGTAGGAAATCAATCAGATTTTTATTCTGCAGCGGTAATCATCTTTTTTCTCTAACAGTATTTAAAATTTTGCTTTTGTCTTCATATTTTCAAACTTCCCTATAATGTGTCTAGGTACAGGTGTTCCTTATCTGTCCTACGAGGCATTCCATGAGTGCTTCCAGTCTGAGGCCTTTCATCTTTTTTATTGTTTCTCCCCACTTGAGAGAAACCACATTTTTTTTTGTAAGCTTCCTTCCAAGGGCAGTGGTTCTCAAAATTATTGGTGTTAGAATCCCTTTATATGCTTAAAAAACTAATAAGGACCCCAAAGTGCTTTTGTTTGTGTAAGTAATATCTATGAATATTTATTATATTAATTAAAATAAATTAAAATATTTCTTCATGAATTGCATTATAAATACCAATGCTAAACCAATCACATCTAAACATAAACAGCATGTATTTATAAAAAGTATTTATATCTTCTGGAATTAAAAAAAAATTCCATGAGCTATGGCATTGTTAGATTTGTGCAAAGTTCTGTAAGGTCTGGCTTAAGACCGTTGGATTCTCTCATCCAATTCTGCATTTCAGTCATTTTGATTGAAGTTTGTGGAGAAAATCCAGTCTCCCAAGGACTCACAGTGAAAGTCTCCTTAGCAAAGGCAGAGGAGTCATGGACAGGGAACTTAGTCCTCCCTAAGGAAGAACTGGATCCAGGAACCAGACTTTGGCTCAGGACAGTGGTCAGAGATCTCAGGGGAAGTTAGTTTGGGACAAAGCAGTGGTCGGTCACAGAATTGTCCCCTGGACCACAACATCAATCAAGGACCAGGTGAGTGGAGAAATGGTGAAAAGACAGCACCAAACACTCATATTTTTCATCCTTTTATCTAAAAAAAAAGAGTGTTTTTTCACATGAAGCATTAACAATGGATTTGAAAATTTTTAAGCCCCTTGTTTACTTGTTTATGGAAGGTGGAAGATGCTCCCTGAGACGACCTCCAGGAGCTCCACCCTTGCAGTCTGCCCTTTGAAACACGTGGGATCTGCAATTTCTTTCTAACCAACAAAACGTGGCAAAGACGATGGGAATCTCTCCCTTGATTAGTTTATGTTATATGGCAAAGGTGATGGGGTGCCATTCCCAGGATCATGTTACATGTCGTAAGACTTTGGTAGCTAATTGCAGGCACATGTTTTGTTTTTTGCTGGCCCCAATGAAGCAAACGGTACTGCTGTGAGCTGTCCCTGTGGACAGGCCAGGTGGCTGGGAGCTGCAGGCAACTTCCAAGAGTGGAGGGACACTGGAAGTTCACAAAAAGCCAGGGATCCCCTCACACAGCAGCAAAGGAAATAAGTCCTGCCAAGGAACTTAAAAGCAAGTACTTTCCCAGTTGAGCCTTGGGTGAAAATGCCGCTGGACAACATCTTGACTTAAACTTTGGATATGGGAACGGTCTAGGAAGGGCAACACCTGAGGAGAAGTCCAAGGAATAAAGTCTCTGGAGAGCTGAAAGTCTAGATGAAACCCACTGGGATTGCGTTACGTGAAAGGGGCTAAGACCAGAGGGCAGCTGGCATCCCCCGGCCTGAGGCTCCCCAACCCGGGGCTGTCTTCAGATTGGCCTCCTTGTCCTCACAGAGCAGGGCGCCGCTTCAGCTTTCTTTAATCCTGGAAAATCTTCGGTTAGTTTTTCTTCAAACACTTACCTTTCTTCATTTCTTTCTTTCCTTTAAGAAGTTCTAGCATATAGATGATGACACTGGTATTTTTTATCCTCCATAGCTTCTAATTCCTTTATGTTTTCCAACTCTTTCTCCCTTCCCAATGTCTTCTGGGAGCATTCATCATCCTGATCACTGAGCTCACATTTCCTTGTTCTGATTGGAATCCATGTTTACTATTTATTTCATGTAGTGAATTCTTTATTTCAATGCTTCAAGTTTTCATATCCAGTTTTTCTATTCCGTTCTTTTGTATGACTGCTTTTTCTTACTTCACCATATCATCATATCCTTTTCTTTTTGAAGGTATTTGTTATGATTATTTTAAATGATGAAACAGTTTCATCAGTTCTAATTTATCTTGTCTAGGCTGTACAGTTGTTTGTCTTTCTTTTCAGTGGTGGTACTTGGCATATGTCTGGTAAATTTTGCATGTGATGTCATTTTCCCTGGGTTACATATTTGGCTTGAATTGTAACTGGGGAAGAGGTCAATACCTCATGAGCTGCTCTGGTTTAAGAAGGAGGTAGAGCAATGAGAGGTGCTCACAACCTGGACTTGACCTCCCCCATTTGCAAACCTTTCTCCAGGAGATCCTGCTTGTTGGGGAGAAGGGGGACTTGCCAATCACGCTTGTCTTCTGAGGAATGTGTCTAACTTGTTTGTAATTGGCAAGCTCTCTGAACGTGGATGGGGTGTGGGGAGGAGGGAACTTTCAAGAGCTTACCAGTCTCCTGCACCTGCTATTTCCTGCTTTTTACCTCCTCCAGGCTCAAGTGTTTCCTGGACATTTCTCCCACTCACCTCTGATGCCCTTGGAGCTGCTGCTTTCCTGTCCTGCAGAAGTGGAGGGGATTCACGATCCACTCATGGCAGTGCGGTGGAAACACAGAGCACAGATCAAAGGCTCTCTCCTAACCATATCACTGGCCCTTTTCTGCTCTGAACTGCTACTTCCTCCCCAAACTATGTCATGACCACCCTTATCTCCCTAAGGTTCCTCACAGTCTCTTATTTTGTGGGGAATTGCTCCTGATTGTTTCTCTTTAGGTTAGAAAGAAAAGAAAAATGCTATTGGAAAATACAAACTGGAAAGTAAATCCGGTCTAAAATGCTGCTTTTAATCCTTGTACGACTTAATTTAAATTTACAGGAATATTTAGCTTGTAATTGACTGTGGGTCCTAGTGGAGCTGGAAATAACGTTTTTGTTCTGATTCTGGTTCTCCTCTTGGCTCTCTGACAATGCACAGCTTCAGTCTTCTTCATGAGCGTTTCTCTCTCCCACACCCCCTGTGCCCGTTTGAATCTGTCATGTACCCCAGAAAAGCTGTGTTCTTTAATCTTCATTCAGTATTACTGGGTGGGATCTTTTTGAGTGTATCCATGGAGATGTAACCCACCCAATTGTGGATGGAACCTTATGATTAGGTGGATTCCATGGAGATGTGTCTCTGCCCATGCAAGGTGGGTCTTAATCTGCTGGAGTCCTTTAAGAAGGAACCATTTTGGAAAATGCTTCAATGCTGACATAGACAAGAGACCTTTGGAGATGCAGAAGGAAAACACCCCCAGGGAAGCCTTTTGAAATGAGAAGCTGGGAGAGAAAGCTAGCATGTCTCTGTGTGCCTTCCCAGCTGACACAGAAAGCCCCATCATCAACCTTTTCTTGAGTCAAGATGTCTTTCTCTGGATGCCTTAGATTGGGCATTTTTATGGCCTTAGAAGTGTAAACTTGTAACTTAATAAATCCCCTTGATAAAAGTCAACCCATTTCTGGTATACTGCTTTCTGGCAGCATTAGCAAACTAAAACAGACAAGTTATGGCTTTGGGGGAGGAAGACTGTAGAGGTAAAGGGCCCTTCTCGCCACGTGGTATAAAGAGTCCATGCCATCAGCATGACTCATCACTGTAGATGGTGACCTGGGCCACTTGGTTCAGGTAGCATTCATCAACTTTCTCCACTGTAAAGTTATTCTTTCCTCCTCTCTTCCATACTGCACCCGTTAGAAGGAAGTCAGTATGCACAGGTCACGCATGAATGGAGGGAAGTTGTGCTCCATCTCTCCTTGAGGGGGGTATTTACATTAATTACTTGGTGTTCTTCTGTACAATGGGTTTGTCTCTTCCCATTTATTTATTTATTCAATCATTTATGCAAGTATGGACTCATTGATATTTATTTTATACTATATAATCGAGTGCTATTATTTATTTTGCTGTTCAAATTTTTCCAGCTTTGGCCATTGGGAACTTTTTCAGGGCTCCTGTGTCCCTTTGACATTCCTCCATCAGTTTACTTTTTCCCCTTGCCCATTTTTAAAAATTGGGTTCTCTATTATTATTATTTTTTCAGGAAGTTGTAGGTTTGCAGAAAAATCATACAGCAAATGCAGAGTTCCCGTATACACCTACCCCTCAGCATGCACACATGCAGAATTTTCCCTATTATTAACATTTTTCATTAACATGGTACCTTTGTTTAAAATGATAAAACGATATTATGATTATACTATTTGCTATACTGTATAGTTTCATTAGGGTTCACTGTATTGTACAGTCCAATGGGTTTAAAAAAATTTATTCTCATAACATATATACAACTTAAAATGTCCCCTGATAATCACCTTCAAATATATAATTCAATGATAATTACATTCACAAAGTTGCACCTTCATTACCATCATCCATTACCAAAACTTTTCTATCACCCCAAACAAAAGCTCTGTACCAATTAAAAATTAACCTCGCGTTCCCTAGCCCCACCCCGGACCCCGGGAACCTGTAATCTATTTTCTGACATTATCAATTTCCTTATTCTAATTATTGCATATCGGATGCCAGACTATTTTCCAAAGTGGCTGCACCATTTTATATTCCCTCCAGCAATGTATGAGCGTTCTGATTTTTCCATATCCTTGTCAAAATATTTTTTTGGGTCTGGCTTTTTATTATAGCCCTCCCTATGGGTGTAAAGTAGAATCTTATTGTGGTTTTGAGTCACACTTGCCTAGTAACTAACGACATTGAGCATCTTTTCATGTGCTTATTGGCCATTTGTCTTTTCAAAACTTTTACCCATTTTTAAATTATTTGTCTATTTATGGTTGAGTTGCGGAAGTTCTTTATATATTATGGACATTAGATCCTTGTTGGAGACATGACTTGCAAATATTTTCACCCATTCTGTGGGCTATTTTTTCACTTTTTTGACTTCTTGACATTTGGCATCATCTTCCTTGAAGCTTGAACTGGGAATCTCTCCCTGGGAGCAGATTTACCCTTTAGTGCAAGTTTCAGGGCTGAGGGGAAGCCAGGAGTCTCGGAAGGGAGGACCTAGTTAACCACTTATTCTGAGGAAAGGAGCTATTTGCAGGTGAATGTTAATTAATTAAACAAGAGTTCTGAATTCAATCAGTATCCAATTTTGCCATCAGCAGAGATTCAATTGGCCACGATTATAGCCACAATTATAGCCAGCGACTGGAAAAGCTGTGCCCTCAGACCCCTTTGCTCCCTGCAGGCTGGAGTGCAGGGGCAGTGTCTGGAGTGCCTGGTACGGTCTGGGAGACGGTCCAGACGATTCCTGCAGGCAGGGCTACACGGTGACAGTGGGAGCCGAGCCCGTAACAGCAGTGCCGCAGGCTGTGTTTAGTCCTGAAAGGGGGCCACTTTCTTTGGCCTGAGGCTACATAAGACTCCGAAAGATCTGTGGCCAAGACTTTTCCTCTGGTGATGCTGGTTTTAGATGGTGGTTACAAGGGTGTTTGCCCCGGTGTTGGTTTGAAACTGTTAGTTACCCCCAGAAAAGCCATGTTCTTTTAATCCAATCTTGTGGGTACAGACCTATGGTTGGGTTGGAACTTTTGATTCGATTGTTTCCACGGAAATGTGACCCACTCAGTTCAAGGTGGGTCTTGGTCCTTTACTGGAGTCCTTTAAGAGAGCTCACAGAGAGAGCGCTCAGAAAGAAAGCACCTGGCAGAAAGAAATGCCCAGAGACATTTTGGAGACAGTCATTGAAACTAGAAGCTGAAAGAGAAGGGCCAGCAGATATCGCCATGTGTCTTCCCACATGACAGAGGGAACCCAGAAGCCATCAGCTTTCCTTCAGTGAAAGTATTTCCATGTTGATACCTTAGTTTGGACATTTTTATGGTCTTAGAACTGTAAATTTGTAACCCAATAAATCCCCTTGAAAAGGTGAACACATTTCTGGTATATTGCATTCTGATAGCTCTAACAAACTGAAACAGCCCCTAATTATTATTTAAGCTGTACATGTATTTTTTATATATTTGTATTTCTCATTTTATAAAAGCAGCTCAAATTTGTCTCCTCCAGGTAGTCTTCCTAGACTGAGCCCACCAAATTCTCCAGTCACCTGAGGTGACTGTCCATTCTGTTAGGCCGTTACAAGGCTGTAACATGAGATTTCATGGTCCCTGTCATAAGCACCCCTATAATTTCATGCGTGGAGTCTTATATTCCAGCCACAATGTGAATCCCAAAGAGCAGAGCCTGGGAATTCTCTCTTCTTTTTCTAGCTCTGTCTTCCCAGGGGTTAAGAGCCAATCACCATGGAGATCTCTCTTGGCTCAATCACCTACAATATGGTGAATATGGCAAGAGAAGCATTCTCCCTAAAACAGAAATTAGATCCTGAAAGGAGTGTAGCAATTATGTCCACAAAATAACTCAGGAAAGGTGAGCCAAAGATCAGCTGTAAGGGCTCAGAATCCATCAACCTGTGTGGGGAACTCTCCTTGTCATTCTCTCCTCACAGAGAGAAGTCCAGCCAAGGGTCAAGGGAAATGAAGCAGGGGCACTGGGGACATCTTCTGGAGCTCTGCCAGGTGAGGTGGGGAAGACGGTCATGGGGTAGAATGGAACTATGCCAGGGTGTTCTTCACCCTTTCCCTCGTTTTGCTTCCTCATCAAGATCCAATTCAGATGGGACACCTTAGAGCTGATGACTCTCAAGACGCAGCTATGGTAGAGGGAACACTGAACAGGGAGCTTGACTACTTGAGTTCTACATCTCACTCTAATACTTCTCATTTGCATGTCCATGGAATACTGCTCAGTATTGGATAGTTGCCTGTCCAAGGCCATTCAAAAAATTTAAGGGATTTTGGAAATCAAATCTTTCACTCTACAGATGAGGACATTGGAGGCCCCAAGTCCTGTGCAGAGAGGGCCAGGCCCCATCTTGAACAAAGGAGTGCTAGATGCTCGAAGGCAGGTGGGTCTGGAGGGGACTCCAGAGGAGGCTGGAGCTTGGAAAGTCCTGAGCACCCTACATGAATGGCCTCTGCAGACCTCTGTGGTTTCTCCATATGTTGTATGAGCTTCACCAGCAAGGGACTAGTTCCAGGACTCTCAGCTCTGGGAGGCAGAGAGAATGGGTGAGATTAATAGCAAGGTCTCTCCCGGACCAGGATTTGTGATGTCTAAAAAAGATATCACAGATAGAAAAGAAGCAGAGGAAGCCATCTAAGAGGATTCAGGGATAAGGAGATTCCTGTTTTAGAATAGCACGCATCCAGAGAGTCTGAGATGGTGATGAGATTTGATCACGGAAGGTGCCCTTTGAAGACTGACAGAGAGACAGCAAGAGGAAGTGCTATTTTGCACAGATTCTCAAAATAAGTGAAACTTGTCACTCTGAGAATTTGTGCAGGCTGGGAAAATAGTCAAAGCCACAAAATCTTAGACCAGACCTGAGCCTTCTGGATGTAATAAGAGTTCAGATGCATTGTTAATGGGAGCCAACGCAGTTGAGGGGGAAAGCTATACTGAATGGGGTCGCAAGGATGGGGCCCAATTTATCCAACAAAAAATGGTTAGATCTAGGTGCTAGATCCTGCTCTGGCCTTAATTAGCTGTGTGAGCTCAGACGCGTAGCTGAAAACTCTCTCAGCCTGTTTCCTTCTCTGTAAAATGAGGATATTCAGCTAAATAGGTTTAGGGCCCCTCCCACCTCTAATACTCAGAACATTCCTTGGTCCTTGGATGGGAAGACAAGGTCAGAGTGGGCAGGATGGTTGAGAGGGAGGTGGGTGGTGCTGGGCACAGACTCCGTGTACCTTGTTTAGAGAATGCCTACCAAGGAGAGCACTTTCTCCAGAGAATAGCCCGTGGGCAGTCACGAGAGACCCAAGGCATTTAGGAGGGCTCATGTTCTGACTGATTACACCATCCCTTATGGGCCTATTCATTGGTACACACTGGAAGGCTGTATGGTCACTGGCTAACTCAGTATACTTTGGAAGAAAATAAACCTGAATTTGTGTTCTAGTGCTGCTGTTTACTCGCTAAGTATCACTGGGCAAATTACATACACTTTCTGTGCTCAGATTCCTCACCAGTAACACCAGGATCATGACACATTCCTCCCAGAGCTGAAGCAAAAAATAAATTAGACAGTGTGTATCAAGCACTCAGCATACTTCCTGGTGAATTGTAAATCCTCGTTACATGGTTATTTATTATTGTTGTTGTTATTATTATTATTATTAGTTGGCAGTAGCTCTGGTGGGAAAAGGAGATAGCCCAGTTCAGCCAGGATGGACTGAGTAGTGGTCCTTCTCCAGCTGGATGTGTCTCCCTAGCCACAGCAGAACTCTCCGAAACTAGAATCTGAGGCCTGGCAAGTAGCAGGATGGCTATTTGGCCAATCAAGGGGCTAAGAAAAAGCTGAGAAGCTGATATAGGCATTCCAGAAGAGAATTTCACAACTAAGTACAAATAAATCCACAGAGTGATTGAAGTATAATTACATTTTTTACTGCAATATTTATGGAGAACTTTTATTCCTAGTAGAGTTAGGTTTAAATGATTTTAAAAGAACAGTTGGGAGAATAATAATGCTCTAACTAATTAAAGAATGTAACTAATTCTAATTATACAATTGACACCCACTGAGCTACAGAAGATGTGGCTTACAAAAAACAGCAACAACAATGCGGTAAGCACTGCCGACATTTGATTTCTTTAATAGAGCTGGACTATTTGTAAAATGTAAGTGAATCTCAATAATCTCAAATGGCCTTGTTTGAGAGAAAACTAGCTGCAAACAATGTTGAGGGCTGTTGCTATCTGTGCACCCTGGGAGACATTCCTCAGGAGAGAGGAATGTCTTTGCTAAGACATTATATAAATAATTTAAAACTTGGTCTCTTCTTCTTTTGAATAACTTAGAATCCCCTTGTATGTCTCTGAGATGAGTGAGGAGAGGAGAGGTGGTTGTGTTGCTGTAAAATAGCAGACCACTTCAGAGACAGGCTCGCACTCCTGGAACTTGGAACAAATCCAGCCAGCCCATGAAAAAGCCATTGGCTACAGTGGAAACTGGCAGAGGCTTCTGATTCCTGATTCCAATATAGAATTTGGTTATGGATTTAAAAAAAAAAAAAAAAAAGACACAACCAGCTCCCTCCTACTGCCTAAAGTTTAAACGACAGGTTGCTAAAAGGCAAACCCCAGGCCTATGATCAGGAAGTCTCTTACTCCAGGAGGGTGGTGGTCTGGAGTTGACTGCCAGCCACCCCTGACCTGTAGCTCAAGGAGGACAGAAGAAAGTCAAAATGACACCACAGTCATGAGAGGCTGGTCATTTTAAGAGTTTTCAAGGCCAAGATGTGCAATTTATATTTTGAAAGGTGATATAGCCTGTGGATCAAAGCGTGGACTTTTGATTCAAACTCAACCAGACTTTGGATTCCACTGATCAAATGAATTAGACTCCCTGAGGCTCCATTTCTTCATTTGTAAGATGGAGATAATAACACCTCCTTCCAGGACTGTGGGAGGAGATAATGGGACAACGTGTGTGCACTGTGTCTGGCTCGTGGTAAGTGTATCATCTCAGGATACCTGCTGCAATTGTTACTCATCTATGCTTCCTGGCACCTTGTATAGTACCTGGCACACACCAGACTGCCACCGTGTGCTTGTTAGATCCTTCCTGGGATCAGGGCAGATTATGGGGAGGATAGTGGGGCCATAACATATGGACCAGTGAGATGTGTCAGGATAATGAGGAAGAAATGGGCTCCCTGTGGCACTAAGAAGTCTGCTCCCGCCTGAAGCTGCCAGCTGGGTGGGGCTGGCATTCTAACGGATCCAGATGAAAACTTCACAGAGAAAGAAAACATTACAGCTGGAAGGGAATGTATCAGCTCCCTCCTGTCTACAGGTGAGAAAATGAAGGTTCAGAAAGGGATCCTTGGTGGTTCAATGTCATGTAGGTAGCAAAGACGTGGTGATTTCAGATCCAAGTTCCTAGTTTGCTCATTGTCCCAGGTGTTGCTCATTAAGATGTATGGGGACACTGACGTGACTGACGTGGCATCTTGTTTGAGCTGGGCATGGCCACCTGCCTGTGAGACCTTCTGCTTGAATCCTAAACGCCTCCAGAGAAAGGATCTCCAGTGACTCGTCTTGGCGTATTCCAGAACCTCACGCCTTCTGGGCACGCAGTTCTTCTTGAGCTCTGACAGAGCCTTCTGTGCTGCAGACTCTATAGGGAGAGAGCAGGGCAGCCCTGTGCCCTGTGTGCAGTATCCTGGGGATATGCTCCCTTGCTCATACGCAGTCTCCCCATTTGGGCTGGCTGTCCTGTCATATCCTGTGGAGGATGCGAGATGGCTGCTGAGGCTGTGTTGCGAGTTCTTTCAAGTTCACTTTTAAAACAAGGACATGAAGTTACCTGAAACTTTGGGCTCTCAGCTTGCTAAGCTCTGCACCTCTTTGTGGGACTGACTGCTGCCGTCAAAAAGAATAGAGCCGTCATTCTGCAGGAGAGTTTACATGATAATAGGGTTTTTGCCTCCCAAGATTTGGAAAGGTGCTAATCTAGTGACTCATGAGCTCCACATAAGAAAAAAAAAACCCACCCTAGAAATGAAACTGCATCGTATTTTCTGAGCACCTCATCTCCTTTCAGTAGGGAGGGGGAGCTGGGGTTTAGTTATACAGAGCAAAGCCCTGTCGTCCTGGCAACACTGCTGGAGTGACCAAATACCTCTGGTCTCCACTCCTCCAAGTTGTTCAGTGACACAGAGAGCAGGTAGGGATGGACTCCAGGCAGGTGACTGGGGTGGCAAACCCTGGGCCCCAGGCCCCACTAGCATCTAAGTAGGTTTGCAAAAAAGAGATCATTAGCAAATGCATGGCGGGTCAGAAAGGGTGTGCATGTGTGAGTGCATGTGCGTGCGTGTGTGCACATGAGTGCACATGTGGGTTGCATTGAGTGTGTGGAGGGTGTGAGTTTGTAAAGAGCAAGTGAAAGTGTGTGTATATGTGTGTGTGTGTGTGCACATACACAGATGTGCCCTGAGCTGAATGTTGCTTCTCTTGACTTGGGTGCTAAGTATTTTCACTTTTTCCATTCATTTTGTATCCTTTGAGCTTTAGGGACCTGAGCTGTATCCCAAGATCCGGCCTTCTGTAGATAGGTACTTTGGCTGGAGCACTGGGCGGGGTCTTGCTTTCAGGGAGGGCCCAAGGTTTCAGTTGGATTTCTTCTGGAAAAATACAGCCCCTTTTATCTGCCCCTAAAAGGACAGACCATTGGACCCTGCCTGGAGGGCACCTGGGACTTCCTCTACAGGAGCTCAGAGATGAGGCACCTCCTCCATTTCCATCCCTGCATCCCCTCCGATACCCTGCAGTGCTCCCATTGCTGGGGAAATCTCACCCTCACTCCCCTTCTCCCATCCCCCACACTCCTGCTTCCCCCTCAGGCTCCACCCACCCCCCTGGCCTCTCCCACTGCCTCCTGCTCTCCCAGGAGCCCTGACCATGGCGTACCCCCTCAGGACCACCGGTGCCCAGAAGCGCCCAGAGCCCTTCCATCCACGGCCGCCCCCGGCCTTCCTGGCGGCAGCTTCCACCCTGAGTCACAGTCCCTGGAGCCTTTCCTCTCTTCCCCTCCCACTCTCTTCATTAGTTTCATTGAAGTTAATCATCCTGCCCGCAATTCCATTGTCTCCTCTTAATTCCAATTTCCTTTTGTCCCAAGGGGCAAATCAGTGGAGTGAAAATAGTGAAGCGGCAGGCACAGCCTCCCGTGTATTAATTAGGGGAGCATTACCGAGGCCTTCAGCATCAGGGTGCTGCTCACCCCAACCTCCCCTCCCCCATTACCTCTCCCCTTTCCTCCTCTACAGCTCGGCCAGAACTGGACGGGCAGACTCAGTCTCAGGACAGGGGCACAGAGCCTTGCTGGTCTCTGCCTGGCTCCGGGGCCAGCCTTACGAACATGCCTGGCTGTCAGCCCATTGTGGTGGGGGGGAATGTGCTCTGTCACCCCACTGCGCCCCGAGATTGGAAACCTGCCAGTGGTCCCGCCTCCACTCGCTCAACCCCCTCATCCAATCAGTCACCGAACTCATAGATTCACCTCCTAACCGTGCCTCAAATCCCTCTACAGCTCTGCCTCCCCACTGCCACTGCCGGGGTCCACGACTGTCAGCACCCACCGAGGTGACCTGGACGGCTTCCTAGCAGGACCAGCCTGGCTGCCTCCAGGTTTGCTGTGCCCAAATCCTATGTCTGTCCTACAACCAGATGCCGTTGAGCCCCTACTCCTCCTTCAGTTTCTCAGGTATCTTTTAGTCCAGGGAGGTTTCTCTGACCTGCAGGCCTGAGCTGGGTGAGCTTTCTGCGTAGCGGTGTGGCTGAGCCTAACTTCCCGCTTGTTGTTTGTTATGGTCATGCAACTGCCTGGCTGCTCTGGTTTTCCCACCGGTCTGCATTCTAGGAGAAAGCCTTTTGGAGTTGGGGAGTAGGGGGTGTGAAAATGAATCATGGTCTTAGCTTTAAGTTTGGAATCAATTAGGAAATAACATGGGAGTCAGACAGGGTCAGCATGCTCTTGCTCGTAAAGCTGGATTGCAGAGAGTGGCTCTGTGAAGTATGACATGAGCTCCCCACCCCTTCCCTCCTGAACTGAGTTTGCCCTTCCAGTCATTGGCAGTGGAGGACAATCACAGGCCTTGCCTGCAGGGTAGAGTCAGCCTCAGAAGTCTTACGAAATGGAGGAAGGAAGGGTGTGCTCAAACTGGAGCAGCCAACCCAAAAAACATGACAAGATGGTATGGTCACGTAGCTGCTTGACCCTTTCCCATTGTCAACAGTCAGATACACACTGGATCTTCTGAGAGCAGAAAAAACTGAGAGAGTGGAGGGGAAGCAGTGGTTTCTGCCTAGTATTGATACGTCGGTATAAATTCCTATTGTACATGTTGATAAGAGATGCAGAGAGGTAGAGGATGAATCTCCATTCACAAACTCTCTCTGGTTTACTGTTAAATCTCAGTACATAACCCAGAGCCTGGCAGGTTGCACACAGTCGATAAAAGTTTGCCGAATGGAAGAGAGGTCTTTCATTTATTGGTTTCATAAAACAGGTGAGTCCCAAGAGCCAATGTAACTTCCCAAGGTCACAGATAACAGCATCTTCTGTCTCTGTCCAGCTTTCTTCCTATACACTTATGCTTCCTGCTTTGGCTTCAGCTTGAAGACTGTGGTTGCCAGGTGGGCTGTACACAGAGGGAGACTGAACCATAGCAAGACAAGCATGATGTCCCAAGTGGACCAGGAGAAGACACATGTGGGACAGGGGTAGATCAGGAGAGGAAGAGGCCTTGAAGCCAGGATTGAAAGACAGGGACTGGGCTACCTGGAGAGAAAAGCTGTGCTCTGAAGGGCCATTCAGTGGCACAAGAATTAAGCTTCTGCTAGATATTCCCAGAAGGCAGAATGTGGTCAATAAGAAACCCATTTTGTTTAGTTCATGAAATTCCGCAGATACTTACAAGGGATTGGGCTGTGGGCACGCAGTGTGCCTGCGCCTGCTGCCAAGGAGCATTAGGTCTAGCTGAGTCACAGACAATACAGGGTCAGAGATGCACAGGGCTGGAATCTGCTGTGGGATACAAAAGCTCAGCTTTGTGCCAGGGGAAGGTGTGGGGTGGCCAGAGGAGGGTGAAGGAGGCATTTTCACCACTAGAAGAATTTCCTAATAACTAGACTTTTCTAATAGAGCCAAACAAAATGGAAAGGGCAAACTGAAAGGGTAATGGATGAAAACAGCAGAAATGTTAAGAGTCCTTCCTACTCTGTGCTGCCACGATTCTCAGCTTGGGGAGGGGTCCAGGCAGTGGGTAGGGACCCGTAGTTGTGATGAATACCAGAGGAGCATTAGGTCTGTCCAGTCCACAGACCCAAATCAGATCAGACCAGGAGCTCAGCCCTCCTCTGCCTCCTTAGCTGGTGCAATACTGCCAAGGCGGACTGCACACCTTCAGGCCAACTCTTACAGAGTAAATTGTGTCGCTCCAAAAGATACGTTCAAATCCAAACCTCTGTGAATGTGAGTTTATTAGTAAATAAAGTCTTTGCAGATGAAATTAAGTTAAGATGAGGCCATCCTGGAGTAGGACAGGTCCTAGATCCAGTATGACTGGTTTATTTTTAAGAAGGGGAGAAGAGAGAGGCGCAGGGGAGAAGACAGACATGTGAGGACAGAGGCAGGGAATGCCAAGGATTCCCGACAAACACAAGAAGCTAGAAGAGGCAAGGAAGGACTCTCTCCTACAGATTTCAGAGGGAGCATGGCCTGCTGCCACCTCGATTTCCAACTTCTAGCCTCCAAAACTGTGAGACAATACATTTCCATTGGTTAAAGCAGCCATTCTTGCAGTTCTCTGTTATGGCAGCCCTAAGAAACCAACACTTCCGCTCCACCGTACAGGCCCAGCCACGTGATGCTGAATTCCTCACCTGCTTCCGTGTCCTCCTACTGAGGCTGGCCAGAGAGTGGGGAGGGGATGGATAGGGGGATTCCCTGCCTTCCTCAGAGATCTGCTCTGTTGGCTCCCAGAACTGCCCACTGAGCTCCAAGGCTCCCTGGCTCTCTGAGAAGCAGTTGAGAGGGACTTTGGGGAGGGAAGATGATGGGAACCCCGAGCACCTGGGGAGGGAAGTGTGGGGTACAGCTGTGTGCTCAGCCTGTATGCTGCCCACTCCTCCTTTGTTGCCACTTCCTCCCATCTGGGGAAGTGTAGCTGTGGCCACCTACACCTCTCTTCCCCGCTTCCTCCTCTCCTCCCAGAAGGTCTTCACTCTAGCAGCCTCTCAGACCAGTCCATCCAAGGGCCATAGCACCTGCCTCTGCCGGGCAATGAAGAGTGGGAGGTTGGTGTTGACCCATGAGCCTTCTCCAGTTTAAGCAGGGGGTTCTGAGGACCACTCCAGATAGTTCTTTTTTTTTTTTTACATTAAAAATAGCATATATTTTATTTTCAAGCACACGATAAATAGCAAACTTCTCCCATGACAACTGTGTCCTCTTTGAATTTTTCTTATATTGAAAAATGTTGGAAGCGAGTTGTTTCTGGTGAGGTTTCTGATCAGGAAATCAGCGCACAGCTTTGTAGCCAGCAAACTCAGAATCAAGACATATTTTATTTTCAAAGTAAGGGATAAATATTTTACCATATCCTTTCATCAGTTATTCTGGAATGATCTATGCTGACTGCTTAATTCTTTTCACACACAATTCACTTAAAGTGAAATGAGGTACTAACTAAAAACATGCAGTTTTGAATGGACTCTGCATTATTGATGATATTCAAGGATAAAACAATAAAACTCTACAACTTATCTTAAAAGAAAGAACAAGTTCCAGAGGTTTTTATTGTTTGAATAACAGAACACACAAAACCAGGCAGAGACGTCCCAAAGGAAATGTTTCATTTTATTGGCCCTTTGGTCCTTCATCTCCTAAGCACCTATTAGATCTCCTTTTTATGATATCAGGCATTTATTTTGATCACAAATGCAATCCATATGTGAATAATTAAATGTATTCTCTTTTACACTGTTCTCTCCACCACCAGGTTCCTTTAAATAGGAAAAAAAGTGTTAAATGTCTCTTCATAGCCTATTTGGCCATAGTTGTCCCACCTATGGTTTTAAAAACACACCCTAACTTGGTCTTCCGAAATGCTTCTTGAAATTCAGCTCATTCTGTTAAAGAAACTCTGGAGCCTTGCCAATAGTCTCTAAAAGGTGAAGATGACACCTGAGCTGAAGGCAACTGGCAGGGGCCTTCAGCAACTTAAGACCATTGAGAAACTGTATAGAGGTGAATATTGTCAACAAGATACCAGCTCTTTCAATTAAAGCTGGGAGAGTGCCACCCATCGCAGCTGCCCCCCACCCAACCATGGCCTGTGGTCCATTTCTTGCTGCCAGGATGGCTCCTGTTGAGGCACAACTTGTGATGGAGTCCCAGGCACCTTCTTTCCCTCTGACTTGAGCCATACTGCAGTCAGCCATGGAAAACATTCCTCCCCAAACTGTGAAGCTATCTCCCAATGTGGAGACCTGGTTTTAACAGCTGTCAAACACCCTAATTGAAAGCTTGAAAGATACCATGACCTATTGTATCCGCGGTAAAGGCCCCACCACGGTCATCCACGATTTGCCAGGGCAAGGCTCCTGTGCGCACTCCTGCATCTTGCCTGCACCGCATGAGCCATGCCGGGACTTCCAGATAGTTCTTGCTGGTTTCTTTCCTTGAAAACCCACTTCTAGGTCCCTCAGTTCCCCAACATTCAACTAATGCTTTCCTGAAAGTCTCTTTTTGATCTCCTCTTCTTCCCTAATTTCTCCAGTGGTCCATCTTCATCTTCACTCCTGCTCTACCCTGAGTCTGTTCTCTCATAACATAGAGTTATGTTCCTCTCCTGGGATCAGGGGACATGGTTTACCCCAGGAGCTAATATATCCATCGCCCAAGGTACTGGAGTTCAGGGAGGAGGGGGGATCTCTTGCCCTTGAACGCCAAAGTCCAAGAGCCTTAACGAAAGGTCCCACCTACATTTCACCAGCCCAGTTCTCCTCCCTTTGTGCCTCCCTGTCTAGCCCGGCCCCACTGAAATACCCATCCAGAGTCATTCCCTCTTGAATTCACTTGGCTAAAATTTAGCTGACATGAAGTTCTTCTTTGCTAAGGCCTATGGAAAAAAAGAACATCACAATAGCAATCCGTCTGGTGGCACTCTGTAGTTAATATACTTTCAAGTACTTTTTCTTTCTTTTTTTTTTTTCAGTTATTTTTACAACTCCTACGTAGGAAGAGAAAGTGCTATTTATTATTCCTTCTTACAGGTAAGGAAACTGAGGCTCTTTGAGGTCACAGACTTGGTTAGAAGCCAAGCCAGAGCTTGGATCCAGATCTGATTGTTTCAGAGAAAGATTAAGCTGGTTTTGTTACTAGACAAAGGCGGTGGATTCTTGCCCGATGTGCTCAAATGACCAATTCCTGAGACACCCAGGTTTCAAAGAAAAGAAGATTGTATTGCTAGGCACAAAGCAGGAGATCAGATGGCCACTGGCCTAAAAATGTGTCTCCCCAAATTTAGGGGCTTCAAAGTTTTTAAGGATTTTAACAAGGGGAGATGAAGTCACCACAATTTCAAATAGGAAGTCTGAGCAGAAAAGGAGACAGAGTTATCATTTCAACAACAAAGTGCATTTCAAAGTTGCATTTCAATGGCAGAGTCTAGCCTATACAATTTACAAATGTGAAGGAGTGAAATGGGCTAGAACCAGTGAATGGCTGGCTCAAGTTTCTTCATTAATATTAGGGCCGCTGCTGTTATAAGTTACTTTGAGAAAAAGACTGGACAAGGGGAGTAACAGCTCTTACAATTATGAAGGCACAGACAAGGGCTATACAATCAGTATCAGATACCACGGATACAGTCCAAAGACTTCAGGTATTTCTCTCTGTTTAATATACCAGAAGTAAAAAAGAATATCTACACAATGATTCAATAATCATAATCATCCTTTAAATCCTAACTTCTTGGTTACAGTTTGACATTGTCAAAACTGTAGTTTAGTGCTCACTTCTGCAGCACACATACTAAAATTGGAATGATGCAGAGAAGATTAGCATGGCCCCTGTGCAAGGATGAGCCCAAATTTGATTATTGAATTATTGTTCAGTTCTCTGCCTTATTTTTTTAGAGTCTCAGCAGACTTACATGCCTGTACGAAGATCCCATGTGTAATTGTTTGTAAAATATGGCCTCAAAATCTTAAAAACTGCACTCACTGAGAGGTGGAGTTGGTGTTCCCTCCCTGTTCATCTGTGTGGGATTGTGCCTGCTTTGACCAATAGAATACAGAAGAAACTGACACTGAGTCTTCTGAGGCTGGACCATAAAAGGGCATGTAGCTTCTGCCTAGGCCTCCCGGAACACTCACTCTCTGATGCTCACTCCTGAGACATTCCCTCTTGGAACCCAGCCATCGTGCTGTGGAGCCCAAGCCGCATGGACAAGCCAAATCTAGGCAGCTGCCGGGTGGTCCTGGTGGGTGGTCCCGACTGGGCCCAGCATTCAACACATCCCAGCACAGGTGCTACACATGTGAGTGAAGAATCCCCTGGATGATTCCAACCCCCAGCATTCCAAGGTATTCTTAACTGTTTGAGTTTTCTAAGATAAGGCTGTAAATATCACAAAACAGGGTTAAACCATTTCTGCTATTCCCTGTCCAAGATCCTAACCCATCGACTCCAGGAGCATATTACATGACTTTTGTTTTGTGCCACCTTTTGTGGTCTGTTACAACAGCACACAACTGGAGCATCATGCTTGACCAAAAGGTTATGAAAACTCATTTCCTCAGGCTCCTGATATTAAGTTTCTAATCACTTGCAGGCAAGGTGCAGGCTGTTGGGAAGCAGATACGCTTTGACTCATGGGACCGACTGCCAGGCCTTGATGTGACAATGAGGCCACTTTACCTTTTCTTCCTGCCAATCACTATACTGAAAGGGGAAGAAAATTGTGCCATTAATCACTGTTTACCCTCCTCCCTCCTTCCACCATTCTGAAGGGTACTGTTTATGGGTCTCAGAGCTTAGCCAGGAGCCATGAAGGGAGGGTCCTGGCCCCCAGGGCAAAATCAATACCTGCCTCTGAGCCAGCAATTAGGGACTTTTAGTGCATCATTTACAAAACTACTCTGTCGACCCCAGGAGAAGATAATTGCAAGTGACAAATGCCAACTTAGATGCCTGTCTCTCTCCGGGGTCAGGGCCGGGCTGTTGAGCCTCCTGTGTGTATGTCAAATGTTTGGGTGTGGGGATGGATTGGTACACAACTGTCTGGGGCTGAATTGGGGGGATGCCAAAAGAGAGATATAAGTGTGTCTAGGGGGCGGCGCTCTGACCTACTAGAGCATCCCATCTCTAAGTCCTACAGGGCATCAGGCAAGGCCAGGGGCAGGACTGCTCTAAGCTGCTGCTTAGTTTTCATTTCACGGTTTTCATGGGGCCTAGGGACTAATGGAGCTACTTTCTTCCCAGTTCCTGTCTTCAACCATCTCCACCAGGAACTGAATGAGAAGAGAACAAGTGGGCAATGTGGACCACTCACCAGAGAACGAGAGGAAGGAAAACACTGACCTAACAGTGCAAGAACAGAACCTGAGTGATCAATTCCATCACCGGTTAGGTTGTAGACACTTAGTGCATTTTCAAAACAAGGTTTTTTCCATAAAAATATTAGTATATCACAATGCTGTTCTGTCCCCCTGCCACACACACACATTTTACAGTATATCTTGAGATTGTTCTTTGTCAGCACATAGAGGTCCCTTACCTTTTCAATGGTGCTAATAAAATTTCATTTTATGGCTATAATATAATTTATTTCATTAGTTTCCTATTAACAAGAATTTAGACAATTGATTCTCAAACTTTAAGGTACATATGAATTATCTGGTGATTTTCTGAACTACAGCTTCTGAGTCAGTAGGTCTGTGGTAGGGCCTGAGATTCTGCATTTTAGACACCCTCCCAGCTGATGCTGATGTGTTGGCTTGTTGACCATTATTTGAGAGAATTCAGATTATATTCAATATTTTGTCATTATAGATAAGCTGAAATAACTACTATTGTATATACCTTGCATATGTATGCAAAATTTATCCACAGGAAAATTTATGAGCTCTGGGAAATTGGGATAAATGACTCAGAAAATTATCTTTAGTGGTGGAGAAGAAAAACCCTAGTGTTGAAAAATAGTTTGAACAAAATGGTTTCATGAAATAGGAGGGTAGAGGAAACAACTCCATTTCTAAATTAATAAGCAATTTCATATATGACCTTAAATGTATGTATATAAGTAAATTGATAAATTACCTGAAATTTTGAGAAAATTTATCCACAGGATAATTTATAGAAATAGATTTATAATTTATAGAATTATAAATTAAAATTTATAATTTATAGAAATAGAACTTCTGGGCCAAAGATAGATGCCCTGGTAATTTCAATGCTTTTGCAAACTGTGGCTTCATTGCAGTTCCAATCCATTGGCACTATACGTCAGTATCTGTGGCCCCCGCATTGTGGCCAATAAGGAGTATTATTAAACAAACGTGTTTCCATTTCTTTTTAATATTTTTGGTTTTTATTTTATGAATTTAGATGTCATCTTATTACTGTACAGATACTCAGGACTGTTAGACACTCATTGTGAATTGTAACCTTTATATTAAGTCTCTTTTTCTGTCTTCAATGCTTTTTGTCCTGCATCCCAACTTTAAATGTGCATTTGCCTGGTACGCTTTTGCCCATGCTCTCTTTCATATTTCTATTTGATATCTCTCAAGAGTTCAGTTAATTTATCAATTTACTTACATACACATATTTGAAGTCATATATGAAATCACAAATTAACTTAGAAACGGAGTTGTTTCCTCTACCCTTCTATTTCATGAAACCATTTTGTTCAAACTATTTTTCAACACTAGGGTTTCTCTTCTCCACCATTACAGATAATTTTCTGAGTCATTTATCCCAATTTCCCAGAGCTCATCAACTTCACTTCCATCTAAAAATTGAGGTATCACCATTTCTGTGTCTGTGTGTGATGATATCGCTGCAAAAGTTATCACAAGCAACGGGTACCTGTCTTATAAAATTCGATTGTTTTATCCTCTTGTCCTGCAGGTATTTATTTATCTTATAAATGTAACTATTTATTTAAAAAGGAAAAAATGTTGCTTTTTTTTCCTTTTCATTAAATTGATTAATTTTTTTGGAGTAGCATATGGGTATAGATTTAAATGCCGAACATTCTATGAGGCTTATGATTTAAAATGGCACTTCCCTTCTCTCATCCTCTTCATCTTCAGTTTCTGCATGCAGACGACACAACCAATTTGAACTCTTAGCTTTTCTGGCATTTTCTCTATATTTCGAAATAACACACTCATTGCTATTTCTTATTTTTTTAGGTGTTTAAATGTTATCTATTGACTTCCTACAATGGAAAATGTGGATTTAGCTCTTTCACCATGCTGCTCCTCATTTCCCCCTCTCAATTTTCAAGCTGCATTACAATTTTTTCAATTAAATAAATATTCACTGTTTACATCGATATGATCCTACGAATACTGCTTAGAGCTGAACCATGTGGTGAAGCATGACATTTCCTTTCTTTCTGGTTTTTCTAAAGTTACTACTCGCCCCCACCCCATTTGCTTAGCTTTCTCCAGATTTATCATTAACTCCCGCTTATCTGATGGAAGTATAACTTTTTTCTCCGTATGTTCAAAAACTGCAGTGACCATCCTCCTGGTTCCCCTGGCCTCTTCCTCCTATCCAGACTGGCTGCCTCTTCGCCTGCTGTCCAGACTACACATAGAGACAACCTCACCATCCCCAGGGACATCTTTGCTCTCCCTTGTGTTGGCTCTCTTGCCTTTTGGATCCCATGGCTTTCTCTTTATTTATTCTTATTTTTATGGAGCCACCTTCCAGGCGCTTTCTGAGAAATAGTACATGGAAGATCAAATTGTTGAGAATTTTCATCTCTGAAAATACCTTTGTTCTATTTCCATATTTGATTGATGATTCGCCTGGCTATAGGGTTCAGAATATGAAGACCCCATTGTTTTCCGGCTCCCAGTAGGGCCGATAAATTGCCCTGACACTGGATCTTTTGATGTGGCCCATAGTTCTCCCATCTCCTGCCAGTACATCACCTCTCTGGATGCATTTAAGACCACCTCTTTACAGCTAGTATTTTGAGGTTTCATTATAATGTACTGAGATAAAGATTGTTTTCATTCATTGCGCTGGACTCTTTTTTTTTTTTTTTTTTAAAGGAAAGAGAGAAGGAAGGAAGGATAGAAGGAAGGAAGGAAGGAAGAAAGGGAAACATTTTTAAACATTTTCTTGTATTCTGTTTCTCCGTTTTTGTTACATGGGCTGGGGCCGGGAATCGAACCGAGGTCCTCCGGCATAGCAGGCAAGCACTTTGCCCGCTGAGCCACCGCGGCCCGCCCTGCGCTGGACTCTTGATGAAGGACCTTTCAATGTGAAAACTCAGGTCTTTTGAGTCTAGGAAACTACTTTGCCTAACATTTATTTGGAGACAGTTTTCTTCTTGTTTTTCCTCTCTTCTCTCTTCCAAAACTTACATTATTACCGAATATTGGACCTCCAGGAAAAATCCTCTTATTTTCTCCCTCTTTATCCTTTTGGTCTTTTCTTAGAGGCCTTATCTGTTTCTTCTAACCCTCCTATTGATTTTTAAATTCCTGCTATATTGTATTTTTTATTTTCCTGAATCTTGCTCCCCTACCTTCTCCATTTCTCTTTTTCTGGCATCATGTTCTAATTTCCGTGGATGCCGATAGCTTCTTTATCTCTCTGAGCCCATTAACGGTAATGTTTGATGGAGGGTTTGCCTCTGCTTCCTACCTGTAAGGTATTTTCCTATTTGGTGTCTGTTTCTCATACGAAAGGCTTGCTTAAACCTGCCTGTTGATCACTGGCTGGTGGCTGGGGAGTAAGAATGAAGGATTGAAATGAGGATTGGAAGTTCTGATATATGGGCCAGATTTCTGAGTGGTGGGTTCCACTGTGGGATTATTCGCAGGGACCAGGCTGTTTCATTGAGGTCTTTCGCCTCCTCCATGTCCTTATTTTTTCTCTTGACCTGTCAGTTTCCTCCCGCCATGGGTGATGGAATGAGGACGTGAAATATACCAGATGCCAAGAAAACTGGTGTTTTCATTTCTTTGGCTGCTCAAGCAAATACCATGCAATGGGTTGGCTTAAGCAATGGAAATTTAATGGCTCACAGTTTTGAGGTTAGGAAAAAGTCCAAATCAAAGCATCATCAAGGCGGCATGCTCTTCCTGGAGACTGTCGTGCCCTGGGGCTGGCTCCTGCTGGGCCTTGGGCTCCTTGGTCACTGGCAAGGCCCCTGAGGCCTGGCCTGGCCTCTCCCTTCTTTGCCAGGTTCTGTTTCCTTTTTTTTCTTGGGTGCATGGTCCGGGAACCAAACCCGGGTCTCCTGCATGAGCGGCGAGCATTCTACCACTGAACCACCCGTGCACCCTCTGTTTACTTTTTGCTTCTCACTACCTGTGGCTTTTTCTCTCTCCCTCTGAATTTCATTCTGCTTCTAAAGGATTAAGACCCGTTCTGATGGAGTGGGCCACACCTTAGCTGAAGCAGCCTCATGGAAAGGCCCTGCTTACAATGGACTCACGTGCACAGGAATGGGTTCAGTTAAAGAACAGGTTTTCCTGAGGTGCTTCGCTCCAAACTGCCACAGCTGGGGAAGGGGCCCTCCCCGTGGAGCCATCCTTTCACGTGCTGCCCGTGTTCACCGTTACGGCATTTCTGGATTCAGAAACCCTCTGGGACTCCCCCTCCGGAAAGGAGCCCTCCTTTGGGCCTGGCTGTGGGGGTGGGGGAAGAGCTTAGCTGCTTCTCCCGTAGACTTTGAGCCAGTCCACTTGCTTTCAACCTCATCCTCTCCCCTGCCATGAAGACCCTTGATGCCTCCACGCCTCGCCTTCCTGGGGTCCTGGGTGGTACAGCCTCGCTTCCTGCTTCCCTGTCAATGCCGCCATGCGGGCAATTAGGCCCAGCTCTTTGCAGCCTGCTAAGTTTCTTCGAGATCGTTCCACTCTTTTTCCAAATTGAAAATTTTGTTTACCTCTCTTGCCTGCTTTCATCTCCTCTCCTGTTCTCTTTGTGGTAGTTTTATGCCTTTTTCTTTCATCCCTTTGCTGCAGTCTTTCAAGTCACATCTGTGAGGAAACAGAAAAACAGGTTCCCAGCTCCAGTCTAGCTGGGATCACAGTATCCTTTAATTTCCACCCTTTCTGAATCACTTTGTTTTACATGGGTCACAGTGACCTTTCCAAATAGCAAGTCTGATTTTTTCTCTCTTTGACTTAAAATCCTTAAGACTACCGGTATTTTCTTAAGATGAAAGTTCAAAATCCTTAACACGGTCCTTACAAGGCCACTGGCCTCCTTCCCAGCCTCCCCTAAGGTCCCTTAACTTAGTCTTTTCCACCCATGCTAATTTCCAGCATGCCCGTCCCTCTGTCTGGAATACTCTTCCCTCCACCGCCCTTTCCCTGGTTAATTTCTTTCATCCTTGCGTGATCAGTTCTAACATTCCTTCTTCAAGGAAGCTGCTCTCACCCCAGACCAGGCCAGGTTCCCTGTCGCATGCCCCCATAGCCCTGGTATGTACATTTAATTACCTAATTAGTGCTCCATGTCTGTGTCAGCTCTGAGTTTTACTAGTGAGCTCAGCTCAGAGGTAGATGGGCAGGCTGGGTTCAATGAGGCCAGAGAGTGGATCTGTCTTCTTCAGTGCTGTGGGCCCACAGGTGGGCACCGTGCTTGCACACAAAGGCTGCTCAAAGTACGGCTGTTGAAGGAAGGAAGGAAGGAATATGCACCTGCACTCAGAGAATGTTAGAGCATGGGGAACTTTGGAGAATGCCTGGTTTAATATCTCCTTTTCACAGCTGAAGTCACTGAGGCTCACAGGCATGAAGGGAAGTTCCCAGCCGCACCCCATACACACTTTCATATGAAATGCTAATGACAGGCCTCTGGGGTAGCACAGCCTTGTGAAACTAATGAATACCACTGAATGGTATATTTGAAAATGGCTAAAATGGGAGATTTTAAAGAGAGAGAGAGAGAGAAAAAAGAGTCAAGAATAGAAGCAGGGACACCAGCTTCAAGGCTATTGCAGTAGACCAGGCAAAACGTGACAGGAGCTTGCTCTTGGGTGACAGCAGTGGAAATCAGGGAAAGAGGATGAATTCATTATATATTTCAGTACCAATGAGAAACTGGATATGGATATGAGGAAAACATAGGAAATAAGAATGCCTATATTCTGGTCTGTTATTTTTAGGTAGATGTAGATGCCATAAATTAAGAAGGGGAAAGTAAGGAAAGGAAAGGTTTAACGGGGCCAGACAAAATTCTCTTCTGGACATGTTAATTTTTTGATGCCTATTAGATATTAAAAGTGAAGTTGGCAAAAAAAGGGAAATTTTATGCTACATGTATGTTACTATAAAAAAAACCAACACACTCACTCCTCTGAGATGGTTTCCATCATTCTCAATTAACAGGGAAAGAAATTGAGGCTCAGAGGGTTAATTTGTCTATCATCACACAACTGCAGTGTTAGCATTTTAAATATAACTTTGAAACTGTAAGCGAGCTGTGTATTTGAAGTTTGAGTCTCACGAAGGAGCAATATATAAAGTATGCACCCAGATGTGAATAGGCACCAGTTGATCTGTACATTCATCACTATTGTTTGTGTTCCTTCATTGCTGGTCCCAGACTTGGAGGCACCACGTTCCGGGTATCTTAGAGGATGGATGTAAATCCAAATGGGTATAGTAAATAACTGACATGAGGAACTAATGAAGTTCTCCAGATCCCTGGGAACTATTACCCAAGATGATTATCTTTCTTTGTATCTAACACGGATAAAAGCCTTGCAAAAAATCACTACAAGGAGCCAGATTTAGGAAGTTCCCCTGCTCGCCCACTGGCATTAATAAATCCTTTTCTCCACAGCCCATTTGGTGGATCAGTGCATTAAGCCATGCCAAGTGGGGAACTCAGATGTGGATGGTGTGGGGGTGGGGGGTCACTTCACAGCTACTGACTGACTGTCAGCTCTGGGATTAGCACTAGGGTCTCTCTGCCCCCAAAGACCAGTGCTTTTTAACTTCATGATCCCTGGAGCATGGGACATCCAGGTCATATTTGGATGGGACCTGCCAGGATTCAGGAAAGTACGTGTAGTAGTCGGCTTTCGCTATGATAACAACCCCTAAACCTCATGACTTACAACAATTAACATTTGGTTCTTACCTAAAGGTCTGCAGGTCAGCTCTGGGCTGAAAGCCAAGTGCAGATGTCCTCCCCATGTGTGCTTTTGTACCAGGGCAGGGCTGAGGAGTCTTCAGTCTCTGGGTTCTCATGGTGGAGAACAGAAGCTGCCCCTTCTGCTGCCATATGGGCCATCCTTCTCAACGCTTGAGGGCATGTATGCCACATCTACTCACTCCCCATTGGCCAAAGCAAGTCATCCAAAACACGGGAGGCATACCCCACGGAGGTGGGTGCCGTAACCACAATTACCTGATACACACAATTAAACACAGCAAGAAGCACAGTGACTTTCATGGGTAATGACAGCATTTGAACCCAGCCCAATGGTAATGCCTCCTGAAAAAGCCCTTCTTTGCAGCCCAAATATGAACCCCCCACCATGTCTAAATACCTGCTATTTTTACATGGATGTGGGTCGATATGGACCCAAAACTTACTGGTGGGTGGGGGGTGGTACCAGATATTCCACCTGGCATCTCTTCTGATTGGTTGGGGCCCACACATGCACCAGTTGTCAAATACCTTAAGCACCACCCCTGACCTGGCACCTTACCCCCTTCTCCGGGTTTGGATGCCGTAGTAGCCAGAATCCACCATCTCCACAGAGACCCCAATGGGGGAACGTCTTTAAATGACAGCCCGCAAAGAAGAGTTCCTGTCTGCTGAAGTTACAGGTTAAAAAGGAAAGTTATTTTATTAATGTCACAAACAGTTTCACAGATACCTTTGCATTTCAGGCACTCTGTGGGTACGGGGGCGGGGAGGGTGCAGTGGGCGGTGGGTATGTAACATTGCACCATCAGTGCAGGATTGGAAAGAGTGCTTTCCATCCTGAAATGTTAGAATTGGATGGGTCCTCAGTAGACTAACAGAACACTTTCAGACAGAGGGAACGTCTCCTTTACCTGGTTAGTGGAGTGACAGAAGTGGGATTAGATCAAGTCCACGGATTCCTGGTTAAGTGCCCTTCACTGTCCTCAGAGAACACAGAAAACCAATTTAGAGAGAGAACCACTGGGTGGGAAGATGACAGGGCCTGGTGGCTACTCTGGGGGTGACATTATCTGCCGCGGGTCAGGCTTCCGTGAGGTGGGTTTCCCTGGGGCTCAGCCTTGCGCTGGACCCCATACCCCTTGCCTAGAGGCCACAGTTCTGCAGGGACCACCCCACCCCCACCCCACCCAGCCCAGCCGCAGGGGTTGTCCTAGAGCTCGAGAGCCTGGGGATGGGGTGGGGAGGCTAGCGCTAGCTGCAGAGAAGCCTTTGCAGCCGATTTAATCATTCCAAGGTGTGTGTGGGAGCCGACGTTCCTTGTCTTTGCTTAATCCAAACCATATTAAAAACAAGAATCTCTCGGGGGCCTGTGTTAATAATAAGTGGTTTCTGCTGCAGCCTCCAGTGGGTATTTGTTCACATCCCATCCATTCCCCTTCCTCCCCCTTCCTCCATTCCTCCCCACCCCCTCCTCCTGTGCCTGCGGACGGCTGGAGGAAGAAATAGAAAGATGGTTTCAAGTGTTCAAACGGATGATATAAATAAGAGTTGTTTTTCTTTTTTTTCCTGCGAGGTCAGTGCCATGATTTCTTGACTCCCTGGGGCAGAGAAGGGATTTGCCGGCCTGGTGAGCAGTTCTTAGCGTCAAGCTCCTCATGCCTCAGCTGGTCCTTCCCCATAGGAAAAGTGCCTAGGAGTGCACCCCCCTCCCCCCATGTGGCATAGCTCTGGAGGCTGGGCACAAAAGAGAGCACTGGGGGACGAGTCCCAGCTCTGCTAGTTTTGCTGTTTGAAATCAGGCAAGTCTTGTCCCCACTGGCCCCTCATTTTCTTAGTTGCCCAACAGGAACATGGGTCTATAAATAGCAGCGCAATAAGGAGGATGGAAGAGATAAGGGCTGGGAACCGGGGTTGGGGACAGGTTTATTATTATTGGCATCCCAGCTCCTCTGGAGGAGGGTGACAGAGTGGTCATCTCCTTTCCACGAGGTGGTGCAGGTGAGGAGCGGTCCTGGGGACCAGCAGGAAGACAGCAGGGCCCTGGGCTCCCGCGCCCCACAGAAGCAGCGATTCAGGGACGACCGGCGTCTGAGAGCCAGGGGGCCGTCTGCCCACCTCTCCGGCCAGAGCACGTTAGTAAAGCCTCTGGGTGGCCCTGGCGTGCCCTGGGGGCCCATGACGACGCTTTGTCTCTGGGATAGGAACGTAAATGGGTTGTACGGAGAGGCAGGCCCAGGCTCTGAGGCCGGCCGAAGCCAGCCTCGCCCCTTTCGCCGATGCCAGGCACAGACTGTGCCACCTGCCTCGGCTGCAGGCCTGCTGGGTCTGCGCTGCTGAGCCACCTGCCTCCAAATAGTCTCCCTCGGATGCAATTTCAAGGTGTGTCCTTCCCCTTCTCCCCAACAAAGGAGCCCTTCCTCACGCCTTCTCTCCTCTGGGCACAATGCAGATAACTCTGTCTTGCTATGCAAGATCTTTGGGGGTAGGTCTTTCCCCCCGGTCACAGTTCTCTTCCTTAAAAATAAAAAATATGTATATGTGAGATAACTTCACACACATACTGTCCATCCAAAGTATACAATCACTGGCTCACAGTATCATCGCATAGTTGTGTACACATCACCATGATCATTTTTAGAACATTTGCATCACTCCAAAAAAAGAAACAAAAAGAAAAAAGAAAAAACTTATACATACCATACCTCTTACCCCTTCCTCTCATTGACCACTCATATTTCCATCTACCCATTTTTTTTTTTACCCCTTATCCCCCCTATTATTTATTTTTTGATACAGATTCCTTCTTACTTCCTACAACATCTCAGGAATTTTGGATCCTGGGTGACAAGGAAGACTTACAGAGGTCAACCAATCCAGGCCGCGGTCCCCCAGCCCTGCCGGCTCCCGGAACTCCTGTTTGAATCTTTGAAACCAGGTTGAGGGCTTCAGAGCTCGGGTTTGGCAAAGAGAAAAGCAGTGACTCCAGAATAGCAATACCATATTGAAGTGGGTTAAAACTCCAGCCCTGACATTTAATTAGCAACTTTTGCAGCTCCCACACTTGAAGAGTACCTGTTATTTCTTCTTTTACTCACAATACACTGAAAGCCAGGAGCATTATCCTGAGCTCCCGAACCTCTCATCAGAAGTCAATCACTTTTGGAAGCATGGTAAATACTGCTGCAGGTCTGCCGGGGACGCTGGCTGGGGAAGTGGTGCGCTTGTCAAGGGATGAACAGGAGACTACGGCATAGGCAGGTGCCCCACAGACGCTCCCCGCATTTAACCTGCCCTCGCTGCTCCCCGTAAGCCTAAACAGGCCACCTCTCCAAGTGAGGAACCCCTGGACCATTTGCCTCTGAGAAAAGCAGGGAGAGAGCCCGAGGAGCCCTTGCTGACACAGCCAGAGGGAGCGTGCCTGCCTGGACAGCGTAGGGCAGTGCACAGCGTGGCTGGAGAGAGGCCACACGCCAATAGTCTTACACATAAACAGTAAATGTAGGGGCAGTAGGTGCCAGAAAGTGGGGGTAAACCCTGGGCTTGGACCAGTCTGGGGAGCGCAGGGCATGATTCATAGGCCGAGACCATAAGGACAGGTAAGAGTGAGCGTGGTATGTATGGAAGGTTCTAGGCAGAGAAAACTGTGTGTGTCCTGAGGCAGGAGAGAGCTGCCCCGAGGCAGGAGAGAGCTGGGAGCCTACCAGGAATGAAATAAAGTGCTTCTTCCCTGCATCCCTCTCCCTCCACCCCTGCCCCACCATCCTGGTTCAGGCCTGGCCATGGCATTAGCCTTCTGTTGAGCCTCTTGGTCCTTTTCCTCAATCCCTTCCAACCTGTTTTATGGTTGCCACCAGGTTAATCTCTGGAAAATATATCTTTGCTCTTAATATCCACAGATTTGGAAGCAGCTCGTGTCTCCCAGGAGCCCAATGAAATGAGACCTTGCATGCTCTGGGCCGTGTGGTTCCCTTTTTTCCCCACCATTTTTCTATTGGAGGCTTCAATGTCAGCCGCACTGGCTGGAGTCACTGTCCTGCAGAACAGGCCCTGTGCTGCCCTGCCCCTAGGCACTTGTCTGAAATTACCCCCTTGCATTTGCAATTAAGACCTATAGCATCCTACTCACACTACAGGATCCTTCCCAAATGCCCCTTCTCCACGAAGTCATTTGCCGTGAGCACCTGGGTAGCATGGTTGTGCCATCTGGGGCATCAGTCCTGCACAGTTGTCATGACCAGTGTGTCGTAGCTGACAAGTGAAAGAAGAAATGGCTTGGGCCGGAGGCTAAGAAATTGAGCCAAGTCCCAGGGGTGGGCCCTCCAGGGAGATCTAAGAGTTTATTAATTGTGCCTTAGCCTCTCTCAGCATAAGTACTGAAGACTTTCATCCTCTCCGTACATCCTGAGCCCCTCACGCCTTTCCTACCCCTCTGGAATTGATTGTGCATCTCTAAATTGTATATCCGCGTGAGTGCCAAGAGGGCCTTAGCACCCATTTTAGTGCCACATTTGTTTCTTTTTCCCTTAGCTGCCTGGGCTACGGGTGGAATTAGATGTCCAATATGGAATGGTGTGAAAAGCATGACGTCAAGGTCTGAGACCTGAGTTCAAATTCCGGCCCTGCCATTGATTCTCGGGCGTGTTCTTTAAACCTTCTGAGCCTGTATTTTCACAGGACAACATGCTTTTGGTGTGTTGGGGAGGTTAAATGAGATCAACGAGCTCATGTAATGGGCGTGAAACAATAGTTGCTTGTTTTCGGATGTCCTGAGAGAGGTGATTCTTCTCTCTGGAATAAACCTTAATTTGATTCTTTTAATCAGTCTCCCAGCAGTGGACTTGGTGGGGTGCTTGGATTCTGGATAGCAGTTTGGGGCTCTAAGAGATAGAGCCCTACAGTTTAAAGTGGCTCTCTGCCTGTTCCTTTACTACCCACCCAAGACAATGAAGCAGTATTTAGACACTTTTCACATTACTTCATCCTCTGCCGAAGGTGGGTTTATTTCATGTTTGACCCTTTCTGATGCTGCACTGGAACAGCTCCCTCGGTGGAGGGGCAGACTCGAGGGAGCTCCCACCTGCCCCCTGCCCAGCTCCTTGGGTCCGACTCAGAGAGGAGAGTGGCTTGATCCCTTTAATTACACACCTGGGGCAGACCCGTGGGCCCTGGGTAACACTCCCCCAACAAGGTTTGTGACAGTTCTCAGTTAAGTCTCTTTTTGTCCACAAATTATGCTGGCTATTTGATGTTCTGGAGTCAGACAGGCCTGCAGGCAAATTCTGACTCTCTGATTTGTTAACTATGAATCCCTGGGCAATTTACTTAATCTCTAAGGCTTAGTTTTGTCTTCAAACAGGGATAGAGTTATTGTGAAGATTAACTACAATAGTGTATTTCAAACACTTAGGACTCCACCTGGCCCACTGAAGAGCTCACTTACCATTTGGCATATATATTTTTGAGTGCAGTTCCAGATGACGGGGGATCAGGGACAATAACATCTTCCTCTGTGGAACTTACACTCTAGTGGGAGTAGAAGACAGACAATAAGCAATGGAAAGAAAATAAAAGCAGGGTAGGGGGGGATTGGGAATGATGGCAGGGGTGGGGGGCGACAATCTGATTGGGCAACCAGGGTGGGCTTCAAAGAGAAGGTGACATTTAAGCAAAGCATTGAAGGAGGTGAGGTAGGGGAGTGAGCCAGGTGCATACCAGGGGGTAGAGTATGGTAGAGGGAAGAGCCAAGGCAAAGATGTGGAGTATGCCTGGTGTGCTTGAGGAGAGGAGGGGCAGGTGGGAGGTTAGGGGATGCAGGGGCAGGAGGTGGGTGCAGCTTGAATTATAAGGGCTCTGGCTCTTTCCCTGAGAGGCTTAGGGGCCCTTTAGAGAGTTTTGAGCAGAAGGGTGATATAACCTGATGGATATTTTAACACGACTACTCTGGGTACTTCGTCAAGAATATACTCTACAGGAACACAAGAGGGAAAAGGGACATAAACCAGAAACGTCGGCGGTAAGCCAAGTGAGAGATGATGGTGGTGTGGACGATGCTGACGGCAGTGGAACTGATGAGGTAAGGCCAGTTCTGGGAATATTTTGAAGCTAAAGCTACAGGATTCCACAACAGATTGGATGTTGTGAATGAGAACAAGAGAGAAGTCAAGGGTGAAACCCGAGTTTTTAGTACGACCAACCATAAGATGTGGAAGGCTATGGAGAAGGAGGTTTGTGGCGTGAGACCAGCAGTTCTGTTTTGGACTTGTTACCTTTGAGCAGTTTATTTGACATTCTAGCAGAGATGTTAGGAGGCAGCTGGCTATGCGGGGTCTGGATCTTGGAAAAGTAAGGTGAGCTGAAGGCGTAAACTCAGAAGTCATAGGCATACAGATGGGACTGGAAGCGGTGAGGACGAAGGAAGGACATGCCCAGGGGATTCAGTGGAGGGTGAATGGAGAAGAGGACCAAGGGTGGAGTTCTGTGTTCTCCAGCTAAGCCTTGACCTTCCAGCAGCCTGGAAGATTGCTACTTTCTTTTGGGGGGCTCAGATAATCTTCTACCTAAAGCTGGCGGACATCCCTCTGGTCCTGTTAGAGCCCTGGACACATAAGCTTGTTGCCCCGTCCATCCCACAGCTAATGCATAAGAACGAGTAAAACAAGCTAAATGAGTGTTCTGAAAAGCTCAGAGCCATAAACATAAGCTCTGCTGTGGATAAGGGTGAGGGAAATTGACCCCTCTGCAGTCAACAGAACTTGATGTCACATATTCTAAAAGTTAAAAATTCAAGTAACAAAACCCATAATGTTTTATTCTCTCAAAGTCGAACTCCCTCTTCATTCTTCTGATGAATATTGTGACTCTTTTTTTTTTCAAATGTATGTGTTCATACATATGTTCACACATTTATAATCAATCTGTCTGTCTATTCCATCTGCCTGTCCCTGGATCTCCTTTCCACTGTATTCTTTCCTTTGTTAGAAAGCAAAGACTCCTCATTGTTTTAGAAACATAGACTTTACTTTATTCTCAAGTATACATTTTATCTTGTTACCATCACACCAGATTTATCAAATGTCAATCAGCAGTCTTTTGGAGTTCGTTTTCCTGCAATAAGAGGCCTGTTTCCTCTGTTGAGTCCAAAACAAGTCTTAAAAAAGTATGTGTGCACATAAGGGGGAATCTTAGGTTGTTCTTAAGGTTGAAAGCTAGCTCATGCAATCAACCCATTAAGAACTGAGGTTTAGCCCCTGGCCACAGCTTGAGGTCAACCCCTCCCCCCTCCCTCCGGCCCCATTTCTTTCTGCATGTAGACCTTGAGTAAATGGCAAAAAGCACACGTCAAAATTCTGAGTCCCGGATCTTATTACCACAACAGTTGTGTGTGTGTGTGTGTGTGTGTGTGTGTGTGTGTGTGTGTGTTCGGGAGGGGGTGTGTGGAAAGACAAGAGGTATGGGAACCGGCCTCCATCCTCAGAGCCTCCTCTCAGGTCATTTCCTCTTACTACACATCCCTAGGGACACAGCCAGAAGGGAAGTCACCTGATTCCATTGTCTACAAAGACCTCATATTTGGGTGAAATGTGTTTTACAAAGTTATCTTTTGTGGAAAGGGACCTGATCCTCTGTAAAGACGGCAGCCCTTATGAGATGCTGGGTTGTCAAGAGTGCTGTGGCATGTAGAGTTTAATGAGTAAATTTAAATGTTGGATGCAAATTAGGCATAATATTAACTTTAGCTTCAAAGAGCAGAGAGCAAAAGAGATAGTCAAACAGCTATGAGGCTTTCTTCTGTCCAGACAAACCTAGGAGTTCCATTGTCAAAATGCAGACATAGTGTGATACCTTTTTGATGGCTTCTGCTAAGCTGCATGGAAGTAGAGACAATGGTGTAAAGAGAAGGGAGCTGTTCTCCACTCAGACTTGGGACAGAATAACAAGAATCTCTCCAAGAGCTCACCTGCTCTTAGCAGTCGTCCAAGAGAGACCCGTGGCCTCAGGCTGCATCAGCATGAATTCTTGATGGCTACTTCTGTCTGGAGGGGCAGCCACTGCTCCAGCTCCCACCTGCCTGCAATAATCCAACCCATCAGACTGCACTCCACCTCTGGAAGTGCCAAATTCTATTAGCTGGAGAGCCTAATATTTCCATGCCTGCCCTTCTAATCACCATCCCCCTGCAGACAGATTAATTAAAATGCACATGTAAGTACATTAGTTACAAACACAGTGTCCCACTTCACATGCAAATGCAATCAATAGATACCAAGATGATTTGCATAATGGAAAAAGAAAAAAGGAGTTCATTGTAAGTGACTTTTGGGGTGAAAATGTAAAAACCTAATGTATGTCAAATATAATCTAAGCCTGCTTTTGAGTCTTCTGCTGCATGTACTATAACCATGTTCCTCAGCAAACAATTGGTCGAGGTCTAGGGCACTTCTTCCAGGAAGCCTTCCTTGTTCACTATACACCATCCTGTCTGCTCCCTCCTCCTGTCCCTCAGTACACATGCCTCATGCCAGGGCTCTGTCATTGCTTTGCGTTTGTCCACACTTTGCTTTGAAAGTGCTTTTCTGTAAGCTTGGGGCCAGAAAAGCACAGCTGTCCTCACCCTCACCAGTGCTTGTAGCTGAGGATGTCAACACCGGAGGGAACATCAGAGACTATCTAATGACCCACTATCATTGAGTTGGGGAGACTAAGGCCTTGAGAGGAAAGATGAATTGTCTAAGGTTACACTGATATTAGTGACAGAGCCAGACACTGTTGGGAGATAGAAGTCAATCTGGGATTTCTCCTTCCCTCAGGCCATCATTTATAGTGCTGTGAGTCTCTAGAGAGAGGCTTGATATTAAACAATTCAGAAAAAAATGTGATTGCCATTTACCACATGAGGGCTGGAGAATTCCAGAACACAGAGAAAGCATAACTCCTGTTCTAAGGAACTCTACAACAATTAACATTTTTTCCTGTATATGAGGAACAACTTTAAAAAATTTTTTATTGACAAATCTTCACACACATACAATCCATTCGTGGTGTACAATATCATCACATAGTTGTATTCATCACCATGATTATTTTTTAGAACATTTGCATCACTCCAGAAAAAGGAAGAAAAAGAAAAAAGAAAAAACATACATACCATACTCCTTACCCTTCCTTCTCATTGACTACTAGTATTTCCATCTACCCAATTTATTTCATCCCTTATTCCCCCTATTATGTACTTATTTATTTATTTCTTATCCATATGTTTTTATTCATCTGCCCATACTCTGGATAAAGGAGCATTAGACACAAAGTTTTCACAATCACACAGTCACATTGTCAAAGTTATATATTTATACAATATCTCCAAGAATCAAGGCTACTGGAATACAGAATGTTCCAGTTTGCTAGCTGCCAGAATGCAATACACCAGAAATGGAATAGCTTTTAAAAAGGGGAATTTAATAAGTTGCTAGTTGAGTCTTCCACTGCATGTACTATACCATGTTCCTCAGCAAACTAATTGGTTGAGGTCTAGGGCACTTCTTCCAGGAAGCCTTTCTTGGTAGAACTTAATAAGTTGCTAGTTTACAGTTCTGAGGCCGAGAAAATGTTCCAATTAAAACAAGTCTATAGGCAATCTAAGGCATCCAGGGAAAGATGCTTTGGTTCAAGAAGGCCGATGACATTCAGCATTTCTCTTTCAGCTGATAGAGCACATGGTGAACATGCAGCATCTGCTGGCTTTCTCTCCAGGCCTCTTGCTTCATGAAGCTCCCCAGGAGGCATTTTCCTTCTTCATCTCCAAAAGTCGCTGGCTGGTGGACTCTCTATGTGGTTCTATGGTATTCTGAAGCTTTCTCCAAAATACTTCTTCTTTTATAGGATTCCGGTACACTAATCAAGACCCACCTAGAATGGGTGGAGACACGTCTCCATCTAATCAACTTTAATATCCACAATGGATTGAGTGACATCTCTGTGGAGATGTGGAGATAACCTTATCAAGTTTCCAACCTATGGGACTGAATGGGGGTTAGAAGAAAGCTTTGCTCCTACAAGATTGATTAGGATTAAACATGGCTTTTCTAGGGTATATAAATCCTTTCAAACTGGCACACAGCTCAACAGTTTCAGATACTTCCCTCTAGCCACTCAATACACCATAACCTCAAAAGAAATAAATATATAATGCATAGGAATAATCTCCAGGATAACCTCCTGACTCTGTTTGAAATCTCTCAGCCACTGAAACTTTATTTTTCCTCATTTCTCTCTTGCCCCTTTTGGTCAAGAAAGCTTTCTCAATTCCATGATTCCAGGTCCTGGCAAATCCTGGGAGTTTCTGTCCCATATTGCCAGGGAGACTTATACCCCTGGGGATCGTGTCCCACATAGGTGGAGAGGGCAGTGAGTTCACTTGTCATGCTGGTTTAGAGAGAGAGGCCACATATGAGCAACAAAAGAGTCTCTGGGGGTGACCCTTAGGCATAATTTTAAGTAGGCTTAGCCTATCCTTTGCAGGAATAAACTTCATAGGGGTGAAGATTGAGGGCTTGGCCTATTGATTTGATTGTCTCCACTGCTTGGCAAATATCAGAAATTCTCCAAATGGAGAGTTGAATATTTCCTGCTTTGTTCTCATTCCCCCAAGGGGACTTTGCAAATACTTCTTTATTCATTACCCAAACTACTTTGGGATATATCAGGACATCACACTAACCTGGACAAACCAATAAAACCTCACCCCCTATTCAAGGTTCCATGTACTTATAGTGTTCAACTAAACTGATCATACAAGTTAAATTAGGTAATGCACTACCCAAAATATAAATTTTGCATCAAATGAACATCTCTCCCTTTGGGCTCAACAGAAGTTGAAGTTTTAAAATATGGATGATATCATACTTTACCCTGTATTTTGATCTACCTTGGGCCTCTCCAGATCAGCTTCCTTCATATTTCTAGTCGAAGTCTTCTCCTTTTTTCAACTTTTAAAACAGTTTCTGTATGGGGTACTGCTGACTTTCATAGCTTCAGAGCTCTAACTCTGAGTCTCAGGTGTCACAGAAATACCCAAAGTTTCTGGGAATGACCAGGTTATATGCAAACAGATGAGGGACACTTTTTTTAATTGCATAATATAACATATATACAAAGCAAAGAAGGAAAAAAAGCAGTAGTTTTCACAGTGCTCTTCAACAAGTAGTCACAGGACAGATCTCAGAGTGTGTCATGGGCTACCGTACCATCATCTCAGATTTTTCCTTCTAGCTGCTCCAGAACATTGGAGGCTAGAAGGAATAGATATTTTTTATCATCACAATCAACTAAAAGACTAAAAGAGATATCAATTCAATGATTCAGCTTCTATTTCTTTGTTAATTTTTTTTTTCTCTGTATAACTCCACCATCACCTTTGACCTTTCCATCCCTCTCCTTAGGGGTGGGTGTTTGGACTATGGCTGTTCTAACCTTTTCATGTCGGCATGGTCTGTCACTAATATGGGGTAGGGAAATGGAACTAGCTGATGTTCTGGAGAGCCTGGCCCCTCTAGGTTTTAGGACTTATCTAGTTCAGAGACCTATCTGGAAGTTGTAGATTTCTGGAAATTTACCCTAGTACATGGAACCTTTTGGTCAGGATGGCATTGTTGATCCCACGGTTCCAGGGCCAGACTCATCCCTGGGAGTCATCTCCCATGCCACCAGGGAGACTTTCATCCCTGGGTGTCATGTCCCACGTAGGGCGGAGGGCTATGATTCCACTTGCAAAGTTGGGGTTAGAGAGAGCTGATGAGGAACACTTTACACATCAGAAAAAAGATGTAGGACCTTCTCCTCACACAGTTGTTATTGTGTGAAAGTATATATAATTTAGATGATAGAAAATGACAGAAAGTCTAGTAGCAGTACATACATTTCAAAAATAGCTCAGATATGTGATATATATATTTTTTCAGGCCATTGGCCAAGCTTGGAGGGTCTTTGGACTAGTGGATTCTTCAATGACTCTGCTGCCCCTAGCTCTATGGTGTAGAGCTGCTGGTATAGAGAGATCTTTTATCTTAGAGTCTGTAGTCTCTGGCATAGAATCCACTATCTGGTCTCTTCAGACAGATGCTCAGGGAGATGGTAATCAGCCAAAGCTATCTGTCCTTCCTCCAACTTTCCTGTGAGTCTGGCGGGAGATTGGGACCAGAAAGACAGGGGGAGCAAGATTTTCAAAACATCAAGTCATTTCTCAGAAGGATGAGGATCTTAAGTCCCCAGAGCATGAGGCAGGTGGCTGAACCCATGCAGAAAGCTTGTGTGTGTAATCACCTGTACAAATCCTGGGGCCTCATGTTCACCAGTCTCTGCACTGTTTAAGGAGTAAATTCTGGCAGCCCAAAGCAATTAGACAGGAATTCCAGTCCTTACTGACATCTCTCAAAGAACATTAAAATGATTGAATTCAATTCTCCCAGTAAAATCTCTCAAAGAACCCTTTTGTTCTGCAATTCCCTCACTCTTCGTAGTCTACTTCAGAGCCTCGCACTTGGCAAATACTCCAGAATCCTCTCTCATACACAGCTTCGGTGATTTTTTGCTGCTGTTTTGTTGTCCTTTGCCTCTCCTCTCCCTGAGATCTTTGCCAGGCAGCTCAACTTTCCCCTCCCTTATGGCACATTCAGTATCTCCTCTGCTGGTCTGTTACCCAGGTCCTCCTGCCTGGCCAGTGCTGTCTCTCCCACCCCATTGCCCCTAATTTGGACCACAAGAAGCCAGACCACAGGAAAGGCAGAGTTGGAGTTCCCCTTAAAGATCAGGGATGCAAAACGAAGCTGAAGTTGTCAAGGCAGGGAGGGGTAGAGAGGTGGGGGGAGGGAGGGAAGAGAAAGGGTGGAGACTGGGAATATCACTTACTGATAAATCTGGTTCTTATCATACACATTTTATGGCTTAATCTTCACAACTGCCCTATGGGGGAGGTATAATGAACCTCATGTTACAAATGAGGGGACTAAGCCTCAGAGAAGTTAACTAAGTCAGTAAGAGGACAAAGCACTGAGTTGCTTAACTGTCTCTCAGGGAAATTCCCCAGCACCCTTCCGAAGTTTTGGCAGCATTTTTGTAACCGAGAAATTAGGATTTAAGGGATGATTTTGATTACTGAATCACTATATAGATATTCTTCTTTGCTTTCTGGAATATTGGAGTAGACAGAGGGAAATACCTGGAATCTCTAAATTGTAATCCAGCTGCCTTGATCTCTGATAATGATTGCATAGCCTTATCTTGTGCCCCTGTGATTGTAAAAACCTTGTGATTAACCTTCATTTGTATCCATTTAGCTAGTTTTTACACTTGAGAGTCTTGTGATCACTGAAGACAACTCCTAATGTTTATTAATGAAGGGTCTTGGGTCAGCCTAGAATTAACCGCCCCCCCCCCCCCGCAAGGCCAAAGTTATCTTGATAACCAAGAATGAATCTAACCCAAATGGTCTTGCCTGACATGTGCAGTAGCTCAGACTTTAACCTACAAGCCACTTATACCTCATTCTGCCATTTTCTTACATACATTCTGTGACTGAGCATGTCATCAGTCTGTGCGTGCTCAGTAATCATATCACCTCTAATCATATCATCTGGGGCCACCATGCTCATTATCCTAAACCCTGCCCACTTTTTCATTCTATAAAACTATTAAAATTATTGCAGTTTGGGGGGACAGATTTTGGGCCAATAGGCCATCTACTCTCCTGCTTTGCACCTACCAGTAAACTTTTTCTCTCTTTGAAGCCCTGGTGTCTCGAGAATTGGTCATTTGAGTGCATTGGCCAAAGAATCCACTGCCTTTGTGCGATAACATTTTTATTCCAGGAGTATTGTTCCAAATATTTCTGAGGTCTCCTGCTGTGGTTTTGTTTTTTTTATGATCACTTTTTGGTCATTTTCTCGGTCCAAATCACTTTCTATGCTAGTCTTTCAGTTTGCCCAGCATCCTGGAGCTATGGATCCCTACTAGAATCTGATTGTTCTGGAGAGAAAATACCATTTTTCTCCAGAAATTCTATACACACCCTGGCCACACCAGCCTATTTTCTACTTTCAGGCATGACTTTATTGTGTTCATCTTCTGCCCTTGAAAGGCCTTCACAGCCTGGAAACCTGCCCCCCATCCTATGCTTTGTCGGGCTGGAGTGAAGCCAATTAATGATGGTCTCGCTTCTGGGCCTCCCGGGAAGGTGAACCTCTTTGCAGATTTGACAGAGGCCCCTGTCCTAGAATTTCATTTTCTTCTTATGCATTTTTATTGAGATATCTTCACCCACCATACAATTTAATCAAAGTATACAATCAGTGGTTTGCGATATCATCACATGGTCGTGCATTCATCACCATGATCATTTTTAGAACATTTGCATTACTCCCGAACACAAAATTCAAAGGAAAACCGCAAACATCCCATACCCCTTAACCCTCCCTCTTATTGACCACTAGTATTAAAATTTACCCAATTTTAAGACTTACAATGGAGGTAGATTAACTCAGTGAAGTATTGACAGATTATGTATGTGTGTGTGTGGAACAAAACAAAACATTCTGAAGTAGATCTATACAAGCACCAGCACCTGATTTCCTCCCCCCCTTTGGCAATATAGTTATACAATCATTGTCAAAGATAGGGCTATTGGATTACAGTCCAACAACTTCAGGTATTTCTTTCTGGCTATTCTAAAACACAAGACTCTAAAAAGAAATATCTACATCATGAGTCGGTAGTCACAGTCATTTGTTCAACCCTAATTCCTTGGTTACGCCTCTTCCCTTTCATTTGATCTTTCTCTCAACCTTCAGGGCTTTCTGGACAAGGCTTGTCTTAGAATTGACTCCATGGAAGACTGAAATAGCCAAGAGGAGCCCTATGCCTGGCTGTGCACCCCAGGGAGGGTACTGGGTTGTCTGCCCAGAACCTGGGGTATTATCTCAAGATAATTCTCCTTCAGACCAAGTTAGTACTATTGAAAAAGCTCAGTGGAGGGACAACCACCACGTTTCTGAAGCATGTTAAAAGGAGTGAGTCTGGGGAACATCCATAGACTTTCTCATTAAAGTGTGATCCATGGACCCATGGCACTGGCATCACCATCACCTGGGAGCCTGTTAGAAATGCAGAAATCAGGCCCCACTCCAGATCTATTGAATCAGAAGCCTCATTTTAGCAAGAGCTTCAGGCAGGTAGCTAGCGTGTTAAAGTTTGAGAAGAACTGCCTTAGATTCATGGACCCTTGGATTGGGTCATGATTCGGGTCATAAATGACCCATGTTTCTCCCATGCACCTTCCACATACTTGGAGAGTCCAGCTGGGCTACATAGGATGGCCCAGGCCAGAGGAGCTAGGACAGTGGTTTTCAATCTACACATTAGAATCACCCAAGGAGACTTTATGACTTCTAATGGCAAGGTTGCACTCCAGGCCAAATAAATGAGAATCTCTGTGAGAAGTTGGGAAATGACCCAGGTATTGATATATATATATATATATATATATATATATATATATATATATTTTGGGGAGGTATCAATATTTTTAAAAGCTCTTCAAATGACTCCAGTTTGAGGCAAATTTGAGAATGTATCAACTATCTATTGCTGCATAACGAACAGTCCCAAAACCTAGTGGTTTAAAACAATAATCATTTATTTAGCTGATGATTCCATAGACTGGCAGTTTTAGACTAGGATCTGCTAGGCAGTTGCATCTCTATAATCAGCCTCTGATCAGCAGGATGGCTGCTGCTAGGGAAAGGGGCATGGGTGGAACTTGGCCATCATGTTCACATGGCAGCTTGACAGGGTTCAGAGGAGGGGAGAGGCAGAGAGAGTGGGAGGGGTAGAAAAGGAGGGAGAGGGATGGGAGGGAGGGCATGGCAGATAGAGGGAGGGAAAAAGAGAGAGAGTGCGAGAGAGGAGGGAGGAGGGAGGCAGGGTTGGCAAAAGTAGGACTTCTTGGCATCTAGGCTGAGAACTGGCACTAAGTTGCAGCCACCGTTCTCTATCCATCAGTGCAAGCTCCAGCTGAGATTAAAGGGATGAGAAATCAGACTCCACCTCTTGATGGGCGGAGCTTCAGAGTCAAGCTGTGATCGGCCTGGATACTGGGAGGTGTGGAAATTGTGGCCATTTTGACAATCTAGCCATTGGACCGCTAAGGTAGAGGACTGCTTTGCTCTTCCTCGCTCTTCCTCAGTATCCTCACACAGCTGCTTAGCACTGACCTGCATTCACTCTGGCTGTTTCTGGTGTTTTGGAGACTGAAATTGCCCTTCTGAGGAAAACAGACTAAGGCAACTTGCTGCGTGGGGAGTCATGGCAACTTGTGTTTAAATCCCAGAGGCCTATTTGTGTGCTAAAAGAAAAACAGTATCCCCTTGACGTTATTTCAACTGAAACTTCTCTTTTTGTAAATGAGGACACTATTATTTACCAAGCAGCTTGTAAAGCTCAAGTAAAGTAGCTGGGAAAGTTTTTCACCCACAGGTTATTCAGTCAGTTGGGTTCTCTTTCCTTATAGAAATATCTCACTCATTGGGATTTACCGTGAATGAACAGATGTCTTACTATAGAATTTGTCCCCCAAAAGTGGTCATATTTGGTCCACCACATAGAATAGCTATACTCAGTGTTCCCTGAAAGAGGGAGGTCCTTGGAGAGCTGCCTTCACAAACTGCATCATCACAATGACAGGAGTGGAGATCTGAATTGCCTTCTTGCACCCAGTGTGCCTCTTATTGCTTCCCACAGCCACACACAGTAGGCTTTTTTTTTTTTTTTCGCTTGGGCAGGTACCGGGAATCGAACCTGGTCCTCCGGCATGGCAGGCGAGAAGTCTGCCTGCTGAGCCGCCGTCGTACCGCCCCGCAGTAGCCTTTTAACACATGTTTAGAGAACTGGGAACATTTGTGTCATCCTGTCTTCCCTTGGGTAATACTAAAATAGCTGCCAATCCCTGAGGGCTTAGGATATGCCAGGCTCTTCAAGGATATTAATTTAATGTTCAACCACCCTCAGAAACGGAATTGTCCATCTTTTATAGATGAGGAAACCCCGGTTCAGAAAAATGAGGTCACAGAGGAAACGGGCTGCCCACCCAGGTGTCTCCCTGACTTCAATCACCGCTCTAGGTGGTGCTGGGGGACCCTTCAGCAGGACCCTCTGCCCGAAGCTCCTCAATGCAGCTGACCGGGGCCCCCACGTGAATGCGCTTCACCTTGGTTGCGCCCAGCAGCCTCCATGCGCCGAAGGCATGTTGAGTTCATGAAGGTTGTTTGCCGGCAGGGGGAGCGTGAGCCGTGGGGAGAGCTCCCAGACGGTCCACTGGGGTCTTTGCAATACTGTCAAAGGGACTGTGATCGCAAGTTCCCGGATGCCTTCCCCCCACCCTTTCCCCGACATTTCCTGTCTCTCCCTGAGCTCCCCCCTTTGGCGATGCTAATGCCTTGTAGCTGAGAAAGATTTCCGATAAACTGGGCCTGACATTGTGAAAGTCTGATTTTGGTAATTGGGCCTCTGTACTGCCAGGCTCAGGCTGTGCTGAAGAGCAGTTCTTCTCAGCGTGATTATTTCTGCCCAAATCCCAAGCCCTTCCAAGGTTCCGGCTTGCCTGCAAGCCAGTAATTTGCATCTGAGGTCATCTCAGGTCAGGGAGGCCCTCCTAGGACACCAGAGCCTGCCAGGAAGGGCTGTTTGCAGGGAGCTGCCCTGGAGTTGAGGGGTGGAGTCCCAAAACTAAGGTTCTTACCTGGGGTCCATGTACTCTCTGGGAGACTTGTGGATGGCTTTTAGAAGTTTCCTGAACCCCCTGAAATTCTGCATAAAATTTTGCCGGTGAACTTTTCTATAGCGAGAATTCGGAAACTTTCATGTAATTCTCAATAAAGTTGAGAACCCCAAAAGCTGGAGAATCACTAGTTTAAAGGGCAGGGATTAGAGAGTTGGGAACAATTAGAGGCAGTTGGAGTACTATCTCTAGAGAAGAACAAATGGATGAAATGGATCTCTAGTAACTCTGAAGTTTTGCTTTTGTAATGAAACTATTAACAATACCATTTCTGGAGACTTACAACTTGAGAGTTATTTCACTTAACCCTTGTAACAGCCCTTTGGGGGTAGATTTCACGTTCTTAATTTACAAATCACAAAACTGGTGCTCAGAGTCACACAGAGAATAATGATGGTATTGGGGATTTGAATGTGGTTTTATTCACCTCCAGAGCCCAAATAAGATGGATAGCAGGAGAATTTAATTAGATGTAAGAAAAAACTTTCTGCTGCCTGACTGACTATATGAGATACAGAGATTTTACATAATTTCTTTCATTTTTATGATGCTCAAAGCCTGAAAAGACTAGCATGTAAATCACTGCATTCAGGGCTTCCCAACACCCTGACCAATAAATAGGACAGGTATTATTTCCTCCCTTTTAGTGTGATGCAAACTTGCCAAGCTTCTGTAATGAGGTAGCTGCAGCCCCAGGTTCTCCAGCATTCTGCAGGCCTTCCTGCCACCTCACCCGAAGATGGCATTGGCCAGGTGTGCTTGGCTGGAGGCGGGAGGCAGGGCTGAAGGACCTCTGGGAATCTTCCTGACCCAAGACCACCAGGATTTGAAAACCGGCTGCAGTGCTTGGGGAGCTTCCGTCATCAGTGAAGCCTTTGGTGTTGCATTTTTCTCCTAAAGCCCATTTTGTTCTGAGAGAAGAAAAAAAGGCGCAAACCACCATCCCAGGCTGGGAGTCTAAATTCAGATCTACATGGGGAGGTTTAAGGAGCTAGCAGCTGGGGGGCAGCGTTTCCTAACTGGGGGCTCATGGAGAAATGGAGGTTGCAGTGTGTGTGTGTGTGTGTGTGTGTGTGTCAGGATCAGGTCTAGGGTGAGGCAAGTGAGGCTTCTAGGTGCTAGCTATAAGGAGGGGCTCCCCTGAAGATAGCGCCAGTGCCTCACTTGCCTCTCCCTAATCAGGGCCTGTGTGAGGGTTTGGGCACTCGGGTTAAAGGCATCAGAACTTGCCAGTCTCCATTTCTAGCCCACAGAGGCCAATGAGCAGAATGATTGTTTAAGTATTACTTTCGCTCTAAAAAGAACAGTTGGAGCCCTCTGGGGACATATGGAGCAACATATGCAGTGATCCATCCTCCAGCTAAACACTGCTCCCTATGCTGGTGGGTGGGACAGTCCACAGTGATAAACCGTTCCTATGATAAGTCATATTTTGTTTAATTTTTACTCTTAATGACTCACAGGTTGATGAGAGGAATCATAAGGGACACACGTGGCAATATTCAGAGACAATGAAAATTGTTGCCTCATGACCTTCTTGATCGAATCAACAAGCTGCCTTTAGTTAATAGAAAGTCTGATGGAGCCCATCCAGATGTTTCCAATACTTCAAAAAGCCATGTTAAAGAAAAATGCATTTCATTTTGGTCTTTCATTTATCAGGAAAAAATGCTACACATGAGTATTCTGTTTTCAAGGAGATGCTTGAAAGTAGCAGCCTGAAACCTTCTCGCCTGTATTGTTTAGGAACAAACTATGAAATATGTTTTTGAATATTTATGCAAAATGTAATGATTTCAAGTGTCAGGTCATCAAAGCAGTTTTTGATGCTGCAATACTGTTCCAATTTAATTCAGCATTCTAATATATAGTCGGGACCCTAACCCAACAAGGTAGGCTGAAAGGATGTTTTAAATTCCTGCAGGGAATTCCCAAGTCTTCTTGCTGTGACATGGCTGGGGAGTGCTGCGGAGAAAGAGTTCAAGCGTTGCCGCCAGGCAGGTCTGGTGTGAGTCTCTCACCAGCTGAGTGACCGTGAGCAAGCTTCTCACCCCGCTCCTCCTCAGTTTCCCAGCGGTAACGACAGTGCTGTGAAGATCGCACGAATGTCAGTATACAGTGGGTGCCTAATAGTCGTGAGGTCTCCAGGGCAGATGACTTCTTAACGTTCAGGTTTTGGCTGTACTATCCACCTTATCAGGGAAGTCTTCTTGGCAACAAATTTCACTGCCCCTCTGTCCCCCCCCCCATTTCAGAAGCTGCCTTCGGCCCCATGAACCCGTCTTCATTGTGTTGGTTGCGTCTACTAATTTCCTGGGGTTGCCAGGACAGAGTACCACAAACTGGGTGGTTTAAAACAACAGGAATTGATCCTCTCACAGTTCTGGAGGCCGGAAGTCCAAAATCAAAGTGGCAGCAGGGTCAGGATTCCTCTGAAGGATCTAGGAGAGAATCCTTTCTTGCTTCTTCCTTGCTCCTGGGGGTTGTCAGCAATCCTTGGGTTCCTTGACTTATAGCTGCATCGCTCTAATCTCAGCCTCTTTTGTCACATGGCCTTCATCCCCATGTGTCCCCCCATTTCCCACGTTTTATAAGGAAAGCAGTCATTGGATCTTCAGCCCGTGCTAGCCAGTGTGACCTCTTTTTAACATGATTATGTATGCAAAGATTCTATTTCCAAATAAGGTCTCATTCGCAGGTACTGGGAGTCAGACTCCAACGTACCATTTTTGGGGGACCCAATTCAACCGGCAACATGGCATTTATCTCTGTCTGAAATTATCTCGTTCATGTATTTGTTTCACTGTCTGCTGCCCTCCTCCATTGGGTGGTCCAGGAGGAGCAGGGATCTTTCTTCTATTTTCTTTACCATTGTGTCTCTTATGTTTGTGATAGCCTGGCAGGTAATAGATGCTCAATAAATATTTGTTGCATGAATGCTGAAGGACTTTCTATCTCTTTTTCCCTCTTTTATGACTGGCTGTGACAGCCATTTTATCTCTCCATGGCTTAGTAACATTTGTCACAGGAGCACATCGGTTTCCATCAGCCATGGACAAACTACTGCCTTCTGGCCCACTGTCTACGTTCATGAATAAAGTTTTATTGGAACACAGCCATGCTCATTTGTTTGCATGCGGTCTCTGGCTGCTTTGTACTACAGTGGCAGTATTGAGTAGTTACAAAAGACAGTATAGCTCCCAGGCCTAAAATATTTACTATCTGGCCCTTTCCAGAAAAAATTTGTTTCATCCCTGTTCTGCATGCACTCTGGGATTTTTACTCTCTTGATACTTTTAATCTTCTGTGAAATACCCACATGATGTTTGCTGCTCTGTGTAATAATTAGTCAATTGATTTTCTGGAACTTCTCTGAAGTTTTGTATTAGGCCACGAATTGACTTGGTCGTGCAGTTTATACTAAGTGGTTCATTCATTTCTTCATTACCTTCCAGTTTTCTTCCAAACAGCATTTATACCCTAAATGGTATAATTGCTGTCACCTTGAGATTTGCTTTAACTTTGTCTTGCCACCAGCAACTTCACTTCTCACATGGGATTGCCTTAATTACTGCACTTAGAACATGGTAGGCTTTGGGACCCATAAATGTTTCTAGCTGATATTGCCCCAGCTTCAATGTCACAAAACATCAGCTGAGAACTGGAGGTGGAGAAGGAGGGTGGCAGTTCCTTATTGCTCTGAAGAGTGTCTTCCCTTTTAACCCTGCCCACACGGTTCCACAAAGGACTGTTTCAGAAGGGAGGCAATGTGGTATGATTAAAGAATATAGATGCTGGCATGAGAGAGATTTTGGTTCATGCTCCACATCTGCCTTGTAGCAGTTATGTGATTCTGAACAGGTAACATAACTTTCCTCAGCCTCAATTTGCTCATCTATAAAGTGAAGACAGATGGCTTACCACTTCATAAAGGCAAATTAATAAGTAAGGTCATTTAATAAATATTGTTTAATAAATATTATTATATGTCAGACACTATTTTAGGTTCTGGGTTTACATCAGTAAAAAAAAAAACAGTGTCCCTCATCATGAAGCTCCTGTGTCAGTGGGGGGTGGGGAGTGAGTAGACAAATAAGCAAATATTTGCTGTAATGATGAGTGCCATGAAGAAAAAATAAGGCAGGGATGTAGAGAAATGGAAGGATGCTATTTAATTTAATAGAGTGGCTGGAGAAGCCCTTGTTAAGCAGGTGACACTTGAGTGAAGGAAGTGAAGGAGAGAGACGCTGGGATATCTGGGAAAGCAATTGTCACAGTGAGGTTCATGTGTCACGTTGGCCAGGTGGTGGTAACTGTTTGTCTGGTTGGGCAAGTGCTGGCCTGTCTTTTGCTATGAGGACATTTCATAGAATTAAATCATGATCACGTCAGCTACATCCACAGCTGATTCCATTTGTAATCAGTCAAGGGGCATGTATTCTTTAATGAATGATGCTTAATTTAATCACTGGAAGCCTTTTAAGGAGGAGTCAGAAGAGACAGGTTCTCTTCCTGCTTTGGCCAGTGAGCCTCTCCATCGGAATCATCAGCTTCACAGCCTGCCTTACAGATTTTGAACACTACGTTCCCACAGTTACATGAGACACTTCTATAAATTTTATATTTACTAATATTTCCTGTTGATTGTGTTTCTCTAGGGAACCCTAACTAATATAACTTGGTACCAGGAGTGGTTCTTAAGAACAGAATCTTAAAACTGGGATTTTATGAAAGGGTTTCTAAACTGACTGGACACAAAGGCACTAAGGACTCTGATTCCCATAATCAGAATGACATTGCCAATCCATGGAGTGAATTGGCAAAAGAGATAGTCAAAGTGTCACTATTCGATTCTTCTAATGCTTCACTTGTATGAAGCCAGGCTCTGGGGGATAATGTTTCTGACACCTTTATGGAGTTTTGTGGAAATAGTAAATAGAGAGATGCTGGCTGGTTGTTGTTAGATACACTCTATACATTAATGAGTTAAAGGGATGGGATTAAAGCTTCAAACAGGAAGCATAAGTGCCATCTGAAAGATGTAGAGGTTTCTATGAGTATCCTGAAGGAAAATCTTATTTCCTGTAGCTGTAGATTTGAGAGCTCTGAAAATCAGACTCAGAATCTTATTGTTAGAGTAGCAACTTTACAACGTAAACTGAAATCTCAATCTCATATGGTGTCTGCCATTAAAGTGAGGGCATTGATTGAAAAGGAGTGGGACCCTGAAAAATGGAATAGTGACATATGGATTGATAATGATATTGGGGATGAGGTTGAAACCCTAGGTCATGCTGAGTCTTTTCTAAATAATCCTGTAATAGTCTGCCGTGATGACATAGCTGCCCTACCTCCAGCCTGCCTTGAGGATTTGACCACCCAACCTTCACCTGAAGGAATTAGCCCTAGAGTAATTAATCCTGTTTCACTAGATGAAACTGCAAATGAATGCCCTGAACCAAATGGCTTGGAAGATACTTCTAATTCTTTTCATAGCCAACTGCCACCACCCCTCATTTCTTCCAGACCTATAACTAAAGTCCCAACAGGCCCCTAAAGGTGAGGTACAAAGTATCACACATGAAGAGGTACGTTATACTCCAAAAGAACTGTGTGAGTTTTCCAATTCATATAGACAGAAATCAGGAGAATATGTGTGGCAATGGATTTTAAGAGTGTGGGATAATGGTGGGAGGAATATAAGGCTGGATCAGGCTCAATTTATTGATATGGGCCCACTAAGCAGAGATTCTGCATTTAGTGTTATAGCTCGAAGGGTGAGAAAAGGCATTGACAGTTTGTTTTGATGATTGGCTGAAACATGGATCAAAAGGTGGTTGATATTACCTGAGGTTGAAATGCCAAAACTGCCCTGGTATAATGTAGATGAGGGGATCCAGAGGCTTAGAGAGATTGGAATGTTAGAGTGGATTTGTCATGCAAAGCCCGCTCTTACACCCCAGGAATGTCCGGAGGATGCACCTTTTACCAGAACAGTGAGAAATAAATTTGTGAGGCTAGCACCATCATCCCTGAAGAGCTTTATAGTTGCACTTCTCTGTAGATCAGATATTACTGTGGAAACTGCTGCCACTGAGCTGGAATCCTTAAACACAATGGGGATGACAGGATCCCGAGTTGGCAGAAGCCAGGTGGCAGCACTTAATCACCAAAGACAGGCTAGACGTGGCTATTATAATAGACAGCAAGCTCAAAGCAGGAGTCAAAATAATCTGACTTGAAGAGATTTGTGGCATTGGCTAGTAAATCAGGGGGTACCTAGAAATATAATAGATGGGCAGTCTGCTAAATTCTTGTTTGAGCTGTATAAACAAAAGAGTTCTAGGTCAAGTGAACAGAAGTCTAACTTGTATTACAAAAACACAGAGCAACGGCCCCTTAATCTGTTTCCAGACTAGAGACAGTTTACAGACCCAGACCCCCTTGAATGAAGGGGAGGCCAGGTCCCTTTGGGGAATGTGCTGGTTTGAAAGGAAGTATGCCCCCTAAGAAAAGCCATGTTTTGATATAAATCCCATTTCATAAAAGTAGAATAACCCCTATTCAATACTGTATATTTGAGACTGTAATGAGATCATCTCCCTGGTTGATGTGATTTAGTCAAGAATGGTTGTTAAACTGGATTAGGGGATACATGTCTCCACCCATCTGAGTGGGTCTTGATTGGTTTACTGGAGTCCTATAAAAGAGGAAACATTTTGGAGAGAGAGACTCAGAGAGAGCAGAGAGTGCTGCAGCTCCATGAAGCAGAGCGTCCACTAGCTAGTGACCTTTGGAGATGAAGAAGGAAAACGCCCCCCAAGTAGCTTCATGAAACCAGGAGAGAAAGCTAGCAGATGACACTGTGTTCACCATGTGCCCTTCCAGCTGAGAGAGAAGCCCTGACTGTGTTCGCCATGTGCCTTCTCACTTGAGAAAGAAAACCTGAAGTTCATCAGCCTTCTTGAACCAAGGTATCTTTCCCTGGATGCCTTTGATTGGAAGTTTCTATAGACTTGTTTTAATCGGGACATTTTCTTGGCCTTAGAACTGTAAACTAGCAATTCATTAAATTCCCCTTGTTAAAAGCCATTCTGTTTCTGGTATATTGCATTCTGGCAGCTAGCAAACTAGAACAGGGAAGAACCATGTTACGCTGCCACAAATCTATACTATTAATCTTCATCCAAGCCTTCCCCAAGGAGACTGACAGCCTTTTACCAGGGCAACTGTGCACTGGGGAAAAGGAAATTATCAGATATTTTAGGGATTATTAGATAATGGCTCATATGATCAGGAAATGATCAGATATTTGGAGATTATTAGATACTGACATTAATTCCAGGGGATCCAAAATGTCACTCTGGTTCACCTGTCAGAGTGGAGGCTTATGGAGATCAGGTGGTCGATGGAGTTTTAGCTTAAGTCTGTCTTACAGTGGTTCCAGTGAGGCCCATAGTTATTTTCCCAGTTTCAGAATACATAATTGGAATAGACATACTGAGCAACTGGCAGAATCCCCACATTGGCTCTCTAACTCATGCAGTGAGAGCTATTATGTTGGGAAAAGCCAAGTGGAAGCCACTAGAACTTCCCCTACCTAGCAAAATAGTAAATCAAAAGCAATACTGGATTCCTGGAGGGATTGCAGAGATTACTGCCACTCTTAAGGACTTGAAGGATGCAGAGGTGGTGATTCCCACCACATCCCCATTCAACTCTCCTATTTGGCCTGTGCAGAAAACAAATGGGTTTTGGAGGATGACTGTGGATTATCATAAACTCAGTCAGGTGGTAACTCCATTTGCAGCTGCTGTTCCACATGTGGTAACATTGCTTGAGCAAATCAATACATCCCCTGGTACTTGGTATGCAACTATTGATTTGGCAAATGCTTTTTTCTCAATAGCTGCTAATGAGGACAACCAGAAACTGTTTGCTTTTATTTTTTGTTTACATATATATTTTTTTACATGGGCAGGCACCAGGAATCAAACCCAGGTCCTCTGGCATTGCAGGCAAGCATTCCTGCCTGCTGAGCCACTGTGGCCCGCCCTAAACTGTTTGCTTTTAGCTGGTAAGGTCAGCAATATACTTTCACTGTTCTACCTTAGGGGTATATCAACTCTCAAGCCCTATGTCATAATCTTGCCCGCAGGGAACTTGATTGTTTCTTCCTCCCACAAGACATCACACTGGTCCATTATATTGATGATATCATATGATTGGACCCAGTGAGCAAGAAGTAGCAACTACTCTAGACTTACAAGTAAGGCCTTTGTGTGTCAGAGGATGTGAGATAAATCCAACAAAAATACAGGGATCATCCACCTCAGTGAAATTTCTAGGTGTCCAGTGGTGTGGGTCATGTTGAGATATCCCTTCTAAGGTGAAGGATAAAATGCTGCATCTGGTCCCCCCTACAACCAAAAAAGAAACACAATGCCTAGGTGGCCTCTTTGGATTTTGGCGACAACATATTCTTCATTTGGGTGTCCTACTCTGGTTCATTTATGGAGTGACCAGAAAAGCTGCTAATTTTGAGTGGGGACCTGAAGAAGAGGAGGCTCTGTGATGGGTCTAGGCTGCTGTACAAGCTGCTCTGCCACTTGAACCATATGATCCAGTCAGTGGTGCTGGAAGTGTCAGTGGCAAATAGAGATGCTGTTTGGAGACTTTGGCAGGTCCCTTAGGATTTTCCCTATAGGAGAATCACAATGCAGACCCTTAGGATTTTGGAGCAAAGCCTTAACATCTGCTGCAGATAACTACTCTCCTTTTGAGAAACAGCTTTTGGCCTGCTACTGGGCCTTAGTAGAGACAGAATGCTTAAACTTGGGCCACCAAGTTGCCATGAGACCTGAGTAGCCTATCATGAGCTGGGTGTTGTCTGACCCTCCAAGCCATAAAGTTGGGTGTGCACAGCAGCACTCCATCATAAAATGGAAATGGTGTATACGAGATAGGACCAGAGCAGGTCCTGAAGGCACAAGTAAGTAACATGAAGAAGTGACCCAAATGCCCATGGTCTCTATTCCTGCCACATTACCTTCTCTTTCCCAGACCAGAGCTAAGGCCTCTTGGCGAGTTCCTTACAGTGAATTGACTGAGGAAGAGAAAACTTGGGCCTGGTTTACAGATGGTTCAGCATGATATGCAGGTACCACCCGAAAGCAGACACCTGCAGCACTACAACCCCTTTCTGGGGGTGTCCTTAAAGAATAGTGGTGAGGGGAAATCCTCCCAGTGGGCAGAACTTTGAACACTGCACCTACTTGTTCATTTTGCTTGGAAGGAGAATTGGTCAGAGGTGCATTTGTATACTGACTCGTGGGGTGTTGCTAATGGTTTGACTGGATGGTCAGACACTTGGAAAGACCATAATTGGAAAAGGTATGTGGATAGACCTTTCTGAGTGGGCTAAAAACATGAAGATATTTGCATCCCATGTGAACGCGCATCAGAAGGTGACTTCAGCAGAGGAAGGTTTTAATAGTCAAGTGGATAAGACGACCCATTCTGTGGATACCAGTTAGCCTCTTTCCCCAGCAACTCCTGTCATTGTCCAAAGGACTCATGGATGAAGTGGTCATGGTGTTAGGGATGGAGGTTATCCATGGGCTCAGAAACATGGACTTCCACTCACCAAGGCTGATCTGGCTACAGCCACTGCTGAGTGCCCAATCTGCCAGCAGCAAAGACCCACATTCATCCCCTAATGGCACCGTTCCCTGAGGTGACCAGCCGGCTACATGGTGGCAGGTTGATTACATTGGACCACATTTCATGGAAGGGGTAGTGATTTGTTCTAACTGGAATAGATACATACTCTGGATATGGGTTTGCTTTCCCTGCATGCAATGCTTCTGCCAAAACTACCACATGTGGGCTTACAAAATGCTTTATCTATCATCATGGTATTCCACACAGCATTGCTTCTGATCAGGGAACACACTTCACAGCAAATGAAGTACAGGAATGGGCACATGCTCATGAAATTCTCTGGTCTTACCATGTTCCCTATCATCCAGAAGCAGCTGGATTGATAGAATGGTTGGATGGCCTTTTGAAAACTCAATTACAGTGCCAAATAGGTGGCACTACCTTGAAGGGCTGGGGTAATGTTCTCCAGGAAGCTGTGTATGCTCTGAATCAGCGTCTGCTGTATGGTGCTCTTTCTCCCATAGCCAGGATCCATGGCTCCAGGAACCAAAGGGTAGAAATGGGCTTGGCACCACTCACTATTACCCCTAGTGATCCACTAGGAAAATTTTTTCTTCCTGTCCCTGTGACCCTGAGCTCTGCTGATCTACAGGTTTTAGTTCCAAAAAGGGGAGTGCTTCCACCAGGAGAAGCAACAATAATTCCATTGAACTGGAATCTAAGACTGCCACCTGGTCACTTTGGGTTACTCATGTCCCTGGATCAACAAGCCAAAAAGGGGATCACATTACTGGTTGGGGTGATTGATCCTGACTATCAGGGGAAAATAGGACTGCAACTACACAATGGAGGTAGAAAAGAGTTTTCCTGAAATATAGGAGATCCCCTAGGGCATCTTTTGGTACTACATGTCCTGTGATTAAAATCAATGGAAAACTGCAACAACCCAATCCAGGCAGAACTACCAATGGCTCTGAAACTTTAGGAATGAAGGTTTGGGTCACCCCACCAGGCAAAGAACCATGGCCAGCTGAAGTGCTTCCTGAGGGTAAAGGGAACATGGAATGGGTAGTGGAAGAAGGTAGTGATACATATGAACTACAACCACATGATCAGTTACAGAAACAGGACTGTAATGCTGTTTTGTTCATGTTATACTATTTATGTTGTAAGAAATCAAGTTTAAGAATGAATATTACCCAAGAACTTGCACCCTATTCTGGAGAGATTTAATGTGTTTCTGGTTATATGCAGGGCAGTTGAGTATTGTCAAGAGAGAAAAAAAATGTGTCTTTTATTGTTTTCTATTTAGAAATTAGTTATGGTTTAAGGTGATGAGTATAGGTGCCAAGTTGACAAGGGGTGGACTGTCATGGTCAGGCTTATGAGTCGACTTGGCCAGGTGGTGGTACCTGTTTGTCTGGTTGAGCAAGTGCTCCCTGTCTTTTTCTATGAGGACATTTCATAGAATTAAATCATGATCATGTTGGCTACATCCACAGCTGATTCCATTTGTAATCAGTCAAGGGGAGTGTCTTCTGCAATGAGTGATGCTTAATCTAATCACTGGAAGCTTTTTAAGGAGGATTCAGAAGAGATAGGTTCTCTTCTTGCTTTGGCTGGCGAGCCTGTCCTGTGGAGTTCATCCAGGCCCTCGATTGGAACCATCAGCTTCACAGCCTGCCCTACAGATTTTGGACTGTATGTTCCCACGGTTATGTGAGATAACTTTATAGATTTTATATTTACAAATATTTCCTATTGATTCTGTTTTTCTAGAGAACCCTAACCAATACAATAATATTCCAGGCCAAAGACACAGCACGTGCAAAGGTCCTGCAATGAACAGATGTCTGTTGGATGTGTACAAAGATCAGCAGGAAGACCAGAGTGACTTGAGCTGAAGGAGAGAGGGAGGGTGGTAGGACCTGAGTTTGGAGGAGGAACCAAAGTTTGGACCATGCAAGGGCTCTTGGGGCCCTGGAGAGGACATTCAATTCTATTCTCAAGGCAGTGGGAAGTAAAAGAACCAGGGATGTGACATGATCTAACTTTTGTTTTTTAGTGTTTTTTTAATGCAATTTTATTGAGTTATATTTATATACTGTATAGTCATCCAAAAGTATACAATCAGTGGTTTACAGTGTCATCATATAGTTGTGAATTCATCATCACAATTGATCTTTGAATATTTTCATTACTCTAAAACCAGTAAGAATTACAATAAAGGTAAAAGTAAAAAAGGATACTCAAAACTCTCCATACCCCCATGCCCCCTATTATTTATTTATTTATTTTTGTCTTTATTTTCTTTCTCATCTGTCCATACACTGGATAAATGGAGTGTCAGTCGCAAGGTTTTCACAATCACATGGTCACATTGTAAAAGTTCTATAGCTATTTAGTCATCTTCAAGAATCAAGGCTACTGGATTATAGTTCAGCAGTTTCAGGTATTTTCCTCTAACTAGACTAATACACCAAAACCTGAAAGGGATATCTATAGAATGCATAAAAATAACCTCCAGAAAGAACTCTTGACAATATTTTGAAATCTCTCAAACACTGAAATTTTATTTTGTTTCATTTATCTTCCCCCTCTTGGTCAAGAAGGCTTTCCACATCCCATGATGCCAGGTCCAGGCTCATCCCTGGGAGTCAGGTCTCATATTGCCAGGGAGATGTACACCCATGGGGGTCATGTCCCATGGAGGAGGAAGGCAGTGAGTTTTTCTGTGGAGTTGGCTGAGAGAATGGGGCCATATCTGATCAGCAAAAGAGGTTGTCTGGGGGTAACTCTTAAGCATAATTATAAGTAAGCTTAGCTTGTCCTTTTCAGGAATAGTTTCATAAAGGCAAGCCACAAGATTGAAGATTGACCTATTAAAGTCATAGTTCCCAATGCTTCGGAGAATATCAGGTCTTCCCCAAGTGGGGAAATTTAATATTTCCACATTTTTCTCTAGTACCTCAAGAGCACTTTGCAAATATATTTTTTTAAATCTTCTGCCCAATTTCTTTTGGGATGTATCAGGATATCTCACTAAACTGTACAAAGCAACAAGATCTCACTCCCTATTCATGGTTCCATGTAATTATGATGTTCAAATAAACTGACCATACAAGTTAAATTAGATAATGTGGAGACATTCCAAGATAGCGGCTTATAATAGTGTGGAATTTAATTCATTCTCCAGAGCAGGTAGTAAATATCCAGAAACAGTACAGAACAACTGCTGGGGCCACATCCATGACAGACACACAGCACACACCAGTCTGACAAATTGGACCAGCTACGATCCCACCCAGAATGGAAGCTGGCATAGGCTGGTTCCTAGAGGGGAAAGGAAAGAGACTTACTAGCAGCAAGGGCTAAGCTCAATTAATTAATCCCAATTGTGGAATTAATTAACAAATTTTGAAAATAGGCCCCAAGCTCAGATAAACCTTGAATAAGAGCTAAAGTTGCTAGTTTTGCCCTGGTGCAGAGGGGGCAGGGCTGATGGGAAAACAAAACCAAAAACAAAGGTTTTATAGATCAGACAGCATAAAATAGTTGAAAAGGTCTGGACGTTAAAAAAATTTTTTTTTAATTAAAAAAAAAAAGAGGGGGCACATAGCACCTGGAGATACATAAAGCAAAGTACCAACTTAAGTTCTTGATTAACAAACCTGAAGAATGGGGGTCCTGCTCTGAAAAGGATTTTATTTTTTGCTTTATTTCCACTGCTTAACTGCTCATTAGATACAACTGCAAGGCTTCTCAGGCTCCAACTGCCCAGATAAGTGAGGAATTAAGCTTGTCTGAGAGACAAAGAAGTTGATCAAGTGAAAAGAGTTAATTCCCTGGAGGCTGTGCCTTCCCCAGAAAATGGGTGGGGCCCAGCTCAGGTGGAATCCCTCCCTCAAGGAATTCAGATCCCAAGGATTGGGAAACTGAAGCAATTAAAGCCAACCTACAACCTCTCCTTTGTCTCAACTATGCCCCCCGCAGGAAGAGTCTGCTGAAGTTAAAGGTACCACATCACTTTATGCTGGTGGGACCCACAGGCAGACAAGCATCACATACTGGGCAGGACAGGAAAAACACAGAGTCCAGAGACTTCATAGGAAAGTCTGTCAACCTGGTGCATCTCACCCTCAAGGAAAACTGATTCAGGTGACTCATTCCTCCTGAGAGGAGGCCAGTCTAGTCTGGGAAAATCTGACTGGGACCCATAATATTTAAGTAGACCCTCTTAAGTTAAAAAAAAAAAAAAAAAAAAAGGCTCCAAACAGGCAGGGCAAGAAACAAGAAAACAAGAACTGAAAAATTCTGATCCATTAAACAAAACCTATGCTCGAGTTCTAAAATAAGCTGAACTGAATGTCAAATAATAGATAGGGAACAAAGCCATCCAGGAAGAAAATCCTAGGTAAAAGAGTGAAAACAATCTCCAGAACAAACTAATTAAGGAAATTAAATGCCTAGATGCCAGCAAAAAATAACGAGTCATACTAGGAAAATTGGAGATATGGCCCAGTCAGAGGAACAAACCAACAATTCAAATGAGATACAGGAGTTGAAACAACTAATTCAGGATGTTCGAACAAACATGGAAAATCTCATCAAAAATCAAATCAACTAATTGAGGGAGGATATAAAGAAGGCAATGGGTGAACAAAAAGAAGAAATCAAAACTCTGAAAAAGCAAATCAGAAAATAAATGGGAATGAAAGACACTAGAAGAGATGAAAGAAAACCAATGGAAACCTACAATGTTAGATTACAAAAGGTAGAAGAAAGAATTAGTGACTGAAATCTGACAAGCAAAAATATATATAAGGAAAATAATGGAAAAATATGAGAAGGGACTCAGGGAATTGAATGACAACATGAAGCATACAAATATACATGTTGTGGGTGTCCCAGAAGGAGGAAAGTAGAGAAAAGGAAGAGAAAGACTAATGGAAGAAATTATCACTGAAAATGTTCAAACTGTTATGAAAGATGTGAAATTATGCATCCAAGAATAGATCGAAATAGACATACTCCAATGTCAGATGTCAAAGAGAAAAAGAGAATTTTGAAAGCAGCAAGAGAAAAGCAATCCTTCACATACAAGGGAAGCCCAGTAAGACTATGTGTGAATTTCGCAGCAGAAACCATAGAGGCAAGAAGACAGTGATATGATATATTTAAGATTCAAAAAGAGAAAAACTATCAACAAATAATTCTATACCTAACAAAATTGTCCTTCAAAAATGAGGGGGAAATTAAAACATTTTCAGACAAAAAATCACAGAGAATTTATGACCAAGAGAATGGCTCTGCAAGAAATACTAAAGGGAGCACTAGAGGCAGACAGGAAAAGACAGGAGAGAGACGTGTGGAGCAGAGTGGAGCAGAGTGTAGAAATGAAGACTATCAGTAAAGGTAAAAAGAGAGAAAAAAAAAAAACTTGGACATGATATTAAATCCAAAAGGCAAAAATGGCAGAAGAAAGCACTGCCCTTACAGTAATAACACTAAACGTTAATGGATTAAACTCCCCAATCAAAAGACATAGACTGGCAGAATGGATTAAAAAACAGGATCCTTCTATATGCTGTCTATAGGAAACACATTTTAGACCCAAGGATAAACATAGGTTGAAAGTGAAAAGTTGGGAAAAGATATTTCATGCAAACAACAGTCAGAAAAGACAGGAGTAACTATACTAATATCCAACAAATTGGACTTCAAATATAAAACAATTAAAAGAGAAAAAGAAGGACACTATGTATTAACAAAAGGAATAATTCAACAAGAAGACATACAATCATACATGTTTATGCACTGAGCCAGAGTGTTCCAAAATACACAAGGCAACACTAAAAAGAGAAATAGAGATATCTGCCATAATAGTTGGAGATTTCAATTCCCTGCTCTCATCAATGGATAGAACATCTAGACAGAGAATCAATAAAGAAACAGAGAATTTTAATCATATAGTAAATGAACTACACTTAACACTTATAGAACATTACACCCTACAACAGCAGGATACAATTTTTCCTCAAGTGCTCATGAATCATTCTCAAGGATAGACCATATTCTGTGTCACAAAACAAGTCTCAATAAATTTAAAAAGACTGATCACACAAATCACTCTCAGATCATAAGAAAAATGAAGTTAGAAATCAATAACAGGCAGAGGGCCAGAAAATTCTCAAATATATGGAGGCTCAACAACACACTCTTAAACAACCAGTGGGTCAAGGAAGAAATTAAAAGAGAAATCAGTAAATATCTTGAGGCAAATGAAAATGAAAACACAACATATCAAAATTTATGAGACATAGCAAAGGCAGTGCTATGAGGGAAATTTATTGTCTTAAATGTCTATATTAAAAAAGAAGAAAGAGCAAAAATTGAGGAATTAACTGTTCATTTGGAAGAACAAGAGAAAGAACAGCAAACTAACCCCAAAGCAAACAAAAGGAAAGAAATAATGAGGATTACAGCAGAAATAAATGAAATTGAGAACATGAAAACAATCAAGAAAATCAACAAAACCAGAAGTTGGTTCTTTGAGAAAAATCAATAAAATTGACAGAACATTAGCAAAGTTGACAAAATAAAAGAGAGGATGCAAATAAATAAAATCAGAAATGGAAGAGGAGACATAACCACTGACCCCACAGAAATAAAGTAGGTGATGAGAAGATAATATGAACAACTTTATGCTAATAAACTAGACAATGTAGATGAAATGGACAACTTCCTAGAAAGGAATGGACAACCAGCATTGACTCGAGAAGAAATAGATGACCTCAACAAACCAATCACAAGTAAAGAAATTGAATCAGTCATTAAGAAGCTTTTCCAAAAAAGAAAAATCCAGGACCAGATGCTTCACATGTGAATCCTACCAAGTATTCAAGAAAAAATTAGTACCACTCCTACTGAAACTCTTCAAAAAAATTGAAGAGGAAGGAAGGCTACCTAACTCATTCTATGAAGCCAACATCACCTCATACCAAAGCCAGACAAAGACATTACGAGAAAAGAAAATTACAGACCAATCTCTCTAATGAATATAGATGAAAAAATCCTCAAAAAAATTCTTGCAAACAAATCCAGCAGCCATTGAAAGAATTATACACCATGACCAAGTTGGATTCATCCCAGGTATGCAAGGATGGTTCAACATAAGAAAATCAATTAATGTAATACACTATATCAACAAATCAAAGCAGAGAAACCACATGATAATTTCAATTGATGCAAAAAGGGCATTTGATAAAATTAAACATCCTTTCTTGTTGAAAAGACTTCAAAGGATAGGAATAGAAGGATACTTCCTTAATATGTTGAAGGGAATATATGCAAAACCCACGGCTAACATCATCCTCAATGGGGGAATGCTTTCAGCCTTTCCCCTAAGATCAGGAATAAGACAAGATTGTCCACTGTCACCACTGTTATTCAACATTGTGTTGGAAGTTCTAGCCAGAGCAATTAGACAAGAAAAAGAAATACAGAGCATCAAAATTGGAAAGGAAGAAGTAAAACTCTCACTGTTTGCAGATGATATGATACTATGCCAAAAACCCTGAAAAATCCACAGTAAAACTACTAGAGCTAATACATGAGTACAGCAAAATGGCAGGTTATGAGATCAACACTCAAAAATCTGTAGTGTTTTTATACACTAGTAATAAGCAATCTGAGGGGGAAATCAAGAAAAAAGTTCCATTTACAATTACAACCAAAGAATAAAATATTTATGAATAAATTTAACTAAGGATACAAAAGACCTATATAAAGAAAACTACAAGAAATTGCTAAAAGAAGTCACAGAAGACCTAAATAAATGGAAGGGTATACTGTGTTCATGGATTGGAAGACCAAATATAGCTAAGGTGTCAATTCCACCTAAATTGATTTATAGATTCAATGCAATACCAATTAAAACCATAAAACCTTACTTTGCAGAAATAGAAACACCAATAACCAAATTTATCTGGAAGGGCAGTGTGCCCCGAATAGCTAAAAATATCTTGAGAAAGAGAAATGAAGTTGGAGGTCTCACACTACCTGACTTTAAAGTGTATTATGATGCTACAGTGGTTAAAACAGCATGATACTGGCATAAAGATACATATAGTGACCAATGGAATTGAATAGAGTGTTTAGATGTAGATCCTCTCATCTATGGACAATTGATCTTTGATAATACAGTCAAGTCAACTCACCTGGGACAGAGAAGCATCTTAAATAAATAGTGCTTGGAGAACTGGATATCCATATGCAAAAGAATGAAAGAGGATCCATATCTCACACCCTATAAAAAATTAACTCAAATGGATCAAAGACCTAAGCATTAGAACTAAGGTCATAAAACTTTCAGAAGAAAAAGTAGGGAAATATCTTATAAAACTTCTGACAGGAGGCAGTTTCCAAGATCTTACATCAAAAGCATGAGCATTGGAGAAAGAAGTAGATAAATGGGAACTCCTCAAAATTAAACACTTTTGTGAATCAAAGAACTTTGTCAAGAAAGTAACAAAAAAAAAATTGCAAAGTCCCCTTGGGGGAACTGTGAGAAAGGGGGAAAATTCAACTTCCCCATTTGGAGAATTCCTGATATCCTCACAAGCAGTGGAGACAACCAAATCAATAGCCCATCCCTCAATCTTGGGGTTTTTTCTTATGAAACTTATCCCCACAAAGGATAGGCTAATCCTATTTAAAATTAGGCCTAAAGTCATCCCCCCCCCCCAGAAAACCTCTTTTGTTGCTCAGATGAGGCCTATCTCTCTCTCAGCCAACAGGGCAAGCAAACTCACTGCCCTCCCACTCTGTACATGGGACATGACTCCCAGGGATGTAAACCTCTTTGTCAAAGTGGGACAGAAATCCTAGAATGAGCTGGGACTCAGCATCAAGGGACTGAGAAAACCTTCTCAACTGAAAGGGGGGAAGAGAAAAATGAGACACCTTGACTGAGAGATTTCAGAGTCAAGAGGTTATCCTGGAGGTTATTCTTACACATTATATAGATTATTTCCTTTTTAGTTTAAGGCATATTAGGCTAGAGGGAAGTGCCTGAAACTGTAGAGCTGTATTCCAGTAGCCATGTTTCTGGAAGATGATTGTATAATGATACAGCTTTCGTAATGTGACTGTGTGATTGTAAAAACCTTGCATCTGATACTCCTTTTATCTATGGTATGGACAGATGAGTAAAACATATGGACTAAAGTAAATAAATAATAGGGGGAACAAATGTCAAAATTGAAAAATATATATATTAGAGAATTTCAGCTAAGAACAGAGACCATCAGGAGATAGAAATAGGATAGATATTGAGTTATTGAGTTGAAAGGATACAGATTGTACAACAAGACTGATCATAAAAATTCATAAATAGATAGCACAAATTCTGAAAAAATTCAGAAATAGATAGTAATATTGTATTGCCTAACTGTAATACAATAATGTTAGAACACTGAATGAAGCTGAATGTGAGAAGGATAGAGGGAGGAGGGCTGGGGGGCACAAATGAAATCAGAAGGAAAGATAGATGATAAAGACTGAGATTGTATAATCTAGGAATGCCTAAAGTGTACAACAATAATGACTAAATATACAAATTTAAAAATGTTTTTGCATGAGGAAGAACAAAGGAATGTCAATATTGCAGGGTGTTGAAAATAGATGGTAATTCGTATTTTAAAACTTCAATTTCTGTGTAAGACTAAAGCAAGAAATGTTTATTTGATGCAAAAGTTATATTTTGGAGACTTCCGGAAAAGATGGCGGCTTAGTAAGACACGCGGGTCTTAGTTCCTCCTCCAGAAAAGCAACTAAAGAAACAGAAACAATACGAAACAGCTCCTGGAGCCACAACAGCGACCAAAAATACAGCGTACCCCATTCTGGAACGGCTGAATGGGCAGGGAGAATCCTCTGTGGTGAGATACCCGAGGGGCGCGCGTTTTCCCGGCCGGGGTGGCTGGCGACTGGGGTCCCCTACACGTAAGTGGCTCCCCGGTCTGACTGGGAACGTTGGATAGCGGGGCCCTCCCGCCACGCTTGGCATCTCGGGCCAGCTGGGCAATTTGGACCGGCACTCCCCCAAGTCGCGGCAGCCAGCGACCCCCCCCTCCACGCACGGTTTCCCGGGCCGACTGCGAGATTCGGATTGGCAAGTTAAAGGAGCCACAGCATCTTTTACTGGTGGGCCCCACAGACAGAGGAGCGCCACAAGCACCACCTACTGGGCAGGAAAAGAAAAACAGAGTCCAGAGATTTCACAGAAAAACCTTTCAACCAGCCTGGTCCCACACCCAGGAAAATCTGATCAAATGCCCAGACACCAGCAGAAAATAATGGATGACGCTTGGAAGGTTGAAGATATGGCCCAGTCAAAGGAACAAACCAATAGTTCAAATGAGATACAGGAGCTGAGACAACTAATGCTGAATATACGAACAGAAATGGAAAAACTCTTCAAAAACAAAATCAATAAATTGAGGGAGGACATGAAGAAGACATGGGCTGAACAAAAAGAAGAAATAGAAAATCTGAAAAAACAAATCACAGAACTTATGGGAGTGAAGGACAAAGAAGAAAAAATGGAAAAAACAATGGATACCTACAATGGTAGATCTAAAGAGACAGAAGCTACAATTAGTGAACTGGAGGATGGAACATCTGAATTCCAAAAAGAAACAGAAACTATAGGGAAAAGAATGGAAAAACTTGAGCAGGGGATCAGGGAGCTGAATGACAATATGAAGCGCACAAATATACGTGTTGTGGGTGTCCCAGAAGGAGAAGAGAAGGGAAAAGGAGGAGAAAAACTACTGGAAGAAATTATCACTGAAAATTTTCCAACTCTTATGAAAGACCTAAATTTACAGATCCAAGAAGTGCAGCGCACCCCAAAGAGAATAGACCCAAATAGGCATTCTCCAAGACACTTACTAGTTAGAATGTCAGAGGTCAAAGAGAAAGAGAGGATCTTGAAAGCAGCAAGAGAAAAACAATCTGTCACATACAAGGGAAACCCTATGTGTAGATTTCTCAGCAGAAACCATGGAAGCTAGAAGACAGTGGGATGATATATTTAAATTACTAAAAGAGAAAAACTGCCAACCAAGACTTCTATATCCAGCAAAACTGTCCTTCAAAAATGAGGGAGGAGTTCCTGGAAGATGGCGGCTTAGTAAGACGCGCGGATCTTAGTTTCTTCTCCAGGACACCTACTAGGGGAGTAGAAACGATACAGAAAGCGCCCAAAGCCACAACAGAGATAAAAAAGACAGCGTACTCCATCCTGGAACGGCTGGCTGGCTGAGAGAAGCAGCTCGGGTGAGATCGCCGAGGCGCGCGGGCCTTACCAGGCGGGGTGGCAAGTGGCCGGAGTTACTCCCTTCCCCCTTCCCGGGCCGGCTGGGAGAATTGGAGAGGCGGTCCCCTGAAACCAAGGCGACTGGCGCCCACACCACGCGCAGCCCCCGGACCAACTGAGAGAATTGGATCGGAAACCCCCAGGCCGCGGAGAACGGTGACGGGTGGGGGAGGCCCCTTCCAAACCCGTGACTCCCGGGGAACGTGCACTCTCTCGGGCGGGCCGCTGCCGCTGGTGCCCTCCCGCCACGCTTGTTGCCCAGGGCCGACTAGGAAATTCGGACGGGCTCTTTCCCTGGCTGCGGCGACCAGCAACCCTCCCTGCGTTCGGACCGAGGGCCGGCTCAAGCCGCTTCGGCTAGCGAACCCCCAGGACGGCGAGAGTTTTCCAAAGTTTAAGGTCCCACAGCACCTTTTACTGGTGGGACCCGCAGACAAACGTGTGCCACGAGCGCCACCTACTGGGCAGGATAAGAAAAACAGAACCCAGAGATTTCACAGAAAAATATTACAACCTTGCTGGGTCCAACACCAAGAGAAATCTGAATAAATGCCCAGACGCCAGCAGCAGAAGATAACTGTCCACGCTCAAAAGATTGAGAATATGGCTCAGTCAAAGGAACAAACCAATAGCTCAAATGAGACACAAGAGCTGAGACAACTAATGCTGAATATACGAACAGAAATGGAAAACCTCTTCAAAAATGAAATCGATAAATTGAGGGAGGACATGAAGAGGACATGGGCTGAACATAAAGAAGAAATAGAAAAACTGAAAAAACAAATCGCAGAACTTATGGAAGTGAAGGATAAAGTAGCAAACATAGAAAAAATAATGGATAGCTACAATGATAGATTTAAAGAGACAGAAGATAGAATTAGTGATTTGGAGGATGGAACATCTGAATTCCAAAAAGAAACAGAAACTATCGGGAAAAGAATGGAAAAATTTGAACAGGGTATCAGGGAACTCAAGGACAATATGAACCGCACAAATATACGTGTTGTGGGCGTCCCAGAAGGAGAAGAGAAGGGAAAAGGAGGAGAAAAACTAATGGAAGAAATTTTCACTGAAAATTTCCCAACTCTTATGAAAGACCTAAAATTACAGATCCAAGAAGTGCAGCGCACCCCAAAGAGATTAGACCCAAATAGGCGTTCTCCAAGACACTTACTAGTTAGAATGTCAGAGGTCAAAGAGAAAGAGAAGATCTTGAAAGCAGCAAGAGAAAAACAATCCATTACATACAAGGGAAACCCAATAAGACTTTGTGTAGATTTCTCAGCAGAAACCATGGAAGCTAGAAGACAGTGGGATGATATATTTAAAATACTAAAAGAGAAAAACTGCCAACCAAGACTCCTATATCCAGCAAAATTATCCTTCAAAAATGAGGGAGAAATTAAAACATTCTCAGACAAAAAGTCACTGAAAGAATTTGTGACCAAGAGACCAGCTCTGCAAGAAATACTAAAGGGAGCACTAGAGTCAGATACAAAAAGACAGAAGAGAGAGATATGGAAAAGAGTGTAGAAAGAAGGAAAATCAGATATGATATATATAATACAAAAGGCAAAATGTTAGAGGAAAATATTATCCAAAGAGTAATAACACTAAATGTCAATGGACTGAATTCCCCAATCAAAAGACATAGATTGGCAGAATGGATTAAAAAACAGGATCCTTCTATATGCTGTCTACAGGAAACACATCTTAGACCCAAAGATAAACATAGGTTGAAAGTGAAAGGTTGGGAAAAGATATTTCATGCAAATAACAACCAGAAAAGAGCAGGAGTGGCTATACTAATATCCAACAAATTAGACTTCAAATGTAAAACAGTTAAAAGAGACAAAGAAGGACACTATATACTAATAAAAGGAACAATTAAACAAGAAGACATAACAATCATAAATATTTACGCACCGAATCAGAATGCCCCAAAATACGTGAGGAATATACTGCAAACACTGAAAAGGGAAATAGACTCATATACCATAATAGTTGGAGACTTCAACTCACCACTCTCATCAAGGGACAGAACATCTAGACAGAGGATCAACAAAGAAATAGAGAATCTGAATATTACTATAAATGAACTAGACTTAATAGACATTTATAGGACATTACATCCCACAACAGCAGGATACACCTTTTTCTCAAGTGCTCATGGATCATTCTCAAAGATAGACCATATGCTGGGTCACAAAGCAAGTCTCAACAAATTTAAAAAGATTGAAATCTTACACAACACTTTCTCGGACCATAAAGGAATGATGTTGGAAATCAATAATAGGCAGAGTGCCAGAAAATTCACAAATACGTGGAGGCTCAACAACACACTCCTAAACAACGACTGGGTCAAAGAAGAAATTGCAAGAGAAATTAGCAAATACCTCGAGGCGAATGAAAATGAAAACACAACATATCAAAACTTATGGGACGCAGCAAAGGCAGTGCTAAGAGGGAAATTTATTGCTCTAAATGCCTATATCAGAAAAGAAGAAAAGGCAAAAATTCAGGAATTAACTATCCATTTGGAAGAACTGGAGAAAGAACAGCAAGCTAACCCCAAAGCAAGCAAAAGGAAAGAAATAACAAAGATTAGAGCACAAATAAATGTAATTGAAAACATGAAAACAATAGAGAAAATCAATAAGGCCAGAAGTTGGTTCTATGAGAAAATCAATAAGATTGATGGGCCCTTAGCAAGATTGACAAAAAGAAGAAGAGAGAGGATGCAAATAAATAAGATCAGAAATGGAAGAGGAGACATAACTACTGACCTCACAGAAATAAAGGAGGTAATAACAGGATACTATGAACAACTTTACGCTAATAAATACAACAATTTAGAGGAAATGGACGGGTTCCTGGAAAGACATGAACAACCAACTTTGACTCAAGAAGACATAGATGACCTCAACAAACCAATCACAAGTAAAGAAATTGAATTAGTCATTCAAAAGCTTCCTAAAAAGAAAAGTCCAGGACCGGATGGCTTCACATGTGAATTCTACCAAACGTTCCAGAAAGAATTAGTACCAATTCTCTTCAAACTCTTCAAAAAAATCGAAGTGGAGGGAAAACTACCTAATTCATTCTATGAAGCCAACATCACCCTCATACCAAAACCAGGCAAAGATATTACAAAAAAAGAAAACTACAGACCAATCTCTCTAATGAATACAGATGCAAAAATCCTCAATAAAACTCTAGCAAATCGTATCCAACAACACATTAAAAGAATTATACATCATGACCAAGTAGGATTCATCCCAGGTATGCAAGGATGGTTCAACATAAGAAAATCAATTAATGTAATACACCATATCAACAAATCAAAGCAGAAAAATCACATGATCATCTCAATTGATGCAGAGAAGGCATTCGACAAGATTCAACATCCTTTCCTGTTGAAAACACTTCAAAAGATAGGAATACAAGGGAACTTCCTTAAAATGATAGAGGGAATATATGAAAAACCCACAGCTAATATCATCCTCAGTGGGGAAAAATTGAAAACTTTCCCCCTAAGATCAGGAACAAGACAAGGATGTCCACTATCACCACTATTATTCAACATTGTGTTGGAGGTTCTAGCCAGAGCAATTAGACAAGAAAAAGAAATACAAGGCATCAAAATTGGAAAGGAAGAAGTAAAACTATCACTGTTTGCAGACGATATGATACTATATGTCGAAAACCCGGAAAAATCCACAACAAAACTACTAGAGCTAATAAATGAGTACAGCAAAGTAGCAGGTTACAAGATCAACATTCAAAAATCTGTAGCATTTCTATACACTAGTAAGGAACAAGCTGAGGGGGAAATCAAGAAACGAATCCCATTCACAATTGCAACTAAAAGAATAAAATACCTAGGAATAAATTTAACTAAAGAGACAAAAAACCTATATAAAGAAAACTACAAAAAACTGCTAAAAGAAATCACAGAAGACCTAAATAGATGGAAGGGCATACTGTGTTCATGGATTGGAAGACTAAATATAGTTAAGATGTCAATCTTACCTAAATTGATCTACAGATTCAATGCAATACCAATCAAAATCCCAACAACTTATTTTTCAGAAATAGAAAAACCAATAAGCAAATTTATCTGGAAGGGCAGGGTGCCCCGAATTGCTAAAAACATCTTGAGGAAAAAAAACGAAGCTGGAGGTCTCGCGCTGCCTGACTTTAAGGCATATTATGAAGCCACAGTGGTCAAAACAGCATGGTATTGGCATAAAGATAGATATATCGACCAATGGAATCGAATAGAGTGCTCAGATATAGACCCTCTCATCTATGGACATTTGATCTTTGATAAGGCAGTCAAGCCAACTCACCTGGGACAGAGCAGTCTCTTCAATAAATGGTGCCTAGAGAACTGGATATCCATATGCAAAAGAATGAAAGAAGACCCATCTCTCACACCCTATACAAAAGTTAACTCAAAATGGATCAAAGATCTAAACATTAGGTCTAAGACCATAAAACAGTTAGAGGAAAATGTAGGGAGATATCTTATGGATCTTTCAATTGGAGGCGGTTTTATGGACCTTAAACCTAAAGCAAGAGCACTGAAGAAGGAAATAAATAAATGGGAACTCCTCAAAATTAAACACTTTTGTGCATCAAAGAACTTCATCAAGAAAGTAGAAAGACAGCCTTCACAATGGGAGACAATATTTGGAAATGATATATCAGATAAAGGTCTAGTATCCAGAATTTATAAAGAGATTGTTCAATTCAACAACAAAAAGACAGCCAACCCAATTACAAAATGGGAAAAAGACTTGAACAGACACCTCTCAGAAGAGGAAATACGGATGGCCAAGAGGCACATGAAGAGATGCTCAATGTCCCTGGCCATTAGAGAAATGCAAATCAAAACCACAATGAGATATCATCTCACACCCACCAGAATGGCCATTATCAACAAAACAGAAAATGACAAGTGCTGGAGAGGATGCGGAGAAAGAGGCACACTTATCCACTGTTGGTGGGAATGTCAAAGGGTGCAACCACTGTGGAAGGCAGTTTGGCGGTTCCTCAAAAAGCTGAATATAGAATTGCCATACGACCCAGCAATACCATTGCTAGGTATCTACTCAAAGGACTTAAGGGCAAAGACACAAACGGACATTTGCACACCAATGTTTATAGCAGCGTTATTTACAATTGCAAAGAGATGGAAACAGCCAAAATCTCCATCAACAGAAGAGTGGCTAAACAAACTGCGGTATATACATACGATGGAATATTATGCAGCTTTAAGACAAGATAAACTTATGAACCATGTAATAACATGGATGGACCTAGAGAATATTATGCTGAGTGAATCCAGCCAAAAACTAAAGGACAAATACTGTATGGTCCCACTGATGTGAACGGACATTCGAGAATAAACTTGAAATATGTCATTGGTAACAGAGTTCAGCAGGAGTTAGAAACAGGGTAAGACAATGGGTAATTGAAGCTGAAGGGATACAGACTGTGCAACAGGACTAGATACAAAAACTCAAAAATGGACAGCACAATAATACCTAATTGTAAAGTAATCATGTTAAAACACTGAATGAAGCTGCATCTGAGCTATAGGTTTTTGTTTTGTTTTGTGTTGTTTTGTTTTGATTTTACTATTATTACTTTTATTTTTTTCTCTATATTAACATTCTATATCTTTTTCGGTTATGTTGCTAGTTCTTCTAAACCAATGCAAATGTACTAAGAAATGATGATCATGCAGCTATGTGATGATGTTAAGAATTAATGATTGCATGTGTAGAATGGTATGATCTCTAAATGTTGGGTTAATTTCTTTTTTTCCGTTAATTAAAAAAAAAAAAAAGAGAAGGGATAATTGGAGATGAAGGGATACAGACTGTACAACGGGACTGGATATAAAAACTCAGAAATGGACAGCACAATACTACCCAATTGTAATGCAATTATGTTAAAACACTGAATGAAGCTGCATGTGAGGTATAGGTTTTTTGTTTTTGTTTTTTTTGTTTTTTTTTCTTTCTATTATTGTTTTAATTCTTATTCTGTTGTCTTTTTATTTCTTTTTCTAAATCGATGCAAATGTACTAAGAAATGATGAATATGCAACTATGTGATGTTATTAAGAATTACTGATTGTACATGTAGATTGAAATGATTTCTAATTGTTTTGTTAATTCTTTTTTTAATTAATAAAAAAAAATGAGGGAGAAATTAAAACATTTATAGACAAAAAGTCACTGAGAGAATTTGTGACCAAGAGACCAGCTCTGCAAGAAATACTAAAGGGAGCACTAGAGTCAGATACGAAAAGACAGAAGAGAGAGGTATGGAGTAAAGTGTAGAAAGAAGGACAATCAGTTATGATATATATAATACAAAAGCCAAAATGGTAGAGGAAAATATTATCCAAACAGTAATAACCTAAAAGTTAATGGACTGAATTTCCCAATCAAAAGACATAGAATGGCAGAATGGATTATGACCCAGTAATACCACTGCTAGGTATCTACTCAAAGGACTTAAGGGCAAAGACACAGACGGACATTTGCACACCAGTGTTTATAGCAGCATTATCTACAATTGCAAAGAGATGGAAACAGCCAAAATGTCCATCAACAGACGAGTGGCTAAACAAACTGTGGCGTATACCTATGATGGAATATTATGCAGTTTTAAGACAGACTAAACTTATGAAGCATGTAATAACATGGATGGACCTAGAGAACATTATGCTGAGTGAGTCTAGCCAAAAACTAAAGGACAAATACTGTATGGTCCCACTGATGTGAACCGACATTCGAGAATCAGCTTGGAATATATCATTGGTAACAGAGACCAGCAGGAGTTAGAAACAGGGTAAGATAATGGGTAATTGGAGCTGAAGGGATACAGACTGTGCAACAGGACTAGATACAAAAACTCAAAAATGGACAGCACAATAATACCTAAGTGTAATGTAACTATGTTGGAACACTGAATGAAGCTGCACCTGAAATATAGTTTTTGTTTGTTTGTTTGTTTGTATCTTTTGTTTTTGTTTTTTTCTTTTTCCTTTTTATATATATATATATTTTTAATTAGTATTATTATTTTAATTCTCTTCTCTATATTAACATTCTATATCTTTTTCTGCTGTTTTGCTAGTTCTTTTCCTAAATCGATGCAAATGTACTAAGAAATGATGATCATACATCTATGTGATGATACTAAGAATTACTGAGTGCATGTGTAGAGTGGAATGATTTCTAAATGTTGTGTTAATTCCTATTCTTTTTTTTGATTAATAAAAACAATAAATAAATAAATTAACAGAAAAAGAAAAAAAGTTATATTTTGACTAGTGCATTTATTAATTTAACTTATATGAACAATTTAATTGAATACCACAGTACCTGGAACCTTGAATAGGATTTGAGATTTTGTTGATTTTATCTAGGTTAGTGTGATGCTCGGTTAAATCCCAGAGTGATTTGAACACTGAATAAAGACATATTGTAAAGTCCCCTTGGGGGAATGGGGAGAAAGGGGGAAAATTCAACTTCGTCATTTGGAGAATTCCTAATATTCTCACAAGCAGTAGGGAAAAATAAATCAATAGGTCCAGCCCTCAATCTTGGGGTTTGTTCCTATGAAATTTATCCCCACAAAGGATAGGCTAAGCGTATTTAAAATTAGGCCTAAGAGTCACCCCCAGAAAACCTCTTTCGTTGCTCAGATGCGGCGTGTTTCTCTCTCAGCCAACAGGGCAAGCAAACTAACTGCCTTCCCCCTCTCTATGTGGGACATGACTTCCAGAGGTATAAACCTCCCTGTCAAAGTGGGACAGAAATCCTAGAATGAACTGGGATGCAGCATCAAGGGATTGAGAAAACTTTCTCAACTGAAAGGGGTAAGAGGAAAATGAGACAAAAAAAGTGTCAGTGGCTGAGAGATTTCAAACAGAGTTGAGAGGTTATCTTGGAGGTTATTCTTACACATTATGTAGATATTCCCTTTTTAGTTTGTGGTGTATTAGAGTGGCTAGAGGGAAGTGCCTGAAATTGTAGAGCTGTATTCCAGTAGCCATGTTTCTTGAAGATGATTGTATAATGATACAGCTTATGCAATGTGACTGCGATTGTGAAACCCTTGTGTCTGATGCTCCTTTTATCTATGGTATGGACAGATGAGTAAAAATTATGGATAAAAAATAAACAAATAATAGGGGGAACAAAGGTTAAAATAAATTGAGTGGACTGAAATACTAGTGATCAATGAAAGGGAGTGGTAAGGGGTATGGCATGTAAGAGTTTTTTCTTTTTTCTTTCTTCTGCTGGAGAGATGCAAATGTTCAAAAAATGATCATGGTGATGAATACACAACTATGTGATGATATTGTGAGTCATTGATTGTAACCATGTCAAGAATTTTCATATGTCAAGAATGTTGGTATGTCGATTCGTTCATAATAAAAATATTTCTAAAAAGTTAGATAGTGTGCTACAGAAAATTTAAAGTTTGCAGCTTTTTTAACAGGTGCTATATGGGGTAATGATGACTTTTGTAGCTGCAGAACACTACTTCTGAATGTCAGGTGTCACACAAATACCAAAGTTTCATGGAATGACCAGGTTATACACAAAGAGCTCAGCATCTCAGAATTTAGAGATAACAGTTACAATTGAGGAATGGATGTGATTGCTGTAAAACTTATAGTCTTGGAACCTTAACTGTAAGCCTTCCCCTGATAATCTATGTTCTCAATTCAATTCTCAAATTGCACATTAAACTTAGTCCATTTAGTGAGGTATTATAATATCTGTCTTTTCATTTCTGGCTTATTTCATTCAACATACTGTCCTCAAGGTTCATTCACTTCGTTGCATGCCTCACAAATTCATTCCTTCTTGCAGCCACTCAATAGTCCATTGCAACCACAGTTCACCCTTCCAGTTCATCAGTTGATATACCCTTAGGCCACCTCTATCCATTGCAAATTGTGAACCCTGTCACCATGAACACCAGTGTGCAAATGTCAATTCATTTCCCTACTTCCATTGCCTCCAAGTATACTAACTAGGGGGTTGCAAGATCATACCACAACCTCACCCCTAGCTGCCTGCCCCACCATGCTGCCCTCTAGAGGAGCTTCACCTTACTACTTCCCTCCGAATAATGAATAGGTAATCCCTCTCCTTGTTTTCTCCAGACCTTGTATCTTTCTGTTCATTTATTTATTTATTCATTTTTCCCCTCACATCATTGAGGAGGTTGATGAGATCAACACAATTATAACCAGTGTCTTTCTGTTTATTCTTAAACTGTTTTATTCACACACTATACAATCCATCCTAAGTGTACAATCAATGGTTCCTGGAATAATCACATAAGTATGCATTCACCACCACAATCTATATGAGGACATTTCCATTTCATCCATAAAGAAAGAAGAAGAGGGGGAAAAAAATGAAGATAACAAATAAAATTAAATAAAATGAAAAGAAGAAAAAATACCTTCAAGAATCCCATACCCTTCCCTTAGATCCCCCTCTTATTGACATTTAGCTTTGATATATTGCCTTTGTTTCATTTAATGGAAACATATTACAATGTTTCTTTTAATTATAGACCTTAGTTTGCAGTAATTGTATTTTTTTCTATGTACCATCTGTGCTGATTTGAATCTATTGTGTACCCCAGAAAATCCAAGTTCTTTAATCCTCATTCAATATTGCTGGGTGGGAGCTTTTTGATTTTTCTGTGGAGATGTGACCCACTCAGTTGTGGGTGGTAACTTTTGATTAGATGGTTTCCAAAGAGATGTGTCTCCACCCATTCAAAGTGGGGTTGCTTACTAGAGCCCTTTAAGAGGAAACCGTTTTGGAAAAAGCTTTAGAGTCACCAGAATTGACAGAGCCAATAGAACAGACAGAGCCCCAGAGATGCCATTGAAGAAGCCTTATGATATGAAGGGAGAAAGCTAGCAGGTGTTGCCATGTGTCTTTCCAATTGAGCGAGAAACCCCTAATGTCATCAGCCTTCTTGAACCAAGGTATCTTTTCCTGGATGCCTCAGTTTGGACACTCTTGTAGCCTTGCCTTATTTTGGACATCTTCATGACCTTAGAATGGTAAATTTGTAACTTAATAAATTCCTTTTTTAAAGAGCCATTCCATTTCTGGTATGTTGTATTCTGGCAGCTCATCAACTAGAATACTATCCCATTTTCAACACCTTACACTTTTTTTTTATTAATTAAAAAAATTAACTAACACAACATTCAGAAATCATTCCATTCTACATATGGAATCAGTAATTCTTAATATCATCACATAGATGTAGGATCATCATTTCTTAGTACATTTGCATCGATCTAGAAAAAGAAATAGCAAGACAACAGAAAAAGAAATAAAATGATAATATAGAGAAAAAAATAAAAATAAAGAATACAAAAAATATATATAAAAAACAAACAGACAAACAAACAAAAAAAACTATAGCTCAGATGCAGCTTCATTCAGTGTTTTAACATGATTACTTTACAATTAGGTATTATTGTGCTGTTCATTTTTGAGTTTTTGTATCTAGTCCTGTTGCACAGTCTGTATCCCTTCAGCTCCAATTACCCATTATCTTACCCTGTTTCTAACTCCTGATGGTCTCTGTTACCAATGACATATTCCAAGTTTATTCTCTAATGTCAGTTCACATCAGTGGGACCATACAGTACTTGTACTTTAGTTTTTGGCTAGTCTCACTCAGCATAATGTTCTCTAAGTCCATCCATGTTATTACATGCTTCATAAGTTTATTCTGTCTTAAAGCTGCATAATATTCCATCGTATGTATATACCACAGTTTGTTTAGCCACTCTTCTGTTGATGGAGATTTTGGCTGTTTCCATCTCTTTGCAATTGTAAATAATGCTGCTATAAACATTGGTGTGCAAATGTCCGTTTGTGTCTTTGCCCTTAAGTCCTTTGAGTAGATACCTAGCAATGATATTGCTGAGTCATATGGAAATTCTATATTCAGCTTATTGAGGAACCACCAAACTGCCTTCCACAGTGGTTGCACCATTTGACATTCCCACCAACAGTGGATAAGTGTGCCTCTTTCTCCACATCCTCTCCAGCACTTGTCATTTTCTGTTTTGTTCATAATGGCCATTCTGGTGGGTGTGAGATGATATTTCATTGTGGTTTTGATTTGCATTTCTCTAATGGCCAGGGACATTGAGCATCTCTTCATGTACCTTTTGGCCATTTGTATTTCCTCTTCTGAGAGGTGTCTGTTCAAGTCTTTTTCCCATTTTGTAATTGGGTTGGCTGTCTTTTTGTTGTTGAGTTGAACAATCTCTTTATAAATTCTGGATACTAGACCTTTATCTGATATATCGTTTCCAAATATTGTCTCCCATTATGTAGGCTGTCTTTCTACTTTCTTGATGAAGTTCTTTGATGCACAAAAGTGTTTAATTTTGAGGAGCTCCCATTTATTTATTTCTTTCTTCAGTGCTCTTGCTTTAGGTTTAAGGTCCATAAAACCGCCTCCAATTGTAAGTTTCATAAGATATCTCCCTACATTTTCCTTTAACTGTTTTATGGTCTTAGGCCTAATGTTTAGATCTTTGATCCATTTTGAGTTAACTTTTGTATAGGGTGTGAGATACGGGTCCTCTTTCATTCTTTTGCATATGGATATCCAGTTCTCTAGGCACCACTTATTGAAGAGACTGTTCTGTCCCAGGTGAATTGGCTTGACTGCCTTATCAAAGATCAAATGTCCATAGATGAGAGGGTCTATATCTGAGCACTTTATTCGATTCCATGGTCGATATATCTATCTTTATGCCAATACCATGCTGTTTTGACCACTGTGGCTTCATAATATGCCTTAAAGTCTGGCAGTGCGAGACCTCCAGCTTCGTTTTTCTTCCTCAAGATACTTTTAGCAATTTGGGGCACCCTGACCTTCCAGATAAATTTGCTTATTGGTTTTTCTATTTCTGAAAAATAAGTTGTTGGGATTTTGGTTGGTATTGCATTGAATCTGTAGATCAATTTAGGTAGGATTGACATCTTAACTATATTTAGTCTTCCAATCCATGAACACAGTATGCCCTTCCATCTATTTAGGTCTTCTGTGATTTCTTTTAACAGCTTTTTGTAGTTTTATTTGTATAGGTCTTTTGTCTCTTTAGTTAAATTTATTCCTAAGTACTTTATTCTTTTAGTTGCAATTGTAAATGGAATTCGTTTCTTGATTTCCCCCTCAGATTATTCATTGCTAGTGTATAGAAATGCTACAGATTTTTGAATGTTGATCTTGTAACCTGCTACTTTGCTGTACACATTTATTAGCTCTAGTAGTTTTGTTGTGGATTTTTCTGGGTTTTCGACGTATAGTATCATATCGTCTGCAAATAGTGATAATTTTACTTCTTCCTTTCCAATTTTGATGCCTTGTATTTCTTTTTTCTTGTCTAATTGCTCTGGCTAGAACCTCCAACACAATGTTGAATAATAGTGGTGATAATGGACATCCTTGTCTTGTTCCTGATCTTAGGGGGAAAGTTTTCAATTTTTCCCCATTGAGGATGATATTAGCTGTGGGTTTTTCATATATTCCCTCTATCATTTTAAGGAAGTTCCCTTGTATTCCTATCCTTTGAAGTGTTTTCAACAGGAAAGGATGTTGAATCTTGTCAAATGCCTTCTCTGCGTCAATTGAGATGATCATGTGATTTTTCTGCTTTGATTTGTTGATATGGTGTATTACATTAATTGATTTTCTTATGTTGAACCATCCTTGCATACCTGGGATGAATCCTACTTGGTCATGATGTATAATTCTTTTAATGTGTTGCTGGATTCGATTTACTAGAATTTTGTTGAGGATTTTTGCATCTATATTCATTAGAGAGATTGGTCTGTAGTTTTCTTTTTTTGTAATATCTTTGCCTGGTTTTGGTATGAGGGTGATGTTGGCTTCATAGAATGAATTAGGTAGCTTTCCCTCCACTTCAATTTTTTTGAAGAGTTTGAGCAGAGTTGGTACTAATTCTTTCTGGAATGTTTGGTAGAATTCACATGTGAAGCCATCTGGTCCTGGACTTTTCTTTTTAGGAAGCTTTTGAATGACTGATTCAATTTCTTTACTTGTGATTGGTTTGTTGAGGTCATCTATTTCTTCTTGAGTCAAAGTAGGTTGTTCATGCCTTTCTAGGAACTTGTCCATTTCATCTACATTGTTGTATTTATTAGCGTAAAGTTGTTCATAGTATCCTGTTATTACCTCCTTTATTTCTGTGAGGTCAGTAGTTATGTCTCCTCTTCCATTTCTGATCTTATTTATTTGCGTCCTCTCTCTTCTTCTTTTTGTCAATCTTGCTAAGGCCCATCAATCTTATTGATTTTCTCATAGAACCAACTTCTGGTCTTATTGATTTTCTCTATTGTTTTCATGTTCTCAATTTCATTTTTTTCTGCTCTAATCTTTGTTATTTCTTTCCTTTTGCTTGCTTTGGGGTCAGTTTGCTGTTCTTTCTCCAGTTCTTCCAAGTGGACAGTTAATTCCTGAATTTTTGCCTTTTCTTCTTTTCTGATATAGGCATTTAGGGCAATAAATTTCCCTCTTAGCACTGCCTTTACTGCGTCCCATAGGTTTTGATATGTTGTGTTTTCATTTTCATTCACCTCGAGGTATTTACTAATTTCTCTTGTAATTTCTTCCTTGACCCACTCATTGTTTAAGAGTGTGTTGTTGAGCCTCCATGTATTTGTGGATTTTCTGGCACTCTGCCTATTATTGATTTCCAACTTCATTCCTTTATGATCCGAGAAAGTGTTGTGTATGATTTCAATCTTTTTAAATTTGTTGAGACTTGCTTTGTGACCCAGCATATGGTCTATCTTTGAGAATGATCCATGAGCACTTGAGAAAAAGGTGTATCCTGCTGTTGTGGGGTGTAATGTCCTATAAATGTCTGTTAAGTCTAGCTCATTTATTGTAATATTCAAGTTCTCTGTTTCTTTATTGATCCTCTGTCTAGATGTTGTGTCCATTGATGAGAGTGGTGAATTGAAGTCTCCAACTATTTTGGTAGATGTGTCTATTTCCCTTTTCAGTGATTGCAGTGTATTCCTCACGTATTTTGGGGCATTCTGGTTTGGTGTATAAATATTTATGATTGTTATGTCTTCTTTTTTAATTGTTCCTTTTATTAGTAGATAGTAGATAGTATCCTCCTTTGTCTCTTTTAACTGTTTTACATTTGAAGTCTAATTTGTTGGATATTAGTATAGCTACTCCTGCTCTTTTCTGGTTGTTATTTGCGTGAAATATCTTTTCCCAACCTTTCACTTTCAACCTATGTTTATCTTTGGGTCTAAGATGTGTTTCCTGTAGACAGCATATAGAAGGATTCTGTTTTTTAATCCATTCTGCCAGTCTATGTCTTTTGATTGGGGAATTCAGTCCATTAACATTTAGTGTTATTACTGTTTGGGTAATACTTTCCTCTACCATTTTGCTTTTGTATTATATATATCATATCTGATTTTCCTTCTTTCTACACTCTTTTCCATACCTCTCTCTTCTTTCTTTTCATATCTGACTCTAGTGCTCCCTTTAGTATTTCTTGCAGAGCTGGTCTCTTGGTCACAAATTCTCTCAGTGACTTTTTGTCTGAAAATGTTTTAATTTCTCCCTCATTTTTGAAGGATAATTTTGCTGGATATAGAAGTCTTGATTGGCAGTTTTTCTCTTTTAGTAATTTAAATATATCATCCCACTGTCTTCTAGCTTCCATGGTTTCTGTTGAGAAATCTACACATAGTCTTATTGGGTTTCCCTTGTATGTGATGGATTGTTTTTCTCTTGCTGCTTTCAAGATCCTCTCTTTCTCTTTGACCTCTGACATTCTAACTAGTAAGTGTCTTGGAGAACGCCTATTTGGGTCTATTCTTTTTGGGGTGCACTGCACTTCTTGGATCTGTAATTTTAGGTCTTTCATAAGAGTTGGTAAATTTTCAGTGATAATTTCTTCCCTTAGTTTTTCTCCTCCTTTTCCCTTCTCTTCTCCTTCTGGGATACCCACAACACATATATTTGTGCACTTCATATTATCATTCAATTCCCTGAGCCCCTGCTCAAATTTTTCCATTCTTTTCCCTATAGTTTCTGTTTCTTTTTGGTTTTCAGATGTTCCATCCTCCAGTTCACTAATTCTATCCTCTGTCTCTTTAAGTCTACCATTGTAGGTTTCCATTGTTTTTTTCATCTCTTCTACTGTGTTTTTCAATCCCATAAGTTCTGTGATTTGTATTTTCAGACTTTCTATTTCTTCTTTTTGTTCATCCCTTGCCTTCTTCATGTCCTCCCTCAATTTATTGATTTGGTTTTTGAGGAGGTTTTCCATTTCTGTTCGTATATTCAGAATTAGTTGTCTCAGCTCCTGTATCTCATTTGAGCGATTGGTTTTTTCCTTTGACTGGGCCATATCTTCAATTTTCCTGGTGTGATTTGTTATTTTTTGCTGGCGTCTGGGCATTTAATCAGATTTCCCTGAGTGTGGGACTCAGCAGGCTGAAAGACTTTCCTGTGAAGTCTCTGGGCTCTGTTTTTCTTATCCTGCCCAGTATGTGGTGCTTGTCTGTCTGTGGGTCCCACCAGCAAAAGATGTTGTGGCTCCTTTAACTTTGGAAGACTCTTGCTGCTGGGTGTGTGGTGGAGACAGAGGAAAGGTTGTAGGTTGGTTTTAATTGCTTCAAATTGTGAAGTCCTGGGATCTGACTTCCTTGAGTGAGGGATTCCACCTGAGTTGCATTTCACCCCTCCCGTGGGGAAGGTTCAGGTGGTAGAGAGCCCTAAAAGCAGCCTATTTCTGCGTTTGGGGCAGTTGTAACCTATGTAATCCCAGCGCTGAGCCCAGAGGCAACGAAGCCTCCGTAGAAACAGCCTCAGAAGGCTGTGTTTCGTCCCCTTTCTTCTTTGTCAGTTAGCCCAGTCAGCGACTTCCACCTTGATCAGTTTTGCCTGAGCTGAGGGCCTATTTTTAGTAGTCAGAAGTTGTTCCTTAATGCCACTATTGGTGTTAGGTTGGGCTCCGTCTCTACTACTGTTGGAGACTCTTTCCTTTCCCTCCGGGAAGTCGCCTGTGGGGGAGGGTCGCCAGCCGCTGCAGGTTGGGGAACCACTGTTCCGATGCTCCCAGCCAGTCCGGGAAGCCGCGTGTGTGGAAGGGGCTGCGGTCGCCGGCCTCCACAGCTTGGGGGACTGCTGTTCTGAGGCTACCAGCCGGCCCGGGAAGCCGCACGTGGGGGAGGGTTGCCGGCTGCTGCGGCGTGGGGAACCGCTGTTCCGATGCTCCCAGCCGGCCCGGGAAGCCATGTGTGTGGAAGGGGCTGTGGTCACCGGAAGCTGCGGCTTGGGGAACCACTGCTCCAAAGCTCCCAGCCGGCCCGGGAAGCTGCGTGTGGGGGAGGGTCGCCGGCCACCGCAGCTTGGGGAACCGTCAATCCAAGGTTTCCAGCTGGCCCGGGAAGCCACGTGTGTGGAAGGGGCTCTGGTCACCGCAGCTTGGGGAACCTGATCCAAAGCTCCCAGCCGGCCTGGGAAGGAGGGAGGGAGGGGCTCCGGCCGCCAGCCGCCTCAGCCCGGGGAAGCGCGTGCCTCTTGAGGACCTCACCGCAGGGGAGTCTCTTAGCCGGTCCAGCCGGTCCTGAATGGGGTGCGCTGTGTGTCTGGTCTCTGTCGTGGCTCATGGAGCTGTTCTGTATTGTTTCTAGTTCTTTAGTAGTTGTTCTGGAGGAGGAACTAAGACCTGCGCGCCTTACTAAGCTGCCATCTTCTCTGGAAGTCCCCAACACCTTACACTTTGACATTCATTTTTTTTTCTCCCTCAAGTAAAAACGTTCTTATATTTATACATTTAATCACCATCATTGTCCAGTCTAGGTTTTCCTAAGTTATTCCCAGGCTTTATCTTCTCTCTTTCCTTCTGGTGCCATATATGCCCCTAGCCTTCCTCTTTCAATCATACTCACATTCAGCTTTGTTCGGTGTACCTACAATATTGTGCTACCATCAAATAATATAGTTCTAACCACTTACAGACTTTTTAAAAAATTTATTTATTAATTAAAAAAATAAAGAAACAAATAAAACAACATCCATTATCAGTAATTCACAATATCATCACTTATTTGCATATTCATCATTTCTTAGAACATTTGTATTGATTTAGAAAAAGAAATAAAAAGATAACAGAAAAAAGAAATAAAACGATAACAGAGAAAAAAAGTTATACATACCATACCCCTTACCCCTTGCTGTCATTGATCACTAGCATTTAAACTAAATTTATTTTAGCGTGTGTTCCCCCTATTATTTATTTTTATTCCATATGTTCTACTCCTTTGTTGACAAGGTAGATAAAAGGAGCATCAGACACAAGGTTTTCACAATCACACAGTCACATTGTGACAGCTGTATCATTATTCAATCATCCTCAAGAAACATGGATACTGGAACACAGCTCTACATTTTCAGGCAGTTCCCTCCAGCCTCTCCATAACATCTTGAATAACAAGATGATATCTACTTGATGCATAAAAGTAACCTCCAGGATAACCTCTCGACTCTGTTTAGAATCTCTCAGCCATTGGCACTTTGTCTCATTTCCCTCTTCTCCCTTTTGGTCGAGAAGGTTTTCTCAATCCCTTGATGCTAAGTCTCAGCTCATTCTAGTGTTTTTCTCAATCCGTTGATGCTGAGTCTCTGTTCATTCCAAGATCTCTGTCCCACATTGCCAGGAAGGTCCACACCCCTGGGAATCATGTCCCACATAGAGAGGGGTAGGGTGGTGAGACTGCTCGTTGTGTTGGCTGGAGAGAGGGGCCACATCTGAGCAACAAAAGAGGCTCTCTTGGGGGTGACTCTTGGGCCTAAATTTTTTTTTACATGGGAAGGCACTGGGAATCGAACCCAGGTCCTCAGGCATGGCAGGCAAGCACTCTTACCTGCTGAGCCACTGTGGCCCGCCCTTGGGCCTAAATTTTAAGTAGACTTGACCTGTCCTTTGTGGGGTTAAGTTTCAAATACTGTATAGTCTCATTGCTAGGAACTGACATTAGTGAATAAACTTGGAATATTTTGTTCATAACAGAGACCATCAGGAGACAGAAATAGGGTAAGATATTGGGTAATTGGAGCTGAAGGGATACAGACTGTGCAACAGGACTGGATACAAAAACTCAGAAATGGACAGCACAATACTACCTAACTGTAATATAATTATGTTATAACACTGAATGAAGCTGCATGTGAGAATGATAGAGGGAGGAGGGCTGAGGACATAAATGAAATCAGAAAGAAAGGTAGATGTTAAAGATTGAGATGGTATAATCTAGGACTGCCTAGAGTGTATAATAATAGTGAAATGCACAAGGTACAATTTTAAAAATGTTTTTGCATGAGGAAGAACAAAGGAATGTCATTATTGCAGGGTACTGAAAATAGATGGCAATTAATATTTTAAAATGTCACTTTCTGTGTGAGACTAAAACAAAAAATGTTTGTTACAAAATTTTTATTTTGACTAGTGCATTTCCTAATATAACTTATGTAGATAGTTTGATTGGACACCATAAGTTCTTGGAATCTCAGGTAGGACATGAGATTTTGCTGGTTTATCCACAGTGATGCCCCGATGAATCCCAGACTGATTCGATCAGTGAGTGGAAAAGTATATGCAAAGCCCCCTTCAGGGAGTGGTGAGAATGGGGAGAAATTCAACTTCCCCAAATTGAAATCTTGATATTCTCACAAGCAGTGTGGACAACCAAAGCTATAGGCAGAGCCCCCAGTCTTGGGGTTTGTTCACTTATGGACTTTTACAATCAATCTTGTTGAACATTCTGTACTCCTTGAGCATTCAATGCCCAATCGCTACCCTCTTTCTATCTCCTGATAACCTGTGTTCTCAACTTTAACTCTCAAAGTTCATTCATTAATGTTGGATCATATTAGTGAGGCCATTCAGTATCTGTCCTTTTGTTTCTGGCTAATTTCACTCAACATGTCCTAAAGGTTCATCTACAATGTAGCATGCATCATGGCTTTATTCTGATATATCATATCTTATATATTTTTTCTCTCTTTTTTACCCTTACTGACAGTCTTCTTTTCTGCACTCTTCTCCAGAAATCTCTCTCTTGTCCTTTCCTATTGGCCTGTAGTGCTCCCTTTAGTATTTTTTGTAGAGCAGAACTCCCGTTCACAAACTCTCTCAGTGTCTGTTTGTCTAAAATGTTTTAAACTCGCTCTCATTTTTGAACAACAATTATGCTGGATGTAGAATTCTTGATTGGCAGTTATTCTCTTTTATTATCTTGAATATATCATTCCACTGCCTTCTTGCCTCCATGGTTTCTGCTGAGAAATACGCACATAGTCTTATCAAGCTTCCCTTATATATGATGGATTGCTTTTCTCTTACTATTTTCAGAATTATCTCTTTGTCTTTGGCATTTGGCAATCTGATTAGTAAGTGTCTTGGAGTAGATCTATTCATATCTATTCTGTTAAGGATGTGCTGCACTTCTTGGATCTGTAATTTTATGTCTTTCATAACAGTTGAGACATTTTCAGCGATAATTTCATCTGTAATTCTTTCTGCCCCTTTTCTCTTCTCTTCTCTTCTCCTTCTGGGACATCCATAGCATGTATATTCATGTGCTTTATGTTTTCATTCAGTTCCCCGAGACCCTCCTCATATTTTTCCATTCTTTTCCCTGACTGTTCTTTTGTATGTAGGATTCCAGATGTCCTGTCCTTTAGTTCATAACTCTTTCTCCTGCCTTCTCAATCTGCTGTTGTGGGTCTCCATTGTGTTTTTCATCTCTTCTATAGTTCCTTTCATTCCCATAAGTTCTGCTATCTGTTTTTTCAAGTTCTTCTTTATGGTCACCCAATTGTCTTCTTTATATCCTTCATCTCTTTTGCCATATCTTTCTTCTATTTGTTGATTTTAATTGATTTATCATAATTGTTTGAACATCTTTAATTAGTTGTTTCTACTCCTAATATCTCATTTAAACTTGTTTCAACTCCTGATATCTCACTTTTTCTTTGACTGGGCCATATCTTCGTTTTTCCTACTATGACATAATTTTTTGCTGGTAGCTAGGCATCTCAGTTCCTTGATTAGCTTATATTTTGGAGGTCATCTTCTCTTTTACCTAGGGTTTTCTTGTTGGTTGGCTTTTTTCTCTATCTGTTCTTTGGCATTCAGTTCAACTTATTCTAGACCTCTAATATAGCTTCTGTTTAACTGGTCAGAATTTCTCAGCTCTTGTTTTTCTAGTTCTTGCTCTGCCTATATGGGATATTGTTTTGAGGAGGGTTTTCCCAGATAGGATTGATCCCAATTAGATTTTCCCAGATAAGACAGGCTCAGGTCTCAAGAAGAGGGTATAATCAGTATCAACTTTTCCTGAGGATGAGACCCAGCAGGTTGTCTGCCTTTTCTGTGGAGCCTCTAGACAGTTCTTTCCCTATCCTGCTCATAGTTCCCCACTGGCATGAGTGGTATTGAGCCTTTAATTCTCAACCTGCCAGGGGCATGGTTGAGATAGAAGCTGTGGTGGAAGACAAGCTTAAGCTGTTTTTGGTTCCCAGTGTCTGGGGTCTGAATGCTCTTAAGGAGGGCTGCCACGTGAGCTGGGCCCCATCCCTCTGTTTGCTGGAAGAAATGCACTTTAGGGAATTATCTCCTTTACTCAACTTGTTACTTTGTCTCTCAGAGCCTATTTTAACTCTGTCAATTGACAACTGAAAATGCCTGAAGCTTTCTCTGATGAGCTACTTAGAATACTTTAAAAAAGAAAAAAAAAGAAATAAAATAAAACTCCACTTCAGAGCCAGTTCCAAGCCCCAAGGTTTGCCAGTCAAGAGCCAGAGTTGGTACCCAGTTATCTTGGGGCACAGCCCTTTTCCAGTGATCTGAGCTTGGCTGCCTCCACTTTTTTTTCTTCCTTCATCAGCCCTATCTCCTCTCTGCCAGTGTTACTTTCCTGCTTTCTCTGTGTTTAACTGCTTGGAACTTGTATTCAACAGTCCAAATTTGTTCATTAAAATACAATTAGGGGCCATGGTGGCTCAGCAGGCAGATTCTCGCCTGCCATGCTGGAGACCCAAGTTCGATTCCTGGTGCCTGCCCATGCAAAGAAAAAAAAAAGCTGTCAACAAATACTTGCTCTCTTCCCTTCCTTTTCAACAAAACAAAGCAAATCAAAAAGCTACAGTTAGACTTCGGTTGAGTTACCTTCCTTTGCTCCTAGTAGACAGGGCTTCTTTTTCCCACAGGCAAGGCACTTCAAACTAAGCCCGCTGTGCCAGTGGGGGAGGGGTGCCCACCTCCAGAGATTGGGGCTTTATTTACAGTTCTGTATTATGATCTGGGCCCTTCCACCCATTCTAAACCAGTGTACAATGTGTGTGCAGTCATGGATGTCCCCCAAACAGTTATTCCAGACAGTTCCTGGCTATGTACTAGCTGCTCTAGAGGACTACGTAAATTCCACATCTCCCTATGCTGCCATCTTACACTGCTTCTTTACTGACTTATGTTTTAAAAGAACTCTTGCTGTTATGTAGAAAGTAAACAGTGAACTATTTTTTATATGCCTTCGATAATGTCTTGCCCATAGTAGACCTACAATAAATGTCATTTACCTGCTATGGCATCAGGGCTAATTTAGAAGGAATAGCCTGTAGCTGTAGGAAGATGGTTTGGAGTTAACTGTGGAACCCTCTTATAGTTGAAGGGTAACAGTTCCTCTCAACACTCCCCTTGGCAAGGTGATTCCCATCCTAGAGGGTTCTGGGCTCACTCTCAGGTCCATCCTGCCTGGAAGCTGGGATAGTCACCTTGACCTCTGACTGTGCTCTGTCTTTTGAGGTTGATGATACTGTCCAGTCTTCCTCTTTGTCAGTGTTCAGTGGTAATTAGAGGCACTGCTGGCTAGGCTGGACTACATGTATCTCACCTGAAATTGGATCATAAAAGTGGCAGATGATTGTAAGTGCTTTAGAAAGACCAAATACTATTAAGCCTCCTCCTGAGGCTACCTGCTCCGCCCCCCCAGCAAGTCCTCCACCCGGGCTGCTTAGTAGAGTCCCTTGTAGGCTCAGTGCAGCATTGGAAGCATTTTGATCAGATAGCAGAAGAGCTCTTGTAAGAGTGGCTAGAGGGATGACCTAGTAGAGTATAGGATTAAAATAATTCTGTGAGCTTAAAAAATCAGGACTCAGAGCGGAGGACCAGCTCTTCTGTACTCTGTTAGGTCAGCTCCTAAAGGTAGTCATGAACGTCCTCCAGAACCACTCAGTCAGCCCAGGGGCCATACTCCCTCTGAAGGCTCCAGGGAAGAATCCTTTCTTGTCCCTTCCTAGTTCCTGGTGACTCCTGGCAATTCTTGGCATTCCTTGGTTTATAGCAGAATCACTCCAGTCTGTGTCTGTAATGTCACATGACATTCTTTCTTGCATGTATTTATGTTTCTGAATCTCTCTCTCCTTATAAAGACCGAGTCATTGGATGTAGGGGCCCACCCTAATCCAGTATGACCTTTTATTAACTAATTGCATCTGCAATGACCTTATTTCCAAATAAGCTCACATTTGCAGGTACTGAGGCTTAGAACTTCACCATATCTTTTTGGGCATTGCGATTCAAACCACAACTCACTTTATTGAGATATAATTCACATTCCATATAATTACTGTATTTAAAATGTGCAATACAATTGTTTGTAGTATATTCACAAAATTGTGCAAATATCTTATTTTTCTGTTCATTGGTCGATGGACATTTGGGTCGTTACTACTTTGTGGTCATTATGAATAATGCTGCTATGAACATTTGTGCAAATTTTTGTGTGAATAAATGTTTTCATTTCTCTTGGGTGTGTTCTTAGGAGTGGAACTGCTGGGTCGTATGATAACTCTATGTTTAACCTTTTGAGGAACTGCTAAACTATTTTTCAAAGTGGCTTTACCATTTTACATTCCCAGCAGCAGGATAGGAGTTTCCAAATCATCCATATCTTCACCAGCACTCATCATCTATTTTGGGTTATATCCATCCTAGTGGGTATGAAGTGGTATCTCGTGATTCTGATTTGCATTTCCTCGATGTCTAATAATTGGAGGCTGTGTTTTTTTCCTGCTTATATTTGAGTACTTGGCACAGTGCCTGGAGAAAAAATGGTGCTTTGTTCTTGGCTGTTGAATTCTAGGTGCTGAATGGATCACATCAGGTTTCCATTGCTACCGGGGCTTGTGTATATGACCAAAGCAGTGGGTCCTCAGTGGGTTTACAAAAGCTTGGGTATACTTGGGGCAGGACAAGATGAAGGGGTCATTCTCACTGGAATGGGGCAAGATTTGAAATCCAAAGAGTGTGGGTTTGAGGTTAGATATATATGTGTTCAAATCTTCCTGTTGGGTGTCCCTCACTGTGGCTAGGGAAAGAGCAAGGCAGTGAATTTTGGGGCTGGAGAGGCAGGAAAGAGCCAATTTTGGGGAACTTTGTGTGATAGACTTAGTTTGGATTTTTTTTCCTGGTGGCTGTTGGAAACTAGTGTGATGCTGGCAGATTTGTACTTTAGAAAGAGCCCTCCAAGCAGCAGCCTGGAGAACAGATCAAATTCAGAGCCAGGAGGTGGTTGCAGGAATTTAGGTGATGGGTGGTGGATGCTGGACAGAAGCAGTGGCTGAGGAGATCTTAAAAGTGACTCCATGCCGTGAGAGTGATGGACCCCTTAAAGAAAATCTGATGGGATCCAAAGGCCTGTTTCCTGGAAATAAAGTTCACGAGATTTAGCCTACAGTCACAGGGGTGGCAAGAGCACTGGACTCAGAGCCCAAGACTGTTCTTATCTCAGCTTAGCCCCTGGCTTGCCGGACACAACCAGCAAATCACTTTCCCTTTCCAGCTTTTCTTGTAAAATAAGGAGGACACACTACATGACCCACACCTCCTTCCTCTTCTCAGAGTCTCTTCCTCTAAGAAGTACTTGAGGATGTTCCCAGGAGCGGGCAGTTCTGCAGACTTCCACCTAAGGGAGTGAGTAAGGATGTGGTGTGACACTGACATTGTCTGGGAAACCACATGGCAGGGACGGCTTTGTTTGCCTTGTGGCTTTTATTGAATATCTAGGAATAGAAATGCACAAGATGTAATGCACATAATGTATTCCCCACCTTATAAATAATGCATCCGACAGAGGTGGCCTAGAGAATTATCCCTTGCTGTCTGGCTCTGTGTTTGTTTATAACTTCCTCAAGAGTTTGAATTATTTCAGAATGCAAATCCAAGCATTTGGCTGAAAATTTTGGTTTGGTTTATAGTCATTGTATCCTTCCCAAAGTAATTATTCTCAACATGCATCCCTGGGGTGGGGGTTGTACTCGATGGCTCCCTACTCCTTATACTGGGCCTGGAATGACTTAGGTTTTCCCAACACACCAAGAAACTGATTTTTGCCATGGGTGGGGTGGAGCTCCTGGGAGACCAAGTGGTACTGTGGGAACAGATCCTCTGTTCTGAGACTGACTAGGGTGACTGAACTGCTTTAAGCAAAGCACTTTACCTTGTAGAGTTTCACCCCCTAAAAAATGTAGTAGTGCAATGTATCTTTAGAATTCCTTTAGCAGCACTAGTTTACAATATAAGGGGTCTTTGCTTCCAGGTTATCTTTGTTACTTTAAGACCATGATTCTCCAAACTGATTCCTGCCTGGCTGGTTAAGGATCATCTGGGAGCTAAAAATACAGATTCCAGGTTATCAGGACCAGAGATTCTAATTTAAGAATTAGAATCCAAAACGGGATCTGGGAAGCTATAACCTTATTAGTTTTCCTTTTTATTTGTTTGTTTACTAATTTCAAAAAATATACATATATTCTTACACACCCTGCTCCTGCCAATTTGCTAAGGTGATTCTAATATATATCCAGGTTAGGGAACCATGCTTTTAGGTAAACATTATTGTATTTCAATTCAATTTGATAAATATTTATGAAATACTAGTAAGTGCAAGGTGTTTTGCTCAATACAATGAAAAAGGCACATTTCTGCTTCAGGTCACAGTCTGGTATTGGAGAGAGACAGGTGAAAACAAGTAATGCTCTAGTGTGACGGGTGTCATAAGTATAGGCACCACCCAGAGAGGGAATGAATGAAGCTGGCAGTAAATGACAAGACAGGAGGCCTGGCTAGGAAGTGGACAAACCCAGGCTTCGAGGCACACTGCCTGGGAACAGAACTAGGCACTCTGTGTTTCAAGCCCTGGCTTTGGAGTGTAGCAGGTTTTCTGTTAAACTGATGTCAACAACTTAATAGTGAATCAAACACTGGAGTCATTTAAATTTAAATCACTGTTATTTCATATTGTTGTGGGAATTCTTTCTAATTCAATAGGCATGAGTTAGCATGGGGTAATATCAATGTGAGAAAGAAGAGATAAACTCCTTATGTATTGATGATACACGTTTGTCTACTAGAAAACCCAAAAGAATACATTGAAAACTATGAAAAATGATAGCACAATTTGGTAGCTACGATATGATACAAAAGTCCCTAGTGACAGGAAGTAGATGGTGGGTGCCTGCGAATGGTAGGGAGGCTGGGAGGAAGGATTAATGACAAAGGGGCATGAGGAATTTGGGGGGTGATAGACATGTATAGCCACTGTTTTAGTTGTGGTGATTTCATGGCTGTATACAAATGTCAGAACTTCTGAAATCCTCACTTTAAGTATTTGCAGTTAATTATATCACAATTATACCTCAATGAAAGCTGTAAAAAAATTAAATACCTTTGTACGAGCTATAAATAATTAGAAAACATAGTGAAAGATTCCCCTTATTATAGCAATAAAACCCATAAACTTATGTGGGGAACTTATATGAAGGAAAGTAGAAAATTTTACTGAGAAGCTGGGTTTGATTCCTGGTCCATGCACTTCCCAAAAAGCAAGCACACAAGCAAAACAAATGAACAAACAAAAAATCAACAAATGGTGCTGCAATAATGGGATACTCATATGGAAAAATAATGAAATATGAACCTGCCATACAGCATACAAAAAATTTCTTTTTTTACTGAGAGCTGTAAAAGAAGGCTTAAGTAAACAGAGAAGAGCAGCATACTACGTTCCTGGATGGAAAGGCTCTTCTGAGGTCTCAATTCTTCTTAAATTGTGTAAATTTAAAACAATGTCGATAAAAATGACAAAAATGTTGCTTTGAGCTTTGGGGTGGAGAGTGGGGAAAGAAGTGGATAACCTGATGAACCGAGACAGCTGGGGCAGGTGACATTCTGAAGATAGGTTCCCAAGAACTGGCCCTGCTTATTCTGTCCCACTGATCTTGGTGCTGCTGCGAAGGAACACTGCAGATGTAACTAAACTCTCAGTGCAGTTTGCTCTAATGCAGAGGTTATCCTAGTGGGCCTGACCCAATCAGGCGAGTTCTTTGGAAGCAGGGCATTTTCTCTGGCTGGTGGCTGAAGAGAAAGTCAAACATAGGGCGGCTCCTGGCTTGGAAGAAGAACCAGCGAACTGCCGGTGCTTTGAATGGCTGTGGGGACCGCACGCCAAGGAGAGTAAGCTTGGCAGAGAACTCCAGCCTCTGATGAGAATCACAGCCCCACCAACACTTGGGTTTCAGCCTGTGAGACCTGAGTCAAGGATCTGGCTAAGCCCTGCTCACACTCCTGACCCATGGGATGGTGAGACAACATATTGCTTCACACAGCCCCTGAGTTTGTGGTAATGTGTTATGGTTGCAACAGAAAACCAATATGGCAGCATGGAATGGTGGTTCAGAGCGTGGATTGAAGCCAGTCTGGGTTCACACAGAAGCTCTACCACTTACTATATGCGTGACCTTGAGGAAGTTATTCATGCCTCAGTTGCTCAGCTTGCCTCACAGGCTTGCTGTAAGAATTATGTGTTGCTGCATTGAAAGTGCTTTGAGCATCCTGGGCACGTACTAAGTGCTTTATAATTCTTTGCCATTTTTATGCCTCTAAATTTAACTGGAAAGATAATCTTTTGGAAATGAGAGAGAAAGTGTAAAAGAGGAGTAATATGAGAGCTAGCTCTATCACATTTTCAAAAATTTTCATGAAGCTATAAAGCTATAGTAGTTAAATCGGTATAGTAATGATTCAAGAATAGGCTAATGCTTCAATAGAATACAATCAATTACCAGATACATACATGCATACATCTGCATATTTAACAAATATTCACTGAATGTTTACTGTGTGCCGAGTACCAATCTATACGCTAGGTCTATGACTAAGGATATGACAGTATCAGAAGATAAAAAAAAGAAGAAACAAAAACCTGTATCCCAGTGTCTGACTTTATGAATTTGCATATTCTGCTTATTTCATATATGAGACCATATAGTATTTGCCCTTTTCTGTCTGGCTTGTTTCACTCAATATGATGTCTTTATGGTTCATCCATGTTATGGCTGAACATTATTCCACTGCATGTATTTACTATATTTTATTTATCCATTCATCTGTTGATGGATATTTAAGTGGCTTCCACCTTTTTTGCATGCTTAGGGCTGCTGTGAACATTGGTGTGCAAATATCTGTTCAAGCTCCTGCTGTAAATTCTTTGGGGTATATACCTACAAGTGGGATTGCCATGTCATGTGCTAATTCTGTACTTATCTTTCTGAGGAATCCCCAAATTGTTTTCCACAATGGCTGCACCTTTTTACATCCTCACCAACAATGGAAAGTGTTCCCATTTTTGTAATTTGTAATTTTCTGTTTTTTTAATAGTAGCCATTCTGGTGTTGTAAAGTGGTATCTCACTGTAGTTTTGATTTGCATTTCCCTAATGACAAATGATGTAGAGCATCTTTTCATATATTTATTGGCCATTTGTGTTTCTTCTTTGAAGAAATGTCAATTCACATCTTTTCTCCATTAAACTGGGTTGTTTGTCTTTTGTTACTGAGTTGTAGAATTTTTTTTTATATCTCCTGGACATTAAATCCCTATTAGTATATGATTTCTGAATATTTTCTCCCATTCTATAGATTGTCTTTTTATTTTCTTGATAAAATCTTTTGATGAACAAAAGTTTTTTACTTTGATGAAGTCCTGTTTATCTATTTTTTATTTTGTTGCTCATGCTTTGAGTATAAAGCCTAACTTTAGCATTGGGTTAATATAGTGTGAGATAGAGGTCATCTTCATTTTTTTTGCATATGGAAATCCAGTTTTCCCTGTACCATTTGTTGAAGAGACTGTTCTTTCCCAATTGAGTAGACTTGACAGCCCTGTCAAAGATCAGTTGGCCAGAGGCCTTAGGGTTTTTTCTGAACTCTTAATTCGACCCCATTTGTCTTTCCATGTGCCAATAACACACTACTTTGATTATTATAGCTTTGTAACAAGTTTTTTTGGGAGGGGGGTTAGGGGGAAGTGTGCATGGTCTGGGAATTGAACCCAGGTCTCTTGCAAGGCAGGCAAGCATTCTGCCGCTGAGTCACCTGTGCACCATGTAACAAGTTTTAAAATCAGGAAGCTTGAGTCCTCCAACTTTGTTCTTTTTCAGGATGTTTTTGGCTATTCAGGGCCCCTTACCATTCCATATGAAGGGTATTTGATTCTTTTAGTTGCTATTGTAAATGGAATTTTTTCCTTGTTTCCTCTTTGGATTGTGCACTACTAGTGTATTGAAACACTACTGAATTTTTATGTGCTGATCTTGTACCCCACCATTTTGTTGAATTTGTTTATTTGCTCTAATAGCTTTGCTGTGATTTTTTCAGGATTCTCTATGTATAGGATCGTGTCATCTGCAAATAGGGAAAATACTTCTTCCTTTTCCTATTTGGGTGTCTTTTTTGTGTGTGTGCTATATGGTGGGGTCACATTTCATTACATTTCCATCAGAGTATCCCGTTATTGCAGCATCATTTGTTGAATTTTTGTTTGTTTTTTTTTTTGGAAGTACATTGTTCTAGTTTGCTAGCTGCTGGAATGTAGTATACCAGAAACGGAATAGCTTTTAACAAAGGGAATTTAATAAGTTGCTAGTTTACAGTTCTAAGGCCGAGAAAATGTCCCAAGTAAAACAAGTCTATAGACATGTCCAATTTAAGGCATCCAGTGAATGATACCTTGGTTCAAGAAGGCCAATGACGTTCAACGTTTCTCTCTCAGCTGGAAGGGCACATGGTGGCATCTGCTGGCTTTCACGTGGCTCTACCAAAAAGGGACTCTCTCCAAAATGTTTCCTCTTTTAAAGGATTCCAGCAAGCAACTCCACCTTCAGTGGGTGGAGATACACCTCCATGGAAATCATCTAATCAAAAGTTACCACCCACAGTTGGGTGGGTCACATCTTCATGGAAACAATCAAAATGTTCCCACCCAGCAATATTGAATGAGGATCAAAGGGCATGGCTTTTCTGGGGTCCACCACAGATTCAGACCGGCACACGCATAGACTGGGAATCAAACCCAGATCTCCTGCATGCCAGGCAAGAATTCTACCACTGTACTACAGTTGAACCTCTCTAGATGTCTTTTATGTCTTTGTCTTACCTATTTGCTTTTGTTAGAACATTCAGTACATATTGAGCCATGCTGAACAATTGTGGTGACAGTGGGCAATCTTGTCTTGTTCCTTGTCTCAGAGGGAAAGCTTTCAGTTTTTCACCATTAAGTACGATGGTAGCTGTGGGTTTTTCGTATGTACCCTTTGTCATGTTAAGGATGTTTTTTTCTATTCCTAGTTTTCTGAGTGCTTTTATCAGACAGGGATGCTGAATTTTCTTCATGTGCCTTTTCTACATCAATAGAGATGATCATGTGTTATTTTTCCCCTTTATTCTATTAATGTGAAATAGTATATTAATTGATTTTGTTGTGTAGAACCATCTTACATGCTTAGGACAAGTCTCCCTTCATCGAAAAAGTGTATGATTTTTTGACGAGCTATTTGGTTCATTTTGCTAGAATTTTGTTGAGAATTTTTGCATTTATATTCATGAGGTGTATTGCCCTGTGATTTTCTTTTCTTGTGATGTCTTCTGTGGGTTTTTAACCAGAGGGTCACCAGAAAATATAGGATAAATTAAATTTAGGAAAAAATATAGGATAAGTTAAATTTGAAGTTTAGAGAAAAGATAATTTTTAAGTATAAATGAATCCTATGCAATATTTGGCACATACTTATAATAAAAATGTATTTGTTGTTCCTCTGAAATGCATATTTAACTGGATGTCCTGAATTTTTCTTTGCTAAATCTGGCAACCTTAATCTTGGAAAGGTCATTATGACCTAATAGTAAATTTAAAAATCATGATACAAAATTTGGTGTCCAGTATAATCGCAACCATATTAAAAATGTCTTAAAAAATGTCTGGAAAGGAATACATTAAAATGTTAACCCTGTTGTTCTTCAGTAACAAGCTAGTGGGCAATATTTTAATATCTTCTCTCATTTTTTACTTTTTAAATAGGTTTCTATAGTTTCCCCATATGCCCCAGTTGGTTCAACGTATTCAAATCCATATTCTAAGTGTCTAGAGGGGTGCCTAGCCCTTTCTTTGGAGCATCTCAAAGAATAGCTGTTGATTATTAAATAAATTGAACATCAGTTATTTTAAAAGTGGAGAACCTGAAGTTCCGATGTGGAGCAAGGCCGTGTGTAAGTTTACACTCTCCATGGTGCCCAGGTTGGTAAGGGACCAGAGTGTTTCCAGGAGGAGCCCTGGGCATCCACTGCTCATCCGCTGCAGGAGAGAGGTTGAAGGCTTCTGTCTGAGGCTTCCACATGGGGTCTGTAGGTTGCGTGAGTCTGGCTGCATATGTGATCTTGAGACCATGGGCTGTAAAGGCTCACGTGTGGCAGGAAATGGCAGGAACAGATGGTGGCAGACCTGGAGCCTAATGCAGGTCTCTGGGACTGGGCAGCTCTTTGCCTTGGGCATGTGTCTGCCCAGGGCCACAGGAGGCCTGCCTGGGGGGCACAATGCTTTGGAAACAGCCTGGGCCAAGGGCTAGTCTTCCCCTGCCCCTAAGTTAAGTATTTGGGGGAAATGGGGGGCATTTCTCTTCTTCCAGAAGCACTATAAAGGATTCCAGATCAGTCCCTGAAAAGTACTGGGCCTGAACAGTCTGATGCCTAGGGGCCTGCAGCTTTCTGTCTGGTAAAGCACCACGGATTTGAAGTGTGCTGCTAAGGAGAACAGTGCTTCAATAATTCATCTTCCTGTTGGCAACCACAAGCTTCTAGAATACCAAACCTCAGTGTCCATGGGTTCTTGCCCACATTAAAAATAAAAACAAAGAAAAGAGCAAGTAATGAGGGTGTGGTGGTGATGGGAGAAGAGGCATGAACTCTTTGATGTCTGCTCTGTGGCTCTATGGGAGAAAAACTCCTGACAACAATTATTGATCAATCTGGCTGAGAGGAGGGGGCTTTTGTGTTCTGCTTACATGGCCATCTTCCCCGTTGGATGGTTCCTCATGCATCCTTGTACCCCTGAGCTAGTCTACTGTTTGGCCCCTAGCAGGCCAGGCCCACACATGTTCGTTGATCCCACTGAGCCCTCCTGTTTAGTCCAGCAGCCAGAGACCTGGAAAGGAAGCCCAAAGAATCTCTCCTTAAAAATAAAACACTCTACTCAACAGAGCCAGCATCTACAGCAGTCCAGATGTCGGATGAAGCCAAACTGGGTTAGGGTGAGCCTTAACCCCATACAACTGGTGTCTTTATAAGGAAAGGGAACTTGGGGACAGACATACAGACAGAATACCGCAGACTGCCAGCAAGCCACCACCAGAACTCTCTAGACTTTAGAGAGAGCGTGAACTTGCCAACATCTTGATTTGGATTTTTAGCCCCCAGAACCAAGAGAAAATAAATTTCTGTTGTCTTAAAGCCACCCAGTTCATAGCACTTGAATATGGTAGCCCCAGGAGACTGAGTGATCTCATCTCACTCACACTCTAGGTGATCTTGACCATGTGTTTTCCTTTTCAGCTCTACAATACCATGATTTCCAGTCTCTGCAATCCAAAAAGTCTAGAGAGTTGGGGAGGTGCTGTTGAGGAGAGAGAAAAGAGATGCTTTGCTTAGCCAACGAGAGCTGCAGGTAAGTCACACTGAGACCCTCAATGTGATTTTGGTGATGAGCAGAGAGGGAGTTTACTTGATCTGTGAAACCCACTTCAAGAAATCTTAATTTGTTGATTGCATCCTCCACAGTATTTCTCAAAGCTCCTTAGAAAACCGAGGGGGATCTTTGCATTGGCCATGTAGAAGCAGCAGCCCCAGCGGCACTGGGGTAGAGGCAACTATGGATTGTCCCATATGCACGAGGGAGAGAAGCCAGGCTGGTGGGCCTGGGGTGGCCCGGACTGCTCCTGCTGCCCTCTCCGTCACCAGCCCTAAGTACCCTTCTCCAGCTGTTCTGGGCAGCTGTCTAGGTCCACAGGAAGCAGATGATAAGCAAGTGGGTTAAACCTCAGTTAGGTGCTGTTGGTAACCTTGGGGAAGAATAGATGCAACATCACCTCCCTCTTTCTGTGAGCCAGAGATAAGGATGGTGTGATGACTTTTGCTTTGCCAGAATGTGGGGAATTCAACGATATAGAGAACGTGACTTACTCACTTGGGAGAAAACCAAACAGCACCCACATTAATTGCAGGGAGAGAGGAATCTGAGATATTTCTTTTGCGTTTCATACTTCAATTTAGCAAGCATTTATTACCTGTTATGATCTAAGCACTGTGCTATTTACTTGGCAATCCAAAAATGAATAGAGTATATCTTCTGCATGCCACCCCCTGCTCCTCTACCTCCAGGGCTCACCTTATAAGTCCTCACTCTCTTCCTTTAGATAATGTAAATAATTCCAGTTTTGCCAACCATCCTTCACACGAAAGCTTCTGAGCCTTCTCAGTCTTCTGGTTGAACTCTAATCTAGCTACATTATGTATTTTATCTCACTTAATGCTCATAACAACCCCCTGAGTTGGTATGTCAAGCACCACTTTGCAGACGAGAGCACTGAGGCTTAGAGACGTCCATAATAAGGGTGGAACCCAAGTGAGGGCGAATGCATAAAGGAGGGGCAGTGCCCTCTGAGAAGGCTTCATAGACTGAGGGTACCTGGTCTGGATTTTCATGGACGACTTGGAGCTCACTGAGTGGACAAGAAGGGAAAGGGCATTCTGAGGTTAGAGGTGTGAAACAGCCTCTTGTGCTATGGAAACAGCCAGCAGTCATAGCTCAAGTATAGAGAAGTCAGAAAGGCCCTTAGAAACCCAGCTAAGGAGTTGGGATTTTAACCCAAAGGCAATGCTGAGTCTGTGCATGTGTGTGCATGTGTGTATGTGTGTGAATGTGTGTGTGCGCATGTAAGTATGGTGGTGAGAATCAATAAGAGATTGTGGAATTGATCACTGTTCTGGTGAGAGATAGGTGATGGTGGGCAGTGGGGAGGGGGGTGAGGTTGGAGGCAGACCAGTTGGGAGAATATCACAACTGGTGACATTGCTTAGTCTTTATTGAGACCTTATCCCACTCCAGGTATAGTACTCAGCACATTACAAGCATTATTACAGTTAATCCTTGCAACAACCCTTAGGTAGGTAGCATCATTATCCTTACATTAAATATAAGGGAACTGAAATTTCAACAGGTTAAATAACTTGCCCAAGATCACCCAACTACCAACACAAACTGGGATTTGAAGGTGGCTCCCTGGCCAGATTCCAAACCCTTGGCCATTATTACCTAGTATGACAGGGACCTAAATTTGAGCAGAGACAATGGGCTTGAAAGTAGAGGGAATATATGAGAAATATTTAGGAGGTAAACTAGTGAGTTTGGTGAATGGATGGTGTGCTGATTTGAAACTGTTACGTACTCCAGAAAAGCTATGTTCTTTTACTTGTAATTCAACTTTATGGGAGGCAGTCATGTTCTTTTAATTCTAATCCAATATTGTAGGGTGGGGCCTCTTGATTAGATTGTTTCCATGGAGATGTGACATACCCAATTGTGGGTGTGATCTTTTCATTAGCTGGAGATGTGACTCCACTCACTTCAGGTGGGTCCTAATTAGTTTACTGGAGTCTTTAAGACAGCTCATGGAGAAAGAAAGAGTTCAGAGTTGGCACAGGCATCTCTGTTGATCAGACAGTAAAATCAGACAGTAAAAAGTCCAGTACTAAGCAAGGGCTCACAGAAATAGTCAGAACCTGGAGAGAAGAAATCTCTGGCGCTGGTAGATGCTAAGAGATGAAACACAGAGTTTTGGCAGCTAAATGAGGGCCCACAGATGCTTACAGAGGAAGCCACTGGAATCAGAAGCAGGAAGCAATGGAACTGGGAGCAAAGGACCAAGAGATGCCAGCCACATGCCTGCCCATGTGACAGACATTGGCTTCTCTTTGGAGTCAAGATATTTTTTTCTGGATGTCATAGTTTGGACATTTTTATGACCTTAGAACTGTAAACTTGTAATTTAATAAATCCCCTTTGTAAAAGCCACCCAATTTCTGGTATACAGCATTCTGACAGCATTAGCAAACTAAAACAGATGGAGTTAGGGAATTAGTGAGAGGGAGAAGCTTTTGGCCTGGGTGACCGAGGACCCTAGAGAAACAATGGGTTTTATGGAAAAGATATTGCTTTTTGGACCCCAAATTCAGCTGGTGTAAATATAGCTGGATCCTTGCTCTGCTCACCAACACATGAACTGGTTTTATTTATAATCAGTTAGCAATCCATCTTATACCCCATCCTAGTGGTAATAAGAATGCCGCCCAGGACCTTCTCCAGCTTGGTGTTGATCCAATAAGTTGCTCCTTTTGGATGTGCTCCACCAGTTACTTAGGCCCTCACTGCATTACAAGTCACATTTCTTGATCTGGTTTCATGAACCCAAAGACACTGCACTTTTCAGCTATTCATCTAATATTCCATCAAAAAAGGAAATGAGGCATGTCAGGCATAACAGCTCCTGGATGGACCCACACCAGTTCCTGGGGGTCACGGTGTCTCACACTGAGGACCACAGCCGCCTGTTTAAGGACAGCTCTAGGATTTCACCAGGGATGAACCTGAGGCTCACCTCCCACCCCTTTCAGAAAATCAAGGCATTTGCTTGTTTCTAGCCCCTTTCAACCACATTCAACATCTCTTTGTTTGTACTCTTGCTAAGTACCTGCCGTGTCTTTTGCTCCTTTTCCTATTCAATGTGATTCTTTAAGGATTGCCAATAGCAAACCTCCATTCTGCAAGTTCTCTTCAAACCCTGAAATGTATTTCATGTGGGTTAAGAGGCTTGACCTCATTTTAAGAACCCAGATGCTATTTGGATTCGAAAATTCTCCTTATCAGTGTTCATTTTAGATTTTCTAGTTTTGTGGATCATTGTGCTTGACAGAAAAACGGAAGGAAAATGGGAGGCGAAGAGTGCTGCTTTTTGTTATCTTTGAACCATTAGTTCTAGGAGGACAGCAGGGAAATGACAACTGATATTTTTTGTAAGCCTTCCTCCCTGCACTAGATTTATTTTTTTTAAGTTTCAATGTATTATCCCATGTAAACCTCATAACTAACCTGCAGGATAAGAGCTATTATTTCATTTTACAGATGAGGTGACTGAGGCTCAGAGAGGTTAACATAATTGGCCAAGGGCAGTGCTGGTCAGTGGAAGGGTAGAAATGGCCCTTCTTTGCTCTGTCGTTACCCTAGAGAGACTTCAGGGCAGCTGTCCTCAGCTCATTCTAGGCTTCAGCCTTCCTGACTTGATACTTGGAGAAAGGTTTGTGTCAGTTCTTTGTATTCATCTCGAGCAACCACGCTTCTCCCACATCAGAGTCATTTGCAATTGTATTGTCGGAATTTCGTTTTTTGAAAGTCATCTCCACGGAGCTGTTTTCATTTAGAGTTTCAGGTCACAGGATCAGCCTATCTTTTCAGTGAAAGATGTGCCATCTGCCTTCCTAGAGACTGAGGCACATGTCAGACCATGCCTTTTCCTCCAAGAATAGACCTGGCTACTGTTTCTCAGGATTTCTCTCCCCGTTCCTTCTTCAGCTTCCTTGGGTGAGAATTAGGTTCAGAACAGAGGCTTCCCCACCCTCTGATCCCCCAACTCCCTCCTTCATGCTTGCTCTGCTTTCTGAAAGATTAAATTGCTGAGGCAAACCACAGATGTATTGAATGCTCCTTATTTTTGCCTGAACTGATAGCTCATGCAATGAACAATAGTTGTAAATAAAGTTGATTGGGTAAGTTAGACTGGGAGATGACTACATGTCTGTGTTTGATTGTCTATATGACACCTTAGGGGCACTTGGATCTCTGTCTGTGCATGCTCACTTAAGTATGAATGTGTGTAACTCTAAACAGAGCTATATTGGAATGTACCTGTAGTTTATGTAAAACAACATCAAGTGACTTTGTTTGGGGTAGATAGTACAGAGGAGTGGTTAAGATAATGAATATTTGGAGTCACAGATAACGGATTTCAGTGCCTTCTCAAAACTTCATTGGTTTTGGGACTTCAGTAGATTTCCTAACATCTTTAAGTTTTAATTTTCTCATCTATAAAGCAATGGTGATACCACATACCTATAACTGTCTCAGAAGGATTGTGTGAAGATTAAATGAAATAATGCATGCTTAACACAATGCTTGGTGCATGGTAAAATACTCAACCTTAGCTATTATCATTATGTAGACCTACATCTGTTCTTATGGGTTTTTTTTTTTTTTTGGTCTTTATCACTGTGTGTGTCAATCTGAAGGTGAATATCTGAGTATGTTTCTGTAATATTCTGGTTAGCTCTTGTTGCTACTTTTTAACACAGACATTCACAGACACATTATAGTGTGTCTGGAGGATGGAGAGAACTTTAGAGTGAGCAGGTTGGAATTCTTCTAAATCAAGGGTCAAAAGAGCAAGAGAGCATTTGAGTTAGAGAACAGAGTTGACTTAGGAGCTGTAAGTGGGCAGAACTAAAGCGCCTCCAGATTTGTGAAATGCCATTACAGCGAAGAAGGCCGAGCCTCCTCGTGTGTTTCCTCCGAAGGGCAGTGCTAAGATTACTGGGTGAAAGTAGTTTTCAATTCAACGAAAGAAAGATGGAGCTCTGACATCCAAAGCTGTCAGCAGATGGAATGCATCCAGGGGAATTGGGTGTCCCTTCGTGGGTGGGGGGAATCCTCCTCTTCCCCCCAGACTCCCCTTACAAGAAATCTTCAGGGTGTTTTCCAGAGCTGATTTCCTATCTGTGCTCCGTGGGAAAGAACAACAGCCTGCATGTGTGTATTTCCTCAGCTGAAACTTGAACTTCCATTTCCAGGCAGCACAACATTTGTTTTTAGAAGAAACCAGCCAGCTCAGAGGTGGTGAGGTGACAGGGCTGCAATTATCACCTGCTCCTCAGCGCTAGTGTATCGCGGGGAAGGCGCTGACAGCTCTGAACTCTTTGTGTGGGGAGCTGAAGCCCCCAACTTCTCAGAACATTTGTCACAGACAGACAGCAGGGGGACCGGCATGGGGTGGGGGTGGAGGGGGCCTGTCCCCTCCTCTTCATGCCATGGGAGTGAGACAAGAGGCCCTGCACATGTTTCCAGTCTTGGACAACTTATTATAAGACTCAAGAAACTTCTCGGGACCCCCATGCCAGACCTTAATTTGAGATTAAGGGACCTGTATTTGTCTGAAACCAGGGGTCGGATGGAGGAATGGTCTCTAGAGGGCGCCAGAGTGATTCAATGGTAAGTGGCTACTAGGATGGCTGGTGCAACGGGCTGGATGGTTTGATTCTGGCGTTGGACAACTGATCTAACCTACCAGAGCTTCAGTGTCCTCATCTATGAAATGAGGACAGCAACACCTACCTTGAAGGGCTATCGCGAAGACTAAATCAGGTAAAGGAGGATGAATGAGACAATGCAGGCCAACGTGGGGGCTGGAGTGGAAAGACTTATTGCAACGTATCTGGGTCTCCATCGACACATCAAGTTCATGGACTGACTGCTGCGTTAACGCGGCCTGCTCACAAACATTCAACTATTTTCCATATCTACAATAGTGATCTTATAGAAATAAACCAAGAATTCAGTAAAAAGTATCCCAGAGTCCCTAGAAGACTCTGTGATATTTTTTCACTCCACAGGCCCTAAGCACCATGACTCTCCTGCAGGGACCTGTGGCTGGGTCTGTCCTGAGTGCCCAGAGGCCCACTGGGGACGCTGGGTTCCATCAGCTAATGCCTGGAGAGCACCTGTCTCCCCTCCTCTGAGCCCAGAAGAGGAGGAGGGTCCTTCTGACCCAGGCAGGGCTTTGATGATGATCCTCTCCTCTCCTCTCCTCCAAGGCTGCTAAGAGATGGCAAGGAATGTACATGAGCCCACCGACAGGCCCTGGCAGCTTGACTGAACTTCTGGTAAAGTCTGGCATTATTCTCCTTCCTTTCCTGCATCCCCAGCTTCAGATTAGGGGCAGTACTCAGGGAGGGTTTCGGACTCACCAGAAAAGCTTAGCCATTTGGCTTCCTTCGGTGATTAGTGCTCTTCTCCACCTGGCCTCGGCTCCCGGTGGTGAGCCAAGGCTCAGAGCTTGCAAGTGGGGAAGTGTGTCCTTCAGACACTTATCCTCGGAGCATACTCCCCAGGAGGATACTCACCTGTTCTCTCCTACCGCCCCCACCCAGGAAATGAAGTGGCCCAGAGATTCACTGTGCTTCAGCTGCTTGACCTCTAGGGAGGGGCCCTAGAGCTACGGGTGTCAGTGCCCACTACCCCCAGCAGTGTGTGTCACCACCTCTAGTCCCATCTTTGCTCCCAGTAACCACCTCCATGGCTCCCCCATGGCTCCCTCCCAACTCATCTCACAGCTAACACTGTGGCCTCCTGTTTGCTAATATTCCCTGGAACAGCATCTGGTCATCGGAGTGCTTGTTAGAAATGCAGAATCTCAGCCCCGCCCGGACCTACCTAATCACAGTTTGCATCTGGACCTACCTAATTATAATTTGCATTTTAACAAGAGCTCCAGGTGATTTGAATGCATGTTAAAGTCTGAGAAGCCTGGCTCTAGCTGACCCACGGGCTGCCATCCCTACCCAATTCCTTTATAATAAGGATAAATCTAGGGATTATTTCTGGCTGCTCAGTGCCGGGGATTGAGAACCTGGTGAAAAGAAATGGTCACAGGCATCCTCACCACACAAGTCAGGGAAAGCCACTGTACCCTGACTGTGTGCCTAGCATGGGATGGGCATGATCTCATGTAATCCTTATATCCCTCTCTAAGTTGGGTATTATCCCCTGTATCTGAAGGAACAAACTGAGGATCAAAGAGGTTGGAAACTAGCTCAGCTTTCCAGTGCAAGTAAGAAGGCTGTGTGCCAGGTAGACAGGAGAGAAAGGAAATTCTGAGCACGGAAACAGCATATAAAGTCAGGGAGGTGTGAACCAGAATCATCAGCATCATTATTAAGAAATCTTCTAGGCAGGGCACTGAGCTGGATACTCGTTCATTTATTTATTCATTTGCTCCACAACGACTTTCTAAGTACCTACCATGACATGCCTTATGCTAGGCAAGGTAGTAGTAATGCAGAATAAGACAGAAATAGTCCCTGCTCTCAAGGAGTTCTCTTTCTGTTGGGGAAGAAAGAAATTTGTGAGCAATGACCATGATTTTATTATAATTGAAATAAGAGTCACAGGGCATGAAAGAGGAATCTAGCTTAGCCTAGGGGGAAAGGCTACTGTATGTAACCCAAGAGAAAGACCTCCTTTCTTTCACGGCTCCCCAAGTCCAAGGGATCCCTAAGGTGACCTACCTTGTGGCCTGGCTCCCAGAACTCTTGCGTGCTTTCTCAGTTGGTGGTCCATCTTTTTGTCCGTAAGTCCCCATGGGTTCCTCCAGATCATTCCCATAGCAGAAATCATGGGGTCTGTGCATCGTGCCAGGTGTGCAGGGGGGCTGGACAAAGGCAGAAGGAATGTAAGCTCTACCCTGCTAGAGAAGGGGGTCAGAGCCCAGAATTCCCCTCGGGCCCGTCACACCTGGCTCACTGCAGAGAGAGGGTGGTGCTGAGCAATACTGTTTTTTTTCTAACATCAAAAGCCTTGGGAGACTGGAGTTTTGCTGTCAGGTGCATTTGTGAGGAGGTTTCAGAGGAAGATAGCATCGAAGCAAAGCCTGAACTTTCTTCTCCCTAACAAAGGTCACTCACATTTACGCACAGCTATGGCTTTTCCTGGGGTGTTTCTATTTTATGGTTGTGCTTTGATTTGGGGGCTCCAAGTCTCTTACCTAGGTATGGCTTTTGTTGGCAGCCCCGATCCCAGTGAATGACCTTGGTACAAAGGTCAGCTGCAGTGTCCAGCCAGGGTTGCCGGGAATCAGGATATGATAGTTTCCATATTTTCCTGTTTCAGTCATGCAATGCTGTGTAACAAATCACCCCAAAACATAGTAACTTAAACGAACAGTGGTTTATTATTTTTGACCAATCTATAGGTTGGCTGGGCTCAGCTGGGTGGCTCTTCTCTTCTACAAGATGTAGCTGAGGTCGTGCATGAGGCTTCATTCAGCTGGGAGCTCAATACGGGCTGGAATGTCCAAATGACCTCTCAGCCTTCAGGTTCCCTCTCTACCTGGCCTCTCATCATTCAGTAGCCTACTCCAAACTCCTTTATAAAATAATAACTATCTTCCAACAGAGAGCATTCCTGGAGGGCAAGCCCCAGCGTGCAAGCGCTTGTCCAGCCTCTGCTTGCATCATACTTACTAATGTCCCACTGGCCAATGAAAGTTGCATGGTCAAGTCCAGTTACATGGGAGGCGATTGCATGGGGCACAAACCCTGAGAGATGCAGTTCTTTGAGAACTACCATTGAAAGTTGAGCTGCCAGTAGCTGCTCAGGAAATAAGTACAGGGCTTGATGGGGCAAGTCTGAAAGTTAGAAAAGCACTTAATAATACATTTCCTGGAAGGCACACAATAATATATTTCATTCCATCAGTCATTCAACAAGTACTAAGTCGTTAGTGGCTGGGCATTTTACTAGACACTAGGGACACCAAGGCGAGCAAGATACTATCCTTGCTGTCGTGGAGCTGACAGATCATGGGTGCAGTCAGACAAGGAAGCAACACTGTAGTACGTGTGATGTGTACCAAGATTGAGTTTGCATTGTATATTAGAGTCAAAGAGGAGAGGGATTTAAATCAGACTGAGGGTTGGGGAAGGCTTCTCTGAGTTTTAAGAGCAAGAATAGGACTTGGCCAGGTAGATTTGCCACTGGACATTCTAAGGTCAGGAAATGGTGTACATGAAGGCCCAGGGAAGGGGAAAGTCTTGAAGCAAACAGAAAATTGAATGTAGTTCCTTGTTCTGTGTCTCTAGAAGGAGGGGACCGTATGGGAGATGAGATAAGAAAATCTTGAGCACGAGGGTTCTTGTACTTTATCATGGCCCAACCCTTTGAAAGCAAGAGACAGCATTAGAAAGGCATCTTCTTTTTGCATAATGACATTTAAATGGTTTCCTATGATAAATATGTTTACTTGTGAAAAATATACTATAAATGGGAAAGCATTATTCTGGCAGCATCCCAGTGAATGTGGAGGCTGTTGCTAAAATGTAGTTATGATTTGATGGCAGCCTCAATGGAATCAAAGGCAGTTGGAAAGAGGAGGAGGAGAGGCACATGAGAGTCATTTCAGAGGTTACGTGTGTGAGATATGCTGCAGACTGAATAAGTGGGCTGAGGAAGGAGGAAGAGATGAGGATAGTACCATCTTCTTCTGCTCCCCATCCATGTGTCTGCCTCCAGGGGCCAAGGAAAGTCCAGCGTTAACCATGGGGGAAATGCTTGGTAGGCTGGGTGCCTTATGGGGTATGTCTGTGAAAGGAGGGGCCTCTTGGAGGGAACAGGACTGGTCTTGATCCGTGTTGCTACATTGCCCACCTTGTAGGCATTCAGCAAATAGATGTGGTCCACAGCAGATGTGGCCAACTTCTGGAGGTCTGCAGTAGGGCTGCGGGATTCAATCCCAGCTAAGGTGCTTACTGGTTCTGTGATCTTAGACAACTTAATACAGTCTCTGGGCCTCAGTCTTCTAGTCCATGGGAAGGATATTTCATAGGGTTATTGTGAGAATTACATGAGCTTATGCTTGCAAAGTTTTAGAGTACTGAAACTTAGGGTGCACTCAATAAATGATAGAAATAATAAAACAGTTTTGTCTGTTTATGGACAACACACCTGGCTCACTGTAGGCAGGTAAAGCTCTCTAATGGTTCAGATTTCAAAAGCACAAAATTATTTGTATAATGAAAAGTCTCTCTTTCACCAGTGTCCCAGAGGTGAAGAAGCTTGTTCTTGCTGGCAGTGACAATGTTATTAGCTTCTTGCGTATTCTTCCCAACATAGCTTGTGCATATCCAAGAAAATATGATTTATACCTCCATCTTTTTATTACATATTGTTTATCCATTCATTGGTTGATGCACACCTGGGGTACTTCTATCTTTTGATAATTATGAATACTGTTGTTACTAACATCACTGTGCAAATATGTGTTCGGGTCCTGCGTTAAATTCTTTGGTTATGTAAGAAATGGGATTCCTGGGCCATAGAATAATTCTATATTTAACTTTCTGAGGAATCACCAAACTGTTTTCCCTAGTGGCTGCACCAGTTTATATCCCCACTGACAAAGGGCAAGTATTCCTATTTTCATATATCCTCTCCAAAACTTGTTATTTTCCATTTTTTAAATAGTAGCCATTCTAGTGAGTGTGAAATATAGTGTTTCACTGTGGTTTCTATTAGTATTTCCCTGTGGTTAATCATGCTGAGCATCTCTCATGTGCTTATTGGCCTTTGTATATCTTCAGAGAGATGTCTATTCGAGTCTTTTTCCTATTTTTAATTGAGTTGTTTGTCTTTTTGTTGTTGAGTTGTAGGAGTTCTTTATATATTTAGGATATTAAACTCTTATCAGATATGTGGTTTCTGAGTATTTTCTCCCATTTTTTACAGGTTGTCATTTTAACTTTCATGATATAGACCTGCAATACACAAAACTTTTAATTTTGATGAAGTCCTATGTATCTATTTTTAAAAAAAATTTGTTGCTTATGCTTTTGATGTAAAGTCTAAGAAACCACTGCCTAAGGCAAGATTCTGAAGATGTTTTCCTATATTTTCTTCTAGGAGTTGTATAGTTTTGCTTCTTATATTTATGTATTACATCCATTTTGAGTTGATTTTTGTACATGGTATGAGGTAGGGGTTCACCTCCATTCTTTTGCTTATGGCAATCCAGTTCTCCCAGTATCATTTGTCGAAGAGACTATTCTTTTCCCATGAGTGGACTTAACATCCTTGTCAAAGATCAATTAGCCAAACATGAGGGTTTTTCTGAACTCTTAATTGTATTCTATTGCTCTATATGTCTGTCCTTATGCCAGTAGCATGTTGTTTGATTACTGAAACTTCGTAATATGGCTTAAAAACAGGACGTGATTCCTCCAACTCTGTTTTTCTTTTTCAAAGGTGGTTTTCGCAATTTAGGGCTGCTTATCCTTCCATATGAATTTGAGGAGTGGCTTCTCAATTTCTGTGAAGAAATCTGTTGAAATTATGTTTGGAATTATGTTGAATCTGGATATCACTTTGAGCAGAATTGACATCAGAACAATATTTAGCCTTCCAACCCATGAACCAGGAATGCCCTTCCGTTTGTTTAGGTCTTCTTTAATTTCTTTCAGCAATGTTTATAATTTTCTAGGTACAAATTCTTTACACACTTATTTAAATGTATTTGTAGATATTTGATTCTTCTGGTTGCTATTGAAAATGGATTTTTTCCCCTTGATTTCCTCTTTGATTGTTCACTACTACCTTATAGAAACACCACTGATTTTTGCATATTGCTATTGTACCCCACCGCTTCATTGAATTTGTTTATTAGCCTTAGTATCTTCATTGTGGATTTTTTAGAATTATATAGGTCATCTGCCAATAAGGACAGTTCTCTTCTTCCTTTCCAATTTGAATGCCTTTTATTTCTTTTTCTTACCTAATTGCTCCTCCTGGAACTTCCAGTACAATAATGAATAGTGGACATCCTTGTTTTGTTCCTGGTTTTAGAGGGAAAGCTTTCAGTCTTTCACCATTGAGTTTGATATTAGTTTGGGTTTTTCATAAATGCTTTATCATGTCAAGGGTGTTTCCTTCTATTCCTAGTTTTCTTGTTTTTATCAAGAAGGGATGCTGAATTTTATCAAATGCCTCTTCTGCATCAATTGAGATGATCATGTTTCCCCCACTTCCTTCTATTAATGTGGTATGCTACATTAATTTATTTTCTCATGTTGACTCACCCTTGCATACCTGGGATAAATCCCACTTGATCATGGTGTGTAGTTTTTTAATGTGGCTGTTGGATTCTATTTGTTGGTGTTTTGTTGAAGAATTTTGCATTTATATTCATGTGGGATATTGATCTGTAATTTTCTTGTGGTATCTTTATATGGCTTTGCTATTAGGGTGATAGAATGAGCTGTAAAGTATTCCCTCTTCTTCAATTTTTTGGAAGAGTTTGGGCAAGATTGGGGTTAATTCTTCTTGACTGTTTGGTAAAATTCACCAGTGAAACCATCAGTCCTGTGCTTTTCTTTGTTGGGAAAAACTAATTCAATCTCTTTACTTGTTATTGGTTTATTGACCAATAAATACATTAAATATATATTTAATTGTCATCATTTTCCAGTTATTCTTCTGTATTTCATTTCTTTTCTTTTCCTTTTGTTTTTTGTCATCGGCAGGCTGTGGGAATCGAACTCAGGTTTCCGGCATGTCAGGCGATAACTCTGTAACTGAGCCGCTGATGCATTGTCCTGCATTTGACTGAAGAGTTGTATAAGGAAAGACTTAAAGGATTTCCATTGGTGAAGACTTTTTATTTTGGCTTTATTATTCATTCCTAGTTTTTATGCAGTATTATCAGAGAATCAATTGTGTACTGTTTTACTTTGGGTGCATTTTCAATGAAGATGTATTCTCTATTTTGTGGGTAACAGTTTGAAATAAATAAATATACCTTGAAACTATTAAATTATGTTGTTTTGGTCTTCTTTATGCTTATTTTTTGCCCACTTCCTCTTTGATCATTGACAGTTGAATTAAAGCCTTTCACTATCCATTTCTCCTTGTATCATTTGTTAATTTTGTTTTTTACATATTGTTGCTAATGCTATCTATTGCTACTGCATTATGAATTGCAACTTTTAAAATGATAACTTCATTCTTTGTCTCACTTCATGCTTTCCACCTGAATCCAGCCTTTCTGTTATTATGATCATGATCTGTTTTATATTTTTTTGCAGGTTTCTAGTATACCATTGTCTATCCTTTTATTTTCAAACTTCGTAAATTCCTTTGTTTTAGATATGGCTTTCATGTGAAGCAAGATTGACTTTTCTTTGTGATATAATCTGAAGTCTTTTTTCTTTTAATAAGTAAGTTTAATTCATCAGCATATATTGATATTGCTCTTAGTTAAGCCATTGCTTCATATTATGCTCTTTTTCTATTTTAAAAACTTTCTCTATGTGGTCTTTCCCTCTGTGTGTGCTTCTTCGGATAAATTGGAATGATTGCATTTTTTCCTGGTAGTTCCCTCTATAACTATAACTTTATATAATATTCTTAATCTATTTCTTTAGAAAGTATCTATTAATTTGCTATACAACAATTTGAATTTGAGTCTCCAATTCTTTAGATAATAGGTATTATTTTTTTCTTACATCTTTGTTCAGTGCTTTTGCTTCACAGAGATAATTGCCTCATTACTTTCTTTTTTGTTTTTAATCATGGTGAAATATTTAGTCACAGTTTTTATGTAGTCTGTGAAAACATTCTGGTGACTCTTCTTCACCTTTTGTTCTTCCTATTCCCTTCTTTCTTTTCTCTTGCTTCCCTTGTGTGGATGCTGTGCTGGTTCTTTTTTGGATACTTCTTTAAAAATGTAACTTTATTGAAATACATTATATATTCACATACCATATAATCATCCAAAGTGTGCAATCAGTGGTTCACAGTATCATCATATAGCTGTGCATTCAACATTACGATCGATTTTTGAACATTTTCATTTCAAAGCAAAAATGAAAAAAGAACACCCAGACAGAATCTGGTCTATAACCCAGAGTTAATAGACGTCTTACCTCTGTTTGAAATCTTCCAGCTGCCGAAACTTTACTTTGTTTCATTTATCTTCCCCCTTTTGGTTGAGAAGGCTTTCTCAATCCCATGATGCCAGGGCCAGGCTCATTTTGGATCCTTTTTTTAAAATGCAGTTTTTCTGAGATACAGTCGCACATAATACAAACCATCTGAAGTATACAATCACTGACTCACAGTAGCATCTCATAGTTGTGCATACATCCCTATGATCAATTTTAGAACATTTCCATTATTCCAGAGAAGAAATAAAAAGAAAAAAGAAAACCCTAATCCTCGCATTCCCCTTTTCCTCTCCTATTATTGACCCACAGTATAGGTTTGATACATTTTTTACTGTTGATGAAAGAGTATTAAAATATTACTGTTAACCATAGACCATAGTTTGCAATAGGTACATTTCCCCCCCATACCCCTCTATTATTAATCCCTTGTAATAGAGTCATAAATTTCCAGGCTGCTTTTTATTTTTTTATTTTTTTTCTTCAATGATTTTTTTAAATGAGATATAATCATCTAAAGTGTACAATCAGTGGTTCAGAGTAGCATCATAAAGCTGGGCATTCATCACTACAATAAAGTTTCAAATATTTTCATTATTCCAAAAATCATAAAAGTAAGAATAAAAATAAAAGTAAGAAAACTCCCAAAACATCCCATAAACCCCATACTCCCTATTGTTTATTTATTTTTTATCTTCTTTTTTTCTTTCATCTGTCCAGACACTGGATAAAGGGAATTCCAGTCACAAGGTTTTCACAATCACACAGTTATACTTTAAAAGCGCTATAGTTATTCAATCATCTTCAAGAATCAAGGCAATTGGATTACAGTTCAACAGTTTTAGGTATTTCCATTTACCTACCCCGATATGCCAAAAACTGAAAAGAAATATCTATACATTGCCTAAGATTAACCTCCAGAATGACCTCTTGACTCTATTTGAATTCTCATAGCCACAGAGACTTTATTTTGTTGCATTTATTTTCCCCATTTTGGTCAAGAAGCCTTTCTCACTTCCATGGTGCCAGGGCCAGGCTCATCCCCAGTTGGGCCCCACATCGCTAGGGAAATTTATACCCCAGGAGTCATGTCTCACATAGGAGAAGGGTAGTGAGTTCACCTGTGGAGTTGGCCTAGAGAGAGAGGCCATATCTGAGCAACAAAAGAGGTTCTCTGGGGGTGACCCTTAGGCAAAATCATAAGTAGGCTTAACTTCTCATTTGCAGGAATAAGCTTCATAAGAGAAGCCCCAAGATTGAGGACCTCTCCCATCAAACTGGCAGTCTCCAATGCTCCTAAGGGGGTCTTCCCCAGTTGGGAAAGTTTAATATTTCTACATTTTCCCCCAGTATCTCAAGGGGCTTTGCAAATACTTTTTTATCTTCTGCCTAGATTATTCTGGGATGTATCAGGGCTTCACACCAACATGTACAAACCAACAAGATTTCATTCTCTATTCGTGATTTCATGTAATTATGGTGTTCAAATAAGCTGACCATACAAGTTATATTAGATGGTGTGCTACCAAAAATATAAATTCTATACCAAGTAAATATCTCTTCCTTTGGTCTCACATGGAAGTTGAAGATTTAAAATACAGTCAATATCATCCTTTACCCTTTAGTCTGATTTACCTTAATCCTATCTAGATCAGCTTCATTCATATCTTTAATTGAAATCTGATAAATTTTTAAGTGCCTTTGACACTTGCTGTGTGGGGTAACACTATAGAACTCTAGCTCAGAGTCTCAAGTGTCACACAAATACTGAAAGTTCCATGGAATGACCAGGTTATACACAAAGAGGGCAGCATCTCAGAATTCAGAAATAACAGTTAGAACTCCAGAGTAGATGTGATTGCTGTAAGAGCTTACAATCTAGAAACCTTTACAGTAGGCCTTCCGCTTATGACCTACGATCTCAAATTCAATTGTCAGAGTTTTCACATTATAGTTAGTCCATATTAGTGAGGCATTTTAATATTTGTCTTTTTTGTTTCTGGCATATTTCACTGAAGTTACTGTCCTTAAGTTTCATTCACCTAGTTGCATGCCTCCTGACTTCATTCCTTCTTGCAGCAGCTCAATAGTCCATTGTATGTATACACCATCAGTCCCCCTTCCAGTTTTCAGTTGGTGGACCCTTAGGTCACCTCCAGCCAATTCAAGTCTGGAGCACCATAAACACCAGTGTGCAAATGTGCACTCATGTCTGCTCTCAGTTCCTCCAAGTATACACCTAACTATGGGGTTGCAGGATCATAGGGCAACCCTGCCTCTAGCCTCCTGTGAAGCCACCACACTGCCCTCCAGAGGGGCTGCACCATTCGACTTCCCTACCAACAATGACAAGGTACATCTTTCACTTCACATTTTCTCCAGTGCTTTTACCTCTCTGTTCAGTTTTGAACAGTTTTATTCACACTTCTTACAATCCAGCCTAAGTAAAAAATCAATGGTTCCCAGTAATCGCATAGCCATGGTTCCACCACCACAGTCTACATGAGGACGTTTTCATTTTGGATACTTATTTTTGAAGGAGGTGAGGTTTTTTTTTTCCCCCTGAAACACTATCTGCAACTGGTTTGTGTGTGGGAAGGACTGAGCTATATTCCAGTCTACCAAAATTTCTCATTAGGAGTCGGGGTTTTCTGTATGAGTTTCTTAGGCTTATTTCTTTCCAGTCAGTGAAGACAGGCAGTTTTGGAGTATTCACAAGGTAAAACCTGCTCGCCCTGCCCCCGCCCCCGCCCTCGCATCACAAAGATAGACTCTCTTGCAAATATGGCTTGACGGTTTGATACCTTGTCCTACCCCACCTTCTCTGCTTCTTGTAATTGGGTTCAGAGAACCTCATGGCTCTATCCCATGTACTCCTTTCCTGCTTTTGAAAGTAGGGCATTTAGGTTTGTCATTTCAAGGAGGGCTTCTCATCTTCCAAATTGTATTTTGAAAGTTCCTTCTGAGCTTGTCTCCTGGGACTTCCTTTCTCTACTTCTTTCCAACTTGATCTCCTTTCTTTTGATGGTGTTTCCTTGTATCTTGTGGTTCTAAATTTCAGGTCTCTCTTACTTTGCTAAGTGGAGTTTGTGTTCCTGTCTCTCATCTTCCTTGTTGCTTGAGCTGATTTCCAAGAGGAAGAGGAAATGCCAGCTTTACGTTGCTCTAGTTCAATTGGAAGTTGATTATGCTAGCTGTATGGCAACTACAATAACTGTGTTAATGGGCGGTGTGCATAGTGAGAAATGAAACTATTTGGAGACAGGGAATGGCTTTTAGATAGCCCTGCCAGATTCCAGGAGGGCCCAAGTTTTAGAATTTATAAAGATAGGAAAATGGATAGACTCATCAATGCTTCATTCCCTTGAAGGGCTAGTATGAGGGTCTCTGATTAGTAGCATCACCATGGATATCTCCATTAAAAAAGGATGTGGATCATGGCTCTACTCAAAATTCCTTGCCAGTGTGAAACCGCTAGTACACATCCCTGACATATGTCCATCCAGCCTATGCGTGAAAACTACCAGTGTAGCAGGATTCAAACCTCAGGCAGCAGCCTGACTAGGTAAACTTTCATTGCTACTGAGGTGCCTTTGGTTCCCCCAGTGCCTCTAGTTTTGCTTCCTAGAGAACAAGAGAATCTTTCCTACATGCCCCCTAAAGCAGATGGTTCTGTACAGTAGAGGGTCTACATGTGGAATCCTGTGCTCATATGCTCTCAGATTCTCTTGCCACTCTTGGCAACACAAACACCTTCATCTTTGCATCAAGACTGCAAAAACCCATTTGCCTCTATGTTCCTGACAGATATGCCTGGGAATGAACATCTTTCCAAGGGCGGCCCTTCAACAATGACTGATTGTTGTAGGGGTATAAATAACCCAGCTTCCTCGCCCCTTGGCTGGAATAACTCTGAGGCATGTACATTGCACTGTTTCCCAGAGTTTTCCTGCAGGATTACACTCTGGTCACCTATTGGGTGGTGGTTTATTAACATACTCTTTAGCAGCTGCCCACCAGCCCCCTCCACCCTGTATCAATCCTCCCTGTATTTCTTGTATGTCTCAATTAATTGTGCATGCACCCTTGGCTCAGAGGTTCCTTCTGAGGGGATTCATCTCAATAAACCCAACCACAAAAGGATAAGCTCTTTTTGAAGAAAAATGTATTTGAACAAATAAATGGAGAGATGTAGCATATTCATGAATGGGAAGACAGCACCGTAAATCAGTCATTTCTCCCCAGTTAATCTTTATGTTCAATGCAATTACAATCATTATCCCAGTAGTATACTTCAGAAATCTGAAAAGTGATCCCAAAATTCCGATGGTAGAATAAAGGACACAGACAGCTAAAACAATTTTGAGAAGGAAGGACAAAGGAGGGAACCCTGCTTGGCAGTATATCAAGATAAATTCAAAGCTGTTGAAATGAAACTAGCATGACACTACCCAGGAATTGGGCAAATAGAATCGTGGGAAAGATAGCCAGCCAGGAAGAAGAGTGGCTGTGATAGAGAGAGCATCACAAGGCAGGAAAGAAAGACAGGCTTTGATGAGTAGAAGGCTACCAGCTGTTCTCAATCTCTACAGAGTCTGGAACAAAGGAAACGTTGAATTCCAGCAAGAGGGGTGCAGGTTAGGTAAAAGAAAATACTAGTAGGCAATAAATGATGCCAGGTACTGGACCAGAGGACTAGGGAAAACGGTAGCAGTTCTTATTGGGTAATTAGGAGCTTCCATTTCGGGAATGTCAGGGTTTGCCCAGCAATCTGTGTTCTGTGTGGCATTTCCTGGTTTGATCAACATATAAGAATTACTTCTGGATCCCCTAAGGAATGTATCAGCCCAATGTTATGTATTTAGACATGGCACTTTCCATCAGCGATTGTGTGATCTTGAAGAGAAAGGATAAAGCAGGATAATGGGAACCTTTCTGGCAATGACGAGTCATCAAACTCTGGGGAAGTGGCAGTTAGTGTGGAAGCGAGGAGCTGGTGCTTGTTTCCTTGGCCAGCACTGAGAGAGCTGCTTGGGACTAGGATCTGGTCATATCCTCTCCCTGACACCCAGACATGGGCACAAAATGATAGCCCAAGTCTCCCTCCTCCACAGGGACCCTCTCAAGGAGCCACATAGTAACACACTGGCCTGGAAACACACACACACACACACACACACACACACACAAGCTTCAATAGTCTTCCTGTACTTTCTGTGAGGACAGCTGGTGAGATTTGCCATGCAATTCCATGGCAGGGAATTGTGTAGTGCTGAGGGCTGGCAAGGGGTGTGGGAGGCACATGTCCTCAACGCCTCCACAAAACAGGTCACACATACACACATACAGAGGCACACGTGCATGCACACAGATACACTGTTTGTCCCTGAGGTTGTAGTTCAGAGTAGGATTTGGAGGCATAATTATTTCTTTTCCCCTCCTTCCCCTGCCTCACCCCTATTTACACAGTCCTTGGGGCATCCAAGGGTGGGTAGGGATGGACGTAGGAACTCTAGACCCACCATCCCAAGAGCAGACAGGAGACCCTGGAGGTGACTCTGGGAGACCCAGGTGGAGGAGTTCAGCTCATGTGGAAGACCTGGCCCCCACTCTGTAAGTGGAGCTTCTTCAGCCTCACCCAGGTATCCTCAAATGTTTCCAGGAAGCCACTGCTGAACCACACCCCTACCTGAGGGACAGTAGGGTCTTAACAAGCTCTCCTTTCGCCACCTCTTTCTCTTCTCCACTCTGGCATTCCTCTCCTTCCTCATCTTTTCTACTATCCATACAGCTGGGCCAATGTAATCTTCACTGTTCTCAGATCAATATCAAACAGACCTCTCATCTTAGAGTGGGAAGGAGCCCCGCCAGGCCCTTGGGGCTCCCTTCTGCCACTTCCTAGTCACATGGTCTTCTGTATGTCAGGAAACAGTGCCCTTTCCTTGCTATGAGATGAGGAGGGGGGATGAGATGGTTTCTGAGGATGGGTATTTGGGGCACCTCTGCCCCATGCCAGCTGGGGTTTAATGGGGAAACTGCTGGGTGTGCTTGGCACTTGGTGGGTGTACAATAATAACTGCTAAATATTGTTGAAAGGTGGAATGTCAGAAGATCTAGGTTTGAGCCCCAGCTGAGAATCAAGTCACTAAGCTTCTTTAATTCTCAATTCTAATGAAAATGAGTGTGTCAAAAATAGCTATACCTGTGAAAAGGATCTTTTCTGCTCAAGGTGTCCTAATTTCCTACTTTGGATACAACCCTGCTGCAAACACTGACACTTCTCAGGGCCACTTTTCCTGACATTTCTTGAGTGTCAGGCATTGAACTAAGCTAATAGCTCGGGCATATGATCACCTCAGCAATTCTCTATAGGGGCTTTGTACTCAGTATTTCACAGATGTGGAAGGAGAGACTCAGATGGTGAAATGATCCTTATTAAAAGTGACTGAGCTGAAATTATGTTAAAACACTGAATGAAGCTGCATGTGAGGTATAGGTTTTTTGTTTTTTTTTTCTTTCTATTATTGTTTTAATTCTTATTCTGTTGTCTTCTTATTTCTTTTTCTTAATCGATGCAAATGTAATAAGAAATGATGAATATGCAACTATTCATTACTGATTCATTACAATCAGTAAGAATTACTGATTGTACATGTAGAATGGAATGATTTCTAATTGTTTTGTTAATTCTTTTTTTAATTAATAAAAAAAAAATGAAAAAAAAAAAAAGTGACTGAGCTGAGATCCAAGCACGCAGTTGTTCATTCATCCATTATTCATTCGCAGCTCCTCCAGACCCTGTGCTTAACACTGGACAGACAGAGATGATCAGACAGACAGTGCTCCTGAGCTCATGGAATTTTGCTCAGAGTCTGAGCTCAGAGCTGTTCCCCTCTCTCCCTTTGCTGGTTAGTTCCTAAAGGGCTCCAGCTCCACCACTTTGATTCTGAGGTTTCATGAAGGCTCTTGGTTTTGGCACAGGCACCTCTACCCTAAGTTTGCAGCAGTCCACTGGGTCCAGGTGTGGTGGAAAGGAGAAGACAAAGGGAACACTTAGTCCATGCACTACGAGCCCCACCACTCATTGTCCTGTCATGAGACATTTGTCTCAGCTGCTGGGCACACCAATCTGGCACCCATTGTCCCTCAAGAGATGGAGCCCAGGACAGGAAGGTGGGAGGAGAGAAGATGGAAGGCCCCAGGAGGAGGCACGGTGCAGCCAGGGGTGCTGGGCACCCTGGGATGATTCAGAGCAGACACGACCATGTAACCCCCTTCTCAAATCCTTCCAGTGGCTCCTCCTTCCCGGCAGGTTAAAAAATCACCCCCTTGAAGTGTCTAGCAAGGAGCTCCAGATAACTCCTCCCCATCTAGGTCACTCGCAGTCTGGGCTGGAAACCCAAGCTTTGGGTGAGTCTATCCTAGCAGATTTTATTCTAAATACCTGTCTGTACATCTGTCCCCACAGTCACTAGACTGGGGTCCTCCAGGGCACAGACCTCCCGACCTTGGTACAGGGGCCTTGCCCACAGTAGGTGTTTAACACTTATTTGCTGAGTTTATGAATGAATACAGAGCTGAGTGGATGCTCTGCAAGGGGAGCATAAGCCCTGGCCACCAGGCTCAGAGTACTGCACTCCTTCCTCAGGCCTACTTTTCCAGAGGTGTGGCAGCCCTCTATTCCCCAGCTCAATCACACAGTGTCACCTTCTCTTTCAGAGTCTGTAATTAAAGTGGCACCTTCAGTAATAAACATGCACCTTGGACGCTTCAATCTTTCTCATTAGAGGCTGAGACAGATTGCTCATCTGCTTCTCCTGGTCTAATGAATGAATTGTACTTCCCAGCATCGGGCTCTGTCCTGCCCGGGGGTGAAACGATGTTTGCATCCTTTTAGGGCCAGCCCTACCCCTCCTTGCAGTTTATTCCTGCCTCCTCTGGGACTTTGCTTTTGTAGTTTCTCCTCATTGACTCCTCTTTTCTATACCTCTCTGAGGTTCACACACAGTGAAAGATCCTGTAAAGGTGACAGTCCTCCAAAAAGCCTTCCTGACCACCCCTACCTCCTCCTATTTTACTTGGCATAGCACATCTTCTAGTCCCAGCTCTGCAACTAACTGTGGGTCACTTAACCTACCTCTATCTCCCTTTCCCTGTCGTTAGAGGAAAGACAAGGCCTCCACAGACTTTTCGTGAAGTCTAAATAACCTTCATTCATTTGACAATTACATTTATTCTGCATTCACTTCAAAACATGCAGAACTAGGTACAGAGGACAAAAAGAGATAAACACACCTCCACCCTCAAATAACTTGTGGCTCTATGGAAAATAATGTATAAAATGATAACATTAGTAATGATAATAATAATCGCTTCCCATTTTTGCATCCCATATCGATGGCGCCCTGGGCTTAACTGCCTTAGATAGAGACAAATACAGAGGAGGTTATCATGCCACGTAATAAAGCACTTTGAAATTAGATAAAGCCTCAAATAAATGAAGGTGATGTTGTTACTACCAGTTATCTTTCAATGCCTGTCTGTCTTGGCTCCCCATTTGGTCTCAAAGCTCCAGGAGTCATCCTTCTCTGTGACTTCCCTGGTGCCTTCCGTAATGCAAGTCTCAATTCGTGATGGGGACTGGCTGGTTAATCTCCAAGAGGGTAGAGGACAATGCTGCTGGACACAGATCAGCAGGGCCTGACAGAAGTCATCTCATCCAGCTCCTATCATCTTCCTTGAAGTTCCTTGGGGTAGGAGTGTCCCCAGTGGGTCCTGAGTGCTGCGTCTTACTCCAAAATTCATTTCTCAGTCTTGCTCCCTTTGCCCAGGTCTTCTCTCCTAAACACCCTTTGACCCTAATAGTTCACGATCTGGGAGCAAGGCTGCACCTCGGAAAGGAGAGCGGCTTCCGGGATCCCTGGCTTCACTCTTCCCTCCCATCCAGCAGCATCTTCTCCCCTCCTCACTTCTCAGATGCCCAGGGCTTGCGGACATTCTGATCCAAATAATCTATTGAGAAATTTAGTCACACCAAATTGGTGGAAACAGACCGGGTGTCATAAGACCTGGACTTGGGTTTTGATTTCAGAAATGACCCACCTCCAAGTCTTCCACTCCTGCCTTCCTAACTGTGAATGGTACCTCCCACTGTCCCTCACTTGCAGGATCATGATGAGAATTAAGTGGGACAATGTGCTAATGTGCTTCGTGTACAGTGATATCATCTCATGTGCGGCAGAGGTACGAGATCATTATCATTTCCATTTTAAAGAGAAATCTTTAGGATATCAGTTTTAAAGAGGTTTTACTAAACCCAATGATGGAAGTTTGGACCCAGAGGTCCCTGGGCAGAAAAGAGACAGGGGATGCCCTGATTGCCCAGGCCCCAACCAGTAGCAACATCCAGGTAGGCACGGGTCTCTCTCTGTCACTCAGGGGAGTCTCCTGTCATGCTGCCCAGGAGCAGGGACAGGTGGAGGGGCCACCAGCATCCATCCAGGGGCAAAAGGCCCCTTGAGGCCCAGCTGACCTCCAGGTCACTTTGCAAAATGTCACTGCACCTGCACGGAGGATTTTCCAGCTTTTAATGAGGCCACCGAGGCAGTGCATCTGTAAAATTCAGCCTCTAATCCCCAATTAAGGCGCCCGGCCTCCGCAGCATCCGGCATCTGGTTGCCGATGGCTCTGGTGATTGCGTTTCTCACCCTCAGTCTCGCTTATTTTCAAGTACAATTTCCAGTGGGAGGGGATCCTTCCCTCAGGCTCCTGAAAACCAGCAACCTCTCGCCGGGGTGATGCTGCAGAGTGTGTGGGGAATGTTGGGGTTCAGCCTCGCTGCCAGCCCTCCCGCCTCCCTGCCCTCCCCAAACCCCTCCCCTTCCACCTCAGATCCCTACCCACACCCCTTGCCCCCTTGGCCTTAGGGCTTTTATTAAGAAGCTACTCTTTGCAGGGCACTTTATATACATTGCTGTTTAGTTCTCAAAACAAGCTTTGGAGTAAGTGTGACCACTCCTTTCTAGCAGGAGAGGAACTGAGGGTCTTAGAAAGGGCTTAATTTAGCCCAGCTCCACAGATGGGAAAGGACTAGAGCTCGGACTTGCCCTGGGTCTCTCTGAGCCCAGCCCCTTCCCAGGCTGCTGCTCCGCCCTCTCTGTGACAGGGCTCTGCAGGAGCCTGGGGCTTAGGGCGAGCAGGAATGGCCACGCTGTGACCCAGCAATCTATTACAGTGATGATGGCTGCCTTTTTTTTTTTCTTTTTTGCAGGTTTATAAAAAGTTTAATGAACAAGAACCTATGTAACAAACATTAATGGTTTTTACAAGTAATATTTTTTTTCCAGAAAAATAACAATGTTTTTATTAACTGATATGCTCCTATAAAACATTTAACCTGTATTTTGAGGCTCTGGTTGCCTCTGCATGAGACAATTTTTTTTGTCTGAGAAACTCTTTGTTTTGCCTTCAGTTCATTTTTTTAAACTTTTTTATTGTATAGTATAATATATATACAAAGCAAAGAAATCAAAAAGCAATCGTTTTCAAAGCACTCTTCAATAAGTGGTTACAGGACAGATCCCAGAGTTTGTCATGGGCAACCATACAATCCTCTCATATTTTTCCTTCTAGCTGCTCCAGAGTACAGGAGGCTAGAGGGCTTAAATATTTTTTTATCATCACAATTGACTTTTTTGTGAAAAATAACATATATACAAAAAAGCTATAAATTTCAAAGCACAGCCCCACAATTAGTTGTAGAACATATTTCAGACTTTGACATGGGTTACAATTTCACAATTTTAGTTTTTTACTCTGGCTGCTCTAAAATACTGGAGACAAAACAAAAACAAAAACAAAACCACACACACACACACACACACAAATAAAAAGTAAAATGCTGGAGACTAAACAAGATTTCAATTTAATGATTCAGCATTCATATTCATTTGTTAAATCATATCTTCTACATATAAATCCACCATCATCTTCAATCTTTCCATACCTCTCTTTAGGGTTGTTTGGGCTATGGCAATTCTAAGGTTTTGATATTGGGAGGGTCTGTCGCTAATATGGAGTAGGGAGATGGAACTATCTGATGTTCTGGAGAGGCTGGGCTAGGTTTCAGGACTTATCCGGACCAGGGACCCATCTGGAGGTTGTAGGTTTCTGGAAAGTTACTCTAGTGCATGAAACCCTTGTGGAATCATATATATTGCCCTAGGTGTTCTTTAGGATTGGCTGGAATGGACCTGGCTGGGGGTTGGCAGTCATGATAGGTAGCAAGGTCTAAGTGAAGCTTGTGTAAGAGCAACCTCCAGATAGCCTCTCAACTCTATTTGAACTCTGTCTGCCACTGATACTTTATTAATTACACTTCTGTTCCCCCTTTTGGTCAAGATGGAATTGTTGATCCCATGGTGCTGGGTCTGGATTCATCCCTGGGAGTTATCTTCCACGTCACCAGGGAGACTTTCACCCCTGAATGTCATGTCCCACATAGGGGGGAGAAAAATGATTTCACTTGCAGAGTTGGGCTTAGAGAGACTGAGGCCACATCTGAGCAACAACAGAGGTCCTCCAGAAGTAACTCTTAGGCATGCCTATAGGTAGTCTAAGCTTCTCTGCTACCCACATAAGCTTCACAAGAGTAGGCCTCATGATCAAGGGCATGACCTATTGATTTGGGTGTCCCTAAAGTTTGACATAGTATCAGGGGATTCCCTGATGGTAAGGTTTAATAGTTCCATATTCTTTCTCCCCTCCCTCAGGGGACTCTGCCAATACTTTTTGATTATCTGCTTAATATACTCTAGGATGTAACCAGGCATTACAATAATCTATACAGGATTAAAGGACCTCTTTCTTATTCTGTGCTTACTGTGTTTCAGTTGTTCAAATGAGTTATAGAGATGGGTTGAATTAGATTATGTACTACAGAAAATTTCAATTCCAGATCAAATAAAACCTTTCTTTCATTGGTCTCAAAGAGTATGTGTGGTTCTAAAATATAGACACTGTTTTCCTTACCCTTATGTTCTAAATTACTTTAACCCCAACCTGTTCATTCTTCATTCTTATCTCTCAATATCAGGTTATATATATAAAACAGCCTCTCAAACTCCAGAAATAATAATCACCACTCCAGACTTAATGTGTCTGCTCTAAAAGTTTACAGTCTAGGCCCCTGTTTTCTTATAAGCATTTTCTAAAGGTGACCATACCATTCTTGTTGTTTTGTTTCTGGCTTATTTTGTCTCACCAAATGTCCCACATGTTCATTCACATTGTTGCATGCCTCAACACTTTGTTCTTTTTTGTTCATAAGGATACACCATCATTTGCCAGTCTACTTCTCCATCAGTGCATCCTTCAACCACCTGCATTCATCGGACATCATGTAGAGGGCCCAAAGTCCACAGTCCATCAACATTCTCAATTTTAGATAATTTCATTGTTCCCATGAGAAAGACAATCAATAAACACACACTCGCCAAATGGGAAATCTAAACCTCCGCTTAACTCTTGTCCCTCCCCCATCATTTACCTCTGCTGTTGCTGTGGTAGTGCTGATGGTTTCCTTTTGGACATAGCTCATAGCATTTAATAGCAGTTTTCCCCTGTACCCTGGACTTAAACACTCGTTATATGACAATCATATCTTTGAAGTAATTTTTACAAGAACTAATTCATATTTCTAGTGTGAATCCATGGGACACGTAGGTCTATACAACCCCTTTCAATCTTGTTCATCTTCAATATGGTAATATTACTTATGAACCCAGTGGAGAACCACCTTCACTCCTATCTATTCCCTTACATTGGAATTCAACCTCTTTAGCTAACAGTTCACCCATCTCTAGCTTCTATGTATCTCCAAGTCTCTTATATTCTGTATTATAAGCCTCTGATTATACCTTTATGCTGGTCATTAAAGTGGAGTCATACAGTATCTATCCTGTTTGATATCTATGTGTCTGGCTAATTTTGCTCAGCATTATGTCCTCAAGGCTCATCCATCTTGTCATGTGCTTCAGGACGTCATTTTGTCTTACTGCTGCATAACATTCCATCATTTGTATAACCACATTTTGTTAATCCACTTGCCTGTTGATGGGCATTTGGTTTGTTTCCATCTTTTGGTGACTGTGCATAATGCTGCTATGAACATTGGGGTGCAAATGTCTGTTTGTGTCGTTGCTTTCAGCTCTTCTGGGTATATACCAAGTAGTGCTGTTGCTGCGTCATAGAGCAACTCAATATTTAGTTTCCTAAGGAACCACCAAACAGTCTTCCATAGTGGTTGCACCATTATACATTCCCACCAGCAGTGCATAAGTGTCCCAGTTTCTCCACATCCTCTCCAACATTTAGAGTTTCCTGTTTGTTTAATAGCAGCCATTCTTTAAGTGTGAGGTGGTATGTCATTGTAATCTTTTTTTTTAAACATAACAACATACAAACATAAACATTCTTACCATATGCTCATTCCATTCTTGATATATAATCAGTAACTCACATATCATCACATAGTTGCATATTCATCACCACGATCATTTCTTAGGACATTTGCATCAATTCAGAAAAAGAAATTAAAAGAAAAAACTCATACATACCATACCCCTTACCCCTTCCTCTCATTGATCACTAGTATTTCCATCTATCCCATAATTTTAGCCTTTGTTTCCCCTAGTTTTTTCTATACCCCTTACCACTCCCTTTCATTGATCATTAGCATTTCAATCTACTCAATTTATTTTAACATTTGTTCCCCTTATTATTTATTTAGCTTTAATCAATATGTTTTACTCATCTGTCCATACCCGTAGATAAAAGGAGCATCAGACACAAGGTTTTCACAATCACACAGTCACATTATGAAAGCTATATCATTATATAATCATCTTAAAGAAACATGGCTACTAGAACACAGCTCTAAGTTTCAGGTACTTCCCTCTAGTCTTTCTAATATACCTTAAACTAAAAAGGGGACATCTATATAATGCATAAGAATAACCTCCAAGATAACCTCTCAACTCTGTTTGAAATCTCTCAGCCACTGACACTTTATTTTGTCTCATTTCTCTCTTCCCCCTTTTGGTTGAGAAAGTTTTCTCAATCCCTTGATGCTGAGCCTCAGCTCATTCTAGGATTTCTGTCCCACATTGCCAGGGAGGTTTACACCCCTGGGAGTCATGTCCCACGTAGAGAGGGAGAGGGCAGTGAGTTTGCTTGCTGTGTTGACTGAGAGAGAGAGAGGCCACATCTGAGCAACAAAAGAGTCACTCTTTGGGGTGACTCTTAGGCCTAATTATAAGTAGGCTTAATCTAGCCCTTGTGGGGATAAGTTTCATATGAACAAACCCCAAGATTGAAGGCTCAGCCTGTTTATTTGGTTGTCCCCATGCTTGTGAGAATATCAGGAATTCTCCAAATGGGGAATTTGAATTTTCGCCCTTTCTCACCATTCCCCCAAGGGAACTTCACCAGCACTTCTTTATTCACTGTTCAAATCACTCTAGGATTGATCAGGGCTTCACACTAGACAAACCTACAAAATCTCATGCCCTATTCAAGGTTTCATATTGGAAATGCACAGTCAAAATATAAATTTTGTACCAAACAAACATTTTTTGCTTTAGTCTCACACAGAAGTAGAAGGTTTTTTGTTTTGTTTTGTTTTTACGTGGGTAGGCACCAGTAATTGAACCCAGGTCTCCTGCATGGCAGGCAAGAACTCTGCCGCTGAGCCACCGTGGCCCGCCCAAATATGAATGAACATCTGTTTTCAACACCCTGCAATATTGACATTCCTTTTTTTTTCTTCATGCAAAAAGATTTTTAAATTTGTACATTTAATCACTATCATTGTACACTCTAGGCATTCCTAGATTATACCATCTCAGTCTTTATCGTCTATCTTTCCTTCTGGTTTCATTTGTGCCCCCAGGCCTCCTCCCTCTATCATTCTCACATTCAGCTTCATTCAATGTACTTACATTATTGTGCTACAATCAGGTAGTGTTGTGCTATCCATTTCTGAATTTTTACAGTCAGTTCTGTTGCGCAATCTGTATCCCTTCAGTTTCAATTACCTGGGTCATATTTTTGAATGTTTTTAGATGTTGGGGAGAAAGGAAAGCATTACAAAAATATTCTCCTAGGACAAAAGAACATTAAACTCTGTTACAAATATTCCATTCTTAGAAATTCCATGGCTAGATAATTCCACAGAAAAGATCAAATAGCTTCAAATGACAAACCACAGTGGTTATTAACAATGTCATTTAATGCACACACACACACTCACACACCTACATGTGGACTTAGAAATCCTGCTTTGAGGAATTGTTCTTATAAAATAAAAACAACAATTTCTGTAAGTATAAATTTATATATAAATATATATTTGCTTATTTCACTATTTGTAGTGAACAACAACAACAAAAAAAAAAAAACTGGAAAAAAGCATCAGTAACAGAATATTTGACCAAATTGTGGTTCATCTAAGAAATACTACGTTGCTGTTATGAGTTAAATCTATATTCTTTCACCCACACTCTAAACCACTGCCCTATCCTACGTCACAACAGAGCCTGCCTTAGAAAGAATACTTTTATTTTTATAATAAAGAACTGATACAGGTGGTTGTTTTAAAAGATAAATGATGCAGGTTGTTCCTCTGCTCAGATTCTCACTGTGGACAGGCTGCCTTACCCTTCAGGCACATGCCTGCACCCCAGTTTTTAGGAGGGGGGAGCCGGCACCCAGACTAGCCAGAACTGCCTGCCCTGAGGTCAGGTATCTGAAGCAAGAATGGACCCTGGAATCAGGCCAGGAGGGTACACTTAGGGTATGAAACACGTTCATCGGCTCTCCCTTTTTTCTTTTGCACAGACAGGCAGCGGGAAATGAACCCAGGTCTCCGGCATGGCAGGAGAGAACTCTGCCTGCTGAGCCACCGTGGCCTGCCCTCATCCACTCTTCCTGACAGCAGAACAGTAGTGGGAAGAGAAACAGACCTGGTCTGGTCTAGGTGAAGAAAACGGTATTTGTTCGTCAAAAATCCAGCTTGTAACACCGAGTCAGAGAAACAGACACAGAGGGAAGACGGGGGCAGACATAGGAGTTATGCTGCTACGGGAACTCATGGGTGGCTAGTAACCACCACAAGTTAGGAAGGATCCTCTCTCAGAGCCTGCAGAGAGAGCAGGGTGCTGTGCACACCTTGCCTTTTGACTTCCAGCCTCCAAAACTGAGAGAACACATTTCCATTTTCAAGTCACACAAAGGAAAGAACGTCCAGGTCATAGAGGGCTGGCAGAACAAGGACTAGGAGGTGGTTAAGAGCATAGGGAGACTCGAGAACCAGAATAACCTGGGTTTAGAAAATCTGGTTCTTCTACTACCCGTGAGGCTGGGCAGAAGCCTCATTCTACTTTGTCTTTTGCAAAATGGGAATAATGATTTTTGCCTCCTAGTTTTGATGACAAGAGTAAATGCCGTACTGCATGTAAATTGCCTACTGTAGATGCTCAACAGGGGCAACTCTCACTGTTAGAATCTCTGCGTATGTCCCCAGCCATGGCAGGAACCCAGCATCGTGGCCATTGTCACCATGATTGCAATGTTTTCATAGTCTTTGCTGGAGACTTTGAAAAACAGAGGGAGATGCTTTCTTGCACTCACCTTACTCCCTGCTCCACAACCCTGGAGCCTCCTTCTGTTTCCTCTGCTTTCACTCTGGATGCAGTTGAGGAGCAAGCCCTGAAACAGCCTGGATAGCCGGAAGCCAAGGGATGAGCCCATCACTGGGTGTCCTGGTGATAACCAGCTGCGAGTCACTTATGCAAATTGTGCACATATATAATGTGCCAATGATGAACTCGGGATTTGGTGGCCAAGTTTAGGTATCTGGTAAGGACTAGGTTCCAACTGCTGTGTGTGTGTGTGTGTGTGTGTGTGCATGTGTGCACTTGTGCATGAGTGTACTCATGCATGAGTGTACATTTGATAGAAAGAGATAGACAAGGACAGGGAGAGAGACATAAAGACAGGAGGAGATGAGGCAGTTAGACAGGGAAGGAGGGAGGGGGAGTGACCCTAAGACCCATACCGAGAAGTCCCTTCAGATGCGCACACCCAGCCCCCACACACCTTGCCCTCATTCAAGCCTGTGCCTGGAAGGAACCAATGAAAAGTGCAGCTCATCAATCCCTGACCAGAGGGGGATGGGCCCCTCTAAGTCCTTATAATGCAAGGATCCCAACCTCAGAGGGTTTCTTCTCCTTTGAAGAACACTCGTGATCACCCCCTTAGAGTGTGTACTTTTCCTGCCCATTAAAGTTTTGAGCTATACACACAGGCTTGTGTCTGGATTCTCTGGCTGTAGTACTGATTAGTCCTTGAGTTCTTTCCTGCGGCTGAGTCAAGAACCTTCAGAGCTTCAACTCCGCATTGAGGTCTCAACTTCTCTGAGAACTCCCAGGACTCTCCAGCATCGAGCTCATTAAACTATTTGGCTGTGTACATTGACTAATCCTTGAATTCTTTCTGCAGCTGAGTCAAGAACCCTCACGGTACCAGCCCTCGATTGAGGTCTGGATTTCTCCAAGAACTCCTGGCTGTCCAGCTTCAGAAGGAGAGAAAGCTGGCTAGTGTGACACACATATCATGACATTCATAATGTTATTTATGAAAATCAGAAAGTGATTACCCTGATGTCCATGCAGATCATATTTAGATAGAAAATGATCTGTGCTGAGAAGGCACCCAGCTCTAACCCATGGGTTGAATCTTGATTTTGGAGAGTTGAGTAGCAGGGAAGTAGAGCAGCTACAGGTGAATAAGATCATAAAATCGGTAACTCAAACAGGTTATGTGTCCATCCCCTTACATACAAGGTAAGCCACACCTAACAGTCCCAGACAGAAGGAAAGTCCCCTGTATTTTAAAGACCCTTGGACCCTCTCCCGTCCTGTTGCCACACGTCTCTTTTACAAGACATCTCTCCACTTTCTTGCTAACATGTGATGTTTCCTCTTGGGCAGAAAACTCTTTCTCTGAATTTCACTTGCAATTCTGCCACTATGATTAAACCATCTTTCCTTGATGGAAGCAGAAAATGGGAGATTGCCTTTCTTTGAATAAATCACTTCTAACAGAGCAAAAGGACATCTGTTCTTTCCTCCATGAAAAAATGTCCTAACCTCATGGGAAGCTTAACAGCTGTTCTGATCATGAATAAACCCTCCATCCTCTTCCCCTTGTCCTCCACCATCCTTCAATCGACTAATACTAGATAAAGGAGGGTGAGAACCGATAGCTTCGGCTGCCAGAGGCCTTTCAGCTGGTGTCACGGGTGCTGACGCTCCTTCTGGTATCCCAGCTGGCCTTGGCCATTGTAGACTTACCTGATTCTTCTATGTCACCAACTTCTTAAACACCCTATTGGCTGCCTGTCCCCAGTTTTTTCCTTGTAATCCCCAGAGCTCATCACTTAATCACTCTCGAGTCTGTGTCACTAGCTGCAGTGGTCCTGGTGGCTGGTGGTGATTTAAAGCACCTCTCCCCTTGGAGGTTGGCTAGCCTCCTTCAGCTTGGCTGAAATTAGTTTTATCTTCCTTGGCTAAACTGCAGCTCCACAGCTTCACAATTCAAGGCTGCTGCCCCGGTTGGCCCTTCCCATTTTGTCTATTGCATAACAAGCACCTTTATTCCTGGCTAAGCCTCAACATTACCCAAATGTGACCATGCTTCTTTGTTCTCCTCCTCCCAGCACATCAATGCCAGCCATTCCATACCACAACACCACAGAAACCAAATCAGCAGGAGCCGTTGGAAATTGATGCACGATGCCTGAAAAATTCACTCCAGATGCTAAAGAGATGCTTGTTATTGGCACCTTCTCTCGACTGCCTCGAAATTGCTTGGGGGCCCTGGCACTTCAACAGCACAAGTAATGAGCTGTGAAGCTTCACTTACCTCGGTCAATTGCACGGTCATTTCTAGAATCACTTCAGTCTCCCTAGAGTTATAGGTTTCCAAGTAAGGCAGTGTCCTGAAGAGACCACTGGGTCCATCCTCCAGTTTCAGGCCAAACCAACCAAGACAAAGGGTGTCTGGTATTCTCTTCAATCCTCATAAGATCCCAAATGAAGGAGGTGTTCTATTCCATTTCACAGATGAATAAAATGGGGCTTGGAGGGAACACAAGGCTAGTGAGTGGCAGCACTGGCCAGGAACCCAGACTAGGACTTGTTTCATTATCCCAGGCTGACCCTCCAGATTTAGAAAAAAAGCAAAACAAAGAATTCAAATTGTTTTCCCCTCCCCTGCTTCTCAGCTACTCCTGACAAAGAAAACTGAGGCTTAGAAAGAGATCTTGGTCCCAGGATAATCAGAGACCCAAATCTTGACTCTGTAAAGCAGGGTTCTGTATAGAATGGGGCAGCAGGGTACAGGGTGGCAAACAAGCATGACTGAGTTGGGCTGGCAGCATCTCCAAGACGTTGCTGGGAGCACAGTCCTGTAAACCAAGGCTTTTCTTTCAATATCCCTAGTACAGAGGAAGGCACACATAAAATACAAACTTGCAGGTCTCCAAGCCCAAGCTAGAACTGTCCCATTGAAGAGGGCCAAACAGAGGGACAGCCAGATTGAGGGGCCTGGAATCACAGGCAGAAGATTTCAGGGTCCCTTCACTGAAGTTTCTGGCTTCACCCAGGTTTGGATCCCTCCTTAACCCACCTCTCCCTGTGAGATGAGGCTCCCAGAGTTCGGTCAAGGTGCAAGCCCCCTCCCTGATGGCCAAAGTGCTGGCTTATTCTGTGGCTTGGGAAGAGCATAAAAACCAAAGCTCTCCCAGGACTGCCAGTGTTTGGATAGGGGAGGGGATGGGCAATAGTAGAAAGGGGGATGGAGACCTGGGAAGGGGGTGGTGGGAGAGAGGAAGAAGGGAGCTAGAGAAGGGGAAAAGGAGGAAAGGGGAGATAGAGGAAGAGTTGGGGGCAGAGAAGAGAGAAAAAAAGGGAAGGGAGAGGGAGAGAATGATAAAGCAAGGAAGAAAAAACAGGGGAGAGAAGAGCAGAGAGATAATAAGTGCTCTCCTAGTGAACCCCATTTGTTTCAGGGCAGGTTTGTGCAAGTTTCTAGCCCACTGCTGGCTCAGGGCGAAGCTTGACGATGGTTTTCCAGGGAGTGATCAGGCTGAGCAGCAGAAAACAGAAGCTGTTGTAATAGTAATGATGACATTAATAAATAAAACAACTAGCATCGAGGGTAATTAGGGTTGAAAGAAAAGCTCACTGCAGCAAGAGAGAAGCCATTCTGCTCTCCATTCGACTTCAGTTGAAATTTAGTGGAGGAATTTTTAATGTCTTAGCAGCGTAGTGTTTTAAAGCTAGAAGGAACTGCGGGAAACTCAGTTCAATCCCCCCATTTTACAGATAAGGCTCAGAGAAATTGATTTCCTCAAAATCACTTAGCAAACTAATGACGGATTCTGACCCAGGGAAGTCTTAACTCCCAGTTTGAGAGGTAACTTTACTGAGCTGAGAATCAGGGAGTGTCAGAGCTAGAGAACTCTGAGTTCTAACCCAGCCAGCCCCTCCAGTCCCGTGGGAGAAGGCATGTGCTTTTAGAGTCTCTTCTGTGGGAAGAGTTCTGAGAAATGCTGCAGTGGAAAAATGGAATTGTTTCTTTTAAAATATGAGCCTTGGTTAAAAATGCCCTCCCCTGAGTGTAGCAGGAAACAACCATAGCTTCCTCATGGGGTCAGATCATCATGAGGACAATAACTCTCTGCACTAGCCCAGGATCCCAAGAAGTTTGTTGTCACACGAGGGGAATATTTTTATAAAGTATTAATTCCATCCCACCCACCTGGGACTTGAGACTTTCATCCAAGTTGTGTGGAACTGTGCCAGGGTTTTCCTTTTCCTATCCCATCCCATCCCAAGTTTGTCTTCCTCCTCACCATCCACTCACCCCACCTAAGATCTGCATTATCCAAAATGATAGGCACTAGCTCATGTGGCTATTAAATATAAATTCATTACAATTCAATAAAATTGGAAACTCTGTGTTCTTTTACTAGTGACATTTCAAGGCTCAATAACCACGTGTAACCAGCCGTTACCATTTTGGACAGCCCAGTATAAAGCATTTCCACCATCGCAGAAGGTAAAATTGCACATTGGTGGCATCAACCCACTCCCATGGTTTTGTAGTACTTTGTATCTTTGTCTTACTGTTTCCACTAACAATTGTTGTCAGCCCCGCTGTTCCCCGGTTTTCAGACTCCCAGGTATGGGGATAGCATCACCTCACATCCCTGCCTCACTTTCCCCTGACAGGTTGTTCAGGGCACTGCAGGCTTAGTAGAGGAGTGCTCCTGCTGAGTGGACACTGACCTCCCTCGGGAGTAGCAGATGGGTCTAAAGGGATAACTACTCCCTGCTTCCAGGGTGCTGACTCGCTGATCTGTTTCTTTCTTCAATCTCATCCCTGACTTTTTCTATTACTTCCTAGTGCTCTTGATGACCGCAGGTAAATGGCTTCAACTACTCCCCAGGCTCCAGGGTCCTGCCAGATTGCGCTGAATGCTGGGGATTAATCACCAAATTCCAAACGGACTCATCCTTCCTCCCTCCTTTTCTAGTTTCTCCTACTCACCAAGACCTCAATTTCCAGTCTGATATATGTGTTAAGAATAAGGCAGCAACCACCATGGCCTGGAAATGGGAATCCAAAGGGAAAAGCCAGACTCATATTTCTGGGCAATTATTGGCTCTCCTAGAAAGAAGAAGGAAAGACAGGGAGGAGGAAAGGGCAGTACTTGCTTCCCCGGGAAGTACTGCTTATTTTTCCAATGGGTAAAGGAAACAAAACTAGTGAAAGGTCATACCCACCAATTTCCTAAACCATATAGAAAGCTCTTCTATCTTTGCTGCTTCAGTTTCTTCTCCCCAACTAAAATTTATTAGCTCAGATGTCTCTCATTCATTCATTCATCTATTCACTCACTCATTTTTCTCAATAAGACCCGTACACAAGAATCACTGAAGAGTCTTTTTCAAAGCACACAAATTCAACCTATAGCCAAAATATACTGAATCAGAACTGGTGCAGGGTGGAGAGGAGATCATGGAGGGGTATGAAGAGGGGTATGGAGACCCAGAGGTATTGGGCCTGGCTACATATTCCCAGGTTATTCCACAGCCCATTCCTTGGTAGGAGATCCTGAATTCATTCATTCATTCACCATTCATTCATCTGACAAACATTCTTTGAATACCAGGGACTGTGTTAGGTGATGACAAGACAGTGGAACTTACAATCTTATGCAGAAATTCTCAGGCTTGACTGTCCATTTGAAACACATGGAGAACTTTTGAAAGTCCTGATGTCAGAGAACTTTTGAAAGTCCTGATGCCCAGGCTGTTCTCCAGAGAAATTAAGAGGCAATCTCTTAATGATAGACCCTGGCATTAGCTTTTTTCAAGTGTTCCAGGCGATTCCAATATTGCAGCTTCTGAGTCAGGGAAGTCTTGATAGGATGGGGGTGAAGCAATGAGGTGGTTTCTTATCTCTGTGGGAGGGATCAACAAAGCTTCACTAAAGATGGGTGCAGTTGCAGTGGGCATCCTTAGCCAGCCAAATATCTTCAGTAGCTTTCCCCAGGCACAGATTAGGGAAGACAAGAAGGAGAGGACTGTATGGTCTGAGGCACCGTTCACAGGACACAGGTCTCAGTTCTGCCCCAAAGAAGGAAGAAGCTTCCCTCAGCTCCTCAAATTGGTCAGACCACAGATTAGAACTGGAAAAGGCCTCATCCCATTAACAACATTGTGGTAGGCAGATTCAGTTGTCAATTTGACCAGGTGAATGTGCCTAGTTCTGTTGCTGTGGACTTGAGCCAATGGTACATGAACCTCATCTGTTGCTGATTTACATCTGCAGTCGGCTAGGAGGCGTGCCTGCTGCAATGAAGGACATTTGACTTAATTGGCTGGTGCTTAAATGAGAGAGCACAAGGTAGCACAGCCTAAGCAGCTTGGCATTCCTCATCTCAGCACTCACAGCTCAGCCCAGGCCTTTGGAGATGCAGAAAGAAATCACCCCAGGGAAAGTTGTTGGAACCCAGGGGCCTGGAGAGAAGGCCAGCAGAGACCACCCTGTGCCTTCCCACGTAAGAAAGAACCTCGGTGGAAAGTTAGCTGCCTTTCCTCTGAAGAACTAACAAAATAAATCCCCTTTTATTAAAAGCCAATCCATCTCTGGTGTGTTGCATTCTGGCAGCTAGCAAACTAGAACAAACATGAAATCTTTTTTGAAGCAAAATGTTCCTGTGCTCATGGAACCATTTCTAGGGGGAATGACCATGGTAGGGGCAATTTATTATTGCCATTCCATTCCATTATTTATACTCTTTGTCAACACTTTTGTCAACAGTTTTAAGCATCTACCATGAGTCACTCGGCCAGACACTGGGGACCTAGACGTGCAAAAGGCATAGACATAACTTTCAATAAGCTCATGGTCTTGCGCAGGGAAGAGACAAGTAAACAGAATTAAGTGCAGCAGAGTAAGAGCTACTATACAAGTCTGTATGACACACCAAAGGCAGGGTAAGACAAAAAAAAGAAAAACATTTCCTAGAATTAGTGTGCAAGCAATTCCTGGAAAGGAAGAATCTAGAAAAAGTCTTCATTGGTTCATTCAATATGGAATATGCTCTGATTCTGATGCACTACACGAAGGGCTAAGGACCCAGATGCTGAGAGCAAGAGGGTACTCCAGGTAGACAGAACAGCATAAGCAAATGCATGGAGGTAAGAACAGTATGTTGCTTTGCCTGATAATTTCACATCTCCTGGCCTCCTCCCTGCTGGAAGTCTGTCCCCCATCCCATCTCCAAAACACAAAGTACACAATAAGCCCATCATGGCCACCAACAGCTGTTGGGCCTGTGTCTCTTCCTCCCTCATGAACTCTGTTTCTCTATCCCTAAATGGAGACATAATTAAAGAAAATCTCTGAGGCCCCCAAAGGCTCTCATGTTTAGATGCTTCCCTAAGACTCTAATTGGTTAAGTGGGAAGATATTCTTTGTTTCCTACGCAAACTTTTTCAGATGGCTGGTGAATAATGAATATGCTTTTGTGGTGTTGCGAGACTGGCCCAGATGTCCTCTTTGGAAATCAAAGTAAACCCAAATTTCATGTCTACAACAAGAAATTCAACTGGTGAGTGGTGGACATTCTGCTGAGCCCAGGAGAGGTGTATGGCAGGACCCCAGCCTGTTCCCTTTCACATCTTCAGGGGTCCCTTTCTCTGGTCTGTATCAGCTCAGGGACAGGGCTAGGTCAGAAGCTCTGCCTACTCAGAAATTGCCTCCCTCCCCCACATTTATATTTAGGGAATTGTTTGTCTGTGCTGTCGTGGTTGTTCCAAGCTCAAAGTCCAGCCAGTTTGTTTCTGCTTTGCAATTCTTGTAGATAGTTCCTGCTTAGAAATTCTCACCATCCCACTGCTTCTTTGAGTGGAAAAACGGCCTTCCTTACTTGAGGGAGAAGCTCATATTCAAGCCACCAACTCCCTTCCATTAGATCATACAATTCACCTCCCCCCACTAACGCCCCCCCCCCCAAAAGAGGGCTATGGCCCTTCCAACATGAAAAAGGTAGAATGGGCAGAGCCCAAATACCCCTAAAGAGGTGGAGAAAAACCAAAGGTGATGCTGGAATTATACAGAGAAGGTAGGGTTTAACGAATGAGTATGACTGCTAAATCATTATATTGATATTTCTTTTAGTCTCCAGTATCTTTGAACAGCTAGAATATAAACCCAAAATTGTGGAATTGCAACCTATACCAAACTCTGAAATCTGTTCTACAACTAATTGTTGCGCTATGCTTTGAAATTTATTGCTTTTTAAGTATATGCTATTTTTCACAAAAAAGTTGATTGTGATGAGAAATGCACAGCTATATGATGATATTGTGAACCACTGATTATACACTTTGGATGATTACATGGTATATGAATATATAATATTGATCAATAAAAATAAGTAATTAAAAAAAAACTTTTTTTTAAATTTATGGGCCATGGTGGTCAGCAGGCAGAGTTCTCTCCCGCCATGCCAGAGACCCGGGTTTGTTTCCTGGTGCCTGCCCATGCAAAAAAAAAGAAGAAAAGAAAACTCAAAAGAGAAGGAGGAGTCATAACAAAGAAGAGAATTTAACAAAAAAGTATGATTTCTGAATCATTATATTGATATTTCTTTTAGTCTCCAGTGTCTTGGAGCAGCCAGAAGGAAAAACCTAAAATTGCAGAACTGTAATATATACCAAACCCTGAAATCTGTTCTGCAACTAATTGTTGTGGTGTGCTTTGAAATTTATTGCTTTTATATATATGTGTTATTTTTCATAGTAAAAATAAATAATAAAAAAGAAGGTTGTAGTATAGTGCAGAAGGGAGTAATTTTGAAATAAAGAAAAAATTTGGATTCAAATCCTGATTGCTTTATGTATAATTAGGTCAAACCATATGAAATTTATGATATTTTTTCCATTTTTTTTTTCTGCGAAAGTAGCAGTTTCACATGGTTCATCCCAATGTAGACTTAGATAAATTATTTACTCCCTCCATGTCTCAGTTTGGGGGGGTAATGTTACCTTATCTGGCAGGAGTGTTGGGAAGACCAGATGAGACGTAGTAATGTGCCTTAGAAATTTCCTGAACATAGTCTTTTCATTCATTCAAAAACTGAATTCATTCCCAGGCCATTGAAATAAAAGAAACAAAAATTACCAAATTGAAAAGGAAGAAGTAAAATATTCACTATTTCCAGATGACACAATCCTATATATAGAAAGCCCGAAAAATCTACAACGAAGCTGCTGGAGCTAATAAACAAATTCAGCAAAGTGGCAGGTCCAAGATCAACACACTAAAATCAGTAGTGTTTCTATACACTAGCAACGAGCAATCTGAGGAGGAAATCAAGGAAAAAAATTCCATTTACAATAGCAACTAAAATAATAAAATATCTAGGAATAAATCTAGTCAAGAATGTAAAGGACTTATACACAGAAAACTACAAAACAAATTGCTAAAAGAAATCAAAGAAAATCTAAATAAATGGAAGGACATTCTATGTTCATGAATTGGAAGACTCAACATCATTAAGACATCAATTTTACACAAAATGATTTACAGGTTCAGTGCAATCCCAATCAAAATCCAATAGCCTTCCCGGTGTCTGCTCCCCCAAAATCCAACAGTTATCCTGGAGGTTATTCTTTGCTATTATATAGATATCCTCTTTTTAGTTTAAGGTGTATTGGAGTGGCTAGAGGGAAATACCTGAAACTGTTGAGCTGTGTTCCAGTAGCCTTGATCTTGGAGATAATTTTATAACAATAAAGCTTTTATAATGTGACTGTGTGATTGTGAAAACCTCGTGTCTGATGTTCCTTTTGTTTAGGGTATGGACAGAGGAGTAAGAAATATGGATAAAAAATAAACAAATAATGGGGGAGCAAAGGTTAAAATAAATTGGGTAGATGGAAATACTAATAGTCAATGAGAGGGAGGGGCAGGGGGTATGGGATGCATGAGTTGTTTCTTTTTTCTTTTTATTTCTTTTTCTGGAGTAATGCAAATGTTCTAAAAAATGATCATGGTGATGAATACACAACTATGTGATGATATTGTGAGCCACTGATTGTACATCATGTATGGAATGTTCGTGTGTTAAGATTCATCAATAAAAATATTTTTTATAAAATCTAATAGCTGGGGGTGCAAGGGTAGTTCAGCGGTAGAATTGTCACCTGCTGTGCGGGAGACCTGGATTCAATTGCCTGTCCATGCACTTCCCAAAAAACAAATAAACAAAATTCAACAATGGTGCTGCAATAATGGGATAGTCACATGGAAAAATAATGAAATGTGACCCCACCATATAGCATACACACAAAAAAGTCTAATAGCCTACTTTTCAGAATTGGAAAAGCCAACCATCAAATTTATTTCAAAGGGTAAGGGGCCCCAAATAGCCAGAAACATCTTGAAAAAGAAGACTGAAGTTGGAGGATACACACTTCCTTACTTTAAAGCTACAGTGGTCAAAACAGCATGGCAAGGGCCCAAGGATAGGTACATCAGCCAATGGAATCACATTGAGAGTTCAGAAATAAATAGACCTTCATACTTCCGGCCAATTGATTTTTTTTTCTAATTAGATTTTTTTGATTAATTTTTAAATTAAAAAAATATATAACAACAAACAAACGCAAACATTCTTAACTTATGATCATTCCATTCTACATATATAATCAGTAATTCACAATATCATCATATAGTTGCATATTCATCATCATGATCATTTCTTAGAACATTTGCATCAATTCAGAAAAAGAAATAAAAAGACAACAGAAAAAAATTCATACATACCATACCCCTCACCCCTCCCTTTCATGGCTCACTAGCATTTCAATCTAAATTTATTTTAACATTTGTTCCTCCTATTATTTATTTTTATCCCATATGTTCTACTCATCTGTTGACAAGGTAGATAATAGGAGCATCAGACACAAGGTTTGCACAATCACACAGTCACATTGTGAAAACTGTATCATTATACAATCATCTTCAAGGAACATGGCTACTGGAACACAGCTCTACACTTTCTGGCAGTTCCCTCCAGCCTTTTCATTACATCTTTTTTTAAAAAAAAAAAATACCAAAAAAACACCAAAGAAGCACAAACATTCATAACTTTTGATCATTCCGTTCTACATATATAGTCAGTAATTCACAATATCATCACATAGTTGCATATTCATCATCATGATCATTTCTTGGAACATTTGCATCTATTCAGAAAAAGAAATAAGGAGAAAACAGAAAAAAAATTCACACATACCATACCCCCTCCCCCTCCCCCTCACTGATCACCAGCATTTCACTTTAAATTTATTTTAACATTTGCTCCCCCTGTTATTCATCTTTATTCCATATGTTTTACTCATCTGTTGATAAGGTAGATAAAAGGAGCATCAGACACAAGGTTTTCACAATCACACAGTCACATTGTGAAAGCTATATCAAGAAACATGGCTACTGGAACATAGCTCCACATTTTCAGGCAGTTCCCTCCAGCCTCTCCACTACATCTTGACTGATAAGGTGATATCTATTTGATGGGTAAGAATAACCTTCAAGATAACCTCTCAACTCTGTTTGGAATGTCTCAGCCATTGACATTTTGTCTCATTTCACTCTTTCCCCTTTTGGTTGAAAAGGTTTTCTCAATCCCTTGATGCTGAGTCTCAGCCCATTCTAGGGTTTTTCTCAATGCCTTGATGCTGAGTCTCAGCTCATTCTAGGATTTCTGTCCCACGTTGCCAGGAAGTCCACACCCGTGGGAGTCATGTCCCACATAGACAGGGGGAGGGCAGTGAGTTTGCTTGTTGTGTTTGGCCAGTTGATTTTTGACACGTTTACCAAGTCCACTCAATTGGAATAGAACAGCCTCTTCAACAAATGCGACTGGAAGAACTGGATATCCATATGTAAAAGAATGAACGAAGACTCCTACCTAACACCATAAACAAAAATTAACTCAAAGTGAATCACTTAAATATAAGAACCAGTTCCATAAAAATCTTAGAAGAAAATGTAGGGAAACATTTTCAGGACCTTGTGCTAGGCAATGGTTTGTTAGACTTTACATCCAAAGCACAAGTAACAGAAGAAGAAATAGATAAATGGGACCACCTCAAAATCTAAAACTTTCGTGCATCAAAAGACTTTGTAACAAAATTGAAAAGACAATCTACTCAATGGGAGAAAATATTTGGAAACCACATATTTGATAAAGATTTAATGTCCAGAATATATAAAGAAACCCTACAATTCAACAATAAAAAGACAAACAACCCAACTAAAAGGGCAAAATACTTGAACAGATGGTTCTCCAAAGAGGATATACGAACAGCTAAAAAGCACACGAAAAATGCTCAACATCACTAGCTATTAGGGAAATGCAAATCAAAATCATGACATATCATTTCACACCCACTAGACAGGATACTATTAAAAAACAAAACAAAACAGAAAATTACACATATTGTAGAGGATGTGGAGAGATCGAAATGCTCAGTCATTGCTGATGGGAATATAAAATGGTGCAGCTGCTGTGGAAGACAGTTTGGCAGTTCCTCAGGAAGCTGAGTATGGAATTACCATATGTCCTGCAATCCTGCTACTAGGTATGTATCCAGAAGTACTGAAAGCCGGGACAGGAACAGATACTTTCATGCCTATGTTCACAATGGTATTATTCACAATTGCCAAAAGATGGAAGCAACCCAAGTGTCCATCAACAGATGAATGGATAAATAAAATGTGGTACACACATAAAATTGAATATTATTCAGCTGTAAAAAAGAGTGAGGTCTTAATTCATGCAACAATATGGATGAATCTTGAGGACATTATGCTGAGTGAAATAAGCCAGACTCAAAATGACAAATATTGTACAATCTCACTGATATGAACTAATTATAAAAAGCCAACTAACAGAGTTAGAATTTAGAATATAGGTTACAAGGGGATAACTTGGGGATAGAGGATGGGGAGGTGATGCTTAATTTGTATAGAATTTCTATTTAGCTTGATTGCAAAGGTTTGGAAATGGATGGTGGTGATTGTAGCATATTATTGTGAGTGTAATTAACAGCACTGAATTATATAGGTGAATATGGTTAGAGGGGGAAACTTTAGATTGTATATATTACTAGAATAAAAATTAAAAGATAAAACATAGGACTGTTTAACACAGAGAACCCTGAGACAATGGACTATAGTTAATAGTACAAGAATGTTCTTTCATGAATTATAACAAATGTATGTCACTAATAAAAGGTGTTAACAATAGAGTGGTATACAGGATAAAATACACCTAATATAAACTATGGGCAATAGTTGATAGTACCAGTTTAGTAATCTTTCATCAATTGTAACAAAGGTAATTCCTATTCAAAAAAAAAATACAATTACAAAAAAGTGCTACTATCAATTGAAACAAATGTTCCACGCCAATGCAAGGTGTCGATGGTGGGGTGGCGTATGGGAATCCTGTATTTTGTGCATGCTTGTTCTGTAAACCCACAATTTCTCTAATAAAAAAATAAAGATAAAAAAGCAAAACAAGACAGGTCATTGGCTCAAAACTGGCAGCCATCGAGAATATTCATGGACTGTGGACTTTGGGCCTACTATATAATGCACGATGAATGCAGATGGCTGAAGGATGCACTGATGGAGAAGTAGAATTGCAAATGATGGTGTATACTTATGAACAAAGGTTGTGCTGTTACAAAAAGGAATAATGTCTTGAAGCATGTTACGTGAATGAACATGTGGGACATTTGGTGAGACAAAATAAGCCAGAAACAAAACAACAAGAATGGTATGGTCACCTTTAGAAAATGCTTATAAGAAAACGGGACCTAGATTGTAGGCTTTTAGAGCAGACACATTAAGTCTGGAGTGGTGATTATTATTTCTGGAGTTTGAGAGGCTGTTTTATATATATAACCTGATATTGAGAGATAAGAACAAAGAATGAACAGGTTGGGGTTAAAGTAATTCAGAACGTAAGGGTAAGGAAGACAGTGTCTATATTTTAGAATCACACATACTCTTTGAGACCAATGAAAGAAAGGTTTTATTTGATCTGGAGCTGAAATTTTCTGTAGTACATAATCTAATTCAACCCATCTAGCTCATTTGAACAACTGAAACACAGTAAGCACAGAATAAGAAAGAGGTCCTTTAATCCTGTATAGATTATTGTAATGCCTGGTTACATCCTAGAGTATATTAAGCAGATAATCAAAAAGTCTTGACAAAGTCCCTTGAGGGAGGGGAGAAAGAATATGGAACTATTAAACCTTACCATCAGGAAATCCCCTGATACTGTGTCAAACTTTAGGAACACCCAAATCAATAGGTAATGCCCTCGATCATGAGGCTTACTCTTGTGAAGCTTATGTGGGTAGCAGAGAAGCTTAGACTACCTATAGGCATGCCTAAGAGTTACTTCTGGAGGACCTCTGTTGTTACTCAGATGTGGCCTCACTCTCTCTAAGCCCAACTCTGCAAGTGAAATCATTTTTCTCCCCCCTATGTGGGACATGACATTCAGGGGTGAAAGTCTCCCTGGTGACGTGGAAGATGACTCCCAGGGATGAATCCAGACCCGGCACCATGGGATCAACAATTCCATCCTGACCAAAAGGGGGAACAGAAGTGTAATTAATAAAGTATCAGTGGCAGACAGAGTTCATATAGAGTTGAGAGGCTACTCTGGAGGTTGCTCTTACACAAGCTTCACTTAGACCTTGCTACCTATCATGACTGCCAACCCCCAGCCAGGTCCATTCCAGCCAATCCTAAAGAACACCTAGGGCAATATATATGATTCCACAAGGGTTTCATGCACTAGAGTAACTTTCCAGAAACCTACAACCTCCAGATGGGTCCCTGGTCCGGATAAGTCCTGAAACCTAGCCCAGCCTCTCCAGAACATCAGATAGTTCCATCTCCCTACTCCATATTAGCGACAGACCCTTCCAATATCAAAACTTTGGAATTGCCATAGCCCAAACAACCCTAAAGAGAAGTATGGTAAGATCAAAGGTGATGGTGGAGTTATACATAGAAGACAGGATTTAACAAAAGAATATGAATGCTGAATCATTAACTTGAAATCTCTTTAGTCTCCAGTACTTTAGAGCAGCTAGAAGTAAAGACCTCAAACTGTGAAATTGCAACCCATGTCAAAGTCTGAAATACGTTCTACAACTAATTGTGGTGTTGTGGTTTGAAATTTATAGTTTTTTTTGAATAAATGTTATTTTTCACAAGAAAAGAAGGAAAAAAAGTTGATTGTGATGATAAAAATTAATCAAGCCCTCTAGCCTCCTATATTCTGGAACAGCTAGAAGAGAAAATCTGAGAGGATCGTATGGTAGCCCATGACAAACTCTGGGATTTGTCCTGTAACCAGTTGTTGAAGAGTGCTTTGAAAACTACTGCTTTTTTATTTCTTTGCTTTGTATATATGCTATACTATACAATAAAAAAGTTAAAAAAAAAAATAATAAATTGATTAAATTAAAAAAAAAGTGACCCAGGGCTCTATCTGCAATTCTACAAAAGTCTCACGCACTAAGTTTACTTTTCAGAAACCTGAACTTCCAGGTGGTTCCTAAGCTGGGTAATTCCTGAAACACAGAGAGGCCAGCCTCTCCAAGAACATCAACCAATTCTGTCCCTGATCCCGCATTGTTGACACCCTTTTTCAACATGAAAAATGCTAGAATGGGCATAACCCAAATTCCTTAAGGATTGGGAGAAGGATCAAAGGAGAAGGTAGAGTTATAACAGAGAAGTTAGGATTTAACAAGTGAGGATAATTACTGAATCATTACATTGATATTTCTTTTTGGTCTCCAGTGTCTTGGAGCAGCTAGAAGGAAAAACTTGAAATTATGGAACTGTAACCCATACCAAACATTGAAATCTGTTGTATAACTACTTGTTACAATGCACTTTGATATGCCTTTACTTTATTTTTATTGTGAAAAATAACATGTATACAAAAAAGCAATAAATTTCCAAGTACATTTTAACAAGCAGTTATAACAGATTTCAAAGTTTGGTATGGGTTACAGTTTCACAATTTTTCATGTTTTCTTCTAGCTGCTCCAAGACACTGGAGACCAAAATACATATCAATGTATTTATTCAGCAGTCATATTCATTTGTTAAATCCTATTTTCTCTATCATACCTTTCCTTCTCTTTTTTTGTGCAAAATACATATATACAAAATGTACTTTGATATTTATTGCTTTTTTGCATATATATTATATTTCAAAAATTTTTAATGTTTTTTTAAAAAAGTCACAAGTTGAAAGACTTTTCCAGTGAACACCCATGTACCCACCACCTCAGTTCTATCTTTCATTGGCATTTCATTATACTTATTTTATTACATATCTAACTATCTAAACTTCTAACCATCCATCAATCCAACTTACTCTTTGATACATTTCAAAGTAAATTTCAGACTTGAGTATAAACATCCCCCATATACTTCAGTGAGCGTAAAAGGTTATGTAGTGTTCCATATTTTTGTTTTTTTCTTTTGATCTAAAATTTCTATTCAATAAAATGCTCAACTATTAAATATACATTGGGAGTTTTGACATATGCAAAATTTTGTAACCCAAACCTCTATCAAGATATAGAACATTAACATCATTTCGGAAAGTTCCCTCATGCCCTTCTCAGTCAATCCTTGCCCTCACTCTCCAGGTAAGTATATTTTAAATTTGTATGTTTATGTATATATAATTGACAGTTGACTTTCTGTAGTGCTGGTAGGAATTTATAGCCCGCCAGTAATGAACGACAGTACTCATTGCTCCACTGCCCCACTCGTTTTTAGAAATAACAAGAGCTGACATTTGTTGGTTCCCTATTTGTGCGAGGCACCATTCTAAGAATTTTACCTGCAGTAGCTCCTTTACTTCTCATAACAACCCTATGTGGTAGATATGATTACTACCCTCATTTTATAGATTAGGGTCCTTATGCACAGAGAAGCTAAGAAACGTGTCCAAGATTACACAGCTAATACTTCGAGATTTGAATGGTTTGAAACTTGAATCCAGGCTGTTTTTGTCTGAATCAGAATTCTTTAAAAACAACAACAGATATGTATCTTTCCAATTTAATGGGTGGAAATGGTGGTATCTCATACTTGCTCTGATTTGCATTTCCATGACAATGAGATTGAAAGTTTATTATTCATTTGCATTTTTTCTTCTATATTTTACCACTTCCCATCATTTCTCCATTATACCATTGGGCCATTGGTCTACCTTTGATTTAAGGCCTTTTTGTCTATTAAGGGTATTACCACTTTAAAATATACATTCTAAATATTTTCCCTTTATTATTATTATTTTTTCACCTTCCTTGGGATGTCTTTTATCATAAAATTTTTAAAAACTTACATAGTTAAATGTGACCATCTTTTCCACCTTCTTATATAACCACTGCATTTCATGATTGCAATGCCAAGTTTATATTCTAATATATTGGTTTCACTTATTTATTGCTTTATTTTTCTATTTAAATATTTAATTTATCTGAAATTACAAATAGGAGAACTAGTTTTGTTTTCTTTCCAAATGGTTATTCCACTTTATGCCGAATCATTTACTAAACAAGCCATCTTTTCCTAATGAATTGAACAGCACTTTGGGTAATATATTAACATTTCCACACATGGTTTGTTTTAATTTTTATTTTCTTCACAAGGGTTTTGTTCATTTCTTGTAAATTATATTCCTCCATATTTTATAGCTTTTGACATTTTTAAGAATGGGACTTTTGCTTCTCTTTTGATATCTAACTAATTATCATTGAATAAAAAAAGGAAAGGAAAATGAAATATATATATATCTTCACCATGCCAGACTATCTTATGAACCATAGACAGATCCATAGATAGATAGATAATTTTCATGTTTTAAAAACCGGGTCCCTTGTGTCTTCTAGTGAGAAAAGCGCAGTCATAATTTTGTCTCTTCTCATATCTACATGGATTGTTTAATATTTTTTGGCATTAACTAGATTCTCCAGATAATATTTAATAATCCTGGCAATAATAAGCAGTCCTGCCTTGTTCCTAATTTTAATGGAAATGATTTAGAATTTAATATTTAAAGTTCATTATTGCTTTAAACATTCTTATTATGTAAAAAAATCTTTTCAAAATCTGTTGTTAAACCACTTGGTTCTTCTCTTCTGATTCCTAGAAGCTAAAAATTATGTTGCTAGATTTCTTGATGTTGAGCCTACATTAATATTCCTGGAATAATTTGTACTTGGTTGTGATGTATTTTAATCTTTTGGTAGCATTGAGAGGTTTTATTTGCTACTATTGCATTTATAATCTTTATAGCCTTCTTCATAAGTGAAATTGATGAATATTTTTATATTTTGCACTATATAAGATTTTGGCATTAAGTTACGCTAGCTTTATTATTCATAAAATAAATTAGAAAGTTTCTCACCATTTCCATGGTCCAAAATGTTTTAAATAACATAAATGATCTATTTTTCAAAGGTAAGGCAGAATATACCTGTAAACACATTGGAACCTAGAGCCATTTTTAACGCTATACCTTTGGTTATCTTTCCAATTTCTTATGTAGTTATTGTCTGTTCAAAATTTTACCTCTCTTTGGGTCCATTTTGGTTATATATTTGACTAGAAAATCATCCTTTTTTTCTTTTTTTTTTTCTTTGCTCTCATCTGCCTCTCCAATCCACGCTCAAGCCCTTGGAAAGCAAGGCTAACCATCCACAACCCCACACGTCTGCACTGGCCTCACTGCCCGAGGGGCCGTTTCCCAGCAGCCTCTACCTGACTTGCCCTTGCACGCCTTTTGGGTCCCTTTCTCGGAACGCCCTTCCCTGATCTACCATCCCCGTGCCCTTTCCTGCCCTAATCTGAGCCTGGCTGCCCCTCTCCTGGCTCACACCGCAGTAGGGGAGCCCAGACTGCTGCCACCTCTACTTGGTCCTCCACTTCCTCCTGCCACTGCCGCCGCCTCTGCTGACCAGTAACCCTGAGTGCCGACCACGCTCCGGGCACTGCAGGCTGGGGACGCCCTGACGGCAGAGACAGCCTTTGCTCTGTGAATCCCCAGGAGCCCCACGGTACCTGGCACGTGATCGGAGCTTAAAAATAAAATGTGTTACCATGCAGATTGAAGAATAAATGCAGATTGAAGTGAATATTTTTTTCTTCTTTGGATCTAGAAAAGGCTACTCAATTCATAGTGAAAGGTATTTACAAGGCAGGGCACATCGGTAGCTAACAACCTTACTGCTGGCTGAATGAAGTGCCTTAAGGATGCAAAGTGCACCTTTCTCATGAGGCCCATGGCATTCAAGAGGCAGCTTCCACCAGGAAACTTGGAAAGCTGTGGAATGTCTCATTGTTGATGGAAACACTGGCGCAATCAACTTGTAGGGACAACCAGCTCCGGCTAAAATCATCCATTTTTTTGAGTTTCAAGTGTTTTATACATAATATTATTTTATAGTTATCTTGCATATCTGTGGTTAGATCCACCTATTCTTCCCAATATTATATGCTTCTGTTCATAATTGGGCTATGCAGAGATTAACTCATTTTATTATTTTTCTCAAAAAACAAACAAACTAGCTTTGGATTTTGTTTATGCTTCTAATTGTTTCATTGCTTTATCTAATATATTAACTTAAACATTTCTCTGTATTAATTCTCTTTCCTAAGTACTTTTGGTTAATTTTGTTATCATACCCCTTAGCTTTTACAATTGAGTGCTTGGTTCCTTTATTTTCTATTTTAATTAATAGTAAAAGGTAAAATTTAGACTGTAAAAATTGTTGTGCATATCTATTTAGCTGTGTTGGGTATGTTTTGATATGAAATGTTTTCTTTACCGTTATTTCCTATTTACTTATAATTTCAAATACAATAGATTTAAGAAAGTAACTATTGTGTTTGAAATGATAAACACAAAAATTTTCCTTGCTTTCAAGTAGCTGCTAGATGGTTAAGTTCCCTTTTTTGAAGGGGAGTATTTTTTAGTGTTTTTTTTTTTTAAAAGATTTCTATTAACAGAATGTAGCCTACTAAAAGCTTTATATTTTGGAACTTATTAAGCTTTTTTTTGTCCCAAGTACATGATGAGTTTTTATAAATGGCCCATTGACAAAAAAAGACTGTATACTCATGATGCAGAGAGTGATTAAATCAAGCTTGTTGCTTATATTACTATGTTTTTTATCCTTGTTATTTTTCCTTTACTTGAGCTGTTAAATTTTTAAAGTGTGTTAAAATTTCCCACTGTTTTAATTAAATGTTCTTACTTTTATAAGAATTTTAAAATTTTCTGATTTGGCTATTAAGTTGCTGTACAAATAACTAATGGTATCTTTTTAATAGATTATGCCTTTTATCATTAGAATTGTCCTCTTTGTAGAGATGTTTATTTGGTGAAAAATTTATATTTTTGGTAGCACATCACCTAATTTAACTTGTATGGTCAGTATAGTTGAACATCGTAAGTACATGGAATCTTGAATAGAGCATGAGATCTTGTTGACTTGTCCAAGTCAGTATGATGCCCCAATGTATTCCAGAGTAATTTGGGCAGTGAATAAAGTGAATGTACAAAGTCCCCTTGGGGGACTGGGGAGAAAGGAGGAAATATTCAACTTCCCCATTTGGATAATTCTTTGTATTCTTGCAAGCGATGGGGACAGCCAAATAAATAGTCTGAGCCCTTGATCTTGGAGTTCACCCCTATGAAACTTTTTCCTGCAAGTCTACTTAAAATTATTCCTGAGTCACCCCCAGAGAACCTCTTTTGTTGCTCAGATGTGGCCTCTCACTCTAAGCAACTCAACAGGTGAACTCACTGCCCTCCCCCACCCTGGGACATGACTCCTAGCAGTGTAAATCTCCCAGGCAACATGGGACAGCTCTCAGGAGGAACCAGGACCTGGCATCATGGGACTGAGAAAACCTTCTTGACCAAAAGAGGGAAGAGAGAAATGAGATGAGATAAAGTTTCAATGGCTGAGAGATTTCAGAGTTGAGAAATTATCCTGGAGGTTATTGCTATACATTATACAGATATTCTTTTTTAGTTTATGATGTAATGGAGTGGCCGGAGTGAAGTACCTGAAACCGTCAAGCTGTGGTCCAGTACCCTTGATTCTTGAAGACGATTGTATAATGATATAGTTTTTACAATGTGACTGTGTGATTGCAAAAACCTTCTGTGTAATGCTCCTTTTATCCAGGGTATGGATAGATGATTTTAAAAGTATAGATAGGCTAAGAGAGTTCAAATAGAGTTGAGAAGCTACTCTGGAGGTCACTTTTACAGAAACTTCAGTTAGACATTGCTACCTATCATAACTTACCAAACTCCAACCAGAACCATTCCAGCCAATCCTAAAGAACACCTAGGGCATTATATAAGATTCTACAAAGGTTCCATGCACTACAGTAACTTTCCAGAAACCTACAATCTCCAGATGGGTGCCTGGACCAGGTAAATCCTGAAACTTAGAGGCCCCAACCACTCCAGAACATCAGCTAGTTCCATCACCTACCCCATAGTACTGACAGCCCCTTCCAACATGAAAAAGAGTGGCCACAGCCCAAATGCTCTTAAAGAGTGGGATAGAAAGATCAAAGGTGGTGGTGGAGTTATACAGAGAAGGTAGGGTTTAACAAACAAGTATGATTGCTGAATCATTAAATTGGTATTTCTTTTAGTCTCCAGTATCTTAAAGCAAATAGAGATAAAAACCTAAAACTGTGGAATTGTAACCCATACCAAACTCTGAAATCTGTTCTACAACTAATTGTTGTGCTGTGCTTTGAAATTTATTGCTTTTTTTTATATATGTTATTTTTTCACAAAATAGAAAAAAGAAAGTCAATTGTGATGATAAAAAATATTTATTCCTTCTGGCCTCCCATATTTTGGAGCAACTAAAAGGAAAAATCTGAGAGGATGGTATGGTAGCCCATGGTGAACTGAGATCTGTCCTGTAACTATTTCTTGAAGAAGGCTTTGAAAACTATTGCTTTTTTCTTTCTTTGCTTTGTATATATGTTATACTATACAATAAAACACTTTTAAAAATGGGTAAAAAATAAATAGTTGGGACGATAAGGGGTAAAATAAATTGGGTAGATGGAAATACTAGTAGTCAATGAGAGGGAGGGGTAAGGGATATAAAATGTATGAGTCTTTTCTTTTTTCTTTTTATTTCTTTTTCTGGAGTGATGCAAGTGTTCTAAAATTGATCATGGTGATGAATACACAACTATGTGATGATATTGTGAGCCATTGATTGTACACAATGTATAGACTGTATGTGTGTGAAGATTTGTCAATAAAAATATTTTTTTAAAAGAGACTTGTCCCATTTGTTGCTTTCCACTTTATTGTTGTCATTCATGCTTTCTTTTTGTTTGTATTTGCACAGTTCTTTTTATTTTCAACCACTTCAAATTTTTTTTTGTTACCATATTTCTCTGTTAAAAATTTAACTGGATTTATTTGTTTGTTTATTTGGTTTCCTCTTTATTGGTGTGCCTCCTACCATCCCCCTACAATTTCAGTCCCTTCCATCTCCCCCCCCCCAAAAAAAAGGTACTAAAAAGAAGGATTGTTGGGGTTCTGAGACCCTTGGGCAGTTAGAAAAGGAAGAGAAACCAAAATAATCACTAGGTGTGACAGAGACTGACAGCCAAGAAGTCTGAGGCAGAGTGGGGAAGGTGGCAGAGAAAGGTGAAGAAGAAAATAAAAAGGAGGGGTACTAGTGGCCATCTCTCCTGCTAGCAAGGGCTGGAAAGAAAACTTTGAACATTAAGAAGTGCAGGTCCTGAAGAAGAGAGATGGTATTTAAGCCTGAAGAAGGAGGGGTAGGTCAAGGAAGGAGGTCACCTCTCTCTCTGTAGAATGGGACCCCCACTTTAGGGCAGCAGCTTCACAGACTGTAGACACTTTCATCATTGTAGGCAATGTATAGAAAGAAATTTTCTTCACGGTGTTCCTAGTATAGCCGACCTATTGTGGCACTGGTGGGTGGAATGACATTGTTGACAGAGAAAAACAAGGCATCTTCAGCTCAGAAATGAATTCACTTATGGATCAAGAAGTGGAACTGACCAACTGTGAGATCAGAAGATACCAGGTATTTCTTTTTGTCCAGTTCTCCTATTCGAGCTTTGGGAGCCTTCTCTACTATCACTGGGCCTGGCTCTGGGTATTTCTTTCGGATTTTCTTGCCCTCAGAGCCGCACTTCTCAAACAGATGCTCCTCTTTATATGCTAACTTCATCCTCCTAGGGACCAGGCTAGACCTGGCTGGGCTGAGGAAACTTGGGGGGCCAGGATCTAACTGGATTTATTTTTGAAAAATCGATCTTAAAATATCTGTTTTTTAATAGAGAAATTTATTCCATTCATATTTAGTGCATTATACTTGATATTTGTGCTGGTCTGAAATTGTTATGTACCCCAGAAAAGCCATGTTCATGTTTTTTTTATTCCTAATCCAATCTTATAGGGGCAGACCTATTATTTGAGTGAGACCTTTTGATTAAGTTGTTTTCCATGGAGATGCAATCCACCCAATACTTTGCATTCTAAAATATTTTACAATTGCTTTTTATCATATTTTGTTGTTTTCTTTTTTTTCCTCTAATTTTAAAGGCAGTAATTTTGTTAAGACTCCTCTTGCAAGTGACACAAACCCAACTAAACCAAACTTAACCCAAAAGAGGAATTTGTGTCTCATATATGAAAAGTTCAGGGGTATAATTTAGGCAAGGCTGGATCTAGGTGCTCAAGTGATGTCACCAAGAATCTTCTCTATCCTTCTCTCAATTTAGCTTTCCTCTGTGTTTGCTTCACACACTCTTTCTACGAGGAAACAAAGATGATCACCAGAAGCTCCAGGCTCCTATTACATCTATTAAGTAATGAAAGAAAAATGTCTCTTTAGGGAAAGAAAGTGTTTCTTTACCAATAATTCCATCAAAAAGTTAGAGGGATCACAGTTGGTTCCACTGGGATCAAATGTCCGTCTCTAAACCAAATATGATATTGTAAAGGGGAACTGATCTTCTGGTTGGTCTTGTGAAGTCTGAGTCAAACCAAGAGAAAAGGTTGGGTCAGCCCCATGCAAAACATAAGGCAGAGAGTGGAGGAGAGAAACTGTCCCTCAGTTTCCCCTTTTGTAAAATGGGTTATTAAGAGGATTAAATAAATTAATATTGGCAAAGAGCTTAGAACAGTACCTGACATCTTACTTAGAACTTATTAAGCAACTAACAGAAGGGAGAATGGAAATTAGAAAGGGAAAACCAAGAGACATCCACTACGCTTGGCTTGATTGAATTTATGCTCATTCTCTTCCTCATTAATTTTGATGTTGTATTATGCTTTCCATTTCTGTTGTCAATTACTTTCCAATTCCAAACAGCCATAATTACACAGATCATTTCAATTATTATATTAAAATTTTCTTCCTATCATTTACATTTTACTGTACATCTTTTCCCCCAAGATGAACCCTGTGATCCGTAGAGCAGTTGTAATTCTGCAGCCTTCTAATTGTAGTGTTGCAGATGAAATTCCCTTTCATGCATAGACTTCTTTTTCCCCCACTTTGAACTCTTTTAATATTTTTCCTTTACCCTTTGAGGAGACTTAATATTGTAATTTAGGAGTTTTGTTAGGATATTTCTAAGTATGGGTCTATTTAATCAATCCTGGCTTGGTTTTTCTATATCTTTCAATCTGCAAACTCAAGTCTATCTTAAGCTCAGGAGAAATTATCTTCTCCATTGGTTCCTCTTTTTTCCTTCTGGATCTCTTATTATTTTTATTTATTTGTTATTATTGTTTTTTTTGACATGGGCAGACTCTGGGAACCGAACTGGAGTCTATGCCACTGAACCACCATTGTACTACGCTGGGTCTCTTATTATTTAATGTTAGGTCTTCCAGATTTTTCTTCAAGTTGATTATCTTTTTCTTTATTAATTTCTCTCTGGTTTTGACTCTATGTGATGAGGCATTTCCCATGGTATTATAGATCTCTATATTCTCTAACTGATTCTAATCAAATTAGTCCTCAGATGTACTGTCCACGTGCCGCCAGCTTGTCTGCTTGGTTATGGTATCCACCAAACCATTCCACTAGCTGCAGAGATTTCATTCTATATAGTATTCCATTATGTTGTGTACTATAATTTATTTATTCATTCTATAACTGAAGGACTTTGTGCTTTTTTCCAGTTTGGGGCTATTATAAGAGATGATTTGCAAGCATTCTTGTAGATTTTTCCTAGTGCAGATATGGGCATGCATTTTCAAGAGCAGCAGTTTTCAAAATGTAACCTGACACCCACATATAGGGATTCGTAAGACCCTTTAATGAACTCAGAACTTTTCAAATAAACTGAAAATAATATGCTTTTCTTTCACTGTGTTGACAGTTGCTCTGATGATCAGTAATGGTAGAATTGCTGATGCCTTAGCATGAATCAAGGCAGTGACCTTTTGTCCTAGTAGTCATTGTATTGCTTATTGAAATGGATTGCAGTTTTAAAATTTGTCAGTTTCACTTAATAATGTCCTTGAATAGGCAGGGAAAAGTAATAATTTTATTGAATTTTGACACTTGTGTACATGCCTTTTTAATATTCTATGTTGCATCACAAATATCAAATACCTAGGAAATATCTTACAGGGCAAGACTTCTGCAAGGAAAACTCTATAACTTCATTGAGAGACATTGACTTAAGACTGTTTAAGTCTTGTTTAAAGTGGAAAGATATGCCACATAGATAAATTGAAAGATTCAATAAGGTAAATCTTTTGAATAGTTTAAGGATTTTAATTCTGTAAGGATATAGATTCAAAGCACAGGGTTTGGGGATATTTTACATTATTTTAAAACTCTAATGTCTGGCTTAACAAAAGACAGCTGGATTCCTAGGTACTTGATTTTTTTTATCCTATTTTAAATGGTGTCTTTCATAAGTTTCATTTCCTAACTTTCAGTGACTAGTACAAAAAAGTACAACTGTTTTTTAATATTAAGTTTGAACCCAGCAAGCTTACAATACTCTTTTATTAATGCTAATACTGTCAATGCAGATTCTTTTGGATTTTCTAGATGCCCAATAATTTTGCCAGTGAATAATGGCAGTTTTGTTTCTTCATTTCCAATATTTCTACCTTCTTTTTTCTTTCCTTAATACACCAACAAGGATCTCCAGTACAACATTGGACTGCAGTGATTATATCAAACTTCCTTGTCTTGTTCACTATTTTATAAATATTCTACCAGATAAAGAAAGCACCCCTCTATTCCTATTCAGCTACCTGTTTCTTTTTTTAAATTATAAATGCATGTTGCATTTTATCAAATGATTTTTCTGCATCTGTTGTGATTGTGCTGGTTTGAAAGGATGTATGTCCCCTAGAGAAGCCAGGTTTTTTTAAAAAAAATCCCATTTTGTAAAGGCAGAATAATCCCTATTCAATACTGTATGTTTGAATCTGTAATTAGATCATGCCCCTGGAGGTGTGATTTAATCAAGAGTGGTTGTTAAACTGGATTAGGTAACGACATGTCTCCATCCATTCGGGTGGGTCTTGATTAGTTTCTGAAGTCCTATAAACGAGGAAACATTTTGGAGAATGGAGATTCAGAGAGAGCAGAGCAGAACGACATAGCCACGAGAAGCAGAGTCCACCAGCCAGCAACCTTTGGAAATGAAGAAGGAAAACACCTTCAGGGGAGCTTCATGAAGGGAAGCTAGGAGAGAAAGCTAGCAGATGATGCCGTGCTCGCCAAGTGCCTTTCCAGATGAGAGAGAAGCCCTGACCTATTCACCATGTGCTTTCTCACTTAAGAGAGAAACCCTGAACGTCACTGGCCTTCTTGAACCCAGGTATCTTTCCCTGGATGCCTTTGATTGGACATTTCAATAGACTGGTTTTAATTGGGACATTTTCTCAGCCTTAGAACTATAAGCTAGCAACTTAATTCCCCTTTTTAAAAGCCATTCTGTTTCTGGTATATTGCATTCTGGCAGCTAGCAAACTAGAACAGTGATAATCATAGATTTTTTCTTCTTATCTTATTGATAAGGTAAATTACATGGAACAATTTTTCTAATTTAAATCAGTCTTTGCATTCTTGCATTAAATAAAACCTTTATGGTATATGTATTTCTGTTAATTGTTGGATTTTGTTTTAAATTTTTCTTTAGGATTTTTGCATCAATGTTCATGAATGAGGTTTGCTTGTAATTTTACTTTTTCTAAATATTTCTGTCCAATTTTGGAATCAAGATTATACTTAAGTTGGGAAGTAGTCTCTCATTTTTCTTTTGTTCACTGTGTTTGTATAAAGATTTAAGTATTTCATCCATAAATGCTGGAGACTTACTGGTGAAGACACTCTAACCTGGAATTTTACAAACAGTAATATTTTTACTACTATTTCAATTTATTTAATTTAGATAAATTATTAATTAATTAATAATGAATTAAAGTAATACAGAATTATCCATATTTCCTCCAAATTTTATTTATTTAAGCTCTATTGTTGAAACTGTAAATTACTTCCAGCTTTAAAGGATGCTGCAATGCATACATTTATGCGTATCTCTAGGCAAAATTTTGTGTGGTTTTACATTTTAATATATTTTTGTAAGATAAATCCTTACAAGATGAATTTCTCAAGGAGTATGAACATTTTTGAAGTTGTCTTGATCTTGATATCAGGCTGTTTCTTTCCTGAAGAAGCAGCACAGGAGAGAGAAATGTCTTCTCTAACTAGTTATCTGTTGTATAACAAATTACCTCCAAACTTAGTGGCTTAAAACAGCAGCAAACATTTACTATCCTTGCAGTTTCTATGGATCAGAAATTTGGCAGTGCCTTAGCTGGACAGTTCTGACTTGGGGTCCCTCATGAGGTGGTAATCAAGATGTCAGCCAGGGCAGCAGTCACCTGAAAGCCTGACTGAGGTTCCACTCCCAAGGAGGCTCACTCAGGTGCCTGGAAGGCTGGTGCTGATTGTTGATAGGAGGTCAGTTTCTCCGCCCATATGCCCTCTCCACAGGATGCTTGAGTATCATCAAATATGGCGGCTGGCTTCTCCAGAGCAAGCAATGAGGGAGAGAGAGATGAAAGCAGCAATAACTTTTGAGAGCTACCTTTGGAAATTCCACACTGTTACTTCTGCCAAATTCTTTTCTTTTAGAAGCAGGTCATTGATTCTGGCCCACATTGAAAGAAAGGGAAATTAGACTCCACCTTTTGAAGGAACAAGTGTCAAAGCAATTGCGGATATATATATTTAGATTGTTAATCTATTTTGAGTTTATTTTTGTATATGGTAGGAAGCAGGTGTCCAACTTCATTCTTTTTCATGAGAAATTCCATTTTTCTAGCATCATGTGTTGAAAAGATTATTCTTTCCTCATAGAGTGGATCTGACACCTTTGTTGAAACCAACAGATTTTGTACTTTCAGTTCTATTCCACTGGTCTGTATGTCTGCCCTTATGCCAGTGCCAGTAAGTGCCTTTTTAAAAACTTTTTATGTTAAATACTTTCAAACTTACAGGGTTGTTACAAAAATAATATAAATCCCATGCAGAAAACTCCAACATATCCCTACTGCCCAGATACCCAGATGATCAATTTTAACATTTTGCTGTATCTTTCTGTTCACCTATATCTAGCTATCATTTATGTATCAATCCGTTTTCTGAACATCTGATTGTAGGTTATATAAATCATGCCCTTTGAACACTTTCTACTGCCTGTGCATTTCCTAAGAGCAAGGATATTCACTTATGTAACCACCTTAAGTACAGTTTTTTTTTAACTTTTTTATTGTATAGTATAATATATACACAAAGCAAAGAAATAAAAAATCAATAGTTTTCAAAGCACTCTTCAACAAGTAGTTACAGGACAGATCCCAGAATCTGTCCTGGGCTACCATACGATCTTCTCAGATTTTTCCTTCTAGTTGCTCTACAATATAGGAGGCTAGAGGGCTTACAAATTTTTATCATCACAATCGACTTTTTTCCTTCTTTTTTTGTGAAAAATAACATATATACAAAAAAAAGCTATAAATTACAAAGCACAGCACCACAATTAGTTGTAGATCATATTTCAAACTTTGACATGGGTTACAATTCACAATTTTAGGTTTTTCTTCTAGCTGCTCTAAAATACTGGAGATCAAAAGAGATATCAATTTAGTGATTCAGCACTCATATTCATTTGTTAAATCCTATCTTCTCTGTATAACTCCACCATCACCTTTGATCTTTCTATCCATCTCTTTGGGGTGTTTGGGCTATAGCAATTCTAAATTTTTGATATTGGAAGGATCTGTCAATAACATAGGGTAGGGATATGGAACTAGCTGATGTTCTGGAGAAGCTGGGCCAACTAGGAGAGGGAACTATCTGATGTTCTAGAAAGGCTGGACTAGGTTGCAGGACTTATTTGGACCAGGCACCCATTTGGAGATTGTAGGTTTCTGGAAAGTTACTCTAGTGCATGCAACCCTTGTGGAATCTTATATATTGCCCTAGGTGTTCTTATTAATTACACTTCTTTTCCCCCTTTTGGTCAAGGTGGAACTGTTTCACCCCTGGATGTCATGTCCCATGTAAGGGGGAGGGCAATGATTTCACTTGCAGAGTTGGGCTTAGGGAGACTGAGGCCACATCTGAGCAACAACAGATGTCCTCCAGAAGTAACTCTTAGGCTGCCTATAGACCAGTCTCTGCCACCTACATAAACTTCACAGGAGTAAGTCTCATGATTGAGAGCATGACCTATTGACTTGGGTGTCTCTAAAATTTGACACATTATCAGAGGATTCCCTGATGATAAGGTTTAATACTTCCATATTTTTCTCCCATCCCTGAGGGGACTTTGACAATACTTTCTTACTATCACTTAATATACTCTATGATGTATCTAGGCATTACAATAATCTATACAGGATTAAGGGACCTCTTCCTGTGTTTGAATTGTTCAAATGAGCTATACAGATAGGTTGTATTAGATTATGCTCTACAGAAAATTTCATTTCCAGACCAAATAAACCTTTCTTCTATTGGTCTCAAAGAATATGTGTGGTTCTAAAATATAGACACTGTCTTCCTTTCCCCTGTGTTCAAAATTACTTTAACCCCAAACTGTTCGGCTTCGTTCTTATCTCTCAATATCAGGTTATATATATAAAACAGCCTCTCAAACTCCAGAAATAATAATCACCACTCCAGACTTAATGTGTCTGCCCTAAAAACTTACAATCTAGGCCCTGTTTTCTTATAAGCATTTTCTAAAGGTGACCATACCATTCTTGTTGTTTTGTTTCTGGCTTATTTTGTCTCACCAAATGTCCCACATGTTCATTCACATTGTTGTATGCCTCACGACTTTGTTTCTTTTTGTAACACAATCTTCATTCATAAGTATACACCATCATTCGCCAATCTACTTCTCCATCAGTGCATTCTTCAGCCACCTGCATTCATCAGACTTCATGTAGAGCGCCCAAAGTCCACAGTTCATTAACATTCTCAATTTTAGATAATTTCATTGTTCCCAAGAGTAAGAAAACCAGTAAACATACCCTCGCCAAGTAGGAGATCTAAACCTTCTCTTAACTCTTGTCTCTCCCCCCATTATTTACCTCTACTGTTGCTGTGGTAGTGCTGATGGTTTCCTTTTGAACAAAGCTCATAGCATGCAATAGCAGTTTTCCCCTTGTGCCCTGGACTTAAGCACTCTTTATACAAGAATCATATCTTTGAAGTAATTCTTACGAGAACTAATTTATATTTCTAGTGTTAATCAGTGGGACACATTTTGTTCATCTTCAATATGGTAATATTACTTATAGACCCACTAGAGAACCACTTTCACTCTTATCTATTCCCTTATATTGGAGTTCAACCTCATTAGCTAACAGTTCACCCATCTATAGCTTCTATGTATCTCTAAGTCCCCTAAATTCTGTATTATAAACCTCTGATTATACCTTTATGCTACTCATAAAAGTGGAATCATACAGTATCTACCCTTTTGTGTCTGGCTAACTGCACTCAACATTATGTCCTGAGGGCCCATCCATCTTGTCATGTGCTTCAGGATGTCATTTTGTCTTACTGCTGCACAATATTTCATCATATGTATATACTACATTTTGTTGATCCACTCTTCTATTGATGGGCATTTGGTTTGTTTCCATCTTTTGGCAATTGTGAATAATGCTGTTATGAACATTGGTGCGCAAATGTCTGTTTGTGTCATTGCTTTCAACTCTTCTGGGTATATACCAAGTAGCATTATTGCTGGGTTATAGGGCAACTCGATGTTTAGTTTCCTAAGGAACTGCCAAACGTTCTTCCACAGTGGCTGCACCATTATACATTCCCACCAGCAGTGCATAAGTGTCCCAGTTTCTCCACATCCTCTCCAAAATTTATAGTTTTCTATTTGTTTAATAGTAGCCATTCTTTCAGGTATGAGGTGATATCTCTTTGTAGTCTCAATCTGTATTTCCCTCATAGACAATGAAAATGAGCATCTCTTCACATGTTTTTGAGCTATCTGTATTTGCTCTTCAGAAAAATGCTTATTCATATCTTTAGCCCATTTTATAATTGGATTGGTTGTTCTTTTGTTGTTGAGTTGTCTGATTTCTTTGTGTATACAGGAAATCAAACCTTTGTCTGATATGTCATTTCCAAATGTTTTCTCCCATTGTGTTGGCTGCCTCTTCACCTTTTTGACAAAGTTTGTTGACAAAGTTTTCTGAGGTGCAGAAGCATTTGATTTTGAGGAGTTCCCATTTATCTGTTTTTCCTTTTGTTGCTTGTGCTTTGGGTATAAAGTTTAGGAAGCTACCTTCTATTACTAGGTCTTGAAGATGTTTCCCTACTTTTTCTTCTAGAGGCTTTATGGTGCCAGTTCTTATATTTAGGTGTTTGATCCACTTTGAGTTAATTTCTGTGTAATGTGTAAGATCAGGGTCCTTTCTCATTCTTTTGGCTATTGATATCTAGTTCTTCCACGCCCAGTTATTGAAAAGACTGTTTTGTCCCAGTTCAGGGGATTTGGGGGCCTTGTCAAAAACCAGTTGACCATAGATTTGGTGGTCTATTCCTGCCCTCTTGATTCGATTCCATTGGTCAATGCTTCTATCTTTGTGCCAGTACCCTGCTGTTTTGACCACTGTGGCTTTATAATAGGTTTTAAAGTCAGGGGGTGTTAATCCTCCCACTTCGTTCTTCTTTTTTAGGATGCTTTTAGCTGTTTGTGGTCTCTTTCCCTTCCAGATGAATTTGGTAGTTAGCTTTTCCAAATCTTCAAAGGAGGTTGTTGGAATTTTGATTGGTACTGTGTTGGATTTGTAGATCTATTTGGGGAGAATTGACATCTTACCTGTATTTACCCTTCCTATCCATGAGCAGAGAATGTCTTTCCACCTATTTAGATCTCCTTTGATTTCTTTTAGCAATGCTATGAAGTTTTCTGTATACAAGTCCTTTACATCTCTAGTTAGTTCATTCCTAAGTACTTGATTCTTTTAGTTGCTATTTTGAATGTAATTTTTCCCTTAACTGACTCCTCAGCTAGATCATTGCTTGTATATAGAAATGTTACTGATTTTTGCACATTAATTTTATATCCCGCCACCTTGCTGAATTTGTTTATTAGCTCAAGTAATTTTGCTGTAGATTTCTCAGGTTCCTCCAAGTATATTACCATATCATCTGAAAATAATAGTTTTACTTCTTCCTTTCCAATTTGGATGCCTTTTATTTCTTTGTCCTGCCTGATTACTGTAGCTGGAACTTCTAACACAATGTTGACTAATAGTGGTGACAGTGGGCATCCTTGTCTTGTACCTGATCTTAGGGGGAAAGCTTTCAGTCTCTCTCCATTGAATACAATACTGGCTATCGGTTTTTCCTATATTCCCTTTATCATATTGAGGTAGTTACCTTTGATTCCGATCTGTTGGAGTGCTTTTATCAGAAAAGGATGCTGAATTTTGTTGAATGCTTTTTTCAGCATCAATCGAGGTGATCATGTGATTTTTCCCTTTTGATTTGTTAATGTGCTGCATTACACTAATTGATTTTCATGTATTGAACCATCCTTGCATTCCTGGTATAAACCCCACTTGGTCATGGTGTATCATTCTTTTAATGTGCTGTTGGATTCAATTTGCTAACATTTTATAGAGAATTTTTGCATCTATGTTCATTAGGGAAATTGGCCTGTATTTTCCCTTTCTTACAGCATCTTTACCCAGTTTTTGGTATTAAAACGATATTAACTTCATAAAATGAGTTAGGTAGAGTTTCTTTCTCCTTGATTTTTTGGTGAGGTTTGAGCAGGACTAGTGTTAGTTCTCTATGGAATGTTTGATAAGATTCCCCTGTGAAGCCATCTGGCCCTGGGCTTTTCTTTGTAGGAAGGTTTTTGATGACTGATTGAATCTCTTTACTTGTGATTGGCTTTTTGAGATCTTCTATTTTCTCCTGAGTCAGTGTAGCTTGTTTGTCCATTTCATCTAAGTTGTCTAGTTTGTTGGCATACAGCTGTTCATAGTATCCTCTTATGATTTTTTATTTCTTCAGGGTCTTTGGTAACACACATTTCTGATTTTGTTTATTTGCATCCTCTCTCTTTTCTCCTTTGTCAGTCTTGCTAGTGGCCCATCAATTTCATTAATCTTCTCAAAGAACCAACTTTTGGCTTTATTGATTCTTTCTATTGTTCTTTTGTTCTCCCATTCATTTACCTCTGCTTTAATCTTTATTATTTCTCTTCTTCTATTTTCTTTGGGGTTAGTTTGCTGTTCTTTCTCAAGTTTCTCCATGTGCTGTTATCGATTTTTGCTCGTTCTTATTTTTTAATGTAGACATTTAGAGCAATAAATTTCCCTCTCAGCACAGCCTTAGCCACATCCTATAAGTTCTCATAAGTTATGTTCATATTTTCATTAATTTCCAGATAAGTACTGATTTCTCTAGCAACTTCTTCTTTGACCCACTGGTTATTTAAGAGTGTGTTATTTAATCTCCATATATTTGTGAATGTTCTTATTCTTTGGTGGTTATTGAGATCCAGCTTCATCCCATTGTGATCAGAGAAAGTGCTTTGAACAATTTCAGTGTTTTAAAATTTATAAAGACCTGTTTGTGCCCCAGTATATGATCTATCCTGGAGAATGTTCCGTGAGTGCTAGAGAATTTTATTTATGTCCTTTATGAGGGTAGAGAAGAATGTATATCCTTTTGCTTTGGAGTGCAATGACCTGTATATGTCTGTAGGCCTAATTCATTTATCAAGTTATTTAGCTTCTCTACTTCCTTGTTGATCTTCTGTCTTGTTGCTTTATCTATAGAGGAGAGTGGAGTATTGAAGTCTCCTACTATTATTGTTGAAACATCTATTGCTCCTTTCAGTTTTGCCACTGTCCATCTCATGTTCTTTGGAACTCCTTGATTGGGAGCATAAACATTTATGATTGTTATATCTTCTTGGTGAATTGACCCTTTAATTTTTATATAATGTCCTTCTTTGTCTCTCATGATGTCTTTACATTTAAAATCTATTTTCCAATATTAATATAGCTACTCCTGCCTTCTTTTGGTTATAACTTGCATGGAAAATCTTTTTCCATCCTTTCACCTTCAATCTATGTGTATCCTTATGTCTAAGATGAGTCTGTTATAAGCAGTATATAGCTGGATTATGCTTCATAATCCATTCTGCCAATCTGAATTGTAAGTTAACATTCAAATAAAATAAAATAATTGGTAAGTTAACATTCAAAGTTATTACTGAAAATGCATTTCTTGAACCCACCATCTTATCTTTTTTTATTTTGTTTGTCAGATCTATATATTCTTTTCCTTCTTCCTCTTTGTATTCTTTAAATTATCCTTAGTGGTACTCTTCAATTCTGTGCCATCGTCCAGAGCTCCCTCTCTTGTCTTTTTTTTTCAGCCAGCAGAACTCCTTTTAGTATTTCTTATAGAGCCAGTCTCTTGTTGACAAATTCTTTCAGGACTTCTTTGTCTGTGAAAACTTTAATCTCTCCCTCAATTTGAAGGACAATTTGGCTGGGTATAGAATTCTTGGCTGGAAGTCTTTCTCTTTCAGGATCTTGGATATATCACACCACTGCCTTCTCGCCTCCACAGCGCTAGTTGAGTAGTCTGAACTCAGTCTTACTTGGTTTCACTTGTATGTAGTAGATTGTTCTTCTCTTGCCACTTTCAGGATTTTCTGCTTGTCTTCAACATTTCACAGACTGATTAGTATGTGCTTTGGGGAAGGCTGATTTGGATTTATTCTGTTTGGAGTTCCTTGAGTTTCTTTGACTTGTATATTTATGTCCTTTATGAGGGTAGGGAAGTTTTCCCCCATTATATCCTCAACTACTCTTCCTAGGCTTTTACTCTTCTCTTCTCCTTCTGGGACACCAATGATTTTTATATTTCTGTGCTCTGTTTTTCTATCATTTCCATGAGTTCCAACTCAATTTTTTCCATCTTTTTTGCCATTTGCTGTTTTGAGTCTTCGAAGTCAATTATCCTGTCTTCAATATCACTTATTCCTTCTTCTGTCTCCTCAAATCTTGTGTTGTGTGCCTCTAGTATGTTTTTTATTTGGCCAACAGAGTCTTTAAGCTCTGTGATAGCCACTATTTTTCTATTTATTCTTCCAAATTGCTCTTTGTACTCTTCTACTAACTTCTTGATCTCCTTTATGCCATTTGCTGTCCCACTTATTTTACTAAGTAGAGTTGTATGAACATCTTTGATTTGTTGTTCCAATGTCTGTGTCTCCTCTGGTCTTTTAATTTGGTCATTAGGCAGGCTATATCTGTCTGCATTGTGATATGCTTAGTGGTCTTTTGCTGTCTTCACAGCATATAAATATCTTAACTGATTTATTTTGGGAGTTGATTTCTTTCAGTAGTCTAAGTCATTGTGTTTGGGGGATGGTTGTAGAACAGGGAGCAGAGAATGGGGTGGGGTACTCACAGCAGTGATTTGTTTCAGAGCAGGTATAGGTGCAGTTTGGGGATGTTACACTGATGCTTGAGAATGTGGGCCCTCAGCAGCCAGGGAGGATATAGCTGTGTAGGTGTACCGGTCTGTGGGGCGTAACCCTGGTGTGTGCTAGTCTAAGGCATGGAACGCTTTGTGCACATGCGTAGAGCTGTGACAGCAGGTTGGTGTTATGCCTTCATAGATGGGAGCAGATGTGACTCGGCTGTGCAGGCGGGTGCTTTCTCAGAGCTGGGAAGTGTGGCTAAGGACAGTGTGCATGCACAGTTCTAAGATTTCTGTAAAGTCGTGGACATATTTTAAAACCACCACAGAGCCTCAGTGTAAGCATAGTTTAAGCGGATTGATCTCCTTGGCAAGAGCCCTCAAAAACATGTTTCTTCAAAAGTTCTTAGCCCATTGAAGTCACTGAGGCAAATGGGATCCCTGATGAGAATGTGATTCTGGGGCTACAAGCTGTCAAGCATGTTCTATCTTTAGTGTCTAGGGGCCAGGGCCCTGGCTGCTATCCAGGCTCAAGATTTAGGTCTTAATCATGTAAATAGAGAGGTTATGCCATCAAGGATTCTGGTAAGTTAGTTACCAGACAAAAAAAGCAACGCCACTGAAGTAAAGACTAATGAATTCCAATGCTCCTACCACTCTGACAGTAAGTGCCAAACCAAGGCTCTTATTTCAACAAAGGATGCCAGACAACTGGTAGCAAAGAGGGCCCTGCTCACTGTAATTGATTCATTGAGACTCTATCCAAAGTTCCTTTTCTCCATGCATGCTGGGGGATGCAAACAACCCCTGGCTAGCCCTCCCCTATCCCAGGACCACCTGTGCACCTACCCAGGTAGCCCATAAGCGCTCAGGCCAGTCATTTTGGGAAGCAGCCAGTGTCAGTGAGGGAAAGGGACTTCAGCCAGCTCAATTGGACATGACATTTTGCATTTGGAGGACTGAGGCAGCATGACAGGGTTTCACTGGGGCCTCTTTCTCTCCCTCTGTTCTGCAGGAGATTTCCGATTGCCCCTGACAGTAGACAAGGCTGGACAGAGAGGTCTTCTGACCCTAAAGGCCCCTGGAGGCACCAAAGCACCAACTCTCTGCATTTTTCTTTTTCACCCTCCCCCACTCCCACACCTCAGGGCCCTGGGCTCTGTGGTCTTGCTCTGTGTGGCTATTTTCTCTTTACTTCCAAATTGTCTGATCTTGACCTCAGCTTTTATCTAGCACTGCTATAAGAAATAGCCCTGTGCAATCTACTTCTGCAGTTACTATAAAAGCACTGTTGAGGACCATGACTGGTATATCTGCAATAAAATGATAACTAAGGCCCAAACAAAAACAGAGGAGGACAAGAGGTAGTGGGAAATCCTACCTAAATGGAGCCACCCAGGAGGAGGGCCAGTGCATTCTGGCAATATGGCGAGGGGGGTTGCAAACCACAGGATGTGCTAGCAACCTGCCACCCTATCCCCGACACCCATTCTTCCACTGCCATTTATATTAGGAGAGAATAGGAGAGCGATGGGGAAGATGGCATGAAAGCTGTCGACCTTACAGCGTGGATGGTGAGACGAAATACCTTTCTCCTCATGGGAAGATGTAAGTGATCACAGACCACTGACCACTTCTGGTCTGGAGATTTCTGTAGGTGATGTATAGAGGTGGCCCATGCAAGCAGAGAGAAAAGGCACTATACAGGGTACCCCCAACCCCGTTCCCCTCAGCCCTTGGAAGTCCACAGACTTTCCTGCAGCTCTACCAAAAGGCACATGGAATTGGGATAGGTAGTGGTTATAAGCTGACCCCATAATTACCAGGGCAAGTGGGTGTTGGTGGCACAGCCTGCTGCCTGAGTTCAAGGGGGGCATTACCACTTCCTTTCTGCGTGTGGGTCCTTGAACACAAGGAGACCCGGCTTAAGTTGAACACTTCTCAAAACAACCATTTTACGTTCCATGTGAGACTGCTGCTTCCTCTAAGTCCACAAGGCTCACACAGAACCACATGGAAGCAGTCCAAGACCGGAGAGCCCTCCTTACCACCAGTGGCGCTCAGCCCTGCTGAGATGACACCTCCCTTGTCCCCCTCTCTCCTTCCTGCCCCTAAGCCTAGAACTGCCAGACTTCAAAAGAGGAGGAGGAGAGCCTGGGGTTGGGGGAAGAAAGAGCTTTGAATCAGACACAGATTTGGGAGTTTTAAACTGACTGGACTGAGTTATTAATATCTGAAAGTGACAGTTACATTCACTTTCTGCCCAAAATATCATTAAGTGATGGGGAAAAGGATTCAATAGAAAATGGTAGAAAGCAGTGACTGGAAAAGATGAACTTTCATGTTTCTACCCACAAAGTTGAGACTCCTCAATCACTCACTGCACAGCATTCCAGCCAATGCTAAATAAAATCCTGTGGAGAGAAATTGTTTTCTGAATTTTTGGCAGGACTATTCAGAATGTGGGGCAATGCAACCTCACATACTCTGGGAGTAAAGGGAAATTGTTCGGGCCTTTGGAGTGAGCAGTTTGAAAATAGGAATCAAGATGCTTGCGTTTGGCCCAGCAGTTTTATTTTTGGGAATTTAGTTATTTATTATTTATCATATTTTTTATTGAGTACCAAATATGTATGTGGCACTGCTAGGCAGGCTGACCAAGACAAATAGGGTCCCTTCTTTAGGGCCTTGAACCTTGGTGAGGGGGAGACAGGTAAACAGGTTATTTCTACAGGCTGTGCTCACACAGGATGAAGAGGGGCACCTGGCCCAGTTGTCGTTGGTGTTGGAGGTGGTGTCTCAGAGAAGACTCATCTGAGGAATGATGTCTCAGCTTGGATCTCAAAGAGAAGGGACTCTCAAGGCAAGGACTCGCAGGTGGAAGAAGGAAGGGGGGAAAGTCCAGGCAGTGGGAAGGTCTGTACAAAAGATGCAGATGAAGAGAGCATGCCATGCTTAAGGAACCAGCAGAAGTTCAGTTTGGCCAGAAAGAGATGCAAGCGTGAGAGGATGACAAAGGAGAGAGTCTGGAAAGGGAGCCCCAGGGACCCTAAGAACATCATTCAGGATGAGTACAAAGACTCAGCACAGCATCATTTTTTTGGGGGGTAAACCTAGATTTTTTTTATTATTTTTTTGAAAAGAGAAAAAGTTAATTTAGCAAAGGCTAGTCTCATGAAGATAGGAGGACATTTCCTCAAATCTCTCTCCCCAAACTGGAGAAACTTTCGGTGTTTTTTTTTTTTAAACTTTTTTATTGTGTAATATAGCATATATACAAAGCAAAGAAAGAAAAAAGCAATAGTTTTCAAAGCACTCTTCAATAAGTAGTTACAGGACAGATCCCAGAGTTTGTCATGGGCTACTATACCATCACCTCAGATTTTTCCGTCTAGATGCTGCAGAGCATTGGAGGCTAGAAGGAATACGTATATATATATATTTTTTATCATCACGTCTTTCTGTTTTGTGGAAAAATAACACATATACAAAAAAGCAATAAATTTCAATGCACAGCACAACAATTAGTTGTAGAACAGATTTCAGAGTTTGGTATTGGTTACAATTCCACAATTTTAGGTTTTTACTTCTAGCTGCTCTAAAATATTGGAGACTAAAAGAAACATCACTATAATGATTCAGCAATCATACTCAGTTGTTAAACCCTACCTTCTCTGTATAACTCCACCATCACCTTTGATCTTTCTCCCACTGTTAGGGGTATTTGGGCTCTGCCCATTCTAGTTTTTTCATGTTGGAAAGGTCTGTCAATAATAAGAGGTAAGGAAATGGAACTAGCTGATGTTCTAGAGAGGCTGGGCCCTCTAGATTTCAGGACTTATCTGGTCCAGGGACCTATATGGAGGTTGTAGGTTTCTGGAAAGTTGCTCTAGTACGGGGAACCTTTGTAGAATCTTATATATTGTCCTAGGTGTTCTTTAGGATTGGCTAGAGTGGTTTTGGTTGGGGGTTGGCAAGTTGGATAAGTAGCAATGTCTAACTGAAGCTTACCTAAGAGTGACCTCCAGAGTAGCCCCTCAACTATATTTGAACTCTCTCAGTTCCTAATACCTTATTTGTTACACTTCTTTTCTCCCTTTTGCTTAGGATGGCATTATTGGTTCCATGCTGCCAGGGCCAGATTCATCCCTGGGAGTCATCTCCCACACCACCAAGGAGAATTTCACCCCTGGATGTCACATCCCACGAAGGGGGGAGGGTAATGGTTTCACTTGTAGAGTTAGGTTTAGAGAGAGTGAGGCCTCATCTGAGCAACAAAATAGCTCCTCCAGAGGTGAGTCATGTTAGGAATCATACATAAGCTTCACAAGAGTAGGCTTCAAGATCAAGGGCTTGGCCTATTAATTTGGGTGTCCCTAATGTTTGACATAGTGTCAGGGGTTTCCCCTATGGTAAAGTTTCATAGTTCTATATTTTTTCTCCCATCCCTCAAGCAACTTTGCCAATACTTTTTGATTATTGGTTTAATTTATTCTGGGAAGTAACCAGGTACTACATTAAGCTATACAGGATTAAAGGTCCTCATTCTTATTCTGGGTTCCCTCATTGTTTACATGAGCTATCTAGAAAAGTTGAGTTCGATTATGTGCCTCAGAAAATTTAGGTTCTGGACAAAATAAACCTTTCTGCCTTTGGTCTCAAAGAGTAGATGATGTTCTAAAATACAGACAATGTCTTCCTTACCCCTGTGTTCTGAATTACCTTAATTCCTAACTGATCGACTTCATTCTTACCTCTGAATACCAGGTTATACATATATAAAACAGCCTCTCAGAATCCAGAAATAATAATTACCACTCCAGACAACATGTGACTGCTATAAGAGCTTACAATCTAGGGTCCTATTTTCATGTAAGCACTTTCTAAATGAGACCATACAATAATTGCTCTGTTGTTTCTGGCTTATTTTGGCTCACCAAATGCCCCACAGATTCATTCACAATGTTGCATGCCTCATAACTTCATTCCTTTTTGTAGCAGCACAGTATTCAATCACATGTATATACCATCGTTCACCAATCTACTTCTCAGTCAGTGCATCCTTCAGCCACCTCCATTCATTGGGCATCATGTATAATGTCCAAAGTCCACGGTCCATCAACACTTTTAATTTTAGATAATTTCATTGTTCCCAAGAGAAAGATAACCAATAACACACCCTCACCAAATAGGAAACCTAAACCTCCCCTTAACTCTTGTCTCTCCCATTATTTGCACCAGCTGTTGCTATGGTACTGCTAATGTTTTCCTGTTAAACATAGCCCATAGCATGTAATAGCAGTACCCCCTGCCACCATACCCTGAACTTAAACTCTCTTTGTACAAGAATCATACCTTTGAAGTGGTTCTTGTAAGAACTTATTTATATTTCTAGTGTTAATCAGTGGGACACATAGGTCTATCCAACCCCTTTCAATCATGTTTACCTTCAATATGGTAATATTACTTATAGACCTACTAGTGAACCACCTTCACTTCTATCTATTACCTTACCTTTCAGTTCAACCTCATTAACCAATCAGCATAGCATTATTTATGATAATGATAACTGATGCTTGGAGCAACTTAGATGTCAAACAAAAGATCACTGGTGACACCAGCACAATAGAACACTTCCACCGCCACGGAAGAATATTTATTGGCATGAAAAGATGTTTAATGTTATATTGTCAAATAGAAATCAGGCTGTAAAATTCCTGGGAAAACTGGATGTCCATGTGAAAAGGAATGAAGAAAGACCCCTACCTCACACCATATACAAAATCAACTCAAAATGGATCACAGACCTAAATATAAGAATTAGCACTATAAAGCTCCTAGAAAAAAAAATGTAGGGCAACATCTTCAGGACCTTGTGTTAGGCAGTGATTTTTTGGACTTTACACCCAAAGCACAATCAACAAATGAAAAAAATAGATAAATGGGACCTCATCAAAATTAAAAACCTTCTAATTACTATCCTTTCCCTGTAGTAAACAAAACCATTGAGTATGATAGCTTTCAGTGTAGGGTCTCTACATTTGTAGCCAGCTGGTCTGAAAGGGGGAGGCCCTGAAGAGCCCCAAACTTGCAGCTGGTGACTGAAGTGAGGGCAGTCTTGTGGGAACCTTTCCCTTGGTCTTTAAGTTTGGTTAAATGCCATTGCAGCTCCTATTATTCTTTGAAACGGCTCTTGCCAGGGTCAATATTCAGCAGGTATGCACTAAGAATGTACTCTGTGCTTTAGCTAGACACTGGGGGTACAAATGTGAACAGACAGGCAGGATCCCATGGAGTTCATGGTCCAGGGGGTTGTGACAAGTAATAAAATAATTGCAGTGCAGTGTGATGAGGGCTGTGCAGTGGACATGAACGGAGCGCATGGGAGGGCACATAACCCAGACTTAGGGTCAGGGTAGTGTCCCTGGAAGAAGTGACATAGAACTGAGACAGAATGAACAGGGCTCAGCCAGGCAAAGAAGGGAAGAAATTCCCAAGTGATTGGGGAAAAAAAAAACCATGATATTTTAAAGACTTAAATCTCCTCAAATCACTTTCGTGCTTGAAACCTTCAGAAGTTTCATATCCTTTCATATCCATAAAACAGCAGGGGGGCAGGTTCTTGTTCACTATTTTATCCCCACTGGGCTCATAACAGGATTCAATAAATATTTGAGAATACAAAAAGAATTAACATCCAAAATACAGAATAATTAACAAGGTTTTTTACAAATGAAACATTAGAAGCACAGAATAGAATGCTATTTGCTACATTTCCTGGGAGACTATTATTGTGTTTTAAAGTGTTACAAGAAAACTAATAATTATGTAATGTCTAGTACAATATCTTTTGCATAGTTGGTGCTTAATAAATCTGTTGAATGCATGTAGTGTTTGGTAATTTTCAGCAATTAAATTATAGTATCCTATAAATTCCTTGTAACATCTCAGTGGACATTCTTAATTGTTAAGCAAATTGCCCAAGATCACCCAACTAGTAAGTAGTGAGATGAGACAGCCTTAGCTCACTTGAAAAGTACAAGGTCCTTAAGAAACGCTTAACAAAATGAATAAATGTCCAGAGAAAACAATGGATCCATGAGCTGCTTTCTTCTATATTGGAAAGGAAGATGATGCTATTCTCTGGTTCAGGCAAGGGAAAGAGTCAACAGCCTGCTATGCAGCAGTAACCTCACCCCCCTATTGCTTTCAAAAGCTTGGGAATCACCTGCCAGAAATTCCAAAGCCTTTGGTTATGGGTTTGGATTTCTCAATTGACATTTATGGAGTTTACCCTAACAATTAAATTACACATATTATTTACCACGTCATCTCCAATTAAGATGATAATTAGCTTTCATGTCCTATCAAGTATTTACCAGCCACTTTATGAAAAAGAGTTTAATGAGATCATCAAGACACACAATACATTAACTAGGAGGGAGCCCACAGGAAGATTTGAAATGTCTATCAGTGAGATGGACAGTCTGGGTTTATTTTATGACAAACACAGACGCAATGTTGGCTGTGACAGATCCAGTGGCATCTGAAGGAAAGTCCAGACTAACTGGGAACACTGGATACTTTTTGCCTTGACAGATCATAGAAATAGGAAGCTGGTGCATGAACCAGGGTGGGCCATACTCTCTGATAGGATAATGGCTAGTAATAATTACAGCAACTCCAACAACAGCTAATATTTGTTAAATGCCTCCTGTATGTAAGGCATTACACCAGGTACCTTACAAATAGTGTGTCAATTCACACTGAGCCATATGAAGAAAGTTTTTAGGCTTCTCTATCCTTATTAGGAAGCAACTGAGGCTCAAATTGGTTAACTAATTGACTGAGGTCAAGAGTAAGAAGCAAAGCTGGAACTTGAATCCTGTTTGGAAAAAGCATGCTCCTCCAAGGGGCAGGGAATGGAAGTAAAGGAGAGAGGCTGTGGGGACACTGGCACCTGCCACTGAGACCATGTGGCTTTCACAAAATAGCTTGGATGAAGGGTGGCAAATATATAGTACATGGCTGCCTGTCAGCCCCTCCAGCTAGCCCCATGCCAGACATCTCTAATTTATCATGATACTCTCTCCCACTGAGCACAGATGTGTCCTCATCATCCTTCTCACCACAGACCTCCAGGCAGTCACTAAGTCAATCAGAACTGATTGGGAGAGGAACCCCCTTTGCCGCCCCTGGCTTAAAGGTTGCATGAAAACATTGGTGACAAAAGCACTAGACTTGGAGTTTGAGGCCATCAGGTTTGGAGGTTTACTCTCTCTTCAAGTAATTCCCAAGGCTGTTGCACCATCTGTGAAATCTGAAAGGTCATGAGAAGCCAATGGAATAGTGTCTGCCGATGTGTATGCCACAGAGACAGAAGCGGAGTAAGCCCAGCAAAGTGTTAGTTTCCTCTCATCAGTGGTGATCAGAATATTCACGCTTGCGTTAGGGGCCAGGGTAGGTTTCTCGACATCTTAGAAACCTCGGTGGTGGAGAAAGGCAGTGACAAAAGAGCCTGGGTCCAGGGAATTTGTGGAGAGCTTTGTGGTCCAGGGACAAGGATCTGCAGGGACTAGGACAGTTGATGTACAAAGGAGCAGCCCAGCTGGCTTTGGAGGGAGGCCTGGTGGAATAATGAGGCAAGGAAGTCAGTTTCGGCAGAGCCTGAGGCTCTCTAGGCCAGGCCTAACTTCACCAATCCAAATTCACAGCAGCCAAGGTGGACCAGGTAAGGCAGCCTGAGTGAGGATTCAGTAACCCTGGGATAATGAATGCTGACTAGACAAACGGGACGGTTCTTGCTTGTCTTTCTATTTCTTCCCGCCCATTTGGGGTGTGTTTAGTTTTCTTTTAGTTTTCTAAGGTTGAATTTTTCTTTATCAATCTAAGGGAAGCAGGAACTATCTATGCCAAAGATGGAAGGTAGGGAGTTCAGAGTAGCCTGGATACCAAAAGCCGTGAGTGCAATGACCATCTCAGGGGAGACTGAAGAGGGGCATGTAGCTGGAGAAGCAAGAGAAAGGACACCCCAGGGATCTGAAGGGGAGGTGATTGGGAAAGCAGTCAGCAGTGGATGAAAGACGTTCTCCTGGCCTTTGAGCACATCTCCTGTCATCTTTAAGTACACCACAGCATATCCTTTCTGAAGTTCCAGTGCCCTGCCACTTCTTTTACTCCTTTCAGGTCTTGACCTTCAGTTGATGGAGGTTGAGGAATCTGGAAACAACACCTGGTGAGGGAGATTAGCAAGTTAGGGACAGTAGCTCAGAGCGATCGACTGGGGCACCAGGAAAGGGTCTGGGTCTTGGGGAAAAGGAATGAATCCACTTTAGAATGGGTGTGTTAGGCTGTTTGGATGCAAAGAACTACAGGCTTATTTGGAGAGTAAACATGTAGATGTGCATATGTGTGTGTGTTGTGTGTTTGGGGTGAGGGAAGGATGTTGTAAGGAAAAACATGGAAATAAGGGAGTTAGAAAGCTCAACCTCATGGCCAGGCCTCATGGATGCCCAGAAAGGGTTTAACAACCAGGCCTTCTGAGAACAGCAACTGATGTCCTTTTGGATTTCAGAGAGACCAGAACTGTAAAGAGTGTGCCAAATCCAAAGCAGTTCTAGGACTCAGGAGAGATCATCACCCTTGGTGGTTTCCATCTTCAATGAAAAGTCTTATATCCTATTTACATGCTTCTTTGTGTTAATCTTCTCAGGCTATGGACCAATCCCCTCACCCTATTCATATCTTTGACTTATAATTTTGGCTTATTCATAAATGCCACTTACTCACAGTTGCTCATGGTTTTTGCTTCTTTCTGACCTTTCTCAGCATGAGCTTCTGCTCCCATCACCAGCAGAACAGTTCTTTCTAAAGAATCTCATTGTTCAAATTTTAAATAGAGAAAATCAAATCGGTTCAGCTAATCATAATTGTCTCAATAAAGAATGAAATTTTTGACTCAGGCCTCTGCATGATTGCTGGACAGTCTTTGGCTCAGCTGCTCTAGGCTGTCCAATTATGAAAGGAATTGTCTCTCACTGAAGGGACTTTGGGAGGGGTAGCTCATGACTGCTCAGCTGTGTATCTGGATCTGTTCTTATCTCTGTCCAGCTTGGAAGTTCCCAGTGAGCAACGTCTTGGCACTGAGTGATGCTCAGTTCAAAATGGAATGGCTCTGTGCCTCCGCACTGTCCATCCAGCTCTCACAAAGGCACTGTACTCTGAGAGGGCCAGGTGGATGGTCATTACGTCATTACACGGTTGGGCTCAGGAGGTTAATGGCAGCAGTATAACATCACCCAAAAAGAGTCATCTGTGGTAAGCTGAAAGATAGAGTGCCTTAGACTGCAGATTAGCTTGGGGTGGTGTTGGAACCTAGTGACCACTGTAGAAGCCAAGCTCAGCTCAACCCTGGACATCTCTGAATCTTTTCAGGGAGCTCTATGCCAGTGTACGCTTCAGGGTCCTTTGTTGTAGGCAACAGAAACTGATCCTGGATAGCTTAAACAACTGAGGAAATTTAGCAGAAAGGCAAAGGGGGCTCATAGCACAAAGACCTAGACTTTGAAGACGGGCAGTTGCGAAGGCAGCCATCAGGACAGGAAGAGGCACAGTGTCTTTTTAGCAGTTGCAGTCTGTCCAGGGCACCCTCACAGTCTGTGCAGAGTATCGTGGTCACCCATGAAGGACTCCTAGTAACCTTTCATTGTAGTGTCATCTGCTCCAGAGTTGAAGTGGGAATGTCCTATTGACTGAGCCCAAATCACACATTCATATCCTATCTTTCCTTGGAGAGCAAAGACCCTTCCTTCAGCCTATAGAGGAGAGGGCAGGACAGCAAGATCCACCAAAGGTCATCACAAGGGGGGATTCTCTCCAAATAGGAAGCAGGATAGAAGGTGGACAGGCAAAATATAAAGTCAAATACCACTACTGCCTAAAAACTGTCCACTTGAATGTACTTGAACTGCTGTTTATTCTGCTCAACATTTTAACACTTGTAGCTTTCTTTGGGGTTGTGGACTCCTGATCTTGGTTCTCATTCATAACCATGACTGGACTCATTTACTCCACAATGCTCTCAACACCCATGCCTTCATACTTGGGTTTTTACTTTGGGTTCTCCATCAGTTAGAGTTCCAGCAGGAAACAGATAGCATACTCACATTGGATCATCTGAGAAGAGTTTAGCTAAAAATATATACTATTTGCAAATGTGTAGGCAGAGTGTAGGGAAACTAAAAGGGATAATGCAGTCTGGGGCTCCATTGCCACTGCAAGGGTCTGACAGGGCCAAGGGAAAGAGAAAGAAAGAGAGAGAGAGAAGAAAGAGAAAGTAAGAGAGTGAGAGCTATGTGAAGAGAGCTTGAGGCAGAGTTATGACCTATGGTCTAGGGGGACATCAAGGCACCAGTAATCATCTGGGGACTGACCCTGACCTCATTCTCCTCCTGGCTTTGATTTCACACCAGTGCTTCCAACTGATCCAACCCAGCATGATGTCAGAGGGCAGAGGGAACTCAACGCAATCCATACAAGTCAGGCTCCCTGGGCAGAGGGAACTCAACGCAATCCATACAAGTCAGGCTCCCTGGGCAGAGAGCAGGGTGGAGAAGGGTAGAAGGTAGATCAAGAGAGACAAATTTGAGATCCACAGCACAACTGCTTTTCTCTCTAGCAATGGTCTCAAATCCAGAATTTGACCACTGTTCTGCTGGTACCTCTTTTTCCTGGGTTAGATTTTGTTGCTCATTCCCCCTGGCTGGCACAGAGCCAGAAGAGGAGAAGGATGCCTAAGGAACAGCAAAGATGACCTAATGTGAGGAAGCAGGCCCCAGGGGACAGGCAGCTGTAAGGCATGAAGGGCCAGCTAGTCGAGCAGACAGAAGTGGATGTCTGGAGCACTGGGCAGCAGACAGAAGGTCAGCGGTGCAATTGCAGGCAAGGGCAGGCCCAGCATGGGGGAAGATATGGCTTAGCCAGTTGATGGGACACCACCATGAGGACTCTCTCAGAGCAAGCAGGATTCGGAGACCTGAGCATAAAAATACAGCTCAACATTCACTGAATAGTCTTCCCTATTTCTGGTACTGTCCTGGGCACTGGGAAATTAAAGACGGCTGTGACAATCCTTTCCACGGAGGAACTTCCAGTCTACCTGGGGGAAACAGAAACCAGCCAAATAATTTCAAACTAATGTGGAGTATGATTAGATAGACTGTGTCAAGGTGCTTTGGGGGCTCCCATCTTGGGCTTGCGGGGAAGGATGACACTGGGCCCCTCCAGAAGGATTAGTGAGAAGTTGGCTAACAAAGGATGGAAGAATATTCCAGCTAGAAGGAATGGTACAAGCAACACCTGTGTATGTGAGGGGAACAACAGCATGGCAGGTAATCTACACAATCAAAATGGAGGCAAGGAGAGGCAAGAGGCAAGAGTCAAGGCTGGAGATGTGGATGGAGCAGGGCAGGGTAGCGCAGGCCTTTTCTGGGGAGCATCCATATCTCCAATGGTCTCACATACAGGATTACATATAACCCTCACAACAACTTTTTAAAATAATCATGATATACATTTTACAGATAAGGAAACTGAGACTCTCTTAAGCAGCTTGTTCAAGGTCACAAAACTAGGCAATGACATACACCTTTGGGAGCCATCCATAGGTTTGTCCGTCTCAGCACAGAGCTTACAGCATGTGTATGATTCATCTGGAGGCAGGTGAATTATATGGGAAAGCCAGTCCCCTAGTTCTGAGTGAAGGTCAGGAACATGGGCCAGGCAGTGCTTCCTCTGACCCCTCTAACCCAAGTAAACCAAGAGCTAGGTCAGGGCTGGGGTGACTCTGGGCTGGCTCTTTTCTATTCTATCTCCTTGAGGAAAAGGCGCTGTGCCCCAAGCAAGAGATGTCCAAGTACAAAGAGTTCCATCGCTCTCTTCATCTTTCCCCTTCCCTCCCTGCTACCTCCTAACTCCTCTCTTTCTCTCTATTCCTTCTCCATCCCTTCCTATATCCCTGTGCCTCAACATCTAGCAACATCCAGAGCTCTCAAAAGCCCCCAGAGTTGGACCCACCCTGTTCAACCCCAACCCCATCCCCCACATCTGCACAGGTACTGAGCAAAAGGATGTCTCCTCCCCTGCCCCTAAGTCTCCCCATCCCAACCCCAGCAAAACTTCCACACCACAAGGGTCTCTGAGCCAGGAGGTCAAAACGAAAACTAAGGTGGGGCTAATAGACTACTCCCTTTAAACCCCCTGTGGTTTTTGTTTGGTCGAGCGTCTACCCTGTGACAGGTTCTGTGCTAGGGGCAATGGGGGATGCAGTGAGCCAGAGATGTCACTCTATAGTTAGAAATAAGATGGGGGTGGGGGGGAGTGCAAGGGTAGTTCAGTTGGAGAATTCTTGCCTGCCATGCAGGAGACCCAGGTTTGATCCCTGGTCCATGCACTTGCCAGAAAACAAAACAAATTAATAAAAAACAAACAAACAAAAATTCAACAAATGGTGCTGCAATAATAGGATACTCACATGGAAGAAATAATGAAATGTGACCCCTCCATACAGCATACAAAAAGAAAAAAAAAAGAAGTAAGACGGGAACACAAAGAACAATGCAATAAATGCCACAGAGAGGTTTACATCTTTAATTAGATTGGGGAGGGGTGTTGTGTCTAGACAGGGTGTGGGAGTGCAGGGAAGTCCTTATGGACCATAGTGATTGAAGAAGGACCAGCAGGAATCAACATGAACATATCAAGAGGGGGAGATGAGACATTTCAGTCAGAGAACAGCACAGGCAAGGGCCTGGGTATAGGATGGTGTGGGACATGTATTCAGAGAACAACTGACGATTCCAACTGCATTCAGGAAGACCTTAACGCTTGAAAGTGGGCAGAGAAAGGGATTCCTTTAAATACCATCCCTTAGTTTATTCCTGCAGGGAATGACTTGAGGTTTACAATTGTTGTAAGTCCTTCCTCTGAGAACGCCCCACCGGTCCAGTCTCCCTCACTGGACCTCTGAGGGCTCCCACCTCCTCGAAAACCAGTTCCAAATCCCTGGGCAGACCCACCTGTCCTCAGATCTGCTGGAGCAGGTGACACACTTAGGAGCTCTCCCCAGGGCCTCCAAAAGCCACTCCTATCTTTCCCAGTGGCTCCTTTCCACCCCACCCCTCCAACAGGCTGGCCCCCTAGGTTCTCGGTTTCTGTAACTGTAATAAGTGTCCTCCCTCTGAAGAGTTTACCCACTATTTATGCCTAATTACCATGTGGCACAATAATGATTATGTATTGCACTAAATGTGTCAGACTAATTTAGTTCAAAGTTTTGCTTCATTACAACATCAACCCCCATTCATATACATTGAGTATTTAACTTTTCTGGATCTCAGCTTCCATGGATGTAAAAAGGAGGTGGGGTGTGGTGATATGGATTAGATTAGTGCTTCTTTACCTGACTGGTCCTCAGAAGCGCTGGTTGGCTTTAGAAATACAGAACTGTAACCCTAGCACCCCAAATTCTGATCTAGTAGATCTCAGCTTGGGCCCCCAAATCTGTATTTTTTTTTTCTTTTCTTTCCCAGGGGTTTCTAGCGCATTCAATCTAAGGACTGACATTTAGGAAGCGCTGAAGTAGCTAATCCCTAGGACGCTTTTCAAAACTCATTTATTCATTTATTGATTGATTCACCAAAAGGGGGGAGTACCAGGGATGAGGCAGGAGACAGAGAGGCAGACGACAGATGTGTGGACTTTTAATCCATTTTAACAAGATTAGAATTGATCCCAAAGGGAGTTGAAAGACTATGAAGGGTTTTAGCAGAGGGTGACATGATCAGATTTGTGTTTTAGAAGCAGCATTCTTATGCAGTATGCAGGATGGGCTGGAGGTGGGAGAGTGGCTGGGAAGGCTTGGATGATAATCCTCATGAAAGAGGGTGATGACCTGGATTGGAGTGGTAGCAGTGAGGAGGGAGGGAGGGGAAGGCTTTGAGCAGCATTCAGAAAGTAGAATGGACAGGACTTAGTGGTTTCATTTTTCTCTGGATCTGGGATACAGTGGACATGTCTAGTTGTTTGACTCCACAGCCCTTGTCCCCTGCTTCTCTGGAGCACTCTTTACTGTGTCATTCTTGGTGGGAGACAGAGCCCTTTTTCCCACTGAAGGGTGAGGCTCGTGAACAGCCTCAACCAACCAAAGGCAGCTGCTCCAGATTTTGACTCAAGAGCTAGTGACTCAGAAAAGCAGGAACAGCAGAGGTGGGCAGCACAAATAGCAGCAAATTTCCAGGAGCAGCATAGCAGAGTGTCTGATGCTGGAAGTGGGGAAGGGACTATCCGGTGCCCTGTATTAAATGAGCTCCCATAGTTCAGTTTCCGGGGGACTGCTGCTCGGGCTGGATTTTGGTTGAAGATTAAGTGTCTAGCCCTTTCGTTCCTGTTTTACCAGCCTGGTTCTTTAATCATCCCCTTGATTTTGGGAGCTATTACAATAGTTTCAATGAATTGCTTTTCTGCTTAAACTGCCCAGAGCTGTTTCTGTCTCTTACATCTGTGTTTCCTGATGGATACAGAGACTGTTGGAGCAAGCTGTGGCATGAGCAGCTGCGAGGTATAGTCCTCAAGTCCTCAGAGGCAGGACACACACGCAGAGGAGCAGGTTGTCAGGCAGAGAGTTCCAAATTCTGCTGTTTAGTGTATAGACTAAAAGCATCTCTTCTCCTTATTTTCTCATGCTCAAATGAAGAAAGTTTGAAAGAACTTCACAACTGAGAGCTGGACAGCTCAGTTCCATCCTACACCCCAGTGGCTGAATGGTCCTTGCATTTGCAGATGACATGAAAACTATCATCCTGGTTTCATTGCCTGTTCCCATCCTCTGGAAGGGGAAGCCCCTTGGTAATCTTTCCAGTGCTCTCCCAAACTAATGACGTTACTGACATCACAAGGCTCTCAGAAGCTAAATGAGATAACAGGTGAGAAAGTGCTTTATTATCTATAGCAGAAGCTGACGAAATCCAAGACAGTACTGATTAGACTTCAATACAACTGAAGATGGTGTGTATAAATTGTTTCCTAAAGTCAAACCACTTTCACACCTATACAAATGGTAGTTCTTAGATATTTTATTTTATTTTATTGTATATATTGGTGACTGCAGTGGCCACCGATTTGCAAGGTGTATAATTTTATGACCTCTTCCCATCAAAGAATTAAATAAATTTGCTGTATGGATAACTGCACTCTAATTGATCTGTTTTGTAACTGGAGAATTATATAATAGAATTTCTTAAAGTGGGTCACACCTGTATTCTCTGTTGTTCCAGAAGAGGAGGATGCAAGCAACAATATAAATGTCCACTTCACAGTGATGTGCAAGACCAATGCATTCTACCAGTGAGGAAATAATTCTTTAAGAGTGAATTACAAACTGGGTAGATGGAAACACTAGTGGTCAATGAAAGGGAGGGGTAAGGTGTATGGTATGTATGAGCTTTCCTTTTTTTTTTTTAATCCCTTTTTCTGGAGTGATGCAAATGTTCTAAAAAATGATCATGGTAATCACATCACCGATGTGATGATATTGTGAGCCATCGATTATACACCATGTATAGAATGTATGTGTGTGAAGATTCTCAATTAAAAAAAAAGTACATTAAGAAAAAGAGTGAATTACACATGCAAATGTCAAAACTCTCAAGTAACTCTCACTGCACTCCTGGCTTGGTCAGACAAAGTGTCCTTATGCCCATGCTTTGGGAAAAATCCTCTCCCTCCCCATCTCTCCCTCAGGACTATAAGCCTAGTATATCTTCAGTTCCTTAAATGGAGTATCTTGAAAGCAGTAAGCAAGGTTTCTGCCCTTCTGTAAGATGTTCTGTGCTTTGAGGGAAATAATAAAGGTATAAAGGGCAGAGTTCATTTTCTTTTTTTTCCACACCTCCTCTGACCCAGGTGGATGACCCCCTGTTCTAGTTTGCTAGCTACCAGAATGCAATTTACCAGAAATGGAATGGCTTTTAAATGGGGGAATTTAATGAGTTGCTAGTTTACAGTTCTAAGGCCAAGAAAATGTCCCAATTAAAGCAAGTCTATAGAAATGTCCAACCTAAGGCATCCAGGGAAAGATACCTTGGTTCAAGAAGGTCGATGAAGTTCAGGGTTTCTTTCTGAAGTGGAAGGGCACATGGTGAACACAGTCAGGGTTTCTCTCTCATCTGGAAGGGTACATGGTGAACATGGCATCGTCTGCCAGCTTCTTCTCCTGGCTTCCTGTTTCATGAAGCATTTCGTTCTTCATCTCCAAAGGTCACTGGCTTGTTGACTCTGCTTCTCATGGCTATGTCGTTCTGCTCTCTCTGAATCTCCTATTCTCCAAAATGTTTCCTCTTTTATAGGACTCCAATAAACCAAGCAAGATCTACCCAAATGGGTGGAGACATGTCATCACCTAATTCAGCTTAACAACCACTCCTGACTAAACCACACCATCCAGGGAGATGATCTGATTAGTTTCAAACATACAGTATTGAGTAGGGATTATTCTACCTTTATGAAATGGGATTTTGATTAAAACATGGCTTTTCTAGGGGGCATACTTCCTTCCAGACCAGCAAACCCCCCTAGTGTCCCCAGAGTCATTTGCAAATGGGATAAGAACACCCTAGTTCAAAAAGTTGTTATTTTCCTTTAATCCCCCTGATTATATTGCAATATGGCTCTTTATCCCCATTTTGCAGTTGAGGAAACTGAGGCTCAAAAACATTCAGAACTTTCCCAAAGATACAGAGTGGGGACTTGACCACAGTCTGGTGCATCTCCAGAAGTGCTGCTTACCTCACCCTCTTCTGCCTCCTGACTCCTCAGATAAGTGCCTGTTGCTGTGGAATAATATGTGGCAGCCTGTGTCTCTCTGTGGGTGCATCCTCCTTTCTATGCCCCAGCCATCCCTCATTTTCCATCTCGGAGGGCAGTCCTTAGAGTAGAAGAGGGGATTATATTTCTCCCTTACTGTCTGTTTGCTCAGTTCTTTCTTTCCTTATTACAATGGGTTAACAAAACCCCTACCGACTTCAAAACCCATCCTTAACCCCTACTCCATCTTCAACAATGAAAAGGGTAGCAATAAAGGTCTGAGTTGGCTTATCAGGAAGAACTTGACTCTGGGGCTCTGGAATATACAGATGAGGCCGAGGCCCCCTTTCTGGAAAGCTATAAGGGACACCCTACTCCCACCCACGTGGGCTGGGTTGTTCTGCCTGGGGGCAATGGGAGGCTCTCGATGCCCCCCACAGGTTCCTGGCAGCCGGGGAGGTGGGAGCCTGCAGTGCAGCCGCGTGCCTGGCCGCAGCTGCTCCTGTCACCCATCACCCCATGCATCTGTTTGCAGTGCCGCCTGTTTGAACAGCGAGGCATTTGCTAATTGAAAATGAAAAGATCCATCCGTCTCACTCGCAGCGGCATGAAATCCACTCAGCTGTGCAAGACTGGGGTAAAAAAGGCAGTGTAAAGCCACCGTGTCCTTGGGCCTCCTGACTGAGCCAGGCTACCCTCCTTTGCTCAGAGCAACTGGGGTCAGCCAGGGGTCACACATACTCAGTTTGTCTAACGCTTCCACTTCTGTTGTCTTCAGTGTAGCTGAAAAAAATAGATGTTAGTAGCCTGGAAATAAAGACAGGGAAACTGAGAGTCAGAGAGCTTAAATAATGCAGCCAAGATGACACAACTAGTAGGTGCTGAGGCAGGATACCAGCCTACGTCCTCTGATCTGGTCCAGTAGGAAGTCCACCTTGTCTCTAGGCTGATGTAGAGGCACTGAATCGGGAGGCACCAAGTCCCTCCTTAAGTGGATTAAATCTTAGAATGAAGATCCAAGGGTATAGGAGGGGAACCCTATATTCAACCGTATCTCTAATGTCTATTACTCTAAAAGCAAATATGGAAACAACAGCACCGAAAAAAAAAAACAAAAAAAAAACCCGCTCCAATGCAAACAAACAAGAACAAAGCAAATATGGCAAAATGTTTAGATTCCAGATCATCTCCATCAAGCTTGTGAGGTACAGGCCAGGATCCGCAGGATAGAGCCAAACGCTTGGGGAGGGGGCGAGGCTCATGCCTACTTACAGCCTCTCCCTCAGGGCCTCAGGAGAGCTAAGTGTGAGAAGTGCTGGTTTGCACCTCAGGAGATGGGGCCTGGCCCACCACTGGATCTCTGTGGGATTTGGAAGGTCATGCCATCTCTCTGGGCCCAAGTTCCCCCTCTGAAGCCATTTCCATAATTATGCGGGTCACTGGAGGAAATACTGAGACAAATTTTATCTTGTGGCTCTGGGTGACAGTTTGGCCACTCTGCGAACTGGTCAGGTTTTCGGGGTGCTGGCCCCCCTACCTGGAATGCTGTCAGTGCCCTGCCCCTGTGAAAAGCCTCCCTCCTTTGTGCTGAGATCTGCTCCAGGCATTTCCCCGTGGGTCTCCACTCTGGATTAGCAGGGCATCAGGACAGGGGCCTGGTTTTCTTCCTCTCTGTGAGCCCAACAAAGAAGAGATAGTCAACTAACTGCTGAAGAAGAAAGAAAAGGGAAAAAAGGGAAGAGGAGCAGCCCAAATTACCCTGGACAGAGCACAGCAGTAGGTCAGCGTCCCCTGGAGTCAAATATGAACTGGAGTCCCGGAGGCTCTCTGAATTTTGAATTACCACCTTAGGTCAACTCCAAGCAGGCTTTTCCTCTGAAAGAGTAAAGCAACAGAAGTGACCACAGGGATTCCAAGGACAAAAGTCGGAAAACGGACCCTGGACCTCTCCTACTACTCTTCCATCCCAGCGCCTCCCCGCACCCTATGCTCCGACTCCTCAAAGGAGGAAACAGACGAGTTCAGGAGAGTGAGGATGCTCGACGAGTAGGCCATAGAGGGCTCGGTTCCGAACGGCACCTCTGGGCCACCTGACCTGCTCAAACTGGGAACTACGAAGCCGCTAGCCACTTCCTCCAGGTCCAGGTGCACGCAGCTGGCCGACAAACCCGCGCGAGTGGGGCGGGGCCTGGTCCCAGGGGCGGGGCCCGGAGCGCCTCGTGGCCAGCGCGGCCCCGCCTCTCCCCAGCGCTCCCCGCGCTCCGGGCGCGGCGGAGCTGTCGGACCACAGTGCTGGAGCTGTCGCCTCCCGTGCGCCCCGCGCCGCCTCCGCGCCGCCCGCCGCCCAGCCCCGCCCCGCCCCGCCCCGCCTCGTCCCGCCGCGGCCGTCCACTGCTCCCCGCGGGCGGGAGCCAGCCGAGCGGCTGCCCGCCCGGGCTCTAAACGGCGCGGCGCGACCAGGGGGTCCGAGAGCGGCGGCCCCGGACGGCTGCCGAGGGGCGGCCGCGTGTGGATGCGGCGGGAGCCGGAAGCCTCGAGCAGCCGGCGCCGCCTCTGCCCCCGGGCGCCTTATGGCTTGAAGGTAAGCGCCGGCGGCAGGAGAGGCGCAGCGGTCGAGGCGGGTGGGCAGAGAGAGAAGAGCGCTCCGAGGGCGGCACGGCCGGGACCAGAACTTTGTCCACTACTCTCCTGTCGTCTGCCCGTGGCGCCCCGCATGCGGTCGCGCTCTCCACGGACTTTCCGTCGGGCGGCTTTCCCCGGGGAGTTCCGGAGCCCGGTGGCTGCCCGCAGGGTCCGGAGCCCCTCTCACTGGCTCTCGGTAGTTTTCAGCCCCGCTTGGACGGGGAATCTCACCCGGGGGACAGGCGGGCTCGCGGAGAGCGAGCTCCCCGAGCCGCAGTAACCGAGCATCTCCCGCTGGCACTTTACTGCCAGCTCCCGAGTCCGGCACCCCAGGGCCAGCGGCCAGAGTTTCCGATTGCTCAGGAGGGAAAAGGGTTGTTCTCGGCAGCTCCTCGTTCTAGCGACTTGAGATTTCTCCTAAGGGCAGAAGCCAGAGATGGGGGAGAAGCCAGTTTTGACGTCGCCTTCCCACTCCCTAGCCTGTCCGCTGTCCTTGGGTTCTGATTCTTCGTTCTCCTTCCTCTTCTCTGTCTGAGATCTAGTCGGGGAAGGAGTCTGGGGTTTCAGACCCAGCTCGGCCTGGGAGTGGGAGTGAAGGTGGTGGGGGCAGTAGCGGAGGGTGACCGTTCGGCTCTGGAATGGACCAAGAGCCCGAAAGGGTGGTGTGCGGAGACAAGCGGCAGCTCTAAGCGCCACACAGAGCGCGTCCCCCATCGCTGTCTGCGGCGGGCAGCTTGGGAGCGGTTCCTTTGGAAAATCAGAGGTAAGACGGTGCGCGCGCGTCTACAAACAGGCTTCGCCATGGGCACGAGTCATCGGGCTGCAGCCCCGGAGGGACAGGGCCTTGCTTTCTAACCACAGGAACTCTCTCTGAGCGAGTCACTCCTGCCCCACCTGATACTCCACTACTTTCTGTGCTGGGGGCTCCTGAGATTGGGTGAGATGAAAAGCTCTCCTGTGGACCTCTTTCCCCACCCTCCCAGCCTTCTCCAGGTCTCACCATATCCGGATTTAGACCAGGCTACAGACCTTCCAGGCTAATCTTTGCTCCTTCCCAAGGAACTAGATGTTCAATGATTCAACCCTCTTTGGATGCAAATACTTGTGCTTAGCCCTGAATCATCCTGCAGCATTAGTATAACTGGAAAAAGAAATGATAATCCTCATCTTTTCCCCTGTTACTGCTGTTTGATGAGGGTGGGCAGAGAGACGGGCGGTGGTGAATGTGACCAATTTCAAGAGAATTCACTTAGATTGTTTGCTGGGTCCCAGTCTCCTGCCTTTGACTTCTCTGTTTGGTGTTCAACATTCTTGGCACATTTGACTGCGGGGGGGTTGGTGCTTTCTCTGAACTCAACCTTGTGACTGGAGAAAGGTTTGGGGAGCAATTGGATCCAGAGCCATTTGGGGCCATGGCATCTCAGGCCTTGTTCTCTTGAAGAAGATTCTCAGTTCCTTCTGCCTTCCCTGCACAGCCTGGGGGTGAAAGGTGTCTGGAAAAGGGGGATTCTGATTTGTTCTAGAGGTTTAAGAAAACATTTCTCCAAATGTTTTTTTTTTCTCCCGTGAACTCTATGCATCTAAATCATCCAGGAAGCTTGTTAACAATGCATACTTTTGTTTTTTCCATGGCTCTACTAGATGAGGATCTCAAACTGAGTTCCAGGGATTTATATTTTAACAAGATTTCTGGGCGATTCATATGCACAGTGGGTTAAGGGATCTATTCTTTTTAAAATTCAGAACTTCAGATTAGAGGTAGCATGATTAGGGTATTTAATTGACCCCTTGCCTCCTGAATTTATATATGTTAAATTCTTCAGCCATAGGATTGTTGGTGGAGAGACCAGTCCCTTAATTCAATCCCTGTACTGCTATGAAGGATGCAACTAAATCTCTTCTGTTCCTTCAAGATCCTCTTGGGCTTTTCATCTTTCAAAAACATATGTGTGTGTGTATATATATATAGTTTGCTTTGTTTTTTACCTTTCTAAAAATCACCAACATGGCTTCAGGTTGATTTGAGTAAATACTAACTCCCCCCTTATTCTGGGGGGACTCAGTACATTCTTTGTACCCTACCCCTTCTGGGGAAATTACTGTCTTTCGTTGTGTATATGCTGTGGTTTGTTAACCCAGCCACTCCTGAAATACCAAGGAGTGATTAGTTCAACCTGGTAGCACGTCATGTTCCCCAAGGCTGGAAGCCACTTGTGCCCTGCTGGCAGTGACATATTGATTGTTTTGATTTGGCTCTGGTGCTCCATAAGCTAGAAAGCTTGCAATGGATGAATAGGCCAGGAATGATGCTTACTTATGGCTAATCGGTCTTCTACCCCTGCCTTCAAGGGTGGGTTGTTTCTGTCTATAACATGCAATTATAATTTTGAGAATGATGAAAGAGAACCCAATCTTGCAAGAAACCCTTCTGTTCCTCCTCCTGTAACATGGGAAATAAAGGGAAGCTCATGATCTCATCAGAAATCCATGCTACATACTCCTGAGATTGACTGTTGAAGCCAGGCTGGTCTGAGGTCATCGTTCTCTGAATAAACCGGGGAAAGGCAGGTGGGCTCTGTCCTGGAGAGAGCCGACTCCATCTCATTTGTAAGTGAAAGTTGCATTTTGGTGCTGAGGAAGAAGCATGGCTGTGAAGATAGCCCAGAGAGAGTGTGGTAGGGGTGGGGAGCTGGGCCTTATGATAAGAACTCCTTGGGTCAGCCTTGCCCCTTCCAGTAATTCACATTTTGTGACCTCTCACTTCCCTTTTCTCCCTACCTTATGAATCTCCTGCAGTGAAGGTGTTTCAGCAGCTAGGAAGGGAGAAGAGAATCAGACTTGAGGTTTTATGATGCCAGGACCCAAGCCATATTTGTGATATGTCCCAGACTCAAGTTGTGTATCAGTAGGTTACAGTGACCTAAGAGCTGAGTCTTAAGTAAATGGATATGACTGCCCAGGCAGTCACATTTCCCTGAGATACAATTTATAGGACTTTAGGTGCTTGGATTACTTGGCCCCTCAGAGGTCATCCTGGATGCCTGGGACACCAAACAGGGCAGCTGTACCCTTAGTCTAGAAATATGGTGGTCTCTTTCTTGTTATTACTCCCCAAAAGGAGTGAAATGAGCTTTCTAGTTCCAGGACACCAGGATTGGATTAAGTGAACAAAGCTTCTCTATCCTGCGGGGACTCTGCATAGAAGAAGAGCATCCTGCATGTAGGAAGTGCTTGGAAACCACAGGCAGCAAGAAGGGTTCAGCTTGGTTCAGCTTCTCAGCAGGCACCCTCCCCTGTACATAGCCCGTCATATTGCTGAACCCCAGCACCATTTGTCCCTGCCACTCAGTAGGGCTTTGAGATTATGTGTAAGCACTCAGCTCTCCAGGATACTAAATGGAGCCACCAAGGGTGTGCAAGTTGCTTATTTACCAATTCTGGGTGGCAGACTGATATTAATTATCTCCAGCCTCCTTAATTACTCTAACAGTGTTAGAAGCCAATGTTAATACACCCCTGCCTCTCACCTTCTCCCATCACCATACAATTGAAGATTTCTTTCTTATTTTTTTTAGCAATAGACTCATATTATCTAAATTCATGGGCTTGGAAAATAGCTTGATTATAGTGTCAGTGCATGTGGGCGGAGGAGTAAAGATACAAGATTCAGCCATTTGGTTTGCTTCTGTTTGGGTCCGGAAAAAGGAGAGAACCTTGCCCTTGTGACCTGCACATTTTCCCTTTTCTTATCCCTTTCACCTCGATCTGATAAATGGGTTAAATCGACACACTTGGCAGCTGGGATGCCCCTTGGGACGGTGCAGCTTCTTCTCTCCCTAGGAGACAGGGGAACTGCTTCTTTGCCGAAGATATACAAGGAGGAGCCAGAGATGACGCACTTGGGCCTGGGCTCTCCCTCCTCCCTGGGATAGAAGAGGCTGTGCTGCTGTGTTGTTCCAAACCCAGACCTGGAAGCTGCTGGGTGGTATGGGGGAGGTGGGGGCAGTGCAGGGAGGTGGGAGAAGAGGAGACTCACTGAGGCCCTCTGAAAAGGCTGAGCTTAAATATACATTGTACAGGTGTCAACGTAGTCAAGTTGGAGCATTTTTTTTGTGATCTGATGGCACCTGCAGGGATTTTCACTTTTTCCAGGAGGAAATGGCAGGGGGATTCTTTGCGGTCTGTAGGGATGGGAAGGGAAAGGAGAGAGGACTCCTGGCTTTCCCTGAAGCCTTGTGAGTGATGTCAGCTGCTCCAAGACAGAGGCTGGTAAGTGAAGTCAGGCAGACTCAGCCCCCAGCGGCTCCGTCAGTAGGCCTTCCAGGGTGCTGCAGTTCAGCCCAGAATGGCAGCCTCACCCCAAGAACACTCTTCCTGCAGATGTCTGGGAGTCGCAGTGAGTGCTGGGGCCCGTCCATTCGTCATTTGACTCCTTCAGAATGTGCCTGTCCTTTTCATTTCCCCTCCCGCCTTGTTGTTATTGTTTGAATTCTGAGTGGCCCAGCAGGGGAAAGGCATTAGAAATGAAATTATTTTTGTTACACACTGTATAATTGCCGCCTCCTCCTTCCCGCTACCCCAGGCAGCCACATCACAGGCAATTCCCCGGGAACTTTGGGTCTGGGAAAGTGGCTCACTGGCCGGCTTCCTTGGAGAGGGCTGCTTCTACAAAAGGTCCTGCTCACCAGTGCCTCTGCCATTTATCGTGCACTTGCCATCTGCAGGACACGGCGGCTAGCACCTTGCGTGTATTTTTCACATCAACCTCCCGTCCGCCAACGACTCGATGAAACCGATGCTGCTGTTCTTCCCATTCTACAGGAGAAGCAGCATCAGCTTAGTCTTACCTTCTCTGTACATTGCACGTGACCTTTGCAAGTAGCAGAAGGAATAACAAAGGAAGGAGAATGGGGATCAGAAGGTTCTTTCCTTAACAAACTGATACGACAGTGAGCTTTGTTTTTTGTTTTCTAACTTCATTTTTGATGCCAGAAAAGCGAGAAGAGGAGAAGGTTAGAGGGAGAAAGATGAAAGAAATAATTTCTTGGGAGTTTTGAATTTGAGGTTCATCCAAGAAGTATTGGTCTGTAACCTGGGTCTGGGTTACTATGGAGGAGATGCGTTAGGGATGAAACTCAGCAAGCCCAGGGAGCAAAGGGGAGGCAGACGCAGAGGGGAAGCAGGGTCTAAGCCTTCTAGCTTGAGGACAGGGTAGTGAAGAGATGCAGACTGGTAAAAGTCAAGGCTTATCTCTGCAGGTTGCCTGAATCTGTGATACCATCGTCTTCCCCCTCACCTCTCTTTGAGGGGGACAAAACTGTCAAAAGGATGAAACTCAGACTCCTGCCAATGTTGAGCCCTTTGTGTTGCTTTCTAATGACTGAAGCTGTGCTACGTTTACAAGGCTAAGCTTCATGTTATAGTGAGGTGAGAGTTGGGGTGCTCTGGGGTCTTGCATAGCCACGGGAAGGACTCATGCATATTATCTTTAATAATATGCATGTTTGATCAATGCTTTTCTGGTGGGCAGAGGCAGGAGATGCTTGGGTGTCCCTGATTGTGTCACTTTACTAGAATATCAGTTTCTTCACTGACAGAAGGAACTTGATTATGTACTGACCAAATAGATTGCAGTTCCTAAGTTTTGACAGCACTAGAGGCTTCGCCAGAATGACTGGATAATGATGTTCACATCTTAACAAGCTAGGAGACTTCATGGTTGAACGTCACCATGAGTTTTATCAATGATATGCACCGACATTTGGTTGCTTATTTAAACTCTTTCCGGACAACATAGCGGGGTAATTAAGCAGGTGGGCTCTGGAGTGAAACTGCCAGAACTGAAGCCTGATTCTAACACTGAGCAAGTTAATTGACCTCTACTATTTAGAGTTACTTATTTATAAATAAAGATGATAATAGTGATCAAATTGTGTTGCTGTGAGTAATTAAAGTAATTGATGTAAGATATTTGAAAAAGTCTGTGGCAAAATTAATCACTCAATAAATGTTAACTACAATGATCATTATTGTTATTATTAAGAAACCTGAAGTGGGGAGCACTTTCCACTGTCGTTCTTTTGTGTTAATTCAGCGTCTGATTTTATCCCACCCCCCCCCAATGAAGCACATTTCTAAAACTTTGACAAAATTGAAGCTTATACTTCTTTCTCATATGCTCTCCACTTCTGTAGCACCAAAATTCATTGGTATTCACTTGTCAGAAGCTTTTATTTACATTAAGTGGAGAGGTTCAAACTGCTGGTCATCCCTTTGAATTAGATGCAGCTGTACCTGCATTTTAACACCTGCAAACCAGGAAGAGGTGTCAATTTTCAGTGGTGGTTTTCGTGTCCTCATTTTTCTTTCTGGTTTCCTGGATCTTCCGTCAAGTTCCTCATGTTAGCCTTCCTGACTGCCATTGTCACAAGGGGTGGTGCACTCTGGCACAGGCCACTTTTTATTAAAAATGAAAAATAAGGTGAACATGCTGGTATGCAAGGAGAGGTTCTTTGGCTGAGAGCATCAAAGAATTTCACACCGAGCAGATCTCCAAAGCTGGCTGAACTATATTCTCTCTATCTTTTGGATCACTTATGGCAGGAGCCAATATCACCCAGTTTTTGGATCAAGTATGTTCTTGCCTGAAAGAAGAGGTTGGAACACAATGGCTTATGGCCCTGGGACTCTCCCATACAGAATACTATTCTCTCTCTTTGGCTTTTTTCTTTTTCTATGAATCCTTCCTTGGAGAAGACTCTTTCCTAATTGACACATCTTCTGCTGGCCACTTAACAAGGCTTGATTCCTCATGATAGCAGGACATCTTCCTTCGACCTTGAGCCCCCTCAGCTTTTTCATTCATTTATGGCAGGTTCAACAAGAGAAGAATAATGAAAGGCTCAAACTAGTATCCTGGGTCCCAAGCAGAGGATGTCAAGGCCCCCAAAGCTATCCGTGTTTCCATGCAGTGTGGATAGCTGCATGGAGCAACATGGATAGCCGAAGGCCTGGGATCAGTCTGGGTAACTAATGGCACAAAGTCTACACCATGGCCAGTCTACTCTCGGGAGCTGGAAGGGGGCAGTGGGACGTAACCATGCAGCCCTCCAAACATCCTGGGAACATCCTTGGTTACATTCTGTGGTAGCTGACTTCCAAGATGTTCCCTCAATATTCCCCCACTTTCAGTTATTTATATTCTTATGTCTTCTCCTACATTGAAGGGGCTGCCTTATCAAATGACAGAGAATGGCTTCTGAAGATAGGTCATAAAAGATATTGTGGCTTCTACCTTATTCTCTCTTGGATCACTCACTTTGGGAAAAGCCAGACACCATATCATGAGGACACTCAAGTAACCCTATGGAAAGGCCCACGTGATGAGCAACCGCCAACAGCCATGGGAGGGAGCCATCTTGGAAGCAACTCTTCCAGCCCAAGACAGCTTCACGTGACTGCACCCACACAGGGGTCTTAACTGCAACGTTTTGAAAGACTCTGAACCAGAACCACCTGCTTAAGTTGCCTAGCTTCTTAAGCCACAGAAACCATGGGATAATAAGTATTTGTTGTTTTAAGTTGTGAGGTTTTAGGGTAATTTGTCACAAAACAATAGGTGACAAATATACACCCTGAAATTATTTGCAGGTTGTCTTCTGCAATGACATGGAGTCTGTTTCCTACTCATTGTATAAAGATAGACATCCTATAAAGGGACTAAAACTACCTCTTGTGTGCTCTCATAGCTGCCCTCAGGTTATGTTATTCCAAAATTTGAAAGTGCTCTGTTTTCACGCTGGTCCCGAGCCCTCCCAGCTATTGTCTTTACAGATCATTCTGCCTTGATCGTTCTGCTTTCCTGGACTCACTCTTCCTTGAATGTTTTCTAATGTGGTGGCCACTCAGCATGCTTTTAAAAATATTTCTTTCATTCAGCAACTATTTATTGAGCACCTTCTATGTACTAAGCATTCTTCTTGGTTGCAGCTTTATCAGTGAACAAAACAAAAATTCCTGCCCCTCTATACTTTACATTCTGTTTGGGGAGAGAGATGGTAAACAATAAACAGAAAAAGTAAATTATTGAGTATGTTAGATTATAAAGACATAGGAAAAGAAAAAAAAATAGGTTAGAATAATGGGGATCTGGAGTACAGGGGAATGGAAGAAGGGGGCAGTTAACATGATTAAATAGGGTGGTGAGAGCTAGCCTAATTAGGAAAGTGACATTTGAGAGAAGACTTAAAAGATATGGGGAGAGTGTGCTGTGCAAATATCAGAGAGAAGGGCACATGGCAGGAGGATCAGTCAGTCAGCATACATTTTTTTTAATTGAAGGGTTTAAAAAATTTTTGTTTAGTTTCGTTTTCTATATAAGGAGCTAGTATTCTATTTTAGTCAGGTAGATGTCTTGGACATTCCATTCAAAGAAGATCACTTAGGCCAACTTGATGAAACCTATGTCCTTTGCACACTGATGGAAGAATGATGGCACATACCGAGGCTGTATTTCCACGTCGGACCATGCCGGTTTGAGCAGATGCAGCAAGAGCAGAAACCCTGGCTGAATTTTGAGTGGCTCCAGTAGAGCTAATAGCCACCCATTTTGCTTTCAGGGATGCAACAAAGCAAAAGGCAGAATCCAGTGGCATTTAGTACATTCAAAATATTGTGCCACTACCACTTCTATCTAGTTCCAAAGCATTTTCTTCATCCCAAAAGGAAACCCTATCCCACTAGGCAGTTACTCCCTATTTCCCTTTCTCTTAGCATGCGTCTTTAAGTTCTTTTTAACTTTTTTAGTCCCCATGGAGCAATGGAAGTAGTAATAATACTCAGCATTTGTCATTCCCTTTTAGTTTTCAAAACCCATGAGGCAAGTGTAAAGCATTTTCACATACCCTCTTGATCCTTACAATAACCCACTGAGGTAGTATTATGGCCCCCATTTACAGATGTGACCATTGCGCACACAGAAGTTAAGAAAAACTTGCTCAGTCATAGAGTGAGAAAGTACCTGAGCCACTGCTGTGTGATATTTCTTGTCCTTCTTTCTTGTATTGCCATGTTAATTGTTAATGCTATCCTTTCATTTGTGTCTTTTTTTGTCTTCCCTACCATGCCGTGAGTTCCTTGAAGGAGAGACTCTGTCTCATATTTCTCTCATATCCATTAGAACATAAAGCAGCTTCTAAGCACTAGGTAGTGAGTTAAATTGTTGAGTGAGTGAGTGAGAAAGCCATGGTAGCCACACATTTTCTCCTCATAGACACACACTCTCTCGCCACTTCCCTTGGAGCCCAACAAGAGTATCTGGCAGAGTCTGAGCTATCCTCCTCAGATCTGGTAAGTCAGCAAGTTGTTTCTTACTTTCTCTGTTTCCCTCTCTGCAGGCACTGCCTGGCTACCTTCACCAGGCATGATTACCTTAGGAGTTGGATGGAGATTTTCCACGGTCATTGTGGGGCATGGATGTCAGGGGTATTGAATAGTTGGAGCCTGCTTCAGTCAGACACACAGAGCAGGGGGAGTGGGGTGACCTGTCCAGGAAGCACATACGGGATGTCCTAGTTCAGGTCAGCCCAGGGACCTGGAGACGAACAGGGTAAAACAGTTGTTTGGGGGTTGTCTTTGGAGCTCTGGGTAGTTTCTGTGTTTTGAAGCTGGGGTTTAGAGTATGGGTAACTGGTCTGGTTCTTAGTCTAAGTACAGATAAGCATTGTTTTACCTGAGACTCTCCAAAAACAGTAAAAGTTTGAAACGACTATCTTTCCTAAAGCCCGTTCTAAAATAGGGGATAGCTACCCCCTGCCCATCCGGATGTAGCATAACAAAATGATCCAGGCAATAAGGTTGGAAGTCAGAATGATGTGGGTTCAGATCATGTGTGACCTTGATCAATAACCAGATGTGTGACCTTGATCAAGTTACTAAAACACCTTTGAGATTCAGTTTTCTCCTTCGTGAGTTAGAGATAACTACTTACACACAAGGTTTTGTGGGAAATAAATGAATCATAAATAGAAAGCACTCAGTAAACATTCACTATCATCCCTATCATCATAAGTATTAGAAGGCATAGGAAAAGGTCCAGAGGACCCTTCTAATATGGGTTCTAAATTTTATTTCCTTTCTTTTGGAGGGAAAAACAGCTCATTATACATGAAAAAATTGGACAAGGTGTAATCTGACTCATAGAGTGTTCTCCCTCGAAGAGCCCAGTGTCACACAAGAGAGGACAGAACTGGATCCGACCTTACTGCTGCCCCAGGGCCCTCTCCTGCATGTGCTGCCAAAAGCCGAGGGTGAACATGGAGTGTTCAGTAACTCAAAGAACAGCTTGGTTGGAGAGCAGAGTTGAAGTTGGGTGATGTAAAGTGGCACCAGAGGCATAGACAGGGACCGGATTATGAACTTTGTGGCCTGGTGAACAAGACTGGACTTTATCCTGAGGACAACAAGAAGTCATTTCAAAGGGTTGGGTTTTAAGCAGAAGAATAACTTAATTGATTTGATTTACATTAAAAAAAAAATCACCGAGGCTGCTGTGTGAGGAACCTATTATAGAGGAAAAAACAAGATGGAGAGATTAACTAGGAGGGTTTGCAGTTGTCCAGAAATGAGATGCTGGAAGTCTGAATTAACGTGGGGGCTTTGGAGATAGAAAGTTCTGAAGGATATTTACAACTCAACAGAACTGTATGATTGATGAGCTATGGAGGGTGAGGAGAAGAGAGAAGCCAAGGATGACTTAAGGACAATGAAGCCAGGGAATTAAGGGTTTTTGTAAGAGAGTCCGAAGTGTTAGGAAGAAATCTAAACCACATAGAAAGGAAAACAGAGGCAGGCTGTGGATATTAGGGGGAATGTAGTCCCAAGTGGACTTATGGGGTTGCTGAGGTCAGAGAACTGGTATACCTGGAGCAATTGAATGCCTGAGCTGAGTGGTTATAGAAGGGAGTAACTGAATTTCTGATTTCACAGAGGAGCAGTCCTGAGATAATTATGGGAACAAGTCATTGAAGTGGAGAGGAGTACTTGGAGATGAGGAGGTTAAGTTTCTGGGAGACCAAGGCTTGGAAGCTTATTCCACCCAATCGGTGGCAGGACTTGGGGTGAAGTAGAAGAGTCTTCGGTGAAGGAGGAAAGGTGACCAGAATTTGTTCATGACAGTGACAAAGAGGGACAGAGGGAGTCATGGGTGGGTGGCATGCACCTCCAAGGAACAGGGTTTTTGCAAGAGGGTAGAGAGGATGGTAATGAGGTACAGGGATAGTTTCCTGGAAGGGCTGGTCCCCTTGAATGGGATTGGGAGGTGTTCTAGTTTGCAAGCTGCTGGACTGTGATATACCAGATACTGAATGGCTTTTATAAGGGATAATTTATTAAGTTGCAAGTTTACGGTTCTTAGGCCGTGGAAATGTCCAAATTAAAGCAAGTCTATAAAAAAATACCTAAATTAAGGCACCAACAAGAGGTTACCTTCATCCAGGAAAGGCCAATGAAGTTCAGGGTTTCTCTCTCAACTGAAAAGGCACATGGCAAACAAGGTGAAATCTGCTAGCTTTCTCTCTAGGCTTCTCGTTTCATTAAGCTCCCCCCATGGGCATATTCCTTCTTCATCTCCAAAGGTCTCTCGCTGCATGACTCTGTGCCTCTTGTGGATCTGAAACTTTTTCCAAAATGTTTCCTCTTTTAAAGAATTCCAGAAAACTAATCAAGACCCACCTGGCATGGGTGGAGTCTCATCTCCCTCTAATCAAAGGTTAATACCCCCAATTAGGTGGGTCACACCTTCATGGAAATAATCTAATCAAGTTTCCAACCTACAGTGCTGGATAGGGATTAAAAGACATGGCGGCCGTCACAAGATGGATCAGGATGAAAACATGGCTTTTCTGAGGTGCATAATCCTTTCAAACTGGCACAAGGGGGAAGGAGCCTGCACTTCCCTCCTATAGGTCATTACATGGATTTTCATTTCTGTTCCTTTGTTACCTCATGAACTCATTAGGTCATATTCATTTTAACATCCGCAGAGAATGTAAAAAAAAAAGGAGAAAGGAGGATGGGGAGTGGATATAAAGATGTAGATGAGAGAGACGAAAGCGGTGGAGGTTAGAAGAAGGAAAGAAAATAGGGCTGGTGGGTATTTGTTGTTCCTCTCTACCCACTATACCATCTCTAACCTTTGAATATGCCGTTTTCTCTGCTTGCAGTGTTGCTGCCCTTAACCTGGCTAACTCAGCTGAGCACAGGGCGGGCCCAGTGGCTCAGCAGCAGAGTTCTCGCTTTCCATGCAGGAGACCTGGGTTCGATTTCTGGTGCTGCCCATGCAAAACAAACAAACAAACAAACAAATAAACTGAGCACAGGTATCCCCTCTTCCAGGGAGTCTTCCCTGATTTTCCCCCAACACTCCTTACCAGCTAGGACTAGAACCCCTTCCTCTCTATTTCCATAGCGTTCAGTACAGGGTTTATCACACTGTATTATAATAGCTTATTTACTTGTCTTTTCCCCCCACTAGATGGTAAATTCCTTGAAGGCAGGTAAAGAGTCCTTTACCTCTTTAGGCCTCTGTATCAGCCCAGTACACATGGTAAGACTATGGTGATACAAGGATTTGTTCCCACCAAACAAACGGACTCCACCCACCCTACCCACCCTAAACTATAATAAAACAAAAGCACACACTGTCTTCTGCTCATCCTTGAGAATCTCCACATTATTAAGGCAGGCTGGAAAGTTCCCCAGCATAGTAAAGCTGGAAATGGCTTTTGGAACCTTCACTAACTCTTCAGGCATGGATGAGAACTTGTGCTCAGAGAAGGAAAGGACATGGCCAGAATCACGTAGCTGCTTAGACCCCAGGTCTGCCCAGGACCAGCCCATTTCCCATCACAGCAAGTCTGTTGCCTGTCCGCTTCCCAAAGCCAGAGATGGCTTTGGCTATACCGTTCGACCTCAGATTATCTCATCAAAAGTTTCCCCAATTTAACCTGTTCCAAAAATCATTCCCATCTCTTTTTTCCCCATTTCTGTGTCCAGAAGTGCTGATTTGGTGACCCTTATTACTCAGCTCTACACTCTTGCCTGGGAAATACAGACAAGTGAAATGTAAAGTACATGTGTATTTTGAGGGTTTATGGCTTTGTGTGATGGGGCTGCAGTGTTATCAACATCCCAGTGCTCTTACAAAAGCAGATTGTAAGCAAGTTGGTGCTCAGTATATGAAGTGACATGTAAAAGCTCTTTGAATGCTGTATTAATATAATAAGCATAATATAGTATAATATGAGTGTTGATTACTCCTTTGTCATCAACGAAGCCTTAGGGACTGGACAGTTGGAAGGGATGTAGGAGAAGAGTCAGTTTCCATCTTCTACACTTAGCACATGCCTGGCAAGGAGTAGGCTGTCAATAATTGTTGCATAAGTGAACAAATGAATGAATAAATATGGTCCTCTTGCAGAGCAGGCTGAGATTTGCTCAAAAGCTGATAGATCAGATATTAGCCCCTATACCACCCCTCTGAAGGTACTTGAATAAAAACCAGGCAACCAGTGCAAAGGTCCATTGCCTTCCTTTCTAAGCACTTTTGCTTGGCTCCTAAATGTGATAGGAGAAGCATGTAGGATAGGATGGCTGCAAACCTGTCTGGAATCCTTGATTCCCATGACATCAGCAAGATTTTCAGAGGAACAGGGGAAGGAAGGCAGATCTCTGCAGCATTCACAATCACAGGCTTTAAACATTGTTGGGCCAAGTGAGCCTTGGGAATTGTATTAGTTTCTTAGGGCTGCTGTAACAAAGGACCACAAGTCCACAAGTTGGGCGGCTTAAAAAAACAACAGAGGGCAGTGCGAAGGTGGCTCGGTGCCAGAATTCTCGCCTGCCATGCCAGAGACCCAGGTTCATTTCCCAGTGCCTGCCCATGCAAAAAAAAAAAAACAAAAAAAACCCAGAAATGTATTCTCTCTAGTTCAGGGAACCAGAAATCCAAAATCAAGGTGTTGACAGGGCCAGACTTCCTTCAGAGGTTCTTGGGGGGGGATTCCTTCTTTGCCTCTTCCAGCTTCTAGTGGTTCCTTGGCTTGTGGCAGCGTAAACTCCAATCCTTGCCTCCATTGTCACATGAACTTCTACTCCCTATGTCTCTCGGTGTCCTCTCCTTATAAAAACACCAGTTGTTGAATTTAGGCTCCATACTAATCAATATGATCTCATCCCAATCCTTATTCATTACATCTGCAGAGACCCTATTTCCAAATAAGGTCACATTCTCAGATTCTGGGTGAACTTGAATTTGGGGGAGACACTATCCAACCCATTTCAGGGATTTCCTGGTCTCTGTAGATATTTTTTGCTTCCTCCAGGGTAGGACCATTTCCCTCCCAGTCATCTGTTCTTGAAACAGCTGGCTGCTTATCCAATTGAAGCTCCATCCCCTGAATTAGAAGGCAAATAAGGACAAGAGGGAAAGCAATTAGTTGGGCTTGGACTTGGGGATAAAAAGGGATTCACTGGCCTGCTGGAGCAGTGGTTAGTAAGGGGGGCAGAGAGTAGAGGGAAATCTGGAGGAAGAGGGGGAAGGAAGAAGGTCCTTGAATGTTCCAAAAAGGAGAAGCCCATGGGAACTATGCATGGGAACCCAGGTTCCCAAGACACCTGGGCTTAGGCCCAGTGAGTCTGGCAGCTGGACACAAATATAAAGTGTCGCCTATAGTCATAGAGAACTTAGGAATTTGGAGTTGTTCATTCAGCATTTGTAATACAGTATTTATTAAACGCCTTCTGTATGCCAGGTCCTGAGTCTAATACTCTCATTTCACAGGTGGGAAAACTGAGAATCCAGGCAGGCAAGAGAATTATCCAGGGTCCCATGGGGGGCCAAGTTAGATCTAAAGTCGAAGTCTTCTGAACCTCAGCAGTCCTCACACAAAGCAGTGTTCTTCTCATATCCTCCAATCCACCATGGGGATCCCCGATCTCTGCTAACTAATAGCAATATTAGGAATAATGACCTCTGTACACGGATTGGTCATGCTCCCAGAAGTCATTTTACTGCTGCTTCCTGTTGTGGTGGAGGCTGGTGGCAGGGTCGAGGAGGGCTTCCTGACTCCTGCTGCTGACTTCATCTTTGCTGCAGGTGGAGGAATGGAGGTGAAGGAGCCGTGCTGCTGTCAGAGAACAGGGACTTCCAGCCTGAAGCTAATGAGGACTCGCTCTCCATCACAAACCGTAGTTCCTGGGGGAACAGCATTGTTCCCTGTGCCCAGCAGTCTAGGCCACAAGGATGTAGGAGATGCTCTTGCTGCTAGGAGGGCTCTCAGGACCCTTGGGCTTCAAGTCACATGCCTGCAATTGAGGAGCCCGCGGTCCTGCAGATTCACCAGTCCTGTGGTCCAGTCTAGCAGTTGGCATGGCTCCCAGCAGGGCTGGACCTGTCAGAGCCTTCCCTCCTGGGGTTTCCAATCTGGGCGCTGTTCTATAATGACCTGGTCCATGATAGATGCTCAATACTGACTATTTGAATGAATTGAGTAAGCCCAGAGAGAAACAAAAATGAATCCTGTCACTGTAGCAGGAGAGAGAGGTATGAGGGCAAGAAGACTGGGGGATTTCCAAGGAAGTGTTCTTAGTCCAGCTTTGGAATGTTAAGCCTCAGTCTGGGACTTGTCTTGAGACCCGCTGTAGCCCCTGAGTAGCCAGAGTTCCAGGGCCTCCGGGCTTCTCTGGCTCCCACCTCTTCATCCTAGTGCAGCTACTTGCCCTTAGCAGCATCTGCCCACTCCCTATCTCCATGGTAATGTCACAACCACAGGAGTCCATGGCCCTGGTAGGGAGGGAGAGGAGGAAAAGGGCAGGGACAGGAGCATCGGTGACCAGCAGTGTCCACGTGCATCTCCTGAGCAGCAAAGCTTCAACAGGACAGGGAGGGTACCTTCCTCCCCTCCCACCCCCCCCCCCAGCAGGCTGGCCTCCCCTCTCCCACCACAAGGAGGGGCCGCTGCTACCCTACGTACCCCAGAGCAGTGTCCTCAGACATTCTTTCATCTAGAAAAAGAGCCAGGGAACTCTTGAGCAGCAGGTGGAATTTCGGCTGTGGAAGTTTTTGAAAGCTGGTAGCCCAGTATATCTCCTTAGATGGGAATTGCAGTCTAGCTTTTCTGTGGCCCAAGGAAATCTGCCTACCTGGGTACCCCACAGTTTCTTCTCCCCTATCTTCCCCCAGCCTTGTTGTACCAGTCAGTAGATTGTTCCCCTCCTACTCAAGCATCTGCCTGGGGCAAGTCCCAAATTCGTCTGGGCTAGAGGTGGCCGGTGTCCTGCTGGAGGGTGCAGGCACTCAGCAAATAGTTGCGGGTGGCTTTGGCCCTGGGAGCAGCCTGGCTGGGTGAATTGTAATATTGTCTAAATGGGCAAATGGTCTGGAAGACAGTGGATTTAATAATGCCTGAAGTCATAGTCTCTGAATTACTGTCCCCTAGATACAGAGGCCCAGAGAAACCTAATAGAATGGACACAAAAAGCAGAGGAATGGAAAGTGAAATCAAAATTCGATACATGTCTTCCAGACTCAGTAGTGTTTCCTTGGGGACCACCTCCCAGTTGCTTTGAGGTTTGGCAATCTGCTAATTTGCTGGGCTTTCTTCCCACGCTAACTAGACCCCCGGGGTATTGACAGGAGACTGAAGAGTCAGGAGTTGGGTTCAGGTCCCACTTCTGCCACCCTAATCAGGTGACCTAGGGGTATTTAACTTCTCTTGTCCTCTGATTCCCTATTTGTAAAATGATGGATTGGCCTGGATGAGGTCCCTTCAGTGTTAACAGACTATAATCTAGAGTTCAGTAACCAACAACGGCTCGTATTCCACCCAGAGAAGCTTTGAGGGTAACAATCCTTGCTTTAAAACAGTCATTATTATTGTTTTTTCTTCATTGAGATATCATCATCCATAGTGTACAATCAGTGGTTCACAGTATCATCATAAAGCTGTTCATTCATCATTACGATAGATTTTTGAACATTTTCATTACTCCAAAAATAATAAAAAAAATAAGCATAAAAATGAAAGTAAAAAAGAACACCCCAAATATCCCATAACCCCCCCCCCTTTTTTTCTTACTCATCTGTTCAGACACTGGATAAAAGGAGTGTCAGTCACAAGGTTTTCACACTCACACATTCACACCTTCAAAGTGCTAAAGTTATTCAATCATCTTCAAGAATCAAGGCTATTAGATTACAGTTCAGAGTTTCAGGTACCTACCTACTCCAATACACCAAAAACTGGAGAGATGTATCTATATATTGCATAAGAATAACCTCCAGAATGAACCTTCAGCTCTATTTAAAATCTCTCAGCCACTGAAACTTTATTTTGTTTCATTTATCTTCCCCCTTTTGGTCAAGAAGTCTTTCTCAATCCCGTGATGCCAGGGCCAGGGTCATGCCTGGGAGTCATGTCCCACAATGAAAGAGAGATTTACACCCCTGGGAGTCATATCCTACATAGGGGTTAGATAGTGAGTTCACCTGCAGAGTTGGCTTAGAGAGAGAGGTCACATCTGAGCAGCAAAACTGATTCTCTGGGGATGACTCATGGGCATAAGCATAAGTAGGCTTATCTTCTCCTTTGCAGGAATAAGTCTCATAAGGAAAGCCCCAAGATCAAGAGCCTGGCTCATCAAATTGGCAGTCCCCAATGCTTGCCAGAATATCAGGTCTTCCCCGGGTGGAGAAATTTAATATTTCCATCTTTTCCCCAAATCTCTCAAAGGGACTTTGCAAATACTTTTTAATCTTCTTGCCCAGATTATTCTGGGATGTATTGGGGCACACACCAACCTGTACAAACCAATGAGATCTCACTCCCTTTTCATGGTTCCAAGTAATTATGTTTGGATAAGTTGACCATACAAGTTAAATTAGATGGTATGCTACTGAAAATATAAATTTCGTACCAAATAAACACCCCTTCTGTTGGTCTCACAGAGAAATTTAAGTTTTTAAATATAGTCAATATCATCCTTTACCCTTTAGTCTGATTTACCTTAGTCCTACTTAGATCAGCCTCATCCATATCTAAATGAAGTCTGATTACTTTTTCAACTTTTTAAACAGTTGCTGTATGGAGTAATGCTGCTCCTTATAGCTGAAGAACTCTAGATCTGAGTCTCAGGTGTCACACAAATACCCAAAGTTCCATGGAATGACCAGGCTATACCCAAAGAGCTCAGCACCTCAGAATTTAGAAGTAGCAGTTACAACTCCGGAGTAGATGTGACTGCTGTAAGAGCTTACAATCTAGAAACCTTTACAGTAGGCCTTCCCCTGATAACCTATGCTCTCAAATTCAGTTTTCAGAGTTTGCACATTATAGTTAGTCCATATTAGTGAGGCATTATACTATTTGTCTTTTCATTTCTGGCTTATTTTGCTCAACTTACTATCCTCAACGTTCATTCACCTAGTTGCGTGCCTCACAAAACACATACATTATTAAGGTGTTATTTGTACAACCAGATGCTTTCTTGCCTACAGTAGTATTCAGTTTACCCAGGTGAATAATAATAATGTCTACCATTTAAAAATACCGACTATTTTATGCACCTTCTACCCATCATCTCTAATCCTTGTGACAGTCATAAAAGAAAGGAATTATTATTCCCATTTTGCAGATGAAGAAGGGGAACCTCATAAATATTATGTATCCAAGGCCACTCAGGCAAGAAGAACTGAAGCTGGTATTTGAACCCAGGCGCGGCTGGTGTCAGTGCCCCCACGCTGACTCCAAGCCATGCCAAGCCCACCCACAGGCTAGGTTCACCTTCACTTCCATTACAGATCCTACCACAATGGGTTGGGATGCTTTGCTTCTCTCTCCCCATCCCCAACCCTGCCCCTAGCATGGGAGGTTGGAAGGGCTTCTCCTTGCCTTTAGTCCACAATTGGCCCATATTTGTGAAGTGAATGTATGAAGGAAGAAGTGTGGTCGTTTCCAAATTTTGGAACTTGTGGACTGCTTCTAAATATGCAAATAGCGCAGGGCTATGCACAATGGTGAGCCTTCAATCAATGCTAATTTGCATGTGCACGTACACATGTGCCACGTGGCACACTGTGGCACACTCATGTTTATTTGTGTTGATTACATACACACCAGAAGTTGGGGTGGGTGATCATTTTTTTCCAGACCACAACTGTACATGTCCTTTCAAATAGGTTAATGCATTCCTCTTGGCTGACCTGCTTGGTGGAAGCAGTAAATTCTTATGTCAGCCCAAGGCTGAGCCCCATGACCTCTCTCTATCAAAACCCATAAATGCCATGTTTTAACAGTAACAAACATTGAGGAGCAGTAAATACAACCTTGTTCTCATTTTTCTCCTGGTGATGTTTGTAGACCCACCCCTGGCATCATTGCCCATGTGGACCAGAGATGACAAATAAATTGAGAAGTAGCGGCAAGGCATGAAATGAGGAAATCCGTGAGAGAAGCATGGATCAAAGTTTGAGACCTGGAAAATCATTTTAAATGTAAAAAAAAAAAAAAAAAAAACCACAAACGCTATGTATGTGTTACAGGGTGTTTATGCATTAAAGGTGTTAAATACTCAGGTTAAACACCATTTAACAGGCTGAGCTGTTGCCTTCGGCAGTTGTTTTTCTAATTGCTGATTTTAGCTAACTGGGAGCCCAGGGGAGCTAAGAAAGTCTTGTTCTGCCCTTTTAATCCCTTTTAGACTGTCTGGCCTCCTCACAACCCAGACCCAGAAGGGCATAGTTTCTGGATGCCTCTCCCCAACCCAAGCCTGCCCAGTGAATGCCCCCCACCCCCACCCCCACCAGCGAGCAGCCCCGGGAGGTTCAGCTTCCAGGGCTAGGTGGTAATTGGCTCAGGCGCTAATGAGCAGGGCCAAGGTGACAAAGTCCATCAGCCGCTTGGAACTGCTACCTGCAGAGGGAGCAGGACCAGCATCAAGCCAGCGGGCTGGACTGCTGCCACTCAGACAGTCCATGATTTCCAAATTAGATATTTCTGCGGCCCGGATTCTGCTGTGCAGCCAGAGCTCCGGAGGCTGATCTGGCAGAAGCTGCAGAAAGCAGACAAATGGAAATCTCATATGGAAAGTGATTTCATTCATAGTCAACAGGCCGGGGCTTCCCTTTCCCCCCATTTTTATTTAGATGCAAGTAGAGCTTTTGTTGCTAGGAAGTCCTGCTACTCTAGTGCTGGTTCTGGAGACGGAGAGGGGTGGGGTCTTGGGGGATGGAGTTAACAGAAGCTGCAGGAGGGCCAGGAGGTATTGGAGCCAGTGAAACCCGAGCTGGCTGAGAATCCGGTTCTATTGCACTCTTTCAACTCCCTGGAAGCAGAAGTGCTAGAAACCCTGTAGATTAATCCTCAAAGTCCCTGCCTAGAAATATATAGTCCATGAAGAAGTACTGTACAAGAGAATGGGGTCATAGCTTTGTTGCTGAGAACTCCCCTTCTTTCTTTTTGCTTGTAGTTTTCTATGATGGAATGAATGAATATTGAATAAAGCATCACACTACCATAGGCATATATCCATATATCCTTCGTTCCTCCAGACCCACTGAGGGACATGGTCATTGAGCCTCACAGAGGTCGAGCGACTTGCCCAAGGAAGCTGCATGGCCAGTATTCCAATGCAGCTTCACTCGACTCACAAGTCTGGTGACCTTTCCAATACTCCGACTGCTGTGTACTCATGTGCCTTCCACACTTGAGTACATGCTTTAAGGATAAGGAGTGTGTCAATGTTATGTCAGCCTATGTGGTGATGTGAATTTGTACCCCAGAAAAATATATTCTTAAACCTAACCCACTCCTGTGGGTGGGAACCTGTTGTAAGTAGGACCTTTTGATGAGGTTGCTTCAGTTAAGGTGTGACCCACCTCATTCAGGATGGGTCTTAATCCTATTGTTGAAGTCCATAAGTGAAATGAAATTCAGACAGAGAAAGCCACAGGAAGCAAGAAGCTGAACATCTACGGAACCTGGAAAAAGAGGAGAGACCAGGAGATGCCACCATGTACCTTTTCATGTGACAAGCTAAGGATCAAGGGTCTCCAGCTGCCAGCCCCACAGCACCACGGTCTTTGGGAAGGAAGCATCATTTTGATGACACCTTGATTTAGACTTTCTCTTAGTCTCAAAACCAGATGCAAATAAATTCCCATTGTTTAACTCAACCCATTTTCTGGTATTTGCTTGAGTAGCCAAGGAAACTAAAACATCCCTACCGAGCCTAGCAAAATGCTTTGTAGGTGCAGATGAATATTTGTTAAATAAAACAAATGCATCCATTTTTAGAATTCTTTTAAAACTTCTCATCCCTGCCCTACTTAGCTATGAAAGATTGGGCATGTCACTCATAGTTTGTGGCCTCATTCTCCTCCTGGAATAATCTCAGATGATGATCATCTCTTGAGCTGGTTGGGTCAGCTCAGGGTGGTCCCTGGGCCCAGGAGCTCCTGTGGTGGTGGCTGCCTCTCAGATGATGCACATGAAGGGCTTACCGTCAGAGACATGGCTCATTTCATTCTTGACGGAGTTGAACAGAGTGGATAGGAGGGGAGCCAGGTATCATGGGCTCTCACAGACCTTGGCCTGAGTCCAGGGAGCCCTGATTTTTCAAGGAGACTCAGTAAAGGGTGAAGCTTTTCCCCTCTCCCTGAAGCCAGTGGAAATCTTAATCTTCCCCTGATCAAACCCTGGTCACAGAGGAGAAAGCCAGGGCTCTGAAGTCAGGTGGGTTCAAATCCTGCCTGCCTTTTGTAGTCCGTATGACCTGGAGCAATTTACTTAGCCTCTCTCAATTTACTTAACCTCTCAGAATCACTGCTGTTGGGTAAATACTCCAAGTGTGACTGATTTCAAGCTGTCAAGAATACAGAGCTGGGTAGGGATCTGTATGGCCAGCTCTAGCCCACCACGGTCCATATGGAAAATGCCTTTCCAGCATTTGAGGTATGGCAAGATTAATATCAGTTCCCCATCCTACTCTGGGTAGGACTCTGGGTGACCTAGATAATAAGAAAGATTGCTCAGTTTCCAGTGTTTATTCAATAAATATATAGTGAGCTTCTGTCACATACAAAGCCTTGTACTAGGAGCAAAGGGTATGTGTTTGGAGGAACATGAAATTTTTCTAAAGCATCTCACATAGCTTTGCCCCCGGTTTGGTTAGAGGGTCTTCCCATGTGCTTCAGCGTCCTCTCTATCGTGTTATTTTAACCACCCATGTCCTTATCATGATTTCTCATTGAGCTGTGATTGCCTTGAAGGCTACAACTGTGTCTTATTTATTTTGGAATCCACAATGCTACATAGAAGGTATTCAATAAACATTTGTTAAATGATTTCATAAGCTTGAAATCTACCAGAGGAAGCAAAATGAACACATCTGAAACAGCCAGAGACTAATGCAAGATAATAGGTGATTATAAAACTTCTCCTTTGATAAGAGTCCTACTGCTTCAAAGAATGTCCAGCTAATAACAGCTAACACTTATTAAATGCTTATGATATGTCAGAGATTGATATTATCATCTTGTATATGTTATCTCACTTAACATTTACAGTAAGTAGTTTTTATCATCATTCCCATTTCATTAATGAGTAAAATGAGCAATGGTCATTAAGTAGATTTCTCAAGTTCATATATATTGTATGTGGCAGAGTCAAGATTTGAACCCAATACTTGATCCTCACTGCTCCATGAAGCAAAGAGAGCAGCTGTTGTCCCCATTTAGCGAGGGAGAGGGGAATTAAGTGACTTGCTTGAGGCTAACAGGATGCAGATCCAGGATTAAGACCCAGGCCCCCTGATTCCTAATAAAATAGCTAACATAATCAAGTGTGGTGTGACTGAGATGCTGTAGACAACAAGAGGTGGTTCAGGGAAGCCAAGACTGCTGGGGGGTCCAAAGGTCAGGGAAGAATTCTAGAAGATGTGTGGGTTGAGTTGGACCCTGGGGAGCTGGGGGTTGGCCTGGATCAGCAGGTGGCGTCTCCCCATCCTCTAACACACACATACACACACGCACGCACGCACGCATATGCATGCACGTGCATGCATGCTCACAACATACACACTAGTGGCCCTGATCCCTGCTTCCCAGTATGGTCAGCAAGTGATAAAAACTTTTAGACCAGCCCGCTCCATCTCATGTGGACCACAGGAGAAGCAACTGGCACTTCCTGTGTTTGTTTTTCGAGTTATTTATGTAAAGGAATTCACAGGCCCCTGGGCTACCTGGGTGACATTGTCCTTTCCATGGTGCTGGCCTCTGAACCCTGGAGCTGTGGCTGTGCTTCATTTACTTGGGAAGTGCCTGACTCCCACACCTAATCTGGATTCAGCCACCTCTTGCTTTTTTTTTTACTCTTTTTTTTTTTTATTAATTAAAAAAAGAATTAACAAAACAATTAGAAATCATTCCAATCTACATGTACAATCAGTAATTCTTAATAACATCACATAGTTGCATATTCATCATTTCTTAGTACATTTGCATCAATTTAGAAAAAGAAATAAAAAGACAACAGAATAAGAATTAAAACAATAATAGAAAGAAAAAAAAAACAAAAACAAAAAACCTATACCTCACATGCAGCTTCATTCAGTGTTTTAACATAATTGCATTACAATTGGGTAGTATTGTGCTGTCCATTTCTGAGTTTTTATATCCAGTCCCGTTGTACAGTCTGTATCCCTTCATCTCCAATTATCCCTTCTCTCTTTTTTTTTTTTTTAATTAACGGAAAAAAAGAAATTAACCCAACATTTAGAGATCATACCATTCTACACATGCAATCATTAATTCTTAACATCATCACATAGATGCATGATCATCATTTCTTAGTACATTTGCATTGGTTTAGAAGAACTAGCAACATAACCGAAAAAGATATAGAATGTTAATATAGAGAAAAAAATAAAAGTAATAATAGTAAAATCAAAACAAAACAAAACAAAACAAAACAAAAACCTATAGCTCAGATGCAGCTTCATTCAGTGTTTTAACATGATTACTTTACAATTAGGTATTATTGTGCTGTCCATTTTTGAGTTTTTGTATCTAGTCCTGTTGCACAGTCTGTATCCCTTCAGCTTCAATTACCCATTGTCTTACCCTGTTTCTAACTCCTGTTGAACTCTGTTACCAATGACATATTTCAAGTTTATTCTCGAATGTCCGTTCACATCAGTGGGACCATACAGTATTTGTCCTTTAGTTTTTGGCTGGATTCACTCAGCATAATATTCTCTAGGTCCATCCATGTTATTACATGGTTCATAAGTTTATCTTGTCTTAAAGCTGCATAATATTCCATCGTATGTATATACCACAGTTTGTTTAGCCACTCTTCTGTTGATGGAGATTTTGGCTGTTTCCATCTCTTTGCAATTGTAAATAATGCTGCTATAAACATTGGTGTGCAAATGTCCGTTTGTGTCTTTGCCCTTAAGTCCTTTGAGTAGATACCTAGCAATGGTATTGCTGGGTCGTATGGCAATTCTATATTCAGCTTTTTGAGGAACCGCCAAACTGCCTTCCACAGTGGCTGCACCCTTTGACATTCCCACCAACAGTGGATAAGTGTGCCTCTTTCTCCGCATCCTCTCCAGCACTTGTCATTTTTTGTTTTGTTGATAATGGCCATTCTGGTGGGTGTGAGATGATATCTCATTGTGGTTTTGATTTGCATTTCTCTAATGGCCAGGGACATTGAGCATCTCTTCATGTGCCTCTTGGCCATCCGTATTTCCTCTTCTGAGAGGTGTCTGTTCAAGTCTTTTTCCCATTTTGCAATTGGGTTGGCTGTCTTTTTGTTGTTGAGATGAACAATCTCTTTATAAATTCTGGATACTAGACCTTTATCTGATATATCATTTCCAAATATTGTCTCCCATTGTGAAGGCTGTCTTTCTACTTTCTTGATGAAGTTCTTTGATGCACAAAAGTGTTTAATTTTGAGGAGTTCCCATTTATTTATTTCCTTCTTCAGTGCTCTTGCTTTAGGTTTAAGGTCCATAAAACCGCCTCCAGTTGTAAGATCCATAAGATATCTCCCAACATTTTCCTCTAACTGTTTTATGGTCTTAGACCTAATGTTTAGATCTTTGATCCATTTTGAGTTAACTTTTGTATAGGGTGTGAGAGATGGGTCTTCTTTCATTCTTTTGCATATGGATATCCAGTTCTCTAGGCACCATTTATTGAAGAGACTGCTCTGTCCCAGGTGAGTTGGCTTGACTGCCTTATCAAAGATCAAATGTCCATAGATGAGAGGGTCTATATCTGAGCACTCTATTCGATTCCATTGGTCGATATATCTATCTTTATGCCAATACCATGCTGTTTTGACCACTGTGGCTTCATAATATGCCTTAAAGTCAGGCAGCGCGAGACCTCCAGCTTCGTTTTTTTTCCTCAAGATGTTTTTAGCAATTCGGGGCACCCTGCCCTTCCAGATAAATTTGCTTATTGGTTTTTCTATTTCTGAAAAATAAGTTGTTGGGATTTTGATTGGTATTGCATTGAATCTGTAAATCAATTTAGGTAGGATTGACATCTTAACTATATTTAGTCTTCCAATCCATGAACACGGTATGCCCTTCCATCTATTTAGGTCTTCTGTGATTTCTTTTAGCAGATTTTTGTAGTTTTCTTTATATAGGTTTTTTGTCTCTTTAGTTAAATTTATTCCTAGGTATTTTATTCTTTTAGTTGCAATTGTAAATGGGATTCGTTTCTTGATTTCCCCCTCAGCTTGTTCATTACTAGTGTATAGAAATGCTACAGATTTTTGAATGTTGATCTTGTAACCTGCTACTTTGCTGTACTCATTTATTAGCTCTAGTAGTTTTGTTGTGGATTTTTCTGGGTTTTCGACGTATAGTATCATATCGTCTGCAAACAGTGATAGTTTTACTTCTTCCTTTCCAATTTTGATGCCTTGTATTTCTTTTTCTTGTCTAATTGCTCTGGCTAGAACCTCCAACACAATGTTGAATAATAGTGGTGAGAGTGGACATCCTTGTCTTGTTCCTGATCTTAGGGGGAAAGTTTTCAATTTTTCCCCATTGAGGATGATATTAGCTGTGGGTTTTTCATATATTCCCTCTATCATTTTAAGGAAGTTCCCTTGTATTCCTATCTTTTGAAGTGTTTTCAACAGGAAAGGATGTTGAATCTTGTCGAATGCCTTCTCTGCATCAATTGAGATGATCATGTGATTTTTCTGCTTTGATTTGTTGATATGGTGTATTACATTAATTGATTTTCTTATGTTGAACCATCCTTGCATACCTGGGATGAATCCTACTTGGTCATGATGTATAATTCTTTTAATGTGTTGTTGGATACGATTTGCTAGAATTTTATTGAGGATTTTTGCATCTGTATTCATCAGAGAGATTGGTCTGTAGTTTTCTTTTTTTGTAATATCTTTGCCTGTTTTTGGTATGAGGGTGATGTTGGCTTCATAGAATGAATTAGGTAGTTTTCCCTCCACTTCGATTTTTTTGAAGAGTTTGAAGAGAATTGGTACTAATTCTTTCTGGAACGTTTGGTAGAATTCACATGTGAAGCCATCTGGTCCTGGACTTTTCTTTTTAGGAAGCTTTTGAATGACTAATTCAATTTCTTTACTTGTGATTGGTTTGTTGAGGTCATCTATGTCTTCTTGAGTCAAAGTTGGTTGTTCATGTCTTTCCAGGAACCCGTCCATTTCCTCTAAATTGTTGTATTTATTAGCGTAAAGTTGTTCATAGTATCCTGTTATTACCTCCTTTATTTCTGTGAGGTCAGTAGTTATGTCTCCTCTTCCATTTCTGATCTTATTTATTTGCATCCTCTCTCTTCTTCTTTTTGTCAATCTTGCTAAGGGCCCATCAATCTTATTGATTTTCTCATAGAACCAACTTCTGGCCTTATTGATTTTCTCTATTGTTTTCATGTTTTCAATTTCATTTATTTGTGCTCTAATCTTTGTTATTTCTTTCCTTTTGCTTGCTTTGGGGTTAGCTTGCTGTTCTTTCTCCAGTTCTTCCAAATGGATAGTTAATTCCTGAATTTTTGCCTTTTCTTCTTTTCTGATATAGGCATTTAGAGCAATAAATTTCCCTCTTAGCACTGCCTTTGCTGCGTCCCATAAGTTTTGATATGTTGTGTTTTCATTTTCATTCGCCTCGAGGTATTTGCTAATTTCTCTTGCAATTTCTTCTTTGACCCAGTCGTTGTTTAGGAGTGTGTTGTTGAGCCTCCACGTATTTGTGAATTTTCTGGCACTCTGCCTATTATTGATTTCCAACATCATTCCTTTATGGTCCGAGAAAGTGTTGTGTAAGATTTCAATCTTTTTAAATTTGTTAAGACTTGCTTTGTGACCCAGCATATGGTCTATCTTTGAGAATGATCCATGAGCACTTGAGAAAAAGGTGTATCCTGCTGTTGTGGGATGTAATGTCCTATAAATGTCTATTAAGTCTAGTTCATTTATAGTAATATTCAGATTCTCTATTTCTTTGTTGATCCTCTGTCTAGATGTTCTGTCCCTTGATGAGAGTGGTGAGTTGAAGTCTCCAACTATTATGGTGTATGAGTCTATTTCCCTTTTCAGTGTTTGCAGTATATTCCTCACGTATTTTGGGGCATTCTGATTCGGTGCGTAAATATTTATGATTGTTATGTCTTCTTGTTTAATTGTTCCTTTTATTAGTATATAGTGTCCTTCTTTGTCTCTTTTAACTGTTTTACATTTGAAGTCTAATTTGTTGGATATTAGTATAGCCACTCCTGCTCTTTTCTGGTTGTTATTTGCATGAAATATCTTTTCCCAACCTTTCACTTTCAACCTATGTTTATCTTTGGGTCTAAGATGTGTTTCCTGTAGACAGCATATCGAAGGATCCTGTTTTTTAATCCATTCTGCCAATCTATGTCTTTTGATTGGGGAATTCAGTCCATTGACATTCAGTGTTATTACTGTTTGGATAATATTTTCCTCTAACATTTTGCCTTTTGTATTATATACATCATATCTGATTTTCCTTCTTTCTACACTCTTTTCCATATCTCTCTCTTCTGTCTTTTTGTATCTGACTCTAGTGCTCCCTTTAGTATTTCTTGCAGAGCTGGTCTCTTGGTCACAAATTCTTTCAGTGACTTTTTGTCTGAGAATGTTTTAATTTCTCCCTCATTTTTGAAGGATAATTTTGCTGGATATAGGAGTCTTGGTTGGCAGTTTTTCTCTTTTAGTATTTTAAATATATCATCCCACTGTCTTCTAGCTTCCATGGTTTCTGCTGAGAAATCTACACAAAGTCTTATTGGGTTTCCCTTGTATGTAATGGATTGTTTTTCTCTTGCTGCTTTCAAGATCTTCTCTTTCTCTTTGACCTCTGACATTCTAACTAGTAAGTGTCTTGGAGAACGCCTATTTGGGTCTAATCTCTTTGGGGTGCGCTGCACTTCTTGGATCTGTAATTTTAGGTCTTTCATAAGAGTTGGGAAATTTTCAGTGATAATTTCTTCCATTAGTTTTTCTCCTCCTTTTCCCTTCTCTTCTCCTTCTGGGACACCCACAACACGTATATTTGTGCGGTTCATATTGTCCTTGAGTTCCCTGATACCCTGTTCAAATTTTTCCATTCTTTTCCCTATAGTTTCTGTTTCTTTTTGGAATTCAGATGTTCCATCCTCCAAATCACTAATTCTATCTTCTGTCTCTTTAAATCTATCATTGTAGCTATCCATTATTTTTTCTATGTTTGCTACTTTATCCTTCACTTCCATAAGTTCTGCGATTTGTTTTTTCAGTTTTTCTATTTCTTCTTTATGTTCAGCCCATGTCCTCTTCATGTCCTCCCTCAATTTATCGATTTCATTTTTGAAGAGGTTTTCCATTTCTGTTCGTATATTCAGCATTAGTTGTCTCAGCTCTTGTGTCTCATTTGAGCTATTGGTTTGTTCCTTTGACTGAGCCATATTCTCAATCTTTTGAGCGTGGACAGTTATCTTCTGCTGCTGGCGTCTGGGCATTTATTCAGATTTCTCTTGGTGTTGGACCCAGCAAGGTTGTAATATTTTTCTGTGAAATCTCTGGGTTCTGTTTTTCTTATCCTGCCCAGTAGGTGGCGCTCGTGGCACACGTTTGTCTGCGGGTCCCACCAGTAAAAGGTGCTGTGGGACCTTAAACTTTGGAAAACTCTCGCCGTCCTGGGGGTTCGCTAGCCGAAGCGGCTTGAGCCGGCCCGGGGTCCGAACGCAGGGAGGGTTGCTGGTCGCCGCAGCCAGGGAAAGAGCCCGTCTGAATTTCCTAGTCGGCCCTGGGCAACACGCGTGGCGGGAGGGCGCCAGCGGCAGCGGCCCGCCCGAGAGAGTGCACGTTCCCCGGGAGTCACGGGGTCACCGTTCTCCGCGGCCTGGGGGTTTCCGATCCAATTCTCTCAGTTGGTCCGGGGGCTGCGCGTGGTGTGGGCGCCAGCCGCCTTGGTTTCAGGGGACCACCTCTCCAATTCTCCCAGCCGGCCCGGGAAGGGGAAAGGGAGTAACTCTGGCCGCTTGCCACCCCACCCGGTAAGGCCCGCGCGCCTCGGCGATCTCACCCGAGCTGCTTCTCTCAGCCAGCCAGCCGTTCCAGGATGGGGTACGCTGTCTTTTTTATCTCTGTTGTGGCTTTGGGCGCTTTCTGTATCGTTTCTACTCCCCTAGTAGGTGTCCTGGAGAAGAAACTAAGATCCGCGCGTCTTACTAAGCCGCCATCTTCCAGGAAGTCTCCCACCTCTTGCTTTTGAGAGCAGGATCCCAACCACAACCACAGAGCTGAAACCATGAATCACTTGCAAAGAAGTATGTGAGTTGTCTCCCAGGCCTCTGAAATCGCTGACGTCCAAGCTGGAGATGGGCCGAGTGTGTTGGGCTTAGGGGAGCCAGGTGAGGTGAGGAGAGAACAGGTTGGGTTCACTTGGCATCCTGGAGTGTGCCAGCTGCTTCGTTTTCCTGTTGAGGGTTTATTTTTTTAATCCTATAGAGTAATATTTTTCCAGAAGTTAAAAGCATGTTTCCCAAACATTTACATGTCTAAGATTTATTTAACTCCTTAATAAGGGAGCCAACAGAATGGCAAAGCTGGGTTCCAAGGAAGATACAACAATATATGTAATTTGCTCAAGGCCACTGGTATGTATACCAGAAAGGAAGAATGCTAGAGTAAGATGCTAAATTTGATACAAAATTTATTACTGTCTTAAAGGGCAATAAAATCAGAAATTTTGGGATTACTTTTGCTACAGGACAAAAAGCATTTGCATGTTATCAGTTTTCTATCTGTAAACATCTACCTTATAGGGTTTGGGTCCTTACAGATAGTAAACAGTAACCAGACAAAGTGAAATGCCGAGGTGGGCTTACAGTCTGTGTCCAAGTTTTGGATACATTTTCTGAACAGCTCAAAGGAATCCAGCTGGTACTATGCTGTGCAGGCTCTAGTCTCGGACAATGTGGAGTTTGTGAAAAGAACCCCAGAGAAAGATGTGAGGTTCTTTGCTACTTACTAAGAGAGTGAATTTAGGCAAACTAACAAACTCTCCTGAGCTCCTAAAGTGGGAGTGATAATCTTATTCTACCCTGTTGTTGGGAGGCCCAGTTGAGGTCAGACTTGTAAAAGCCCATGCAAAATTTAGCAACATGAGATGCAGACACTTGGAGAACAATTGCTTCAGAACTGACAGAGACATGGATGTTTGGAGATGCTTGAGTGCTGGCAGAGAGAGCAGATGCCCAGACATGAGCAGAACCCAGCAGACATCGCCATGTTCCCATGAAATGCTGTACAAGCCAGAACGTGGAGAAGACAAGTGAGGAACCCCCACAGGAAACAGAGGCTGAAAGCAACAGTGCCCAGGAGCAAGGGACCAGCAATGCCAGCCAGCTGCCTTCCCAGTTGATGGAGGTGTACCGGATGGCATCAGCCTTTCTTGAGTGAAGATATTGATCAGCTTTCTGAAGTAAAATCTCCACAGCCTGAACATTCTTTGAAAATCATGTAGAGGAAAGTATCTATGTAATAACAGGATTACCACATCAAGATGGTTGGAAAACTGAAGCAAAACTGATTATTGGCATGTCTGGTAATTAGTTCTGTGACTGTTTTTCTTGGGCCAGCATGCCATGGAATGTCATCACTGAGTAGGGAAATGTAGCCCATCAGACGGATTGAAGAGCACAAAGACCACTGAACAAACTGTCTTGGATGTCAAAGCCAACAAAACGTTTGCCTATCACAAAATATGCCTTTCATATTTATTGGAGGTGTACCATGGAGTAGAACCACGCTCATAAGGATTATGTTAGATGCACATTCAGACATTCGCTGTGGAGAGGAAACCAGGGTCATTCCCCAAATCCTGGCCCTGAAGCAGATGTGGTCATAGTCAAGTAAGGAGAAGATCCGCTTGGATGAGGCAGATGTCACCGATGAAGTGCTGGATTCTACTATGCAAACCTTCTTATTAGAAATCATTGTTAAGCATAGGGAGCCAGCCACTTATTTATGTAACAAAGATCCTTTTGCCCTGAAATCCTTAACTTACTTTGCCAGGTATTCCCCAATGCCAAATTTCTTCTGATGGTCTGAGATGGCTGGGCTTCGGTACATTCAGTGATTTCTTGAAAAGTTACTATAGCTGGATTTGACCTGAACAGCTGTAAAGACTGTTTTATAAAGTGAAATCATGCCACAGAGACCATATATAACCAGTGTATGGAAGTTAGTTATAAAAATTGTGGGTTAGTTTATTATGAACAACTTATCTTACATCCTGAATGGTGGATGAGAACACTTTAAGTTCCTCCATATTCCATGGAACCACTCAGTATTATACCATGAAGAGATGATTGGGAAAGCTGGCAGAATGTCTCTGTCAAAAGTGGAGAGATCTACAGACCAGGTCATCAAGTCAGTCAATGTGGGTGCACGCAATAAAAATGGGTGGGGAAGATACCTCCAGATATTTTACAAGACATGGCAGTGATTGCACCCATCCTTGCAAAACTTGGATATGACCCTGTTCTAGTTTGCTAGTTGCTGGAATGCAATATACCAGAAATGGAATGGCTTTTAAAAATGGGAATTTAATCAGTTGCTAGTTTACAGTTCTAAAGCTGAGAAAATGTCCCAATTAAAACAAGTCTATAGAAATGTCCAATCTAAGGCATCCAGGGAAAGATACCTTGGTTCAAGAAGGTTGATGAAGTTCAGGGTCTCTTTCTCAAGTGAGAAGGCACATAGTGAACACAGTCAGAGTTTCTCTGTCATCTGGAAAGGCACATGGTGAACACGGTCAGGGTTCCTCTCTCAGCTGGAAGGGCACATGGCGAACACAGCATCATCTGCTAGCTTTCTCTCCTGGCTTCCGGTTTCATGAAGCCCCCTGGGAGGCATTTTCCTTCTTCATCTCCAAAGGTCACTGGCTGGTGGACTTGTTGCTTCTCGTGGCTATGTCGTTCTGCTCTGCTGTCTCTGAATCTCTCATTCCCCAAAATGTTTCCTCTTTTATAGGACTCCAGAAACTTATCAAGACCCACTCAAATGGGTGGAGACATGTCATCATCTAATCCAGTTTAACAGCCACTCTTGATTAAATCGCATCTCCAGGGAGATGATCTGATTACAGTTTCAAACATACAGTATTGAATAGTGATTATTCTGCCTTTTTGAAATGGAATTCTGATTAAAACATGGCTTTTCTAGGGGCATACATCCTTTCACACCAGCACATTCCACCCACTGGACCCAAAAAAAGACGTGTTTTCCCCATATACAAAATACATTGATTTCATAACAATATCAGAAATCCTTAAGCCATTTCAGTAGCAATCAAATGAAATACAAAGTTAGAAACAGCACAGACTCCTATCAAAGTTAGTTACAGGCATGGTCTGTTCTAAGGCAAGGCTCTCCTCTGGCTTTGGACCTATAAAAACTCAAATTATTTGCTGCCAGCATACAAAGGAGGAACATTCATAGGATACATATACGCATTTCCATAGGGAGGAAGGAACACAGGGGTCACTGGACCCATAGAGTTTCGAAAACCTGCAAAGCAAAGTCCATTAGATTTCAAAGTCTGAGAATCATTTATCTTCAGGGCTTTAGAAAGCAGCAATCCCACCACCCTTTCCAAGGGCCTACACAGAGGCCTGCCTCTCTCCAAACGCAACCTTGAGGGACATTGAGGAGACCACCTTTTTCTCGGCTCCACCCTCTCCAAGCATTGGGGCTGTACCTGGGCTCTCTGCCATCTTTGGGGCACATGCTCAACCCCTCCACGTGGTGGCAGCCAGGGTCTCCCCAAACCCCAAGGAATGTGCTTCACCCTCTCCAAGGCCTGAGGCAGCATGACTCTTCCACTGCAACAAGGTGGAAGGCCCATCCTCTGCCTTTGAGGCAAACTCACCCTCTCCATGGGCTTGGGTGGGTCTGCTCTCCTGCCCAAGACTTTTTGACTTCAGACCCCAGCTTCCATGGTTTCGTCTCTGAGGTTATTTTTCCTCCAATGTGCCCCTTCTCTGTCCCTCTTAGTCCCAACTGGCAGCAGTTCTCTTTATACAGATCCTGCAACACTGTCATAGGCTTTCTGTGCAGTAGCCTTGGATCATGCCCATCAGACATAAGGAGTTCCCATAAATTCTTCCTGGATAACCCCATGTCCTATCCTGGCTTTCTCTGAAATGGCTGACTGGTTTCACATTTGGCCAAGACCTCATGTGAGGCGCTGTTCTCTGGGGTCTTCCTTCCTGGAGGCCCAGAGTTTTCCGGAACTTCAATTTCTCGTTTCTTTGTACTCAAGAGTTCAGTTCTCAGCTTATCTCTTTCCTGTCACATTTCACTATAAGCTCCGAGGAGAAACAAGGCTGCACTTTCCACATTTAATTTGGAAATCTCTTCTGCTAAATATCCAAGTTCATGGCTTTTAAAATCTGCCTTCTAGCCAAAGCCATTAGTCAATTTTGCCAGATTATCTGCAATTTTAAAGCAAGGCTTGCTTTCCTTCTAATCTATAATAGTACGTGCTTCATTTCTGTTTAAGGCTTTATCAGAAGTATCTTTAGATTCCACATTTCTACCAACAATCTCTTCAAAGCATTCTAGGCCTTTTCTATCAAGCCTCTCACAACTCTTCCAGAATCTTCCCCTTATCCATTTAGAAAACTGTTCCAGCATGTTTGGTATTTGCAGACCGCAGCAGCAGCACCCCACTCCTCAGGTACCAAATCTGTTCTAGTTTGCTAACTGCCGGAATGCAATATACCAGAAATGGAATGGCTTTTAAAACCGGGAATTTAATCAGTTGCTAGTTTACAGTTCCAAGGCCGAGAAAATGTCCCAATTAAAACAAGTCTTAGAAATGTCCAATCTAAGGCATCCAGGGAAAGATATCTTGGTTCAAGAAGACTGACAAAGTTCAGGGTCTCTCTCTCTCAAGTGAGAAGGCAAATGGTGAACACAGTCAGGGCTTCTCTCTCAGCTGGAAGGGCACATGGTGAACAGGGCGTCATCTGCTAGCTTTCTCTCCTGGCTTCCGGTTTCATGAAGCTCCCCGGGAGGCATTTTCCTTCTTCATCTCCAAAGGTCACTGGCTGGTGGACTCTGCTTCTCCTGGCTGTGTTGTTCTGCTCTGCTCTCTTTGAATCTCTCATTCTCCAAAATGTTTCCGCTTTTATAGGACTCCAGAAACTTATCAAGACCCACCCAAATGGGTGGAGACATGTTGTCACCTAATACAGCTTAACAACCACTCTTGATTAAATCTTTATTTACAGTTTCAAACATACAGTATTGAATAGGGATTATTCTGCTTTTATGAAATGGATTTTGATTAAAACATGGCTTTTCTAGGGGACATACATCCTTTCAAACCAGCGCAGACCCATATGCTTATCTACCTAACTTTGGAAAATCCGATCCCAAAATCCTTGAAAGGGTCTGTTCTAGTTTGCAAGCTGCCAGAATGTGATAAACCAGAAACAGAATGGCTTATTTATATAACAAAGATCTTTTTACCCTGAAATCCTTTACTTAATAAAAAGGGGAATTTATTAAGTTGGAAGTTTATATATTCTAAGTCTGTGAAAATGTCCAAATTAAAGCAAGGCTACAGAGATGTCCAATTTAAGGCGTCCAGGGAAAGCTCCTTGGTTCAAGAAAAGCCGATGACGTTCAGGGGTTCTCTCTCAACTGTAAAGGCACATGGCAAACATGGCATCTGCTAGCTTTCTCTCCCAGCTTCTTGTTTCATGAAACTCCCCTGGGACCATTTTCCTTATTCATCTCTAAAGATCTCTGGCTATGTGGGCTCTGAAGCTTTTTCCAAAATGGTTCCTTCTTAAAGGGTTCCAGTAATCAAACCCCACCTTGAATGGATAGAGACACATCTCCATGGAAATCATCTAATCAAAAGTTACCACCCACAGTTGGGTGGGTCACATCTCCATGGAAACAATCATAAAGGTCCCACCCAGCATTATTTAATGAAGATTAAAGGACATGGCTTTTCTGGAGTACACAGCAGATTCAAACCAGCACAGGGTCTATAAAGGAGAATTTCAACTATCTGACTTTCTTAATGAAAAACCGCAGACTGTACCAGTGGAGTAGCAGAGCCAAGAGCAGAGCCTCACGTCCCTTCATATGTGAGGGAAGACTGCTGCCTTTTGATGGACAGGAAATTTCTAGGACTGTCTGTCCCCTGCTGAGATGCATGGAGTGTGTGTATGTGGCTTGCATTTCCTGCTCATTTCCCGTCCCCTCCCCCTGCAAGGGTGGGGTACTGGTCCACATTTGGGCCTTCCTGAGTGACCTGCTTCCCCAGTTAAGTGCTCTGATCCTAAGTACACGCACAGCTCTGTGAAGAAGGAGCCCAGAGAGGACAGGTGCTTTCTGTTAAAACTGCTCTTAACCTCATCTTTTCTTACCAGGTTCCAAACTTTGTTTTCAAGGGGAGGGTTTAAAAATGAGATTCTGTAAGCAGAACTGGGCAGTTTCATTTTAGACTAGGTTGTACGTGTTCTAATAATTTATAGAACACTTATGCCTGTTTCAATGTATCAATGTGGGTAATGTTAAATATTTTGATTATTTAAATAATTCGTTGTATTGTTTCTGAGAAATTGGGGAATTACTCCAAACATTTACAATTTCGTGACTTTTGTACTTTATTTTTCAAAATAAAAGCTTTAAATGTGAAAAAAAAATTCGGCGCTGACTTTGCACGGTGCCTGCTTGATTAGCTTCTGTGTTTTAGACGGTGTGGGTGGTAGACGCTAGTTGAATCTGGACCATGAAAGAGCTTTGGCTCAAACAGTGTGATGAATTAGTTGCCAGTGTTTACAAATAAGACAGTTTCAAATACAAGCCCAGATTTGTCTCTTTTTTGAAACATTGGAATCTCTGTTGCATGTTCATGAGGCTAGAGTAGACTGAGGGGCCTCCTTTGAATGAAGTGTGCCCTCTCTCATTTATCCACACCCCCCCCCCCCAATACTTCACTCATGAACACTGCATTTATTGAGGGTGTCCCCGGGTGCCACACGTAGTGGTGCTAGATGCTGCAGAGAGACGTGCATGAAAGTGAAGAAAAATTAACAATACAGTGTGACAGGTGCAATGGGCACGGCCTGTGCCGGTAGAAGCGCTAGCTCAGGGAGCAATCAGTTCCGCCTCCCACGGGTGGTGCCTACCTCAGCACACTATACACAGTCCCCCCAGGTTCCTTCTTGCACTTTCAGCCATCTTGCTCTGACTTTGGGGGGACTTTTCAAATCTCTGGCAGTCTCTTTGGCTCCAGTTCTCAGAAGACCCATTTGGCTTGTCAGTAGAATATTCATCTGCCACATATTAAGGACATTTCGACTTTTGGGTAAAGTTTGGCTTCTTCAAATATTATTCTAGCTTGAAAATTGGCCTAAACCCCCATGAGGTCTCCCATGGTTGGCCCTGTCTCTGTGGGTGCAGCTCCATGCCACATTGGTAACTCTGCTCATGCAGCATTTGTTCATTCAGCAGATTTTACTGAGCACCTACTATGGATGTGTGTATTCAGTGGGAAGAGTCTGTGCTTGGTTCACTGCCATCTGTTTTCTGTGGGAAAGATGCCTGTAGGTCACTGTTCATTTGTATAACGTAGATGCTTGGTGTGCCCTAAACCTGATGAATGCTCTAAAGCTAATGAATGTCTGAGTTCTGGCTGTCTCAAGTGGCTCAGCTTCCCAAAGCATCCCAGGGTCCCTCCTCCCCAGGGGTCTTAGGATGCGTCTCTGCTTTGTAATAAAAACTAGTTGTAAATGGCATTTTGTCTGAGCCTCACATATCTAACTCTATGGGAGTTCAGAAGGGAGAAATTGTGTTGGCTTTGGGCAGTTTGAATAGGGAAAGTCTCTAGGAAGTAGGGTTTGCTTCTTGAAGGATCGGTAGATCAGGACAGCTGGGAATTGAGGCAGGAGGAGAAATCCCTTCAATGTTGAGGGAATGGCGAGGGTGAGGCAAAGTGAGGAGGTAGGGAAAGTCACAGAATACATCAACTCCAGTTAGAATGTAGATTTCCTACAGGAGAAGAGCAGGTTTATTTAGCAAGGTCGAAGGTAGAGGACTAAAGGACCTGGACTTTATCCTTCAGGAGAGTCACTGAAGGTATTTTGAACACGGTGATGGAGTGGGCCTAAAGCCATGGCTTTGAGAGATGCCCCAGAGGGCATGTGCAGAAAGGGCAGAGAATGAGGGTAAAGGTAGGAGTGGGAGGAGAGTCTGGAAAGTTCCAGCTGCTTCCTGACTCCTCACCCTCTCCTCCATCCAGGCTCTGGCGTGGGGGCCTGGTCTCCTCTGCACAGATCAAGCAAGCCACAGCTCCTCTGGGGGTCTCCAGGGAAAGCTACTTCCTTCCTCATCAACCTCTGTCATGCCAGGAGAACCCCAGTGATGGGCTTGAGGGAGGGCCAGGGCAGAGTGCTCTGCCTTTGCCCTTGGGTGAGGACAGTTTGCAATAGCACGTTCCTCTGGTTCTGCTTCCTGCAGTTCTTTCTCCCTTGGCTGGGGCTGGGACTGTGAGAAGCGATTAATGCAGCCACCAAGGGAACACCAAGTGGCAATTACTGCGACACCAACTCCTTCAGAGGAGAAAATATTGTGGCAATGACTCCTGGGCTTATTACAGTGGGGAGTGGCTCCGAGAGGGAGCCGGGAGCCTGGGAGCTTCCAGGAAGAGCCAGGGCATTTTCCCAGAGGTCTGGGCCTGGTTTCCAGCCAGAGCTCACCTGGGTAGATGGGGAGCCATGGGGAAGGGTTGGTTCGCTGGAAGCACAGTCACCAGCTGGCTGCCTCCAGGCTTTGCTGCTGTCCCAGGTTGAAGCTGGACCGTTTTGCCCCTTGTTCTGTCTGGGCTTCCGTCTGGCCTAGGGACCAGAGATGCCACCAGGATTTGAAAAAGGTGGCAGAAGACTTCAGTGTTACCTCCTGCTAAGTCTCTGGCTCCCTCTTGCAGAGTGATGCTGAGACCCCAGCCACAAGGTCCTGCATTATCATCTCCTCTGTTGCCAGGTCCACCCCCAGAGGCCCCTTAGAATCCTTTTGTGGGAGTCTTCCCCTCATCAGAAGCCTGCTCTCCAGGCGTGGCGATCATCACAGACACTTGTTCTCCGACTGGCAGGGAGAGGTCCTGCACTTTCTGAGCTCCCTTCTTTCCATCGCAGGCTCCTCAGTATGAAAGGCCAGAGAGCATGTCAGCAGGATTGGACCTCAGGACCCGGAGAAAAAAGGCTTGTGGGTCATGTAGCCCAGCCCCTTTGTTAGAAAAAGAAACCAAGACCCAGAGGAGGGAAGGGACTTGCTTGAGGCCACACAGCTGGTGGGGAGGGGGATGTAGAACTGGGGCCAGAACTCAGGTCTGCCAGCTCCTGGCCTTCTATCTTTCCCTGCACATCCCTGCTCCTGTGTCTGTCCCCATCTCATCCTCACACCCATGCCCTCGCACACCAGCGTTCCCTCCTTATTTTCCATTGCCCACTGAACCCGTGTGCCATTGTTTGTATGCAAGCTGAATATAGAATTTGGGGGCCGACTGTCTCACATACTTAGTGAGTGCTTGAATAAGCAGCAATTTAATTTTTCAGATGGTGTTAAGAAAGCATTGGAAAGTGGTAAAGTTTTCTTTTTCTTGTTTTCACAGCTGCTTCCATCAACCCATACCTGACATTCTGTGCAACAAAGATGTGCCAGAAATTGCAAATTCGTTAGGAAAGCTGAGGGAGCTGGCCTAGGAAAGATGCAGGGGTGGGAACGCATCTTACAATTTCAAAAACAACACCATGGAGCCTGTGCAGTGGCAGTGCAGCCACAGTGGGGGAGAAATGGCCTCGGTGAAACAGCATGGCTGCACAGGGCAGTGGGTCTCCTGACCTCACCCCTTGCCTTTGCCCTGCCCAGGCCCAGGATGTGTACAGCTTGTTGACTCTGGAGGTTGGTGCAGAATTGGAAAAGGTTTGGACTTTCAAGGGCCACGATGTGCTTCAGGATCCATTCCCAAGTTAGTGCTCTGAGGACTTCTACTTAGGTCTGTGCTTGTTTGCTTAGCCCTCTTCCTGGCCCAGTTCTAGTCCCGCTCGTGAGTCAGAGCTGCAGATGACATCACTGGTGGCCACTCAGGGTCTCTGTTACCTGCTTTTAGCACATGTGGCTCATCGCCGGCAGGTGGGCAGATGGAGAGTGGATGGGTCTGTGCAAACTCTCCCCATTTTGGAAACACAGAGACTAGGACTCACTGCTGGTGACAGCTTTATCTTCGTGTGTTACGGACACCTAGTTCCTAAATGGTGCCATTACAACTGCATGTTTCAACAGGGCTCCTTTCTGTTTGATGGTATGCTACCAATAGGCCATGGTTTTGATAATGACAGAAACCATCTGAGTTCACAGCCAGACGGTCTTGGCTCTGAAGCCCAGATCTGCCACTCCCTAGCTGTGTGGTCATTAAGTCTCTCGGTGGAATTACAGGTGAAAACAGCAACACCTTATTCCAGGGGGGAGTAGCATTATGTCTTCACACATTAGCTCTGATAAACGTTAGAGCTTTCTTTTTCTTGTTTTCACAGCTACCTCCATCAACCTTTTTGTAAAATGAGATCATTTTCCTGGCTCTGTAGGATTCACGTGAGGTTTGGCAATAATAGAGGTAAAAATGCCTTACAAGGTGTCTTGCATTCTCAGTACCTTCGTAGGGGCCTCATGGTACTGTGGAAAGAGAATGGGGTTTGGGAGTAAACCCCATCTCCAGTCTTCTGCTGCCTCTCACATGCTGTATTAGGTTATTTAACCTCTCTTAGTCTCACTCCCGTCATCCAGAATGAAGGGGTTAATTACATTTAAGAATTAGAAAAAAGACACATAATGCGCCCCAGACTGTGCCCAGTACAGAGTGAACGGTTAATAAGCAGTAGCTCTGATCACTGTTGTCATCGTCATGGTAACAAGAGTCAGCTTTCCCCAGCACCTGTGGCAGCCCCTTCTCTGATCCTCAAGGCCAGGGCTGTAGAAGCTGTTCTTTTCAGCAGAAATGGCCAGCCGGGAAACTTGGATGACATTTCAAGGCAATGCACACTGTTGGGTCCCTGGAAATGCTCAGCTCAGTGGAAGCGCCTCCAAGGCCAGGCCGCTCCGACCACCTCTGTGTCTAGCTGGGAACAGGCTGACCTTGGTTAGAGTCCTGCCTCTGCTGCCCAGCTGCTGGGACTCTGAATAAATTATTGAACCTCTCTGGGCCTCGGTCTCCTGAAAAATGGGGATGCTAGAAGAGTTAAAGGAGAGCATCTGTGTAAGGAATTTAGTTGTACCTGGCACCCAGTAGGTGATTTTAAAATATACCGGTATTAAAAATGTATCAATTGACAGATGTGAGTTCCGCTCTCCGACTCTGCCTCCTGCCCCTAGCACCAGAATCCAGCACCATACCTGATGCGTGCCTGACACTCTGTATGCCCGTCCGTGGATAGGTGAGCAAGGGGGCCTCCTCTTTGCCTAGAAGGAGTTCCCGCAGCCTTGTCTGCAGGTGGGAGGAGGATGCATGGCCTCAGAAGGGCCTGGGCAGTCCAGGGATATGTGGGCCACCCCTTTGCACAGGCCTCTGACCACTCAGCATCTCACACAGGGATGTCTGTGTTTTATGCTGATTTTTTTAACCTTTTTATTTTGAGATAATTTATGTTTATGGAAGAGTTGCAAAAGTAGTACAGAGAGTTCACATATACCTTTTACTCAGCATATATTGATCATTGGCAAACATGTTATGACCAGAGGCTCACAGGAACTTAACCTGTATTTCCTCTAGTTCAATATTCATTAATTCAGTGTGTGTGGTTACAGCATAACTACCACAAAAAATGAGTACTATTTCACTAAACTCTCGAAGACTTTCCTTCTGCTAAAAATCTGTCCCAAGGAGTGAAAGATCCCATTCAGCAACCAAAGTGGCTGAAAGTCAATCTGTTTAGTTAGTCATGTCCCCTTCCCCCTAAAAGTGTGTCCTCTTTCTTGTGCATATTGCCAGCCTCCCTTTCATCTGAACTTCAGCCTTGGAGCCAGTCTCTCTTCATCTATATGGTAAGTTACCTGAAAATCGGGGTTTTGCCTGTCTTGTTCAGTGATTTAACTCCAATTCTTAATCAGTATCGGCTTATCATAGGGGCTTAACAAACATGTGTTGAATAATGAGCAATTGCCATTGTCTTCCTTAAAGACATTAAAAAATGTCTTCCCATTTTTTATTTATTATTTTGTTTTAAATTTTAGTAAAGACTTAAACTTGCAAAATAAAGGAAGTGTGGACGCCTACATTTTCAAAATTTTTAAAGTTATCTTATGCACATAGCTTGTTAGGAATTTTTAAAGTGATTTTTCTTTAGCAAATTTTGTTTCTAATGTGTTCAATTTAGCTTTAATGGAGTTGAGAATTCAATTTTGTATTCACATTTCATTGTTTATGAAATAGTGAACTGAATCTGTAATTACAGTTATAAAAAGGACTAGCACAAACTGGTCAGGGGACAGGCATCGCTCACGGTAAGGTGAGCACACCACTCTCCTGCTCAGGGAGGAGACGGGTGGCAGAAAGAACACAGAGGTGGTGGCAGCGGCGGGGCTGGTGTATGGTTAGTGACTTCCCAGATGTTGAGATACCTGTATCCTTGACACAGGCCCATACTGAGCTGTAGTTGGAGTAGACTGTGCCTTCCGTAACAGTCGCTATCTAAAATGAAGTTGGGGTCCCCGGAATTCCAGTCACTCTTCACAGAGGATCAAAGAGTCTGACAGGAACCATGGACCCCACACTAAGGAGCCCTTAATATAATAGGTTTCTGCAGTCAGTGGGACTTGATTGGATATGTGGAATAAAAGAAAATAAACACTTATCCTTTGGCATTTGTGGAGTCCTTTTCCAGTTTGTACCTTCTCCAGCATTCTAAGCAAAATTATTTGTGAAAGAAAATCATCCATTAAGAATAGCAGGAGGAGCTGTGAGGGATTTATTGAGTGAAATAAAGCCTCAAGATGTGAATTTTGCTACCACTGCTACCCCTACTCAGATGCAGGAGATGTTTCAGTCTGCTGGAATTCGTATGATAAACAACAAAGGAGAAAAGCATGGAACAGTTACTGCCAGACTTCATGAAGAAAATGTCAAAATTACTACACTCAGGATTGATGTCCTCACTGATGCAAGACATGCTGAGGTAGAATTCACAGCAGACTGGCAGAAAGATGCTGAATGCAGAGATCTCTCTATAAATTCTCTGTTTTTAGGTTTTGATGGTATCTTATTTGACTACTTTAATGGTTATAAAGATTTAAAAAATAGAAAGATTTGTTGGTCATTGCTAAACCGAGAATACAAGATTATCTTCGAATTTTAAGATATTTCAGATTTTATGGGAGAATTGTAGAAATACCTGGTGACATGATGCTGAGACTTTAGAAGCAGTTGTGGAAATTGCAAAACTCTAGGCTGAAATATCAGGAGAGAGGATTTGGGTGGAACTGAAAAAAATTATCCTTGATAACCATGTAAATCACTTGATTCACCTTGTCTTTGACCTTGGTGTGGCTCCTTACATAAGTTTATCTGCTAATGCAAATTTAGAAGAATTTAACAAAGTCAGTAAATATGTTGAAGGTTTGTCACCAAAGCCTCCCTTGGCCTCATTATTCAAGATACAGGATGATGTCACAAAACTGAATTTGAGGTTGAAGATTTCCAAAGAAGAGAAAAACCTTGGCTTATTTTTAGTTAAAAACAAGAAGGATTTAATTAAGGCAATAGACAGTTCAGAACCATTAAAACCCTATCAGGACTTCATTATAGATTCCAGGGAACCTGAGGCCACTGCTCATGTATGTGAGCCACTGACGTACCAAGGAGAGCACTGTCTTCTAAAGGAAATGCAGCGGTGCTCTAGTCCTCCCTTTCCTCTGAGTGGCCATGACATCAGAAAAGTGGGCATTTCTTCGGGAAAAGAAATCAGGGCTCTATTGCAACAGTTGTGAGAACAGTGGGAAAAAAGTGGTTACCGAAAGTGGGAAAAGATGAACTTTGAAGTTACATAAGGAAGAGCTAAACTGAGGATAACTGGCTACAAAAAAAGAGGGAAAATTTTTATTAACTATGCATGCGCAGCCTGGGAAAGTTGGACTTTGGCTTGACAGTTACCTTTGAGCCTACTATTTTAAGAAACATTTCCTTTGGAATGAGATGGATGTGTTTATGTGGTATGTAACAGTGTGTATATCAGGTGCCATATGGATAGTGATAATTAAATTATCACTTAATTTATTTATTAATTAAGCTATTAATTACTTTAATTAATTATAATTCAAAGGATAGATGGCTAACTTAAAAAAAAGAAAAGAAAGAGCACAGCATCTTAGCAGGGGAACTTGTGGGTGCACAGGTCCTGACCAGCATCTCTCCTGAGGAATTGCAGAGTGATGACTAATCCAACGTGGTAGTATCTGGAGGTCATTGGAGAGCATCGATAGTGTATGATCATTCATCTCAATTCAGCTGTCATTTGTTGAGCTCTCACTCCATGCTTAGCATGTACTAGATGCTGGAGGAGCAAGAGTAATAACACACACACACACACACACACACACACACACACATACACACACAGAGTTTACCATTCAAGAGCACAATAGATGGGAAGAGACAGACTTGCAGACCCTGATGCCAAAGCGCCAAGAACAAAGCATGCGCTGTGCCTCTGGAGAGTGAATAAACAAGTAATTCTGTCTGGGGGAGATCAGGAAGGCTCCTCGGAGGAGGTGGCCTCAGCTGGGTAACAGAAACCATAAAAAGAAAGACAAGTGGAAGAGACAGAGACCATGGGTGCCATCCTCTCTAAGAATACACACGAGCCTGTTCTAGGAGTTCTCTGCGATATTCAGGTGTTCTCCGAAATGGAGGTCACAGGTGAGCAGCGGCCTTGGCTTTATCCTCATCACCATCCATCCTGGAAAGGGCCAGAATCTTAGAGGCCCCTCCCCATTAAGTAACCCTTGGTACCTCTGTTAGAATTACAGATAAGGAAGAAGGGTGGGGGCCACAGAACCAGCCATCCCCCAGGGAGCTCAGCACGGCACCGAAAGGCTGTGCAGATAAGTCCGGTGCAGCTCTCCCGGGTCTTGCAGGGCCCCCCTATCAGGGTGGCACACGCAGGGAACTCCAGACCCCACGCTCTCTCATGCCAGCAAGATGGAATGTTTGATTTCTACCTGCGGTGCGAGCCACAGTTGCTGAAAAGATTACCGTTTCCTGGGCCACAAATGTAATTAGATGATCAATCATAGAAAGTGAAAAGCAAATGCGAGCTCTGAGGAGAGAGATTTGTTTTTACTGTGTCACTTCAAATATCAGCAGGATGCGAAAGGGTCCCAAGAGAGCCTGTGCTTCAGAAACAGTAGTACAGGGGCCTCCAGAGAGAGAGAGAGAGAGAGAAAGAGAATGGAAGTCTCAGGTAAGGACTGGGAGTTGGAGAAAATCACAGTTTACCCAAAAGGTACCAGTATTTCCTAACAGCTCTTCCTCCTGCCTCCGCCAGCCTCGATGCGGGATCAGGGAAGAGGATACCAGAGCGTCATTCGGACCAGCCTTTGTAGTTTATCACCATAATAACACTACCCCCAACTCTGTTATAAGACAGGAGCCACAGAGTTCAATCTATTTTGGAGCCTGGCAGTAAATATAAGTTGCGTGAAGCCTGCTGGGTGGAGCGCTATAAGGATTGGTAGGGACTGTGGTAAACCTGAGAACACACGCCTTGTATAAGGAGGGCTGCCTCTGCTTGTTCCTAGCTTGTCGATGCCATGCAGGAATCCTGATCCTGTGTTTCCACAATCTTGTGCTTCTTTTTACAAGAGAAGCTAGAGACCTGTATTTTAATGTGGAATCTCCAAATTTTAAATATTGACGTCTTAGCTTCTCAGGGCTGTCGTAACAAAGTACCACATACTGGGTGGTTTAAAACACCACAGATGTATTCTTTCACGGTTCTGGAGGCTGGACGTTCAAATTCAAGGTGTCAGCAAGGCCATGCTCCCAGTGTAGGCTGTAAGAAGCGTTTTCCTTGCCTTTTCTAAGCTTCTGGTGTTTGCTGGCAATCCTTGGCATTTCTTGGCTTGTAGCTGTATCCTTCCAATCTCTGCCTCTGTCTTCACATAGCCTTCTTCCCCCTAAGCCTCCCTTCTCTGTGTCTTTGTGTCCAAAAAATATCTCTCCGTCTTCTTATAAAGACATTGGTCATTCAGTTTATGGCTTACCCAAGTTTAGTATGCCCTCATCTTAACTTGATTATATCTGTAAAGGTCCAATTTCTAAAACATATTTATGCATGGACATATTTATAGGGGCCAGTATCTTTGGCAGGGGGCACAATTCAACCCGCTGCAATTGACAATCAATTCAAAATCTTCCGAAACACTGCGAGCCAAACAAGACACATCTATAAGCTGAATGTAGCCTGAGGGCTACCAGTTTGCAATTTCTGGTATGAAAGAATCTAGCTCACTAGTGCTAAGTCTCTTTTGCTGGACTGGTAAGAAAATAGCTAAGTAGTAGGCGGCCTTGCAAATAAGAAGGATTTACCAGCCTGCATTTTCCCCATGAAACAAAGTGGATCCATTCTGCCCACAGTTGTTACTGGCTTGGGGCTTATGGCATTGGGCTCTTTGTGGGAAGATGGCAAACTCTGTTTCTCAGATACTCAAAGGCTCGAACTTCTTAGATGGCTACTTTGTGTGTGAGAACACATGACTTGCAGGTGGAAGCTGAGGTGTCTTGGCATCAGTGGGTTATCTGCACGAGCTTGGCAGCTCGAACTGATCTCCCGAGAAGAGCTCCCCCTCCTTCTTGCCACAGCCATCAAAGCTCTCAGTCAGCTCGTGCATCAGGGAGCTGTCACAGCCTCATTACTGCTAATTCATCTTCACTTAGTGCATCAAAAGGCTGATTTATCAAATTGGGTGGGCGCACAAGGAAGTTTGATTAGCGACATTATGTTGTTTGCCATGACGGTCTCCGAAAACTTAGCTCATCTGTGTCCCAGGAGTCCCAAGATAAGAGTGAAGTGTTTATGTTCTGCCTCAGACATTCTCGGGATTAGGAATTCTCAGGGTGGCAGTTAGAGCCAGGGGTGTTTCCTCAGTGACGTTCCTGATGGATATCCTCCACTGCTCTCCCTCTTTCCTTCCCTGCCTTGTCACGCACCCCCATAGGTGGGTTTTTATCTTTTGTCAGAAGAGGGTCTGCTGTGAACAGGGCACCTGGCCCCATCCCTCCATCCTCAACTCTCCTGCCTGGGGATTCTCTGTCATCTCTGCACCTGACAAATGGCAAATGTTGACCGTCTGCCTCTGTTGGCTGCTGAGCAGCAGACCCAGAGGTTTTCCTTCCCCAAGCTCCAGGGGAACAGAAAACCCCCACCCCAAAGAAATTGTTTCAAGAAACTGCATTCCACAAAGAAAGCTAACAGGCCTCATGGCCCTCCGGGCTGTTCCCTTAACATCTGGAGAATCCATCCTCGGGCATGTAACTGTGGTGTGTGTGCCTTCATCAGTATATCCTGGGAAAAGCTAGAGGACAGTATCAGTCTTGGAAAGCAGCCCTTATAAATAAAGGTGCAAAGAAAATGGCTATTGCCAGGGATTAAACTGGCCAGTGAGGATTTTATAAGTATGCAGCATCACTGAATGCCAGCTGTTCCCCATCTCTGCTGAGGACAGGTCTGGGGGAAATGAGCGTACACAAAAGTGGGGTGAATTTAGGTTACAGGAAAGATACTCACAGAGGCTCCAGAATCATTCTCTGGAATGATTAGCTGAAGTTAATTGACTTAATTTAAGTTGCAGATGCAGATGATGATGATAATGACAGTGACCGTAATGGTAGCTAATATCTGCCATTTACTGAGCCCATTCCGTGTTAGAGGGAGAGCTATGTGGGATGGAGCAGGAGACCAGGCTTAACTTGCTGTGAATGCAACTGGCTCTGTGAACTTGGGTGAAGCATTTCACTTTTCTGGGTGTCAGTTTTTTAATCTGTAAAGTGAAGAGATTAGATTAGACTTTCTCTTAACTTTCTTCCAAAAGTAAGTTTCAATATTCTATATTTTTCTAGGTTAGCCAGTGTAAAGTATTGAATTGTGCTCCCCCAAAAGATAGTTCTAATCCCCAGTCCTGTGGATGTGACCTTATTGGGAAATAGGGTCTTTTAAAGATGTGATTGGCTAGGATGAGGCCAAACTGGACTAGGGTGGGTCCTGATCCAATGGGACCGACTTCCTTATATGAAGAGGGAAATGTGGACACCGAGGCAGACAGAGGAGAAGGTCATGTGACGGCATAAGTAGAGACTGTAGTGATGCCTCTACAAGCCAAGGAACACCAAGGATTGACGGCCAACACCAGAAGCTAGAAAAGGTAAGGAAGCATTCTCCCCTACTGGTTTTCAGAGGGAACATGGTGCCACCAACACCTTGAAGTGGGACCTCTAGCCTCTGATGCCATGAGACAATATAATTCTATTGTTTTAAGCCACCTAGGAATGATTACAGCAGCCCTAGGGAACTAAGGACAATTGAGTGCCTCCCGTGTCAAGGACTTGATGCATTTCATTTAATCTTCAAAGTAACCCTACAAGGAAGGGCATCTCATCCCCGTTTTTAGAGCCATCCAATGCAGCACTATTGCTATCAGCACCCACCACCTCCACTACACCTCAACGTGTAGTGAGCACTTACCACCCTTGTAGCCTTCCTACTAGGTGCTCAGAACACACACAGGCTTAAGACAACCTTTGTCCATCTGGGCCCACAGACTCATCAGAGAGATGCGACAGACACAGAACAAGGATGGACCAAAGAAAACATGCAGACAGCAAGTGAATGATGCCAACCACAGTGCTTCCTAGTGAGACTGTGTGAATGGCCAATTTATGGATGGCAAAGGGAGGTCTAGATTGGGATCGTAATAACGCTAACATTTTTACAGAACTTTAGTGTTTGTAAGATGCTTTGAAATATGTCGTCTTATTTAATCCTTCAACCACTCTCTGAAATTAGGTGTGATAGCGCTCATTATTGAATTGTTATTTCTTAAATTAAAAATTAGAGAACTTTAAGTGGCTCATCCGAGAGAACTCGATCATCCCTCTGAGTGTCAGACATCCACACAGTTAGACAGACTAATCTGGTGCTGATAACAACTTGATACTTCATATCTTACCCTGAAGGGCAGACATCTCATGGTCTGTATCCTTAGAATTTACAAAGAAGGCTACAGGGCAAGTAAGCGTTTTTTTTTCCCCTCAGAAATTTAGAGGGAAGAGTTAAGGTTGCTGCAGATCCTCATGGCACAGGCAGAAAGGGCTTTGACCAAGGCCACCTGCCAGGTGCTCCCAAATCTCAGGACCAGGGTGGGGGAGAACCGGGGAGGGGGGTGGTAGATGGTGGGCACGGCTAGAGTCTCTCTGGAATGTGCAGAGAAGTGGGGGACACAGAGAAGTAGGGGGTCTCTTTCTCTCAGTGCCCCACCCCTGTCACTTGGGTCTTTTGCCCACGACCCTCACACAGCTCAGCTCCAGCTCTCTCACAGGATCTTAATGCTACTAGCCACCGTCTACTGAGCATCTACGATGCCTAGGCCTTTCATTCACCTTTTCTAGATTAATTTCACAACCACTCCAATGAAGTTGCTGTACCCATTTTATAGGTGAAAAGACTGGGGCCCAAAGAGGTTACATTGTCAAGGCCATGCTGCTAGGAAGGGGTGATGGTGGGATTGGAACCCAAGTTTGTCTGTCGGATTCCAAGAAAAGAAGGGCCACATTGACTCCTTCGATACCTGGAATAGAAGGAAGGCACCCTTCTTTGTATATTCATCACTGCTTAGAAAAGCCTCAAAAGTTGGGGCAGTGATGGGAGAAGGGAGAGCGTGCAGTGCTGGGGACACAGCATGCTCTCAGGACCTTATGTCCATTCCTGTGGCTCCCCAGGTGGGGAAGCTGCTCCCTGGTGGCTTCTGTGGCCATGCCCATGCCCCCCACGTCCAATAAGATGCTCAGACCATAGGGCCGCCTTTGGTAGGGAGTCACACAGTGGCCCCACGTGTGCAAGGAAACACAGGGGAGGAGCTGGAGGAAGCCAGGCTGCCAGATGAGCCAGAGGGAGCACGCAGGTGTTGAGGCACGACTAGGCACAGCCCTTGCCGAGTGTTCCAGTGACCCCACACTCCCTCTTTCCACCCGGAATCCAGCATCCTCTGAGCTCCTAAACTGACTATCAGAGCAGCCTGGAGGATCCAAGAATCTCGTTTTCTGGAAAACATCCAATTGCTTGAGGCTGTATTGGAAATTCCTGGCATGTCCTGGACCTCGACTTCCCTCTTTATAAGGCTGTGAAGTGTTCCTACTGGACTCCATCTGAGCCTGGCGGGTGGGGTGGAGGGAGGCCCTGGACAGTTAAGGTAAAGGCACACGGTTGTATCCATGGATCTTGGGTCTGGGGCCCCATCGACTTTACTCTCTCCTGTTCTCAGTTCAGAATCAACTGCTGGTATAAGGAAGAGTCTGGATATGGAGACAGATAGACCTATGCTCACTTCCCACTCCACCTGGGTGAACTTGGGCAAGTGACTCACCCCCCATCTTTGTGCCTGTTTCTTCAACTGGGACATGGGAACAATAGCTCTTAGGGCTGTGTGTTGATTAAATGAAATCTTATATGCTGGCTTATAATAAGAGCTCAGTAGCTGTTATATTTGTCATTAAAGTAGGCGTCTCTCCCCGACCTGAGATGGCCCAGGTCTGTCCTGTCTTTGAAAAGGTCTCAGGCCATAGAAAGTATTGCAGGGCTTCTCTTCTCAATGCAGTAAACTCCTGGTGCTCCAACTGCGTCTGGCCAAGCCAGAAGAGTAACTGGGATACAGGGAGGGCCTGTTGGGTTAGCCTGTGAGGAAGGGAAGCCCGAATGGGATAAGAAAGTTGTCTTGAACCCTGGGTTGTAACCCACCTTTTTGGGGTAGACAGAAGGAAAGCAGGAAGCCAAAGAGAAGATTAGACTTAAAAAAAAAAAACAAAAAACACGACTTTTGTTTATAGAAAACGTCAAACATACACAAAAGTAGAAAGAATAGTATGGTGGCCCTCCTGCATTCACTCATTACTCAGCTTCAGTCACAGTTAAATTGTGGCCACTTTTGTTTCATCTATGCTCCCCTCCCCCCATGTCACTTCCCCATAAATCCCTGACATCATATAAATTCACTTGTAAATACTTCAATGTGCATCTCTAAAAGATAAGAACTCTAAAAGAATTTAGATTTGACGCCATTGGCACACTGAAAACAGTTATCAATAATTCCTTAATATCATAAAAAGAATCCAGGGTTCAAATGTTCAGTGTCTCATTAATGTCCAGAATTCTAAAAAGTGAGTTCCTTTGAATCAGGATCCCGGTAAGGCCCTCACGTTGCCATTGGCTGGTATGGCTTTGAAGTTTGTTTTCTTATAGAGGCTCATCCTCCATTCCTTTTTTGTTTCTTTGCAGTTTATTTATGGAAGAAACCCTGTAGCATTTTCTATATTCTGGATTTTGCTGATTGCATCCCTGTGGTGAAGGTTTACTTGGAGGTACTGACACCAAATAGGTATTTGCATGGGAGTAGTGAAGTTAAATTTTTCTTGCCCCCATGTGCTCCGTTTCACAAGGGGCTCCTTTCTCTTCCGTTAACTGGTAAAGAAATGTCCCTCCCCAGCGCTGAAGAGTCTGGGGTCGCGGGGAGAAAGGCTTCCTGACTTTTTTCCCCCCAGCCGCGTCATCCTGGTTGCAGGCTGTTATTTAAACTGGCCCCATCTCCGTTTCTTTCCCTGTTCATACAGGGATATCTTTTCATAAAGCAGAGCAATTTTTTTGCCAAATAGCGAGGATTGTTTTCCCTCCTTCTAGAGCAATAAAGGTTCAGAATTTGTCTCCCTCTTGACTTTCAAGAGCATGTTTTCTCAATTCTTTCCTGAAATTAAAGTAAAGGTCAAGGAGGCTGGTCTGAGACCCAGCGCCCCCCTCTCTGGGCTGCTGCTGCTGCGGAGTTCGGCAGCCCAAGCAGAAGAGGCCCGGCCCAGCCCCCGGGGGCAAAACAAGCTCAACTTGCCAATTCTTTTCTTTGTAGGGGGAACATCCAGGAGGGAGGGGAAAAAGAGAGAAAGGTGGGGAGGAGAACCTTTTGCCAGCCTGTGGGCTCAGTTCTGAATTTAGATCTCCCGAGAGATTTCTAGAGGCTTCATTCTCTCCCCCGGGCTCGCCTTCTCAGGGAGGGGGCCTCCGGGGCGGCCCCACCCCCTCCACCCTGCCTCCCACCCGCCGATTTTCTGCTCCTCACGTGAGCTGCCCCAGTGATGTGCCCCTTCCCTCGCACGGTGCTGGAGCGGTGAGGATTTCTAATCAAAAGGCAGTGCACGCAGAGAACAGTACACCACCACACCCCGCTTAGCGCTGCTCGGGCCCTTCTCCCCCACCCCCTCCCCACACTGAGTCACATCAGCTAACAGTTAATTAATTTGTGACACTTTGACAGTTTGCGAGGAGAAATTTTTACGGAGCCATCAAAAACCGCAGGGATGGGACTGTCAGGCAGGCACCCTTCCTGTGTTAACTGTAGCTCCAAACCCTGCCTCGCCCCACCGCCGGGGGGCCCGGGACCCTGTAGGAGCGCCCCCTTCCGGTCGCTGCGCACCCCGGGAACATCTGGGCAGACAGGGCCGGCTCTGCGGCTGCCCTCCAAGGGGAGGAGGTGCCTGGGGTGACAGCATCAGAGGTAAGGAGGCCCCGTCCTGCCGTCTCTGCGGGCGCCCCTCCTAGACAAATGCTCGGCCACAGCTGGATGTACTCCAGCCTGTTCCCGGGGACACGCCCACCCTACTCGGTGTGCTCACTGAATGCTTTAGCACGGCTGGTCGGTGCTGAAGGAAGAAGGGGCTCCTGGGCCTGACTTTGCCTCCTGCACCCCCGCGGAAGAACTCCAGTCAAGACTGTGGGAAGTCGTGGGCTCCCCAGGCCTCCTTCCAGAAGCCATGTCCACCTTTCTGTAGAGTTCATATTACATGTGATCCATGCCCTCCTCTCCACGCACCTGCATTCACTGCATACACACACATTCTCTTTCGTTTCAATGCCCTATTACCCTGTGTGCCACCCTGGATACACTCCAACCAGCTGGGCCTCTTACCCCAGCTGCCTCCGTGGCTGGGACCCAGAGGGCTAGGGGAAGATCTCGGAGGAGGCAGGACCCAGGGAGAGAAGAGACAGCTGTGGTAGAAAAAGACCCGGAACTGGCTGGCTCCTTCACCTGTGAGCGAGCTAGCAGTCCGCACGGGCCTGTCCCGCATTTACTGAATGCCGGCACAGCCTGAAACGGCACAGACGCTGCCCTTACACGGAAGTGGCTCACAGTTAGGCAAGAACAGACACCCCCACCAGAGGACGGGACTGGAGTAGAGCATCGGGAGGGCTTCCCGGAGAGGTGGCTGTTAGGGTGGGCTCTGCACGTGAGGAGGAGGGGGGCGTTTTAAGGGTGAAGAGGCCAGCCCGGAGAAGGGTTCCCTGAGCCCAGGTAGAGGATGGGGACTCTGGAACATGAGAGGAGGTGCAGGTGTCTGTCATGCTGGAAGGTTTGTGGATTTGGTGACAGGAAGCAGAGCAAGTGTCCAGGAATGGCTTTTACTTTTGCTATGCTGTAGGAGGCAAGACCAGGGCTGCTTGGACTGGGTTGAGCTTCAGGATGAAGGGGGCTGAGCCTGAGCTACAAGACAGGAGCCTGTAAGGCAGGGCCGCCACTGTCCCCCAAGACCGTGCCACCCCCTCTTTGCCCCAGCCAGGTGGAGCCAGGCAGGACAACAGGGAGAGTGGGAGGCTGTCATAAGCTTTCTAAGGAAACCATGCAGGCGTTCCCCACATATAACGTATCTGGGGCTTTGGCCGTGTGTGCCCTGCCCTTGGCTGCCTCTACACAGCTCCAAGTGGGGCAGGGGAGGATCCCTGTGCCTGGAGGGAGCAGGAGGGGATGTCAGAATATGCCCCCCACCTCCTCCTTTGCCCTCAGCAGAAGCCTCTCCTGCCCCCAAATGGTAGGCCGGGCCACCTTAGGACCATTCCCACTAGCCCAGGTCTCTCTCCTCATTGAGGAAGGGGATCAGGCACCCCATCCCACCCCTGAGCCCTGAAGGCCCAAGGCTTTGCTGGGAGTTCGAACTCCTTGAGCCTAGGGCTTTCTAGAAGTACAGCCCAGTCCCCCAACCCCCTAAACTGGGACAGGTAGTCATGATTCCCCCCTTAGGAGTGACCACTGATGCCTGCTGGGCCAGATCCCAGACTCGGCCTCCAGCACCCCTGCCCCAATAGGTCTGGGCCCTGGGAAAGCTGTTCAGGGCAGGAGAAGGTAAGCCCTGGGGTTGGTAGCAACTGTCAGCCCACCGCTTACTCCCTGGGAGGGGGGGGGTTCACTGCCCAAATATTCCTCTGCCCTCCTCTTCTATTTCATCCCCTCGGTTCCTTCCACCTCCACTGCCCTTGTCCCCCAGCTCCAGGGCTTTGTTTGGAGCTCTTTCTACTCAGATAAGCCTGTGACTGGGTCTGTTCATCCACTGCTTAACCTTGCCAAAGCTAGGCCTGCTGTGGTGTGGGCCCAGGGCTCTGGGAATGGGGTGTCCTTAGGCTGCTTCCTGCTGAGGCTTCTCTCCCTGGCCAGGGTAAGTGTGGCCTTATTCAGTGATTCCTCTGTCCCTTCTCAATTTACAGTGGGAAGGAACGGAGTGCTCACCTACCTCTCTATTCCATTCCCTTCTTTCGTCCCCTAGAGCTGCAGGTGGGGCTGGGCCCACCTCCGCGGTCAGTGTGGACTTTGCATGTAGGAACAGATTCTGAGTTCCTCAGGCCAGGTACCAGAATCGACCCCTTACCCCTCACTCCCAATTCCCCTCCAACTCCTGCCAGCTCCAAAATGCTGCTTTTGAAATGCAAATGCAAATGCTAATGCCTATTTTCCTCTTCTTTTCATTGAAATGCTTCAAGTCTCAGAAAAGAGGGAAAAAATGATGTGTTTAAGACAGCAGTGTCTCACCCGCCATTGAAGCCTGATAAGGAATTGTTAAATTTTAATTAGACAATTTGATTCCTTCAAATTCCAAACTTTTAGGGAGGCAGCACAGGAGACCTGGTGAAACACAGAAAACGGGTTTCTTGGGTTTATACTGCACAAAGGGGTCCTTATTCGTCACCTCCCCGGCTCTATGTCCCCAGAATTTTGCTGGTTATGGAGGTGGAAATCATGAAAAGAATCCTCTCCTCTCGCCTTGTCCACCAGCTGGCTTCCCTCCAGAGTCCTAGGCTGGACAGGTCAACCCCTTGATCCCTACCCTAATGGGTTGGGACCAAAGGTGGATCACAGCCTCCAGGTTATTCCCAGAGAGAATATTAGGTTTTGGGGTCGGCCTCAAGCCCTAGAGCCTTAATGGACCTTTTGTCTTCCATCCAATGCTTGCGCTGGTGCGGAGCCGTTTGTGTTCTCAGGGCTGGGCTGTGCAGAGAGGGGCACCACCTCCGTGTTTCTGATCCTCCCCAGAGGCCTGCTGGTGTTCCGGGCAGAGGCCGTGGATGTTGTTGCCTGATGCAATTCCCAAGACACCAGGGCTTCAAAGAGAGAAAGAATTTATTACCAGGTGTGTAGTAGAAGAGCAGATGGTCTATTGGCCCAAAATCTGTCTCCCTGAGTTTAGGGGGTTCAAGGCTTTTATGGATTTTAACCAGGAGAGTTGAGGTCATTTCGGATAGCAAGTTCAAAGCAGACAGTGTTGTCATTATCATCTCAACAGGAGAACCTAAGCTGAAAGCAGGAGAGGCAGAGCTATCATTTCAGTACTAAAGGTGTGAGCCAAAAGGAAGGGAGACAAGTTATCTTTCACTAACAAAGTCTAGCTGATACAATTTAAGAATGTCCGGGGCTGAAACTAATTAATGGCTCACTTCAAATTCTTCATTGACTGAAACTAATTAATGGCTCACTTCAAATTCTTCATTAGCATTAGAGCCTTTGCCCTTCAAAATGACCGGATAAAGGGAGTAACAGCTCTTACAGTCACAAAGTCACAAGAGTTTTTACAGTCATTTCAGGTATCAGAGCAGCTGAATTATAATGTAGGGATTTCAAGTATTTCCCTCTGTCTACTCCAATATACCAGAAAGCAAAAAGGAATATCTATATTATGATTCAGTAATCAAAATCATCCGTTAAATCCTGATTTCTCGGTTACACATGCCCCTGCCCTCCTCTCCTCCTCAGCTCCCAGTGCAGTGGGCCAGCTTAACAATGCTTGTCAACCCGTTTCAAATTAGGGCACCTATAGCAAATGGTAGCATTTGTAAGGCACATGGGTCAATGGCAGAGGCTGCTAAAGGCTGGAAACATCTAATTGCCCAGATATTTCCTCCCTTCTTGATTGATTCCAGGCATTTTGGGGGGATATTCTGCTCTCAAGATTCAGTCAAAAAGCCTTATTATACTAGCACAGCAGGCGGGAGTTAGGCCGATGTTAGGCAGCCCACAGGGCTGAGCACTGGACTTTGGTAGATCTTTAGGTAGACTGTGCTAGATCTTCGGGTAGACTGTGGTAGATCTTTAGGTAGACTGTGGTAGATCTTCGGGTAGACTGTGGTAGATCTTTAGGTAGACTGTGGTAGATCTTCGGGTAGACTGTGGTAGATCTTCGGGTAGACTGTGGTAGATCTTCGGGTAGACTGTGGTAGATCTTCGGGTAGACTGTGGTAGATCTTCGGGTAGACTGTGGTAGATCTTCGGGTAGACTGTGGTAGATCTTTGGGTAGACTGTGGTAGATCTTTGGGTAGACTGTGGTAGATCTTTAGGTAGACTGTGGTAGATCTTCGGGTAGACTGTGGTAGATCTTCAGGTAGACTGTGGTAGATCTTCGGGTAGACTGTGGTAGATCTTCGGGTAGACTGTGGTAGATCTTCGGGTAGACTGTGGTAGATCTTTGGGTAGACTGTGGTAGATCTTCGGGTAGACTGTGGTAGATCTTTAGGTAGACTGTGGTAGATCTTTGGGTAGACTGTGGGAGATCTTTGGGTAGACTGTGGGAGATCTTTGGGTAGACTGTGGTAGACCTTTAGGTAGACTGTGGTAGATCTTCAGGTAGACTGTGGTAGATCTTCAGGTAGACTGTGGTAGATCTTTGGGTAGACTGTGGTAGAGCTTCAGGTAGACTGTGGTAGATCTTCAGGTAGACTGTGGTAGATCTTTGGGTAGACTGTGGTAGACCTTTAGGTAGACTGTGGTAGATCTTTGGGTAGACTGTGGTAGATCTTTGGGTAGACTGCGGTAGATCTTTGGGTAGACTGTGGTAGACTTTGCCGGGCTCTGAGCTAGGGCAGGACAGCCAGTCCTAGGACAGGTAAAAGGCGCTTCTGCAGCCTGAGGCTAGCAGGCCACCCACACAATGGAGCCTTCCCCTTATTCCTGGCTTCCTCTTCTTTCCCACAACGAGGGTGTCTGCAAAAGAAAAGCCTAGGGGCCCAGAGCCCCGTGGGCCCTGGTCTGTAAGCTATCTGCCTGGAAGGGCCCGGTGGGGCAGCCCTGGTCCCGCTTTGCTCCCTGAAGGAGGTCTGGGGCCTGGAGGATTAGGTTATCCATCCTTCTCCCAGGAAAAGCTGAGAGGGGGCAGTGAGCCAGTCCCTCTCCGTGCAGGGAGTTGGAGCTCGGTAGATGCTTGTAGTTTAAGGTCTGGGATTTGGAGTATTTGTAAGTTTTTATCCCTGCAGCAAGGATAAAGCAACCTTGCAGGGAGACTGAGGTGGGATATGGAGGTTGGTGATTAAGTGGATCCTATTTTCTTAACCGCAAACCAAGATGCATGGTCTGACAACAGAATTAAAAAAAAAAAAAGTGATCTTTATTTATCTAAATTGTCTTATGACTGAGGATTAATTCACCTTTCTTATGCACTTAGACCAGCTCTTTTTTAATTGTGAAATATAGCATATATACAAAAAAGCAGTAAATTTCAAACTACATTGTAACAAGTAGTTATAGAGCAAATTTCAGAGTATGTTATGTGTTGTTTCACAATTTTAGGTTTTTCCTTCTAGCTCCTTTAAGACATTAGAGACTAAAAAGAAATATCAATATAATGATTCAGCAGTCATACTCATTTGTTAAATCCTGTCTTCTCTGTTATAACTCTTACTTCTCCTTAGATCTTTCTCCCAATCTTTAGGGATATTTGGACTATACCCATTCTAACTTTTTCATTTTGGAAAGGGCTAGACCTTCTCTTTTTAAAAAAGAATAAGAGACTAGGACTGTCCTGGCGAGCCCAGGATGCTGGGTGCTGTGTGGGCTTGTCATTTCCATCTCCAGGAGCCCCAGCGTGAGCCTCAGCCTGGCAGGAGCATCTGGAGCAGCCCAGAGCGGACTTAGTAAGAAACTTCCCTCCCCCCACCCATGGGCAGCATAGAGGCGTCAAGGGTAAAGTTGTCCCGAAGTGAAAAAGACCACAGCCTGCCGCCACCTTGTGCCTTCTCACTGGATGCTCTTTAGACCCCAAGAACCCGTGCAGCTCAGGGGCCAACAGCAAAGAGGAAGGGCTGGGGATGGAGCTGGAGCCAGAGCAGGGGAAGCCTGGGGGCAGGCAGGTTTTTTGGCCTCCTAGCTTTGGTGAGTGCAGAGAAATACCAGGAAAGCAGTGAATTTTATCCATCCTATGCTGCCCTTTTCCCTTCATATGTTAATGTCCCTGGAATGAGAATGCATTTGATAATTGATGGCACTGTAGAACTGCATTGGCTTAATGGCATTTTTTTCTCTCAGTGGTACATAAAATAATGATGCTTCTTACATTCAATTCCATCTTGGAGTCCCTGTAATTTGGCAACTGGTGTTATGGTCATTGGCTACAGCAGGTGCTCTGGGAGAGCTTGATCTTTCAAGCTTGATGTCTTCTCACCCCAAGGGTCCCTCAGATTTATCTTGCAGCCAGGGCCCTGGAACCGATTATGTCTTTCCTTTGCTTGGCTCCCTCCCGAGGAATAGGCTCTGCACCCTCCCCCTCACCCCCATCCAATACTCCACTTTAAATATGCGGGTTTCAGGAGGCAGTTGGGTCCAGGAGGAGGAGCCCAGGAGGACAGCCGCTTCACCTCTGAGCCTCAGGTTTGTGGTCTGATTGCTTGTTTAGTTTAAATCTTTGCTTAGTTTGATTCTAAAAGTTAACATTCCTTGAGGCCTTACCTGTGCCAGGCACATACATGTAATATCCGACTTAATCCTCACAACAATTATTACTACCCCTATTTTGCAGATGGGAAAACTGAGACTTAGGAAAGCCAAATCATTTATCAGCTCCCTGAAGCTAGTTAGTGGTAGAATTGGGATTTGAACCCAGGTTTTTTTGGACTTCATCCCCTACGCTATCCTAACACCTCTCCTCACGCTGTCATAGCTCATCTGTGGGGGGCGGGATTTGCTGCTATCTGAAAAGAGGAAACAGGATGTCAGCTTGCTGTTCTTTGATGAGGGTGGTCCAGGGAGCCCCTGCTTGTGGGAGATGTAGCCCAGAGGAGAGATGCTGAGGGCATGGTAGGGGCTGGGGTTGGCTCTTGGGGTTAGAAGATGGTCCTGTACCAAGATGCTACTAGAGTTTTATAGACACTTAGGCATTTGCAATGTTTTTCCAATTTTCCTATGTAAATATACTACATTTAGAGCAGCAAAGAAGCAATAAGGACAATTGAGAATAAACGCTACATCAGAAAATTAAATGCAGGAGAAGGAGACATAGTATCCCAGCCTGGGCTGCAGGGACTCACCCTTGCTCTGAAGAACAACCTGGACTCAGCGGGATGAGTGCTGTTCCACCTCCACTCTGGTCTGCAGTGTCACATCTTTTTCTTTTAATTTTCATTTTAGTAACATATAACCAACCTAAATCTTTCCTTTTTAACTACAGTCAGATCTATAATTCAGCGGTGTTGATTACCTTCATAATGGTGTGCTACCATCTTCACCACCATCCAATACCAAAACTTTTTCATCCCCAAACAGAAGTTCTGTATGCAATGCTCATGTTTCACCGTCTGAATCATATCCATAATTTCCAGGCCCAGGGTAAGTTCCTCCTCCTCCAGGAAGTCTTCCAGGAACACTCTAGCTGTGCACATGTGCGCGTCCTCTCTACTTCTGAACGTCCTCTGTAGTGAATGCTGTGGTACCACCCTGACCTCTTCGTGCCTGAAGCAGTCATTACCCCACTTAGAGAGTTGGCAGCTGACTGTCCTCCAATGCTGATGAGAGATGCCACTCTCAAGGCCACACTCATTTCCCTGGGCTGTGAGAGGGAATAAAGGTCTGGCCTTGCTTCCCTCATTTGGGACAACTCTGCGGGTTTACTGAAGGCTGCAAAGCAGCTCAAGTTCCCCCTCGACCCAGTCCTGCTTCCTTCATATCCCCACAGGCATCGATTCTGAGAGTACTTGCCAATACATCACCCACATGCTAATTCCCTTCTCAGTGTCTGCTCTCTGTGGACCAAATGTAACCTCCTGATGCCCTTGTTACATCTGGTGGCCTAGGTTAAGAGTTACATCTCAGGTGTGGAGGGGGCTTCTTACCAGTTGGACTAACAGAGGCTTTGATTTAGTCCCACAAACATCTGTTGAGCACTTACTGCATGCCAACAACAGGAATCCAAAAAGGAGGAGAGAGTATATTCTAAAATTTTGTTTATTCCATAAAGAATAAGTGGCATGAGCAAGACATGAGCAACCCTTGAGAAGCTTAATGCCAGTGAAATAAACAGACAGACAAAAGGATCTGTTCCAGAGCAGACCCATGACTCCCTGTGGGAGCCCCGAGCAGGGAGGGAGACAGCCCAACAAGGACCTGGGATGGTTTCCAGAGGAGGCTTCTGAGCGAGGTTTTGAAGGTGGTGGAATTGGTTAAGGGGGTAGGGGGAGGAAGAGATTTCAGGCAATTTTCTGTGGGGATAACAACTATAAACCTCAGAGGGTTGTTTTGAGGATAAATAGGGTAGTCATCAAATGAGCTTGGCAAGTCATCACATCCCTTCCAAGTACATGAAGCTGTCAGCATAGGCGGGTTTAGTATTGTGCTGCAGAAACCCATGTCTGCTCGGGTCTGGAAAATGGGAGAGGCTGGGGGGAATCAGGGAGCCCAGAGACCCAGTCAGATGCCACTGCCCTACTGGGAAAGGAACTAGGAAAGGCAAGGAGGGGTAGAGCAGGTTGGCTGGGATCCCAGGGAAGTGAGTGTGTCTGCATGTCTCCGTGCATGGTGTTGTATGCCTAGCAGGCTCAATGTATGCTTATTGAGTAAATGAATGGCAGCAGCAGCCCCTGTTGCTTGATCAGTAAGCACATATGGGTCTCCTGCTGTGCGCTCCAAATGGGAAGTGGGATCATTTGGCTTTGCAGAGCTAGCGTCAGTATGATGCAGTGCCTCACTACCTTAGAATTGGAAGAGTTGTTGCATAGGTGCATCACTCCACATGGAATTAGGCATTTTGCTTTTCTCTGAGACTCCAAAATGGTGGTGCTGGAACTGGACATCATGCATACTTCTCTGCTGAGAGCTGGTGGGGTGGGTGTGTCAGACAGGGAGAGGGTGTAGAAGTGGGCAGACCCTTCTCCAAGGGCCCCTCTGACCGGTTAGTTGCTGCTGGTGTGTCTTCCTCCTTGATTTGAACTTGTTACCACATGTACTCTGAATGGCATAAATTGGTGGTTTTCAAAACTGTTTAGGTAGGAAAGGACTTGGAAGTCATAATGCTTTGTGCTGAATGCCTTGGGATGCTGATAAAGTTACTTCCATTGTATAAGAAGGAACACATTTTTGTTAGCAGGAAAGCCAACTATATTATATGTGCATTATGTTCCAATCACAACCAAAATACCGGCTGTCAAGCTCATCGTTGCTCCATGCCTCCGAGTCAGCCTCTCAGCCCCTCGGCTTCCTTTTCTCACTGAGCAACACCACCGGCCTCCGAGAGCCCAAGGCAGACATTCAGAGTGACCCTTGACTCCTTCTCTCCCTGCTTATCTCCATCCCCACTCATGCCCTACATCTATTCAATGATGAAATTCCATCAAATCGACTTCTGAGTTAGGTCCTGATTCTGAACACTTCTCTCCACCCTTGTTCTGGTGACCACCACCTGACATAAATTCCCTCCACACCTTACTGGTCTCCGCCACATTGCACAGCCAGTGACCTTTCTAAAATACCAATTCATCGGGGTCATTCCCTGGTGTCCAAACTTTCAGTGGCTCCCCAAGGCTCTCAAGACCTGACCTGCTCCATGAATGGGCCTCCAGTTTCATGTTCCCCAATCTCACTGTCAGGTCCTACCCTTTTAGCCAAAGAAAATGATTTACTGTTTAGGACTGTGCTGTGTTCCCCCTGGCTGGCACATTTCCCCTGACTCAGTTACCTGGCTAATTCCTCCCCATAGTTCATCTCAGATGATGTCTCCTTCAGGAAGCCTTCTCTCCCCTGGGATAAGATACTCATTCAAAACCTTATTATCTCTTACTTGAATTCTTGCAGCAGCCTCCCGGCTGGGATCCTTCTGTCACTCTTTGCCCACTCACATTCAATCACTACTCTGCAGTCAGAATCACCTCTCTGCACAGCCAAATCTCATCATGTGATTCCCACTTAGGATCAAGTCTAAACTCTTAGCATGACTTATGAGGTCCTCTGTGGTCTCACCTATTGAAACCTGAGATTCAACTATTGACACGTCTCTGTATGCTTCAGCTATCTTGAAACGCTTTGAATTGCTCCACTATGGCTCCTTCTCTCTGTCTTTTTTTTTTTTAATGTTTTTTTTTTTTTTCCATGGGCAGGTACCAGGAAACAAACCCAGGTCTCCGACTTTGCCTGCTGAGCCACCATGGCCCGCCCCTCTCTGTCTTTTGCTTATGCTGCTTCCTATGTCTAGAACCCTCCCCCTGGCTCCCAACTCTTAACCTGGGTAATTCCTGCACATTCTTTAGGTGTCTGTGGAAGGATACTTCCTGCAGAAAGCCTTCCTTGAGTCTCTAAACTAGAATACATGTCTCTTCCCCCGTTCCATTTCCTGGTATCTACCACTCATATCTATAATTGATTAATTGTTTCTTCTAGACTGTGAGCTGCAGAGCCATGTCTATTTTGTCCCTTCCTATGTCTCTAACATTATATAGAACAGTGCTCAACAAATATTTGCAGAATCAAGAATGAATAAATGCACATTTCTGTTCCTACTACTAGAAGCTGGAACTTATGACTATCTTAAGTGTGTGGTGCATGGGATTGGTTACTAAGTGCCTATTGAATGAATGATCAGTTCTCATGCTCTTTTGTTTTATTATACTTGGTAAAAAAATTATACTTGCTTCTCTACTATATAATTATATTAAAAAGTTACAATTTTATTTTCTGCAAGCACTTGCTTGCAAAATAGTGACAGCGGGCCCCACCATTTAAGGGAAATTGGTGGACGCAAAATGTAATGTCCTGAGTTGGAGAATTCTGCCACCTGTGAGTGGCTGGCCTTCGCTTCAGTGCCCTCTTTGTGTGTGTGTGTATGTGTTGGGGGGTGGCACATGCTTTGGGGTGCCATCCCGCTCACTCTCTCTGTCAATTTTTCCTGGCCAGAGCCTGGCCGCCCAGTGGCTCTGCTGCCCCAATGGATCCACTGAACCTGTCCTGGTACGAGGATGACCTGGAGAGCCAGAACTGGAGCCGGCCCTTCAACGGGTCCGAAGGGAAGGTGGACAGGCCCCAGTACAACTACTACGCCATGCTGCTCACCCTGCTCATCTTTGTCATCGTCTTCGGCAACGTGCTGGTATGCATGGCCGTGTCCCGCGAGAAGGCGCTGCAGACCACCACCAACTACCTGATCGTCAGCCTCGCTGTGGCCGACCTGCTGGTGGCCACTCTGGTCATGCCCTGGGTCGTCTACCTGGAGGTAGGTCTGGCCCCCGCCTTGCTCCAGCACCTTCTCCATGCGGGCCCAGAGCCTGGGGTCCTCAAGGTTTCTACTGATAAATCACCTGGTGCTCTCCCCCAGGAAGTCCCTTCCTTTCCTCTGGGTCCAGTTTTTTTTCCTCCTTGTGAAACAGAGAGCTGTCTCCTTAATCATCATAACTCACATTTGCAGAGCGCTTCCTGGTTCTGGACCTTGTGTCAAATCGAAATGCAACATTATCCCAGGTAACAGCAGCCTTGAGAGGTGGCACTGTTCTCACCGTCTTACGGATGGCGACTCTCACAGTCAGAGAAGTTAGGTGACCCCTCCAGCGCCACATAGCTAGCAGGTCCAGGCTGGGTTGCATCTGTCTGGCTCTGGTGGCGGTTCTGTGCTCTGTGTAGTCCTTTCTTGGGATGCGGTAGTAGAAATGGGAGTCACTGCTGTCCAGGTTCTCCTTATTTTCTCTTCCCAACCCCCAGTTTATTCTAGGGCCTGTACCTGGGACCTCCAGGTAGAAGCTGCCGCGAACTGTGCTGCAGCCACCTCGTCCTTAGAAACGACCACATGGTGACCTGTAGCTCAGTCCAGCTCTGCACTTGATAGCAGTGAGTAGGTGGCCCCCTGCCATGGCCCAGGAACCATGCCTAGCGTTTTACAGTTATCGGTACACTAAATACAGAAGTCCTGGGAGTCAGTACTGATCTTCTCTTTACTTTACAGATCATGAATTGGAAGCTTTGAGAAGTGGCCTCTCTTGACCTAGGTCACACAGCCAAGGGAGAAGCTGCTGATGGAGGAGTCCCTAAGCATGGGCCCTCCTCCAGGGTGCAGAGGGACTGGATGCCTTGCAGAGATGGCAGGCAGATGGGGGAGGGTTGAGGGGATCTAGTGGCATGAGCCGGATCCTGCCCCTTTCTCTGCCCCAGAGGGCCTCTCCCGGAGGAGCTTTTTTCAGTTCTTAGGCTTGTTCTGCTCTTGCTCCCTTCCAAAAGAGGGGCCCAGGCTTTAGACCGTACGAGGGAAATGGTGCATATTCAGAGGAGCAGACTTAACCTTGCTGTGCCTCAGTTTCCTTCGTTCTAAAGCGGGGATAATAAAATAGCACACACCCATGGCGTTCTTTGAGGATTAAATGAATTGGCAGAGGAAAAGTCCTTAGGACGGTACCCAATGCATAGTAAGCACTGTGTGAATGTCGGATGCAACGATGGTGACATGGACGAGATGACAGATATACAGTGATTCTCCATAGAGAGCTCCCCCTTCACCCGCCACCCTCCCCCAACTCAGGCAAAGAGGCAGTCTGTTCCCAGAGTGAGGTCCAGACCTGCGGGCTTCCAGACCCATCAGCGCTCCCCGGACACTAGGCCAGGGCTGGATCCGTTTGTAGGCTGTGCTGGGAATCGGTAAGTCCTTCAAACAGACATTTTAAACTTAATTATTCACCATTATTTTCAAGGTGAAGCTGAATACTCTGGGGGCAGGGTGGAGGGTGCTCTCAGAGGGCACTGCTCCAACTCTCCTGAAGAATCCTATCAAAACAGCAGCTTGGTAAGCCCCGCTTAAAGGGCATTGTTTCAGCTTTTCATTCACAGTCCCAAGTGGGGTCTGTGACATCCTGTCAGAGTCCTCACAACCACAAATCCAAGAGGATTTTCCAACCCGTTCCATTTCCAACTGTGTTAGATGCTCCCCCGAGAAGCCTGTTATGCCAACACCTGTTTGGCTCGGGATAGGGTGTGTGTTATTTCCTCTGCTCAGTCCCTGGGAAGCATGGTGATTTTGGAGTGGGGGGACGGGGTTCAATTCCTGGCTCTTCTGCCTTCTATGTGGATAGCCATGGGAGAAGTTACTGGGAGAAGAGAGCCAGGGGCTGTAATTCTAGCGGGTCTTCCCAACTCTTGGAGATGAGAATTACTATGTGCATTTTCCAGATAAGAAGATGAGGTTGAGATAGTGAAAAGAATAAGATCATGGAGTTATTTATTCACTCATTGGCACCTACCGAGTACTCTGTCCACCCCCACCCTTGGGGCTGGGTTGGAGACCAGCAGGACCGTCACAGTGCAGTCCACTGGAGGTCACAAGAGAGCAGTCCCACAGGAGAAATGGGAGCAATGTTAACTTGGAGGTTGGGGGGAAGGCATGCGGGAAGGGATGATACTGTAAGGAGGCTTATCCAGACAGAGGGACAAATGTACACAATCACCAAGGAGCAAGAGGGCACAGCTGCTGGAGGCTCCATGGAGAGGTGGCATTACCATTTACCCTCTGGTTTGCTGCCAGCCTTAACTAGACATGAATGGGATGTATCTGGAAGGGTACCTGGCACACGGTAAGTGCTTAGTATGTGCTTGCTATTAATATTACCTAGCAGAGGCTGCTCAAGGCCCATGCTGCAGGTCTCAGCTTCCCGCGTGCAAGAATATCAATGCCTGTCCAGAGATGCAGAGAAAAGAGCCCTGGAAGGGACTTGGCAACTAGAATGTAGTCCTTCCTCTACTTCTCAATTACTGAGTGACCTTGGGCAAATCTACTTTTCTCTCTGACCCCGTGTTTGGCCATCCAGGAAATTACAATCTCATTTTCATTCTTGATGTTTACCAAGTGCTCTCTTGGTAAACTAGATGGTCCCCTCCAAGGCATTTAGTAAAGAGCACAGGCTGTGGTGCCCGAGGAAAGTGCCTCAAATGCCGATCCTGCTGCATATAAGCTGGGTGATCCCAGCCATGGTACTTAGTATCTCTGAGTTCCAGTTTCCTCATCTATGAAATGAGGATAATCAACCCTCCTTGCTTTAAAAACAATAAATAAGAATGTATATTACCCTGGTAGATGCTCAGTGAATGGTAGCTACCAGTACTTTTTTTGGAGTCTGTGCCCCTAACCATTTCTCAGAACAGCTGCTCCTGGAATCACAGAGGGAACCCCTCCTTTCTTCTGGGCTGGGATTGGGATGGAGAACTCCCTGAAGGCAGAGTCTATGTCTCTGTTGTTCACCATTGTATCCCAGAGTCCAGGATAGACCCTGCTGCACAGTAAGTTGCTCAGTCAGTGCTTGCAGGAAAGAAGGAATGCAGTGCAGAGGACAGGAAAGCAAGTCCTGGCATCCAGACCTAGATTCCCAGTGACATGAAAGTAAATGCCAAATAACATCCTAGTTGGGAATGAAAAGGTGAACCTGGGACTCTGCCCACTGGTTCCCTAAAGGTAGGCTGTGTTCACCCCATCACTACCACTCCCAGCTGCCACCTCTGCCCACCTTGTTGGTGCTGCAACATGGAGAACCCAGGAGAGGCCTTGTCACGTCATCCCCATTTGAGCCCCAGAAAGGCAGTGTCACACAAGAGGCTTCCTGTCTTCCAGGAAAAGCTGCCTTTTCCTCCATGCTCCACAGTAGCAGCTTCTTTGCCCATCATTGTGCTTAAATGCCAATATTGGATTTTCTGCCTGAGAGCAGAAAAGAGAGTGGTGATGAGAATGGGCAATGTTGTAATTGGCTGGGCTGTGACAGTGTCGAGACTGCCCGGTTCTGCTCCCCAGGAAGAGACACTCTTGCGCCTCTCTCCTCCTATTGGTAAAAGCCAAAGTTGTATCTCCTTGCCCTGCTTCGGTTCTCAGGGATTGGGGCTGCTCCAAATATCCAAAGTTGCTGGGACCGGCCTGCTGCCTGTATGTGTGCGTGTGAATATGAACGTGGGGGTGTAAGAGGTACAGATGTGTGGTTGGATGGGAGCGGATGAGAGTACATGTGAGGTAGGGAGAGGGATGCAGGTTGCTCTTTCTGGGAGAAGGCCTCTGTTCTAGTTTGCCAGCTGCTGGAATGCAACACACCAGAAACAGATTGGCTTTCAATAAAAGGGAATTTATTTAGTTGACGTACAGTTCTTCCGAGGAAAGACAGCTAACTTTCAACTGAGGTTCTTTCTTACGTGGGAAGGCACAGGGTGATCTCTGCTGGCCTTCTCTCCTGGCCTCTGGGTTCCAACAGCTTCCCCCGGGGTGATTCCTTTCTGCATCTCCAAAGGCCTAGGCTCAGCTGTGAGTGCTGAGATGCGATATGCTGAGCTTCTTTGGCTGTGCTACATTGAGTCTCTCATTTAAGCACCAGCCAATTAAATCCAACATCATTCATTGCAGCAGGCACCCTCCTAGCCGACTGCAGATGTAATCAACAACAGATGAAGTTCACATGTCATTGACTCATTTCCACAGCAGTAGAACTAAGCACCTTCACCTGGCCGAGTTGACACCTAAATCTAACTACCACAGCCTCATACAAACATAGTCATTACAGCACCCCCTGTGTCCCCAACCCATCCTATGCCCCTTCCAAAGCTCTGTTCAGGGTTTTCCTTCTTTCATTCTTTAGGTATAACAAGGGGCAGACATTTCTTCCCTCCTCCATAGAAAGTCATCTTCTTCACCATTATTTTCCTTTTTTTTTTTTCAAGCTGTAGGCTTACAGAAAAATCAGGCTTCAAATACAGAGTTCTCATATACCATCTTCTTAACATCTTGCATTCCCGATCATTCGTAACAGAATTTATTGGGCCTGAGCTTTGTGCCAAATGTGTGCTGGGCACCGAAGGACCTGCCTATCTCTGGGTGAGACTGGGTCAGAGCAGGGACAGAAGCTGAGCTGAAAGGCTTTGGGCAAGTCACCATACTATTCTGGGGCTCAGTTCCTCACTGGTAATGCAGGAACAGCAAGGTAGTCACAGCTCTTTTATAGATTCAGGTTCAAGGGTTGAGGTGCCTGGTATAAGTTGGTTGTATTTCCCCTAGAACAGTCTTGGCACAAAGTTGACTGGGAGTTGAGGGGCCTGGGCAAGGGCTTCAGACATGTGTGGGCATGACTCCCCATTGCTGTCCCTCCTGTCCTACACACCCCAGCCTGAGACCCACAGGGTTCCCACAGCTGCACTCTGAGTCCATGGCCTGTTCTGCCTCAGAAGGACCAAGCTACGGGGTCAAGGTTGATTCCACCTCCACTCCTCACCCCCTGCTGTCCACCCATTAGGCTGTTTTGTCCCCAGGTGGTGGGCGAGTGGAAGTTCAGCAGGATTCACTGTGACATCTTTGTCACTCTAGACGTCATGATGTGCACAGCAAGCATCCTCAACCTGTGTGCCATCAGCATCGACAGGTGAGCTGCAGCCAGGGTGGGAGAGGTGACCCTGGTCATTCGCCTTTGTGACTGACCCCCACTCCTTCTGGGTCAGGCTCTGTCTATGATGCTTTGTGTATGACTGTGTACATGAGAGTCCATGTGTTTGTGTGTGTATGTGTGTGTGAGAATACAGACTCCCTAAAGAAAGGTCATCAGTGGACAGCAGTGCTTCCAAGAATGCCCATATCAGACAGTGACAGGCAAAGAGGAGAAAGTGCTGGACTTTGACAGAAGCCCTAACTCTATCACTTCCTAGGTATGTGACTTTGGGCAGAGGTTGTGGAAGTTTTCAGAACCCTAGAGCAATATGACGCAGGGATAAACAATAGCTGGTCAGTCATCAGGAACTTAAGTGGTCATTGCCAACTGTCCTACCATCTGAGTTTGGGGGTAAGAGGGAGGGTTGAGTTGGAGTACTCAGGCAGGCTCCATGCAGGTAGACCAGTTGTCCAGCCCCAAGGAGTGGGGGTGTGTCTGGTGAGTGCATGTTGTGGAGTGAGGGATCCCTGGGCCTACACCCCATCTCAGGGCCCTCCTTGTTCCCTGCCTCCTGCCCTTGCAGGTACACAGCCGTGGCCATGCCCATGCTCTACAACACACGCTATAGCTCGAAGCGCCGAGTCACCGTCATGATCACCATTGTTTGGGTCCTGTCCTTCACCATCTCCTGCCCACTGCTGTTCGGACTCAACAACGCAGGTGAGTCCTGCCTTCATCTCTGTGGAGCTCAGCTGGCCTGGGCCCCTGCTACTGTGCAGGGTCCTGAGGGAGCTGAGTCCCTGGCACAGCAGTGGGGGGGGGCTAAATGGGACCCCATTAGCCCCCCCAGAGTTGAGGCCAGGCTGGGGCTTCTAGGCCAAGCCCTAGAACTACCCAGAGTTCTTCCAGTTTAGTCTGGAGAGGAAACAATGGCCTGGGGCACAACGGGGTTGGATGAAGAGTGGGGATAATGATTCAGGAGGATGTCTGGGCATTTTCAATTTTGTTTTTTACATTGAAGCACTGCAGACATGTGGTGGTGGTGGTGGGTATGTCGCTAGCTTCCATCCACCCCTGACGATGTAAGAAGGTTGCAGCCTCCAGAGCCACCTGGAGCAGGAAAGATAGTAACGAGTAGAGATGAGTCTGCCCCTTGCCCTTTGCTGTGCGAGGCCCAGCAGGGCTCAGACAGAGGAGTCACAGGGACCTGCCAGCACAGAGCTTCACACTTGTCAGGGAGATGAGAGCAGTGCAGATGCACCTTCTGGACACCCTCCCAAGACTAAATACAATGAAGTCTTGAAGACGTGTGGTTCAAAATCTAAGTGTCACAGAAATTCCAGAAAGTGGGAATAGAGCTAAATGATTAATCTGCCTGACCTGGAGCACAGGCATCTGCTAGACCTAGGAGGGGAAATGACATTTGGCTAAATCAGCGGCTCTTAAAGCGGGTTGCCCTTGAACATGGGTGAGATCTGCAAAAAAGACTGCGTTATCTCAGCCCTAAAATTGAGAGCTGCCAGAACTTCCCCTGATATACAAGACAGTCTGAAATAATGATTGACTCTTAAAATTTTCTTTCATCCTTTTTTCTGAACACTCTGGCTCTGCTGATGTGCTCACAAATGACAAAACTAATTACCAAGGAACGAAGGGAATATTCATGGAAAAACTCAGCACCGCTCAATCACAGTTTAATTTTTTGCATGCAGTTGTGTTTTTTTTTTTAATTTTTATTAATAAAACCAATTGCCATACAATATGAAAATTCTTTTTTATCACATAGTTTTGTATATTCATCATCATGATCATTTCTTAGCACATTTGTATCAATTCAGAAAGAGAAATAAAAAGAAAACAAAAAAAATTCATACATACCATACTCTTTACCCCTCCCTTTCATTGATCACTAGCATTTCAATCTACTAAATTTGTTTTAACATTTGTTCCCCCTATTATTTATTTATTTTTAATCCCTGTTTTATTCATCTATCCATAAGGTGGATAAAAGAAGCATCAGACACAAGGTTTTCACAATCACACACTTGCACTGTGAAAGCTGTATCATTATACAATCATCTTCGAGAAACATGGCTACTGGAACGCAGCTCTACATTTTCTGGCAGTTCCCTCCAGCCTCTGTTATGCCTTAACTAAAAAGGTGATATCTATTTAATGCGTGAGAATAACCTCCAGGATAACCTCTTGACTCTGTTTGGAGTCTCTCAGCCATTGACACTTTATTTGTTCTCATTTCTCTCTTTCCCCTTTCGATCGAGAAGGTTTTCTCAATCCCTTGGTGCTGAGTACCAGCGCATTCTAGGATTTCTGTCCCACATTGCCAGGAAGGTCCACACCCCTGGGAGTCATGTCCCACATAGACAGGGGGAGAGTGGTGAGTTTGCTTGTTGTGTTGGCTGGGGAGAGAGGCCACATCTGAGCAACAAAAGAGACTCTCTTGGGGGTGAGTCTTAGGCCTAATTTTAAGTAGGCTTAGCCTATCCTTTGTGGGGTTCAGTTTCATATGAACAAACCCCAAGATTGGGGGCTCAGCCTATTGCTTTGGTTGTCCCCACTGCTTGTGAGAATATCAAAAATTCTCCACTTGGGGGAGTTGAATTTTCCCCCTGTTCTCAACTTTCCCCCAAGGGGACATAGCCGTTGTGATGTTAATACTCCGATGTGTACTGCACATTTGTTTACCTTAAACATGTCCAGGCCTCTTTGAACACTTAGTCCTACCCCCTGTAAGCTGGTTCCTTATTCCCGTGAAGAAGGTGAATGTGCCTGGGTGGCGTGGCTCACGCCCTGCTCACACCCTGCACACGCCCTGCTCACGCCCTGCGCACGCCCTGCCCCCCGGCTCTCCTCCTGCAGAACAGAATGAGTGCATCATCGCCAACCCCGCCTTCGTGGTCTACTCCTCCATCGTCTCCTTCTACGTGCCCTTCATTGTCACCCTGCTCGTCTACATCAAGATCTACATCGTCCTTCGCAAGCGCCGCAAGCGGGTCAACACCAAGCGCAGCAGCCGAGCTTTCCGGGCCAACCTGAAGGGCCCACTCAAGGTCCCGAGGTCCCCCCTCCCCCCAAGTGTCCCCACCTAACCACGACCAAGGGGCCTTGTCCCATGCTCAGTGGGCCTGGGACACCAAAGCAGGACGAGGTCCGGGCTGGCTAGGAACTGCTGGGCAAGGGCAGATTTCCAGGGCTTGGACTTCCATGGCATGACCAGGAGTCTCTGAAGTAGGAGGTGGTCAGGGGATGGGGGCCAGCTGGCCGGAGGGGTCTTTGCTTGGAGATTTTGGTGTCTGTGTATGAATGCAGCAGCTCTTCGGGCCTCCTTGGCACCTTTCCTTCTTTTTCCTGGGTCTCTCCTTTCCCCACTTTGACCTCTTTGTCTCCCTTTCCTTCCCTCTGACTCCCCCATCCCATTTCTTTTGCCTTCCATACTCTCTGACTTTCCCTCCATGCCCAGCTCCTTCTGCTTCACCTCCTCTTTTCTGCTTCTCCACTCTGCCCCTCTTTTACCTCTCTCAGATCTCTCCTCTCACCTCTTCTTTTGTGTCAGGTGAAGTCTTCCCCCTGCTCTGCTCACCTTGGGGAAGACAGTATGCGGGCTTCGAAAGAGCAAGGGCTTTGGGGTTAGAGACATCAGGTTCAAATCCTGGCATAGCTGCTTTTTCACTATGTGACTTTGGGGAAGCTGCTTAACTTCTCTGAGCCTCAGTTTCCTTGTCTGTTCATTGGGAATCAGAACACAGACCTCACTCGATGTTTCTGAGGATTCAGGGTGAGATTGGCACCAGACCCTCTGTAGGTGCTCCATGAAAGTCAAGGCCTCTGTCCCTTGTCTGGCCCACTGCTTCCCATCACTGTAGCAACCCACACCCTTTCTCAGTGACCTCCCCAGGCCACTGCCCTTCCTGTTTCTGACCTTCTTGTGTCCCTGTGCCCTGAGTTCTCCAGGGACTGGCTTGCATTGGGTTTCTGTCTCCCCCCTGGCCCCTCACTGCCTTCATGACCCATGTGCTGGATCATTCTACAGGGAAACTGCACTCACCCTGAGGACATGAGACTCTGCACCGTACTCATGAAGTCTAATGGGAGTTTCCCAGTGAACAGGCGGAGAGCGGTAAGTGCTCAGGTTAGGGACCCAGAGCCAGGACTTCCCATCCCTAGAGAAAGCTATCTACCATGATTCCCAGAGACCTCAGCAGCTGCCAAAGGGAAGAGAGCCTCCCAGGATCCCCCAGTTTGCCTCTGCTGAGGGCATATTCACCATGCACATTTCAGAGCTTGATTCTGAGAGGCACAGATGTGTGCCCCTAGCAAAAGAAATTGGTTGAGAGAAAGGGCTGACCATAATAACATAAGAAAAAAAAATGGCTATTCCCATTTAGTGAATACCAACCATGTTCTTATTATTTCGCCAAGTCCTCACAACAGCCCTGAGAGGTAAGTCTTATTCATCTGATGGGTCTTCATATTACAGAAGAGGAAACAGAGGCTCAGAGAGGTTAGGTGACTTACTCAAGCCTGCATAGTTAGTGGGAGAGCACATATTTGAAACCAGACCTATATGACTCCAAAATCCACGCCTATGTTCACTTCATTTCCAGACAGGGAGGTTCTCGGGCTGGAGGTTGGGAGCTCAGGAGGAAGGAACAGAACTAACTTCACGACTGGCGGTGAGACACAGCCAGGCAGGTGCAGACTCACAGCAGGTCCCAGATTTCACACAGTGATAGCAGCATTGGTGTCCAAGCATGGGCGGGGGGTGTCCCAACGTCTGGGTGGGCAGAGGCCTGACCAGAGAGCCCATAGAGGCCCCCACACGATGCCCAGGTCAGTTAGGGTCCCTGAGGAGCAGTGTCCCTACCATTTTAGGCTGCAAGGGCAGGACTCTAAAGAGCAGTTTATAAGGCAGGTGTTTGGACAGGAACTCCGAATATGGGCAGAAATAGCAGCCCAGTAGCTCAGGTGAAGACCCCAAGGATTCAGAACACGGGTGCATAAGGAAGAACGTAGGGGACCTGGGCAGGTCAATCCGGGACCCTCTTCCGCACCCACCTCCCCCTGTCCCCCCGCACAGGTAAGCCCAGAGGGCAAGTATGGAGTCCCAGGGGTCAACTGTTTGGCACTTAGATCAGTGTAGTTGGGGAAAATATGGAGCCCATGTATGGGTGCTGGTGCTGGTTTCTCAGTCAGTCTGGCAGCCCTTGATACAGGAGCACTAGGCCCCTAGTTTCAGCCTGGCAGGAGGAATAGGGGGGACCCTCTCTGCTGTGTGAGAGCAGGAGTTCCTGGTTGGCAGGGACTGAATGCCATTCAGTTATTTAACTGCAGCAGTTTGACGCCTGGCACTTAGCTGGTGCTCAGTTAACAAAAGAGAAGTGCCTTGGAACTAAGCATCCCACCCCACCTCTAAATACTTGTGGGATCATTGAAGCTATATAAGGATTGCTCTGGGAGTTGAGGGGGCGTGGCTGATCCTGCAGATAGGGGCTGATGTGGGCACTGTGCCCTAATAATTCCTACCTCCCAGGGATCATCCTTCTGGCCTCTAAGGCAGGGTGGCCCTGTGATGTCTGTAGAGCTCTCCAGAGTGGGAGCAGAAGGGTCTTGGAAGAGCTGGGTGAAGCTGGGTGGGTGATGCCTGAGAACTTACTGGTTCTACCCAGAGCTCTCTGAATCTGGTGCAGGATGCTGCCCGCCGAGCCCAGGAGCTGGAGATGGAGATGCTGTCCAGCACCAGCCCGCCCGAGAGGACCCGGTACAGCCCTATCCCACCCAGCCACCACCAGCTGTCCCTCCCTGATCCATCGCACCATGCCCTCCACACCACTCCCGACAGCCCTGCCAAACCAGAGAAGAATGGGCATGCCAGAGACCACCCCAGGATTGCCAAGTTCTTTGAGATACAGTCCATGCCCAATGGCAAAACCCGGACCTCTCTCAAGACCATAAGCCGCAGGAAACTCTCTCAGCAGAAGGAGAAGAAAGCCACCCAGATGCTCGCCATTGTGCTCGGTGAGTTGGCCTGGCTGCTGGCTGTAGCCCTGCCCTGTCCAGCCCTGGCAGGGGAATGAACCCGTCACTGCAGGCCCCGTTCCCTGCCATGCCCTTCCTAACCATGGCTGAGCAGTCATGGGCTGGCACTCACTTGGGTACAGGCCAAGACCCTTGGGGTGCAGATAGCCAGCCCGAAAAGGTAGAGTCTATGCTCATTTAAGAGTTGGGGATGGTTTTTTGTTTGTTTGTTTGTGTGTTTGTATCTTTTGTTTTTGTTTTTTTCTTTTTCCTTTATATATATATATATTATTAGTATTATTATTTTAATTCTCTTCTCTATATTAACATTCTATATTTTTTTCTGCTGTTTTGCTAGTTCTTTTCCTAAATCGATGCAAATGTACTAAGAAATGATGATCATACATCTATGTGATGATACTAAGAATTACTGAGTGCATTCGTAGAATGGAATGATTTCTAAATGTTGTGTTAATTTCTTTTCTTTTTTTTTGATTAATAAAAAAATTTAAAAAAAAAAAAAAAAAAGAGTTGGGGAGACAGGATTAGAGAGATGATGTAACTTGACCAAGGGGGTCCCAGGATTTGAACCCAGGCAGTATGACTCCAGAGTCTGTGAACCTGACCAGTCTGCCATGACACCCCCAGCTCATGACCCTGGGCAAATTACTTTCTCTCTCTAGTCTCTTTGCTTCTCAGGGTTGTGGTGGTGGTGAAATGACACATGGTTGGAGAAAGAATTTTATAAGCTGCAAAGCAGTACACATTTAAGTGTCATTCTTATTGTTTTTGTTACTATTGCTACTATTCAGGAGCCGTGAAATTCAGTTCACTTGAGCTCAATGAAGTCAGTCCCCATGGGACCACAGCTGTGAAAATAAAAGAGGGCATGGGAGGTGGCCCCTGTTCTAATTACCCTGTGGTCCCATTAGCCAGGCAAGACTTTTGAATAAAGGTCTGCTAAAAAGATATGAAATAAAGACCAGAAATCAAGGGCTGGACTGCTGTGGTGGCTGGAGGCTGATGTGACTCAGCCTTCTGTGTAGCTCTCAGGGCAGTTTGTGATGCCCTGACAATCCTGTGACATGGGTGGGGCATGTGTCACTCCCCTTGTTTTATGGATGAGAGATGAGAGCACGGGATTCCAGCCAGGCCCTTCCTCCCCTGCAATGGGACTCTGCTCTGCAGACCTGCTCCTCCTGGCACCCTCAGAAGGGAGGAACCCTGGTCTGGCAGGGCCCCAACAGGGTCCCGGGATCCCTTGAGTGCATCCCATGCCTCCACGTGGAGTGCCCATCTGGGCAGGAGGTTCCCGGAGGAAGGCTCACCTGGGCTAGACAAGCAAAGTGGCAGGAGGGCTGCCCAGGTAGAAGGCACAGGATGGCGTGAGGAAGGGGAGTGGGCAGCCAGGCCCTAACGGCGCGTTCTCTCACCACAATGAGTAAATCTGCTCCACTTCCAGCTTCTGAGAAAGGTGGTGTTCCCGGAGATGATTGTAAACTAGACTCAATATTTCCATTTCTACTGGCTGACTTGGGTCAGAATGTCAGCCTTTTGGACTTGTTCTGGCCTCATTTATTCTTCCCTATGGGGCAGGTGATACTATATACATTTACCAGGTGAGAACCATGAGGCTCAGGCAGCTGAAGTGACCTGGCCATTGCAGACAGGTGTCAGAGACAGGCCTGGAATCCAGGACCCAGGGCTCCTCTTGCATGGTTCCTCCTGCCGCAGCTGCAGCCTCCCTGCTCAGGGCAGGACCCACGGCCCACCATCAGGTGGGAGCCGTTCCGGGCCGGGAGCCGGGTTGACCCCTGCCCTCTCCCCTCCCCCAGGCGTGTTCATCATCTGCTGGCTGCCCTTCTTCATCACGCACATCCTGAACATACACTGTGACTGCAACATCCCGCCCGTGCTGTACAGCGCCTTCACGTGGCTGGGCTACGTCAACAGCGCCGTGAACCCCATCATCTATACCACCTTCAACATCGAGTTCCGCAAGGCCTTCCTGAAGATCCTACACTGCTGAGCCTGCTGCCCTCCTCCCTACCCAGGCTGGCCTGGCGCCCGGCCCCGGGAGCCCTGGGCAGGAAGGCGTGAGTCAGACTCGGCTGCTCTTCGCCCCTGGCAGGCTCTGCAGTGTTAGCTTGGCTCCGTGCCCCTCGCTGCCCGTGCACCCCAGCTCCACCAGGGCAGTGCTAGAGAGCCCGGCATGGCGCCAGCCTTCAGGCTGCACCCCCTGGCTCAGGGGCAGCTCACAGGTTTCCCCTCCCCAATCCAGGCCCCCCTCTCCTTGGCACCAAAGATGCAGCCACCTTCCTTGTCCTTCTCTGGGACTCTGGGGTTGCTGGGCCGGAGTCGGGGTTCAGAGGCCGAGTGCTGTCTACCTGTTTGGCTGGGCCTGGTTGCCACCAGCTGTGCTGGAGCAGGGCAGTGGGGAGAGACGGACAGTTCACACCCCAGCAAGCTCTTGTCAAGGCCACAGGCAAATTTAGCCCTGGGAGATGCGTGTAAATACCAGACCACAGAATGAACCCCAGAGAAGCCCAAGCCAAAAATCTGAGCTCCCTGCCCTCCCTCCTGTGAGCTGCTACGTTCCACAGCAGTGGAGCCTGGCCTGTCCCACCCCCATGGCAGCTCCCCACGTGGCTTCCCCACCCTTGGAAGGGAGGAGCCCTGGTCTAGCAGGGCCCCAACAGGGTCTCTGGGGAAAGGAACCCTGCCCCTGCACCCTGCCCTAGCCCACCCTGCTGCCTCCAAAGGACCTCAGTGCACCCCTCCTCGTAAAAAAGGAGCAGATGTCGGGCCTGCCCAAGGGCAGGTGGGGAAGCCAGGGCTTGCCATCCTGTCAGAGGAACTGCCCTACCCTCCCCGTGCCCACTCCACTCTGCCGTGAGTTCCCCTTTCCATTCCTTTTTGCCCCTTCTCCCTCCTTTTTTCCCTTCCCTTCCACTGCCTCTGCCTTAGAGGAGCCCTCGGCTGAGAGGCTGCTGAATATCATTTGGCCTGGCCTGCCCTTTCCTGAGGGAGGAGGGGAAGTTGCAGCTTGGGGAGTGCTCCCCCGGGCCCCAGACTCTGTACCATCACTATACATGAACCAAACCTAATAAAACTTTGACAAGAGTCACACTGAAGGACCCTTGCGGGGAAGGTGCAGCCTCACCTTCACCTCTAGCAGCCAGGTGTAGCCAAACCTCTGGCATCCATGCGGGGAATCAGAGCCTGCGAGGCCTTTTGAGGGCCTCCCAGGAAAGAGCCCCACCCCCCCACCCCCGCCCATGGCCATCAGGGTGGACAAGACTTTGGGGGAAAGGAGGAGAGAAGCTGCTCCAGGCAGGCGCAAGTGGATGTAGGTACGTGTTAGCGCGGGGGGTGCAGGAGCCTTCCTACCGATGGGTTCCTCCCCCTTCTCCTGGCCTCTCCTTCCATGCTGAGCACTCCCAGCCCGGGAATTCACTTCCAGCCCAGGCAGCAGCATGGCCATGACCTGAAATTGTCCACTAAGACGAGAGGGGGGAACGGTTTCCAGTGGGACTCCCACGGCGTGCCCAGCGACTCTTCCCCAGCAGAGCAGCCGGGTCCTGCCAGGGCGGAGCCACGTGTCCCCACTTCCCCGCCTCCAGCCCTGCAGGTCCCCAGCACCTCGGAAGGACCAGTCCTTTGCCCTTCTTGCCAACACCAAGGCTGAGCAGACTCTTTGAGAAAGGTGCCTTTGAGGTGCTGGCTGTCACCTCACTCTGTCCCTCCCCCTTGCTCTGGCCTCACAGAATTCTTTTCTTCTGGGGCAGTTTGGAGGAAGCAGGGAAGGTCCCGAGTGATGTGGCCTGAACAGTTCTCCCTCCTCCCTGACAATAGAAATTCACCTTTTGAAAAATGAAATATAAATCAACCTGGTGAAGGAGGAATTTTCTTACCACCTCGAGAACAACGGTGGTGATGATAAACAAGGTGCCGGCTCCCACGGCTCTGGGGAGCTGTCAGGGCATAATTTGCATACTAAATACAATATTTTTAGCACCAAAGTTTGGAACACTTAACTTGCCCTGAACATTTAATTATGGACTTTGATCTTCTCCCTGAACCTGAGTGTAGTGCAAAGCCCTGGGAGAGGCTCCTGTCCCCGGGAGCACCCTGATTCTAGAAGGTGGGCCCAACAGGCCCCTAGTGTGGCTTGGGGGGGCGGGGTAGCAACCCAGTGACCAGCTCCCAGGGTAGGCGTCAGGCCCCCAAGGGGGCTGGAAACCTCAGTGACATCTCAGCAAAATCTTGGGGACTTTGCAGCTGCTGACACCCACCCCGTAACCAACAAGCAAGCACGCTGGCTTACAGAAGGGCTTGACCTGGGTGCAAGCTAAAAGGTTCAGTCTCATCATCAGAAATTCCAGGAGGTCATGGGTTTATCAGCTACAGGACTTGGAAGAGAACACAAAGGGAGGGAGAGAAAAAGAAAGGAAGAATGGAAGGAAGGAGGGGGGGGTGGGAAAGGAGAAGGGAAGGAAGGAGTGACCTGAAACAAACAAAGAAGGAAGGGGAGGAGAGGGAGTGCGCCCAGCACAATGTGGATTCCGGAGCGGGAACTAGAACAGTGACAGGAGGAGAGGGGAAGAGGGCAGGGCAGGGGCGGGAGGCGGGGTTGTGGAAAGTTGCCCACAGCTGTCACGAAGCTTCATGTCTTTCTGCCAGACAGGGGATTGACAGCTGGAGTGGGCAGGGGGAGGGCTCTCCCTGCTCCCCACTCTGTATGTCAGGGGCAAAAGGAACAGGAGGCACGGGTCCCAGAACACAGAGGTGGAAGGGGTGGCCGGGCTGTGGGTCTTACGTGAGGCCCTCAGCTGTGGCCGTTTTGCCTTGATGAGGGCAGAAGGCAGAGACTGTCGGGCTGTTCTCTCCTCCCTGCGTTGTCTTTCTCAGGAGAATGTCTTTTAAAGAAAGGATCACGTGTTTGCCTTACAGGAGGAGACTACAGCCCCGACCCAGGACCCGGGCCTGGCCTCACGCTTCCCCTAGAGCCTTCCCCTAGAGCTGGGCGAGGAGGGCTTGGGGAGGGAGCCCTCTGGGCAGGCAGGGCAGGGCAGGGCCCTTGGCCTGTGTTATCTTATTCCATTGTCACATCTCCCCTGGGGTGATTCAGATGAGAAACAAAGCCACACAGTGACAAAGGGGCAGGTCCAGACATGAGTTCACAGCTTCCAGGCCACTGGTGGGGGCCCGCTGTCCCAGCTGGCCTCAGGCCGGGGAGATGTTCTGGGAACCACGAAGGTGAGTAGTCCAGCAAGCTGGGCACTGAATCATTCTGTCCATCCATCTACCCATCCATTGTCTAATTCAGAAAAAATTTATTGAGCAGCTGTCATGCTCCAGGCTCCATGAAAGGTGCTGGGAATAAACAGTGAACAAGATGGTCACCTCCTAACGGGAGGACAGCATTCATCAAGTAATTACACAACAATGACAGTAAAAGCCTCCACTTACCCTGAGGACAGAGCCCTGGATAGGGGTAGAGCCCACTGCCAGGGTCTTGGGTGGAGGTAAGGGGAGGGGGTGGAAAATCAGCTGGCCAGCGCCCAGCTGTGAGGTGTGATGCAGCCGCCCCCCACGGGCCTTGGCTTCTGATGGAGGAGAGATGGGGAGGGTAAGCCTGACGAACTCTGGCCTGGAGAACTTCCTGGGCAGCCAGAGCAGGGGCCAAAAGGAGCAACTCAGATCCCACTTCCCCGGTGACCTCAGAGCCGAGGCTGGATGGTGTCTGCAATGTGGAGTACCAAGGAGCAGCCTTCTATCTAGGACCCCATCCCAAACTGTCCCTGTCCCCAGAGGCTGCATGGCTTCCTTTACCTGCTGGCCCACCCGTGTTGCACCCGGGACCCAGCCTGCATCTGTGACTTGAGCTGAATATATGCAGGGACCCCTGGGGGCCTTGCCACATGGTCCTATGGCTCCTTCCCACACGGGGCCCGACCTCATCCCACCTATAGGAGAGAAGCCTCTTGTGCAGGGTGGGTGGTTTAACCTGGTGGTAGAGCTGGCGTTTGAACCTGGGACTTCTGAGTCTACGTCTTAAGTAGTCCATTCCATCCCAGTTTTCCCACCAGCCCTGAGTGAAGCTGGAGGAGGCTGGCGTGGTCAGAAGACTAAAAAGAGAGTGGAAGAAAAACTGTTCAGGCAGAGCTTTTAGGATGCCACCCTCAGGGCACATGGGGACTACCTGATGGCTAGTCGGGCTGCCCTAGCAAACAAGTGAGTGGGAGGCGGGGGTGGAGAAGGGGTGCAATTTGTGTTTCCACAGTGAGAGGGCCAGAGATGGGCATCAATGTGGGTGCCAACCAGATGCTGTTGGCTCTGCTACACCCAGGCTCGGGAAGGTCCAGGTAAAGCAGGAAGCTGGTGGGAGAGAGCAGACCATCTTTGGAGGTGGCAGACCCACTCTGACTTTGTGGGGCTGTAGGGGGAGGGGAGCAGGGGGTGCCTGCTAAGACCAGCTCCTACTTCTTCTCCTATCCCAGGTCTGCTTGTGCACATAAGGCAGCACCAGAGCAGAGGACCAGGGATGCCCCAGGAGAGGGGACACGGCAAGAGCAGCTAGGGCAGAACCCATTAGTCAGGAGGGGTCTGGAGAGACCTTTTAATCCTGGTTGAGTACTAGGCATCTCCAAGTCCATAGGAAATGCCTCATGAACACTACGTGGGTCTGGCACTTTCTCCCATATTCACACCTGGCTTCCATCCAGATCTGGAAATGTGTGTGATACACTGGAGAGAGGACCCAGCCTCCCTGGTATTGTAGGGAGTACTGGGAGTCAGATGCTGTGGGTGAGGTGAAGCATGGTGGTCAGGCAAGGGGAAGGAGGTGCTACCACTTGGGGGATGGTGAGGAGCAGCGCCCAGGGGCGGGACTGCAGAAACAAAGCCGCAGCAGCCATCCTTTGGGATTCTCCTGGCCAGACCCAACTCTAGTCACCATCCTGTTACCCCCATGAAAGGACAGTCTGTATGAAGAGAACCATTTAGGAAGCCTCCACGCTACACCTGGGGCACAGGAAAGGATGGGAGTGGGGGGCAAGAGAGGTGGGAAAATGCCCTGGAGGAGCCCAGCCCCCTAGAGCAGATGCTGGAAAAGCTGAACCACACGGGGCCTCATGCCAGCCCCTTCCCCCTCCCAAACCTCGGGCCCCTCCCTGCTCCCACCTTCTCCGCCAGCCTGGGTGTTCATCCCCATCCTCTTGGCACATGCAGGGCCCTCAATCTGCCTCTGCCCATTTGCAGGCATAGTAGGGTCCAACCGAGCAGCTCATCGGCCTCCAGCCCTTCCCTCCCAATGGCTGCAAACACATAGGCGCCTTGGCTTTGCTCACACGGGCCCCCCTGTTTGGCACTTGGGGCTCTGGGTATTGCACTCCAGGGAAGTTCCTCACAGCTGTGGCTCAGAGGGCGGGACTGCCTGGAGAGATGGGTTTGCTCCGTACAGCTGACTTGACACTCTTTTAGGCGTGTCTCTCAGAAGCGTTCTTGCCCAGAAAACGGGCTGGCAAAGGAGATGGGCAGCTGCTTCCCAGAGCAGCTTGGCCAAAAGGCTCAAAAAAGCTGGATGGACTGTACCTGTTTTGGTTTACTAAAGCTGCTAAATGCAATATACCTGAAATGGACTGGCTTCTACAATGGGAATTTATTAACTTACAATTTACAGTTCTGAAGCCGTAAAAATGTCCAACTTAAGGCATCAATAGGATATACCTGGACCCTGTAGACAGGCTGCTGGGCCAGCTCTGTTGCATGGGAAGGCACATGGCTGGCATCTGCTGATCCTCCTCTACTGGCTTTCATTGCTTTCAGCTTCTGGCTGCTCCATCTCTTAGCTTCTTTGGGTACTTCTCTGAATTTCATCTCTTAGGGTCCCTGGGTCTCCTCTGAGCTCTCTGGGCTTTGTCTTTGTGTCCTTCATCCTCTTGTAAAGGACACCAGTAAGGGGATGAAGATCCACCGTGAATGAGGTGGCTCATATCTCAATTGAGATAACCTAATCAAAGGTCCCACCTAGAATAGATCTGCACCTACCAGAACGGATTAAAAGAATATGGCCTTTCCTGGGGTACATAATAGCTTCGAACTATAATAGTGCCCTATTCTATGCGAAAAATTCCACCATGGTAGGAGAAACTGCAAGAAACTACTATACAGCATGCTTACTAAGTGCCACGTTCCTTGTACTGCATGGCATCTGATTTTATTACAACAACCCAGTGAGATAAGCATTATCACCATTACAGATGCAACAGAGGCTAAATAAAACTCAGCAAAAATGTGAATGGCTCAGCCAGGATTTGCACCCTGGCCTATCTGGTTTCAAAGCCCATGGCATTTTCACTAAACCCAGCCTCCCACAGTTTCTCTCCTCTGCCTCAACCTAGCCCGCTCCATAGGACAACAATTCTAAAAATCCCTAGGAAACCCAAATAAGGCAGCTCTATTGGAATGGGACCCAAATGCAGGTGCTGTGTGTGTCCGTGTGGGTTTGGGTCTGTGTATATCTAGGGGTACCTTGAGAAGGGAGAGAGGGGTGTTGGCAAGCAGTGAAAAGGCAGTGCTGGCTAGAGCTGGCCTGCATGAGTCACCTTACTTCTCCCCAGGAGAGTCTCAGCCTAGACCCAGGGGTCATCTCTGTTGAAATGTTCCTAGGGATCCATCTCCACGGAGTCCCTGCCACTCACCGGCCTGGACAATAGGGCAGAAAGATCATCTACCTGCTCTGACCGTTTTCTTCCAGGTCTTGATATGTCTTTCCTTCAACTCTTCTGAATAGTTTAGAGCAGACACTGTTCTTTCCCTGTTGTTCACTCCTGACAATTCACACTGCTTGAGCTGAGCTCAAACGGCTATGAACATGTAACTCCACATCCCATGTCTGCCCCATGTGGAATCCTGGGCTCGGAGTTAGACTCAGACTTCAGGATGCAGGGAGGAGCAGACAGCACCATGCCCCCTCCCCTTTGCTCCTCCCTGCTCAGTCATATCCTGGGAAAGACACAACTTCCAGGCACATTTCTAACTAAACACCTTGCCTAAGGCTTAGTCTCAGAGGAAATAAGAAGAGTGGACCAGGCAACTATCAGGGAACAGGAGGATGGGACAGTCTGCTAAGTGCCCCCTGCCCCCAGTCCTCAGGAGTCCCCACTTAACCAACCAAGAGAAGAAAAGTCCTCTCCCAGCCCAGGGCTGCTGGCCAGCAACTGTCTTCATGGTTATGCTACAGAGAGGCAGAGAAAACGCGGGACTCCCTCTGGTGGTGGTTCTGGCCCAGGCTGCCGTCGGAATCACCTGGGAAGTTGTCACTAATGCTGCTGTCAGGGTCCTACCCTGGAGACTCTGATTAATTGGCTGAGGGAAGGGCCAGGTATTGGTCTTTATTATTTTTTTTTACACATCCTCCCTGTGCTGCAACCTCCCCCTCCCCCCAACCCCTAACTTGCCCAGGAGATTCTAATGTGCAGCTGCAATTTAGAACTGCTTATCCAGGGCACAGCCCAGGCCCCGCCTGACTCTCTGCTGTGGCATGGTGGGGTGAAGTCTCCAGGATCCAAAAAGCTGGAGCCACAGTCAAGGGCCACAGGATGGGGGCCGAACGCTGCAGCTTCTGCTGGAAAGGCCTCGTGCACTCAGCAGGATTGCATGTGGAGCAACAGGTTGCCTGAGCCCCGCCTCTCAGCCCGTGGGGAGGTGGAGACTGCTGACTGGGGGCCCCGCCCAGCCCCAGCACCTGGTCCAGGATTGCCCGGAGGCTGGAGAGTGACCAGCAAAGGAGGGCCGGCCAACGGGGTGGGGGCAAGCTGGCCAGGGGTTGTACCAGAAGATTTCCACTCTCTGACAATCACAGAGCATCCTTCAGTTGGAGAGGTGGCTTTCAGCGTGCTGTCCCAATGGTGAGGAGGGGCCTCTACTACTGGAGGGGTCTCTGTGGCTCTCCAGCAGCAGGAATGGCCCCCTGTCCTGTGCCAGTGCCACATGTCTGGGAAGAGCAGGAAGCCCCACACCCAGCCGAGCCAGGGCCCAGGGCACACAAGGCCAGTGTGAACGGTCCCAGCCTGCCCTATGGGCTGAAGCACAGGCCACAGGAGTGGGCTTCACACCAAGTCCAGAAAACCCAGCCCTTACACCCTCCACCTCTGCAGCAACCCTTATCTGTATCTCCATGTGAACTCACACACACACACACACACACTGCACATCCACACCCCCTCCGTCTCCCCTCATCAGCTCCTCCATCTCTTCCCCTATATGAACTCACACACGTGGATCAGACACACACACTGCCCCAGACAAATCACACTGCACACACGCACAGCAGGTTAACACATCTGCGGGCCCCCATATACCACCTGGTCCCACAGGTCTGTCCGTCTCTGAGGGTGACACGCAAACGCACAGCGTTAATGACTTCAGGGTTTGAAGCCTGGAGGTACAATGGGACACAAAGAAAGGGGGGGCACACACCCCAGGGAACGAGCGTCCCCTATAGGATCACTCGCCTCCCATAGGAACACACCATCCTTCACTTCCAAGAGACTATGGGGGGAACCCAAGCATTGGGCCTGGGGCCACCAGGGAGATCTGCTCAGCCTGACCACAGGGGGCTGGCTGGGGCTTTCCACAGGGAGTAGCATTTCCTCTGAACTTCCAGTTCCTGCCCTTTGAGCAAAGCAAGTGAGGCTGGCTCTCCTGCCCCGGTCTGTGGTAAGGGATGAACTAACACGAGGTGTGAGCTGGAAAGGACTCACTGCCCTCACCTCCACATGTCCTTTATCTTCTGAGGTTTTCCTAGGACCCAAAGGCCCCTGTGAACTCAGGTACAAGTAGCTGAAGCTATGCGACAGGAGTCTTAGGAATGGAGAGGGAGTTCCTTTTGGGCGCTTGAGTCCCGGGGGCCTGAGGATTTGGGGAGATGCATGAGGGGACGTTGAGGAAGGAAGCTTTCCAAGCCAGGAGCCCCGTCTGCAGCTACAACCTCAGAGGTGTCTCTACCCCATCTGTCATCACCAAGGAGGCCAGGATCCTGCTTCCTCACCAGGCTGAAGGGGCAGATGGGGAGCGCAGAGGTACAAGGGCCTTCCTAGAAGCCCAGCCTCGTTTTTTCCAGCCACTCTCCCTCCCAGGTGAGAGATGCCCAGGTTCTCTACACTTCAGTTTGGGCTCCAGGCTCAGCAGTGCCCAGAATGGCCAGCGAGGGCTCTTTGCCTTCTAGAAAGTCAACGATGCCCTGCTTTTGGCTTCGGAGGGCCAGCTGCAGGGGTGAGCAGCCCACCCCATCCTGGATGTCCATCTGGGCTCCGGCCTTGACCAGCGCTTTGAGGATGGCTGTGTTGCCCTTGAGGGCAGCCAGGTGAGCAGGTGTCCAGCCCACCTTGTTGCGGGCCTGGACGTCTGCGCGGTGTTCCAGGAGGTTGATGACGCTCAGGAGGGCCCCTCTCTGGACTGCCAGGTGGAGGGGGGTCCAGCCTGACTGCTCGACAGCATTGGGGTCAGCCCCACACTGCAGCAGCACCAACACCACCGCCTCCTCCCCATGGCGGGCAGCCAGGTGCAAGGGTGTCCAGTTCATGTCTCCGTGGGCACATAGGTCTGCGTGACTCTCGGCCAGCAGGCGGATGATCTCCAGGTGGCCCTTGAAGGCTGCAAGATGCATGGGGGTCCAGCCCTGCTGGGTTGGCAGCTCGGTGCTGGCTCCGTACCTAAGCAGCATCTTGCAGATAAGATATTTGCCCCTGGCAGCCGCCGTGTGCAATGGTCCGTAGCCACTCTGATCGAGGGCGTCAGGGGCTGCCCCGCTCTTGAGCAGATGTTGGATGGCCCTGACCTTGCCCCGCTCCACGGCCAGGTGTAGTGGGGTCCTCAGGTTTTTCTGGCGAGCATCCATCTCGGCCCCCTGCCCGGTCAGCAGCTTGACCAGGCTGACGTGGCCAAAGTAGGCAGCCACGTGGAGGGGGCTCTTGCCTTCGGCCTCACGCAGGTTGGGGTCAGCCTGGCGGGAGACCAGAAGCCGTGCCACATTCTCAAAGTTGTTCTGCGCAGCCAAGAGCAGCGGCGTCCACCCCTCGTGCTCCTGAGCATCCACGCGGGCCCCGTGATCCAGGAGCAGGCGGGCGGTCCGGTCGTCCCCGTTCTGGGCTGCGAAGTGCAGTGGGGCCCAGCCGTCCTCGTCGGCCAGGTTGGCGTCAGCCCCGTGCTCCAGGAGCAGGGCGCACAGGTCTGGCTGCTGGTCCTGCGCGGCGATGAGGAGGGGCGTGTAGCCGCTGGCCGTCTGGCAGTCCACGTCCGTCTCGTGGGCCAGCAGCAGCCTCACCTGCTCCACGCTGCCCTGTGCCACCAGGAAGTGGAGGGGAGTGACCTTGTTCTCATAGACGCGCAACTCCTCGTCGCTGGGGACCGGGCTCTCACTGTCTGACAGCCGCAGGGCCTGCTTCAGGTAGTCTCCTGAGTCTGCTGGGAGGAAGATGGGAATGATAAGAGACATGTCCAGAGGTCATCTCGGGCTTCCCCCTGCATCCTGGAAGGAGCATCCAGGAAGCAAGACCACAGGAGAGAGGGAAATGGCTTTCCTGGTAATAACAGATCATGCCATAGTTAATACTGTACTGTGCAGCCAGACACAGCCCCATCATCTTAGAGAACTGAGTCTGGCAGCTCTTTCTGCAAAGAGGAGGGAAGAGAGCACTAGTCTCAGGAGGCCTGAATTCAAATCCCGCCACCACCACTTAGCATCACGTGACCAATCCTCCGCCTCTTTGAGCCTCTGTGTCCCGATCAGTGAGGGGGAGGCTAACCATGCCGTCTCCGCCTGCTGCTGGGAGGGTAAATGATGTGGGTAAAAACTTTCAGAAGAGTGCCCAGTACTCAGTAAGTGAGACAAGTTGTAAACAAATTTGTGGTTGGTGCTGTATCACCTGAACTCTTCCTGAGGTCAGTAAGGACCCACTTCTTCCTGCTCTTTTACCCAACACATTAGAATTTAAATTAAAACATAAGCAAAATCCCTGCCCAGCCCCAACCCCCAGAGGTTCGGATTTAATTCATCCGGGCCGGCTCAGCATTTTTTTTAATTCCCTGAGAACCAATGCTCCACCCCCCAGGACAGGAAGGGAGAAGTCAGGCAAGAACACAGAGTGGAAAGGAAAGCAGAGCCAGGAGCCCCAAGGGCATGTGTCTTTCTGGAACATGGACCAGGAGTGAACTAGGACACCACTCCCGACTTGTGATGGCCCAGGGAAGAGGACAGGGAAAGAGGACAGAGTTGAGACCACTTTCGCCTCTGCTGGGAATTCTCTGTTTCACCTCCTGCACCCTGGACCTACCGCTGTCCATCAGCTCCTGGCTGACTTCCTTGCTGACCTGCAGAGGGGAACCAGAAGACAAAGGGACAGATCAGCAGGCTGTTCTGAATCTGTGCCATCCTCCCCCTCCTTTCCTCTCACCAGCACCCCCCACGGATTTGCATCCTGGCCAGTCCTAGGAGACCTTTCTCTTAGACCATTCCTATGCCCACTGTGTCCACAATAGAACAGTGAGCAGGGAAGAACCTTCCAGGAAGAGGTGGCCCAAGCTCTTGCCCTCCCCTTGGGCCTAGGAAATACAGAGTGAAGTGGTGGGTTCAGAAAGGATGTCAATGCTAGCCCATGGCTGACCCCTGTGTTGGGGTATGGACAGGAGAGCAGGGTAATAAGCAGAGGAGAGCTTCCACAGGCCTGGGAGTAAAGTGCCCCTCTGTAGGAAAGGGCTCTGTTTAATCCCCCCACTGGGGAGAAGTATGTCCTTCTCACGGGTTCAGAGCCAGGGACAGCACTAGCCCACACAGCACCTCTGTGCCAATTAGGACATGGTGGCCCTCTGGATGGATGCAGCTGGAGCTGGGCCACTTGGCTTGGTGGGCAGGGTGGAAACTGGATTTCAGAGCCCACCCTAACCAGGCAGCCTTGTGAAGGACACAAGAACATAACAGATCACCCAGTGGCTCTGGGTAGCATGAGGGGGTGGCCTGCCCAGCCCGCAGCAGTCACCTCCTGGGGCCGGTGCAGCGATGGCTTGCAGGACACCTTCCTGGCCAGGACCTCGCTCTCCGGGTCAGCTACGGGGCTCTGGAGCAGGGACAGCAGCAGGTCCGTCTCCACTGTGATGTCTGTGAGCAACAGGAAAGCAAGCAACAGGCTGGCCAGCGGCCCTTACCCATTTTAGACACCCTAATATTTCCTGTGCCCCCCCGAAAACTCATCGCTGGGTCATTTATGTTTCACATGTGCATGAGGGGGCAGGAAGCCTGGGTCCCAGCCTCAGCTCAGCGGAGCCACATTTGGTAAGTCATTGACCCACTCTGGGGATCAAAGGCCTTTTTCGTAAAATGAGATCCGGGGCTAAGGGATGTCTAAGATGCTCACATGCGTTTTCATAGTTTCTAAAGGACTGAATGACTTCAAAGTCTGGTTCATGCCCATGGAACAGATATAGGAACATGTTACAAATGAGGGCCCTGTAGGTTGGAAAGGACCCACGGCTAATGGAAGAACTCAGCTACACAGCCAGGCCAGACCCCATCTCTTCTGACTTCCTACAAGAGTTTTCTCCATGAAGCCCCACTCCCACAGGTGTACACATTTACCCCACATCTCAGCTGCTGGGGCTCCCTGATGCCCTTCTCCTAGCACATGACGCCGATTCTGCCTTAATAAGCTACCCCAGCCTGGGTGCTGCAGAGCTGCCTCTGCGTGGCTCTCAGGAGTGGCCTCGGGACTCCATCCTTCTCCCCTCCTGGACCCCTTACATCCTGGCCCACCCAGCTCCCCAACTCCCTGGGCAGGTAAGGCTGGATGAGAACCTGAAAAGCTCGGCCTCTTCTTGGGGTCCTGGTCCCAGCAGCGCTTCATCAGATCCACCATCTGCTGGGCCTCCCCGGGCCACTCCGCTGAGACCTGCTGCAGGGAGGGCCGCGTGCCCGCAGCCACGTGGATGATGACGGCCATCATGGTGAGCCCTGTGGGAGGAGGCCAGGCCGTGTGGGTGCCAGGAGGCTGCAACACGGGCGCTGGGCACACCGTAGGGGCTCCATAAATGCTTGGGGAGGAAACAGCTAAACTGTGGGCAGATGGGAGGTTCAGGTCTGAGCAACTGAGTCTCTCCGGCACAGCTCCAGCCGCCTCCAGGCCAAGACCGGACATAACTCCCCCACCCTCACCCCCAACCGCAGGCCCGACGCACAGGCCCAGTTAAAGGCTTTGCTTGTCCACTTGGCTAGGTCATCCAGTTCCCTGACACTCTGTCTTCTTGGCCTCTAGGTGGCAGGGGCAGGAGTGCAAGAAGGCGGGGGAAGGGCAGGGGAAGGGCAGGGGAAACCCTCTGGAAGACAGGAGACTTAGAGCCAGAAAGCAGGAGGGGAAAAGCTGATTTTTGTCTACCCTTTTACTTTTAAAGTGAGTGCTAGAAAATGGGTGGAGGAATGGAGAGAAGGAGGATGAGAACGGGAACCCCTGAAACGAATTCGGGGTTCCCCCAAACAAACCGGTCTCTTCTTCAGCCCTCGCCAACCCTCAGCCCCCTTCTCACGACCCCATCTGGAGGGTGTCTGGCCCCACCTCTAGACACAACCCCAGGGCCACCCGCTACCTGAATACGGTTTCTTCTGAGTGAGGATCTCCCAGACGACGATCCCGAAGCTGCACATGTGGGAAAATGCCCCGAGTGACTCAGTGATCCACGGGCACCCCTGCCAGGGGAACTGCCAATCCCAGTCAATGCCGCTCCAGCCAGAGTCACCCTCCATTTCTCCCCTTCCAGTGGGCACGGATGGACTGACTTCTGGTTCCACCCCAGACATCGTCCCTGCCCCACCCTGCCCTTGGGTTGTAGGGCAAGGCAGACGGTGGCAGCAGCAGCCTGCTGGGTGTGCGGCTTGGAGCCCAGCCCGCACCCCTTCCTACCCCCTCACCTGTACACATCATACTTGGGCCCCAGGGCCTTGCTACTCTCCAGGAACATCTCGGGGGCGATGTAGCTGAGGGTGCCCCGCAGAGCTGACCTCTCGATGTACTGCATCTGGGTCGACTGTTCCATCCATTTGGACAGGCCAAAGTCTGAAAGCTGGGAGGAAGCCAGAGGTGGGGAATAGAGTGGTCATGGGGCAGGCCACTGGCTCAGCAGGCAGAGTTCTTGCCTGCCATGCCGGAGACCCGGGTTCGATTCCTGGTGCCTGCCCATGCAGAACACAACAAAAAAACTGTTGAATAGGGTGGTTGTGGAGTCTTGTCTCCAGGAAAGCACTCTGGTTTCTCAGCCTCCCACCATCCATGCTCTCCAGTGGCACGTCACAGCACGGGCCGGGGCTCTCCCAGCCCTACCACCTACTGCCTGTATGACCCTGGACAAGTCACTTATCATCTCACAGCCTCAATTTGCTCATCCGCAAATGGGCATCATGTGAGTACTTCATTCAGAATGTTCAGATGGGGATTAAAAGATGTAAAAGGCAGAAAGCACTGAGGACGCCACCTGCCAACTAGTAAGTAGCTGGCAGTTACAACTATTAGCGAAGTCGGCAAAGAAACGCCGTCTTTGGGGAGCCTGTGTTCACAGCACCGCCACGGGCCCTGAACCACTTACACTATAGCCTCATCATGTATATTCAACTCCCCGTTGCTTTCGCCCCTTGATTCATTCATTCACCAGCTTACCATTCTGGTGAATGAATGAATTCACCAGAAGGACAATTCGGCCAGGTACTGAGGATCAGGCCATAGACGAGAAAGGTGAGACTCTCCCCCCCGTTACACCATAAGTGCTGATTAGAACAGGGAATATGATCATCAATGAAATAACTTCCCAAATGATCATATACTTAGAACTGGGGTTAGCGCTATGAAAAGACAGAGGCACGGTGAGGGTATACAACAGGGGCCTGTGGGGGGCTTGGGGAAGGTCTCCCTTCAGAAGTGATTTGAGAGCTGAAGGATGAGCAGGTGTTTGCAAGATAAAGAGGGGGGTGGGGAACAGTTTTCCAAGCAGAGGGAACAGAATGTGCAAAAGTCCTGAAGGAGAAAAGTGTGTGGCATGTTTTAGGATCTGAAAAATGGCCATGATGCCCCTTCCTAGGGATTATCTCATTTATGTACATCCCCACTCTAAGAAAGAGTGGGAGCAATGGGGTTTATTCTACCCATTCTAGAAATGGAAAACTGAGGCCCAAAGAGGGTTATCTAAGCATCCTGGTGCCTAGCCTCATGCACCAGCTTTCAGTACCCATCCTTCTCTGTTTTAGGTGTGACCTGTACCTTCAATATTTGTCAGTAAGCAACTTGAAATTCTTGACAGGCCAGAGAGAAGGCACATAGATAATCCTGCCCACCTGGGGCAGATGCTAGAGTCAGAGGGGCTGAGGGGACAGGCCAGGGACCTCACCTTGACATGCAGATTGCTGTCCAGGAGGATGTTGCCCGGCTTGAGGTCCAGGTGGAGTAGAGGCGGCTTAATACTGTGGAGGAAGTTCATGGCCAGGCTGGTCTCGTGGATGATGCGGAACTTGAGCTGCCAGCAGAGGCTGTGGGTGGGCAGGGTCTTCTCCAGGGAGCCGTTGGCCATGAACTCCATCACAATGCCAAGGGGCTGCTTGCACACCCCATAGATGGAGACGATGTGCTGAAATTTGATCTTCTCCATCTTGGCTGCTTCTTCAATGAGGCAGTTCACATCGGTGCTATGGCAAGGCAGGAGCAAGAAATGGCAGAGGGTGCCCCATTAATTGCCAAAGCAATCAGCAGAGCACACAGATGGGGCAGGATGCAAGGCTGTGCAGACCCAGGGAAGACTTGGGGGCTTGCATGGAAGGAGGGGAGGAAAGAGAAACATCCCCTGATGGTCAGCAGGTAGCACACGTTAAGGGCCAGATACCTGGCATCGACAAGACAGGAAGGAAAGGAATTTGTGGGTGTAGGAGTGAGTCCACTATGGAGAGGTGGCCACAGAAAGCAACACAGCACAGCCTGTGCTACTTGTTTATGTGTATACCTCCTCTGGTACACTACGAGCCCCTGGAAGGCCAATATTATGCCTCATGACTCCTTTTAAAATATTTATTGTTGTTTTGATTATAAAGTAATACATATACCTCAAGGAAAGTCTAGGGAATGCACAGAGCTAGAAAGAAGACTATTAAATCATCAGTAATCCAACCTTCTGGAGTTGGCCTCCATTAATATATATACATTTTTTCATCACTTAGTTGTGTATTCATCGTCATGATCATTTCTTAGAACATTTGCATCAATTCAGAAAAAGAAATAAAAAGAAAACAGAAAAAAATTCATACATACCATACCACTTACCCCTCCCTTTCACTGATCACTAGCATTTCAATCCACTAAATTTATTTTAACATTTGTTCCCCCTATTATTTATTTATTTTTAATCCATGTGTTTTACTCATCTGTCCATAAGTTAGATTAAAGAAGCATCAGACACAAGGTTTTCACAATCACACAGTCACACTGCAAAAGCTATATCATTATACAATCATCTTTAAGAAACATGGTTACTGGAACACAGCTCTACATTTTCAGGCAGTTCCCTCCAGCCTCTCTGTTACACTTTACCTAAAAAAGTGATATTTATTTAATGCGTGAGAATAACCTCCAGGATAACCTCTCGACTCTGTTTGGAATCTCTCAGCCATTGACACTTTATATTATCTCATTTCTCTCTTCCCCCATTTGGTCGAGAAGGTTTTCTCAATCCCTTGGTGCTGAGACCCAGCTCATTCTAGGATTTCTGTCCCACGTTGCCAGGAAGGTCCACACCCCTGGGAGTCATGTCCCATGTACAGAGGGGGAGAGCAGTGAGTTTGCTTATCATTTTGGCTGAGAGAGAGAGGCCACATCTGAGCAACAAAAGAGGTTCTCTTGGGGGTGAGTCTTAGGCCTAATTTTAAGTAGGCTTAGCCTAACCCTTGCGGGGTTGTATCATATGAACAAACCCCAAGATTGGGGGTTCAGCATATAGCTTTCATTGTCCCTGCTGCTTATGAGAATATCAAGAATTTTCCACTTGAGAAGTTGAATTTTCCCCCTTTCTCACCATTCCCCCAAGGGAATTTTGCAAATACTTTTTTATTCACTGGGATTTATCAAGGCATCACTCTGGACAAACCTACAAAATCTCATGCCCTACTCAAGGTTCCATGTACTTATGGTGTTCAATTAAGCTGTCCACATAAGTTATATTAGGAAATGCACTAAGCAAAATATAAATTTTGTACCAAATAAATATTTTTTGCTTTAGTCTCACACATAAGTTATAAAGTTTTAAAATATTAATTACCATCTATTTTCAACACCCTGCAGTATTGACTTTCCTTTGTTCTTCCTCATGCAAAACATTTTGAAATTTGTACATTTAGTCACTATCATTATACACTCTAGGCATTCCTAGATTACACCATCTCAGTCTTTATCGTATATCTTTCCTTCTGATATCATTTGTGCCCCCAGGCCTCCTCCCTCTATCATTCTCACATTCAGCTTCATTCAGTGTTCTAACATTATTGTATTACAGTTAGGTAGTATTGTGCTATCCATTTCTGAATTTTTACAATCAGTCCCGTTACACAATCTGTATCTCTTTAGTTCCAATTCCCCAATACCCTATTTCTATCTCCTGATGACCTCTGTTCTTAACTGAAATTATCCAAGTTCATTCATTAATGTTAGTTCATATCAGTGAGACCATACAGCATTTGTCCTTTTGTTTCTGGCTAATCTCATTCAGCATAATGTCCCTAAGATCCATTCATGTTGTTACATACTTCATAACTTAATTCTGTCTTACAGCTGCATAATATTCCATCGTATGTATATAACACAGCTTGTTTAGCCACTTGTCTGTTGATGGGCATTTTGGCTGTCTCCATTTCTTGGCAATTGTAAATAATGCTGCTATTATAAACATTGGTGTGCAAATGTCTGTTTGTGTCTTTGCCCTCATGTCCTCTCAGTAGATACCTAGCAATGGTATTGCGGGGTCATATGGCAATTCTATACTTCGTTTCCTGAGGAAGTATATTGTGTACACTGTCTTTACTTTTTGATGAAGTTCTTTGATACACAAAAGTGTTTAATTGTGAGGAATTCCCATCTATTTCTTTCTTTCTTCAATGTTCATGCTTTGGGTGTAAGGTCTAGGAAACCGCCTCCTATTATAAGATTTATAAGATATTTCCCTACATTTCCTTCTAACAGTTTTATGGTCTTAGATCTAAAGTTTAGGTCTTTGATCCATTTTAAGTTAATTTTTGTACAGGGTATGAGATATGGATCCTCTTTCATTCTTTTGCATATGGATATCCAGTTCTCTAGGCACCATTTATTGAAGAGACTGTTCTTCCCAGGCGAGTTGGCTTGACTGCCTTATCAAAGATCAATTGTTCATAGATGAGAGGGTCTATATCTGAACACTCTATTCTATTCCATTGGTCAGTATATCTATCTTTATGCCAGTACCATGTTGCTTTGTAATAAGCCTAAAAGTCAAGTAGTGTGAGAACTCCAACTTCATTTTTCTTTCTCAGGATACTTTCAGCTATTCAGGGCACCCTGCCCTTCCAGATAAATTTGGTTATTGGTTTTTCTATTTCTGAAAAGTAAGTTTTTGGGATTTTGATTGGTATTGCATTGAATCTGTAAATCAATATAGGTAGAACTAATATCTTAATTATAGTCTTCCAATCCATGAACACAGTATGCCCTTCCATCTATTTAGGTCTTCTGTGATTTCTTTTAACAATTTCTTATACTTTTCTCTGTATAGGTCTTTTGTCTCTTTAGTTAAATTTATTCCTAAATATTTTATTCTTTTGGTTGCAATTATAAATGGAATTTTTTTTCATGATTTCCCCCTCAGATTGTTCATTACTAGTGTATAGAAACACTACAGATTTCTGTGTTGACCTCATAACCTGCCACTTTGCTGTACTCATTTATTAGCTCTAGTAATAAATGAGTTTTGCTGTGGATTTTTCAGGGTTTTCAATATATAGTATCATATCATCTGCAAACAGTGAGAGTTTTACTTCTTCCTTTCCAATTTTGATGCCTTGTATTTCTTTTTCTTGTCTAATTGCTCTGGTTAGAACTTCTAACACAATGTTGAATAACAATGGTGATAGCGGGCATCCTTGTCTTATTCCTGATCTTAGGGGGAAAGTTTTCAGCTTTTCCCATTGAGGATGATGTCAGCTGTGGTTTTTTCATGTATTCCCTTGATCATGTTGAGGAAGTTCCCTTCTATTCCTATCCTTTGAAGTGTTTTCAACAGGAAAGGATGTTGAATTTTGTCAAATGCCTTTTCTGAATCAATCAAGATGATCATGTGGTTTTTCTGCTTTGATTTGTTGGTATGGTGTATTACATTAATTGATTTTCTTATGTTGAACCATCCTTGCATATCTGGGATGAATCCTACTTGGTCATGGTGTATAATTGCTTTACTATGCTGCTGAATTTGATTTTCAAGAATTGTGTTAAGGATTTTTGCATCTATATTCATAAGAGAGATTGATCTGTAGCTTTCTTTTTTTTGTAATATCTTCGTCTGGCTTTGGTATGAGGGTGATGTTGGCTTCGTAGAATGAGTTAGGTAGCTTTCCCCTCTTCAATTTTTTTGAAGAGTTTGAGCAGAATTGGTACTAATTCTTTCTGGAATGTTTGGTAGAATTCACATGTTAAGCCATCTGGTCCTGGACTTTTCTTTTGGGGAGCTTCTTAATGACTGATTCAATTTCTTTACTTGTGATTGGTTTGTTGGGATTGTCTATTTCTTCTCGAGCCAATGTTGGTTGTTCATGCCTTTCTAGGAAGTTATCCATTTCATCTACATTGTTGAGTTTATTAGTATAAAGTTATTCATAGTATCCTCTCATTACTTCCTCTATTTCTGTGGGATCAGTGGTTCTGTTTCCTCTCCATTTCTGATTTTATTTATTTGCATCCTATCTTCTTCTTCTTTTTGTCAACCTTGCTAAGGGTCCATCAATCTTATTGATTTGTTCATAGAACCAACTTCTGGTTTTGTTGATTTTCTCAATTGTTTTCATGTTCTCAATTTCATTTATTTCTGCTCTAATCTTCATTATTTCTTTCCTTTTGCTTGCTTTGGGGTTTGTTTGCTGTTCTTTCTCTAGTTCTCCCAAGTGGACAGTTAATTCCTCAATTTTTGCTCTTTCTTCTTTTTTGATATAGGCATTTAGGGCAATAAATTTCCCTCTTTGCACTGCTTTTGCTGCATCCCATAAATTTTGATATGTTGTGTTTTTCATTTGCCTTGAGATATTTACTGATTTCTCATGTAATTTCTTCCTTGACCCACTGGTTGTTTAAGAGTGTATTGTTGAGCCTCCACATAGTTGTGAATTTTCTGGCCTTCTGCCTATTATTGATTTCCAGCTACATTCCTTTGTGATCTGAGAAAGTGTTTTGTATGATTTCAATCTTTATACATTTATTGAAACTTGCTTTGTGACCCAGCATATAGTCTATCCTTGAGAATGATCCATGAGCACTTGAGAAAAAGGTATATCCTACTGTTGTGGGGTGCAATGTTCTACAAATGTCTGTTAAGTCTAGCTCATTTATTGTATTATTCAAATTCTGTTTCTTTATTGGTCCTCTGTCTAGATGTTCTGTGCATTGATGAGAGTGCGGAATTGAAGTCTCCAACTATTATGGTAGATGTATCTATTTCTCTTTTCAGTGTTTGCCTCATGCATTTTGGAGCATTCTGGCTTGGTGCATAAATATTTATGATTGTTATGTCTTCTTGTTGAATTGTTCCTTTTACTAATACATAGTGTCCTTCTTTGTCTCTTTTAAATGTTTCACATTTGAAATCTAATTTGTTAGATATTAGCATAGCTACTCCTGCTCTTTTCTGATTGTTATTTGTATCAAATATCTTTTCCCAACCTTTCACTTTCAACCTATGTCTATCCTTAGGTCTAAGATGCATTTCCTGTAGACAGCATATAGATGGGTCCTGTTTTTTAATCCATTCTGCCAGTCTGTGTCTTTTGATTGGGGAGTTTAATCCATTAACATTTAATGTTATTACTGTATGGGCAGTGCTTTCCTCTACTATTTTGCCTTTTGGATTTTATATGTGATATCTAATTTTCCTTCTTTTTACCTTTATTAAATGTCTTCATTTCTACACTCATCTCCACACCTCTCTTTCCTGTCTTTTCCTACCTGTCTCTAGTCCTCCCTTTCATATTTCTTGCAGAGCCATTCTCTTGATCACCAATTCTCTCGGTGATTTTTTTGTCTGAAAATGTTTTAATTTCTCCCTCATTTTTAAAGGACAATTTTGCTGGATATAGTATTCTTGGTTGGCAGTTTTTCTCTTTTAGTAATTTAAATATATCATCCCACTGTCTTCTCACCTCCATGGTTTCTGCTGAGAAATCTACACATAGTCTTATTGGGTTTCCCTTGTATGTGATGGATTGTTTTTCTCTTGCTGCTTTCAAGATCCTCTCTTTCTCTTTGACCTCTGACATTCTAACTAGTAAATGTCTTGGAGAACGCCTATTTGGGTCTATTCTCTTTGGGGTGCGCTGCACTTTTTGGATCTGTAGTTTTAGGTCTTTCAAAAGAGTTGGGAAATTTTCAGTGATAATTTCTTCCATTAGTTTTTCTCCTCCTTTTCCCTTCTCTTCTCCTTCTGGGACACCCACAGCATGTATATTTGTGCGCGTCATATTGTCATTCAGTTCCCTGATCCCCTGTTCAAATTTTTCCATTCTTTTCCCTATAGTTTCTGTTTCTTTTTGGAATTCAGATGTTCCATCCTCCAATTCACTAATTCTAGCTTCTGTCTCTTTAAATCTACCATTGTAGGTATCCATTGCTTTTTCCAGCTTTTCTACTTTGTCCTTCACTCCCATAAGTTCTGTGATTTGTTTTTTCAGACTTTCACTTTATTCTTTTTGTTCATTCCTTGCCTTCTTTATATCCTCCCTCAATGCACTGATTTGATTTTTGATGAGGTTTTCCATGTCTGTTCGAACATTCTGAATTAATTGTTTCAACTCCTGCATCTCATTTGAATGGTTGGTTTGTTTCTTTGACTGGGCCATATCTTCAATTTTCCTAGTTTAATTCCTTATTTTTGGCTGGCGTCTAGGCATTTAATTACCTTAATTAGTTTATTCTGGAGATTGTTTTCACTTTTTTTACCTAGGGTTTTCTTGCTGGGTGAATTTGCTGTCTATCTGTTCTTTGACATTCAGTTCAGCTTATTCTGGACCTCTAGCTTAGGTTTTGTTTAACAGATCAGAATTTTTCAGTCCTTGTTTTCTTGTTTCTTGCCCTGCCTATATAGTGCCTTTTTTCCCCCCACTTAGGAGGGTCTATTTAGATATTATACACCCCCGCCAGATTTTCCCAGACCAAACTGGCCTCCTGTCAGGAGGAAAGAGTCACCTCTGTCAGTTTTCCCAAGGGTGAGACCCAGTAGATTGAAAGACTTTCCTATGAAGCCTCTGGGCTGTCTTTTTTTCCTGTCCTGCCCAGTATGTTGTGCTTGTCTGCCTGTAGGTCCCACCAGCATAAGGTGATGTGGTACCTTTAACTTCAGCAGACTCTCCCTGCTGGGGATGTGGTGGAGACAGAGGAGAGATTGTAGGCTGGCTCTAATCACTTCACTTTTCCAGGACCTGGGGTCTGAATTCCTCGAGAGAAGTATTCCGCCTGAGCTGGGCCCCACACCTCTCCTGGGGAAGGCACAGGCTCCAGATAAACATTCAAACAAGGTTAATTCTGCCTATGCCTGGGGCAGTGGAGCCTGAAAAACCTTGCAGCTGTATCCAAAGAGCAGTCAAGCCGTAGAAACACAGCAATCAAAATGAAAGAGAAAAATCCTTTTCAGAGCAGGATCCCCATTCCCCGGGTTTGCCTATCAAGGGCTTAAGTTGGTATGTTGCTCTGTGTATCTCCAGGTCCTATGTGTCCCCTCCTTTCCTTCAGGGCCCAGACCTTTCAAACCCAAAAAAGCCTCTGTTTTTGTTTTTCTTCTTTCATCAGCCCTGACCCCTCTGAGCCAGGGCAAAACCTCCACTTTTACTCGAGGTTCAGCTGAGCGGGGGGCCTATTTTTAGTAGTCAGAATTTATTATTTAATTCCACAATTGGAGCTTGGTTGCTCATCCCCTGCTCCTGGTAAAATCTCTTTCCTTTCCCCTCTGAGAAGCAGACTATGGGGGAAGGGGCACCAGCTGCCATGGCTTGGGGAACTCGCGGTTCTGGGTGGGCTCACAGCCGGTCCAGCTGGTCGACACTGGGGTACGCGGTGCGTCCAGTCACTGACGTGGCCCTAGCAGTTGTTCTGTATCGTTCCTGGTTATTTATTAGCTGCTCTGGAGGACGAACTAAATCCCACACCTCGCTAAGCCACCATCTTTGGTCCTCCCTCCATTAATATTTTAGTATATATTTTTACCATACATTTTCAAAGTATTGCTCTCTCTTCCTTCCTCCCTTTCACTCTGTACTTCTCCTCTCTCTTTCAAATGTGTCGTGTGTGCTCTTTTGTGACCTGCTTTTCCCATTAATGTAGCATGAGCACTTCCTCACACTGAGATTCTCCCAAAGCACAATCTTTTATGGCTGCATGAAGCTCCACTTTACAGAAAAACTGTAATTAGTCCTCTTTGCACTGCCCACACCCTATTGCCATGCACAGCACAATACATCTGAACTGAACAGAAGTCAAAGCTTCAGGGAAGGTCTTACAAAATCAGCTTTCACAAACTCTCTGGCTCATTTCGCTGTATGTGCCCATGGAACAGCAGCTATGCGAATTGGTATGGATTGTTTGGGGAATTGCATAGCTGGGAATTAGGAGAAATGACATTTCTAAAAGCACAGCGTTTACAAAGCTGGGGCGGCAGTGCAGTCAGAGGCTGCCTGAGGCATGCACACAGACGCTCCCTGAGAAGCCAGTCTGAGAGCCCGGCCCCCACTTGAGGAGAAACCTCCCACTCTCCCTCTGCAGCCCGACAGGCTGCTCCTGTCTGTCCTTGCCTTTACTCCTCTACTGTCCACCCCCACCTCTGCAATTTACTGGATCTGTCTCTTCTTGTCCTCTTGAGTCCATAGGAACCAGGAAGACATCTGTTATGAAGGAGGAAAAGCCTGGGACCTAGAGTCAGACCAGTTTGATTTCAAATCCCAGTTTCACCATTTATTGTCTGCATGGCCTCGGCAAGGAAGCGCTCTAGGCTATGGTTTAACTGTGTAATGGGAATCATAGTAATGACTTTGCTCCATTCCCCTTCCCATGCAGACTTCTTTTTTTAAAATATTTTTATTGAGAAATCTTCACACACCATCCATTCATTCAAAGTATACAATCAATGGCTCACAGTATCACCATATAGTTGTATGGGCATCACCATGATCATTTTTAGAAGATTTGCATCACTCCAGAAAAAGAAATAAAAAGAAAAAACTCATACATCCCATACCCCTTACTCCTCCCTCTCATGGATCACTAGTATTTCAATCTACCCAATTTTTTTTTACCTCTTATCTCCCTTATTATTTATTTATTTTTTTATCCTTGTTTTTCCTTTCCTCATCTGTCCATACCCTGGATAAAAGGAGCATCAGACACAAGGTTTTCACAATCACATAGTAACACTGTAAAAGCTATATCATTATACAATCATCTTCAATAATCAAGGCTACTGGAACACAGTTTTCAACAATTTCAGGTACGTCCTTCTAGCCACTTCAATACACCATAAACTAAAAAGGGATATCTGCATAATGCATAATAATAACATCCAGGATAACCTCTCAACTCTGTTTGAAATCTCTTAGCTACTGAAACTTTATTTCATCTTATTTCTCTCTTCCCCCTTTCGGTCAAGAAGGCTTTCTCAATCTCTTATGTTGGGTCCTGGCTCATCCCGGGATTTCTGTCCCACATTGCCAGGGAGATTTACACCCCTGGGCATCATGTCCCACTTAATAGGGATGGCAGTGAGTTCACCTACTGAGTTCGCTTAGAGAGAGGCCACATCTGAGCAACAAAAGAGGCTCTCTGGGGGTGACTCTTAGGCATAATTACAAGTAGGCTTAGCACCTCCTTACGTGCAGACTTCTTGAAAGCATCTGTTATACCTGTTGCCTCTCTTTATCCTCCTGTTCCGCCATCCCTTTTCGTCTGGTTTCTGGCCTCAGTACTTCAATGAGCAGCTGTTGCTAAGGTCACGGATAACCTCCCTGTTGCTAAATCCAGTGGGTGTTTTTTTCATTTCCTGGTTTACTCATCTCCTCAGCAGCATGAGACATTGTTAATCTCTCACTCTTTGACCTTGAAATACTCCCTTACCTCAGCCATATGCCAACATTCTTCTGGATTTCACCCTCTTTCTGGTTGCTTCCTATTTCCTTTGCAAGCTCATCTTCCGTTCCTTGACCACTAGCCTCTGTTTGAGGCTCTCTCCTCAACTCTTTTCACTTGGTACCCTTTCTTTAGGCAATTCTGACATCTCCAGTTGGGTATCCAATACTTCACACGTCTAAAGTTAAATCTTGACTCTCCCCCTAGAGTCCACTACTCCCTCAGCCTTCTTCATCTCAGTGAATGGAGCTTCCAGCTCTCCAGTGCTCAGGCAAAGACCTTGGTCATCCCTGCCTTCTTTCTTCCTCTGATTTCCCATGCCTGTCTCTCTGCAGATCAACTCTACTGGCAAATACAGCAAGAATCTGTCCACTTCTCATGACATCTACCACTCGCATCCTGATCCGAGCCCCCTAATTGGTCTCTCTGCGTCTCCCTCTTCCCTTCCAGCATCTATTCTCCACCCAGAAGCCTGAGTAATATTTTAAAATTTTCAGACGGGTTTCTCAAAATGTTAAGCATAGAATTTCATGTAAGCCAGCAATTTCTCTCCTAGGCATATACCCCAAGAATTGAAAACAGGGACTCAGTATTCCATTGTTCACAGCAGCATTATTCACAACAGCCAAAAGGTAGAAACCACCTGAGTGCCAATAAATGTATAAACAAAATGTGGTCTATCCATATAATGAAATATTATTCAGCCATAAAAAGGGCTAAAGTCTTTCAATTCCCAGAGCCTGCACATACCAAAAAAGGAATGATGTTCTGATACATGCTACAACATAAATGAATCTTGAAAATATTTTGCTAAATGAAATGAGTCAGACACAAAAGGACAAGAATTGTATGATTCCACTTATATGACATATCTAGAATAGGAAATTTATAGAGACAGAAAAAGATTAGAGGTTACCAGGGATTGGGGAGAGGGGTAGTGGAGAGTTACTGCTTCATGGCTATGGACTTTTTGTTTGGTAATGAAAAAGTTCTGGAAGTAGTGGGGAATGTGCTAAAAGCCACCGAACTGTACACTGAAAACTGATTAAAACAGTAAATTTTAAGTCATCCATATTTTACCACAATAACAAAAGTGAAGGGGGGTGGGGGAAGTAAATCAGAGCACATCCCTGTCCTGCTCAGACCCTTGCAATGGCTCTCATTTCACCAAATCCTTACAATGGCATGCAAAGCCCTAAATGATCTACCCCACTCCTGGACATGCTTTGCTGAACTTATAGCCTATGACTCATTCCTTCACTCCCTCTGCTTCTGCCACACCAGCCCTTGCTGTTCTTCTACCATGTCAAGAGAATTCCCACTTCAGGAACTTTGCACTTACATTCTTCTTCCTAGAACACTCTTCCACACGGCTTGCTCCTTCATTTGCTTCGATCTCTTCTCAAATGATACCTTATTAGCAAGGACGTCACAGGCAATTCAGTATAAAATAGCAACCCCATTCCAACTCTGGCACTCTTTATTCCCCATACATAGCTTCTCCACAAATTGACATTTCTAGCTCCATCCTTTCCACTGGTAATCAGATCTACTCAACTCCTAGGTATTTCAGACAAGAAAATATCAAGCGGTCATAAGTGCTATAACAAAAATAATCATAATTATTTGTTTATTATCTGTCTTCCACAATTAGAGGAAGGGACTTTGATTTGTTGACTTAGTGCTTACAACGAAGCAGTCTCATCTATGCCCTGTCATCAACAACCACCTAACGAATGACTCACAAATTTTAATATTGCTGCCCAGACTTCTGCTCTGAAATCTACTTGACAGCTATTCTTGGCAGTTTAAAATCACCTTCATTTCAGTAGGTTCAGAACCGAATTCATGAACCTCCTCTACAGACTTGGGCCTCTTTTCATGTTCTCTTTAACACCACCATTCCACAAATATTTATTAAACGCCAACTGTGTGTCAGGCACTGGGGATAGAAGACTGGAAACAAAAACAAAACAAAACATAGACATAAACCCTGTTCTCATGGAATTCCATCCCAGCAGCCCAGACATCCAGAAGCATCCTTGACACTCTTCTTTCTCATCATGTCCCCAGTAGACAATCTAGCACCAAGCCCAGTGGAATTTTACCTGCTAAGTATTGCTTAATCCATTCCCTCTACCTCTACCACTAGCACTCCGATTTACATCCCCAACTTCTCTTGCCTCAGCGATGACAACAGTCACCTAACTGGACCAGCATCCACTCTGTCCCCTGTAATCTACTCTCCAAACTGTAATCTGATCATTTCCCACCATTCCCCTCAACACCAGCAGCTACAACCTGGTTGCAAACCCTTCGATGTCTTTCCACCTGCCCCTTTACTCGCTCAACTCCATCCATAATGGCCTTTTTCCATCCTTCATACTTCTCGTGTTCCCTTCTGCCATGGGGTCTTTGCACAATCTGTTGTCTCTCCCAGGAAAGACTGCTTCTTTTACCTAAGGAACTCATCCTCCTTCACATTTCAGCTCAAATGTAACTTCCTCAGGGAAGCCTTCTCTTAACTTGGTCAAACCCTGTAATAAGGCAGTCCTGATGGTCTCCAGCAGAACCAACTTGAGAGCCCTGCCCTGAGAGTTTGGGGATGGACAGGAAGGTGGAAGGGGGCTGCTCAGGCCGTCATATCACCCAGTACCCAGAAGGAAGGAGGCGGCTAGAAAGAGCGAAGCAGGATACATTCGGGAGGTCAGATGGGATGGGGCATCTTTGGACGCCAGTTCCTGCTCACCTTTGACCTCTGTCAATTCCACAAACAGGTACTGCGGTGCCAATTCTACACCAGGTAGAGAAAGAAAGCAGACATGGCTCTGCTTCTTCCTGTGGGAACTCAGGCTTCTGGGCAGAATTTAGAAACCCGAGAGAAAGAGCCTCAGCATCCACCTAAGTCAACTCCTCCCTCAGTACTTCCCTGTGCCAAAAAGCTGGCCCGGCCTCAGTTTCTCCTCCGTGAAAGGAAAGGACCAGCCAGAGGGCGGGGCGCACCGGTACCTGGTGGCGTCGGGCAGGAGGCCGGGGGAGCACTTGATGGCGTACTCGGTCCGCCAGCGCTTGTGCCGCGCCTGGAACACTTGGCCGAAGCCGCCGCTGGCCACTCGGCGCCAGTCCTCCTCGAAGTCGTCGCGGCTGAAGAGCGTGAGGCTGCCCAGCGGCCGCTCGGCGCCCGCGGCCATGGGGTCGGCGGGGGCCCCCCTGGGCCCTTCCCGGCGCCGCGCACTCGCGCGCAGGGGTTGCAGGTGGGGTGGCCGCGGGAGCCGCCGCTTTCTGCTCCTCAGGTCCCGGGGTGGGTGGAGATCGCGAGGCCAGCCTGGCCCTGCCTCCTTCTTCACCCAGGAGGAGCCGATCCTGCCCTGCAAAGGCGGAGAAACCCAGACCTGAGGCCTGAGGCCCCAGGAGGGGAGGGACTGGGGAGTGGGACTGGGGGCGGGGGTGGGGGAGGGAGCCTGGGCCTGGGAGGAGGGTATACCTCTCGGAAGCACCCTCAAAAGACTCCCTCTTCAAGAAACCCCCTTCCCACCCCAGCGTCCTTCCTCAGTCTCAGCCTTTGATACCCCCCACCCCCACCCCAGCTCAGCCTTGAGGGAGGGATGGGAGTGTTGGGAAAGGAAGTTGGAAGCAGGGGTCTGGCCAGATAATTTGGTATTGAGACCCTCAGCACTAGGTGGAAGTTGGTTTATCTATTTATGCAACTCATATGTAACAAGAATTCAGGAAGGGCTTAGGACTTCACAAGGATCTCTGTTGTCCTGGCAGTGGGAGAGTTTGAAACCCCCTCCTTTCCCCAGATAGCACTGAGTTCAGAAAGCATTTAGCTGGGCTTTTCTGGTCTGAATCTATTGGTTTGACTGTTTTGCTAGTTCCATTGTTGCTGTTGGCCTTTAGTTTGTTTTCTTTTCTTTTTGTTCTTGCTTAGTATCTAGGAGGTCACTTTAAAGATGCCAACCAGTCTAGGTGTGCTGACACACACAGGAGGGGTCAGCAGGGACAGAGTGGGTGTGAGGCTCATGTTTTCTGCAGGGAGCTCTCCTTCGTGGAGCTGCTTTCTGCTCAGACCTCAGAGGGCAGAGCCCCTGGCCTGGGTGGGGCTGTGGCGGAGGGGAACTGGGGGCAGCTTGTGGCCAGGGATCATCAGAGAGGAGGCCCCAGGGGATAGCCAGAGCATAACCGAGAACCCGTTCCCTAGGAGCAAGGGCTGTTGAGGAATCTAGCCAGAGAGCTCAGTGCAGATTTAGGCAGAAGGGGAGAAAAGGCACCTGCAGAGGCAAAACTGGCTGCTGGACGTGGTGAGTAAAGTTAACCGGGATGGCAGCGGGAGGGGAGGTCTCCCAGAGAAGCAGTTGGCAGCATGTCATGTTGTCCCCTCCCTCCTTTCTCTGGATTCTCTGCTCCTTTCTGCCTTCCTGGCCTCACCTGCAGGGGATGCCTTGGCCCATATCTGGGGATGGCACTGAGGAGGAGGAAAGCTTCCCAGTCCTGGGCCTGAGGTTTCCTCAGGGTCCTAAGTCTGTGGCCTGACCGTGACATCCCAGAATAGAGGCAAACTACAAGCACTTGGATAGGTGAGTTTCCCCAGGGGCATACCAGGGCAGGCACTTCCAGGGGAACAGCCCCAGGGTGGTGCAGGGTCGGCTACCTCTCCTCTGCAGCCAGACAGGGTCTGGGCTGAAGTCCACAGGGACACAAGTTCAAGGACCCCACCTGCTAGAGGAGGTGATTCCTAGCCTTTGGTCCAAACCTATAGAATCCTTCATCCACGTCACAAATCTTCTAGACCCTTAGGAAATAGTGCAGGCATGAAAGGTGAACAGACTTCAGGTGGAAGCTGGAGAACTTGCTCTTTCCACAACAATTTACAGACAACCTCCAGGACGAATTCCGGCAAGTAGAATAAGAACGGAAGAGTGACCCAGAGGAGTTGTCATAGGGAACAATGTAATACCCCCTATTACTTGAGCATTAGCTTTGCTCCAGGAACAGTAGGTACTTTACTTACTGTATACACTTTACAGATATTACCTTGTTTAAAACCATGACAACATCATGAGGTCAGCATCTCCCTATTTACAGAGGAGAGGACTCAGTGGTAAAGGTAGCTAGTGAGTGGTAGAGTTGAGATTCAAACCCGTATCTGTGTGGTTTCCATGGGAAAGTTTCCATGGGAGGAGAAGGGGCAGGCTTCTAAGAATATGGAAAAGGAGGGTGTAGGGGAAAGCATTATGACCTCCGGAAAAGAGTGAAGGTGATGGACGCTGCATATGGAGCAGCAGACATACGCCAAAGGCAAGGTCAAAGAGCAAGGCAGGGCACACAGAACTTACTGCCCCTGGAGCAGCCCTGTCCACTCCTGACAGGTCCCAAAACCTCCCCTAGGGAAGCTTGGAAGATGGCAGAGGTCATAAAGTTGAGAAGTGGTCTCTCACCTTTCCCCGGGTGTGTGAGCATGGAGATGGAAAAGGTGAACAGCCCCCTGCCGCTGGGCAAGGCTGACTCAGGCCCGATCTCTGACATTCACCAGGATCTCCCTGGGTGACTGGAGGAAATACTAAGGAAGGCTAAATGTCTGAATAGCTGGAACCGGTTGTGGAAATTCCCCTGGGCCCAGTTACCCCTGAAAGGCTCTCCAGGGAGCGCAGGAAACCAGAAGCTGCCATTAGCTGTGTGTAGAGACTCTGATAGGAATGTTGAAGAAAGTATCATCCCTGGAGGAGGGGACATCCAGGGAATCAAGGCAGGCTGTCAGGATCCCAAAGAAAACATCCCTGAGACTTTCTGTACAGGGGTGGAAGTGGAGAGCGACATGCAAGACCCAGAGTGTGTTCCTTCTGACCCACCTGTAGAAACAACCAAACTGTGGGTTGAAGGCACTGCTGAGGTTGCTGAATAACCTGGCATTGGGGAGCTCCTTGCCTGCAGAGCAGCTATATGTATATACCTATAATGATGAGGGTCATTCAACTGCAGTTAGGCTGTGCCTTTATCTCTCAAAAGTGGGCCAGGATCCAAGCCTAGTAATCCTTGGATGAGCTAGGGAGAAGTGTAAGCGGAGGGGACCTTACTGAGTATAAGGTCATAGAGGCAAATAACTCCTATATCCCTCTTTAAACCAGAGGCTGCTGATTACTTTCTGTGGTCTGAGACCAGAGGCTCCCAGGTCCTCTTGCTGCGAAGTCCAGTCAGTGGAGAGGAAAGGCTTGGAGGGGAAAGCAACACCTTCAGCTGCCCACTCCCACCCACACAAGGGAATGGATCACAAAATGAGGCTTGTCTGACCATGACCTAACCCCACCAGAAGATTCAAGCAACATACAAACACAAAACCATAGGGGTTTTGCCCCAAGATGCTCTGAGTCCTTCCTATTGCCTTCTAAGCCATGTATTTTATTTTGGCAGATCTGGAATGGGAATTTTCTGGACTTGGAATTATTCACTGAATTTGTGTGTGTGTGATTGTCTTTTGGGTGCCTAAACATTTCAAGCTGCCACCTTCAGATTAGTGAGCTGGCAATACTCGGAAGGTGCTAAAATCCCACACGAGTGTTTCAAAACTGGAATGACAAGCTAACATGCCAGATGATTTGCATACAGGGAAGTTCCCCAATCTGCCCCCCATTCTCCACCCAGGAGGATGCCTGGCAAGTTCTGGCAGGCTCCAAACTCTGGTAGCCTCTATACTGAGGTGAGGATAAGGTTGGTCAAAATAAAGGAAGGTGAGCAGGAAACTGGAAAATCTGCTCAGAAAGCAAGACTGTCCCAGAGGAAAAAGGCACATGGGGTTGGGGTGAGATGCAAGAGCATGTGATTCAGAACTGTGTTCAAACCTTGATTTCCTTCTACCGCTCACTGGTTATTGGGCCTTGGTCACATTGAGTCTCTCTGGGTTTTCTACAGGACAAAGTCCGTACTTTCTCCTGCCCTCCCTCCTTCCCTCCCTCCCTCCCTTCCTCCTTTCCTTTCTTCCTTCCCTCCTTTGTTCCTTCTTTTCTTTCTTCCCAGTCAGACTGCTTTGACCACACTAAAGAAAATCAAGATTTTGTTTGTTTCTTCACCATCAGGCTAAGAGGATTGTGATGAACCCAACTCTTAAAAGTCAAAGAGCCTTGGCTCCTGGTTGGGAATCTTGGTCTGTCTTGCTGGCTATTCTGTCCTCAGCACTTGGCATGTAGGAGGGGACCATTTAATATTTGATTAATGAATGAATGAATGAATGAAAGGGAAGATAAAACTCAGGAGGCATAGGCTGACTTCCGAAAGCCCCTCCCACTTAGCCTTTTTGGGGTTTTTTTTTTTTTGGGTGAGATTTGAGTTTTGTTGTAGCGGGACAGATGTTTCCTCTACAACTTTCTCTTCTAACAATAGTCCAGGGTCAGGCTGCTGAGGCCTCTAGAAAGATTCTCCCGGCAGTCTCGTTTCTGTGACCATCCCAATACTCCTCCCTGGAGAAGATCCCTCAGAGATTCCCATCACCAATGCCCTCTCCTAGCCATATTCCCTGTGATCATTTGTGACACTATATGCATATTTTTATAAATACAGTTTTCAAAGAAAAGGATTTTTCTTCTAAATCAGAAGAAATTGATGATGAGGCTTTAGGAACCAAAGCAGTCCTAAGACCTGTCATATACTGAGACTTTACTTTCTGCCAGACTTCATCCTGAATGCTCAGCCTGCCTTACTTCACTTAATCCTCTCAACAATCCTGTGGACTGGGTCCCATTTTTATAGGCTTAGAGAAGCTAAGTAACTTGCCTAATGCCATACAGCTGGTAATTAGATGACTTGAGCCTGGCTTCCCTCTTGCCCTACACAGTATGGCCTGAAAAGCCATGAATATGACTGTATGTGAGGCTCATGCAGGGTGTGGTGGGGGGTCATGGGCCCCAAGGCCAGGACTGAGCGACAGGACCTCGTGGGGCATAAAACTGGCTGAAGATATTCAGTGACACTCCCATCCTCCCTCAACCTGAAAAGAAAAGTTTTGCTTCCCAGACGGATGTGAAAGTTAGTTCCACTGAAAAAGTGGAACTTTAACTAAGACACTCATCAGGGACTTTCCCTGCATCTAAAAGATATCTTTGGAACTTGCACTTGTGGAAAGGTCAGTATTAGCTCAATCAATTTTGGCTACTATAGAAACTTCAGGACTAATCACAGTTGAAGTGTCTGTATGTCTCTCCTTTTGACTGGGAAGAAAGCAGTGTATACCTGGCATTATTGAAAACCTTTTTCACCCCTAAGAGGGGACTATGTGCGTGCTGGTAAATTCACAACTGAGTATGGCCCATGGGGTGTCAAGCAGATGGAAATTCAGGCTGGGGGGAAGGGTCCCTGTGAAATCAGCCAGGCCTGAGCTATCTATCCTCTTTCTCCCAGAGGAATTACTCAGGAAAGACATAGAAGAGAAAGGAGTTGAATGTTGGGAACACTGAATCAGGAAGAATTTAGAGTGGAGAACTTCCAAACTCAGAAGTTCCTGAGTTTGTGAGGACAGGAACTGAAGCAGTTTCCCCTTTTCAGATACAAAGTAGCGGGAGGTACTTAGTGTGGGACATTGGGTGCAAGGGTTGGCTGGCTTTTCATGGAACCAGGATGCTGGTTTAGACTAGAGACTCTTGGGAATTCCTGTGGGAATTGCCAGATGATGGGATAGAGTGATGTGGGAACAGGTAAACAAAGGAGACTCTAAGTCTTTTTGCCTTGAAACTCAATAGGATAAAAGACCCCAACCTACTTGGCCTGATAGGAGAAAATCTGGTCTGGAAGCAGAAAATGGATAAGGGGACTTACGGAAACTTGTCAGCCCAGACAAGAAGAGTGAAGAGCACACTTTTCGGCCCCAGCCTTTGGTGTCGTCCAAGTTTCATTCAGTTCTCCCCATCTTCTCTCCTTTCCCCCAACCCATGCCCATCTCTGCCATGCCTTTTTTCAAACTTAGGAAAGGGACAACTCAAATATCACCTCGTCTAGGAAGGCTTTTCTAACCTCAGTGTCCCTTGCTGGGCCAGATGTCCTTTCACTGTATGGCCAGCATTGCACTCAGTGCAACGGTACAGGATTCTCTGTGTCTCTCCCTCTCTCTTGACAGGGAACTTCTTGAAAGCGGAGATTATCTCATTCATCTGTGAGCACCCAGCATTATGCTAGTTCCTGGCACAATGGGCACCTAATCATGGGAGGTACTTAGTGTGGGACATCGGGTGCAAGGGTTGGCTGTCGTATTGCCGAAACTATTACCACTCATGGGAAGGTGTTGAGAATTTGGAGTGGGTGAGAGTAAAAAGGCTTCACCCCAGGATGTCTCTCCCCTGCTACATTTGAACATTCCAGCAACAAATATTTAGGAGCCATTTCTTCTGTGCCAGGTACTCTTCTAGGTACTTGGTCACATCAGTGATCAAAACCAACAAAAATCATGGCATTCACATTTAGTGAGAAGAGGGGTGGGGTGCAAGCAATAAACTATATCATGAGAAATAAGTAAATAACACAGTATGTAAGAATGATATGACCTTAAGATATGCTGGGGAAAGAAATGAGTTAGGAGGATTAAGGCAGGACATTTAAGGGTGTGTAGGCATGATGAGAGAGATGAAGGGAATCACTTGGAGGGGGAGGGGGGATATTAGTAGGGGCTCCTTTGCATAAATGTCACAGAAAATCCAACTCAAACTGACTTAGACAAAAAGGTGATTTATTATCTCACATAATGGGGAAGTCCAAGGATAGCCTCAGGCATAGCTGGATCCGGGGCTCAATGAGGATAGGCTCTCCTTAACTCCATCTCTTGGTCCTTTACTCTATGTTGACTCTATTCTCCTTCCCCGAGGATGGTAAAATAACCATGGCAGTTACAAACTCACATTGTTCTTCGAGTAACAAGCAGTTTAAAAAAAATAAAAATAAAATAAAAAAAGCTCCTCTCCTTTGCTCTGGTAAAAGTCTGTGCTGTGCTTTGATTGGCACTCCTTGAGTCACATGACCACCACTGAACCAGTCACCTTGATGAAAGGGCTGTGCCGTGCTGTGATTGGCCAGGCCTGGATCTGCGGTTAGCGTCACCGCCATTTGAATCTTGCGGAATAAGGGTACGTGGGTAGGAGTGGTTCCCCAAGAAAAACTGAGGTGTCATTACTAGAAAAAGAGGAGTGGGCATTCGAAAGCAAATTACAGTTGTCAAGGAAATAGTGAGTCAAAGGCCCAGACCCCAGAAGTGAGCTGACCTGCCTGAGATCATAAACGTGACTGGGGGCAGAGCTAAACCTACCAACTCTTGCTCCAGCTGGTCTGGAGTGCCTCAAACAGAACTCTCTGGGGGGTCACCTTTTGTAGCCCTCCACCCCGTGATGAGAAATGACGTTTAGCTACCACCCCTGCAGGCAGTGATTTCTTCTTCTTAAATGCCTTTACTTATAGCAGCAAACAGCCCAGCTATATGGAATGTCCTTATTTGAAAAACACCATTCTTGACCTGAATTTCATCTGATTCCACTAAATTGGGAAGCCCCCAAAAGTGCCTATTTCTTTGTTGCCTTTTTAATAATCCAGAGTCTTGGGAGTGTGGCCCAACCAGGACTAGGGGCCCTAAACTGATAACACTTTAATAAAAAGGATGCTCCCAGCAAACATCTAAGGGATGTTGGATCTGGTCTAGTTCTAGTTGTCGGAGGTTCTTCACCAATTTTCAGGGACGGTCACCCCTTCTCCTGATTGGGTTACTAGGGCCGGCCAAATTTCTTCTGATGTCCTTCCAGCCTGTCCATGGAAGAAAAGGGCACTGCTGAGTCCAGTAGAGATAAAGACGACATAGGAGAGTACCTGTTCATCAGACAAGATTCCTCCATTTATACACTGCTGTGATCATTGGCAGATTGACAGAAGTCTGAGGATTTCTTCTAAATACTCCCAGGCAGCTGCCACACCAGACTTTGGAGTGGTAACCCTATAACCCAAGGTGTGCTGGGTTGGACAGGGCCCTCCAAAGGATATGTCCACACCCAAAACCTTGGAACCTGTGAATGTGTCGCTATTTGGAGAAAGGGTCTCTGCAGATGTAATTAAGTCAGGATCATTCTAGATTACCCAGGTGGGTCCTAGGTCTGATGACAAGTGTCCTTATAGGAGAAAGAAGAGGAGAAAACAGAGGAGGAAGAGACAATGTGAAGACAGAGAGAATGAGTGATGCAGCAACAAGCTGAGTAATCCAAGGACTGCCAGTGGTCATCAGATGAAGCTGGAAGAAGCAAGGAAAGATTCTCCCATAGAAACTCCAGAGGGAGCATAGCCCTGCTGTCCCTTGATTTTGGACTTCTGTCCTCCAGGACTGTGAAAGAATAAATTTCTGTGATTTTAAGCCACCCAGTTTGTGATCATTTGTCATGGCCACCACGGAAAACTAATACATGAAGGACAGGGTTTGGAGAACCTTCTGAGCCAACCACTCGTTCCCTCCGCTCTTGGGGGGCGTTTCTATAATCCCTGATGTGGGGTCCTTGCATCAGGGGTCAAGGTTCCATCAGCACTAAGGGGAATTCTTGCTTGTGTCTGATTGATTTTTTCCCCCTGATAATGCACTGCTGTAATTATAAGGGGAGATGGTCATTTTACCCAAGGGCACTTTGTAATATTGAGCACAGGGCTTGACACACAGTAGGCACTTGATTAATATTTATCAAACGAATAATGAGCTTCTCAGGAATGTGCTGTTGTTTCAGTAACCTCGGCTAAGGAGCCATTTCATGTACACAATGGATGCTGGGCTCTCTTTCCCTCTGAGGAGGAGAGTGGTTCATGGAAAGCGGAGCATCTCCATTTTTGCAGAGAGAACACTACTCACTGCCTCCCGGCACCCCCTCCTAGGTGTTGGACCTCATCAGATGGGGGAGTAATCCTTTGCAGCGGGGAGATTGAAGCTGTTATCTAACAGACTGCTGATGGACTAGCGAGGCTTGCTGATAAAACCTTAAATGAGTTAGAGTTTAATTTTACGCTCAAGGAGCAAACGGAAATAACTGGTTATTTTGCTGTGCTGTGGCTTGGGCCAAAAAGAAGTGAACCAGGGGAGAGACAGGGATGGGCAGTGGACAGTGAGTTGCAGAGGTAAGTAAAACCAGAATTCTGGTGCCGATTTGGCCATGATTTCCATGGGGAATTCTAGAGGAGCCGTTGAATCCCCGGGTCTCCCTTTCCTTAGCCTCAAATAGGAAATAATGATGCCTGCCTCACGGGGACGTCGTGCAGATGAAATAAGATCAGAGACATGACAGCCCTTTGAAGAACTTCAAAGTACTTCCCCTGGTGTGGCTCTTGTTACTGTGCGGGAGACAAACTGCCCGAGACACCAGGATTTTCTGGGAACTTGCATGAGGGCCTTTGGCTTTAATTTTCTCAGAGGGCCATGCCACCCTGTACTGTGTGAGTATTGTGAGGAGAGGGTAGCAGCCACGGAATTCTCTGAGGCAGGTGGGAAGCAGACGCTTGGGAAAGCGTGGTGACTCTCCCAGGCACATGCCTCTGAGGAAGGAGCCAAACGCAAACTCTAGAACGTTCCCTCCAGAATGATATGTCCTCTGGGTAAAGTAATCAACCCCCTTCTGTGTATTTCTAATTCTCTTCTTCGTGTCTGGTGGAGAACAAATCTTCTAGGTTCTTAACAAATTGAAATTCTAGTTGGAGAGAACAAAAATAAGGACATAGGATATATTTCTGTGGCATCACTCTGCGGTAGGATTTCAAAGAGAGGGTGAAGAGTAATGCGTTGGAGGGGGCTTCACTCAGAGGCGAGGGGTGTGCAGAGCTCAGACTGGTTGCTGAACTTCTCTGCACCCCACTTTCTTCGTCTGTAAAGGGAGAATAACAACAGTGCCTACCTCATCACTAAGTATTTAATATCATGTGTAAAACAGTGCCCACCTCATTAGGCAGAGTATAAAACCTCCTAAGTACTTAATAAAAGGTGCCTATTGTTTTTTATGACGTTGGTCTTTGAGGATGTGTAGGATTTAAAGGGAGTCAAGGGGAAGGTCTTTTAAGTGGGGTAAACAGTGGGAGCAAAAGCAAGGGGATGGGAAGAAGATTTATGTAGAAAATGTTGGGATGCTGGCCTAAGAGAAAAGAAGGCACTACAGGAGCCAACAAAGCATTCAACAGCCATGAGCCAGGCTTCTGTGAGGCGAACCCCAAAGGTGTGGGGCTCAGGATGGGACATCCCAGCAGGCTTGGATGGGGGCCAGAACATGATCCTAAAATCAGCCGGGCCATGGGGCCCAGGGGCTTACACTGGACAGGCAACGTGGAAAGGCTAACATCACTGTATCGATAGTATTTATGGGACAAACAGTTTGAGGGGTAATAATAGTGTATTAGTTAGGGTTCTCTAGAGGAACAGAATCAACAGGAAATATCCATAAATACTAAATTTTTAAAAGTATCACACGTAACCGTGGGAACGTAGAGTCCAAAATCCGCAGGGCAGGCTGTGAAGCTGACGACTCTGGTGGAGGGTCTGGATGAACTCCACAGGAGAGGCTCGCCGGCCAAAGCAGGAAGGGAAACTGTCTCTGCTGAATTCTCCTTAAAAGGCTTCCATTGAGAAAGGGAGTGATAAGGGGTATAGAAAAAAAAAATAGAAACAAAGGCTAAAATATATTGGGTAGATGGAAATACTAGCAATCAATGAGAGGGAGGAGTATGGGGTATGGTATGTGTGGTAGTTAGATTCAGTTGTCAACTTGGCCAGGTGAAAGCACCTAGTTCTGTTGCTGTGGACATGAGCCAATGGTAGGTGAATCTCATCTGTTGCTAATTACCTCCGCAGTCGGCTAGGAGGCGTGTCTGCTGCAATGAGTGACGTTTAACTTAATTGGCTTGTGCTTAAATGAGAGAACGCAATGTAGCACAGTCTAGCAGCTCAGCATTCCTCATCACAGCACTTGCAGCTCAGCCCAGGCCTTTGGAGAAGTCACCCCGGGGAAAGTTGTTGGAACCCAGGGGCCTGGAGAGAAGACCAGCAGAGACCATCCTGTGCCTTCCACGTAAGAAAAGAGCCTCAGTGGAAAGTTAGCTGCCTTTCCTCTGAAGAACCAACAAAATAAATCCCCTTTTATTAAAAGCCAATCCATCTCTGGTGTGTTGCATTCCGGCAGCTAGCAAACTAGAACAGTATGTATGAGTTTTTTCTTTTTATTTCTTTTTCTAAATTGATGCAAATGTTCTAATGATCATTCTGATGAATATACAACTATGTGATGATATTGTGAGTTATTGATTATATACCAAGAATAGGATGATCATATGGTAAGAATTTTGTGTATGTTGTTATGTTTAAAAAAAAAGCCTTCCATTGATTAGATTAAATGTCACTCATTGCAGAAGACACTCCCCTTGGCTGATTACAAATGGAATCAGCTGTGGATGGAGCCGATATGATCATGATTTAATTCTATGAAATGTCCTCATAACAGCAGACAAGCCAGCATTTGTCCAAACAGACAGATTGGTACCACCACCTGGCCAAGCTGACACATGAATCTAACCATGACAAATAGATATGCTTATTTTAAATTATACCTAAAATTTATGATTCATAGCTCTTATTCACAGGAAGGGTATGGAATGCATATAAATCTCACAGTAGTTTGAGTAAGATAATGTGATACTTAATCAGTAAAATGTCAGAAAATTTTTAAAAACTCTAGCCTCTCACTCCCCCCACACCCATACGCACACACACACCCACATTGCACACACCCCCACATGCACACCACACACAACAAGCAGAGGGTTTGCCCTTTGTCCTCAAGACAACTGAGAAGTTGCTTGAGGAGGGGTGCACATAATGAAAGTGGTTTTTAAGAGGATTATTCGGGCTGCAGCATCAGGATGGTTTAGAAGATGGAGTGAGATGGGAGATCAACACAGTTAACCAAATCCAGATCAGCAAAATCTAATACAATTGAGTGTGCATTTCAACCTTCTCCCTCTCTCCATGCCCTGCCCCCCGCTCCCCCATTCAGCCATTCTCACCTGCCCAGCCCTCCACCCCTCTAGACTGGTTTATGTCCTGGATTACATTGAATTTGGAAGCCCACTTCTCTATCCCCCATCTCCGGGACTCATTTTTGAGTACTCTGGGAAGGCGCTCATGTGGACAGCAGGCAGGGTGCGTCTATGGAAGCCAGCTCCAGCGCACCTAGCCCAACGGTAGCTACCACTTTCCGTGGGCTGACTGCTTGCCAGGAAGAGGGATGAAAGCTTCGCAGGGATCATCTCATTTAATCCTCAGGGCAAACTCATCAAGCAGAAAACATCCCTTCCCCCACTCCCACCCTCTATAGACAAGGCAACTCAGGGGTTAAGTCACTCAAGGAAGCTCTGAAATGTAAAAGTGATAGAGCTGGGCTTAGGACTTCTGAGCCCACCCTCCCAACCACTTCTAACCAAGGGGTTCAAGGCTTTCCAGAGCCTCCCTGAATCCCTCCCCATCTCTGCCCCGTTAGTCCAGAGGGTTCTTGCTCAAGGCTGAGGTGAGGCCAGCTCAACTGGCCGTCTTGAGTTTCTGATTCCTTACTTGCAATTTGAGGGAGCATGGACAAGAGGTTTTTGAGTACTGAAACATGTTTAGCAAATGAAATCAAATGGGCAATTCCCAAAACACAACACTGAATTAGATACTCTCTCAGTTGTTTTCAGCTTGGACATTCTGGGAGCCTTTTTCCTTACCACCCCTTTTGATAATTACCACTCTCGCTGTTCCTTTGATCCAGCCTCAGTTCCCCCATCGCCGGTTAACCTACCTTTTCCTGGGTGAAAACTCCTCTTCTGCTGCAGAGATGAACTAACTCGGTGCACATGCATGTGTGTGCTTGCGTGTACTTGTGTCTCCAGGAGTAGGGAGAGGGCGAAATGAGTGACGGAGCTGGGGAAGATTACAAACTCGAACGTGAAGTCGGAGACAGACATGTGACAACAGGAGCAGATCGCCACATCACACCCGGCAGCTCCTTTACACACATCGGTGAGTGACAGGAGCCCTGCTTGGAACTGGGGAGACCTGAGGCTGGGGGTGGCTGGCAGCCTGTGGTCCCCCTGCCACTCTGCTGCCTGTTCCCTCCCAGCTGGCGCTGAGCGCTCAGAGCAGCCCAGAGATACCCGATCCGTGCTCCTGGGCAAAATCAGACCAAGAACAGAATCCCTCCACGGAGAACTTATTCATCGTTTTGCCTTTTGAAATTGAGATCAAATTAGAGGTCTTGTTAAAAAAAAAAAAAAAAATCACCCAGCAGGGTTCAGCTTATAGAAGCCCGTGCTTCTCTGCCCTGTGGCTGTCGGGCTGGGAGCTGAGGGAGTTCCGGTCACAGACCTGTCAGACCCCTTCCAGGGCTCTCAGGCAGGGTGAGGCAGGTGGCCCCTCCAGCTTGAGGGAACCAAAGACATCCTGATGAATGTGTGGTTGGAGCCACAGTCCCTGGAATCAAAAGGTTTTCTTGATTTTAAACTGAGGACAAATAGCACATGCCAGAGAAGCATCTGTTTGGGTAGGGGGCTTGGGGCACTGACCCCAGGACCTATGGCCCTTTCTGTGTCAGGGCTCCCAGCCCACTGCACGCTGGGTCCTGCAGCCTGACCCAAGCCCTGGCAGGCCCCAACCACACGGCTGCTAGTGCCCAGCACCAACACCAACACCCCACTTCACTAGAAGTAACATCTTCAAAGGCTCCTACATACAATGAGTTCAAACCCACAGGGATGGATTAAGAACATGTTTCTCTGGGGTACATAATTCAATTTACCACAAGTACTTAGGGGGATAAGCAGATTGGTGGGGGTGGGTGGGGGCACATAATGACTTCATGATAATTTCTGGTCTAAAAATAATAGTCACCATTATTTAAGTGGCTTTACTGTCCCACCACCTGTGCCAGGCACTTCAGATATATAATATCCGCCCACAGAACTCTGTGAGTTTTGGGTTGTCCTCCCAGCTTACAGACGGACTGGAGGATGGTTATTAAATTCCATCTCGGCCACACTTCCTTAGGACAGACAACCCCAGCTGCTTTGCCATTTGAACCGGCAGATCTCATCTTCCTGGGAATAAGCTGGGACCCGCAGGTGGGACCCCCCCCCCCCAGGTGGCTAGGATGGTACTAGTGGCCAGGGCACATGGACACGAGGCCTGCCTTAAACAGGTACTTGGTTCTTCCCTGCTGCCTGGGAGGTCTGCATCGTAGCGTGTTTTAGAGATAAGATACAGGGCGTTATCTCTGCAGGACAGAGGGAGAACCCTAGGTATATAAAGCATCTCTTCCCACCTGCAAGAGGCAGCCGGGAGCGCTTCAGGTGCAGCCAGAAACTCCTCCAAAGCGGAGAAGATTACTGCTCTCAGCAGGCACACGGAAGCAAAGATAATCAGATGATTTGACATTCCCCACTCTTTGGGGAAGAGATTACATGTATAATAGCCGCTTTCAAGAGCCAGGGAGGATGAGTGCAGCCAAGGAGTGGGAGAAGGAGGGGACTGAACTTCATATCAAAGGAGATGAGCCTGTTGGTTATGTACACAGGCAGCCTTTCTCATTTTAAAAGCTCCACTGAATTCTCTCTGTGGAGAGAGCAAATTTTGCAGCCTTTCATTTTCTTCTCTGTGCTCTGTTTAGCATCAAGCCATCTCCCTTTGCAATTTAGTAGCTTCTTGGAGGGAGTTTTTCTGTGACAGGCTCTCTACTGCGGTCTGGAATTTGTCTGCAGCCCAGGGACAGTGTCACGGCCCCACCATCACCAAGTGTTCCCGGGAGCTCACTTCTGCCCTGCGTGGTATGTCCACGCCAGAGTGAGGGTCTCAGGGCTCTTGATTTCTTTCTAGTACCACAAGGTGTCACTTATCTGTCTTGATTTCAGGAGCAACATGCTTAATCTAACCCAACGGTTCACTCATGAAGAACCATTTCTTCAGGCGTTACAAAAGATTCCTAGGGTTGCTGTAACAAAGTAACACAAACTGGGTGGCTTAAACAATAGAAATGTGTTCGCTTACAGTTCTGGAGGCCAGAAGTCTGAAATCAGAGTGGTGATAGGACCAGGTTGCCTCTTACAGCTCTAGCAGAGAAGCCTCCCTTGGCTTCCCTAGCTTCCAGTGGCTTCCAGCAATTCTCTGTGTTCCTCGGCTTGAAGCTGCAGCCTTCACTCTCTGTCTCTGTGTCCACATGGCCTTCTCCTCTGGGGTCTTCTCTTATAAGGACACCAGTCTTTGGACTTAGGGCCCACCAGTATGACTTCACCTTAACCGGAATACTTTTCCAAATAAGATGACATTCACAGGTACCAGGGGTTAGGACTTCAACACAATTCAACCCACTACCGGTTTGTTGGATGAAATCTCCCAATAGGAGGATTTCCTTTCCTACATGCTTTAGAAAATGTCCAGCTCTAATTCCTTAAAGGGCCTGTGCTTTGTCCTTTTCTAGGTCTCTCACGCTTACGCTAAATGATATCGTCGTCAACCCCTCAACCTCAAGATGGAGCCTGGTAAACCTTCTTGACCAAAAGGGGGAAGAGAGAAATGAGACAAAATAAAGTGTCAGTGGCTGAGAGATTTCAAACAGAGTCAAGGGGTTATCCAGGAGGTTATTATTACACATTCCATAGATATCCCCCTTTTAGTTTAAGGTGTATTAGAAAGGCTGGAGGGAAGTGCCAGAAACTATAGAGCTGTGTTCCAGTAGCCATGTTTCTTGAAGAGGATGGTACAATGATACAGCTTTTGCAATGTGACTGTGTGATTGTGTCTGATGCTCCTTTTATCCATGGTATGGACGGATGAGTAAAACAAATGATTAAAAATAAATAAATAAAAGGGGGAACAAATGTTAAAATAAAGTGATTGAAATACTAGTGATCAATGAGAGGGAGTGGTTAGGGGTATAGAAAAAAAATAGGGGGGACAAAGGCTAAAATATATTGGGTAGATGGAAACACTAGTGGTCAATGAGAGGGCGGGGTAAGGGGTATGGTATGTATGAGTTTTTTTTTTTTTCCTTTTATTTTTCTGGAGTGATGCAAATGTTCTAAGAAATGTTCATGGTGATGAATATACAACTATATGATGATGTTGTGAGTCACTGATTATATACTAAGAATGGACTGTTCATATGTTAAGAATGTTTATGTGTGTATGTTATGTTCTGTCAATTAAAAAAAAAAGTCGAGTCTGGTCAGCTCTTATAATTCATCAAGTGCCTTCACCTCCGACACCTCATTTAACCTTCCCAGCAATACAGGAGATAGGTTGGGCAGGTATTATCCTAGTTGTGCCAGAAGAAGCTTTGGTAAAGGCTCAGAGAGGTTAAGTGACATGCCCGAAGTCACAAAGCTGGCGGTAGAAGGGTTGGACCTGGAACTCTTGGCATTCACTATACCACACAGGTCCCGCCTCCTACACTGAAAAATGATCAAGGGATTGTACTGAGAGGTCAAAGGTTAGTATTGCTTATTGGACTTTTCACTTAGGGATGTGGGGTCCGCAGGTGGCCCTGCTGGTTTAGAGAGGCCCTGGACATTTTCATGGCCTTAGAATTGCAAATGTGAAACTTAATAAAATTCCCCCTTTAAAAAGCCATTCTGTTTCTGGTATATCGCATTCCAGCAGCTTGCAAACTAAAATATGATGCTTACAGAACTATCCAATGGGCTGGAGAATGGTGCTAGGCTGGGCTTCCAGGAATGATTCCCAGGTCCCTACACAGCCTCCCTCCAGGGGAGCCACTGTCCACCACTCCAACCACTGAATTCAAGAGCATACGCCATCGCTGCAGCCCCGGCTTTAGGAACCACCTCCCCCCCCCCCAACGCTGCTGTTACTGCTGCACTGCCACCTGCCATGCCAAAGGCTGCAAAATGGACACTGAAATAATACTGCAGAAAGTTCTGAAGTTTCTAACATGTTGCCAGCAGAAAACAACAAAAGGGTCAGGAAATGGCATTCGACTGGCAGAATCTAATTTCCATCCAGCACTGTTGCTACAAAGGAGTATAGAAAATATGTTTTTTTTTTAATCTGCTGTTGGTTGTCAAGCAAGCCAATCCATAGGTAGTGGGCATTGGTTCCTGTGGTGGAAACTATTGACTTTCTCAATGTCTGTCATGCCCTCCCCCTAGCTTCCTTCCTACTCTGCCAGACGCTGGCAACCATCAGAATAAAAACACGACGCATTTCCCAAGAGACAACACACTCTGGGAACAAATATTCAGTTTTGGAGTGGATGTTTAAACGGTGTTTATTAACATAGGAACAACCCAGAGTTGTGTATTTGCGAAAATGCAAATACCATGTGCCTCAAGAATCTTTGATGTGCTTTGTTGTTGAGTGGAGAATTTCCATCCCGTGAAGCTCTCTCAGTTGTGTAGCAAATCTGTCACAATCAGAACACAAAACCCAAGACATAAATGCCATGGTTCATCCTTCAGGCACCCAGGGCCCCTCCCTCTCAGGTATAGGCTGGCCAGGAACATCAGGCCTCTGGACTCCAGGTGAAAAGGGAAGAGGCTGTGGTACTGGGGAGCTCCAATGATGAAAGTGGGGGGTGGGGGGTGGGGGTGGGGTTCAGTAAGGCCCCACAAGGAGGCTCACAAAACCTGCAAACACCTTTGTTATGAGTGGCAGGCATGGCAAGCTGATTTGAAGGGACCTTGCTCTCTGGAGCTCCCCAGCAAGTGGAGCTAATGTGACTTCCTTTCTATGGAAGAAAATATTTTATCTATTTCTTCCATTTAAACAATCAGTCTGAACTTGAAAAGACCTGTAGATGTCACCAAAGACGGCCCTCTCATTCTACAGAGCAGGACTTAGCAGGCATGCTTGGCTGTTAAGAGAAGGAACCAATGAGGCCAGAGAATACCCTATCCATAGAGGCTGTCCTTTTGTCTATGTCAGGGCCACCTCACAGGTGAGCCCCTTCTGGAAGCATGCATGATTCGGCATTGAAGCACATCAGAACAGGACCAGAGCAGGATGGAAGTCTGGGTTAAAAGAGAAGCAATGTCCACAGCTAAAACGAAGAACTCTTGACCTGGCTACTTGGATAGCCTCAGAGGTGATGTGCTCTATGTTGGCCTCAGTTTTCTCCCACTTGTTCAGGCCCAGGTAAAATATGAAATGGGGGGAGGCAGGGGCTAGCTGTTTCTAGAAAAGTAGAGGAGACAGGAAGGGGGGGAAGAACAGTAGCTATGGTGGGAGAACGGGAGGAAGAGAAGAACGGCGGACAATGGGCGCGTGGACAGAGAAATGACTGTGTTGGCTTGGAGCTATGCTTCCCAGAAAAACTCGTTCTTAAACATAACCTGTTCCTGTGGATTTGACCCTTGTAAAATAGGACCTTTTGATGAGGTTACTTCAGTTAAGGTGTGGCCCAATTGTAGGGTCTTAGTCCTGTTGCTGGAGTCCTTTCTGAGCAGAATGAAATTCAGATACAAAGAGAGAAAGTCACAAGGAGCAGCCAGCAGCTGGAAGTCCATGGAACAGAGGAGCCAGGAGAGGCCCCCATGTACACTGCCAGATGACAGGAAAAGCCAAAGACCAAGGACTGATGACAGCCAACCCCAGGGCAGCACAGTCTTCTGCGGGAAAGCATCACTGTCATGACACCTTGATTTTGAATCTCTCCTAGCCACAAAACCATGAGAAAATAAATTCCCATTGTTTAAGGCAATCCATTGCGTGGTATGTGTTTCAGCAATCACACAATTAAAACAGTTTTTGGTAATGGGAGTGGAGTGCTGCTATTATAAATACCTAAATGTGGAAATGGCTTTGGAATTAGGTAATGGATATAGGCTGGTCTGAAGCTGCTATGTACCCCAGAAAAGCCATGTCATAATCCTGATCCAATCTCATAGCTGGAAAGTTTTGATTAGATTATCTCTGCAGAGATGTGACGTGCCCAGTTGTGGCTGTGACCCTTTGATTAGATGGAGATTTGATTCCACCCATTCCAGGGGGTCTTGATTAGTTTACTGGAATCCTTTAAAAGAGGAAACATTTTGGAGCGTGCAGAGCTGACACAGATGCCAACACTTGGAGAACAGCGACACGGATGTTTGGAGATGCCTGGAGCCCAGTAGATGTTGCCATGAGATGTGAAGCAAGTCAGAACCTGAAGAGAGCCTAGGGAAGCCAAGAGAAAGCCAATCCTGGAGAAGCAAAGTGAAGAACCCCCACAGGAACAGAGGCTGAAAGCAGCAGAGCCCAGGAGCAAGGGACCAGAAGATACCAGCCATGCGACTTCCCAGCTGACAGAGGTGTTCCAGACCTATTGGCCTTCCTTGAATTAAGGTATCTTTGCTGGATGCCTTAGTTTGGACATTTTTTTTTGTTGTTGAGAATTGTAAACTTTCAACTTAATATATTTCCCTTTTAAAAGCTGTTCCATTTCTGATAGATTAACAAACTAATATAGGATAGATGCTAGAAGAATTGTGAGGTGCTTAACATTGATAGAAAAGACTCAGATTGCTTTGAAAAGACTGTTTTTTGAAATATGGATACTAAAGGTATTCTGATGAGGCCTTGGAAGGAAATGATGATTGTGTTACTAGAAACCAGAGGAAGGGTGATCCTTGTTTGGAAGTGGGAGAGAACTTGGAAAAATTGTATTCTGGAGTCATATGGAAGGCTAAACTTGAAAGCAGTAAACTTAGATATTTAATTGAGAAGATTTCCAAGCTAAGTGTGGAAGGTACAGCCTGGCTTCTCCTTGTGGCTTATAATAAAATATGACAGGAGAAGGATAAATTGCAAATTGAACTCTTAAGCATGTAGAAACAAGAAATTGATAGTTTGGAAAGTTCTGAGCCTATGGTCATAGCGTGCTCTGACCCTAGAGCCAGAAATAACTCTACTAAGGTCATCCCCAAGTTTCTGGAAAGTGAGTTCCCAGACAATAGGGTTCCCTGTGAGAGTTTAACTGAACATGGAACTAATCAGCCATTTCAATGTAAGTCAAGATTGAAAATGCAGTTATTCAGGAAGGATCTGTGGAAAGTCCTTCTGCCTGATGGTTTGTGCCTTTATGAATGTGCCTGCAAAGCTGATAAGGTTTTTGTAAAATACATATGAGTAGAACCACTACCAGCGTGGACTGAAAGGGACACAGAAGGGGTGAATTGAAGGAGGAATGTCTTCAATGGCAGAAGCATGGAAGCAAAGGTCTGGGCCAAAGATAACTCCTTGGGCCAAGAGAGTGGGCCCACCCATGTGTGTGGAAAAGGCAAGTTCACCCCTGCCTTCGGAAGGGGCAGGCCTTGAGCCCTGTTGTTTAAGGAGAGTTCTGCTACCCTCAGTGCTCCGAGAGTGTGGGGCCTGTATCCCAGGATCCAGGGAGAACTTGGCCCTGTGCAAGTGCTGGAAGGGTGGCGCTGCCAGTCCATCAGGCCTGGAGGACAAAACATCAAGCCACAGATGACTCTCAGACCTCAACAACTAACGTAATTTGGAATTGTTTGGGACTCATGGTTCCTATTTTTCTTCCAATTTCTCCCTTCTGGAATTGAATGTTTATACTATGCTTGTTCATTCATTGTACTTGGAATCAGATCACTTGTTTTTTATATTTCACAGACAGAGGTGAATTATGCCCCAGGACAGACCATATCCATGCTGATTTTGATGAGCTTTGTAGTTAGCATAGGTACTGAAAGGACTTAAGGCTTTGGGATATTATGATGGAATGAATGTTAATGCATGTCTTTTTGGGACCCAGAGGGTGGACTTTAGTGGCTTGGAGCTATGAAACCCAGAAAAACATATTCTTAAATGCAATTCATTCCTGTGGGGTATGAACTCTTGCAAGTAGGACCTTTTGATGAGGTTATTTCAGGTAAAGTATGGCCCAAATAAATCAGGATGGATCTTAATCCTATTACTGGAGGCCATAGAGAGAAGGCCTCAGAGGAGAAAGACATAGGGAGCAGCCAGAAGCTAGAAGTCAAGGGAACCCAGATGAGAAAGAAGTTGCTGCCATGGGCATTGTCATAACAGAAAAGCCAAAGATCAAGGATCACTGGCAGCCAGCCCGAGAATGCCACAGTCTTCTAGGAGAGAACACTGAATCATTAATCCCTTGATCTGGACTCCTCTTGGCCTCAAAACTGTAAGCCAATAAACTTCTGCTGTTTAAGACAACATTGTATCGTATTTGTTTTAGCAGCCAGAAAACTAAAGCAATGGCAATGGCAGCGAGTGTGTGGAACAAAATCCCTGTCAGACAAACTTATCTCCTTCGTTTGGTTGGATACTGAGAACTCTCCAGTTCCCTCAAAGAATTCAAGTTCCCTCAAGTTCTCCTCCAGAGAAGAAGTTACCTGGGGCCCCAACATGTATCTACAAAACAGGCATGCAGGCTTCCAGGCCAGGCTCCACCCGGAGTTCTGTGTGGCACGTGGTCCCAGTTAAAACACAGTGTCCTGGCTTGTTCTGCTCATCCGGAGAGGTGACTGGCACTTGGGCTGGCTTGGGTTGGTGGCCACAGCGTACCTCGGCTCTGCCGTGCACAGCTTTCCCAGAGCGATCCCTGCGTTCAGCTGCACTGCCGTCTGGGCATCACCCCCCGCGTGCTTTAACAGGACCTTCACGATGTCTGTCTTCAGCAGGGAAGACGCGACATTCGGTACCTCCATGCAGTTACCAAGGCAGAGGGCAGCGTTTCCCACCAGAATCTCATCCTCTGATGTGAGCAGCTTCATCAAAACACTCAATTCTACGGAGAAGGAAGGTAATAAACATCTGTTCCTCCAAACCCTAAGACAGGAGGCTCCCAACAGGACCTGAAGGGTACATATCACAGGTGCCCAGAACAGTGCCTGTCACCACACAGGTATTACATGAATGAATGCTACGTGTCAGACACCATCCTATGGCACTGGGAAATAGCAGTGGCCAAAATTGATAAAAGCTATGCCTTTCAGCTGCTTGCAATCTAGTGGTTGGAAATGGACAATGAGCAACACATGCGATATGTCAGACAGTTGTGGATGCTATAGATACAAATAAAGCAAGGAAGAGGAACACTGGCTTTGGGTTGGGGTGGGGTGATGCCATTAAAGATAAAATTTTAAATAAAAGAAAAAGTGGAAGAGTGAGCCATGGGGATATCTGGGAGCAAATGCATTTCAGGTAGAGGGTGAACAGCTTACCAGCTGTTCAACAAGGTCAAAGTGGCCCAGAAATATGAGCATGTCTGGGCATAGCTGAGGTGTAAAAAGGAGGCCTATGTGGGTGATGGAGAGTATGCAAGAAAGAGAAGAGCAGAATAGGGGCCAGAGGACTTTTGATCTACAGAAAGCAGGAATAACTCAGTGAGATAGGATGCCACTAAAGGTTCTGTGGGGTGTGACATGTGAACTGATTTATATTTCTAAAAGCACATTCTATACTGTGTTAAGAATAAACTAAGGGGCAAAAGCAGATTCAGGGAGACAATGAGGAGGCTGGTGCAGTAATCCAGATGAAAGATAATAGTGGCTTGGAATAGGGGGCTTCGAGGTGGTTAGAAGAGTCAGCTTCAGAATAGATTTTGAAGGTAGAGCTGACAGGACTGGTTGATGGACTAGCTGTGGTGTTCAAGACATAAACAATCAAGGATTACTCCAAGTTCTTTTTACCTGATCAAATGGAAAGATGGACTTACCCTTTATGAGCCAGGGATGACCAGGGAGGAAAAGGTTTGGGGAGGAGAGTTGGAAGTCCGGTTTTGGTCACGTTAAATGGATAATCAAGTGGAGATGTTGGATGGGCAGTAGGGTTTCACAAGCCTGGAGTTCAGGGGCGATATCTAGGCTGGGAATACTAATTTTGGACCATCAGTGTATAGACGGTCTTTAAAAACAAAATAGTGGATAAAAATGCCAAGGAATGAGAATAGACAGAGAAAAGAACAGCCCAAGGCCTAAGCTCTGGGCCTCTACTGTTTTGATGGGGAGATGAGAAGGAACCAGCAGTGAAGACCAGGAAGGAGAAAGGAGTAAAATCTAGTGGCATATGGTCCCTTGGAAACCCAGGGAAGGAAATATTTCAAGGCAGAAAGAGTGGTCCACGGTGTCAACTGCTGTGCTAGGTAAAGCAAGATGAGGATCATGAGTTGGCTGCTGAGCTCCACACTGGAAGGAACTTAGGGATGCACCCTTCCGGGATGGGTGGGAGAGTAGACATGAAAGGGATGGCTTGGCCAGGGGGGCCTCTAGGAGCTCCAGGTGGATACACTCTGGAGCCAGCCCAGGGCTTTGAGGCTTTCCTTCCATAGGCCACCAGACAGTCTACAGAGGGATCATCAGGAGAGGAAACCAGGGGCTTCCCCTCAGGTCCTGTCATTCAGAGGCATGGACCAAAGCTCACATCACTGCTGGGTCAAATATCAAATTATGGCTCTTCCATTCCCCCATGGAGCTATTCAAAACATGCTTTAGGAAACTGCTCAGAATCAAAGAAGTTTGTCATTCCAGCTCTGGGTAGGACCCTATGACACCCAAACTCCAGTGGAGAAGTTCAGCTAAGTTCAACTAGCACATTTGGGCAAACCTCTAGCCATGGGTTAGAGGTGAGAAGGGTAAAATTTGGTGGAAAATTCCTGATGGAATCAATGTTGGTCTATCTCCAGCATTTGCAGCTGTTCAGAAACATGTCATTGGCTGTTCTACATCTCTTGGTACAGAGGCCACCTAGGCTATATTCAAACTCTGCCCAACACACTAAGATCTAGGTCTCAGTCAGAAGGTGAGAGACTTCAGAGTGTGTGCAGAGAGCTCTGTCACTCCGACCCACAGTCTAGAGCAGCGCTGTCCCTTAGAACTTTCTGTGACGATGGCAATACTCTTCTGTGCTGTCCAAGACATTAACCACTAGCCACGTGTGGCTACTGAGCCCTGGAAATACAGCCCATGTGGCCGATTAAATTTAAATAGTCACATGTTGCTAGCAGATATCAAACTGGACAGCAGGTAGACACCGTCTATATAGAAACTACGGAGAGACCTAGAACAGAAGGTTCCAATCCTAGCCGCCACTTCCCAGTCCTGAGCTAAATCACATTATGGATGCATCTCATTTAATCTTTACCCCAACATCAGAGGGGAGAGCTGGTTATTTTCATTTTGCAGGTGAGGAAAGAAGGACTCATAACTTGCCCAAGACCACCCAGCCAGAGCAAGGGCTTGAGCACAGGCCCATGGTCTCTAACATGCCCACTCTTAACCTCCATACTCCACCACTGGGAGAGGTGCTGCCCTACAGCCCCTGAGTGGGAAGCTAGTGATGGTGTCCTATACCCACAGGGCATAGGACAGGATCTAGAAGAAAGGTACCTGCTTCCATTTAGCATCTGTGTCTCCCAGAGGAAGTGGTAAAGAGAACATTAGCGAGCTGCCTCAGCTGGGAACCTCAGCTATGAATAAATATGCCAACTTAAGTGACTAAAACTAGCTAGGATCAGACTCTGATACTGTCCTTGTGCACTAAAGGTTGAAGGTTTTTTCACCCCCTGTAAGGAAGAGAACCTATGCTGAGTCAGTCTAAGCAGAAGGCTTTAGACTTCAATTCTAATCTAAGTTGGGGAGAGGAGGTAGTTTCCTTATTATCTCTGAGCCCTCAGCTGAGCCTCTGGCCTGTGTAGTCCATCCATGTGCAACCCAAAGACTGTGAAGTAGCATCCTGTTCTGTAAACACTGCTGAATTCTCAGGGGACCAAACAGCATTTCTGCAAAGTCCCTCCCATTCCTTATCCTCAGTTCCTGTTGCAGCCTCGAGGATGGATTAACTTCTGGGATGTGGGCTCTGCTAATGAAATTGTCACTTACTTTTATCCAGGCTGATTACTTCTTCCCGTGCTTGGTGAACACTATTAGTGCAGATGGCCAGTGTCTTTATGGCATAATGTGATGCGGTTGGGCCTCCAGTCTAGATTTAAAGAATGAAATCAGAAATAGAAAATCAATCCATGCCCAGAAGCCACAATCAGCAGCTGTGATTGTACTAGAGGAGTCAGGGATTGAATGACGTCCCCCCACAAGGGGCACTTCTGGTCCCAGTCCCGTCCCTGCGGGTGTGGACCCACTGTGAACAGGAGCTCTTGGGGATGTTACCTGAGTTGAGGTGTGGCCCAAGTGAATGATGTTGGGTGTTAATCAGGATTACTGGAGTTCTTTATAAGTGAAATAAAATTGAGACAGAGAGAAGGGAAGCTATGGGAGCAGCCAGAAGCTGGGAGCCAAGGGACCCTGAAGAGCAGGGAAAAGATACCACCATGCACGTCACATGTGACAGGAAAGCCAAGGACCAGGGGTCGTCAGCAGTCAGCCCCAGAGCACCACAGTTTTCTCGAAGAAAGCAATGCCTTTGCTCATGCCTCAATTTTGGATTTCTCCTAGCCTCAAAACCGTGAGCCAATAAATTTCCATTGTTTAAAGTCAACCCATTATGTGGTATTTGTTTCAGCAGCTGGGAAACAAAAACAGCTTCTAAACGAGGATTCTACTGAAAGCAGCTTGTGCTTCCTGGTGAGCAGGCCCCAGCCCCTGCTGGCATGGAGCAGTGCTCACATCTCCCCAGCATGGACCCCCAGCCTCCACCCCATTAGGATGCAGGCCTGCCATGGGCACCTGAGTTATTACTGCCACAAGGCTTCATGATGGATGGCCGGGAAGAGAACACCATTGAACAGCAAGCAGGCCTACCAAAAAAGGGAGGAAAAGGCCCTCCCGCATCACTGCACCATTTGGGAATGAGGGCTGACTGTCAGGCTAACAGTTCTGCACAGAAAGCACCATAAACCTAGGTCAGTTTAAGATGTTCGTGTCAAATCATCATCCTTAAAATTAGCAGAGGCAGGGTCTTCAAAATGTGTGTGTGTATATATATATATATATGAATAATATACATACATATGCACATACATATAGATGCATGATGCACGTGTGTGCATCTCATCAGCAGCCTCTGGCAGGTTGGGGAGGGTTGCATGTGGTGAATGATGGTCATCGGCTGAATGGAAGCCTAAACTCAGATCCACGTCCACCCCTCAATATTACTGCTGTCCCTTTGCCCCAGCCACAGCACCCCACTCCCCAGAGAATGCTTCCCTGCCCCACTCAGCCCGGGGTTTTATGAATAGGTCTTCTGTTGGCGCTCCCCTCACTTAGCATGGGCAAGTGAGTCTCCCTGGGCACACGCCTCACAGGTGAGACCCAGAGATGGCAGCCTAATGAGTCACCTTGACGTTCCAGGTGAATCTAGTTAACTGTAGCACCCACTCTCTTAGATCCGCTGTACTCATTTCAAAAAGGAAAACCAGACGTCCTTGGTCACATGGCAACCCTGCACCCTACATGTCTCATAAATGGAGTTACAGTCACACTTTCCAAACATCATGAGTAAGAAAACATGAGGAAAATAATGGGCCTGAGAAACCTCTTTGAAAGCCATTCAGACCATCTTTTCCAAGGACAGAGGCCAGACATTTTCAAGTTAGGCTTGACTTAGAGGCAGCTTTTATGGACGGACCTAGTGACCGATTTGCTTGTTAATTCAAGGATCTTCTGTGGTGTTCCAAGCACTGCCCAGGTGGTACAGGAGAGAGTCACTACCCTCAAACAGTATGAGATCTAGCAGGGAAGACAGAGCGGCACCCGGACTGAACAAAGTCCTCCCCGAACTTTCCAAATCAAATGTGAGGCTCCTTGAAATTCGGGAGGTTGTGAAGTTATTTTACCTTCAGGAACTTAACCATTTTCTTCACCACTCCTCCCCTCAGGGCCTCCTCCACAATCTTCAGAGAGGATGGGAGGGTCCGGCTCAGGACACCAGCAGCTCTCTGGGGAGAGCAGAAAGCAAAGGACGATCAAACCTTCTTTTTAGAAAAGCTGAGGGCTTTTAAAAGTTAACAGGTGGTTTGATGAGGAGAGCACAATTATGAGTATTGGAAACAAAATACGCAACTCTCGTTTTTAAAAATTTATGGTCAAGTAATAGACAGCAAGCACTGTTCCTTTTAATAAAGCTGCTGAGGAGGGCCTTGAAATGGCTGAAAACATTTCCCCTGGGGACTCACAGGCCTGGTTTCATCCCAGCTTTGCAGGGGACCAACAAGTTCCACCCTGGGGTCCGGGTAGGCCTTATTAGGAGACCTTCCTAGATTCGTCCTCTCTGAATCTTTTCGATTCTTTGTCTTTTTATTCTACTTTCTGGGAGATTTGTTTTATTTTATTTCCAGCTCTGACTTTTTTTTTTCCATAGCAAGCTGTTACCATTTTATTCACATAGCACTATCTTGAATTTCTCTGAGAGTACAAATTATTGATTTTTTCTTTGATTTTCTATATTACTTCTATTTCCTATGGCTCGATTTTTCTGTTTGTTTTTCCTCTTTTATGTGTGAGGCTTTCCTAAAATGTCCAGTGGTCCTTAGTTGCCCAGCCATATTTAAGAAAAAAAAGCAACAAAAATATTTTTGGAGTGCTGTGTTTATGGGAAGCTTGTCAACTGGCAGGTGAAGAGGCGGTGCCCCTAAATATAAGAATGCAAAAATCTTTTCTCTTATCTATCAATTCCTTTAGAGAAAAAAATGCTCTGATTTTTTTTTTTGGTCCAGGGATAGATAGATGCCTGGCTGCCAAATGCAGCCCCTACTTCTTACTTACGTCTATTACACCCAGTATTTGGAAGTGCCAGTTCTCTCCAGGGTACTGTAAGCAAATCAGCTCCCTTCCCACTTGTGTCCCCCTCCATTTATACCCTGTACCAAGGCTGCTTCAGCCATGCCTCATTAATTACCAGTCCGGCAGCTCATCTCCATCTTCCAGAAGCTCGTTGAAATTACTTACCGATTGATGAGCTCTGGATTGGTCACTTAGTACATATGGGTTTCTACTTTTTTTTTTTTTTTAATGCTTTAATATCATTCTAATGAGCTTTCTCTCTGGAGAAAGGATAAACTTCTGTTTTATTGTCTGCTCAATCTTGTTTCCCTAATCTACTTCCTACAAAACCTAGAATCTTCCTAAGGTGGGCATGGCAGGTCTCTTCTCCGGCCGATGCAGTGGAGAGATTGCCCGTTCAAGGACGAGGCTCTGTGGTATAGGAAATCTACTCCAAGAGATTCCTTCAGGGTTAGTTAGGGACTAACGCTGGCTTAGTGTTTAGTTCTAAACTACAAAGAAAAGGCCCAAAGATCCCAAAACTTCTGGAGCCACGGACATCTTTGAGGATTTGATGAAAGCTGTGAAGGCCCTCCCACTGAAAACACACCTTCACTTACAATTTTCTACATAATTGCAGGGGTTCCAGGGAACATGAGGACCTACTACACATTCATGGAATCCAGGTTAAAAACCCTTGCCCTGTGATGTCTGGATTGACTTCAGAGAAGTTGTGGGAGCGTTAGCCCTAAAGAGGATATGTTGAATCTACTCAGAGCTTTTATTAAAATCCTAGAACCAGTCCTCAGTCTGTGATCCTTGAAGGGCTGATTTCCCAGAACCATCCTGGATCTGATCCCACTTGTTCCTCTGGCTTTAGGACTTTGGCTCTGATAGGCAGAAAGCAGGGGTTCTGATTAATGTAAGTGAACAACACATCCAAGGAAGACAGTAAACAGTCTCTGCAATCATATTAATATTCTCCTGACACACTGTGTTAACCACAGCCTTTCTCAGTTTTCTTATCCAAATGTCAGAAACAGAATTAAGAAAGCCATTTCAGCATAAAAACCTGGTCTAAAACAATTATGCATAAATAGCCTTCAGGGTCACTGGTCTCAAAACATGGGCCAGGTCTTTTTGACTATGAACAAGGAGCCTCCAAATAAAATCACTTGACTTGTCCAATTTGCACAGGAATATCTTGAGATAGGACAAATCAGATAAATTACATGTTAGATGTTACTTAAATTTTGTATCCTATGAAACATGGATCCTTAGCATGGGTTCCTGGACTCTACAGAGTTCATGATTAGCATTAAGGGGACATCTAAACCCTAGAAACAGCAGCAACATTTGATATACATGTACTTATCGGCATTGTTTTGAGGAGTATATGCATAGAATCAGCAGTGTCTTTTGTGATGACCTCACAAAAGGTAAGACCTATTGCTATTTAAATAATAAACAAAAACACACATAACAAAAAAACAAGAGTCACCACCACTGAAAAATAACGAGAGCCATGGTAGCTGTTTCCGCATTTCTCTGAGAGAAACTTACCGTCAGGATGCCCCCATCCTGGCTGTTCAGTAGAGACATGCATCTCCTGCTCACCTCCATGGCCCAGACCTACAACAATGGAGGGCAAGGAGAGGAGATTTAATTTCCTGGTACCCCAGTCCTCTGCTGAGCTTCCTATGAGCTTTCAAATGGAACTGAGCATGCCCACCTTTTTACCATCTCCTTACCCTGTCCATATTTCCCTCACAACACTTTCTATTACTGCTCTTGTTTCTTCCCACGTCTGTGTGCCTTAACTATGGGGTAGTATCCTGAGAACAGGGGCCATGTTTTATTGGACTTTGGAAGTCTAGCACCTAATGCTATACTCAGCACATCCTGGACATGTGGTCAGCATTTTTGAATGAATAAATAATGGATGACTAATCTTCCCCTTGGCACAGTAACATTATAGTGCCTATTCAGCGTTCCCCATTCCCACTGCCAGTGTTTGAGCACAGTTCTCTATTCTTTCTGTGGAAACAGCAATAGTTCTACGCAAGAGAATGTGTTTAGGTTGTCCTAGAGTTCCAAAGAGGGAGAAAAGAATGCTGTACCTCAGAGACCAGGGGGCACTGCAGACACAAGTTCATCATGAGACCCAGCAGAGAATATATCACCTCCCTGAAAAGGTCGGCATTCTCCTCACACCTGGCCTGTGGAATCAAAACAAGGTAATCAATGACCCACGGCTCTTCATGGTCCTTTCTTTCCCTTGATGGGTTTCAGTATCCCCCACACTCCTCAAATTGTCAATGTCACTAGCCTGGGTGGAATCGGAAGATCAAAGACTGGTTCTATGACTTAGGGTTTGCATAGGAACAATGTGTTTAAACGGAATAGTGAGGTGCTTAGTGGGTGAGCAAGCCAATACCCCCCCAAAACCCTCTGGATCTCTCCAGGCTGGATGAGATGTGATCCGGAGGGTCTGTAGGACTAGCACCCCATATACTTGGTATTATAAAAGGGATAAACTGCTTGCTCTAGCATCCTCAGAAACAGAATTTTTGGAAAAGCCAGATAATTAAGAAGCAGCAAATGCCCCAAAGGAGGATAAAAGACCAACTTTGAAGAGATGAGCTAACACACCAAGAGGCCCAAGCAGGCATCCCCAAATTCCGCACAGCCAGACATCTGTCTTTGGGCAGCAGCACCAGCACTGAGGTTTCCCATGACGGCAATACACTGGCAAAGGGCTGAGGCACTGGTTACCTTGGGATCTCTTTTCTAAAAGCAAATCAAGAGAAAATGAATCCTCAGAAAGCAGGTAAATGATGCCTCGGGCCTAGGAACCAGACAGCTCAGTGTCACACAGGGGTTTTGACAGGGTCACATGGGCAGTGGGATGGGGGTACACAGTGAGTGAACTCCAGAGAGCATTGGCGCAGAAATCGGGGGCGGAGGCTGCTATGGCTTAACCCCAGCTCCTCCACCAACCAGAAACGGTGATTTGGGAAAATCCCTTCCCTTCACAGAGCTTCCATTTCCATATCCGTAAAATGCTGGAGTATAGATATGCTCACTAAGATCCCCTGAAACATCTGTGGCTTGTTGGGGACAGAACCTAGTTGAACTATGCTCTCCCAATCAAAGTCCCTCCTCCCTTTCTATTCTTCCATCCCATCAGCTCAAATTGTGACACCTGTCCCCAGAGAGGGGTGATTCCCATTCATGGGACAAGGTCGCCCACTGTAGTGAGGACAGGATTAAGTATTCAGCCGGGAATGATGGAAATGAGAAACTCCCTCCGCCTCACCTAAGATGCACTGTACCAACTTTTTCAATCCTGTAACAGGATTGTAACATCCTGCAAATTGTAACTTCCATTTGCAACCACTACGTTTCCTGACTGTGGTTGTTTTAATAATCAGGAATTGTGTAAATTCCAGCTGTGAATAAATGATTACTCAAACTTGTGAGACCACAGGAGTTCTGGAGTGTAAATCATGTTTAAACAGTCTGTCACAGAAGATAAGGATGAGGGCTTGCTCACCAGAACACCTGTGAGGGTAGGCAGAGCACCTGGAAGGTTAGCCTGGAACCAGATTTGGAATCTGTTGAAAAAACAACCGCTACGATTTATTTCTACTACACACAAACTATCACATCCATACATTGTCCTGGGGAGCATAGCAGACAGTTACAAACTCTGGCCTTTGTGATTTACAGTGGGCATGGATGATCCATTCTGAACCAAAAACTGTCCACTGGGCATGTAAGGCGGTTTTCATTTTTCTGCGTCTGGAGAATTGCCTTTCGTGTTAAACAACAGACCTCAGGTGGGAGCTCTCTTAAGCAGAAGTTGCCACCACCCCTCCCCTTGCTGAGTCTACATGCTGCATGCTGTGCAAACAGGAAATACAGTACAAGCACGTTTGCTCATCAGAGCTGTGGGGAGGGCCCCCCCCCCCCACAGATCTCAACATGCCAGGGCGGCTAGTACTTGTTCCCAGGCTGTGCCCAGACGCCTGGCCTGTCTGTGAGCACAAGAAACTCTCTGGGGTTATGTGATTGTTTCTAAATAGGTCACCCTAAAGTTTGCGAGGACATTAAAAACACAAGATGTGCTTAAAAAAAATACCTTAAGAATTATGAAGCTCTAAGACCTTTACTGTTTTCCCCAGGAGCTAAGCCAACGCCACTGGACACCTAAGAGGAGGCTCCATTTTACTGTTCATTCACTTCACTCGCTCGCTCACTCATAGTCATTTAACAAACACTTATGAGCAGTTACTACACACCAGGAATAGATTAAGGGGGAAGAAGCTTCCTCAACCCACAGTGGACTTGCCTACTCTGCGAGGTACAGGTTTTAAATTGTTACTGATTCCAGGCCCACTGAGGTCTGGAATGGGAGTCGCTGACCACAGGGGACCCCCGTAAGGCAGCAGATCTGATACTTCGTGAGTGCTGTGATGCTCAGGCTAAGACTGGCCTACCCTCCTTGTGTTACTGCTCTTTTTTTTTTTAAGGCCAGACAGAAGTTTAAGAAGAAGTGTCCATTTCTAGAAATAGAAGTTACCTTTCATCCAGAGCCAAGTCTGTGAGCAGTCCCATGGCAGCATTGGCCTTCTTATCGGATAAATCAAGGAATGACATCAGGGCCTCCAATAACCTGCAAATGTCCACAACAACCTCTGAGTGGGCTGTCCACACACTAACAACATCCCCAGTGAGGGGACGTTGCAAGGAAACCTGGAAGGAGTCAGCATCAAGGTAAAATAAGCTGAAAGAGTGGCTGCTCTACCCAAAAGAGAAGGACACTCCCCATGGAATGGCTCTAATACTTCATGTGAATTCTCAGAGGGTTGAACAGTTTTAACCAAAGTTTCTTTCTCTTTGTTGTAAAATACACAGAAAACCTCATTTTAACCATTCTTGAGTATACATTTCAGTGGTGTTAGGTACATCACAATGTGCAGCCATCACCGCTGTCTCATACCAGGATATTTCTATCACTCCACAAGGAAAGTCCACACCCATTGGAAATCACCCCCCATTGGCCTCTAACTCCAGTCCCTGGCAACCACGAATCTACTCTTTCTCTTTTGATTTCTCTATTCTGGATTTTCATACAAATGGAACAAAAATTATGTGGACTTTTGTGATTGGCGTCTTTCATTTAGCCTAATGTCTTCAAGGTCCATCTGCATTATAGCATGTATCAGTACGTCATTCCCTTTTATGGCTGCTATTCCATTGTATGGACACACCACATTTTGTTAATCCATTGATCAACTGATGGACATTTGGGTTGTTCTAACCTAAGTTTAGTGATCACTGGACACCAACTTGGAAGGAGCTCTGGTGCCTCCGCCATGTGAATCTGGCTTGGCCTGACATGCTCAATACTTAGATGACATCTGAATAGCATGTTTACTAATCGGCTAACAATTAAACCCAGGAGGGCCCCCTAATAATGTGGCTGACTGATCAAAGATTTTTAAAAAAGGTTTTGACAGGTTTCTGAATATATCAGATAAAATTTACTAAGGTTAAACTTAAAGTCCTTCACTTAGCACCGGAAATTAAACAGAACTAACAGAATTGGGGGACATGGCTGATAAGTGGCTTAACTGAAAAATATTTAAAGGTTTTTTTTAGCTGATTGTAAACACAGTTATCAGCAATCTGGTGCAGCTGCCAAAATAAAAAGTATTAAGGCAACCTCAGACTGCCCTAACAGACTGACTTGTCAACAGAACAATGCAAGTCAGAGTCACTTATTCATTCAACAAACTCATATTTAGCAACTACAATGTGCTGGGATATAGAACTGAGCTCCTGGTCTCCTGGAGTGATACGTATATAAATAAATAAGGAAGACAAACTGCTTTAAGGGTTACAGTAGAAGCGGGTACTTATTAATTGGGCCACCAAAGTCAACCCGGCTGGGGGCTGGAGGTGGTGGTGCAGAGATGAAGGAAGGCTTCAAAGAGCAGATGACATTCGAGCTTCCCTTGAAAATGTAGTGATGGCTATTTGCTCCTTCATTCATTCAATCAACAACAGTTAAGGAGCACTTACTTACTGTATGCCAAAGTGGCAGGTTCTGGGGCCACAAAGATGAAAAAAGAAAGACAATACCCTGGTTTTAAGGGGTTGGCAGGTCAATGTCAGACACAAGGGTCAGGAATCAAAGCATTTCAGGCAGAGCATGCAAGAATTCACAAAGACCATGAGGAATAAAATAGCAGGAAATTGACAATATATTTTCTTCTTAAGGATGTGGGAAGGGAGGGATCTGGGGTAACTCCCAGAACTCTGGCTTAGGCAACTGGATGGATGAAATGCATCAATGGAGACAAAAAACTTGGGTTGCTGCTAACAGTTCCTTATGGTTAATCCCCAGGGCTTGAGGGAAAGACCAGGAGCAGAGAGGCTGGAGAGCTTGGTAGAGTCCAGATCAGAGTAGGTCTTCTGTGGTTGCTGCAAAGTGTGTAATTTACCTCACAGGCCTATGTGTTGCAAAGTGTACTTGATAGACACCTTACTTTAGATGGTATCTGCAAGGGAGAAGGCTCCAGGAGGCTGCATTTAAAAAAATTATTTATTTATTTGCATGGGTAGGCACTGGGAAACAAACCTGTCTGGCATGGCAGGTGAGAACTCTGCCACTGAGCCACCTTCGCACTGCCCGGGAGGCTGCATTTTAACAAAGTCTGCATGTGATGCCAAAGTGCTATATTTCTCTGTTGCTGGAGAACTCTTTTGCAGGCAGGAGATATTAACTTACACATTTTAAGTAGGAAAATGACAGGACTTCTGTGCATTTCAGAAGTCACACTGGTGGTATGGTGGAAGCTGAAATGGAGAAAAGGCCCCAGGAGGCCAGAATCCAAGCAGAGAAAACTGTCCAGGCAATAAAGGTTAAGGGACTGAGCTGAGACAGAGGCAGAATAAAAGGTACAAAGAGAAGGAAGTATTCGCAAAGACTGGGAAGGAATGATGAGAGACACTGGAGGAGAAACAGAAGGAAATAAACTCAGGAGAGGCTAAAGAGGTGGAAATAAAAATATATTTTCCTTTTATGGATGTGGGAAGGGAGGGATCTAGGGTAACTCCCAGGATTCTGGCTTAGGCCACTTGACGGATAGAAACGATGCCAAAGAAGACAGGAAATTCAGGTATAGGGTTTGGTTTGCAAAACCACTTTTTGATTAAGTTTGCAATGCTTGTAGTTGCTGAAATGGAGATGTCCAGTGGCAAAAGAGTATGTCTACAGCTCCACAGAGAGAGCTTTATAGGTGGTAGTTAAAGTAATGACAGAGAAGGACCCTGGGGCCTCTGCCTTGTAATGGGTGACACCATAAGGGGGGCTTGCAAAGGAAACTGAGAGGGTAAAGCCAGGTTGTGGGAGGGCAGGAAGGGTGATGTCTTGACATCCACAGCTGTGGTCTAAGGGAGAGTGTAATGATCAAAAGGACAAAGTGCCACAGGCAATTGGTGAAATAAAGACTCAAGAGAGAGTCTCTGGTGTTTGGATCATGGGCTCTGCTCAGGCACCCCCACCTGTGGTACTGGATTTATCATGCAGCTCATTCTGTGAGGGTTCTGGGAGCCAAATCACCTGAGAAGAGATTGAGGGTACCAGGATGTTTAGCCTGGAAAAGATAGGTATCTCTGAATTCTGTAATGCTTCAAAGCACTGGACTGGCTCCTCCATGTGGGGAGGCAGAATTGTTCCCACATGGTACGGGGCAGGCAGGAGATAATTTTATAACTGCCTTGGAGAGGGATGAGTTGCGTTGGGAAGTGAGCTTGGCATCCTTTCATTAGCTAGACAAGCCTCCCAATCTATTAGCTATTTTGGTGCCCACCCTAAACCAAGTAAAGAAAAATCTAACAAAACACTGGCATCTTCTCCAGAAAGGATCAAGTACAGGCTGTACCAGGATGTCACAGAGGGGCTATCTGTGCCAGATGGGGCTGAACTGGTTTCTAAGATCCCAGGTGACCAAGTTTCTGCAAATCTACAACTTCCTCAGGAGTGTATTCCAGTGTTCCTGCTGTCAGAAACAATTTGTATTACAGCTAGCTCAAATTCCTCCTTCACCAGTTTAAACGTTTTCTTCAGTCTTGAAGATGAACACGAATACACCTGAGTAGCACTGGAGATGGACAGCACTGTAAGACTGTCTTGGCTTCTGTCCTGGGAGACATAAGCAACCATGTGACAAAAGACACATCTTAACTGGCCTCGTTATCTAAAGAGGACACTGTGCCCCTTTCTCCTCCCTCTTACCCTCTCTTTTCTGGTGATAGAACATACGCTCTGCGGACGAGCAGCTGTCCCTGTGGGAGGGCTAGTATAATTGATAAATGCACTGTCACCTCAGTTTAGTGTACCTTAAGAGAGAATATGGTCATAATATTTCTTACTGAGTCCATGCTAAGGATCAGGCACAATACTAGCTGCTTTGTCAATGGTGGCAGAGGCTGTTTGCTGGCCGACACCACCATCATTCCCTACTCCTTTCCATCTGACTTTTTACTCCAGAAACTGGGACATTAAGACTTCGTTTTCCTTTGTGTCTGATGCTCCTTTTATCTACCTTATCAACAGACAAGTAAAACATATGGAATAAAAATAAATAATAGGGGGAACAAATGTTAAAATAAATTTAGATTGAAATGTTAGTGAGCAACGAAACGGACGGGTAAGTGGTATGTTATGTATGAATTTTTTTCTGTTGTCTTTTTAATTTTTTCTGAATTAATTGAAATGTGCTAAGAAATGACCATGATGATGAATATGCAACTATGTGATGATATCGTGAATTACTGATTATGTATGTAGAACAGAGTGATCATAAGTTAAGAATGTTTGTGTTTGTTGTTGTATTTTTTTAAAAAATTTAAAAATTAATAAAAAAAGAAAAAAAAAAGACTTCATTTTCTCAGTCAGGGGTGGCCATATGACACAATTCTGACCAAAGAGAAATAAGCAGATTTTCTTGATAAAAGGGACAGATGTGGCTGGTGCTAACCTGTGAGATGTGATGCTTGGGGCTGCAGCAGCCTCGTGTGACCATGAGGGAAAGGTCAAGAGGGACAGAGACCCTGACCACAACATCCTTAAGCCATCGCATTGCCTTCTTTTGGCTTGTAAGAAAAATGGGCCAGCCTCTATTTTGCTTATGTTTCTCTTGTTCAAGTATTCTGCAAAATGCAGCGGGAAAATTCTTAAATTTTGTGTATGCATCACCTATCCTGAGCTCCGTCACTGGCTTGTCATGCAGATGAGACAGTGGAGCTCAGGAGGTAGAGGAATGCTCCTGGGACACAAAAGCAGAGGGATGCACAGGTTACTGCCTGAATCTAAAAACCCAGCACTTTTCTCATAGTGACACCAGCCCTTGCTCCCTAGTCAGCTCTATATGCACCCCTTCAGCTTCTCACATGAGAAAAAACATTTTCGGAGGAACGTTGGCACCTCTGGGTGGGTTAGGGGACCTGTGTGCAGCCTGCCCTGCTTCAACCTATTGCATTTCATTATAGGGAGCCCATTCTATCTCTTTCCAGTTTAACTAGAGATGGCCATTTATGAGAATAGTGAGGAGAAAGGTAATAAAAGCTGATATTTCTTTGATTGTTTAAAGAGAATATGCTGCTCTCCAAGACCCTGGAAAACTCCAAATTGAAATGCAAGCAATGCAAAGATAGCTGGGGGCAAAACTTATAACTATAGCTACATTTACTTAGAGTCAAAAACGAAATGAAGACCATATAATGAAGGTAATGAAGGGAAATAACTGCAGTATCATTTGAAATGTAATTTTGGAGAATTTAACTCTGCTGGCAATCCATCTGTCCATCTGGGCTGAGCTTCAGGGAGCTGACGAGGCTTCTCCTGGGGGCTACTGAGGCTGCCAAGAGGGGGAAATATAAGCGAGGCCTGAAAACAACCTGTCATTAGCATACTGGGGGCTTCCCAGCTAGAAGGGCAAGACGCAGGAGATGCAGGCTCAGTCTGGGAAAAGTCTGGCAGGGCCGAGAAGGGAATTCCGATGGACAGGTGCCTGGCGGGCAGGTGGATGTGATGCCTCTGGGGACTTGCTGCAGATCCTCCTTCCCCAACTGTGAACTGTGGAAATCACTCCCACCTTGCTCCCACCTCTCAGCATGAGGGGAGATAAAAGGAAAGAATAGGGGTAAGAATAGGAAGGTTGACTTTTGTTTTTAGATTATGTCTGAAACATTTATAAAGCGAATTACTGTTTCTGTTAGGTTGAGCCACATGAAGCTGCCCAATATGTAATCTTTTTAATTTAAAAATTGGCGATTTTGTGTGTTCAAACAAATAATCTTTAGACAGAAAAGCACTGGGCAGAATCACTGTTACAAAGTCTCCTTAGGGGAGAGCTCCTTCTATTCCTATTGCTTTAAGCCTTGGTAAGACTTACACGTGACAGCGTTTGAGATTTCATTTCATATTCTACTTTGTTCGAGAAAGGACGTATAGAGTAAGGTAGTAATACCTCAATTGGGGATGAAAGAAGAAAAATAAGGACAGAGACGATATAGAAGCAGGACCGAGGCTAAGAGGGCAGGAGCACACGACCCCTTTGCAGGGGAGGCACCACGGCTGCCATTTACACCGGCTGCCAAACCTCCAAGATGGGAACAAAACCACTGCTCAGGAGAAGTAAAGCTGTTCATGGTACCAAATTTAGGAGTTTGCCCTGAGGTTCTCAGGAAGAAGGGCTCCTTTCCAAGGCTCTTTTCTTTTACGGGCCCTTAGTAAAGTCTGATGGCACCTCACGTGTCAGAGTGGGGAGGAGAGAGACGCGGCACCCCGGGCGCCCCCAGGAAGAGCCTGCCAGCAGGGCCTTACCGGGTCAGGTGGAGGTGGCTGACGATCAGGCCCCGTCCATGCGGCGTCTGGGCCAGCTGCAGCAGCAGGGCCAGGCTCTCCTGCCGGACGGCTGCCACACCAGAGGCCACGAGGGAGGGCAACAGCCTGCCCATGTCAGGGTGCACCACCAGCAGGCGCTGGTTTTCCTCTGCAAAACATGGGGTGTCTGCTTTGCACACTCACGGCCATTTCCCACCATCCCCACGGGGCACCCGGTTTTTCTGCGCCCGCCTGAGAGACAGGATAATGAAGTGGTATGCGCACGGATCTACGGGGAACGACCCTAGCCAAGTTATAGAGCTCCTCCGTTCCCCAGCTTTCTCTTTGACCTACTTAGTAGCGTTGCAGTGAGGATTCAGAGTTAAGACGTGATTGTGCTCAGAACGGGGACTGGTTACCGCATGCTAGTTAGGCAGAAGGTGCCTTGGCACCTGGTTTCCGGAAATGTGAGGAGAGGGAAATAAATCAGCTTAATTTGGGGATATCTTTAGACCCTCAAACTTCACATAATGGGTGGAACGACATAATGGTTAGAACTTCTGGAGAAGCCAGAGTATCACGTGAGGACACCGATCACTGGAACATGCCTCCTTCCTAGACGAGAAGTGGTCTCCCGGGTGGTGGCACTTGATCCCCGCCCCTCTCCCCATCTGCTGGGGTATGAGGCTATGCTATAAAGTGGGGCAGAGCAAACCGGTCACAGAGGGAGGGTGCCCAGCTCACTGCTGCGCTAGCTGCCCATTTAGACGGGGCATGCTGCGGTCAAGCAGGAGATGCACTCCAGGGCTCCGCCACTCCCTGCAGGAGCTGCAATGGAGGCAATGGGCTCTGACTTGTAACCCACACATCAAACTCTGCTTTTATTGCAGAGATTAAATCTCGATCTGACAGCTCTCCTGTGGGCATGCTGGTCCATGTCAAAGAGGTTCTATCAATTCTCAAAAAGGAAAAGGTTTTGTTTGTTTAATTTGTGTATTTCTTTCTTATACTGGAAATGTAGCTCATGTAAACAGTTCAATTAACAGAGAAGTAATATAAAGCTGAAAAGCAAGCTCCTTCTTTCGTACCCGCTCCACGAAAGCCCATTTCCCAAAGGAGCTGTTATTCACCCTCATACGAATAATGCTAGAACTGCTATACATACTACCTTGTAATTGGATATCCCCCCCCACTCAGCAATATATCACAGACGTATTTCCATATCCTTACTTTTAAGCAACCCCTAGTCCTTCTTAAGGGCTGCTTTGTAGTTATTGAGTTGAACATGCCAAGATTTCATTGACCTGAGATAAAACATTTATATCACAGGCTGCGTCTGACAGTATTTTTTTCAGATGTCAAAAAAAAGTGACACCCCCCCCCCCCCCGGAAATGGGTTGCTATGTCAGATTCACGCTGAGGAAACGCATCGACCTTGTCACCAGCCCCGCCTCCCTTCCCCTCCTTCTAGGGGGACTTGCTGAAACACTGCCCTGAGCCGTGCAGGGTCCCACCAGAGGGGCAAGGACCTGGAGGACGACATTAGTCTCGAAAAAATTTCCTTCAGGAAAGAGGAAGTAAGCTTTTTTCCCCCGCTTTTCTAGTTTCCTGAGCTTAAGATGATTTCTCCATCGTTGAAGTTGCAGGTTTGATCGTGAAATTTTTAAACATTCTTCTAAATAAAGAAAAAAATCTGTATTATCTCATATTTGTTTAGCATAAATTAACAAATTACATCCAAAAGCTCTATTATCGGGTCCCCACAGTGGCACCATGAAAAGGAGACACAGCTGTTATTATTTCCATTTTCTGTTTCATGTCCAAGACCAGACCTTTCCCTATGAAAACTCTTTTTATAAAAATAAGGGAAATACTTAACATTTTTATTTACATTACAGCCACACAAGTGATCAGAAAGATCGTACCAGTAGTCAATGAACCCAGAAGATGCTAATATGTGAAAACGTGAGTTAAAGTCAATAAAATCTCTTAAGCCCTAACTATTCCAATATTACACACTAATCAGTGTGGGAAGACGCCGCTGGGGTGACTGCAAATCTCATGATGCTGAAATGGGTATCCAAAGTCAGCAAAAAGAAATATTTTTAGGTAGACAGTAAAGGAAACACTCAATTCACCCCCTCCCCACTGCCCACATATGGGCACAAGTCATGAGTGTGCAAAGAGCAGGGAAAATGCCCTGGTGACGAGGCCACTCAGTGGCCTCTGGAGTGACCCTGCCCATCACCCCCGGGCAGCTCTTCAGTGGGGAGGGGCTCTCCAGGGGACAATGTGCCCAACTTCATAGTGCCTCTATAAGCCGCATATTAATGAACACTAATGGCGATTCCCCGGCCTTACCATTCCCACTGCACACCGCCTGCCAGAGCCTGAGAGCAGACACACACACAGTTTCCTCAACAGCATCTTTTCCCCCTGTGGAAAAGCACCTACAAAGGGAGAAAAGAGAACAATACAAAACCTAGAAATCAGCCTTGACTTCCCTTTTCATTTGATTTTATTTTACCCCCAGATGTCTCAAGGGCAGGTGTAAGAAAGTAATTTTATAATCCCGAGGCACAGCTCTCCAGGGTTATCAGGCTGCTAAGCATGGACTAAGAGCTCCAGGTCATGGATGCAGGCTCAGGCGGTCAGGGCTGCACGGAGGGAGGGTGGAGAGCCAGAGGCCATGGCAGTGACTGCACTGGGACCAGTGATCTGTTGCTGGCACTGCAGAGTGCTTAGGGGTCAGGGAGCGTGCTCACACATGCGAATGTGTGCTGGTGACCCAACCCGCACTGGGGCCACAAGCCTCAGCAGCTGTAGCCATAAAATAAAATTAAAATGAGATTAAATTAAATTATAAAGTAAAAAATAAAATTAGAAAATAAAGTAAAATAAAACAAAAAAAGTAAATACAATAAAACAAAAGTCAAATGACCAAACTGCCTCCCACCATATGGGTCAGTCTCCAGAAGAAATTTAAAATGGGATCAGCCAGGGACCAACTAATCTCACTTCCTGATGTGATCAGCAAATGCCAAAGGAGACAAAGAACAAACAGCAGTCTTCCAAAAACTGGAGGGAAACCAGCAAGAATGGTCTCTTCTCTGACTATGAGGTGTGAGGAGCCCTGCTGGGAAGCACCCCTGCTTGGCACTCTCCAGTGTTCCCTATGGCATAACTCAAACACCGAGGCTCAGCACTTGGGGGTGTCCACGACGCAGCTGGTGCCCCTCAAGGGGCCACCGCTCCTGGCTGAGGGTGTGGACACCCAGAAGAGTTGCTTCCTTCCAGATCAGTGTCTAATTACACAAGAAATGATTGCTTTCTTTGGTTTGATGATGGGCTGCCTTTAAGAACGTCCCTACCTTCTTATGACCTCATCCCTACCTTCTTATGACCTCATTGTCACCGATGATACTGAAGCCATTGTGTGTTCTGAATAAAGTTTGCTCTGTGCCTAAAACAAATTCACAGAAAACCACGTCAGTGTCCTGAATTGTTTGGGTTGGGTCTAGCTGCCACCCAGCCAACTAACTGATAAGGAGAAACCCGAGACAGAATGTCAAGGTCACCCAATTAACAGTTTGGACAGAAACAAGTCCCTTTACATTCTGAGAACTACAACTGTCACCACCACTCACGGTTACAAAAAGAGGCAGGTACTGTTCGGGGCAGAGCCCACCTGGAGAGGCCCCACAGGCTACCTGCACAGCTCATTCTGTAATCTTTACAGAGCTTCCAGGACCTGCTTAGCCTCCTGGAGGAGCTGGCATTTCTATCTGTTTTAAAATATTTATTTCAAGGCTGTTTTCAGGCTCTAGAGAGGAACCTTTAATCTCCAAGAAACTGCAGAAATGGATATTTGAGCCTTCTCCATGGTACACTAAAGGGGAGTCAGACTCCATCTATTTTGTACGAACAATTTCCGTCATGGAGCCACAAAAATTGTTCAAGCCCTGGTGTCAATGCTTGCAGAAACTGGTAAAAGAACAGTCAAGCTTTCTTTATCTATCTACGGAGGAGAGCTGATGCTGGCTCCAAAACTATTTTCACCTCCTTAACAGCCAGTAAATGTAACTGGGGTAAACTTCACACTTTATTCTACAAAATTCTGAATGGTTTGGGTCCTTTCTTCCATCACTCTATGGTAGCAGGAGGTATGAGGGTGGTATGGGATGCTGGGGGTGGGGATGGAATGTGCATGGAGTATTCAAAGGGGTTTGGGTGAGCGAAGGTTGTATATGGGACGTGTGGAGCATGCCTAAGGGGTAAATGTTTGTGTGTGTGGTGTGTGTGTCTGTGCAGTGAGTGTGTGCTGCCTGCTGTGTGTGTGGTGTGTTTTGTCTGTGATACAAATATATATGCAATGAGTGTGTGCTGTGTGTGCATGTGTGTTGTGTGTATTGAGTGTGCACATGCTCAGGTGTGGGGGTATATTTCTGCGAGGCCCCTTAGCACCACACACAGATCATCAAGCCATCTTTGTGGAAGGGTGGGAGGGAGGGATTCTTCGCCTGCTAAGGGCAGACCTCTAAACCCTGCCCCTTTGCACCAACAACACTCATGAGCTCACACGCATCTCTGGCTTACAATCTGTCATCATTTCAGTCAGGATCTCAATGCCTCCTGCATAGAACAAGGGGATCTGGTCAGGTTTGGAGAGGGTCTCCAGGAGATTTTTGGTTGACACAGCTGTGTTCTTTCCTGAATCCAGCAATTCATGAGCTTTCTTCTCTTGAAGTTCTGCTTTCTCCCGGAGATCTACTTGATTCAGGCAATCTGGCAAAACAGGAAGGGGGGTAAATCCCTAACAATTAACAACTGAAGCAAAATTTTTATTCTTTTTTTTTTTTTTTTTTTTTGTTTTTTTTTTTTTGTTTTTTTTAAAGACAGAGAGAAGGAAGGAAGGATAGAAGGAAGGAAGGAAGGAAGAAAGGGAAACATTTTCTTGTTTTTATTGTATTCTGTTTCTCCGTTTTTGTTACATGGGCTGGGGCCGGGAATCGAACCGAGGTCCTCCGGCATAGCAGGCAAGCACTTTGCCCGCTGAGCCACCGCGGCCCGCCCAAAATTTTTATTCTTTTGAGGATGGGAGGGTGAGGATCAGAAAGCATTAAAATAATTCACAAAGTCTTCTTTGGCAAGGAAAATTTTAGGAACAGTGTAAGATCCAGAGTCCTAAAGTACCTCTGAGGTTCAAGGGCAATGCTATTTATTTCCTGGCAAGAAGGCCCTATGGGAGGATGGTACAGAAAAGGAAGGCCAAGTGTGGAGCACGAGAACGGAGAGAGGAGCAGCAGGGCAGGCTGCTAACACAGAAGATCTGATTGTGTAGGAAAGGCAAGGTCATGGCTTTGTGGCCACCTACACAGAAGGTATGGCAGGCACACTAAGGCCAGAGCACACATGGGAAATGAAATCCAAAGGACATCAGCAGGCCCATTCTCACCTTTCACCTGGGTCTGTAGCTTGGGGTTTAATTCTAAGATCTTCTGGAAACACTCTCTAGACTGGAAGAAAGAAACAAAACCTTGAAGCATGGTGAAGGGCAATGCTGATTACAAGAAAGACACTGGGCACCACAGGGCTTAGTCTTCGTTATCTCCTCCCAGCACAGGTAGGCATGGGGAACGCAGGTATGTATTGGATGTTTTTTTTTTTTTTTTTTTGGCTTCTCTGATTCTGTGGGGCAACAGGTGTTACTTCAAAATTCATTTTTAAAAAGTGTTATCAGAAACAGTCTCTGATGAACAAATGTCCAGTTCTAAATTCTTATAGATTAGGCTTGGCTGGCTTAGGAATAATTGTATGGTAAATACAATATTTCGATGATGATATTTACCTGGGAGAGAACAGGAGGTTATCTGTCAGAGCTGCCCAAAGGGACATATATAAGGAATTAAACAGAGACACTGTTGACAGAGACTCGGGAACAGGAAAAGAGAACCACCTAATTAAATGCACAGGGCACAAGAAAGCCAGTGAGGGGACAATTCACGGCTACACAAGAGTCTGCTAGAGAACTTGAGACTATCTACTGTCTCTGTTATTTAGGAAGTTCCTGGGAAAAGAAAGATTCTAGTTTGTGAGTTTTCTGGGTTAAGGGCAGTGTTACCCTCAGAGACAACAAGAACTGCACAAAGTATAGTTCAACCAATCGCTGATGAAAAATAAAAATAAAAATAAAATCCCCAAACAAAACAAAACAAAAAACCATGTAGGAAAATAACCTGTTTTGAAGATTTTGAAGGTTCAAGGCTCATCTAGAAGGCTAGGGTTAAGAAATGAACTGTAGGAAAAAATATCACATTAAAGTAGAGAAGAGTGCTGCCGGGTGGAAGTCTACATACCAAACATGACAGCCCTGCACCCAAAATCTCTTCAATTCCAGATGCAATCTATCAGCAATTCCTGTTGGTTTCACCATGATTATATACCCACAATTCCAAAACTTCTCACCGTCTCCATCACCATCAAGGTCTGAGACATCACCTCTTTCTTGGATAATTTATTGAAATAGCCCTCTGATTGGTTCTCTGTTCCGATCCTGCCATATCAAAATCTATTCTCGATACAGCAGTCAGGATGATCCATTAAAACATAAGTCAGACCATGTCACTCCTTTGCTCAAAACCCTCCGATAGCTCCCAGTTCATCCAAAGTAAAAGCCAAGTTCTTTCCAAAAAAAAGCCATGCAGGATCACTGCGGTACTGGCATAAGGATAGACGTATATAAAAATAAAATAATTTTTTTTAAATGTTTATCTTTAATGATCCAAGATTCTGCAAGACACACTGATATACCCAGAACAGAGTGGAAATATAGCATCTCAGCAGTGCTGTTGCCAGCTTCGGGGGAAGGAGGCTAGATGCTGGCTGGAGGACCCCCACAGTGGAGTCAGTTCCAACCTCACAGGGAGACTCACTGCCCTATCTCCATGGAAACCAGCCTTGCAAAGGGACTGGCCCTAGGGAGGCTGTAGGAACATCTCTAAGAGGTATTTCCCAATAAAGACAACCACAGGTGCCCAACAATGGAACAAAACTGAGGGCCCAGAAATAAATACAAACATTTTTGTTCAAATGATTTTTGACAAGGGTGCCAAAACCATTCAGTGGGGGAAAGAACAGTCTCCTCAATAATGTCCCATTATTTTCCCATTGGGAAAACTGGATAACCACATGCAAAAGAATGAAGGGTAGGGATCCTACTTCACACCCTATTCAAAAAGTGGACCAAAGGTCTAAATATAAGAGCTAAGACTATAAAACTCTTAAAAGAAGACATAGGCATAAATCTTCATGACCCTGGATGTATGTGGTTTGAAGTTGTATGTACTCCAGAAAAACAAGTTTTAAATCTAACCCATTGTAAGTGAGATCTTCTGATGAGGCTACTCAGTTAAGGTGTGACCCACCTCATTGAGGATGGGTCTTAATTCTATTAATGGAGTCCTTATAAATGGGATGAATACAGAGAGAGAGAATTAGTTTCCCAGTCCTTGGGAAGAAAGTGGCACCTTGATGATGCCTGGATTTAGACCTTTCTTGGCTTCAAACTGTAAGCTAATAAATTTCCATTGTTCAAGCCAAACCATTTCATGGTATCTGCTTTAAGCAGCCTAGGAAACAAAAGCACAGGATTAGGCAATGGTTTCTTAGGTATGACCAGACGAACGGGCCCATAACTTAGCCAAGTTGACACATAAACTTAACCATCACACTCATTCACTGCTGGTGGGAATGTAAAATGGTGTAGCCAATTTGGAGGACAGTTTGGCAGTTCTTCACATAGAGTTTCCATATGTCCCAGCAATTTTACCCCTTAGAGGACTGCAGGCATATGTCCACATGTATATTTGAATATGAATGTTTATAGCAACATTATTCATCAAATGTGCATCAATTGATGTATGAATAAATAAAATCTGGCTTATCAATACAATGGCCTATTATTTTACAATAAAAGGAAGAGTACAGAAACAGAACACCACATGAATAAACCTTGAAAACATTATGCTAAGTGAAAGAAACCACTCACAAAAGAATAGGCAGATCTACAGAGACAAAGTAGACTAGTTGCTTATCTAGTTTAGGGTGGACTGGGCAGAGGGGAGTGACTGCTAATAGGTACAGGGTTTTGGGGGAATGGTGATGAAAATGTTTTAAAATTGATTGTAGTGATGGTTGCACAAGTTCGAATAAAAAAACTCACTGAACTCTACCTTTTCAATACGTGACTTGTTTAGCATGTGAATTATAAATCTTAATATAGCTGCTATTAATAGATATACAGCGTATTTGTATATACATGTATCTGGATGGTTAACTTTGTGTGATGAGAATACAAGTGAATTCTGCTTTCATCTTTCTGCTTATATCTTCATCTCTTCAGAGATGCTCCTTCCAGGGCCAAACAAGGCCAAAGAAGGGATTTCTGCAGCAGGTGACATCCAACATCCTTTTCAGCTCTCAGATCTTACCATTTACTTAGCAAATACTTAAGCGTAGATTACTATCAAAATCAACTTAGTGGGACCTGGTTCTTTTCTGGGCCAATCTGAGGCATTCCTCTGTGATCAAACATGCTACTTAGAGTCCCCCATGAACTCACCTCACTGTAGCTCTTCAGGGCCAGGTGGGCTTTTCCCATGTGGAAATATGCTTTTGTGCATTTTTCATCACACTGCATAAAAAGGGAATGACTTATCAGATGTTTTGGAAGATCTGAAGTCATCAGCTACACCCCTGACTGCCTAGCTAATTGAGTTAGGCAGAGCTTTGGGTCTTGGGACAGCTACCAGAGGGGACCATTAAAACTTCTCTATGCAACTGTGAGCAAACCAATTGATGCCTGTAAGAAGTCTGGATGCACAAGTAAGCTCTCTAGCAACTTAATTCATGATATTGCCAGTTTTTATTTCCATTTAATAGGACTCAATCAGGAGGCAAACCAGAAATCCTTAGTTCAGAAGAGCTGTTATCCTTGGCTGGACATTAGAATCACCTGGGAGGCTTTTAAAACTCCTGCTAGCCAAGCTGCACCCCATATCAATTAAACTAGTCTCTGGGGTAGAGCCCAGGCCTCAATAATTTTTAAGCTCTTCAAATGATGTAAGATGTGCAGCCAAGTTTGAGAACCACTGGTTTATTAGAAGTGAGGGGGAAAAAGTACTATGGGTGGACTAAGTTACATCTTAGTGGGCCTAGGAAATTCCTCATCCCAAATAAACCACAATTCATTTATGGGAACTGTATTCTTATCCCTTATAATCAGGAGGGGATGGCCTCTTCAAAAGGTAGGACTGAAATTTATGGCTGAGACTCCACAATTTACACAGGTGGCCTTGCACCTGCCTGGCCCCGAATTAGAAACCCACAGGGAATGGTTTGGCACAGAGACATAAACTGAAATTAGAAACATTAAGTTAATTAATATTTATTGAGCCCCTTTATATGCAAGGCATTGTGCTGGGTCAGATGCCCTTGAGGGGTTTAGGTTTAAAAGGTTAAGAGAGTGAGACCAGGAATTCAAAAAGTCCCAGGTGAATCAGCAGAAGTAGGATGCTGGCAAGGTCCCCTAACTTCTCTAATGCTCATTTTTCTCAGCTGGAAATTGAAGATAACAACAGGAGCTCTCTCTAGGATTGCTGTGAGATGGAAATGCATGTAAAACAAGTAGTGCAGAGCCAGGCAATACGTTGGTAGCTTCTATTGCTGCAGTTACAAAAATAGCAATCCATTTTAGGGTAAAAGAAATTTTCTAAAAAAAGCAAAATAATATAGAAGAGGTAACAAAAACTGTTATATTCAGAGAGGCCTTTATAGATACATTTTTCATGTCTGGTTTCCTGATTTGCTAAATGAGTGACAGTAATAATAATCATAGCTCATGGTTTTGAAGTCCTTACTACATGCCAGACACTGAGCTTGAAGGTTGACATGGATTATCTCACATAAACTTCCTTATCCCCATTTTACAGCTTACTTGGCTAGTAAGTTGAAGAGCTGGGATTTGAAACCAGAGCCTAAGGGTTTAAAAACAACATCCATCTCCTTCAGAAAAGGGCAGTTCAGTAGAAAGGACCCTAGTTTGAATGAAAACAGTCACGCAAAAGAGGAAGTGTGGAGAGCCGCCTCCCGGGTCGGGCCTAGTGGACACGCCGCAGCCTGCTCTAGAGTTCCCCCCGCCCATCGAGTGAGCCAAGATGGCGCCCGCATCCTGCCTCCGCGTATGACGTACGCGCCCGCCAACCCTGTCTACCAATCACCCTTGTATACGTGGCGTTAGCCCATTGGGTTTGGATTTTGTATATAAAGGCGTTACCCGGACGGGGAGAGCGAGACGACCCGCAGGGAGCCGTACCTGACGGCCGCATAGAGGTTGCTCCCCCGTGGGGTATTTTAGCCCGCGCGGAACCTGTTACAAAGAATGCAAGCTTAGCTCCAGTAAAGGTCTGTGCTCACAACCGCCGCGTGTTACGGATTCGTGTCTGCCATTCAAGTCGGTTTGTCTGCGTCTGTCTCTCTCTCCTCTGTCCCCTTCGCCGGCCAGGGGCTTGACGCTGAGCGAGAAGTCCCGGACAAGTGGTGGCCCGTACGGGGAACCTTCTTCTGCTGCCTCTCCCCGAGCTGGTGAGGACGTGCTTCTCGGGTTCACGGCGGAACCTCCGCGCCTGATCAACGTGAGAGGGTAAGTGCTTTCTGCTACGTGAGAGTTAAGGGCTGTGGGCGTTCAGGTAGCCCCAGTGAGTCGGGAGAGCTCCCCGATTGGTTAAGGTCCAGTGCCGACTGCAAGCATGGGGCAGTCAGGAAGTTCACCTTTGTTAGCTCCCTTAAAGACCCTTTTAGCGGACGGCTCCTGTGAAAGTGAGCCGCCCACTTGTAAGCCGCCAGAGTCAAGCACTAGTTCAGACACCTCTGACTCAGAGTCAGATGGTGATGAGACCGAGGGTGCAGACGCGCCTCCGCTGATCGATTGGGGGAGGCCCCCTGTCTCACCCACGCAGCCTTCCGCCCCGCCAGCGCCTGCTGCAGGGGCGCGGCGGTTTCCGGTGAATGGTTTTGGTGATCTCGCCAAAAACCCTCACCACGGGCTCCCTCTGGTGGCCGAATCAGGTAATTACAGTGGCCCTCCTTTGCGAGACCCGGAACCCCCTACAGGCTGGTCTAGGGAGGGGCAGTTACAGCTGTGCCCCCCGCCTGCGTACGCAGGCCCTCAGGGTCCCACGTCATCAAACAATAGAGGGAGGCATTTCTGGAATTGGATTCCTTTTTCAACCTTTAGACCTTTCGGTATGCTGAGTGGTTACCAACCGCTTAAGCCAGAACCAGCTTCAGAAATGTACCCGGTTATTATCAATCCCCAAGGTAATAATCAGTATGAGTCATATGATTACAAAGTCTTAAAGGAGTTGAGGCAGGCCGTCCATCAGTATGGCCCCAATGCCCCTTTTACATTGAATATGGTTGAAAACCTTTCCGCCCTGAATCACACACCCGCAGATATATATCAGTTGGCCCGTGCTTCTTTGCCACCAGGCCGATACATAGATTGGAAAGCATGGTTTGAGGAATTGGCTGAGGAACAAGCCGCAAAAAACGCAGCGGGGAGACGTGGCGGGTGGAATGCAGATATGCTATTGGGGAAAGGTGCCCATTCCCAGAATCAAACAGGGTTCCCTCAAGAAGTCTATGGACAGATTTTCCGCTGTTTCATAGGCGCCTGGAAAAAGTTGGCAGGCCAGGGAGAGGCTCAAGCTTCACTCAGCAGCGCTACTCTGAAAAGAATAAACCCCAGTGAGCCTTTTGAAGCCTGCGTGCTGCCGACAGAGTTACAACCCACGGCAGTGCTATGGCAGCAAGAACCATTACTCTGGGTTCACCCTGGAGTTTCCCCAAAAAAGGTCCTAGAGCACTATCCTACAGCTGTTGCAGATCTGGCCTTAGAATCAATTAAAAGGGCCATACAACATTTCGGCCAGCAACCTGAAAACCTCAGAGTACCTTACTCTTCCCAGCAACTTGAGATACTCACTGGGTGCATAGATCAATGGGCCATCCTCCGGTGTACATTTCTAGGAAGCATTAACAATCAATTCCCAAAAGCCCCCCTTTTGCAGTTTGTTACTCGACACCCAGTAATTTTTCCTAAAGTAACTTCGCCTAAGCCACTAGTGGGCGCCCCCACCGTGTACACGGACGGCTCCAGCTCCGGTTCAGGAGCATACTATATGGAAGGGGACACTCCCAAAACAGTGCTCTTCCAACCACAAAAGCCTCAATGGGTAGAATTACAGGTCATCATTACAGTCCTGGAAAGTTTTTCCGAACCTTTAAATGTTGTCTCTGACTCTGCTTACGTTGTAAATTCTGTACATATTTTAGAGACGGTGGGCATTATAAAATATTCCTCCTCAGTAAGACCATTCTTTATCAAACTTCAAGAGACAATATGTGCCAGACAACATCCTTTCTACATAACTCACATTAGAGCGCATACAGGCCTGCCTGGCCCCATGGCACAAGGAAATCACATAGTAGATGTAGCCACTCGACAGCCACACATCTTCCCTGCGCTGACACCATATCAGCAAGCCCGAGAATTCCATGACAGATTTCACATCAATGCAGGTACCCTAGCTAGGCGGTTTAATATACCACGTGCGACAGCTAGAGATATAGTCCGAGCGTGCGGAAATTGTGTAGAACAAAGAGCAGTCCCTTCAGTTGGGGTTAACCCTAAAGGTCTCATCCCGGGAGACATTTGGCAAATGGATGTCACCCATCACTCAGAGTATGGTAAAGTTAAATACCTGCATGTGACAGTGGATACTTGTTCTCAAGTTTTATTTGCCTCTGCCGAATCAGGAGAAAGAGTCCACCAAGTAATTGCACACTGCCTTGCCGCTTGGGCAGCTTGGGGTAAGCCGAAAATATTAAAAACAGACAACGGACCCGCTTACACCAGCAAAGCCTTCCAAAGATTTTGTGCAAATATGGAAGTGCAATTAAAACATGGTATCCCCTACAACCCTCAAGGGCAAGGAATCATTGAAAGAGCACACAGGTCTCTTAAAGACTTGCTCAAAAAACAGAAAGGGGGAATAGGCCACGGCCTGTCCCCGAAGGCTCAACTGTCTGTAGCCTTATTTACATATAATTTTTTAAATGAAAATTCACTAGGAATGACACCTGCTCTTCAGCACACTACTCCGAGTCCTCCACATAGAGGTCTAGTCCGTTGGAAGGATGTCCTGTCAGGACAATGGCAAGGCCCTGACCCAGTGCTCAGCTGGGCCAGAGGCTCTGTTTGTGTTTTTCCCCAGGAACCAGGACGTCAACCTGTGTGGGTTCCGGAAAGACTGGTGAGAACCGTGACGTCGCCCGAGGACGCCAAGGAACTGTTGCCCAGAAAATTGATAAGCCTCCAACCAGAGCCACCAGATCCGGTCTCCAACTCTGCTGATGATGGCGACGAACGACAAGATGACAACAGGAGCGCTAGTCACCCTTCTATCGTATAGAAAGGGGACCAGCTTTAAAACCTCCCTACCTTTACTAACCTCTCCCAACAGGTGGATTCAGACCTTCGAGTGCTTGGGGATATCAAGTTGACCCCCGTTGATTTCGACCTTTCCAAACTGGGCGAGACTGTACAAAGTCTGTGGAACCGAGTCACCTCATGGTTCTCTTGGCCCAATTTGACTACTTGGATCCTCGTGGCAGTGGGACTATTAGTGGGTTTAGTCACTGTTAAATGTTTGTTAGAACGCTTGCTCCAGACACAGCAGCAATTACGTGTCACTACCATGTTGGCTATGTCACTCGCCCCTGATGCTCCTGGCAACGACCGTCCCGCTACCCAGTCCTTCCCCTCACTGTATGACCCGTCCCGGCCACTCAGGGCGGGGCGCTCGAAAACAGGATCTGCTGCAAAGCCCATGGCCGTGTCCCGGGTGTAAAAGGCGGCACCAGAAGTCATAATTTTTGTCTAAGGATGATCTCTACGGCGGAGTCACGGTCCTGGCCAGACTAGACTCCGGCCATTGCACAGAGACACCTAATGACGCTCTCGGCTCTGGTTGCCGCTCTCCTGCCCCCCTACATAACCCAGTTGCGAGGCGAAGCACTGCAGGGAGAGTCACGTTGTTTCCAGTTCACGGGCTCTCCGGTCTCTATATGAGGAGGCATTCTGGTTGGTGCCTAGCAAGCCTAGTCCAGACTCCCCAAAGCACCAAAACATGTAGTGGGCCTGAGTGGCCCACGGGAGCTCACTCATCAATGGAGACACTGGGTCAAAATGAATAAAAAAGGGGGAGATGTGGAGAGCCGCCTCCCGGGTCGGGCCTAGTGGACACGCCGCAGCCTGCTCTAGAGTTCCCCCCGCCCATCGAGTGAGCCAAGATGGCGCCCGCATCCTGCCTCCGCGTATGACGTACGCGCCCGCCAACCCTGTCTACCAATCACCCTTGTATACGTGGCGTTAGCCCATTGGGTTTGGATTTTGTATATAAAGGTGTTACCCGGACGGGGAGAGCGAGACGACCCGCAGGGAGCCGTACCTGACGGCCGCATAGAGGTTGCTCCCCCGTGGGGTATTTTAGCCCGCGCGGAACCTGTTACAAAGAATGCAAGCTTAGCTCCAGTAAAGGTCTGTGCTCACAACCGCCGCGTGTTACGGATTCGTGTCTGCCATTCAAGTCGGTTTGTCTGCGTCTGTCTCTCTCTCCTCTGTCCCCTTCGCCGGCCAGGGGCTTGACGCTGAGCGAGAAGTCCCGGACAAGGAAGGATTTGAGTTGGATCTTGAATGATATGGAGAGGGGATGAGAAGAGGATGAAGAGAGGATGGGGAGAGCAAGCTCAGAGGTGGGAGAGTAGCAGGGGCTTCAGCTGACAGTGTGGCTGGGAAGTGGGGAAGCCCTGAGTAGCACACTGGAGAAGGGGTGTGCAGGAAAGTTGGTGTGGAGGCAGCGTGAAGACTGGAAGAGGGAAAGGCAGAGATTAAGGGAGGAGACCAAAAGAGTCCTTCAGAATGAGCGGCTAATGTCTGAAGTCAGGAGACAGTGGAGGTGAAAGGTCAAAGCAAGAGCTGACCAGCATCAAACAACCACTCATGATGGGGGCAAAGATGGACGTGAAGTCAAAGCTTGGGGTCTAGATGCTTGGAAGACATGGTGTATCATGGAAAGAGCAAAGTCAGGACGGAGAGTGGGGACTGAGTGGGGAGATGAAGAGGTTGCTTCTAGACCTACTGGTCATCAGACAATGAGGCCACTAAAATGTAGCCCTGGAGCCTGGGGCAGGAAGGCCTGGGTAAGTTGGTCCAATAGCCTTATGCACAGATGAGAGTTGAACTCATGAGAGGAGATGAGAGCTTTGAGGGAGAAACTGCAGAGAGTAGAAAGACAGGGAGCCAAGGAGTGAACCGTGGTGAATTCACAAAGGATGGAAATAAATTAGCAAGACAGGAGTAGTCAAAGGGCAAAGAGGAAGCCCTTGGAAGCCAAATATTCTCAGTACAGTCGCTGGTAGAGCACCGGCGTTACAATGGGCAGGAAGAAACAGGCCTGGTCCGCAGCCTCCTGGGAGGGGGTGTCCCTGTGACCTCGCCTTCTGTGGACACTGAAGCTGAGGACCGCTGATGGATTTTCTCACTAATGGGCCCCTTCTCCTCTGATCATGTGTCACCCCTCACCCAGGTCTTCTGCGGATGAGCCCCAGGTTCCCTTAAAAGGAATTCCACCAAAAAAGTGTTCTGCTAAAAAACAGTGACTGATGATAACTAAAACCAGCCTCACACCTTATCTTTTCCTGACAAGAAATGTCGTCCTTGAAATATTATCACAGGGGATTGTCTCTACCAATTCAAAGGTGTCAAAAAATATTAAACTGTCATGAAAGTACAAGTATTATTAATAATGGAGTCCCAGTGACATTCACTAGCGATATATTACTTTTAAAGAAAGTAAAACTTTTTTCTTCTAATCCACAGTTTCTACGTACAGTCATCAACCATTATTAGTTTTTAGAATTCTTTGTGCATATTTTTTCCCTTCATCCATCCAAGTGTTTACCCAAACCTCTTCAGCTGGGAGCCTCAATGGGCATTTAACAAGATTGGCTGCTGAGTGTCAGCATTTTTTAATGTCAGTTCCATTGCACCTGCTTTGCTTCTGTTTCACCATTAATTACACTGTGCTACAATTAACATTTGGGAACAGGCCGGTGTGTTATCCTGAATCAGCACAAATCAGCACAATGGCACGACACCTCTTTGGTCCTTTCCAGATCACAAAATATCTTCTTGGAGGACCTGAGAGGAGACCTGGGTTTTTGGTTGTTTTTTTTTTTTTTGTTTTTTTCCACAGCAGGGAATGAGATCTACAGCCAGCAAGTATGAAGTTCAAGGTTAGAGGCCGGATACAGTAGGTGGATGAGAGCACGCATTTCCAGCTAGACACTAGCTGTGCCATCCTGGGCAGGTTACTTAGGTAGTCTTGGAGGCACAATTTCCTTGTCAGAAAAATAGAGAAAATAAATGATGAAGGACAGAATATAACAGAGTAGGATAATTGCGAGGTTAGTTTGAGGCAGCTCGTGGCCTGCATTCAGTGAGTGAGTGGTGGCTCTTGCTGTTATTGTTGGAACAACAAAGGAAAACTCCCTTGCCTTTCTCTTCTATAACAGGCATAAGATCAAACAAGGTGAAGAAGCAGATCAGTGTAGCTGTCAGGAATCTGATACTGTCGGTTTTGGGCAGTTCTCAGTTCTTAAAGATTGCACCAGTGACATTGGATAAGATTTGCCACACCCTGTACTTTCTAAAGGATAAAGAAATCAAATAACTTTGGAAGTCAGTTTTGGAGGCTCCCTAGTGTTTTATGAACCATTATTAGAAAAGGTGAGTTTCCAAGTCATTCCTGTTTCCCTTGCTTACCCTGTAATAAAAAGCAGGCAGGTGGGTGTGGCCAGCGTGTTGCTACGAAACATGCTCATTAAGCTGGGAAAGGGGCACGTTCTCCAGCACTTCAATTTTACTTGAGCATAAATTATTTAAAACAATATTTTAAATTTTATTTGATATAAAACCCAGCAAATTTTAGGTAGGGCAATGCAAAATTAGCAAGGGCTTTAAAGATAAAATGTATATCTTAAAATTCATGCTTTCTGTAAGGAGACCTTTGAGTGGCCCATGTTCATTCCCTCTGCTATCAGCGGCACTTCAGTGAAAGTCTGAAAAGCACTGGTTTCAGTTGTTTAGTTAAAGCCCCCCATGACAGTAACTTAGGGGGATGCAGATTAAGGCTTATTTAAATATTTAATCATCTGAGATCATATCCCTAGCAGTTTTCTCTTAAAGTCTATTATTTCCATCCGTACTCCGCATTTCTGCTCCCCTTTGGCTGGCAGATTTGGGAGGAGATATATGGACTATGATGCTATCTGCCTACGGTCTGACTGGTATCCTGGCTGAACAGTGAGAATTCTTCATTGATTATTCCTCTACAAATGGGGGATGTTATATTTTCCAAACTATGAGGGCTGGAGGGAAAAGGCACAAACTGATGAGGAAGAATGACGATGCGGTAGAAGCAAGCTCTCAGGGCTGGCACTAGAAAAGACCAAGAAGAGTTCCCATTCTCACATGGAACAAAGCATCAGCTAACACGATAGGAAAGGATGAGCCTCTGCAATGTAAAGCCTTAGAAAACTGACAGTAGCAGCAGCTTCTACGGAGAGCTTACTATGAGCAAGGCACTTCATGTGCATTATAGAACTCTCACTATGATTCTATTCTGTCCTGCTTTATAGATGAGGAAACTGAGGCTCTGGCTGCAGAGTCTGTACCCTTTTCCTACTGCAATCCACTGGCTGCTCATTTCTATTCCCTTCAAGACTGTCTAGGACATCCCATCAAACCAGCCCAGCACCATCAGGTGGAAAAGGAATCATTCTCTTACCTTCAGAGCCCAGTCACAATCCACTAGTGCCTTCTGGTAGTCCCCGAGTTTTATATAAGCCTGTAATGACACAAACAGCTGGTGCTCACCCACAGCTCGTCCTTCAACCACCCAAAAAGAACAAACCATGGACTGGGGGTGAGGAGCGACTGGGCCCTGACCCTATCAGAGTCTCAGCAGGAAACAGGTGGTACTCTCATACTGAGTAACAGAGGAGCTTCGAATAAAGGGACTATTTAACAAGGGAGGGGCAGAGTTTAGGGAAAGCAACAAGGATGTTACAGAACCCCAGGCCGGGCACCAGCAGTAAGTCATTACCACGCTGGGACTGAAGAGAGGGAGGGAGGGAGCAATGAACTAAATCAGAGAGGGTGGTGATGTGAAAGGAGCTGCCTGCCAGATGCCGAGGCCTCTAGGAGAGCCAAAGCTCGAGACTCTATAAAGCACCGTCCTTTCCTCTAGGGTCTGGGTTTCATTTTGAAAGTCAGGGGACAGGAGGGAGAAGTGAGCATACTTCTAGACAAGTGTAGTCATGAGTTCATGCCATTATTATTCAGGATTAATACAGACACTGAAAAAGCCTGAATGGGCTTCAGTAATTTCTTTGCACAGTCTTTTACTTTTTTCTTTTTTCTTTTCAAAAGGCTTGGCTCAACATTCTATAACATTTCCATTCTTCTTTGCTTTTCCATATTTTAAAAAGAACTAGTTTTTCCCAATGGCAATTAAACTCCAGATTTATCTAAATTACACCAGCAGTCTATTGATCATAACATTAGCTCCAGGAGAAAAACATAGTGATGAAAGGGTAGGTTTTCTTTCTAGCAAGTGACAATACTCAATTCACAGGGTCCTTATTAAGTATTTTATAACACTGCATGCAGACTGGGGAGACATTTTTAAAATAGTCAATAGTTCAAATGATTTGTAACACCAGGCAGCACATTTTGAGTTTATTTGCCTCTGAATAAGCTTTCTCCTTGGGTAAGCTAGAAGGAATTGCTTCCCCAAAGCTTTTCATTGCATTTACTTATATTTATCCCCATTCATTCTTAATGTGATTCTCCAAAACTAATCAAAGCATGGTTAAAATGTAACTAATTTGATGAATCAGGGTATAGACAGTCTGAATTAGCTATAAGGCTGAATTACATAAGTTTTAAAAAGTAATTCAATCTTACTGCTTTCAAATATCTTCAGAATAACTGATGTGATTGAGCAAGCCTCAATTTGGAGACCAAATTTTCTGATAAAATAAAAATGGATTACAATTACTGTATTAATTGTTTGCACATAAATGATTCTTTCAAGAATCAACAGAAACTTAGTTCCCTCAAATGGACTTGTGCTTCTGATTTTATGTAACAACGATTCATTGAACATCTATCATAAATAAAACATTAGGGAAAAAAATTATATGGCAGTTTTTACCATCAAAAAGCTTATAATCTTGTTAGGGTGATAAAATGCAAACTGCTAAATCAACCTCCGGCTATCTTGTTTACCAGTTCACTCCTTATTACAATTTTCCCCAACAGGTGGGGTTAGGCAAATGATACCTCAGCTTTAGTCAGCCTTATCCAAACTGCTGAACTAATAGGGTCATACTGCCCTTGGATTTATTTATCATGAAATCATTGTCACTCCCCAGACTTTTCAGCCTCCTAAAGTCCTGTTTCTTGCTTTCAATCTCTTCTTTAACACACCACAGCAAGATGTCCTTAACGCTGAGTCACAGAAATGGGAGCTGACAAGAGCTCTGTCGCACTCTCTCCCTCCCGTAAATGATAAGGCATCTAGTTCAGCTCCCGCACATCCTGCTGTCACACCATGGCCATCAGATGGTCATGTCTCATGAAGCTGCCAATTTCTCAGAGCCGAGCAACAGAGAAGTCCTCCCCCACAAACACTCAACCACTTTTCAAAAAAAGGTCCCAAGTGACATTTGTCTCAACTGAAGCATATCAACTTTGTCCCTTCATTAAGTAGCAGCTAAATTGCTGCATGAGGGTTCCAAGCAACTGAACTCACCTGTGAGACAAACTGAGGGAACAGGGATTTCAGAAACTCAAAATTTCTGAGAAACTGGCTCATGAGTTATCTCCCTCACAGAATCTCAGAGATTCAGACAACAAATAGGAAATTAACAGGTGAGCAGACTTTAGGAACATGGACAGCCACCCAAAAGGGAGCTGGGCAAACTGAGTGCAGGCAGAATTCCAAGCTCTTTCAGCTCATGCCATTCCATGATTTTCTCCTTTATTTGCATGGAAAAGTATCATCCCTTAGTGATGTGCTGGAGCTGACATACTCTCAAGAGAAAGTTGATTACGTGTAGTTCTTCCCAACCCCTCCTTCAGTGAACTTCAAGTTGATGGCTTGGAATTGGACCGTGGTGAGCGTATTTACGCCAAGGGAACTGGCAAATGCGACCTACAAATCAGCTCCCCCATGTCCCCATCCCGAGTCAGTTACTAAACCTTTTCCAGCTCCAGGACAGCTAGCCTTGCTTTCCTCTGCTTCCGCAGGCGTGGTGGCTACAGCCCTGAGAAAACCCGTGGACACACCGGCGGGTCACTGACCTGCGCTCGGTTGGTGTACAGCACTGTCATGTCCTTCAGCTTCTCCAGACCCTCACTGTAGCACAGGACAGCTGTTTCATAATCGCCGCAGGCAAACGCTTCATTACCCTTCTCCTTTAGGGCTAGGAGAATCAAAGTCGTACAGGTGAACCTTTACCACACACTGAACACACGCTTTCATACTTTATTCTCCTGGTTTTCCAACTCTATGCTCAGGGTCATAGCTTACGTGGATCCAAAGGGAACTTATCACTTGTTTCTCTCTGCAGATATTACAGGGCTGGCATTCCCCCCCTCAACACTCCCCCATCCCCATCTTTTAAGTAGATTCTCAGAAAAAGTAAATGCTTCTACCTCAAGGTTCAGAGCCAATCCAAGTTTGCCACAAAGACTAACTCTACAATTTAATGCCTCATGAAGAGGGTCAAAAATTAATTCTCTAACACGAATGGAATCATTCAGATCTGGAGCATACAAACCACTGGGTGGTATAAGATTAATGCTAGTACTACTGCCATATATATCTTCCCCCCACACCCTCTTCCTTTCTTTTCCTTTTTTTTTTTCTGTTCTCTCTTCTTACCTCTTTGATTTCTTCATTTTTCTAGTTTACTTCTTCTCCATCTATGCCTCAGCCTAGCCAGTGACACCTCACTCCCATCCCTCCCTACTTCCCAAGGATTGTATAGTCCTGCTCATAACATTTCGGATTAAAGAAGCACTTACATGGATCTGCTAAGCCCATCCACATGCTTTAGAAAGAGGCCTGGCTGTGGAGGCCGGCTGAGGGCTGTGACCTTCGCCCTGCCAGTTGCAGCAGGAGCAGAGAGCAAACCACCCAGGATTTCTGCCTGGCCAGATCCCCACTGCCTCGGGCCCATCACGAAGTGGCTGACTGGGAATCCTGATGTCTTCAACTCCCAGAATAATAGACATATGTGCTGTTTCCAATACAAGTCATTCCAGCTATTGAAAACTGAAGATTGACAATTACCATCTGCTAAGGCTTTGTTTTCCCTTCTTCTTTTGGCTCGTTCCTTTGCATCCTTCTCCAAAGATGCCAAGAAGGCCTCTGACAGCAGAGTAATTTTAAATATAAAAAAGAAAAATCCAAATACTATAATCAATTCTTTAACTCAAATTCAGAAGAAAGCTACTTTAGGGCTTGAGAGCCACACTTTTCATGCATACACATGGAGGCACACACATACAAATTCAGAGGCAACTAAGATGACATTTTGTTAATCTGACATTAATTGGTAATCTGTGTGATGTATTATTATACATGATGGCTATGATTGTGCTTCAAATTTGAATTATGCTTTTTAAAAGAGCTTTTCTTTGAAGAGAGGCTGTTTTGTTCTGTTTAGCATAATGAGCTTCTGGGCTGAGCAAAAGAGAAATTATCTGGATCCTTGGAGTAACTAAGAGTAAACTGGACAATACAGAATAACTGAACTCAGTTTACAAAAGATTGGCCGATAGAAAACAGGGAAAACCCTCAAAGCGCTGTACCCCCAATCACTGGTAACAGAATTGGGTGACAGTAGTTTTTTGCTCATGGGTGTTCTAAGCCCAGAGGCTATAATTTAAGGGTCTAGAAGCTATGATCAATAAAAACTGATCCTAAATAAACACTACACAATGGGACAAGAGATGCTGTCCTTACCTGAGTTTATTTCATCTGCACTCTGCAGGACAGAGGTTAACATAGAAACAAAGAAACAAAACTTTTAAAAACTACCCTCTGATTTATGCATTCATGCAAACCAAGGAGGCAATTACAGGTGAGGAGCAGGGTCATCTCCTTTATCCACCAAAACAACAAAGGGCCCCAAATGCAGGAAGCTTACTTTCAATTAGGAGAACTGATTAAGGGCTCAATTGCTAGGGGGCTGAGTCTGCAGAAATAAAGCTGCCTGGACAGAGGGACCCCAGCTGTGGTTGGTTGTTATGAACTGGGACTATAAGTTAGTGAAACATATTACCTTCACAGCAAATCTTAAAGACAACGTATTAATTCAAGGTGGGGGTGGGAGTGGTGGTACAAACTTTCATTAAACCCAAAGGGTTGTTTAAAAGATGACCGAAAGATACCATCCCAAATAAAACACCAGAGCCTATACTTCCTTGTGGAAATAAATTTAGTACATCTAAGAAAGGAGCTACGATCTCATACTCATCAGATAGTTTGAGATTAAACTATTTCTTCTGCCTCGACACAGACCTCCTCACTATATCTACTTATATGACTCCATGATAGGAAAAAGGGGACCTTTGCAGGGGCTGGCGAAGGACTGATCATGGTTTTGTCCAAGGTGGTCCTGCATTCATCCTCATCGTTATCCTCCTCTGTGAGCAGCAGTCTCTTTTCTGTCTCGAGGACAGCTTTCTCTTGCACAGCTGGGTCATCAGAATTCATCCCCTGGATTAAATTGGCTGGAGGAGAAATGAGAAGTGAATCAACCGAACAATGTCTTCTTCAAAAGTAAAGATCACATTCACTAGAAAGGATAGTGCAGAAAATTTCATGGGGAAGAACTTAAAGCAAAATTGGAGAAAAATATTAAGAACAGGATTTATTTATTTTTATTTTTATTGATAAAACCAAACAACATACAAACATGAACATTCTTATCATATGAACATTCCATACTTGGAGTGAAATCAATGACTCACAATATCATCACATAGTTGTATATTCATCACCATGATCATTTCTCAGAATATTTGCATCACTCCAGAAAGAAATAAAAAGACAAAAGAAGAAACTCAAACACACCATATCCCTTACGCCTCCCTCTCATTGACCACGAGCATTTCCCTCTACCTAATTTATTTTGACACTTAGAAGAGGATTCATTTTGCTCAGATAAAGTGATAGGATAATTCAACCAAGACTTTCAAGGAACAGGGTTTTAAGTCATCATTTAATTCAACAACACTTTAACGGAGAGCTTATAATGAGCTCGATATTATGCTGAGTGTGACAGATACAGTGATGAATAAAAAACAACAAACCTTATCTTTGAAGAACTTAATTGTGTAGGACACAAACATGTAAATACAGGCAGCTCTGAGATCAAATAGCAACAGCCCTTAATGCTATCCACTTGTCTTCATTTTTCTCCCTACCCTGCTTAGATTCGTCTATCCCTTTGCTCGCCGTCCCGCACACATGCTGACCTTCCACCCCACCTGTGAGACATAACCCTACTCCAAGATGAATCTGACTGTCCACCTCTTCTGGCCTTTACTAGGGATGCCGAATATTGATGGAGAAAGACGGATGCCTGGAGGAACCAGTACAAACTCAATCGGACTTCCAATGATTGGACTATCTTATTATGCTATCCTAAGAGATTCATACTATCTTTTTTCCCAGACACTTTTATTTTTTTTTCCAGTCTAAATCTGACCATCTTAAACAGATGGCCTTACTTATTAATTCAAGAGCAACCAGATGACATCAGAAAGGAACTTTTACAACTCCCTGCCACCAAATCTACCATGTTAGCTACCTCTACACTCATCCCTTTCCTATTATAAGGAAAAGACGTTCCTACTCCTGTATCAGCTCAATCGCTCATCCTGAACTCAGGATCCCACATCCTCCTGCACACAAACAGCAACCCTGCATCACCAATTTAATTATCCCACTGTGGCAATATTTTCAACCTTTCTTATTCTACAAGCTTCTTCTCATAAACGTGAAAACACTTTAAATCTCTCCCAATGCCCTGTCTCCTTCCCTGGACAGTTAAACTTCTTAAAGGCATTATCTAAACATTATCCTGTTCCCACTTACTCTCAAAGGAAAATTTTTTTTCAAAACGTTTAATTGTAAAATATTTCAAATATATAGAAAATGTTATAAAGGACGTTATTCTTACACCACCCATAAGTTAATATGCATCCTTCTCAGCATGTTTTAATGTTTAGCATTTGTATCTGTAAGCTTTTGCTGTATACCACACCACCCTAAGATTTAGTGGCTTAAGGTAGCCCCCATTTATTTAGCTTTATTTAGCTCACAATTCTCTCTGGATCAGTAATTTGGGCTGGGCTTAGCTGGCTGGTTCTCCTTCTGGTTTCAGCTGGGCTCATATATTTCTGAGGTCAGTTTCTAGTCAGCTACGTGGCTTTGCTTCTGAAAGTTGGCTGACTGCTGGCTGTCACCATGGGAGCAAGTGAGGCAGGTGTGTGCACTCTTCCAACAGAACAGGCTGGCAGTGGCAGGGATGGGTTTCCAAGAGTGGCTGGAGAGCGAGCCCCAATGCAAAAACAACTTTTCAAGCCTCTGCTCTTGGGTCCTTTTGGACAAAGCAAATCATATCACCAACCCAGATTCAAGGGAGGAAAATTAGATTCTACCCTTGATGGGAGGAAAGGAATTTGTGACCACTTTTGTAATCTACTGGAGTATTTGTGTATGTATGCTTATTTAAACATTTACATAAATGGTTTTATAAAATATGCATTATTTTGCAACCTACTTTTTCTCTTAGTATGCTTTAGAGATTTGTTTTTTATATGTATGGTTCATTGATTCATTTTGAACATTGTATATGCCACAGTTAACTCATTTTCTTACTGATGCATCCAGGTCGTTTATTTTTTGCTATTACAAAGAATGCTGAATTGAATATCTGTGTACACATTTCTTGTACATATGTGCAACATTCTTCATGATCTGGCTGTATCATTGTTTTTCCCCACAAGCAGTGTACAAAGGTACCTATTCTATATCCTTGTCAACACTGGCTGTTGTCAAACTTTTAAGTTGTGCCACTGATATGGATGGGAATGGCATCTCATTAATGTTCTAACTGGTATTTTCCTGAATATTATTGGGATTGATCATCTTTCTATTGGTTTATAGGTCATTTGGATTTCCTGTTTCTAGCCTTAGTCAGTTTTCTATTTGATTATTTGTCTTTTTTCTTATTAATTTATATGACTTCATTATAAATTCTGGACTCATTAAATATATTTGCAAATATTCTTGAGTATGGTTTGTCTTTTCATTTGTTTTTATGGAGCCTTTTGTAGAAGAGAATTTCCTTTTAGTTTTAATGCATCAAATGTACCAATATTTTCTTTTATGATTTATGTTTTTGTGTCATTTAAGGTTATCAACATACTCTTTTTTAGCAGCTTTTTTGAGATATAATTCACATACCACATAATTTACCCTTTTAAAGTGTACAATGAAATGTTTTTTAGTATATTCACAGAGTTGTGCAACCATTACTGTAGTCAATTTTAGAACATGTTCATCATTAACAAAAACAAAACAAAACAAAACAGATCCTGGCTATCACTCCCCCATACCCTCTTCACTGCATCCCACCTCCCCACCCCAAACCTAGGAAACGACTAATCTATTTTCTGTTTATAGACTTCCCTGTTCTGGACACTTCATATGAATGTAACCATACAATATATGGTCTTCTGTGACTGGCTTCTTTAACTTAGCATAATTTTTCCAAAGTTCATGCACATTGTGGCATATATCAGTACTCCATTCCTATTAACGGTTAAATAATATTCTATTGTATGTATATACCACATTTTGTTTACCCATTCATCAGTTGATGGACACTGGGTTGCTTCGAGCTTTTAGCTATTGTGAATAATCCTGCTATGCCATTAGTGTACAGTCTGTTGGTGACACTGTTTTACTTTCTTTGGTTATATATCTAGAAGTGGGGTCACCAGGTCCAATGTAATTCTATATGTAACTTTTTGAGAAGCCACTATACTGATTTCCACAGTGGCTGCACCATTTTACATTCCCACCAACAATGCACTAGAGTTCTAATTTCTCCACATCCTCTCCAATATAATACAATGAGATACTACTTCAAACCCACAAAGATGGCTATTATTTTTTAAAATGTATGGGTTTATGTGCTGGTTTGAGAGGATTATGTATCCTAAAAAATCCATGTTTTAAGCCTGATCTCATCATGTAGAGGCAGCCTTTCTTTTAATCACTATTCAGTACTATGGGTTGGAGACTTGATTTGATTATCTCCATAGAGAGGTGACTCACACAATTGTGGGTATTGATTAGAGGGAGATGTGACTCCACCCAGCCAAGTAGGCCTTGATTAGCTTACTGGAATCCTTTAAAAGAGGAAGCATTTTGGAGAAAACTTCAGAACAAAGAGAGAGCCATGACAACTAACACACACAGCCAGAGACCTTTGGAGATGAAGAAGGAAAATGCCCCACAGGGAGCTTCCTGAAACAAGAAGCCTGGAGAGAAAGCTAGCAGATGTCACCATATTCGCCATGTACCCTTCCAGTTGAGAGAGAAACCCTGAACTTCATTGGCCTTTCTTGAGTGAAGGTAACCTTCTATTGGTGTCTTAATTTGGACATTTTTATTGAATTGCCTTAATTGGGATATTTTCACGGCCACAGAACTTTAAACTTGCAACTTAATAAATTCTTTTTTAAAAGCCCTTCCGTTTCTGGTATATTGCATTCTGGTATATTGCTCAGTTTGCCAACTAGAGCAGTTCATTTCCGGATTTTCAATTCTGTTCCACTGATCTATTTGTCTGTTTTTGGGCTAGTACTATACTGTTTTGATTAGTAAAACTATTTGAAATAAAGAAGTTTGAGTCCTCCAACCTTGTTTTTCCTTTAGAAGATTGTTTTGGCTATTCTGAGACCCTTGCAGTTCCATATAAATATGAGGATCAGCTTTTCCATTTTTGCAAAAAGGGCTGCTGGAATTGTAGTAGGGGTTGCATTGAATTTGTGTATGCATTGGGTAATACTGACATATTAACAATATTAACTCTTCTAATATATGAACATGGGAAGTCTTGCCATTTATTTAGGTCATCTTTAACTTCTTTCAGCATTTTTTTTTTATAGTTTTCAGTGTTCAAGTCTTTTGTATCCTTAGATTTATTCCTAGATATTCTATGCTACTGCAAATAGAATTGTTTTCTTCATTTCCTTTTTGGATTGTTCACTGCTAGTGTACAGGAACACAAATTTTGCATGTGTGTGTGTTGATCCTGTACCTCACCACTTTGATGAATCATTTATAAGCTCTACTAGTTTTTTGTGTGGATTCCTTTGGATTATCTATAAATAAGACCATGTCATCTGTAAACAGAAATAGTTTTACTTCTTCCTTTTCAATTTGAATACCTTTTATTTCTTCTTCTTGCCTAATTGCTTTGGCAAGAACTTATGATACTGAATCGCCATGGTCAAAGTCCACCGGACTGAGAACAAGAAGAAAAAAAAAAGGAAGGAAAGGGTGGGGGGAAGTAGGGAAGAAAAGAAAAAATATATATACTAACATACAGATAAAGCACCTACACACACACACACACACACACACACACACACACACACACACACAAAACAAAACAAATGAACAAAAAAACAAGGACAAACAATGAAGTGCATTGCCTCTCTACAGGTCTTGTTATGTACTGGTGGGAAGCCAGAAATTGCTGCTTCTAAGGTTGAAACCTAGGATGGTATCGCTGCTTGTCTCTTGGAGATCCGCCAGATCCTAAAACATAAACAGAGAAAGAAAAAAATACAACAAAAAGAAAGGAAGGAAAGGAAAAAGAAAGAGAAAAAGAAAAAGAGAAGAAGTGCACTGGCCTTTTATATCTCTTCTGATGCTGGTATAAGGCCAGAAGATGCTGCTTCTGAGAGAAACTGAGGTTAGCACCTGTGCTGGCTGGCCCTCAGGGATCCACCAGACTGAATTCAAGAAAGAATAAGAAATACCTGTCCAATGAAAATATGCAATGGGTCTTTAAGTCCTATTGATGCTGATGTGAGGCCAGAAGCTGCTGCTGCAGAAAAGGCTGAAACCAAGGCCAGAGATTAGGCTGTGCCCTTAGGGATCTGTCAGACAAGGAAACACCCACCCACAGAAGGGGAAAAAAAAAGAACATAAAAAACACTAGTTCTTTACATCTAGGTGGATGCTAATAGGAAGCTGGGAGTGCTGCTGGCCAGAGGACCGAAATCAGACCAGCTTCTGCACTGTCCCTCACAGATCCCACAGTCTGACCTTGACCTTCAAACCCAACTTTTAGAGGAGGAGGTTTCCTTTGTCAGCCCTGGATTTAGCTCGCTGCTCCTGGAATCTGGGCTGCATCGCCACAGCTGCAGCCATTTCCACAGCTGCTGCCACGGGGCTGAGAGTCGGGGGGAGGAGGGGCTGGACACTGGTTCAGGTTTTCACTTACAAACCTTGAACTCTCGGCAGCCTCTCACTTTCTCTGGCACTCTTGTAGTTGTTCTAAATGTCCATTCTGTTCCAGACTTACCACCTAGTTCATCGCAGTCTTCTTTTCCAGCTCTGATTTCTCTAACAGAGGCAGCAATTTGTAAAACTTCCTACTCCACCACTTTGTGCCTGTGCTCTCCTAAGGTGTGTTAACTCAGGAAGGGTGGACTTTCGTGTAGGGTACAAGACATCAGCATCATCTGTCGAAGAGCCCCTGCCCTCCCCACTGAAGTGGCCTGCCATCTATTACATGTGTGAATCTGCCCCAGACTCTTCATTCTGTTTCACCAGACTATTTGTCTTTTCCAGTACCAAACCCTCATTCATGAATTACTATGGTTTCAAACCAAGTTTTATTTGTTTTAAAATAAAAATTCCCCTACATCTAGTTGGGGGAATTGTTGCTATTCTTTGTTATCTCCTTATTCTTTTTCTGCAGAATTTTCTTGGTTATTCTTGGCCCTTTGCTCTTCCATGTGAACTTTAGAATCAGCTTGAATTCCAAGCAAAACACTTTTGGGATTTTTGACCTAAATTGTATTGAATGTATAGAATAATGTTAGTAGCACTGACATCTTTAACAAACAGATCCTCCCATCCTTGATAAAATATATGTCACCACCTAAATAGGCCTTCTTTTACGTAGTTAACTTTTTTATTAACTAAACTCATTCTCTATTCCGGGTTCATTAGTTTCCCCCTAATGCCTTTTCTGTTCCAGGATCCAAAATAACACTGCATACCATATAACATTCAGTTGTCATGTCTCCTTAGCATCTATGGGCTGTGACAATTTCTCAGAATTCCCTTGTGTTTGATGACTTTGACAGATCTGAGGAGTACTGGTCAGCTATTTTGTAGAATGCCTATCAATTTGGGTTTATCTGGCGTTTTTTCTCAAGGTTAGAGCAAGGTTACAGGATTTTGGGGAGGAAGATCCAGGCATATCTTAGGAAAGCTACATGCTGTCAACATGATTTGTCACTGTTAATGTTAGCCTTGATCACATGTGTAAGGAAGAGTTTGCAACCTTTCTCCATTGTGAAGTTATTTTTCCCTCCCTTTCTACAGTATATTCTTTGGAAGCAAGTCACTAAAAGGGTTGCACAATTAAGGGGTGTAACGTTATGCTCCATCTCCTTGAAGGGGGAGTATCTACCTAAACTAGTTGGAATTCATCTATTTGGAAGATTTGCTTATGTTTATTTAATCATTTATATCAGTACGGACTCATGGACCTTTATCTTATGCTTTGGGTTATAATAAAAAAAACTATATTGTTTATTTTATTGCTCATATAGTTCCAGTTTTTGTCACTGGGATCTTTTTTGATTACATTTTATAATTTTCTCCATAGACATCTTACATATGCTTTGAGGGATTTATTTTGGTATTGTAAATAAAGCCTTTTTTGAAATAATCTCTTTTACTTGTTGCCAATATATAAGTATAATTGAATTTTATATAATCTTACATACAATTTTTCCGAATTATTTTTCAAAGTGGCATAACTGAATTTCTTTTTTTATACTTTAATAATTTATAGATTTTCCCAAATTTTTATCTGTAGACTCTCATATTTTTCAGTGAAAAATGACAGTTTCCTCCTTTCAAATCCTTCTACTTTTAAATTCAGGTTTCTTGTCTTATTGCTAGAACAACCAGTTAAATGATAAGTAAAAGCAACACTGGTGAATATCTTTGTTTTTGATTTCTAAAAGAATCCTTCTGTTTCACCATCAAGTACATTTGCAGTGGGGTTTTGGTCAATACCCCTTATCAAGTTCTCCTCTATTCTCAGATAGGTATGAATGTTTATCATGAATGGGTTTTGAATTCCATGAATTTTTTGAAAAAACATTTCATATCTGTTAAGATGGTCATATGGTATTTCTTTCTAAAATGTTAAAATAAAAATTACACTAGCAAATGTTCTAACATAAAATCATTCTTGCATTCCTTGAACAGTCCAACTTGACCATGATGAATTATTTTTTAATTCACTACTGGATTTGGTTTTCTAATATTGTATTTAAAACTCTATGTTAATAAATAATATTGCCCTGCATTTCTAGTGCTACACTGTTTTGCTTTTGCTTCAAAGTTGTCTAGCTTCATATAATAAGTGTTCTCTGAAACACTGTGTAACATGGAGATTATCTGTCCTTTGACTGCTTGGAGGGACTTGACTGTAAAACAATGGTATCTGAACCTCGTACTTCTTTGTTTTCTATGGAACAACTTAAACTTAGAGAAAAGTTGCTATTTCAGTCCAGGGAACTTTTTTCTCCCCCTGAATCCTTTGAGAGTAAGTGGCTGACACCCCCAGATACTTTATTAGGCATTTTGTACAAATGAGGACATTCTTTAAAACCACACTACCATCAAAATCAGGAAGTTCATACAAATACATTATTCATCCTCAGCCCCCATTCACGTCTCATCTTTTGTCCTTTAATAAACTTCTTTATGTAAAAAGTCCTATTCAGAATCATGTATTACTACGAATTGTCATGGCGCTTTAGTCTTCTGCTTTGTGGAACTGCTCCTCAGTTTTTCCTTGACTTTCTTGGGTTTGACAGTTTTAAAGATTACAAGCCACCTATTCAATAGCATGTCCCTTAGTTTGGGATAGTCTAATGGTTCTTTATGATTAAATTCAGGATATGCATCTCTGGAAGGAATATCAAAGAAGTGATGCTGAGTTCTCGTTATTCTGATTCGTTGGTGATGAACAATTTCAACTGTCCCATTACTGATGATATTTACCTTGATCACTAAATTAAGGTGATATCTGTCAGGATTTTCCACACTATAAAGATATTCCTTCTCCTAGTGTAATTAATAATATATTTTGCGCAGAGATACTCCGACACTGGATAAATATCCCATTCCTCATGAAACTTCTAAATTTTGTAGTTACTAATTTATCTCAGCATGAGTTTATGGTTTTCTCTTTTATATCCAAAAGTATATCTATTTCATTAGTAATTTCTTAGAATCAGCTTTTAGCTTTGTTTATCTTTTCATTTTATCTCATTTTTCCTACTTCATTATTTTCCGTTACATCTATTTTTTCCTTTCTTTAGGTTTATTCTCTTTTTCAAACTTTCTGAGATGGATACTTAATAATTATATGTCTTTCCTTGTTTCTAAAAATTAATTTATTACATGAATTTCCTTATAAGTGTTACTGCATTCCAAAAGTTCAGACATTACTCAATTCTCAATGTTTTATAATTTGCAGTATGTTTCTCTTTGACCCATACGTAGTTTTTAAAAACATTTTTTATTGTGAAATATAACATTTACACAAAAAAGCAATAAATTTCCAAGTACACTGTAACAAGTAGATATAAAACAGATTTCAGAGTTTGGTATGGGTCACAGTTTCACAATTTTAGGTTTTTCCTTCTCACGCTACAAGACACTGGGGACTAAAAGAAATATCAATATGATTCAGCTGTCATATTCTTTTGTTAAATCCTAACTTCTCTGTTACAGCTCCTCCTTCTCTGGGTATTTGGGCTAGGCCTATTCTAACTTTATGTTGGAAAGGGGTGTCGATAATATGGGATAGGGGGATGGAACTAATTGATATTTTTGGAGAGGATGGCCCCTCTGGATTTCAGGGCTTATCTGGAATAGGAACCCATGTGGAAGTTACAGGTTTCTGTAAATTAATCTTAGTGTGTGAAACTTTTGAAGCATCTCAGATAAAGCCCTAGATATTTTTTAGGGTTAATAGGAATGGCTTTGGTTGGGATTTGGTAAACCATGGTAATTAGCAGTATAAATCTGTTCTAGTTTGCTAGCTGCCAGAATGTAATATACCAGCAACAGAATGGCTTTTAAAAGGGGAATTTAATAAGTTGTTAGTTTACAGTTCTAAGGCCAAGCAAATGTCCCCATTAAACAAGTCTACAGAAATGTCCAATCTAAGGCATCCAGGGAAAGATACCTTGGTTCAAGAGGGCTGGATGAAGTTCAGGGTTTCTCTCTCAAGTGAGAAGGCACATTGGTGAACATGGTCAGGGTTCCTTTCTCATCTGGAAGGGCACAAGGCGAGCATGGCATCATCTGCTAGCTCCTTCTCCTGGCTTCCTGGTTTCACGAAACTCAGGGAGGCATTTTCCTTTTTCATCTCCTAAGGTCGCTGGCTGGAGGACTCTGCTTCTCGTGGCTATGTTGTTCTGCTCTGCTCGCTCTGAATTGCTTATTCTCCAAAATGTTTCCTCTTTTATAGGACTTCAGAAACTAATTAAGACCCACCCAAATGGGTGGAGACATGTCATCACCTAATCAAGCTTAATAACCACTCTTGATTAAATCACATCTCCAGGTAGATGATCTGATTACAGTTTCAAACATACAGTATTGAATAGGGATTATTCTGCCTTTATGAAATGGGATTTTGATTAAAACGGCTTTTCTAGGGGACATACATCCTTTCAAATCAGCACACTAGCTGAAGTTTGCATAAGCAGCCTCCAGAATAACCTCTCGACTCTATTTGAACTCTCTGAGCCACTGATCCCTTATATTGTTACATTTCTTTTCCCCCTTTTGGTCAGGAAGGTGCTGTCCAGCCCATGGTGCCAGGGCCAGGTTCATCCCTGAGTCATATTCCATGTTGCTTGGGAGACTTTCACCCCGGATGTCATGTCCCATGTAGCAGGGAGGGTAATGATTTTCCTTGCAGAGTTGGGCTTAGAGAAAGGGAGGCCACATCTGAGCAACAAAAGAAGTTTTCTAGAAGTATCCTAGGTATAACTATAGGTAGGCTTAGCTTCTCTGCTATAGAAATAAGCTTTACAAAAGCAATCCTCAAGATTAAGAGCTTGACCTATTGACTCGGGACTCCCTAATGTTTGAAACAGTATCAGGGATTACCACAGTGGTGAAGCTAAATAGTTCCAAATTTTTAATCTCATCCCTCAAGGGACTTTGTTAATACATTAAAAAAATATATTTTCATTGAGACATATCTATACACGTACAGTCCAACCACATTATACAATCTATACACGTACAGTCCAACCACAATACAATCAATAGCTCACAATATCAGGAGGTTGAGCTGCGGTGAGAGGACTAGGGGCTCCGTTTTAAGCTGCTTCCTTGGCACTGGCATCACTGCCTTGTGTTCCTGGTGGGGAGCAACACTCCTTTGTCTTCTCTGCCCTCTAACTGGGAAGGACCAAGGCTTCAGCACTCTGGCTTGCTCAGAAAACTAAGTGTCACAGACCCCTCCCCTTTTGAAAATTTTACTACTATTATTAACTTCCTTATAATAGAAATAAAGTTTGTACTCGGAGTTTAACAACGACAACAACAAAATACACATAGTTGTGTATTTGTCACCGTGATCATTTTTAGAACATCTGCATCATTCCAGAAAAAGAAATAAAATGAAAAAAAGAGAACTCATCTATCCTTTACCTCTTACCCCTCACTCTCATTGACCCACAGTATTTCAATCTACCCAATTTTTACCCTTTATCTCCCCTTATTATCTATTTATTTATTGTCCTCTTTTTTTCTTTTTCTTTTTTTCTTTTACTCATTTGTCCATACTCTGGATAAAAGGAGCACCAGATACCAATCACATGGTCACATTGTAAAGGCTATATGGCTATCAAGCCTTCCACAAGAATCAAGGCTACTGGAACACAGTTCAACAATTTCAGGTATTTCCGCCAAGCCACTCCAATACACCATAAACTAAAAAGGGAATCTATATAATGGATAAGAATAACCTCCAGGATAACCTTCTGACTCTGAAATCTCTCAGTTACTGAAACTTTGTCTCATTTCTCTGTTCCCCCTTTTGGTCAAGAAGGCTTTCTTAATCCTATGATGCTGGGTCCAGACTCATCCTAGAGTCCCGTCTCACGTTGCCAGGGAGATTTACACCCCTGGGAGTCATGTCCCATGTAGTGGGGAGGGCAATGAGTTCACCTGCCAAGTTGGCTTAGGGAGAGGCCACATCTGAGCAAAAGAGGTTCTCTGGGAGTGACTCTTAGGCATAATTATCAGTAGGCTTAGTTTCTCCTTTGCAGGAATAAGCTTCGTAGGGGTGAGTCCCAAGATTGAGGGCTCAGCCTATGGAATCGGTCGTCCCCACTGCTTGTGAGGATATTAAGCATTCTTCAGATGAGGAAGTTTAATATTTTCTACTTTCTTACCAGTCCTCCAAGGGGACTTTGGAAATACTTTTTTCTTCTCTGTCCAAATTACTCTGGGATATATCAGGGTATCACACTAACCTGTACAAACCAATAAGATCCTATGTCATATTCAGGATTCCATGTAATTATGGTGTTCAAGGAAACTGACCATACAAGTTAAATTAGATAATGTGCTACCCAAAATTTAAACTTTGCACCAAATAAACATCTCTCTCTTTGGTCTAGCATAGAGGCTGAAGTTTGTAAATATGGGCCAAATCATTCTTTACCCAGTATTCTGATTTACCTTAGTCTCATCTAGATCAGCTTCATTCATATCTCTAGACGAAGTCTGATTACTTTTTCAGATTTTTAACAGTTGCTGAATAGGGTAATGCTGACTTTCATAGCTTCTGTGCTCTAACTCTGAGTTTCAGGTGTCACATAAATACCCAAACTTTCAGGGAATGACCAGGTTATATACAAATAGCTTAGTAACTCAAAATTTAGAAATATCAGTTACAACTCCTAAATATATGATGTCTTCCTGTTAAATACAGAACATCTAGGAACCTTTACAATAGGTCCCAACCTGATAACTCATGCTCATGACTTCAATTCTCTGAGTTTGTATATTATAGTTAATCCATATGAGTGAGGCATGATAATATTTGTCTTTTTGTTTCCGACATTTTATTCAACATATTGTTCTTAAGGTTCATTCACCTAGTCACATGCCTCACAATTACTTTTTAATTTTAATCTGCCCACATACTCGGGGATGTATCTGGGTATTACATTAAGCTATACAGTACTGTAAGTCCTCATTTCCATTCTGAACTCCCTGTGTTTGGGTTGGTTAAATGAGCTATCCAAACAGGTTGAGTCAGATTATGTGCTACAGAAAATTTGAATTCTGGTCAAAATAAACCTCTCTTCTTTTGGTCTCATACAGTAGGTGAAGTTCTAAAATATAGACAATGTCCTCCTTACCCCTGCATTCTGATTTATGTTAGTCCTGACCCAACTGGCTTCATTCTTACCTCTAATTGAAGACTGATCTCTTTTCTGGTTTAACAGTTGTTACATATAGCAATGCTGACATTCTGAGCTGCAGAAATTCAACACTGAGCCTTAGATGTTGTTGCCAAACAGGTTGCCAAAGTTCCAGAGAGATACCAGGTTATACATATATCACAGCATCTCAAAATCTAGAAATAACATTTATAGCTCCAGACTAAATGTGACTGCTATAAGAGCTTAGAATCTAGGCCCCAATTTTCTTGTATTTTCTAAAAGAGACCATACAATAGTTGTTCTTTTGTTTCTGGCTTATTTTGTACCACATAATGTCCCTAAGGTTCATTCACCTTGTTGCATGCCTAACAATTTCATCCCTTTCTGTAGCCACACAATATTCTATCATAGGTATATACCACAGTTTACCATTCTACTTCTCAGTTAATGTAGCCTCCAGCCACCTCCATCCATTGGGCATCATGTATTACACTCAAAGTCGATAATTCATGTCTCACATTATTCTCACTTAGTTGTACAATCATCAACACTCTCAATTTTAGACAATTTTTGTTGCTCCCAAGAGAAAAATAACCAATAAACACACCCTTACCGAATAGAAACTCCAAACCTCCCCTTAACTCTTATCTTCCCACCCCATTCCCCCAATTATTTATCCCTGGTATTGCTGTGGGAATGCTGATGTCTTCCTGTTAAATACAGACCATAGCATGCAACAGCTTTCCTCCTACATCCCTCTATTATTGACTCCTTTTTACAAGATTCATACCTTTGAAGTAGTTCATGTAAGAACTTATTTATATTTGTAGTGATAATTGGTGGGATACATGGCTCTATACAACCCCTTTCAATCATGTTCACCTTCAATACACCCATAGTAATTTAGAAGTGTATTTTTTAGCTTCCTAATGCAGAGGAGGGGGAAAGAGAAGTTGCTTATCTTTTTCTTCATGATTTCTAACTCAGTTGCTTCCTGGTCAGAAAGAGGGTCTGTATCCCACAGGTTCTTTTATATATGTTGCTTTGAGGCCAAGTTCATTCTTTGCTTTTGTAAATGCTCCATGGTTTTTGAAAAGGGAAATCATTAAATGGAAGGCTATTTATCTATTAATGAAGCTTGTTAGTTGTATTGTTCAAATCTTTTAAAATTTGTTTGCTTTTTAGTTGCTTGGTATTTTAGCCTACCACTATGATTGTGGATTTGTACTTTCCTCCTCATATTTCTGTCAAGTTTGGCTCTATAGATTAAAAAAAAAAAGCATTCTATTGCTTTTTCTTTTTTTTTTTTTTTTAAACCCCAAGATTGGGGGCTCAGCCTATTGCTTTGGTTGTCCCCACTGTGGAATTCTCCTCTTGGGGGAGTTGAATTTTCCCCCTTTCTCACCATTCCCTGAAGGGACTTTGCAAATACTTTTTTTTTTTTTTGCCCTTTTTTTTTGTTTGTTTCTTTTTTTTTTATTAATTAAAAAAAGAATTAACAAAACAATTAGAAATCATTCCAATCTACATGTACAATCAGTAATTCTTAATAACATCACATAGTTGCATATTCATCATTTCTTAGTACATTTGCATCGATTTAGAAAAAGAAATAAAAAGACAACAGAATAAGAATTAAAACAATAATAGAAAGAAAAAAAACAAAAAAAACAAAAACAAAAAACCTATACCTCACATGCAGCTTCATTCAGTGTTTTAACATAATTGCATTACAATTGGGTAGTATTGTGCTGTCCATTTCTGAGTTTTTATATCCAGTCCCGTTGTACAGTCTGTATCCCTTCAGCTCCAATTATCCCTTCTCTTTTTTTTTTTTTTTAATTAACGGAAAAAAAGAAATTAACCCAACATTTAGAGATCATACCATTCTACATATGCAATCATTAATTCTTAACATCATCACATAGATGCATGATCATCATTTCTTAGTACATTTGCATTGGTTTAGAAGAACTAGGCAACATAACCGAAAAAGATATAGAATGTTAATATAGAGAAAAAAATAAAAGTAATAATAGTAAAATCAAAACAAAACAAAAACCTATAGCTCAGATGCAGCTTCATTCAGTGTTTTAACATGATTACTTTACAATTAGGTATTATTGTGCTGTCCATTTTTGAGTTTTTGTATCTAGTCCTGTTGCACAGTCTGTATCCCTTCAGCTTCAATTACCCATTGTCTTACCCTGTTTCTAACTCCTGCTGAACTCTGTTACCAATGACATATTTCAAGTTTATTCTCGAATGTCCGTTCACATCAGTGGGACCATACAGTATTTGTCCTTTAGTTTTTGACTGGATTCACTCAGCATAATATTCTCTAGGTCCATCCATGTTATTACATGGTTCATAAGTTTATCTTGTCTTAAAGCTGCATAATATTCCATCGTATGTATAAACCACAGTTTGTTTAGCCACTCTTCTGTTGATGGAGATTTTGGCTGTTTCCATCTCTTTGCAATTGTAAATAATGCTGCTACAAACATTGGTGTGCAAATGTCTGTTTGTGTCTTTGCCCTTAAGTCCTTTGAGTAGATACCTAGCAATGGTATTGCTGGGTCGTATGGCAATTCTATATTCAGCTTTTTGAGGAACCGCCAAACTGCCTTCCACAGTGGTTGCACCCTTTGACATTCCCACCAACAGTGGATAAGTGTGCCTCTTTCTCCGCATCCTCTCCAGCACTTGTCATTTTCTGTTTTGTTGATAATGGCCATTCTGGTGGGTGTGAGATGATATCTCATTGTGGTTTTGATTTGCATTTCTCTAATGGCCAGGGACATTGAGCATCTCTTCATGTGCCTCTTGGCCATCCGTATTTCCTCTTCTGAGAGGTGTCTGTTCAAGTCTTTTTCCCATTTTGTAATTGGGTTGGCTGTTTTTTTGTTGTTGAGATGAACAATCTCTTTATAAATTCTGGATACTAGACCTTTATCTGATATATCATTTCCAAATATTGTCTCCCATTGTGAAGGCTGTCTTTCTACTTTCTTGATGAAGTTCTTTGATGCACAAAAGTGTTTAATTTTGAGGAGTTCCCATTTATTTATTTCCTTCTTCAGTGCTCTTGCTTTAGGTTTAAGGTCCATAAAACCACCTCCAGTTGTAAGATCCATAAGATATCTCCCAACATTTTCCTCTAACTGTTTTATGGACTTAGACCTAATGTTTAGATCTTTGATCCATTTTGAGTTAACTTTTGTATAGGGTGTGAGAGATGGGTCTTCTTTCATTCTTTTGCATATGGATATCCAGTTCTCTAGGCACCATTTATTGAAGAGACTGCTCTGTCCCAGGTGAGTTGGCTTGACTGCCTTATCAAAGATCAAATGTCCATAGATGAGAGGGTCTATATCTGAGCACTCTATTCGATTCCATTGGTCGATATATCTATCTTTATGCCAATGCCATGCTGTTTTGACCACTGTGGCTTCATAATATGCCTTAAAGTCAGGCAGCGCGAGACCTCCAGCTTCGTTTTTTTTCCTCAAGATGTTTTTAGCAATTCGGGGCACCCTGCCCTTCCAGATAAATTTGCTTATTGGTTTTTCTATTTCTGAAAAATAAGTTGTTGGGATTTTGATTGGTATTGCATTGAATCTGTAAATCAATTTAGGTAGGATTGACATCTTAACTATATTTAGTCTTCCAATCCATGAACACGGTATGCCCTTCCATCTATTTAGGTCTTCTGTGATTTCTTTTAGCAGTTTTTTGTAGTTTTCTTTATATAGGTTTTTTGTCTCTTTAGTTAAATTTATTCCTAGGTATTTTATTCTTTTAGTTGCAATTGTAAATGGGATTCGTTTCTTGATTTCCCCCTCAGCTTGTTCATTACTAGTGTATAGAAATGCTACAGATTTTTGAATGTTGATCTTGTAACCTGCTACTTTGCTGTACTCATTTATTAGCTCTAGTAGTTTTGTTGTGGATTTTTCCGGGTTTTCAACGTATAGTATCATATCGTCTGCAAACAGTGATAGTTTTACTTCTTCCTTTCCAATTTTGATGCCTTGTATTTCTTTTTCTTGTCTAATTGCTCTGGCTAGAACCTCCAACACAATGTTGAATAATAGTGGTGATAGTGGACATCCTTGTCTTGTTCCTGATCTTAGGGGGAAAGTTTTCAATTTTTCCCCATTGAGGATGATATTAGCTGTGGGTTTTTCATATATTCCCTCTATCATTTTAAGGAAGTTCCCTTGTATTCCTATCTTTTGAAGTGTTTTCAACAGGAAAGGATGTTGAATCTTGTCGAATGCCTTCTCTGCATCAATTGAGATGATCATGTGATTTTTCTGCTTTGATTTGTTGATATGGTGTATTACATTAATTGATTTTCTTATGTTGAACCATCCTTGCATACCTGGGATGAATCCTACTTGGTCATGATGTATAATTCTTTTAATGTGTTGTTGGATACGATTTGCTAGAATTTTATTGAGGATTTTTGCATCTGTATTCATTAGAGAGATTGGTCTGTAGTTTTCTTTTTTTGTAATATCTTTGCCTGGTTTTGGTATGAGGGTGATGTTGGCTTCATAGAATGAATTAGGTAGTTTTCCCTCCACTTCGATTTTTTTAAAGAGTTTGAAGAGAATTGGTACTAATTCTTTCTGGAACGTTTGGTAGAATTCACATGTGAAGCCGTCTGGTCCTGGACTTTTCTTTTTAGGAAGCTTTTGAATGACTAATTCAATTTCTTTACTTGTGATTGGTTTGTTGAGATCATCTATGTCTTCTTGAGTCAAAGTTGGTTGTTCATGTCTTTCCAGGAACCCGTCCATTTCATCTAAATTGTTGTATTTATTAGCGTAAAGTTGTTCATAGTATCCTGTTATTACCTCCTTTATTTCTGTGAGGTCAGTAGTTATGTCTCCTCTTCCATTTCTGATCTTATTTATTTGCATCCTCTCTCTTCTTCTTTTTGTCAATCTTGCTAAGGGCCCATCAATCTTATTGATTTTCTCATAGAACCAACTTCTGGTCTTATTGATTTTCTCTACTGTTTTCATATTTTCAATTTCATTTATTTCTGCTCTGATCTTTGTTATTTCTTTCCTTTTGCTTGCTTTGGGATTAGTTTGCTGTTCTTTCTCCAGTTCTTCCAATTGAACAGTTAATTCCTGCATTTTTGCCTTTTCTTCTTTTCTGATATAGGCATTTAGGGCAATAAATTTCCCCCTTAGCACTGCCTTTGCTGCATCCCATAAGTTTTGATATGTTGTGTTTTCATTTTCATTTGCCTCGAGGTATTTACTAATTTCTCTTGCAATTTCTTCTTTGACCCACTCGTTGTTTAAGAGTGTGTTGTTGAGCCTCCACATATTTGTGAATTTTCTGGCATTCTGCCTATTATTGATTTCCAACTTCATTCCTTTATGATCCGAGAAAGTGTTGTGTATGATTTCAATCTTTTTAAATTTGTTAAGACTTGCTTTGTGACCCAGCATATGGTCTATCTTTGAGAATGATCCATGAGCACTTGAGAAAAAGGTGTATCCTGCTGTTGTGGGATGTAATGTCCTATAAATGTCTGTTAAGTCTAGCTCATTTATAGTAATATTCAGATTCTCTATTTCTTTATTGATCCTCTGTCTAGATGTTCTGTCCATTGATGAGAGTGGGGAATTGAAGTCTCCAACTATTATGGTATTTGTGTCTATTTCCCTTTTCAGTGTTTGCAGTGTATTCCTCACGTATTTTGGGGCATTCTGGTTCGGTGCATAAATATTTATGATTGTTATGTCTTCTTGTTTAATTGTTCCTTTTATTAGCATATAGTGTCCTTCTTTGTCTCTTTTAACTGTTTTACATTTGAAGTCTAACTTGTTGGATATTAGTATAGCCACTCCTGCTATTTTCTGGTTGTTATTTGCATGAAATATCTTTTCCCAACCTTTCACTTTCAACCTGTGTTTATCTTTGGGTCTAAGATGTGTTTCCTGTAGACAGCATATAGAAGGATCCTGTTTTTTAATCCATTCTGCCAATCTATGTCTTTTGATTGGGGAATTCAGTCCATTAACATTTAGTGTTATTACTGTTTGGATAATATTTTCCTCTGCCATTTTGCCTTTTGTATTATATATATATCATATCTGACTTTCCTTCTTTCTACACTCTTCTCCATACCTCTCTCTTCTGTCTTTTTGGTTCTGACTCTAGTGCTCCCTTTAGTATTTCTTGCAGAGCTGGTCTCTTGGTCATAAATTCTCTCAGTGACTTTTTGTCTGAGAATGTTTTAATTTCTCCCTCATTTTTGAAGGACAATTTTGCTGGATATAGGAGTCTTGGTTGGCAGTTTTTCTCTTTTAGTAATTTAAATATATCATCCCACTGTCTTCTAGCCTCCATGGTTTCTGCTGAGAAATCTACACATAGTCTTATTGGGTTTCCCTTGTATGTGATGGATTGTTTTTCTCTTGCTGCTTTCAAGATCCTCTCTTTCTCTTTGACCTCTGACATTCTAACTAGTAAGTGTCTTGGAGAACGCTTATTTGGGTCTAATCTCTTTGGGGTGTGCTGCACTTCTTGGATCTGTAATTTTAGGTCTTTCATAAGAGTTGGGAAATTTTCAGTGAAAATTTCTTCCATTAGTTTTTCTCCTCCTTTTCCCTTCTCTTCTCCTTCTGGGACACCCACAACACGTATATTTGTGCGGTTCATATTGTCCTTGAGTTCCCTGATACCCTGTTCAAATTTTTCCATTCTTTTCCCTATAGTTTCTGTTTCTTTTTGGAATTCAGATGTTCCATCCTCCAAATCACTAATTCTATCTTCTGTCTCTTTGAATCTATCATTGTAGGTATCCATTGTTTTTTCTATCTTTTCTACTTTGTCCTTCACTTCCATAAGTTCTGTGATTTGCTTTTTCAGTTTTTCTATTTCTTCTTTATGTTCAGCCCATGTCTTCTTCATGTCCTCCCTCAATTTATCGATTTCGTTTTTGAAGAGGTTTTCCATTTCTGTTCGTATATTTAGCATTAGTTGTCTCAGCTCCTGTATCTCATTTGAACTATTGGTTTGTTCCTTTGACTGGGCCATATTTTCCATTATTTGAGCGTGATCCGTTATCTTCTGTTGGCGTCTGTGCATTTAGACAGATTTCCCTGGGTATTGGATCCAAAAGTTTGGAAGATTTTTCTGTGAAATCTCTGGGTTCTGTTTTTCTTATCCTGCCCAGTAGGTGGCGCTTGTGGCACACGTTTGTCTGCGGGTCCCACCAGTAAAAGGTGCTGTGGGACCTTAAACTTTGGAAAACTCTCGCCGTCCTGGGGGTTCGCTAGCCGAAGCGGCTTGAGCCGACCCGGGGTCCGAACGCAGGGAGGGTTGCTGGTCGCCGCAGCCAGGGAAAGAGCCCGTCCGAATTTCCTAGTCGGCCCTGGGCAACAAGCGTGGCGGGAGGGCGCCAGTGGCAGCGGCCCGCCCGAGAGAGTGCACGTTCCCCGGGAGTCACGGGTTTGGAAGGGGCCTCCCCCACCCGTCACCGTTCTCCACGGCCTGGGGGTTTCCGATCCAATTCTCTCAGTTGGTCCGGGGGCTGCGCGTGGTGTGGGCGCCAGCCGCCTAGGTTTCAGGGGACCGCCTCTCCAATTCTCCCAGCCGGCCTGGGAAGGGGGAAGGGAATAACTCCGGCCACTTGCCACCCCGCCCGGTAAGGCCCGCGCGCCTCGGCGATCTCACCCGAGCTGCTTCTCTCAGCCAGCCAGCCGTTCCAGGATGGGGTACGCTGTCTTTTTTATCTCTGTTGTGGCTTTGGGCGCTTTCTGTATCGTTTCTACTCCCCTAGTAGGTGTCCTGGAGAAGAAACTAAGATCCGTGCGTCTTACTAAGCCGCCATCTTCCAGGAAGTCTCTCTATTGCTTTTAAAGCTATACATGAGGAGTTTGCAAATTTAGAATTCTTATATCTTCCTGGTAAATTTTTCCCTTGTCACTAAGTAATGACTACTGTGAATCATGGCCTTTGCACTGAAGTCTATTTGTCTGATATTAATACTCAATACTTACTTTATTGTGGACAGTACCTGCCTGACAAATAGTTTTCATTTTAAAAGTTTCAACTTTTCTGTGCCTTTATGTTTTGTGTGCCTATTGTTTTATTCACTCTGACAATCTTTTTTCTAACTGGAGAGTTCATTTATCTTATTATGATTACTGACATAGTATTTGGATTCACCTCAACTGTGTTTTGTGCTTTCTTTTTACCAAGATTACTTACGTTTCTTTACACACCCTGTTCTTTCCTGTCTTCCCTGGATTTATTTTCTTTATTCTCCTTTTACTGTCTACAAGCTTAAATTCTATACTTTATTTTTCTTTCTTGTAAAGGTAACCCTTACAATTTTTCTTTACTTGGACAATACTGATATTAAAAAAAAATTATGATAACATATTTAACACAAAATTTCCCATTTTAATCACCTTCATGTATATAATTCAACGAAATAAGTTACATTCATAAAATTGTGCTACCATCCCCACTACTTGCTACCCAAAGAGAAACTGTGTAAACCTTTATAGTTTTAACAAACGTACTTAAGAAAATCTAAAGTTAATCACTATTTCTACCTTCCTACAAAATAAAAGCTCATAGACTCTGATGTTAGTTACTTCCCTCCTATCTTATTGTTATCTTATGTGCTATGTAATTTTTGATGTCTTTCATACTTTATCCAGTCTTTCTAGATGTCTTGTAGTGGGAAGGTTTTCAGATTATTTCATAAGCAATGCTACTGGAAGTGGAAGGCCTCACGTATTCTTCACCCTACTACAATTTACTTTCTTCAACACTGAGCCAAAATTGTTTTCAAAGTTACAAATGACGTCCATAATGCTAAATTTAGTGGTCAGTTTTAGTGCTTGTTTTGAGCAAGCTCTCTGAAACACTTGACAATGCTGACCACTTCTCCATGAAATCGTCTTTTCTCTTTGCTTCTTTAACCCAAAATGCCCCTAATTCTCATCCTACCTCTTTGGTCATTGCTTTTTGGTCTCCTCTACTTGCTCCTCCACTCCTACTCCTATGTACGCTTCATCTATATCCTCTAGACATTTCCATTCTCTTCCATGGCTCCAAATACCATTTATACACCAATGCCTTCTAAATTAGTATCTCTGGCTCAATTCTCTCTTCTGATTCACAAAACCCAGTGCCCTCTGAACATCTTCACCAGGATGTCTTGTTCCTCCAACTTAACAGGCCATCTTCTTTCCCCTAAGTCTGTTCTTCCTTTAAATGCTTCTATCTCAGTAAATGGCCTAAACATTCAGCTGTCATTCAAAACAATCTCTTGGGACACATTCTTGAGTCACTGTTCTCTTTCCACCACCACAGCCACCAGACACCAAAGCTTGTCAAGTTTGACTCTGAAATAAATCTCGAATCTGTCTACTTGTGTCATCCGTCTGCACCTACTCTAAACTCAGCCACCAGTGTCTTTTCCCGGAACACTGTATGAGCCTCCTAATTGCTCTCACAGCAGCCCTTTTTCCTTCCCACCAGTCTGTATTCCAAACCACAGCCAGAGTGACTTTTCTAAAGCGTAAATCTGATCATGTTCCTACTCTAAGTAAACCCTCCAAAGGATTCCTGTTGTTCTCAGGGTGAACCCAAATTACTTATCATGGCTTCCAAGGCCTTCCCAGATCTGTCCTCTCCCTATGCAGATGGGACCATTCCTTCCTTGACCTCTTCTCAGCCTCAGAGGGACCTGGGGTGGGGAGTTGGGATGCTTTTTTCCCTGTTATTGTCTCAAAATCACCACCCTCTCTCTTAACTCCCCGTTTCCTACCTCCTTTTTCCCAGCTCACTCCCCTGCCTGCTTCCAATGGCTAACTTCTTGCTCGTCAGATTTTTAAGATTAAATTCTACTTCTTCAGAGAAGCCTTATTTGACTTCCTAAACTGGGGCTAGATTTCCCTGTACTTTGCAGATTTCCCTTTGGATCATATATCATGCTTGAAATTACTTGTTTAGTATCTGTTTTCCCTACTGGACTGTAGATAGCATGAGGGAAGGTAGTCCTTGTCTATGGCCTCTAGTTACCATACCCCTCAGTGGCTAGCAATACCTAACAGACAGCAGGAGCCCAAGAGATGGATGTTTTGTATCAGTACACATGTGGCTATATAAATGTCAATTAATGAACAAAGAAATTAAATAAAAAATTCAGCTTCTCAGTAGCACTAGTCACATTTCCAATACTCCATAGCTGTATGTGGCTAGTGGTAACCAGAGAACATTTCCATCCCCACGGACAGTTCTATTAGATAGTGCTGGGATAGGTGACGCCCAAATGAACGTCTGAGTATGAGAAGAGCAGAGCGAAGAGCAAAGTATGAAACATCAGGGAACGTGTGGGAAACTGCTCAAGAGTGAGTCAGGGTGGAGCAAAAGAGAGACAGGTAAGGACAAGGTCATGGGAGGACTGAAGTTCTGCTGAAAGTAAGAGGTTTTAGGGAAGGAAATCAAACTGGGATGGGGGTGTCTGGGCCAGATGTGCATTTTACCTACTTTACACGATGGGGAATGTAAGCCTGGAGGCAGAAGAAACAATTAAGGGGTTGTTGAAATAGTCTGGGTGAGAAGAACCAGAGCCAAGGGAGAGGTGGAGAGGAAGAGTTGGAGGAAGCAGCAAAACTCGAGGGCTGACTGGATACAGGGCTGGAGGGTGGTGCCACCCAGAGATGAGGAGAAGCAGGCCTCATTTGGGAGGGAAGGCTGAGGTGGGGAAGAGGGGGGTGATGATGAATTCCATTTCGGATACATTACGTTTGAGGTGTTAATGGGGTGAAGTGGATATAACCGTTGACCATAAAACTGAGGCTCAGAAAAGAAGTAAAGCTAGTGATGTAGACACAGGGATTATCAGAAAACAGGGGCTACTTAATATCATCTCCTTGGACTAGATCACCTGAAAAGAAAGGTGAGCAGGGGGCCAAGGCTGGAGCCCCCACAGAAGAGCAATATTTAAAGATGAGCAGGGGAGAGGACCAGGATGTGTCATTTATGAAGATATCCAAACTATTTTTTTTAGCCATTTTATTCTTTGGACCTATACAATCTTCTGGAGGTAGCAACGTCAACACATTTCTATTTGCTATGTTAGGTTTGTTTGTTTGCTACAAGCTCCCTGATGTTTGGCCAGGGGCTGCCTGGTTTGGAATCTCTTGTGCCTAACTGTGGGATCAGATGATGTTCTGTGAGACGCCACCTATCTGAGCCGGGCAAAGGGTCTTCTTATCCAGAGGAAGAGAGAGGGGATGACAGCCCTGTGCCACCCATGTACCTTGATGGATGCTGAGGAAAAGCCATTTGATATTTGCCTCTGCAGGTAAAATGGAGCTGGCTCTACCCTGAAACGGGAAAGATCCCAGACTGATCAACAGGAACCTTGAGTGCTCTCCTCGAAGGGAACAGCCAGAGCTCATTGACAACAGGGAAACAGAAGGTCAACAGCAACTGTTTGACCCGGTTCCACACAGAGGGGACAAAATAGAGAGGAGAGCTGTGAGCCTGAATTCCAATAAGAATGTTAACAAGTTTTCTGATACCAATTAATGCTGCCAGAAAGTACTGCCCCAGGCTATAACGTTGTTCTCAATATGCTTTCTATTAGTTCTAATTTACATTTTTCCTTAAAAGTCATTAAACTTGTCAGGTAACCCAGCAACTAACTTAGAGTGATGATCTCTTTTTATTCACTCCTACCCCTCTAAAGCAGAATTTAATTGGTTTATGATTTACTGGTACTTACTGATTTCATCCACATTTTTAAGAAATTTTTGCAAGTCTTTCTCTTGATCCTCAGCCATTGTAGATCAGAATCCCTGAGGGAGGCAGCATAAACGATGAAAATTAATAAGAAAACACTAAACAGAATTCGTCAAGCTCATTAGCCTTCTAAAACTAAGAGCCAAGTGATAATTTTTAAGATGGATTTCTTTTTACAAACGCAATGAATAACAGCATGCTGACTGCTGTTTACCGCCAAGGATAGTTATTATCTGTGGAGCTATTTCTGGAAAGCTGCCAGCCCTCTCTCCACTGGGGAAATGTCCCTGAAGAAACGACTCCCCAAAACCAGCATCGGTTGCTGTGACCCGGGGTCCTGGTGTGGAGGCTGGGGTGAGAGCCCCTGACCCAGTGCCAGGGAGAGAGAAGGATGCCATCACCTAACTTCCACCCTGACAGACCCCTCCCTGCAGTTGTAAGAAGCTTTGCCCTGGCCTTCTGACAAATGGAGACTGGTTGCAATTTGCATCTTGATGTTCGTACTTGTTTAAAATGTAAGCCTTTGGCTTGTTTCTGGGGAGTGAAGAGAAGCTACAATTTCACTGAAGGGATGAGAGCTAATTTCTTCTCTCCAGTTAGGTGCCTTTAGATTTATTAACTCAGTGTTGCTTCTGAGTGAAATCACACCATGTATGCAGTGGTTCCCAAAGGTTCATCCACAGACCATAACTATCACCTGGAAACTTGTTACATATATAGATTTTTTAGTCTTAGCCCAGATTCTCAATCAGTAAGGCTGGAATAGTTGACAGCAAGGTGGAGTTTTAGACATACTTCTAGTGGGTCTAATTCTCTGGTAGGTTTGGGACCCAGTACTAACGGTAACACACCTATAACTGGAAATCAGAAATCTGCCAGGCTTTCATTTCTGCCAGGAACAAGATGTGAGCACTTTCACCTCTGAGTCTGTGTCCTTATTTTCACCGATTTCCAGCTCTGTGGCCTTGGCTAAAGTCACAACCTCTGAGCCTTAGGCTTCAGGGACAACAAATCTCGAGGACTGAAGGGCTGACCTGGGGATTAACGTAAAGCACCAGTCACACAATGAGTGGCAAATGTGAGGCACCCTCACCTATAAAACAGGAGGTGGGGATGTACGTGTTCGTTGCATGATCAATAAAGCTCTTTTCAGCCCAAACATTTGCAATTCCCACGGAACCAAGGCCAAGGGAGGAACATCCATGAGCAGGAACCGACCCCTCTGCACCAAGGGCAGGGATCTACGGCCGCAAAATGCCAGCACGTGCAACGAACGCCAAGGGAAGAGGGTTAGCGTAGTACGGCACAGGAAGTGCCCGGGGCTTCACTCCGTAGGGGACTGGGACCTGCATGGCCGCGCGCGGGACCGGCGACACGCACGTCCGGCGCCGACGACGCGCACGCTCAGTCGCCCGCTCACGGCCCGGCGCCGAGGGGCGGAGCCGATGCCACTGTTGCCCCGGCAACCGCTCCACCGCGTCCACCGGCCCCTGTGCCCGCGATGGGGTCCCAGCCCGCGGAAGATACCGTCCCATCTGCTGGGAACCAAACCAGCGTCTTTTTCTCGGACCCCATGACGCCAGTCTAGGGCCAGTTCCTGGGGAAGACCCCGCAGCCACCGCGGTGCACTGACCTGAAACGCCCAGAGTCGGACAGGAAATGGCGGCGGGGGCCGGACGGTGACTGGCCCCGGCCCTGGAGGAAAGGGGCGGGGTCCAGGGATGGAGGGGGCGGGGCCATGGGCAGCGGGGCGGGGCGTGAGTTCGCGCTTGGTTTCGCCGCGAATTCCAAGGCCGGGTAAGGGACTGGGGTACCCGACGAAGTCGCTGGGAAGGGGAAGCAGCAAAGAAGTTCGGAGGGACCCGTGCTGGTCTCTAGAGCAGTGCCAAGTTTTCGCCTTCTGTTCTTCTAAAGGTGGGGGAAGGGTCTTGCTCGAACAGTTTAGTAGCTCTGGCTCAAAAGGCTGAAATTCTCCGGGGTTCTCTGGAGTGGCTTGTATGAATCCCGGTTTTATAGATTGATAAAGGTGGGCCTTGGGAGTGAGTTGTAACCAATTTGATGCTCGGTTTTCTCATCTATTAAATGAAGAAATGACACTTTCCTGTAAGGTTCAAGTCCCTGGCACCCAAGACAGTAGGAATAAGTGGCAGTTAGTATCCAGGGAATCACTGCAGGATTCAGAGCAGAATGAGACAATGGACACGTTCATTCACACTCTGAATACATGCACACACCCTTAAACAGACGCCTGTCTGTTTAAAAAAGAAAAAAAAATCAGTGGTTAAGTGGTGGGTTACCACGCATGTTTGGGCGGTAGTCCCATCTTGAGCTTAAACTGTTGTTTAGAAACATCTGGGCCTTCTTGGCGAACTTGTGGGTGTTTTATAGAAATCTGGCTAGTAGGGTGGAAGAGGCAGCCCCTGGGGACAGGACTTACGAGAGAAGAGGGGTCCAGGCAGGCTGCTAGATCCAACGCTGAGTCTGGGTATGGCCAGGTGACTGTCTTAAGGCAGACCCCAGAGGATGCATGGCCAAGCCCCACAGAGAGCAGAGGACCCATCTGATTGAAATGTCCAGAAGGCATCGGTACAAAATGTTATTAACTATTGTAGCAACTATTGTGATTAGTGTGCCTTGGAGCAGTGCTTCTGCACTTTTTGCAATATCTGAGGATCTTGTTAAAATGTGGGTTCTGGTTCAGTAGTCCTGGGGGCAAGATTCCTCAGTGACAGCTGTCTTTGGGCTGTGGACGACACTGGGTAGCAATGCACAGACACGTTATTAGAGGCTGGGGATGTAGTAGAGCAAGCTGGTCCCAAGGCGCCAGATTCAAGGAGGTAAAGGTCAATGAACAAACCATCATTTAAATTTTCACTGGGATAAGCGCCAAAAGAAGGAAAGGGTGAAAAGCAAAAGTAGCAAAGGGTGCTGTGAATGACTAGTCTGCAAATCTTGGAAATAATGTTCTCTGAGGAAGTGATGTTTAAGCCAAGACTATCTTTTCTTGGGGGGGTTGGGGGGGTGCATGGTATGAGAATCAAACCCAGGTCTCCCGCATTGAAGAGACTGTCTTTTTAAAGTTACTGTTAGGTTGGGTTATCCATCACTCCCAGGCAAAATTAATGGTAATTCATAGGGGAAGCAAGCATTCATTCCACTAATATTACTTTTAAAGGTGGACATCTAAATGCTTTCATCATAACTCTAAATAGTCCCAAATGTTAGAATACTAGCATACTACAGTCTTGATATTTTTAAATAAAGCACATTGATTTTTAAAAATTTATTTATTAATTAAAAAATTAAACCAAATAAAACATCAACATATATAATCAGTAATTCACAATATCATCACTTAGTAAGCACATTGATTTAAGGACTCTAAACATCAGAACAATTTGATATTGAGGTCATTCAACTGAAAGGCACATGAATGATATATTTTCTTTATAGCTAGGAATTATATAATTCCTGTTCTCAAAATCATATTTCCATTTTATATACCTCCCCAAATAATATCTCAATGGAGGGTATTTTTATGCTTGAACTCCTTTCATTGTTTGTCCCATCATATTTCTCTGCCACAGAAGTATTGATAAACAGTCTTTGGTAGCTTCCTTTGACCAGATACCACACTAAGAGCTATGGGCACAGCCTCTGTCCTCAAGGAGCACACAGCCGTCCAGGTCCAACAAAGAAGACAGATGCCTAAACAGATTATGAGAACTGTTGATAAGTGCAGTGATGGTCTAGTGCCTAAGGGGGTGGGGAGAGGAAGTGGTATAGCCAAGGTCCCATAGGAATAGGAATTGAAGTGCTGATATAGGAATTGGGGTGTGTGGAGCTATACAGACAGAGGGAAAGGATGAGCAAAGGTTGGGAGGCAAAAAACATTTTCTGTTTCTAAGAAAACAGAAAAATGTAAGGTGAGAGTGATGAGGGAGGAGCCTAGGGAGATAGGTAGGGACAGGACATCAAGGTAGAAACCCATTAAGTAAGAAAGTGACAAAGTCAGCAATGCAGGCGGGAGATGCTGAGTTACCTGGGGCAGGAGGGATGTGGGAAGGACATAAAGGTGGAAGCAGGTGCTTTGGGGACTATAGTTACTTAGGCTTCAGAAGAAGCTTCCACCTCAGTGATCCCGCATATAACTTCGCTGAGCCTAGCCTTTGCTCCCAAACTCCAGCCCTCTAAATCCAATGGGATAAGTAGTCTTTGAGTTTCTCGGGAGTAGGGATATTGTTTTACTTTGTCTTGGCATGCCCAGCACCTGGCGCTTATTGGAACTAAGTAAAGATTTGTTGAATAAGAAGTGAGTTAATCTCTTGTTCTGCTTGCAGGAAGACTCAATTCTAAATTATTCTAGATGGGAAAGTAATAGGGGTATTTATAGTCTCTGCCTCCGGCTTTCCAGAGAGCAAGCATTGTTGCGGTCACAAAATAATTTTTAGGGTAGCGCTCACACTAGACAGACTGATGGCTTTAAACTCTCAGAAGACCTAGTAAGCTCTGGATAGTCAATCCTTGGGTTGTCCACAAAACCTAAAGGTTACAGTTTTCCTCCTTTCCAGCACACAGTAAGGTCTCACTTTCTTACCTTTTGAAGCTAGGTATGATCAGGTGACTTGCTAGGAAGAAGTGAAGTGGACAGATGCCTTTTAAAGGCAGCATGTGACTCACCCTATGTACCCCTTCCCTCTACCCTAGCAGCGGAAGGCAGATGCTCTTTTAGCCCGAGTCCCTGATGACACATCAGGTGGGGAACAAGAGCCCTTTCTTGTTATGATCCACAAAGACCTGGGCTTGTTTGTAACCACAGCGGGACATGATCCATCACGTGATCTTCACTTGCAACAGTGACAAGGGCTGGGGATCCTGGCACAGGCTTATGTAGCTCATGACGGTTGCGATTTACATTGTGTCAGTGTCACGGCTTTCTCATGCATTTTCAAGCATGTAGAGAGAAACGGCTTTTTAAAAGCAGGGACTTGCATTTCAAATATATACCACTTCGGGAACCTTTAGGAATCACACTTTCACAACTGCTACTGCTGCCGACCTAAGTCCCTTGTGTGCTGCTTAAGCTTTTCTTTTTCTTTATGTCTTCAGTAAAAACTGGAGACTATTTGATCACCTTCCACTGTATAGTAAATCTGAGACTTGGAGATTGTTGTAAGCCAGTTTTCTTCTCTTTTACTCTCTATCATTTATTTGTATATACAATCCTAGCTCTTTGCCTTTCCTCTCTAATCATACTTTTTAAATTTAAGAGAGATCAAGAAGGATAAAACCTTTTTTCTGAGGGCAGATGCATGAGGAATAAAGGGGTCCTATCTTTGCCTGCTGGAAGTAAAGGATGTAGAGAAGGTGGGTCTGGAGCCCTTTGGATAAAACCCCCCCCTGGATGCTGGGGCTGCAACTCATTTTATAGCTTTGGCTTTAAGACTTAGAGCAGGAAGCTGAAGGACTTTAGCAGTCTCTCCATCCCTAAAGAAACCCCCCAAATCATGTTTGATCCTCCCACCCCCAATATATGTCCTTTCACTTAAGAACAAAACAAGAAAGAAAAAGCTGAAATTTCACCTCTTGTACTCCCCAACTCTTCTTGTTCTTTCAATTCCCACTTTACTATAGATGAAGGAGTAATTTCAGGATCCAGTCACAGATCTAGTCTGTGGGTCCATTAGAGGCAAACATCTTTCTTGAGATTCCTGTGCTGAATTAATGACACTGTGGTTAATGTCAAAAAAACTGAGAATAACTGACCCTCACCGAGCCACTGCCACCGAGGCAGGCCCTCTGCTCAATCTTTTATTGTCTGGGGTAGATTGAGCTGTGTTCTTAGTTTTAATCCATTCCCCTGGCTGTGAACCCATTGTAAATAGGACCACTTGAAGTTGTCATTTTTAGTTAAGGTATGGTCTTAATCTTATTACTGGAAATTTAGAGAGAAAGCTATGGAAGAAGCAGGAAGTTGGAAGTCACAGAACATGAAAGAGAAAGGAAAGGACCTCATCTATGATGGGAAAGCCAAGGAACCTGAGGATTTTCAGCCAGCCAAAACTCGGTCAGCCCCAGGAGGAAGCGAACCTCCCAGGCTCTAAAACTGTGAACCCATAAATTCCTGCTTTTAAGGCACCAATTTTGTGGCATTTGTTATAGCAGCTGGTAAACTAAGACACATGTATTATTTAACCTGCATTTTCAGCAGCCTTCACGACGTTCTCATTACCGTTTCACAGAGAAGAAAATACCATCAGGAAAGTTAAGTGTGTTGCCAGAGGCTGAGCTGAGGTGTGAACCCGGGGCTGTGCGGTCCCCCACCCCCAGCCCACCCTGCCTCAGGTCGCTGTCCTGTCTCCCGTGTGTCATCACTCCTCCCACGGGAGCTCTGCTTTGAACTCCTACAGTCCTCAGCAAGGACCTCCTTGGTCCTGTGGCTGGATAGCCCCTCATAGGCTGGTCTGAGCCTCCAAAGGCAATGGATATGTCCTTCCTGTAGCCAGAGGGGCATATCCATTAAGAAGGGAGGGTGATTCCAACAACATCCTCCTTTAGAACTTTTCTGTGGATCAGGGACTTCTCTGCCTGAAAAGGAAAGTTGGGCATTTGGTGCCAGGTAGATGCCGTGCCTGGCCAACTCTGCTAAATATGGAGCAGCACTGCCCCCGTGTGGGCGGACTGGGTATGCTGCTGGCCGAGAAAGAGACCATGCAAGTGTTTCTCCCTTAGTGAATTTATTTAATATTTGTTGGGCACCTACTACATGTCATATATTTGGCAAGACCCCTTCTATTGCTCACGCTCTGCGACGCTGCTGAGGTTACTTGTGTCTGCAGCCTCTCATCTGAGATGGGCATTGGAGACCTTTCTTTTCCTTTCTTGGGTCTGGGAGCCACATTGCAGCTCATTTCCTATTGGTATGGGGTGGGGTGGTTTATGTGGGGGTGGGGGTGGGCGGGACTAGAATTGGCTTAAATTTTCATCAATTGAAATTGGCACTCACTACCTTAAGTCAAATGGTCAGAGTAGATATCAGGAAAATTAGAATTGTGTGGCATCTTGTAGGATACATTGAGAAAAACCACCACTTTTGTGATGCTATTGTCCCCTGAAATGAATTATGAAAAAATTTCAGACAAGCCAAAATCAGGGGGCCCTCTACAAAATAAATGGCCCATCCTCTTAAAAAATGTCAACATCATGACAAACAGAAAATTGCTCACCTTCTCGATCGAAGGAGACTAGAAGGTTATGAAACTAAATGAAATGTATGTTTCTAGAATTAAAAAATATTTTTCTCTCATGTTAAAGGTCACTAGTAGGAAAGTTGGGTCAATTTGAATGACTGCAGATTAAATAATTTTGTATTGTTGAAAGACAGATTGGAGCTGAGCTTGTTGATAACAGCAGAAGTTTTGCTGAAGCTAAAAGGTTGGATCATTTGCAAAAACTGAAGCAGCATCGTGCTTCTAGGGATGGGAAGTGACTTTTTTTTATAGATGTAAAAAGGAATTTAGTTTGACTGCTATTGATTGGTTGAGGGTGTGTCTTTTTTTTTTTTTAACATAGAGCACTTGGACTTTATTTTTATTTTGTATTGGGTCAAACATAAAGGAGAGTCAGTTGTCTTAGTGGGGATTTCAAATTTCAAATGGCATCAAGAGAAATCTCAAGAGGGAGTTCAGCAAAAAAGTGGGGTATGGGTTTCTTGGCTCTGAGGAGTCTCCTGGGCTTTCTCTGCAAAATTTTATCAGCATGAATGTTAATTTTTAATTTTGATTTGATTTGGATTGGGCCATGTAGGGGAATATCCTTGATTGTGGAAAAAACTAAAATATTAGCAGGTGATGGGGCACCACATCAGAAGCTTACTTCCAATGGTCCAGGAAAAAGAAAGTTCTTTGTACTATACTTGCAACTTTTCTGTGCGTTTGGGATTGGGATTGGCAAAACCTACAAAATATTGTGGACACTTTTTTTCAACCTACTACAATGTTCAAAAATAGAGTTCTTGTTTTCAGCCCTAGAGATGCTCCTTCCCATCACAAATCTCCACCTCTTGCCTGTGGAAAAAGCCTAGAAGTCATCCTATTCCTCTCTTTCTGTCAAACCCTCCATCGAGCTACCTCTGCTATGGGTTGAATTGTTTATATGTTGAAGCCCTAATCCCCTAACTCAGAATGTGGCCTTATTTGAGGATAACGTCGTTACATATGGAAAGAGGGACGTTAACTGAGGTCATACTGGAGTGCGGCGTGCCCTTAAACCCATATGACTGGGGTCCTCATAAGAAGAGGACATTTGGATGTTGAGTCAGACAGAGAATGGAGACGGCCGTGAGATGCGGGCAGAGCACCCCAGGAATCACTGGCAAGCCACGGCCAGAAACCAGGAGCCAGGGATGGAACAGATTCTTCCCCACAAACTTAAAAGGAAGCATGGCCCTGCCGACACCGTAATTTCAGACTTGTGGCCTCTGTAACTGTGAAACAACCTCCTGCTGTTTTAAACCACCCAGTTCGTGGTACATTGTTACGGCAGCCATAAGAAACTGGGGACACTGTCCCCCATAGACCTCGACTCCGCCCAAGTCCATTGCTTCTCCCATCTCCCTAATGTAAGCTCCACTTCCGTGAAGGAGAAGGGGGAGAAGGGATTTCTTGGAGAGATCCACGGGAAGCTGTTACCAGCGTGTGCCCTACAGCTAAGCGTCTGGCAGGGGGCCTGAAGTCACGGCCAGTCAGAGGGACGCTGGGCTCAGAAGGCAGGAGAGCAGAGCCAAGCTGGGCCCGCTCTGCACCTCTGCCTTTGTCCTCAGCACCTAACTGCGCAGAGACCTTACGAGAGTGATGCACGTGGCCTCGTCCTCCTTCAAACCCTGTGCAAGCTCTCCTTTTGGCCAGCTTTAATTGTGGCCATACAAGGAAGGGATTCCGGGAAATGTAGTTGTTGGTTGAACCGAGCTGCCAGAGCGCAGCCCATCACCCCATCCCCGGACTGCCCAGTCTAGAGTAGCCACCTGACCGCAGTCTATCTCATTACCCCATTGGGCTCTCTGCTGGGCACTGGGGACCAGCTGCCGTTCTGTACTTTGACCCTCGTGGCATTCCACACTGGAAAGTTAGCCCAGAGACCTCCGCTCTTGTCAGATTGTTGCTGTATCTCCAGCACCTAGAAGAGGAGGGGCACATGGTATTGAATAAATGCCCCCTACCACCTTGACTTTGATGATTCTCTATGTTTGGATCTCTTACTTGCACCGTCCTATTTCTACTCACTAATTTCTTTTATTAGATGGGAATTACTAGGACTATTTTGGTTTCAAATAAAAAAAAAAATCCCATTCATTGACTTAAGTAAAAGGGGAATATATTGGTTCATGGAATTGAGAATTCCAGTGAGTTCCAGTCCCAAACTTGGCTGGGATGCAAGAGGCACCAATGACCTTTTCATTTTTTAAAATATTTTTTGAGATACCTTCGCAAACCATATAGTCCATCGTGCCAATGACCTTGAGATCTGTTCCGCTGCTTGTGTGTAGGTTTCTACCCGCAGGTCATCTTTGTCCTCCGGGAGGCACCTGGGAGTTCAAAACTCCTCCCGAGTTCCATTGCAATTCAAGCTTCTTTTTGCTTGTAGTCTCAATAAAATCATAGGCATAGGAGGGGAATTCCTAAAGAAGAGAGATGCTGTCAAGAGAAGGAAGGAAAATGGATGCTGACTGGGCAAGTGCTTTTGTTCACTACAGATCTGTTGTGAGGGGCAAGAGGTGATACTTTAAAGTGTCGTGTGCATAGTGAGCCCTCAATTAATGAGTTACTGCCACAATAATTATTGTATAATCAGTAACACTGTATGATGGCATTATTTTGTACACTGTAGGGTACCAAACCAATTTTAGATATTATTATCCCTTTCAGAGTTCAGGCGACATAGACAGCTGGGCTCAGGAGCAGAGAGGAGGAGGAGAGCTCCTTTCTTAGGTCTCGGGGTGGGAGGGGTGGGTGGATGGGGCTGGCTGGATGGAAAGCCTAGTCCTCCTCTAGTTCTCAGTTTAGCCACTGGGTGGCAGCCTTATCCCGCTCTGGACCCTTCCCAACAGGGTTCAGCCGGGCAAGCCCACTGGCCTAATTTTCTTGTAAGCCTCAGGGTCCCCATTCCTCTCATCAGGCCTCTTGCCTGAGACTCTCTTAAACCGGAAATGGTGGGGTGGGGGCGAGGGGGAGGACAGATCCACGCATATAGAGGACGTCAGTGTCTGTCCAGGTTGCCGATGGGAGCAGGAGCAGGAGCAGGGAAATTTTTGTGAGTCAGGGGTATCTGGGAGTTTGCAGGACTGGCAAGAGGCTGGGTGTGCATTTAAGGTACGGTCTGGGCAAGGGACTCCCATGGATGTTTGCCGTGTTGTGGCGGCCCAGCACTAGCTGAGCATCCTTGTTCTATTTGAGCGATTTCCAGCTTCTGGGTCCTGCCTCCCCAAAACTGAAGCCCGAGAACTCCATTCTCCAGGCTCCTCCGGGCAGGCTTCAGCTGCGGGATGTCACTGTGGAGGGGAGAGCAGCTTGAGAAGAGGGGTTCTTCCCAAACCCATTTTGCTGGCAGAGACGGCAGAGGCATCTGGCTTTCTCTTGGAGGCAGGGCAGTAGCAGCTGCAAGGGCAAGCTCCTGACCCAGAGTTGGCAGCTCTGCAGGGGCAGTGGGCAGTGGCGGCTTCCTCTCCAGCCAGTGGTGCGGCGTTGCTGTGGGCATTGCTTCTTGGAAGTTTGACCTGTTTTCCAGCCCTCCCATCATTGTGTGGGTCACCCAATTTTTTTTTTTTTTTTTTTTTTTTTTTTGTACACAAGAACTTATGTGTATTGCAAACAGAGAGAGAGAAAAGGAAAGTCAGAAAATGGTCAGAAGCATAACACATAAGTTTTAAATTAAAACATTTTAAAGCATCTTTGTATTCTGCCCTAATGGCAACAAAATTAATAGGAATGAATGGTCATCTTGCTGCCTGCTACCTACCGTAGCTGGAAGTTATTTTTGCAGATCTGGTGAGCAGATTTTGTGAAATATGTAATGTGAAGGAAGAAAGCTTGACAGGTCTACACTGCAGACTTTGGACTTCCAGTAGCAGGAAGTTTCCTTCTGGCATCGCCTGCACGGCCCGGCAGGACAAGTGACTTTCTGATGCAGGGATCCTCTGTGGTTGGGCTGGGTGATAACGTCTCCTCTTCTGACTGGGTGGGCATTTTCAGGCCTCTGTATTTCTTTCATATAGCCAACAAGCTGCACGTAATCTACACTGCATATGAGGTGGGACCCCAAGAACACCCCTGGGATGAGCTCATGTAGCACAGCAGCTCATACAGGCTCACCCTAAGAGGGGATTCGGGCTGGAATGTGGTTCCCATGACTCCATTCCCAGTGCAGATTTGCTGGAAGTTGGGATGTATACTTGTTTCAGTTTGCTGTCAGCTTCTGCTGCTTTTAGGCATTCTGCTGCACTTATCTGTGAGTGGTTTTCTATGTGTAATATTCAGTGATGCTAGTCAATCACTTCCAGGGGAGGAGGTCTTGGCATTTATCGTTGAAGTCTTTGCCATATTTTTCCAGAGCCTCTTCAAGTAAACGTGCTTCCGAGGCTGACCATTCTTCCATCTCACCTCTGCAAATAACACATCCTCCAAACAGTGTTAAACCACTAACGGCACTGCTCAGATCATAGCTGTGGCTATACAACGAGTCCACAGCATGGGCCAGGGTGATGCCTTGGAGGCTGCAGCTGGAGGTGCAAGCTAGGCTGCCTCACAGAACGGGGCAGGCAAAAGGGCTCCAAGGAATGCTCCGACAGCACCTGCTGTAACCAAAAACTGGTCAGCCTCTCAATCTGCAAGTGGGCTATTTGGGTCCCAAACTTTAGCTTCCAATTTTGACTGTTCTCTGGCATCTGATGCTCCTTCTTAGCTTCCAATTTTGATTGTTCTCTGGCATCTGATGCTCCTTCTCAGAGCACTTCTGCAAGGTCTGCCTGATATCTAAGTCCCACTCTGTTACCTAATAGTATTTCAGCAGAGGGGTCATAAACCAACGAGTAGAAAAAGGTATCCTCTTTATTAAGATACAACAGCACTGACTCCGTCTCATTCAGGAGGACAGCAGCGCATTTTCCCCTGATATGTGTTGCAGTCAGAGATTCATTCTGGTGTGACAAAAAGAGTTCCCTGTGTTTCAGCTGATGTTTCTATTTATCAGTCAAGTCGGCCTTGGTGGTTGTTTCTGATTCTTCTTCAGTTTCTTTGGCAGGCAAGCATTGTAAGCGTGTTGAAATATCTTGTCTTCCATAAAAGCACACTTCTTTGCTTCCATGTTGCTACTTGCAGTCTTATTGTGTTCTTCTATCTTTTTGATTAGGTATGGCTTGCTGGAGAAATTCTCAAAGTAGGCATAATTTTATTTTTCTCTTCTACAGAAGTTGGATAGGAGCAAACAGCAGAGAAAACTTCCAGGCAGAACTCAACTACTTACCTCTGGCTGCAATTCCCTGGCCCTACCAAGCCACTTTCTTGGGGGCTCTGACCCAGTACATGTTTGGTTGCCATGTCTACCCACCTGCTTGCAGACCCATTATTCTTTTTAATAAACTCCTTTCTTGGTTTAACCAGCCAGAATCAGCTTCTGCTACTTACAGCTTAAAATCCTGACTAACGTAAGTACTAATCTTGATTTATCACGTATCAAGTGCTAGGCTTCTTTAAATTCTCAAAAACTATAAGGTAGGAATCCTCATTTTATGGATGGGGCAGACATTCAGAGAGGTTAAGTGCTTTTGCCATGATCACACAGCATGGAAGCATCAGAGCTTAGATTCTAACACAAGATACGATCTTTCTGCAGTCCGTGATCTTTCTTGTGGGCGGGACTCTGATTTCATCGGGGCAGGGATGGTGCCTGGCATACTCATCCTTGTACCCCCATTGCCCAGCACACTGCCTGACACATAGTAGGTGCTTTATAAATATTTTGACTTGAGTAAATACCAGATGAGTGAGTAAATGAAAATGCCACATTGTCTTGTTCTTGGAGTGTGGTTGAGCCCTGGGTAATACATCAAGCAGCTTCTCTTTGGAAAGTATCACCTCTGTCTTTAGGGTCCTTTCCTCCTCGGCATCCCAACTCTTGGGATGGCTCTTACTGCCTGGCTCCTGCCCCTCCTGTGCATTTTGACCTTTCTTAACCATCAAAGGGAACTTTGTGGGCTGCCTGCCCCGGGAGGTGAATTTGAACCATGACTAAGATGATGTTGACAGTTCATTTCCTCTACATGCAGTGCTCCAGGTGTCAGAGTGGGTCTTGGAGGGCAGGGTGGCTGCCATGGTAGAAATCAAGGAGCTGAACAGGGTCATCTGTGCCTCCAGGGTGTCGGCCTGCTCACCTGGCCTGGAGAGTGGCCACCCAGCTTCTGCTCACACATCTCCTCGCTGCCACAGTAGCCTGCTCCATTTTTAGAACTGCTCTGGCGTGGAATAGTCTCCCTTGGGTCTATATAGCAGTCATTTCCCTATAACTTTGGTCCTATTTGAGTCCTCAGGAGCATTGCATATTAAGTTCATTCTTTTTTTCTAAGTGACAGCCCTTCAAATATGTGGAGACAGCCACCTGAAGTCTCCTGGATTCTGCCCACTTCTCTCCCACCCTGCTCCCAGGGTTTCTTCCCTAAATGAAACATACCTGGCTCCCCCAGACGTTGTTCTTTGACTTGGTTTTACATATCTTCTCCTTGTAGTACTTCTGCCTTGGTCAAGCCCCACTGGCCAGAGCTTCTCCTGAGGTGTGACACCAGGTATAAATGCCACACCACAAGGGTGGCCTGTCCAGGGCAGGTCAGAACCGGGGGCTCCAGATTCCTCATTACAGATACATTATGACTGTGTTCAAATTCTGGCTCTACTTCTTACTAGCTGTGTGACCTGGGGCAAGTTACCAAACCTCTCTGTGCTGCAGCTGTCTCATCTGTAAATTGGGGTTAATAATGACATCTATCTCATAACACTATCATAGAATGGAATGAGTAGATTTTAAAAAACATTTCTTATTGTGAAATATAACATATATACAAAAAAGCGGTAAATTCAAAGAATGTTTTAACAAGTGGTTAGATAACAAATTGCAAAGTTTGGTATGGGTTACAGTTTCACAATTTCAGATTTTTCCTTCTAGCTGCTTGAAGGCACTGGAGACTAAAAGAAATATCAGTATAATGATTCTGCAGTCCTACTCATTTGATAAATCCTATTTTCTTATGATTCTTCCTTCTCCTTCGATCCTTCTCCAAACTTTAGGGATATTTGGGCTTTGCCCATTTTAACTTTTTTTGTGTGTTGAAAAGGGGTGTCAGCAATATGGGATAGGAGGACAGAACAGGTTGATGTTCTTGGAGAAACTGGCAGTTCTGGGTTTCAGGACTTGTTTGGCCTAGGAACAATCTGAAAGTTTTAGGTTTCTGAAAAGTAAACTTAGTGTGTGAAACTTTGGTAGGATCAATGAATAAATATTTGTAAAGACCTTAGAACAGTGCCTGACAGTGTTATAGAAATGTAAAATAAAAATAAAACTATCGGTGCTGCTTAAGACCCCCATAAGTGCTATATAAGTGTTATTTTTGAATACACCCGTGTGGCCCAATATCTTAAACAATTTTGAATGTCTACACTGCATTGCCTCCCATATTGAGTTTACAGCCAATTTAAACCCCACAGTCTTTTCTTTTTTCTGTCTAAAGTACGTTTTACTGCTAAGACCTGTTCATTCAGCACAGGTTGGGTAGTTTCATTTTCAGAGGGAGCCCAGGAATTTACATCTGCCCCTAGGATATTACATCATCTCATCTGCATTCCTCCTCAAACCACTGAGCTACTTTGGGCCGCTGTCCCTTGCCTCCTAGCACGTGTGTGTGTGTGTGTGTGTGTGTGTGAGTGAGTGTGTGTGTGTGCCACGTGCTGAGCCTTGGGAAGTGCGGCGCTGCATGTTGGCGTGGCGTGGTGGAGCCTCCCGGAGCCGCGTTTCCTGCACATGCGATGCAGGGTGAAGGTGCTCCCCGGGCCCCTGCCCGCGGGGGTTTCTCCACGTGTGCATCAAGGACCACCTACGTGGGACTCCCCCTCTTGGGGCTGAGATCCAGGAAGCGGCAGTTAAACAAGTGCCCCGGGAGACTGCAAAGCCTCGTGTAAGGAGATGGAGGAGCTTGGCGGGGTGTGGCAAGCTCCCCGGCGCGCCGGGTGGCAGGCGGAGGCTGCCCACGACACCCCCTCTCTTGCCTCCCTGGGCTTCCAGCTCCTGAGGCTGGCTGGGAAGGATCCCTCACTGGCCAGCCCGCGAGAGCTTTGCTGACGTTCACCACCTCGTTTCCAATGGCCCGAAACGCCCTTAACAGACAGACCCTGCGGGTGAACTTGTTGACAGCCAAGCTCAGGAATAGGAAAGGGCACAGCTGTCCCCGGAGGCCAAACCACTGGCACCTAGAGCTAGGGGGCAGAGACCCTTTACAGACCACACCACCCCAGCCCCGTCTGCGGTTTCCTTCTCTCCTGCTTCCCTGCCTTCCCCGGGGTGGGGGTGGAGTCCTTGGTTAGATGTCCATCAAATAGCTGTGGCTTTGAGCAACAGGCACAGAGAGATGCCCATCTGCAGTGTTCCAGGCACTCGAGTCCCCCTAAGCCAAGTCTTCCCGCAGAGGCGCTCACAGGCTGGACATTGTCCCTGAGCCTGGGGTGAAACGAGGTCAGGCAGAATCCATCCCCAGCCAGGCATGAGCTCTGCTCACAGCACCCCATCACTGCCCCTAGTGGGGCCTTCCTCCATGAGACTGGGCAGGGGCGCTGACCTGCGGCTTTAGCCCAAAGGCATCTTCCCTGGTCAGGGACACTGTCTGCACACTCACACACGCGCACACGTACATGCACACAGACGATGAACATGGGCAGGTAACCGTGGCTGCTGTGCTTCTATATGATCACTTCGTTCACGTGCGCATTCACTCAGTCATTCATAAGGATAGTAAATATCCAGCCCCTTAGTGGCAGATGCTGTAGAAGGTGCTGGGATAAAGCAATGAATAAGGCAGACACAGAAACTGCCCTCAGAAGGGATGAAATTCAATGGGAAAGAAGAACATTAAACAGTAAACGAAGCGTGGAGCCCCAGTATATAACCAGAGAGTACGCTAAAATATTTTACCTGCTGTTGTCCACAGATACCAGCTGAATTCTAGAGACCCTCTTCTGGGCCAGGTGCGACCACGTGGTGGTGGGATGTGAGCCCACGGGAATGATCCCATGTGGGGTCTGGGGCATTGAGAGGCTGGAGGCAACAGATACTTAAAGAAGCATTTCAGTATCTTAACAACCTGATCTGACCATTCCAGTGAGTACCAGTTACATGTAATTTCTGGATAGAAGATACTCCAAGAGCAGGCAAGCTAGATCAGGTGTCAGAAAAGCCTTATCTGATCAATCAAGAGATACTTAAGCTGAGATCCAAAGATGGCTTAAGAGTTGAGGATTTGCATGGGCTTTGGGGGTGGGTGTAGAGAATAGAGAATGCTCCAGACGAGGCAAGCAGCACTTTGGTATGTAGAGGGGCCCCGAGGTGAGCAAGAGCGTGGAATATTTGAGGAAATGCAATTCTGTCACTATTTCCAGAACATGGAGTGTGGAGGGAGCGTGGAAAGGGCTTTGAGAAGGAATTAGGGGCCTCCCCAGCCACGCCAAGGAGATTGGGACCCTGATTTCATGGAGGTTAAATTTCTATCCCCTTGTGGAGTGGGAGATAGGAGGAGAAATTAAGTTCAATATTAGAGAAAACGTTCAATTCATGTCCACATGAGAGTCCTTCTCGCACAGGCGCGAAGGGGAGCAGCCAGCAGAGAAAAGCCTGAAGTACCTGGGACATTTGCTCTTTTTTTTTTTTTAGGTCTTTGCTTAAAGGGCATCTCCTCGGAGTGTCTTCTCTGATTGCCCTATATAAAATGGTGGCTTCTCCTCCCTGACTCTGTAGCCCCCTTACTTTGTTGTGTTTCTTCCCAGCACATATTATCATTGGCCTGTGGTGTTTATTTGAGTGGAAGCTCCCGGCGAGCATGTTTTTGTCCCCCCAGCACCTGGAGTTGGTTCCGGGCCCCTTGTTGAAGGGACATTGAATGGTTGAGGAAAGGTCCCACGAAAGCAGGAGTGACAGGCCCAGGGGAAGGGGTTGGCTTTAGAAGGGGAGAGGCTGGTTCTGCTGTAACAGTCACAAAGGAGGAAAGCACGACGCGGATGCAGGCAGGTTTGAAGATCTGGTGTGGAGAACTGATGCTATGCTGTTCCTTTCTGACAGCGCCACTTTCCCTTTAGGGCATGGAAATGAGCTCACAACCCAAGATGGAAGGGATGCTTGACAGAGAGATTAGTTTGGGGAAAGTGAAGACATTTTTATAGAGGAGAATATGAATGGGTCGTGTGAGAAATATTAGCGGGCTTGTCAGGCAGAGCTGGGAGAGTGGCGAGAGCCTTCCTGATTGACTGTTGGTGCTAATGTGCCTGGTTGTGTGGATTTTCTCTAAGAACACTCAGTTGCCCGGGTGGGAGCAGAGAGACGGCAGCCGGACAGTCTTCCAAGGCTAGAGTTTTGTGGAACAGATGCAACGTGAGAACACAGAAGCAAGGGGGTTCCCATATCAGTGAGGACCAGGAAGGTGAAGCTGGCTGTGAGGGAGGTACCTGGGTAAAATCTAGGAGTCGGTAAGTCGAGGGGTCTCAGTAAGGACCAAGAACTGATACGTTGGGAGTGACGGAGTGAGGGAGCTGGCTGGGTGGAGGGGCGCTCTAGAGTGGGACATCTGAATTTCTGATTCAAGGCTGGAATGGCTGGGGTGATAATTCCGGGTTTGACTGAGGGATATGAGAGCTTAAGAGGAGTGAAAGAAAAGGTCACTAGAGATGAGGAGGTCAAGCCGAGGGGCTGCAGTGCTGACATACAACACCAAAGTCACCCAGGGTGACCAAAAGCCAAGGTCTTCCGCAAATAAGGAGCATAGTGAGGGGTCAGTCCATGGCAGGGAAGCTCAGAGGACCCCAGGGCACGAGCTTCAGAGGAACATCAGCCCCGGGGGTGGAGGGGGAGATGACAAGGTGGGGTGAGGGAATGAGTCTGAATTTGCCTCAGATCCCAGGGTACTTGGGGTGCAGAACGAGTGGCAGTCTCCAGGAATCAGTCTCCAGGGAAGAACCAGGCAGGAAAGGGGAAAGTAGACAGGTGTTGATGAAGGTAGAAGTGAAGGGAAGTTATGGAATTCTAGAGCCTTGTAGAAGAATTTAGTTGGGAGGACAGAAAAACAGAGCCTGAGTGTTTTCTATGTCCACATGTATCTCTACCCATCTTCCGTGCTTTAGAATTACTCTTGTCACACTGCTGCATCTAATAGGGAAGGCAGACATTGTCTCACTCTTCCTTTTGTAACTTTAGTATTATTTGGGAGCAAATCAGCCTTGTAGAGAGAAGGCAAAGAGAAATAAACTCTAAAGCGTTGTTCTGCATACAACTTAGCCCCTGCCAGTTGCCGTAGCATAAGTGCCTGCTGCCACACTGCCAAGCTTCTGCATACAAGTTTTCTGGGATATTCTTTGAATAAAGAACTTAGTGGAAAGTGCTGGACCTGATGATGCTTTGCCTTTGAAATAGAGTATTTTCCTGAACGGTGTGCAGAGTTCTAGCCTTGTCTCTCTGATGACCTCTGCTGCCATTGCTACTGGCCCCACCATCCACAGTCACCATCCTGCCTCCCTCAAGAGCCCAGGTGCTCAGCAGGCTGCCCCTGACCTACAACCTGAGCTGACAAGCAGATATGGGCTCCCATGAAAATGTGCAGGGAATGTCAGAGAGGCTGTGTGTCCTCCTGGGTCTCTATGGCTGGAGAGAAACGACTGTGCTTCCTTTGTCCCAACTAAGCCTGAAGCCAGGAAACCTTGCTAGAATTGTGAAAATTTACTGTAAAGCCACCATCAGCTGTCTATCACTAAGAAATGTTTAACGATTCCAGTTAAACAGTCTGTATGCATCCTGGGAGGTTGGAGAGAACATGGGTCGTTTTGGAACCACATGTATCTATAGTTCAGGAGGGCTGGGGCATTGAAGACAAGGTGGGGTGATGAGAATGAGATTGCAGAGATAATCAAAGCCAGACCAAGGCAGATTTTGTTAGCCTTGTTAAGGGATTTGCATTTTATCCTGAGGGATGTTAGGAGCCACTGAAGGTCTCTGGGGGAGGAAGGTGGGAAGTGGCGTGGTGGAATTCACATTTCTGACAGGTCTTCTGTCCAGGGTGAGGCCAATGGATTGGAGGCAACAAGTAAAATCCAATGAGGGCTCCCTCATTATCCGTCTTGTGCTATCCAAGCTGAGCTTATGTGCGAGCAGGGCCCCTAGGGCTGTATGGGAGCCTTACTTTAACCTTGGGACCACCTCTTATTTTCAGAGGCACCCCATTCTGCCTGCTAGGATGAGGTTGGGGCTCTATCATACAGAATGGTCCTCACAAGTGACCTCACTGGAGTGTTTCTGACTACCACCAGAGAGGAAGGTGGAATGGTGGCCTGGTCAGCCCTGGAGGGCCCTCCCTTGGGGTAGGTGGCCATGGAAACACTCATAGGGATCCCAGGACTTCTCCTTCTAGCTACAAGTCAAAGTCTATCTTCTAGACCCTAGAGCAGTGTCAGTGCATGCCAGCCAGCAGGCTAGGTGGACGTGAGTTCTGGCAAGGAAATGAGAGGAGGAGTACTGTGGAAAGAGACACTGAGTCATTGCCTGTCCCACTCTTGTCCTTCAAGGTGAGGCTGCAAACGGCATAGCAGGATTTCCTGAGTTCGTGCTTAGTTGTCTTTTATTCTGAATCTATAATCCTTGTCTTGGTAATCTCACCAAGTCTCAGGGTTTTAAATGCAAGCTATATGCTGACGGCTCCTGTATTTATCTCTGGTCTGGACCTCTCTAAACTCAGTCTTGAATATCCCACAGCCTACTCAAAATCTATCCTTGGGCATTTACAGGCATCTCACACTGAAACTGTCCAGAACAAACTCAGCATCCTCCAAATCTGCTTCTCTCTCAGTCTTCCCCTTTTGGAAAGTAAATTCAACTCCATCCTTCCAGTTGTTTAGGACAAAAAATCTCGAAGTCAACCTGATGCTTTTCTCAATCTCACATCCAATCCATTATCCAATCATCCTGGCTTTACTTTCACTATATCCAGACTCTGGCCATTGCCCATCCCTCCATTGGAACCAGTTTAATCTAAATGCACCATCTAGATTATTGACTCCTAATTCATATCCTTTCTTATGCTCTTGCCCTCTTGTGGTCTGTTCTCCATTCAACAGTTTTAAAAAACTGAAATCAAATTGTGTCAGGCCTCTTCTCAAAATCTTCTATTAGCTTTCCATTGCATTTGAAGAAAAAACCAAAATTCTCACAATGGTCTTCAAAACCCTACATGATCTGACTCACCAGTTTCTCTGACTTATCTCCTCCTACTTCCCTTTCCCCTCACCCATCTCTTGCTCTCTGCACCAGTTACACTGGCCTCCTTGCTCTTCCTGAAACATACCAAGCAAGCTCCGACCTCAGGGCCACTGTCCTTGCTGTTCCCCTGCCTAAGATGCTCTTCCTTCAGAGATGTGCATGGCTCAGTGCCTCACTTCTTTTGGGTCACTGCTCAAATGTCAACTTTCAGTGACTTCTCTCACCACCCTACATAAAATAGTAATAGTGATACCCTCAGCACCGGCACCAGCACTCCTTAGCTTTCTACTCTGGATGTGTTTTTATCCATAAGTTTTATCATTATCTAACTTAGCCATGACAGGCTAAATTATACTGTAGTAATTTGCCCCAAATTTAAGTGGCTGATAACAGAAAAGGTTTATCCAATGGTATGCTGGAGCCAGTTTATATGCGCTCAAGAGATTCATCTGTTAAATTTTCAGGAAATTTGTGAGTTGGTTGTAAAGGACAACCATTATTAAAAATTAATCTGTATATGGGAGTGCAAGGGTAGTTCAGTGGTACAATTCTCACCTCCATGTGGGAGACCCGGGTTCGATTCCTGGCTGGGCACTGACCCCCTGTCCCCCCAAAATTCAACAAATGGTGCTACAGTAATCACATGGAAAGAGTGAAATGTGACCCCCACCATACAGCAACAAAAAAAATTATTCTATATAAACTTAAAATTAAAGTATATTAAAAAAGAGGCAAAATACATTAAAACTCACCATTTCTTAATTATTTTACATTTTACTGTTATCTATGTGCTTGAAGTTATGTCTCTTATATCTGTACAGTGGAAATACTATATAACGATGCACTATTCTGCTTCTCTACCTAACTTCCTATTCAGTGACATGCTGAAATCAGCCATACTAAGAGAATTGACACACTGCTGAAATCAGTAAATGCTGCAAATCAGGGTTCAACTGATGTATTTTCTTGGGTGCCTGTCTAGACTTAAGAAAATGATGGGAAATATTTGTGATTCAGATTAAACTTCAAAGTGTGTCATGCCTGTAGCTGTTACATGGGAAATAACACAAAAAAGGTTGAGGCAGCATTCTTCCATATTCAAAACCTCATACACAATTCAGCAAAGAAGTTGCTCACTCCACTGATGACCCGATGAAGTTCTGACACACATCTTCATTGTTTTGATTTGATTTCATCTTACTCATCAGCACAAATACATACATCGACAAATGTCCATGTTGGAGCTACACTCATTCATCAATGACAACCATTGGTTGATTTAGTATATAGGAGGTTGGATATAAGGTTTAGGCAAGGATGAATCAAAGCCCTCTGTGAAAATCAATTGGATGTAAAGTATTTCAATACAGAGTACTGTATATTCTATTATTTGTAAGCTGTAGCTTTTGTATCAGTGGAGTTCAGAGTAAGCACACATATTCCCACACATACAGTCATACATCCCATCCGTTCCTCCCTGGGAGAGCTGGTTGCTAAGCCTTTATCAGCCCACCACTGGGTGTATTTGTCACGCATACTCCATGTCCATCACGGGCCACCTGGACCAGGACCATCGGGGGCACTGCCAATTGCTGGGGCTGGGTGCGGGCCATGGGTAGACACACTATCACCTGCTTCTGCCTGGAAGTGACATTCATTTCCTTGGCTCATTCTCCATTGATGGAAGCAAGTCATGGGGCCACACCTATTTTCAAGAGGGTCGGAAGTACAATCCTACTCTGTGCGTGGAAGGAGGAAAAGGAACAGTGAAATATTTGTGAATGACTACCACAACATGTTAGGTATTTATGTGTTTTCTATCTGCCTCTTTCCCCAATATTTGAATATAAGTTCCACCAGAACTTTTTTGTTCACTGCTGTTTTATGAGCACTTAGGAGATGATCAATAAATATTTGCTAAGTGAACCTGAAACTTGTTCGAAGGAGGAAGGCTCTGGAAGCAAGCCCTCATGGATCAATAGGTTATCCTTTTATGTTTTCTCCAATTCTTGATAAGTGCTGTGTATTTCTTTATCTCCTTCCAAACCACTATATACATCTGGAAATTTGCAAACAGGAAGTCACATAGATGCATGTGGCACGGTGTCATTAGAACAAACTCTAGGGCCGGTGAAGGGAAATATCCTGGCAATGAGTGGCAGACAATACCTCAGGGGATGGCTCTACTGACCTGGGGCTGGGATGAGGGTGAGGCAAGCAAGGCACCTAGGGTGCAAAGTATAAGGCACCTAGGGTGCAAAATATAAAGGGGCCTTCACCCTCAGGGTGGTGTCAGTGCAGCACGGGCACACGAGAACGAGGCCTCCTCACATTGTGTACCCTAGGTGCCTTGCTTGCCTCCCCTCATCCCGGCTCTTCTCTGGGAAAATTGTGTCTTCTCCAGAAGCTTGCCTCACCCTCATCCCAGCTTTATATTCCACAGTTAAACAAACAGTTCAAACTCTAGCAGCTGCTTTTTCCAGACACAGCCAGACAGTATCACATGCAAGAGAGTATTGCCCAGAGAATAATAAACTCCTGAGGCTGAATACCAGCTCTAAGTGCAGACACATATGGCAAAGTGGTGGGTGTGGGCATCACTAATTCTAGGCTAAGCCTCACATGCCCCCCTCACAGTGGGCAGCTTGGGGCTCAGGCATTGACTTCATTCTGGTTGGGTTTGGATGGTGTCACACACCTGGTACGTGCACAGCAGTCCACTCCCATTGCTTGGGTACTTATTGCCTGGAGGAGGCGCCGCACCAGACCTTCACAGATGCCACTTCATTCATCAACCAGTGCCCCAGCCCTATGAGCTAGGCGTATCCTGTTTGTCCAAGGAGGAAACCGAGTCTCTGGGAGATGCAGTAACTCTCCCAAGGGCCACTAGGAAGTGACAGAACCAGGAATTGAATGCGATCTTTCTGAATCTGAAGCCTGGCTCTTCTGAACTAGGACTCCTCTCCCAAGAAAAACTAGAGGGACGCGATGTTACTCTGCTAATAGCATGGGTGTTTCCACGTTTGCTTCACATAACACACCCTCGCTGAACCGAAATAAATCCCCGTTTGACCATAACAGCTTTTTTTTCTTTCTTTCGATTTTTATTGAACACAAGTATTCTGACAGAATGCAAAGTCAAAATTCTCAGTTAGTACTCAGTATTTACACCAGTGAGAATGGGAACAAAGGTGGTATCGATGTTTCACTTGGTAAAAAGTTTTATAACAAGAGAGAAGGCCCCCGAAGTAGGGAATGCTGGGGAGGGATGTTAATGGAGGTCTGAAAACCACCGTCGGGACAGACAGCCTCGAGTGAAAACCCGGGATCTGGAAAGGCTCCATAGAAAAGTGTGAAAATAGAGTTTCACATCAAAAGCTGCACTAGATACACTACGGCCCTTCAGGATTGGGAGACCCTGCACCTGGCACCCCAGTGCCCCCACGGCAAACCTTGGCCATGCCGTTATTTATTTATGTGAATACATATGTATGGCACATACACACATAGACACATTGACATTGGAAACTAGTGGAGTTGACCCCTCCTTCAGAAATTATAAAAGGAAAATTATAAGCTTTTATCTCTTAACATAAAAGAACATCTTGAAAATAAAGTGACTCCCTCTTTGATTTTAGAGAAAGCATTGTTCTTTTTCTTTTTTTTTAATGAAGAAAAGGTAGCTCATGCATGCTGACAACAAACTTGTGTGTTATGGGAGAGAGGCAGACCAGAATATGGGCAGAGTCTTGGGTTCCAGCTAAGGAACTGGTTCTGGGGGGAGGGGGGTTCAGCTGCCCTGGGTTGGGTTATCTGAGGGCTGACTATACCCTTCTATCTCTTCCTAAGCTTCAGAACCAAAATCGGTTTGCCTAACCTCAACCACTTGGAGTGAAATGCACAGTCTTGAGGGTGTTGAGCGTGGGCTTGGCTCAGCTGGCCGAAGCCGTGAACATCCCAAGATAAGAAACTGGTCCCATGTAACATCAACCTGGCGATGGGAAGGCCCTGCCCCCTCCTTGCTGGGTCCTCTGTGGCTCAAGACACCGGGCTCTCCCTTCCGTGTGTTCGAAGGACTCTCTTTGCTTTACAGTTTCCTAAGGGCCTGTGCATTTGAACCACAGATTCGTGCAAGCCCCAGAATGAAGAGGCCAGGGCTGTGTATATTGGAGTCCTCCATTTCCATCCCTAGGAGCTGAGAAAATGCAAAATAACCCCACATTTAGCAAATGACAAGACCATTATTTTTCACAGTTTGAAATGATAATCTAGCATTGCCACTGATCAGACTGCAGAATTGTCAGAACATGGGAGAGCGCGGCCCACAGAACGGCCTCGGAGGCGGTCTTGCCACCTAACCTCTTGCTGGTTTGTACCCTAGGAAAGGAACGCATGCCAGAGGACTGATTTCTGTTTACTTATCAGCATCATCACCAACATCATTTAAAAGTTCATTTTCTTTTGTTTAAAGGCTTCAATTCCTTTTAAGAGTTATATTTTTCCTGAATTTTTTTTTCTGAACTATCTGCTATACCTTCCACAACCAAACTATGTTGAAGTTTTATTTCAATACTATGACAAAAACACGTTTCACACTAAAATATTCACGCATCCACAGTGCACAAGCTTGCAGGTCTAAAGTAGAATGAGAAAAAAAAAAAAGCAAAATTTCTATACAAAGGGCTGGCTTTTCCCTTCTCCCCCCTCCCATCACCCTTAAAGTCTCTGTACTTTTCCCCACTTGGTTTCCAATACAGGAAAGTTGTGTTATGACTCAAGATAGCAGTTTTTTTTTCCCTTCTTTTGTTTCTACAAATGCTGCCTAAGTGAACAGAAGGCCGATGTTACTTTACTTCAACAGATTCCCAAAAAAAGACACTAATTCCCTGAAGCACACATGGTCTTCTGCTCAAATCTAGATCCTGGGCTCAAAAGGAAATTGGATGCATATATTTTATTTGGCTTTCTACAAAAAGGGGATGTTTGGGGTAAAAAATGTGTGTTCACCAAGACCAGCCCCAACTATACAATTGCTGCTTCATTCAACAAAGCCTAAGGAGTCCTTCAGAAGGAAGGACGAGGGCCCCTGGGAAGCAGGTCCTTATTCACAGATGCAGGCAGGTGGCTAATCAGAAAGTGGTCTAACCCCCGAGAACAAGAGAAAGAACCAAAGGCCAAAAGGCAAAGCCATTCCAGAATGAGATGGATTTTCACCTGAGTTGGACACAGGCAAGAATTTTCAAATCAGAATGGGGGAAGAGCCACTGTAAACAATCATAGTTTATATAGTTGTCCTGTGCTAAAGCAAGCCTGTGATAAACCTACCCACCTCTAGGCGGTATTTGTTACTTAAAAAAAAAAAAAAAAGGCAGCTATTTTACATGGATATTTAAACACAACCAAAGTCAAACATTTGTCAATTTGTAAACACTGGAAAGCAAAGTTAAAGGAAAGAAAGGAAAAAAAAAAAACAAACAAAAAAAACCACGAAAAGAAGTCCGAATACTGCAAATTGAAATCTACTCCCAGAAGCTGTAATTTGGCATTCTTCCTACAAAACAAGAGTCTACGCGGGAATTGAATTCAGCTAGAAAGGGTGACACACTTTGCATACTGAACAAATACAAAGTGAACAGAAATTATAACTTATTTATGAGGTTTTACAGAGTTCAAACTTGACTGAAAAGTATAAAAATAAACTGTGGACTTTGTTCATTCGGTTAGTCTTAGTGTCTGAAAGTATTTCTCTGAAACTGGCCTGTGCCAATTGGGTAACATCAAGTGTGGTCTTTCTGAACCTAGATTTATTCTGAGCTTCCTAGATTCTTAATTTGGGGTCCTTTTGTTTGATTTTTAAATGGTTTCAGGGAACGGAGTGTCCTAGTTTGGCTGTGGTGTTTAACCTTTTTGTCTCATTTTCTTACGAGTGTGCAACAAAGGAACCCTTTCTATAAACTTAGAAAAAGGAGATCCCATGCCCATGTTTATCTGTTTAGTGTTTTTTTTTCTTTTTTAAAGGCAAAAGACACTAGAGGAATGAGGTGTATGTGTGTGTGTGTGTGTGTGTGTGTGCGCGTGTATGTGTGTGTGATATTGGAAATGCTCTGGTGAAGCTGTGTCACTTTTTGTTTCGATCTTTGCGTGTTTCTCGCCAGCCATCATGCTTTGCTCTCGTTCTCCGTTGTCTGTGTGGCATCGTTGGGGACCGTCTTGACATCGGCTGGCGCTGGCTTCGTTTCTGTCTCCTGGCACTCCGACTTTGCTTCTACAGGGGCCTTCCTGCAGAGAATCGGGAAAACAGCAACTCTGAGACCTCAGTCTGCAGTCACCTCACCCCTCCACCGGGTCCTTGGTGGGTAGGGGGCTTGTTTGGGCAGCTGCCTCCACCTCGACTGCAGGTAGGGATCGCCCGGCACCCCCCACATCACAGATGCCTGGGTCACACCCCCAGAACTTCTGACTTAACTGGTCTGCAGTATGGTTTGGATGTGATAAATCACCCAAGTGCTGCACTGATGGGCAGCCGAGGTTGTGAGCCAGCGAACCAGAACAACGAGTCCTATTCCAGCCCTAAGCTGCTGTCATGGGCTCCGCCTTTATCTGGGGTGGTGGAAGGGTTAGCAGATGCACCCTTTTCCTCACCTCGACCAGCCAGTATATCAGCAATTCAGCTTGAAAGAAATGAGGCATGCTGGGCTGGCCCCAGGACTGACCCCAGAGGACCTCTTTGCCAACAACCTGTTCTCGTCCTTCCCCCCTGCCCCCTGCCCATCTCACCCCACCCATGTTCTGTATTTCATGAGGATGCCTCTATGGCTTGTCTGGGTAGGGTGAGAAAATCCTTTGTTATTAAGGTCGCTTTCCATGGGAGTCTGGTGAGAGGGCTGAGCAGGCCCTAAGTTACGGGGTGGGGGTGGGGGACTTGCAGGGGTTCGGCAGGGCAGGGGTGCCAGAGTCCTTTATCTCCTGACACTGCGACCAGGGTTCCCTGGTGAGGCTCTGCTTGCAGCTCTCTGTGGGAGCATGACAGCGCATCTGAGGGCAGCCATAGGCGCCTCTACAAAAACCTGAATCTGACTCCTGCTTCCGAGAGCACCATGACAGCGCATCTGAGAGCAGCCATAGGCGCCTCTACAAAAACCTGAATCTGACTCCTGCTTCCGAGAGCACCGGGAACAAGAGTCAGGCCTAAGGATGCCTACCAGGCATGCACATTCCCCAGCTACAGCAGGTGCTACTGCATTTTGTTTGTTTGTTTTTCCTCTAACGTGGGCAGGCACTGGGAATCGAACCCCGGTCTCCGGCATGGCAGGTGAGAATTCTGCCACTGAGCCACCGTCACACCGCCCTGCTACTGCAGTTTGTATTGCATTTAAGAAACCTACCTGTAGGATTAAGGAGGTTCTCCTGAACTTAAAGACCCAAAGCTATCTGGTGCTTGGGAGCCCTGAGTCTGTCTTCCCAGCCACCCCAGGAGTAAGGAAGGGGTGTGGGCATCTCGGCTGGACTGTGACAGAACCTTCAGGATCCATCCTCTCCAAAGCCCCGCCTTGGGATCTACTTCTTTCCTCCCCGCCTAATGCTGCCTTTCAGACTGGCCGCCCGAGGGCTGATAGGGCACTTGGCCTCCTTAGCTGGTTTCTGGAGTACTGCTTTTTAGCTGCCCTACTGTAAGGTCTCCCTCAGGAAAAACAGAAGCCACTCCTAGGATGATAAGCATAAAACAATTAGCACAGCCTAATTAACGAGCAGGAGGCTGCTTGCTGGGGCCCAGCTGGCTGCCCCCGCCCTCTCTGCCTTTGCCCAGCCCCTAGCTGACAGCCTTCTCCGAGAAGCCCTGCACTGGTGTAAAGGCACAGCTAACAAGGAGGACACAGCACAGCACAAACGCACACCACCACGGACACCCCCCAGTGACAGCGGACACAGAGAGGCCGTACTCGGTCTTTGCTGGTGCAGGCGAGACAGAGCTGTCTGCAGTGGAAGGAGCAAGCTCAGGGGCTTGTCCACTGGCCCCAGCGGCGGGAGCAGGAGAGCCCAGGGCTGCAAAAACATCCTTTGCAAGGTCAATATCTGGGGTCTTGAAGTTCCCTTCGTCCATTTTAAAGTCCTCGCCCTGGGAAGGGTTTGTGGCGCCGACGGAGGCAGCCTCGCTCTTCGGGCTAGCGAGGGCCGTGGCTGCCTCGGCCGCTGGGCTCTTCGCGGCGCCAGGCTGGGCGGGCTCCAGGTCCGGGCCTTTGGTGCTGGGAGCCTCCTGCTTGGCTTGGGGGGCTTCTGCGGCAGAGACAGCCGCTGCTGCTAGCGGACTGGCTGTCCCGGCCGGGGTAGGGGCTGGGCTGGGGGCTGGCTTGCTCACAGCAGGGGCCTTGGAGGCCTCGCCCACTCCGGGAGGGGCGCTGGGGCTGAGGACAGCCCCCTGGTTAGCCAGGACACTAGAAGACAAATTGCTAGAGGCGGGGGCTGAGGTCGGTGTGTCACTCAGGTCAACAAGGGGGGCGACCTTCGGGGCTGCAGCAGGGGGTGGGGAGGCGGCGGAGACGCCCGGCCCCTTGGAGGGGGTGGCCTGGCCGGCCGGCACAGAGTTTGAGTCAGGCATGGCCGTGACCTGGGGGGCAATACTGGAGGTGAGGGTGGTGGTCTCACTGGTGGGGCTGTTCTGAGCAGTGGCAAAGGTTTCGGTGATAGTGTCAGAGTTAGTGGTGATGGTGGTGACAGAAGGCAGCATGTCCTCGACAGTGGCTGAGGTGTCAGCAGGCAGCCTGTGGGGAGGACAGGAAGTAGAAGAGAATAGACAATGAAGCTGAGACATGACAGAGAAGCAGGGGCAGAAGGGCCGAAGCCTGGGAGGGGGGTCGTGGGGCGGGCACGCGGTGAGCACACGCACGGACACAGGCCCACAGAGAGACGAGGACGCCAGAGGAAGCACACGCCCAGGCGGGCAGAAGAGGACACAAGGAGACGACAAAGAAACGTGGCAGGCTCAAAAGTGACCTGCTGGCCTTCCTCCAGCTCTCTGCGCAGGCCTCCCTTTCCCAGCAGACCTGCCTGGGGCTGCCTAATGTCTGTCCCAGTTCTCCACTCGGGCTCAGGCAGGCTTCTTCAGTTCAGGGCCCACCCACCGACAGCTCCCTAGGGCCGAGAGGACTTGGGCCCCCTGCCCCGCGAGCCCCCCAGGGCTACGATGAGGATGGGTGGGAACAAGGTGGGCGATGAGTACTCCGAATGGTCCCTAAGAGCCACAGGTCCTTCCAGCCCCAGAATCTGGGGTTCCATTAAATGCCAATCCCTCTAAACCTGTAGTACCCCCAACAGAGACAGGCAGGTATTGCAACCACAGCTGGTCAGGGGCTCTAAGGGCCCCCAAGGCCTCAGACAACAGGAGGGCTGGGGCCCTTTTCCCAAGTCCCCAACTCCCCCCGCTCTTTTGGGAAGAAAATAGAAAACCTGAACTTCTAGGTAATCCTAAATAAAACCTACTGTGCCTCTTGCAATAGGTTTCTCGTCTTTAAAAGCCATTTCCAGGGTGTGTGTGTGTGTGTGTGTGTGTGTGTGTGTGTGTGTGTGTGTGACTTGAAAGCAGAGCCTAGGGGTCCCCATTTATCCAAAGAGCCCTTGAAGCCGCCCCAAATACTACCAAGAATGCCCCCCTTAGCACTCCAAGGAGAGCAGTGGGGTCAGGTGTTTCTTAGCCAAGTGTGGCTTCTGGCCAAGGACTCCAGACTTCTGGCTGCTGTGGGTGGGGGAAGCACGGGAGGTGAGGACCAGGGTGAGGAGACGGGTGTTGGGCTGTGCTGTGGAGGTGCCAGGCCCCCTCCCGCCCCGCGTGCCCACGTACTCGGGCTCTGTCAACGGTGTGGTCTCGTTGGGCTCTGTGTGTTTTCCTCCATCGTGGTTCGGGGTCCGCTCTTCCTCAGTCCGTACCTCCACAATGGGCTCCTTGGACTCATCTTTCCTGCGGAGAGAGTTCTGCCAGTTGGATCCCAGGGTGGGGGTTTCTCCCCAGGGACACCAGCTACAGTTTACTGGGCTGGCAGGTGGGACTCCTGCAGGCAGCCAGCAAGGGCTCATGCTTGCCTAAGCGGGGTGTGTGTGGGACACTCCCGAGTCAGACAGGAGTGCCTAAGTCTCAGCTGCCTCTTTCTAGCCATGTGGCCTTGAGCATCTGATTCAGTCACCCCTTGTCTCAGTTTCCTTGTCTGTAAAATGGGCAATTAATACCTCCCCTAGTTGTTATGAGAATCAAATGAGATAATGTCTTAAGTGCTTAATACAATGCCTAGCACAGATAAATGCTCAAGTTACTGATGTATGCATGTGTGTATATATATATATATATATACACACACACACACACACACACACAGACACATGCATAGATGCATATGTGTGTGTGTATGTAATGCCTGCCATGTGGTGGTCCTCAACAACTTATTTTCTTGATCCTTCCTTTCTCTGCTTGCTCCAACTCAGCCGCACCCAGTGACAGTCTGTGAAGGGTTCTGCTGATTGGTCTGTTACTCCACAGAGACTGGAGAGGATGGCATCTGAAGTGTCAGCTCCACCACTTTTACTCTGCTTTGTTCAGTTGTACCCTAGTGCCTGGGAACGTGCCTCGCCATACTAGCTGCTTGATAAGCACTTGTTGAATGATGAACTAACGAATGAACGAATGACAGTAAGGTAAGTGTGTTCCTCGGATGCTGGGGCCCCTCCATTCTACCTACTCTGGGTTTAGCTCCTATCATTCCTCTCGTTTTTATCTATGCAGGGTTTTGCACACTTTGATGAGACTCTACTGCACTGGATCTGGGGTTGGGCCCCCAAATCTGCTTTTCAAGCAAGTGCCTCCAAAGACCATGCTTTGAAAAACACTGCTTTAACGTGAAGCAGAGGAACAGGAGCCCCAACCAAGGGCCCCCGAGCCCAGTCCTGGGCGGGGCGGGTGGTACTCACGAGAAGGCGGCTTTCCCCTCCTCCATGTCCTTGCCCTTGGCCCCGGGCCCGGCTTTCCCACACAGGTTGACGGCAATGCACATGAGCAGGCCACACTTGTTCAGGAAGTAGCAGGTGATGTCCACAACCACCAAGAGCAGGACAAAGGTGACAATGAGGATGCCCACAATGGCCCCGGTGCTCAGGCCTGAGGTGGGGCTGCCATTCGCTTGAGGGAGAGAGGGATGCTGATGGTTAGTTACTAGATTCCATGGCAAAACCCCCTACATCCTGCGTCTGGGGGTGGGGAGGACCTGGAGGACAATGTTATGGCATTCGTGTCCAGGCTGACACCTTCCCTATGGCCTTTTTATGCCCAAGGTCTCTTCACCTGCATGAGGAAGGGATGACAGCCTCATCTCATAGATCAGGAGACAAGGGGACAAGACGTCTACAAGTCAAGGCAAGAGCAGGGACTGGAAACCATGTCTCCACCTCTGCCCTCAACTTCTGGGTCTTCACCCCTTGTACCCTGGGAGCATGGCTGAGCCCAGACAGTCAGTGTCTGAAGACACTGGAAGATGGGATAGTTGAAGGGATCTGCTGTGACTTCCTTGGCCCAGGGGAAACGGCTAAGGGCTTTGCGGGGGAGGGGGATCAGCAGCGGTCACTGGTTTCAGGCTGGGCTGTCTTAGGGGCAATTAGGAGGAGGATCCCAAATGAGGTGGCAGAAGGTTCTTGGGACTTCCTTTGGTCTTGTGGTGATGCCAGGCACAACAGGATCCCTGATATACTACCCCACTTTCTATTCCCTCTTTAGGAAAGGTTTCCAAGGAACCCGATGTTAGACCACACTGGGTCTTTAGTCTTTCCTTGTTCATTGCATCCCAGGAATGCTGAGCCCAGATGACCCTGGAGACATGGAGAGTCCCCTGGCTTCTTGGGCAAGGTGAAGGGTCTGGGAATACTCACCATCTGGGAGCTCAGGCCTGCTTGGGTCAGACTTCAGGGAAATCAGCAGACTCACCCAGAGATGCACACTCACTCTGACAGGCACTCTAGCACACAGGACAAATGCCCATCACAGATGGACACACATTCTCACACTCGAGAGGTACCCAGCCTGGTTCTGATTGGGTTCACTTCATCTTACTTCTCTGGTGTCCATCTACAGTTCCCCAGGGCTTTGAACTCTTGATGGTGTCATAGAAGGATCCCTGGCTCAGCTCCTTGGCCCCTTGGGAGCTCATCTGCATAGTTGTGATGAATATTAGTTACCGGTGTCTACTTCCCAACCACTTTGTAATGACCAATACTGTCTGGGAGACAAGAGGTCATGAGGGAAGGAAAATCTATGGGGAGCACTGCTTGGAAGCCAATGTGGAAACAATGACTCTTAGACTATAATCTGGGCATTTCGAATTCATTTTTCTTCCTTTGCAAGGACATGGTACCAGAACTGGCAGCCCCACCCCACTACTAGACCCCACTACTAAGCTTCAAGTGCCCTCAGCATCACCCAGGACAGCTGACCAGAGGCAGGGACTGTGGCCACCACTACTTGGGTCTCTGCCTCAGCCTAACTCCACACTCTGCTCACTACGCTTTTGTTGAATGCCAGAGCCAGGCCCAGTGGACTGCCAGCCACAGATCATGTCAGAGAGTGGAGGGGCATTTAACTTGGGATAACTGGCATCAGTTACCCTCATTTTTCTTTTTTCATGAAGCCTGTGTTTCTGGGGGACTTCTCTGTTTACCCAGGGGTCTCCAGCAGTCCTACACCACTGGTCCTTATTTCGAACTTTATTATAGGATATGACTTACCAGCCTGGCATCCCAGAGATGACCAGTCTCAACCTATCCCCTAGCAGCTGGGTACAAGGGGACCTGAGCTGGAGCGAGTTTCACCAGCTCACAAATATTTTTGGTTTCTTTGGGGTCTTAGTCTTGCTCCTCTACCTTTCTCCCTCAGGCTCTCTGTCCAGAAGATTTCAGTCCATTTCCTCAGGAAGGCCCCAACACTGGCAAAGGACTCTGGCCTTTGGTGGCAGAAGCTGCTACTGGCACCAGTAGTCAGCGGGTGATTTTCTTAGCAGCTCGCTAACGCAGGGATGTTTCTGATTGGTCTCATGAGAACAAAGCCATCCATTACATTTCCACATGGTCCTCATGCATTCCACCCAAAATACAGGGAAAGAGATGTATGCCCGTGCTGTCCTGATCTGGGTCCCAAAGCTGTTCCCTGAACAGGGAAGACTTTAACCTTGGGCTTTCTCTCTATCCCAAGCCACTGGATCCAAGCCACTGCAGTTTCCTGACATCATTATCTGATGGGTGTTAAGTACCTGCTTCCTGAAGAAGGAACATAGAAAATATTAAAGTATTTCTGTAGGGGGAGGATGTCTGTGCTTTGGACTCAATGACACTAGTTCTCCATTCCAAGGTTTATATGTGAATATGATTTGGCGGGACTAAGCATATCTCTAAGGAGGAAAAATAAACAATTACAAAGCTGTTCTCTGTGTATGGGAGCTCAGCTGTCGGGAAGCGTCTGCTCTGGGCTCATTCAGGCCCAGCTGGAGCTCTGTGATGGCTCCAAAGGCCACACACCATGAGCACGTTCAGGGGGCAGGGCCGCAGGAGGAGAAGACTCTTGCCTGCGGCTTAAAACGAACAGCACGAAAGCTTAGGGCAGGGGTCCCCTATTTCATTTGCTATAAAGTTTAAATTCTTTTTCCTGGCCCTACATGTTATGTGACCTATAGCCCCCCTCTCTGGCTGTCCCATCTCTTGGCGCTGTGCCCCCCATGCAGTGCTCTGGCTGGACTGGCCTTCGTTGTACCTGCAGAACGGACCCAGCTCTTCCCTGCCTCGGGGCCTTGCTGATTTTCTTGCCCGGAACACTCTGTTGCTGACCTGCAGGCCTCAGCTCAAACGCAACCATTTCCCATCTCTCATCTAGCGAGGCATCTACAGTCAAAGCCTAACACAATACCCTGTTTTAGTCTCCTCTTACCACTGCCTGCCGTATTCTGTTCATTCGCACACTTGTTATCAAGAACGTCCTAGCAGGTACCTTTTCTGTCTTACGTCTCCCCAGCATCTAAGGACAACACTGACTCATAGGAAATGTCCAGAAAATATTTGTTGAACAAAAGAATGCATGTTTAGCCTGCAGCTGAGCTGAGGTCTCCAAATACGTAAAGGTGTATCATGAGGAGGACGGAGTGATCTTATTTTGCGTGGCACCAACAGATTTGGTGGTGGTGGTGGTGGAGGGCAGAGTTCAGCTCCCTGTGAGGAAGAACTAACCAACAGAGCTATTCAAATCTAGTGGAACTGCCTTGATAGGTGAGCTGCCTGTCACTGGAGGCATTCAAGCAGAGGCTGGACAAAGCCTCGAGCAGGGATGCTGCAATGCTCTGGATGAGAAGGTGTCTTCAAGTCCCTTTCAATCTTAAGAGATTCATCCCAAGACAGATGTTCTACAGAAGCCAGAGGAAGGTACTGAATCCCTAATGTCAGTCTCCTCCATGGTGTAGAACGAAAATGCTCTTTAGGTCCCATCTTAATCACTGATGCTTATACTTTTATTTTTCCATGAAAATAAATACTTCTTAGCTCAATGTTTCTCCACCTATGGCAGAATTCCTAGGGTACTTTGTTAAAAATCCAGATCCTAGAGCTCCCCAGTTCTACTGAATGAGAGTCTCTGGGGGTGACAGGCCAGGAATCAGGACTTGAATGAGCACCCCAAGTGATTCTTATGCAGCTGGAGTTTGAGAACCACTGTTCCTGGGACTTTTCTCCCCCACAGTACAATGAAAACCTTCCTATGGCCTGCCACCCAAAGATGAACTGTGCAGACTCATGTGTGGATCTTCACCTTAACATACTGGACAGATTGGGAGACAGCAAAGACTATCCCTTAAAGGAAAAATTACCACCCAGTTCGCCACTGCTAAGAGTCTGGTTTTTGAAAGGGTATGGGGTGCTCCTCAAGCTGGAGGGAGAATGTTTGGAACTTTTACAAAGAAGCTATAAATAAGGGGGAAATGCCAGGATACAGATGAAAGGGAATTCAAATCAAGCCAGTACTTATTATCTCTTGGATATAACAGAACTGTTTAGTCCGAGAAAGTTAGAAGGACAAAGGTTATCTCCAGCATCATATGTAACATTTACAAAAGGGAAAAGAAAAAATCAACCTTCCAGGGTCTATCTTTGCTGTGATCTTCTCCCTGACCTCACTTGATTTATGCATCCACAGATCATGAGAGCAGTGAATGGTTCTCGGGAGCAGTTCCTGGCTGGCTTCTGCAGTCAGAACTGCCCTGGCCAGTGAGATTATGAAGCTGGGCAATTCTTCTTCTGGGAGTCCTACTGTGGGAGTTACCCCTTAGCACTGAAGGGGTAACTGGCTTGCCCCAAGACTGAGACTCACATATGCCTACTTTCTTAAATTCCTTAATAAGGGAGATGATTCTCACATTTTGCAGAAGACGTGATGGCCTGAGTCATGCCCCCAGACCCTGGTGGAACAGAAGTGGCACCCGACCCCACATGGCTGTCACACTCTCAGAACTGTTCAGCTGGGGTTCTTCACTCATGGGTCCCTTACATGCCTGCTTGCTTCTTCCTGGAATCTGCTACACAGACAGCTGGTCTCAGGAGTGAGAGGTGTCCGACTAAGTGTGATTATAAGCAGAATGGGGTCTGCCAAAGAGAACCTTCTTTCGTATTCTATCATGTTACTCTGAGCTGCCTGTTAAGGAGAGTAAAGGGAGCTATGATACCAGGGAGTTTGCTACACAGAGTTGGTGTAGCTGTGGCCCTGCATGAACACTGCCTCCAGGGTGACCACCGCTCCAGCTCTGCAGAGGCACTCCTCCCACCCCTGCTGGGAACCAGGGAAGGCCAAGGAGTAGATGACCCCTAAAGGATCTTAGGATAGCTGAGCAAACCCTGGTGCTCCTCATTAGAAAGGAAAAGTATTTCCTGTGGCTATAACTCCATTCACCAGGCTATAAGTTCGGGAGACCATTTAAATGGTTCTCTAGGCAATCAGAGTTATTCAGGGACATGTGAGGTGGAAGGACTTTTGACACTTTGTAGAACACACAATTATCAAATAAAACCAAACCACGCTGGTGAGTTCACATGAACTGTTATTTCCTTTAATAATGCAAAGGAGTAAACTTCATAAAGGCCTCACTGATTATCTACACAACAATGTTAGCATTCTTATTAGTAGAAAAATGTGATCCAAACCTGCCGTATAAATATTCCAAAATGAGCAGAGAAACCCCATGGTCTGTGGAGTGTGGACAGCATGAAATCAGGGAGCAGAGGCAGGGGCAGCTGAGCAAAATGGAGAGTGCTCATTCCTGTGGGTGTCTCTTCAGGACTCCTACTGGGGTTGAGGGCCACAGGCCTTCCCAAGAACTCGGAGTCCAATGGGACTGGGTTCGCACTGATGCTATCTCCCAGAGGGTATGCCCTAGGGAACCCCAGGGTGTCTGAATGGGCCTATGGCAATGACACCCAAGTTGCTTCTGCTGAGGTCTGTCTTGCCCCGGGGATATGCCACATGTAGGGCCAGGTCTTCAAAGGTTTCCTTCAGAAACAGTGGCACTGCCCTCAGCTGTGGGTGGGCTGGCAGCAGGGTTGAGACCCCTGAGCCGGGCCCTCCTGGGGTGAATACTGGCACCTGCTGCCCACGATGACCATGAGAACATGCTGGGAGCCAGGGGGACACAGTGTGAAGGCAGGCCTCTCCTTGACTTCTCTACAGTGCTCACAAATTGGTGGGTGATTCTTATGCCAGGCCCAGGAGGTGCCATGGCTCCCTCTGCGTCCCTCTATACCATACTTGAGAGTTGTGCCTGCTTCTACTGCCCTGGTCTAGCAGAGGTCAGGGACTCCAGTGGGGAGAGGTTCACCATGGACTGGCTGGGCTGGGAGGAAGCCACCCTGCCCGGGTAGCTGAATGCAGCCCTGGCGCCCATGTGTGTGCCTCCAAACCGCGAACACTGTGCATGCAGGCATGTGCCAACCCAGGTGGGCAACAGTGTGGAACCAGTATGATTTCCCAAGGGGAAGGCCCGATGTAGTTGGTCTTTGAACATTAAAAAATAACAGGATGAAAAAAAATAAGGACATAAAAGAACAAACTCAAACTTCTGTGAGATGCTCAGAGATGAGATACATAGAATGACGGGTGACCATGATGGAGGGAGTTTTGATCCAATAGGATGGCCATCTCCAAGCTCACACACGCCTGGGCCTCAATGCAGGATCCTAAACACACCTCACTTTCTCTCCTTGGTTCTCCCCAATGGCAGGGAGGAACAGCGGGCTTTGAGTGAATTTTCAAAATGTCCCTGAACTACCTGACCAATCAGGAGGTCTGGGCATTCAGGAAGCACTGACAGATGTCCTAATTAATTCACATGCCAGGGCCGGGCAGTCAGGGGCTGGCCTGTCCTTCTCGTTCTGCTCTGCTGAGCACATGTGCGGAAGCTGCGTGACTCACGCCTGGTTCACAGTGGAGGCTTCCAAGCCGGGGGGCTGATGCTCATACTGACAATGTGAGTCACTGTCGGACCATAACCCCGCGACGTGAGGCTCTGTGCTGACCTGTGACCGGCTGCCATGCAGCAGGTGCGTCACCCAGACTGGAGGACAAGCACCTTACAAAGCTGAACATGTGCTGGGCACATCACAACTTGGCCACGTTCACAGGGACAGTGTCAGGTGACGAGGAGAGATACCAGGACCCCAACACTTCCATAACATTCCGTCAGCGCTGGACGATATCTAACACATCCAATTTCTTCCACTGCATGGGCAACAGGGTGACTTAAATGTGTCACCAGGTCAGCAAAATACTCAGGCGTATCATCAAGGCCTGGGTCTTCTAACATAATCACTTAAATGAAAGCAAAGCCAACTACTTATTGAAGGGTGGACAAGGGGTTTAGAGTGATAATGGGGTGGGATGGGGTGCTTGTGGTCTGTTTTAGGCAAGTTCTAGAAGGTACTTAGAAATCTTCCTCTGCTAACTCATTTCAGATAAGAACAAAAATATCCAACAGGTAGCAGGTATGTGGAAATTTCTCTGTAAACCTAGCATGTGGCTTTTTTTTTTTAAAGTAGTGTTTTAAGAGCTTGGGAATCATTTTATATTGCCATCAAAAAGGGAGCAAACTCCTCATTAAGTGACACAAAGTTTTTATGCATGGCAAAATGCGGAAGTAAAGCTTTTTTCCAATTGCAAAACCTTCCTCTTCCACACAGAAGGTTCTTTCTGGCTGTGGCGGTCCTGACAGCCACTTCCAAGGCGGACACTAATCATTCTCATAGGAACTGGGCTTTTAAGCAAATTTAATCTTTGTTTTCGTGTTCCTAACAGAGCAAAAGAAGAGTCACTGCAGAGAAAAGCAATGAGACAAAGGTGTAGGATGCAGAGGAGCTGCCCAAGGTTGCTGCAGGGGCCAGACAACGGGTCCCCAGGGAGAATGTGGTTGTTTAAAAGCAAATGTGGCAGTGGGGAATGTCCGAGTGACGTCCAAGGTGACATGGTGGTGAGAGACACGGGAAGGGGAGGGGGTGGGAGGAAAGAGAAGGCAGAGACAGAAACAGAGAAAAAAAAATAGATAAAAAGAAAAAAAATAGGTCAAATATAGGAAACGCAAGAATCAAAGGTTAATTTAATTTAGTAAATTAAACTGACAAAGGTTAGAGAAGAGTTCAGTGCGGTATCAACACCATAAGGCCAGTTCAGAAGCTCAGCAATGCCAGAAGCAGCACAGCAGGGTTAATTTGGGAGTTAGTGGTCAGCAAGCAAATGAAATTAAAGTGAGAGAACAGAAGCCTCCACAGTAGAACACAAGAGTTTGATTAGGAGAGTGTTACCTTTGACTAAGGCAAAGCCCCTTGGATGCAGTCAACCAGACTGAATAGTCTGCCCTGCTCTATGAAAGTCATCTGGACTGTAAGGAGGGTTTTTAGTAGGCGTGCTGGTGGAGATGCCTCTGATCGCTGCACTCTATGTAAGCAAAATGGCAAATTGTGCATAAGGAAGGGGGACCACTTTTTCAGAGAAAACTCAGACTTTTCTTTCCATTGCACAATCCCACCCACCCATAATGCTCTTAAAGATAATCTGGTTCTGCACTCTTCACCTTTCACCATCCTGCTGACCACAGAATTCCACCATAACCGTACATGCTGCAAGTCAGAGCTTAACTCTTGGATCCCACAGCAGTGGCCAGAGAAGTTCAAGCCCAGACCCACTGCAAGACACTTTCTAAGCCCTATGCAGTAGAGCCATAGAAATTGTGGGTGAAGTGAGCATCTCTCCAATTAACAAGAGGGGCCCTGGCATCTCTAGTGGGCATGACTCTGACGGACAAGGTTACCCTGAAATTGCTGTCCCTGACACACAAGCCCTAGTCCCCCAACTCCTTCTCCAAACCCTAGAAACTGATGCTGCTGGCAGTACCCCACATGTGAATGCAGCAGGTACTGGACTGGCCTGCTTTTTGAGTTTTACCCCAGGGAACATATACCATGAGGAGTGTGTCTCACTGCAAAGCCTCTCATTCCCCCAGATTCTGAGTGTCCCATAAAGGCCAGGCAGATTTGGATACTCAAACTGGACAAACTGACCAAAGAATACTAAGGGAGAAGGGGCAGAGGAAAGCCAGGGTCACCTCCACTTGGATAGTATATGAAGCAGTAATGGGAATATCCCTTTCAGTTCCTCCCAGGTGCCTTGCCTTCATTCCTGACCATGTGACCAGTGTCTGCAGAGACCTACCCACCCCAGTGAGCCTTCTTGATAATGCATAGATGAGGATCAATCAGTGCTTCTGATTTGGGCTTTTTCCTAAGACACCAGCCAACTCGCTGGAAGCCCCACACAGATTCTTCAGACACACACACTCATGCACAATCGACCACTGTGAGCCACACGCTGATCTCCTGTTGCTGCTCAGCTAACCTCATGTTCACACATACAGCCCTGCGTAGCACGTGGCCTGCATCCTCTCTGGCCTGTCTCCTCCATGGGAAGAGCAATTGTGACAGCAGAGCCAAGCAACCTAGGCATGGCGGGCGTGGGGAGGGAATCTGACCAAGGCCCCTGAGATGGACCATCCTCCTCCCACATTGAACACAGCAGAGAGCTTATGGGTCCCCTCCACCAGGCTGTGGCTAAATGTCCTAAGCCCCTCTCTCCTTCTTGTGGTTGGTGTGTGGCAGGTCTGGAAAAGCAGGGAGTTGTGCTGAAGATCTCTTGCTGCTCAGAGGGATTTGGTCACTGAGGAGATGGGCCATTAACAGAAAGGGGGCTGGGCCAGAAAGCAGAACTCTCACTTTATTCCCACACTGGAGTTGGTCCTGGATCCCAAGAGACAGATCTGCACCTTCTAGAACTGCCCCCACTGCAGTGTCTAGCAGACTGGATTGCCTTCAGTCGATGGCATGTTCCAGCATTATATTCTTCACTTGTTTTGTTTCAAGTGATTCAATTTAATCTTTGTTTCAATCGAGAGGCCCTTGGGTTATAGGATTTTTAATTAACAGGCCACCATCTCTTCCTTCTCTTGGGGCCACCAAGAGAAGAGATTAGGACCATGGTTGTGCAGGTAAAGCAAGCGTCAGACAGAGAGAGCTCAAAAACAGTTACATGGTCCTTGTATGAAATGGTAGATGGCAGATAAGGTCTCAAAAAAGGATCCTTACTCAACCAGCTTCCGAGGCTAGGCTGAAGCTGGGGCTTTTCCCATCTGACATGTCCCATGGACTGGTTTAGCCAAAGTCCTCCAAGGACCTTCCCCGAGGATGCCTGGCCAAGCTTTCCAGGGGTACAGTATATCTCAACCCACTGCACAGATAGGTACAAAGCAAAACTAAGCTTTGCATGGGGAACCAATCATGAGGATGGCTGTAAGCAAGCAAGTTGTCAGGGTTGTTCAGGCACATTAGGAGGTGCGGCACTGTGCATTAATTCAAAGCAGGAAATTAACAGAAAGCAGAGGTGGTCATACCTGGGATGGCCGTGGGCTGGGCCGAGGTCCTGAACACAAAGTGAGCTGCCTTGGATTTTCCCTGCTGGTTTTCAGCCACCACGTAGACCTCATACTCAGCGTTCCAGTCCAGAGACTTGAGCATAACGTGGTCACTGCCAGAGGGGAGCTTGATCTCTGGTTTCCACTCGGAGGAGAGCTTCTGGGAGAAATGGGCAAGGAGGACACAAGACACCAGACAGCTTTAGGTACAAATGCAGGTAAGACTAGATAACTGGCAGAACTTAAGGGAATCAATTACTCTTGGTGCAAAACAATAAAAATAAGTAGCAATGACAAAAGACATGGTCTATTTTCTTTGTCAGTCTGATAAATCCTAAAGACTGGGCGTGTCAGGAGGTCAAGTGTGTGTGAATGCAAATACAAACATTAGCAGTTGCCAGTGGGGCACCTGGGCCAATTCCTTAGATGTTCCATTACCCTCAGGGAGGGCAGGAACTTGAGAACTCCCTCTTCTTGTCCCCGAACAACAAGCTGGGCACATTTGCCCAAGGATGTCTTAGAGGAGTAATGACACAGAGAAGTTTCTTGTCATTTTTCAGAATGTTGCTATGCTCTGGTATGTGACTCCTCTACCTGACATGTGAAAACACTGTATGGATTCCAACCCTTACTAAACCTGATGAAGGTGAAGAGAAAGAGGTTAAGCCACCTTGTCATACAGGCAGTCCGGGCTGCAGCCGACTTTTGCTGAACCCAAGGCTTGCGCTTCCCTTATCAAAACAGGGAGCTCAACAAACATCTGTTGAAATGAAGTGAAATTTTCTTTCCATGCAGGGTGACATGGTCTCTACAACTGTGGCTGAGTAGCTGGGGGTATCTCAGCTGTGAATTCTGCCCTCAGGGACAACAATGGGATATCTGGGGGTCCCACAGGGAATGCTACACCTGGCTTAAGAGACCACTGTCCAAGATGTGATTTCAGGCCAGAAGCTGGAGTTAGGAGTGCCTCCTTTTTTTCATCGAATGTTTTTTCTGGTTATCTCCTACAGGATCACCAATGGATCTGTTACGGAGTAGGAGTGTGTAAAACCATTGCTAGGTGCCTACCTCCCTAACACAACAGCAGTAGAAGAAGATTCAAAGACTTCCTGAGAATGTCAGTTGGTTTCACAGTTGTGCCGCCATTTTCTTCCTAGTCTCTGACCTTTTTAGAAGGCCTGTAATCTAAGGTATTCTGGGCACACAAGAAGGCTTAAAAAATGTTTAGCTCTGCAGGGCAGAAAATACTAGTATTCTAGCCTGGAAGGTGGTCTAGCAGCTGCTGTAGATCCCATGGCTGAGGCTGGCTGAAGGTCTGTGTTATGTAAGAGATACTTATTACAATGTGACAGAACTCATTCCATGGCCCATGGCTTTTCTGAGGGAAGCAATGGCAAGGGGAATGCCAGTTTCCTTAGAGTCTAACCAGAGAACATGGGCATTTAGCATATGTGAACTAGGTGGCCCTGTTTTAATTTACTCAAAGAAATTCAGCTGTCAGCCTTTTCTCTTCTTTCTCCGACTTCATTGTCAAACATCATTATGACACAGACAATCAGAATATAAAGCAGATATTTAACAAAGAAAACATTATATTATATGCTATTAATACTATGTAATAATATGTACTACTAATATTTGGCAGACATGAGTTTTTAAAGTGAAAGAAAGGAGATGGTTAAGATGGTTGAAATCTCATCCAGTTCAGTGTTTGGCATCAACTGTCGTTTTGATGCAGCCCTGCCTGGCATGGCAGCCTCAATGGCTCCTCTGGCAAACTGGCATCTGGGGTGGCCTTGTATGGGAGAGATTTCTGGCCTGAGCCTACATCTTAGCAATAATTATAATAGTGACCAGTTACAGGGGTTTCCAAGTATCAGGCATATTTCTGGCTCTTTATGTACATTATGACTAATCTTTACAATAAGTCAATAAGCTGGACATTTTATTCCCATTTTATAGATGTAGATATTGAAGCTTTGAAAAATTGTGTGATCTGTCTCAGGTCACACGCTGCTAAGTGGTAAAGCTGGAATGTGATTGCATACCAGCCTCTAAAACCCACACTCTGTCCACTGAGCCACTCAGCAAAACAATGGCCAAAGGCATCCCACCCTACACCCTGCCTGCTGTCAGGGGGGTATGTAGGACCCCTGCCCAGACTCTGCCTCCCACTCAGCTGTGAGGAAACCACAGGACCCCTCCGGCAGTGGTCCTTCTGGGTTAGGCATTCAGGAAGTCAACTGGGACTTTTCTAACAAGTTCACACCCAATTTAGCAACTAAGAGAGAAAGAAGCTGATTGGATTGAAAGGGGTTGTCCACCAGCTGAGAAGTATGCCTGAGAGTTTCTGTGCTGTTCTGAGGCTAATAAACCTAACCAGTTAAGGACTTACATGTTACATCAATGGGGGCTGAAGGAAATGCAGAGAGGGAGTAAGTCAACTTCCCAGAAAAGGCACTATTTATTTATTTAATTATTTCTATTTGAAGAAAGAAAGAAAACTGCCCTCTCTCATTATTTCATGCTACTAAGAAACCCTAGCAAGAGGCTATTCCCAGCTCTACAGACTGTCTCTAAATCTCTCAGCAATTGGTCACAGTTGACAATGACCATGTGTCATTCTAAAACCAAAAATAAAGGAGAGAGTGATTCTCAATGTGGGGCTGGGGATGAAAGGGGGGATGGAGGGAACTTAAGACAGGAGACAAGCTGAACCCGGAAGAAAAGGCTTTAGAGGGAAGCCCATGCTAGCCAGGACTCGAACAGCTCAGGTGGAGGAAACTGGGCAAGGGGGCAACAGACCTGGGTGCGATCCCTGACTCACCCAGCACTGTGAGAAGGGGCAGCTACTGAGTGTTGTAAGTCCCAGTTATTTCATCTGTAAAGTGGGGATCATCATGAGCCCTACTCCAAAAAGAAATAAACACATGCAATCGCAGGGCCTTCGCGTGGTGCCTGGCACATAATACCGCTTTATCAGAAGTAGCTGACAATAGTTACTAGTCCATTGTGAGGAAAAAGTACAGGGTAACGGCCAAATAACTTGGCAGAAAAACTTCAAGAAACAGAAAATCAATCATGGTTTAAGTTTGCCGCCACCCCAGTTATTTTAGAGGTTTTACAGTAGTCCCAGGGTACACGTGGCCTGACAGTTGTAGGTCAGTCCTGGAATTTAAAGCGTTGACCAGGGCCCCCGAGCACCTGGAAGACACAGACCAAGACCGCCCTGACCTGTCCGGTCTGGGCTTTGTTGGCCTTAACAAGGAAGGTGCCGAGAGCAGCAGGGCCCCGGGGAAGGCGGGAAGGGAGGGCACTCACCGCTCGGTACTTGACCAGGTAGTGCCTGATGGGGGAGCCGCCGTCATCCTGCTTGATCAGGTTCACCTTAATAGAGTTTCCATCCTCTCCCATCTGCCCTTCAAGCTTAGGTGCGCTGGGTTCCCCTGAAACAGCCAGTTCATGCACATGAAATTTCCATCCCCCAGATGAAAATCCAATCCATCAGAATGGGATGCAGTGATGGGAGGGGGCTGGCCTCTTTTCTTGTTTTCTCAGAAATTCAAATGGTTAAAGAGCAATAAATAGCAAACTTGGAATTCCAGTTGGATGCCTGTGACTTCGCCCAAACGGAGACCACCTTTTGGGAATGTTGTGGGAAACAATCTATTTGCACAGACCTGTTACCATTTTTTTTTTTTTATTGTCTCTCTCCCGGGTATCTGCATTTCATTTTTAGCTGCTGTTTACATTGTAGATTAACTTTTTACAAACCCGATACATTTCGAGAAATGGCTTGAAATCTGGGAAAATTGTGAGCATTTGGGTAGAAAACCTACGCCCATAAAATAATCTTTCAAAGGGGCCAAGTTTCTTCCCTGGGTATATGACTGCCCCCAGGGGGTGGGGCACTGGTCCCTGATGAAGGTGAAAGATGCTGCATTATTGTGCCCAACTTGTATGAACTAAGTTTTATTATTTCAGATTCATTTTTCTTTTTCACAAAGAGCATACGTTTCCAATTGTGATTAAGTAAAGCAGAATTTGCCATTAGCAAGTTTTCTGAGTGTCATCCTGCTTTTATAGCTCAAATGTCTGGGTGATCATCCTTGCCACCTCGTATTAAAGTAACAATCATTAAAGTCTTTTAATTTGTGAAAGGAGAGAGAAAAAAATCTTCAGTAATTCTCAACAGAAAAAAAGTCGATGTATCTCTATTTGCCATATACACTCAGCATTGTGAATCCAAGGCGGGGAAGGAAGATGAGATGGCATGTGATAAACCCCCAGGTTTGGGATGCCTCCTCCGTGAGCAAGATGCAGATTTACTTTAACAGAAACTATTACATTAGTATATACGGAAAGCAATGAGGTGAGAGAATCCAATATAAAATGTTAAAATTAGGATTTAACACACTTGGGAATCCTGCACTTCCTAGAAGAGCTGCCTCTCTATTTCATGGTCTCAAATAGAAAACTTGTGGAGGTTATAAAAGTTCCTTTTGGGTGAGCTGCTTTGGTTTGCTTTCTAGAAGACAGAATCCCATGCAGGCGACAGAAAGGCCAGGAAAAGGCTTGTCACCGGGCCTCGGACCTAGTCAACTAAAATGTGCACTGCCGGCCATTTATGAGACATGACCCGAGGGTCTTGCTCGCACCTTTGACACAAGGAGGAGTCAGAGAGCGTGATCTACCATACAGCCCAGCTGCTCAGACGGAGTGATGGCGTGGGGACGGTGTGCACGTCATCTGGGAGCTTGTTAGAAACTCAGAATCTCACCTTAACAAGATCCCTAGGTGACCTGTGTGTACTTTCATGTTGAAGAATAGGACCAATGGAGACAAATAAAACCTGCGACCGGGAGGGTGCATAAACCTGAAGTCTGAGGGATAAAGTATTTAGGGAAAATTGAGTTTGTTGTTTGCATCCTTAAATCAGTAATTAAGGAAAAATAAAACAAAAAGACACACAAGCTTCAGACAAAGATTGTCCTGTGCTTATGCCACTATCTAGCTACTAGCCAACTATTTAGTAGAAAATATTTAGAAATTTGGTTTGAATGATGCCAAGGTAGGTGGTTGTTTCAAATCCTTTTGGATCATCCTAAGTTTTAGATAATAACTCAACTATGTCTGTATTATTAAAAATATCCAGTACTAAAAAGAAACTCTAAAATGTTAAGGCTTGTAATTTCAAGTAGGGTAGGAGGTGTGTGTAGACACCAATACTGAACAAATGGAAGCAGGAGACACAGTCGAACTTCAGAAATTCTATACTGTCTCTGTACTAGAGTGACCAACTTAAGCCAGTTTGCCTGGGACTTCCCAGATATCAGCACTGAAAGCCCTATGCCCCAGGAAAACCCTCAGTCCTGGACAAACAGGGATGGTGGGTGACCCTGGACTGAATGGAAATGGACATTGATCATTATAACTCTTGGCATTTACAATCACAGCACTGACTCGGTGATGGATGGCTGATTCTCCTGAAGGAGAATGGGGTTTTCATCAAGGGGCCACAGAGACCCTTCAACACACCCACCAGGCGAGGACCCAGCCCGTCCTCCCAGGCCTGAAAGGTACAGAGATTAGTCCAAAGGGGTCATGCTGCTGAGCCTTCCTTCCTCTTTCCCATTGGAATGGAACACTTTGGGTTTCCCTACACTGAGTCAATACTACAAAACTCTTTCTCTGAGCTCTGCTTTTTGTGGGGAGTATCTTTTAAGAAGGTATTCCCCCTGATGTCTTTTAAAACTGGGTGCTAAGGATTTCAGAGTAGCTGAGGCTGTCTGTTCCCTTGGGTAAGTCACTGCTCCCATCTCTACATCTGCAAACTGTGGGCACTGGACTAGATGCTATCTAAGGTTCTGACAACACTATGACAGTAATCATGCTTTTATTACTTCTCATGACACTTGTGGAAGACAGAACAAGAATACAAGATATGAGTTCAGCTAATTTTAGGGAGATGCACCCCAAGATCAACAATTCAACATCTCTCAGGCATAAGGTTGTCAGAGAAACATACCATTTTTAGAAAGCTGCCTTAGAAAAGTCCATCTTCAAAAACAGAATCAAAGTCTCTTCAAAGACACAGGAACAAAAAAATCTCCAAGGAATCTCTGCAGAAACCAACAGCTCTAATGAAAGTACTCCCCTTATCTTTGAATTTGTTTCAGAAAAATTTTGGAATCGCAGAAATCCACTAGAAATTCCACCAGTGTTGGAACACCAGAACATGCTATCGTTTCCCTGACCGGCTCCCATGCTGCTCTGATGTGTGTATTGTTTGTTTTCAGAGAATTTAGAACATTTGACATCATACAATATCCAGGCATATCACTAAGGGCTCTTTGAATATGATTTATTAAACAGATGGATATAAAGTATCTTCTAGGTACCAGGTAGTCGATTAGATACTGAAGTTGTAAAAGTGAATAATGTGGTTTTTTGCTAAGCTGGATGAAAAAAAACAATTGTGATCATTCTTTTAAGAAATTGTGGGGCCTCCTATCAGAAACATAACCTCTCTGAAACAGTGTTTCTGAAGAAATCTCATATGCAACTAATACCACATAGATTCCAACCACCTCTGTGACTACATAACTTGCTGTAAGTGCATTAAAAAGTGGGAAAACTGATAGTTGTTTAATCTACTGCCTTATTCATCTTCAAATGTTTACTATTGGCTATTTTTTTAAAGATTAGAAATGGGGTTAAACAAACGATTTCCTCAGCTTCTGAGCAAAGGAGGCTCCAGCCCTGGCTGAAAAGGGAGGGCTGACACAGAAGAAATTGGGCCTTGGCATTTAGGAGTCTCACTGCTTTATTGAACACATTAGCAGAGGAAATTATTTAGAGGGTCCCAATGTGCACTCTGTTCTGAGATGGCTGCTGTGATTGGAATCATTATGGGTAATTTCAGAAAAGCCAATATTGTAATTATTTGTAAATGTTGGTTTGCAATTCAGCAGCAATTGGCAGGTTGCTCCGAGAAAACCCCTGGGGTTAATTATACCCTCTGATTTTAGCTTCAGTCATGAGTCAAAAATTTCCCCCCAAAATATTTTATGTAAAGACTAAAACAGTGGTACCTTAAAAATAAGCTTTGCCAAGAACAAATATGAAATATTGGCAATTCTGGTGCTTTCGAGCAGAAAGTAAATCATGTACTCAGGAGAAAAAGAACTAATGGGAGGGACCACATAAAGTCAGATGTATTATGGGCAGGTCCTATGAAATTCCCCATCCGGAGCCATAATTGAAATGTATATTTCTGGCCATGCAGATTGTAGGTTCTGCCTTTGTAATTATTGAGCTTCTGTGTCCCTAAATCTGAGTCTGCATCATACCCTTTTCCTAGTCCACAAAAGCCCAGGGTTACAAAACTACTTCTGGATATCTGAATTTCATGATAAAAATTATAGCAGGTCTTGGGTGTCTGGACAACATTTGTGAATTTAAGAACGAAAACAATATATTCCATTTTTCCTTCAAAAAAGCCCAAGCCTCAAGAGCTGTGTATTCTGAGTGAGATGCTGGGTTGCCAACAGGCATCTCTGTGAAAGGCTCAGCCTGCTGGCTCTTCACCCACTTTGTTTTCTCTCCCATAGGGGTCCTCAAAGAGTTTCGGGTGTGTGAGTATACATCAACGATGGGATGTCAGGCCTGCAGTAAAGTCTGTTTTTATTTTTACTATTCAAATAGGACTGTGTGGCTTTAAAATTACTATTCATTTTGTTTATCCTAACTCCTGTCCCCTTTTGTTGATTATTTCTTACAAACAATTTGAAATTGTATATGCCTTTTTATTCCTTATTTTAAAAGTCCAAAATGCATGACTGAGCTATCCAAGTGTGAAATCTATTCAATTTTTTCAACTCAAGAACATTTGCAATTGTATCAAGAAGTTAGAAGTTTTGGTCCTTCGGGAATCAGCAAATTGCCTTAGGACATCAGCATGCAGCATTATTAGACCACTAATTCTCCTTTCTCAAGCAGACCATTAGCCCTAGATGCCAGACAAACAGACAAATCTAACATGATCTCTGCTGCATACATCCTTGGCCTCTCCTAACTGCCCCTGGTTCCTTCTCTGGCAACCTACATGGCAACTCTGGGGGTGCTGCAGTGGCTTTCCCACAGATCCAAAGAACCATCTGATGACATGAGATGGACATGGATTTGTCCTAAGCCTTGCCTCCCCAAATCAGACCTTTGGAGTGGCTACTTCCTTTCCTGAGTTCTCTTATGTGTTAAGGACCTGCTTGTGCTAACTACTTTCCCAAACTACTTTCCATCCTAGTCCCTGGCTCCAGAGAGTTCTGGGGACTGAATAGTGGGTCTGGACATGGCCACTTCCTCAGCTTTTACAGGGAAAAGGCATCTAGTCCACTAGCTTTTTTCAGCACCGTCTCTCTTGGGAACTGTGAATGTCAGTTTGTGTACGGGTCAGCCGGGGGAGCGGGGACAGACAAATGGCAGTGTGGAGTACAAATTAAACAGCAACAAATGAACTCTGACAGACTGAACCACAAAAATACCAATTCCCCTTCTCCTGGGTGTCATGAGAATACCAACAGATTAATTGATCAATTATCTTTGCTTCATCATCCTAAAAAGAAAATACGACCACAAAGGTATGGCTTGTGGTTATGGGGCTGAGCCAAGCTGGGGAAGTTATGACAGAAATAACTGCAATCACCAACAATTAGCTCGGCTCCTGCCTCCAAGGCCACAAGGGGGATTTGGGCACATCTTCAACACTATTTCATGGCCATTCGAACCGTTATGAAGAAGTATGAGGCTCGTGGGATGCTCCAGCCCTTATATTGGTAACCCGTGGGAAATGAGCGGTTTCCAAAGCCAGCCAGTGGCCCTTGGCCCATGGAGCTCGGGGTTGCTGCACGCCTCTGCCTTCCTTTCTGCCCCCTCCACACTCACTCTCTAACCTGGTCACCACCAGTGCAGGGATCCTTAGAAATAAAGGCAATTAGAGCATACACCTTGGTGAAAAGTCTATGTCGACCTGCCAGAGACCGTGGCAATCCAGACACACAGCTGTAAAAAAATAAAGGAGGGAGTGGAAGGGGTGGTTAGTGATGTTTTCAATCTAAGAAGGAAGAGTGGGTGTTAAAGAGTTTAGTTCATCAGAAACAGCATTTCCTAGTACGAGTCAGTGTCAGTAGCTAAAGAAAAAAGATCGTTATGAATGGGTGGGAGGAATCCATGCTCAGACATGCAGCTCATTTACAGGAGGGTGCCTGGGGGCTTCTCGGCATGGGCATGCTGGTGGGGATGGGGTGGAGAGTCCCATTTACACAGAGTCCTCCGGTGGCTGGTGGTGACAGCCATGCCATCCTCCAGTCGTGGGAGAAGGCAGGTCCTGCAGGCACACGGCACCATGAGAGTGGAAATGACCTTTCACAGTGGGGGTCTCTTAGATAGCTTGCCACAGCAAGCCCACTCCTGCGACCCTGGGACAGGTGCCTGGGCTTATCTGCAGTGAGACCCTGTGCCGCAGAGCTCTATGGGCCCAGGAACCAACTAACTTCAGGGGATGGTGCTCAAGGCCTGTTTTAACCTCCCTTCTTCCATTCTGCCTTAATTCATTCAGTGCTTCTGGGCTCAGTAAACACTGTTCCCATGACCCTAGGGTGGGGGGAACAGCCAAGATGTGTTATGTGCATCCCAAACAATTTCTTTTGTTTTGGGGAGGAGAGTGGGAAAGGCTGGATTTCATCAATTATTGGGTGTACTTAAACCTTCCTAATTTAGTTGTACCTCACCATAAATCCTTACTAATATCCAGAGAAAAGAGGTGATAACTGTCCTTAATGAAGTTTTATTTCTCTCCCCCAAGCATTTTATTTGCTCTAACTGCTCCATTCCCTTAAATTTTATTATCAAAGGCCACTTCCTGCCACTGGCTGCTCACCTGAATAACAAATCCTCTTGCCTGTCCCCTTGGAAATGGCTGAAGAGGGTCGGTCATGGATGGGAAGATGGTTTGATGAGGGGTAATTATGGCATTGGAATTCCATAAGGCTCTTAGTGATCTTTTTTTTTTGTATAAGTCACATTTTTTACCGTCAGCCAAGACCACAGCTGCGATATGTTTCTGGGGCAACTGCAGGAAACATCTTTAAACGTTTCTTGCCCTGCTTAAAATGTCTGGAAGTGAGCTCTCGTCAGAGATTCATTTCTACCTTACTCATGTGGAGCTTTGCTTCGTTCTGAATTATAGCATTGCACCAAAATGACCAAACTGGTTTTAAAAAGAGCTTAAAGGGTTTCATTCCAACATCCAGCATCTGCTCACACTTAAGATTTCATGGGGAAGGTCCAGGCCTGCCCCCAGAACAATCTGAGAAAAGTCTGGTCTTGCTGATGATCAACTTTATGGAATTAAAGAAACCACAATATTTGGATGGGGCTGGGAGTTTCAAAAATCTTTGGCTCCCAGTATTCTCTGCCCTAAGACTCACAGATTAAGGCAGTTTTTAAAGGTGGGTCAAATTTATTTGCACGAACTGCATCAGATGTTCCCCTGTTTTGGGGGCCATCTCACCTTATTTCATACATTCTACACATCAGACATGTTTTTGGAAAATGAGGATGCCTCCTGTCCAAGTCCTTTGCCCAGGAGTCTGGTTGTAAATGGGACTGAATTGGGGCAAGCTGTCAGACCCCCAAAGCTGAAGTCCTCTGGGATGAGGGAGAGTGAGCAAGACAGCACTAACACACACAGGGGAGACAGAACAGGACAGCACAGGGACAAGGAACATGCGAGACAGCTGTCTACGGTTTTGTTCATGTGGATGTCGCCCAATGAGTTCTCGGAAAAGTGAGCTCTGACAGGGGACTCCTTGCATGCATGGGCACATGGGGCGGTTATTGGTGTTAGTTCTGCTTTGGTGATAAATGCAGCCTGTATGTGTCTTGGGTTGGAATGGAAAGTAAAATCTTTCAGTTAGAAAAGAACGAAACATCTATGACTCCCAGGGCAGGTTTTTCAATAGGTGTTTGATTTTATGGGGGTGGGGAAGCCGCGAGCAGAGGCTCCCCACTCTCTTTATGGTCCAGTGAGAAATGTTTAAACAAGGTTGTGACAGTCACAATATTAACTAATTATTTTGTCACCATTATGCTCTTAATTAGGCTATAATTTTATTTCCTCTGCTGCAAGGGCCAATCATGTGCTTCTTGATTGCTCAGAGATGTCCAGTCATGGTGACTGCTAAATGGCTTTTGCTCTGAGTCTTTTTCTCCCTCCCTGCATGGGGGAGGGTCACTCTTGAAAAGTGACACCTTGGCAATCACGGTCAAACTGCTCCAATTCCAAATTCATAAAGCTCTTATTTCACAAAGTCCTCAGTGTGCATGATGTGTATGAAGCACTCTCATTGGTTTTGGACAAACCCAACTTGGCAATTGATAAATTTTTCTCCCTAGCTTTTCAGTATTGTCAACAGACACATTTTCATGTGAACGTGACTCATTTTAGAGCAATTCTGGTGTTTAGCACGACTGGATACAGTTGGTTAAGACTGCTATAAAGCTAATACACAAAACTGCTTTTGGGGAGATAACTTTGAAGAAATAGCTGACAAAAATTCAAGCTGGCAAACTTTGTGGTGGCTAATGTGTTCTTACTTTAGGTGGGAATTTGTGTGCCCAATTTCCTGAAGCAAAATATTACACCTAAGGCTATCATGGTATCAAACTGTCATGTCAAGGCTGCAAGGAAAGCCAGATTCTGGATGTGAATTTAGGGGCCACTCTCAAGTGGCATCACTTAGGAAATCTGAGATGGGAAGAAATGAGCAGGCCCGGGGTGCCAGGCATTGGTCCCAGATTTATTTCACTAATCAGAACAAAGAGTTTTACCTTCTGTTCACCAGCGTGGACGACATCATCAGCACCATGCAAGCCACATGACAAAGTCACATGATACGCACGCACATGATTGGTTGAAAGGAAAGTGGAGGAGGTCACATGGAAAATACAAAAAAATTAAAAACTGATGTAAACAATGGGCAGGGAGAAAAATCAACAACAAAATCACAGACTAAATAAAAGGAGAAATCAAATTAAATTAGCAGCATATATAGGAAACATTGGGAGGACAATAAAACTGTCTGAGAACAGAATAATAAATCATAAAGAGCATTTGGTTAACAACACCAATAAGCGTTAGATACATCTGCAACAATGCATATTAATACTACATCAAAGAGCATATAAACTTTTTCTTTTTTTTGAAATGGGGAGGTGTTTCTGCCAGGACCCAGTTGTCAAAGTCAATCCAGAAGACTGTTAAAGGAAAAAAAAAAAAAAGGAAATTATTAGCCACAGATTCCAGAAGTGGTTCAGCATCCTTGGGAAATAAGGACAATGAAACAGAACATGGGTCATCAAAGTAAAATGCCAAGATTTTTAAGGCATAGCTCCTGTTCCCTGTGAGAACAAAATATTACATTACATTCTAAAAAGTCATTTCGTGTTTTCTTTGATGTAATAAAGAGAGGATCCTTTCTCACTTCTTTATCCCATACCCACATTAGCCCTGAGATCCCTGATGAGATTCCTCAGAGTCAACACACAGATAAAGGGAAGGGACCAATGTAGATAACTAAGGGCATTCGCCCCCTTCTTGCCATTGAGGCAATGGTTCTGTCAACACTGCACAGCAGAAATTGAACCCCCAGGACAATGAGTTGAGAGGTTGACATTAAGCAAATACTTGGGTTTGCACATAAAGTTTTATTTTTAGACTTGTGACTGTATTGATACAACACAGATTTGAGATTTACAATGAAAAAAAGAGGTGTCCTCGTTTGGATTTGTCAACACTCCTCCTAGGTCGTATCTACATTCCTAATTGCTACTGAATGATGTTGCCTTGGTAAAAGGCCTTTCAGGTTCCCCACTCCTTCACGTTGACAGGCCAGTGGAAGTGTTGGCCATTAACAAGTGAGGCTAAGAGAGGAGGAGGGCAGAGAGGGGAGGTGAAGATACTTTTCTGCCCAAAGTACACCACTTTGGTACTCAAAAACAATTCAAGAGGAATGCTCTAACCAGGTTACATATCCCCATGACTCTGTGGGCAGACTCAGAATGTGGGTCCCTTATGTCTGGTATCACACAGGGACTGGCATCTTCTACCAAGAGGGCCCTGCAGGGGTGATATAAAATTGACCAGTTTCTCCTTTGATTTTCTTCAGAATACTTTTATTCTTTCATAATCAAAAACTGACCAAAACCCAAAAACAACTATAAGCAAAAATAGGAGATATTTTTTATTTCCAACCCTACTGATTAATTGATTCTTATATGCTCATAGCTTCTCTGCTATTAGTCCCACTGAGATTCCCAAACACTTTATTTTGCCTTAATAATGAGGAATATGTTCATGCTAAATCCAGGTGCTGCCCTGTTGTAACTGCCTTTCCTTTATCCCGGTATCCACTGGGATCAACAACTTGGGTCAACAGTGAAAAGGCTCAGTGTTCCAAAATAACAAAGACAAATTTTCTTCCCTTTGGACGTCATAACTAGGCATTTTATCTGAAAGCAGAAATGCCTGGTTTCTACAAATTAAAGACATGACAGGAGGAGACATGACTAATTCCTCCTTAAGAAAAAATCTGGATCTAAGATTGTGTTTCATTTCCAGAGATGGCACAGCCCATGTGAGGCACCTTAAATATGAAACAAGTCATGCAAATGCATTATATACCCTTATTCTGTGCTTGGCACACAATACTGCACCAAGCTGGAAAAGGACAGGAGCATCACTGTTTGTTGTAAGAAGAAAGGACCCTGTTAACTGCATTTCTTTTCCAAATCCAAAAAAAAAAAACAAAACAACAACCAATCTGAATTAAATCCATGCAAGCGCACACACTGTCAACCACTCTGCTGACAATATGAAACCTCGAAAGCGTCAGGAATTAAAATTCATTGCAGCACACACACCAAGAGAACATCGAGAAAGCAGATCCTGAGCTATGTTCTGCAACAGAAAAAAAGAACCATTTCATGCAACCCACATAACCAGGAAATTCTTTTCTTCTCTGTTCAATTATGTATCAGAAACCCTGGCTCGGGGGAGCAGGAGCTGTTCTTGGCACACCTGCTTTCTGCCTTCTTGCTCTGACTACTTCTCCATGGGATGCATGGTATTTGTTCTGTGCACCCAGAAATCTAATATAGTTTAAAACACACACTCACTTATATTGATTTGTAAGGGAATTTAAGTCCTCAACACACATGCTCATCTCATTAGAGCCTTATAAATCTAGCTTGGGAGATATTGTCGTTGTGATTAAGTGTAATGTTTTCCATGATGGAAAAGACGGTACAGGATATGAAATCCAGCACTTTGGTCTAGATTCCTTGACCCATCATTTTTCTGGCACTGGAGTAGAGGCCTAAGCTGAGACAGAAGCACCTCCTTCTATATGTGCTCTATTTACAAACCTCCTTGACATGGTGAGACAAAGAAGGGTGTACTGGCAAGAAGCAGCCACTCCTGCCTTCTTTGCATTGCCTTCTAACTTCCCGCAAGCCACCATTTTTTCCCATCGCTCCTCCTTTTCTCTTTTAGCTCCTTGTTTAAAATCCAGTGTATGTGTATTTCAGAGGGGAAAGACAGCAAAGGCGGTCCTGTGTCTCCCTAATCCTTTTCTATTTTTAACTTGAGAATAAATTTGGAAAGGCCTCCCCATGCACAAAGTAGTCTCCCAATCATCACCCCAGTTCTTTTGGTGATGTTTGGTTTGCTGTCTTGGAAAGGAGAAAGCATGCTTGGGAAACCACACCGGGCTAGGAACCTTCATGCATTTACAGCTGTGGCTTGTAATAAATGGGAAAACCATGGGCATCGGGCACTTCTACAACAGGCAGCAATCAGAGGTCCAGCTGAGAGCAGCTCAGCTCTGTACTCACTAGACGGTTCTGTGGTTGTAAGGGCAGTAAGAGGCCCAGTTGCTATGGAAACATGAAGGACAGAAAGGGCACAGGGAGGTGATGGAAAATGGAAATAAATTAAATTCATATGTATATGTATATACATACATATAAAGGCATCACTATAAAAAAAGACAGATGCTGAAGGGGACATTCACTCCCTTTCTTTGGTTTACTAACATTAAAATAAATATTTTAAAGGAATTATCAGTGATTTTGCTGACAAATTACTCTCACACAGCAAGAAATAACTTAACCCTCATTTATTGTTACTATTAATTAGAGCTACCACATGCTGGGCACTGTGTTTTGTGTTTTTCATACTTAATCTTTAAGTTTTACAAACATCTACAAGGTGGGTGGAATTTGTCCTTCATTTTAAAGACAAAAAATCCATGATTCGGGGAGGTTGAGTGATTCACCCAAGTTTATGGGGCTGGAAGTAGAGACTGTGGAGCTAGGATTTGAATCCAGGTCTGGCTGTTTCCAATGCCTGACCTCTTTCCACTATGGTACACTTCCTGGAGAATCACAGGGTGGCATGGGCACCATGCTTCTGAGTCAAGCAGATGCCATAGAAGGGTTTGGGTTTGGCGTTTGAGCCATCTCCTAAGACTGAGCCCACACCAGGGGCTTCTGATAGAATAGAAAGAATAAAGACTGCCCTCCCTGCATCTGTTGCCATCTGCTGCTCTGAGGATTGATATTAAATCCTGCAGCCTACTTAGTTGTTGTCTACTTTGCTTCCCCTCCTTGGAAAGCTAGGCTCAAAACTCCACAGAATGGCAGGTCCGAAGCTCTCTTAAGTCAGGGGATAAAAAGGATAGGGTAGCACAATGAAGTCAGATTGGAAATGAAAAGGCCTCGTGAGGGTGACCAGGCCTGAGACTGACTAACGGTGCTACTGCTCGACTCAGTGGCATTGCTTCAAGATGGGCAAAGCAGAGCTCTTATGGGGAAGGGGAAGGGGTGCGGGAGGAGGGGAAGAGGCTATTCATCTCATTTTAGAGACGAGAAAAACAAGGCTCGCTTGTGAAGGGTTAAGCAATTTCTCCTAAGCGTCTACTGCCAGGCACATCTGCAAGCAGACACCGTTTATTTTCCCACAAATATTCATGAGAAATATATGCATTTGTGGATAAAGCAAAAGCTACACTATCTAATTTCAGTGTCTGAATCCAACTGTGCCAATTAAATGATGGGTAAAACGCAATATCCAAAGCAGTTATTATGACCCTGCAGAACCGGTATTTTTCTTGGCAAATTCCTTTGGCTTCTTCCAAATATCAGCTTTGGTCCAGCCCAGTAAGGGTCCAAAGACAGGGCCAGGCTGTGCGAGCCTCAGGGAGCCTGCCTGCAGGGCTTTCTGATAGAGAATGCTTTTCACTTCCCTCTCCTTTGGGGGGAACGCTTGCCTCCCACGAATCTGAGAGGCCCTATGTCTACTTCTCTTTTCATTTGCTTCTCTAAAACCCACTACTGCTTTCTGCCAACAGCGTTTAATCATCACCTGGCAGAGGAGATAACGTTAGGCAGACTGCACTGTTGCTGGTGGAAAGCAACCTGCAGAGAGATGGATGGAGAAAATGATACTCACTCTCTGGAGAAGACAATGGAACAGGGGTGGGAGAGCTAGCAGGAGCCGCTGAAGAAAGAGAAAGGAAGATGAGAAAAAAAGGGAAAAAGATCACTGGGGCACACAGATACTGAATGAGTAAACAGAGGACGCAACCCTGGGGTGTGAGTAGGAGGAGCTGAAGCGAGTTAAAGCTGGGAAGAAACACACCGTGCATGAGAACAGGTGGCCTCGGACCAGCGGAGAGCAGGGCGCTTTCGGACTTCAAACCTTAAGCCTGTGCGCCTGCCAGAGCCTGAGTTCCAGGTAAGGGATTTGGCCAGCAACAGCTGCAGAGGCCTCAAATCCTGACTGAAAACAAACAGCCAATTCAGTAGGACCAGCTGTCTCCACGGGATCAGAGGAAAGGAGGAAAGGGAACTGGATGTCAGGTTAAGGGGAACAAGTAAAGGAGAAAAAGACTCTGGCTTTTCATTTTACCTATCCACATATATTTACATACATGGCACATCTTTACGTATACAGACATATTAATAGCAAAACCTGTATGACTCTTTCTCTAGTTCAGCCATTTGAATGAAATGGATGAGGTTCATGGTTCCACAACCATTGTCCTCCTCCAAAGTAGCCCTACACAATGTGACTATTTGCATGCTATTTGTGTGTAAAGAACAACGCAAATACTGGTTAGTGTCATTCTTGCTCCCACAGAGAAAGGGAATGCTGAACAGAGTAAGGCTGACCAAATTTCTGCATGGAGATTAGTTAGAAATTTTGCATCTAAGATATTTGGACACTGAATGGATCTTTAGTTTTTCACTGGAAGATATTCAGAAGTTGGCCCACCATCAGTTGCAAAACAAAGCCCCCTTGGAGAGCTAAACAAAAATCTGGAAAAGTGGAACTGAAAGACACATGAACATACGATGCTCGGGGTTTGGTCTTTCTATTACCTTCCAGTGAAGGACCCCTCAATACACCGTGAATACACTGCCACTGAAATCAAAGCAATGGGCTACTACCTCATCATGACTTGATGGTCAGGTAAAAGCCTCTCTCTTTCTTATTTATTTATTCTTTGGCTTGGATTATTTGCACGATTGCCCATATTATTCTGGCAAACACATGGAATTTTATGGGCTTTACCCACGATATACTACAACACATTTAATTTATTCTTACAATGTACATTGAGGGAGCAAACTGTGAAATCAAAACTCTCAAGCAGCTTCTCTTAAAAAGTAGAGACTCATTTATAATCTCCATACTCTGAAAGAAAGGGGCTATTCTGTTTCATGGTACAGAAGCAAAATTAGGAGGTAATATTCAGGCAGTTAAATCCTAAAGGTCAGAGGCTCAATCAGAGGGAAGATTTAATAATATATCAGGATGTCATCTCTTTAGTCCTGTAGCAACTCTAATGGGGAAGCAGCACCTCCCAAGTCAGAGGTCGTGGGCTTCCCACCTAAGAGTGTCCCAACAGCATGCAGACATTTGGCTTAAAACAAACAAAACAAAACAAAACAGGAAGCAGGAACGTTTTCCCAGGCTAGAGTTTTATAGGTTTGTTCTGAGCAACAGCTTCCTCATTACCTTCACACACATTTATGAACTGCACACAAAAGACACTCCAAAGAGGTAAGACATGCTTTTGAAACTGGCAGTTTAGGAAGTAGGTATCCTTTAGGTATTTTTGTGGCCTTGGTGAGTTCTCCTTGTTCATCCATGTTTGATGTATTCTTGCCCCTGAATGTGAAGCCCATTAAGGAACTAAAGAAGCAACCCTACTATTGGGACATCTCAATTAACTCTTTCATCACTGAAAACAGGACTTTCTCAAGTGATGAGTTAACAGGCCCTGGTCCTCACTTACCCCACCCTGTACAGTACACAAGCTCCACCTACTCTGCACCTTCTCTTCCGGAGGTTGCACCCAGGACTTCGCTCCAGCTCTGGGGAACAGGTTGTGCATCTCCCCTCCACAATTACAGGGAGGTCTGTGTTGCCAGGTGAGATAAGCCAACATCATAAACCTGGGACACTGTTTTCTGTGCAGCTAAATACATCGCCGATGCTGTTTACCCAAGTTTAGACAACCCTTGTGCCTTCCAAGGAATGTGAGTGAGAACTCAGAGAAGGTTTTTCCTAAAATGTGGCCTCACTTCCTAGCAGTAGTAAGCGGGTTTTGTTGCAGTATGATTCCCACATCTTCCCACACTGTCTCCTCTTATCCCACTGGATGTCTTGAAAAAGGCATACTCAACTCTAAGTTGGTTCTCCATGTCTAGAAGAGGTTTGCTTTTTAATTCTTCAAACTGTGACTTTGTTTTATGGTTGAGAAGCTGACTTTTTAAGCCACTAATAATGCCTGCTGTCATGTCATTTTCATGATCTATTACCATTTTCAAAAGGACTTACTGGAGTCTTGGTTAATGATCCAATTTCATACTACCAGACAAAAAAAATAAAACATGGGTCTAGCTCTCTCTTCCTCTTTTTAATTAAACATTGACTTTTAAAACATAGCATCTGCTATAAAAATTCTCACCTTTATAAGGGCTGAGCTGGCAATGACTGATGACCATTGTGGCTGCTGAAGTCCTAGACTCGGTTATTCACATTCCAGCTACTGGTTAGGAACTCAAAAGGAGACCTCATCCTAGCCCTCCTCTCTTTTATGTAACTAAGCTAGTACTCATTTTTCGATGAAATTCTGAGAGAGGAAACCAAGGGCTCAGTCACAGAATGGCAGCTCACTGAGCCCACTTCCAGGAGGAAGGTGCTCTTCTACCCAGGGGTGCCCCCCTCGGCCTCTAGCACCCAGCTGCCAGCCCAGGACACACAGCCGTCAGTCCTGCCTGACGAACCCCCGCCTTCCCCAGCCCTCCCTGACTCCCTCCAAAACCTGTACATTCAGGAATCAACTCTGCTGAGATAGTGGATTCAGTGCTTGCTCAAAATCTCAGAACGCCTACACGCAGCCACTTAGTTTTTGCTGTGGCTGCAATATTTAGGAATACATTTTTTTTAAAAGATAAGCTACCCTGAATGCCTTTCAGGAACTAGGAGTTTTCATAAGAAAAGTGGACCGCTTCCTGCATACCTTTTCTTCTGCATCTCTCTGGGTGACGTGTCCTTCCACTATTCTCTGAGCTCAGCCTTGGAGGAGAGAACTCAGCTTTGGCTGAAACAAAGCTTGAGAGCCTCCTCACAGGCCAAGGGAGTCAGATCACAGTTCTGCTCTCCATTGACCTTGCTTCCTGTGTCCTACATTTCCAGCCAGCTTGATTAGGGTGTTCTTCCCATGAGAAAGCCCTCCCCCCCACACATGCCCCCATAAGCTTGATAGTAGTCACTGGGGTGCCAACCAGTCTCTTCCAAACATGAAAATGTACTTTGTGAGTAACCTGGTGCCAAAGACTAGAGTGGCCTGGAACTGGAGTTTGAGCTCCCCAACAGCTGTCTGCAGGATGTGTCTGTGACTCAGAATCAAAGTCCATGCACCACCTTCAAAATTGCAGCAGCTGCTTGGGCCTCCCCAGTCAGAAACCCTATATGGGCTTCCCTTCCCCACCTCAGTCTCCACCCCACCCCACCCTCCACCCTAGCTGCCAATCCTATTGGCAGGAAAAAGCAAGAAAACTCCCTTTGGGTTACTTTTCCCTTGAAGGGTTTGTGAATCGAAGCCTGGTGAGGCGGTGGTCCCTGTTCTGGAATCCTGGCTAAAGGTGAGGCGTTCCTACAGCTTGTTGTTCAGGGACCATCTGTAGACTTCCACCATGCTTCGCTCAGCAAACATCATCTTGGCCACAGGCTAATTGTCACACACAAAAATGAGTAAGTCAACATAATTTCAAAAGACACAGAAGCTGCATGCTCTAACAGAGGGAGAGTGTTAGCCTCTTGGAGTCACCTACAGATATTAACGATCACAACTAGGCTAAGGTCAGTGTGGTTAGGGCCCAGGCGGTACCATCTACATCAGTCTCTAGGCGGGCAAAAAAAAGGGACTGGAACTAAATTAAGAACTAGGACTAGCAGATGTTAACACTATGGAGACAGGCAATGAGGTAGGAAGAGGCACTTACGTGGAAGAGGGCTATCTGCATTTCCCATGGATGGAACACAGACGAAAAGAAAAGACAAGAGACAGACCCAGAAAAAAAAAGATGTAAAAGAAATATATAGAATCTGCAGAGCCCATGGAACTGGAAACCCAAATCATCAAATTACTTCAAATCCAAAAAGAAGTAATGCCTGTAAAAGGAAAGTGATGCATAGGCTTTCTCTTTCTTGGAAGAGGGAAAGGGGTCACTTTGCAGGTCATGGCTCCAAAGAGAAGGAAGCTAAGGATTCTCTCAGGTATTGTTTAATTCCAGGAGTCAGAGAGCCCAGGGCTGATGGGCCCCTCTGCCAGCTCTACAGGCATTTTCTTTCGCCAGAGCTTCCCATGACAGAAACTCTGGCTTGTCAAGGGTTATGTCTCGAGAAGGGCTTGCACAGAGCTTGGCTATTTGCGGGCAGGAAGGGCAATGCGCAGCAGGCATGGTTTAAGGAAAGAGGGAATGGCAGAGGAGAACACAGAAATGCAGCTCTGCAGGGAATTAAGAAGATGTGGCACCCATGAAAGAGGCCGGGGGGAGGGACACTGACATGTGCCCCGAGTGTGGAAAGGGAGGGGAGGAGGAGCAGAAAAGTCAAAGGTGACGGCTATCCGCTGCCCTTTTCCACTCTTGTATTTTTACTCCTGCTAATACATGCTACGGCAGTCTCGGCTGTTCTATAACTTAATATCTCTGCTGCATCAAAAATCCTACAGCAATTACGTGAGCTGCCAATGTTCTTCCCTCTTTCTTCAAGTCACAGGGTGCTTAGGACCTTTGTGACTGTGCCGAAAAAGCAAGTCTCCAAATCCCTGCACATCATGCTGCTGTTTTTCTCCCCATTTTCTTTAATAATGTGTTGATGGTCTCTCTCTTCCTGGCTGTTAGTCTAATAAGTTGACGCAGCTACCACCGACCACACAAGGAGAGGATAAAGGGGTTGCGCGGTGGGGCTCACTAACAGTCAGAGATCCAGGAGGTGGGAGCACCCTGGGCAGAAGGATCTGGAAGAGAAGGATCTGGGGTCTGAACAATGGAACCGGGCCAGCTCAGGGTCCGTGGGGACGAGGCAGGGCGGTGGCTTTACTTACGGACTGGCTGTGTCTTGAACTCGGAGGCCACACTGATCTCGCCCAGCCCCTTGCCGTTGAGGGCGGCCAGTCGCACGGCGTACGTCGTCTCAGGCTTTAGACCCACGATGGTGATGATGCCCTCCATGCTGGCTGGGGTGAGAACATGGGCAGGGACCAGGGAAGAGTGAGATGCCAAGCAGATGACGGTAAAGCGGCATCAACTCAACAGAGTTGGTGTGAGATTTCGGAGGGAAGTTAGGAAAATAAAGGTATTGTTTTCTAGTTCTAATGCTAAAAACACAATAATCTGCTTCCCTGCACCCCAACCCTGCCACCAGAAGCCAAAGAAGGGATGGAAGCTTTCTGGTGGACCAAATTCTCAGTAAAACCGGGTTGGCTGATGTCTCTGAATGGCTGTGACACTGATGTCCCCACCCACCCCGACTCTCACCCAAGTTAACAAGTACCCCAGACCAGGATGAAAACTGTCTACAGAAACAACGCACATCACTGAGTTATTCCAGTGAAACCCCCCACAGCAGGAGCTAAACATAAATACACTCATTCCTCTTGGGCTCAGAATCTACAAAATGCAGTAATCCAAATGTCATCAAAACAAAATCTTTGGCTGGGAAATATGTCCTAGGATTGGTTTAAAAGCAGGCTCGTCATGCTGGCTCTGCTTATTTGATTCATATCATAGTGACATCACAGTCCATTAGACCACCCAGCTGGGCTGGTTGGGTGATGCAGAGAACCTGCAGCCTGGGTCACTCAAACATGCAGAGTGGGTTGGGTTGGACTCATCTGGCTGTGCCCAGTGCCTGCACAGGACATCTGCCTGGGACGGGGTTGAGATGGTCTCACCCAGAACTGGCAGAATCATGGAACAAGAGAACTAAGGGGCAGAAGCCCAACACATCCAGATGGACACATAGCTATGACCCAATTCTAGAGGGACGGTGACAGGGCCTCGGTGTAGGAACACAAACGGGATGGCAGGTGGTGGCACCTGGCATCCTCCAGCAGGTGAGAGTGCTGGGTGCCACCTACCCAGATGGGTAGTCAGGAGGCTGGCCATGTGGGTTGCCAGGACTGGTGAACACTGACTGGGGTGGGAGCGAGTACCGACACTGAGGAACAAGGCACTCAGGATTCTAAAGGAAATGATGACTTTCCCAGACTTACCTTCTTTGGCATCATACCACTTGAAATGCCATGCCTCCTCGCCCATCGCTCTCCACTCGGCCTTATATTTGAGGATGGGCACCCCACCTGTGGCCTCTGGCTCATCGAACTGCACCTGTGCTGTGCTCGAGTATGGTTCCACCTGGTCGATGGATGGTGAAGATGGGGTGTCTGTAGGGAGGACAGATATGGAGACCCAGGTGAGCCCAATTTGGCCCAGGACTGTAACTCCCCATCACAAAGCATATCTCTCTCATTTCTGCTCACCCTTGGGAATCTTGTCACCCGTAACCTGTCCCCTTGGCCCATGTTACCATGGGATTCTTTCCCAGCAGCCCCTCTGCCCCGATCCTCAAGCCGGCAAGGGCTCTCTGCTTTTTGACCCTCAGGCTTTGTTAACCATGACCTTCTCTACTTCTCAGTAGCCCAGCATCATCTGAGCACATAAAATGGGCTGGCAAAGCCAGGGGTGGGTAGAAGCTGCTGTGAGGGGCACACACCTGCTTGAACGAGGATGAATTCCAAGGACTCCTGTCCAATCCGGTTCACTGCAGTACAGTTGTAGTTTCCAAAATCATTTTCAGAGTCTGGGGTCACCTTTAGAGGGAAGGCAGGATCTCTTGGCTTACAAATATCCATTGGATTAACTTAGTAAAAAACAGGGCCACTAAAGCACGTATCATTCACTCCACCCAGACTTAAACAAAAGAAAAATAGAAAAATTGTTCACAGAAGAGGTGCCTTGTGCCTCCTAATCCCAGGTCCAGCCCCAGGGAGAGGATTAGTGCAGTAGGGAAAAGGGACCTGGTATAAGGCTTCTTATCCAGCTGATGGCACCCCTGCTCAGGGGGAGCAAGAGAGAAGAACTTTGTTGCACATAGGATAGCCTAGCTGCAGTCAAACTGTACCTTCTGCACTCTGCTCCCTGCCCCTGCCACTCACCTCCAGATAGCTGGCTGAGGGGGAGTTGTAGATCTTGATATTGCTGTAGTTAGAGCTTGGCAGCAGCTGACCATCTCGAAACCAGGAGATTGTTGCACTGGGGTAGGCGAAAACCTCACAGGTGATGTTTACCTGGTTCCCCTCCCAGGTGTACACAGCCACGGGGCCCTGGAGCTTGGGGGCATCTGCAGTGAATGAAGATGACTATGAGGGTGCCTGCCACTGTCACAGGGCCTCACATACCCCGTGTCCTGGCCCTGGAAGATGGGTGAGCCACAAGGCAGAGCTGGTGCCTGGGTATAGGTAGGGACAGGGCACTTGAGTTGCATTGGAAGACTCAAGGGCAGGAAAGGCTTGTAGGAAAGCTGGAGGGTGGTGTGTGGGGGTGGCTTGGGGACATAGCTCTGAAATGGCCTAGGGCTAACCACCGGCCAGAGGAAGTGACCAGAGCTCACTGTATGAGACTTAGGTCCTAGTGCTATTTCCCTCTTTCGTCTGGATCCTGCACTGTGCCTCCCTCCCCCGTGTCTTTCCCCAGGTATTTCTCACATTGCACTTCAAGGTACATAGACTGGGAATCTTGGCCGATGGTGTTGCTGGCAGTGCAGATGTATTCTCCTGCATCTGTGTACTGGATGCTTTTCAAGGTCAGGGATGACACGCGGGCATGGCTGCGCACCACCATGTGCCCATCCAGGGTCTGCGGAGAGGGAAGGGAGCAGCGTCAGGGCCCGAGGCTGAGTGGAGGGCCGCAGCGGCTGAGGGTAGGGCAGGGGCTAGGGGACTAGGCCAGCACTTGTTTGCGATCAGCCTCACATCCTCTCTCATCTCCATTGCACCCTCTAAGTCTTACTTTAGGTACCACCATTTAGGGGGAGGCTCCGGGAAACACCGTGGGAATCTGGACAAATCAAAAACAGAAAATGGGACTTGGTTTATGTCCAGCCTGCAAAACTATGTGCCAAGACTGGCTTGCAGCAAGGACAGGTAGCATCCCCAAGAAGGCTTTGGGATGTCTAAAATGGAAGCAAAAGCCCCGGCCAAGAGATCTTCCAGCAGCAACAGCCTAGACTCATGAGATCCTGGGAAATCTGTATTCCCCATCCTTTCTTTCCAGCAGTCCGCCCATCTGCCAGTTCCATGGTGCATGCGCATGTCATGGGAAATCTGAATATGCTCAAATGCAAGAAATTTTACGAGAAATCTATACTTCTGCAGATGCTTTCTTTCCTGATGCTTAAAAGTAAAATGATTCCATTCAAAAAGGTCAAGTAACTCAGAGCTCAGCGATTGTTGGGCTGGACGTAAGTGAGGGTGCCTGATCCCTACCCAGGGATAGTGGAATAGAGAGTCCCAGGCAGAGATAAGATCCCTGACACCAGGTACTCCCATTTTCTAGCCCTTGATGCTACAAATAGGTAGCATTCTCTAGAATTACAATGATTGGTCCAAAAGAGAATAAGTGTATGATCCCTAGACAATGGGTACTGGAATATTTCCAAGGGGTTTTCCCTCCTTAGCACTGAGTAAAATGGCTGGGGGACCAGGAAAAGTCTGGCCATGCAGTCCAAGTAGAGGTCTTCCAGCAAGTGGTAATCTGCAGGTCTTCTGCTCCTCATGCATTCTTATCTCCATGTCTGATGTTCCGTGGAGAAGGATGGGAGAGTGCTCTGGATATAGCACCTGTCACCCCATGGGGTTAGGCTTTTAAAGAATAAAAACCACTAGACTTTGGGTTCTTCTGATAAGCTGGTTTGGAAGCCCAAAACCTGGAATTTCAATGCCATCCAGCAGCCAGTATGGAAAGCTCAAAAGCAAGACAGTGCTGGCCTTTTGCAGCCGTCTTAGCAGTTCTACTACAAAGCATTCCTTTTACTATGGTTAATGGATCGAATCCATTTCAGCGATCATATTTCAAATCCAGAAGCTGGAATACTACAGTTAGTAAGAAGACAGAAACACCAAGCACAATGTCCCTGCCTTGTGCTGTGAGTGCCCCTCTTCTTTGAGATCACTGTCTGATACGTGTAAACTTGTGAAGCTGATTGGTTGAGAAGATGCATCCTAGGAAATAGCACACATTAAATGAGAAATGACAACAGATGGATTAGGGAGCGTCCCTAGTTGAGACCTCCTTTTTGTGGAAGACCCCTTTTCTTACAGGCTGACAATGCTGTGCTGATAAATGGCTTTCATATGCCATACAAAATATTTACCCATCTGTCTAAATTTGTGGCAGTGAGAGCATGAAGCCATCCCTGCAGGTATCTCTAAAGGGCTGACCTGACCTGCTTGTCACTCCTCTTTGCCCAGACATGGCAAGAATGAGGCACAGGACTTGAGGTCCATATGTAGCCTTTCTGGTTAATTCAGTGAGAACACAAATTCATTCAGACAACGGCACCAACCAGTGACTAGGCTATGATTCCTTGTGACACCAATGGTTCTTGTTCTGGGGCTGTCACACATAAACGTGGAAAATGGAAAAATTAAGACGACATTTCCATAAGGAAGAGATACTGCAGCCAAAGAGGCAAAGAAAGTCACATAGGTAGGAGTAAGATGTGAACAATAACAAAGCAGGAATGGAGCAGTCTTCATTCAGAATAATCCTGAAAAGAGTGGAAGAAAAGTTCAGCAAATGGTTGCACTGACAGCTTACACATTTTTTTCCCTATCCAGTCTCTTCTTTTCCTAAATTTCCCTTATTTAATGATGTGAACAGAACATTAGGCAGCCCTCTATAGAGAATTCTTATTTTGCAGTGGCTCATGACGGGATCGACGAAGGGAGTATTTGCCAGATGCCTTCAGTTCTCCCTCTGAGGAAATACAGATGGACTCCCATGCCACTGCACTATCTCCCTCTGAAATGGCTTAGTGTGGCACCTGAAAAAAATCAGGGAGTGCCACCGATAAGCCACCCAGACCAAATGTCATGCTGGTGGCCCAGGCTGTAGCAGAGAGAGCAGAGAACTGTGAGGCAAGAACTGAAAGACCATTACGGCAAGAGTCCGTTTTTTCAAAAAGGTACAAAGGGTAATTATACTTTCTCTTCTTGTCAAAACATCATGCCTCCCTTCTTGTAGGTTAAAGCACTAAGACTTTGCAGAGCTTACAGAATGAAATTGGCTATGCCCCAAGCCTTTTCTTGAGCTCTTGTGGATTTAGGGTCTTCATCTCTGAATGAGACAAAAAGGAGAGAATGGAATTTCTGAGCCCTGGGGGCATCACTCACTTGAAAGTCAGTTCCACCCAGAGTGAGGTGCTTAAGATGAGGACACTTTTGGAAGACAGAGTGAGACATCTGCTTTCCTAGGAGTAAACCTATTACTTCTATTTAAAATAATGATTCTCTTAACATCTCCTTAATGTTCCCTGATAAATCCCAGCTCCTCCTCCAACTAGGTCTAAATCAGAATGACAAGGAGAAGATGTACAAGGATAGGCTGAATGAGAACCAAAGCTGCTCAAGATGGGCTAATTAACCCTGATTCTTTCCCTCCCCATCCCAACTGGTCCATGGCTTTCAGGCAATAAAACACCCAGCCTGTGACAGCTCCAAGCAATTCTTCTGCCATAGCAAGGAAGCATTTCAGAGAGGATGTGGACCAAACTATATCCCTATGACATCAAGGAAGGTGTGTACAAAGAGAGCTGACAATGAGCAAGATTTGACGGTGGCAGCATGTTCATGTACAGAAACTAATATCAGAGCCTGGGGACAGGCAGTCAATGTTTAAATATTAAACAGCATTAAATATTTATACCCATGACCTGAAAACATAAGCATGTGTTCTGAATAATTATCAGTCTTGAAAGAGGATAGAGTTACCTAATTAAAATATAGAGGCTATAGGCTCTCCATACTCTGCATTTATAGTATTATAATACCAAAGTTCCATCCGGAGAGGAGACAAAAGCTACTTTTTTAAAAAAGTATAGTATCATCTAAAAGATACTGGCTTTTATTTCACTATGTCATATACACAAATTTGGTAAAAAAAAAAAAAAAAAGCTAGGTCTTGGAGTGTCATGATTAAAATCTAAAGGTTCATATTTAGCTGCAGTTTTTACACTGAATTCCATATTACCCAAACCAAAGCAAGTGGTCAGAGAAATTCCAAAGGCTGAGTGCTACTGACTTTGCAAAAACATAAAACCAAATCATTCCAATCTCATAAATTTAATGCTCTATAAAAGTAACATAGATATGTTTAGCAATTTGGGAAAACCAATGAGAGATGTCATTTGCATTGCTTTTGAGATGAAATGTGATGTGATAATTTACCGAGACCAATCATTATAAAATAAGTGAGCAACAAGATGAGTTGAGCTGGAAAGGAAAGGGCTGAGTGGGTTTTTAGCTCACTAACTCTGTGACTTTATGATCCAAAGCCACATCAACCAGGTGAGAGTCAAAAATTTCATCATTTCAAAATGCCTGGCCTGGGAATTGGGGCAATTTTTAAATATAAGTATAATTACCTGGATATGATATTACCAGCACCAGCAACAGAATAAGATCCAGTTTGGGGAAATAATAAAGATCTGTTCATCCACTCCCAACACAGCTTGCTTGCTCATCCTAAAATGATACTATTGCTAAGTAATGCCTACCACTATTGGCCTATTCTTTAACTAAATTACTAATTAGTTTAGCATGCCTGGTTATTAAACTGTAATGGTGAGTTAAACTGTAATGCTTTCAAAACTAAAGACTGGCTAGTGGTCAGGTAAGCTATACCTCTTGCTTCTCTGGTCGAGTCCACGAAGCCTGGAGAGAACAAGATATAAAACACAACAAGAAAGCAGTAAAATTTTACAACATGTTGCTTTAGAGAATCGATGTATCACACTGCATTCCAGGCACATGCAGCTTCTTTTCAATTCAGAACTTTTTCCAAGACCCACTTTCAATGGTGTGTTTATTACCCAACATAATTTAGGATTTAGCTTACATTCAGCTTTTTTTTTTCCTTATGCACTTAGGATATATAATGCAAAGGTAAAGACTTTCCTCATCTTTGGTAGACATATGGATATCAGCAGGCATATTTGCCTGCTCCTGTTCCGGAATATCTTAAATATTCCTCATGTGTTTGGTAACACTACTAGATCTAACCATGTCAACAGAGATACTTATAGAGTAGGTTTCCATCTTTGGATTTTATTAGACAGCTTATCAAAGCATACTAATGTCATTTTATGCTCATGCATTTTATTACTTTTTGCATGCATTCTAATAAAAGTCAAAATTTTCTTTCTTTTTTTTTTTTTTAAAGGTAAAAAAGCAAGGAGCAGAAGGGTACATTAGGAATGAGAGGTATACATTCCTGGACGTGTCAGGAAGCTTTGAGGATACCAAATGCTGGGCGCTGTTGTAGGGCTCCAGTAGGTTCTTAAAGGCAGAGGAATGCCCAGATGGCATGCGGATTCAAGCATGCACCACTTTCATCGGACATGGCACTCACAAGGGTGTGAGCCAACATTCCATGGACAGAGAGGTTTGGGGGCATTACCTTACCCACAATGGGATTTTAAAGTTTATCTGGAACTTGGGAATCTACTTTGCTTACAGTTTTTGTTTTTTTATTTGTTTTGTTTTCATCCCGGGAGTCAAGAACACCATCCTGCGTTGCTCTGTTTATTAGGTGACATGACTGCCTGATTGTCTCTTATGTTCAGATGGAAAAAGGATAGAAAAGATGCTAGAAATGCAGCAGTGTAAGGCAGGGAATGTAAATGAATAAGCAAACACTTATTAAGAGCTCACTAAAGGCAAAGCGTTTTGTGAGATGGAGGATGGAAATACTGGGTAACGTCATATGATGTTAATGAAAAAGGTGAGAAAGAGGAACATGCTAAGACCAGAAAAACAGTGGGCCAACATGCCAAATGTGGCTGCCAATCCACATCACTTAGAAGCTTGTCTGTCACATGCCAGGGCTGGATTAATCAAGATCTTTTTAATGAGTCTATAGCATACGGATTTGCTTGTTGTTCAAATCTGGTTCTCCTTGCGTCTCTCCAAAATCACTGTGCTTTTGTGGCTTTTAGAATAAGTAGTTTCTAGTAATCAGAATGTTTCCAGCAGCCCAACCTTCTAACTATGTGCTTGGTAGAAAGACAGGTTATACCTTGGCCCTGACAATTTGGTGAAAGTGTGGTCTACTTGAAGACAGCCTGATATGCAAATATAAACACATAAAATCAATTAGGGTATGAGTAGTAATGCTCCAAAATCTTTAGTTCTGTGTTCTTTTAATACTAATATGCTTTATTGTTTTGTACACAAGTATGCAGGAACATGCATGTAAACTAAAGTAAGGCCCCCCTACAATTATCTTAAGCATTCTCTGTTATATTTTTGCCCAAACCCTATAGATAAACCAGACTCTGACTGGGGATATAGATTTTCCAGTGTTTAAAGGTGGGTACTGAATTTGTATTGAAAGAAGAATTCTTCCTGGTGTAAAGAAGCTCCAGTTTCTAGAGAATCCAGAATTTCAGAAGTTCTCTCTTATTTGCAGGATATACTATCAGCCTAGCATTCAACGTTCTTGGATTCTTATACTTTTTCTCCATCTCTCTCTTTTCTGACTTCAACGCCTCACACCCCTTCTTTTCCTTAATCATTAGGGCTTCACATGCCTTTCTTTACCAGTCATTTTAAAGGCACAGAGGTGTTCAAATAAGCATGCAATGGACTTGTTCTGCCAGGGACAAGGTATGTAAAACACCAGGGGCCTTTTAACCCTGAGTCACATTAATATGTAAATGTTACCTGGAATTTACCACCACTTATTCAAACACCTGACAATATTTAAAAATGGATCTAAGTAGGATAACGTAATGAAAATTATGTGGATGCAAAAACTTTCTATGTATCTCAAGTATCACAGTGATTTCTATATACATGACCAAACTGACCCATTATGATGGTCAATTTTTTTCTGTCCACATAAGAGTGACCACTAAGAAATGGACTAACTTTCAGATAATTGGTCTACTCTAGTGATCTCAAGGACGCAAGCAATTAGACTGAGTCTAGCTATTATCACTTAAGCTAAACCAACTTAACTAGTGAAGCTTAGCAGTTTAATAACCGTCAATCTCAAATAAGTGATTGGACTTAGCCCAGAGACATGATTAAAGATATGTTACATTCGGGCTGATCATTGTACTCTTTTGGTTTGTTTCTTTTCATAATGAAGAATATCCCTTATTTCAATGGAAGTCATCAACTATGTGTCTATGGTTGAAAGCCTTTTCTTCCCTCTTCTTTTAAGGAGCATAATTCTAGACTCAACCAAGCAAGGAAGTAAAAGACAAAGCTTCCTTAATGAGCTTGTACTGTAAATAACTTTATTAAGGGAATCATTGAACCTTTCATGAAAGTCATCAAAGTCATATTAGAGAACTGTGGCATGAGGTGCTCTCCTTTCTGAGTCAATGACCCAGAGGGAAACCCTTGTGTATCTGTACTTGACCTGGTCCCAGTCAACATTTTTATTAGGGACTTCAACAAAGATATTTCAAATAAGTGTTCATACAAGGTTGGAAGAAATAGCTAATGTAAGGGTTAGATGACAAATGCATTGGGAGGGCTACTGAACTGCTTGCCTTTGAGGCTTGTGCTTGGTGCTGGGGTTCAAGGACTACTAAATCTTGTTACTTTTAATATCCATAAGTAAAATAGGGGTCCCACATGGGTGGAACTGGCCCGGACACAGAGTTCTATGGACAGTTCTAATGAAAGCCAGTACCTGGCTGGTTGGAATGATGGGCTAAAACAGTGGTTCTCATCACAGGGGTTGTTGGTAAATGTGACATTCTTGGTAATCAAAATGAGTGGAGGTGGCTCCAAGCATTTTAGTGGGCAGATGACCAGTGATACTAAAGATCTTCATTGCACAGGGCAGTCCTACACAAGGAACAGTCCTCTCAAATTGCCATAGTGACCCCACGGAGAAACACTGGGCTGCAACTAGCAAGATAAAATTTTGAACATGAATAAGTATAAATAGTGCACTATTGCTTAAAAAATCAACTGCATATGAACAGAATAGGGACTATGTGGCTTAAATGCAGTTCATGTAAAAAAGAGCCGAGCATTTAGTTGACCACAAGCTGCATATGAGGCACAAACTAAAGGGCTAATGCAATTTCAACTACAATAATATGTCTAGATCAAGGGAGGCAAAGACCCCACTGAAGTCTGCATAGGTCAGACTATGTCTGGACCTGTAGGCACCACAACATATTAGGGGAGGACCAGAGAACTGAAGCTGTCTAGTAAAGGCCAACTGGAAACCATGGCATCTGAGACACAGCAAAAGGAACTGCAGGTGCTAAAAGGAAGAAGAGTGGACTGACTTGAGGAAAATCGAATCACTACTTCCAAATTTAATGGCTGTTCTGCAAAGGACTAAATGGCAGAGCTGGGAAGAACTGAGAATGGAAGGGACAAGGAAGCTGACTGCTCTACAAACAACTGACTCCATCACTCTTCAGGAAGAGACCAAATAACCTGGCACAGATGCCAGAAAGGCAGACCAGGAGGCTAGATGACCTCAAAGGTGCCTTTCAACCTTCTACAATTCCAGCATTTTTATGTTATCCAATTCTCAGGAAGCTTCTTTCCCCTCTCAATTAGATAAAATTGTCTATTCTCATCTGCTTAGCTTATTGCTCTGATTTAAAAAGAAAACTGCTTTCTTCTACAGTTTAGTGACTCTAGTAATTTTGGTACCCAATTTTATATAATGCAACTTTAGATGGCTCTAACATGAGAAGACACCAGAGTAAAAGTGAAATTTATTATCTGGAGTCCAAACTCCTCATGAATAGGCCATGTTTGTTTTCTGAATTATCAGTTAGCCACAATATAAGATGGGACATCATGTCTCCTTGAAGTTAATATATAATTAATAGAAATGGCAACATTTCCTATACAGGGTTTCATTTAGGCAGATATGTGTCAACAACCTGGTGACACAGCACTGGCCGATTTGGAGGACTTGTTCTAACAGCAGTTCACCAGTGTTCCAATAATGTCACTTCAAGTAAGTCTGAAGGCAATCCAGAGTTAAAAACACAAAATCCACAATACTTCCTTCGTGGATGGGCTTAAAAAATTACCTCAGATTAAGACAGATGATCTAAACTAACTGAATTATACAAAAATACCAGTCCTTACTATGTGTGAAATGATCTCTCCTGGACACCTTCAGTTTCATCAATATTCTGTAAGTACAAGTGTATATTAGTGCCTGGTTCCTAGTTCTCATTCTTAAAAATGAATTCACAGGTACAAGCCAGAAGTGCCAACCTATTAAAGAACCTGAGGTAGGAACAAATCTTAATAACCAGTCTATCTTGGCTGTGGAGCTATTCCTAGAAAAGATATAGAATTTAAAAGCGTCATTCATCTGCAATAGATATTATTTCTGTCCTTCACTGTAGGTCAAAGGCATATACTGACTTTGTCATTCGGGACAAATTTGATCCCAAGTCCATAAAAAGATCTGCCAAGCAGCAAGCCCTATGATTTCAGCCCTGAAATGTACATTCAATCCACATAACACTCATGATGGGAGCTGAAATCTTAGGAGAGGATTTAATTCCAATGCTGATAAAGAAATTATCCAAGCACCACATTTCTTGATATAACTGGTTTCCACAATATCAAACGCACAAGTGAGTACCAAAAATACTTAGCAGTTCCACAACTGAGTTTTGTTAGGATGAATTAGACTCTGGAGGCAAAACTTGCAAAAATTAATAATGGGTTATTTGGAGCAGCAATTATTGTTTCCTTTGATTTGGCTTTGTTTTTCCTTAGTGGGGACAGAAATCAGTTCCTCAAATGCAAATTTCAAATTTGGTTCTGGTATTTCACATGATCCCCTTTTGGCTTTACTTGAGTTTATCCTCTTTAGGAATTTCCTTTAGGCAGGCAGCAGAGCTAAAATCTATCATTTATGACATCTGGTCAATAAGCAATCCATTATAAATGCTCTTTAAGGGTAAGGCCATTACTCCTGAATAGGTGACAAAGCTTTGGCCAACTAAAATGGAGCCCTTTACTACAGGATATATGAGATGAGATTGGAGAAGTGCCATAGAGGGTTTAAGTTGCTTTAAAACCAAACTTCTTCCTCCTGCTTTTGGCCCACTCAGTAGCAAAGAGTCTCAGGATGTGAGGTCACCTCACTTTTTATATATTGCCAATAATAAGGATAACTTTCCGGTGGCCTATAAATCCATGTGCTTTAAAGCGAAATCTTCTCAATTGTTTTAATATGCCAGGCACATTGCTACAATGTTCTTAAACCCTCAGTGAATATATTGCCAAATCCAGGTGCATTCAAGATCATTTAGAAACTGCTAATTATTTTCGCCTTTAGAACAAAATGATATCCGTTGTGATTAAGAACACAGGCAGACACAGAGGAAACCGGGCTTTTGTGCATCGAGTGCATGTATAGCATGAGTACACGCAATATAAGGAAAAGGACTGATAGGCTCATTTTGATCCCTGTTATTTCCCGGAGACATTTCCTTGGGTGCTCCTGAGATGACAATAATATCATCTGGTGCACCTGGACCTTGACTTCCCCTCACTCCTCAGGGCTCCATAGCCTGGGGCTTGAAAATCACCCTTCCCTTTCTCCCCAGCTCACTTAACCTTGCCCACTGACCACACACCCTGTGACTCTATGCAAGGAATTGTGCCCGTTTACTTTACAAGGGAATGCTAAGCAGGCCGTGTCCGGCCAGGCTGGGGCAGGGAGGCCACAGGGTGCGGTCATGGCCTCTGGTGATCACATCCCATCTTCTGGCTCACCAAAGCAGACTGGACACCTGGGGCAGACTCAAATTGCTTCAAGCCTGCGTTCCATGCCCTGAAACTCTTGGGCAACATTATACCTTTTCTTCACTGCTGATGTTTCGGGTGGAAGTTCTCCAGGTGATGGAGGGAATAGGGTCTCCCGAGGCTTCGCAGGTGAGAGTGACCTGTTCTTCCAGTTCCATGGCTGTCTGGTTCTCTACATAAGTGATTTTGGGTTTTGCTGAAAAGACAAAACATTTCTTTGAATTTAGGTGATCTTTCAGTGTTTAAGTAGCTACATGTAGCCCTCAACAAAGATTGTCAATTTACTGAGTGCAAGGCCCTGGCCTAGGGGTTGTAGGAGATACAGTGTTGGATCACCAAGGATCTTACAATGAAGCAGAGACAGGACAAGACAGATTGTAATGAAACAACAGCCTCCACGGCAGCAGAGGGATGGCGGGCCCCTGGCTTATGGCTTTCGGCCTGGGTCATGGGACTTGCAGTGGAACTTTGGGGTGGAGATGAGGGTAATCCAAATATAGAAAACTGCTCGAGTAAAAGCCAAGAAGCAAGGGCTGTAAGTGAGTAGTGCAGCATGAGCTGAATGTTTGTGCTTTAACGCAGACGGAGAAAATGCCAGACCCAGGCACCGAGCAGCCTGATCTCCTGGTTAAAGTACCTGCCCACATTTTATTCAGAATCTCGTGGAGGACTACTGTCAGTTTTTGACCAGGGGGGATGAAACGATCATTTGTATTTCGATAGTGTTCATGCACAAAAGGCTCAAGATGATTTAGAATGGAGAAGGTCTTGGCAGGGGTGGGGTGGGGGGTAGAAACCAGTTTGGAAGCTCGGCCAACGACTCAGATGTGAGGTAACAGGGTAACAGGGTCCTGAACTAGGTCGTCTTGAGGGGGGAAAGAAAGGGCAGCTTCGAGAGAGAGGCCGATGGAAGATTTTATAAGAAGTGGCAAATGAACAGAGGGCAAGTAGGGATGGGAAGACTCAAGAGAAGGAACTAGGAGTCCAAAATGCCTGAGATTCTTAATGGGTAGAAGAATGGTGTTAGCATCAACTCGAGCAGGGAAATCAGGCGGGTAACTGACTAGGGGCTGTGGGGTGGGGCTAGGGCTGGAAGGAGATGAGTTGAGATGAGTTCATTTTCCAAATGTTTTGGTAATGCAAGAAAACAGAAGCATTCAAAAGCTGAGTTAAATGTTAAAACATTAGAGAAAATTGAATTTTCCCAATTTAAAACAATTATACTCTGAAATTGCTGAACCTTCCGTAGACGAAAGAAAATACTGCACAACTTATCAGACTAGTAGAGAAAAAGGTCAGGCTGGATAAACCACCACCATAAAAAAATCAGAATTGTAGATAATTTTTGAAAGAACTACATTGGTTTTATATTCAAATTCATGCATTAACCTCAAGTAGGTTAATAAATTATTGCCTGTATTTGCTCTCCAATTTGAGGCCCTTGATTCTGCTTTAGTAAACAGAAAACAATGCTATAGCTATATGTCTTCTATAGCAAATGTCTGCTTCTATTAAAAAAAAACACTTACAAAGTTCAAATACTCTTCTGAAGTTAATCTGTATTAAAAGCCTGCTTAGCAAACCCTTTTTGGATGGCTAGCACAGAAGATAGATGTATCAATCCAACATGGCCAAAGGATCACAAATTTGAATCGATGGAGCCCAAGGCAGTAAGGTTTTCCTATAGGAAGACTTTGTGCTCATCTTGATAAATATGACTTTCAAGGATGTTCCAGTGCCTATGAGATGGATTATGTGTCACGTGCTGTGGAACAGTTTTTAAGGAGGTAAAAATGTGAGTAATGTTTCCATACTGTCAAAATAACAGTTTGAATGTAAAAAAAAAAAAAAAAAAAAAACCACAAAGCAAACAAACAAAAACAAAAAAAACCCAGCCCAAATCCTGAATTCACCTAATTGAACAGTTGTTTTGGGGGTATGGAGTTAAGTCGCCAGAAGGTTGAATTATTTCTGGCCCCTCGAAACCTCATCAGACCCTGTAGGCTAGTGTTTTGCTGACCTTCTCCTGACCCAGAGCATTTTGTCCTGGCAGCAGCAGGTTAACAGAAGACAGACAAAGGTCAGTTCATGTCTGTTAATATTTGGTCTCGGTAGCTCCATTTCCCAGGCGGTTACAAAGAGTGCACCGTACAAGTGTTTGGAAAAAGGAAAACTATATTCATATGAACATTATCAACAATGGCTCATTTTGAATAGTCTATAGAGGGTAGGTGGAAGGAGGGCAAGCTTCTCTCTTATTCTCTTATCTTCTCTGTACCCCAGGAGCAGTGCTATCATCACAACTAACTCTCAAGGCTTAGAATACTGCCTTATAAATGGGATAATCATATAATGTGTTGTACAAGCTGGGGCACTCTTGAGAATGAAATGGCATTCTCTAAATAATTATACAGAGACAACAGGCATTCTTGGGCAAACAGAGACTGACGGTCATCCTACTTAAAAAAGACTCCCTCCCTCTGCATACCAGCATCTAGAGAGCTCTCTCCAGGTTTTTATCTGCTGAAGGTACTTGCTCCATCTTAATTAACCTCTGTTGAGGGCTCCTGACTTTGGATCGCTGTTATAATTCTCCACCTGCCTCCACGGAATTTGATGCTACAGACTGTTCCATGCATCTCTCCCCATGGACATTTCTGTGAGTATAGCCACCCTTGTGAGTTTTCCAAGCTGCCTGAGATCCTCTTCTGGCATGTCTGTGGCTCTGTGCCCAGTCACTCAGGGTGGGCCTTGTACTCCCATCCCAACCCAGGCTCCTGCAACCTGAGCCCAAGAAGAGCCCTGGGGCCCTGCTTCCCTGCAAGGAGGGGTGGATGGCATGACCAGGGACACCTTCCTTCAGTCCCCTGCTTGTCTTTTTCTGTAACTCATATGGGCTGCTTTAGTTACAGGGGGTTGACTAAGCTGAGCTCCCCATTCACTGGTGAACATGCCTCAGCCCCCGGCAGCACAAGATCTCCAGAGAATTGGTATGAGCACAATAAGAATCTGGGGAGACAAAAATACTTCTTCAGAGGGGCCCATTGGGAGAGAAGCAAATGGAAATTCACTGCCAAGTTTAAAGGAAGGTAGGTTGCAACTCCTTAGTAAAAAGAACTTCTAGCTGATAACTAGGGCAATGCATGCTGGAACATGCCCTCTTCTTAGGAAAAAATGATGTCAGCTACAATTATGGTAGTCCCTAATTTAGATGTGCCCCTTACATACTAATTGCTATCCCTTCTTGGAGCCTCAGGAGTTCTGTGCTCCTCTTTACTAAGTTGCCGGTTTCCTTTTCCTTCTAACTCATCTTCTATACTCTGCTGCTGCTGCTAGGAAAGCTCCCTTATTTCTCCCCTAGTGCCGGCAAAGCAGAAGGGGGAGGAGGTAGAGAGAAAAGTGGGAAGGATAGTGCAGCCCTAGCTAGTAACTTCCTCTCCATGAGCTCCCTGCCCTCAGACCAATCTCTAAACCACTGGGAGGCCGGGAGGAGAGAAAGGAGGTTAAGAACTTGAAATGGAGAGGGAAAGGGGTATGTCAGGTGGCACCAGCTTATTTAAAGGATGCTACTTGAGTTCCCCTCAGGAGTTCACACAGGAGGGTTCCCATCCTGGAAAGGGCTAGATGAGACACAGTCCCATGAGGCTGTGATTTCCCTACGTGTCTCTCCAGGGGCTTCAACACCCTCCTCTGTTTGTTCCATTTGCTAATACACGTTCTCCCAACTGCGGTCTTGGGGAAGAAATTGTGTGTGGGTGGGTGGTGTAGGAGGGTAATGAGAGGACAAGGCCTGTCTTGCCGCAGGTAGCCCATTCCACTTTCCCAGACTTGTTACTTCTTTCCTTGGCCCTCACCCACTCTCTTCACTCTACCACGGCCACCACATGCCTCTTCGCTCACTACCCACCCCTCCTTTCTGGGGAAGCCATCACTCCCAGGAAGGCCTGAGAGAGAAGACAAGATCAGTTCTTGATCAGCCAAGTTAGAACTGACTTCAGTTACATAGAGCATGGTGCTAAAGGCATAGTACACTAATTTTAGTATTACTCATCATTTCATATATGGTCCAGACACAGTATGGGTTAGACAGGGCTTTGGGGAGTAATAGCCACCATTGTTTAGCTTAGGCAGGGACTTTAGAGACAACTGCCTGTGTCTAAATCCTGCCTCAACCATGTACGGTGTGACTTTGGGTAGGTCCCTCTGTGCTTCAGTTTCCTCATTTGTAAAATTGGGACAATAATCACCTATCTCAGGGTGGGATGAGGATTAAACAAGCTAATTTACAGTAGTACATCACATGGCGCTTGGCACAGTGTGTATTCCCCTCATGCTGAGGATGATGTGGAGGGCAACGATGATGTGAAGGATGTGATGTCTAAAAAACATCCCTAAAGACGGGGGATGATTACATTCTACGCTGTTGCCCCTGCCACTCATGGGGAACGAATCGCTGTCCCTTCATTTATTCAAAGACTAGCGCTAAGTATATGCCAGGCACTGCCCGACGTGGTGGAGATACATCCGTGAATAAAACATGCATGTCCTGTCCACCACGAGCTAACTTTCCATCCCTCCAGTGCTTTCACTGCCCCTGTCCTGTGTGGGGACTGCCTGAAATGCCCACCCATTCCCTTCCTTTGCGTAACCCTTATTCATGGAGTAGCACATCCTTTGTGAAGACTTCTCTAACTTCCATCAGGTAGGGCCAGAGATCTTTGTTTCTTATAAACACTCTGCATTCTGCTATTATGAGGTAACTACAGTGGGTTTAAGAGTTCAGCACTGACCATTGGCTTTACTCCGCACACAGAGTCCCTGCTATTCACCTTTGTGTCCCTGGACAGAGCCGGGACACACAGGGCAGGCACACACAAGTTTGTTGACTGTAATTTATGTGCTTATGGCTTATATTTTCATCTTCTCCTTCAAGCTCCAAGGGGTCATGGCTTATTCTTCTCCGCAGCCCCCATGTATGTAGTGACATAGAAACTCGAGAAATATTGAGTAAAATGAAGGAATAAATTAATAAACACTCTGTCTTTTTTCTAGAATATGAAAAGGCTTCATAAAATCAGAATGACTGGTGAAGACCAGTCTGAATTAGTGAAAAGATTGTCAAGAAAATTGTCCAACAAGGTTAGCTTTCACTCTCAAAAATATAGTTAACTTAAAGCAAAATGACAACCTGTTTCTAGACCTAGATGTCATTAATGAACAAAAAGGATTCACTGGTGATTAGCAGGGTCATTTGCATATAATCACTTGATTCCAAAGGTCTTTGTTTACAAGCAGTTTTCCTAAATCTGGCTAAAGCAGCAGGGCCTCACTCCAATTTTTCAAGTACACATTGTCACTACCTAAAAAGAGCTTTTTTTTTTTTTTAAACCATGGAGCTGCCTTCTTTGGCATCTGCAGGATAGTAGCCAGATTATAGTGGACCAGTTTATCTGTGCTGCTTAAAACAGGTAAGCAGAGAAGGTTGAGAGCCACTGGGTTAAACACTTCTCTGTAGCAAATTCTTTTTTCAAAGTCAGGTCAAAATGCATTACAGTTCCTAAATGAATGGGAGTTTATTGCATTTATAAAGATGAAGAGTACAGAAGTGGGCAGTCTTTAGTGACTTCCTATTCTCCGCTATTTCAGGCCAGGCAAAGATGCAAAGGAAGATCAAAACAGCCAGCTAGTTGGTCACTAATATTTACTGATGGCCCATTAAGAGTTTGCCTCTGTTTAGGGTGCCAGGGATAAAGTAATGTACAAAACAGCCTGTGTTCTACCATCTGGAGTTACACCCTAGTGGAGGTAGAAGACAATTCCCAAAACAAATATGTAGATGTGAATCAGATACTGGTAAGTGGAATGTAGAAGATACAATACGGCTTCAGTGGAGGTGAGCAGGGGTGGTGGTGGTAGTGCCAACCAGGGCAGTCAGTGAAAGAAGGAGTCATTGAGACTGAATGAAGTGAGCAAGGCAGTTTGGAACAGACTTGGGGGATAGATATTTCAAGCAGAAGAAAAATTAAGTGCAAAGTTCCTGAGACAGGTAACAAACCTGGTGTGTCTGAGGGATAGAAAGAAGACTCGACTGGTTGGTGAACTTGGAATGTGTAGTATAACTAAAGAAAGATGAGGACGGACAGAAAGGCAGGTGCTAGACCATGCTTGGTCTTGTAGACCATGGTACAGAGTCTGGATTTTATTCTGGTTGCAGTAAGAAGCCACTGGGGGATTTTAAACAGGGATTGGAATTTAAGATCATCCTAGCCTCTGTGAGCAGAAGGGATGGAGAAGTCCCAAAGAGGCAGGAAAGGAGACCAGTTAGGAGGCCATCACAACATCCAGGTCAGGTGATGGCGGCTTGGATCAGATGGGGTTGGCAAGCAATGGTTGTATCTGGGGTGTAGTTCTGAGGTAGAGTGGACAGGGTCTGTGCTTGTTTGGAGCTCTTATGTACTCCTAAGAGGTCATGTTCTGTTAAACCATCTTTGTTGGAGGCAGGCTGGTTGGGTAGGACCTTTTGATTAGGTTGTTTCCACGGAGATGTGACCCAGCCCATTCAAGGTAGGTCTTAATCCCCTTGCTGGAGTCCTTTATGAGAGGATAAAAGACAGATGAAACTCAGAGAGCTCAGAGAAGCTAAGAGATGAAATCCAGAGAAAAGCCCCCAGAGATGAGAGAGAACTACTGAAAACAACCCAGGAGAAGGACCAGCAGACATCTCCATGTGCCTTTCCATGTGACAGAGGAACCCTGGATGCCAGCAGTCTTTCCTCAGAGAAGGTATCTTCTTCTTGATGCCTTAATTGGGACATTTTCATGGCCTTAAAATTGTAAATTTGTAACCTAATAAATCCCTATTGAAAAAGACAACTCATTTATGGTATACTGCATCCTGGCAGCTTCAGCAAACCAAAAGTGGGTCTTACTAATGGATTGTATGTGTAGGGTAAGAAGAATTGAGACGTAGTGGTGACCTGATCCCTACTGCCCTTACCAAAGACTTTGAGGTGAATGGATGCGTCCTGCTCCCCAGCCTTGTTCTCGGCAATGCAGATGTACTCAGCCTCGTCGTTCTTATCCACCTTCCTGATGGTCAGCTCTGAACTGTCGTCACTGAAGATGTACTTCTCATCCTCCTCATTCTCTATCTGTTCTCCATCCCTACAGGGCACAGAAACACATACCATCATTTTGACTACAGAGTGAAGATTCTCATTTTTCACTGATTTCCATAAAATGCAGAGTGAGCCAATGGGAAGTACTCTGTCTTCACAAAAGTTTAAGGTGTCCAACTGTACTTCTGCATACATCCTCTATTCCCCCAACTGATGCTCTAACTTTGTTTAAAGGCTATATACTGCATCCACAAAGACTTAAGAGAGGGCACCCGGAGTCCATGCCCTCTGGTTCTGTCCCACAAGGTTGAAAATGAAGGAACCAAATGCATATGGCAAGAGAATCTTACAGAAAAGAATCCATTCTTCACATGGAGCTGATATTTCCAAGAAGCCACATACATTGCACTAAAATGCCAAAAGGGAGCAGGCCCTATGAGGTTCCATTCTACTCTAGTCCATGATGAAAGACTCAAGCTTATTTCTTACTTTGTCCAGCTCATGGTGGGCTCTGGGAAGCCTTCAGCATCGCACACCAGGGTAACAGACTGGCCGAGGTTAGCAGTGGCATTCACAATACTCTGCCTGGCCTGGACAGTGGGTGGCACTGAAAGGAAATAAGACACCTTTGAAGGTGGCTGGGAAGACATGACAAACTCAATGGCCTGAAGAAGAGATGCTTTTAGGGGGCCCCAGGTTAGGGACCTCTAGCCTATGGGTCAAGAGTCTTGGGAGATTGCAAATTTAGTAAAAGGGCTTTAAATTCATGAGTGTACAAAATAATTACCATACCCTGAATAAATAAGTCACAAACATATGTTATTGCTTTTCAAAAGTTTAGGAACTATAATACATTACATTTTATTCATTTTTAAATGGTATTAAATTTATAGTAGTTATTTACCATTATATTTTCTCAATATATATCCACAACAATTACAGTCATTTGATGTCAAAGTTGATGTGAAAAAGAGGGCTGTAATACTGGGAAAAGTTGCAAATTACTGCTTCTGGTGGTTAAATTGTTAATGCCAATTTAAAATGCACCAGCTCACCAAAGAGTGACATTTCTCTGGGATTATCATAGATAGCACTGTGTACACAATGCTTTTACCAAAGGAATGAGAGGGGGTGAGCTTGGCAAAAAAAAAAAAAAAAATCAATAGCCAAAACAATTCGACCATGATTAACTTATTTTCTTAGGACTGACATTATAATTTCCTATAAATATCTTGTAAATGTCAGATCAATTCCATGGGTGTGTTTATTCGACACTGCAAATTAAGATTAATAAACCCACGGATGATGATTCTGACTAGACCGAGGCCTGAATTGATTATAATATTTTCTTTGAACATTGAATCAGGGAAATAACTTCACAATTACTATAACATCAAGGACAGTAAGGATGAATAAGAATTTATTAGTAAGCAATGCAGAAGTTTCGAGTGCCGAGTGCCGTAAGACATAGCTCTAAAGACCCCTATAAATGAGGAGAGACCCAAAAGGCATGTGTATTTAATTAAAAAAAAAAAGCCAGAGGCTATGGGGGATTCAGCTGAGTTGGAAGAACAAAGAAACGCAGGATTTATTTTATAGACCAAAGAGTTAAAGCCAAGAGTTTTGGGGAACCAAGTCGGTGGCCAAGGGGATGGTGGGCAGAAGGATGTCCTCACCATTCACAATGACCTGAATGTCCTTGAAGTTGATCTCCCCTCGGGCCAGGATTCTGCCCTCACAGCGGTAAGTGCCCTCATCTGTTTTCTTGATGCCCCGGATCTGCAGGTAGTTGTTGGACAGGACTGTGAATCGAACTAGAAGAGACAAAAGGCAGGTTCACCTAAAGATCAGTCAGAAACCTCTGGTATCTGCAGGCAGATAGCTGATTCCTTCCTTTTCCCCAGCTTCAATCTAACGGGCGGGGCTTGGAGCTGAAAAAAGAAAAGGAATCCCCAGTTCTCCAGTCGAGCCCAGATCCAAGGTCTATTGTCTTATGTTTTGGTGAGAAAATCGAGTTTCTGAATATACCAGTTACAGTCAGACATTCATCTGCTCAGGATCTGGGTACCAACTGTGGCTTCTGGGACACCCGAATCTGGGAGTCCAGAATTTGGTGGCCTAGGGCAAAAGGCAGCTGTGGGAAATGCAGTTCTCACCGTCTTTTTTCAGGATGACATCTCGGCCTTTGTGCTTCCAGATGATGGTTGGGGGGAGGGAGCTAACCACATCACACACTATCACGGCGTCTTCCCCCTCCTTGAACTCCTGTGGGGTTGGTGCATTCTTGAACATGAGCTTCTCTGGAAAATGAGCAAGAGAAAACAGTGAGGGAAAACGGGCACTTCTCGCACAGGAGAATCTCTTTTCATGAGAGACACACCGGCTGGATTTGAGTCCTGGACAAGTCTGGATCTGTATAACATAGTTGTACAAGAGGGGTTTATACACAGCATTTAGCCATAAATGCCAAGATATAGCAGCTGGTCCAAGTAGGGGAACGTGTCTTCACTGTTATGCAATCAATATTTACCCACTGAGGATGAATTTATGATACTCTGTGCAGAAAAGGGTCCACCGAGGGAAAGCGTCTACCAAGCATCCCCCGTGCCATGTGGGATGAGGCACGTGAGAGACAGTGTGGAGGTGGAAGGAATTGGTAGAATATCTATTCTGCTATGGATGGGAGAAGTAATCAATCCTTTCTCTAACTCCCATTCTGTCCCCCATCCTCACCCCAAGTTTTCTACTACAGAGAGAATTTTGAAGAGAACAGAAGAAAAGCAGACAAATACCATGGCAATCAGTACTTTCCCATTAGCTGTCACCCACCATGACACCAGCCACACGGACAAAGGCATACCAAGTTAATGAGACGCCCCTCCAGAAGGGGCTTCAGTGGCAACGGGAATTGTCTGCCTTGAGTAGCGGTACAGGGTGTTCAGCTATAATCCTCCAGCCCACTGAGCCTTTGGGCTCCATTACCAGCAGGAGAGAGTGCAGCAAGAAGGGGAAACCTGGATGGCATAATGGTCAGTGTATATCTGGGGAAGGGACAGGAAACCCAAAATAGCTCTCTGGAAACTGTGTAATTTGAGTTTAGAGAAAGGAGGCCAGTATGGGGGGAAGGTATGGCCATCGTGAGTTCTGAGTTAGGAAAAGGCTCACTGAAGAACATATAGGTTATGGAGTCAGAAAGTAGTTTTATAGGTTATCAGGGGCAGGCTGGGGTGGGGTGAAGGGAATGGGGAGTTAATGCTTCAAGAGTGCAGAGCTTCTGTTTGGGTGTTGGGAAAGTTCTGGTAATGGATGGGGGCAAAGGGAGCACAACAAAGTGGGTGTGATTAATACTGCTGAATTGTATGCCTGAAAGTGGTTAAAATGAGAAGTGTTATGTTGTATATTAGCACAATAAAAATTGAAGAAAAAAATATACAAAATAAAAATGAAGAGATTAAAAAAAAGAAATGTTTTGGGAGCTCTTAGATCAGTTAAGAAAAACCCATAGGGAAGGGGAAGCTGTCCAACCCTCAGCCAGTCCTCTCCTGCCATCCCAGCCTTTCTGGTGGGAGGTGTCACCACAGCTAAAGGAGAGGATGGGGGTAGAGGAAGGGATGACGGAGGCTCTTACGGAAGATTTTCACGTTGACCGTGGCCTCTGACTCACTGCCGTCCTCGCTGGTGACCACACACTTGTAAATGCCAGCGTCATCAATGTTGGCGTTGTAGATGGTGAGGGTGGAGGAGGAGTCGTCGTTCCACACCACTGAGATCCGCTGCTGGTTCGGGGTGAGCTTTTCTCCATTAGGGGAGAACCAGGAGATGTCTTTGTCTTTGGCATCTCCTGCCACTGAAGAGGAAGAGATTATGTTCAAACCACTGAAAGTGAAAGACAAAAGTCCCCTCTAGAGTGATTGTGGGTCCGCAAGGGATACTGAGCAACAGGTCAGCCAAGGCTCGGCTTCCAGTGAGGGCTGATCATTTCCATTTGAATTTTCACGCAGCCCTACGCAGGTGGCTGGGCTTAATTAATGCACCCGTAACACCTTCAATAGTATTTGAAAAGAACTCAGCCACCACTTTGGCAGGTATTTCTCCTAGTGATCCTATTCCTGATGAGGAAAGAGATATTCATTGAGGACATATTGTGTGCCAGGTACTAACCTAGGAACTTACATGCCTCACAGAATGAGGCACGGAAGGAGCCTGAGCCAACTGTTCTGTTTGTTTCTGAGGGTTTAGATTATGTCTCCTGAGCTGAATTTGAGACATGGGTTAGTCTATGAGTGCGGATTCCAACCACTTTTATTCTAGCATCTGCCTGCACAAACTGTCATGGCTGTCATTCAGGCACCCCCTGCCTCTGAGAAACTCATTACCATAAATACTGCAAAGAAGGTAACCAGAATCACCCATGCTTCCTTTACCCAGGCACACAAGAGGGTGGACTGCTGCTTTGCTCTCCCAGACATCGAGCTAAAACCGGGTGAAGGGCTCTGGGATCCAGCCATTGTGGCTTCACCCCGCATCTCTGCATGGGGTCGCTCTTCCCCAGTCTGCACCTCCCAGCCCTGCACAGATGCTTAGTATGGAAATGAAGCAGTCTTCCTTTCAGGGCCCATCATGTTTTCAATAAATATCGCTATTTGCAAGATGTGCTGTGGGCTCCACGGCTGCATCTCCAGATCATTTAAATTGCTGTAATGAAGGCAAAGCTGTAGTGAACACATCCGCCAGCCACAAGCCACCACAGCCAATGCAAATCATGAGAGCATTTAAAGGCCCCTCCCTGCCAAAAGCTGCTTGCTAAATGTCACAGTTTACACCTAGCTCAGCTCTTTTCTGGTTCTTCCATGTTCTGAATCCAGTAACGTCACCTGCAGAGACTCTGAAGCCTAATTGGAAGCCCTTTCCTCCACTGGACATTTTCTAATGACTATCTGAGCTGTGGAAATGGGGACTATTTTCTAAACCACACACCTAGCTCTATGGCGGGGATGATGGGATAAAATATTCATATTCATGGCAGCTCTGCAAAGTCCAGGATGTCTGTGCTTACAGTTAATGAGACACTAGTATTCAATTTACTTTTAGGCAAGTCCTGGGCCTTCTTGGAATTTCCTGCTTTGGGCAATTCTAAGAAATAAACTTTAAAGTGACCTGCTGAAGCATTATTTGGGAACCGGCACTGTTCTCCAGAACCATTCTCAGAACTCTGGATATATACAGAGCAGGAGGTCTGGGGATGAGCTACTCCTCTGGGAGCTGAGCTGTTTTCCTGAGAAAAGCCCTAGACCTCCACCATTATCAAGCAGAAGTCTGGCTGCCACATTTCACTGTATTGGGGCAGCCTTTGAGAGGGGAGGGCAGGGGCCTGTACCAGTGACCCTGTACAAGAGCTTGGCCAAGAGCTCCACGTGAGGTGTGAACGGCCCATACACACGCAGCCCAGCCCCTGTCTCCCCACCCAGCTTCTGCTCTGCCCGATGGGTTTCTGGTCGGTTCTCGGGGTGGGGGGTGGCAGTGGGGGATTTTGACGCCACTTACCTTGGCATAAGAAGAATTTGGACTCTCCAACGCTGATTTCCCCTTGGCTAGGAACAATATCCACCTGCAGAGAGACTGAAAAAACCCCACAAAGTCCAGATTAAATGCAGAATTTTTGAGAGAGAGACCCCAAGCTTTCATTCAAATTTGGGGTCCTCCAGCTCACTTTAGGAAAGAGTGAAGGGAGGAAGTTGGGTTGGGTTCGGAGTACTTGTCACCACCAAGTGACCACAGTAGCGAGGAGTGGACGCAACTCAGACCATTCCTCTCTGGAACTGCTATCCCTCTTCAGATAGTGCAAGGTCCTCTGGGAGGTTTGGGGGGAACTTTGCCCTAAATGTTTCTTGAGAGGCTTATGTTCCTGCTCCAAACAGCAGCACTTCTGGGACTCACAGAGACAGTAGCTCCATCAGTCACTTCCAGATATTCATCTGATGTGTCCCACGGGCTGTGCCAGGACCAACATGAGTGAGCAGGACACCTGCTACTTCAGAACTATGCATGGGGGTCTCTTGCCAACTCCTCACGCCATGGAGAAGGAGTCAACAGGAAGACCCAAACTGATTTTGTAGGAAATGCTCCCCTTATCTTCTGACACATAGGGCCAGCATCCCTATTCCCCACAAGAGGGGAATGCATCCAGTGCTATCCCCACAATTAGTTGCTCTTCTGAACTTCGGTAGGCTACTCCCTGTGGAATTCCCTGTATTCTTTGGCTTCTTTCACTGAATTTTAATTTGACTATCCGGATACTCCGTCATTCCACTCCAATGATAAGACAAAATACATTGTGCCAGATCTCATAGATCCTTGGATTCATTCTGTTCCTGGTTTATCTAAGCAGAGCAGATAACTGTTTCTCATGAAAATACAGCTTTAGGGTAGAAAAAAGGCTATATTCGTTCAAATTCAACTTCCTTTTTGTCTCTCTTCCCCTTAAGAAAACTAAATCCAAAAACTAAAGGCTAATGGGCCTTTGATTCAATGCAGGCAGCTGCTTAAACCCAATATGAAGGAAGGGCCTAGAAACAGAGCCTCAGTGAGCACCTCCTCCAACAACCATTTTCTTTTCACTGTAGAAAGGAGGGAACTCTCGTTGCCATGGTGACTGACTCGCAGGCAGCGCTGCTGCAGGTCTCCGTCTGTGCTCATTTGATGAGACCAGCCTCGGCAGAATATAAGGGATCTAAGGGCCTACTTGGAGTTGGGAAGGGGAGAACACAGGGGCAGCACAGCTATCGGGGGTCAGGGCCTTCCCAGACATTCCACCAACAGACCAAACAGTTCATGGAAAAGTCTAGGAGAGGCTAGAGAGAAAGGGGTGGAAAAGGGAAGGAGGCGGGGTAAGGGTAAGGAATCAGGCCAGGGGCAGAGGCAGGGAGGACTGTGACAACAGGAGGAAGGAACTCAGAGACATCTGGCTTAGAAGAAATAGTACAGGAATGGAGGGATAGCCAGGCTCTCCCCAACCCCATCCACGGTCCATTGTTCTTTTGGGGCTCAGGACTTAGTCTCACTTGAGAGCCGTTTAAGGGTGTTCCTTCATCTTTCTGGAACGTAGCCATGCACACAAAGCTGCACTGGGATATAATACCATGAGGGATGTGGCTGCTTTCTCCTGCCACTCTCCTGCGGGAGTTTAGGTGCCCTCCATTCTAAAACGGGGGTGCTAGAAGGGGTCACAACCGCCACCAGGCGCTGCCTCATTTCCCAGATGGGGAAACAAGAGGTACAGTGGCTCCTGGTTAGGATCAGGGTGGCCCTAGAGCCCAGGCCTCCTGGCTCCCAGGTAAGTGCTCTTTCCATCGTGAAGGCTGCCTCTGGTAGCAGAGGGTACAATGTTTCCGCTCAGTTTAACAAACAAGCTGGGGACGGTGAGCTCAGACCCACCGTTGCATAACGGAACAGGACAAGCCCAGAGTACATAAGGCCCTGTGGTATGCTGTTTTCCATGCTCTGTACTTTATTTTATTTTTTAATATTTTTAACCTTTTTTCAACCATACGAGTCAGTGGCATTAATCACATTTACAATGTTGTGCTACTACGGCCACCATCCCTTCCTGTAACTTCTGTGTCGCCCAGAACACAGACCAAGGCCCTGCAGTATTTAGAGCACAGGGCCTGTGTCCTGGATGGTTCTGTGGAGACTGCTATAGGCCAGGGCCTCCATCTTCAGGCCAAACCACGACCTTTTCCATCTTGTTCTGCAGCTCACATTCCACGGGACTAGCACTGAGCCCATGGAGCCCAGAAGCTGGGTCTCTCCCACCTATCACCTTATGGTGGTCCTTTCTGGAGCTTACAGGGACATTTTTTATCTCTGCCTGAGTATCAGCTGCCAACCTCAACATTATGGATCCCGTTGCTCTCACGGGGCCCTGGCTTTTGGGAAGGATAGACTTATCCCGAGTGAAAAGCCAGTGTTCACTTTTTCAGCTTTGTTTCAAATGGAGCATGACTCTCAAAGGGCAGAAGGACATGGCAAGGCTGAGGAGCTCCATACCCAAGTGTGGCCAGTGCCTATTCATCTCTGCGCCATGGAGAGAAATGAGATATGGGGATTTCAAAGGTATTCCTGGCATTACCAGCTCCTATGAAAGCATCTGTCATCACAAAAGTTTTTAAAAGAAGAGCTATACATTTAGACTCCTGACCTTTCCACATCTGAAAGGATAGTGATCCTCCCTCAAAACACCAGAGATAAAGCTGGGCCACAGCAGCCCTGGACTCTGAAAACCAATGCCTGGATGTTTAACCAATGCTTGGACATTTTCTATTGCCCCGCCCAAGGGCAGATTAATCTTCCCCAAACTCTAAGCCTTGATAGTCTCATGATAAGTGGAGATTGCACCCAAAACTCAAAACTCCTTCCCTGCATGCTTGCCGCCCTTTCCTTTCTTGTTCTATTACTACTTTCCTTGTTTACAATAAAAATTCCTACCTTGACTTTCACCTTGCTCTAGTCATATAGAGACGTGAAATTCCCTAACGAGACATAACTCCTACCTTTAAGGAAACTTATGAAAGCATTTCTCCCAGGAAAAGTATCTCATCTCCTGCTTTGCATAAGCGCTATGAGCTATTCCTACTTCATCATAGCTGCACCCAAGGACACATGCTTAGAAATGCAGGAGCTTGGAGCTGGGAGGGCCCCAAGAGGACCCAGGAGCAGGGTGGAATGTCACTCCCAGCCAGGGCTCTCTCCATGGCACCTCCAATCTGTGCTCAACTCCCAAAGCATCTTGCAGGGAATGATGGTTCACATTCTCTGGTTTACAAAACACACTTCATTATTTCATTTGACCCTCATAACAGTTCTGAGAGCTAAAGAGGCCAATATTATTATTTCCATTTTTCAAAAGAGAACACTGAGACTCAGGAAATTAAATAACTTGCTCAGTTGCCCAGTTCTCAGCTCCTGAGAAGCAAAACCAAGATTAAAAATCATCTCATTCCAAGGTTGGAACTTGTTCCCCAACACTCTACAACTAACCTCATACTACCAACCTTTTGTTTGTCTCCAGATAGGCTTGTCATAACTTATTGTTACTAAGTTAGCATTTGCTCTCCACAAATCTTGGCTAGAAAGGGCAGAATCTCTGTATAAAAATCTTCAAATCAAGTTCCTGCCATTACTGGTCTCCTGGTTAACTATAACTGGCCTCTGCTCACAGATAAAAGTATTATCTCTCCCATTTTACAGATGGGCAAGTGGAAACTCAGAGCCATAAGTAATGGTGACAATGGAGTCAGGATCCAAACCTGGCTCTGCCGGAGTTCAAACCACAGCCATTTCTTTCCACACTATTCTATTCCCTGTGAACAGACAGAAAAAAACTTCTCTTAACAACTGAATGGTTCACCCACCCCTCCCTGTCTCACTTAAAAAGTAAAATAACCCTGTGGGAAATTTGTGTTTTAAAGTGTTTTTTCTATTTAAATGCCTTTAAAAAAATTGTTGCTATATATTATATATATATGTCAACTCTATGAACAAACAGCTTCAGGTATAGTTAGGAGTTTTGTAATTCCCAACTCCAAAAGCACAACTAGACTATAAAGTTTTAGTTGCTAAAGCAAAAGTGAATAAAAATTTCAAGCCATAAAAGTTGCTAAGGTATCTATCAGTAGAGGTAGGACTCTTGCTAAGGAAAAGCAACATAGATGAATTATTCTGATTTCAAAAATCACAGATTTCACTAGAGTCAGCAACTTCTTGCAGCAGTTTAATTTTGCTGGTTTTCTTTTCAGATTCTAATGTGCTTGAGGACATGGGAGCTGAGAGTAGAAAGTGAACCAAGGTCTCTCCCATGGCTAATTGCAAATACTTCCTCATTAAGAGGTTATGAGACACAGGCTGCTGAGGAAGACAGACTGCAGATGCTCAGTGGGCCTGAGGCCAAAGTAGACAGATCTGAGGAAGATACCCTGGTGATTAATTTAAGAGATGGGTGAACTACAGAGGATTAATCTGATCAGAGACTATACATGAGATAAGGGAATTTTCTAGAACCTATTTGTATTAGTTTGCAAGCTGCCAGAATGTGATATATCTGAACTGGAACAGCCTTTAAAAAGGGGGAATTTAATAAATTACAAGTTTACAGTTCTAAGCCTATAAAAATGTCCAAACTAAGGCATCCAGGGAAAGATACCTTAATCCAAGGAAGGTTGATGGGTACAGAACACCTCTGTCAGCTGGGAAGGCATGTGGCTGACCTCTGCTGATCCCTTGTTGCTGGGCTCTGTTGTTTTCAGTCGCTGTTTCTGTGGAGGTTTCTCACTTTGCTTCTCTAGGGCTGGCCTTCATCTCTTGGCTTCCCTCTCAAGGTTCTGGCTAGCTTAACATCTCATGGTGATGTCTACTGGACTCCAAGCACCTCCAAACATCCGTCTCTCTGTTCTCCACGTGTTGGCATCTGTGTCAGCTCTGCCGGTTCTGTCATTTCTTCAAAATGTTTCCTCTTTTAAAGGATTTCAGTAAAGTAATCAAGACTCTCCTGGAAATGGGGGGAGTCACATCTCCATCTAGTCAAAAGGTCACACCCACAACTGGGCATATGCCACATCTATATGGAGATAATCTAATGAAAAGATTCTACCTATGGGTGGGCCACAGTGGCTCAGCAGGCAGGAATGCTTGCCTGTGATGCCGGGTTCAATTCCTGGTGCCTGCCCATGTTAAAAAAAAAAAAAAAAAGATTCTACCTATGATATTGAATCAGGATTATAAGAAATGGCTGTTCCCACAAGATTGGATCAGGATTTCAAACTGGCACACCATCTAATATCAGCAAAGGGTTTTCGAAAAGGCATCAAATTTTAGCACTATGTTTCCTTTGCTAACTATTGTTCTAGAAGTGATCCTGAAATATTGTCATATTTTACCACTTTGATGAAGTTATTTTTTATTTTCCCAAATACTCTTGAATGCTAAAGTCTCTTTCATTTTTACCATACCTGCAGGAAATTCTGATGTTCAGACCACGAGGATAAAAATAGGCCCCAGCGCTTGCCTGTGGCAGTTTGCTCTCATTATTAACAAACACTTAAGGAAAATTAAAGAGCAGGTTCACTGCTAAACCTACCAGACTAAACCTGAACATTAGACCAAAACTAAAGAGGCACTGCTACAGGGTGGTTAAGGCCATGGACTCTGTGGCTAGACTGAGTTTGAATCTCAGCTTTAACACTAAGCAGTATGATCTGGGCCAAGCTATTTAAATTCTTGATGCCTCTGTTTCCTTTTCTGCAAAATGAGGGAAAACAGAACTTTCCGCATAGGGTTGTTGAGAAGAGTCAGGGCAATATATGTAAAGTAATTAGACTAGTTCCTGGCATACAATAAGTATTTTATACTTGTTATGTATTCTTCTCCTTCTTCTTTTTTTTCTTCTGTATGCCGTATGCCCAGGGTCACATTTCATTCTTTTTCCATGTCAGTACGCTGTTATTGCAGCACCATTTGTTGAATTTTTGTTTGTTCATTTTTTTCTTTCTTTTTTGCTTGTTTGTTTTTGGGAAGTACATGGGTTGGGTATTGAACCCAGGTCTCCCTCATGGCAGGCGAGAATTCTACCACCGAACTACCCTTGCACCCTGCCCCCCTATTATTCTTAATTACCCTATAGTCATAACACCCACCTCCCTGCCCAGGGTACTTCAACTCCTATTTCTGAGAGAGAAATAGTTCACTTTATGGTTTGAAATAAATTAACTATCCCAAATGATTCAATAGTCATATGGCATAATTTCTCTCTTTACATTAATTTAGGAGAGTTTACTTGCTGGTCAGAACTTTTATAATAGACTGAATTCAATCAGAGCCAAAATAGCAATAGTGAGCCGGCTCTAGACAAGTCACTTCACTTTTAGCTTCAGTTTTCTCATCTATAAAATGGGGGTGATAATAAAACTGAACTTGTACAGTTGGACTGTCATGAGAATTAAATAGTCAGGAGTGTGTTGTGGTTAAGAATTCAGGATCTGGAGTCAGGGAGTCCTGTGTCCAAATTACAGCTCTGACACGTGGTAAATCTGAGATCTCAGGTGAGTCTCGGAGACTGTTTTCCTTATCTATACATGCAGGTTGTGACCCCATCCATCTGATAGGATGATGAGATGACTGGGAAAGCTAATGCGTGTAAAGTGTCTAACACAAGAGTGAGACTTGGTTGGTATTTTTTTTTAAATTACAGTGTATCTATGATAATACTTTTTTTTTTCAATTTTATTGTGATATAGTCACATACTACACAAACCAAAGTAAAGAATCACTGGCTTCACAGTATCATCACATAGTTGCGCATACAACCCTATGAAAAATTTTAGAACATTTTCATTACTCTAGAACAGAAATAATAATAATAATAATAATAATAATAATAATAATAATAATAATAAACAACTCTTCTCCTACCCATTATCCCCTACTTGATGACCCACAGAATTGGAGTGGTACATTTGTTACTGTTGATGAAAACATATTCAAGTATTACTGTTATCTATAGTTCATAGTTTGCAATAGCTGTTTTTTCCTGTATATTTCTCTATTACCTTTTTACATTTGTAGTGGTTCATGGAAGAACTTATTTACATGCATGACTTTAAACAACCATTCTGAACCAAATTCACCTATAATATGTTACTGTTTCTTATAATCCCAAGAATGAGTTACCATCACCTCTATCCATCTCCAAACATTTAAGTTCAACCTCATTAACAATTCTGTATACACTAGGTAACCACTCCCTCTTCTCTAGCTTCTCTCTCGGGGTACTCTGTATTCTACTTTTTTCCCATGCATGTCATTATTATATTACTCATATAACCACAGACTGCATAAAAGGGGTGCCAGCCACAAGATTTTTACAACCACAGTCACAAGATAAAAGCTATATAGTTACATAATTGTTATCAAAGATCAAGGCTACTGGGTTGCAGTTCAACAACTTTAGGTTTTTCCTTGAAGGGATATGACACCATCCCTTCAAGGTGGGTCTCGATTAGTTTATGGGAGCCCTTTAAAAGGGGAGACATTTTGGAAGAAGGTCAGACACTTGTAGAACATTTGCTTCAGAGTCCCCAGAGACGCAAACATTTGGAGATGCTTGGAGTGCCGACAGAGAGAGCAAATGCATAAACACAGATGTTTGGACATGCAGAGCATGTGCCTTCCCAGGAGATGCTAAGCAGCCAGTCCCCAGAGTTGTGTCCCAGAGGAGCTAAATGAAGGCCCACAAATGCTTAGAGAGGAAACCACTGGCATCACAAACTGGAAGCCTAAGAACTGGGAACAAGGATTAGCAGATGCCAACCATGTGCATTCCCATGTGTCAGACATTGCCCTTTCTTGAGTCATGGTACTTTTCTGTGGATATATCAGTTTGGACATTTTTATGGCCTTAGAACTGTAAACTTGTAACTTAATAAATTTCCTTTTTAAAAGCTGTTCCATTTCTGATATTGCATTCAGCAGCATTTAGAAAACTAATACAACCATTCTAACTTCTTCATGCTGAAAAGGGGTGTCAATATTATGGGGTGGAGGAATGGAACAGATTAATGCTCTTGGCGAGACTGGTACTTCTAGGTTTCAGAGCTTATCTGGGATAGGAAGAATCTGGAGATTTTCAGTTTCTGAAAAAATAAACTTAAGTAAAATTTTTATAGCGTCAGAGCCCAGGGTGTTCTTTAGGGTTTTCAGGAATATTTTTGGTTGGGGTTTGGCATACCATGACAATTTTGTAATATCTGGCTGAAGCTTGCATAAGAGTAACCTCTAGAATGACATCTTGACTCTGTTTGAACTCTGTTAGCCACTGAAACCTTATTTTGTTTCATTTCTTTTCCCCTTTTTGGTCAAGAAGGCATTGTCAGTTCCATGGTGCCAAGGCCAGGCTCATCTCTGGGAGTCATGTCCCACATTGCCAAGGGAGATATACACCCTTGGAAGTCATGTTCCATGTCAGGGTTGCAGAGTTTGGCTTAGAAAGAGAGAGGCCACATCTGAGCGACAAAAGAGGTTCTCTGGGAGTGACTCTTAGGTATAATTATAGGACGGCTTAGCTTCTTCATTACAGAAATAAGTTTCATAAGGGCAAGCCTCAAGATCTATATGATAGCACTTTAAATCTACACACACACACACACACACACACACAGACACACACAGCACACAAAATAATGCTTGTGATGAGAATATACCAGTAACCTCATGTATACTGCTGGATTGAACCTGCCCAAAATCTTTTAGGGTGTGTGTGTGTGTGTGCGCGCGCACGCGTGCACATACATTATGTCTATGTGTAATGTGGATGAGCAGAAATATATCCACTGAGAATCATTATAAACATGTGTTTGTGTGCAACTTGTCAGATTAATATTGTTGCAAGAAGCAGTTGAACCTTGTTTTAGGGGAAAAAATGCAATAAGCTATTGAGGATGACAGAAGGTTCTCACCCACTTGACATGTGGGTCCTACAGTTTCGGCTTGACCTACTGTTGATAGCAGCACAGATAAAACTGGGTTGAAAAAGAAAATGGGATAGACTGGTTTACTTTCAAAGATTAACCCAAAAGTTAGATGTCATTTAAAAGGATCTGTAAGGCATATGTCCTTACAGATTTTGCCTCCAGGTTCTCTATCATGGCAGCCCATTTTCTAATTGCCATTGGAGGCTGCCTCATCGCTTAAAGCTGGCTCACAGAAGAAAATGAAACCATCTAGAAGTCATACTTAGGACTGGGTACTCCTAATTTGAGGGGTTTTATTGCCACTTCTTTGTTGAGCCTAGTTAGGGCCCCATTATATAAATCCTGAGGATTCTAATTTTCCTCTTAACTGGAATGCCCAGGTATAATATAGCTAGGGTTTCCAAGCCAATTGAGACAAGTTTAGGGAGATTGGCACAGAACTATGCCCTAAGGACGGGGATAGGATAGCCTCTGTGTAAAACCCTTAGAGGGTCCTGGACCCCTGGGTTTCCCCAAGAGGTCAGCCAGCCCAGAGAGTGAAAGAAAACTCTTAAGTATGCTGTGGTCTTTCCTGGTTGGGACCAATAATTCAGAGCACAGTAGATATGTGAAAACAGAATCCCAGACTGAAAGATGAGGGAAAGGCTCCTCTCAATAGTGGTAGTAGGTTCATGTTGTATACCATTAGAAAAGGAAAACCGGAGCCTCTCAGTATGAAGACAAGCCACAAAAGCATGTTGCAGACATCATGCATATATTTCTTAACCAAAGTCACTAGAAAAATATTGTTTGTTCTTTTTACAGTCTTATACAAAGTAGGTTTCCAAGGCTTATCATTTTAATAGAGCCACTAAAACCGGGCAATGTTTCATATACAAAAACTATGCAGTCCTGATAAAAATTCTCTTTAATTTCCCCCAATCTCACGACTCTTCCAAACAGAGTAACATGGGGGAGGTATGGGGAAGATGCATATGGATTCAGAATTCTTCATCACCCTATGCAGTATATTATATTGGTGTGATTGTAAGGATGAAAATGTATTCAGCATCACTGCACAACTGAGGCCTACATGATTAATCTGATCTTCCATGACCCCAAATACTCTATCCTATGGAACTCTGGCTGTCAAACAACAGAAGAAAACTTTCCAGAAGCAGGAGGCTCTATTTCTTAGCATACTAAATTATATGAACTGCTGGGAATAAAGAATAATAGGGTCTCATACTGGCTCTCTTCGATGAGGCTGACTTCAAATCAGAACACAGAGCCAAGCCAGATAATGACTTCAGCTCTCTTGGCCTCACAAGTTTCTTTGGTCACATTAGCATTTCATTGGGTCTGATTCTAAAAACCAGATAGTTTCATTTTATAGAATGGAGTGAGCGTTTCAAACCATGTTTACTGCCCCGAGTAGCAAGTGGCAGCTAACAGTTAGAAAACTTGACTAATTTCACACTCCACCATGTCCTGTGCTTCTGATTATAGGCAAGAAAATCCACACTTTGGCTTAATCTGTTCAGAAGGAATAGAATCATGCTGATCCCCGGGCCTTCGCTCTCACCAGTAAGCCTCCATCCCCAAGAAAGTTCACAGCTCTTATTAGGCCCCCCTTGGGACATTTTTAATAGGAAGTCAGAAGAAATGACTCAAAGGGGCACTGAGCAGAGGCTTATGCCAAACAAGTTCCATGCCACAGCCATGGATCAAAAACACAGCCAGGAAGGAATCTAGTTTGACTCTGATGAAAAGGAGTGAGTTTGTTTGCTTGTTTTAATAGAGTCTCATAAAGGAAGAAGACACATTCAGCATTTTACTGTTTTTTTTGCCAAAAGCAGCAAAAAGTCAGAAGTAGCCCTGTGGGGCCCACAAAGGCCCATTTCAGGCTGGGAGTGAAGTCCTTTGAGAGTAGGCATTACCCCAACCTCACATACTCCCACAAGGGGTGAAGGCAGGAATGTACTCTAGCCTTGGCACTGAGGAATGCACAACTGAAGCATGAGTGCACCCCATGGGGAGGCAAACATGATCTATTTATAACATGATTTCTCAGCCTGCTACTACATTTGATTTATTTTGGCCAAGATTGTAGGGCTATTGAGTACCAAAGAAGGTGACAGCTGGAAAGGACCTGATACATGGTTTCCAACCGCTTCATTTTATAGACATGTAACCCAGGGGGCAGCAAAGTTTGGAAGTTATTGGATGAGGCCCCACATGCTGTCTCCTGACCCCAGGTCTCATGTTGCTTCTGTGCCACATTTTCTTAGGGTATTCTTGGTAGTTATTTCACAATTTTCTCTTTGACCAGTTTGCTCTGGTCTCACCTCTGTCTGAAAAGAGCAAGTCATCAGATGGAGAAAAGTGCTCCAATAACTGCAGCTAAGAAAGCTGGACAAATGGTGTGTGCTCTACCAGTCTGTGACAAGCCGATTAAAATGTCTAGTACTCCCAATGCCAGGGCCACTTTTCAGCAGAAGCTCAGGTTTCTAACCCCCTTCTTTTCAGACCACCCTTCCGATTGTCTTTTTTCTGGGTAGATCCTGACTTCACATGAAGCTGAAATACAGAAATATAGGGCAAGGATGCAAATCGATGTTTGGAATTCAGCTAAGATTCTCCAGACAAGCAATGTACAATCCATCAATCTGGCCCGATAAGCCAGGTCTTTTTAGTAAATTGCTGCATACTATCTGATTACAGCCAGGATGGCCCTGACCATGTTTTCTTTGGTCCGTGCTCCTAAAACTTCGCCTTGACAAAACGACTCATCTTCGCAGTTCTTTTCTTCCAGCTACAAAAAGGTACTGATACAAGGCGAATCGTTTCCCTCTCTTCCAAGAGCTTTTGCCAACATGGCAAGAACTTGAAATTATATCTTTCAATATCTGTCCAGCTGTTGTTTGCAGATGCTGTATTCTTTAGACTCAGAAAATAGAAACTTAAAGAATGCCAGCATTCAACTTCATCCTGAGAATTTTAGAGCCTGCCTGTGACTTTCAAAAATGTCCTTATGTGTTCATAGCTTTAAGCACATCTGGACTATTGAGAATACAAAGGTTTACAATCACTCTAATAACCAGAGCAAAGATTTGCTAAATTTTGTGTCTGTTAAGTGAAAAATTCCATACTCTCAATTCCTGTCATCGCTGTCATCACCACCATCCTCAATCTCACAAAGACACAATATAGTGACAGTGATACGCCAGGCACTGTACTACACACTTTATTTAATCCATTTACCCCTCAAGACACTCTTATGAGATGGGGACTGTTATTATTCTGTGTTACAAATTAAGAAAGTGAGGAACTGAGAGGTTAAGTACCCTGCCCCAAAGTCCCACACCTGGGAAGTGGGAGAGCGCAGATTTGAACCCAAGTGCATTCTGGCTCCAGAGTCCATCTCTTATGTATGCATTCACTTAAAGTCACTTTCAAAGTCAATTTTCATGAAAATGGGGTTGACTTCCTGCCATATGAACTGGCCCTCAGGCATACAGATAGATCCAAACCCTACCTGGGAATATGTTGATTTGGATCTGAGGAGCTACTGATTCAGAACAGGGGCTGGAAATTGAAATTTCTTGACTCTCTGAGCCCACGAGACCACACTCCTCTTCCTGCTGTGTGAGGCTACCTTCCCCTCTGTACGGAATTCTCTCGATGACCCTCCTCATCACCTCCAGGCCTGGCCTTACGCCTACCTGATGCCAAGCTTCTATCGCCACTAGCACTCAGTGTGGGTGGTGGTGGCCACGAGGTTAAGGCCAGAGGCTGTGAGCTGTATTTTTCCATCGGTGGCTTATTCCTGATGTCCAATCTGGATAAGCCATATCTTCCTTTGCTAAAATGCTGATATTAAAATTATTCTTGATGATATATAAATTGAGACTGGCTCTTTACCCCCTCACAGGGTGTGCATTTGAAGTGGATTTTTTCATATGGCTGCTTAACTACCTGTGCTCTGGCATTCTCTACAGTGCCCATGGTAAAAGAAATTCCTGATAAAGTCTCCACCTTTCCCTGATGGGAAGAGAGACCATTCCCTATGCCCCTCCCCCAGCCACTGCCACTCCCAATCAGGCAGTGCCTGATCTGTTTAATGATACATAGAACTAAGTTATACAGAAGTTTGGGGCAGAAGAAAACCCAGCCACTTAAAAAATAATTTTACAAACAATATACCCAAGACAGTGGGAAACACTGTGTTGCCTTTTTGAGTTAGGAAATGACTAAAAATGTTGTCCATGGCACCCATAGCTCTCCATCCCTAATCAGGAAAATGCTCGAAGGGCATATTTATAACCGTGGCATAACAGGAACTTAGAACTGAGTAGCCACAATGTGGGGTGGGGTGTGGGCGGAGAGGAGAGGAGAGAGAAGGGCAGCAGCAAATGGTGGCTGTTTGGCAGTGCTGGCACATCTAAGTGTATCTTCATTCTGTGACTGTGGTATCATATCTGCCAACCTTATGACCCATCCATTCATGGAATTACCCATAACATTTATTTCTGATTCTCAGTTAAAAGTCTTTGGTCACACTTATGGCCTCCTTCTGTCCTCCCAGGGTGATTTCAGGGACCCAGAGGAGCTCTCCCTCCTACAGGATGATCACCAACATTCCATCTTCACTCTCAGTATTTTTTTATGATTTATATGCCTAATAACAGCAAGGGCCCCTGGCTGCACTCTAGGTTGGTATCAATCTTTTCTGTCCTATAACAAATCAAAGATTTGAGTAGTGCTTGTTAGGAAGGCTGGGGAAAATGGTCCACCTGGTGGAAGCCGGGAATTTGGGAGAAGAAAACCAAATACATGATGTTCCCACCCATACTGACAGCTGAGACCTTCTTCATGTGATCCTTTCCTGCCAGAATAATGCCCCAATCCTAAAGAATGACTCATAAGTCACAAAAGTAAAATATGGAATGAGATTCTTATGTTATCCATTACAGCTTTTTGTTTGTGTGTTTGGGTTTTGTGTTTTGGTAGTAGAATGTGTATTTAAGCAATCATTACCAAGTTCCTTCACCATTCATGTAGTCTCCTTTCCTCTCCTAATTCAAACCCTACTGTCCTTGACAACCTCACTTTGCTTTATCCAATAGGCAGTATTGTCTGTGAAATCAAAGACAGAAACATTAGAGACTTTCCTCCCATGGCACCATGTCAAAATGTGCTTTGATGTTCAAGGACTAAAATCTGAGTGGGATCCCAAGGAGCCAATTCAAAGGTCAGGGGTGAATAACCAGGCTGGCCCATTAGAAACAAACACAATGAAACTCATGTGATGGCAGAGAAATCTTCTTTTAGGAAGAGCTTCAGAGGCAAAGCTTCTTAACTTGCCCTTCAAGGTGGTAAACCCTAGTTGAAGCAAATTTAAAACTAGGTAACTAAACTTTTCCTATACCTTAGTATTGCTATCTAAATGAGAGGGAAAAACTTCTCATCTGAATGAGAGACAAATTCTCTCTCCAGGAGAGGTTTGTAGAAACCTTTTCCCCATCTTCAGGGGACTAAACTCCTTTTCAGGCAATGGAAGTTTACCGTGTCCACTGTGACCCTACCTGGCAGTTCTAGTACCAAGTCTAGTCTAAATAAGGGACTTGGGAAGGAAGCCGGGGAGAAAATACACACATACACACACACACACACAGATTATTCTTCCTCATTCCCATCTTCCTGAGCAGTGAATTACCCTCTAGGAACTAACCCTCTGAACTTTCAAAATTCTACCAAGTCACAGTGACATAGCAAAACTGGGTTCCTTAAAAAGAATGAGGTGGCCACCAGTCACTGAATTTTCCTTTTTAAAAAAACAGGATCAGCCTCAACAGTAGCTAAACTTGGGTCACAAGAGCCGGTTTCTATTCCAGACCAGTGTGATAACTACAAAACTAAGAAGCCCTAAGACTATCATCAATCTGAACAGATTTAGGTTAGCGGAGCTCACACAAGATAATGTTGCTTTGTGCTCAGAAACTTAACGTCAAGTTTTCTCAAACAAACTCCATGCTGTAAGGCTCTAATTGTTCTGACAGTGAATGCTGAAATAGCTGTTGGTTGAGAAGCAGGAATGCATTCGTTTGCCATCAGAAATTCCCAACTGCTATCACGATGACTATGCACTCCTGGAGGTGACGAAGCAGCTCTCTTTGCAATGGGTTTCTGAGCTCCTTCATAATGAACTATGACTTCAATAGACATGTCTTTTTCTAATGGAGTCCCTGCCACTGCTCCCCCTTACTCACCTCTCCATCACCTAAATGCCTTTGTTACAGCTGACATAGGATTCACAGGTTCTGCCTTCTGCATATCCCATGAGACATTCAGAAGCCTACACAACCAACAGCAGCAGCAATAAACTTTGTCCAAAAAGAAAAATCTTTGGTACATATAGAATAGATACCCCTTGTTATTGCAGTATACTTTATTTTATAACAGGACAAGTCGCCTTTAATTCTATGAACAAGTCATAGCTGTCAGCATCACTATTTGACTTTAATGCTGCCTACATTTTATAGGAAGTATTAAACAGTGATAACCTGACAACTAAGTCTCCTAAGAGGCCAGAACTGCCAGAGTAAAAGGTTAGAGGAAAAAGAGGAGATGGTCCCAGGAGCAAGTAGTTCAATTCCCTCTGGGACAAGGAGTGCATCTCCAAATCTCATTCAGCTCTCTGGGATAGAAGTGATCAATTGCTACTCTATCCTCTTCTCTTTCTGTATGGCGGCTACATATCGTTCACATTTTATGAAGCATGTCTCACTAAGCCCAATCGGGCAAGATGACACATTTTAAACACTACCCTATAAAGATATTATGAACACACATGTGCGTGCACGTGCACACACACACACACACACACACACACACACAAGAAGCTCGTTGAAATCCCCCATCTGCACAGTATCAATCTCAGAAGTCACTCAACTGTGAATTATGTGCCTGCTTCCTGGTTAAGGAGCGGTGATCCAAACTTTTCCCCAAAATTGTTAGGTAAGTTATAAATCTGGAAAAAAACTGTCTACCACGTCAAAGCCTTCTTACCCTCCGTGTACCATCCTTGTCCCTTGAACCCTTGGGGTAAGGCTATCAATGACCAAAATGAACAAGTCCAGGGTTGGCCTTTGACCTCTACCAAGATCCTTTTGTAATGTCACAAGGGACACTGACTCAGGGACTAGCCAAGTGGAGGGGGCTGGGTTTAGCTTCTCCACAGAGCAAAATGTGCTAGAGCTAAGTAAGAACATTTATCCTTGCATGTCAGTGAAAGGCCTTGCTATAGTGCTCAGAGATGAGGCCACCTCTCACAGTGCAGGGCTCCCTTAGTTACTAGTTGCAAGAGACAAACCTGCAAAGGAGAGAATGGATCGAGGAAGAAAGCTGAGAACTGCAGTCTAGAGGGAGAGTGCCATTAGGGGTAAAGAAAAGAGACGGAGCTAACTGGGTGACATTTTGGTGCAGTATGACTCATGGCCTCAGGAAAGCCTCAGTAAGAAGCCCCCTGTATGCTAATTCTACTTCTCACAGCTTTCCAGAAACCATCAACTATGATATCAGCTTCATACCCAGGCTGTGTGTGAGAAGTCTCTTCCCCCTGTAAATCTGTTCTGGACTCAGACACTACGGCCCAGCTCTTCAATGAGACTTCTATTATCTGCAGAGGATTTGCACAGACTGGACAGAACAGAGCACAGGGGTTCCCTTGTGGTCTTCAAAAAGAGACACTCCTGGGTTCTTCCATCTGTGGAAAATCAATCCAGGCTGCTGGAAGGCTGAGTTTAGTCTGTCTCCTGTCTGACCCCAAGATTCTCTATGGTCATGGCAGCCATAACAGGAAGGGATTTGAAGGTAAAGAGGTGTGAAGGTCACTCCCTCCTCTCTGCCTCCATGGAAATAGCTTGTGTCCTTGTCTTAGCACTTCCTGTTCTGTAATATAATGTACTAGTATCTGTTTAAATGACCGGACTCTGTAAGGACTGAGTCTTTGCATCCCTAGGGCCTGACATAGTGCCTGGCACAGAGTATATCTTAGAAGATATTTGTTGAATTAAACTGAAGATCATTTTGTTGCTTTTCGTTTCTGAGCCTTAGGGTAGTCTAATGGTTCCCAAATGCAGGCCATGGACCAGTATCAGGCTAGCAGCTTAAGAATCACCTGGGAAGTTTGTTAAAAATAAAGATTCCCTTGATGCACCCTGAAGATTCTGATTCAGTATCTCTCTGCATGGGGCCTGGTGGATCTAATTTTAAAATGCTCTTCAGCTGATTTTGATATGCAGCCAGGTTGGAATCACTAGCTGGGACAATAACCCATCCAGGATAATTAATGAATGGCAAACAATGTCAAACTCATTTAAACTCTTCAAGCTCCTGCCTGAAATTTCCAATTTTTACAATCATTCTTGTGTTGCCCTGCCTACTTTGCCATTTATCACATTAAGAATGTGATGCAGCTTGGCAGAAACTCCTATTTCATGCATTAGTTTTCAAGCTTGTCACATTAGCATTTTAGGAAGTATAATCCAACACTCTCTAAACCAATGTACATTTAACAATCATGTTTTTCTAAAACTGGATATACTCTGCAATAAAAATGGATAATTAATGAAGGACAGGAAGCTACAACTGGGCACCACTGCCCTTAGCGTACAATTTAGCACCCTAGGTCCTACCCTTGGTCCATCGATCCCCCAGAGTAACAACCTGCAGGCTACAAAAATGGATGGTCTCAGTATTCAGTCTTCCTTTTGCTTTGCTTAGCAGGTCAGCCTGAAATGTTCCATGTCTAAGCCACATCCAAAGCTCCCCACAGATGAATATGCTGTGGCCAAGCAGATCCATTGTGAGAAGTATATTTTGGAAATTCTGCATAGATCCTTATCCATAAGAGAAAAGAAAGGTGAGGCGATGCATGAGGAGTCAGGCACTTGATTCCTAAAATGAGAGTGTGTGGTTCTGAAATAAAAGTCTTCAGAAATTCTGCATTAGCTTATAAATCATAAAACAAGATGAATCACTGCTATAGTATCTTCAAACTGGCAGCTAAAAAGGGTACCCAGCACTAAAAGGGATACTTTTAGTCCAAAAAGCTTTTTGGTCCATGGTATAAGGAACTACCTGCTTCCCTCTTTAATTCTGTTAAATTGATGAATTTCAAAACTCTAGAGGAACATTAACTAGGCCTCTCAATCCCCTCCTGAATATGATAAAAGAAAATTTCCAATTGTTTCAAACAATTCTTGGCTGAATTCATCTTGCTTTCAAAGCTGCAGAGTTCAAAGGCGAAATGTTCCTCTTACATGTAAAAGATTATTAGTTATTCTTAATATTGCTGCGCTGAAAGTTGGTTTTTATATTTAATAAACACATGCCTCATTTTAAACGAAAAAGCAATTTGGTGATTCATTATCTCCTCCCCATAACTACTGAATAAATGCAGATGCCTTCGTCACTGGCATTATAGATTTTTCTGATCAGGCAACATGGGTCGCTGCGGCTTACAAATTTCCTACAAATTGCCCACATGTAGGAAATATAGAAGAAAATGAATAAATACATAAATGCTTTTCCCCCTCTATTTTAAACTACCAAGACAAATTCAAATTACAATTATACAGAAGAGTCTATCACTCCAGCCCATAACCTCGAGGACTCTAATCCACACGGGGACTGTTTTGATTCCCAAAGACCAACGTATCAACACAGGAAAGCTCTCAATACTCACGTTCTGCCTGATTAAATAATTTGTAGTTGGAAGTTTCTTGGTCTTAAAATTAGAAACTGACATCAATATTGAAGAGACGGTCAATCAATAAATTGGAAGAAAGGAGGGACATTAAAGGATCACACCGAGCAGCTAGATTATATAAGTTACCTAGAGCAAGGTTGGGTTTTTTTTTATAATTTCACAGTGTTTAGTACTTGGTTTTATATTCAGCAGGTTCCAATAAATTCTCTTTACCACTTGACAGCAGCCCTCCTTTCATTTATGCTTTATTCACCGTGATGTTAATTTGTCAAGTTAATGTGTCAACTTGGAAAGGCAATGGTGCCCCATTGTTTGGTCAAACACTATAGGAGATGTTGATGTAAAGGTGTTTTGTAGTTGTGATTAGCATCTACAATTAGTGGACTTTAAGTCAAGGAGATTACCTTCCTTAATGTGGGTGGACCTCATCCAATCAGTTGAAGGCCCTAAGAACAAAAACTGAGTTTTCCCAGAGAAGAGGAGAGTCATGTGAGCCAATCCTTTAAAAAAACCCAACAACTTAGCTAATCTTCCTAAAAGCATATGTGTATGTATAAATGCATATACTCATACATGTATGTATGTGTGTGTGTACATGTGTGAGTGTGTATATACATACACACACATATATATATACATATATATATATACATATATATATATGTATATATATATACATATATGTGTATATATATATACATATATATGTGTGTGTATATATATATACATATATATATATGTATATGTGTATGTATATTGCCTCTAAAATACCCATAGGATGAGGCAAATTGTTTTCTCTTGTCAGGTCTCAGTTTACTCACCGAAGAGGAAGGAGTTGGACCTGATTTTTCAGATCTGTTCTATTTCTAGAGTCATGTGACTGGGGTCAAAATGGTTTATCAAGGAGTTTTCCAATCGTCCTATCTTTTTGCCCAGGCTAGCTATTCCAAGGCCAGCTGGTTGTGGGGGTCAAGGTGGGGGGATCAACCTGTAGATTCATACCCACCTATTTATGAGCCAATCTCACTGATCCAGCAACACATAAGCCCCAGCAACAAGGGCCAAGAGGTCTAAAGCCAGTGTTGCCACCGACCTAGGGGGCGCTGACCTCCTGCCAGCCCCTATCCAAGGGGGACCCTGCACCCTCTGCTATTGACTGAAGTCCTGTTCCAAACTGAAAAGACCACCCAGGTCACAATGCTTTTGCCCGCACAGCTGGGAAGGCTGCTCCTCCCTCAGCTCCTGCTGCTGTTCATGCCCCCATACTCCCCAGTTCCGCTTCTTTGGTGAAACACAGACCAATGACCACCACGTGGTTGTCACTGTATCTAGAATCTTTGAGGTAGGAGGCTGCTAGAGAGCACCTTCTTTACCTTCTCATCTAATCCTTTAAGACTTTTATTTATGTTTTTTCATTTATCATAGTTAGGTTAAAACATCTGTGTTGACTTATGTAATTTAACTGATCTCTTTAGCAATGAAAAAAAGCCAGCAATAACATGCATGTCACAGCCTGATGGTGAAGATGAAGTGAAATGAGACGTGAAGAGTCTAGTATATATATATATAGTAGGCATGTATAAATGGCAATTATTAGTATTATTAATAATCATATCATAATATAAGGGATAAAAATGCAAATGCCAGATAGCTGTTAATTCTATTGTGTGAGAGTACAGAAAAGAACCATCAGGGCCAGTGCAATGGGTGCTGAGCGGAGGGAATCAGCAGATCTGCATTCCCACACCTCCTGCTTGACCAACAGTGAGAAGGCTACCAGCTGAGCCTCATGCACTTCCTTAATGCTTTTCGAGCTGTCCTTGGACGTATTGCCATGGGGTAGGAGAGTGCTGGAGAAACAGAGAACAAGACAGCCTATTCTTCTATCAAGGCATTTACTCCCCTTGGGGTACAGTCAAAAAGCTTGATGTTTCTTCAAGTGTTAAGCAATCCCTATGGACTTCAGGGAAGAGGTATGAATAAACTCTGAGGACAGTAAGCTGTGCTTTACCAAATAACATCATTACAACAAGGGCTATAAGAAAACCAAGGAGCTAGAAAGAAATTGCTGTCTCTTTTATCTTTTTTTCCTTGGGTTTATGTGGTAGTAAGCTACTCTGACATGTATTTCGGTTGTACCCTAGGGGTCTATTTCAGGAAATGCTTTTTGAAGCTAAAGTGGCTAAGTGGCCCCATTCATACAATGTTGAAACTTTGGAGAGCAGCATGTCAAAAAATGGAGCAGAACCCCTCAGTCTAGTCCTGGGTGCCTATCTGCCAATGTAATTAAATCATCAGGGGAATCAGAGAGGCTGGGGCAAGCAAAGCAATGGCAGGACACCTGGCTGCTTCAGAGGTCCAGTTCTCCTTCTGTTGGGGGAAGGGAAGGCCATCTGGATTACAACCACATGGTCAACCCTCTTGCTAAATAAAATCTGGCCATATCATTATAGGCTTACTCACACTCACACAGGAGCTCAGGCCTGAGAAGCTGCGCCTGCCAAGGCCCAGTAAATACAGCTCAGGATGCTGAGCTGACTTAAGCAGCAGGTGAGTGGGCAGCCTAAGATCCATAAGAATGACAGTGCCCAAGAGGCTGCCCAGGACTCTCCCACACTACACATGCTCACACCAGACATGCAGCTTTCTCTCTTTTAAAAAAGCAGAAGTGAACTTCTCTAAGTGGAGTCTCCCAGCCTGGGCTTTAGGAACTCATCCCTATGGTATTAGTTAAACAAAGAAGCTGCAGCAGAAGAATCAGCCTTGCTCTTCCTGACCAGGGATGTTTTTATTCTGGTTTGAAGCTGTACCAAGTAGTAAAGAGAAACTGCAGTATTAATGAAGGCCCCCATCCTGTACTTAACACTCACATCAGCGGCCAAGTTGAATGTCATATCTTAGACCTGCTGGCACATTCCTTGCACTGTCACTGACTGAGTGAATGAAGCTCACATTCACCCTCCTTGGGAGGCTACTGTGATTCCATTTTACAGATGAGGAAACTGAGGCTTGGGAGCTGGGGTTTGAGAGCTCAGGTTTACTCTGTTCATTGTCCATTTCCTTTCTCTTATACCATGGTGTCTCTAATAATGCAATGGAACCTCAAATGGGAGATCGATTCTTCTATCTTTCTTACTAGAAGTTCAGGTACTTGCTATTTATTTTTGAGAGTAGGGCAGTAGAAAGTAAACTTACAATATTGCAGGGAAGTCTGTCACCCGCAATGTGCCTTTATACACCATGCCTATACCTTTCAGACACCTGGTGCTTCCCCTAGGCAAGCTCTGCCCAGAGTTAGGCACCCAGACATTGGACTTTTTGAAAGATCATTTCAGAGAATGCCTTGTAATTCTTACAGTATCAAGACTCATGCTAGGAAAAACTCCACCCATAGTGTTGATCTCTAGAAGTTCATTTCTATCCTTTAGGTAATACAAGGGAGTCTTGGGACCGTTGTGAGCCCCAAATATGCTCTCCTGCCTTTCAATTCCAAAGCACTTAGCTCATTCTTTTTTTTTTTTTTTTTGGTATGCTATATGGTGAGGGTCACATTTCATTCTTTATCCATGTGACACTCCCATTATTGCAGCACCATTTGTTGAATTTTGGGGGGGTAAGGGGGAAATGCATGGGCTGGGAATCAAACCTGAGTCTTCTGCATGGCAGGTGAGCATTCTACCGCTGAACTACCCTTGCACCCCCCTCACTCCTTTTATTAGGGTACTTCTTGTCCCTGGAATGAGAGAGTAAGCCTCTTCAGGGAGTCCTTAATATTCCTAGGCATTCTTCAAGTGCTCAGCCGATACCTGCACCCCAGCAGATGTTCAATGAATGTAGGATGCAAAGCATGCAGAACATTTAGCACATGGCCTGCCACAGTGAGTGCGCGGTAAACACTAGTGAGAGGAGATGGCAGCACAGCCAGCAGTGGCGGCAGATGCAACTGCTGCTCCTCTTGTATCTGGGAATTTGGGGCCTGCTCTACTTGCTGGCCTCAGCAAAGTCACGCAACCTATAACTCCCCAGTTTCTTTGTAAAATTGTGAAGATTAAACATGAACATTCTCTGCCTCTAGTATATTGAGTTGAATCCCACTCTATCCACTTTGTCTCATTTCCCAAGATGCCTCTTAAAGGCACCCTGTCACAAAAGCTAAGGGCTCCATATTTTAAGAGATTCCATTTAAAAGCAAGAGAAATCTTGACATTTCATGCCAAGGATTTTTCAAACATTCTCATATTTCTAGAAATTTCTATGTGACTTGGCGGAGGCTCTTTCTACAATCTTACTGGAGATTGTCTATACTCTATCACTGCCCCCTGAAGGTGGAAGAGAAGAAATGACCCAAATGTTGATAGAACAGCTACACAAAGATGATCTGGCAGCAGTGTTCATGTATTAAGCAGAGCAGACAGAGTAAGAGATGGCTAAATCATATACCTGCCGCTCTCTTGCCATGGTGCCATGGAGCCCAAACAATAGGCCCATGGAAACAGCCAGCTTGTCAGCATCATTCCCTTGCACAGTGGGTGAGCTGAGACAAAGATAATTTTCCAGGTTGTTTGGCTATCAACAGACACCAAATTGCTCAGCTGAACAGACATGATTTCCTTTAACTTCCTGCAAAATTCTAAAACGAGAATTTTCAGGAAATTTCCATTTCTGAAAATGGAAATGCACTCTCACTTTACTTCACAGCTAAAGGATGGTGAATTCTTTACTTAGGAATCAACAAGTTGGAGGTACACATATAAACAAACGCTCTCACAGAAAACAAGACTAGGACTTTAAAACAATTAAAAATGAGTCACGACATAAGGGTTTAAAATACACAATATGCTTTCATCACGCTCCCCCCCTGCCTGGTGGCATGCTGGTAAATATTTATCAACTGGCTCTTGGCAGAGTTGGGATTCGTGATATGTAGCAGAGGTCAATTTCTACCATGTAAATGCTCTCATCATGACATTTTAAGCTGAATGTAAAGTTGAGAAGAGATGGAGACAATCAGCTCTCCCAAGCCAGTGCTTCAAGCCTTGATCTTGGGCCACAGAAATGAAGCCGGGTCATTAAGAAACCTGCTTCTTCTTGCCTGGCATTAGCAGCTGGTTCAGAGAGAAGAAGCATCTCAGTGCTGACCTCGGACGATAAGGTGTCCCTGAAGTCTTACCTGCAGGCCTCACCCGTTGGACTTTATCCCCAGGTTCTTCACTCTTGAGAAACAGGACAAACACTGTATGTCCTGAGGTCTACAAGACAGCTACATGCTTTTTATTCAGGAAGAAGTTAGTCTTTTGTCTTTTTACTGAGCTCTTCCTCCACTAGGCAGGCTTGCTTTCGTTACCTTCCATCTGCCAAAAACCAGCCTGTTCATCAGGAACTTGCAAACAAGCAGAGCATTAAATAGTTTGCTACTCAGACTCCAGGATGAAGGCATTTCCTCAGAGCCCCACTGATATGCCCGGATCCGCATTTCAAGCCTGTTCCATCTTCCTGCCACTAAAATGTACACCTGGACTTCAAATCATTTCTAAGTGCAGGAAACTAGGCCTTATGTTGGGAGACGAACCCCCTGCCTCTTAGAGGAGGATGAGCCTTGTTGGAAATGGTGCTGCAGAGGCAGCCTCCTGCTCCAGGCATAAAGGGCGGGCAAAGACCTGGCCATCTTATTTTCTTTCCTGAGAAATTTCCTTATAAACAAACAGCTTCTGGAGCAGATTTACTGTAAGCATAATGATTTGTGAGGTAGGTGGGATACCAAGAGCGTCCCCCCTTCTTTTATTCCTCTACCAAGCCTTCCTCTCCATTTGGCCCCTTTCTCTGTCTCCCTGATTCTCTTTTTCTCTCAGGTTCACATCTTCTCTCTCCTCCTTCATTTTCTTTTCTAAGATGAAGGCACAAAGAGGAGGAAGAAGCAAGGAGGAAATTTGTAATGCAAGGGCTGTATTTGCATTTATTTAATCTGTATGGTCTATCCCCTGTTTGTTTCTGGTAAGGAACTCCTTTTCAGAGCCCGACTTTGTATTTATATAGTTACTTTTCTAAAATTGTAGTCTTTCCGCCCACATTCCCCTAGTGAATTCTTTCATTGTTGCTGAAAGCATCCCTTTTGAGGGAGTGGAGGGAGGGTTCAGGGGAGAGAGAAGAGGAAGATAACAAAGAAGAGAGAGCTGAAAGAGAGAAAGCAGAAATGACAGAGGGATGTGGGAAGGCAGTCCCACCTCAGCTGTCTACCTGGGATCCTTTCACCCTGAGCCTGCAGCCCAGCTCCTCATTTGCCCAGGTCAGCCTGGTCCACCAGCAGGTACTGACTCCCTAATCCCAGGCACCACATTGCACCTACACTCTTCGATTTGTGTTCAGTTGCAAACTATAAGAAAAATGTGAGGCTCCTTCTCCCAGATGACTTTTCACAGTGACTTCTGGAGGACAATGTACCCTGTCTTACTTTCTGATGTAGAGAAACGACTCTGATAAAATGGTGGCACTTGAGGCCATGTAAGAGAGGAGGGAGCACAGCTCCAGGCCTGGTGAGGGAAATGCTGGAGGTAGATGGGGGCTTGAAGAGGGGATGCCCTTCAAATCATCCCAGGTGGGCGGCAGCTCACACCGGGGCCTGCTCTGCCCACGAGTGTGATAAACACCAGTGTTGCAAACATTCCAACTCCAGATATGTTGACATATGCAACCTGTGAATTAAAGGCAGCCAGGAAAATACATTCCAAGATATGCTTGAGATAACATTTTGTGATCTTGCCAATAAACCCTACCACACTGTCAGGCAAGAGGGTCTGTTGACAAGTTTGGAGAAAACGAAGTATGACTATAAAGTCAAGTTTACAAGTCTTGGTAAACCCAACACGGCATATCACTTCCATATACTAATTTTTCATCCAGAACATAGCCTCAGAAGAGGATGATTGACTAGCTTTCCTCAGCAGACTGAGAAATAAATGTTGGTTTTTTTTTTTTATGGTACTGAGAACAAATATGGTACAGAAGAAACATTTGGAAAGCATTTGTTGTATCTGCATTCAGGAATTTGTTAAGCTAAATTTGGCCCCCTCTCAACCACAGAGAAAACCCACAAAAATTAAACATACAAAAACCAAACAATGGGGGGGATTTACAGATGTTTCACATCTTAAGACGTAGCTGAGAAAGAAAATAAATCTTTGCAAAAAGCCCGAACACCACCCCTGAAAACTGCAGAGTGTTTCTCCTTCCCAGACCAGTGGGTGTTCTCAGAGGTCGGGTGGGGATGTGAACTGAAAACAGACCAGATGGTTTTCCAAGACGTGAGAGACTGGGATGGTGGTGAAGTTATGGTTTCACCCAGTCTTTTCTAAAATACAATGATTCAATCAATTGTGCATGAAATGGCTCTCATGAGTTCTAGGACACGGGCCATCCTTTCTGACCTGCAAACACTTCACCATCCTCAAAATAGAATCAGAGTTAGAATAACACAGGAATCTTTACCACACACCTTTGCCTTTAAAAGGCTCTCAAGTATCTCCCTAACCTATCAGCCTCACAAGGGCTGGATCTTGTCTTCAGTCTGTGCATCCTCAGGATCAGCCCCATCAGGCAACGGCTGAGCCTTTACACAGGTGATGAAGGCACTCAAATGAGCCCACTCTGATCTCTGGTTTCCCAGTTCTGTGCTCCTGTCATTACAGTCTCTGATGACTGAACCCTGCTCTACTAAGACATGCTCTATTTCATCCCAAACACCAGCATCTGGTGGTTATTTGACCCACCACCCACACACATATTTAGTAACCTCTTTTCTTTCCTTGCTCACCATTTCCTCTCCTACTCACTCACCAACTTCTGTATTGTCTCCAATTTAGTTTTTTAAAAAGTATTCCCATTGTAAATACTCTTGCCTTTCTCTTTTTCCCCTCTCGCCTGTGTTTTTATATTTGCATAGTTATATCTGTATATAAATGTGTTGGGTTTATAAATATAGAGATCTAAATGTGCTTACTGATATGTAAGGGGCATGAATGAAGTTTTTTCACAACGGCAAGGGGTATGAAAACAAGTGTCTTTTGGTTCTCCATATGAAGTCAAAGAGACAAGCTCAAGTCTTCATTTTTTTGAACATCATTCAACCTCCTGAGCAAGACCATGAGGGCACTCAGGCTAACTCCTTAGAAATGTAGACCTGGCCTAGGTCTAAAATCAAATATACACATGTGGCACAAAGAAACATACACATTACTTACTGAGGAATGAGACTGATGTGCAAAACTCCTGAATCAAAAGAGCTTTCTTCATAGTGAATAAATGGCAAATAAATCAATGACATAGATGTGACCAACAGGGTAAAGTTTCCCAAATAGGGGTGATGTACACAATCCAAATGCTTTCCAAATTGTTACAAAATGAACAACTCACAACTCATATTCTATTCCTTGCCACCTTCATTCAAAAAGCACACATGGCTGCCATATCTCGGGCCAAGGGTTATTGCGGTACTGTCATTCACAAATCAGTGCAGCTTGTAAACTCTATTAAACTTCCATCAACATCTCATGTTGCATTAGAGACCTCAGTCAACCCGTTGACAACAACTGCAAAGTGTTTCCAGATGGTTAACATACCACATTAAAGTTAGTATTCAAAGTCTTTAGTCAACCTAAGAAATCCAGATCACCCACAAAGGCATGATATGATATCACTAGCCATCTCTGTTGCCAAGGCACCTCTGGAGACTTTTATTTGGTAGGGACTGAAAAGAAGAAGTCTTTGGTCCCCAACTGATATGCAAACACCACACACACAACCTCCTCCCCAGTGGATGCCAGGGCTCTATTCCCTGACAATGGACCCCTACTTGTTGGTGGGCCTGGACTGAGAACAAATGTGAGCAAAAAACGTGATGTACTCCCACCTTTGGTGGGATCCACATACAGAAAGCTTTCTCGTTCAGATCCCCCACACCCTAATCCACCTTTCATGTTGCTGCTTTCTCTTCACCATGCCTTGTGGTTTCTTTACCGTAGTGAATATATTAATGAGATCTAGTTTCTGTACCGACATGCAAATGAAAAAAATACTAAGCCGCATGTGAAAATTTTCATATTTCCAAATTTGCAGTATCTTTAAAACCTGTGCCACCAAGGGCGGCTGGAGGAGCCAGGTGTGGACCCTTCAATGACTCTCGGCTCAGGAGGGCCACTGGGGGCATGACATGGGCGGTGGAAGATGGGTTGGGAGACCCTCCACGTTAACAACATTGACTAGAACAAAACCACTACCTCAGAAGACTTTTTCTTCTATTTTCCCTTTTCACTAAGACCTCATTTTGCTATACGCAAGGGAACTTACTGTATAATTTGTGCTCGTCTCTGCACACACTTACGAAGTAGAATTGAGGCTGCTTAGAAATACCTGGCTCAATTGATGGGACAATGGAGTCTTAGCTATGAAAGAGAAATTTCGGTAAGGATAAGCACAGCCATCGGTCAGGCGGCACTAAGGGGCTGTGAGTCTGCAGAACCGCTGCAGTTAAACTAAAACCCCTGTTAAGGTCTTCTCCATTGCTGCTCTGGCTATGCTGAAAAAAACAGCATGGCCGGGAAATCTTCCGAAGGGGATACATATATTTGATTTTCAATTGCGAATATCCTAGATTAAAACGACCTGCAATAACAATCCCACTGTCTAGTTAAAGGCATTATTGCTCTGACTGCCTGGGGCACACAGCATTAATACTAAACATACACTGACAAAGGTAATGTGCCAAAGAGATATATATTTTTTTAACACAAAACACAGCACAATCATGAGAGGTGAAGGATGATATGGGAAAAGTGCTCTCTGGCATTAAGCTAACCAGAGGCAATAAAAATCCAAGTTCAGAGACTGACCCTTCTGCACCCCGCCAAGTACACAGTCCTTGCTCATTATCACAGGAACCCACAGTGCAAGCCAGGGCTGCAAATCCCCCAGGGCTGGCAGATTCCTTCTGTGGGCTACACACATCCTACTTTCTGCCAGGAGAGCAGGGCAGTTCCTACATTTCCTCTGTAGGAAAAGCCTGGAATACAATAACACCAAATACATGCATTTCACTTTATAGCCTCAAATCCTTTCATCTCCTCTTGTTCATTCTCAGCATCCTCAGGGCTTCTGGCAAATTCTCACTAAATGCTAGCTGAATGAATGAATGAATGAATGAGCATATGAATGCATGCATGAATGAAAACAGCACAGATCTCATCTGATTCTCAGAGAAATGGAGAGGTAGGATGGGATATTCCTCTTTTTTAGAGACTGAGGAGCTGAGGCTCTGAGGGTTAAGCCCAAGAACATGCCTTGAACTGGAGGAGAATGAATTGGACGAAGATTTTCTGGCCCCATCTCTCCTCTCCTGGAGTTTTTGCAGCATTTTTGTGCCACCTCTAAAATGTGCTAATATTGACCATGCATTTCTCAATAACTAAGTACTCATAAACCTGAAAAACATATCTGGACAAACAGATGCCATTAAAAGTGGCGACAACTAATGCAGCAGCTTCCCCAGCCTGATTCTCATCCTAGCCCACGTTGAGCAATTTGTTATCAAGCAGCCCCATTCTTATTGTACTTGTAGGGCTGAGGTCCAGGGAAGCAATTCAAATTAGACCCCAGGTTTACAAAGATTCTTAACATGGCTATAAATATTCAAACCAGGGCTGGATCTTGGCAGAATTTTTCTAATTAAAATTTCATTCAAATTAAATCAGCCACATTTTGACAGACAAGGGAGACAAAAAGCTTTGTGGTTTTGTGAGGGATTCTTTTTGCCCAACTAATAAAAAACATGGCTAATATAATAAGAGCAGGGAGGGACTCTGAGGCTGGTGGCAGTTATGCGTGAGCAATAAAGGGAGGTTACAACCAGAAGCCACTGCTTTCCCGAGTTAACATCAGTTTAAAATTGCCTGTGACTTAAAAGTCTAAAACTCAATAGACCCTACATGGAGACTGGCACTGCCACGAGCAGTATTTTTAAAAAGTAAAACTTGACAACATCATGGGAAACTGTTCGACATCATTTGCATCTCAGTTCGAGCCCACTTTAAGCCCTCAAAACACAGCTGCCAGGCTCAAATTTGCAAATACAGATACAAATTTCCTTTTTATAACAGTCAGACTTGTAAAAGGCAAACAAAATAGACAATGCAGCACTTAGAACATTTCCAGCTAAGAAAGGGAAAAAGAATCCATTCCAAGATCCGAGGCAAAATACCTACTTTTCATGGTAAAACAGCTTTATTCATTTCCACTTCCTTCACCGAACACAATTTAAACTCCACATAATTTTTGCTATCAACCCTTCTCCCACAGACTGTAACAGCTAAAATGCCAGTCTGTCTCCAACATAATTAAACTAAATGTGCAATCTTCTAAAAATCTGTGAATAAACAATTTAAGGCAAAATAAAAGGCCCAGACAAAAGCACATACCAAGATCAGTCCCCAAGCTATATTAACCTGACATCCAGTCAAGAAGGAGTTGTGGAATCCATTGTGGCACAGAGAATAATAGCAGCAGAACACAATGAGAAGAAGGTTCTGGGGTTGGGGGGAGGTTTGCTGGAAGTACAGGTGAGGACACTCATTTGGAATGCAAAGGTGATGAGGTTTAAACAGTATGTGAGAAAAGATAGATGGCTTTGATGCCAGCTCCTAGAACTTGCTATAAGGATGTGAAGACAACTTGGAAGACTGCTTATACTGATGGGAACAAGCTTATGAATGTAAGGGAAATAAGGGATGAGATGTTCGAGGAGATGGGTTACCAAACAGGACAATGAGTGAGCAGTAAATCCAATTCTCTATTAGGTCAGGGAAGGCAATATGTTACCCTGTGCCATCGACCCAGTGTGGTCTTTGCAGCCAAAGAGACCTGTGCCCAAATTCGGACTCTGCCACCAAAGGACTGTGTGCTTTGGGACAAACTATTTAATCTCTATGAACATCTATTTCCTCTTCTGTGAAATAAAGATGACGATGTCTACCTGACAGGTGTGTAGTGGGGACTGCATGAGACAACACGAATGAGGCGCTCATCACAGCCCGGGGGCAAGGCGGTAACCAGCACTCATGAGTTCATCTTTTCTGTCCCTCCCCTGCATTCCCCACGAGCCCTGCACTTCCCACAGAAAACAAGGCATCTGAAAAACATGTCACTGTATCTTATCTTTAATTATATCGCTGCAGATTTTCTAAATACAAACACAATGCAACACCACCAGCAGCTCAAATTACCTGGCCGTTATTTACAGTATAAATAATTACTTGTATGCAATTAGCTTTTAGCAGTGTTAGAAGACAAGTTTAATGGCTTTTTTTTTCATCCCGAGAGGCCTCTGATTCATACCTCCCAATGCTTATTCAGTGTAATATGAAAGAAAAACACCTTCTTTTTGACCCTAGTTTTTTAGTCCCTCTGTTTTACGAGAAGTCAAGTCAGGGGACTTAAAAATAAAACCCAAAGAAGCAATCCAAAGATAAAAAATTAAAAAAAAAAATAACCAAGCAGATAAAAAAAGCAAAACAAAAACCACTACACTCTCTCCCACTATCCTCCCCTCTTCTCCCCAAGACTGATTTATCAAAATAATTATTCATTATAATTTTGGTCCCTGGATATTTTTTCAAATAGTGAGAATACAGGGTTGTATTTTTTTTGCATGGGCAGGCACCAGGAAGCGACTCTGGGTCTCTGGTATGGCAGGTGAGAACTCTGCCTGCTGAGCCACTGTGGCCCACCCAGGGCTGCATTTTAAAACAGTGTATTATGGATATGTATAACATAAAACATACCATTTTAATCACTTTTTTTAAGTGTACAATTCAGTGGTATTAATTACATTTACAATATTGGGCTATCATCAACACCATCCATTTCTAAAACTTTTTCATCACCCCAAACAGAGACCCTGTACCAATTAAACAATAAGTCTCCATTTCCCCAGCTCCCAACAACCTCGAATTTCTGTCTCTATGAATTAGTTTATTTTAGATATTTCATATAGGCAGAATCAAGCAACATTTGTCTTCTTGTGTCTTTTTTCACTTAGCATAATGTTTTCAAGCTTCCTCTATGCTGTAGCAAATATCAGAACTTCATACTTTAATTGACCAAATGGTACCCCATTGTAAAGAGATACTACACTTTGTGTACCCATTCATCTGTCAGTGGACACCTTCTGGCTACTGTGAATAACATATGAACACTGGTGAACAAGTTACTTTTGAGTCTCTTTTAAATTATTTTGGGATATATATCTAGGGAGTACAATTGCTGGGTGTGATACGTTAGTTGTGCGTTTAACTTTCCAAGGAACCGTATAAGGCTGCATTTTTATATTTTCTTAACATCTGGCCAGGATATGTCTTATATTTTACCCTTTAAAGTTAAATAAATGTTAGACACTGATTTCAAATCACTTGCAGAAATATCTCTATGTGATAAACATGCATTAACACTTTGGAATTTAGAAGTGTCCTAGATGTAAACAAAAAGAAAATAATCAGTCCTTTTTCTCTTTCAATTTCCTTTTGTGTGTTTGCTCCATTAGATGCTCCCTGTCATATTTGTTTCATGCACTTGTGTCATGAGAAAACAGACAGCCAAGCAGAAAGCCAGAGAGGATGGGCATGATCAAAGGATAGCAATCCCAATTTTAAGAGTAGATAGAATTTTAATAGTGGGGAGAAATTGTTCCAATAAATTAAATTCAAGAGCAAATCGCTGTGATGCTCATTGGGAAGAGGGTTGGGTTTAGATTCTGTGAGCCTGTCTCCTGGCCAGCACGGCTGGGTGCCTTGTGCTACCCTTCCTTTCTCTTCCGTGAAAGGACAATGCTTGCATCTGCTCTCCCTAGTTTATAGACTGCTATGGGTTTCCAATGAGATGACACATGTTCAAACTTTTGAAAAGCAGCACAAAACTTTAAATATAATTTGCTAGAAAGAAATAGCTTCTGATCTTTTAAAGAAGTGAAGGAATAGAAACACCTAAGAAGAAGACGTTTGGAAATCAGAGAAAGGTTCTAGACATGTGTCATGCCTCTTGGGGAAAACAATTCCTCAAAAAAACTAATGAAACAAGGTTGTGAAAAATATTTCCCATCCTACTATGAAACAGGAATGTAAAAATACCAGAGCCAGCGTCTTCATAGAAACAAGAAGCATCACATCTGCACCCAAGAGCCTCAACAGAAATCAGGGAACTTGTGACAAGTGGAAATATATATTACCTGTTCCTCCATGCGGTAAAACTCAAGCAATGCATTTCAAGGAGGTACAATGGGGACAGGAAAAGGCAAATAACAGCCTAAGTTCTAGCTCTTTCCAAGCAAACAGCTTTTCTCTCTGCATTATTAACATGGAGCCAATCTGTACTCCTGATTTTACACTGGGGAGAGTTCATCCTTAATTGTTCTACTCATAAACCAAGTTGAAATGATCTGCCAGCATCATAACATGGGTAAACAGGTCTGTCTGGCTGCCCATTAAACCACATAAACAATTGTCCCCAGTTTCTGCTTTTGCTATATGGTTGATATCAACTTGTCAATCTTGTCCTGGGCTTCCCAAGCTGGCTGTTATTTCTGCAATGTGATCTGGAGATGGGTAAAAGACAAAAAGAGAGGTAATCTTTCCTCTCCTCTTTAATAGGCACATGAGCACATTTACATTCTGCCTCCAAGTTCATGCAATAAAAGGCCCCTTTAGTACCCCATAATAACTCCATTAAAAAGCTTATGCTCAATCACACAGTTAACATTTTCGTGTGGAATTGGTTCCCCGCCCCAGCCCCCAATCTGGATTCCCAGCTCCCCCACCTCACACAAGCTAAACATTGCCCATTGATTAAAAAATGCTGTTAGTGCAACTTTACTATCGTCTACAGTTAAATATAATTAACTCTGCGTTTCAACAAAAGAAACTGGATTGAATTGCTCTGCAATTTTCGGTAAGAAACAGGATTTCTTCCCACTGCTTACAAACTAAACTAGGAGCAGCAGGGCAGATCTGAGAAGTTAATAACACATCTCAAACAGAAGTGGAAGAAAGTACATTAATTACTAGGTAGTGAATATATCAACACTGCAACTAACTACAATTACACATCCTTAAGTGATTCAGGGTGTAACCCGACTTGGAGATCACACGCCGTCCCTTCTTTTTTCCTAAGGCAGGTTAGGTGGGAATGCATGGAGCCTCAGAGACGAGCTGGTCATGATGGCAGCCAGCTGGGAGCCTGCTCTCAGAATGACAGTAGTGAGTTGGAATCTCAAGCCTGTGTTTACAAAAGTGATAGAAGTGTACTGGGCAAAAGAACAGGAGACCAAATGCAAATAGAACAGAGACCACAATATTTTGGTTCCCTAACTGCAGACTGCTGCATTGTGTATATAGCACCTTCCCATAAGGCAACATTTTCCCAAATAGAGTCCTTCAAGTGAAGTTGGATTAACCTGATTATCCAGCCTAGCCTGGACGAAGCCTTCCTTGTTTGAGTCAATTCTAAATACAATTCTGAATTCAATTCCATTTCCTTTTAGATATGGGAGTGTGAAATTCTAACTTTACAGTCCAGTCACAACCTTACTTATCTAAATGTTTTCCAAAGGAGTTATCTAACAGGTGCCTGGTTCAACTTTTCAGAGAGAAGAAGAGAACAAGCTCTTGGCTAACGATAACAACAACAACATACATACACACACCATCATCAGGCTATATTGTAAAACCAGAGCAATTGCTCATACTGGATCAGTTTTAGAAGTCTGCTTATAAACCTGGCAGAATAACAGGAATTAAGTCCCACTCATATGTTCGGCTCAAGCTGGCCAGATACTGCTCCCCACGTAGTAAGAACACTGCGTGGGGCATGGGCTGCAGGCTGGAGACAGACCCGGCCTCTCCCAGCACAGAGCTGTCTGCAGGCTGGCCTCTCAACTCCAGCATGCCCAGGGCCTGGTTCCCACCGCATAGTAGCAGACAGAGACTTTGTAATAGCTGCTGAATGCTTCGTAAGGGTTTGGCGATACACTAATACATATATTTATATATAGTGAAGGACTCTCTATATAAATCACCTTGTCACTCCAAAATAGTGGGCAGTTGTTTCCATGGTAAGGTGGCGTCCACCTTTGCAGACCGGCCTTTGGAGAAGGGGTCTGAGCCATTGTTGGAAACCCAAGACCCCACCATTACAGGAGGCTTCTGGGAGCAGATCCTAAAAGGCAGTTCCCCTCAGTGCTCCAAACCACAGGGCTCTAGAACTCTGCTCTTAAACCATTTAGAGACCTGGCATTTCTAAGAATGGAAGCGGTGAGGCTTAGAAGATACATATGTGTGTGTGTGTGTGTGTGTGTGTGTGTATCTTTGCATGTATATGTATGTATGCGTGTATATACAAAGGACATCTGAGCTTTTTTCAGAAGTGAAGCAAATTGAAGGCCTATGATTAACAGCCTAGCTTCTTTGCACAGACAGGCCTGTGCTCCCCAACACCTGCTCTGATTACGGAAGGATGGAGACTGCATACTTAGTAGTACTTAGTGTAACCACAGGGCCACTTGCTAGGTGTTCCTCTACATATTTATCAATACTACAACTCTCTTTAAACTCAAGTAAAAATGCATTATATCAAATTCTAAAGAAGCAAAAAGCAAAGTTTTGCTAACTGATAGTTAATGAATGAATGAGTGAGTGAATTTTACAAGAAGTTATTTTAAAATTTGAAATCTGATCCACACCAGCTGAATTTCTGTATTATTTTAAAAGTGCTTAAAATGATTATAATTCATATTTCATTTTGTGAGCCTACGTAGAAATATGTGCTATAAAATCACATATGCAGTAAGTTGAAAAGAGTCAACTATTTTGTTCAATAGTGATTGTATCTGCTTTTGGCACATCCCCAGATTATCTTCCATTATAAATTAGTTATCTGTCATGAATCTGAATTATCTGAAAAGTTCCCTTACTATCCAGTATTTAACAAAGTACAGGTATTATAATCACTTCCACCAATATTTGTATTGCTCCTTGTATTGTGCCATGCCCCGTCATGTGCATTATATCTCATCAACCTCAAAACAACTATATACTTCAAAATATATCTATTTCACAGATGAAAAAATAGAGGCCAAGGAACGTTAAAATGATCTGCTCAAGGTCACGTGGCTATTCCACTGAATTTGTAATTGTAGAGCAGTACGTACAGCTGACTCACAGGCATGAAGATATGTAGCACTCACTGGTAAGGTCTTTATTCTATTATTGGGTTTTGTTATGGATTTTCAGGGTCCTTCATCTAAAAATTTCTTTCACATATCTTCCCCCAGCAACCATGCTGCTAGGGCTTGGAAGGACTAGGTGTATGCTGGGATCCAAGCCCTTGGCTCCTCCTTCCTCCTGCTGCTACTTTTTCGCTATTTTTCTGATCATTATCACCTCTCCCAGGGAGGAGGAGGGGAATATGAAAAGGCGAGAAACTGAAATCTGTCAATTTTGCAATTTAGGAGCAACAGAAGCAACAGAGCAGGTAAAAGGCCAGGATAGCTAATGACAGTCTTCTCTGCATTGGGGTTGAGCTGCCCTGGCGGAATCGCAATGGCTGGGCACCCTCCAACCTGGGGAGAAACCAGAGGCTCTCTGAGTTGTGGATGTCAGGCTCTGAGGATGTGGGGAAATGTTCCAAAACGATGATGGTCCAGGCAGGGCATGGGAGAATAAGGCTACACAGACCCCAGCTCCAACCAGATGTCTTCAGAGGTTTAAACACCACTGTGTGGAAAGCTGTTTCTTTTTAACTGCAGGTCATTATTTAGTCTAACAAGTGGTGACTCTTATACTTCCCAGTCTCCGTTGCTTGTAAGACAGGCAGAGGGCCTGTGGATGAGTCAAAACAGAGGAAATGAACCTACTAAGAGTTCAGAGACCATGTCTGAGAGTTTGGATCTTAGCGCTAAAGAGATCTTAGAAATTATCTTTCTGATCTGATGCTTCTGAAAGCTATTGGCCTTACATAAATCCATCTATGTGGACAGAGATGGTTTTGTTTAAATTTACTTTTATCTCTGATTTACTCTCTACACTGTGGAAAGTCCTGAGCCACTGATGGCAATGAGGGCTTGACAATGGTACACATTATTTGACAGCTGTCTTTGAATATCTTCTGTTGTCTCCCTAGGGGCAATTCCCCTGTCATGTTTGGCTCATATTGCCAATGAGTAAGCAGTGGGTCTTCATCTTGATTGCTAATTCATGGCACAGACACCAAGAGATCAGACTGCAAACCTTATACATCAGAGGCATCTGGTCTACCTGTAACAATATTTCCACGTGGGAACATGTAGTATTTTGTTCAGTCTTAGGAGATAAACACATCTGCTCTCTTATCTTGATACTGAGGTCTACCATAGTAGCCATCAGGCCCATGATGAACCCAGAGTGCAGTGGGGTGCTCTGTAACCCCATTCCATGGCCATCTGGGAACATGTCAATAGGATGGTCACACAATTGCCTCTTCTCATAAGCACCCTTTTTGAAGCACCTTTAAAACTTAATTTTCACTTACTATCCATTTTCACCACTTGATCATACACTCTGGGAGGACAAGGTACACTGTCTTATAGCCTCAGCACTTGGCACAGTGTTTGGTGTACTAATGGATCACTTGCTGAATAAACATTTTTTATTCATAAAAATATGAAAATATTTTCAATTTATTTTTTAGTCATAACCTACTTATGACATTAGGGCAACTGACATTTTCTTCCTCAAATTATAGCCAGGTTTGAGGAAATCTTTTTCTTAGTTCCATTCCAGACTTTGATGTTTTATCCATTCGATGGGCCACAATAAACAAAATACTCAAAATACGGCCTCTCCCTTGCAGGCAGCAAGAGGCACTCTCTACCAGTCTTTCTGGGACAGGACTGACCATCTCTTCCTTTCAGAATATCAACTCTCACAGGAGAGATGCCTTCACAATATTCTTGACAATTCCGAAGAGTCGAGTTTCAGAACCTCCTCAACTTTACATCTTTGCAGACCAGTTCTACAGAGAAACCCAGAGGTACAAACTTCAGCAGCCTTTTCTTGCAGGGGAAGAAAAAAGTCTTAATAGTAAAAAAGCATCAACTCTGCATGGCTGACCAGGCTGCTGAGCTAAAATTACAGTAAACAGCAGCATGTGTGTGTGTGTGCTTTTCCCTCCAGATCCAGCACTTTTCTGGTATTTCTTTTGCAGACATAAAAAGATAAGAAAAGAAAATTACAGACTAAGAAAATTACATTTGTGACTCTAACCCCCTGGGGTATTCTCGGCCTTTTTTATTTTTTTTAGGAGGCATGAAGAATTCCTCTTCATCAGGGAATAGGGGAAGATGAGCAGGGGGGTGTGGTATAGGATGAGGACTTTAGTGAGCTCCTAAAGCAGGGTTCTCTACACTGGCTGCCTATTAGAATTGCACAGGCCACTTGGAGAATACAGATGCCTGGGCTCTCCCCGAGACAGGTTGAATTAGAGGGTGTGGGGATGGGGAGGGACATTAGTAATTGCTAATGTTCCCCAGGTTATTTTCACATGTCATCAGGGCTGAGAGCCCCTTTCTCAGGGGCCAAGGCAATAAGCTTAAACATCCATTTTGAATCTGCACGTGGACTGTGTGTTTGAGTGGCCACCAGGGTGGCGTGTTGAAACATTAATGAGGTTGTGTCTTCATTGGCTTGTTTTTGCCTTGTGTGCTGCCTGCTGAGACTATGCCTGTGACTGTAACAACAAAGGAAGAACAAAACAGAGCAGGATCCAATAACATTTCTGGTGGAGACAAATATTTGGGCAGGCTCACATTCATTTTTTTTTTCTCATCACCTCCTGTCTATCTCTACCCAGCGATTAATATTTATTGTTGAAAAGCCACCAAAACATTTTTTTTCACTGTTATTTATTCAAGGAGCATGACATCATGGGCCCTCTTTCCATGTAATTTAGAAGAGAAAAATGGACTCTTCCATTTTCATCCCTAGTAGTTATCAGGCCAGGAGCTGAGACTGCGAAAACAATCTCTACAGATAACAGCAGGAACTCTGGGTCTCCTTGCTTCTCTGTGAGATGCCAGCAAAGGCTGCTTATTATGCACCTTGGCTTCTATGCTGCCACACCAACTAAAGCCTAGGCTGGGATTTTTGTTTCTTTAACAAACAGACGACAAGATAAGGGATATGCCTGAAATGACTGGAAACAGGGTAGACAAAGGGGCTGCTATAATGTTTTGTGTTTTGATATTTTTAGCTTTGTTTGCAAAGGCTAAATTACAGTAGGAATCTGGACCTATTCTAGCAATTGCCTTGAAACATGCCATAAACAGCTCAGGCTGCTCCTCCTCCCCGAGGAAGTACATACAAAATTACAGATTATACCAAAATTCAACCCTATAACTGCTTGCTTGTTTGTTTTACTTAGATGATCCTGACTTCCAAGCATAACACCCTTGAATTCTGGAAATAACTTCAACAGCAGTTCACCTGGCATGCAGGCAGATTTCACTTTGTTTGCAGGAAGCAATCCAATCCGAGGTTTCAGGGAAAAATCAGTTCAGGGAATGGGCAAATGGGGGCCAACCGCCGCTGGCACAGGAGACTGCTGAAACCCTAAGCTGTGGCCGGAGCCCAGGCATGGACATGCTTCTCCATTTGCTTCTCTCCTTCTGTTGTGCCACAAGCCACCTCAAATCAAAACATTCCAATTTCTGCAGGGGACTTGGAGGCAGGAGGGTAACCTAAACAAACAAGGATTTCTTTCACCATGGTCCTCATGCTTAACTGGAAACGTTACTAGCTAACATACTGACCACATTCAATAGGCAGATGGATTTTACGCATGCTTGTCTATGATAAATGCACTAAATCTTATTTTTTAAAACAGCTTTAACCTGATTACAAGATTGATTAGTCTCAGGAATAAACTATCCAAGGATGATAATAAAATCGATATTTAGAAGCCCAAATAATTCTGATAACTTAGCAACCACACATTTGGCAGTAATAGCACTCCAGCAGCTTCTTAGGAGCACCGGGACCATTTTTGTGGTATTGGTTGAATATAGAGTTAAGTGATAAGAAATGCAAAAAAAAAAAAAAAAAAAAAGCCAATTCTGACTCCAAAGTATAATGTCTACCAACTTTCAAGGCAGGAAAGTAACATCCTGAAGCAAGAAACTAAAATATTTTGATTTAAGGTTTTTTAAATGGTAAAAGAAATCCTCTGTGGTACATAATTTTCACTTTATAAGATGAAAGTAATCATCTATTTGGGGACTATTTTGATTCCCTGCCGTCTTTTCTCATCGGTAGCATAGATTATCACTTTTTTAAAATGCAGTGTCTGTGTAGATGAAATCACTGTGTAATTCAGATTTCTTGTCCCTCAGCTCTCTCTCTGTGAAATGGAAGTGGGCAGGGCATGCTTGCCAGACTCCCTTGTATCCCAATGAAGGGGTTTACACGAATACATACTCAGGAAGCGGGAGGTATGCACCTCAATGCATAGGAATATATAGTGTAATCCAAACTCTCATAAAAGCCCTAGAGGAAAACGGCGAAGTAGACAAGGCTCAGACAGAATTTATGGCTGATTTAACCTTGTACAAATTCCCTGGGTCAGCAGAGTCCAGTGTGCTTCGTTGTATAATCTGCAGTGAGTTCCTTCCAGAAGCCACACTATATAAGCAGGACCCTCTATGACCCTCTTTGTTTAGAGCTGGTATAGCCATCTGCACTGCAAAAGCAATCATTTTAAATGCTCATGATGAACACCTAGGGCAACCACTGGCATAAGCACAGGAGCAGTTTCCACTAACAACAATAACAACAAAATGCTGAATGCCAAGTGGGTTTGAGGCTTTGTATTGCTTACCGTTGGCAGAAAATAAAACTAGTTTGGGGGAAGCAATGTTCTGGAATTTATCTTAATTGAAGGTCAGTAATACCGGTTCTGTCTGATTCTTTCATAATTCCTGCAAAAACGCTGCATTTCCAAGTTATCCCTCATTGTGCAAGATTTGGGATTTTTGTACCGGTGCCAGGAAAAATCTGGCAACATAAAAAGGGCCCATGTCTTGCAAGTGGGACAGTCCCATGGAAACTGGGGCAGCTGGTAACCTGAAGGGAAGCAAAACTAAAGAGGAGGTACAAGTCCATTCTCTGAAACACCATTTAGCTCCATGATCACATTCAGACTGTCAACTCCAGTGTGGTGAGGGATTGTCCAAGGCTGTGTTCCTAAGCTCGGTGTTCAAAGGCTGCCTTAGGAAACTCAGCAGGGCCTGCTCCCTTGTATGACCCCAGGAGCTGAGAGGAGTCACATCAGCTGCACACCAGAGTTTCTTGCGGCCACAGACTCTCCAGGCATTGCGGTGCTCGTGGCTCTGTCTAGATGTTATGAGTAGATATAAGAGGAGCACAAGTTCAGACACAGTGGGAAGTGGGAAGCTACATACAGTAATGAATAACAGAACTGAATACAGTCGGGGAATCTTTTTAAAAATATTTTTTTTAATTAAATCACTAAGAGCTTCAACTGGATTTTCTCTTATAAAAGGCATGTAGTAAAAATAGCTCTCTATATAACATATATATTTATATATTCAGAAAAAGTCTGAAAGAATATTCCAATTCTTAACTGTAAGGGCCACGCTGCAGACTTCTCTGTTTTCTCCCCAACATCTAGTGCATTTGGCCAGGATGTGTAATATATGCTCAGGACCATGGACTGAGGGAGATGGCAAGTTGGAACTGGACATCTAGATTCTACTGTAAACACTGCTGAGGGTGGATTTTTCTCAATCACCAAGTATTATTTTATACCCAATATACCCAACAGAAAAAACCTACTAAAATTTAGACATTTTTAATTAAAAAATATATATCAGGTTTAAATGAATGAAACATAAGTTGTAACTTTTATTCATAAATGGCAATAGTCCTGACCATAAATTTAAGAAAATATACTAATACGAGTTTTAAAAAATCACCTTGTTACATTTTACAAATAAATTGCAACTAATCATTGATTGTATTAGGGCCTTAATCTTCTAGAACTCCCCCAGGTGTCTATATACAATTTAGGAAGATAAATCATTCTATGCAAGAAGGGTGCAAGGCTCTATCTAGAAAATTCCATCTTGCATCCAAGATGATGCTGAGTTTTAGTTTTCAGTTGGTGGAGTTGGTCTCTAGAGATAACTCCTATGAGCAATAGTAAATTCCTACTTATTGCTGAAGAAACACACCTCAAATACAAACTTGCTGTTTCACTTAAAGCTGTTAAGATGTTTACTGTCTGGGGTGAGGTTGCTCGTCCTAATAATTCAATTTTGCAAAATATGCATAAATGACCATAATTAACCTCGTGACTAGAAGAGGCTCCCATCAATTTCACTCATCCAGCGTTTACTGGACAACGATATTTGGTGCATCTACTACACATCCAGGAAAAATGCACTAAATACTGAGAAGGAGCGAGAGAAGCCTAAGGCGTGGCCCTTGAAGAATTACACAGATTGGCTAGTAAAACCACTACTTTAAGTGATATCTTTAAAAGGCAACCAAGATAATGTCATATGTGCAACTGCCTAATTTTAATAGGGATGAAGATGAGAGCAAGGGGAGGGAAGAATGACATGAGATGAATATACAGGTCTTACTATTCTGTGGGATTAAATGGGCTGCAAACTAAAATGTGATGGTTGTCTCGAGGAAAAGCATTTGTGCAACTCAGTTGTGGGCTCCACTGGGGCATTTTTCATGGATCATCATTTTTACTACTGGCATACAACTAAGGTTATTTGGACTTGGGTATTTAGAAGACATTTTTTTCAAAAATAAATGAAGTGAGCATGCAATTTCAAGGAAACAACCTGAGTCTGTTTGTGGAAAATGATAAAATTGAAGATTTAGACAAAAATCAGAATTTTGGAAAACCTATGTCCATCAATATGAGCTTAACAGCTTCCAGACACCTAAAGACCTTTTCTGATGAAATCATGGTGATATCAGTAAATATAATTCTTAATTATTATGTAATAAAATGTGTCAACATTTAGCACGTGTCTATAACTCAGTGAACCAATATTTTCTAAAGACCAACTGATAATGTTTACAGAATCCTGCATGAGCAAATAATACATTCAAAGTGCAAGACAAGTCAATGGATTTTAATGTAGAAGAGTGTAAAATACTAAGTGATATGATTTCAGATTGAGATTGTGACTAACTTTTAAGAAACTACTGCCAGTAAAGTTTTGGTGTAGTATCGAAGAATATCAACAATTATCTTAAAAAGCTATTAAAATATTCTTCCCTACAAATGTGTGACATTAGATTTACAACACGTTGAATGCAGAAGGAGATGTTAGAATCTAGTTCTTTTCATTAAGCCAGGTATGAATTAGCAATATTTAAATGTTTTTCAATTTTGATTTCTATTACAGCAAATGATTCATGTAACCAACAGAAATGCCAACTCTTTGGGTCCTCAGTAAGTTTTAGGAATATAAAAGAGTTTGAGACCAAAAACATTACCAGCTGCTGACCTAGACAGTAGTTTTAAAAAAATTGCACTTCCAAGCAATAGAATGCCACTTTCTGCCTAATAAGAAAGCAGACAAAAAGGGGAAAGAATGCACTGACAACTGCCTCCCAATACAACTGACATTAATTTAAAAATTGTTGTTTATTTGGTTTGTTCGATATGAATTTAAAACTTTGAACATTCTCAATTTTGGGTATAGTCATCTGCTCAATAATAGTTTTTTTTTAACTTTAATTTAAAATAATTTCAAACTTACAAGACATTTGCAAAAATAATACAAAACCTATACAGAGAATTCCAATATACCTCCCACCCAAATAGCCAAATCTACTAACTTTTAACATTTTGTCACATTTGTCATATCATCTTCCCCCTTTCCCTCTGCCTCTCACCTATCTATCTATCTATCTATCTATCATCCATCCGTCTATCTAATCATCTCTTTATCTCTTTTCTATACTTCTGAGAGTAGGTTGTATACATCATGTCTTCTGAACACTTAAGACTCCCATGCATATTTCCTAAGAACAAGGATATTCACCTATGTAACCATCTAAAGTGCAGTTATCAAGTTCAAGAAATTTAGCACAGATATAAATTTACAGACTATATTCCAATTCTTTCCTATGCTCCAATAATGTCCTATTGGGTATTTTCTCCTTGATTTTTAGATCTAGCCCAGGTTTATGTCATACATCTCATTTCCACTGTCTCTTTAGTCAATCTCTCTCCTTTTTATTAACTGTGGAAATTTCCCATCTCAACCATTCCTAAGCAAATAATTCAGTGGGATTAACAGAATCAAGTTTCAATTACTACACTTCAAGTGCTTTAGGTGCTTTACACTTTTGAGCCAAGCACTATTTTACAGGACCCAATGGTGCAAATTAAAATGCTGTTGTATATCTCAGATTTTTAAGCAGACTATGCAAGTGGGTCTTATGTTTGCTTGTTTGTTTGTTTTCCTGATTAGGGGATCATCTTTTGTCTTTAAGTCTTCATTGCTTCTCTCTAAGGTGACCTTGCAATACATCCTTCAAACTAGATTAAGAGTGTAAAGGGAAAAGGCATAACTAAAATTATGCCAAAACAATAACATAAATATGATTTTCCTGAGCCAGTCAGGATATATGATGACCCTGTTTCTTTCCAGACCATCAGCTCCATCTCCACCTTTCCCAGTCTCCCTAGCATCTACTTCAAGTCTTTCTTCCTCTCTGGAGACAAATTTGCCCTCTCCATTAGTCAGTACAAGAAGTCAGACTACCACCAGACTGTCATGTCTCTCTGCCTCCACTTTTCTCTCTCTGCCCATGTAACTCTCCTTCTCTTCCACTGGAGAAGGATTAAGGTCATCTATTATTCTTTGATTCCAGTTTAATCCAACAAGCAACTTTTTGGTCTTATATTCCCTCCCTCCCCTTTTTTTCCCTTTCCACTGAGCCCAGGAACATTCTAAGGCTTTCCTTTCTTAAATGCCTTTCCTTCCCAAAGTATTGCTTTCTCGTCCTTTCACTGTCTTCACTTTCTTCCTGCTCATTTCATGGTGAACCTCTCTCTCCAAGAGACTTTCTCTTCCACCCCTGTAACACAGGAATTCATGATGGTATTGGCTTGCCCTCCTCTCTTCTCCTATACACTCTCAGGTGGCATCATCTTCCTCTCCTCTAGTGTGTCGTCAGCACATCTGCGAGTGACTGATGCTCAAATATGTATTTCTGTTTCTGATCTCTCTCTCCCTGGGCACATTTACAATTTTCATCCACATTTTGTACATCTCACCTGAATGTGCTACCTGTGCCCTAAACTTAAAATGTTCTAAATAAAAGTCAATCCCTCCCTTCTACCTCACTCCCAAACCTCTCTCTTCCTGGAATACCCTCTTTCTGTTAATGTCTTCCTCTCAGTAAAGCTCAACACTTTCGTCATCTTTTATCCTTCTATTTTTGTCTGCCCCATATACATTTTTCTCCCAGTTGCCAAGTCCTGATGCCTTTTATCATGAACTCTGAAATCCATTCTACATCCATCCAGCTTGTGGTAGTTAGATTCATTTGTCAACTTGGCCAGGTGAAGGCACCTAGCTTTGTTGTTGTGGACATGAGCCAATAGTACGTGAACCTCATCTGTTGCTGATTTCATCTGCAGTCGGCTAGGAGGTGTGTCTGCTGCAATGAATGACGTTTGACCTAATTGGCTGCTGTTTAAATGAGAGAGCGCAATGTAGCACAGCCAAAGCAGTTTAGGCTACCTCATCTTGGCACTCGCAGCTCAGCCTAGGCCTTTGGAGGTGCAGAAAGAAGTCACCCAGGGGAAAGTTGTTGGAACCCAGAGGTCTGGAGAGATGGCCAGCAGAGACCATCCTGTGCCTTCCCACATAAGAAAGAACTCAGTGGAAAGTTAGCTGCCTATCCTCTGAAGAACTAACAAAACAAATCCCCTTTTATTTAAAAGACAATCCGTCTCTGGTATGTTGCATTCCAGCAGCTAGCAAACTAGAACACAGCTTTTCTCCTTTTTCCCACTGTCATTGCCCTATTTCAGGCCCATGTGTCACTTGTTTTAACCGTAGGACCAGTTTCTCAACTGGTCTTGCCTTCTCACTCCCTCTACAACCTTTCATGAATGTCTCGGCCAGGCTGTGATTATGACAGTGAATGTGGTGACAGTTCTGAGGAGCTTTAAAGGAAGTCTCTGCCAACAACTGAGAGGCGAGCCAGTAGAGGATGTGAAGGGGAGAAGGAGAATCAAAAGGGCACAAGGTACAGGACGTCCAATGAGGGGAGAGCACTAGGACGGAGGTGGCCAGCAGTAAAGATGCTATGAGAGTCATGGATTTTGAGAACAGAGAACACTTAATTTGGCAGCTCTAGATCACTGTGCCCTTGGAGAATGAAGTTTGAGTTCACTGGCGGGGCTGGAAAACCAGTCTCCACACTGCTGGGTCTCCACAAGTCCTATGACTGCCACCTCCAGTCCACTCCAGCAACCCATCTCCCAGACCATGGTCGAAAACGGTGCTTCTTTTGAAAAGTGAAACTACTGATATACAACTCTCTAATGGCCATTTTCTATTCTTTCAGTTCCTCTACTCCCTGAGGGACCCCTATACTTGCTCTGGGATCTTATTGGACCATCTCATTTCAGCCACTCTGGGTTCTACTTGGCCCCACTTTTTTTTTTCTCGTCAGCCAAAACCCTGTAGTCCAAAATCTCACTTACTCTCCTGCTAGCAACCTTCACTTCTCACCTGTTTTTGCTATACCACAGCTGCACAGCTGACCGCAAAGGCTGAAATAATCTAATACCAAGATAAATAGGGCCTGCTGGAGGAAAGCCCCTAGCCCTAACTGTCAATAACATATGGTCTCTGGTCTCCAGTGGACCCTTGGCCTTATTCAGCAATTCTTCTATAGGCCAGCTTTCTTTGCCTTTCTTTCATTCCTATAGTATTGCGTTTAAACCATGACTTTTCTCCTTGGGACCCTACAATTCTACCCTATCTCTCAGCAGGTACCTTACTTCCTTCTTTACAAAGAAAATTGAGGCCATCAAGCATGAAGTTCAGCTTCCCTCAAGTGACTCAGTACGGCCGCTTACCCCCAGCCATCAGCTGACCAGCCACCAGCTACCCCACAAATATATATATAAGCATATATATTTGTGTATTTACGTGTATATGCATATGTATGTTTCTACATTTATAAATGTATGTGTGTGTGTGTATATATATATATATATTCATAGCTACAGTCAACACAATTTTTAAAATACCCCCGTGTACCGTTCACTATGCTAAGGAATTTGCATGCATTACCTTACTTAATCCTCTTAGCATTCTTCTTTTGCTATCCCAGAGAAGGGATATCTCTTTGCATCTGCCGGTCTCTGAGAGACTTTTCTTACTCTTTCTTGCGTCGCCATCCTCTCCACCCACTCCTTCTCTGCATGTCAACATGCTCAGGTCTCACCATTGAAAACCCCAAATCTTTCTTCAAACTCCAGTCTTCTCTGTATAACCCTCCTATACCATTATTTCCTTAACAACCAAACTTTCAAAATAGTAATCTGTGTTCATTATTGCCAATTTTTCATCTCTCACTTAAGCCACCAAAAACTGGAGCTGATTCTCACCATTCCACTAAAAGCAATAGCAATTATTACTACTCCTGTTGCTACTGTTTGAGGACCCTGGGCTACACACTGGGGCAAGGTGCCTCACATTCATTACTTTATGTGATTTTTCTTAATACTCATCCTAGCAATAATTGTTTGTGCAATTATTTGCTTACTGTCTGCCTCTGCCTCTATCCCTCTTGTCCCTCCAAATGAAAGATCATTTGGAGCAAGGACTGTGTCTCTTTTGCTCACATTTGTATTCTCAGGTCCAAGCACATGGGAGGAATCCAATAAATAGCTGTTAAATTAGTGACTGAACAAATAACCTAACAATGCTTTAAGGTAGACCCTCCAATCCCCATTTAATGAATGAGGAAGTTAAGTTCAAGTGTTTAAATGACTTTCCGAATATCATATAGCTAATACAGTGTTAGAATCAGGAATGAAACCCAGAAGTGATGATCAACATGAGCTCTTCCCACTTTCCCCTGTAACCTTCCCCCATTTCACTCCCCACCACTACTCTTGCTGTCACTTGTAAAAGCACAAGCTTTCATGTCTAGCCCAGGCCTTTCTGCTTGACTCGGGATCCGTGCATCCATCTGTCCAGTTTACATTTTTACCTCTAACAAAATGCATTTTACCTCTAACAAAATCTTTTTCCATTCCAAACTTGCTCTTTCATCCATATTCTTAATGGTGCCACCATCTACACAGATGTCCAAACCAGAATACTGGGGAGAAACATTTTCTCCATCACACCCACAAGCATGCATGTGCATGCTTACACACACACACACACACACACACACACACACACACACACACACTCCCAGGAACTACATCCTGTCGATTCTCCCTCAATATTTCTTCTATCTTTCTTTTTCTTCCGTCACTGATACTGATTGAGTTAATACTTCTCTAGATCTCACCTGGTCTACTGGAAATTTTGTTTCCACTTGACCCTCTACAATTCACTCTTCTCATATCACAGTATCTTTTTAAACCACAAATATGATGATATAACTGGCTTTCTTCACACTTTGCAAAGGATTGCTATCTCAGCTAATGAGATAAGTAAAAACTCTTAATGTGGGAAATAAAGACCTCTATGGGTTCATTCTGCCTATTTCCCCAATCTCAGTTCCAATCGCTTCTCGTGTGCTCCCTGCCCTAGGCACATTGAGTTGCTTACAGTACCCTCCAGCTCATCATGCTGCTTCAGATCATCCCTGCCTCTGCTCATGCTTTCTTTCCTGAAAGGAACACCTTTCCTTATAGTAGTCTTTTGGACAAACTCCTGTACAGGCTTCAAAGTCCATTCTCTCAACAAAGTCTTCCCAGATCTTTAACATTTCCTTTCTCGATCCCACTTACAGTTTCTATATAGGATATGTCAAACTATGTACCAATTATTTGTTTCCTTGCCTATTTCCCTATAAGACTGTAAACTCCTCGGGAGGGTGGGGGACCAAACATCCTTTATCTTTCTTTGCTCAGAACCTAGCACAATGGATAGCAATGGGTGTTCAATACAGTTTCATTGATTGAATGAGAAAACAGCAGTTACAAATGCTCCATGGTTCTATATCTAAGAGCCAGTTTAATAAAGGATAGGGACAAAAGCAAAATCAACTTAGCTAAGATGGGCTCAGTGCATAAAGAGCAAAAGCACCTAAAGGTAAAACTTGCCTGCCAAGGTGAAGTGTTCTAAAGAAGAACATGCTGGAAATATGCGATTTTGAACACTGCATGAATATTTTAGAACATATTACACTGACTTGCTTCATATGCTGGCCTGGAAAAGAGAAGATGCCAAGAGGATGGTGTGGCAGTTGTAGCTTTCCAATTGTTAAAAAAGAAATGGAAATCATAATGCCCAAAGCAAAAAGTGCCGTATGGTGGAAACAGGATAGTCCACGAGCATAATTTCTTCAGTCTTTAAATTTTTGTTTGCAATTTCAAGACCTGACCATTATCCTATGCGTGGGGTAGGGCAAAGGATTATGACCTGAGTTCCAACCCTGGAGCAACTTTGCTGCACTCCAGACATAAGTAAGGGGTGCCTTTACAGCTTACTAAAATGGTTCTTAAATTTTTGGCTGTTTTTAGCTATTTCTAATTTTTTTGTTGCACCACTCCAAATCTGCACTTAAATAATCCAGTTCTGGTCTATACCTTCTACTCAAAAATAGCATGGTACAGAGGTGTTTTACCCAGAGTTACAGGTGATCAAGTGCCCGACGAATCTCCTCTAGTCCCCTTACCCCCCACCTTGAACCTGCCAGCACAGCTGAGGATCTCTATGCTCTATGGTTGTCTTCTAACATCCATTTTCCATCCTTCCCAAGTCACCTGCTGAGCCCACTTAGGCTCACGGCACATGGGCTAATGAGATCTACTGCACCCTCATCACATTCTGTGGGATTAGAACAGATCACGTAACTGAAAGTGCCTAAACTGATTGAAACTAAAGGCTGAGAGCCTGCTGGTAAGGGCCTGAGTCTACCAGCCAAACCTCATCCTTGCTTAAAGGCATTCCACGAAAGTTGATGCAGAAGAAAAGACCAGGATGAAAGAGACATGAAAAGACCCCTGTCCCATTCTGCCCCCCCTTTTTATTTTATCATTTCAACTTTATTCAATATGGACAGAAAGGGGGTTCTCCGAATATTTGCACCAATCATATAAATCTCCATCTTTTTCTACAAAATGTCAAGTTGGCTTAAAAGTTAAATATCCTTGAACTGGTCAAGCAGTAGAATGTCTCCTGACTCTATCAAATTGACTAGTTACTTTCAGCATTACCAGCAGTGAGTGAGTACTTTTCTACTTATCAGGAATGATTCAGGATCATGAAGATGGTCAATTTAATCTGGCTCTATTTTCTCTTTCTTGAGCTCCCACGTGTGTTGCCTGACAGGGCTGGAATATCTGCAAACTGACAAGGGGCCCGCAGCTTCTGTCTCTTTTTTTGCAAGAATTTTTCTATTTGGACTCTATTTCTTTTAATTTGGTTTCAGCTGGCATTTACACGTTAAGATCATTCACTCCGCTTGTACCTGTAGGATTTGGGTCTTTGGTGTAAGAGCTAGAGGCTGGTAAGAGTCCTTATTCCTAAGCCTGTCATCTCAGAACATCAGCATGCTCATGAGGCAAATGCACCAGTCCCACTCCCTGGCTTTGCTCCTACTCCTAAAAGTTGGGACTCAATACCACATTGTCTTGTGTGTCATACCCTGATCCCATCACTTACTAAATCATGAACTGACCCCTTAGTTAGGCATTCAAGGCCTTCAAAACCTGACATGGGCACCCCACCCAGCCTTAGTCTGAGCTTTGCTTGTCTTTCTACTCACAAAGGCTTTCCCTGCTTTCCTGGTCTGATCACATCTCTCCTAAATTCATTCAAACTGACATGGAGCCCCTCTTTCTTCACAGAGCCTCCCTAGACTGCTTCAGTTTGCAGAGGCTTCTCTTTCTCTTCCCATGCCCCTACACTGAAAAGTGCCCCACAATTCTGGAACAGAATATACTCTATCTTCTATGTATCCTACCTGACATATGTGCATTATTCTTGCCCCCCCAACTGAATTACAAGTCTCTTGAGGGCAGGGAAAGGGTCACATGTTTCTTCCTCCTCCCAGGGCCTGTATCAGTGCTGGTGCGTGGAAAATGCTTTACAAAGACATTTTGAATTAAATCAAGCATTGCATCTTAGGTCATAGATGACATTCTCAACAGGAAATCCCAAGTGAGAGGCAGGTTGTCGCAGCTCAGAGAGGCATGAACACAACTCCTGAGCAACACTTTCAGTTTCCTTACAGAGACTAGGCAACACACACAGCCATAGATTTGATGTGGATGAATAGATTGGTCTTAAGACAATTTAATGTGTGCAACTTAAAAGTGAAATCCCTTTTTTTTCCAAAAAGTATATTCACATTGTTTGATACCATAATTCATATTCTTTACAATTCAGAGATGTATTCATTTGAAATGGTCCTTTCTAAAGTAGTGACTTAACTTGAAAGTTTTAAAATTGATTTTCAACCACAGCAAAGTCAATTGGATTTTGCATTTAAAAATTTTAAATACATTTTTAAAGATTTTAAATATGTTGTCTTTCCTTTCACAATGAAACTTGCTGAACAAATGGTCTACACTGCTGTCTTGATATTTTCGCTACCTAATTCAATCATTCCCATCCTTGTAAATTATGACTTTTATGTAAATGACTCCCAAATATATGCTTCCCAACTTCCCCTCTTCTACTATTGGAATATCTCTTTTTCAAATAAAACTCAATAAAAAAAGTCCACAACTCTATTTGTATTCCAAAATTCTGTTTGTAAGGCTGTTTGAAATTTACAACACATTTTCCATAGAAACAATGTTATAAATAGTAATTCATTTAGCTCTCTGGCTGGGAGACAAAGCTTAGCTAACCCATCTGTAATGAAAAGTAACAATATGGTAATGTTAAGTTAAATAAAATAGCCACCTGTATTGGGCATTGCTGGAAGAAGGTCACTTTCCAAGAAGGGCTTGTCCAGAAGAAGACAGAAATAATTGACCTGCAGGGTTTTTCAAAGAAAATGGAACACACCTAATAGGGTCACTGGTAAGCGACACTTGTTAATAAAACTAGTTTAGGTCCAGTAGAGAGAGTATCAGAATGGACAAGCACACCATACTGATCAACACATATCTGTTTCCCACTGTGTAAGGCCCACCCCTATGTAAAATGCAAACTGAATATCAGCCAATCAGAACATCTCACCTGCTTCCTCATTCGCTCTGACTGGTGCTCCCCCTGTTCACAGCACTGCAGAGCTCCCTTCTACTTTCTGAGCGGGATGCCACCTGGTTCATGAATCACTCAAAAAAGCTGTGAGTCTAAACTGCATGAAAAGTTTTTATTTTATCAGCAACAATATAAGTAGTTAAATGAAGCACTAAAAAAGTGAATGTGAAAAAAATAAGTTTACTCTGGTTGTAATATTTGAGGAAAAACACTTTTAACCAGAGAAGGACAAGAAGATAAAGACTATGGAGTTCTAGAGGACTTTTTTGAGCTATAGTTACCCACCTCTAAAATCTCGTAGGCTCCAGACCTACCTTCTCAATCCTGTTACCATTCTTTGTGACTCTTCCTTAATTTTACCTCTTACATTTATCCATTCCCTTTGCTCCTGTCCTCATCCAGGTATTTGTCCTCCCTTACCTGGATAACAATCCTCCCCATCGTCATCATCATCTTAGTTGGTTTTTCTGATCCTAATCGCATCCTTAAACTCCATCTGCATATGGCATTCAGAGTAAGTAACTTTGCATTAACTTATTGACATCTTTCATTTTGTCACTGTTCTGTTCAACTGCATGCCATATGCCCCTGTCAAGTCAGAATGGCACAGACCTGGCCAAGCTTTGCTGTGGGGACGCCAGCCCTGGTCTTGGAGAAGAGCCTGAACCTGGCAGGGTCCATCCAAGGCCTAGAGGAAGCAGTGGTTTCCATGCAAAGGAGTGCTGGCACCCCAGACTGACTTTTAGGATCCTTAGAGAGAAGTGAGCATAAGCTCTACTCCTTTAGAAGTCCCTGACTAGCTGATTTGGTTTGAAGACCAGAACCTAATGCTCTGCAATTTGGTTACTGCATGATCGTTTCAGAGAGGAGCTAGAATGCTGAAGCTCTCAGCTCAAAGTGGAGGGATGGGAGGTGAGATAACACAGAAAGGCTTCTGTGTTATCTTGGTTATTATAGTCCCCCTGTGAAGCATGAACAGACCCATTAACATAACCATAGAGAAAATCAGGTAAGTCAAGCAAAAGAGCCCCTGCCTTGGGGCAAACAAAGCACCTTTTCAGAGGTCCTGAAGAAGGATGTGCACTTTATACAAAGGGGACAATGATGCCCTCCACCCTCAACTTCTGTAACGATTAAGTGAGCACCCTTGGAAGTACCCATCATGTTGCCTGATAGACACATATATGCATACAAACAGTTATGCATTAATTAAATTTGAGATAGGGAGATGGATAAAAGCTTTTGGTCAGAACCTCCGGCTCTTGACCAAGCTTCTGCAAATGCTTTTACTTGGATGAATGACCACTTCATCACCTCTGGGCTGGAATTCAAGAAGAATCTTGCTTGGTGTTCTACTCTCCATCCTCCCATACTAAGAGGAAATATCTGGGGAAAAGAGAATGACTGGTTTACAATCCAGATCTAAGAAATATTCAAGGTTAAGATGGCAGAAAATCCAAATGAGATATGAAGTTGGCTCTGGCTAATTAAACAATGACAAGAGCAAGCAAACAAACAAAAAATAACCAGGCCAGGGCTGGCTGAGGTAATCGATCTGGCAGGCTGGAAGGGCAAGTGGCTGCCTGTTGTCATGGCAACATGGGCATCCTAATCCAGGGGCTGCAGGGCTGAGCAATGGAAGACTGTAAGACAGTGTTCTGATGGGTCTTGGCTGCAGTGAGCCATGCCTGAGTGTCCCCAGCAGCCCTGTGGGCAACGATCTGTGCTCTTAACTCCCTGACACAACCAAATAAAACGCTCAGGCTTCTCTCAGATTCTGTCAAGAAAAGTGAAAGAAGGGTTGGGAAGATGTTCATTGTCTTCCATTGTGCAGTAAAAGCACAGAAATATGATTTTAGTGCCAGTCGTTATGAGGCATTGTATCTGTAGAGTATTTTAGCCAGTTCAAAGTGTTTTTACACATTATTTTACAAAATCTAACACCCAGCAAAGGTATGTTCTGATTATCCCCGCCTGCAGATGATGGTGCCTGTAGGGGTGGACATTGGACAGACCTCTTAAATACTCTGAACTGTGGGGTTTTCATTGGCATAATGTGGACGGTCTAACTTACCTTAACTACATGAAATCGTAATTGACATAGCTTCAAATGTTATAGAAACACTCACACGCAAACTCCTGAACCATACACCTCCCGCTCTGCTCCTCATACAGAAAAGACAGCACCAGACAAAGTCTGGGGCTAGAGGATACTCAACAAAGGATGTGTCCTATCTTGCTTTCTTACGGATTTGTAGAGGAACTGCCCCACTTCTGGCTCCCAGGACTGTCTGGAAATTATGGGAGCTATCTGGAAACAAAAGCTGTAATTGCGATCTGCGTTTCTGAATCTCCCATTAGCAGAGGCGCCCCACCTACTGCGAGGAGAGGTGACCTCATTAGAGATCAGGGCCATCGGTGGGGAACTCACAGCTCTCTGAACCCTCCGGCAGTTGAGTATGCGCTTGGGGAAGGCGTCCAGCAGCTGCCTCTGACAATAGGCTTCTGTACCGACTCCTGCAAAGGCTTTTCTGCTTCTCCCATGAGCTAGACGTTTTTGTTTTGTTTTATCCTTAAGAAGATGGCTGCTGACTGCAAAGAGCTCAGAATAGCAAAAAGTAATTAAAAATTCATTTTAAAATCTATTGCGCAGTTTCACTTCTATGAACACTGCCGGGGTAAATCAGCTGCCATCACCTTTAGTAAGCCAAGAAAAAAGGTAGAATTCAGGCAGGCCGTTGCACATGGCTTAGGAACGGCAAATAAACTGTATTCAGCTGGCTTTTGTGCAAGCTTTATAGACCTTTTTGTTTGTTTGTTTTCCTGAAAATGCAAGTGACCATCAGAGAAATCAGAGTTTTTTTTTTAAGATAATTTAATAGCAACTACAGTTCAATTGAGATAATTTAGAAAATGGATTCATGTTTTCAAAGAGGTGGCCAATTTCCTGAGCAGTTCTCTTTCGGGGTCAGTGACAAATGGTGCCAAGAGCTGACATTTTATTAAGGATTTTTTTTCCTAATGCTGCAGACCCATCATGTATCATATCCTATTAGGAATCTTTCTGTGTCGGTTACCTGGGGTTAAACCAGCCTGTGATATGCAGACTCATATGCCAAGACAGTAATGGGGTCACATTTGAACCTCTTGGCTCCCCTCTGTCCCACCAAACTTTAGCTGTGCCTTCTCCAGTCCCAGACCTGCCTATGCCCGGAAACTGTCACTGTCACTTCCATCACTGTCCCTGACCCCAATGTCTCGACTACCACCAACAATTAAGAACAAATTTCACTGAAAAATGGACAGATATTCTCTGGAAGGAAGTCCACATTCAAAGACTTTTTTTCAACATAGACGCTGACAGTAAACTCTTGAAAAGAAGTTAACTTTCACAAAGTCATCTGCATTTTTACCCATGAGCTGTGATTTCCTGGTCCAAACATCATTTTATTTCAATCTTGAAAGGTGTCTAGGTGGTAATAGGAATCCAATGATTAATGTAATAAAACAGGCTCAGTTAGCAATCGAATTACATTATTATCATTACCACATTACCCATTTTATTCTAAAATTTATATTCATTTCCAGAACCAACAACCCATTCTGCTCATTGCATTCAAAGGCAGCACTCATATTTTATGTTTAAAATAACTCATTGTACTCCAACCTAGCAAATAAATACCAAATTTACTTTCTTCTTCTTCCCCCAACACTGAAAGCAAACGTCGAGTGCTATAAAGGTCTCCAATGATGTCATTAGTTTCATTAAAAATTGAGATTTAATATCTATTCTCATATTCTTGATAGAGGCATGGAAGTAGGTAGGGCCATAAAACTAATAATCTATTTTTTACAGCAAATATTTTCATTCTTCTGGGATAGAGTAAACCAAGGCCTTTATGGCATGGTTAAGCCAGATTATGAGCAATGCTGATTAAAACCAAAGACATGGATATTTTCCAACCAAAAAATGAAGAAACACCATCTCTGCCCAGCTTGTGTCAAGATGAGTTCTGAAGCTGGTGCCAGGCGAAGTCGCCTCCGGAAGGTCACAGGTCTCTGTGTTTGCTTTGAGATGTGCCCAAGTTAGCACAGAATCTTCTCTCCACTTATGCCCTGATTCCAAGAGGAGGGGGTGGCGAGGACTCTGTGCTCCTAGCTGCACAAGGATTATGCTATTCTGACCTCAGCTAACACAACCATGAGGCAAAACAAGAACAATTCTTAACAGAAAATATTAAATGTTAACCTTTTTCCACCTGTAAAGCAGCCAAGACTATTTAGTCAGGTATAACTTTAAAAAGAAGGGGAGTGAACCAACAAGATAGAATAACAAATTCATACTTTTCACTACCAATTTTGGAGTTTTCTTCATCAAAATAGAAAAGGATATTTTCAGGTTTCTAAGATGAAAAATTGAGCTGAAAGTTCTGGTTTTCTTTTCTCACGATTGTTACAGTAACACATACTAGATTGCTTAACATTTATTGGTTGGGTATTATAATGCTACTGTTGGTCATGATTCCTGAATTTTATCAGGTTTTCATCATTTGTGGTTTTATATTTAGGGAAATGTGATTTGATACAGCCAGTTCAAACATGAAGAATAATCATAACATTTTACAAGAAAGGTCTGTTGTGGATTCTTTGTTCATATTATTTTTTTATATTTAAAGATATGGCAGTGCTTTTAGTAATTCTGGGGTCAGTGGAATAGAAACAGTTAATGGATGGGTGTCAATCTATGCTAGATAGAGTATTCTGGCAGCTTGAATTAATATAGTCATATTTTTTATGTTAAACTATGAGGAGGAGTCTATCTGTCTTGGGTTATTAGTTAGACAGTGAGTTGCTGCAAGGTTGATTCAATGTTATGAGATACTTCAGACAACTAAAATTTTGGGTTGGGGACTGAATCATGCCCCCCCACAAAAGGTATGTTCAGGTCCCAACCCTTGGTCCTATGGATGTGAACCCTTTTGAAAATAGGGTCTTTGAAGATGTTATTAGTTAAGCTGTGCCCAAGGGAACGAGGGTGGGCCTTAATCCACTATGGCTGAAGTCCTTATAAGCAAAGGAAATTGGACATGGAAGGAGAAGCCATGGGGAAAAGTCAGAAACTGGAAGTCAAAGGAACTCAGACAAGAAAGGAGAAGACACCACCATGTGCATTGCCATGTGACAGAAAGGACAAGGGACCCCAAAGATTGCTGGCCAGTTAGAAGATACCAACCCAGGGAGGAAGCAACAAGCCTTTTAGCTTCTAAACTGTGAACCAATAAACTCCTGTTGTTAAGCCAACCTCTGTATGGTATTTGTTTTAGCAGCTAAGGAACTAATATGTCATGTAATAAGTCTTGTTTCTAAATCCTGAACATTAGTTAAAATTAGTTAGAGGTCTCTCTACTTGGAAGGAGATTTCCAAGAACTTGGTGAGACTACAATGCCTATGATTATTGACATTTGTCAACACCTATTATGCACTAGGCACTTTACACATGTAATTTATTTCCATCCTCACATAGCTATTATTTCCATTTTGTGAAGGAGAAAACATAGCTCAAAAGAGCCATAGAGGACATGCTCTGCTGATCCAGAAAATGCAAATGCTGAACCCATCATTATAATTAAAATTCAACACAATATTGCCTCAGGTCCACTTTTTCTCTTAGGTTGCTGAATTACTGTGAATTAAAGGCTCTTAGGCAGCAACTGCAATGTATTAGTTTTATTCCATTTTAAAGATATGTTAATCTTTTTCTAATTGCAGTAAAATTTCTCTTATTCCACAATGGGCACAGGATGGACTATTCTGATTAATAAAACATTCTGGTTAATAGAGTGTTAGGAAGACTACTAATGTCTGAGAAGTAGAACAAAATCACATATGCTTAATATAAACATCAAGAGAAGACTTAATCTGCCTTTGCTGATTCAGGAAACATGTAAGGGGAACTATAACATGCAGCGTCATCATTACAACAGTTATATTACGCAAGGGGGGGCAGTACGGCAGTACTAATAGAGATTTCTAGCTGTTTGAAGAGGTAGCAGGCACCTCTGAAATCCTCGGTTCTTGCCTTTTGCATAAAAATGAGGAATCTGAGACCCAGACAACTGGTCAGCTGGGTGACTGACCCAAGATCATCCAGGAATCTAGGGGCAGACAGATGGTGACCAGTTTTGGCATGTAAGATTTATTCATCGCAGTCAACACTGACTCTTCTTATCTCATCACAATCAGAAAAAAAAAAGACATGCTGTCACTTGCCTTCTATATTTGTTTATTTTATATACGCAACCATGCATTGACTTGTTTATGTATTTCTGCAACAGCTCTTTCCCAGATCTTAATTTTCTTACTGTTATTTCCACACACTAATACACATGATGTCATGCTGCAAATAAGACACAGCAAGGGACAGGGACTGCCTCTGAATGGTTTCTGATTTTTCTCTCTTCTCTAACACAGTTTTTAGTAGAACTGAAATGTGAAGAGGAGTTTCTACCAAGCATTCCATTCCAGCCTTGCAATTTAACTTGCCAAGTTTAACTGGGGGATGATTAATCAATTATTTACTTAGCTGGCACCATTTTCCTGTCACTTAAATCATACTTAATTTCAATCTATTATAATCCATTACAAGTGCTGAGCCAAAACCCTCAGTGCACTATTTGCTTCTGCGATGGTTTCACACGTACAGCATCAAAGCACTAACTGTCCCACATTTACAGATGATAGACTACCTCTATTAAGATGTGGTTCATATGCACACTTTAGAGTTTTCTATATTTTACAACTTTAACATATCCGGAGCCATTTACTACCGCGTGAAAAACCACCGGAACAATCCTGATCAATAGTCTATTTAATCTGAAAAGTCATCGTTCATGTAAAATGGAACTTAAATATTTTTTGGAAATCATCCAAATCTTTTACTCCCACCTCCTCCACAAAAAAATTCTTAAATTCTCAAACTTTTTGAGATACAACAACCAAATGCAATGTCTGAAATCTAGTTTGGGAAAAACATGTAATACATTTTGGAGAGCTAATTGCAGTGTTTAAGTACATGATACCAGAGAATTAGTATTAATTTTCTTAAGTATGAAAATGGCTTTGAAGTTTGGGAGCAGAACGACTTTATTTTAGGGATAACATCCTTATTTTTAGGCGCTATAAGGCAGTAAATAGTATTTGGAGGTGAAGGGCCGTGATGTCTCATTTATTTAAATAGTTTATAAGTAAATGTGGCAGGATAACTTGAATCTAGGTGGTTGGTATACAGGTACTCAATGTCCTATGTTTTCCTTTTTTGGTTGTTTGAAAATTCACAATAAAAATTGGAAGAAACTAATCATCATCTCAGGAAAAAATAACTTAAAATTGCTTAGCTTCAGCCCTTAAGCCGCCTCCCCAGGGAATGGAAAACCACTATTTGGCATAGGTGGGGGGACAGTAACAGATGACAAAAGAAAAGCAAGCTCCTGATTTCCTAGAATGATTCTTAAACTGGTGTGGTAGTTGGAAGCAGTTATGCACCCTAGAAAACGATATGTTCTTTTAATCCATTCCTATGGGTGGGACCTTTTAATTAGGTTGTTTCAGTTGAGGCCTGACCCAGGGTGGGTCTTAATCCTTTTACTGGAGTCCTTTTGAGAGGATAAAAGACAGAAAAGGCTGAGTGCAATTAAGAGATGAAATTAAGAGAAGCTTCTAGAGAAATGCCCTGGAAAAGCTAATAGAGGACCCACAGAAGCTCAGAGAGGGACCCTCTGGAACCAGAAGCTGAAAGCAACAAAACCTAGGAGAGAAGGACGAGCAGACACTGGCCATGTGCCTGTCCATGTGACAGAGGTGTCCCAGATGCCGGCAGACGTTCTTTAGAGAAGGTATCATACTATTGATGCCTTGGGTTGGACATTTTCATGGCCTAAGAATTGTAAGTTGTAAGTTAATAAATCTCCACTGTTAAAGTCAACCCATTTCTGGTATATTGAATTCTGGCAGCTTTAGCAAACTGAGACAATGAGCAAAGATAAAACCAGTGAAAGGAGAGTGAAGTCAAAGGTGGGTAAAGATTCAATGAGAGGGCACCAGGAACATGAGCTGCTGCTCCCAGGCCCAGGCAACTTCTACTTGGGTTGCCAATTGAGCCTGTTTGTGTGTCTGTGGGCACACAGGTATCCATCTTCAAGGCACTGTGGAGAAGGGAAGACAATGAAGAGGCACAAATGTCCCCCTTTTCAAAGGGGTGTAAGTGTTATGCAATCAGAGAACACAGTGGTTTAAAACCCATGTTTCTGCAATCCTTGAAGCCATTTGGTTGTTCACTAGAGGGGCTTGAGTGTGGTCACACCCAAGTGCATCTTCCTAACAACATATACTGATGTTGACTTAACCCTTCGGGCCTCAGTTTCCTAATATGCAAAACAGGAATAGAATACCTAGCTCATAGGTTTCCCATGGGAGTCAAATGAAATAAGATCCATAAAAAGCCTAGTATTGAGCCTGTCCAGAGTAGGAGCCCAGTAAATGGTAGTCATTATTGCTAACATCAGACCACATATGACTGGGACAATACCCCAAGTGGTGAAGTGTGGTCAAAGAGGGGCATCTGACATTTTCCTGGATATCCAGGCAGAGGCTGGGTGGCTATCGGTGATGTACGGGGCAGAAGAATTCCTGTACTGGAAGAATGGAGAAGATAATTTCTAAAGGCGACACCCACATCTAAGACTCTGTGATGTTAAGAGACACTGAAAATGTGGCTCTGCTGGATGGCCAAGTTCCATGAAGATTTCCAGACTGTGGAAAATCCATTGTTCACTTAAGACTTAATGTAACGAGCAAGAAAGTAGGTCCTCTTTTACCTCTCTATACCATCAAGATTAATTTACAAAGAAAAGTACATTCAAATATAAGTGTTTTATTTACGCAATAAAATAAAGCAAGGAGGTATTGAAAAAGAGCTCTAATAAAGCCACCTGCAACTCAAGGTGGAGTGGAAGGGGGGTGTCCATACCAAGAACTACCCAAATGCAGTACGAAAAATACCCGGCTCAACAATCTGTCAGATCCTGCTGGTAGAAGAGACTGTCATTCTTGTGCTTGCTATTTCAGGGCGTTGAGCTGTCACGAGACACGTGACACTGTGGCTTCCCAGGCCTGGGATGATGGGAGCCCATGAGTCCTGCTCGGTGACAGATGCTGGACTGAGATAACCACAAAGAATAGGAAATGCACAGAACAGCAGCTGGGCCAGACAAATTCAACATCCCACCTGCTGTTGATTTGCACATTCATCTCTCCAACCCGATCCCCATCCATGTAAAAATCTGCCAGCACGTCGAGAAATTAATCAATTTGGGGGAAAGGGAGGGAGTTATCCATGGTCGATTTTATACTCTTGCTGTAAACACATTTGTGTAGCACAGAGGCAGCTGATCAGAACAGCAGTGGCTTTTTCTGTTCTATGCTGTAATCACCCATCCACCTGGGACTCACACAGCTCCTCACCGCTGTTTTCTTAGATGAGAATTTTTTATTTTCCTAGGGTAAAGCTGGCTTTGGAAACTAATTAGATAGGTCTGTGGGTTTTCTTTGTTGTTGGTGGTGGTGGTGGTTTTTTTTTTGGCTTCTGAGTACACTACGGACATCTAATCTTCATTTCTGTCTTGTCCCTCCCTTGCTGTCTTTGTTGCTTTTCCTTTTGTCTGAAAGAAGAAAAAAAAGGTTTCCTAACATGGCTGGTCAAACAAGCTACTGTTCAGAGTGTGTGTCTAGATGCGTATGTAAAATTCAAGTGCTTCGTTTGCAGCAAAACAACCTTTATTCTGAAGAACATTTCGGCTCAAGGAAATGCTCTTTAAAATGTCTAATTCCCTACTGTGATTTCCTTTAAAGTTCTAATTAGTCGTGCACAGTAATGAATTCTGTAAATTGCAGTGCTTCATTTAAAGCTTTTAAGGTACAGAAGGCTCTAATAATGAGTTCTGCCACAATCAGTCTTTGAGGAAAGTAATTTTGAAATATAGGTTTCATATTTTTGGAGCTGTCATACATCTTCGAAAACAATCACAATGTTGAGTCTCAAATTAATATTTGTTGCTTAATGCCATCAAAATGTCAGATTAATGAGTAATTAACAACGTTTGTACATAATGTTATTTCCTTCTTTCTGCAAAGGCCAAAAGCATAATGGAGAATTCAAGTCATGAAACATCTTTCAACAAATATATTTCCAGAGTTTCCATTTTAAATAACTTATTACTAGGTCTATAAATGTCTTATTTAACGGTCAGTAAACAGCTGGGTTTCCCGATAACACAGGGAACATAAAATATTCATGTTTTTAAAGTTACTTCTACTGCTACTAATATTCTTTGATTTGCTGGTCTTAAAGGGGGAACAAACCATCATCAACACCACTTCTTTTTTTGTTTGTTTGTCTGTTTAAAGGAAGGGGGTGGATTTACCAACATCTACAAGCTGTTATATTATGTGCAGCTCTGGGCCCTGCTCTTTTTTTTTTCAATCTCATTCTTATTTTCATATCTTTCTTCCTCTTGGACTTAACTGAAACTTGACCCTCTTGGAGCACGCAGCCCACCTTCTCAGCCTCCCCAGACAAGCTGGGAGCTATCTCCTGCCTGTTCAGCATCAGCCCAGATCTTCCACTTGACATCCCCTCCCCAAGTCTCTTCCCACAGAGCCCTCTGACCATTCAACTCCTTCTATTCCATCAGGTCCATTTCCTTCTCTTGTCTACACTGGCCTTCCCTTTCATTCTGAGACTTGGGACTAATGACTTGGAAACACCCTCTACAGAAGCCCAAGGCCCAACATTTCCCTAAACTTCTCAAGCCAATTCCCAATCCCAGACCACACCTACCATCCAATGTGCCCATTCCTGTGCCTGAGTCACAAACACCAAGAGAAGAAGACAAATCCATGTGCAAGCTCAGCCAGGGGCACTTTTCCTTCCACTCACCCTGGCCCCACATATCCCCCTCTCCACCAGTCACCAAAGAAAGAAGATTCTCTCTCCTCTCTGCGTAGTTAACCTCTCTTCCACTTGAATTCTCAGTCATATCCCAGCCACCTCTCTTCCTACAATTATCCTCTCTCTCTCTCTCTCTCCACTGAACACAGTTTCTGACACTTTATTATCTCTTAAAAAAACAAAAGCAAAATCCTTTGTTTAACCTGCAATTACTCCTCTCACTCTTCCATCTCTCACCTTCCTTTTCTTGCCAAATTCCTTGACTATGTGCTCCCACTCACAGCCTCCATGATTTTCATTCATTCTTTTCTTAACCTTCAACAGCTGGGCTTCCTTGGAATGTCACAATTCTACTGAATAACACCCTGAAAGCTTATCCAGCACCTGCTTCCTGACAAATCCATTAGCGTTTCTCTTTTCTTCCCTTTTCCAAGAAAGCAGTGGTTTTCAATACATTTATGAAGGTTTTAAAAATATTGTGTCCAGAACCCAGCCCCTGCCTTGGAAAGGGTGGGATTTGGTCATTGGTATGTGTGTGTGTACACAAATTTTATTTTCTTGAGCTATATTCACACACCATGTAAACCATCTGAAGTATACAACCACAGTATCATCACATGGTTGTGCATATAATCCCATGATCAATTTTAGAATATGTTCATTACTCCAGAAATAAAAAAGAAAACTCAAATCCTTATATCTTACCCCTCCCCACCCCCCTTATAGATCCCTAGTATTGGTGTGGTACATTTGTTACTGTTGGTGAAAGAGTATTAAAATATTATTGTTAACTATAATCCATAGTTTGCAATAGGTATATTTCCCCCATATATGACTTCATTATTAACTCCTTGCAATAGTGTCATACATTTGTTTTAGTTCATGAAAGAACTTTTTAAATATTCGTACAGTTAATCATAGTCATTGTCCACCACAAGATTCACTGTTAGACATTCTCATGTTTTAACCTCCAACTTTCCTTCTGGTGACACACATGACTCTAAGCTTTCCTTTTCCACCACAATCACACACCATTCAGTACAGTTACTTTTAAAAATATATATTAAAAAAAACTCTCTAGATGATTTTCACGTGCACTAGGGTTGAGCACCAGTTCTTGAGATGGCCATTAACACACCTGGAGAGCTATGCATCTTTGGCTTCTATACCAGTGAAGGAATGGTAGTATGTCTTTTCTTTGCTTGTCCTGACTCTCCAGATGTTCCTTCTGTTTGTCTCTTCTGAGTCCATTTTGCTGAGCCACCCCACATTGTGTATTTTCTCCGAGGGTTATTTCCCCAGCCCCCAAACCCATTCCTGTTTCCCTCTCTTAGCTCATTTGCAATTTCTACTATGAATCATGACCTGATGTTGTCTCTGTCTCTAGCAGAGGCCTAGAACTCAGTTCCCTTGCATGACCGCTGGACATTTTTACCTACTTGTTTCACAGCGATGTGACTGACTGCAATTAAAATAACTTAATATCTAAAACTGTTTCCTTACTCACAGTCCCATTCTTATCATTAGTAGTCCTATGTATTACCTTTATATTTCAACTTAAACTGTACTAAAATAAAAGTTTAAAAAAGTTGAGTTTATTGTCCAACCTTATTTACTTCCAAATTGATGTCTAAGGAGATGAAAACACAAGGGAGAACCATTGTATTCTATCAATTATATTAATTTTGGGGGGTGGAAGGGGAGAGCTTGTCTCCAGACCCTTAAGCTTCCAAGAAAACCTGCTTCTGCAAATGTCCTCATTATCGATCTTCAAGAAGTAGTTGGCTCTGAGATTCCTATCAAAATTTTGATCATTAAATTGACTTGTGAATATTAAATCCCCTTGCCTCCATGACACAGCAGGAGGATCTGGCAATTTGCATAGTTCAACACATCCCTGATTTCCCACTCAGAGCACAGGGGAAAATACATACAATATTTGATACAAAAAAGAACTTCCAAACTGCTCTCAAAGGTTGAAAGTGTCACTGACACTCAACATCCTGGATCAGATGCCTAAAGGGGAGGCTCTCCACCTGTCCAGGACATGTTCTCATCCACATGGTATGTTTTATGGAGCCGAATAGACGGAGCGACTTAACCCTGCTCTAGAGCTTCACATGGGTTTCACACACTACACCCTTCTATATACCTTCTCTCAATCAACCCCGTTGCCCATGTTTGTTTTCTGTTCCAAGAACCAAATCTAGGATGCACTCTCAAAACTGATAATATTGCTATTTAATGATGCCCATTTGCTTGTCTTCCCAAATAATGAAAAGGCTGCCACAAATTATGAAAAACACATTAAAAATATCATTTGAAGTCTACTCTTGAAACTTTCTTGTAGACATAATATCTGGTTAAAAAAATCAGAAGATGTTTTTTTTTTTCACAACTTGGCTACCCTAAGCTGAATCTCAGCTGTGACTATGGATGCTGCTCAGGTAGAATGTCCGGAACTGTAGTTAAACCCTGTTAGTTGACAAAATCTCTGAGATCTCCCTAACAACCCACCACCCCAGGGTTTCCCACACTTCCCACTATCCTCTCACACACTTAAAGCACCCAAGGGAACTTCCAGAAAACAGTCCTTTTTCACAAGTCAGAACATCTTGCCCAGGACGGGCAAGGCCTAGAGAACAAGTTCAAGCAACCCTTGGCATACCCGATCCAATGTGCCCTGCCTGTAGGGAAGTGGGAGGAAAAGGCAGAAACCACCTGCCCCTGAAGGTCCACATGGCTCTTTCCTCTTCTTAGTGTGATTTCTGCAACAAAATAAGCTTCTTCCAAATAACAAAGTGACAAGATCTGAATTCATACCTATTCCTGCACTCACAATGTCCACAGGAGATGACACACGTTACCCAGAAAATACCTGGGTATTTTTTTAGGTTACAAAGGAAAACCATCGTAATGAGGGCAGCACAGAGAGTGGGGGGGCAAAATGTGCTTCCAGAGTCTTCTGCTCTAAATTTATAGGAAAAGGAAATAGGGGAGAAGAAGGAGTATGGATTATAGGACAAGGACAGGTATCTGCCAGCCACTAAACCTCAGGATGAATGTTCGGCCCTAAGGAACCATCAGGCCCTAAGGGCTACGTGGAAAATGTCTCACATATCATATAAGAATATGAGAGATGTGAAAATTCAGTTTGGGAATAGATATGCACGCTAGCACAATTTATCCAATCAAAAGATATGGTGTGTGTGATTAGAGGCTACAAAACTATGCTTTCCACTTGGCAGGGAATCCAACTAGTTTCTCCCTTACTGTGCCACAAGTTTAATAAAACCCCCCAGTGGACTTAATATTGGTGGGATTAATCGTGCTTCAAAGTGAGGAGCGAGACAGCTATTACCTCTCTTTTTCTCCTAATATTTGGGTCTTTAAAAAGCTTAATTATGAAAAGTCTGGGAATTGCTCTCCATGTTTGTGAGCAACTGACATAATCTCATAAATACAAAGGCCCACACACAAACCTGAGCCTCACTCACCAAGCCCTCAGGAGTTAGGAAACCAATCAGCTAAACATTTATACCAGAATTCAGTCCTCACAATCAAATCACTTCTTCTCTCTTAAAGTAAAAGAATTTCCAACGATCAAAATGCAATCTCCTTTTGCATGTCCAATAAGTTGGTGCTGTTTCAGCAGGAGAATACAATTTGCAATTCCTTACCTTTTTGTTGAGATGTGAGAGAGATAAAAGAATGTCATTGTGATGAAGACACAGCAGCAAATCACCAGGTTGGCGAGCAAAACAAAAAAGAAAAGGAAAGAAAAAATTGTTAATTTACAACGTTGGAAAGATGGATAACACATGCTCCTAAGTAACATCTATCCCGTGAACACAGCAATAACACAATGTAGGGATATTGTGAAACACAGTGACACACTTCTGAATCGCCGTCTCACCTTCCACCATAATCAGACACCTATAGCTTCTGGCGCAAACAACAAAGAGAAGACTCGTCGGCATCTATCCAAAGACTTCCTTCCTGAGCTTGTCTTTTCTTAGCTGTTAATTCTGTTACTAAAAGCACAGAGGAGAAAAAAAGCACAAAGGGCATATTTCCTCGCTTAACAATGCAGTGCAAGAGGCTACCTGTGTACAGATGAGAGAAACCTTATTCTCTTCTTGTACAACCTCCTTCTTAATCCAAGAAAAGATTTCTGCTCCTTAAACCTATATCTAACCTGCAGTCACCAACATTTCCTTATCCAACAACAATATTTCTGAGAAGAGATCTGTGAAATATTCAGTACACATGGCCCTTGTGTACCAGGCCTCAGGTGTGGAAAGAAGGACTCTCTGTCAGTCCCATAGGCAGCCCTGTATGGGGAGGGTCAGACAGACTGCCTCTCTCAGTCATGTGATAACTACCCTACCAACTCACTCCCAGGCAATTCCTAAACACACACACACACACACACACACACACACACACACACACACACACCTCCTGATATGCCAGATTCCAAACTCATCTGTACCCTCCTGTGTGGCGAAGTTTAGAAGCAAGGAATTATCCATCGTTATCCTGGGAAGAAAATACATTGTAGGAAATATGTAAGGATGAAGCCACTGCCCCACCCTTTTGGGGTTTAAGGAATATACACATGACCTAGAGCTAAAACGGAATTGAACAGATATGATTTGGAGGAACCTGTATATTCTTCATCTTTTTCTTGTTAAAAAACGCAAATTCTTACAGTCTAATGCAAAATGTAGGTCAGAGTCTCCTGGGAAGACTGTCTTTCCCAGATATTTTACAGACATTAGGTCAATGCCTATTGTTAGCTGTATGAGATGAATCCTGCACAGAAGGTGTTTATAGCTCGGCTGATCTTTTACCCCGGTCCAAGGGCAAGTGGGAAATTGATGGGCCTGTTTGAAAACCAGTCCGATGTTCCAGAAAGCTGAAACAGCATCCAAACAGCAGGACTGCAGGAATGAGCATGGAGAGGTTGTGCATGCCCTTTCTTGAAAGAAGAAAAAAATCTTCGTCTTCTCCCTTCTCTTCCTTGTATCCAGCATCAAGGGCCATACAGCCTTCTTTCTGGAATTAGATGAGCTGGTTCCCAAGGGCTTCACATTTCCTGGTTATGGCAGAGTCTGTTTAACTACAGGTGCTCCAAGCCCACACCCCTTTCTCCTGTGCGTACAGCTGGTCTTGTATTTCACAGGCTCCCTTGAGCCAGGGCCCTCGAGGCTAGTTTTTGGCCTATGGATTGTGGGTGGAGGTGATAATGTTCCTTCCAAACTCCCATAACATCACCTGCTTGATCTGCTGCTCTCTCCTCCCCTCTTTGCTGCTGAATGGCAAGATGTCCGTGGTGACCTTGACAGTCATATGCTGCAGGTGGCAGAGCTCTGTCATGCTAGGACCCTAAATGACTGTACGGCGCACAGCCTACCCCATGGAGCAACTGACCTACATGAGCAGAGAAATAAATAAGTGTTTTTTGTGTTGCGCCCTGAGGTGTGGGAGGTTGATCTGCTACGATGGTCCGCGTCACGGTGAACTGGTACACCAGTCCCAGTTCCTCGCCAGCGTTAGGCTCGCTTCTGGGTGTTAGCTTGCATTAGGTGCCTCAGCATGCTTCCAACAACTCCCTCCTTTTCACTTAAGGTATTTTGAATTCATGTTGTTCTTTACCACCAATGAATCTCTGAACAAAATGCCCTGGAAACCCAGAGCTAGCCATAGCGGATGGTTCTCTGGTGGTGGAGCAGGCAGCTCTGCATCCCTCCTCACGCAGCCCAGAGGGATGAGAGAATCAACAGAAGACTACAGGCCTCGGGGTTTTGTCTCTACCACAGCCCACCTCAAAAAGACAAATGTGCTTCAACTAGATTTAGAAGTAGCCTAAAAAAGAACTTCCTGACAGCAACTGGACTGTCTTGGATCAGACCACAAGATCTGAACACCTTCAGAGTTAAATATGAACAGAACAACAACTGCTCCCAGTTGGTCTGGGTCACGCCCTTATTGACTATCCCTCCCATGATTTTTATACTAAGGAAGCAAACTTTTCTGGAGGAGAGAAGTAAAGAAAACTTGTCCAGTGGTTTTCTTCATAGTCCATCGTCAGCTGCAAGGAGACAATTACTATTGATTTTTCAGCAAAGAAGGTGCAACACTGCCACCACTCCGCCACCATTCCATCTTGATCAAAACACACCCAGTCACACGTGCTTCTATAACACACTCAATAAAGAAGTGAGATAGCCACGTGCAAGGTCACAGCTGTCTTGTGCTGCTGGAGATGTCGCTATAACATAAATTCATCTAATATGTGCAGAGTATCTGTAATGTATATTGTACTGGAATTGGTGCTGTAAGGGAAGCCAGGACATTTGATTTATGGCTCCTGTCTTTAAGTTGCTTACAAATTAACAGAAGCAGGAAGCATGTAGAAAATGTTACAGTAATAAAAAAAGAAGACAATACCAAAATAATAGTATTTATGTCACAAAGCTATCTACAGGACAATCACAGGCCTATTGTTTTTCATCTAGTTCGGTTTTCAAACTCATTTGATTTGCCTACGTTATTCTGTTCTCTGCTCCCCAGCACTCCCAATCCACAGCCCTCCCAATCCCCCTGCTTGATTTAATTCTTCATATGATATATATATATCGTTTTCTGGCATATACTAATTAATTGCCTTATTTCATGAAAGAAGAGATTTTCAGTTTTCGTCACTGCTGCACCCCCCAGGCACTGACACAGTGCTAGGCACAGAGTAAACACCCAATAAAAACCATTCCACATATTTAAATATAGAAATCCAACAGCAATAACTAATCACTGTGTTCTTTAGTCTCCCGTAAAGCACCCCAGTTTCTTCCGACTCTCTGCCAACAAGAGCTAGAGCTTCTAAGACTGCTCACCTGCTTACCACTGGGAAAACACTGTGAGGCTTCAAATTTACAAGGATCTCAAGTGTCAAACGTGAGAGGCTGATATTTAGAAGATGGACTGTTTTCCAAATGGCTCTCTCATTATTTTAATTAATAATGGTATAACTGAGAAGGTAGCCCTCAGTCACCTAAGTGTCCAGAGAGCCATGGGAGCTATTAGTGACATTAAAAAATATGGCAATAACATAAAAAAAGGCAAGATACATTCTCTGAATAAAAAGCGTGCGTTGATATAATGAAACTCGAAGCTACAAAAGCATTTTGCTAAATCACTAGACTATTTACTTAACTAGCAAGGGGCTGAAAAGAAACTCAAGGGCAGAGTGAACCGAGGCTGCTCACCCTTGCCATGGTACACATCTTCTTTATCTGGGGGTGTCCACAATATTGTGCTGTCTCATAAGGAACCTTGGAGTCCAAATTCCTACCTCTCTCCTAGCAATGTTGGTGCTAGGGTATGTATTTTGCATTTTGTGCTCCTATTGGCGTGTAGGGAAAGAGACTGGTTCTGAGAGGGTCCTGCAGGCTGGGCCCGTATTTAATCACTTGATGACATGAACGGTTCTTGGCCTTGTGCACTCCCTGTGCAAAGTCACAGCTGTGACTGAGGGGGCATTTCAGAAAGTCAATGATCAACGCTCATCCGTTATGGGCACTGTCACTGGCATAAAGAGATAGAGATCCTTGTCTATAGAGTGCCCAGGAAACAACCCAAAAAAGAATCTCATTACAGTGAAGGCGAAGCCAACGGATATGTACGAAGCCAAATCCACGTGCATGGAAAATTATGCAGGAACTGATCTGCCAGGACAACAGTTTAATTTTCAAAAGTAAGACTTGGTCCATAGATATCAGGCTAGTAGTAGATTTTTACTGAAAAATCTTCATTTTTGCAGACAAAAGGGTTCTCTTTATGAGGACAGAGAGGAGAAAGTTGTCACTCTGCAGAAGGGACCCAGAATTGCTCTGAAATAATCTAAAGAGAAGTCGAAAAGCCTCCCTCAAATTGTGTGGCTCCTGGAAAAAGTATTGGTTTGGTGTTGTTGCCCTCTTTTTCTGCTCTCCATAATCTCCCTAAGGGTTTAAATTTTAATAAATTGTGTGCGTGTGCACACATGGTCATGTGCACATTCACACCCATGGAGAGAATGGCCATACAATGGCTCCCGATGCCACTGAACACAGGGCACCCCCAATCACAAACAAGAGGTTCAGAAGCCCCACACCCACATAAATGCAGCAGCTACTTCTGTCCACCTTTCCACCAACTTTTTCCTCTTTAGTGTCTGTGCAGGACTCCACTGACGGGAGTCCCTGCATTAAAACGTGGGATATTTTTCAGTTTGTCAGCCCAGGAGGCTGAGATGCAAATCCTCTCTGACAATGAAGAGGTCCAATGGAGTGGGTTGTGCCCACTGAAGGTGGCAGTGTAGAAGGGCCACTGCTTGGGAAGTGACGAAAGCAGAGCTTTTGCTCAGTGTTTGCATCACAGAACTATCACCTTGGAGTGTGACTTTTCTTCTCACACAGATGTCTCTCACTAGACTGTGAACATGCTGAGCATAGAGACCATTTACTACTGACTATTATATCTGAAGTTCCTAGAGAAGATGATATATGCTGGAAGCCTTCATATTCCTTGTCTCACCGGTTAGAAACTCCTGGGATCCTTTGATGGTCATTTGCAGGAGAACTAATTGAGGTGTGGGGACCTGAAGTTGCTTGTCCAAGCTCACAGGGCTAATAAATGGCCGTCCTGTGGGTTCCCAGACCATTCTGTCATGCTGTTGTGTTCCTGCACATAGGGCCGGTGCAGTGAAGAGTTACCAAATAAATGGGCAACACCACAAGCATTAGATATTATCGGTAGGAAATGTGGTTGCCAAAAGCACCCAGAATGAATGTCACATGGATTAAATAATATAGGGGACACCAGTCGAGTTAATAACACGAGACCAACCCAGTGACAGAGGGTCCATGCTGTAGTACCAGGCAGCCAGGTAGACACATCACCTGGGAGAAATGACAGCTCAGCAAAGTCAAGTATGATACAAACCACCCGCCCCACTAAAACCACATCTGCCTAGTCCTCTGTAGCACAGGTACAGAGCACAAAGACTCCGTTACCTTTTACCTAAGAGAAAATATGTTACAGTTCCAAACAATCAACATGCAGCCGACCTGCTGAAAGACAATCCATCTTTAAGTTGGCAATTGGGTATTCCTCTCTTGTCATTTGACGGGACATTGCAGAACAGCTGCCTGCTTTTTGTTTTGATCAGCAGTACTAATCCTCTGAACCTTTTGCTATTAAAAATGTTTTGTCTTTAGGTGAACACTCAATTACAGAGTGCCAATGTCTTGCAGCATTTAATGTTGATTTTTAAAAAATTTTTTATCCCTGCATCACTACTTAACCATCACCAATTTTGCTAAAGTAAATGGGAGCTTTCAAACACTACCCCTAAAATATAGTTCTTGCCTAAAATGATGTCATGTTTATACTTCCATTATAATCTTCAGTCCCATCTTTTTACGTGAGCAATTACAGCAGCAGCGATACAAGCTTCATTTTAAATGACTCCTGGATGAAAAATGATGAAAGTTTTGGTAGTTCCTGAAGGAGTTCTCTGTGCGTGCAGCTTTTGTAGCTCTCTGTGGCAAACCTAGGTGGACACAGTGGTTTTGCTAGAGCCCTGATACACCATTGTTTATTGCAAATTCCATTTCTTCTTCTTTTTTTTATTAATTAAAAAAATAAAGAAACAAAATAAAACAATATACATAATCAGTAATTCACAATATCATCACTTGGTTGCATATTCACCATTTCTTAGAACATTTGCATTAATTCGGAAAAAGAAATAAAAAGACAATAGAAAAAGAAATAAAACGAACACAGGAAAGAAAAAAAAAAAAGATTATACCTACCATACCCCTTACCCCTTGCTTTCATTGATCACTAGCATTTAAACTAAATTTATTTTAGCATTTGTTCCCCCTATTATTTATTTTTATTCCATACGTTCTACTCCTTTGTTGACAAGGTAGATAAAAGGAGCATCAGACACAAGGTTTTCACAATCACACAGTCACATTGTGACAGCTGTATCATTATTCAATCATCCTCAAGAAACATGGCTACCGGAAGGACAAGCTCCATTTATTATTCTAATGCAGCATCTCTGCAATAGAATCACCTGGAGAGCTTTCGTAAAAAATAATGATTCCTAAACCACATTGCTGGAGATGCTGGAGTGGAGCCAAGGAATGTGAACTTACAAGCACTCAGGTGAGTCTACCACGGAATTGAGGTTTGGGAATCACAGCTCTAACATACAGGTAGTAATGAAATAGAGATGATGTGTAGTTCAGACAATCAGTGAAAATCACTACCTCCTCTGAATCTAGCCCTGGAAAAAATATATGTAATAGGCATCTAGTATGCACAATTCAAATCCCTGTGATGGGCAATGGAGAAGGAGGGAGGCCGCGTTCCCTTACGCCAAGCTCTTTGTGTCTGGTCTGAAGTAGACCCATACTGTTGGGAGAGGTGACGGAGGTCCCGGAACAAACATGGATGATGCCACGTCTGTCTAAGTGTGACCTAGAAGGTAGAGAAGTTTTCCACAGTGAATTTGCTTATTCCTTGTCCTGTGGGTGAATCTATTGCATTTGTAGTGAGGGCTGGGAAATGGAGAGGCTTCTTATTGAAGAGTAACATCGTTGCTTGTTATGAGCGAAATCTTCATCTAAAATGCATTTCAAAACTACATAAGAATGTCAAGGAGACAAGAGAAGCTGGATAATTTGTCAATTGCATCCACTGAGAATACAATTATGAGAAAAATGAACTGTAATGATAAAATAGATCTTTTTGTGTTATTTAAAGACTAAACAATGAAGGAGTAGGGTGCTTGGCATAAGGAGAATATGGTTATAAACGCATCTGAGTTAGTTCCGAGGGCCTGCGAGGTCAAGTTCACCCCACCTTCAGCTCCACCCTGGGACTGAGGCTGCACAGAGGATGCTGGGTCTTGGAGTCAAGACATGTCTGGGCTCCAGTCCTGGCTTCACCATTTTGATGAGCTGATATTGAGTGAAGGGCTTAAGCTCACAGAGTCTTATCATATCAGACGTGTAAAGAGGAGAGTTAATATTGGAAAACTCACAGCACAGGGCCTTCCACAGTGTAGGTCCTTGAATAAATGCATCTCTTTACTGTTATGATGATGATGATGATTGTGTGCTGTTGTTAAGGGTTGCTTAGGGAGGGACAAGCTCAGAAACATCTAGGATCAAACTCTGCAATGTAAGACAAAAACTGCCTTCCTTGATTTCATAGCAGATTATTTTAACATCGATTTTAATTTTGAAGGGTGGACTGAGTCATTTGAACCTCTGTCCCCACATCCAACCTCTTGACTTGATGCCCTGCAATCTACCTGGCTGGTTCTGAGATGGCTGACTTTTGCCTGACTCAATCAGTTTCTCAACTAAGGCGATGCAAGCCACTGCTGCCTGGGAGACAAACAAACAATTGCGTCTGCCAAGACCTGGAGGGCCATTGTCATCATCTCCAAGCAGTGATCTCTGTTGCAATTTTGATATAATCAAGAAGAAAGGAAAATAAAGGTTGATCCAATGCAATCCCTTCCATTTATAAAGATAATTGGGATTTCTCATTTGGTTTTGCCGCAATTTTTCCACTTTCTCCTCAATGGAATGTGTGGTCATTTTTTAGCAGGACACGTTAATGGAATTAAAATTTCTAAGCTACTCCCACAATCATGTTTAAATTGATTATATTGATTGATTACAGATGAAATGTGGGCTATCGGTTAATAGGTACATCAATGAAAACAAATTATACCTGGAATTTTAGGGGGACTTACAGTAACCCATTTTTTATCAGACTTTATCAGATTCCTTATTCAAATATTGACTTAAGTATTTAACAAATACATCATTCATCAAAACATTATCAAAAAGTTACTACACAACTGTGGGCTTCAGACAACTGAGGGTACATGCTAGTTTGCTTTAATCATATTACTTAAGATTCTATAAGTTGTCAGATTAGAAGGTTGATATAATTGGAGTACTAATAGAAATGGCAAACTATACAGATGCTCAGACACCACTAAAACCATTTTCTAATATATTTGAGGTCCTGTAAATGGCAAACTATACAGATGCTCAGACACCACTAAAACCATTTTCTAATATATTTGAGGTCCTGCAAGTATAAGGGTAAATGCTATGTATCCTTTAATGACTGATGGGCTCAAGCAATCCACACATACTTTTATAATGCACATTAAATATACATTGAAAGCACAGCTAAGAAATTTAATAGAAATGTCTATTCATGTTCTTCTGCCAGACCCTGAGTAATGCAGCTGTTGGTAAATGTGTCTTACACTGACTTAATATTGTAGTGAATGCTAGGTAAGCATATTTAAGAATAATGGGAATTTATTTTTTCAGACCTCATCACTCTGGCATCTTCAGAAAAGTTATTATCCAAGAAAAACTCTTCAAAAATAAATTATCATCAGAAGTGATGTTAAAGAAACAACTGCTTTCTCATTTGTAATGCGAAGCTGCTGTTTCTCATATGTAATGAGCTTTAAGAGAACAACAAGACTGAAAATGATAAAGAAATTGAAATATTTTGGAGCTCAGAATCTGTAGAAAATATAGCAGCTGCTTTATCTTATGGATAGAGACTTAACTAGGGTACAGTCAGCCCCTGCTTGGCAGAGGACTCAAAAAAGAAGTAGAGACTGATTTATCTTACTGTGTCACAAGTGCTGAGTGGGATTTATACTGGCAGCCAAGGAAGCAAAGTTAAGGACAAAGAGATAATCAAATCCTCTACATTCCAAAGAATACAAATGACTGGGAAAAGAATCTCTTTGCAAGGGTTAGGGGAGATGATGGCATGGCTCTGATACCGTGAGCTATGACCTCACTCCCCACTTGCTTGTTCCCCCTTCCCAGTCTAGAAAAGATAAGGAGGGAAAGAAGAAGAAAGAGTCATTAGTTCTGGGTCACCTGCCTTGTAGGAGTAACTGTGGCTTCTTCCTTCCTTCCTCTGGAATCATTATACTCTCTTCTCCCAAAGACAACAGAGAGGTAACTGTACAAGAGAACTGCTTGGGTGGGGCTTGCATTGAAAGGGAAACTCGTATCTTGGACCCAGTGGGTTGATCGCTAAATTGGCAGACCTGTCCATCTGCCCTAACCTACCTGAGCAGGGGAAGGAGAAAGGGAAGATATGGCAGGGCAAAGAGGGGTAGCAGCCACTCAGCAGAGACAAGGATGTCCTAACTCCCCAAAGGCCAAGTGGACCAAAGTCCCAGGAGCTATCCAGAGGGTGGCCTGCAGGTAAAGGGACCTCAGGAAGAAAAGGTCATGGGCTATACCATCAGAGGCAGAGCTGAGGGAGGTTGGATGAAGAACTGAAACTAGATCTCCCACATCAGGAACTTTGCATTGGGGAGACTCCTAAAGGGTCTTCTGAAGAACTTCCCCCTGGGTATCACAAGTTAGCCTACATCTGGGTGTCTGCCACTTGGCAGGCACACACCATCAGCCAGGAGTAACAGACAAGCAGCCACAGCTACAGAGAGGAGAATACACACACTGCGAGTAAAGGGAGACACCTGCCTCCCTTCTCCACCCCAAAACACAGAAAGCTGGAGCTGGAGAAGAAGGGAGGGGTGAGAATGTCCCAGAGCACATCCCCCTACTCTTCTCCAAGGTGTAGGAGAGAGGGGACTTGCCCATTTCAAACCCTTTAGCCCAAACAGGGCAAGTGCTACAGGGAAGGGGAAAAGATAAGATTTAGAAAGGATATGGGACTGGTGTTTGAAACTAGACCCCAGACTTTTTTAAATTAATGGAAGTAACTGGCCACCAAAGATGCCAATTTAATAAATCTTTTCTCAGGATCTACTATGTGCCAGCTACTATTTTAAGCACTTGAGTAACGATTATATCAATGAATAAAACAAAGTTCTCTGCTCTCCTGCTATCAGCGGGAATGGGAGATTTACCACAGCACAGCAAACAACAGTGAGTGGAGAAAAATAAAACCATTGAACCTCTCCCAAGACCAGGCTATTAAAAAAAGAAAACCAAGTGTCAATACCTACCAAAGATTAACCAATTTCTTTCTGAAGGTTCTGCTTTCAGGCAAACACCACCTTCTACAAAAGTGATAGAAAAGTTACATAAGAGGCAGAGATGAAGGTTGAAGGGAGAACATATACGTGTTCATAAAACTAAAATGTTTTCCGTGTTCAGGGAAAGATAATGGTGAGATTTCCCAGACTGAGACGGTGGATGTTATGCTGATGAATTTCTGGCTGATTCTTCCTGTGAAGACCCCCCTGATGGAGATGGGATCTGAGGACAAGTTGATGATATCTAGGAAACTACAGGTTTAGAGAGATGCTTCAGGCACTTGGGCTGAACTGAGATAGACTAGAAGAACCGGAACAGGATTTAAGAGCTGCTTTATAGCACACCAAGGCAAGTACTACTTTGTTTTCGAAATAGTTCTTCTTGGAAAAATATATTCATTCAGTAAGTAAGTGTCTATTTGTGGACAACTCAAAAAATCTTTCCAAAGGCATCCAAAACCCTCTCCTGCCTTGCCTCTTCCTTTTTTTTTTTTTAATCTCTCCCCTCCTGGTTTCTGAATTGATTCTTCTTTCTCTAGGAAGGACTCTGCTCACCCAGAATGACCAGAGAGATCAGGCACTCCATCAGAGAGATCAGATGTGACACGCATGAACCTCTGAGGTCTTAGGGATGGCAACTCCGAATTCCAGTAAATTCTACTCCCCACTTTCCCTTGTGAAACAGATCCGTGCCATTCACGTTGAAAGCCCTTTCTGGGGTTGGCATCTCTTTTTCTTGTAAGATCGGCATTTACTTCCTTCACTGATTCCATCCAAGGCCCAGCTGTGCCCGAGCCAAGCTTTCTCTCCTTAGGATAATAAAATCAGCCGAAAAAGTGAGTAGTACCAAGGCAGGCTACAGCAATGTCGCAGGAGGCCTGCGGTGTTTGTAATGAGTCTGGGTTATAGTTTTATTTAATGGCAGAGTATTACATCTGAGTAAAGCTAAAATCCTTCACTAAGGGCTTAGTTCTTGGCTGTTTACAAGGTAGAATGGTCTAGATGTTGGTAGTTACTTTTAAATGGCTGAGCTCTGAAAAAGATAAGGACACTTCTACCCGGAAACCTTCCAACTTTCCAAAATGAGTTCACTTTTAACACTGCCAGTTGATACAGTCAGCCTATGGGGTGCTAATGGCCAGAATTTTCCACTACGGATTCGTCATGGAGTGGGGTGGTAGAGGAGGGGTGCCAGCATAGCCAAAATCCTTTAGTGTGGATTCTGTAAAATGTCTTTTCGTGATAAATCAGTGAATTTTTCAACCTGGCATAATCAAGGCTAGCTAATTCCTTGCAGACAACTAAGAGAACACTCTTGATTTCAATTCTTTTAGGAAACTGTGGGGCCTAATTAAGCCCAACAGTCAGAGCACTAAATGCAAATCTTCATCCTCAAGCAATTTAGTTTAAGTATCAAAGCTACTTTCATTTTCCTGTGCTCCAAAGAAGTATTTTGTCATAATGAATTAGGAAGAAGAATAAACCAACCCTGGTAAATGTAACCCCAGACAGGGTACTGGATTGTATGTAGATCTATGGGGCTGGCATTAATAAAATTCTGTTTATCTCTAATACGTTAAAATAGTATTTTATAGGAATTTTTCAATGTGTCGCACAGAGAAGAGGCATGCTGAACCCATTGACATTTAGCTAACAGAATTTTAATAGAATTGAGCTGGCTTGGGAAGGAAGAAAAATAGGAAAGAAATGCCAAGCAGACGATTCCCTCGAGAAGAATTCATTTTGGTTTTATGTAATATTAAATATCACTTCCTCCACCAAGGTTAGAACCTAAATTAGTCTTAGCAAAGCAAATTTCGCCCATTCAAAAACTCTGTCACAATGGCCTCTAGGTCAACTGCAGAGATCTAGGGCACTGCTACCAGCTATTCTAACACAAACAAGACAATTAACTGAATGGTACCAGTTTTCATTTTACTGTATAGATAGCAGGAGGGCTTCCAGGGCACAGGAACTCAGGGCTTATAAGACAGTGCTTGGAACCTTTGTCCTCTTGGCCGAGTCTGAGCTCCTGATTGGATTTCACCTGGTCCAAGGCTTGGTTCTTTTCTTTGCAGGTTTCTTTCACTTTCATAGTTTCACAGGTTTGGCTCTTCAGGTCTGAGCTCAATCCTAAATTCCATTTACCAAATGCATATTTATACTGAACCTACATGGGCCAGGGAGATACAATGGCTAGCAAGACAATGGGCTGACATTCTAGAAGGAGAGACAGACAATAAACAAGTAAACAATAAACACATAAAATAATCAGAGATGATGATGATGATGCATGTTTCAAAGAAAATGACTAGCACACAGGAGAGAAGGAGGGGGCCTGTTTGAAAGCCCACTCTCCCTGAGGGGACAGCATTTAAGCCGAGAACCGAAAGGGGAAGGAAGCTGGCTGTACAAAGAGAATTTCAGGAGTGGGGACAGCAAGCACAAAGGCCTTGGAAGCAGGAAGGAGCTTGGATTTTCTAGAAACTCGGAAAGGATGTTTAAGTGTTCAAGTGTGACTAGAGCCTAGCAAAAGGGGAGAAAGTGACACAGGTCAAGTTTGCAGAGAGCAGGGACCAGAATTTGCAATACATTTTTTTTTTTTTTTTTTAAGAGAGAGGGAGGAAGGGAAGGAAAGACAGAGAGAAGGAAGGAAGGATGGAAGGAAGGAAGGGAGGAAGAAAGGGAAACATCTTTAAACATTTTCTTGTTTTATTATATTTTGTTTGTTTGTTTGTTTCTTACATGGGCTGGGGCCGGGAATCGAACCGGGGTCCTCCGGCATAGCAGGCAAGCACTCCTGCCCGCTGAGCCACCGCGGCCCGCCTGCAATACATTTTAAACAAACCTTGACTTTATTCTTAAGGGGAGGAGGAAGTCAGTGAAAGGTTTTACGCAGGGGAATGAAATGGTCTGGTTTGAAGGTATTTCTCTTTAAGCACTTCTCTGTCAGAACGTGAGGATCTGTGATTCTGACTTCAGGTCCAAGTGCTTTTCGTCACTTTTCCAAGACCAGGACCTAATTGCTAACCACATCCTCAAAGCACACCACCCCCGTGAGCCTTCCCCCAAAATGATACCGCTTAAAAGAAAATAGGACCATATGTGCCTTTATTAACTCTAAGTGGTATGAAATCATTATAATCAACAGGATTGTAAAATTGCAGATTCACCTGGTTCTAAAACTGAGGATGAAAATTTCCTGCTTCTAGTCTGCTTGCACATTTTTTTCCAACATCATCTCAGAAATCACCAATAAGAACTTAAATAATGAAATATGTGTAAAACTTTCTCGAAATAGTTCAACGAAGTGACAAAGCAGTTATTTTAAAAGCAAATTAAGACATGCATTGTAAGAAAATGAGAAGAACATCTGAAGTAAATAATAATTAATGACTATGTATCCAGGATTAGTGAATCTGCTTAATTTTAGGTGATAAGTAAGAAGTAAATGAAAAGAAAGTTAATCTACTTCGGGAAACAATCAGTAATGTAAACCTCTTTACCTTGCCTTTTGTCTGATCACCCAATCACATATTTATTAAGCATCTACTGTCTGTACGTGCTATATTTCACCCATCTAACTCTGATATTAACTTCTCCATGTGCTCTGGGTCTTCCTTGCTTCCTTGCACACCAGTCTCTTCTGCTCTCACTCCACCTCTGTCTGTCTCTCCCCCTCTTTTGCAAGCCCAGCCCTCACCATAAGCCTTGCTACAGAATTGTTTTCCCTCAGAAAGGCCCTGGGATGGCCCAGGCCCAGTTTCACACTCTTAGAAGCACAAGGGCTGTGGATGAGACACTGCCAAATCCCAGAACAGAGTTGGCCCAGCTAAAACTTCTACCTAAACTGGGGAAAATCCTTCTCAGCAAAGGCAGCAGCCTTTTCCTAAATACTTAATAGGTATTACTGTTAATTACGAAGAGAACCATTTAGACTCATTTAGGTTTTTCATCTATCTGGGCTAAAATAACAGCTGAAAAAAAGCCTGACCCCTCTCCAGCACAGCACAGCTGAAGAACAAATGCTTAAGAAATAAGATTAATGTCCTCTGAGAGTACCCAGGAGTAAAGAGATTTAAGATCTTATTTTTAGATTGTAAGTACCTAGATAGTATGATATAAAGAAACCTTGGAGAAAGGAAGATTCAATTGGAAAAACATGGCACAGTTTTATTTACACTGGATTACTTAGAGAATAAAAACCAAGTATCGTTATAACCTCATGATACTTAGAATTGAAAATAACAGATGATAATGCACTTAAAAAATTCCTTCTTACAATCGTTGCTATCAATCGCCCTTAAGTCTAAGTAGTGTAGGATGATCTGGCAAATGTGGAGCAAACAACTGCTTGAGATATGCATTTATAATACTGCATTTAAAAATCTGCCTTTCTCTTTCTCTAAGCCCAACTCTGCAAGGAATATCATTACCCTCCCAGCTAAGTGGATTATGGAATTCAGGGGTGAAAGTCTCCCTGGCAACGTGGCACATGACACCCAGGGATGAGCCTGGCCCTGGCACAATGCCTTCCTGAGATTCTACAAAAGTTCCATGCACTATGATTACTTTCCAGAAACCTACAACCTCCAGATGGATTCCTAGGCCAGATAAATCCTGAAACCAGAGGGGTCAGCCTCTCCAAGTACATCAACTAGCTCCATACCCTTATCCCATATTATTGACACCCTTTTCCAACATAAAAAAGTTAGAAAGGTCGTAGCCTAAATACCCCAAAAGATTGGGAGAAGGATCAAAGGAGGAGGAGTTATAACAGAGAAGATAGGATTTAACAAATTAGTATGGCTGCTGAATCATTATATTGATATTTCTTTTAGTCTCCAGTGTCTTGGAGCAGCTAGAAGAAAAAACCTAAAATTGTGGAACAGTAACCCATAACAAACTCTGAAATCTGTTCTATAATTACTTGTTACAATGTACTTTGATATTCATTGCTTTTTTTGTATATATGTCATATTTCATAATAAAAAATGTTAAAAACAAATCTGCCCTTCTTCTGCCCAACCCCTGTCCCCCAAATTTTTAGACAATGCTAAATAATTCTCTATGATGATAAAAAGATGCATAATTCTTTGCTTTTCATTGGTTAGCTTTTTACCACCCGCCATTCATATTCTGTTCTGACTATAAACTGAAGGCAAAAAGTCTCAGATTTATAACTGAAATGAAATTCAGGTTATTTGGCCAATTTAAATTCTTATACCCAATTTGGTTTTTCTTCAATACATTTGGACAAAGTTCCTAAGTACATCAATAATTTTCATCATCCTTGCAGTCTGCAATCTACAGAGACAAATTTCTGAACAGTCACCAAAGTTTTTGCAGTGATTTTGGTTGATTTTAAGGCAGAAACATCGATGAGACCTTTTAGGTGACAGTTTGATGGGTGGGTTGGGGGGAGGGGGGCAGAAGGGTTGGGAGGGGGCTGGAGGAGGTGGGTGCAGATGCTGTCTGTCTGTCAAGTAAAGTGTTGGGGGAAGAGGCTTTTGCTCATGAATAATAGGGTAACTTACCCCTATGGCAGGCCATCACATTTATAAATCCCATTTCCTAGAACACTGTCTGAAGACCCTGGTAGTGAAAAGGACACTAAATTGGGAATAATTTAGGACCTGAGCACTAAATATATCCTAGGTTTTATCTTTGGGAGATTAGTCTACTCCTTCATGACAATTTTTGCTAGTCACCACATGGCTTGTGCAGACGAGACAAACTACCAAAAAAATTGTGTTTAGAAAGCATTAGGAAAAAGATATTAATGCCGCCCCCATTTTGTAACATATTCTTAGCACATGAAGAATTGAAGGCCAATTTGCAGAGAGAAACATGTAATTTATGTCTACTCCACTTATTCTAAAAGGAATTTGAGACAGAAAATATAGAATTCATTTTATAGGGAGTGCATTTGAACCCACCAAATACAGGAAATTTAATCTCCTGTATTCATAAAGAGGCATATTTTTATAAACATTTTTCTATGAAACCTCATATTGTTATAAAGCTTCCAGTCACAATACTAGATTTTAATCTGCTTTCTGGCCTCTTTCCCAAAACACAGCGGTACCTTTTCAAAAAGGCCAGAGGTGCACAACAAGACCCCGAACCAAGAATTTCGCTGGGCCACACATTGAGAGCAGCAGCCATAGAGTGTCGTACTCTTTGCCAAGCTTGTTTGGGGTCAGCTTCCCCGCACCTTCTGGAATAATATCTTTATCGGTTTGTCTTGCTCTTTGAAATGAGCAGACTATCATTTGACAGACTGAATCCAGAGGGGAAACCAGAAGCTTTTCTCTCCCCTAGTCGATAAGCTTAAATAACTCCAAGCCTAAAATGATTCCAAATCGCTTGATGCAGATGGAAGTTTGGCTGTGGAGTCACTTGCAAATATGTGCTAGCTGCTCTGGCCAGCTCTGGTTTAAAGTCTGCAGTGCTGTCCTTTGTGCTACTGGCTATGCAGGGTCATGAGCGGCTTCTCCCTGGCAGCCCTGGAGACCTGGTCTTTCCATAATAAATGCATGAAGCAGTAAAATGTCAGGTCAGTTGCACTGAATGGGCAAAAGATCATTTATCAAAAAATTTAACACTTAAGCAACAAGTCGTTTTTAAGCACCTTACAGTAAGAGTGTCAAATGCTACAAAGGCTAGGAGTCAGTATGAGGCTGCCCCACTCTCTCAAAAAACTCACCACCTAGAAGGCAAAGATGATCAAAGATTGATACTTTTTAATCAAGAGTTTTCTTGTTTTTTTTTTCCTCTACAGAATGCATCTTTTCCCAGTTTGGCACTTTAAACCCCATTTTTGTATTTGGTCCAGAATCATGTCTGCCTGGGAATCAGAGAAGTCAGCTGAAATTTATGAGGGCAAGAAGAAATAGTTCGTTCTTTCAGCAGTGTGATTATTTTAAAAGAGATTCTTGCTGGCTCCCTTCCTTGTAGGTAATGTCACCTCAAGCTGTCTTCTCACCTTCAGGTTTCCTCCATCCTCACTCTTCATCCACTGTTGAGCTGGACAGTCTCTGAACCGAAACCCAGCTAGGTTTTTGTAATCGTAACTATTTTAAACAAAAACTGTTTCTCAAACAGTACGTGCAGATAAAGCCTTTTTCAGAGCAACCACAAAATGCAGGGATACCCAAGAATATGTGTACTATTGTTGCAGTTTCTCTGCTCTTTTGCTGTCATGTCTAGAACAATTTGGAAATTCATTTTGCTGGCAGCCTAACAGTAGAATTGATTTGTCCTGTCTGGTCACTGTGTACCTTACAGACACTGCTGGCATTCTTGACAGGGGAGGGGAGGGCATTTTTCTCTCTTGATATTCTGTGCAGATGCTCAGAAACCATGAATGCTAAAACCGATGGTAGGGCTTTGGTTCACACAGAATTGGGAACAAGACAGCTCCCACTAGGTAACTCTCTGCTTACGAAGTTTGAACCTTTTAGTGGGGTGTGGAGGCAAAATATATCAGTCCAAGTGTTGGCGTTTCATTTCTAATATTAAAACAACAAGCTTTATTCACATGATACTCATTTCCAAGCTGTTCCCTGTGTTTTATGGCGGGCATCTACATGAACGTAACTTTAGCTCGCATTCCCTCTGGACTTCGGTTGGGTAATGGGAACAAGTGGAGTGCTGAGGTAAGGGCACCCCCAAAACACAGGGGCGCAGGGGGCAGGCCCTCGAAGCCCCTCCCCAACTTCCTCTCCACTGGCTGTGGGGTACCCAGAGAACTCCTCTTGAGGTAGCCACTTAATTTTTATGTCTTTTGAAAAATAATGTAAGCTTTATAGCTATCTTCTTCTGACTTTCTGAATTCTCTAATAAGAAAAGGAGTGCTGAGTACAGTTCTCCAAGTACTGAGCAAAGCTTTTTTTTTTCTCCTCTTTTTTTTTATTAAATGGGGAGAGGGGAGAGCATCTCATACAAAATTTTTTTCTTTTATTTCTTTTATTTTTTTTTACATGGACAGGCACCGGGAATCAAACCCGGGTCCTCTGGCATCGCAGGCAAGCATTCCTGCCTGCTGAGCCACCGTGGCCCGCCCTTATACAAAGTTTTAGTGCATCCCTAAAATACAAGGACTTTGCCAAGTTTGCTGTTGATTCTCCAGCTTTGGTCAGTCAAGAAATACCTGTTGACTACAGTACCTCAGACTGTCTAAGGGAGAGATGAAGTCCACCAAACTAAGTAATTTTCTTTTCCTCTGGTGGGATCTTTTGCTTCTCTGCAGCGAATGCTCTCTGGGCTCTAGGGATCAGGCCCTCCACCAGAGGGAGCAGAAGACACCTGCTCAAAACTAAGTGAGGTTTACATGAGGCCTCTGGAAGAGCCAGAGAACAGAAAGTAGAACAGAGGTCACCAGGGACTGGGGGTGGGGGTGGAGAAGGAGAATGGGGAGTTTTGGCTTAATGGGTACAGAGTTTTAGGAGAAAATCTAGAAGGCTCCATGAGGAAAAAGCTCTAAAAGTAGAGGTGATGGTTATATATCATTGTGAATGCACTTAATGCTATTGAATTGCACATTTAAAGATGGTGAAAATGAGGTGCAAGGGTAGTTCAGTGGTAGAATTCTCCCCTGCCATGTGGGAGACCTGGGTTCGTTGTGCTTCCCAAAAAACAAACAAACAAGCAATAAAAAAAATTCAACAAATGGTGCTGCAATAATGGGATAGTCACATGGAAAAATAACGAAATGTGACCCCGTTATATAGCATGCAAGAAAAAAAAAATGGCAAAAAACTGAATAACAGACAAAACCAAACCAAAGGAGGTCCTTGGAGAGATAAATCTAAGACAATCAAGAAGACCCCCAGCCAAACAAAAATGAAGAAAAATAAATCTTGGGGTAATGTAAATACATGAAGTGACTACATAAGGTTGAAAGAAACTTTCATTGTCCTGTTCCTTACATTTCTGGGACTTGCTAGTCAGAGGAGCTACCTTGCCCTAAGAACCTCCCCTCCTTCCTCATCCTCCGGTCTTCTGGGACTCCTGTGGAGTCGCCTTGGAACATGCACCCCCATGTTAAAAGCTGAAAGGAGAACGGCTGCTGCCAAACCACTGTGAGACGCCTCACCACAGTGCCCAGGGGTGCAGCTCTATTGGCGTCTCTGGCTCTGGGGAACAGATCAGTTCCTTGGCCTGGCACAAGGGGCTATGATGACATCATTTCAATCTCTGGGCTCTGATTTCGCCTAAGAAGAAATGATTCTCCACAAAACCAGCCAAATCACATAAATGGCAACAGAATTTTAATGTTCAAGCTCCTCACTTTCCTCTTCAGACAAACCTAACAAAAGGCCACAGTTGATTTGAATCGTTGGACATCAGCACTCAGAGCTGATTTGAAAGCCCATTGTTGGCCCTTTTCTATGTCTTTCTGCCTGTCAACTGGAAGAGAAAGCTTTGTGGTAAACAGCAGAGTGCAGGCATGTTCAGCAGGACAGATGTGGGGAACAATTTACTCATAGATCACTATTCTCAGATCACATGTAAAAATAGACCGCTAGGTTGATTTCAAAGCCCTATATCGTCTAAAGGGAAATACAATCCAGGAGAAGACCTAAGAGGTTCCATGATTTTTTTTTTAATGGCACACCTCGAAATAAGCAGCAAGACTTAAGTTTCATTTAGCCAATGAACTTTTGGAGAGTAAATTATCTTTCCATTGCCGCTGAGATCAGCAACAATAATGAAAGACATTCTCCATTTCCTAAGTGGTTCCACCCTATCAAACTTCAGTTGGAAGCTGCCAGTCTTAGGGATATCCAATTTAAAACATTCCTGGGGGCCATCTGATGGAAGATAATTGCTGAACAGCCATCCAACATCATTCCAAGGAGCAAACATGATAATATTTTAGATTTATTTTAAGCTTATGATCAGAACAAATATAAAATGATATATAAATCAGGAAAGAAACAAAGTCAAATTCAAATGAACAATGACAAGTTCCTACAGAGGCCAAAATACTGTTGCAATTTTTTTTACAGGTTGAATTGGGTTTCTCTAAAAAGATATGTTGAAATCCTAACCCCACTATCTCAGAATGTAACCTTATTTGGGAATAAGGTTGTTGCAGATGTGATTATTAAGATGAGCTCATAGATAGAGAGATATGAATGAAGCTGAACTGGATAGTACTGGGGTAGATCAGAATACAGGGTAAAGGATGATATCATCCATATTTTAAAATGTCAACTTCAAGGGAGAGATGGTTATTTGGTGCAAAATTTATATTTTAGGCAGCACATTACTTAATTTAACTTGTACGGTCAGTTTAATTGAACACCATAAGTACATGGAATCTTGAATAAGGCATGAGATCTTTTTGGTTTCTCCAGGTTAGTGTGATGCTATCCCAGAGTAATGTGGGCAGTGAATGAAGATGTATTTGCTAAGTTCCCTTGGGGAGCTGGGAGAAAGGAGGAAATATTCAACCTCCCCATCTGGGGAATTCCTGATATTTTTCCAAGCAGTGGGGACGACCAAATCAATAAACAGCCCTTGATTTTGGGGTTCATCCTTATGAATATCCTTTGTATTCCTGCAAAGGATAGGTTAAGCCTTCTTATAATTAGAGTCACCCTCAGAGAATCTCTTCTGTTGCTCAGATGTGTCCTCTCTCTCTACGCCGACTCGGCAGGTGAACTCACTGCCTTCCCCTCTATGTGGGACATGACTTCCAGGGGTGTAAATCTCCATGGCAACGTGAGACAGAATTTCAGGGATGGGCCGGGACCCAGCATCCTGGGATTGAGAAAGACTTCTTGACCAAAAGGGGGAGGAGAGAAATGAGACAAAATAAAGCTTCGGTGGCTGAGAGATTTCAAACAGAGTTGAGAGGTTATTCTGGAGGATATTCCTATGCATTATATAGATATCCCTTTTTAGTTTATGGTGTCTTGCAGTGGCTGGAGGTAAGTACCTGACAATGTTGAGCAGTATTCCAGTAGTCTTGATTCTTGAAGACGATTGTATAAAGTTAGAGCTTTTACAATGTGACTGTGTGATTGTGAAAACTTTGTGTCTGATGCTTCTTTCATCCAAGGTATGGGCAGATAAGTAAAAAAAATAAGGATAAAAAATGCATAAATAACAGGGAGGATATGGGGTAGAATTAACTGGATAGATTGCAATACTAGTGGGTAAGGAGCATGGGATGCATGAGTTTTTTCTTTTTATTTCTTTTTCTGGAGTGATGCAAATGTTCTAAAAATAATCATGCTGATCAATACACAACTATGTGATGATACTGTGAGCCACTGGTTGGCTACCATGTGTGGATTCTATGTGTGTGAAGATTTGTCAATAAAAATATTTTTAAAAAAATAGATGACGGCATAGTGGGGTAGGGCGTGCCCTAATCCAATGGAGAAGAGGCACACAGGAGGGAAGACCACGTGAAGATGGAGGCAGAGACTGAAGTAGCTATAAACCATGGAACATCAAAGATTGCCAGACACCACCAGAAGCTAAAATGAGGCAAGGATTCTTCCCTAGAGAAGACCCATAGGAGAAGGCAAAGCCCTGCCAACATTTTGATTTTAGATGTATAGCCTCCGTACTTGCAAGAAAATCAATTTCTGCTTTAAGCCACTAGTTGTGATGCTTTGCTACAGGAGCCACAATAAACTATTACTATTCCCTTACATTGTCCGACACATCTTGTCCAGTCTAGTCTATAGCACATATTCAACAGTGAGCTACTGATGATCTAATTTACCAAAAACAAGCAAACAAACAAAAGTTATCTATGTGCTTATCTATAAAGAAACCAAAGGCCCAGGCCTTTTCTACAAAGCTGCCACTAGATTACAGGATAGCAATTATAAAGATGCAAAGATACTGAAACACAGTAGCTAATCAAACCTATCTAAGCATCTAAAATACTCTTAAAAAGTTTGGGGATCCTGCAGATGAAGAAGACTGCTTTTTATTCTAATTCTACTCCTCTAAACAGGAAGTTTTTTTATGAAACTAGCATGTATTTAAAAAAAAAATCCACAATGGAGACACAGAAGAAGAGAGGATGTTAACTTGTGGGGGAAACAGAGAAGGCTGTATACCCTCAGCAAGACCTATGAGGAAGTTCTCATAACGTCTGTGGAGAGCTCTAGCTCTACATGATGGTAAAAATTGAGCCTTGTCAATTTTTTTCTTATTTTTCATTATAGAAAACATTAAGTGTCACAATACTTCAAGCGTGCAGCATGAATGAAACACAAGATGGCAGAGGGACTTCATGACAATGGTAAATCAAGTGTTCCATCTGGCAGGAAGATGTCATTAGCCTGTAGAGTGTTCTAGCTGATGTCTTATTGAAACAGAGGTAATATGTCCATTTAAATTTATGAGGGAAACAATCTATTTCATTTTCTACCATTTACTTTTAGAGGTCAAAAGGGAAATATTTATTGAACCGACTAAAAGAAATAGAAATAACATTCATTCCACTTCCAAAAACTAAGTTTCAAATAGAGTGAATATATCTATTGGCAGAATGTGAAAAACAGAGGTCCATTCTTCAAAGTCAGGTTATGGAAAATTAAACATCAGCCCACTCCCTTAATAGAGCAGTTAAGTAAAAATAGCTTATTCCCGTTCATGCTTATAGGTTGGCCCTGACTGAGCTACACCTCCAATTCAAGGTCAAGGAAAATGAACTGAAAAGTGGAGTTTTTGGATATCTAATCACTAGTGGTTTAACCATAGACAGAATGTTTCCAAAGAGGTAATCTAGGCAATTTACCAGCAACACTGTTTATAAATCAAAGCAACTGTATTCGGGCAGAAAGATTTTATTTTTCCCTTAGTAAACATGAATGGTAAAGCGTAAAAACAAGATTTGGTATAAGATAATTCAGACTTAAGCTAATTTAAATGATTAATAAGGTTACTTAAGTAATCATGCTCATTTTTAAATGATATAGATACATTATTGATTGGAAAAGATGCTTTTAACATACTTTTGAGTGAAAAAAGTAGGTTACAAGACATAATACAGTGCATTCCATTTGTAAATATATATATGTTTATAATTACTATACATAAGAAAACACGTGGAAGGATATATTTCTTGGCAATTAACCTGCCAAGGTTAATTTTCAGGCAGGTTTATTGAAGAATAAGTTACATGCAGCAAATCCAGGCTTTTAAGTATAGCGCTCTATGAATTTTGACAAATGCATACAGTTGTGTAGTTAACACCACAATCAAGATAATAGGAGAGTTCCCTCACTCAAAAAGTTTCCACGTGCACTTCTGTCCATTGCTCCTCCTGCCCCAGTTCCTGGCACCTAAGATACGTTTATCTCTCCTTGTAGTAGTATGCCTATTTTAAAACCGCATACAAATAGAATGATAGAGCAGGTAGCCTTTTTGTTAAGATGGCTTTTTTTCTCTAGAGTGTGGGATGTGACAATTTTTTATTTTCATCTTGCTTATTCATATTTCCTAATTTTTACTATATGCATAATTAATTTAGCAATTTAGAAAAATAAAAGTAAAAGAATGATTTGTGACAGCTTTATAATAATACTATATAAAGCCATTAAAGCATGCACGAGGGAAAAAAAAGTTGAGATATCTAAACTGTGGAATTACTTCACCAAAGAGTTAAAGAAAATTAGCCATAGCAAGGCAAAATCCTAGTTGCTCTTGTTAGTCAGGTTATTTAATATCTTTTAACGTCAATGTCTTCATTTTAAAAATCAGGATTAATATAGTACCTATTTAATAAGGTTGTGTTTTAGTTTGCTAATGCTGCCAGAATACAATACACCAGAATGGGTTGGCTTTTATAAAAAGGACTTATTAAGTTACAAGTTTGCAGTTCTAAGGCCACAAAAGTGTCCAAACTAAGGCATCCAGAAAAACATACGTTGACTCTAGAAAGGCCGATGGCATCCCAGAACACCTCTGTCAGCTGGGAAGGCACATGGCTGGTGTCTGCTGGTCCTTTGGCTTCTGGTCAACAGCTTCCCCAGGAGTGTTTTCATTCTGCATCTCCAAGCATCTGTCTGTGTTGGCTCTTAGCTTTTTCCAAAATGGTTCTCTTTTAAGGGACTCCAGTAGATAGATTAAGACCCACCTTGAATGGGTGGAGACACATCTCCAGGGAAACAACTTAATCATAAAAATCTCACCCTAAAAAATAGGTCTGCCCCTACAAGTGTGGATTAGGATTGAAAGAACATGGTTTTTCTGGGGTACACAGCAGTCTCACACCAGCACAGGTTGTAATAAGAACTAGAGAAGATTGTACATGTAAATTATTGGCACTTAGTAAATTTTGGCTCTAAACTTAATGTGTATTATTTATCTGGCCATTATTATCACTGTGACTATTGTTCTGATTACTGAGCTCTTGAGAGGTGGTCAGCATGGAAGGGCATTCTAGGCCCAGGAAGAGCATGTGCAAGAGCACAGAGTCACAGCAAAGGGAGTATGTGAAGAGGAACGTAGGCGTGGGTAACAGGAAGCCAGCTCATAGGCTTACATGTTAATCTCCAGAACTAAATGCTAGACATTTTACTTTAGAAAACCTAAAACTTCTGTGTTCTTCAAAACAAAATTCTCATCATTTTGTTATGATTTCTGAGTGAATTCAAACAACTGCGTCTTCTATTCTTGGAATTTTAAAAGCAATGGCTCACTGTTCAAGGCAGCTTGGGGAATGTAATATTAATAGTAAAGACCAGCCAACTCTACAACTTTAATCCATATTTTCTTAATACTTAGAATCCAGCAGATTTTTAGTGAAAATGCAGTATCGTCTAGCCTCTTCCCCCTTCTATACAAAGAACCCCAAACCTCTCATCTTTCCACTATGACATGAGTTTAGGAGAGATGAGGGTGACCAATTATAAAGTTTGGAGTCCAAACAAGAACATAATCCTCAAACATTTAAGATTAATGCACAGCTAGAACAAGTAACTGTAGATCTTCACCTCTGCAAGGGCCTGGGGTATCAGAGATTCTTAGATGAGGCTTGAGTTGATGAAAATACAAATATGATCCACTTTTATCTTTCCAGGACTATAATACATGACAGGAAGTTGGTAAGTCTGTCTCTGTTGGGAAGCTCCCAAATGTTTTGATTGAAATAGAGCATCTCATTTAATTCTCATCCTCAGGATGAATTTATAATTCATTGAACTGATCCAGGCTTTTTATAATAAATTGCAAGTGAATTAAAAACATGTCTGCTGTCTTTGGCCACATACACACATATATTAAAAGCAAAGCTATTTGTTTCATACACTTTGGCCAAAAAGAAGCAATCCTATCAGGTTACAGCTGGGTTCACATATCCACATTCATACACACATTTATGTATGCATGTATAGTCTTCATGTATTCATGTATGTAGGAATGTGAAATGTTTGTGGAATACAAATTATTAAGAAAGCTTCTTGGCTAAGGAAGGATCTCCAAGCTCCAAGCTCACACAGACGCCTGCTGAACACGACAGGTGTTGCTGACACTTGAGTCTGGCTTGTCTCCTAATTTCTCCCTCATACCTGCTCCTCCTCTTGAACCTTGTTTTCGATAACGGTGTCCCTGGTTCTTCAGCCACTCAGGCTTAGAACTTCAGGGATCTTTCATTTCTCTTTTTCTCCCCCCCCCCCCCCCCCCCATTTAGTCTGGTTCATTTTCCTTAACAGGGCCTTTCTCATGCACAAACCACCCCCTCCCCTACCCCCACATGGGATGGGCCACCCACCACTGCCACCCTTTCTGATCTTCAGTACTTCCCAGCTTGGGGTTCTCTTCCTCTTTTGCTGCAGTCTTCTTGGCTCTTCCCCCGCCTGCCTCATATCACCCCAACTCATCCCAAGTCCTACAGTAAAGCTCTCTGGTATTATCACTTAATGTTAATTTAAGGCCCCTAAATCTAGCTTCCCCAGAAGCCTTCATTATCCTACCCCAGCACCTCCCCCTCCCTTGAAGGCATTTTTGGACAAATCTTACCATCCTTTCTCCACCTGTTATTAAGACAAAACTCAAGTATCACTTCTCCATGAAGTTCTTCTAACGTTCCCCACACCAGAAAAAATAACCTTCTCCTTCCTATCAGGCATTAAACAAAAGGCTCTTTGAGAGGAAGGCCCATAGGCTGTTCTCATTTGTGTCCCTTACAGTGTCTAGCATAGCAACTTATAAAAAATAGGGGCTTAATATAAATTTTCAGAATGAAATGGATGAATGAATAATTCCATTTTAATATAATCATAACTTTTTGCTTTCATCAGAGAGCAATAGTTGCATATGCCAGAAAATATGACTCAGGAATAAGGCTTTGGCAATATTCTAATTTTCAATTCCTGACAATTCCTGGATCCTCTTAAAACCTTGTTAAAATACTTCAGTGCACACAATGAATAGGCCATGGATCTCTGGGCCCAACTCCAGTAAAACAGAAAGAACCTGAATACTGAAGGTTTAAAAAGAAACTCATTTTGGATAGTATGAAGGGCATAGGCTATGATTTAGGAGAACATAAAGAAATGATTGGTCTTTCACATGGTTTCGTTAACAAAGAATTTTTTGCCCAGATGCTAATACACTAATTGTCCGAGGGATCACAGTTAGCCTCTAAGCTTTCATCAATTAAATGTTCTACACAGGAGATGAGTCAAGACTGGGAGTATGTGCACTCCCCCCCACCTACTGCAAAATCAAGTGCCATGCTGAAGAGATTACTTTCTCTCCAAATCTGAGAAAGCCATTACCCCCAAAGTTAGAGAGCTTTGAGCTGTATTCATCCCAAATTGATAATGTTTACCTTTTAAAAGTATCAAGGTTTTCAGAGTTAATGGAACAAATATGCAGCAACCTTCAGCAAATGCTCAGTGGTGGCTAACATGTGGGACATCGCATCTCATCACTCACCTAGTAATTATACAAGGTAAATAAGACCTGTTACACCTATTTCTCAGATGAAAATATTGAGGCTTATATTATTAAAAATAATGCACACCCTAGGGCCTTCAAGCCCAAGTTTAATTCCTATAAATTTATCTTTAAAGTCCAGTATTAAAGTTTGGGAATTATGGACAATGTTGGTTGAGTCATTTTTCAATTGACTCAAGGAATACAACAAAGTTTTCAACTGCTAAAGAGTCTGGGGGGACCTATCTTCAAACGACCACAGAATTTTCAGAAAACTCTGAACTTGACCTAAGAGTTAATGACAATAATGTCTGGGGGAAAAGATAGCCCACATTTAAAAAAATATTAGCCAAATGTGGCAGCTCTTCTATGAACTTCTACCAAGTAATGCTCCAGGACTGCTCCAGAGAACTCTACACCTTTACCCCTTAATTTAGGCCATTTAGTCAATTTGAGAGGTATAACAATTCTAGGAGTGCTTTTTTTTTCTTCTTTTAACCTTAAACCTCAAAAACATTTATTGAGTGCTTACTATGGCCTGGAGCTATGCACATATTATTTCATTTAATTTTTACAAGCTAGTGAAATTGGTATTTTAATCTCTTGGGGAACCCGAAATATATGCAGAGAGGTTATGTTTCTAGTAAGAGGTAGAACTGGAGCAGGAACCAGATGTTTCTAACTTTAAAACCCAGGCTTTCTCAAGCACACCTCCTAACACACTGCTTTCCACTCCCACCCAGGAATTATCTCTGTTTGGTACACATCTAAACTCAAAAGATCGAGTCCATCTGATCATTTCCTTAACCATCATCTTCATCAATAAATATTCACCAAAGTGAACTGAATGTTGCAAATATTTTAACAAAAGCAAAACATTGTATGTATGTATATATGTATATATAAAAAATTGGATTTTGATTCCAATTCCATGACTCAGAAAATCAGGAAGGAGAAACCACAAGCAACAGTTGACTGTGTATCTTTAGTTCATGCCACACAACTGCCTTTGCTATGACTGCCATTTTTACATTTTTCTTTGGGCTTTTTTAGAAACAGATGGGCTACTGACTAGAGTATTCTCAGTTCCAATCTATGCAGCTGGAGTGTCCCAGAATTGCAGAAATAGCAATCTTCTGAATAATTTCTCCTGCCACAAACAACTGCTGCTTCTACTATAATAATCCCCTTAGTGGGACAAGAGAGCATTCTTCCCATATGAAGAGCCATGTTTGGTTTATTTTAAACCACAATACCCTTTCATATTTGGGCTAAAGAAATACTTCGAACCATGTGGAGCACCTGATCTGTGTTTTGTCTTTCTTTCTAATGCAGATATGCCAGGTGATGATATTGGGGTTAAAGGACTTTTTATCTTCAGCTGTCACATGAAAGAAAACCAAGATGGAAGGCAGATCAACTGTTTCTTTCTCTTACAAGGACAAGAGACTTCATTTGTAGGGTGTTGTGATAAACTGTCTATTTTATGGGTTCAACTCTTAGACTCCCAAAAAGCCAAATTTGGACCAACCACAAACCCTGTTGCCCACATTTTCACCATAATGACACGCATTCAGAAGTCTTCAGATTTATGATGTTTGTTATTATAGAAACAAAATAGTCAGATTTCTGACCAAATATTTTCTTTTTCATTTGAGTGCTCTGCAGCCACAAAGATATTCATCTGGTAAAACGGGACCTGATCCATTTTAGAAACAATTGAAAGCACAATATACAGAATAGTAAACTCAATTTGTCATCCATGGGTCAGGTCTTAATATTTTCAGATAATGTTTTTTCCCCCAATGACAAGACTGACCCAATAAACCAGCTAAAAAGAAATAAGTTCATAAAAACAAATGTTGATAAATATATTTTACAAACTGTATAACTGAGGAAATAAATTGACAAAGCTACTAACACAGAATTTTTCTATTCAAACTCATCATTTTTATAACAAGCTTTATTGAGATATAATTCACATACCAAAAAATTCACCCTTTTAAAGTCTACAATTCGGTGGTTTTAATACCTGCATAGAGTTGTAAAACCAAAAACACTATCTCATTTCGGAACATTTCATCACCCCAAAAGGTACCCAATAGCAACCACTCCCTGTTCTCCTGTCCCCCATCCTAGGTGACCACTAATCTAGTTTGTCTTTATAGATTTGCCTATTCTGGACCTTTCAAATAAATGGAATCATTCAATATGTGGTGTTTTATATCTGACTTATACATTCAGCATGATGTTTTCAAAGTTCATCCATGTCGCAGTAATATATCAGTACCTTATTTCTTTTTTTTATGGCTGAATAATATTCTACTGTATGACTATACCACCTATTACTTACCCATGCATTAGTAGTGGACATTTGGGTTGTTTCCACTTTTTGGCCATTAGGAGTGGTACTGCTATAAATATTTGCATACAAGATCTTGTGTGGATGTATGCCAAACACAACTTTAATGAAAAACCCAATCTTTGTTTCTGTATTGGCAAAGGTAAGTCATTTTTTTAGCCAGTGAAAGCAAAGTTTGCCGGGCCATACAGTAAGAACCCTGAGAGAGCAGGGTAAGTAGGAACAGCGTAAGTCACACATGGCAACGTCGCGCACGGCCCACCTCCTTTGCAAGATTTGTTCTGCCAGCACAGCGACAAGCAGCCTCTCTCTGGGTGAGCACAGCTTGCACACTCCACCCTCAATCCTCAAAAATCCATCATCGTTTTCTGGATTGTGAAGTGGAGACGGATGCTTGAACCAAATCCTGACATCCCTCTGCAACAGATGCAGATGGGGATGAAAATGACCTTGAAATGTATTCCTACTAATGACTGAAGTAGATCAATAGGCAGAACAGATTTTTAGAACAGTTCCTTTGCGTTAGGATGAGCCAGTTCATAAAAAAAAAAAAGCCTGTTCAAATAAATAGATAAGTGAATAAAATGGTAGCTCAGCCCTGTCTCATTAAAATATTCCTAAGGAAGGACCTACACAGTTAAAATTTACTTTGTTTCTATGTTGATTAAATATCAAAGGTAATTTCTAAGTGTCTGAAGTACTAGCCAAAGAGGCTACACATTAACTTCTTCACCCTCAAGTAAAATAATATTACAGGACTCTAGTGCATAAGATTCAATTTATTCCAAAACTAGAAGTTCAAAAGATCAGTAATTATGAAGCTATGTAGGACAACGAAATGTTTTGTGCCGTCCAAATTACCAGAGGTGGTTTGCTAAGAGGAGCCTGAGGACAATGAGCCATTACCCGCCCCCCCCCCCCCCATTCAGCTTTGTTCTCATTAGAAAGGACTTCTGACTAAGCTGAAAGGCAGCCAGAGACCAGTAACGCCAGTCAACCCTGTTGTCTTTTCATAATTGCATCTGCAATTTTTTTTAAAAAAGGAACATAATCTCAAACAGATAGTTCTCAAATGCAATACACATACACACCATCATCATCATCATCACAATGTTTTCATTTGCAAAATTTTAGCAACTGAGTTTCTTACAATAACATTAATAATAATAATAATAAATAGCCACAGAGGCTATTAGATTTTACACGCCTCTAAACTACTAACCTTTGTAGGGCAGTACAGAGTCATTGTGGCTGTTTCCCCACTCTTATAAACAACAGCAACAAAAAGTTCTCTCCTTCCCCCTCCAAAAACAATCAGCACAAAACAAAATTGAGTCAGGGCTTCCAAGCAAAGTGACAGGACCCACCACCTAGAGATATCAGGGGTAGTACTGGAGTTTGAGTTTAGAAAACTGAAGTCAGAAGAGATCAGAAGGGGAAATGGCTAAACACAGGAAAAAAGAAGAGCCTGACCTAGAGGTCGACAAACAACGCCCCACAAGCCAAATTCACCTCACTGCCTGTTTTGTAAGGTCTATAAGCTATAAAAAAGTTCAAATTATTGGGAACTTTTTTTTAATGACCGGGAAAAATAAAAAAGAATAATATTTCATGATGTGAAAATTATATGAAATTCTAATTTCAGGGTCCAAAAATAAAATTCTACTGGAACACAGCCTGGTACATTTGTTTACATTTTGTTTGTGCCAGCTTTGGGGCTACAACGGCAGAGTTTAGTAGCTGCAGCCAGAAACCTGCATGGCACACAAAGCCAAAAATAATTACCGGGTGCTTTACAAGAAATGTCTGCTGAACCCCTGGTCTAACCTTAGCTGAAGCGTACATTTCACTCCAGATTTCTTAAATGGATCTCAAGAAAGAGAGCAGGTTACAAGCCACCCACTGCTGGGAGGTGGAGGGGGGTATGGGAAGGTGAAAAGGTGCTACATTTATGGAGGAGAGGGCTAATTTAGATGGGATTTCTGTTCTACAGAAGCACAAAAAAAATAACAGACATACCAAGTATACTGGGTTGAGAGTTTTGCCAACAAATGACTTGTCTCTTTGTATGAATTTGTTTTAAGCAACACAGCCTTATCAGGGAACACAGGAACAGACTAGCTGCCCACAAATTAGCATTTCGTACAATTATCTGCAAAAGGGACAAGGAATCCATTTACATTTGAAATCTGCTTCACTCCATTTAGCCCGAAACTTTTTTCAAGTAACAAACACATCCAGAAACACTAGATAACTACATCTTATCAAATTGGAACCTCTATTTTCATCCACCCTTCAATAATGTTGTTGCTGTGTATGGGGAAACAGAATATTTTACGAATGGAAATTAGAAGCCTAGCAAGTGCAGTGACAATAGCCAAAGCGTTACGATGTCAAAATTTCATTAATTGGATGTGTTAATCAACCACTCCCTATGCCCTCACGTTTCATTAACTCTACCCTGCACTTAGCAAAGAATGTGATGTACAGTTTTTTGCATAATTCAATAACAACATGCAGAAAAATATCTGCAACCAAATTCCATAATCTAAACGTCATCCAGTTTATTTCTCCATCTAATAATCAAGCAGTTATTTTTTTGTTTTTATGAGGAAATAAAAGAAATTACCAATATACAGGATTCTAAATGCTTTCAAATTGTGGAATGGAAATTAAGAGACTTTCAACTAATGGCTGATCCTATCTTAAAGATTTTGCTGTGAAAATCTTAGGTGTACCCGGCACCTTCTCCACGAAACTGTTAATCTGTGGTTTGCTTTAGTGACTCATTTATGTGCAACAGTAGAATCCTGGACTAATTTTTAATCAAAATTTGCTTGTATTTAATTGTATTTAAAGTCTTCAGCACCTTTTTAATTTCTTTAATCATTCAGAGTAACTAAGTAAATAGCAAGTTGCACAGCAGCACAGATGGCTGGGGAATCCTTGGAATTTCAGCCTAGCAAACCCACGTGCCAAGGAGTCAATCATTCCACTGCCAGTTTCCAACCTGACAGCAGCCGGATCTGCGTCCCCTCGTAGACTCCAGGCTAGGCCAGCAGAGGGACTCGAGAGATTCAAGGGTGGCCAGACAAGATGCCGACCAAAGACACTTGGGCCTCACCTCACTGCCTGCAACAAATGCAATTTCAAGTTTCACATGGACATTAAAATGCCCGACTTTCTGTGCCATTGTTCTAGTTCAGTCACACTTTTAATACCGTGTGTGTATGGTCGGTGGACATATGTGTGCACATGGGCGCCTCATCTGGATTATAACCTCGTCTTTTTCTGTTCAGACATTCTCTATTGCATTTTCATTTATATTTCATGGGGAAAAAATCCTCTGGAAAAATGAAATACGGACAGGGTATTTTTTATTTTAATTAAAAAAAATTTTTTTTAAATAGCAAAAACACCAAATAAACGTAAACATTCTTAACTTTCGATCATTCCGTTCTACATATATAATCAGTAATTCACAATATCATCACATAGTTGCATATTCATCATCATGATCATTTCTTGGAACATTTGCATCTATTCAGAAAAAGAAATAAAAAGAAAACAGAAAAAAAATTCATACATACCATATCCCTTGCCCCTCCCTTTCATTGATCACTAGCATTTCAAACTAAATTTATTTTAACATTTGTTGTCCCTATTATTTATTTTTATTCCGTATGTTTTACTTGTCTGTTGATAAGGCAGATAAAAGGAGCATCAGACACAAGGTTTATGGACAGAGTATTTTTCACACAACTTAAAAAATGCAATTATTAGTCCTGCTATTACCCTAGGGTAGAGTTTATTGTCTGAACAAATAATGAGTTTGCAGAATTAGGGAATAACCACATGTTCTAGTTTGCTAGCTGCAGGAATGCACTATTACCAGAAACGGAATGGCTTTTAAAAGGGAGAATTTAATGAGTTGCTAGTTTACAGTTCTAAGGCCAAGAAAATGTCCCAATTAAAGCAAGTCTATAGAAATGTCCAATTTAAGGCATCCAGGGAAAGATACCTTGGTTCAAGAAAGCCAATGAAGTTCAGGGTCTCTCTCTCAAGTGAGAAGGCACATGGCGGACACAGCCAGGGTTTCTCTCTTGGCTGGAGGGCACATGGTGAATACAGCGTCATCTGCTAGCTTTCTCTCCTGGCTTCCTATTTCATGAAACTCCCCAGGAGGCATTTTCCTTCTTCATCTCCAAACGCTGCTGGTTCGTGGACTCTCTGCATCTCATGGCTACATCGTTCTGCTTTCTCTGAATCTCTCTGAATCTCTTTCTCCAAAATGTTTCCTCTTTTATAGGACTTCAGAAACTAATCAAGACCCACCCAAATGGGTGGAGACATGTCGTCCCTTAATCCAGTTTAACAACCATTCTTGACTAAATCCCATCATTCAGGGAGATGATCTGATTACAGTTTCAAACATACAGTATTGAATAGGGATTATTCTAGCTTTATGAAATGGGATTTATACTAAAACATGGCTTTTCTTAGGGGGCATACATCCTTTCAAACCAGCATACCACATTTCCCTTCATTTTTATCAGGTAACAAGCCATACATGGAGGAAAATAAATACAAACCTACAAGTGTTCTTAATCATTTTATAAAGATGACTACAAGAATGTCATGTGAATAGGCCAATGAGTGCAGACAAAGGAGAGATGGCCACTGTTGGAAAACCACCTTACACATGTTATAAAATAATACAGATTGTTTGGAAAATGTGCCCTTGGAAACAGCAAAGTCAAATTTACTAAATTATATAACCCCACGGGTCTCAGTTACTCAATCTGGAACCTGATCTCATAGGGTGATTGTGGTACTCAATGAGTTAATACAGAAAGGCACCTGGCACATTGTAAGCACTCAAAGGAATGAACCATTATTAATTACCAAAATTATTCCTAAAGCTTCAATCATATTTTCTTCAAAAGAATCTTATTTTTTGATATGGAAGAAGATAGAAAATAAATGGTTAAAGCAATGAGCCCAAGCACAGACAAATGAGCAGGGGAAATTAGGTAATCAAAAAAAAAGGGGTGGGTGGGATCAGGAGATAGCGCGACATCAGGATTCATAATTAAAGAGCAATACACAGTGCAAACATAATTTAGAACAGATCGTAGAGGAGCAAAGTTAAATATGGAAAGACATAGAGTATGAAGGCAGCAGAGGAAAATAACAATGTCATTAAAAACAAGGTTACACGTTCAGTGGTGTTGACAACTAACACAGGAATTCAGGCCATTACAGAAGAATTTGCGGGCTCTTTCGTATTTCGTTTTAAAGGTTTTTATAATTACTCAAACTTCCTGGCACTGCCACACAGCGGAGGCTGTAGGAACACTGGAAGAGTCACCAAAGAATACTCTAGAGCGATGGCAATTACAATGAGATATTTCCAGAAAGGCAAACTAGAAACCTTTCTTTAATTCTCTCAAGGAAACGTAGGTTCACTGCTCCAGGCACAACTTAACATGGATTCTAGTAATCTGAAACCTATCAGGTTCCTTCTGGAGACAGGAGATCAAGACGGAAAAGGAAAGTGTGAACTCTTTTGAAACATTTCCTTTTGTCACCACAAAGCTGTGTAGGGGCACGAACGGACAGTCCAGGAACATTCCAGTAAATGTCATATTAGAGTTCTCACAGCAACTCCCCAGGCCAAGTTTAGAATGGATTTTAGGGGTTAAAATGATAGTAAGGGGCAGTGTTGTTGGGTGGGAGGAAGCGCTGGTTGAGGAAGAGATTTTTGCAAGACAGGACTTCTGACTGCTCTCTAAGAATAAAAATCACATGGGCAAGCATTTTACAACTGGCCCAGGGAACCTAGTACTTTCACTGTTTGCTAATGTGGGCTTGGGAGGGCATTTTCAAGTCCTTTCATCTTTTCTTGTTTGTTCATTCATATCACTCTATTAGTTTGCAGAAGAGGCCATTATAAATACAATTAATCTATCTAAATTACTGGTCTAGGAAAGCATAAGGTAAATGTGATAGAACAACAGTTATCTGCAACCATGTAGTAATAAATTCGACAGATGCAAACTGGGGTACCCCATCCACTTCACAGCAGACACCTAATTTATTACTATACTCAGCATCCTCCCATCCTCTCATTATGCTTTCTAGTACTCTTTCGCAGCTTTCTATGAGATCTTATTTGTCCTCTCAATGGACCATCCAAAAGGCGGCATAGCATAGTAATTAAAATCATGAACTCTGCAACCCAGAGACTCAAGTTTGTCTGGGCTCCACCTAAGTAAATGTGGTTTTGGGGAAACCAATTAATTTCTTTGGGTCTCAATTTCCTTCTATGGAAAAGGGGAGAAAAATAATAATACCTACCTCCTAGGGTTGTTTGGAGGATTAATTGAGCTACTACGACTATCTGCAAAGTGCTTAAAATAATGCCCCACAGGCATTAACCATTGTTCTCTGGGATGCATCTGAGGAAGAGGAGTAACCTCCATGACAGTTCATTTTAACTGATTCTATTCAATGGTTTTAATTACCTACAGATACCTAACAGGCTGGCTGTTCTTCATCTCCTATGTCATTACTACCTCCCTGCTCCTGATTCCCAGGGCCAACCCCAGCCGGGCATTTATTTAACATCAAAGTTCCAGAAGCACTCTAAGTAGTAAACTAGCTCAAACTGAAGCACACAAAGTTCCTTCTCACCTCAGGGCCTTTGCTCCACCAGGAATGCTTTCCCCTCTGTTCTTCAAATTATTGTCATTATTCGGGTCTCAGATCCAATGTCATCTCCTCAAGGTCTACCAGACCACTTTCCCCACCCCGTAATTCCTGATCTTTATCACAGCCATGGAATCTTTCTAATTTATTTGTTTACCTGTTCATTATGTGCTCCCCCCACTAGAATGAAGCTCACCAGGGCAATCCCTGGAGTCTAGAAAAACACTTGGCACTTAGCACATGCTCAGTGTTTATTACACGGATTTTATGACATTTCATGGATTTTAGAAATTTTTTCTTTCATATATTTTTGCTTAAGAAATGTTTTCAGTTATGCATAAAATAAAAGGCCTTGGCACTTGATGGGATAAAACTTTGGCCATTTGAAATATTCAGATAGGTGAAAAGTTCAATTGCTCCTGCAATATGAGATAAATGAAGTCTCTCTATCGTTTTCTTTCTTACATACTTAACATGGAAGCTTGTGCAAGCTCAATTAACATGCATTTTTATAATGATGATGGTTATCCTACTGCTATTTTAGTGATTTATGTCAAAATAAATGTCCGCAATTGATATAAGTAAATTTGACATCAATGCTTTCTCTCCTTTAAAGAATAATTTGTTTTCACTAACAACTATCAAGAGAGAAAATCTGCTAGCCAAAAACTTTTTATCTGGCAACACTGTACTTAAAAAATAAGGACAGAGTTTAAAATACTCACATATAAACAGAAACTGAGAGAGTCTGTCAACAAGATATCTGCCCTGCAAGAATTATAGGGCATTCTGCAGATTGAAACAGAAACTGAGAGAGTCTGTCAACAAGATATCTGCCCTGCAAGAATTATAGGGCATTCTGCAGACTGAAAGAGAAAGACAGGAGAGAGTGGCTTGTCTTAGTGTGAAGAACTGATCATAAGCAAAGATAATTAAAAGGGTAAATGCAAAGTCCAATAGTATTAATTCCTCAGTATATAACTCTACTCTTTAATTCCTGTAAGATTCAAAAAACAACTGAACAAGAAGACATATTTCCTGATAATGGACAAGCAAAAAGTGGGACAAAAAAACATACAGAGGGAAAACAAGGAGAGATGGGAGCAGAGGAAAGTCACCTTTCCCCCATGATAGGACTAACCCCTAGGAAATATTCCAAGAAGCTCCCCCCACCCAAGATTTCCAGGAAATCCATGGAGCCTACTCCGGTCCATGCAACAGTGCAACAATCACATGACACTTCCTGCCCTCCAGCAGCTGCAATCTGGTGATAACACTTTCTTACCCATCATCCGCTTTTTTTTTAAATACCAAAAAACGCCAAACAAATGCAAACATTCTTAACTTTTGATCATTCTGTTCTACACATATCATCATATAGTTGCATATTCATCATCACGATCATTTCTTGGAACATTTGCATCTATTTAGAAAAAGGAATAAAAAGAAAACAGAAAAAAGTTCATACATACCATACCCCCACCCCTCCCCATCACAGATCACCAGCATTTCACTCTAAGTTTATTTTAACATTTGCCCCCTCTATTATTCATCATTATTCCATATGTTTTACTCGTCTGTTGAGAAGGTAGATAAAAGGAGCATCAGACATAAGGTTTTCACAATCATACAGTCACACTGTGAAAGCTATATCATTACACAATCATCTTCAACAAACATGGCTACTGGAACACAGCTCCACATTTTCAGGCAGTTCCCTCCAGCCTCTCCACTACATCTTGACTAACAAGGTGATATTTATTTAATGCATAAGAATAACCTCAAGGATAACCTCTCGACTCTCTTTGGAATCTCTCAGCCATTGGCACTTTATTTTGTCTCATTTTGCTCTTCCCCCTTTTGGTTGAGAAGGTTTGCTCAATCCCTTGATGCTGAGTCCCAGGTCATTTTAGGATTTCTGTCCCACGTTGCCAGGAAGGTCCACACCCCTGGGAGTCATGTTCCACATAGACAGAGGGAGGGTGGTGAGTTTGCTTGTTGTGTTGGCTGAAGAGAGAGGCCACATCTGAACAACAAAAGAGATTCTCTTGGGGGTGACTGTAGCCCTAATTTTAAGCAGGCTTGACCTATCCTTTGTGGGGTTAAGTTTCATATGAACAAACCCCAAGATTGGGGATTCAGCCTACAGCTTTGGTTGTCCCCACTGCTTGTGAGAATATCAAGAATTCAACATGGGAAAGTTGAGTTTTCCCCTGTTCTCATCATTACCTGAAGAGGACTTTGCAAATACTTTCGTATTCACTGTTCAAATCACTCTGGGATTTATTGGGGCATCACTCTGGACAAACCAACAAAATCTCATGTCCTACTCAAGGTTCCATGTACTTATGGTGTTCAATTAAGCTGTCTACATAAGTTATGTTAGGAAATGCACCAGTCAAAATATAAATTTTGTACCAAATAAGCAATTTTTGCTTTAGTCTCACACATAAGGTAAAAATTTTAAATATTGATTACCATCTATTTTCAGCACCCTGCAGTAAAGACATTCCTTTGTTCTTCCTCATGCAAAAACATTTTTAAAATTTGCACATTTAGTCACTATCATTATACACTCTAGGCATTCCTAGATTATACTATCTTAGTCTTTATCATCTATCTTTCTTTCTGATTTCATTTGTGCCCCCAGCCCTCCCCCCTCTATCATTCTTACATTCAACTTCATTCAGTGTTTTAACATAATTGTATTACAGTTAGGTAGTACTGTGCTGTCCATTTCTGAGATTTTACATTCAGTCCTGTTGCACAATCTGTATCCCTTCAGTTCTAATTACCCAATATCTTACCCTATTTCCATCTCCTGAAGGTCTCTGTTACCAATGAAATTCTCCAGTTTTATTCACTAATGTCAGTTCATATCAGTGAGACCATACAGTATTTTCCCTTTGGTTTCTGGCTAATCTCACTCAGCATAATGTCCATAAGGTCCATCCATGTTGTTACATACTTCATAACTTTATTCTGTCTTAACGGCTGCATAATATTTCATCGTATGTATATACCACAGTTTGTTTAGCCACTCGTCTGTTGATGGACATTTTGGCTGTTTCCATCTCTTTGCAAATGTAAATAATGCTGCTATAAACATTGGTGTGCAAATGTCTGTGTTTTTGTCCTCATGTCCTCTGAGTAGATACCTAGCAACGGTATTGCCGGGTCATATGGCAATTCTATACTTAGCTTTTTGAGGAACCACCAAACTGCCTTCCACAGCAGTTGTACCATTTGACATTCCCACCAACAGTGGATAAGTGTGCCTCTTTCTCCATATCCTCTCCAGCACTTGTCATTTTCTGTTTTATTGATAATGGCCATTTCAGTGGGTGTGAGATGATATCTCATTGTGGTTTTGATTTGCATTTCTCTAATAGCCAGGGAAGTTGAGCATCTCTTCATGTGCCTTTTGGCCATTTGTATATCCTCTTCTTAGAAGTGTCTGTTCAAGTCTTTTGCCCATTTTATAATTGGGTTGGCTGTCTTTTGGTTATTGAGTTGAACAATCTCTTTATAAATTCTGGATACTAGACCCTTATCTGGTATATTGTTTCCAAATATTGTTTCCCATCATTGTGTGGGCTGTCTTTTTACTTTCTTGACGAAGCTCTTTGATGTGCAAAAGTGTTTAATTTTGAGGAGTTCCCATTTATCTATTTATTTCTTCAGTGCTCTTGGTAAGGTATAGGAAACTGCCTCCAACTATAAGATTTATAAGATATTTCCCTATATTTTCTTCTAACAGTGTTATGGTCTTAGATCTAATGTTTAGGTCTTTGATCTATTTTGAGTTAATTTTCTTATAGGGTGTGAGATATGGGTCCTCATTCATTCTTTTGCATATAGATATCTAGTTCTCTAGGCATCATGTATTGAAGAGACTGTTCTGTCCCAGGTGAGTTGGCTTGACTGCCTTATCAAAGATCAATTGTCCATAGATAAGAGGGTCTATGTCTGAACACTCTATTCTATTCCATTGGTCACTATACCTATCTTTATGCCAGTACCACGCTGTTTTGACCACTGTAGCTTCATAAGACACCTTAAAGTCAGATAGCACGAGACCTCTGACTTAATTTTTTTTTTCCTCAGGATACTTTTAGCTATTCGGGGCACCCTGCCCTTCCAGATAAATTTGGTTATTGGTTTTTCTATTTCTGAAAATTAAGTTGTTGGGATTTTAATTGGTATTGCATTAAATCTGTAAATCAATTTAAGTAGAACTGACAACTTAACTATATTTAATCTTCCGATCCATGAACGCAGTATGCCCTTCCATCTATTTAGGTCTTCTGTGATTTCCTTTAACAATTTCTTGTAGTTTTCTTTGTATAGGTCTTTTGTCTCTTTAGTTAAATTTATTCCTAAAAATTTTATTCTTTTGATTGCAGTTGTAAACGAAGTTCTTTTCTTGATTTCCCCTCAGATCATTCATTCTAGTGTATAGAAAGACTACAGATTTTGAGTTTTGATCTTGTAATTGGCCACTTTGCTGTACTTGTCTTTTAGCTCTAGTAGTTCTGCTGTGGATTTTTCAGGGCTTTCAACATATAGTATCATATCATCTGCAAACAGTGAGAGTTTTACTTCTTCCTTTCCAATTTTGATGCCTTGCATTTCTTTTTCTTGTCTAATTGCTCTGGCTAGAACTTCCAACACAATGTTGAATAACAGTGGTGATAGTGGACATCCTCATCTTGTTCCTGTTCTTAGCGGGAAAGTTTTCAGTTTTTCCCCATTGAAGATTATGTTAGCTGTGGCAGTCTTTCATATATTCCCTTTATCATTTTGAGGAAGTTCCCTTCTATTCCTATCCTTTGAATTGTTTTCAACAGGAAAGGATGTTGCATTTTGTCAAATGCATTTTCTGCATCAGTCGAGATGATCATGTGGTTTTTCTGCTTTGATTTGTTGATATGATGTATTACATCAATTGATTTTCTTATGTTGAACCATCCCTGCATTCGGGGGATGAATCCTATTTGGTCATGATGCATAATTCTTTTAATGTGCTGCTGGATTCCATTCGCTATAATTTTGTTGAGGGTTTTTGCATCTATATTCATTAAAGAGATTGGTCTGTGGTTTTCTTTTTTGGTAATATCTTTGTCTGGCTTTGGTATGAGGGTGATGTTGGCTTCGTAGAATGAGTTAGGTAGCTTTCCCTCCTCTTCAATTTTTTTGAAGAGTCTGAGCAGGATTGGTACTAATTTTTTCTTGAATGTTGGTAGAATTCACATGTGAAGCCATCCGGTCCTGGACTTTTCTTTTTGGGGAACTTCTTAATTATTGATTCAATTTCTTTCCATGTGATTGGTTTGTTGAGGTCGTCTATTTCATCTCAAGTCAAATTTGGTTGTTCATGCCTTTCTAGAAAGTTGTCCATTTCATCTACATTGTCGTATTTTTTAGCATAAAGTTGTTCATAGTATCCTGTCATTAGGTCCTTTATTTCCGTGGGGTCAGTGGTTATGTCTCCTCTTCCATTTCTGATCTTATTTATTTGCATCCTCTCTCTTTTTCTTTTTGTCAGTCTTGCTAAGGGGCCATCAATCTGATTGATTTTCTTATAGAACCAACTTCTGGTTTTGTTGATTTTCTCAATTGTTTTCATGTTCTCTCTCAGAACATTTATTCATTTATTTCTGCTCTAATCTTTATTATTTCCTTCCTTTTGCTTGCTTTGGAGTTTGTTTGTTGTTCTTTCTCTACTTCTTCCAAGTGGACAGTTAATTCCTCAATTTTTGCCCTTTCTTCTTTTTTGATATATGCATTTAGGGCAATAAATTTCCCTCTTAGCATTGCCTTTGCTGCATCCCATATGTTTTGATATGTTGTGTTTTCATTTTCATTTGCCTCGAGATATTAACTGATTTCTCTTGTAATTTCTTCCTTGACCCACCGGTTGTTTAAGAGTGTGTTGTTGAGCCTCCATATATTTGTGAATTTTGGGCACTCTGCCTATTATTGATTTCCAACTTCATTCCTTTAAGATCTGACAAAGTTTTTTTGATGATTTCGATCTTTTTAAATTCATGGAGACTTGTTTTGTGACCCAGCATATGCTCTATCCTTGAAAATAATCCATGAGCACTTGAAAAAAAAGGTGTATCCTGCTGTTGTTGGGTGTAAAGTTCTGTAAATATCTGTTAAGCTTAGCTCATTGATTGTATTATTCAAATTCTCTGTTTCTTTATCGATCCTCTGTCTAGATGTTCTGTCCATTGATGAGAGTGTGGAATTGAAGTCTCTAACTATTATGGTAGATGTGTCTATTTTTCTTTTCAGTGTTTGCCTCATGTATTTTGGAGCATTGTGGCTCAGTGCATAAAAATATATTTTTTTTTGATCAGTGCATAAATATTTATGATTGTTATGTCTTCTTGCTGAATTGTTCCTTTTATTAATACGTAGTGTCATTCTTTGTCTCTTTTAACTGTTTTACATTTGAAGTCTAATTTGTTGGATATTAGTGTAGCTATTCCTGCTCTTTTCTGATTTTTATTTGCATGAAATATCTTTTACTAACCTTTCACTTTCAACCTATGTTTATCCTTGGGTCTAAGATGTGTTTCCTGTAGACAGCATATAGATGGGTCCTGTTTTTTAATCCATTCTGCCAGTCTATGTCTTTTGATTGGGGAGTTTAATCCAATAACATTTAGTGTTATTACTGTACGGGTAGTACTTTCTTCTACCATTTTGCCTTTTGGATTTTATATGTCATATCTAATTTTTCTTCTTTTTACTTTTACTGTTAGTCTTCCTTTCTACACTCTTCTCCACACGTCTTTCTCCTGTCTTTTTGTATCTGCCTCTAGTGCTCCCTTTAGTATTTCTTGCATTGCCAGTGTCTTGGTCACAATTCTCTCAGTGATTTTTCATCTGAAAGTGTTTTAATTTCTCCCTCATTTTTGAAGGACAATTTTGCTGGATATAGAATTCTTGGTTGGCAGTTTTTCTCTTTTAGTAATTTAAATACATCATTCCACTGTCTTCTCGCCTCCATGGTTTCTGCTGAGAAATCTATGCATAGTCTTATTGGGCTTCCCTTGTACGTGATGGTTTGCTTTTCTCTTGCTGCTTTCAAGATTCTCTTTATCTTTGACCTCTGACATTCTGATTAGTAGGTGTCCTGGAGTACATCTATTTGGAACTATTCTCTTTGAGGTATGCTGCACTTCTTGGATCTGTAATTTTTTAAGTCTTTCATAAGGGTTGGGAAATTTTCAGTGATAATTTCCTCCATTAGTTTTTCTCCTCCTTTTCCCTTCTCTTCTTCTTCTGGGACACCCACAACACGTATATCCATGTGCTTCATATTGTCATTCAATACCCTGAGTCCCTGCTCATATTTTTCCATTTTTCCCCTATATTTTCTTTTGCTTGTCAGATTTCAGATGTTCCATCCTCTAGTTCACTAATCCTATCTTCTGCCTCTTGAAATCTAACATTGTAGGTTTCCATTGTTTTTTTCATCTCTTCTACTGTGCCTTTCATTCCCATAAGGTCTGTGATTTGTTTTTCCAGACTTTCTATTTCTTCTTTTTGTTCATTCCTTGCCTTCTTTATATCCTCCCTCAATTCATTGATTTGATTTTTGATGAAGTTTTCCATGTCTGTTCATACATTCTGAATTAATTGTTTCAACTCCTGTTTCTCACTTGAATAGTTGGTTTGTTCCTTTGACTGGGCCATATCTTCAATTTTCCTAGTGTGATTTGTTATTTTTTGCTGGCGTCTAGGCATTTAATTACGTTAATTAGTTTATTCTGGAGATTGTTTTCACTTCTTTTACCTAGGGTTTTCTTGCTGGATAAGTTTGTTGTCTGTCTGTTCTTTGACATTCAGTTCAGCTTTTTCTGGACCACTAGCTTAGGTTTTGTTTAAAAGGGGAGAATTTTTCAGTTTTTGTTTTCTTGTTTCTTGTCCTACCTGTATGGTGCCTTCCCCCCACAGCCTCCCCTTAGGAGGGTCTCCTTAGGTATTATAGACCCTAGCCAGATTTTCCCAGACCAAACTGGTCTCCTTTCAGGAGGAAAGGGTCACCTGCATTAGTTTTCCCTGAGGTTGAGACCCAGCAGGTTGAAAGACTTTCCTGTGAAGTCTCTGGACTCTTATATTATCTTATGTTTTTCTTATCTTGCCCAGTATGTGGTGCTTGTCTGCCTGCCAGTCTCACCAGCATAAGATGATGTGGTACCTTTAACTTTGGCAGACTCTCCCTGCTGGAAGCATGGTGAAGATAGAGCAGAGGTTGTAGGCTGGTTTTAATGGCTTCAAATTCCCAAATCTTGGGGTCTGAATTTCTTGAGGGAGGGATTCCACCTGAGTTGGGCTTTGCCCCTCCCCTGGGAAAGGCACTGGCTCCAGACAAGCTCTCAAAAAAGCTTGTTTCTGCCTATGCCTGGGGCAGTTGTAGCCTTGAGAAGCACTGCAGCTGTGCCCAAACACAGCCACAGAAACCTCTGTTTCTTTCTTTTTCCATCAGCCCTGCCCCCTTAGTGCAGGGGCAAAAATCAGCAACCTCCACTTTGACCAGGTTCACCTGAGCTGGGGACCTATTTTTAGTAGTCAGAATTTGTGACTTAATCCCACCCTTGAAGCTTAGTTGCGCTCAGCCCCTGCTGCTGGTTAAATCTCTTTCCTTTCCCCTCTGGGAAGCAGCCTACGGGGGAGGGATGCCATCCACTGCAGCTTAGGTAACTCACAGTTCGGGGGGTCTTGCCGGTTCTGGGGGGGCTCACAGCCAGTCCAGCTGGTCCAGACTGGGGTACGCTGTGTGTCCAGCCACTGATGTGGCCCCAGGAGCTGTTCTGTACTGTTCCTGGTTATTTATTAGCTGTTCTGGAGGATGAACTAAATCCCACCACCTTGCTAAGCCACCATCTTGGCTCTGTGTAGCCACCATCTTGGCTCTGTGTCCCCAACAACTGCTTTTAAACCCTGCCAATGAAGAGCTACCAACTCCCCACTCAGGCCCCACTTCTAAACCGACCTCTGAGAACCTGCCAATTTCTTGTACCCAAGCTAGACAATGAATATCCACTACCTCCCTTTCCCTACTTTTCCCCAACCATCCTAAATAACCTGTGCCCCTTCCCCTGCTCGGGGCTGTCGCCATCTTAGGCTTTGGCCCACCTGTGCTTGGCCATGCAATAAAACTCCTTTGATTAAGTTTTGGTTTTTGTCTCTTCTTTTCCGGGTCAAAAAAAACCCCACCAAACCTATCCAGTATCATTTCAAACTAGTAGGTTATAGATGTAGGATGTGTAATATATACTTCAGGGAAACCACAAAGAAAGTATTTTTAAGATATTCAGAAACAGAAACAAGGAAGGGATCAGTCAGATACATCAAAAAGGAGGTTTCATTAAAAGGAAAGAGAGATGAAAAACATATTTATATATAAAAACCAAAGAACAAATGGCCGAAATAAGTACTGTCTTTACAATAATAATACTGAATATTAATAGATTAAGCTCCCCAATCAAAAGACACAAAGTAGCAGAATGGATAAAAAAGGATGACCCAACTTTATGTTGTTTACAAGTGATTCACCTTAGATCCAAAGACACAAATAGATTGAAAGTGAAAATATGGGAAAAGAACATGCAAATAATAACCAAAAAAAAGAGCTAAGGGAGCTATACTAATATTGGACAAAACAGACTTCAAGTCAAAGGGTATTATAAGAGTCAAAAAAGGACACAATACATTAATAAAAGAGCAACCTATGAATAAGAAATAAAAATCGTAAATACTTATACAACTAATCAGGTTGCCCCAAAATACATAAGACAAACACTGGCAAAACAGGGAAAAATAGACACCACTACAATACTTGCTATAGACTTCAATCATTATTCTCATCAACAGACAGAATATCTAGACAGAAGATAAGTAAGGAAACAGAGAACTTGGATGTTGTGATAAATGAACTAAATCAAGCAAATGAACAGAGTCTTGCACCCCAAGCAGCAAGACAGACATTCTTCTGAAGTACACATGGATCATTCTGCAGGATAGACCTCATGTAGGGTCACAAAACAACTCTTGTAAATTTAAAAAGATTGAGGGTGGGCCACGGTGGCTCAGCAGGCAAGAATGCTTGCCTGCCATGCCAGAGGACCCGGGTTCGATTCCTGGTGCCTGCCCATGTTAAATAAAAAAATAAAATAAAAATAAAAAGATTGAAATTATACAAAGCATCTTTTCTGACCATAATTAAATGAAGCTGTAAATCAATAACAGGTGGAGAACTGGAAAATCCACAAATATATGTAAATAATGACATACTCAGTGTGTGAAAGAAGAAATTGTCAGGGAAATCAGTAAATATCTTAGACAAATGAAATCAAGAACATAATGTATTAAAACATATGGGCTGCAGCAAAGGTAGTGCCAAGAGGGAAATTTATAGTCCTAAATGCTTACATTTTAAAAAAGAAGAAAGAGCTAAAATCAAAGACCTAACCGCACATCTGAAGGAACTAGAAAAAGAACAACAAATTAATCCCAAAGCAAGCAGAAAGAAAGAAATAACAAAGATTACAGCAGAAATATGTGAAATTGAGAATTAAAAAACAAAACAAAACAAAAAAACAGTAGAGAATTAACAAAACTAAAAGTTGGTTCTTTGAAAAGATCAATAAAATTGACAAACCCTTAGGTGGACTGGTAAAGAAAAAAAAGAGAGAAGACGTAAATAAATAAAATCAGAAATGGGGGGGGACATTACTACTGACCCCACAGAAATAAAAAGGAACATAAGAGGATACTATAAACAACTGTTCGCTGATAAATTAGACCACCTAGACAAAATGGACAAATTCCTAGAAATACACAAACAACTGAAACTGACTCAAGAAGAAACAGAAGACTTCAAGACAGCAATTACAAGTAAAGAGATTGGATCAGACATCAAAAACCTCCCTACAAAGAAAGCCCAAAATCAGGTGCTTCACAGGTGAATTCTACTGTCATTCCAAGAAGAATTAACAGCAATTCTTCTCAAATTCTTCCAAAAACTGAAGAGGATGGGACACTATCTAACTCATTCTTATGAGGCCAACATCACCTTAATATGAAAGACAGGTAAAGATACTACAAGAAAAATAATTACAGACCAATTTCTCTCTACAGAATATAGATGCAAAAATCCTCAACAAAATATTTGCACATCAAGTGCCATAGCACATCAAAAGAATTATACAAGGAATGATCAAATTAGATGGTTCCACACAAGAAGATAAATTAATGTAATAATACACCATATTAAAAAATTGAAAGAGAAAAACCACATGATCATCTTGATTAATGCAGAAAATGCATCAGACAAAATCCAGCATCCTTTCTTGATAAAAACACTTTGAAAGATAGAATAGAAGGAAATCTCCTCAACATGACAAAGGGCCAAAAATCCCACAGCTAATATTATACTCAATGGTTAAAGACTGAAAGCTTTCCATCTAAGAGCAGGAACAAGACAAGGATACCCACTGTCACCATTGTTATTCAACATTGTATCGGATGCTCTAACCAGAGCAATTAGGCAAGAAAAAGAAATAAAAGGCAGTCTAATTGGAAAGGAAGAAGTAAAACTTCCACTATTTGCAGATGACATAGTTCTATATAAAGAAAGTATTGAAAAAGTACAACAGAGTTACTAGGGCTAATAAACAAATTCAGCAAAGCGGAAGGATACAAGTTCAGCACGCAAAGACCAGTAGTATTTCTATAAACTGTTAATGAGTAATCTGAGGAGGAAATCAAGAGAAAAATTTCATTCACAATAGCAGTTAAAAGAATCAAATATCTAGAAATGAATTTAACCAAGGGTGTAATGGACTTATACACAGAAAACTACAAAACATTGCTAAAAGAAATCAAAGACGACCTATATAATGGAAGGCCATATAATGTTCATGGAATAGAAGACTAAATATCATTAGGATGTCAATTCTACCCCAATCAATTTACAGATTTAATGCAATCCTAATCAAAATTCTAAAAGTCTGCTTGGCAGAAATAGAAAAGCTGACTATCAAATTCATTTGGAAGGATAAGGAACCCCAAATAGCCAAAAACATTTTGAAAAAGAAGAATGAAGTTGTAGAACTCACACTTCCTGACTTTAAAGCATATTACACAAAACTACAGTGGTCAAAACAGCATGGCACTAGCACAAGGATAGTTATAGTGATCAATGGAAATGAACTGAGAGTTCAGAAATAGACCCTCAGATCTATGGCCAACTGATTTTTGACAAGGCTGCCATGTCCACTCAACTGGGAAAGAACAGTTTCTTCAACAAACAAAGAGCTGGATAAGCATATGCCAGAGAATGAAAGAAGGCCCCTAAGTCATATCATATAAAAAAATTAACTCAAAATGGATCAAAGACCTAAATATAATAACCAGGCTCACAAAACTCTTAGAAGTGTGTAGAAGTATCTTCAGGATGTTGTATTAGGCAATGGTTTCTTAGACATTACATCCAAAGCCCAAGTAATGAAAGAAAAATAGATAAATGGGATTTCCTAAAAAAAAAAAAAAACTTGTATGCTTCAAAAGACATTGTGAAGAAAGTGTAAAGGCAACCTATTAAACCCAATAACGGTTTAATGTCCAGAATATATAAAGAAATCCTACAACCGATTAAACAATGTTCCAAAAACTTAGATAGACAATTTTTCAAAAAGGAAATACAAATGGATAAAAAGCACATGAAAAGATGTTCAACACACTAGCTATTAGGGAAATGCAAATCAAAACCATAACGAGGTATCATTTTACACCTACTAAAACAGCCACTATTAAAAAAAGCAGAAAACTCCACATGTTGGAGGGGATGCAGAGAAATAGGAACACTCATTTACTGCTGGTGGGAATGCAAAATGGTGCAGGCGCTGTGGAAGACCGTTTGTTATTCTTCAGGAAGCTAATTATAGAATTACGGTATAACCCAGCAATCTGGCTACTAGTTATATACCCAGAAGAATTCAAAGCAGGGACTTGAACAGATATTTCCACACTGATGTTCTTTATTCACTACTGCCAAAAGATGGAAACAACCCAAGAATCCATCAACTGATGAATGGACAAACAAAATGTGGTATAAACATACAATGGAATATTATTCAGCCTTAAAAAGGAATGAAATCCTGATACATTCAACAATATGGTTGAAACTTAAGGCTTATTATGCTGAGTGAAATAAGGCACTCATTGTATGAATTCACTGATATGAAGTAACTGTAATAAGCAAACTCAAAGAGTTAGAATTTAGAGTATAGTCATCAAGAGATAGATAGGGTTAGAGAATGAGAAGTTGATGCTTAATTTGTACAGAATTTCTATTCAGGGTGACTATAAAGGTTGGAAAGGGATGGTGCTGGTTGTAGTACATGATTATGAGTGTAATTAATAACCCTGAGTTTACAGGTGAATGTGGTTAAAAGGGGAAACTTTAGGTGTATATGCTATTAGAATTAACATTAAAATATAAAGCATGGGACTGTATAACACAGTGAATCCTACTGGAGATGACAGACTATAGTTTTATATGTATATATACTTGTAAAATTCTTATACTTGTACTATATATGTATAGTATATATATAGTATACATATATAGTACAAGTATAAGAATTTTCTTTCATGAATCACAACAAATGTATGACACTAATACAAGGTATTAATAAGGGGGTAGTATGTGGAAAAAACACACTTAATATAAACTGTGGATGTTAGTTAATAGTATTATTTTAATAATTTTTCGTCAGTTACAACAAAGGTAACTACTATTTTTTTTTTAGTTAGTACAATTACAAAATGTGCTATCATCAATTTTAACAAATATTTCACACCAGTGTAAGATGGTGGTGGGGGGGTGGTATATGGGAATCCTATACATGACCAATCCTGCATGATTGGTCTGTAAACCCACAACTTCTCTAATAAAACAAGCAAACAAACAAAAAATTAGCTACTATCCTTAAGGACAAAGAGTAAACATAAGCCCAATTCATCCCTTTGCTAGTTTTAACAAATGATAAATCAAGGATCTAATGAGTCCCAATGAAATTGGCAGCCATCTGACAGGTAGCCAGATCATTAAATGAAGAGCAGAACATATTTGTTGACTCTTAATTTTTTTATGGCTCTTTGTATTAGCTGGGTGACCTTGTTCATTTGAGTACAGCTCAACTCGACAAACATTTACTGAATTTCCACCTTGTCCTGGAGAGAAAATAACAGCACATGCTCTCAAATGAATAAGCATTTGTGCAGGTGCACCTGGTGCATGGCAAATGCTCAGTGTAAGTATGCTGACTCCAGTAAAGCAGAAGGCAACACTCGAGAAGAGCCCCAAGAAGAATTTACCAAGAGTCCTGGGGCTTGCAACTTGGAGGAGTGAGAAGTTCTGGGATTTGGGATCAGAGTGAGTCAGCTGGAATCCCCACTTTGGGCTTGCTGGCTATGCACTGTCAGGACATTTCTCAACCTCTCAGACTCAATTTTATCACATAGATAATAGGAATAAGAAGTCCTTTACCTTGCAAAACTTGCCTTTGGAGCATTAAATGGGATATTTATGGAAGGTTGGGCCTTGCTCAGGACAGGAGCTTAACAACCAGGACTCAGTGTGAAGGGAGATTGCAGGGGAAAAGACATGCTCTGAAACAAACCAGTGATATGAAAGACAAGTGGAATTCACTCCAGGTAAAGAAGGTGCTGTGAGCAGTGTCTGGAGGCTGAAATGTGCAGAGCATTTCTAGGGGTGGTGAATTGCTCTATTGGCCACATCAGGACAGTGGAGCAACCAGAGATGAGAATGGAAAGCTAAGATGAGACACAGGATGAGGGTGCTGAAGCCCAGGTCCAGGAGCTTGTAATCAGAGAAAGTCAGGGGCATGCAGCAGTACAAGCAGATGTAAATATAAAACAAAAGCTTTGAAAAATCTGAAAAAGCAGAGTTGGCAGAGGCCTGAGGGATGACCTAGTTCAACTGCCACATTTTACAGATAAGAAAACCGATGCCCCACATGCTTGGGAAACATGCTTGGAGCCCCAGGGCAAGTGGTAACAGTGTGCAGACTAGAATCCAAATCTATTGATTGTTCAGCTCTTTCCCCACAAAAAGAAAGAGCTGAACAATCAATAGATTTGGATTCTAGTCTGCACACTCTTCCACAGTGTCTGCACCATTTTGCATTCCCACCAGCAGTGAAATATGGCACACACACACACGAAGCTTATGTGAAAATATCTACCAGTGTATATGCTAAAGTAACTAATTTTTTCAGAACAGTTGTAAAAAGTTCAACAAACCAATGGCAGGAAAAAAAAATAAAAAGAAGGTGGAGGTGATTCTAGATTAGGAGAAACCTATGAGACATAAAATACAACATGTATTCCTTGTTTGGATCTTGATTTTTTTTAAAAAAATGTCTACAGAATGTTTTGAGACAAATGGAGAGATGCAGATAAGGGCTGGCTATTAGACGATACCAGCAAATATTGTTAATGGCTTGTGACGTGATAGTGGCATGGTGTCTATGCAGGAAAACTGCAATATTTTTAGAGACACCTATTAAAATAAATAGGGGTAAGATATATATGCTGTCTTGAACTTCTTTTAAAATACTTCAGGTGAAAAAAAGAGGAGCAGATGAAACAAGCAGGGCAAAATCTTGCTGATTGTTGAATGTAGGTGATGGGTAAATGGGATTCATTATATTATTCTCCCCACCTTTGAGCATGCTTGAACCTTCATTGCTATAATTTTTTTTTCCAAAAAATAAAAAGTAAAACAAAAAAAAAGCTCTTATCACAGCCCTCCCCTTCAAAAGCTATCCCAGTCTCTGGTTCCTTCACTGACATTCTGGTTATTCTGAATGTACTTAAACATCAAACTCCCTCCCAGGCTCTGTCTCTTCTTACCCTCCTTCACCTCTCTGGGTTTCCTCTTCTGCTCCTATGTCCTTAAATACCACCTAGAAACACACCCTTAGTGCCAACCCTGATCTCTGAGCTCAGCTGCATTTCTAATATGCCACAAACACACTCACCTGTATACAACACACCTACCATTTCTCACACTCACCCTAACTGTTTCTCCTCTTCTATTTGGCATCTTAGGTAAGGGCACCACCACCATTCCCCAAGCTAGAAATTGGTCCCTTAGTCCCCCTGGGTTGGTAATACACTTTGCCAATTTTATTTTCGGAAGTATCACAAATTCACAGTCCCCAATCCCCTTAGTATCCTATTGCCCGAGACTCAGCTCAGGTGTTCTAAGATAAGTACCCACCTCTCTCCCAGCCAGCAGCTGTCACCAGGCCAGCTCTGCCACCCCAGACACTTGACTTGTCTGCGCCCCATAACTATCTGTGCATTTAGAGCCCAACAAGTCTAAATCTGAATTACCGTGGTTCTAAGAGCAATAATGAATCATAATAAAAGTACTGCATGGATACCTGTGCCATAGGTACTTACATTATTTTACTTAATCCTCACAACAGAGTTTTTCTGAAATAGATACTATTACCATCTATTCCACATGTGAGAAAATTAATACATAGGCAGATTCAAGTAATTAGCTTAAAGCTCCAGTTAAGTGGCAAGACAACCATTTAGAGCCTAGATGGCCTAGCTCTAAAGCATAAACACACTTCCAACAGGCTATGCTAACTGACTCCCAACTTCCATTTAACCTCCCTAAGATCTAGTTTCTTCATCTGTAAAATGGGATTAACAAAACCTGCCTTGTAAGACTGCTGTAAGGATTAAATGAAACAAGAAGTCAAAAAACATTGGCTATTGTTATTAATTGGATTGTTCCTTTTTTTTTTTTTTATTGTGAAGGGATTGGAAGATTCTCAGCTTGGTCTGGTTTCCCCCATGGTTTCCTAATAGGCTTCAGGAGTCCTGGGAAGGAGCCAGTCCCCACGTTAACTGAACCGCATCAAACAACCATCTGTGTGTCATTCATTGGTTCAGCACTGGCTGGGGACCCTCCACCGTGCTGAGAGGGATGAACTGGATAGGATCCCTGATCTCAGACACACAGTCTGTGGGTGAGAAAAACGTACAAACAGGGAATTACATTGTAGCAGGGTAAGTACTATATCAGAGGATAGTACAAAGAGATAAATACATGTGGAGAATGTAGTGCTTAGCTGTGCTTGGGGAAAATCAATAGTATGGCAGGAATTCATCATGAGCATTTGGCAAATATTAATTTATGATGGATGATGTGTATTCCATTACTTTCAGCTATACTGTTCCTCATCAATCACATCCTCTTTACAAAACTATGGGGTTTTGTTAAGACCTCAGCTAAATATCAAAGTTTAGTCCCTTTTTGTGCTCAAGGTTATCAGGAAATCTTAACTGTGAGACCTTAAATGTCCCATTTAGATTTACTGTAAGCAACCTAGCAGCTGGAAGAAGAGAATTATAAAATGCACTTAAATTTTTAAAAAATAGCTTAAATTATTTAATAATTCAAAACCAGATACTCTTGTCCATTTTTTTATAAGAGCACTGATATAAAACACACCTATGGCTTCTGCATATGAAATAAGTATGTATGCATGCAAACATATGCAGGTAAAATAATTCTTTAGTATTAAAGGTTTCCCTCTACTACATTTTGTCCCATATTTTTCTTTATTTAGAAATGGGAGCCAGGAACGATCTTGTTAACATGGCTTTAAAAAGACTAGGCCACAACTAACACCATTGTTTGAAAGCCAACAACAACAAAAAATCTGCTGTCCCGTGATTCCAATTCCAACGGCCGAGATACCCTTGCTGACCTACCTGCCACTAGCTCATCAGTCACAGCCAAGGGGAGTGCTAGCAAAGCTGAAGCCCGTGAGAAAAAAAGCCCAGGCAGGGGGTCCTCTAACAAGAGTGCTGGGCCACTGCAGAGACTCACTGCTTGTGAAACAATAGGAATCTTTCCCAAATGTGGCCTCCTTCTAGTAGGAGAAACTGGATGCTCACAAATGGGGGAGGCCGGCAGTAGGAAAGTCCTCGCTTCTGCATTAGAATTAAGATTCCAAATATGCAGTAAATGAAAAGCGCCTCCATTAACGACGACAAGGAAGGCTGAGGGAACTATTTAGTTCAAGCTTTGAAGATTAAATGGCTGGGCGTGTGGAGGTTCCTCAAGCACCCAAAACCGAACACACCAGAGTACAAAATCCATCATCTCTACCATGATTTAAGCAAATGTATCAGTCAGATTTCTGCCTTTGATCAAAAGGGTGCCAAATGATAGGACATGTTTCCCTTATTCCAAATATCCAAATCCATTTCCTCTTTTTTCCTTTGCTGCTGTCCCCATTCAAGTCACCTGACTGGTCCCCCCTTAGCTACTGGCCAAATGGTCAGTGGCTTTAGGACTGTGCCTCCCCCCACCCCACCTCCACCCCAAATAACCTCTCCATTTTTGTAGTTGGTGTTTTAATTGCTTAAGAAGGGGTATTCTTCTCTCTCTGTTTTTGAAGCAGCATGATAGTGCTTATTTGCCATTATTTTATCTGTTCTTAACCCCAATGGAGGTAGCAGAAACTAAAGCAGCTTGCAGGTGTGTGTGTGTGTGTGTTTGCTTGTGTGTTTGTTAGGAGGGGAGGGGAGAGGCTCCTGCAGAGAAAAAGAGCACCCCTCCTGGGCTTCCAGTTGGTCAGTAGGACCATGGAGGGAAGGTGAAACCAGACCATCGGGAGAATGCACTGGCTTCAGAGTAAACAGAGGCAGGGGTCTATTCCTGTGTGCCTACAGATGGCCATTTACAACTGTTTATTTGCTCCAATCCATCTGCTAATTGAAAAGATGTGAAACACTGCCTCCAGCCCAAATGGAATGACTTCCGTGTGCCTAATTGTGTTGGTGAACACTGAGCGTGCCTCCCTTCCATAAAAGTCAGTGCCTAACCTTCCTACCTATAGAAAAGAGATTGGGCGTTTTTCAATTTTCAAAGGGAAGCTTTCCAAAGGCTTTAGAATAAAGAATCTCTATCCAGCTGTGCTTTGCAAAGACTGTAAACCTTAAAGGGGTGCAGGGCCTTCGGTCTGAGCTGCAGTGCAGTTACAGGGGAGGAAATAACCAGGACGTAAACTGAGTTTGAGAATAAAATAGAAGATTTTCTCCCATTCTAATCCGTGCAATGAAAGAGTAAAGATTCCCCAAACGCCTGCTTCAGCGTTTTTCTCTGAAATGGGCTCTCCGTCAGAGGGACTTCTCTGTGCAAAACTGAATGCCAGAAAGAAAGCCACGTGGCTGTGTGGAACCAGTTTTCCATCAGATGCCCTGCTCAGAGCTGTCTGCTTGACTTAATGGCTCTCACCTCGCAATAAGGGCGCTCCTTGAGGAATACAAAAGACAAAAGCAGAAAAAGAAGACAAAACACAACAGTGTGCAATAGAAAATCGGGTGTCTACAAAAAGATAACAGGGGCACACCAGGTGGTTCCCAAGTTTTTCTGTCATTTATTGATATTGTTACTCACTAACAAGCCAGGCCCTATAGGTTCAAGAAGAATTTATAAGAAAATATGTAATTGGGAAAATTCTAACCATATAATCACTTTCTCCAAATTGTTATGACTATTATTAGTTTTAGCATTCGTATTTTAGTGCTAAGCATTTTAGTATTGAGTATTTTAACATTGCATGCTTTAGCACCAGCATTTGTGGGAGACTAGTTTGAGAACCACTGCTGTGAAACAGCAATTGTGGGACCATGTCAATTCTCGATGCTACATAAAGAAGGATTTCTTTACTATGGGTACAAGAGATGTTATGTAATCTCATTATTTTCTTCAAGTAGTGAATGCAATTACTCATTTGTCTAAGACAAAAAGCAATTTTCCACCTATTTCTTACTATTCTGATTTTACAGCCCTCAACCAACAGACAGGATGGGAGAGAGACAGTCACACTTGACTGACTCTCTAAATTCCCCCACAGGTAATCATCTTTACACATAAAGACTATAAGCATAACTTTTATATAATTGCAATTTTACTGAGAGCTGACTCGATTCTGTCTGGATTTGAATACTGATGCCAGTTGTGTGCCTGGGGCAAGGTTGCTGAACTGCTCTGGGCCTCAGTTTCCCCACCTATAAAATGAAATCACTAAAATAAAAGTATCTGCCTTGCAGGGTTGCTGGGATGATTCAATAACTGGCAAAGCATTGAGAATCACAATTTTACATTAGCTACTTGTCTTTCGCTGGAGAGGTAGTACATCATGGTTGAAGACCTGCTGGATTTAAAGCACAGCTCTTCCATTTGGTTGTAAGATCTTGGAGAAGTTCATTCCTAGAGGCCTTGATTTTCTCATCCACAGATGCAGAAAATAATCACTCCTACCTCACAGGAATGTTCTGATGTTTAAACAAATTAACGTGAGGCTTTTAGAACAGTCTCTGGCAGATAGTAAGTGCTCAGTATAATTTAGCTTTTTACTGTTCACAGGCAGCTAAAAGCTGTAGCTCTAAAAGGTACCATCAAAGACCACCTGAGAATTTTAAGTTAGTTTCCAATGAAGGGAAACCAGTTCCAGAAAGCTGGAAACATGGGTGGAAATAAATATTGCTACATCCCTATAAGCATTTCTTAAATCAGAACCCAATTAGAATTCAATTTGTATTCAAAAAAAGAACTGGTGGAAGGTACTAACAGATACAAACTTCTGTGTTTGTTCTTTTTGCTTCTGTTTCGTTCCCTTTTAATCTTCTTACTCTGTGGTTTGCTGGAAAGAAGGAGAATCTACAATCTAGAGAACCTAAGTTTGAAATCTTCCCCCCTTTGTGATAGTTAAAGGAGCTACTTAATCTTTAAAATTTAAATCTTTAAAATTTTAGTTTACTTATCCACGGAATGGAGATAAAAAATCTACTTTATAGGGTTAAAGGATTGAATGAGATATTGTATTGAGTTTAAAGAACCAGCAGCGCTATGTACGCTATTTTACTTCCTTTATGATTCAAAATTAGTTTACTGTCCTCACCACCAACCTTGGACACAATTTCCTTGTTAAGTAATTATCTCTCTTAACCTCAGACACATCTCTGCCCTCTAACCTACTTTCTTCATCTTAACAATTTGCTGTCAACCTCCTTACCCTCTCATGCATGTCTAATTTCCATATTATAAGCAGCTCTTCCAAACGATATAACTCTGGCATTGAACTACGTTTTGGCACTGGAATTTGAGTGGCCTAGATAAAGCATGAATCCAGTCAAACACCTGCAGCACATCATCCTGAAATGAACAACTGGGACCAAAGATACCTCTGGCAGAAAGCAAGTGACACAGGGAAGGGGTGAGCACAGTGAGTTGGGAGGCAGTGTGGTAAGATAAAAATGTTTTAGGGTAAACAGACTTCTCTCCTACTGGCGGTTTGATCTGGGGCATGTTAATCTTTTTGAGAAGTAGTATCTTAAAACAAACCATTCAGTATGTGTGTGGGGAGATTCCACTATGTGGATTGGATCTTCTAGGACATCAAGCTGTGACAACTGCCCACACACTGTCCACCCCACACAAACTCCAAATCACTCTTACTATGCTCTGTGCTTTCTGTGCTGGTTTGAAAGGAAATATGCCCCTTAGAAGAGCCATGTTTTAATCAAAATCCCATTTCATAAAGGTAGAATGATCCCTATTCAATACTGTATGTTTGAAACTGTAATCAGATCATCTCCCCAGATGATGTGATTTAGTCAAGAGTGGTTGTTAAGATGGATTAGGTGAAGACATGTCTCCACCCATTTGGGTGGGTCTTGATTGGTTTATTGGAGTCCTATAAAAGAGGAAATGTTTTGGAGAATGGGAGATTCAGAGAGAGCAGAGAATGTTGCAGCACCACGAAGCAGAGAGTTCATCAGTCAGTGCTTTGGAGATGAAGAAGGAAAACGCCTCCTGGGGAGCTTCATGAAACAGGAAGCCAGGAGAAGAAGCTAGCAGATGACACCGTGTTTGCCATGTGCCCTTCCAGATGAGAGAGGAACCCTGACTGTGTTCACCATGTGCCTTTCCAGATGAGAGAGAAACTCTGACTAGAGTTTGCTGTGTGCCTTTCCACTTGAGAGAGAAACCCTGAATTTTCATTGGCCTTCTTAAACCAAGGTATCTTTCCCTGGATGCCTTAGATTGGACATTTCTATAGACTTGTTTAATTAGGACATTTTCTCGGCCTTAGAACTGTAAACTAGCAACGTATTAAAATCCTCTTTTAAAGGCCATTCCGTTTCTGGTATATTGAGTTCTGGCAGCTAGCAAACTGGAACAGTTTCTTTTTCCAAAATGATGAAAACATCATTTTCTAATATACTATATAATTTACTGGTTTATTATGTTTTCTATCTACTGTCTGTCTCTTCCTCCACTAGAATGTGAGGTCAAGAGAAGGAATCACGGTCTTTTTTTTTTTTTTTTGCTGGTCTATCCAAAATACCTAGAACAATACCTGACTCATAGTAGGTGCTCAGTGAGCATTTGGTGAATGAATGAATCACAGTGACAGTAGGACAGAAGCCAAAATAAGACTAGCAGTGTTAACTTTTTGGTAGTCATGTTTCCATAAAGATTTCCATTACTTTTTCCAATTTTAATTCAAAGTAATTTTAACTCTTCCTTTTCTCCTCCCCCTCTTTTTTACTAGAGCTATAGGGTGATTGCTTCACAAGTAGTTGTTCAGATGTGACTTTTCCAAAATATTCTACAGCTACATGACAGTGCTGTGGAAGCTGGGCATTGCATTTGTGATGGAAGGAAGGGGAGAAAAACATCATTACTTCCTTGGGTTTTGTGCTTCATTTTCCCTATAAGTTTGAGAGTTTATTCATTACATGTCACTACAAATTATGCTGCAGAAAGTGAAATAATGTGCTCTGAAGTTCTAAATTTTCTTTTCTGTCTTGCTTTACTGTTCAGTGATGCAAACCTTCTCCTTTACAGAAGATGTATTGGTCTTGATCCCATTAATATGGGTCAGTAATACTCTGAGTATCAATCCATGCAAGGCAGAGTCATCATGAATGTTAACTAAACTATGGAACAACATTTTTTTCCTGCCAAAGCCTTTGAATTTATCAACTAATAGTCCATAGTATAATGTAATATGAATGAGGTCAGCAAGTACAGTTACAAATTATTTTCTCATAGCTACTAGTTGAGATTATGAAACAAAACAATTGAAAGCAGCATATTTTACAGAATAACTGGAAAAACTCCAATTATCCAATGGACACAAACCCCCCACAAATCTTGAAGGTTTTCTTTTCATCAATATATATATCTCATTCTACAATTAATTTGTTTCCTGCAATATAATAAAGTCTTATAGACAAGAATCATTCAATTACTCTCAGTAGGAAAAATGCATTAGAATCCTCCATTGTGCTTCTTTGGTTCAGTTTATCAAACAGCAAGCATTATAATGCTCCTTTGAAAACCATTATTTTCTTTACGTTATGATTGTTATATGTCTTCATCTCTCTTCTTTTTGAAATGCGTCCACCATTGCTTATTGGAAAACATTATTTTCTCTTTTTCCAATACACGACTATCTTCATTTTTCCAAACTCTTGCAATAGGCTTGTTCTGCAGACTATTGTTGAATTATATGCCACCTCAAAGTTCAGGCAAGAGAGAAAAGGGGGTCAGTATCTCTAAGCACATCACTATCTTACGCCATGCTCAAATTAATAAATTTAAACCTAAACCTAGCTTTCTGCATATATTTGTGTGTGTGTGTGTGTATATATTATTTACAAATCATTATTTTACTCTCCTGAGACGTTATACATGATCCATGATAAAACCTACAGATAATACAAAGTCCAAAGGCTTGTCATATAATGTTTATGAAATAAACACATTGCATTTATTTTTTTTTAAATCAGCTCTATTTTTTAAAATTTCAAAGAAAGATTCCAAATCCTTAGGAATCTCTAAGCTAGGCATAGAGTTTAATGAAATGCATAGATTTGGCACATTCTCTTATTTCAACTGCTTTGCTAATTTTACATTTTTAATATATGCTGCTCCCAATTACAGCTGTCTCAGATCCATGCAAAAAATAAAGAATATCCTTTAACTCCACCAAGCTCCAGAAAAAACAAGTCAATAAAGATATAATCTATTTATGAAAAATGGTATTTTTAGGAGCTGGATTTGAATGCCAATCCATTAATAGAAACAGATTCTTATGATCTAAAGACAATCTAGAAAATTAGGAGAGAGATACTGATTTCACATACAAAGTTTCCTACATGTACCTATTGTAAAAAATCCATCTTTTATTACTTATAGCTTTTCTTTGCCTAAATAATGACATCAGAAGATGGGCCCATAAAATTTAGCTTTGTATTTCGAGCAAGAATTTGATAAGCAAGTCCTAACCTAACCCTTTATCCAATGACTGGTGTCCTCTCAGTGCCTTATTAAATGCTTGAGGAAAAAAAAAAACACAACATCATCAGTTTTTCCTGACAAAGCTAATCCCACTATGTGGTCTCAGCTTCTACTCAGAATAAAGTCTGTTGGATAGAATGATGGGTTTTCACAATGATAACAACAGAATGGCTTTCCAAAGGAGATACAATTCAATAGATTAGCTCTTACTCCCCCTCTAATCCCTGTCTGCTAATCCACCTACTGCTGCCTGTGGAATAAACACAATCCCCTGGAAATTTACTAATTTTACTAAGACTTGTAGTTAAAGACAGGGTTTCAACCCTGTTAGTGTTTCCATTTAAAGCTTGTGGTGCTCCTCTCCTGAGGTCTATTTGTTCATTTCTGATGAAGCAACTTAACAAAACAAACAAAATAAGGCTAATCCTGAAGTCTGATTTTTCAGTGTATTTGTCAGTTTTTGATTATCTTGTAAAATAGTTGATTATCCTGTAAAATAATTGGTTGTAATATGGGGACAAAACCACCAGTTAGGACCTAAAGTTAATTTTTCTTTTCAAATGCTGTAAAAGACAGCTGCGATAAAACTGGAAAAGCAGATGGGAGGGACAAACCACCTTGCTGGCTACAGACATGCGAAAAATGACTGTGATGTCAGCAGCTAATAATAGCGCATGTGTTTGACCCGCAAAATGCTGCAAGCCAACAGCAGAAGTAGGGAACGGGCTCCTTTAAGCAGGAGTAAATCTGGTTTCTGTTAAAAGGCCAAAAGAGCAATGCAAAGACATTTTAATACAAATCCATTTTATGATGAAAATAAAGAAAATAATAAATGCAATGAAGTCCTATAAGTGATCAAGGAGAACAAATTGAGAGTTATTCATGCCTTATATTCAGCCAGGGAGAGGCCTATGCAGGCTGTCAAATTCAATAGCTCCTATAAAAGGGAGTTCTGCACCCTCAAGTTAGCTGCATCCGAGCAGGAGAGACGTCCCTGGAGTCACTAATGTGTGGATTACTTCAGAGAGGGACAGACAAAACAGGACTGAATGATGGCCTGCTAAAATTTGTAACAACTATGAATCAGAAGAGAAAGAGAATTATGGCTGTAAAACTTTATTTTAAACTAAAAAACAAAAAAATGAACAAAAAACAAAACAAAGTCAGCCCAGGCCATCTGATCTGTGGCCTGTAAATTTGGCTCTTCTACCTTTTAAATCTTCCCATTGTTAGCTCAGGAATGCTATCAATATATATTTATATATATACATTGTGCCAGTTTGAATCTGTGGTGGACCCCAGAAAAGCCATGTCCTTTAATCCTCATTCACTATTGCTGGGTGGGAGCATTTTGATTGTTTCCATGGAGATGTGACCCACTCAATTGTGAGTGGTAGCTTTTGATTTCCATGGAGGTGTGTCTCCACCCACTGAAGGTGGAGTTGCTTGCTGGAATCCTTTAAAAGAGGAAACATTCTCGGTGCCTGCCCACGTAAAAGAGGAAACATGATGGAGAGAGTCCCTTTTTGTAGAGCCACGAGAAAGCCAGCAGATGCTGCCATGTTCGCCATGTGCCCTTCCAGCTGAGAGAGAAATGTGAATTTCATCGGCCTTCTTGAACTAAGGTATCTTTCCCCGGATGCCTTTGATTGGACATTTCTATAGACTGGCTTTAACTGGGACATTTTCTCGGCCTTAGAAGTGTAAACTAACAACTTGTTAAATTCCCCTTTCAAATACCATTCCGTTCCTGATATATTGCATTCTAGCAGCTAGCAAACTGGAACACACATATATATCAATATAACAGGAATGCTATCAATCCAGTGAGGTAAGTGAGAAAAAGCTGGAAGTAGGAGATGGGTCCATGCCCCTCCAGCCCTCTGGCCTGTTGCACTGATTGCAACATCCTCTAGCTCCCAAAAATCATTCTCTCTGCTTCTTCACATGCATTACTAGCAATTCACTTAGATGATCCATCTGCCCAGAACAACCACCTGCAGGAAGAATGACTGATATCCACATTGTACTTTCTATCTGATTAAAATTCTGATCTGTCTAAGCCTTAGAAAAATACACTGCAGGGTCTGATTTTACTCAGTTAAAAAACATAGCTGAGGGCTTGGGCTAATCTGCAAGATTGTCACGTTTTATTTATTTGTGCATCCTCTGTTACTAAAAAGTGGATTTAAGTATAGTCAACTTAAAATTACCCATGAAAGAGGAAAGTTATTCAGATAAGCTAAAATAAAATCTTATTGCTGTTTTCTTTGTGTGGGCATTATGATTATTCTGAGAATTTTTAACACTTTGAGCTTTATTTTTTAAAGCTACCTAATAAAGACTCTGACAGAAACTGTAAGTTCATCTAGCTTCCCCAGCTACTATACTCTGTTTGCACCTCTCCCCAACTTTCCACATTAGAAATAGCCCTTTCCACATTTAATTGATGTAAAGTATCATTCCGAGGCGAAATGTGTGGATCACACTTTCTGATGTGAGAGAGATAAATAAGAGACAGTGAAATGTCTCAGTGATGAATGAACTTTTAACTCCTATCTTCCTTAAGGATGCTAATAGGAACTTAGAAGAAAGAAATGTTACTGAGGATCTTGAAATGTGACCCATTTCAAATAGAAATAGTCGTTCAGTCTTGAAGATCAGATTGTTCCACCCTGACCAACATATGTCAACCGAGTAATGGATGTGTATTTAAGAAGACTGATCTGTCACAAACGTAGAAACGTTTCTTGAAAATTGGCAGGAAGTCACAGGTGCCTTTTAGAGCATTCATTGCAAAATGTTCACCAAAAGTGTTACCCTACTTTTGATTTTAAAAGACCAACATTCCACTAATGGGATCTGTCAGGCAGCCAGAGGACAAGATATAGTCAGTATACCATCATTCCTATGATTGAGCTATACACAGCCTGCTCCTTCTTCTTCACAGTCCGAGCCATGTAAAGCAGGCTCCCGCCTCAACTTCTTCTGCAGGACCCACCCCTATTATACTACTTTTTCATAACCCCCACTACAACAGCTTTTCTCACTGATAATGCGTGCCAGCGGCAATGTGGGGTGTGTTATTTGGAATCTGGTGTTGGCAACAAATTAGCCTGAATTCATCTATGCTAATTTACTCGGTATACCATTCTTCCTGTACCTGATGGGAAGGCTTGTAAAACGAAACAAGTACAAATCACCATTCACACAACCCTCTGCTTCAATTTTCACAAGGAAAAAAAAAGCTCCCTGTGTTTTGGGATTATCCATCCATCTGCATAGCTCCTAAATGATGACAGGCAAAGGTATCGCTGTCTCTTTGGAAAAACTCTGTTCTACATGAAGGTATCTGATGTAACTTTAATTGTGTCTGAAAAATCAAGCAACAAACAAAAACCCTCATCGCATGACTACAGACGCGTATAATCTGATAGCGCAAGAGGCACCTTGCTCATTTATTGAACTCCAGGGATGCAGAGCCATTGCTTTTGACAGAGTTGTTAAGCAAATAAGGATACTTGTGACTGCTGAATAAATTAAGCTATTTTTATGTGACCTTGCCAAACTAGGTTTGATTGACCAACATGATCCAGCATTGTCTTGTGTTCATTTGTATGATGTGTCAGGCATGTTCGTTGCATTCAGACCCTTCTCGCCTTTTGTTACTTTTATAAAAGGTTTCCTTGAATTGCTTATTAAAACTGCTGTATATAACACTACTCCTTTGAAAGAATTCTCTGGCTTGCCTCCAGCTCAATTAGCAGACTACTTCCAGCTGATGAAAAGTAGCCGTCAATATCAGATTATAGTTAGCGACTATTCACAAGAGTAATCAAATTAAGTTTTGGTATCTATGGTGATACAATGAAAATTCCCACTAAGTCTTGTTGTTTTATAATCAGATTACCACAGTTTTATATTAAATTACTGTTCAAAATATTTTTTCAAAATCTAATCTGCATCTCAGGATACACACAGGCAAGCCTATAGGCACATCAAAAAATGAATAAGCAGGGGCTTTTCAATTTAACTACTAAGCAGCCTTAGGAGTACATGGAATAATTTCATGGCTCTTGTTCTGTCTTCTCTTCCAACAACTCTTTTCAATTATCAATAATGACTGGCCATTGTCAAGTTGAAGTACCAACTGGCCTCTCAATAAAATTTATCAAGCCTACGTTTTTCCTATCCCCCATTATCAGGCTGGACCAAGTGGGAGGATAATGGAAAAATAGAAAAGGCAATCACAGTTTTTGGTGTGCTTATAATCTAAACAGGATATTAAACATTACAATTAAAGAACAATACTAATACAGCAGTTTTAACTCAAGTGCAGATAGTATAAAGAGAGTTTAAATATATATAGTATATGACATAAATTATGTGCAAATTTGAGTATAACTACAAAAGGGCAGAGGAAAGGCAATATCAGAGCTGGGTTTAGTTCATTAAAAACAAAACAAAATAACAAAGCCTCCCAGATGAGTTTTACGTTAGCTCAAAACAAAACAAAAACAGTCTTTGGTACCTGTGAAAAAAAAATGTCTTTGGTCCCATGTTCTCAGCTTCTGGCTGACCCCTAGCCATAGCATCACAGCATTCCCTGCAAGAGAGTGCCACTTTGTCTGCTGCACTGCAGAGCTCCCTACAAAACTGGAGTCCTCAAAACCTCATCTAGTATATTCAACTCCTTGGTCTGCAAGCATGTGGGGGGGCATCCTCTGTACTTCCTGGGTTGAAAGAAGATAGAGTTGTCTTGGACCCCTGTCCCCCTGGTGACCCCTCATTATGCCATTTCTCCTCTTCTCCTTTCCCTGCTTTGGTAGCTCTAAGATCAGGGCCGTCAGCTCTCTGGCTAGGCAGTCGTCCAACTGGGGAACAAAGCACCAGTCTCCCATTTTTACAGGCACTCCCATCTTTACCAGGGATTTCCCCTCCCCTCCACTTGGCTTCTGGAAGAAGAAAACGACCTGGTGTTGTGAGAACTAAATGAGATAGCATATGTAAGGGTAATTTATAAAGTATAAGTGCTAAATACATGTAAGCAATTATTACAAGAGTGAACTGATTTTTTTTTTTAACAATGAACAATGCTTATCGTCACTGAAATGCCAATCATATTGTTCTGGAACCATGCAATATGCAAAACCAAGTGGAAAACAGCACAGCAGAAGCCACTCCACTCTCTTCCCTTAATGACTTAGATTTACCTTGATGGCTAAATCTACAATGACTTGGCACTTGTGAGCTCTTCAAGCACCCAAGGGAAAGAAAAAACCAGCCCTGTTAAACTCTACTTCTGACTCAGTCTATAGATCTAATGTTTTGGCACTTTACAGTCACAGCCATGTCTCTTTTCCTCTTGTCACTATAAAAATACTGTTATATGATCTAGAGCTTTAGAAATTATATCAGTTATAGCCTCCATTCAAATAATTAGCTTAATAATCCATGATTACCAATTAGATGTTCAATTGGACAGATGCTTGCTCTTATATATAAAAGCAGTGCTGCCTATGAATACTATAGACATCAAACGTGACAGACAGGCCTTTTTTTCCCCTCTAAAGTTAAAAAAAAAAGAACTCTTTTCAGAGCATTTAATTTTCAGGTTTTTATGTGTCTAATTTGACAAGCTGTATGTGATTTAGATGGAATACTGTGTATTTTTACTTTGTAAACTAAATGTTCATCAGGAAACAGTTATTCTTCAGGGACATTCCAGTCTTTGGGGAAACGTGTGCTTTTACCTGAGAGACCTATTTCAAATGATCAGGTAAAGCACATTTCTAGAGTGGGCACTTTAAAATCATACCCTATGTTACTAACTCAATAGGGTGTTCATTCTGCCAGCCTCCCTTTTATTACATAAACTGATGAGAGGCAAAAGAAAAAAAATGATAACCTATAATTCAAATACTCCTTATGCCTTACTCAACACCAAATCTATTCCCTTTTCCAAACCCACAATCAGATGTTTGAGACTGTTCTCTGTAGCATTTCAAATCTGATTATCTGGTATCATCCTTGAAGACTTTGTACCTCAATTATGCTGCAATATTTTCAGACTTGAAATCTTTAAAGATACTTTTGTGCACAAAATCTCTAAAGAATGAAAGCGATTCCTTTAGAAGAAAAGGTAAGCTGAAGCAAGAGCTTGTTTTCCTAATATGACAATCTTGAAATTGTTTTGTATAGTATGGTGACCATGTCTTCCCAGTGATGTAAAATGGCTGGAGAAATAGTCAAACCAGTCTCTTCAGCCATTGTGAAGCACACAGATGAACTGGCTGGTTTAGCTGAAGGTGCTATAATATCATGGCGTGACATTCATCAAACACAAGTTTGCTTTACTTTTTTTGTGTGTGTGAAACAGACACAGGGAGGCAGCGGAATAGACCCATCTTGGGTAGCTGATTACTGGCTCTACCACTAACTAGCAGACTGACTTCAGGCAAGTCACTTAACCTCTGTTGTCTCAGTCTCCCTGCCCATTAAATGAGAAACAAATCAGATGATAAATGTACAACGCTTATTTTTTTAATATATATATATGAGCTGAACACATGAATGTTATCCAGGTAATTTTTCATGGAAGCCCAAGAGGAGGAAACAGAGAATCACTGCCTCATGCAACTGGAAAGTGGCTGGGATGAGAGGCTGGTTTTTGCTCAGAGGCCACAGGACCACGTCCTGCCATGGTGCCCCTACTCTTTCGCCCTACTGCTGTGTGCTCTCCCTACTGAAGGTGTCCTCGCATCTCCTACAGGCATGTGGCCTAATGGCCAGTCCAGGCAGCCTGAACTCCTGGGACCGTTCAGTTGCACTGCACGCTACCAACTAACTCAGGCTCTTGAGTTTTAAAACTCCCACTCTGTGAGAGAAATGTAAGTGAACCATCTCAATTTTCCAAGATCACCGTAAGTCGGGTGCTCTCAGGACAATGTCTCCAACCCAGCTTCCATCAGCTGTGATCAGGAGTGAGCTGTTACCCGGTGGAGCACGGCTGCATGGGGTGAATGAGACGCAGGCAGATCACACTGGATGGCATAGATGGAATTTCTTCCTCTGGATGCAAGTATCAGTCTCTTTTTACCTGTTCTATAATGTGAATCATTCTGCTTTGTTATTGTTGGTTTACAAGTCTGCATCCCCCACTAAATTACAGGCTCCTAGAAAGAAGGGACTGTGATGCATCCCCTGGGTCCACCGGACCTGGTACAAGAGATGCTCAATGTATTTTTTGAATGAATGAGTCAGAGTTATTTATCCATGAGTCAGTATCCTGTATAACACATGGTGAACAATGAAATGTTAAAATATTTTGAGGTCAGACACTTTGCAGTAGTCATATTTACACAGGCAATCTGAATCACATTCCTGTGTCAAAACAGAAAGATTTTTTTACTCTTTTCTACTCAATCATAATCCAATGCCAACATTATAGCTTCTTTCAGTACATAATCAAGAGTACAGATACCAATATATAAATAAAGTGGTCTGAACAGTATGCAATAAAAAGTAATGAAATAATTTATCAATTCCAATTCAGGTGAACTAAATTCTTTAAAATACCAGAAACAAATAAGCTACATTTTTCTCCATAAGGAAAATGTACATACAAGTGTCTCACCTTATTTTGCATTTACATGGAAGGAATGTTTTAGATCAGACAGCTGTCTAATCAGGCTACTAAGAGGGGAAATGGTTAGGGGATAGATTCAAATAAAAGAAAAGGTCATTCAACCGTTTGATGGAGGCAAACACTATGTTTTTAATGTCTCGATCTAGGAAACATCCATTACCTGCGCAGAAATGGGTAAATTATCTCCCCTGCTCCTTTCCATATTATTTCCTCCCCCAAGGGCAACCAGTAAAGAATTGCTACCAGGCTACCCGGAAATGGGCAGGAGAATGAACAGGGAATCCTGAGAGTTGAATATGCAAACTGCTGGTTGCTCTGTAGGTCACTAAGTGTTGAAAATTGCCCCCTTCCCTGGTCCCCACCATCACTTGAAGCAAGAACTTTTTCTCCAAGACTTTTATGAGCAAGGTCCCTGAGTTTGGTGACACTGCTCCAGTCTTACCCACACCAGAGACTCAGCCTCACTAGATACAAGTGGGTTCAAAAGAGGACTGGGAATCTCTGTCCACTAGACATCAGGCCTTTTCCGTTTGGTCAAGCTTTTGATTATTTTAGGCATTTTTTTTTTTTTTCTTTTTTTTTTTTCTAATATTTTTATTTTAGCTTCCTTTCTACTGAATGAGGAGTCAGAGGGAATGGAAGCAAGGACAGTTATAAGTGCAAAGCATTGGTCAAAAGATGATAGGGCGGGCCGCGGTGGCTCAGCGGGCAAAGTGCTTGCCTGCTATGCCGGAGGACCTCGGTTCGATTCCCGGCCCCAGCCCATGTAACAAAAAAACGGAGAAACAGAATACAATAAAACAAGAAAATGTTTAAAAATGTTTCCCTTTCTTCCTTCCTTCCTTCCTTCTATCCTTCCTTCCTTCTCTCTGTCTTTCCTTTAAAAAAAAAAAAAAAAAAAAAAGATGATAAATGTTTAAATAGCATCTTGCAGTTTGCACTATTTCATTAGCTATCCTTAACAACCACATATATAGGCAAAACAGTTATTATTCCTTTCTTTTTATATAGGAGAAACTAGGTTCTGAAAGGTTAAGTGATTGACTCAAGGCCTTCTGGCTAGTGCATGTACCTTCTGATTCTTCCTTTACCCAAATTGACTTTATAGAGCCCCACCTAGAATCCTATAATGTTCTTTAGCTCTGTTTGATCTCTGACTTGTAGAGACAGCCAAGAAAATCCGAGAAATTTACTCTAAAGATCCCTAACTAGGAATATACATAAGAAGAGTTAAACATAAGAAATACATATTTTAATCTCCACTTCTCTCTTTACCCAAGGAAATCAACAGCTGAGATCCAACAATAGCTAAGTTAAATGACTGATTTGGAGGGTGACAAGTGATCCAGCCAATCCATATAGATCCACACCAGTTCTGGTATGTAAACAAGAAAGTTTATTTCCTCTAGAAATGAGTGGGGGTGCAATCTAAGCAAGAAGGTTCACAGTTCAAGCAGAAATCAGAGCCCAGAAAGAGGTAGAAATTCAATAAGGGAGTCTCTTCCTAGACCTGCCCTCTAGTACAGTAACAAGTGTTGATTTAAATCTACACTACACTTAAATAAAATGAAAAATTCAGTTCCTCAGTCATACCAGCCACATTTCAAGTGCTCCATAGCTACCAGTAACATGCTACCATATTGAACAGCACCCATACAGAATTTTTCTATCACTGTAGAGAATTCAGTTGGACAGGGTTGTCCTAGACTGCTTTCCTTTTCATGGTAGAGCAAAGGTTTTCATTTTAGGCAAAGCTCAGAAAGAACTGGAGTTACATCAGATAAAAGCCCAGAACACGCCATGGTGGGGACAAAGTGAGGGAATGGTTGTCTCCTCATTTGCATGTCTACACCACGCCCAAGGTTGCCATGTTATATAAACACAGGGGCACTGCTCACACCCCAGGGTGTGTGAATAATGTCTCCTCCAGTTGTCTTGCCTCACAGCTGCATATGGCAACCCTGGCACCCCAAACACAGTATTTTCCCTTCCAGTGTTCCCCGATGTGCCCTCAGTATTCAGAAGAAGGACCCTATACTGCCAGGCTCAAAAGGAACTCGGCAGAAAGGACACAGCACCATCATCAAAAAGGATTTTTGAAATCAAGGCAATATAGGTGCTCCACTGTAAAATACTATTATTACTTCTGTTCGGGCATGTTTTCCTTCCCAATCTTATCACAAATGCTTCTCTAACACCTACTATTTACTCAATAGCAGACATCAATTCCCACTCAGAAAACAGCTATGCACTGCCTCTTAAAGACACATAAATATCAGAGGTAGACACTTTATAAGAACATTTTTGAAATTACAGGTGAGTGTTTCAGAGTACATTCTGTAACTTTTTCCCCACGGGTGTAGCAAACTAATTGATCAGGAGCAAAAGGAATAACAGGTGTGCTCCTCACTCTGCCACACACTCACACCATCCCCATCCGACTCTGGCATTTTTAGATGTGCTATATGTATTTAAATGTGCAAAAGGATCTTTTCTCATTAGCTTAAATTGGAATGAGATGGTTCCATATGGCCTCAGGACATTAAAAAAGTTAGCAAAACTTTTCAAATAACAAAATTAACATAAAATAACCTTATAATTAAAAAATCGAGGAACACCATCCAATAAGTTGAATGCCATGCTAAAAATACTCTTGGTGTGTTAGAAAGTGGGGCTATTGCCAGTGAGGTGTGAAGAAAGACATATCTCGATAGCCGTTCCTGCACTTTTGAAAAAAAAGTAAATGTTTCCTAAGCTAAATTTTAAGATAACTTTTCTATGCACAGGTCTTTCTTACCCTTTTTAGTATGTTTAATACTAAATTACTAAAAAAGCTAAATGTTTAATAAACATACTAAAAATACTAAATATGTTTAATTATACTAAATATGTTTTAGTATACTAAAAGTTTAGTTGTACTTGGTACAAGTAAAGCTGTGTTTTTGGAAAAGAGGTTCTCATCTCCCTTGAGATATATTTATTCTCAGATAGAGACAGAAATAATAGTATGAAAACAGGTCAAGAAGCAATGATATAGGAAATAAGAAATCATGATTATAGGTCTACAATCCACATTTAAAAAGTTTACATGAGCTAAAGAACAAAGAAAGATGCCCCCAGCAACGCAGCATCTACCTTGTGAAACCAAGCCAGATTAAATTGAAAGTGTGCGCCCAATAGGGCTGGTTCCAAAATGTTATCCCACTATGGTTAGAAAGTGGATGAGAAACTTATCTGAATAATCCACAAGTTCAGATAGGCTTGTTTGGTTTTTTTTTTTTTTTTTTGGTTGGGTTGGGTTTTTTTTGGCTATACTTATCATGAGTGTCACTAAAAATTCTCTATAAGATGCTCTATCCTTACTGTCCAGGATGTTGACACTGCAATGAGAATCAAAAGGCAATCCAAAATAAACATTTGTTGAATTCAACTGCAATGCATTTATTCGAGATGAATATTTCACTGAGGCAAAATTCTTATTTCAAGTATCATAGTGTCCTTTGTCTTCTACAAAGTGATTACCCCAATTCATTCTTCAATTTTAGCTTTTATTAACCAACATAATCAAAATTAATGCAACTTTGGCTCAAAACAACAAAACTGAACAAATCTAATGACAACTTCTGTAAAAAGTCATTAATTACCATAATGAAACTGCCAAATAACTGGCAGTCTTCAAGGTTTTTAATAACTTAATAAGAGTTACAATGAATACTGAGTTCTGCAGTTTGCCTACCACCCACAAAATTGTATACATTGGCCAGTCATGAAAAGATCCAAGTTTTGGTACAATCCTACCAATAATAAAAAAAAACACCCAAAGTAATCTTTGGAAAGCCTTGCTCAAATGAAAATCCCTAGGGAATACTTTATTCATCCAACAAACTTCACTTAAGCAACAAATTCCTATTGTTACATCTTTGGCTTTTGTTACCTCTGGGAATTGTTCCACTTCTGTAATCTTAAATTCAGATACTCCAATATCCAACTGCAATCCATTATCACTCCCTTTTGTTCATTCATCTACCTGGTCCAGTCATACCTACTCTTGCCACTTTTTGTGCCTGCAACCCTCTTTCTGTTCCTTTTCTTCCAATCAATCAGCCTCTTTCGACTTCATTTCCCCCAATTTAATGTGCTCTCACCTTCAGCCTTAGTTCTTCACCCCTTATCCCTCTACCATATACAGTCTGCAAATCTCCAGGAACTGGTTCAATCCAACCATCTATTGATACCCCTCCAGTATATGGCTAGCAAAGTGCCATAAGAGAAAAATAAACAATGTAAACTGGTTCCTTAGTATTATCACCAGTAATAATTTTGTGGTTTCCAGTTTCAGCGCACCCCAAAAATGCTTTTATAAGGAAGGACTAGTCAGCTCCCTTTCCCACTTATCTAAAATTTTACCACCTTTTCAGGCATCTAGTCCCTCCCTTTTCTCCCCACTCTTTCAGTAACTGACCTTATCTCTTCTTTTACAAAGAAACGGGTTTTAATCAGCTTTCAGTCTCCAAGAACTTTCGATTTGAAGGTTTCCCAAGAACCTTCAAATTTATTTGTGTCCTTATTAATTCTTCTTACCTTCCTTCTAATTACAAAGAAAAAGCCATATATTCTATTTATGGCTGACTTCTCCCACTGTGCCTTTCTGTCATATCTCCCTCCGGGATCCTGTGCCATCAATCACTCTTCTCTCCTCTATCTCTAGTCTTTCCATGTCCACTGCTTGATTCCCTTCAGTCCACTGAAATGCTCAAGTGTTGTTTAAGATAAATAACAGCTCTCCTTTAACCCCATGCCCTACTCCAGCTACCTGTGCATTTTTCTCCTTCCCGATTACCTTCTTGAAGGAATGATGTTTCTTCATCCTTCATTTATTCCCAGATACACTGCAATCTAGTTTTTTTCCTCTACTATTCTACTTGCTATGATATCACTCTTTCTATTTCCTTTAAGCTCTCTAAGTTATTGCGATTCCCCTTATCTTCCCCATAAATGCTGATGTTTCCTGACAGTCCCATAAAGCATCATCATAAGACTTATCAGCCCAACCAGGAAAAACTCTTAAATAGTGAAAGGGGTTGTATGCAAGCTCACCCCAGCTGTGACTCTCTCTTTGGCTTCACTCTTGTTCAGCCCAGACCATGCCACCTCCCCCATGACTTCCACTCCCCCCAGGAGGCTGGTGAATCTCCATCCCCTTCTCCAATCCAGAGCCTGTGGGAGTGCCAGAGCCATATTTATATTTATTTACCGGACAAATCCTCCTGAATAGTTCACAGGCACATGAGACTCAATATACTCCATACAGAAAACCCCGTTTTTTCCTCTGGCCACCGAGTCCCCTGTCTCAGTTAACAGCATCACTGTTTCTCCAATCATCAACATCACAAACCCCTCATCTTGATGCCCCTTCTTCCTTTTCAGCAAAATATCATCAACAGTAAACTGCATCAGATTCTGGGAATTCTAAATCTAAAACTCTCTTACACCCCTTTTGCCTCTCCAAACCTTGTATCAGTCCTTCTTCATCCAGTTAAAATAATGTTTCTTGGCTTTTTAAAAAAAAAACCCATACATGCTCCTATTTCCTAAATAGAAATACACCTCATATAGTCGTGAAGGATGGATCTACATTAACAGGTCTCCTTGCATCCACTTTGGTTCCTTCTGGATCCTTCGCTATACTGCTTCCAGTTATCTTCCTTAAAAGCAATCTAGATAGTCAAGTCACAACTTAAAATCCTTCAAAACTCCTCACTCTGCCATGCAAGCTTCATCATGGTCTGATCTTATCTACATGTCCAAGTTCACATCCTACCACTCCTAACACACCCTTCCCCTCTGCCCACAGCCACTTGCATTATACCAAGCCACTTTTAGAATCCCCAAAGTCCTTCTCTCTCACTAGCTGCATGGCACATGTCCACTCTATCTTGACGATTTTTCTATATGCGTTCAAATGCCACCTGTCCTTCCTTGGACACTTGTTTCCACTGTACCCTGATTAATCACCCTTGGGACTAGTTCCACAAGCAGATTTAAGGCTCTGGAGGCAGGGGCTACTTCTGATTCATCTTTGCCTTCCCTATATCCAGCACACAAGAGGTAATTATTCAATATTTCTGAGTGAATAAATGGATGAATTAATGAATACAAATGAAGTGCCATGTGCCAGGACATCTGCTAATACAGCACAAATATTAATCACATGTTAAGTGAGCACAATCATCAAGTTAAGCTGGACATCTCTCCATCGGCAAACCATATACTATGCCTTCTTAATAGAATATGACTGCATATTATTATGTACAATGAAGACAGTATTAGATAATATTTAATAGTCACAACAATACAATTGAACAAATTACTGCTTCTAGTCGAAGTCATCAAACCCCTCATCTTTCTAATGGTAAGCTTCCTAAAATAGTGACAGGGGCCAGGTGTTAAAATAAGACACTTTCGGTGAATGTTTACATCATAGGATGTTAACGCAACAGCTAGAATTGACAACAGGGATAGAGCAAGAACTAGAATATGGAATAAATCACAGGAATCTCTTTTTGGTCTCATGTATAAAATGAAAAACCAATGCCATTATCGATGATCATTTACAAAATTATGTTTTGCCGAACCTGAGGGTTCTCCAAAATATTAATAATCTTAACATTAGCTATCATCTAGCAAGAGTACTCCATGTGCCAGACACTCTGCTAAGTACTTAATTTAGTCAGTAGGTCCCAGTGGACCTATATCATTAATATGCCCACCTGAGAGATGAGGAAACCGAAATTATTATGTAACTTTCCCAAGATTCCATAATCCAGATGAGTATGATTTTAAAGAAGGAGTTGTTAGCCATTACTGCTATAGTGCTAATGAATTCATGTTTAAGAAAATTTTAGAAACTTGGAATACTAATGCCCTTCTTGGAAGTGATGGTGTGCATTAGCATTATAAGGCCTCTCAGATATTTCTCAGTAAAGAAAGCCTTTTAATTTGGTTTAATACAACATTTCCATCTTGAAAAGGAGCCTTTTTACATGGAGCCATTTGCAGGGGCACATGTTTTGCAGAATACAGTTTGGCTACAGATGATAATTAGAAGGATTATGAACTCAGTGAGGCCAGAAAGGAGAGCATAGCTAATGGCAGCTATTTGTTACAGGTGATAGGGCCAATGTGACATCTGTGTCACAACGGCAAATGTCAGGTGACATAATGAGGGTGACAATATTTGTGAGTCAAATGAAAAATATTCTCCATTCATGGAATTAAACACCAACACCCTTAATGCAATTCCATGAATCACATTCAAGAAGACAATTTGCCAAAGGGACAGTGGTGGCAAAGGCTGCTCAATTAATACTGTGGTTTTCAAATTTGGGGCCCACAAAAATCCCTGCCCATGCTATTTTCCAGTCCTGTCATACTTCCCTCCTTTACAAGCCAGTCACATTCCTAAAAAAGACCCTAGGCTTCCAGTAAAACAGATTAGTCTGGGAGACATAATAGTAAGAAGTCTGGAGAGCAAGTGCCTTTATAACACCTCAATTGGGCAATTCCACTGTGTCTCTCTGTTATATATTCAAATTCCATTTACTGACCACTTTCTACGTGTCAAAAGTTACATTAGGTAAGAAAGAGCCCCTTTCCTCAAGGAGGTCACCATTTTGTAAGAAGAAAACAGCATATTGAGATATAAACAATGTACAATGTTAAGTATTATCATTGGAAAATGAGCAAGATGCTAAATATGCTCTCAATCTAATTCTTCCTAGCAGGGAAGAGGATCATAAAAAGCTTCACGTGATTTATCCTCAAAATAAATACATTTGTAATAAAACCTCCCTGCCAAACCCTAACAGAAAATGGAAGTTAGAACTATAAGGACAAAGCTGATTAAAGGAATATAAGATGCAATATGAAAGTCAGCCAATATGCTCATGGTAGGCAAAGCACAGAAACCCGGAACTGAGAGACTTGAGATCTGGTTTTGATTCTGATGATACTGTCAAAACAGCTGGCCTTTTTGTTTTTTTTTCTCTCATTCACTGGATGCAATAGAAATTAATTAATATGATGTGATAGGAAAAGCCTTATGTAATTTGTGATACAAAATAGAAATGAAAAAAGCTAACTTAAGATCCATTATGACTATGATTACAGAAAACAAATAAATTTCTACATATAAATAGTCTTAACAGCTTTGTGTGGACTTTCATAAGATTAAAATTAAATTACAATATTATTTCTTGTCTATAGAATTTTTGTACACGGAACTATTCTCTAGTACTGGATGGGTTCAAACGATCTCTACATGACTTCCTTTTACCAAAATTATTTATCTGACAATACCCAGTTAAATAAATTCATGCCTACATTCTATACTCTTAGGATAAATGAGACAGATGCATTATGAAAATGAGGAGATGTGTGACCATATAATCTTTTCTCATGAATCACACTGAAATGCTACCATAGTTTTTAATTAATAACATTTTTAGAGCAGTTTTAGATTAACAGAAGAATTGAGAGAATAGTGCAGAGATCCCATATTTTCCCCCAACCCCCATCCTGTACAAAGTTTCCCCCATTAACATCTTACATTATTAGTATGGTACATTTGTTATGATTAATAAACCAATAGTGATACATTATTATTAACTAAAGACTACAGTTTATTCAGAGTTCCTTAGTTTTTACCTAATGTCTTTTTCTGTCACAGAATCCCATCCAAGAGACCTTTTAGCCATCATGTCTCCTTGGGCTCTTCTTGGTTGTGACAACTTCTCAGACGTTCCTCATTTTTGATGGCCTTGACAGTTATGGAGTCCTGTCAGGTATTTAGTAGAGTGTCCCCCGTTGGAATATGTCTAATGTTTTCCTCATGATTGGACCAGTGTTATGGGTTTTGGGGAGGAAGAGCACAGAGGAGAAGTGCCGTTTTCACTATATCATATCAAGGGTACAGACCATAACATGCTTGATGACAGCTGATGCTGCCCTTGACTACCTGGCTGAGGGAGCTTTGTCAGATTTTTCACTGAGAAGTAAGAGCCGTCACGACGTGCAGCCCACACAGAGCGTAGGAGATACACTTCCCCCTCTTTAGGGCAGATTTTCTTCATAATTTACTTGGAATTCTTCTATATGGGAGAGTTGTCTCTTCTTGCCCACTTGTTAATTTATTCAATCACTTCTCTAAATCAGTGTGGAATCATGGATATCTATTTTAAGCTTTGGGTTATAATCCAATTCTATTTTATTTTTTGCTCAAATTGTTCCAGCTTTAGATTTTGGGAGCTCCCTCAGTTGGCTCTTGTGTTTTTCGGCATACCCCATCAATATGTTTTGTGCTTATTTCATGAACACTTTTTACTTTTTGGGACTCTAACATGCTCCAGGCTCATCTTTATTTCCTGCCCCATTTGTAGAATCAAATCATTTCTCCAAGGAGCCCTGGTTCCTTTTATCAGAGAACGGTATTAGAAACCAAGATCTGGGTGCTAGGTGTGCTCATGGCTACTAGGGCGTCATATTTTAAGGCCCTCTCAGCTGACAGAGTAAAGTATACATGTGTCAATACTAACCCAGAGATATATGCATATCTACAAATATTTCTATATATGAATCATCTTTATATTAAGTTAAACTTCACATATTTTTTAACTTCCCAGAAAGTTTTTAACACTTTTGGGCTTTCTATTTAAAGTGTTTCAGAAGAAAAATTTCATTTATATTTTAAATTTCCTATGGCACCTAGCACTGGGTAATAATCAATGAGGGTCTGCTGATCTGAAATTCAGAGTTCAAGCATAGGTTCTAACCTATTTAGTAGTAGTCAGTTAGCCTCAGTGTTCTAACCTAAAAATAAGGATAGTAATGACACCACCTGCCAAGGATTATTGGAGAATTCATTAAGATGACAGATGCAAATGCTCATAACAGGACCTAGCACAATGACCACTTAATAAAGGATAGATGAAATAAACATATAGCTTAAGGGGAAATGTTTTCAAGAGGAAAAGATGTGAGGATATAATTTTCAAGCTCAGACTTTTAAAGCTTTGATTGTCTTATTCATTTTTACCATTTAATTTAAACCTGTGCTGACTTAGATATATTATTTTACTCTAAATGTGCTCTCATGGAAGATAAAGCTAGCAGTAGTATTGTTAGTCACGATACTCTTGGCTGAAGGCACTAAGACATTGGTCTCCTGATGTCCACTACCTCAACCCATTTCATGGGAGCTAATGTGTTAAAACCAGATGTCACAGTGAGGAAGAAGAAAGAGCAACGAGACATGGGATTGCAGTTTTCCCATCTCCCCACTCACTCAGAATGTTAATTTCTCAACCCCAAGCATACTATTTAGTGGAAGGCATCTAGGATTCCCATAGAAACTAATTTCAATTCCTAGAGCTGATTAGAACTGACTCAGTACTTAGAAAAAATGCCCAGATAAATCTAGAATAACCTGATGAGAAATGTCCTCCATCTTTTACAAGAAGAAATATGATTAAAATAAGCAAAGAAATTTCATTGCTTCTACCTGAAGGGCCAAATGAGATACTAGCTACACACAGTATGGACTAACTTTTCTGAGGATAGATTTCAAGTAAATGCAGATGAATCCTTAATGCATATTCTGGTACTTTAAAAGATCACTTAAACTAAATAAGATTTTGTATTTTGTCTACAAGGCCTAACAGGGTCAGAATGGACAAAAGAATCATGCCTGATTAGCCTAGATATATATGTGGCAGTACCACAAGGTGAAGTGTTAGCAGTGAAGGCTTATGGCATATAAAATGTGAGCAGTTTCTAGAGTTCTAGCAGAGCACACAATCCCTCCACCCTCTCCAAACCTCCCCATCCACATGAAGTCAATTATGCGGGCCTATTGTGTTCCTATATAGCGCCAAGAAACTGGAGCTTCTTGCAATGAAAATTGGGTTTATAACACAGGACACTGGCTGGTTTCTGGAGGAGGCAGAGCAAAGCTCTGAGATGACCTGTACTAGTTCAGACTCCATGCTGGAAGTGAGGACTTCTGAGCCCAAAGCTTGTCAATGACCACAGGGTCAGTTCAGTCACAGGCAGAGAGCAGAGTCTAAATCAGAAATTATGAAACCTCTCAGAATTAACAGTGGGCAGGCCACAGCTATGTACTAGGACATGACTATAAAGTTCAGGTTAGGGCTTTCTGCCCTCTGCAAACCACTGGAACGACCTTCTGACTTGTCTGCCCTCATATTCTGCAAAGTACCAGCTAAGTGATCTCATGTTCCTTCTCTCCTTAAAACGCTCTGTTGTCATCCCATTCCCTCCAGAATAAAATCCAAACCCTACCTGCCTCCTCCTGCTACTAAGTTTGCTTCAGCCACACTGGCCTTTTGGAGACTGTAAGATTATTTCCTACTTTAAGACCTTTGCACACACTATTCTTTCTCTCCTAAATGTCCACCCCCTCACATTATTTACAGGCCTGGTTCTTTTTAAACTTTCAATTCTCTACTTAGATGCCATTTCCTTGGAGAGGTCACCCCCAACTCTCTCTTATATAGCAAACCCCTCAAGCATTTTATTATTCTATAACCCTGCCTCCTGATTGATTTTTGTCTGGCACTTAATATAGTTTGAAATTAATTAATTTGTTTACTTATATTTTGTCTGATTCTACCATTAGGCATGAGATTCACGAGGGCACAGAACATATCAGTTTTGTTTGTCACTGTACCCCCATTGCCTAGCACTTTGCAAGTATTTGATAAAAATTAACTGCATGAACAAATGCATGCATGCGTGCTGACATTAGCAGCTGCCTTCTTGGCAGATTACAGCTAAGGGGCAGGGTGCCTCTCTTCAGGCTGGCACAAGGTTTCAAATCTGCTGGATATTTGAGCAACAGACTAGGTCCACAAAAATTGACCCATCAAAATCAACAATCTTTCAAATGAACCAATCCACTGAAAACCTGATCCTCAAATGGGTTGTACACAGTCAAACAGAGAAGTCCAGGTTCAAACTGCCATTAGTGGTCAAATAAGACTACAGAACAGCCAATCATTTTATTTGTCATTGTCATGATCGATATTAACCATCATGGTCACATTAAGTTCAAGACAAGCTGCACTGGTTGTCTAGAACCATAAAACGAACAAGTTATCTTTGTTGTGGTTCATTTATTTTACACATTTAAGGCCAAGATGTGAGTCTCATGTGTTTGCTCCATGAACACACCAACCAAGCTGACTCCAAGAAAAATGGGAAATGCATGATTTCAAAGCAGAAAGAGACTTCTTTGTAACCACTCCATTCCCATATTCTGTGAATGCCAGTGATGACAGACTGCAGAAGCACATCTGACTACGTAAGGGCTTCCTCTTTATTTGGAATATTTACTTCCATAATTCAACTCCTTTCAGGATTATTAGCAAAACACAGGTCAAAGCAGGGCTAGGGATAGGAAGGAATTGGCCAAGTAAATTATTACTTTTACTATAAGGTTGTATGGAGCCCTCCACTCAAGCACATAAGTTTCCTGCTAAAGAAGATTGGTCAGTCACTTAACCACTGTATCTCTTCTTTACATACTCTTCCATTTACTTTCAACACCTTGATCTCATTCAGAGTTCTAGAAAACATTCAGAATGACCAGTGACAATATCTAAATGTCCAAGGGAAATACTGGGAAACAGAAGAAAATGAAATGAAAAAGATATAAATACATTATATTTTCAAAAATAGAAATTTAAATACAGAAGTTTTAAGAATAAAATTTACAGCTAAAAACTTAAGATTCAGGTGGAGAATTTCTGGTAATATGGCAGGTAGGAAGCTCCAGGACTCAATCTCCTCCAAAATAACTAGTGGACAAGCAGGAACTGTCTGAAACAATTGTTCTGGGGCTCAGGAGGAAAGGGGAGCCTGTACAGCATCCAGGGAAGAGAGGGACGAAGAAGCTGAGAAACTGCAGTGAAGAACTGTGAGTAAAGTGCTCAGCGGCAACTGCCAGGACTCACCCTCCCACTCTCGAGGTGGACCACCTCTGGTCCCTGGCTGGCTACTGCAGATGGAGAGGAATGTGACAGTCCTCTTTGCCAAGAACATGGGTGCAGGGTGAGCACTGATCATGGCTTTTGATTAATGAATTCAGATTGCTGGGTCCTGGCTCTGAACTGCTATTTTAGCCCACTCCAGACAGGGAAGGTCATGGTCATCGTTGTAAACCCATTCCAGACAGTGGAGGTTTATAGACATAGTGCCTTCCTAGGGCTGTGGGAAACAGTTTGTTGAAGCGTGCCATCTGCTGGACAGGCCAGGAAAGTGTGACTTTGGGGAGTTGTCAAAAAGGCTTCTGCTGTCTTTCCTGACCTTCTCCCTGGGACACTCTGGAGTTGGTAGGCATGCCCTTCATGAGTCCTGGTCCTGTTTAAGTGGGAAAATACTGACTTGGGGAAGTCCTCTCCAGGATGGCCCTCCTCCCAGAATGTTCCCTCCAGGCAAAAGCTGCTAAAGACAACAAAAGGAAAGTTGAAATAAAAAATAAAAACAAAACTACAAAGGCAAAATAAAAACAAACAGAACAAATCAAGATTCCTGAAGAAGGAACACGGTAAAGGAAACTTTCTGCCAGGAGTGAAATAATTGGACAAACAATGCACTCTTAAAAATTATACCACATATCTACAGCAAGAATCAAGTGAAGAAGAGGTAGAAAATCTGATCAAAATCTGATCAAATATAGGAAATTCTTAAGTTCTAGAATAAATTGAACCAAGAGTCAAAGAAAAGGCTTAGCATGAAGCCATTCAATAATACAACTCTAGGCAGGAGAGAGAAACTGACCAGAGTACATTCATCAGATAATCAGATGCCTAGACATCAGCAAAAAGTTACAAGCTGTACTAAGAAGCAGGAAAATATGGATCAGTCAAAGGAACAAATTAAAATTTCACGGGAGACACAGACTTTAAAATAAGTAATAAATGATATTCAAATAAACCTCCTAAATCAATTGAAGGAGATGAAGGAAAACATAGCTAAAGATATAAAAGTTATTAAGAAGATACTGGGTGAACATAAAGAAGAATTTGAAACTATAAGAAGAAACATAAAAGAAATAATGGGAATGAAAGACAGAAGAGATCAAAATACACTAGAGGCATACAGCAGAGTTGAACAGGCAGAAGAAAGAATCAGTGAACAAGAAGACAGGACAACTGAAATTTTAGACAAAAGAATGGGTAGACAAAAGAATGGGAAAAAAATTGAGCAGGGTCTCAGAGATTTAATTGACAGCATGAAATGTACAAATATAAGCATCACAGGTATCTCAGAAGGAGGAAAGAAGGGGAAAGGGGCAGAAGGACTATTGAGGAGATAATGGCCAAAATTTCCCACCTCTTATGAAAGACATAAATAAACATGTCCAAGAAACAATGTACTCCAAACACAATAAATCCTAATAGATCTACTCTAAGACTATTAATCAGAATGTTGAATGCCATTGATAAAGAGAGAATCCTGAGAGCAACAAGAGAAGAGTGGTTCATCACAAACAAGGGAACCAAAATAAATCTAAGTGCCAACTTCTCATCAGAAACCATGGAGGGGCATAGACAGTGGTATGATATATTTAAGGTACTGAAAGAGAAAATCTGCCAGCCAAGAATTTTTATCTAGCAACTCTGCCCTTCAAAAATGAGACAGTTTAAAATATTCACAGATGAAGAGAAACAAAGAGTTCATAAACAAGAAAACATCAAGAGAGAGGCTTGGATGAAAATTATCAGTATTGATAACTAAAAGGCAAAAACAGAGACAAAAATAATATATGACTTATAAAAACCAAAGGATAAACTGGTTGAAGTAAGTACTGCTTTTACAGCAATGACACTGAATATTAATGGATTAAAGTCCACAATCAAAAGACACAGATCAACAGAATGGATAAAAAACTATGATCCAATCATATGCTGTTTAAAACAGAGTCAACAGACATAAAGACAGAAATAGGTTGAAAGTGAAAAGTTGTAATAAAGACATTCCACACAAACAGTAACCCTATAAAAAAGCTGGGGTAGCTATACTAACATTGGACAAAATAGACTTTAAATGCAAAACTGTTATAAGACACAAAGAGGTACACCACCTATTCATAAAATGAGCAATTCATGAAGGAGAAATAACAATATAAATATGTATGCACCTAACCATGGTGTCCCAGGATACATAAGACAAACACTGGCAAAAATGAAATGAGAAATAAACGTCTCTACAATAATAGTGGGAGACTTCAATACACCATTATAATCAATAGGTAGAATATCTAGATAGAGGATCAATATGGAAACAGAGAACTTGAAAAATATGATAAATAAACTAAACCTAACAGACATATGCAGAACACTGCACCCTAGAACAGGTGGATATAAATTCTTCTCAAGTGCTCATGGATTGGTCTCCAGAATAGACCACATTTAGGGTCAAAAAAAACAAGTCTCAATACATTTAAAAAGACTGAAATCATACCAAGTGTCTTCTCTGGCCATAATCAAATGAAGCTGGAAATCCATAAGAGGGGAGAACTGGAAATCCAAAATTATATGGAAGTTAAACAACAAACTCTTAAACAATAAGTGGGTCAAAGAAGAAATTGAAAGAAAATTCCCTGAATCCTTTGAGATGAATGAAAACATAAAACACAACCTATCAAAATGAGGTGCAATGAAGGCAGTGCTGAGAGGGAAATTCATAGCCCTGAATGCCTACATTAAAAAAGAAGAGCAAAAATCAAAGTCCTAACTGCACACCAGGAATAACTAGAAAAAGAACAGCAAACTAATCCCAAAGAAAACAAATGAAAGAAGTAACAAAGATTAGAGAAGAAATAAATGAACTTGAGAATAAAAAAATAGAGAATTAACAAACCATAATTTGGTTCTTTGAGAAGATCAATAAAATTTGCAAACCCTTAGCTAGACTACAAAATAATAAAGAGAGAAGATGCAAATAAAGACAATCAGAAAGAGAGGGGGGCACATTACTACTGACTCCACTGAAATCGAATGGAACTTAAGAGGATACTTCCAACAATTGTATGCCAACAAATTAGACAACCTAGATAAAATGGACAAATTCCTAGAACACACAAATAACCAATCTGACACAAGAAGAAACAGAAGACCTCAAAAGAACCATTAAAAGTAAAAAGATTGAATCAATCATCTTTAACCTCCCAACAAAGAAAAGCCCAGGAACTGATTACTTCACAAATGAATTCTACCAATCATTCTGAGAAGAATTAATACCAATTCTGCTCAAACCCCTCCAAAAAACTGGAGAGGGAACACTATCTAATTCATTCTATAAAGCCAACATCACCATAATACAAAAGTTAGAAAAGATACAAAACGAAAATTAAAGACCAATTTCTCTTATGAATATAAATGCAAAATCCTCAACAAAATACTTGCAAATCAAATCTGACAGCACATTAGAAGAATTATGTACCATGATCAGTTGGGTTTTATCCCAGCTGTGCAAGGGTCGTTCAACACAAGAAATCAATTAATGCAATATATCACATTAACAAACAGAAGAGGAAAAACCACAGATGCAGAAAAGGCATCTGACAAAATCCAGCATCTTTTCTTGATAGAAGCACTTTGAAGGATAACAATAAGAGGAAACTTCCTCAACATGATAAATAACATATGTAAAAAACTCACATCTAACACTCTCCTCAATGGTGAAAAACTGAAAGCTTTCCCTTTAAGATCAGAAACAAAACAATGATGCCCACCTTCATCACTGTTATTCAACAATGTACTAGTAGTTCTAGCCAGAGCAGTTAGGGAAGAAAAAGAAATAAAGGGTTCTACAGAGGAAAGGAAGATGTAAAACTTTCACTATTTGTAGATGACATGATTCTATAATCTTTCTCCCACTCTTTAGGGGCATTTAGGCTTTTTCATGTTGGAAGGGACTGTCAATAAAATGGAATAGGGAGACGGATCTAGTTGATGTTCTGGAAGGGCTGGGCCCTTTGCATTTCAGGACTTATCTTGACCAATTGATTTTTGACAAGGCTGTTAAGTACACTCAATTGGGAAAGACTAGTCTCTCCAACAAATGGTGCTAGGAGAACTGGATATCCAAAAGAATGAAAGAGGGCCCCTATCTCACATCTTACACAAAAATTAACTAATAATGGATCAAAGATATATATATATATGAATAAGTCCATAAAACTCTTAGAAGAAAATGTAGGGAAGCATTTTCAAGATTTTGTGTTAGGCAATGGTTTCTTAGGCTTTATAACCAAAGCCCAAGCAATGAAAGCAAAAAAAATAGATCAATGGGACCTTCTAAAAATCAGGAACTTTTGTGCTGCTAAAGACTTTGTCAGGAAATTGTGAAGGCAACCTAGCCAATAGGATAAAAATTTATGAAGCCATATATCCTATATGGGTATGCAGCCACAAATCCAACATGGGTTTAATATCCAGAATACATAAAGAAATCCTACAACTCACCAATAAAAAGACAAAAAAAATTTTAAACAGGCAAAAGGCTTGACTAGACATTTTTCCAAAGAGGAAATATAAATGGCTAAAAAGCAAATGAAAAGATGCTCAGCACCAACAGCTATTAGGGGAATGCAAATCAAAACCACAATGAGATATCATTTCAAACCTACTAGAATGGATATTACTAAAAAAAAAAAAAAAAAACAGAAAATTATACCTGTTGGAGAGCATGTGGAGAAATGGGAACACTTATTTACTGCTGATGGGAATTTAAGATAATGCAGCCGCTGTGAAAGACAGTTTGGTGTTTCTTTAGGAACCTAAGTACAGGATTGCCATAAGATCCAGCAATCTCAGATTCAGAAGAACTGAAAGCAGGGACTTGAACAGACATTTGCACACTGGAGGTCATAGTGTCATTATTCAGTTACCAAAATGGAAGCATCCTAAGGGCCCATCAATCAATGAACGGATAAACAAAATGTGGCATATAGATATGAAGGAATATTATTTAGCTGTAAGAAGGAATGAAGTCCTGGTGCATGAGCAACATGGATGAACCTTAAGGACATTGTGTTGAGTGAAATAAGCCAGACACAAAAGGACAAATATTGTATGATCTCACTGATATGAACTAATTATAATAAGCAAACCCTCAGAGTTAGCACCTAGAATGTAGGTTCCCAGGGGATAGAACAGGGGTAGAGAATGGAGAACTGACACTTAGCTCATGCAGAAAAGTTTAGGTTGATTGTAAATATCTGGAAATGGATGGTGGTGATCGTAGCACATTACTGTGAGCATAATTAACAGCACTGAATTATGCCTGTGAATGTGGTTTAAAGGGGGAAATTTTGGGTTGTGCATTCACTAGAAGGAAAGTTAGAAAAAAACACAGGACTGTATAACACAGTGAACCCTGTTGTGGATGATGGACTGTGGTTAATAGTACAAATGTAAGAATGTTCTTTTATGAATTGTAAAAAATTTATGACATTATTACAAGGTGTTAATAATAGGGGGTAAGATAGGAAAAAATAAGCTAGAGTAAACTATGGACTACAGTTAACAGTAATATTTTAATATTCTTTCATCAATCGTAACAAAGGTACCACACTAATGCAAGTATCAGCATTGGAGGGTTATATAAGAACATTGTATTTTTTATATGGCTTTCTGTAAAACAGTAACTTCTCTAATTAAAAAAAACAAAACAACAAAAAAAGTAAGATTCAGTTTTCATTGAGGGAGCAAAGAGAAACCTTCTGAATATCTCCCAAAGTTTGTACCCCACATAAAGCTACAGAATTTTTCTGGGACTATAAATAATTTCAACTATTTTTATGAGTTCATAGAAGGAAGAGATATCCTTCCATGACAACTTTTAAAGACAGAATTCTTGATAAGCTGGACTTTACATATTACCAAAGATTTATAATATTTAAAAAAAATGCACACATTATTTTCCTAGGATCTGGATTAGGTCTTTAGTGAGACGATGGCTGCATTATACACAAATGAATGTAGCTAATACCCAAGTTAAGTTCACAATGCCAAAAACCGATTCTTGATTATCCCCTGGCATCAACCACCACAGTATCAAAAACACGACATATCCAGCAGAAAAGATATGCATCACAATCATATTACAGCTCTTTTCCGAAAATGCTTCTGAATTGTCTTTTAAGTGGAGGCATCAAGATCTATAACACCTAGAGAGAAATACTTTAAAATAAGGAACAATTTAAACTTTAAAATATTCAACTTTTCTACTTCAATCAGACTATTTTGAGAATCTCATACCCAACATACAGTCTTCTATAGTAAGTTGATGCTTATTCATCTGTTTTATCTCCTAAGGAAAACACTCCACTCCCTGAGGAATTCTGGTGAAGAGTGCTTCATTCTATCTGCCTTTTGTCTTCACTAGACTAAGAATCCTAATAGGTGTCATTCATTAAGCATTTTTGTTGTTCTGCCAAGCATCCTACCAGATGCTTTACATACATTAACCCTAAAGCTAAGCATTTTCTCTGTTTAATGGGAAGTAATCACCAGCCACCGCAGCTCATACTTCGCAAAGGTGGTAGCAGGGATCTCTCTCATCACACATGCTCTTGTGCAAATCAAGGTGGGTCTGTGAAGGCCTTGACCAAGGAAACATGGAGTGGTGACACCATGCCAGATATAGGCAAGGCCCTGAACTGGTCAGGCAGTTCCTGCTTCCTGCCTCTTGGAAACTAGCTCCCACATCAGAAGTGGCCACTCATAGCCTAGCATGCTGTGAGAAGCTCAAACCACAAGGACAGGCCCTAGCGGCCCTGGAGGGTGAGCTGGTATATGGAGAAGAAGAGAGGTCAAGGAGTGCTGAGGCACCTGATGTGCAAGTGAGGAAGCCATCTTGGAAGTGGATCTTCCAGACCCAGCCACCAAACCTGATGCCACAAGGATCAGGAATGAACATCAAAATGAACCCTTTCTGAATTCCTGACTGTAATGGTTAATTTCATGGGCCAACTTGGCTAGTTATGGTGTCCAGTTGTTTGGTCATACAAGCACTGGCCTGACTGCTACTGTGAGGGTGTTTCGTAGATGGATTTATATCATTAGTCAATTGGTTGGTATACAGCTGATTGCATCTACAATCAATAAGGAGATTGTCCTCAGTGATGACAGGAGACACTTGATCCAATCAGTAGGAGATTTTAAAGCAAGAACTGAGGATTTTAGAAGTTAGAAAGAATTTCTATCTCTACTTCAGCCAGACCAATTCTCCTGGTGAATTCAATTTCACCTTCACTGATTTTCCAACTTGCGGACGACCCTAGAGAATTTAGACTTGTCAATACCCAAGGTCACATGAGCCAATTCTTATCATAAAATGTTTAATATTCTGTTTCCCTAGAGAACCATAATAATATACTGACCCATGAAAACATGAACAAAATATAAAAAGGTTATTTTAAGTCACTACATTTTGAGGTAATCTGTTACATAGCAATAGATAACTATAATATTGCCCCATGGCTTTTAGCTTTGGAAAGGTCTTAGATCAAAAAAAGACTTAAAGAGATGCTAGCTGTGCTCTCTATCTTAAGGCAGGTAAATATAATTTTTCCCATTTTACCAAGAGAGCAACTGAGGCCCAGAAAGATTAAGTGGCTTGTCCAAGTTAGCAGAATGTATTAATCTTATTGACTCAGGCAAGTAAAGGAAGAAGTCTGGAACTCTTTTCTCTTGCTTCTTCATTGCTATGAAGCCATTCCCCTAGTTAACTTTTTAAGCTACTTGACAAGAGCATGAATATATAAAAGAAGTGAATGGTGAACCAGGATTTCATGATTAGGGAGAAAATGGCCAGTGTGATGGTTAAGTTCATGTGTCAACTTGGCTAGATTATGGTGTCCAGTTGTTTGGTCAAGCAAGCATTGATCTGATTGCTACTGTGAGGATAGTTCACAGATTTAAATCACTAGTCAGTTGACTGTACTTATGGCTGATTACATCTACAATGAACAAAGGAGATTCAGCAATGAGAAAAATCTCATTAAATCGGTTGAAGGCCTTAAAGGGAGAACTGACTACTTCAGCAGTCACAAAGAATTTCTATCTTTAGTTCAGGCAACCAGCTTCTCCTGGGGAATTCACCGAAACCTTTATCAGAGTTCCCAGCTTGCTGTCTGCCCTAAGGAATAAGGATCTGCCAATTCCCACAGTTGTGTGAACCAATTCCTATAATAAATATCGTGATATTCACATTATATATATGATACATTTATATATATTATCTTTAGGCACCCTGTTGGGTCTTTTTCCCTAGAGAATTCTGACAAATACAGCTAAGTAACAGATACAGCAGATTTGAGTTCACCAAAATTACTTGACTCCCTAGGAATGACTAATGGCTTTCCTCAAATTAGGGTGTCTTTACCTGGCAGGTAAGTTCACTTTACTTTGAGTAGCTGTTGGGGAATGTCTGTGGAGCATCATCAAATTGAGCTGACTACAAAAATAGTTGCAGTTAAACTGATGGGGTCAGTGTGACAGATGTGAAGAAGAAGAAATGGGCTGGCAACTGCACTCTAATAGTTGTGAAGGTCAAGAAGAAGCAGCTCTGCACCACCTGCTCAAAACAACCACAGGATGAAAGGAAGCTCCAACTCTGAATTTAAAAATATCAAATTCCAACTTGCCTCATTTAATGAACTGGACTTATACTCCTCAATATAAAGATTCCTTAAACATGGGAATACGGATGAAGCCAATACTTTGTGACATGGCTTTTGTACAAAGGAAGAATGTATTCTAACCCAGTCAAAATTCCCTCATTCCCTTATGCTCTGTTCTCAGTCTTCTCCTACTATCAATCCTCCTCTTACAACCACTTCTACCAGGCTCCATGTAAATCCTTCTCATCGAAAACATATAACCCTTACACCAAATATTTTATATTTTATATAATACCCTCTCCACATCCACCTGAAGGGAACCAGACTCTTCTCTTCTTTGAGGACAACTCTTCCCCTACCTCCCCATCCAAGGAAACTGGTATATTCTTCTACATCATCTGCATTATAGAGCCATAAACTGGGGACAGGGATAGAAAGTCTTACAATTTTAATGGATGGCATGATCAACTACCTTCTGAACATCTTCACCTGGATATCCCAGAAGCACTCAAATTTAACATATTCAAAATTGAGTGTAATCATCTCCACTGATGAGAAAACCTGCATTTTGTTTTCTTTATTTCAATTGGTAGGATTTACTGAGTCACTCACACTAGAAACTTAAGTATTATCTTTGGATTATTTCTCCCCCTCACTCTACTCCCCAAATCAATGGCGAAGGACTAGATTTCCACTCCTAAATATTCCAAAAAATGTATCCTTCCTATCCATTCTACCACAGCTCTAGTTTAGACACTCGTTAGCTCTTGAATGGCTATTGCAACAGCTGGTTAACTGGTCTAACATCAGTTTAATATCCTCAAATTCAAACTCCCAAGTAGCAAGAATGTACATCCAAAATATTAACATGACATCACTCTGTTTACCCTCTTCAGAGGTCTCCTTTGCCTATAGGATAAAGCCCAAATTCCTTCACACTTCATATCTTCCATTATCTTCTTCCTATCCATTTCTTTAGTGTAATATTTCACCCCTTACTATCTCACTTTATTATGCATAATTCTCAAAACACTTCATGCTGTTTCTTACCTCCATGACTTTGTGAATGCTGTTCCTTCTTTGTCTCGGCACTCACCACCTCTCTATCCCCTTCCATACCTCACCTGGCTATTTCTTTATTGCTGTTATACCCAGCTCCAAGCTCCCTGCTTCTGGAAAGTCCTCCATGATCTTGTCTCTCATCCTTCTCCACCCTTATGTTGGGTTTCCTGCCACTGTGTTCCTGTATGAGAAGGGGACTAGCTCTATTACTTCATCCCTAGCACCTTGCACATTACTCATTATTCATGTAATTGAAGAAGACCATGACTTGCTCATGTTTGTTTCTCTAGCATCTAATCCCAGCCTGGCACTATAGCATATGCTCAAGAAATTTTTAATGAATGAATGATTTAACTCTAAGAACTAGATCTAGACAAAAATGTATTAGTTATCTATCACTGTATAACAACATTACAACTAACACAGTAGCTTAAAACAGCATATATTTAAAATATCAAAATTTTTGTGGGTCAGGAGTCCAAAAATGGCTCTAGTTCAGGATCTCATAACACTGCAATTAAGATGTTGGCTGAGGCTGCGGCCTCATCTGAGACTCAAGTGGAGAAGGAGTCACTTGGTTCCAAGCTCATGTGGTAGTTGGCGGCAATCATTTCCTGTGGGCTGTGAGACTGAATGTCTCAGTGGGTTGTTGGATTAGTTCCTTGCCACATGGGTCTTCCAAACATAGCTGCTTACTACTTCAAAGTGAGGGAGACACTCCCTTAGCAACACAGACATTACAATTTTAGGTAACATAATCACGGACATGCTATCCCATCATTTTTGCCGTATTCTACTAGTTAGAAGCAAGTCACAGGTTCCATCTATACTCAAGGGGAAGGGATTACACAGGGCTGTAGATACAAAGAACTGGAGGTTGTGAAGTCCACCTTAGGATCTGCCCACCATACAAAGTTATGAGTTTTGAGAGTCTTCACCAGAAAGGTCCTGTAGCTAAAACAGTAAGGAGAGAGTTGAAAACAGTGAGTATCTTAAATGGAAAAGGAATGTGCTTACATGTGAAACTTACTGTAAGATATTAAATAAACTTTTCCTCTTTATGGAATTGATTTTTAAGTTACTAGAGAATTCTACCATGAATAAAATTTTCTGTAAAAGCAGAACCTGGGGTTTCAGGACAAATGTTAAATTTAAAACATTGACCATTTTCTACTTCTAGCTTCCTTTCAGCATCACTGCTTTCAAAACCGGCTCTTTAAATCAACCAGAATCTTAAATCATTTATTTGTCATCCATTTTGCATAGTGTTTGGGGCCTACGAAGCAGGGCTTTGTTTAATATATCTCAATAATTTATAGCCCAAATATACTTTATGTTAACTTCATAAAACCCAAAATTTGAGAAGCGAGAAATTTCAAATTTTCCTCAGAGAAAGAAAATAATGCAAGTCAAGGAAGTATATTAAAACCTTTCAAAACATAAAGAATGTACTTGATGCAGCAACAATTTTCAGATGTGCCCCTGTCGGCTGTGACACATCCATAATAAACATGGCAGCCTCGTGACTTGGTTATGACTGGGCCTGCCACTCTTCGGACGAATCAGGACTGAATGTGCCAGTGTCACAGCAGTCACTTCAAGGTATACCTGTCCTAAGGTCTTCACTCCTTTTTACAAATGTTATATTTCCTTTATGAGTGACTTTTTTGCTCCAGCTCGTTCTGGGTTAACCCCAACAGTCACAGAGAAGGCTCCAAATGCCATTCAAACCAGATTATGAATGAGGAAAAGAAAAAAAAAACAACTTCAATCTGACTTGCCACCAAGATCTGGAGAACAGGCCAACCTGGCCACAAAAAGACCAAGGAGGTCAAATTCTCCACAGTGAAATTAGCCTTCAATTCTATGATGAAGGATAAGCAAACTTCTAAGTCTCAAAATAAGTTCTAAGGTGTAGCCAGTATCTACAATTGGATTTTCAGGATCTATCCAGTGAAATTCAAACGTACCCTGAGGATGCAACTAGAAAATATCCTTTCTCAAGAGCAGGAGCAGGTTATAGAGCATGGCTAAAACCTCAGGTAAGGGTATAAAATGCTGAGCTTGAAGCTTTTATATTAAGCCACAAACACACCAGTTTTGGCACTAAACTGTAATAGGGCTCCAGTTAAGTATCAGGAATAAAAAAAAAAAAAAAAAAAAGCATGGGACAAGAACAACCTTCACTTAACACTTACTGGGTGAATATGTCCTTTCACTTCTTTGAGCATCCATTTTCTCATCTGTAAATTACCTATTTCTTAGGCTAATTCACTGAACTGATGGTTTGATCTGGATTCAAATATCTCTTACCACATTTTGCAAACTGGGTGGGGTGGTGGTGGCAAGTCTGTCAGTTATCTATGTGCATGAGAGACTGTATTGGGGTGCCTCTAGCAAAGGAATGTATCCCAAGGAGGAGCCAGGCACCACCAGCCTGACTCAAGAGTTGAAGGCAAACAGTGATTCTGAGCAAATCCATGCCCGGCCTACACCTATGGGGCTTGGGACTGGGGCTAGAGATAAGAGGCCAAGATGGAGAAACTAAGGAGTCTTTTATCTTGAGGGGCTCTCAGTAAATGGGGGAAATAAGCAAGCTATTATGACCAAGAGAAAGTATTACAACTAACAAGAAAAAGGAGTAAACCTCCTTTTGCATGTAACAGCTGGCTTTATTGTAATATAAGCCCCAAGGAATATAGTAGGATTGGTAAGCTGGGAAGTCACTCAACAGAATTCACCAAATACTACCTAAAGTACTGATGATGTGTTGCATTGAAAGTAAGGACAGCACCTTGGACAAAGGGCACCAGTCACAGGGGTAGGGAGTTAGATGCAAAGGGAGTTCAAAGGAGGCTTGAGGGGAAAAGCCTAAGAGGACTGCCCCATGCTCACAGGAGACAATTCCCAAGGGAGCTTCCAAGCAAGTGAGGGGGACGTGCCATGGGCAGATAACTGGTGTGTGTCCTTTGTATTTATAAACAGGAGATGTCTAGGGAGATCCCAATCAATTGGCATGAGGACTAATACTGGAAAAAGTTGGGATTTTTTTTTAAATAAATCTAGACTTCAAAAAATTCTTTTAAAAGCAAACTAGGAGAGAGATAAACTATTTATTCAGTTATTGGGAGGCAAGAAACTGCTTTTGTCAATTATCAGATCAAGGTAAACTAAATTTCCTTTCAGTGACATGTTATGATATCTCCCAGCTTATTTACTCGCAGCTTCCTCATTTACCCCAAATCCCAAGTGAGCTCCACTTCTCTGGGGGTAAGAGAGAACTGCTAAAAGTTTCTGTTCAGATGAGGCACAAGATGGAAATTCAAGTCACATTTCATAAAATATGACTTTTGAGAAATACCAAATCTGCTTCTCACAGCTCAAGAGGTCTGCAAACTCCATTTTAATTAACAATGTTTTGAAGAAAAAGTCCTTTGTCTATTTATTCTTATAAAGGGAGTTCAGGTTTTCTTCCATTTGAAATTGCTTTATTGACTAGACTTGCAGCAATTCCCTTAGGTAGGTATCACTAGCACATCCAATTCAGCTAAGGATTGGATTCAATTACCATCAGGTAAACAACTTACTATCCACACAGATTTGATCCTAAATGAAATCCTCGTGTTATTGAACTGAACACTTCTCTCTATGAAGGGAAACGTAAAAGATCCTCCTGTCAAAAGGTGCACCTTAGATGCTATAGAGCATCAGAGCTCACCAAGACACTGGACACAGTATTTGCAGGACTAGTGACACTGCAAGGAAAAAGGCAAACACAGCCATTGAGCCTATATTATTAATACTTACCTTTGCAATTCGTACTATGTATCCAAAATTTCAAAAATGTGTATACATTTAGATCTAACTACTCTATTTTCAGAAATTTGCAACATGAAAATGAAGTTACTATAGAAAGCTGCAAATCACTGCAATATTATTTACCCTATTTATAGGCTAAAACTCTGGAAGTAAGTTAATGCTCAATGATAGGAATTGGCTGAATAAAGTATACAATGAAATATTCTTCAGGTATCTCCAAACATTAAAAATAATACAGTAGAGGGTGGGCCAGGGTGGCAGGCAGGCAGAGTTCTTGCCTGCCATCTGGGAGACCCGGGTTGGATTTCCGGGGAATACCTACGCAAAAAAAAAAAAAAAAAAAAAAAACCACAATAGAAAACGTATAATAACATGGGGAAATGATGCTATCATAAGCAAAGCAAGTTATATAATAGTTTGTTCTATAATATAAAGCCTAAATAGTTTATAATATGTACACACTTATATACAGAATAAATACCAGAAGCATGGATACCAAAATGTTAATCTTATTTAGTGGGAGTTTAATGGGTAATCTTTATTTTCCTCTTTTGTTTGTCCAATTTGGTTAGTTTTCTACAAAAAGCATTTATGACTTTTAAACAAAAAATAAAGTATCTGATTAAAGTTAAAATTAGAAGAGACCTGGAAATAATCTAGCCCAACTCCTTGTTTTGCTTGTAGTGATATTACAGATTAGAAGACTTGATAGGAAAAAAGAAACAACCACCAAAAAGGGAAAGTAGCTATTCACATTAATATTATCTTTAAATTAAATATGCAATTAAATGAATTCCAACTTAGAATAGTCTCCAACATTATGAAAATAAAGCTGTCTCTAAAGCAGTATTCAATAGCATTTCTGGGCTGCTTGTTTCCAAAGCTAAGATTTACCTTTGAAATATCTGATGGATGTCAGGGATGCTATCCCCCAGAAAAATGCAAATGAGCTCAAATAAACAGAAATTTTGCATATTGCCTCAAGGGGCTCACAGAGGCTGGAAACCTTGCCCAGGGATTCCCTACAGCACTGTGTTTTGTGCTATAGCTTGTGACATGAAGCCATGTGATATCGAATAGAAAAAAAAGAATAAAATAGAATAATATAAAACATCACACACAGTAAGGGTCACTAAAATTTCATGAAATTTTTGTTTCAGCTGTTTATGTGTGTGTGTGTTTGTGTAGGTATATTAAATTGCAATATAAAACATATTTATCATTGGGGGCTGGGGTTAAAACAATATTAAAGCAACTTCCCTGGAGATCCATTATTCCAGGTTAAAAAATCCTGCACTACAGGGGAAAATAATTAGCAGGAGAGTGATTCAACCAAGCAACTAATTACATTTTGGAGGAAATAAAGGGAAAGAGGGGAATTTCTTAAGCCTCCTATAACAAATTATCTGCTGCTGTTCAGAAAATTTGGAGTTAAAAAGTTGGGTCAGCCCCTGAGCAAGTGGTTTTGGATTCTTTCTGGTTTACATTTCTGAATATTTAAATGCCTTATCTCTAAGTATGATTTATTTCCTACCATAAAGTAGGGACAGCATCCATCTGTTTGCTGCTTTGATTCTAGGAAAGTAAATTGTATCCAGCTACATATAAGCACACATTCTATTCTCTCTCAGAAAGGAGCAATAGATAGAAATGGAAAATTCTACAGAACTGCTAGAATTTGAGGCACCCATTCCAACCATAAGAAGACAACTATCTGTTTCAGACTATCTTCAACTCATGCCAACTGCCCGATTCAAATGGATTTCCCGTTAGAATGGGGGATCTGTATCCCATTAAGACAACTAATTCACTCACGTTTTCTTCCGCACATCACCAGGATGGCCCTCAGATACTCCTTTGTCAATAGAACAGACACATAACCACTTAGCTTAATGGAAAGTGATCATAATTCAGGGGAGTGCAGAGAAAGGAGGAAAATGGCACAAGAACGGGCACCTCAGTTAGAGTCCCTTCTGTTTTTTCCCCTCCTGTTTCAAGATACAAGCCTACGCTAGCCGTGGCAGAATAACCCAAAAAAACCAAAGTCGAGAAAAAGTTTACCTGCAGCACTTTAAAAGCATTCTGTTCCCTTCCCTGGGAGCCCTCTAAAGGATACTTGGGGAAAAAAGGAACATCACCCTGAATTAAAGGTCAAGGCCTTCCTAGGAGATATAATTGTTAACTCAGTACATGTGAAAAGCACTCTGCTGGTCATCTGAAGTCATGTTGTATACACTACCATCTGACTGATCCAGGTGTTACAAAGATTTTTCCAATTAAAGGAAAGGGATTTTCAGGGGAGAAATTATCTGAGGTCAACAAGAACCAGGTCTAAAAGGAATCATAGTTTAGGGAGAAGGCTGGGAAGTTGATCATACGATCTTGAGCTCAAAAGCAGGTCTGTTCACAAAAGATTTCAATTGAATTTAACATCAGGCAGCAACATGGCCTGTTTCACCCATTACTGTATCTTCAGTTTCTAAACAACATTTAGATCACCAGAGAGGCTCGGTAAATATTTGCTGAAGGAATGCTGAATGATTGTGAACCAAACAGAATCAGACAGGCAACTGATAGAGATTCAAGGCACAAGGTGACTTGGTACTGACCCAGCAAACCACTATTTCTCTCTGGACCCATCCCCTACACACAGAACCAGTCCAATTAATCAGGCCTGAAATCTAGAGAGCTGTACAGGACCGAAAGGCAGGTAAGAATTGAGAAGAACCAGGTTTGGTAATGAGCTTTATTGGAGCACCTATGAAGTGGTAGAAGCTTTACATTTAATACCCGATGAGGACACCCAGAGCTTCAAGAAACAAACTGCCTATAGGCCCTGAGTGGCCAAGGCCTGACTAAGGTCAGAATTAGGGGTTGGGCAGTATAATCCAAAATCCATGCTTTTTAACACTAGATTATAGCCATTATACAGATGAGAAAATTCATGCTCAGAACACAGCCACTGTCAATTTTGCAAAAGCAGAAAGAATCCAGGGAATCAGAGAAACTACAGGCTTCATGATACTTCAGTACAGGACAGGTGGTGAAGCCATGGAGCTGCCAACTACATGGAAGAATTTACATCTGAGTCCAACAAGGGAGACTTCTTAGGTGAGAGGGCTAGGTGAGTGCTGGGCATCCCACAGACCCCAGGTCAGCCCTCTTTCCTGACTTGGGCCCATTGACTCCAAGGCATCTCTTTGACACACCAGCCTTAGCTCTTCTGACCCTTTGCTTGAGTAGATCCTGGCAGGGCTAACACCTGGCCCTTCCTGAATCCGAGGGGGAACACATTGTAGATGGCAGATGGAACTCCAGCCTAAGGAAAACCACTACGAATGAGTGCACAGTGTACAATCAGACACTCTGATACTACCATCTGCTTCATTCCCTGGGAAAAGAGGCAAAACTTAAAGCTTTAAATGTATTGGGAAGGAGGTCAAATATTCTTTTTGACAGAAACATTGAAAACTTTTCAAACAATGGACATTTAGGGCGTTAGAATGATATTTTTTAGCTTTTTTACTTTACCATATTATATAAGTGATTTTTGTGCATCACTTTATAGATGAATTGCTGTTTTAGGTTTGCCTTCTAATAATGTCTTTGGGTCGGTCTTTCAATCTGCACAAACTTGCAGTGATCACCAGGAAATAAAACTTCTAATACCTGAAGCCTTTCAGATGCCCAGCTCAGTTCTTGGGCTTAGGCTGCAATAAAAGAACAATAATCCAGTAGTTGTGTCACACCCCCCAGCAGCACTAAGGACACAAAGTTTTGGCAGGTCCTGCCTGGCCAGGACCCCAGTGGAGGTCATGACTTCTGCAGACCCCAGCAGCAGCACTGGGCCCTTACCTTCAGAACAGCTGTTTCGTTGGGTGTTAGCAACACAACCAAAACTAACCCTGGCCTTGTATGGTTTATGTAATAGGCACTGTTCTGCAAACTTCATGTGTATTGTGAAAGTCTCACAACACCTCTCTGAAGTAGAGACTTCTATTATGCCATTTCAGACATGCAACCTGCAGTCCAGAGAAGTTAACTGCAGCAGGAGGTGTCACTGCAGCAAGCAGCAGCTTGAGAAGACAACAGCCATGAGACTGGCCTGAGAGGATTATGAGGAAGTGGACATGGAGTTCCACCAAGGACACCAGGAACAAAGAAGAAATTTCAGTAAAGATGGAGCTCTCCACAGAGCAGATGGAATACAGAAATAATTCTGTGACTGCAGTTACAACTCAATTTTTGCCTCCAATCTGGAGTATGGCTGGGGAAGTATAAGTTATATTATTTGTGGCTTGTTCTGTAAAGCCCAAGACATTATTGATATTTTAAATATTACATTTTCCAGCATTGCTCTATCTTAAGTTATTTTAAAGTATTTCAAGTGTGAGTTCATTTTATTTTTATTTTAAGTGTGACTGTATGTGGTAGTTAGGTTCAGGTATCAACTTGGCCAGGTGAAGGTGCCTAGTTCTGTTGCTGTGGACATGAACCAATGGCATATGAACCTCATCTGCAGCTAATTACATGTGCTGTCGGCTAGGAGGTGTGCCTGCTGTAATGGATGATGTTTGATTTAACTGGCTGGAAGTTTAAATGAGAGAGCTCAACGTAGCACAACCCAAGCAGCTCAGCATACCTCATCTCAGCAGTCACAGCTCAGCCCAGGCCTTTGGAGATGCAGAAAGGAATCACCCCGGGAAAGTTGCTGGAACCCAGTGGCCTGGAGAGAAGGCCAGCAGAGTTTGCCCTGTGCCTTCCCATGTAAGAGAGAACCTCAGATGAAAGTTAGCTGCCTTTCCTCTGAAGAAGTATACATTTTTAACTAAATAAATCTCCTTTTATTAAAAGCCAATCCATCTCTGGTGTGTTGCATTCTGGCAGCTTTGACAGACTAAAATACTGTACCCTTCACAATAATCTTAGGTTGAGAATTTTCTCTAGTAAATAACTGCTCATTTAAATAAATAATGGAAGCCAATGGAAAAATAGGGTTCATTTTACTTATCTGTTATTATCAGAAAAAACAAGACATAGTAAAAAAGTTAGCTCCTATATTACAAGCTTTGGCAGACCAATGTGTTCCAATAAAACTACCAGTAGTATAAAGTCACAAATCTCCCAAGCATCTAATCTGCTCTTTACATCAGTCACATGAAAGCCTAACAGAAGCTGGTAAATAGAGTTTTAAAAGATGAAATTTAACAGCCAGTACTTTCCACAGTTAACTGTATTTTATTTAGCTATTCATCCATACATCTATCCATCCATTCATCTATCTATAGCTAGCTATCATAATTATCTAATCTACTGTCTATCTAATCTATTTCTATCTGTCTGTTTATCCATCCATCCATCCATCTATCCAACTACCTATCATCTGCTATGTTGCTACCACAAAACATTTAAGACTGTGAACAGAGATCTTTCCAGCCATGTATTGTCATTGGCTCTTCTGTTGAAAAGAGTCAAACTCCTGTTAGTCTATGGCTGTAAAAACAAAGTTCCAATTTAAGGCAACTGAGAGTTGTGTGTAAACATGCAATATAAAGGTACAGATACTGTGCAGCATGTGGCAATGGTGTTTGGCTCATACCAACAAGGCAGCACAGGAAAACAGTTCAGAGTGAGGGCTTGGGCATTTTTGCCTCCCTTTGTTCAAAGCCTGGGTCCCTCTCTCACTAGCTTTGTGATTTTAAGCAAGTTACTTAAACTCTGCTTTTACATTTCTTCCTCCATGAAACTAGATGATGGTAATATCTACCCCCAGATGGAATTAAATGTCAAATATGTAAGGTGCTTAAAATAGCATCTGGCAGCTCCTGAGTACCCAATAATATTTTTTATTACTCTGTCTCCTACAGATCATTTTATACCTGGTTCTTTAACAGCAAATTAGTATATATTAACGAGAACTCCCTAACAAATAATAATAAAACTGTGCTCTCTCTTACACATTATTTCCCCCAAATCCCATTAGAATGGATGGTGTATGTCTTTAGAAATATATACCACAATCCATCTTTTCTTAAAGAAATAATTCACCTATAACTTTGTAGTGCTACTCACTTTCCTTCTGAGCTTTACATGACAGAACTTCTAATATTCCCTGGGCTGACTGGCAAATAATGTCACACAGTTTAAAAAGATAGTTTTAAAAAACCCAAAACTTATATTAAAAAAAAAAAATTTCCTTGGGTTGAACCATTTCACACACCTCAAGAGAGAAGCATATTTCTACATAACATGCTGGCCTATGTTAGCAGACAGGATGAAATAAAATAAAGAAATTTATCCAGTCTGAAACTGTCATGAGGGGAAAAGAAAAGATAGTCTCTCTCTCTCATTTAAATTCATTCGCGATATATATTTGTATCAAGAGGTATAAATAATGCATGATGGCATTTCAGAACCTCAGATTAATGCTCCAGCATGTTCTATTACCTTGCATTTTGTAGTCACAAGGAGAGAGATCCTATGGTGAGCAGCGAATATCGCTCCCAGGGGACTGTTTGGGAGAGGAAAATAAGGAGGGACGCGTCCCAGGCACGTCATCCTTCCTCCCCCAATAATTACCCTCCCAGTAGATGCTCCCTCATCTGTGGGCTAAACTGCTGAAGCCAGGCTGTGACTTACTATAGTGTCCCAATGGGTCTAATGGCCCCAAAGTGGCTCCCCAGACATGTCCCATTCCTTGAAAACAGCCAACTTCTCTCTTTGCCCAAGAAACTCATCACGGCAGGGGGCCACCTAAAGCAGATTTTCTTAATGGAAGGGGAAAAATAAGCTTCCTTCTCAGTAATTTTCCTAGGGAAATACTCATTTTGCAGCATTAAACTTATTGTGATCTTCCTCTCATGAAAACGAATGTGTTTTTATTCCACATTTATTTAAGGAACACACTAAAACTGGGGACATTTTACCTCAAATATTTGCCATCCCACTATTTCCTAGAAATAAAAGAGGAAAGAAGATCACAAACTGGCAACTTGTTGTTGGAGCCTACAAATTGTTTTTATAGCCTTTATGTGTGTGTATGTGTGTGTGTCTGTAGTAAGGTTGGGAAATGTAAAGTACAGCACAATGAAACAAATATCTAGGAATAAATTTCTCTATCTTTCCTAAGAAAGTTATATTAAGGTGAGTAAGTTCATTCTGTGATGAGAAGTTATAGTTCAAAGTTGTTCAGACAATAGTCTGACACAGAAGGGTGTGAAAAGGGGTAGGCAGAAGGGAAGAAACCAAAAAATGTATTCTCCTTGCCCAGGACTCTGATTTTGGGGAAGAAAACTTTTCAGACTTGGTAGATCTCTAAATGCCCCAGCAAGCCTTGTTTCATTTAGTTAAAGAGATTTTATTGACAGGGGTCAATTATTTATGCCAAAGCCAAATATTATAATGAAAAATCACTAAAAATAGTGATCCCCAAAAAACTTGCTGTGGAAACTTAAAACAGGGAAATATGCAAAAACATCTGAATTATTACATTTAAATTCACACAAGGTGTGGGATGCAGTGTTAGGTCCTGCAGGGGTTAGAAAGCTGCATGAAGCAGGGACCTTGCACCCTGGACAGTTACAGATGGGCAGGAGATGGAGGTACGATGCACTGTGAGGAGACAACCCCAGGTAGAAAGGTGAAAGTGCTCTCAGCACAGGCACACTCCAGAGAGGAACTGACTCTTACCAGCTGGGAATATGGCAGAGGCTTCGTAAAAGAGACGATATTGCAAACCCACCTTGAATGAAAGGTAGGATTTCAACAGGAACAGATAGGGGAGGTTCACTAAGCTTCCTGCTCCATTATAGAAGCCATCTTAGTGTCTCCCAGGCTCCTGCTCTAGTAGTCCTACTAGAGCGCCTTGAGGACAGAAAGCACTTAATTCGTTGTTTTAACCTCAGTCCTTGATCAATACATGATGGTGGAAAGAAGGCAGGGAAGGACAGGGTGGGGAAGGGAGAAGAAGGAAAGCAACAGATACGTAAGGGAATAGGAGAAAATAAGTTAGAAAAGCTCACATCATGGAAGACTTTAAATGCCAAACTAAGAATCTGAGAATACAGAGGCTGATGACATTCCTTGAGGACTCACAATGTGTCAGGCACTAAATTCCAAGACCTTTATATGTGTTGTTTATAAACAATGAGGAGGGACCAGAATTATCCATTTCAATAAGGAATCTGGCAGTAGCAGGTGAAAGGGGAGTCAGAGGAAAGGGGCTGACTGGGGTCCCACAGAGAGCACTCCTGTTGTGGGACAGGGAATAGAGGAAAGTCAGGGCAGAGGCAGAACCCAAGACCCTTGCAGGTGATTCAAGGTGACACGTAAGGAAGGGAAGAGGCCAGAGGGTTTCTAGATGGAAGAATGATGAGGCCTTAAAGGGTGGAGGGAAAGTGACGGAGGATTCTTGGGGTGTTTTCCCTTTGCAGTGCTACTGACCAGGCACTGCAAACGCAGGCAGGGCCAGAGATGAGAGACCAGAGCTAGGCTCAGGCTTGGATGTTGATACAGGTGGATGCCCTGAAGCCACGGAGACAGGCTTCCAAGGGACAGCAAGAAGGGTCTCAAAAGAGGGCTTTCAAGAAGACTGCCAATGAGGGGCTGCGAGCAGGCAGGAGCCCTAGAAGAAGAAGAAGATGGGGTCAGAAATGGAAAAGGCAAACCAGAGGGAAACAGGGTCAGAAAGCCAGAGCACAAGGGTGGGTGAGGCGGGCAGGGCCTGAGAAGGGGCGCTGTGGTCAGCACTGGAGGACACAGCTCTGGAGCTCAGGAAGCGATTTCAGTAGAAAGATTGTGGCCAGCAGGGAGTCAGAAGTGAAAGAAAATGCAAGTGATGAGGGCACAGCACTCTTCAGAGACACTTGGGGAGGGAAGGAAGGAAAGAGGAGCAAAATGGAGGGAAGTTTTCTCTCCTCTCTCAGGCCTGAGTAAACCTTACGATGTTTGCAGGTGGGAAACATCTAAAGACCTAAGGGAGAAGAAAAGATTTAATATGCCACGAGGAGAGGCTCAATTGATGAACCAAGATCCCAGAAGAGGTAGAAACAAGTAGGAATTCAACTTCTGAAAGAAAGAAGCAGGAAGTAGATTTAAGGGGGGAAAGGTACCTCAGGATGGAGAGGAGGAGGAAGGCTGAGGGAGCTCTTTTCAGAGGGCCTTTTCTTCTTGGTGACTGTAAAGGGGGAGGGGAGGAGGAAAGTGCTTGCTTGGAGAGGGTGGGGCCAGCAGACCACCGCCAGTTCCCCAAGCCTGCCACGCCCAGACCGCAGGGAATCACACAGCCCCTCAGATCCCAGAGCCCCGGTTGTCACTGTTTTAGACAAATCTGAAGAGTTTGTTTCCAAAGAAAATAAAATGACATGAGAAGAAGGGGTTACAGGTATTTATGTCTTCTTTCTTTATATTGTCCTGCTACACCCTGAGGAACCGGTCTCATCAGCTTTATACGAAGTCATAACAAATCTGAAGTCAGTTTTCTCCATTATACAACCAAAGGGTCATTTCACTACTTAATCTCCCGGCTTTACAAAATATACCAGCCCTGTCCCCAATGCCATAACATAAAGAAATGTCTCCTCCCAGCCTTCCCAATGTGAGAGAAGGTTGGTGTTTACTTTTCATATATACATCAACACAAATAACAAAGGCATATGAGTTTATGATAGTCTTATATCCAATTTGAGAATGAAAAACAAAAGGCGTTGTTTCCCTGCATCCATCTGTTTTTTAAAATAGTGTATTAAGTGTAAGCCACGTTTTATGAAATATTTTAAGAGGTTATTCCAGAGCTGGCTGAAATCTTATCTCATCATATATTCTGCACCAATGACTATTTACTTGTAGCTGAAAATGATTTCATTTAAAACTAATTCACAGAAACTCCATTTCATGCAATTCCTTGAACATTTAAATTAAAAGCAAGCCCCTTACATAGTAATTTTATAACGCTGGGCAGAATCACAATTCAAAATGGAAAAAAAAAAAAGGTCTTACCTATTGTAACACAGAATATGATGAGAAAGAACACAACAGCCAAACCATCCAGAAGTTTTATTCCAGCCAGGAGGGATGCACAGTGAGAAAAAAGAGAGAGAGAGATAGAGAGAAAGTTTGACAAATAGTGATATAAAAACATTTTTATTTTCTAAACAATAACAAAAAAAGTAAAATGAGAATCACCAATAGTTTTATAAAAAGAAGAAACAAACTTTTAAAATAAAAATAGAATTATCCAACAAAAAAACAGTAATTTCAAACAGAAATTAGTTTTATTCATATGACAGAACAATGTGGGTAAGCAATCCGCAGCAGTGGCCCAAAACTGATAGCCACCTGTTTTGTGAATTAAGTTGTATTAGAACACAGTCACACCCATTCACTCACATACTGTATGCAGCCACTCTTGTAGTGCGATGGCAGAGCTCATTAGTTGTATAGGACAGAGTCCACGTGGTCCCCCAAACTTAAATATTTATTATCTGACTCATTATAGAAAAAAATGTGCAGAGCTTGTTTAAGAATGATACAACTGTCATATACCTTTTTCCTCTCAGACAATTCCATCATAGTTAGCCTAGATCTGTGCTGTTTGGTATGGTGGATGCTAGCTAAGCGTCACTGAAGCACACCTGACATATGGCTAGTCTAAATTGAGATGTGTAAAATGCACAACAGATTTCAAAGACTTAAGTAACAACAACAGTACAAGTAAAATATCTCATTAATAATTTTAAAAATATTAATTGCTTGTTGAAATAGTATTTTTGATATACTAGGTTAAATAAAATACATTACTAAAATTAGGGTCACATTTCTTTTTACTTTTTTTTGAACACGGCTATAAGAAAATTTAAAGTTACATATGAAGCTCACATTTTATTTCTATTGCACTGTGGTGGCCTAGTGCTGAGACTTTAAACAATTAATGTTGTAAAAACGAGATTTTTCCAGAATCCAAACTCTAAAATAACACAATTCAACTAACATACTGTTCTAGGCTACTAGTGGCACCTAGATAGCAAATGATAAATAATTATTCTGCTTCTCGGTTTGCTTAGTTACTGAATTGTACAGCTCTTCTGGATAATTTGGTCCTTGAGATGGCCGAAGGAAATGAATGAAAATGTTCAACTATTTGCTACACACGGACACAATGTAAGGTGCTAGGACCAAACTATCTGGGAACAATACATTTTGGTGAAGGCCAATTAGATCCTTTCAACTTCCCTCATTGCATAGAACAACCTCAACCTCACATCTCTAGAAGTGCCGTGCAGCCTATAAACAAGTAATGGGAATGGGAGGGAAACATAGACAAAAAATTTTGCCAGACAAAAATAAAATTCACGTTAGTTCATACTTGCCAATTACAAAAATAAATCTGAATGATACAAATCATCTTTTTAATTCATTCATTATGTTATGTTTTCATTCATTGTGTTTGCAATGTCACACGTATTCTGCTCAACATCTACCTCAGTTAAAATACAAAGGTCAAAAGAAATAGGATTAGGAGGTGCAAAGGTAGTTAAGGGGTAAATTCTCGCCTGCCATGTAGGAGACTCGGGTTCAATTCCAGGCCCATGCACTTCCCAAAAAAAACAAAAAATTCAACAAATGGTGCTGCAATAACAGAATTTTTATGTGGAAAACGAATGTAATGTGACCCTGCGCCATACAGCACACACGAACACACAAAAAAGCGCACTGAGTTAAAAAAAAAAAAAAGATATAGGATTTTTTTAAATAATTGAGTTTTCCCATTGGCTAGGCATATTATTTCCATGTAAATCCATGATTAAAGACAAACTGGTGAACATTTACATAAATGACTAGAGGTTCGCAGCCTGCAAATGACCAATCACCTCATCACTTTCTCAGTATCTGTGATATATGACACCATTTTCCAGAACGTAAATACTTATTTCTCCCAAGGAGGCACACAGACAGCCACACAAGTTGTGACTTTGATGGAAACATGAATTTTCTCCACGCATGGAAGAGTCTTGTAACTCAGACAATGAGCCACTGTCCAGGGCCCAGCACTGCGAAAAATGGCAGGAAGCAACACATTTATCTCCCCAACCCCAGCGTCAATGTGACATTTTTAAAAAATTAAGCTAATTTCAATTCCATTGAGGACAAACCCCAAAGTACTTTAGAGGCTGAACTGGAGTCCAAAGCTCCTGATAGACTGGCCAGAACTTTCCCCAACATTGCCTTTCGGTCACGTTTTCAACCATCCAGTTGCCAAACTACTGACCCCAAGCCAGACCAACTACGTTGCTGAATGGTAAAGAACCAAGGGTGACAAGATGCAGTCCTCCTATGTGCTAGAGATGCTTAGAATTAGTAGGGAGATAAGAAGAGCACACGCAAAAATAAGTTCACATGAGGCAGACTAAAGTAAACAGCACAGCAAAGAAACAAGGTTACGAGTACTCAGAGATGGGAAAGTTCCACGATTTTTCATTATTTCTTCTAGCTGCTCCAAGAAACTGGATACCAAAAGAAATATTAATATGATTCAGCAGTCACACTCATTTGTTAAATTCTATCTTCTCTCTTATACTACTCCTTCTCTTTAGGTAACATATATACATAAAAACAATAAATTTCAAAGTACATCAGAACAATTAGTTGTAGAACTAAAAAGATTTCAGAATTTGATATGGGTTACAATTCCACAATTTTAGGTTTTTATTTCTAGCTGCTGTAAGGTACTGGAGGCCAAAAGAAACATCAGTATAATGATTCAGCACTCATACTCATTTATTAAATCCGACCTTCTCTGTATAGCTCCACCATCACCTTTGATCTTTCTCCCACTCTTTAGGGATATTTGGGGCTATGCCCATTCTAACTTTTTCATGCTGGAAGGGGCTGTTAATAGTATGGGTTAGAAGGATGGAACTAGTTGATGTTCTGGAGCAGATGGCTCCTCTGTATTTCAGGACTTTTCTGGTCCAGGACTCATCTGGAGGCTGTAGATTTTGGAGAGTTATCCTAGTGCATGGAACCTTTGTAGAATCTTACATAATACCCTAGGTATTCTTAATGATTGTTAGGAGTGGTTTTGATTGGGGTTTGACAAGTTATGATAGGTAGCAATGTCTAACTGAAGCTTATATAAGAGTGACCTTCCAGAGTAGCCTCTCAGCTCTATTTGAACTCTCTCAGCCACTGATACCTTATTTGTTACACTTCTTCCCCCCTTTTGGTCAGGATGGCATGACCCCATGGTGACAGGGCCAGGTTCATCCCTGGGGGTCATCTCCCATGCTGCCATGGAAACTTTCATTTCTGGATGTCATGACCCACATAGGGGAGAGGGTAATGGTTTCACTTGCAGAATTGGGCTAAACAGAGAAAGGCCACATATGAGCAACGAAAGAGTCTCCCGGAGCTGACTCTTAGGCACACCTATAGATAGGTTAAACTTCTCCACTATATACATAAGCTTCACAAGAGGCCTCAAGATCAAGGGCTTGGTCTATTGATTTGGGTGTCCTTAATGTTTGACACAGCATCCAGGGTTTCCCCAGTGGTAAAGTTTAATAGATCCATAATTTTTCTCTCATCCCTCAAGGGACTGCTCCAATACTTTTTGACTATCTGCTTAATATACTCTGGGATGTATCCATGCATTACATTAAGCTATGCAGGATTAAAGGCTCTCATTCTTATTCTGGGCTCCCTGTGTTTCAATGGTTTAAATGAGCTACCCAGACAGGTTGAGTTAGATTATGTGCTACAGAAAACCTTGGTTCTGGATATAACAAAACTTTCTTCCTTTGGTTTCAAAGAGTAGGTGAAGTTCTAAAATACAGGCAATGTCTTCCTTACCCCAGTATTCTGAATTACCTTAATTCTGACCTGATCGGTTTCATTCTTGTCTCTAAATACCAGGTTATAAATATATAAAAACAGCCCCTCAAAACACAGAAATAACAATTATCACTCTGGACTAAATGTGACTGCTACAAAAGCTTACAATCTAGGCCCCAGTTTTCTTGTAAGTATTTTCTAAATGAGATCATACAATATTTGCTTTTTTGTTTTTGGTTTTTTTTGCCTCACCAAATGTCCCACAGGTTCATTCACATCATTTCTTGCCTCACAATTTTATTTCTTTTTGTAGGAGCAGCATGTTGGATCATATGTTTATACCACTGTTCACTAATCTACTTCTCAGTCAATGCATCTTTCAGCCACCTCTATCTACTGGGCCTCATGTATAATGTCCAAAGTCAACAGTCCATCAAAACTCAATTTTAGATAATTTCATTGTTCCTAAGAGAAAGATAGCCAGTAAACACACCCTCACCAAACAGAAAATTCAAACCTTCCCCTAACTTTCGTCCCTCCCCTTATACTCTTCATACAAGATTCATACCTTTGCAGTAGTTCATGCAATAAGTTATTTATATTTGTAGTGTTAACTGGTGAGACACATAAGTCTATACAACCCCTTTCAATAATGTTCACCTTCAATATGGTAATGTTACTTATAGATCCACAAGTGAACCACCTTCACTTCTGTCTATTTCCTTACAATTAAGTTCAACTTCATTAGCAAATTGTTCACCTATCAAAAGTTCTATCTCTAGATCCCCTTTATTCTGTGTTATAAGCCTCTGATTTTGGTCATAAAAGTGGAATTATACAAGATCTGTCCTTTTGTGTCTGGCTTATTTCACTCAGCATTAGATCCTCAACGCTCATCCATCTTGTCATGTTTCAGGATGTCATTTTATCTTACTGCTGCATAATATTCCATCGTATATACATACCACATTTTGTTAATCCACTCATCTGTTGATGGGCACTTGGATTTTTTCTATCTTTTGGCAATTGTGAATAATGCTGCTGTGAACATCGGTGTGCAAATGTCTTTTGTGTCACTGCCTTCAACTCTTCAGGGTATATACCAAGTAGTGGTATTGCTGGGTCATAGGGCAACTCAATATTAATTTTTGGAAGAACTGCCACACTGTCTTCCATAGCAGCTGTATCATTATATATTCCCATCAGTAGTGCATAAGTATCCCAATTTCTCCACATCCTCTCCAACATTTGTAGTTTCCTGTTTGTTTAATAGCAGCCATTCTTATAGGTGGGAGGTGGTAGCTCATGGGAGTCTTGATCTGCCTTTCCCTTATAGCTAATGAGAATGAGCATCTCTTATGTGCTTTCTAGCCATCTGTATCGCTCTTCAGAAAAATGTATATTCATATCTTTAGCACATTTTATAACTGGGTTGCTTAGTCTTTTATTGTTGAGTTGTATGATTTCTTTATGTATACAGGATATCAAGCCTTTATCTGATGTATGATTTCCAAATATTTTCTCCCATTGAGTTGGCTGCCTCTTCACCTTTTTTGACAAAGCCTTTTGAGGCAAAAAAGCATTTGATTTTGAGGAATTCCCATTTATCCATTTTTTCTTTGGTTGCTTGTGCTTTGGGTGTAAAGTTTAAGAAGGTACCTCCTATTACTAAGTCTTGAAGATGTTTCCTTACATTTTCTTCTAGGAGCTTTATGGTACTGGTTCTTATGTTTAGGATTTTGGTCCAATTTGAGTTAATTTTTGTATAGTGTATAAGAAAAGGGTCCTCTGTCATTCGTCTACCCAGTTCTTCCATGCCCATTTATTGAAAAGACTATTTTGTTCCAGTTCAGTGGATTTAGGGGCCTTGTTGAAGATCAGTTTACCATAGATTTGGTGGTCTATTTCTGCTCTCTTGATTCAATTCCATTGGTCAATACTTTTATCTTTGTGCCAGTACCATGCTGTTGTGACCACTGTGGCTTTATAAGTTTTAAAATCAGGGAGTATTAATCCTCCCATTCTATTCTTCTTTTTTAGGATGCTTTTAGCTATTTGGAGTCTCTTTCCCTTTCAGATGAATTTGTAACTAGCTTTTCCAAGTCCACAAAGTAGGTTGATGGAAATTTATTGGTTCTGCATTGACTCTGTAGATTAATTTAGGTAGAATTGATATCTTAACTACATTTAACCTTCCTATCCATAAGCATGGAATGTCTTCCCACCTATTTAGATCTAGTTAGACCCTAGTTAAGTTCATTCCTAGATACTTGATTCTTTTAGTTACTATTTTGAATGGATTTTTTTTTTCCTTAATTGATTCCTTGGTTAGGTCATTCCTTGTGTATAGAAACATTACTGGTTTTTGCACATTAATTTTATAAACTGTCGCCTAGCTGAATTGTTTGTTAGCTCAAGTAATTTTGTTGTAGATTTCTCAAGGATACTATACTTGAGTATAGTATCATGTCATCTGCAAATAATGAGAGTTTTACTTCTTCCTTTCCAATTTGGATGGCTTTTATTTCTTTTTTCTTGCCTGACTGCTCTTGCTAGAATTTCTAGTATAATGATGAATAATAGTGGTGACAGAAGGCAATCTTTTCTCGTTCCCAGCCTAGGGGAAAGCTTTCAGCCTCTCACCATTGAGTATGATGTTGGCTATAGGCTTCTCATATATGCCTTTTATAATGTTGACAAAGTTACCTTTGATTCCTACATTTTGAAGTGTTTTTATCAGAAAAGGGTGTTGAATTTTGTCAAATGCTTTTTTGGCGTCAATCGAGATGATCATATGATTTTTCCCGTTTGAGTTAATGTGCTGTATTACATTTACTGATTTTCTTATGTTCAACCAACCTTGCATTTCTGGTATGAACTCCACTTGGTTGTTGTGTACAATTCTTTTAATGTGCTGTTAGATTCAATTTGCTAATATTCTGTTGTGAATTTTTGCATCTATGTTCATTAGGGAGATTGGTCTGTAGTTTTCCTTTCCTATAGCATCTTTACCCAGTTTTGGCATTACCATGATGTTAGCATCATAAAATGAGTTAAGTAGTGTCCCTTTTTTCCCAATTTTTTGGGAAAAGTTTGGGCAGGATTGGTGTTAGTTCTTTTGGGAATGTTTGATAACGTTCCCCTGTGAAGCAATCTGGTCCTGGACTTTTCTTTTTAGGAAGATTTTTGATGACTGTTTGAATCTCTTCACTTGTGATTGGTTTGTTGAGATCTTCTATTTCTTTTTGAGTCAGTGTAGCTTGTTTCTGTGTTTCCAGGAATTAGTCCACTTCATCTAAGTTGACTAGTTTGTTGGCATATAGTTGCTCATAGCATCCTCTTATGATATTTTTTACTTCTTCAGAGTCTGTGGTTTTTTGTTTATTTACATCCTTTCTCTTTTCTGATTTTGTTTATTTGCATTCTCTCTCTTTTGCTCTTTGTCAGTCTTGCTAGTGGCCCATCAGTATTATTTTCTTGAAGAACCAACTTGTGATTTCACTGATTCTTTCTATTCTTTTGTTCTCCCATTTGTTTAACTCTGCTTTAATCTTTGTTATTTCTCCCCTTCTATTTGCTTTGGGGTTAGTCTGCTGTTCTTTCTGAAGTTCCTCCAGGTGAATGATTAAGTTCTCAATTTTTGCTCTTTCCTCTCTTTTAATATAGGCATTTAGGGCAATAAATTTCCCTCTCAGGACAGCCTTTGCTGCATCCCATAAGTTCTGATATGTTGTGTTCTTGTTTTCATTAGTCTCCAGATAGCTACTGATTTCTCTAGTTATTTCTTCTTTGACTCACTCATTGCTTAAGAGTGCATTATTTAATCTCCATATATTTGTGGTTCTTTTCTTTGATGGTATTGATTTCCAGCTTCACTCAGTTGTGATCAGAGAAACTGCTTTGAATAATTTCAATGCTTTTAAAATTATAAAGACCTGCTTTGTGCCACAGCATGTCCTTTACCCTGGAGAATGTTCCGTGAGGACTAGAGAAGAATGTATATTCTGGTGCCTTGGGGTATAATGAGATATATATGTCTGTTAGGTCTAATTCATTTACAAAATTGTTTAAACAAAAAAAATATTTAAGCCCTCTAGCCTCCTGTATTCTGGAGCAGCTAGAAGAAAAAACATGAGAGGATTGTATGGTAGCCCATGACAAACTCTGGGATCTGTCCTGTAACCACTTGTTGAAGAGTTCTTTGAAAACTATTGCTTTTTCACTTCTTTGCTTTGTATATATGTTACACTATACAATAAAAAAAGTTAAAAAAAATTGTTTAAGATCTCAATTTCCTTGTCGATCCTCTGTCTGGTTGTTCTGTCTATAGAGAAGAGTGGTGTATTGAAGTGTCCTACTATTATCGTTGACATGTCTATTGCTCCCTTCAATTTTGCCAATGTCTTTCTCATGTACTTTGGACTCCTTGAGTGGGAGCATAGATATTTATGACTCTTATTTCTTCTTGGATAACTGTTTCTTTTTAAAATATAAAGTGTTCTTCTTTGTCTTTTATGATGTCTTCATATATAAAGTCTATTTTGTCTGATATTAGTATAGCTACTCCTGCTTTCTTTTGGTTATGGCTTGCAGAGAACATCTTTTTCATTCTTTCACTTTCAATCTATTTGTATTCTTGTGTCTAAGAGCCTCTTGTGAGCAGCATATAGACGGATTATGTTTCTTAATCCATTCTGCCAATCTGTATCTTTGAATTGGTAGGTTTAGTCTGTTAACATTCAAAGTTATTACTGTAAAGGCATTTCTTGAATCTACCATCTTATCTTTTTTATTTTATTTGTCAGATCTATGGATTCTTTTCCCTCTTTCTCTTTTTATCATTTATGTTACTGGTACTCTTCAATTCTGTGTATTCCTCCAGACCTCCCTCTCCTATCTTTTTTTTTTTAGCTGTCAGAACTCCCTTTAGTATTTCTTGTAGAGCTGGTCTCTTGTTGATATATCCTCTCTGCCTTTATTTGTCTGTGAAAATTTTAATCTCTCCCTCACTTTGGAAGGCCAGTTGACTGGATAGAGAATTCTTGGCTGGAAGTCTTTGTCATTCAGGATCTTAAATATATTATACCACTGCTTTTTGCCTCCATTGTGCCAGTTGAGTAGCCCCAACTCAGTCTTATATGGTTTCCCTTGTATGTAGTAGTTTATTCTCTTGCCACTTTTAGGATTTTTTGCTTCTTGTCAACATTTGACAGACTGATTAGTATGTGTCTTGGGGTAGGCCTATTTGGATTTACTCTATTTGCAGTTCATTGGCTTCTTTGATTTGAATATTCATGTCTTTTATAATGGTTGGGAAGTTTCCCCCATTATTTCCTCCACTAATCTTCCTAGCCACTTACTCTTCTCTTCTCCTTCTGGAACACCGATGATTTCTATAATTTGTGTGCTTTGTTTTGTTCATTATTTCCTTGAGATCCAATTCAAAATTTTCCATCTTTTTCATCATTTGCTTTATTGCATGTTCAAAATCAGTTGTCCTGTCCTCTAGTTCACTTATTCTTTCTTCTGCCTCTTCAATTCTGCTCTTGTGTGTATCTAGTATATTTTTAATTTGGTCTACAGAATACTCAATGTCTGTGATAGCTGCTACTTTTCTATTTATTCTTTCAAATTCTTCTTTATGCTCTTCTAGTGGCTTCTTGATCTCCTTTATGTCATTAGCCATCCCACTGGTTGTATTTAGTAAAGTTGTAAGAACATCTTTGATCAGTTGTTCCAAAATCAGTGTCTCCTCCAGTGTTTTAATTTGGTCATTAGACTGGACTGTATTTGTCTGAATCTTCATATAGTTAGTGATCTTCTGCTGTCTTCACAGCATGTTAATATCTTGATAGGATTAATCTGGATGTTGATTTCCCTCAGAAATATAAAGCTTTGTATATGCAGCATGGATATGGAACAGGATGCAGGGCATGGGGAGAGGCACAACAGTTCTATAACGGGTTGTGGTGCAGGTATATGCGTAGATGGGGATGCTCCGCTGGTGCCTGTGAGCATGAGGTGCGGGTCATGGAGTTCTGGACATGCAGTGCGGGAGCCGTGGTGGCAAGGTGCAACTCAAGCAGGCTTTGGAACGCAGCAGTGTGTGGCATGGGAGACCCAGAGGAAGGGCGTAGCAGGACACACATAGGGGTGCTGAAAAGCTGTGCTGGGGCTGGTGTGTGGGCAGGATGTAGGTGGGCATGTGAAACATGTAGGTTATGGGTGTCAGGGTGTGAGGTACACGGCACAGAAGTCAGGGCACAAGGAAGTTGGGGCACAGGTGTGTTCTTGTGCAGGGGGAGGGGTCGGGGGGCCGGATGCAGATATGCAAGTGTTGCAGGGGTGAAGCACAGGTCATGGAGGTTGTGGGACATATGTCACGGGTGGGCGATGACAGGTGGGTGGGGCCCTGGTGCGGGTCCACGGATGCAGGGGTGAAGTGAGGTAGGGGTGCCTGCTTATTCAGGATGGAGTCTATGTGGCACAGATGTGCCTGAGAGCACTTGCCAAGTGTGGGAGAAGGGCCCTTGTGCCATAGGGTGGGGTGCAGAAGTCAAGAGGTCAGTGCCCTGGGTACATGGCAGGGAGTATGTAGTTGTGCCAGTGCATAGATCTAGGGGGCAGAGCGCTGGTGTACATGGGTGTGGGGCGCAGGGTCCTGTTGTATGCGGGTCTGGGGTGCAGGGTCCTAGAGTGCACATGCAAAGAGCTCAGGGGCAGCAGGGTGGGATTGTGTCTGCGCAGTCTGGGGGGCAGGTGTGGCCCAGATGTGCAGATCAGCCCTTGCCCAGAGATGAGAGGACGTGGCATGAGTGGGCATGGGCACAGGCACGTGCATGTGCACGCATCTAGAGGCCAGATGCTGATGTGTGTTTGCACAGAGCTCAGAGTGGGAGTGAGGGTAGGGGGTGGGGTTGAGCGATTGTATGGGCTGGGTTCGGTGAAGGCAAGTGCCTGAAGCCCAGGTGAGCAGGGGACAGGGAGGAGGAAATTGGGGCTGACGCGCTAGCAGCAAGTACAAGGGTTTCCGGAAGGGTGTGGTGAGATTGTGCGCTTGTGGGAGAGGTGGGTTGGGCTGGAACAGGCTTATGTGCATGCTTGGGTGCGGTTGTGAGGCGAAGATGCTTGGGGAGGTTGGGGTGGGGGTGCTTGCAGTGGGGTGGGAGGGCAGGTGCATGGGGTATAGGGAGAGTCGCGGGTCACGGGGTGGAGGTGGTGTGTGAGTAACACGTTCAAGGAACACAGCTTGGCTTACTTCCTTGTCCCCATCTCCATGTCCATGCACTCCTGATGGCTCTGGCCTCCATCTAGAAAATCCCTTTGTATTATTTTGTAAATGTCTCAGAGGAGGGGGTGCGGTAGCACCAGGATATTGGGAAGAGTGCTGGGAGGTCTAGTGGTACAGAGATCCCTTGTCATCGGCTCCCTCACTCACAGGCACCCTCAGACAGATCCAAAAGTTCTTTTTTAACTAGTGAAGAATCAGGCAAGTTTTTGTGGGCAAGAATGACATGAGATGAAAGGGATGAAAGGATTCTACGTAGAGAGAATTACCTAAAAATGGCAAGGAGACAAGAAAGCACTGGACATGTTGAAAGAATGGCAAGTAGTACATTTTGGCTGGAACATGGATTTGGGGATCAGTGGGAGATAAGTGGAGGAGTATATTGGAAGCAGATCATAGAGGGTGTCCAATACTGGACAAAGAAACCTGTCCGCAGCCGTCTCTCTCGAAGTCAGGTCCCCGGCCGACGAGGGAGACAGGGGGAGAAAGACGGACACAAACAAAACGGATCGAATAACGAACACAGGTTCGAGGCACTCGGCGGTTGTAAGCACAGGCTTTTACTGGAGTCAAGCTTGCATACTCTTTAGCAGATTCCGCGCGGGTAGAGATATCCCGCGGGGGGACAACCTCTATGCGGCCGTCAGGTACGGCTCCTTATGGGTCATCTCCCCCGCCTCGTCCGGGTAATACCTTATATACATAATTCAAGCCCAATAGGTTGTTGCCGCGTCTAAGAGGGTGATTGGTAGATCGGGTTGGTGGGCGTGTGTGTCATACGCGGAAGCAGGATGTGGGCGCCATCTTGGCTCACTCGATGGGCGGGGGGAACTCTAGAGCAGGCTGCAGCGCGTCCACTAGGCCTGACCCGGGTGGCGGCTCTCCACAGAAACCTGGACCTCATTTACGAGGCTCCAGAGATTCACTGCCCATGTCAGATGGAGGAATGACAAGATGCTGAATAACACTGAGGCCGAAGCACCTAGCTGTGCGTGGTGCACTCCCACCAACACTGGTCATGCCGGGAAAGTCACCTGGAGCCATGTTTATTTTAAAAATATTTTCATTGAGATAATCTTCACAATTATACAATCCATCCAAAGTATACAATCAATGGCCCACAATGTCACATAGTTGTATATTCATTACTAAGATCACTTTTAGAACATTTGCACCACTGAACACTAGTATTATAATCTACCCAATCTTTTTTTACCCCTTACCACCTACGCATTACTTGTTTATTTTTGGTCCTTATTTTTTTACTCATCTGTCTATACCCTGAATAAAAGGAGCATTAGACACAAGGTTTTCATAATCACACAGTTACATTGTAAAAGCTATTTAGTTATACAATCATTTTCAAGAATCAAGGCTCCTGGAATGCTGTTCAACAGCTTCAGGTACTTCCCCCCTCCAGTCACTTCAAAATACTATAAACTAAAAAGGGATATCTGTATAATGTATAAGAATATCCTCCAGGATAACCCCTGGACTCTGTTTGAAATCTCTCAGTCACTAAAACTTTTTGTCTCATTTCTCTCTTCCCCTCTTTGGTCAAGAAGGCTTTCTCAATCCCACGATGCTCATCCCTGGAAGTCACGTCCTACATTGCCAGGGAGATTTACATCCCTGGGAGTCATGTCCCATGTACGGGGGAGGGCAGTGAGTTCACCTGCCAAGTTGGCTTAGAGAGAGACAGACCACATATGAACAACAAAAGATGTTCTCTGGGGGTAACTGTTCAGCATAATTATAAGTTAGCTGAGCTTCTCCTTTACAGGAATAAGTTTCATTAGGGGTGAACCCTAAGATTAAGGGTTTGTTCTACTGAATTGGTTGTCCCCACTGCTTGCGAGAATATCAGGAATTCCCTAGATGGGGAGTTTTAAAGTGCCCTCCTTTCTCCCCAGCCCCCTTAGAGGACTGTGCAAATACTTTTTTATTTCTGCCCCAATTACTCTAGGATATATCAGGGCATCACACTAACCTATACAAACCCACATGATCTCATACCCTATTCAAAATTCTATGTAATTATAGTGTTCAAATAAATTGACCATCCAAGTTAAATAATGCACTACCCAAAATACATATCTTGCACCAAATAAACATCTCTCTTTTTGGTCTCACACAAAAGTTGAAGTTTTAAAATATGGACCATATCATCCTTTACTCTGCATTCTGATTTAACTTAGTCCTATCCAGATCAGCTTCATATCTCTAGTTAAAGTCTGATCACTTTTTCAACTTTTTTAATAGTTGCTGTATGGAGTAATGCTGAGTTTCATAGCTTTAGTATTCTAACTTAGAGTCTCAAGTGCCATATAAATACACAAAGTTTCAGGAAATGACCAGATTATACTAAAATAACTCAATATTTCAGAATTTAGAATTAACAGTTACAACTCCTGAATATATATGACTGCTGTAAGAGCTTACAATCTAGGAAACTTTACAATAGGCCCACCCTGATAACTCATGCTCTCAACTTCAATTCTCTGAGTTTGTATATTATAGTTAACCCATATGAGTGAGGCATGATAATATTTGTCTTTTTGTTTCTGCCATGTCATTCAGCGGCAGTCCTTAATAGGCAGTCATTCAGCTACTTGCTTGCCTCACAACTTCATTTCTTCTTGCAGGTACTCAGTAGTACGTTGTATGTGAACACCAGAGCTCCCCCTCCAATTCATCAGTCGATGTACCCTTAGGCTACGTTCATTCATTGCGAATTATGAACACTACCGCCATGAACAACAGTGTGCAATTATACATTGTGTCCCCACTCTCAGTTCCTCCAAATATGTACTTAGCAATTGGGTTGCAAGATCATATGGCAAACACACCCCTAGCCTCCTGTGGAACCACCAAGCTGCCCTCTGGAGGGGCTGTACCTCTCAGCTTCCCAACAGACAGTACATCTCTGTTTACACATTTTCTCTAGCACTTGTTTCTCTCTGTTCATTGTTAAACGGTTTTATTCGCATATCATACACAATTCAACCTAAGTAAACAGACACGCCTTCACCACCATAATTCCTCTGAAGGCATTTCCTTTTCTTCCACAAAGAATCCATATCCCTTCTCCATATGTCCCATTTCTTGACATTCAGTTTTGGGACAATACCTTTGTTACATTCAGTAGAAACATATAACAATATTACTGTTGACTATAGACCCTAGCTTGCATTGATTGTGCTTTTTCCTGTATACTGCGCCATTTTCAACGCCTTGCAATGTTGACATTCATTTGTTCTCCCTCATGCAAAATCGTTTTTATATTCGTACATTTAATCACCATCATTGTCCGCTCTAGGCATTCCTAAATTATACTGTCTCAGTCTTTATTCTCTATCTTTCCTTCTGGTTTCATATGTACTCCCAGTCCTTTTCCCTCAACCATACTCACATTCAGCTTCATTCAACGTACTTATATTTCTGTGCTACCACCAGATAACATTGTGCCATTCTTTCCTGAATTTTTACAATCAGAAATTGTTGCACATTCTGTATTCCTTCAACACCAAATGCCCTATTTCTACCTTCTTTCTGTCTCCTGATGACCTGCATTCTTAATTTTACCCTTAAAGTTCACTCATTAATGTTAGTTCATATCAGTGAAACTATACGGTATTTGTCCTTTTATTTCTGGCAAATTTCACTCAGCAAAATGTTCTTAAGTTTCATCAATATTGTTACATGCTTCATGACTTTACTCTGTCTTATAGCTGCATAATATTCCATTGTACGTATATATCACAGCTTGTTTAGTTACTTATCTGTTGGTGGACATTTGGGCTGTTTCCATCTCTTGGCAACTGTAAATATTGCTGATATAAACACCACTGTGCAAATGTCCATTTGTGTCCTTGCCTTCAGTTCCTCTGAATATTTACCTAGTAATGGGATTGCTGGATAATATGGCAATTCTATACTCAGCTTCCTAAGGTACTGCCAAAGTGCTTTCCAGAGCGGTTGTTCCATTTTACATTCCCACCAAGAATGGATAAGTGTGCCTCTTTCTCTACATTCTCTCTAGCATTTATTGTTATCTTTCTTTTTTTTTTTTTTGATAATGACCATTCTAGTGGGTTTCAGATGATATCTCATTGTGGTTTTGATTTACATTTCCCTAACAGCCAGGGAAGTTGAGCATCTTTTTATGTGCATTTTCACCATTTGTATTTCCTCTTCTGAGAATTATCTGTTCATGTCTTTTGCCCATTTTTTTTCTTTTTTTATTAATTATTTTTTAATATAACACCAAACAAACGCAAACATTCTTAACTTTTTATTATTCCATTCTACATATATAATCAGTAATTCACAATATCATCACACAGTTGCATATTCATCATCATGATCATTTCTTGGAACATTTGCACCTATTCAGAAAAAGAAATAAATAAAAAGAAAACAGAAAAAAAATGCATACATACCACACCCCTTACCCCTCCCTTTCAATGATCACTAGCATTTCAATCTAAATTTATTTTAACATTTGTTCCCCCATTATTTATTTTTATTCTATATGTTTTATTCGTCTGTTGATAGGGTATATAAAAGGAGCATCAGACACAAGGTTTTCACAATCACACAGTCACATTGTGAAAGCTATATCATCTTCAAGAAACATGGCTACTGGAACACAGCTCTACATTTTCAGGCAGTTCCCTCCAGCCTCCACTACATCTTGACTAACAAGGTGATATCTATTTAATGCATAAGAATAACCTCCAAGATAACATTTCGACTCTGTTTGGAATCTCTCAGCCATTGATGCTTTATTTTGTCTCATTTCACTCTTCCCCCTTTTGGTCGAAAGGTTTACTCAATCCCTTGATGCTGAGTCTCAGCTCATTCTAGGATTTCTGTCCACATTTTTTGCCCATTTTTAAATTGGGTTGTTTGTCTTTTTGCTGTTGAGTTGAAGAATCTCTTTATGTATTCTGGATATTAAACACTTATCTGACGTGTGGTTTCCAAATATTGTCTCCCATTGTGCAGGCTGCCTTTTAACTTTCCTGACAAAGTTCTCTGATGCACAAAAGTGTTTAATTTTGAGGGGATCTCATTTATCTATTACTTTTTTCATTGCTCATGCTCTGAGTGTAAGAGTTAGGAAACCACCTCCTATCACAAGATTTATAAGGTATTTCCCTACCTTCTCTTCTAAAAGTTTTATGGTCTTAACTCTAGTGTTTAGGCATTTGATGCATTTTGAGTTAATTTTTGTATAGTGTATGAGATATGGACCCTCTTTCATTCTTTTGCATATGGATATTCATAGTTGTCCAAACACCATTTATTGAAGAGGCTGCTCTGTCCCAGGAGGGTTGCCTTGAACGCCTTGTCAAAGATAATTGTCCATAGACGAGAGAGTGTATTTCTGAACACTCAATTTGATTCCAGTGGTCAGTGTATCTGTCTTTATGCCAGTACCACACTCTTTTGACTGCCGTAGTTTTATAATATGCTTTAACATCAGGTTGTATGAGACCTCCCACTTCATTTTTCTTTCTCGATATTCTTAGCTATTTAGAGCACCCTGCCCTTCCAAATAAATTTCATTATTGGTTTTTCTATTTCTGCAAAGGAAGTTGTTGGGATTTTTACTGGTATTACATTGAATCTATAAATCAGTTTAGGTAGATTTGATATCTTAACTATATTTACTCTTCCAATCCATGAACATGTTATGCCCTTTCATTTATTTAAGTCTTCCATGATTTCTTTAAGCGATTTCTTATAGTTTTCTGTGTATAGGTCTTTTGTATCCTTAAATTTATTCCTAAATATTTTATTTTTTTAATATTTAGAATAAATTTAAGAATACAAGTTTATTTGTAAATGTAAATTTACAATTACAATGAAATTTTTTTCTTGATTTCCTCCTCAGGTTGCTCATTACAAATGTATAGAAACAGTACTGATTTTTGGGTGTTGATCATACCCTGCCATTTGCTGTACTCATTTATTAACTCTAGTAGGTTTGCTGTGGATTTTCAGGATTTTCAACATATAGTATCATGTCATCTGCAAGCAGCAAAAGTTTTACTTCTTCTTTTCCAATGTGGCTGATTTTTATTCCTTTTTCTCATCTAATTGCTCTGGCTACAACTTCCGGCACAATATTGGGCAACTGGGTTTTTTGTTTGTTTTTAAATTACTGCTTACGGGGTGAATCGAAAGAGACAAGGGCAACTTCAACCTCGGTTGGATGCCCTTCATCCTAGAGAAGTAAAAGGGTAAAGGAGCTGAAATCATGAGCCCAGCTCTCTTGCTTTATCCATGTATAGTTCTGAGTAAGCCACGTAAGTGTTCTGAGCTTAGGTAATACATGCGGAAACACATAGTAAATTTGAAAGTGCTTATGAATATTATATGATGTGGTTGATAATTCTGAAGCACTGGTGTAGCAGCTGGGTGTCTGATAAAAATTTCAGATATGTAGACTGGAAGAGGAATCCAGCAAAAGGTGGATATTTGGGAAGTCATCTTAATTTGGATGGCAGTTAAAGCCATGTGAACAGATGACAGGTCTAAGGAGAAAAGCGGAGTGAAAAAAGTTGAGAAATAAACTTAAGTGAATGCACATCTATGGACTGGAGGGAAAAAAGAGTCAAAACAGAAAAGTATTTTTGGGGAAGCAATATAGGTACTAGAAAGATAAAAAAAAAAAAACTGGGCTTGGAGTCCCTACTAGACCTGTCTCTAATACTTATTATTTGGCTTCGAGGGCCATGTGCAGAGTTTAGTCTTGAAAAGGAAGCGGGTCAGTTCTCCTGTGGAGAGTGAAGGAAGAGGAAGGATAAGGATACAAGAAAGTTGAAGTGGGAGAAAGAAATCCCGAACACAGTTCATATCAGAGAGATTACAACTTGCAAACTAAAGTGAGGTCAGTTACCAAGAGCAACAGGACTAGGGCTGGGGCTGTTAGGTGCTTGCAGAGTGTATGGTTGAGAAAAGGCCCTGTGGGGATTGGGGGTGAGGAGCAACTCCCTGAGAGCTGCCTTTCCCCCAGGTTTCAGTACAGGTACAGAGTGGTGACTGCATTTCTTTGAGATGGGAGCAGACAAGGCAGGCTCTAAAAGAGACCTCGACTTTTCAGGTCACTGGCATCGCATTCTTCATGCTGGCTGGCAAATGCTAAATGTTGTATTGGGAACCTCATAGGAAGAGCTTATCCCAGGAAGGGGGGACAGATCGTCTTCACTCTTTTCTGCAATACCTCTGCTTAGAAAGACAGATGTGTAAGAAGAAAAATAAAGAAAACTGAAGAAGAGATCACAGTAGTTCAAAACAAGCAAACAAACAGTGAGATACTAATAATAGCATAGATGAAAACATTCCTCAAGGCAAAAATGGAGGATGGTGGCGCCATGTTAAATTTTGTCTAAAAAAAAAAAATACATCAAAGTCCTTTTCAATCAACCCTGCTAGGTATTGAGTTTCACATTCATGAATCTAACAAATAATTGAGGATTTCTTCCTAATAAACCAAGGCCTTTAAAAAGCAATCATTTTAACAGCACATTCTTAAGAAGAACAATATATTTCCCTATTAGATGGGGATTTCGTATCTTCTTGGTGTCTCTGTGTCATCACTATGAAAATCTGTCTCTGTGCTGGACTATGCAGTGCAGTAATACCTCAGGGGTGAGGTGTGCAGTTACTTGTTCCTTCAAATAAAAAATCTTATACGTCAATGCTGTTTAAGTTAGTGATTTTTCTGTCTCCTTCTTCGCAACTAATTGTCTCACCTTGGCATGAGATGTACGTTATAATGTGTTACTCATATAAACTTGAAAGACCAAAGGGTTGAAAGAGAAAAACGTATAATCAAATGTATAAAATGCAGGAAACACTGATTTCATAGAATTACAATAAAGTGGGCACTAACTGAAAAGTCTAAGGGGGGTTCCATATGTCTATTAAAAAGTAAAAGGCATGGGTTTTTTTTTTTTTTTTTTACATGGGCAGGCACCGGGAATCGAACCCAGATCCTCAGGCTTGGCAGGCAAGCATTCTTACCTGCTGACCCACCGTGGCCCATCCAAGGCAGGGGTTTTGTGACAGCTCTTTTACTCATTGCTTAGATATCTTCACTGTGTTTCATTTTCTTTTCTCTACAGACTTAGAGAATGAGGTGTTAGGAGTCTGACCCTCAGGTAAACATGATATTACTATATTGCTTTCTCCACTATAAAAAAGCTGGAGAGTCTTGATTCAAGGTCAATAACAGGGTCTTCTTAACACTGACTGCAGAGTATTTTATTACAATAACAGAACATTTCCCATGCGTTCTTAACGTCTAAAGAAAACAGAAACTATGTTTTTCCCTGAATTTCTCATCATAAATGGCATCATGATAGTCTAAATCACTTGGGTTCTGGGTTTGGCTAGTCAGGCTGACGCTTTCCAATAATGAATCCCTTATTTAATATTTATAAACCACAAGCTATTTGTGAATCCCTAAAGCTGCTGACAACTAAGGAAAGGGAATATTAAAACAATATTTCATCTTCATCTTCTGCCCCATCTTACACCATGAGATGTTAACAAATTGAAACTGTCACCCAATCACAAGCACAGCTTCTAGTCACAGAAACCCAAGCTATTAGAAAGAAGAAGAAAAGAACCACAAAACCTCATAGGCAATTCATATGAACAAATAAATACTCTCGTTATTGGAATGTGGTTGGATGTTTAGTTCCCATAATACAATCAGAAAATAATTTCCTTTCTTAATAAAGAAAAGGCTCACGGTAAGCACCAAGTGTCCTCCACTCACCCATTCACAAGTTTTGTATCTTGAACAAGTCGAGGCTACAACAAAGCTTTTAGGGTTTTCTCTCACCAATTCGCAATCCCTCAAGGGTAGGGGAAAGTGAAAAAGAAAAGGTCTTTTCTGACTCAAGGACAAACCCCTGACGGAGAAGAGTTTCTAGGCTCAGGTGCCAATGAGCTGGCGTTGCCTGCAGCTAACTGGACAGACAGACATCAAGAGAAACCCGCCCCCAGGACATGTGGGTGAGTTAAGCTCGAGCCTCATTAGCCACGACTGAATTTGAGGTTAATTTTCCTTTTCTGTCAATAGCACAGAATAAAAAAGACAGCTCATCAATCATGTGAATTAAGGTAGCCCTCAGGCCAAAACCTCAAAGAAACTAGGCCAAATCTAAAAGAAATAAGAACAAATTGCAAGTCCAAACTTGAACAAAGGCAGATAATAACTCTTAGCAGTTTTTTCCCTCTCTTCTGGATGCTCAGTGATGTGAAGTGGAATATGTCTAAAACAATAGTATCGGTGGGAAGGAAGTATGAAAATGTTGCTGGTAAGGAGTCTTTATAACTATTTCTTCAAGACATGTAGGATTGATCTAAATTTCTTTGGCATCCAAAAGTTATGCTCGTTACAATGCTATGAACCCAACGGATGTTCAATAAATGCTTAACTAATTGAAGGAAGCAGAGGATTTAAGGTGCTCTTTATAATGATGAAATCCAAAAAATCATAAACAAAAAGAATCCAGGATGTGTTTCTTAATTATATTTTAGAGACCAAATGAACACAAGCCCATTTCTCCATTTTCATTAACTGGAGTTTAGGGGGTAAAGAGACAAGACACGGAAAGATTAAAGAATTAAACAGATTCATAACGGAAACCAGGAAACTGCAAATATCAGGTATACAGCATTAATATCACAGAGCATGTATGTGCGTGTAAATGGCATCTGTTTAAAGAATGTTTGGGAAAATCTTTTTATTTTTAAATATTTTCAAACTTTCAGGACAGCAACAAAAATAATACAGACTATATACAGAGAACCCCAATATACCTCTACTTCCCCTGTTATCCAGATCCACCAATTTTAACCTTCTGCCATATTTGCCATATCATTTTTTTCTTTCCTTCTTTCCTTCCTTCCGTCCATCCATCCATCCATTGTCTGAACACTTGCATGTAGTTTGTATACATTATGCTCTTTGACTACCTCCATGCATATTTCCTAAGTACAAGGACATTCACTTATGTGACCACTTTAAATGTAATTCATTGTCATTGTCTTTTTTGTTTGTCTCTCTCTCTCTTTTCTTTCTTTCATTCTTAAATGTGGAAACATACAGACAATGTAAACTTTCCCACTTGAACCATTCCCAAGCATACTATCCTATGGCATCTTAAATAATTAACATTTTGTGAATCAAAAACTTTTAAAGGGGTAACATGCAAAGGCCTGCGTGGCCTCTTGGAGAACACACTATGCCATGATGTGTGTAGAAGCTGGGAAAAACACATCCCTTAAAGACAGCTCCTGAAGGAAGAACAGAGCGGCAACTATGGGTCGTGTTGACCTTCAATGAACATGAGGTTCTTAATTTTCCTGTGAATTACCTCTGTTCTCTTTGCAAAGTAGAGGAAAATATGTTTCCTCTTCTTCTGAAGAGAAAATTAAGCTCACCCAGTATCAAAGTTAGGATTGAGAGCAAAAGAAACGCCTACATTTTCATTCTCACCTTCAGCCCTCTTCAATCCCACCGCCATCTCCATATTTCATGACATATTTTCAAAACTACAATGACTGCCACCACTACTACTACATTAGGGTGTAGTATAGTAAGTAAGGTAACGATCTGCTCAGCTCTGCCTCCCAAAGCAAGTCAGATAATATTACTGATGACACAAGAAACACAGCCTATTTCAAATGCACAGTTCATCCCAGAGCTGCAATTACTGGTCCTAATTCTGAAGCCAGAAGCAGTGATGTGTCTGGATTCCAGGGAGATGATTGAATGGAAATGTTCACATCTGATCACCTCTCACATACAAATTACTGTGTATGCCAATCTGGCAATTACTTCAAAAGTAATAGTAAAAGCCATGCAATCAAATTTGTTATTATGGTTGCCTTCAATTATGGGAGGCAAGAATCTGACTGCAGAAAATTTACTGAGGGGGAAATATGCATCTATGTATCTATTTTAATTTTAAATCAAGTCATTTCATTTGGAAAATTCTTTTAATTTTGGAAAAGACTCTGTTGAAATACCCTGCTAAGTAAGAAAATAATCAGCTCATTTTCTCTGGCATACAAGGAAACTTTTACTGAGCGGATAAACAAAAACTTGGCTTCCAATTTTTTCTTCAATTGTGCCCCAACAGGCAGAAGCTATAGTCCCCAACACTTCCTAAAGGGACACAGAATAATGGTTAAGGAATGTAAGAATAAAATATCAAATGTCCTCCCGTGTAGTGTATGGTAGAGAAAAAGGTGTATGTTCACCAAACCTTGCTCCTTTTTCTGCCTGGGCATGTAGAAAAAGAACATATCCCAGACTCCTTTGCAGCTGGGGGCAGAGAATGGAATGCAGATGGGAGTGAGGCAAACCACATCCAGGCCTTCTCCCTAAAATCTCCTGCATGGCCCTCTGTACACTCCCTCTTTCCTTGCAGGTCAGCTGACAGGAAACGGGATCTCAGGGGATTCTGAGAAGGATGAGAGAAGAGAGGAGTTTGGGCCCCTGAATGACTACAGGGAGCAGAGCTGGCCTTACCCCCGAATGCTGCTGACCTGCAGGAGTCCCTGAGATCTGGGTGTTGTACATTTCAAGAGACAATATAGTCTACCTAAGCATGGGCGAAAAGCGCAGGACTGGGGTCTGCCATCTATTCCCTGTGTGGAAGTTAAGCAAATCACTCACTTTAAACTTCAATTTTTAATTTATAAAGATGATGATAATAATTGCTTCCTTAAGATTGTGAGGATTATATGAGATAAAGTATGTTACAGTGTTTCATACATAAAAGAGTATAAAAATGTTATTACTTCCTTCATATAATGAGACAGGATTGTTTTTTGCAAATTTCAGTTGCACATCTGGACCAATGAAGTTGTTTTATTTACTTTCTAAATCCTATCTCAAATCCTTAGCAGAACAAGGATTAGCTAAATTTTCTCTTTATAATAACAAATGGAAAATATCTTGCAAAAGTCAAATACTATGTTGTGTAATAAAGGATAAAGGGATTGTCTAAAATACCTTAACAAGATCTGGAAACAAAGAGACACATCTAATGTACCACTGATTTTAAGGTTTTCCTTACCAAATATCTAGACCCTTTTTTCTTTCCAATGAGACTTATTATATCACCAAAAACTAAATACAAGAACAAAACCCATTGTATTTATTTATAAAGAATTCAGTATTAACCATGAGTGAGATAATATCTTAATGCTGGAAGAAGCTACCTAGAAATGGCCCCTGTGGATTAAGTTTCTCCTATACTTTTTTCTCACAATGATAAATCCCATTACCACAGAGCAAGGGATTTCCCATGTAAACTCCTCAAGTACAACCCAATACTGACCAGTTAAGAGAGTCTAAAATTATGGTTTTCATCATTTAGACAGGAGAAGAACTAAGTCAAATACCTGATCAGTAGAACTGCTGAAACCATGTATTTTAATAACAATAGCAACTGCCTGTTGAGAGTTTCTAATCCAGGCATTACTCTAGAAGCACCCCCCCAACAACAACTCCATTAGAAGAATATTGCTCATTTTAATTTAGGAAGCTGAGCTGCAGAAAGTTTAAATGACTTGCCTAAGGTCACAGAGCTTCTGAGCCACCATCTCCCTAAGTGTCAGATAAAGACATTAACCCCAGCCCTTGAGGTGCACAGCAGGCGTATAAGTAGTAGCAGCACTGCCCTCCACCACCCACAGCCATGCAGTGAGCACGGGGCAGAGAGGCCACTCAACACAAGTCCCTTTGGCTCCCCACCCCATGCTTTTCTCACTACACCTCCTGAGAAAATGGCTGGGCCCAGGCCAAGGTCAACCTTCCTTAATAGGAATGCCAAGATTTCCCTCCACCAGTCTTACCAGTTCATTTTATGCAACATTTAAAAAACTGCAGCATTATTTTTAATGAAGTATTTCATCCAATTAATATACATAATATGGTTTAAAAATTAAATAGCTCACCAGAAGGACCTATATTGAAAGGTATGGGTGTCCTCTCCCATCCCTGTCTATCCTCGGATTCCAACTTCTTAGAAGCAAACTTTAAGTCATTAAGAACTTTCCTCTGGGAGTTATCTCCGTATCTCCAAATACTATATTTGAACAGTTATTTATTGATTTATCACTTGCAGATATTTTCTTTTAATTTCCTGCCATAGAGAGGAAGATGTGTTTTCATACACTGTCCCATCTTCCCAATATTAATCGTATTGTTAGTTTTGGTTAAATTAATAAACAAAGTTTACATTATTATGAGTATATAATGAGTTGTAGTGCTCAAAGTACTATATTAAAGTTAATTTCCTTTATTATATAGCTTTTACATAGCTCCCAGAAGTCTCTAATTGTCTGTTTTCTTACCCTTGCCTTATTTACCTTTGCCATAGTTCTTTTATTTATTTATTTCAAATTCCTTATTTGTGTCAAATATTCTGTAGGGGTATTCTAAGTGTGTGTGTGGGGGGAGGGGGGCTACAGGTGCCTTTCTCCCCAGAGTCCACTTTCTAAGAACCCTGCATCTTCCTCTTGAACCCCACTATTATCCTAAAACTTCCTTTTCACCATTCTCTGGAGAGGGATTTTTTCCCCAGGATTCCTTGTCATCTTTCTTGGTTTACTTACTCATTTCGCTGAAACACATCCCCAGGTAACTTCTAAAAACAGCTAGAGTTATTAATTCTCAGCCAGGCTTATGACTATGGTGCTGTTACTTATCATTTTGTGCCCCCCACCCTATATTATCAATTCAATCATTACTGCACATTTCATTCTACATGCCCCTCAAATACTGCCCTTGGTGGTTTACATTAGTCACAGAGAAGATACACAATTGTATCTTTCACAATTTCTATGCAAAAGGAGTAATGTTAGTTAGTTTAATTCTTAGCTCTGCGCATTCTGTGGCCTGCTAGGATTAATAGATCATCAACATTGAAGAAATATGTTTTTAAGTTATTTTTAGGATATTTTCTGAACTATAGTGATATTTTTAGATCATAGCTAAAGGAACTATATTACATGTTGCTGATGGTAAAAGGGAAAATAAAACAGGAGGCTGAAGTTGCTAATATTTATATGGAAAAAAACAAAATGACTAACTGAAATGACTGCCCAAATAATTTAAGGAATAAAAAGATCACCCTCATATTACACAAAATTACTGATAATCAATTACTCAAAATGTGCATATTCACTAGTTTAACTTATTCAATAGCCTTATAATACTATAGCGCAAAACAACTACAGAGAAATCTAAGCACAATTTAACAAAAAAAAATTCCAAGTCATTAATAGACACTTTTGTTCTTCTCTTAGAGACCACTTTCCAAGAATCATTTAATTCGTGGATTTTGTTTGGTATGAATCAAATCCACATCTTCTGGTACATTACAAATAAACAGCCCATCCCTCCACTAAATAGATAAAGCTTTTACACCAATGTGATTTTTATCTCTGATACCAATACTGTATGGGGTTTCCCATTCATTCTATTCTAAATGGAAATCTTGACATGTAGTCATTTTCTAATAAGCTACATCAGCATCAAGACCAAGAATGTAGAAAGTTTAATTTTAAATTACTTTAAACTGAAATAAAATCTTATTAAAGAAACTCCAGTCATTCTTAGAAAAAATGGCTCTCTCAAGTCACATAACTCAGGTCTTTGGTGTTTTGAAAGTACCTAGCATAATAACTTTCTAGATAGGACATTTCAGGGTGAGACACTTCTTACACTTTCAGGGAAAAATTCACCGCGGTCGTTATTAAATACCCTAAGAAGTTGTTTGAGATCAACTTTCATGCCATATTCAGTTTGCTAAACCAATGACTTATCATTCAGCAGTGCCTTGTTGCTGACAGTGATTCTGAGAACCAAAATCCAGGAAATAAACTTTAAATGTCTTGATGTGGTCCGAAGGTAACCTAATATTAAACAGCAGTTTTCATACCTATAACGGAACTCATAACATTGGAAAAAGACTTCAGCTGAAAAAGCTTCATTGCTGCCTAACATTCATGTGTTTTAGACAAAGGTACTGATATTTTAAATGCTGACAACAATGGTTCTATTTTGATATGACAGGTTTCAGTGATTTCCATATATATTCTGCATAAACACATTTTATGTACCCTTCACCACCCCCAATTTCATTTCTTCACTTGGGAAAAAAATATACATTTCTTTCCATTCTTTTGTTTTTATGGGGGGGGGGGAGGTACAGTGGAAGAGGCTGTAAATTTGTTTAGAAAATTAAATTCCATCATATTGAATTGTTTCTCTATTCACATAAAATCATTAGGTGATCCCAGGTCCTCGGATGAAGGAGGAAAAAGCAGTCACGGACACACCTCTGTGCTCTGCGATCCCCATATGGGTTCTGAACTTCCCAGGTGGGCACGACCTACAAATGTCTGTGAATAAAAGTGAGCTCAAAAAGCCCTTCTTGTTAGAACAAACTGGAAGGGAGCAAGCTCATTGGAAACATTGTTCTGAACAAAAATAGGAGAATAACATTCCACTCCATGGTATCCAACAAGATAGATTTTCTTTTTTAAAAAGAAGTTATCTACTGACAAAAGTTAGGATATAGTTTGCTGCTCTTGAAAGCCTATAATCTAATTGAAGAATATTCTTTTGAATGTCTTCAATGATTAGCACAACCAAATAATTAAAAAGTAGCTTTGATGTTTGAAAACAGTCAAAGGCATTTAGAGCTAAGTCTTATGAATGAAGGGCTCCTCAAGCACCGTCAATAACCCTTGAGTCAGGGAGAAGGGTCCCCTCCTGCAACGCCACTGCCTCTTGCTCCCCTAACTCTATGACCCACCACACTAAAATTACAGAGTTGACACCGAGACCAGATACCATCCTGAGTGTCCAGACACACAGTTGGGCACAGGGTTGAAACTTCATAAATATTTGTTAATAAATGAATCCAGTTGACCCTGAGCTAAGGAACTGTCCTGGTAGAGACTGACAGTGGCCAATATTTCTCTCCTTTTGCACTTTCAGAGTCTCTCTAGATCTGCATACTTTCCATATAATTAATCTGCCTATTTGATCTCACGAAGGCACTTTCACAATGTGTCTACATTGCAACAAATCTTTGGCTTTTGTATTTTTTTCCAACAGTTTTATTGGTATTTTATGGGTGCATGCTAGAAACATTCATTCCTGACAACCCACCCTGCCTCACATCATTTTCATGACGATTGCTCAGCAGCTACTATTGCAAAGCTCCTCCATCGCCTGCGCAGCAGTATTTCGCTTTCTCTGTTGCTAGTCTTCGTAACATGCCTGCAAGGTAAACTGGGGTGAGGGAGACGGGTTCCCTCAGAGTCTGAGAGAACTAGATGTGAGTCCAACTCGGCCACTTACCGTGTATGGGACTTGGGGCAAGTTCCTTGTTCATCCTGAGCTTGTTTTCCCAGCTATAAAGAACAATGATTAAAAACCTGCACCTCAGCATGGCTGTAGTTACGTTAAATGTCTAGCAGGTACTTAATTAATGATAGCTAGCATCATTATTAATGTGATCCTAAAGATGAGTAAACTCAGACTCCAAAACGCTGTCATTCATCTCACCCTATGGCTGCCTGGTTCCAGAGCCAGCTTTGCTGTCCTATACAAAATATTTAACCACATACGGACATTTAAAGGTCAAGCACTGATTTTTGCCACTTTTTTTTTTAGCAGAAAATGAATTTATTAGAAAGATATTGGATACTCACAGCATCTCTAGAAGCAATAATCAATATCATGCCAAGAACCAGTCTGCTATGTACAGACATCCAAACAGGCACCACCAGTGATTTTTGTTTGCCACTTTTAAAACCTTACCCAAAAATGTGTTTTTCTAATTTTTCCAAAATAATAGACTGATGATTCCCCACCTGCACCCTTGAGGGTGTCACTGTTACAAGAGAAAGGCTTTTGCAGTGCAGACCTTTCTAGAAATCATTCCCCCTACATCTCCACAAGGCATTCAAGAAAATCAGCACCTCTGGAGGGGCAGCAGAGATACTCAGTTTCCTCAAAAAGCACAAAATCCTGGGACAACAGAGTCCATGAACTTAACTAGTAGATTAAACTTCTGTTAGGTCCACCATGAGTTCATATAAGCCTGGGACATGAGTCCCTACCCAACTCTACAATTTTTACTGCTTGGGTAATGAGAAAGCAAATGATTGCCTCTCTGGTTTCATCTTTGGGCTTCACAGGCTGCATCTGTCAGGAACAGTGCTTCTCCAAGACCCTGGAGTTTTCCAAAATAATTTATAATTCCTTTGAAATATTTCCCTCAAACCATAGAATCCTATCTTTTGAAAATCCTTATAACACATAATTCAGTGCTCTGCACTTAATAAGAGTTCTTGAGCACAGCAGGCTCTCCATAAATATTTGCTGACAGTTCAATAAGCATTAGTTGATGACGGTAACCGACTTAAAAACTATATGCAAACTATATCGAGATGTGTAGTGTGAGTACAGCCACATAATAACTCAAAAAAGTTTCCCTAAACATGAAATCTTTCTCTCACTCTGTGCTTCACATTTGCAATTCATTCTCTCTCTCCTTCCTCCTCTTGCTCTTCCTCCTCCCTCCCTTCTTCCCTCTCTCTGTCTAACTGCTGGCTCTTTTGTTTTATGCAGGTTTTACTTCCTGTGTCAGGGGGAGGTTTTCTTTGACCAGCTCCTCTCTGTCTACTTACTCTCTATAGTGTGGCTCTCTTTCATTTTCTTGAAGACTTATTACTAGCTGATACATCTCAATCATTTATTCATTTGTTCATCTTTTCACCATCTTCTCTTCCAATCAGTGAAAGCTCTATAAGAGCAGGGACTTAACTTCTAGGTAACTGGAACCCGAGCACCTACAAGATCTTGGCACATAAGTAGGTGCTCAATAAATAATATGTAAAATAAAGAAAGGGACAAATAAATAAAACTTGTTTTGACAGTTGCTCTCCAGTTTTTTTACAATTTACTAAGCTATAATCCAACACATGGGTAAGAGCTCGCTTCAATTTATTTTATATCTCTTTAAATTTCTAGTACAATTCTATGTATATTTTAGGTGCTAACAAATCCATCTTGAAAACAGACTTGGGCGGAAAAATCTACGTTACTCTGTTAGTTGGACAAATTATTTAATTCCAGTGGTTTGCATACTAAACGGTCAAACATCTTAACAACAAACCCATTTTCAACCATTTCGCAGCATTTCCTGAAACCATTGATGAGACAATTTGGAAAATGATGGTCATTTATTTTCAACGAGATTCTAAATTATTTCAACATTGTTTCAAACAGCGTTCCCTAATTGTCCATATCTGGCAAATGGACAGATGCTTCAGAAGTTTATAGTATTTGAAACAATTACTTAATGTTTTTGAAAGTACCTACTGCCATACAGCAGTTTAACTTACATTTTTTTAAGTCACTGGCGAAGATGCCTAAGACAATTTTCATAATTTAAGTGTATTTTTAGGCAAACAGCAGAGAGGGTGATTTCAGATTCCCTTTAGTAGGCATTAAACATAACACAAGTCATAAATAACCCCTGGATTCAATTAGTTAATTTCTTCACCATACCATAATTCTGAAGTTTCATAATCTCCATTGTATGGCTACAAATGTAAACATCATAATGACTTTAAAATATTATTTTTATTTAATTTTTAAAAACAATTGGTTACTTCTAGTGGATACTTATCAGATATACAAGCTTGCAACACATCAGCTGATGCTAACCTCCTTTTCTAGACTGCACTAGCCTTCTGGAACAGCAGAGGCAAACAACTCCAACGGTCACAGTACAATGTGGACAATGAAGAAAAGATGACAAAAATGAACAACAGAGTAAACTATAGAGTCAAGAAATACCAAAGATAAATATATTTACATGTATACCTGCTCATAGGATGAGACACTGCCTGCTGGCTTGGAATTTGAGGTAAAACTCACGGCTCAAAACAGGAATAAGAGCGACGAGACATAGTGACCTTGAAGACACATCACCCTAGAACCTACTAAGGACAAAAACTGGTCTTTGCACCATCCATACCCCTCATCTCCCTCTACCCTCTAAAAAAGAAGACAAGAGGTTGTTAGAGGGGAGCTTCTCCGAGGTAAGACAATGCACAAGCTCAGGGAGCACTCTGACCTCTCCCATTCGCCTCCCTCAAGCTGAGAAACGGCTGTCCCAAGGGAACCCCTTGGAGAGATGAAGGACGCTTGCAGTGAAAAGAAACTGTACTAGACTTTTTTAATACCTGAAAGTGACCGGAGAGCTATGGGTCTGCCCAAGAGTTTTTAAAAGCCTTTGTCTGAGGCTTACAATATGTTTTGTTTCTTTTTTTTCCTTTTTGCAGAAGATCACAACAAAATCTTGCCCCATGTATTAATTATTTAATTGACCCCCAGGGATCTGACATGGGGGTGGGGAGGCTGCACAGCTTATTGAACGTTAAAAGCCTTTTCGTATTTTTTGAATGACCGTTTTAAATGAATTTCCTCCTATTTTCTGCTGTCACTCCATATTATTAAAATAAGAAAATAGAAACAGCCCCTAACTATATAAAATTATTACCTTGATCTTGAATATATATATATATGTGTGTGTACTGGTTTATATGCACACAGACATACACAGAGGTACACACACAGAAAACAGAGCCCCACAATTACTAATTAAACATAGGTGATTTTATGCTATTTCTTTTTTCTTTTTCTTTTTTTTAATAAGGAAACTTCTCTGTCCATACTCCCCAAGGCCCTTCAAGAGGTTTTATTCTTTCAGAATGTTTCTTTTTTTCCCTAGAGATGGTCAATGAAATGAATGAAAATTGGACAAGACCAGCCAAGTGAATTCTTGGCTATAACTTCTTTGGGAAGTGCTTTGTGGGTAGGCAGTTGAATGAATTGCTATAAAAGCCACGGAGTTGGCATTTAATCATTTCCGTTTCTTGGTTCCAGGGTCACATCTTTCCTTTTTGCTTGCATAAGAAATGTCAGGCTGCTAAGAGAGAATCAATGTTTTAATGCCCAATTTTAATCGACTACAGAATATTTTTTAAGAAGAATTTCCTTGACAAATTTTCTGTTTTTATCCATGGTGAGAAAGATAACTCACACCCCCTATGTGTTATCTTTTATTAAAGTTCTTACTGCTCTGAATTTTGTATAACCAGTACAGTAGTTAGCAGTTGTGGCAGAACCTGCTGCTGTTTTTCTAAAATTCACTCATCATTTCTTCAAAATTTCACGCATCTTTAGTGAGGTACACTGTCACTCAGTCAAAAGCCCCTACTTCACTGTGTGGTCAGGTGACCACATTTAAGCTAAAGACATGCACCACTTCCAAGAAGCCTCCTCATGGGGAAGGGAGGGTTGCCCTTTTGGTCACTTCTTCTCTCCAAATGACTAAAAGGCAGATGCTATGTGATGAGTGGAGCTCTGCCATCTCAGATACTAAGACAGATCCTCCGAATCAGGATGGAGAGCATAAAAATAGGACCATGGGGCTTTGATAAAATGGTGAAACCATCATACCAACCCTGGACTACCTGCCTTTGTATTTCTTTCCTCTGCAAAAGAAATATATTTCCATCTTGGTGATGCCATTGTTGTTTCAGGCTTTTTAGTCACATGTGATTAAACCTAATGCTAATTGACAAGCCATTCTACTTTGGCTTTCTTGGCAATCTTTCTACAAAGACCTATTCTCCAACCCATTTATGCCCAGTTCTTAAAAAAAAAAAGTCTCTAAATTCTATCAGGCAAATTTATATGACGCCATTTGCTAAATCCCTTCATTCCACAAGTCTAAGTGGCAAGCATAGAATGGGCACAGAATAACACTGGAAATTATCTATGCAATTGAAGAAGAATTTGCCCTGTTCTGAATGGAGCCAAGAAAGGTGGAGAAAAGTGCTCATCAGCACTGATGGTGGTATTGAGAAATGTTCTGAATTCTTCACTAGCTTCATAAACCAGCAAAATATATTCCTCTGAGAACTACAGATGTCTGGCTTTTACACTATGGGCCAAAGAATTAAACTGATGTCCCTACGCCAATGTATCTGCATTGAGAGCATTCTTATGTGGATTAAGTCAGAGGCTTGTTGGCTTTAAACCATTCCTTCCACATATCTTTTATTTTATTTTATTTTACATATTTTTTTGTTTAAGAAAACAAACAATATACTTAGAACCACCAACAATGGATATCTTAGTTAGCTTAACCATAGGCATATTTAAATGAAGTATTCATAAAATCCCTATAAAGCCTGTGTTTGCACATTAAGTATCATAAACCAGTTTAAAATTAAGGCAACAAGGAGAAAACCTACATATTCGGATAGCAAAGTTCTTAAATTCTAAATACTAAAAACTAACTTAGATACCATTTGATCAGCTGTCAAAACTGTGATTGTTCTCAAAATATCAAGTAGAAAGTTCTTTTACAGATATCTGCATATCTGCATGCTAAAGTAATGAGCTATGTTACTGAAATCAGGAAAATACAAAGATACAAATATTTTTACAATTAACATATGGAAATCTTAAACACCTAAAATGGATGTCTTAGTTAGCTCATCCATAGGCATATTAAAAAAATCTAAGTAATCATAATAAAGTCTTTTTGTACAATATAGTTCATAAACCAATTTGAAATTAAAGCAAGGAAGGAAAAAATCTGTAAATATGGATATCAGAGTTACTTGAATTCTAAATATCTAAATTCTAAGTATCTTAAATACCATTTGATTAACTATCAAAACTGTGTGTGTTCTCAAAATATCAAGTAAAAAGTTATTACATAGCTCACTAAATATTTTGAAACTTTTGATTTCAGGTATTTATTTTATCTAATATTACTATACCTATGGTTTTATTTTTAACTGCCAACATATATATACACAAAGGAAAGGAAAGAAAGAAGAAAAGCAATAATTTTCAAAGCACACTTCAACAAGCAGCTACAGAACAGTTCCCAGAGTTTGTCACTGGCTACCATGCCCTTATGTCAGATTTTCCCTTCTAGCTGTGCCAAAATACTGGCAGCTTTATCAGAGTCATAATAGTGGAATCACACAGTATCTATTCTTTTGTGCTGACTTATTTCACCCAACATTATGTCCTCAAGGTTCATCCATGTTGTCATATGTTTTGGAACATCATTTTGCCTAAATGCTGCATAATATTCCATTGTATGTATATACCACATTTTGTTTATCCACTCATCTGTTGATGGGCACCTAGACTGTTTTCCATCTCTTGGCAATTGTGAACAGTGCAGCTGTGTACATCGGTATGCAAATGTCTGCTTGTGTTATTGCCCTCAACTCTTTTGGGTATATACTGAGTATTGGTATTGTCGGGTCATAGGACAACTCAATACTTAGTTTTCTGAGGAATCGTCAAACTGATTTCCACAGCAGCTGGACCTTTTTACATATTAAAACAGTGTATAAATGCTCCACTTTCTTCACATCCTTTCCAACATTTAGTTTCCTGTTTGTGTAATAGCAGTCATTCTTATAAGAGTGAGGTGATATCTCATTGTTGTCTTAGTTTGCATTTCTCTTATAGCCAATGAAGATGAGCAGCTCTTCATATGCTTTTTAGCCATCTGTATTTGCTCTTCAGAAAAGCGCTTATTCATTTCCTCTGCCCATTTTATAATTGGGTTGTTTGTTCTTTTGTTGGTGAGTTGTATAAGTTTTTTATGTACACAGGATAGCAAGCCTTTATATGATATGTGGTTTCCAAATATTTTCTCCCATTGAGTTGGCTGCCACTTCACCTTTTTTTTTTTTTTTACATGGGCAGGCACCCTTTTTAACAAAAAATCATTTGAGGCACAGAAGCTCTTGATCTTAAGGAGTTCCTATTTGTCTGTTTTTTCTTTCACAGCTTGTGTTTTAGGTGTGAAGTTTAAATAGCTACCTCCTATTATTAAATCTTGAAGATGTTTCCCTACATTTCTTTCAAGAAGAAAACTTTCAAGAAGTTTTATGGTACTGGCTCTTACATTTAGGTCTTTGATCCATTTTGAGTTAATTTTTGTATAGGGTGTAAGGTAGGGGTCCTCTTTCATCTTTTGGCTATTGAAATCCAGCTCTCCTATGCCCATTTATTGAAAAAATTATTCTGTTCCAATTCAGCAGATTTGGGGCCTTATTGAAGATCAAATGTCCATAAATTTGATGATCAATCTCTGTACTCTCGATTTTTTTCTACTGGTCAGCCCTTCTGTCTTTGTGCCAGTACCATGCTGTTTTGACCACTGTGGCTTTACAGTAAGCTTTAAGTCAGGAAGTGACAGACCTATCAGTTCGCTCTTCTTTTTTAGGATATGTTTAGATATTTGACACCTCTTTCCCTTCCATATAAATTTGATAACCAATTTTTCCAAGTCATCAAAGTAGGTTGTTGGGATTTTTATTGGTATTGCATTGAATCTGTAGGTCAGTTTGGGTAGAATTGACATCTTGATGATATTCAACATTTCTATCCATGAGCATGGAATATTTTTCCATCTATTTAGGTAATTTATTTCTTTTTGCAATTTTTGTTAATTTTCTGCGTATAAGTCTTTGACATGCCTGGTTAGGCTTATTCCCAGATACCTAAATTCTTTTGGTTGCTATTCTGAATGGAATTTTTTCCTTAATTGTCACCTCAGAGAGGTCCATTGCTTGTATATAGAAACATTACTGGTTTTTGTGCATTAATCTTGTATCCTGCCACTTTACTGAATTTGTTTATTAGCTCAAGTAGTTTTGCTGTAGATTTCTAAGGGTTTTCTAAGTATAGGATCATTTCATCCACAAGTAATGAAAGTTTTATGTCTTCCCTTCCTATTTGGATACCTTTTATTTCTTTCCCCTGTCTAACTGTTTCAGCTAGTATTTCTAATACAATGTTGAATAATATTGATGACAATGGACAGCCTTATTGCATCCTTGATATCAAAGGGAATGCTTTCAACTTCTCACCATTAGGTATGATGCTGGTTATGGGTTTTTTCATATATGCCCTTTATGATATTGAGAAAGTTTCCTTTAATGCTTAACTTTTAAAGTGTTTTTCTCAGGAAAGGATGCTGGATTTTGTAGAATACTTTTTCAGAATCAATCGATATGTGCTGTATTATGTTGACTGATTTTCTCATGTTGAACCACCCTTGCATTTCTGGCATGAATCCAACTTGATCGTAATCTCTAATTCATTTAATATAGTGTTGGATACAATTCACTAGAGTTTTGTTAACAATTTTCACATCTATGGTCATTAGTGAGATTGGTCTTTAGTTTTCTTTTCTTGTACTATCTTTATCAAATTTTGGTATTAGAGTGATATTAGCTTCATAAAATTAGTAGCAGTATTCCTTTTTCTTGAATTTTTTGTAAGAGTTTGAGTAAGACTGGTGTTGGTTCTTTCTGAAAAGTTTGATAAAATTATCCTGTGAAGCATCAGATCCTGGGCTTTTTTTTTTATGGGAAGATTTTTGATGACTGATTGGATCTCTTAAATTGTCACTGGTTTGTTAAGATCTTCTATTTCTTCTCGAGTCAGTATAGGCAATTTGTGTCTTTCTAGGAATTTGTCCACTTCATCTAAGTTGTCTAGCTTGTCAGCATATAGTTGTTCATAATATTCTCTTTTGATTTTTTAAACTTTCTTCATGATCTGTAGTAACAACCCCCTTCTCATTTCTGATTTTACTGATTTATGTCCTGTCTCTTTTCTTCTTTGTTAGTCTAGCTAGGGGATCATCAATTTTATTAATTTTCTCAAATAAACAACTTTCAGTTTTGTTGATTCTTTCTATTGTTTTATTGTTCCCCTGTTAGTCTATTTATGCTTTAGTTTTTATTGTTTCTCTTCTTTTATTTGCTTTGGGGTTAATGTCATGGTCAGGTTCATGTATCAACTTGGCCAAGAGGTGGTACCTGTTTGTCTGGTTGGGCAAGTGTTGGCTTGTCTGTTGCAATGAGGACATTTCATAGAATTAAATTATGATCATATCCGCTGTATCCACAGCTGATTCCATTTGTAATCAGTCAAGGGGACTAGAGTGTCTTCTGCAATGAGTGATGCTTAATCTAATCACTGGAAGTCTTTTAAGGAAGATTCAGAAGACACAAGCTCTCTTCCTGCTTCGGCTGGCAAGCCTCTCCTGTGGAGTTCATCCAGACCCTCCATCAGAATTGTCAGCTTCACAGCCTGCCTTACAGATTTTGGACTCTAAGTTCCCATGGTTATGAGGGACACTTGTATAAATTTTATATTTGTGCATGTTTCTGTTGATTTTGTTTCTCTAGAGAACCCTAACTAATACAACCTGGTACCAGGAGTGATTCTTAAGGAACAGAATCTTAAAAATGGGTTTTTATGAATGATTTTCTACTCTGACTGGACTCAAAGGCACTAAGGACTCTGATTCCCATAATCAGAATGACTTTGCCAATCCATGGAATGAGTTGGCAAAAGGGATTGTCAAAATGTCACCATTCGATTCTTCTGATGCATTGCTTTTACAAAGTCAGGTTCTAGGGGATAATGTTTTTGACACCTTTACAAAGTTTTGTGGAAATAGGAAGTACACAAATGTTGGCTGGTTGTTGTTAGATACACTGTATATATTAATGAGTGAAGGGGATGGGCTTAAGGCTTCAAATAAGAAGCTTACATGCTGCCTGACAGATGCAGACATTTCGGAGAGTGTCCTGAAGGAAAATCTTATTTCCTGTAGCCATAGACATAAGATCTCCAAAAATGAGACTCAGAAATTTATTGTTAGAGTAGCAACTTCACAATGTAAACTGAAATCTCAATCTTGCATGGTGTCTGCCATTAAAGTGAGGGCAGTGATTGGAAAGGAGTGGGAACCTGAAAAATGGGATGGTGACATATGGATTGATAATGATGTCAGTGGAGAGGTTGAAACCCTAGGTCATGCTGAGTCTTCTCTAGATAACCCTGTAATAGTCTTCCCTGAGGACACAGCTGCCCCACCTCCAGTCTGCCTTGAGGAATTGGCCACTCAACTTCCACCTGAAGGGATTAGCCCTAGAGTGGTTAATCCTGTTTAACCAGATGAAACAGCAAATAAATGCCCTGAAGCAAATGGCTTGGAAGATACTTCTAATTCTTTTCATGACGCACCCCCACCACCCCTCATTTCTTCCAGACCTATAACTAAAGCCCCAAAAGCCCCCTAAAAGTGCGATACAAAGTATCACACATGAGGAGGTATGTTACACTTGAAAAGAACTGTGTGAGTTTTCCAATTTATACAGACAGAAATCAAGGGAGTATGTGTGGCAATGGATTTTAAGGGTTGGGATAATGGTGGGAGGAATATAAGGCTGGATCAGGCTGGATTTACTGATGGGGGCCCACTAAGCAGAGATTCTGCATTCAACGTTATAGCTCAAGGGGTTAGAAAAGGTATCAACAGTTTGTTTGGATGGTTGGCTGAAACATGGATCGAAAGGTGACCAACATTACCTGAGGATGAAATGCCAGAACTTCCCTGGTATAGTGTAGATGAAGGGATCCAGAGGATTAGAGAGATTGGAATGTCAGAGTGGATTTATCATGCAAAGCCTGCTTTTACACCCCAGGAATGTCCAGAGGATGCCCCTTTTACCAGAATAGTAAGAAGTAAATTTGGGGGCTAGCACCATCATCCCTGAAGAGCTGTGTAGTTGGCACTTCTCTGTAAGTCAGATATTACTGTGGGAACTGCTGTCACTGAGCTGGAATCCCTAAATGCAACAGGGATTACTGGATCCCAAGTTGGCAGAAGTCAGGTGGCAGTACTTGATCACCAAAGACAGGGTGGACGTGGCAATTATAATAGACAGCAAACTCAAAGCAGGAGTCAAAATTATATGACTCACAGAGATTTGTGGCTTTGGCTAGTAAATCATGGGATATTTAGAAATATAATAGATGGGCAGTCAACTAAATTCTTGTTTGAGATGTATAAACAAAAGAGTTCTAGATCAAGTGAACAGAAGTTTAACTTGAATTACAAAAAAACACAGAGTCACAGCTCTTTAATTAATTTCCAGACTTGAAACAGTTTGCAGATCCAGAGCCTTTGAATGAAGGGGAGGCCAGGTTGCTTTGGGGAGAATCCTGTTACACTGCCAAAAATATATACTATTAATCTTTCTCCAAGCCTTCCCCAGGGAGACTGACAGCCTTTTACCAGGGTAACTGCACATAGGGGAAAAGGAAATGATCAGATATTTTGGGGATTATTAGACACTGGTTTAGAAGTGACATTAATTCCAGGGGACCCAAAATGTCACTCTGGTCCACTAGTCAGAGTGGGGGCTTATGGAGGTCAAGTGATTGATGGAGTTTTAGCTCAGTTCCATCTCACAGTGGGGCCAGTGGGGCCCTGGACCCATTCTGTAGTTATTTCCCCAGTTCCAAAATATATAAATGGCACAGACATGCTGAGCAACTGGCAGAATCCCCACATTGGCTCTCTAACTTGTGCAACGATGACTATTACAGTGGGAAAAGCCAAATGGGAGCCACTAGAACTGCCCCTACCTAGCAAAATAGTAAATCAGAAGCAATACTGGATTCCTGGAGGGACTGCAGAGATTACTGCCACTCTTGAGGACTTGAAGGATGCAGGGTGGTGATTCCCACCACATCCCCATTCAAGTCTCCTATTTTGCCTGTGCAGAAAACAGATGGGTCTTGGAGGATGACAGTGGATTATCATAACCTCAACCAGGTGGTTAACTTCAATTGCAGCTGCTATTCAAGAGGTGGTATCACTGCTTGAGCAAATCAATGCATTCCCTGGCACCTAGTATGCAGCTATTGATCTGTTAAATGCTTTTTTCTCAGTAGCTGTTACTAAGGACCACCAGAAATAGTTTGCCTTCAGCTGGCAAGGTCAGCAATATACTTCACCATCCTACCTCAGGGATATATCAACTCTCCATCCCTATGTTATAATCTTGTCCTAGGGAACTTGATCGTTTCTCCCTCCTACAAGACATTATGCTGCTCCATTATATTGATGATATCATGTTGATTGAACCTAGTGAGCAAGAAGTAGCAACTACCCTAGACTACTGGTAAGGCATTTTTGCATCAGAGGATGGGAGATAAATCCAACAAAAATACAGAGGCCTTCCACTTCAGTGAAATTTCTAGATGTCCAGTGGTATGGGGTATGTCGAGATATCCCTTCTAACGTGAAAGATAAGTTGCGGCATCTGGCTCCTCCTACAACCAAAAGAGAGGCACAGTGCCTGGGTTGGTCTCTTCAGATTTTGGTGATAACATATTCCTCATTTGTGTGTGCTACTCTGGCCCATTTATGGAGTCACCAGAAAAGCTGCTAATTTTGAGTGGGGACCTGAACAAATGGAGGCTCTGTGACAGGTCCATGTTGCTGTACAAGTGGTGCAGGTTGCCCTGCCACTTGAACCATATGATCCAACAGATCCAGTGGTGTTGGAAGTATCAGTGGCAAATAGAGATGCTGTTTGGAGCCTTTGGCAGGCCTCTATAGGAGAATCACAATGCAGACCCTTAGGATTTTGGAGCAAAGCCTTATCATCTGCTGCAGATAACTACTCTCCTTTTGAGAAACAGCTTTTGGCCTGCTACTGGGCCTTGGTAGAGACCGAACACTTAACCTTGGGCCACCAAGTTACCATGAGACCTGAGTTGCCTATCATGAGCTGGGTGTTGTCTGACCCACCAAGCCATAAAGTTGGGTATGTGCAGCAGCACTCCATCATAAAATGGAAATAGCATATTTGAGACTACAATTAGACAATGGAGGTAAAGAAGAGTTTTCCTGGAATTCAGGAGATCCCCTAAGGTGTCTTTTAGTACTACCATGCCCTGTGATTAAAATCAATGGAAAACTGCAACAACCCAATCCAGGCAGGACTACCAATGGCTCTGAAACTTCAAGAATGAAGGTTTGGGTCACCCCACTAGGCAAAGAACCATGGCCAATGAAGAGCTTGCTAAGGGTAAAGGGAACATGGAATGGGTAGTGGAAAAAAGTAGTGATAGATACGAACCATGACCATGTGATCGGTTACAGAAATGAGGACTGTAATGCTGTTTTGTTCATGTTAGACTATTTAAGTTGTAATGTATCAAGTTTAAGAATGAATATTACCCAAGGATCTGCACCCTAGTCTGGAGAGATTTAATGTGTTTCAAGTTATGTGCAGGACAGTTGAGTATTTTTAGGTGAAAAAAAAAATGTGTCTTTCATTGTTTTCAATATATAAGTTAGGTATGGTTTAAGGTGATGAGTATAGCTGCCACTTTGACAAGGGGTGAATGGTCATGGTCAGGTTCACGTGTCAACTTGGCCAGGTTGTGGTACCTGTTTGTCTGGTTGGGCAAGTGCTGGCCTGTCTTTTGCTATGAGCACATTTCATGGAATTAAATCATGATCACATTGGCTACATCCACAGCTGATTCCACTGGAAGCCTTTCAAGAAGGATTCAGAAGAGACGGGCTCTCTTTCTGCTTTAGCCGGCAAGCCTCTCCTGTGTTCATCCAGACCCTCCATCGGAATCCTCAGCTTCACAGCCTGCCCTGCAGATTTTGGACTCTATGTTCCCATGGTTATGTGAGACACTTTTATAAATTTTATATTTACTAATATTTCCTGTAGATTCTGTTTCTCTAAAGAACCATAAATAATACAACTGTCTTTGCTGCATCCTGTAAGGTTTGATATTTTATATTCTCATTATCATTCATCTCCAGATATTTACTGATTTTTTCTAGCAATTTCTTCCTTGACCCACTGATTAAAGAGTGTGTTGTTTAATCTCCAAATAATTGTGCAAGCTCTGATTCTTTGGTGATTATTAATTGCCAAAATTGCATATAGAAACATTCTGTTGTGATCAGAGAAAGTGCTTTGGATAATTTCAATCTTATTAAAATTACAGAGACTCAGTTTATGTCCCAGAATATGGTCTATCCTGGAGAATGTTCCATGTGCACTACAGAAGAATGTATATCCTAGTGCTTGGGGATGTAATGATCTATATATGTCTATTAAATCTAATTCATTTACCTTATTGTTTAGGATCCCTATTTCCTTGTTGATCCCTGTGTGGTTGTTCTATCTATAGCAGAGAGTGGTGTATTGAAGTCTCCCACTATTACTGTTGATATGTCTGCCATCTTCACAGAAGCCCCCCTCCACATATCTTTTAAACTCATGTTTCAGGTTGGTAAATTAATACCATACTCAAGTGTTATGTGTTTCTGTTAATGTCACTGGATTGACCATACAATTCCAATTACAAAATGTTTTGCAGATAACTCTTAGCCCTTCAATAATGAGCTGATTCTGCCTCAACACATTACCAGCCTGCCCATCTCTCTTTATTGCACAGAAACAACCATTGCTGTAGCTGTGGATTAGTTTAATTCTTTACCTTTGCTATTTCAGAGTTTTAGGACAGTCTAGCAAATGACATTATTATCCTGAAGGCTAGCCAAGCAAAGTCAAACAGTCTATGGCAAGCTTATAAAAGGCACAAATGTCTTGTAATACTAAAACATGCAAAATGACAATCTGCATAAACCTGTATAAGTCTACATACTTAGTGACTTGACAGGCAGAAAACTGTTGTAGCATTATTAGTCAAATTTTGTATAAAAGAGATATTCTTCAGGGTTTCAACGGATCTAATGTGTAAATAGACAATATTTTCCTCACAGTCTTAAAGGATGGAAAAATGTCACAGGGATTTCTAAAGTTGACTATCTTTTAAGTTAAGGACAGATGAAAACATACTCCAATTTGTGTCTTAAGATCCCTTTCCTGGACCAATTCCTATATGACAACCCTAAATGAACTGCCAAAGGATTTTTGGCTGTTTCCCATTAAAATAAGTCTTCCGAACATGTCCTTAGATGCATTTCTATAATGTCCTTTCTATTTATGGCTACCTTCTGACTCCTGACCAGACATTTCCATCAGGCCATCCTAACATGAGGATATTCATGCAAATCCCATGGCAGTGCTCTGTTTTGAGAATTGGACCACAGCACACTAACCCGTGGTCCTTTGGTGTGATGGGCTGACCAGTTGTTCAGCCAATTTGTATTCGCACACTCAAACATGAGTAAAGTATTCAGAATGGTGCCTGCCACCTGGTAAGTGCTTAATTAGTGTTGGCTACTGTTTTTTTATTACTGTTATTGCTATTACTATTACTTTCTTACCTTGTAAGCTAAGAAACTAAGAAACTCAACAACCATCAACTAAGAAAACAGCAATATACTACCAAGTATTGGAAATGAAATAGTGAACCCAATAAAATGAAGGATATAAAAATGCTTTTAAACTCCTAAGGGTGGCTTCATCAACAGAGATTTGTCTCTAATCTTTCATCTGACAGAAAACTATATTGTATTTCTTGTGTAACTGCTTCCATATCCTTTGCTATCAAGGAATCTTTAACTCCTCTAAAGTAATAATAAAAATAATCTAACGGACAGTTCAAAGGTAAAATTATCTGAACATCCAAGTCCCTACAGTTAAGAGGTGAGTGGAAAAGCAAAAGATGCCTTAACAGTACAACAATCTCTGTTGAACTGACCACTGACATTGTTCCAACTAAAATATTCCTGTTCAATGCCAGTGTCTCTTCCTACCCATCAGCTCAGGGTCTTAGCTGGTCTCTTCCTGATGGTAGGATTAGTTAAATAGACAAAGATGTAGTGTAATATTAAAATAATTGCAGATCTTATAAGGATAGTATTTTGTAAAAGCAAAGAAAGTAATGCCACAGAACTGCTCAAATCACAGCAAGGCAGTTGACAAGAATGGGACTAGTGAACAACTGAAGGAAAGAAAATTGTCTAGGATGACGGTTACTTCCAAATCTGACTTGCATGGATTAAGAGGACCCCTTGGGAAACTGATAACGCCTTTGAATATTGTTGCAAAAAAACGACCTTCTTTAAGAGCAGGCAGTAGAAAGTGAAATGTGAAGCAAAAGATATCATGTCATACTGTTGTACAATTCCAGGAATATTAGAAGGAACACCTGGCAATGATGGCCAGATAGATGGGGATAACAGAGTTAGAAGAGGTGTGAATGGCTCCTGGACTTCTGCTTTCATAAAGACTGGGAAAACATATGTAAGAACTTGTTGTGATACTTTTTTAGAGGGGAGGGAAGAAAACAGTAAATTGATGAGTTCTGTATTAGATATATGAAATTTCAGCCTCTGTGGGAACTATAAATTATTATATCCAAGAGGCAATTGGATACATGAGTTCTCAAACTCAGATGAGGTTATCTGCTCAGGGTATAGGAGAGATTTGGAAGTTATTAGTGGTATGCTGTGGGAGTGGCACAGATGTCCCAAGAAGCTCTATAAGAAGGGAGATGGTCAAGACAGCCAGCATTTAAGGGTTGGACAGAGAAAAGGAGTGAGGGAGAGGAAACCAAGAAGCAACAATTAGAAAAATAAGAACTATTCAGGAGACAGTCTCTGAATACAAGGATGAAAGCAAAAATGATCCAACAGTCTTCAAAAAGGAGATGGCATCTGCATAGAGTTTATCATCAACTAAGAACTCCCTGGAAGACAGTTTATGTTCATAATACAGGGAGTTTTTCAAGGGGGAAATAAGGATTTGACACACCATGCTAAAATGAAAATACTTTACACAGGTACCAAATGAAAACCAAATGAAAAAAAAAAGGCCTCGTATTTGCTTTGCATACATTCCCTTTCCCCTTTAAAGGTCTAAAGCTGCTTCTGGTTAGGATTCATTAATGTATTAAGGTGTCTTCAAGGCCTGGGAAAGCACATACACACACACACACATTTCTGATGGCTGATTTTACTATCAACATAAAGGTCCAATAATTATCTTTTTTTTTTTTTTACTTAAGTGAAGGATGTTTTTGTTTGTACATGAGATTCATTAATGAAGTCATCACAGCCATGGGAATTACTTACCAGTTAAATAAGTTTGCTGTGTCACCAGGGAATACAAAACATTGTTTTTCCAAGTCACAGTAACAGACATTATTACTATTTGTTCTTTAAAGGATGAGGAGGAGGTTAATCTTTAAAAATAAATACTCAAGATCTGAAGAGCGTAACAACTTTACGTCTACATTAATAAAAAAAGACTTTGTGCAGATCTATATACAATTAAATTTCTGACCCTGCTTATTATATATTATCATAATTGCTTCTGTTCCAGTCTGCCTCACTCACCTCCTCCAGCTCCAAGGTTTCGAACAACAAATCCTCTCAAGCTCTCGTAAGAGAAAAACCTCTGTTGATCCTCTGAGAAAAGGTGGAGCAATTTCTTCTACCCACACACAAACTGCTAAAGATGCAAGATGCCATCTTCCAATCCATGGGTCATTGAAACAGGCTGAAGAAACCCTGAATTTAAGACGTCATGCTCCATTTAGACCTGATTCCCTTCAATGAGACAATTCTATCGAGGCTCCCTCTCCCCACAAACACTCCTGAGTGAAAAATGAGCAGCAACAAAGAAGCAGGGTGCCAATGGTTTGCCTAGTATCTACCAAAAGAATGTGTAATTTGAAATATTTGCTAGCATACATGTCCCCTCTCATGCACATCCTTTTATTCAAGTTTAAGGTTGCCCTATCCCTTCTCTCAGGTTATCACACACTCTTCAGAACATTAAAAGGAAGAGAATGATCCCATCATCCTCTCTCTCTTCTAACTGAGTTCTGTTCGTACCTGGTGCGCCACAGGACCACCAGCTAGCATGAACATCTCCTGGGGGTTAGCCATACAACAAACTTTTACTTAGCACACCCCACAAAACTCTGGGTGTTGCCCCCAAGCGTCTGCTCAGCCCTCCTTAATGCCCATCTGGGTCCCTCTTCCCAACAAGGTCTGCACTGCCATTAATATTCCTGCCTTTAAGCCACCAGATGGAAACCTCATGACTGGAGGGTGAATAACTCTTCCAAGTGAGAGCTGCTTAAGTTCGGGGAGGTGGCAGTGGGGATAGCACTGGAAGAGAATAACAGTGTCCAGAGCTCGAGACCCAGATTCAAACCTCTGTGACCTTGGGAAAGTTGCTTAACTTTTGGGAGGCCTAATTTCTTCAGCTGTAAAACAGAGGTAATGAGTCTAGCTGTCCTCAAAAGGTTGTAGTGTTTGCACTCCAATGTTCATACAGGCATTATTCATAATTGCCAAAAGGTGGAAGAAACCATGTTCACTTGAACAGATGAATAAATGAACAAAATGTGATACATACATACAATGCACAAAATGTAGTATAGACATACTGGAATATGATTCAGCCATGAAAAAGAATGAAGTTCTGATACATGTGACAACATGGATGAACCCAGAAGATGTCTGTTGAACAAAATAAGCCACGCACAAAAGGACAAATATTGTATGATCACACTGATATGAAATAATTAGAATAAGTTAACTCAGAGAGTCAGAAACTACAAACTAGGTTATCAGGGGCTGGGGGAGAGGGAGGGGAAGGGGAGTTATGCTTAATTGGGCCAGAGTTTTTATTTGAGGTGATAATAAATTTTGATAATGGATGGTTTGCTAAACCCAATCAAAATCACTCCTGTTTGACTCTTAAGAACACCTAGGGCTCAAACTGAGTCTCTATAAAGGTTTCAGGCACTAGATTTACCTTCCTGGAACATATAATTCCTGGAAAGTTCTTAGGTCAGATAAATTCTGAAACTCAAAGGGACCAGAGTCTCCAGAATTATCAAATAATTACATTCCCCTATCCTTTGGTGTGGACACCCCTTCTCAACATGAAAAAGTCAGAACAGGCATTGCCCAAAGATTCTTATAGATTGGGAGAAGAATTAAAGGGAGAAGGAGGAGGTATAAAAGAGAAAATGGGATTTAACAAATGAGTATGGTTGTTGAATCCCTATATTAATATTTCTTCTAGCCTCCAGTATTTTGGAGCAGCTAGAAGGAAAAATCTGAGTTGACGGAATGGTAGCATGTGACAAACACTGGGATCTGTTTTGTAACGACTTGGTGAATTGTGCTTTGAAAATTATTGGTTTTTTTCTTTTTTCGCTTTGTATATATATTTTACAATAAAAAAACATTTTTTAAATTTTGATTATGGATGATGGTGATGGTAGCACAACATGTAAACATACTTATCATCATTGAATTGTATATTTGAATGTAGTTAAAAAGGGAAATGTAATATACGCTAATAGAATAAAATTTTAAGAAACTACATAATTGTACAACAAAAACGGGGAATGCTTATGTAAACTATGGATTATGGTTAATAGTATAATTATAATAACTTGTTTGATCAATTGTAACAAAGATACCACACTAATGTAAAGTGTTAATAATAGGGAAAACTGTGTGTGGGGGGGGATGATATATAGAAACTTTATACTTTTTACATGATTTTTCTGTAAACCTATAACTTTTCTAATAAAAAAATAATAACAATAAGGGAAACTGGGGGGGGGGAGTATATGGGAGCTCCATATTTTCTGTGAACCTAAAACTGTTTTACAAATAAGGTTTATTTATTTTTCCAAAAAAAGGCTGTGGTGATGATGAAAGGGGTCGGCAGATGAAAGCTCTCGCCTCAAAGCCTGACTAATTCCAGAAAAGGCCCAATAATTATTATTATTGTTTGTATGAACTCCACCTCCTAAACAGATGCATGAATGAGCCTAATAAATTGAACCATTCCTGGACAATATCTTGAATTCCTCTAATTAAAGCTGTTATAGGATTCTAATCAATTTAAATAAAATACTTAAAACTTGGCACACTACCATTTCTCTTCTCATAACTTCAGGCTGCTGAATCAGACATCTCTCAGACTACCACCTCTGCTACAAAGAAAAAAAAAACTTTACTATATCCTCTTTTAATGACAAACACCCAAGTCAGAGGCATGAGCCCAACATTAAAAGTTTAAGTGATAAGCTTGCCCCCGGTTATCTGTCTGAGTCTATTAAATTAGGAGTGACATAAACCATCCATCTCAAGGTGCCATGACATCAGAGCGCCACCACCAAAATGTTTTGCAATATCGAATGAACCAGATATGTCAGGGAATACAGCCTTTATAAGGAAACTGCCACACCCTTAGCTCTTGCTGAAGGAAGCAGCATTGGGTGACCACATTCTGTTCCAGCCAACCCCACTACCTGCCAGCCACCTTGAGCAGGGTGGACAGCTCCAAAGACATGGCCTGGAGCCCAAAGACAAACGCAGCCAACAAGTCCCTCTCTCTAGAGGCCAGAACTAGAAAATACTGAAAGAATGAGAGAGTGAGGTGCAAGAAGAGAAGCTGAAAGGACAAGAGGAAGAAAGTAGTTAGAGGGACCACAATGAACCAGAAATGCATGGAGAACTTTAGGGGAAATGAGAAGTCATGAGGTAGTGGAAGCTGTCAGGTTGGGAAACTCAGAGGAGAAGGCAAGAAGCCAGATGGCAGCAGTACACCCAGGCACAGGGTTGCTGGGTCACATCTCTCATGGCCTTAGAGTAAAGATCCAGAAGCACCTGCTGTTATGGGCCCCAGACCAGCAGCTCTGGCTTCAGAATAACATCTCCAGCTTCCCACACTGCAAAGCCCAGTCCTCTGGCACTTGCTCTCCGATTTCAACTTGTGTTTTCGCATAATGCTTTGCATGTGAGCTTCCCTGAATGTATTTCTGCCTTATATCCAAGAAAATGTATTTCTGCCTTACGATCTCACGGAGTTCAGCAGGTATTTCCACTGTTTTTTACTGTGATAACTTATTCCTCAAAACATCTTATCGTTAAGTTGACATTAGAAAATTGAAACCACTTCAAGTACCTTCTTTTATAACATATATTTCTGTATTGCATTACAACATTCTTTCCACATCACGTCACCCTGTTCAATAAAGGTCCTTTACAGCGGCATTCATTTGTCTTAAAGAAATGAAGGAATGACATGTCTGTTCATGTCTGGCATGATGCTGGGCAGACAAAACAAGCCCCAATAGGAATAACGTTACGATCTGGCTCTTCTGCATTTAGACCAAGGCTCTGAGCACAAACAACTCCCCTGGTCCTCAGGAGGATGAGGTAGAGCCAGACCCACCTGCTTAGAGTGAAAGTAACCTCCATCTACTGGTTTGCCCTGAGCTAACAAGACTGTCTTTTCAAAGGACCGCATCATATTCTATTCTGCACAGCTCTGTTTTATTATTTCAGGAAATGGTAGATATGTTGCAATTTATAGTCTAAAAGCATTATTAACTAAAAAGCAAAAAAATTTTAAACATGTTCCTTGGGCCTGCATAGTTTAGCATTTATATACTATAGTATAAATACACAAAGTTACAAAGATTAGAAATGTGCAAAAAAAAAAATCCTTGCTTAGAGTAATTTATTTCAGGAGGAAAAAGTCACGAGGGATAACCTAGACTTTTTTACTTGTCCCTAAGAAACGTACTTTAATCAGTGAAAATTAAAGAGACAATTAGGTCAGCTGTTATGGCCCAAAATCTTGGGCAAAATGCCAAGCATTTAACTTATAAAAACTGTTTTGGAATTCTGATAAGATTTGCAAACTACTTTTGTGAATACAGATAAAGCAGAGCAGTATTAAGGTTGATTTTTTTGATTCAAGCAAATGACATATATTGACATTTCTCTGACTAATGTTGACATTAATTTGACCATGTGACTAATACAACGCAGCCTTCTAGTCCTTCAGGGATTGACTAAAATGTTCTCAACTGCAAGAAACTAAAATATGGAGTCCTGATTAAACTGAGCAACACAAATAGGAAACAAATTAATCTCCCTTAACAGGAAGTCCTGAAGTAGTGTGGATTTCAGAACTGGTCGTTAATGTTAACCCATCACTCAGTTCTGCCACTGTCAATGTTGGCAGCATTCTTAGACTTGCAGATTTAGCAGTTTCAAACACTTTTCCAGACATGAAAATTACAGAGAAAAAAAATATTTGTGATTTTTTCGCAGATTTTTCTTTTACTTTTCAAAAAATTTTCTCTTCTGAAAACATCAAGTTTATAGAAAACCTGCAACTATTTTATAACCCATATAACCTGTACAGAAATTCATTCATAGTTAACATTAGTCCACATTTGCTTTATTATCTCCTTCTCTATAAATATATGCATTATTATTATCATCACTACTATTACTGCTCAATCACAGACACTCTCCTTTTCCCCTAAATACATCAGCATCTATCTTCTAAAAGCAGAGGAGACATTTACAGATAATTACAAGTATCAAGTTTAAGAAACAACACGGATACAATGCTAGTACCTAATGTGCAACCTATATGCAAATCTCATAAAATTTTTCAATAATATTCTTTCCAGATTTTTATTCCTCAAGCCAGGTTCCCACTCAAGATTACACATTGCATTTAGTTGTCATGTCTCAGTCTCTTGCAGTTCTTCTACCTTTCATTCTCCTTCAAGACACTGAGAGTTTTGATGCACGCAAGCTAGTTGTTTTGTAGGTTGCCGAAGATCCCCTCAAGCACAGTGTATTTCTTTTACCATTTCTCATTAGGCACAGTGATATCACTACCAGCCTCTATACCTTTCCGTCCCCCTCCTCATCCCCACCAAAACCCTACCTATAATTAAAGGCCAGAATTAAGTTCTACCCCCACCATAAATCATTTACTGTTTACTGCTGACCACATGATGATTTCTCCCTCTTCTGGAATTCTGTAATAGTTACTGTCTTAAATGATCATTTGATACTTACTGATAACCTGATTTAAGTGTCATTTAACTTTTCATGTGTGTGTGTCCTATCTCCCCTAAATCCCCCTTAGATCTAGTAATAAGCTCAACATGTATGGTACATTAAGTTAATATTTTCAGTAATTTGTTTTACAGTTAAATACTTGACACTCTTCACCAACTGGCTTTTTCTGCTTGACATGAGGGAGGAAGAGAGAAGGAGGGAGGGAGAGAAGGAGAGAGAAGGAGAAAGAGAGGAAGAGGGGAACGAAGGAGGGAGGGAGGAAGGGAAAGAGGAAGGGAGGGAGGGAAGGAGGGCAGGAAGAACCTCTCTATTTCAGAAGAGTCAGTAATTATATATCAGTAATAATTTCCCTAAGAACAATTATTTTTATAAATGTACAGCTGGTGTTTACTCATTATGAGAAAGTACTCCAGAGAATAGACCATGATCCATAAATAAGAGGAAAGGTGGGCTTATTATTAGCTATTGTATTAAGAACTATATGATTCTGTTATTCATGAGAATTGAGAAAACGAAGCAGTTTGAAATAATCAAGCTCACTAACTCATATTTACATGATTGAAAGTCAATCTGACTAAAACAGAGAAATTGGATTTATTGAATATATTTCTGAACAAATGTGATTTAGTCTTTAAAATATAAAGTTATTTTTTAAAATCAAATAATAATGAATTGCTCAAAGAGATTCTGCTTTAATACATATGTAAGAAGGATCTGTAACTAGCATATCATAGCCAGAGACATGAATCAAATAGAAAACCAATTTAGTTGGAGATCAAATCAGAGAATGCTTTGACATCCCAGTTTTATTCCAGTTTCACACACCCAGAAAATACGAAATTGGCTCATTAGATGGTTTTGCTTTTCTTTTTAAAACTAGATTCATAGCTCAGTTTTGGTTCAAAAGGCAGTTCAATCTCCTAAGTCAAAGAAAGCTTCAGCATCATCATGGCCTATACAACGGCTTCTGTTTACACTGTAAATTACAGGCTGTATATGTAAATGAAAGCTTTAGAACGCTTGAAGAGAAGTCATCTTCCCCTTCTGAGTTTGTTTACTTTATTTCTATTTAGTAAGCCCCCTTTTCATAGACATATAAAAAATAAGCATCACTCAGACTTTTCTGAATTACCACAAATAACTGAATCTTCCAAAGTGGATTAATCTTTTCATTTTCTATAATCCCAAAAGCAACTCTATGACTTTGATCTTAGTTTTCAAACTCAAAACTCAGATACACGGTATATGAAAAAGTTTTCTAATTTGTGAATGGACTTCATAACAAGTGAGTCCTACAAAGGAAAAAAAACCCATTAAATCACATTCATTTACATATTTATGGAGACTCCAATCTGCCTGGTGATATTTACCCTCACATACAATAACAGTTGTTTAAAATACTCCAAGAATATATAAAGAACTCTATAACTCAACAACAAAAAGACAAACAACCTAATTAAAAAATGGGAAAAAGATGAATAGACATTTCTCCAAAGAAGATACACAAATGGCCAATAAACACATGAAAAGATGCTCAACATCAGGAGCCATTAGGGAAATGTAAATCAAAAGCATAATGTGATTCCATTTCGCACTCACTAGAAAGGCTATTATTAAAATAACAGAAAATAATAAGTGTTGGAGAAGATGTGGAAATACAGGAACCCTCACTCACTATTGGTGGGAATGTAAAATGGTGCATTCCCCAGAAACCTGGGTATAGAATTACCAATGACCTGCAATCCCACTTCTAGGTACATACCCAAAAGAACTGAAAGTAGGGACTCATAGCCCCATTATTCACAATTACCAAAAGGTGGAACCATCCCAAATGTCCATCAACAGATCAATGATAAACCAAAATGTGGCATATACATACAATGGACTATTCAGCATAAAAAGGGATGAAGTTCTGATACATGCAACAACATGGATGAGCCTTGATGATGTCAAACTAAGTGAAATAAGCCAGGCATAAAGGGATAAATATTGTATAAACTCACTGGCATAAAACATTCCAATTAAGCTCAATGATGAATTCCTACCACCAGAAATTTCAAGGCCTGGTCTGATGAAGCTGGTAAAATCTTTGCCTATTTGTCAATAATTCTACAAATGTGGTCCTGCGTGAGTTTATTATATTTCCAAAGTGAAAAAAATTTTGAGATGACTAGCATGCCATTTATAATGTCAACCTGTTTCCTCCTTTATAGTTTGTCTCAGTGTCTCAGGCTAATGTACTTCATGATCAGCTAAACCCTTTTACCAGATTATCAGGCTTGTTCATTGTCACACTCCTAAGTCACCCTGAGAGAGATCCATTAGAACATAAGATGGTTTGTGGCTTGTATTGAATATTCTTGGTCTTGGGCCCTGCATATAGAGCCCAGCTTTGCTTTAAGCTCAGTGAGCTTCAGACTGACCCTGGATACTACTGTTTATATAGAATCTGCAGCCTAATTTCATAGTTTAAGGAAGATCAATAAAAATGATCTCCCACTGGATCAGAAAATATCCCAGAGGATAAAAGAGGGATGTGTTCTGGATTCCCTTTCTTTTTAACCACTGATGATTTAAAATCACATTAGAGAACAGAGAGATAAGAATCCTTTGATGGTATGTTTTTTAGGTTCACTAGTTTAACAGACAATTACTATCTCTATGGAACTACCATCATAAAGAATGTCTTCAGTTTGCATACTCTAAAATCAAAATCATGATGTACTATAACTGCTTATAGACAACAATTCATTTAGGGGTGCACTTGCAGCTAATTGATGGGGAGTGTTTTGCAGGAAATATAATTAGACCTGCAAATGGATAAAGTTTTCAAAGGCTGAATGAGTCATTGTTAACCCTGCTCTGAAACCGTCTTTGTTAAATTCATCAAACCATGCATCCACACTCAGGGATTTGCTCTTCTTGAGGTATACTTTAGAGAAATCCCATCAGCTTATACTGATGTAAAACTGTAAGAAACAGCCATATGCATCTTACAATGTCTATTATCATTCTTAAAGTCAATACCAAAGCATCATAATATGAACAGCCTAACTTAAGGAAACATTTACTCATCCTCCATTGGAAAATATCATTAATTACATTCTGAATGCATAGTGATGAAAGCATATTGGAGTAAGTAAGAAGAAAAAGGCCCTTCAAAAAACTCTTAGTGATCATAATTTATGAATTCTTAATCTCCATGAATTGTGAGACGCACCACTATTTTATGTACTAAAAAAGAAATAAAAACCTTCAATTAAATTTTGACACAATACCTTATCACTTCAATTTTTAATTTTATACCTATTAAGATAGTTCTTTTATACACAGACACAGATTTTTATTACATATCACTTTTGAGCATAAGTAAAAAGGAAAATATAAGAAAAATAAATTTGTTAAGTATTCATAAAACTTGTTCCAGTTTGGAATCCAACCTCAAATTATGGGGTTGACTCCAAACCAGTCAGGTTCATGTTTTTCCAAACAACACAACCTCTGGGCTATCAAAGTCATTGGAGATTTAGCATTCCATAAGAGTGCTCCACTATCATTTCTGGGCTCAACTTCTAAGCTGCTGATATCTGTTCTGCAAACTTTGATGATCATGCACACACAGGAAATTACAATGATGTTGCAACTGCCACATGGCTGAAAGCAACTGTAAGACACCATTGACAACATGATGCAATTCCATTTGTAGAATTTTTAAAATGGAAACGTTTGGATCTTAGAGTCAATAAAATATGGTCATTTTGTGACCTTGTGCAAGTTCCTTAGCCTGGATTTCGGCAGCTAATCAAAACTAGTGTCCCAGATAAGTAGGAAGAGCTCCTAAACCTTTAAGATTTTATGACTTTACTTGTACTGCTTTAAGCAAGTATATTCCTAACCATCACATGATGCTTTGGGAGTATTTGATAATGACTTGAGAATACAGACAAGTTTTATATTTCCTTTACCTCTTTATGTGGCATTACACAAACTATCTATAATTGACTTCAGGATACCTTTACCCAAACCTATGCCACACTGCAGAATTTCTTAGGGACATCTACCTAAATGGTTTTATCAGAAAGTATTGCACCTTGGTGGCAAGAGTATGGGCACTAGTTATTATAAAGAATCATTTATTAGATGGAAAAGCATGTGCTTTATACCAACCTGACCTGGGTTCCAGTCACAGTTATACCACTCACCAGCCCTGTGGCTTTGGGCAAATAATGGAATGGCTCTAAGATTCCCTCATAGTCCTCCTATATAGTTTATTCCAAGAAAAACACACTTGGTATAGCATCCAGCATACAGCATTCCCCAATGTATTAGTAAGGGTTCTCTAACAAAATAGAACCAACAGTAGATATCTGTAAACATGAGACTTTATAAAAGTGTATGACACAACTGTGGGAATGCACAAGTGCAAATCCCATAGGGCAGGCTGCGGGCTGGCAACAATAATGAAGGTGTCTGATGAATGCCACAGGAAAGACTGGCTGATTGAAATAGCGATGAAAGTTCTCTTCTCTGACTGTTGAAATCATCATTTCTCCCTGAAAAGTCTTCAACTGATTAGATTAAATCCAGCTGACTGAATTTTCTTATTGTGAAGACACCCCCTTAATTGACTGCAGATATAATCAGCCATAGATGCATTCAACTGACTGATACTTTAAAAAACCAATCTTCTGGTTCATTAACCAGCCAGGAAAGTCCTTGCAGTAATGGTTAGGCTAGTGCTTACTTGAATAGATAACCGGACACTATTGCCTGGTTAAGTTAACACATGAACCTAACCTTCACAGTCCACCCCTTGTCAACTTGGCAACTGTATACATCACTTTTAGCTATACTTAATCTCTAAACAGAACATAATAACAGACATATGTTTTGCCTAACAATACTCAGTTGTTCTGTGTACAACTGGAAATGCACTAAATCTCTCCAGAATAGGTTATAAGTCCTTGGGTAACAGTCACACTTAAACTTGATAGTCTATAACTTAAATACTATGACATAAACAGTACAACTTAAGTCATATGATAAGGGGACAAGATAGAGAAGAAAACAAAGATATCTGCTTTATGTAAAATACAAAAAAAACTCATAATGAGACAAGGAAGAAATACTCATACCATCAAGTCCTTGTTTCTGTAACTGATCACATAGGTATAGTTCATGTTTATCATTACCTTCTTTCACTACCCATTCTAGTACCCTTCACCCTCAGCAAGCACCTCAGCTGGCCCTGGTTCTCTGCCTGGTGGAGTGACCCAAATCTTCAATCCTGAAGTTTCTGGGCCATTGCTAGTCCTGCATGGATTGGGCTGTGGCAGTTTTTCATTGACTTTAATCACAGGGCATGGTAGTACTAAGAGACGCCCCAGGGGATCTCCTGTATTCCAGGAAAACTTTTCTTCATCTCCATTATGTAGTTGCAATCCTAGTTTCCCTTGATAGTCAGAATCAATCACCACAGCCAGTACAGTAATCCCCTTCTTTGCCCGTAGATTCAGACACATGAGAAGCCCAAAGTAGCCAGGTGACAGCCTTACCTTCCAGTTCAATGAAATCACTGTTGTGTCTCCTGGTGGGAGCACTCCTCCCTTTGGAAATAAGACCTGTAGACCAGCAGAGCTTAATAATGCAGGGAAAGGAAGCGAAAATTTATAAATAGATAAGGGCACGATTCCAGAAGAATTGCGAAAAGCTTGATAGAGAAAGCCTAGATTGGAAAATCTGTTGGTAGAAATATGAACTCTAAAGATACTTCTGAAAAGGTCTAATACAGAAATAATGAACGTGTAGTTGCAAACTGGAATGAAGGTTATCCTCATTTAAAAGAGCCTGGGATTTGGCAAAATTGAGTCCTGTTGTTGGATGGAAGGCAGAATTTGAGAGAGATAAGCTGAAATACTTAGCTGAAGAAATTTCCAAACTGACATGTGGAAAACGCATTCTGGCTTCTCCTTACAGCTTATAGTAAAATGTGAGAAGAAAGGGGTAAATTGAAAACTGAACTCTTGGGTATCAAGAAACCAGAAACTGATAGTCTGGAAAATTCTGCACTTCCAGAAAGTGAGACCCCAGTGACAGTTCCCCACATGAGGAGTTAACCAAACACGGAACCAGTCAGCTATTTCAGCACAAGCCAGGAATGGATATGGAGTTATCCAGAAAGGATTTATGGAAAGCCCTATTGTTTATGGCTGTGATTCCTGCATATTGCATGGAAAACCAGTAAGAGTGTTGTGGGATCTGTATAAACAGAACCATTGCCAGTCTGGACTCAAAGAGAGTGGATACATTCAGCATGTGAAGAGGGTAAGTTTGCCCCAGAGGCAGAAGATGGGCAGAAGTGTTGCCACCTCAGCCCTCAGAGAGGGTGGAGCACATTCCATGGGGACTGGGGAGAGCCTGGCCGCAACACCAGTTATGAAAGGGTTGTGTGCCCCAGAGATGGCAGAGAGTGCAGGTGCCACCTAGATGTTTGAGGAGGAGGAGACTGAGAACAAGGTGGTCTCCCAAATTCTCCTCAATGTTGCAACCCTCATTCCAGTGTTTGGAGAGTACAGGGCTGTTGCATAAGCACTTGTGAAGAGTGGAGCTGCCACTCTGCCAAGCTCCAAGGATGAAATGTCATTTTATAAATAATTCTCAGACTTTAAAATTTAATGGAGTTTGCCCTACCGTTTTTCAGGAACTGTTTGGGTCCAGTGACACCCCCCCCCCCCCCCCCCCCCCCCCAGTTTTCCTTCCAATTTCTTCCAATGGAAATAAGAATGTTTACCCTATGACTGTCCCTCCTTGTATTCTGAAAGCAGATAACTTGTTCAAGCTTCACAGGTCCATAGCTAAAAGAGACTTTTGCATTAGGACAGACCCTAACTGTAGCTGGTTTCGATGAGACTTTGTCCCTGCTTATGACTTTGTATTATATTTGTATTGTTACTGAAATAGTTTAAGTCTTTTGTGATATTGTGATGGAATGAATGCATTTTCTAAGGGGAAGAACATGTCTTTTAGGGGTCCAGAGAGTGTAATGTGCTGGTTTGAAACTGTTATGTTCCCCAGACAAGCCATGTTCTTCTAATCCAATCTTGTGCAGGCAATCTACTGTTGGGTGGGGCCATTTGGTTAGGTTATATCCATGGAAATGTGGCCCACCCAATGGTGGGTGGGACCTTTTGATTAAGTTGTTTCCATGGAGATGTGACCCCACCCATTCAAGATGGGTCATAATCCACTTACTGGACTCCTTTAAAAAGGAGACATGTTCGAGAAAGCACAGATGCTTGGAGAGCCGACAACCCAGAGGTTGCCTCTGAGAAGCTAAGTGAGGACCCACAGAAGCTTATTAGAGGGAAAGTCACTGGAATAAGAAGCTTCAGGCAACAGAACCAAGAGCAAGGACAAGGAGACACTGGCTATGTGCCTCCCAGCTGACAGAGGTGTCCAAAATACTGGCAAACTTTCTTCAGTGGCAAGGTATCTTTCAATGGATGCCTTAGTTTGGACATTTTTATGGACTTAGAATTGTAAACTTATAACTTAGTAAATCCCTTTTTTAGAATTCAATCCATATATTGCATTGCAGAAGCTTCAGCAAACCAACACTTGCAATATATGTCACCTTTTGTGCTGGTTTGAAAGGATTATGCAACCTAAAAAAGCAATGTTTTAATCCTAAACAATCTTGTAGAACAACAGTTTCTTCTAATCCCTATTCGGTACTATAAGTTGGAAACTTTAATTAGATTACCTCCATGGAGATGGGACTCACTCAAGAGTTGGTGTTAAACTAGATTAGTTGAAGACGTGTCTCCACCCATTCTAGGTGGGTCTTGATTATTTTACTGGAATACCATAAAAGAGGAAACATTCTGGAAAAAACTTGAGATTCTGAAAGAGCAGAGAACGACAGCAGCCAGAGACTTCTGGAGATGAAGAAGGAAAATGCCTCCTGGGGAGCTGGAGAGGAAGCTAGCAGATGACGCCATGTTTGCCATGTGCCCTTCCAGCTGAGAGAGAAACCCTGACCAGGTTCGCCATATGCCTTTTCATTTAAGAGAGAAACCCTGAACTTCATTGGCCTTCCTGAATCAAGGCATCTTTTCCTAGAGGTCTTAGATTAAACATTTCTATAGATTTGCCTTAACTGGGATATTTCCATAGCCTAAAACCTGTTAACTTGCAACATATTAAATTCCCCTTTTAAAAGCCATTCCATTTCTGGTATAATGCATTCTGGCAGCTAGCAAACTAGAACACCCTCCATGTCATGAATTCTGCTAGATTCTTCCCTGCATCCTAGTACTTCCCCAATTTGAGGCAGAATTATCTGGGAAATTGCCTTGATTAATGCAATGCATCCAACTCAATGACTAAAACAGGTGACAGCAAGCTTTGAACTTTTGCACTCTAAAAATGTTTGTCCTGCTCACAAAGATCAGAAGAATTTCTTCTTTCATGTAGCTAATTTGTTTGGGGTCTTTTTGTTTTTTTCATGAAACCTTAAGAGTTTGGAAAATTTAGTACCCACTAAATAGTACAGCTATAGTTCCCTTAAAGTGAAGTTGGTACACTTCAAGATTCTGGTACATAACAACCGACCTAATTGTCCTTTTGAACTTCTCAGATTAAATACCCATTGATTCATTTTTTCCCCATAATTGCAGTTCATCAAAACTTCTATCTGCCAGCATACAATGGCCCTCAAATCCAGTTCAGCATAGTGAATTCCTCCATAGCATATAAGGAGCAAAAACAAAAATCATGGTGTCTATATTTTGTGATAATTGCTTATTTACTTATCGAAAGTGCAATGATTTCAAAAGAACATTTATAATAAGTGTCAATTAGGAGTTTAAAACAGGAAATGAAGAACAGAGGTTTTAAAACCATGCAAATGTACAAGTTGATAAAAATTAACAATAACCTGAAATTACTGAGGATTGTGACAAATATGGAATTAATTATCCCTAAGGAACCCCAAAATGAGTTGATAGTGATAGGATTCCCTTGACCACAACCCATGAATTCACAGTGAATAGCAATAGTCAATTGTACAGAACTACCAAGGATCTGGCAAACCCACTTCTAGGTACATTCCCCAAAAAAACGAAAACAAGGACTTGAACAGATATTTATAGACCAACGTTCATAGTGGCATTAATCACAATTACTGAAAGATGGAAGCAATTCAAGTTCTCATCAACAGATAAGAGGATAAACAAAAAGTCATATATACATACAATAAACATCATTCAGTCATATAAAGGAATGAAGGTCTGATGCCTGAAACAACATGGATGAACCTTGAAGGCATCATGTTGAGTGAAATAAGCCAGACACAAAAGGATAAATATTGTATGATCTTACTGATATGAAATAATTTTAAAAATGCATGCTCATAGAGGCAAAAACTAGAATGCAGTTTACCAGGATGTGGGGTGGGGGTAAGGAATGCGGAGTTAATGTATAATTGGTGCGGAGTTTGTGTTTGGGGTGATGGAATAGTTTTGGTAATGGTTGGTGGTGATGGCACCACAATATTTTGAGTGTAATTAACACCACTCAATTGCATATTTCAATGTGGTTAACGGGAAATTTTAGATTGTAAATATGTTACCAGAATAAAAATTTGTGAAAACCAAAGAACTATATAACATAAACTGCAAACCAACCCTAATGTAAACTATAGATTATAGTTGATAGTATAATTATATTAATATTGTTTCCTCAACTATAACAAGTTTACCAGACTAATGCAAAATGTTAATAATGGGGAAAACTATGGGAATGAGAGAGGTATATAAGAACTCCATATTTTCTGCATGATTTTTCCATAAACCTACAATTTCTCTTATTTAAAAAAGGAGACTGTTTCTTTAAAATATGTATTTTATTATGTGGAGATGCAAATGAGGCTCACAATGACTTCTGTTATGTGAGAAAACATGTGCAAGAATGGTACAAAGTCATTAATTTTACAGTAATAAACAAGGAAACAATGTCTGAAGGAAAATTACCAGAATTTTTTTGAAACCAAAAAGGGCAGACTTTGGCCAGAAGCAATATAATTAAAAAATCTATCAAACCAGCAGATTAAAAAGATTGTACAAAGCTGCCTTCACGACTGATTACAGAAAACCTTTAGAAGCAAAAGCTCATATATTGAGAGAAAATTTGTTGAAGCTCTAGGCCAGAGATGTGGTCAAAACAGTTTCAGGGAAAAATAAAGAAAGAAAAAAAACAAAATTGAAAAAAGACATTCTTGTTAAGGAACATGTTTGAATACGCTTTAAGGTGCTTGATGACACACAACTCTGATTTTCAAGATGGCAGAGTTAAAATACTGAATAGGCTCAAAACACTAGAATATCAAGTACTACAAAAAGCAGACTGGCAGGGAGGCTGAAAACAGATGCACTGTCTGAGAGTTCAGAAGGTGAGTGGTTAAGCCACCAGGCCCCCATCCTAATGTTGCAGTTAAGCAACCCTTACAGTATAACTGAGGTAAGATTCAGGGGAAATTGAAGCAGGGCTATCAGTACAGAAGAAGGGAGACTGTCCCACAGAATATCTACATATCAAAAGGTGAGTTCCATCTCCTCTCCTCTAATCCTCTTTCTCCCAACCACATCCAAAACACCAGGAACAAAGCTTCCATCCCTAGGCAGAAGATTGGGAAATGCTTTTCAGGAGACACTGAACCAGCCCAGAGAAAAGACACGAAAATCACCCTGGAGTGAAGCTCATCTTTCACTAAATCTCAACCATCTGCACAAGGTCCATGTAGCTTTTTGGTGCCTCATATGATTATGAATAGAAAGCCAAGGATCACCAGATATTTAGGGTAAAACTCTAATATGAAAGAGAAAGACCAAAATCTACTAGCAGAAAAAGAATATCTAATAAGTAGAAATTATGTAGGGAGTAGAAGAAAACTGAAACAACAACAACCAGTAATTAGAACCACGGGGAAATGGAAAATATTATATCCCTAAAATAAGAACTGGAAGGTGGGGGGAAGGGTGGTTAAGATCAAGAAAGAGCTCTTGGAAATTAAAAATATGATAGCAATTTCTAAAAATTCAACAGGGGAATTGGAAGAAAGTTGATTAAAATCTCTTTGAAAGCAAAACAGAAAGACCAAAAGATAAAAACAATAAACAAGAAAAGATAAGAAATTTAGAGGTTCAAGTCAGAAGGCTTAAAATCAAAATAATAAGAATTAACAAGAGAGAAAAATAGGGGAAATAAGAAAGAAAACTATCAAAGAATTAGCACATGAAAATTTCACAGAATTGAGAATCTCAGTTCCCAAACTGAGAGTCCCACTGAGAGTATAACACAACAAATGGAAAGGGCCTTGAACAAACTACATAACAGTAAGAATTCAGAATAATGAGAATAAAAGAAGATATCAAAACTTCCTCAAATGAATAAGTGGGTACACACAAAAGATCAGGAATCAGAAGGTCACTGGTCTTCTCAACATCAACACTGGAAGCCTGATGAAAAGGAGAAAAGAATGCCTTCAAATTGTGAACAAACATTTTCATCTTAGAATCCTTGCATGATCCTTGTCTTAGCAAAAGGAAAAAAAAGTCTGTACACATGCTCATGTAAGTTCAAATAGAAAAAAACAATAAACAAAAAACACAAGAAGAACATAAAAGAAACTTGAAGAAAAAAGACTATTTAACAATAACTGGTTAGATATTAAAATTCATTTCATCGTTTGCTTTACAGATGGAGGAAAGCACACACAATGATTATCTGGTCATCTTATTATCTCTCTGGTGTATTTATAATGAAGGTGTCTCTGAAGAGATGTATCCACAAAATGCTTAAGGTAGGGTGGGCCATGGTGGCTCAGCAGGCAAGAATGCTTGCCTGCCATGCCAGAGGACCTGGGTTCGATTCCCGGTGCCTGCTCATGTAAAAAAAAAAAAAAAAAATGCTTGAGGTAAAACCACCTGATAAAAAAATCTTAAGGCTTATGAGTTTTTACCAAGTCTGATACTAACTGGATAACACATAGTGATAGATGTGCAAAATTGGACACATTCATGAACAGAAAAACTACAGGAGGGAGAACACCCCTCCTCAAAGAGTCTGACACACGATTAGCTTAGCATGCCTAAAGGGACAGTTAAAATTATTTTTAATGTTTGTTATAAACTGACTACTTCTATGGCAAATCTGTAATGCACAGGTAAGTAACTTTTACGTTGGCATGGCACTAGTCAGAATTTTTTAAGGTAGGGTTTCTTATTTTTCCTCAAAGAAAAAAAAGTCTCTCCTATTCAAAAATGTGGATAAGCTGAATGAATTCAGTTTTCACCTTGACAGAGTTGGCTACTTCAACAGACTTAAACTCAAGCAACAAGTGAAATGTAAAATGGAATGATAAAACTGAATGTTTTGCCACATAAAACAAGATAGCAGCAGCAAAAACAAACAACAACGAAGTCTGAGAATTGGATGAAAATAGTGTTCATGGGGACTATGAATTATTTAGAATGTTTAGTTCATTTACATGCAATGAAAATTACAGCATCAGTGATAAAATTTAAAATATGACAAAAATCTTTTGTCATAAGAGTCCTTTGGCAAGGCGGGCCACAGTGGCTCAGCAGGTAAGAATGCTTGCCTGCCATGCCCGAGGACCCGGGTTCGATTCCCAGTGCCTGCCCATGTAAAAGAAAAAAAGAAAGAAAGAAAGAAAAAAAGAGTCCTTTGGCAATGTTTCCCTGGGATGGAGAGAAAAAGAGGGAACAGACAGGCAGATACATATTGGTGGACCAGAGACCCTTTGAATGACTTACTCCTTAAAAAGAAGATACAGCCTTCTTGAAATGTCCTGCTCAGGAGCCTAAAACTTCTGTACCTCTCCACCCACCTTTATCAGTATTTTTAGCCTTATCTCTGCTAAGTGCTTTATGAAACTTCTATTTACACGGAGCTGACTACTGGAAATATTGAGAATCAAGGGCGAAGGAAATGCTTCGACAATGAAACTGATTTATGGGATCGTCTCAATTCAACCCAGTTTCCCCAAACTGGTAATATTCAATTAACCAGCATCTTTCTGTTATTTTATTTTTCTTTACATGGGCAGGCACCGGGAACTGAACCCAGGTCTCCAACATGGCAGGCGAGAACCCTGCCACTGAGCCACTGTTACCCGCCCATCTTTCTGTTTCAAGACTAGCAGAAAACTTTTATTTTTGTTTTTCACAATGGTTATTCATTTTAAATATTAACTTACTATTAAAAGGAACATGTAAAAAAATATAACATAAAATCCAAAATTTGCATAAACCTCAGAGATAAAACTCAAGACTTGACTCTCCCCTCCCGGAACCCCTCAGGGGGTCCACATTTGCTCCTCTAGGCCACAGGGGACTCAGCTGGCAAGTATGAAGCATGGTCTGGAAAACACACTTCCCTCATTACTTCTCTTTCTCTTCCTCCATTATCCTGCTATTTATCCCTATCTGAGGGGCTCAGAGGAATGTAAAACAGAAATGAGTTGACAGAAGTCCCTTCAAACACTATTTCTAAAAGGGACATTAACTTCCTGTGGAATACGTGTATCACCCTCAGTTATTCATTACTATATACCATCAGCAAAAATGTACTGCATGCTTAATATCTACCCTAATTTTGGCATATATTATTAGATATTTTTGAACTCTCTGAAGATTCCCTAAAGTAGAGCAGGTATTTATTCCTTCTTTCATTCATTTATTTAATAAATATTTATTGAGTACCTTCTGCAATGCACATAGGCTTCTAACTGTCCAGTCTCTTAGGGAACTTCCCCCCATTATCAGTCCAGGGGTTCGGGTGAGGCTGACCCCTCCAACCTTCACCTTCAGGCCAGAGATATCATCTCCCTAGCTCAGTAATTGTTTCAAACAGGGCATTTGACCCAAACTAAGTTAATCAGTCACCCCACCTCCCACCCCTGGAGTTTTGTTAGAACAGGTAGAAAGAGGAAAATCTTATTTCTGGGCCCAGTAGCCTAGAGTCGCTAGTTGTTCTAATCGCTTCCCCATGAGGAGACTCTGCCTGGGAATGATGCCAACACAAGAGAGAGAGGCACAACTGAAAGATGGAAAGAAAGGAAACCTTGATGACATCATCTGAGCACCTCTTCCAGCTGTGTCTGAAATATTGTACCTCAACACTGGACTTTTTTTTTTAATTATATGAGCCAATAAAGTCTTCTTTATACCAAGCCAGTTGAGTTATATTTCTGTCACTTGCAACCCAAGGGGTACAAATGCACCTAACCCAGGGCTAGGCACCATGCCAGACTGTGTGGCTCCAAAGGCAAATGAGACAAGTAAGTGGGTATCTGTGCAACTTCCACAATAAAAGAATGAATAAGGTCAATAGAGTCTCCAGCTAAGAGAACAGGCTTCACAATCAGACCTAGCCAAGTTCAGTAGCTATCTATGCTATTAACCTTAAATTATCCCCAACTATAAAAGGGGCATAACGTGACCCATCTCACAGGCTTGCCTTAAGAATTACATGAGATTTTACATGTAAATCACTTAGCTCGATTACTGGTACATATTAAATGCCCAATAAACCATGATTTTCATTAGCAAGGGAAACAGGTTTGAATTATATACTTGCTATTCCATATCATCTGAGCAGAGTTTGGTTCTCTTTAAGTCCAATTCTTCCTTGTACTGGGGCAAGCATTCCCAGAATTGTGTCTAAATTCCAGGAAACGTAGCTATTCAACCACCATCCTATAAACCTGCTGTCCACACTTAGGTGCATGTGTTGGGGGAGGGGGCGGGAGGGAGACGTAGGCAAATACTATCAAAATGGGTCTGTCACTCCGGGCCCAGGAGGAATCTGGGGCACTGATTCCTTTCACCACCCTGCTATACCAAGAAAGAATGCTTATGCAACCACACATACAACAGAATGACTGTTCAAAACTGTAACAGAGGGCTCTGCAATTCTCTCACCTCTAGGTAAACTCTTCAGAGAATTTCTAATTTTGGAATCAGAGCAACCTGTTTTCTGACTTCAAGTTGAAAATTCAGGCAGTCTAAATTGGAGGGAATTTAGGAGGAGGGAATTTAAATGGAGGGAAGTACTACATAAATACATCCATGGAATTCTGCAGGGTTGGCCCCCAAACATATAAGAGCTTTAAGATAAAAGCAGTTTTAAAAAGGTGAACCACTGGAACACAACTTTTCTACAACAACCCTGGCCCTTTCACCTTCCAGGGGCAGAGTGTACCTGTGTAATACTCAAAAATGCATCACAGTAACCAGCCATCCTTGCTTCTGGAAAATTATGTCTCTACCTTGGGAAGGCTGTACTTTAATTCACACAGTTATGCCTTATACTTCCTCAACCCGAATTCACCACCTTTCATTATATCTCCTACAACTTGCAACTAGTCATCTGCACGGTCTGTCTTCATCTGATCATGGCTTCAGTTTGAGATATAATAGCATTATCAATAACACTTCCAACAATCCCTGTTACCATTCACTGTGCTTATTATGTGTCAGAACCTTGAAAAGACAATACTACTCCCTTTTCATTCATGACACCACCACTGTAGTTGCATCATTTGTATGATTATCTGTTTAATGTCCATCTCACCCACCAGACCATAAACTCCATGCATCAAGGACTGTTTCTTTTTTGCTCATCACCTTATCTCCAGCCTTTGGAAAAGTGCCTGCCACAGAGCAGACACTCAATGGGTATTTGCTAAATGAATAAATAAACAAATGTGCAGATGGTAGTTAAGTTAAACAGGTAAAGTAAATATATTAGATTGTACCACTAATTAATCAGTGGTAGAATTTCAATCCAGTCTAACTCCAGGGTCCAAACTTTCCCCTGTGTAACAATGCCTTTTGTTTATCTGAGTCTTCAGTGACTTGAATTTATTTTATAACAGAAATTGTACCAAGGTAACCAACTGACATAATGACAAATGTCAGTCATAAGCTGGTGTTAATTTAAATAAACTATTTCTCCTTCTTACCATGAACAATAAAAGGTTAAAAGTATAAATAAATATATACCGCGTACTATAATGCTGAAGTTCCCAACACTCTCCTACAGCCCTACGATGACACAGCTGCTGGGGACAGCTACATTCTCTCAGGGGAAACATTGCCCAAATGTGATTACTTGAAAATGACATCCTGATTTATAACACAATTTTCTAAATTCTAAAGCTGTAATTTATAATGAATCAGACAATATCCATATGGGACCTGGTCCCCCCTTAATTAGGATTATCTGCATATCCACTTCCTTCCAATGTTTTATTGAAAAAAAAACAAAAACAAAAACTCTCCTGCAAAGCAGGAAATACAAACTGACTCAAAGGCTCAGGCATTCAAAAAAAAAAAGGAAATAGAGAATATTTTAAATAGTGTTTTTTTCAGGATTCACTAGAAATGTTTAATGTTTAGATACTAAATAATCCGGAAAACACGATCCACTTTTTAAAACTTTACAGATATGTTTTTGGTGGTTCTTATTTTCCCCTTTGATCAGTATGGAATACAAATTACCCACATGAGTCCTGGTACAGCCACAAAATGAAGGGACCTTACATTTTACTTGTAGCAGTACTTTTTTCACTTAGAAAAGTTGAAGCCTTTTGATACAATTACTATCATAATACAATCAGTAGTCCATAAAAAAGCAGGAAGAAGCCTATACAATTAATCACACGATATATATTTTTAAAATCTCCCTCCTTCATTCTGAGTATCTGCTTCATACCACCCTGAGGGTTTACTACAAATGCACTCTTTGAAGAATCTAATCTATAGTTCAATTAGGATCTGAAATGAGGGGAATTTTTGTTTTAATTTTAGGTTCAGTCCACCAAGAATGAAATTATGATGTTCATGTATTGTTCAAGTGTAGAGAAACCTTTTTAGCTTAGTTTTGAAAGGCATTTTATTTGGCAGATGTAAAATGTTCAAAAGGCATTTTAATTTTAGGATCATTCCCCTGAAAGCGAAGATCTGGACCAGCAGGTAAGGAAAAGACCCGGGGACACACAATGAAATGATGCCTGCATGATTCTGGTTCAGAATCAACCAGAAGGATATAGTAGAGACTCTTGAATTATTGGCTAAAAGGTGATAACTTAAGCTGGCAGAAAATAAAAGCATTTTAGAATAGCAAGATGTTTGGAAAGTAGTAAATACCTGTATTCTAAATGGCCATAAGCATGAGGGGGAACAGATGGGGACAGCAGTTGGGATTGGGGTGGGAGTGGAGGGTGGAGCCACTATTTGGAGAATGAGAATTCAAGCACTACATTTGTACTTGGGGCGTTCTTTTTCCTTTCTTTTTTTTCTTTTTTTCTTTTTCCCTTTTAATTCTTTCTCCAACTTGGATATGTCATGATTTAATAGTAAAACATAAAGGTTAAATATTGATGTTATTAAAACAATAATGAAAGAATACAAATATCAGACAAAACGAGTGTGAATCCCCATTGCTCTCCCATTCATCCTCAAAGTCTAAATGCCTGCAGCAGCTCTCTCAATCAGACAACACCACATGTGGGTCCCCAGTTCTGTAGGCATGTGCCTTGGAGACTTAGACAAAGCTCAGTAGAAATCATCTTGCAATTTCAACCCTTTTTATGATGAAAACATCCTGAAACATCAGGAAAAGAGCCTGGATGTTGAATCAGATGGCCAAAGTTCTAGTTCTGCCCCTGACTGGTTTCCATTGGTGTGAGTACTCATCCTTTGTAAACCTCAATCTCCTCAGTAATAAACTGAGGAACCCCTTCCAGCTCTAAGATTTAATGACCCCAGGATTGGACTGTGGAATCTAACCCCAGCTTTGCTGTCTGCTGAGTGCCCAAACTGGAATTCTGTTCCCTGTGTCATGCAGGCTAAGGGCAAGCTAGCCACCCATCTCAAAGTGGAACACTGGAAAGGAACTAGGAAGGAGACTTCATAGGGAAAGAATTATTTTCAAATGTCTTCATAAAAATATAGTTAAATACTTAAATGAATCATCAATTAGCCACAACAAAAATATACTGCTTCAGACTTAAAAATAATCTTTGATGGAGATAACTTCTTTATTACTTAATTTAATTATACTTCTTATGCAAGACCTTTCAGGAATGAGCAGCCATAAATAATTCCTTTATGTCTTTATTTCCTTTTGACTCATTCCTTTACTTGCCATTTATGTTTCAGCCACCAAAAGAGAGAGAAGTCAGAGAGTGAGAGAAAGAAGAGAAAGATGTACAGGAGCTTAAAGAGGGACATATACATATTACTATCAAATTAAACAAATCATACTTTTCAGTAAAAATAAACATTTCCCAGTCCCAAACTCTGATGATCTTATGACTTGGATCTTTATGTAAGGAAAACTGAAAAATAATAGAAAATGTTCCCAAATGACAGTTTTTCCCAAAGAATGCAAAAACATTCTTCATATGAACATTTTATATGATCTTGTTAACCTCTCTTTTGAAAATTCACATCCTTAAAATAAAGAAGACATGACAATGTATATAAATCTATTTCTGTGGTGCATTAAATCACTACATAATTAATTAACATCCCTTCATTTCAATTACCACTAGTTTTTTACATTCGACTTTAGTAGACATAAAGGAGCTTTTAAATTCTGAAGAATTGTTTTCTCAAAATAATTATTTTTGAGACCTAGTCAGTATTCTTTAACACCAACTGCCCAATATGTTTATTCACCTTTGTTTCTAATTAACTTTTGCACAAATAGGAAGAATCTCAGGAAATAGTGGGAAATGTGCCCTGTTCATCCTCCACATACCCCACCTCTTGTTCTGATATTCCCATGCAAGCTTCTTGGGCCACTTCTCTGCAAGAACCTGTCCTGTGTCCCATTTGTGAGAAGAACTGCTCTCAATAACCTGTTATGATGAGAAATCAAGCTGATGAAACAACTCTTACCAAAGGCTTGTTGTTAAAAACTTGTCCTGTCCTTACCAGCAACTTACTTGCATGTAAGTTGGAGAAATCTATTACCTAGAAAAACACTGCATGATGAACAGGCTAGAAGTGGGAAGAGAGGGATGTGCTTAAAAGTTAAAGAGAATACCCTTGATATGATGATGAAAATGGCACTTCACCTCTGTGGTCTTCTTCCCCAAAACCCATAATCCCAGTCTAATCATGAGAAAAATATCAGACAAATTCCAATTGAGATTTTACTCTCTAAAACTGTCAAGGTCATTGAACACAAGAAAAGACACAGCCAAAAAGAGCCTAAGGAAATATGACAGCTAAATATGATATGGGATTCAGGAACAGAAAAAGCACGTTAGGAAAAACTAAAGAACACACTGAAAATTTGAAAGTATAAATAGAAAAATAGCATATATCACAGAGATTAAAGATGATGTAGACCAAATAAAAAATATACTAGAGTCAAACAACAGCAGATGTTAAGAGGCAGAAGAAAGAATAAGTGAACTAGAGGACAGGGTAATTGATTTCAAACACACAAAGGAACAAATGGCAAAAAAGAAGGAAAGATCTGAGTTGGATCTCAGGGAAATAATGGACTAAACTGTTGCAGTACTCAAATATAAGAATCACTGGTATCCCAGAAGGAGATGAATGAAAGGCTAAGAAGATTAGTTGAGGAGATAATGGGGGAAAACTTCCTGACCCTTGTAAAAGACACAAATATGCAAATCAGAGAAGCCCAACAAATCCCAAATAGAATAAATCCAAACAGGCCAACCCAAAGACACATACTAATTAGTCTGTTAAATGTTGAAGAGAAGCAGAAAATCCTGAAACTGGCAAGAGAAAAGCAATCTACTACATATAAGGGAAACCACATAAGACTGAGGTTGGACTATTCAACTGGGACCAGGGAGGCATGAAGACAGTGGTATGATATATTTAAGATCCTGAAAGAAAACAACTTCCAGCCAAGAATTCTGTATCCAGCAAACTGTCCTTCAAAAGTGTGGGAGAAATTAAAATTTTCACAGACAAACAAATGCTGAGAAAATCTGTCAACAAGACCAGACATCCTAAAAATACTAAATGGAGTTCTGTCAGCTGAAAAAAAAAAAAATCAGGAGAAGGAGGTCTAGAAGAGGGCACAGAATTGAAGAGAATCAGTAAGGGTCACTTAAAGGATAAAAAGAGAAAAAGAGAAAAGAATATATAGATCTGAAAAATAAAATCCAAAGGATAAGATAGTACCTTCAAAAAATTCCTTTATGATGATAACTTTGAACGTTAATGAACTAAACTCACAAATTAAAAGATATAAATTGGCAGAATGGGTTAACAAATATGATCCAACTCTATGCTGCTTACAAGAGACTCATCTTAGACCCAAGAATACAAACAGATTGAAAGAATGGCAAAACTGAAGGGTACAATAGGTATTTCAACAATAGTGGGAGACTTCAACACATCACTCTCCTTTATAGATAGAAGAATCAGGCAGAGGATCGACAAAGAAATAGAGAACTTAATGCAATAAATGAATTAGATGTAACAGTCATATATTGATTTTTATACCCCCAAACACGAAGATATGTATTTTTCTCTAGTGTTCATGGAATGCTCTCCAGGAGAGATCATATGCTGGGGCACCGTGGGCTCGACAATGCTTTCCTGGCCAAATGGGGGAAAAGAATTGTAACAAATAAGGTATCATTGGCTGAGAAGAGTTCAAATACAATGGAGAGGCTATTCTGCTAGACACTGCTACTTATCATGGTTGACAAAACCCAACCAAAACCATTCCTGCTAACCCTAAAGAACGCCTAGGGCTTTAGCTGAGATTCTACAAAGGTTCCATGCACTATGATTACTTTCCATAACTCTAAAACCTCCAAATGGGTTCCTAGGCCAGGGAAGTCCTGAAATCCAGATGGGCCAGCCTCTCCAGAAGATCAGCTAGTTCTATCCCCTGTCACATATTATTGACAGCCCTTTACAACAAGAAAAAGCTTGAATGAATATAGCCCAAATATCCCTAAAGGCTGGGAGAAAGATCAAAGGAGAAGGTAGAATTATACAGAGAAGACAGAATTTGACAAATGAGTATGACTGCTGAATCATTATATTTATATTTCTTTTAGACTCCAGTGTCTTGGAGCAGCTAGAAGTAAAAACCTAAAATTACGGAATTTCAACACATACCAAACTCTGAAATTAATTGTACAACTAATTGTTGTGGTGCACTTTGAAATTTATTGCTTTTTTGTATTTATGTTATTTTTCATGATGAAAAAATATTTGTACCATATTAGTCAGGATAGGCTAGGGTATTCTGAAAGAAACAACCAGAAAATCTTAAGAAGTATCAGCTTGTCTTGGACTAAGACTCCAGCCTATAATAACTACAGACTCTAGCTTCTGGACTTTATTTCAATGTTCATGTGAAAAAATACAACTATCATATCAATCTTTTGATTTCAACCATATTATTTCTTAAGCTGGAGTTGAGTAATATAAATTGAATCTATTTAAACAAAAATAGGCAGGAAATAATAGTAAAATCAATACAGAGAAATGGACAAAATTTCTGATCACTGATATGCATCACACAGTGGTATAGATTATTCCTCTAACAGAGTTTAAGTTAAGGAATAGTGTTCAAGAGGATTTTGTGAACAATGACAAATGACTAATAAAGTTAATCTGATTCTTCTGATAAAAAAATAACACACTGATATTGGTTCATTAATTGTGACAAATGTGCCACACAAATGCAACCTACATAAGATATTAATGATAGGAGAACCTGGTTGTGGGGTATTCAGAACTCTCTGTACCAACTTTACAATATTTCTATAAACCTAACACTATTCTAAAATTAAAAGTAGTTAAAAAAAAGATAAAGAGACTGACCTCTCACAGTCAAACTTTTTCCGTACAATTAAAGGATTCAGCTAAAAGTACCAAATTAATACGCTCTCCATTCCATAAATAAACACAAGTGATAAATCATCACAAGAGAAACTACCCAAACTCCCTTGTAAAATAACATGAAATAAAACAACTTCATACCCCTGTCTTTCTGGAGACCAAAACGACTCCATCAACCTTCAACAAAAGACCTGATAATTCCACATGAGGATATTATATTCTAACAAAATAATCCCAAAGAAAAACAGCCTTCTATAGAAAGATACATATATCATACTATTTTTGATAATAGACCATTAGAAGCAAGCTAATTCATAACAATGAGAAAAAATTAAGTACATTATAGTATATCAATGTTAGGAATATGCCCCTATTCTTAAAAATGGTCATTGGTAAGTGCACGATTAATAAATTATATACAAAATACTGTTAAGTAGGAAAGTAGAACATCCTGCTGCGCACACTGCTTAAAACTATGCAAGATCGTACAAACACATACACATAAAAATTGGATATAAATTTAAAGTTATAAACAGAGATTTACCTTTTCTTCTGCCAAACTGATTCAGTGTACAAATGACAGTTTTTTGAAAAATCACAATAGTGGAGATGAGATGGGGAAGGGGGAAGAGGACAGGTCCTCAAGTACAAATATCACCAGGGGTCTGACATGCAAAAATAAGGCCCAATTTCTCATGTTCAATGATAATTCAATGCCGGCCCTCCTGGCAGGCAGGCTCCACTGCACTCCCACCCAGGCAGGCAGGGTTGATTGATGACTTCAGTAGAACTAGCCAAACAGAACCAGATACGGGTCAGTAGATTTTTACCAGTGGGGCCATATTACATTTATATTTGAGATATGTCCAAAGGCCTTCACAGCCAGGCTTCAGCCTCTACATTTCCCTAAAGCTATATCTACATTAGCCAAATTAATCTGAAAATAATAACACACTATGCAGTGCTGCTCCATCTCGTCTACTGCTGAGGTTCACAACTACACATTACAAAATCATTCCTTCTCCCATTTAAAGTACAAAAATAGATGACAGTAGCATGCTAATTAGTGCCTTAATCCCTGCTCAAAATAGCACAGCTTAAGAAACAATTCTGGCAGCTCCCACATTATAATATCAACAAAAACTCACACGTGTATAGCACTTTTCAGTATATAAAATGCCGTTGTAAACATTAGTTTATGCTGTCACAAGATCCTTTACTTAGTTAAAATTCAGCTTAGCTCACATTAAAATGGAGTGTCAAGTTCTGGCAGCTTTCTAATTGCAAGAAAAAACTAAGCAATTAAAAGAAGTATACTTAGAGGAGCTACTTCTCAGACATCTAAGACAGGGAAAATGAAATCGCTAACACCGGCAATTCCGTTAATCCAAAGTAAGGTAGATATGTAGAGAATCCACCAAAACCTCATTATTTTTCATCTGTCTTTTTAATGCTTGTGGAAGGCAGGGTGGGGGTGAGGTATACAATTAAGTATTAATTCTATTAAAGGTCTGGCCAGAGTTGAATATAAAAAGGTTATTTTATCATTCCTAAATATAATGATTCAATTTTGACACCTATTATAATCCAACAGAGACACATTCAGTGTTGACTGCAAGCCAAGCTCCAGGATATATAAACAGATGAACAGTTAGTCTGAGGTAGTGGCCCTATGGAATTTGAGATCCAACTGAACCCTCTAACCTTGGGATGACCAATCACATATTTTTCTCTTCTCCTGTCCTAAGTCTCCAGTATAGTTATAATAAAGGGATAAAGATAGCAAAAAAGCACAACAGCAGAAAATGGGAGGGAGCCATCAACAAACAAGGATTACAACAAATTTCTAAAACATCAGGAAGAAGATGGTGACTAAGGTAGCAAGGCAAAGGAAGCCCAGCAGAGAATACATGTTTGGGAACCACATCAAAGCAGAGGAACTGACCTGCTATGCTAAAACCCAGACAGGCTTGGGGTACAGGACTACCAGGTACTCTGGAGAATGTGCTGACAGTGGTGGGGACTGATGAAAAGCTCACAGACCAACCTGCTGCCCTCCCGCCCCCCCCACACACACCTTACCTCACCATTCTGAGGGCTAAATTATCACAAGCAGACAAGTTTCTGGGCCTCAGGCTAACAGAGGAGGATTTCCCAGAAATGAAGGGTAAAAGTATTCAGATTGAAAGGATCCTGGAGTAATCAAGAAAATGAATGCTGAAAGGCCCATATAACTTGTGCTAAAATGTTCAGAACACCAAGAACGAAGAGAAGATCCTATAAGCTTCCAGAGAAAAAAAAATGAAGTCATCTACAGAAAATGAAAACTCAAATTGGCATCAAACTTCTCCTCAATCACTGGGGCTAAAAGACAAGGAGAAATCAAACCCAGGTTCGATTCCCGGTGCCTGCCCATGAAAAAGACAAGGAGAAATGCCTCCCAGTTCCAAAGGGAAAATTATTTTCAGTCTAGACTGAAAGTCTAGATTGACTGAAGTCATATCCAGTCAAACCCTCAAAAGAAAGTACATAACATAAAGACATGATTAGATATGTATGGGCAAAATACAGACAGTATTAGAAATGCAGGGATTAATAATGTGTGACATTTATCTTTCATTTACATACTCTTAGGATATTATTTGAAAATTTGCTCCAATAAAGTTCGATGATAAACCAGTGAGAAAAAGGCATTAGATTCCAAAATGTGGATTCAGCCAAGAGCAAGGAAGAACCATCCAGAAAGACTCTCAAGGCCAGTAAACCCAGAGGGAAGCAGGGAGACTTCCAAAGGGATTCCACAGGTTTGACACTGCCCTTGAGACCTGCAGGTGATAAAGGCAGACAAAGCAAGAACAAAAAACTGGTAGAAACGTTACAATAGGGAAGGAAATACAATCACAGTACACTATTTGGTTGCTCAGTGAACCAAAAATATTTACATAATTACCATTATGTTGAATTGCTGATTTTCAACTTTTAAAATTTAAACTAAAGAAAAAAAAATTAAACTATAGGTGGAATTACACAGAGAAGATAGGATTTAACAAATGAATATCATTGCTAAATCAATAAATTGATATCTCTTTTAGTTTCCAGTATCTTAGAGCGGCTAGAAGTAAAAATCTAAAATTGGGGAATTGTAACCCATGCCAAACTCTGAAATACGTTCTACAACTAATTGTGGTACTATGCTTTGAAATTTATTTCTGTTTTGTACATATGTTATTTTTCACACATAAAAAAAGTCAGTTGTGATGATAAAAAAATATTTATTTCTTTTAACCTCCTATATTCTGGAGCAGTTAGTAGGAAAAATCTGTGGTAGCCTATGACAAACTCTGGGATCTGTCCGGTAACTATTTGTTGAAGAGTGCTTTGAAAACTATTGCGTTTTTCTTTCTTTGCTTTGTATACATGTCTTATTATACAATAAAAAAGTTAAAATAAATTTTAAAAATTTAAGATACAAAGAAATCACAGAAGATTGAACTATGGGTAAAGAAAAGAATGGAAATGTTATCTACGTTAAAATACAAAAATAAAAGGACAGATGTTAAAAGTTGGGAGGAGAATGTTAATAGTGAGGGCAATAATGGGCATGCTATTAGTTTCCTTCTTACAAAATGGGGAGTCGACACCACCTGTACTTAGTAAGAGTCCATAAGTAAAGCATCAGTAGACCGCTTTAAGTTAAAAACATAAGCAACCGAGGAATTAAAAATAATCATGGATCTATTTTAGGAGGTGGAAGTTAGACGAGACAGGGTGGCACAAGAGAAGTTTTTTTATCATCACAAGAATTTAGTAAATAATGACTAAAATGGATAAATCAAGTAATGACAGTATAAATTTGTGCAAAAAGGAGGGACAAATGTATATTTTTGCATCTGCTTCTATATCAATCAGAAAATTCTCTAATTAACTGATTTTATGTGTGTGTTTGGGGGAGATTTCTAAGATACAGGACAAAGGGGTGAGAACATTTTTTACTATATACATTTTTATACTTTTTAGTTTTGTATCACGTATATGTATTACCTTTACCACCAATTAAACATGCTAAAATTTAAAACACAAAAATGTATTGTTTCAGAATATGGAGGCCACCACCCAAAGAAACAATTAAAACATTTAAAAGCGGTTCTTTCTAAAGATGGTGATACTCAGGGGACTGGTGCTTTTTTATTATAAGCCTACCTGCACAGTATTTTTTTTTAACAATCACATGTCTATCAATTTTGATTAAAAATCAAACGCATGAAATGTTCTAAGAAATGATCATGATGATGAATATGCAATTATGTGATGATATTGTGAATTACTGATTATATATGTAGAACAGAATGATCGTATGTTAAGAATGTGTTTGTTTGTTGTTATATTTTTTTAATTAAAAATTAATTTTAAAAAATCAGATGCATAAAAACAAATCAGATGCATAAAAACAAACAAAAACAAACCCAGATGGAGAGAAAGAAAGGCTTCTGTAAAGAAAGATGTCTTCAGGAGGAAGCAGTTGTCACAGAAGAATGCAAAGCGTCCTTGACAATCCACCTCTCTCCCAGTTTTTTCATAACTTCCTTCTCCCTACTCTTCCCAAGAGAAATTCATTATAACAATATAATCTCCACTAAAAGATGCTCTGACATTAAAAATACTACATACACAGATTTAATGTCCTAAAGACGTAAAAAAAATTAACTAAGATGAGTATTTCTTCCTTAAAACTTCATAAGTAAGGCAACAGACATAAACTCATCATTAAAAGAAATGGCAGTATGGCTGGCCACAGTGGCTCAGCAGGTAAGAATGCTTGCCTGCCACACCAGAGGACCTGGGTTCGATTCCCGGTGCCTGCCCATGTTAAAAAAAAAAGAAGAAGAAGAAATGGCAGTGGGGCGGTCCATGGTGGCTCAACAGGCTAGAGTTCTTGCCTGCCATGCCAGAGACCCGGGTTCATTTCCCGGTACCTGCCCATGCAAAAAAAGAAATGGCAAATTAAAATCACTGTGCCAACTTTTACAGATTATCTATTCCCAATAATAAAATGTTTTATTATGCTCACTTGCTAACTGATGATACCACAAAATATGTCTACAATTGTCACCAAAAATATTCTCTCATATAAACACAAACTAAAAAATACTCATACTGAGAGTAAAATTAGAAGTCAGGTGTCCCTGGATCTCTCCCCAGCACAAACTGGCTGTGTGAACCTGGTTAGGTCACCTATGCTTTCTTTATTCTTGACCTCATTTTTCCTTACCCATAAAATGAAGAGTATGAACTCAATAAATCTCTAAGGACCCTGCAACTCCAATAATTTTTTGTTAAATTTCAGACCATTTATTAGTGAAAATGTAACAGCAAAGGGTTAATTAGTAGATGTAGCTGATTCCTAACCACTACAGCCAAATATGGTAAGAGCCTGACCAACTGAAAACTTCTGTCACCACATCACATTTTTGACCCTGATGAATTTACTAAGGCTCTCTCAAAGCACTAAGCTATAGTTTGTTTAGTTGCTCTGATGTGCTTCAATGTGTTTTGTTGGTCATTTGATGTGTACTAAGACTAAGGAAATAACAAAGGACACTCCCTCTCCTCAAACTGGTCACAATTTAGATGGGGAAGGTGACAAGTAAACAAGATGCAATGTGAAAAATACCCTGATAGAATTAAGTACCCAGTGGAAGGAGAACACCAATAAAGTAATTAACTCTCCTAAAGGAAGGTTATGATAAGAGGGTAGGGAAGGAGAGAAGAGAATTATGAAACACTTTTAAGCCTCCATGTGTGAGTTCTGCCTTTATCCGTGCTAAATGTCATCATGTTAAATTTGGCACAGTAATACAATCGATTGAGATAATGGAGCCTGATCCTCATCACCGTATTAATTAACCATATTAATTTTCATTCCTAATCTGTGCCTCCATATGGATTTCCATTTAGGATATTGAATAATAGAGTACAGTGAAGGCTTGCAAAATGCTTCTGGACATTGCCTCCCAATTGATGATGGGCACTGGTCATTTGACTAACTAGGCTGCCACTATACACTCCACCCCAGCCTAGGAACCCTGTCAAAGAACTGAAGCCTGACACACAGTGAATTTACACAAGGTCCTGCTCTCTCTTCTGGAGCCACACATCAGCTGCTGAACAGTCCATCCTTCCATTCTTAAATTTGTCCAGGATTGACATAAAGTTCACCAGTCTGAAGTATATGGAATTTAGCTTTTCACATTGTTTGTTTTAACTATTTCTGAAGATCGTTCTTAGTAATTGTCCAACAATCTCATTTACAATCTTATTTACAAATTCTTCTGGAATATAATTTTGTTAATGCCTGGGGATTTGAAACCAATTGGAGCCACATAATCTCTCAGCTCTCAGTTATGTTATTTACCACCAACAATAAAAGAAAAAAATCCCAACAAGAATAGGTATTGAGTGAAAACAAGCTTCACCATTAAAAGGGAGATGGAGTGAATGAATAAAAAAAGAAAACAAGAACTCAAGGCAGAAGTATGATATAAAATGACAGCTCTGTGGTTTTGATTCTTTGAAAAATACATAAAACAGCAATTTGTTTAAATGACTCAGTAACCATTTTTACTGACCATTACACATAAAAACTATCCAATCCTGGAATGTGGGTGCTTGGCTAAGCTCTGTCCTCAGTCCTCTCTGCTTCTTTCTCCAATGGACTCACCCTCTAAACTCCATCTCTAGTTAAAATGTGCTATTTAAATATGTCACCAACCTAATCTCTTGTAAGAACTCCAAGTTTATATTTCCAGTGGTCTTCTGGGCTTTTCTTTCTAGATAGTCACGATGACCTCAGAGTCAACTTGCTCCAAACCAACTATCACCTTCTGAAAAAATTATACAACCTCCCACCACCCTCTTCTCTTTTCTTATTTCTTTTGGTGGTGCCATTCATGCTTTCTGTCAACACTAACTTGAAACCCGAATATTCTCCATTCTTCCCTTTCCTCCATAAACAACTCAGTCACCAAGTTCATTAACCTCCCCTTTGCGGTCTCTTTCATAATTCATTTTCACATTCAAAACTCAATTTAATCCCCCATGACCTCACACAGCCTCTGCCACAATCTCCCATTGCAAGTCTTCCCAGACTCTAATCTCTCCCAAACTCCAAGAGGAGGCCCCCCGAGTCATCTTTCCAAAATATGCTCTCTCAATGTGTCATTCTCAAGTTCTAATGCTTTCAATGACCTCCCAATTCCTTACCTGGTCAGCAAGCCCATACACAGTCTAACCTTCTGTATTTGTTAATTCACTGCCACCAAGTCTTTGCACACAAACATTCCCAACTAGAACACTTTTTACAACTCAATAACATTGAGTCTACCTTTAATCTTATCTCTCCATCAAGGGCATAACTAAATGTAGAATTCAGGAATGAATGAGGGGCCACTAGAAGAAGGCAAGACATCAGGAGGACCTGACGAAAAACATCTCTCTAAGCAGACAGGACTAAGAATGAAAGGGAATCAGGTGAGAGCTTCCTGGGCACCTATTTGCAGGTCACTTTGCGAGGCACCATAGAGGATATGAAGATAATCATTATAGTCAATCCCCAGAAAACCATGTGATATATCATCTTATAAGAAACTGCATCTTTATTTCTAGTCAGATAAGCTACAAACAACCTCTTGGGAAAAATAAATCTATCATCGGCTGGGTGCAGCTTATATCATAAAATAAACATGTCTGAAAAGGCACAACACAACTTAATAGTTTTCTTCAGTGAACATTAAACTCACTCTAAAAAATGGGAGAGCTAACAAGTGGGGTCAACTAATTTCATTATAATAGAAATAACCTTTCATCATTATCTTCCACCTGTATGTTTAAGATGCTTCATTTTCAAACGGGATTCTTAACTGAGCTGTTTATACATTTCGCTTTAAAGAAGTAACTTAAATAAGATAAATTTTCAAGCATCCTTCGAATTCCTTAATTCTCCAGGGGTTAGCAATCTTTGTAGGGCTCTTCTAAATGATTCTGGGAATATAAGATCTGAATACAACTTTTTTTAACAAGGGACTTAGGGTAATTCCAGTTAACTCAAGAGCACTAGTAAAGATTTGGGTATTCTTGAAATTGAGGAGGTGTTTTTGGTTCTTAAACTGGCTAACATCGAATTTCCATATCACTGATCAAACTATTGATATAATTTAGTTTCTTCAGCAGTTAAAAACCACTCTAATTATTCATTCATTCAACAAATATCACTGAATACCTACTACATGGGGTATAGTTTGTGTATAGCATGTATGTGTGTGTGTGTATTTATTTATTTACAGTGCCATTAGGGAAATACATGCTAGCCAAGGCAAGTGTGAATATTTGCCTTCACAGGATATTTTAGTAGATGAAACTACCAATCTGGCAAATGAGCAATTACAGTACATTGATAAGTACTATGGTAAATAGGGGAAACACATGGGGAGAGGGAGCACCTAGTCCAGACTTGTTAGATCAGGGAACATTTTTTGAGAATAAGTGATTTATAAACTAAGAACCAATAGGTTAGTAAGAATTTACCGGGAAAAGAAAGTGAATATTTCCTGCAGAAGTAACAGCCTCCAATTAAGACCAGGGACTAAGAAAAAAAACATAAAGGCTATCCACAGCAAATAAGAGCTAGGGTAGCAGGGAGACATAAGAACTGCCAAAAGATTAGGGGAAAAAGAGAAGGATACCAGGGATATCTAGGAATTAGAATAGCTAGAACGTGACTGAATTATTAGATGAGAGATATGGAGAAGACAGGAAGTACTGCTGTTTCTGATTTGGGCAAGTGGTGGACGAAGGTGGTATTTACTGAGATAGGAAACACACGAGGAGTCACAGGTCTGGGTTGATAATGGCAATGGCTTCAGATGAGAAGAGGTACCTGGGCTAGATTATAATGGAGATGGCAACAGAATCTAGAGAGTAGATGAGATCAACTAGATAAAGTGAAAAAGACCTAGGAGACCCCTGGAATACACCAATGTTTAAAAGATGGGTAGAGGAAGTGGAGCAAGGAAAAACAAGACCGAGAAGGTGCAACGTGCTATGAAAAAGGGGGGTATGGAAGCCAAAGAAAGGCACAAAATATGGCCAAGCTTGGAAAGGCATCAGGGAACACAAGGACTGAAAAGCAACTCTCTTGGGTTTAGCAACAAAGACACTGATGACCTTGGTAAAACATTTTTAGGGGATAGGGCTTTAAACCAGACTGGGTAATTAAGAGATAGGACAGTAGCCTTCAGAAGGGGTCAGGAGGTAGAGACAGGAAATTCTTAAATAACAATGGAAAAGAGCTAGCAGAGGGAATAACTGACTGAATGAAATTCCTAAAGAGGCAGGAGCGGATGTCATCTAGTAAACAATATACGGGATTAGCCTTCCACAAAGCCAGATTCACCTCAGCCATGGTGGGTCGGTTTTCCAGGGTACTATGACACAAACCACATCGGGCTGACTTAAAACAACAGGCATTTACCGATTGACGATTTCGAAGGTTAAAAGTTCACAATGAAATCCCTGACAGGACCACGCTTTCTCCCCACAGTCCGCAGTGTTCTGGCGCTGGCCTGCTGCAATCCGTGGGGCTCCTTTGCTTACAGTTCTGGCACCTACCACGTGGCCTTCTTTTTTCCTCTCAGTGTCTGTTCTCCCGTTTTCCCCTGACTTCCGGTTTCCCCTGACTTCCGGTGTCCACTGACTTCCGGGATCCGGGCTCCTCCTTGTGGCTTTCTCCGACTTCTCGCTTCAGGTTTCTTCTCTTTATAATAAAGCTTCCAGTATCATGGATTAAGACCCACCCTGATTCAGGTGGCCGCACATTAGCTAAAACTAACATTCAAAAAGTCCTATTTACAGTGGGGTCAAACCCACAGGAATGTATATGAAGATTAAAAACACAGTTTTTTTGAAATACATGACTCAACCTAGTACACATGGTAACACCTTCCAACAGGCAAAGCTGGCATGGGTACAGGTATATCTGTAAGTTTTGTGAGAGAATTCTTATCTGAGGATTTCTATTTTTTCTGTAAAATAAAAGCAAAGGTTGTCTGCTAAGGGTGAGGGAGACAGTGGAAAAATTAATATAGAGTCTCAATATGGCCCATATTAGAGTGGAGAAAACTGAAAGGTGGAAAATGCACTTAGACCAGAGTCACTGATAAACGTGCAAGGTGAAGTCAATCTTAACCAACAACTTAGTGGCAATGGAGGAGGTAGATATTATAGAGAATTATAGAGAAATTAGGGAGGTAGAATTGTCAAGAGTGGTTGCTTGGAAAATATTGGGAAGTAAGAGGCAGAGAAGAGTCCAGTATTTGTCTAGACATGGCTTGTCCAGCTGGGTGGAAGGTGACTGCACTGAGACAGGGAGTAGGCATTTTTATCTGTGAAAGAGGATGATAATAGCTTCCTTCATATATGGTTCTTAGAAGGACTAATGAGAAAATGTATGCAAAGCATTAGCTCGGTACTCAAGGAAATGCACAATAAGTGGTGGCTGTTAAAATTATTTTGTTCTTATAGCAGGATATTTTAAATAGAATAAATTATTTTAAATAGAATACATGATGATTGGTTGAATAAATGGACACATGAATGAAAATGAGTGTAAATAGGAAGGGACTGTATTTTTTTATAGTTATTATATAAGATAGCGGCTTTGTTACTTTTAAAACTTTATTTTGTGGAATAAGACAGGACATTTTTCCCCCATAAAATAGATTTGAAGTATAGATTTGTCTTTATAACACGAATAATGGCTCTCCTTTGCTTAAATTCCACCTCTTTACCTTGGGGATAAAATATGTAATCTGACCCAGTTTACACATCCTAATACCCTGAAACACACTCCTGGGCACACTAAACTGAAATTCTTCCAGCTCTCTCCCACAGGTGCAAGTTCTACTCTCACAGCAGGACACTGCCCATTGTTGGCATCTGCAGTCAGGTGCCTAACCACTTCCTTCAGGGCTTAGCTGTATAGTCATGCTTCCAGGAAACCCTTCCTATATGTTCTCCCAGCACTCTGAATTTATCCCCAGTGGGTGTTCCCTTCTTAGGCTTTCCACCAAAACGGGGCACCATGACTGTGTCCTAAGAAGCCCCTTCTGTCCACCAATACCTATCAATTCACTAAAAAATCAAGTCAGCCTCCTCCTTCCCTCCAGCTTCTCAGCAGTGCCTTAGTTCCAGCTTTCCTCCTGCAGAAGCACCTGCCACCAGCATCCCTGCCTCTGAGTCATCCTCTACTTACAATCTGTGGATGACTCTTCTAGCCACCCTTTCAGCCCATGCCCCCTTTTGATTCATGATTCATATGAATTCATTTGATTATACCTGCTTATACCTGACATGCTACTCCCCAATCCCTCCCTTGACAATCACTTATCTACAGGGAACGTGCAAAAGCCTTGGTCCAGCTAGCAAAATCCTTGTTGCTTGTCTCTTTTCCCACTCCCCTGCCTTTTTCTTCTGCTCCAACCACAGCGAATCCCATGTGATTTTCAGGCTCAGGTACCTCAGCATGTACCTCCACCCTTGCTTTCTGCTTGTTTGCCCACTCTTGCTGGGAGAAACTGTTCAAGGTTTTCTGGGCACCACAATACTCTGTACACTAACCAGGTGAAAATTGCCACCATTTTGAATTGAGGATAAAAGCCACTTTGACCTCTCTCAGCTCACAGTACCTGCCATCAACCAAGCCTGCACTGCACAGAAGTCCAATAAAGCCTGAAGGCAAAACTAGATTGCATAAAAATTTCAAGGTCAAACAGACAACACTGGATTATCCAAAAGCAGTTTCATCTATTTATTGTAAAAAAATTCTAGTGTAAATATGGGCAATTGATCATTAAAATGCTACTAAAGACAACATTCATCATTTCATTTGGCTGCAAATGCCTGAAGGATAGGGACTGCATCTTTTTTAATTTAAATCTTTTTTTTACAGTGAAATACAGTAGCTAGAAAAATACATAAAACAAAAAACATGCAGCTTAATGAATTACTACAATGAGAAAACCCAGGTAAACGGCACCAAGTTCAAGAAATAGAATGTTGCTGGCTGCCTCCCCCCACCGCCACCCCAAGTGGGTGCAGGCTTTTAAGTTTTCTATATGTACCACCTCAATTACAACCTCTTCTCTTCAGGGAGTTATCTTTCAGGGGATCCATGTCCTTGAAAGAGAAAAAGTCTATCCTAGTTAGCAAGTGAAAAGCTTATGAAAGTATAAGCAATGTACAAACTCTTAAACGTCATAAGTTCTCATGGTATATCATTAGCCAATATGTATGGTGGTGCGTGGTTTCACACATATATATTGTATACTATCTTCTGTTTCAACTACCAAAATATTTATAATGAATTTTAATATAATGGCAGTTTTAAATCTTTGGTAATTTCGCTTTGGCTTTCATACATTGCACTGAAAAACAGGAATTCTATGGTTTGCTTCTTTCTCTCCAAATGACCGCATATACTTACATCTACATACATATATTTACATAGATATAGATATTTATTATGACATATAGTACATATTACATATATGTAACACATGAAACACATAGGTTTATTTATATATGAAACCTGTGTTTCATATAAATGGAATCATTCAATTGTGATCTTTTCTAACTGGCTTCTGTTATTTAGCATGTTTTTCAAGAGTCTTCCACCTTGTAGCATGTCTCAGTACTTTATTTCTTTTTATTGCCAAAAAATATTCTGTTGTCTGGATATACTATTTTATTTATCCACTCATCAGTTAATGGACATTTGGGTTGTTTCCATTTATTACTATTATGAATAATGCTGCTATGAACAAACAAGTACAAGGTTTTGTACAGGTGTACATTTTCATTTCTCTTGGGTACATATCTAAGAGTGGAATTGTTGTCATATGGGAATTCTATGTCTAACCTTTTGATGATGTGATAGACCATTTCCTAAAGCATCTGCACCTTTTTTACATTTCTACCAGCAGTATATGAGGGTTCCAACTTCCTCATATCATTGCAAACACATGCTATTAAGTTTTTTTTATTGTAACCATTCCAGTGGGTGGGAAGTTGCATCTCATTGTGGTTAGAATTACATTTCCCTGATGACTAATGATGTTGAACTTCTTTTCATGTGCTTATCAGCCATTTGAACATATTCACTCTTAGTATTTCCATGCATGCCCTTTATCAGCTTGAGGAATTTCCTTTCTATTCCTAATTTGTTGGATGTTTTTTATGAAAGGATGATGGATTTTGTCAAAAGCTTTATCTGCCTCTATTAAGATGATCATACAGTTTTTGATACCAGCTGTTCTTGTTAAGTTAAAGAGGAAATCAGAGGCAAAATTAGGAAATAGCTTAAGGAAAATGAAAACTTATGGGATGCAGTGAAGGCAGTGCTGAGAATGAAATTTGTAGCTCTAACTGCTTACATTAAAAAAGAAGAAAAATTTCAAATCAGAGGCCTAACGTCAAAACTAAAGAACTAGAAAAAGAAGAGCAAACTAAACCTGTAATGAGCAGAAAGAAGGAAATAACAGAGTGGACATAAATGAAAGAGAAAACAAAAGAATATTGAGAGAATCAACAAAACTAAAAGTTGGTTCTTTGAAAGACAATAAAATCAACAAACCTTTAGCTAGACTGACAAAGAAAAAAAGAAAGAGGATACAAATAGCAAAAATCAGAAATGAAAATTGGGACATTACTACCAACCCCATAGAAAAAAAGCATTGTAAGTGGATACTATGAGCAACTGTATGCCAATAAATTAGATAACCTAGATGAAATTAAATTCTCAGAAACACAAACTACTTACATTGACTCAAGAAGGAAAAGATCCCAACAAACTACTAATAAAGAGACTGAATCAGTAATCAAAAACCTCCCGGCAAAGAAAACCTTAAGATCAGATGGCTTCACAGGGGAATTCTACCATGCATTCCAAGAAGACTTAACTCCAATTCTGCTCAAACTCTCCCAAAAAAATTGAAGAGAAGGGAATATTCCCTAACTCATTCCATGAGGCCAACATCATCCGCACACCAAAGACAGATAAAGATACCACAAGAAAAGAAAACTACAGACCAATATCTTTTATGGCTATAGATACAAAAATTCTCAACAAAATGTTAGAAAACCAAATTCAACAGCATATTATAAGAATTGTGCACCACAATCAAGTGGGATTTATGCCTGGTACACGAGGTTGGGTCAGCATAAGAAAATCAATTAATGTAATGCAACACATTCACAGAACAAAGGAAAAAAGAAACCACATGATCATCTCAATCAATATGGAAAGGCATTTGGCAAAATAGAACACCCTTTCTTGATAAAAACACTTAGAACACTAGGAGTAGAAGGAAACTTCCTCAATATGATAATGGACATATATGACAAGCCCATAGCTAACATCCCACTTAATGGTTTAAGACGGAAAGCCTTCCCTGTAAGGTCAGGAACAAGACAAGAATGAGACCTCCCCTGCCAAAAAATAATTTTAATAATTAACTATAAGCTCTAGAAGTATGGCTATAACAATGACGATAGAGAAGCAAATCAGTAATGTATTTATTATAAAAGATAAATACACTATGAGATCTATTTCAAATTTTTTTTGAATGGTAGAAATGGTGGGGTTTTTTGCTACCGGTCTTATATTTTACCAGTCCTATTTTTTCAAACTACTGCTTGGATACTTCTTTAGAAAATCAATACACACACTAAAATCCATAGAATACTCTGCATAAGCCCAAATTAAACTCAATTTCCATGCACATTAATATTATAGAAACCAATTCAAATAAAATATAAAAGGTATCATCAAAGGACCTGTGTTCAACTGGCAAGTAACGACATCCATATAATGTGAAAGAAGGCAATAAAAAATACACTGACAGCTAAAGATACCAAACATACTAAATATTTAGTCAAGCAGCTTTTTAGTAAAACCTACAGTACAGCCTTTAAAAGTCAGTTAACTGCCTTCTGATATTTAAAAAAATCACTGCAAGCAATAGGCTTTGTCTGTATGATTACATGCAATCATTGTGCCAAAATACCATATGTGCACGCAGACAATGGTACATTCCCTCCCTTCAAAAAGTTCGAAGTCTAACTGGCATGCCATATTCTGTGCAGAATTTTTTTTACAAAAAGAGAGAGCCAGTAAAGCATATCAAATATACTAGAATAGTTCAAAGTAATAGCCCTTCAAAATAACTAATGTACAAATTGAGCTTTGGGAAGCCATACTACCTCATATGGCTGGTGCCAGTTGGGGCAACAGTGGGAGAGGAGAAGAAGGAGCTGTACTGTTTACCACCACAGAAGACAAACACAGTGAAAGTAGCTTGTCTTTTGAGATTTTATTTAAAAAGAAAGCCCCAATAACATTAAGAATATTTCTGCTGTTTATTCCCAATTTTAAAATTCAACCAATGATTCTTTAAATGAACCCACCACCAAAAAAATATCACTATCACTATGATTATTTTAAATATATCATTTCAAATCAATTGGGGAGAGGCAAATTATATCTGCAAGGTGTTAGCCAAATCATGTCTTTCCTACAAAAACAATAATATGACATAAATTAACTAATATTATATTGTGTATCCCTACCCTACATACTTCCAACCTCAATGCAATCATTAAAGATTCAGATTCTTTGGATCATGTTTAATTCTTCTGCTGAGATGGCCAATGCAACATATTTTGCAAGATTTTAATTTTAACTCTTTTTGGCCACATAACAAACAGAACTGCTGACGAAATTAAAGCGGTCTACAGGAACGCAGATTACATCACAGGAGGATGAGTCACTCCCCTCTTCTCCCCAACATTCAAGCTCCTCACTAGGATTGCACCACATGAAATGCACTGGCCAAAAGGGACTCTTCTTCCACAAAACAGTGCACTAATTCTCCAGCATTCAGCTTTTCCACTTGAATGGAATAAAACCCCTTTTGAGAACAACAATTACAATCCCCCCATTTTTTTCTCAGGCGCACTATTGGACTTCTTAGTGCATGCACAATGCAAATAAGGCAAGCTTCCTTTCACAGAGTGATTAATATGCAAAGACAGCCTGCTTTTTTAGTAAGATGTGAAGAACCACCAACAAGCTTTTCTAAACCCAGAGGTTTCTACAATTATTTCCACTGTTTATTTTTAAATAGAAGATTACACAATAACACCCAGTGCGTTAGCTTTAATTTGCCAATATTTTGTAAACAATGACAATTTAGATTTTTAAACCTTTTGTATCGTACTTAAATCTATGGTCAACTATTGATTCCATATTTTTTCCCTCAAATCAAGGAAACTCACTTGTATGGAACAACATTCAAGCTATACATTCTTTTTAAGAAATCATACTTCATCTTTTTTTTGGGGGGGGGATGCATGGTCCGGGAATCGAACCCGGTTCTCCCACATGTAAGGCCAACATTCTACCACTGAACCACCCGTGCACCCCATACTTCATTTTTAAAAAGCAAATGAACGCTCTTGCATCTACCTTTGCAAAACTTGTGATTATAAATTCTAAATTAAGAACGCTGTAACTGAAAAAGAAAAATGCCTAATTTATTTGTTCTGGTCTATAAATCATAAAAAGATGAATATGAAAACTAAATTAGCAATGAAACAATTTAAATATCTCACGTTGGGCTGATTTAAAGAGTATATAATATTAAACTCACTTAACATGTAACAAAGAGTTTAATATTTAGAAATGCATTCCTAAATTGTTAAAATAATTGTACAATTTATAATTTATGTGTTTAAAAAAATCCCCAAGCATACATTTATTGTTATGGCTAAATAAAATAATTTAAATGTCTGAGGTTGTTTGCTATAGTTATTCTCTTAACAGTGCACAGGACAGCAAACAAAAGCTCAGAAGAATGTATTGATTTACCTCCCAGTGATTTCAAAAGGATCTGCTGTAAAAGTCTCTAGAAAACCAAATAATAAATTATTATTCACATTTCTTTAGATTCAATACTACTCTTAAATACCTATATCAATTACTGCATGAAATATTTATCTTCTAAAAAATAATGCCTATAGTTAACTTGATTGTAAGGAAGCACAGACAATAAAAAATATTCTTTTTATGAGAAAGGAAGAAGGGGAATGAGTGACTTTCATGACCAGTTAACTAAACTGAGTCTAACCGATAATTTTAATTCTGATTTCAAAGCCAGTTTTGCTCAAATGACCTCAAACTGTAATCTAGGGCAGTTCACAGACTCACTTTCAATCTCTTATCTTCAAAACATATCATACAAAATCTCTTTTTTTCACTTCATTATGACAGATGGTTTTCTTTGATGAAAATGTCAAATTCTAAACATGTGATGAGTAATTTTAAGTTATATACACAAAATAGAAAAATATGAGAAAGGAGTAAATAACTCTTAGTTATCTTTCTCTGACATTTCAAATCTTTGGAGTCATTGCACAGGAATAAATATTACAAATGTAACCAAAAACAACTCACAACTGTGGCCTAGAATTTTTCAAAGCTACTGAATAAATTCATATTTTATCTCCAACTCCTAAACAGGATACACGAAACACAGGAATTACTCTATAAATACTGGATTAAGTAAACATTTCTTGTAAAGTTCCTGCTACCCAACAAATCTGGGGCATATCCATTTGGAAATGTGTTCAGGAAACCGCTCTTATTCTGGTTAATAGCATCACTGCCAAGTCCATGTCCTTACACCTAAGAAATGTAGTATTAGCCTACCCTAGAATATTTGGGAACTCCTGAGTTCAGAAAACCTTCCTCTAAAATGTGAGACTGGCCCCAATTCCTTAAATCATCAATTCCCTTGGGGTTCCATAAGCATATTACCTTTTTAGGTCCTTGCCTTTGATGTGTCCATGGAGCATTTACCTTTTCCTTTGAAAACTCTACAAGCTTCTTTCAATTTCAAAAATTATACACTAAAACACCTAAGATAAATGATTTCAAAAGTCTGCTTTGGCTTGAGCAATTATAAACACTGAAAGAAGGGGATCAGAGGGCTCTCAATCTGTTCTAAAATAAAATCTAACACTCACTTCACCACTAATTTCAACCTAGCATACACACACACACACACACACACACACACACTGAGACGCTGCAAGAGATTGGGGCCATGCATCAGGAATCATAAAGGAACTGGACTTCACAACTACAACACTGAAAGCTAGAAAACAACGGAAGTATGCCTTTGAAATTCTTGGGGAAAACAATTTCCAACCTAGAGAATCAGTAGCAATTAACGATGAAAGTAAAATAAACAAATTTCCAGATGTCCCTTCAAGGTCTCAAGAAATTTACTTGTGTAGGCTTTAAAAAAAAAAAGAAAAAACCTCCTGGGGCATATGTTCCTCAAAAATAAGACAGAAGAGAAATAAGACAACAGGGGATCAAGAAAATAGAGGGTCCAACAAAGGAGACTAGTAAAGGAATTTCCCCAATTCCCAGAGAGACAGTGAAGAGAAATCCCGGCACAAGAGCTGCACAGCAAGTCCATAAAACCAACAATCCAGATTAAGGAAGAAGGATAAGGTCTAGGACATGTTTTCATATCCGATATCCTAGACCTTTCCCCAGAGGGGAGAAAATAAACAACCATATCTGAACATATTAAGAGAGGATTTATAGTTCACTCTGAGAATTTGAGGCTGAATTAGTGATTAGAGACAGAAAACTAAGCAAAGTAAAACGGAGGCCATTATACGCTCCAGAAAAAAAACAAAAAGTTAAGAAAGGGAATCATAGAACTCAAGGATCAACTGTGAATATTATCTACATGGTAATAATAATGTAAGCATTAGATTTTGGTTCAAACGAAATGAGAAAATTTGCTACTTTGAGAGGCCACGGAAAAGGAAGTCAGAGGAGTGGGCATTCTTCAATAGCAAAAAGTCAATCAATAATACCTGTGATGGTTCTGGTGTCAACTTAGCCAAATGATTATGCTCAGTTGTGTGGTCAGGCAAGCACTGGCCTGACCACTGCTGCAGGATATTTCATGGCTGATTGACTAAATCATCAGTCAGTTGATGGCATCTGTGGCTGATTACATCTGAGATCAACTAAAGCATGTCTCCCGCATGGTATAATCCAATCATTTGAAGGCTTTTAAGGAAGAAGAGAGATTCTTTCACTGCTTCTTCAGCCAGCGAGCCTCTCCTATGGAGTTAGTCCAGACCCTTCATCAGAGCCACCAGCCTCACAGCTTGCCCTACAGATTTTGGACTTTTCCATTCCCACAGTTGCCTGAGACACCTTTATAAATCTCGTATTTACAGATCTCTCCTTTTGGTTTTGTTTCTCTCAAGAACTCTGACTAATACAGCTTCGTACCAGGAGTAGGTCTTGAGAAACAGAATCTTAAAAATTAGATTTTACGATTGTTTTTCTACTCTGACTAGATGCTGAGGTACTAATGACTCTGTTTCCAATAATCAAGATGGCACTGATAGTCCACTGGATGAGTTCGCAAAGAGATACTCAAAATATCACTGTTAGATTCTGCTAATTGTATGCTTATATGAGGCATGGCTCTGGATGATAATGTGTTTTGAACCTCTACAGAATTTTGTGGAATTAAGAGGTATAATGATGTTGGCTGGTTGTTGATGGATACGCTAGGTACAGTGATGAGGGAAAGGGATGAGCTGAAGGTTTCAAATTCGAAACTTCAGCGCTGTATGTGTGATACAGAAGTTTACATGTGTGGCTGAAAGAAAATCTTATTTCCTGTGGCCACAGGCTTCAGAGCTCTGAAAACCAGAGACAAAGCCTCATTGTATGAGTAGCAGATTTACAACGTAAACTAAAATCTCAACCTTGCAGGATGTCTGCTGTTAAAGTAAGGGCTTTGATTGGAAAAGAATGGGATCCTAAAATGTGGGATGGTGATACATGGCTCGATTATGATGGTGATGGGGAGATGGGCTCCGTGGAATCTGCTGAGCCTTTGCTAGATAGATCTGTAATGGACTGCCTTGAGGAAACATCTTCCCAGCCTCCAGTCTCCTCAGAGGAGTCTGCCACCCAACCTCCACCTAATGAGATTAACCGTCCACTGCCTGCTAACCCTGAAACACCCGCCCCTCTCCACCCGACCTGGGGAAATAGCCCTCACTCCTCTGTCTGGAATGACTAATCCTGTTTCATCAGAAGAAACTGCAACGGAATGCCCTGAGGTAACTAACTGGCTTGAAACACACTTATTTCTTTTCATGAACCACACCCACCACCTCTCTTTTCTTTAAGACCTATAACTAGACTAAAGTCCCAACAGGCCCCAAAAGGTGAGGTACAAAGTGTGACCCATGAGGAGATACGTTATACTCCAAAAGACCTGCTAGAATTTTCTAATCTATATAGACAGGAATCAGAGGAATATGTGTGGGAATAAATAGGGTGTAGGATAATGGTGCAAGGAATATAAAGTTGGATCAAGATCAATTTATTGATATGGGCCCACTACTAAGCAGATATTCTGCATTCAGTGTTGTAGCTTGAGGGGCTAGAAATGGCATTAAGAGTTTGTCTGGATGGTTGGCTGAAACATGGATCAAAAGGTGGCCAACATTACCTGAGGTCAAAATTCCAGAACTGCTCTGGTATAATGTAGATGAAAGGATCCAGAGGCTTAGAGAGATGGGAATGCTAAAGTGGACTTATTATGGAAGATCTGCTCACACACCCTAGGAGTGTCAAGACACAACATCTTTCACCAGAATCTTGAGAAATAAATTCGTGAGACTAGCTCTATCACCCCTGCAGAGCTCTGTAGATACCCTTCTCTATAGGTCAGATATTTCTGTGGGAATTGCTGTCACTGTGTTGGAATCCTTAAACACAATGGGGATGACTGGATACCAAGTTAGCAGAAGCCAGGTTGTGACAGTCAATCACCATAGACAAGGTGGGCGTGGCCACCATAATAGACAGCAGACTCAAAGCAGTAGTCAAAATAATCTGACTCACAGAGACTTGTAGTGTTGGCTAGTAGATCGTGGGTTACCTAGAAGTGAAATAGATGGGCAGTCTACTAAATTCTTGTTTGAGCTGTATAGCAGAAGTATTCTAGGTCAAATGAACAGAGGTCTAATTTGAATTACAAAAACAGAATCACAGCCCCTTAATGAATGCCCATTCATGGCTGGTTGATTATATCATCAGTTAGTTGATTGCGTCTCTGTTTGATTACATCTGAGATCGACTAAAGCATGTCTCCCACATGATATAATCCAATCACTTGAAGGTATTTAAGGAAGGAGAGAGACTTTTTCACTGCTTGTTCAGCCAACGAGCCTTTCCTGTAGAGTTGGTCCAGACCCTTTATCAGAGCTGCCAGCCTCGCTGCCTGCCCTACAGAATTTGGACTTTCCCATTCCCACAGTTGCATGAAACACCTTTATAAATCTCATATTTCCAGATGTTTCCTCTTGGCTCTGTTTCTCTGGAGAAGCCTAACACAATACCTAAAACTGAAAAATAAAGAAAGTATAAAGTATAAAAACAAATATGGAGGCAAAAACTGAAGAAGCAGCTAAAGAAGTAAAAACTAATTGCTTTATTTCAGTAGCTGAGAGAGTTCAAATATAGTCAAGAGGCTACTCTGGAGGATGCTCTTAGGCAAACTTCAGTTAGACATTGCTATCTATATAACTTGCCAACCCCCAATCAAAACCATTCCAGCCAATCCTAAAGAACACCTAGGGCATTATATAAGATTCCACAAAGGTTCCATGCACTACGGTAACTTTCCAGAAACCTACAACCTCCAGATGGGTCCCTGGACCAGATAAGTCTTGAAACCTAGAGGGGCCAGCCTTTCCAGAACATCAGCTAGTCCCATCTCCCTACCTCTTATTATTGAAAGCCTTTCCAACATGAAAAAGATAGAATGGGCACAGCCCAAATACCCCTGAAAAGTGGGGAAAAGATCAAAGATGAAGAAAGAGTTATATAGATAAGGTTAGGTTTAACACACTAGTATGATTGCTGAATCATTATATTGATATTTCTTTCAGTCTCCAGTATCTTAAAGCAGCTACAGTAAAAACCTAAAATTGTGGAACTGTAACCTATCCAAACTCTGAAATCTGTTCTATAACTAATTGTTCTGCTGTGCTTTGAATTTATTGCTTTTTTGTATATATGTTATTTTTCACAAAAAAAGGAAAAAAGTGATGATAAAAAACATTTTTTATTCCTTCTAGTGTCCTATATTCTGGAGCAGCTAGAAGGGAAAATCTGAGTTGATGGTATGGTGGCCCATGACAAACTCTGGCATCTGTCCTATAACCACTTGTTGAAGAGTGCTTTGAAAACTATTGCTTTTTTCTGACTTTACTTTGTATACATGTTATATTATACAATAAAAAAAGTTAAAATAAAAAAAAACTAATTGCCTTAGAAGAATTGAAATCAGATATAGGAGGGGTGAGAAGGGATAAGAAGAGGTAGAGAGACTTGAATTAGGGCATTAATGTTTTTTGTTATAAGCCATATAAAACCATTTAACTTTTTAAGAAATGTAGACATGCTATTTCACTTTTATTTTTTTTTAAATGGTAGAATTAATATTTTATTATCATTTATAATCAGATAGCAGTTGGGTATATAGTCTTCATATGTGATCTTTCTTTTTGTAAATTAAAAAAAATTACAAGTTTACTTTTAAATAGCTGATGGCTGGTTATGTTTCCAGAAAACATGATTAGCTTAATTCACTAATGGTGGCTTCAAACTTTTCCTTATTAGCACCAGAAAATTCACCCAACTTTTGTCCGTTTTCATAAAACTGAAATGTTGGCATGCATGTGACTTCACACTGCGCAGCTCATGCTGACAGTTATCCACACCTATTTCAAGGAATGTCACATCGTTATACTTTTCGGAGAGGGAATGGAAGAAAGGCTTGATTATTTTACAGGGCCCACACCACGCAGCTGAGAAATCAACTACTACAAGTTTATCTCCAGCTTCTTTCAAGGCATCCAAAAATTCTTCCTGGCTGCAGATCTGTTGCACCATGTTGGCTACTGATCGACTATAGCATACACCAAAGAAGACCCAAAGAGCGGGACAAAGGCTGGGAAAGACACGCTATTTTCATTAAAAGAAATTAAATTCAAGAAAGATGGAAGGCATGACAACCAATTACCTCCAATTACTTGAGAGAGTAGTTAGGATCTTAAATTTCAAAATAGCACTATAATTTAGCAGAAAAGAGAGAAACTGAATAGTCTACCTTCTCTTAATGGTAAATACATAGTGAAGGACTACAGCCAAACTGAAAAGTTATGTTAAAAGATCATTTTAGAAAAATGAAATATAAAATACAATATGTCCTAAATCCTTGAGGATTAGAATGTCTCCTGAGTTAATTTTCCAGATGAGCAACACTAATTTTTTATCTTTTTCATTCCAACTTGACTATGACAAAGACAACGGTCACCTATGTTTATGTTTGTTTAATCTTTCCAACTATATGGAAACTCCTTGACGTCATGTCTCCTTCAGCACCCAGCATGGAGCTGAACACAATGGTCACGTGATCAGTAACGGAATTAAAAAAATTGTTGCGTCTGCTGCATCACTCACTTCAGCAAATAGGCCATGGTTGGCTTTACCAAACGAGGTTTAATTATGAATATCTATTAATTATACTGCTTCTGTGTTAATAGACACACCCTTGGCCATTTCATGATAAACAGATTTTTGCTTTGTTTTGTTTTATTTTATGAAATACTAAATGGCTAAGGCTGATTGGCTTTCTTTGTTCTGCAATCTGTTTGTTTTATATATTTTCTATCCTTTTCTTGCTCTCAGGTTACTACATCTTCTTACTATCAGTGTACCTAGACCTAGCAGTTATGTTTCCTTATCTGAATCCAGTAGCCTTTACAATTACGGTAGAAGGTAAGAAATCAATTAAGAATGTATGGACTCTTTCTTAACAAATATTTAAAGGATTCTCTATGGATCTAGTACACATAATTCAGTGTATAGACTTTGGGATATCTATTTTGGCTACTCAGAGGCTTATTTCCTTTACTTCCTCATTCCTGGTGATATTCCAAAGAATTAACGTTGCCAGATAAATGACTTCTGGACTGGTAAAATACAGCTTATCGACAGAAGCCACCATTATTTAACCCTGTAGATGGCATGGCTCCAGTATTGTAGCAAATTGGAAAATTTAATATTAACCCTATGCAATTAGAAAACAGAATCTATGTAAACCAATTTGTTTTTCTAAGAATTCCACTTTTCTCAAAAGCAGGATCCACAGGACTTTGCTTTGACAAGGAGATAAAACAGCTAAGCCATAGCATTCCTAACTCAACCGCAACTGCTGGTGATTCCACACTCTCAGAGGATGAAAAATACATTGGAAAGAATGTGATTCTAATTATGATCAACGCTTAAATCCAACACTAATTGTATAACCCTTCACTGTGAACATCAGTAAAAAGAAAGGAAATGGGGTAAAACTACTGAGCTAACTATGTGCCAGACAGTTGTACAAATTACCTCATTTTGCCCTCACAATGACCCTATTACGCAAGTAGTATTAACCCTGTTTTACAGATAAATAAACTGAGTGTTGGAGAGATTAAATAACTGGATCAAGGTCATGTAACTAGAAAGCAAAAGCCCTTCAATTCAAAGTGTAGGTCTGGTGCAAACGACCACCTGGCGCCCCCTAGAGGATGCACTGCCTCTACAACACCAAAAGGAGATACACTTGGAAAGGAAGATAATTTGTAATTACCAGCTCAAATCAAAGATCTTCAATGGATTTTCATCTTCTCATGCTCGAAACAGCAGATCTTTAAGGCTACCATGTTGTGGCCTAAATCCAATTCTCACATAGCAACTGGGACTTAACCGTTTGGTACCACCTCGTGCAAACAGAATGGATGCTCTCAGAAGCATAGGAATAAAAGAACAGTAGAAAAGTATTCAGTCACAGTCCTCTCCACTTCCTTTGCCAAGGTGATGAAAATAATGCATCTAATTTATGACAAGTGGAACAAATTTCAAAGGCTTTTGCTGTACAAAGACAAACATTTTTTAAAGTTGTAGAAATAAAGGTAAGAATATCATGGCCAACGAAGCAAGAAGATAAAACTATGTCTAAATAGTATCATCTCACATGATAAATGAAATCACTGGATTTGATAAAACACTTAACGTTATGCTTTTCTTCTCATATGAATTTGTCGTGTTGTCCTTCAAAAGGGTCATTCATCACCTCTCTCTGCTCCTGGCTCTTTACCCTCATTAAATAAGCTTAGGTGGCTGTCAATTTAAAGCCTTCACCCAACCTAATACCCCTGCCTTCTTTCCTTCTTTTTTCTGGTCAAATGTTCTGGTTCTAAATAAAGAACTTGAATTTCACTATTCAACTGAAATTACTTTCTAAGGTCCCCTATGATCTCCTCTGAAGCAAATCCAAAATTCCTACCTAGGTCTCATTTCCCTTGCATTCTTAACTGTGCTAATACTGCTGCCCTCCTTTTTATTGCACTATTTGTTTTACGTCTGATAGCAAAGCAATATATGCTCATTACAGAAAACTCAGATAGTATAAAAAATAATTTACCTTCTTTCAGTCTTGATGATATAGCGAAAGAAGTTTTTAAGGCAAAAATGGGATAATATATACACCATTTGTTTCCAGCTTTTTTTTTCATTTAAAATTATTATACATTTCTAACCTAGGCCTTCGCGCAGCTAAGCTCTGTTTTTCTCTATCTGTTCAATACTATTTTCTGATTTATAAACAAGATACCACTCTAGATGCTGACAAGGGAGATAAAGCATAAAAGCACTCCCCGGTCTTACAGAGCATATAACCTACTGGAACCTCTGAGTCTTGGTATCCTGAGCTGGGTTCCTGCCAGCTACTCCCACACATACAACTTACATACCTACCTTGTTTACCCTTCCTCTTAGCAGAGCTAAATCATTCCTTCAAAGTCTCCCTCTACTCTCACTTACCTTGAGAATAGTTCTCCAACCACCCCTGTGTCCCCAGGTAATCTTTCTTTTCCTTCTGAAATCTTAGGTACTACATATTTGGTTTTAGATGCTACCTTGTAGTCCCAGTGATCTTTTCACTCCCTAACAGACAGTAAGTTCTGAGGTCTAGATCTCATACCTTACAGATTTTTTGGATAGGTTTTTTGTTGTTCTTGTTTGTTTACCTTTACAGCCTGTGCTAACAGACTGCTTAGATGCTTAGTAAGTACTTTTGCTGTCATTTCTTCTCCCCCTCCCCCACAACCCCATGTTTCTATCCTGTATCTACTGATATTCTCTTTCCACTGCAGATTGTTTTAGCTCTCTCTAGTACCATATTCTTCCACCACTGACAGTAGCTCTCAAACTATTTTGACATAACACCTAAGATATATGTTTTCCATCACAACTGTATATTGTGATGCTCCATCACAACATATTACACACACACATTCACAAAACTGAAACAAAAGTTCCATAAACTATACTTACACTTACTACATAAGATACACTCTCTTTTCTATTCGATTTCCTTCTTTCTTCTTTTTAAATGCTGACAGAGGCCAACTAAATAGATCTTACTATCCACAATTTGTAAATACCATCCTACAAATTAAGTTACTAAGATGCCCAAAATTTTTCTAAAACTTAAGCTGTCTGAAACTAAGGTTATCTATCTTAATTTCTCAAAATATCATGATTATTTCACTCCTTTGGGTTTATAACAAAAAAATTTTCTGTCTTTCAGTAATCTACCATTTTGGATCTATCTGATATCCTTGATGGTTGATTTGTCATCTGTAACATCTCAGCTATGCCCCTTTTAATCATTTTCCAGAGTCATTACAAATTTATCTTTTCAAGATCGTCTGCTTTATAAAATACATCACAGTAGGATTTCTTTAATCTAACAAGCTACTCTAGTACATAAAATTTGATTTTTATAAAACTTTTCAGCTACTGGCTTATTAATAATAGGTCCAGCTATGAAATATTTTTGTTTGCAATGCATTTCACATATATTCTCTTATTTGATTCTCATAGTTAGATGAGAAAATTGTGGTTCACAGAGGTTTTAAGTCATTTACATAAATTCACAGGGCTAGTTAGCAGCAAAGTCAAATCTAGAACCCAAGTCTTTTGAATGTAAGCCCATCAGTTCCCCTTTCCCACATTACAAGTATTTCTACAATATGAAGCAAGATATTTTCATTGGCCCCCACTGGCCTCCAAGCCAGCTTTAACTGGCTATCAATCTCCTAGCTTCTGGACCCTTCCTCATCTAGTAGATCTTTCATACAGTCACAAAAACCCTTTAACTAATCCATTATTTTGTCCAGAAGCTATTGTGGCTTCAATGACATACCAATTTTCTCTTCCTTATCTCTCTAATTCATAGATAGCTAACATCAAACACAAAGCCTAGCATAGCAGATGTCTAGTTGCCATCTCTGAGTAAACTCTTAAACATTTAAAAAAAAAAGACTTTTCAACATCTTCAACCTTTTGTCTAGCATATAAGATTTTAGATTGACCCACCCAATAGGCAATCTGCTTTCACCATTCTTCAGTCTCGAGTCTCTTGCTAAACCCATCTCCTCTTATGGGGAGGCAGGTCCTTTCCCGCCCTTCTTATACAACTCCTAGCTCTTCCACAGCTTTTGCAGATAGTAAAACTCATCAAGATGATTTTTGCTTCTTTAAGTTCATGTCACAATTATTGCCTGCCTCTTATTAGGCACTTTTTCATATGTTGTCTCCTTTCATGATTTCTTAACTGTTTGAACTAAGCATTTTTCTCCACAGTCACGTGAAACCTTCTAAAGAACTTAAAGTATTCTTAAATTTATTCTGTTTTTGCCCTCAGCCCTTGGAATATTTACACTATACCTGGTTAATAAACATTTCAAGTAAAATCTCTTGTCTAAGGTGAACTTTTTGAAAGTACACATTGAGAATCTATTGTGTGTTAGTTACTTTACATACGGGATTTTATGTAAGTTCACCAATATCCTCCAAGGGTGGCATTGTCCCTATTTTATAGAAAGGAAAGCAGGCTCAAAAGTGTAGCAACTTGCCTAATGTCATTTTGGTTAGGGGACTCAACCCAAATCTTTCCAACTATAAAGCTCTTGAGATCGCACCCTCTACCATGTCCATCCCCACTCATTTCAGTTAGGCTCAGTCCAGAAGCCACATGAACTCATTCCTACATCATTGGTTAGCTGCACATGTATTCAGATGCAATGTGAATTCAAATTATCCTTACTTTAGACAAAGATGAAATGCAGCCAACTAATGTAAGTTGGGGTCCCACTCCACTTACAAAAGTCACTTACCCTTTCTCAGCCTCAGTTCCAATTTCAAGACCTAACATACTCTGATTGTAAAGAATATTTTTCTCCTAATTTTTGACCATCCCTCGCTGAGCACCCCCAAACTCGCTGCTCCCTGAACCCACGGCGTGTTTTCAGGTCTCTACTGTTGCTCAGGGTGTGGGCTCTGCCCGCATCACCCTTTCTGCCTGCTCCACCTGATGGAGCCCCCAAGTCCAGCTCTAGGGTATCCTCAGAAGAATTAGCTGCTTCCTTCCTTTTGCTCCCCCACAAGATCGCAAGCTCTAAAGGCAGAGGCATATCTTACTCAGCTTCAGAAGGTAAAACCCAGCATGATTCCTGAAGCTCTCTGACCTCAAGACTTCAGGAAGACTTGCTGAATTAAAGAATTCAGGAACATCTATCGTAAGTCAATGTTTGGTGAAACAAGAAATCAATCAATCATGCCTTAAAATGGGAATGCCATCTGTCCCTCCTATTCCACATTTATTTAAATGTTACCTCCTTACAAAGGCCTTTTTCCCTACCTCCCAATCAAAAGTGTAGAATTCCCCCAATAATCTCTCATTGTAGCCTCTTTCTTTTCTTAATTCTTATCATAGTACGTAATTGTAAATACCTGTGTGGGTTTTCCTTGTTTAATGTTTTTGTTCCCCTGTACTATTAGACTGAATCTCCATGAAACCAGGGACGACATACGCTTACTTCTTCACTAATTTCCCACCACCTGGCAAGAGCAAGGACTCAATAAATATTTACTGAACAAATTCTGTGAATATTAATGATATAATGTATATCAATGTGTTCTGTAAACTATATACTGATAATTAAGAGATAATTATTGGCATTATATATTCAGTTTATCTCCTCATAGATACCACAAACGAAAGCTTTGTCTCGCTCCAATATCACATGCCTTTAGTTGGCAAAAGACTTTCTAGCCCAATAGGGCACTTATGTCTGACTCATTTGAATAATAATAGCAATTACTTTATTTCTAGTTAGTAGAAATAAAGTCTAGTTAGTAATTTACAGAAATATCAGCAGTGAGAAATATTAAATCCCCTCAGATCTCACTTAAGATTATCTCTAAAATAAAGATCAAATCACTTGTTCTCTTCAAAGATAACTTCGATTTCGATGTGTGATGCTAATCTTCAAGGTCCTATACAAACACCCTTTATGAAGGGCATATTTAGCAAACTATGACAATTAGCCTATATTTTCACGCAAGTGGATCCAAGCAGCTTAAACACTGATTCTAACGCAGGGGTTGTCGTTTTAGGGCCCCTCAATTGCATGGACCCCTTCCAAGACTCTGGGGGCCAAGGGTTAATAATGTGTTCTCATGGTCATATGTTTTCTAAATTTTGCAAAAGCAAGAGAGTTTTGTACTCTCCTTAAAAAAGGACCCCAAAGGAACGAGATAAACCTCTACTAATGACTCTCCATTTTATAATCAAACTACTCTTGTCTCTAAAATACTCATACCCAAAATGACAGTGCAAGCATAGCGGCAATCAATTTTAAAAGTTTACTTGTAATCACCAACAAGGTCAAGTTCTCCTAACATTGCTTTTTAAGGCCTTCTAAAAAAGAAAGGTCTAATTCTGAATAATTATTTTTTCCTAAATCCACAGGCATTCCTCTTTTCACGAATAAACAGATTACATACACTGAAGTCCTAGGGTCTCTACTTTATTCACTACAACCTTAATAAGTAGGCATCCCTAGTTCTCCCATTTTACAGAGGAGGAAACTGAAACTTAGAAAAGTTACAAAGCTTGCTCAAGATCAGAAACCAATCTGGGGCTGTCTAAGACTTCATCTCTCTGACATACCATGTGCAGAGTTCCCTGACAGCAGAAATTATGTCATCTCTGTCCACTGTAATTCCCTACATAGGAGACGATAAAAAGCTCACACTCAATAAACATTTCTGATCAACTATTTAAGAGAATACCTACTGTAATCCAATCTCAAACACTGTAGCATTGCTATAAATATTCCTAAATGATGAGGTAATCAGATACCAAAGAACAGATTAATATAAAACAAAGACCTTTTTATATGCTATCTCAGGAATAACAAAGAATAGAAAACAGGGCCAGATGTTGCTAAAAACAAAAAGTACTCAACTGGATCACTCTTAGTGGAGTACAGGTTATATGTAAGTTTTAAAATTGACATGATTGACAGAGTCTTTGAATTTAAATGAAAGCATTACACATATTCAGGAGAAAAAGAACACATGTTTATTAAAATCTTTTTTTCAAAAACACACATACACAAGACAGACAGAACGGCTCATCCTTTTAGTGCAGTCCTCCTTGAGTTTCCAATTGTTTGGCAGCTAAATTAATACTACATGAAGGGACATGTGTCAACTTAACTGAAAAACCAGTGAACTTGGTGGCTGCATGTAGACATGGCTGAAGAGCGTTTTAAATGTAATATATTGAAAACGCCTGAAAGCCCGCCATTTGGCACCCAGACCAACATCAAAAAGCAATGTCCCTAATGAGCCTCTGCAGCTGAGACACAGCATTTCAACACCATGAAATGAAAGGGCACAATGGTACCGCTGCCAAAGCCAAATAATTTACATCCCTTTATATCAGCAAATGGTTTTTAAGGTTTGGCACCAAGAGTTAATAACAAAAAAGGCTAGAAGTAGCATTGACTGTGACCTTTAGATTTACTTCTATATTTCATTGCCCCATGGAGTAAGTATATCCACCTCCAGTATTTATAACAGCTTCACCACATTGTTTTCTACTATTAAAAATGCTGGACCTCATAGAGAACTAATCATTAGGATTCAAAGAGATGCCTGGGAGTTTCACCCTTGCTAAGATTCCATCTCTCACAAGATTGCTCAGAGACTTGATGAATATTTTAAGAGAAGTACGAAATTCACTTCTGAATTTTACTCAGAATTCTTCCTTTTTAACCCAAAAAAAAAATCTCAGTTTTTTTTATGCAAAGCTCAAAATCTCATTATTACATATAGTCAACTGATTCAATTTTGCTTAATATGTAAACTATTTTAAACACTAGTAAATTGCTATCCATAATTTGCTGCCATTTCTTTCAAAGATCCAGACCCCTCTAACCTACTATTTATTAGCTGACTAAGCAGAGGAATGATCTATTATGGAATTAATGCTAAAATATTTATCTGGGCACCATAAAACATCTGTGTGCTCAAAAACTCAAACAATAGAGGAGAACCTTTTGAACATGCCTTTGTCTTCTGATGGTCCAGGATTGCTCCCAGCAGACTGACAGCAGCAGGTGTGGTCCCTTCATCCCTTCCCCCCACCCTGTCAAACAGTCCTGTGCCCCATCACCACAACCCAAGACTACCAGGAAAGTTCAAACCTTTCCTTAGCAACAGGTAGTCAATCACTTATTTTATACTAAGACAGGACGGTCTGTAAAATATCTTTGGAGGTCTGCCAACAGCATTGAAGCCACTTTCAGTCTGGAGAGTGGCCACAGTTCTTTTACACTGAAGATGTAAATATGGGGAATTCATCAAATTAATATTAAACTAAAGGCAGTGTCGCCTTAAAAAATTAAGTGGTTGGATCAGAAGTTTCAAAGTCCCTATTTCATGCACAGTGTAAAGTTTGCAAAATGCTATTTCTACTTTAAGAAACTGAGTTCTGTAATGAAGAAAAACACCTGTCATGTCTAAAGATTAATTCTGGAATGACAAAATGGTGCTATTTATTTTGAAAGGCAATTAAGACGTTGTTCCCTGTGACAGAAAAATATAGATATAGATTATGTACATTAAATTACATGCTCCCTATCTGAGGAATTCATTTAATGATAAATGTATTCCAAAGGGAAACACCATGCAGAATTTGAGGGTTTCATGTGAATAATTTCTCCCTCTTTTTGCTGTATGGCATACAGTACATTACCATAATTTTTTTTTTTTGCGAGCAATTGCTCCCTTACTTTTTGTACTATCAGGCTCAAGAAACAAGTCACCATTTAAATCAACAAACCCTTAGTTTAATCATTCAGCATAGGAAAAAACTAAATAAGCCTCTTTTACTGAGCAAGTATCTTATAGGTCATATCTTGGTTTATGTACTGCTGTTTTCTGCTCATCTAGTATTATTTTAAAACACAAAAAAAGATCCTTGGTGAAGGTATTTGGAAAGAAGCCAAGTTCAATCAGTTGGGGAAAGAGAGAGGGAGCATCTTGAAGCAGTAACTTAAAAAAAATGCATGTCTGAGACTATTGAAAAGTTAGGCTGCCAGATCTTTAGGACCTTTGTAATAACAATAGTAACTCCAACAATGTCCATATTATATTTCCTTATTGTTTTTAACTCTATTGTATTTGAAAGAAATGTTAAGCTATTTTCAAATAAGCTAATATCTGTTGAAAGAAAATTATCTTTTTGATCTTTGGATAGAGTCGCTTAAGGTTTTACACATCCTTAATTATGACATTATTACATTCAGTTAAATTTTTTTCAGAAGGACACATTTCCAATCTTAAAATGGAAACCAAGGAGAAAAAATGGTTCTCTATAAATATTCTCATGCAAACTCGGCTGAAATACATCTTAATTTGTTTAGTGAGTAATAGTACATATACTTTATAAATGCACTCGGTTTTGTAAAATAGCAAGTAAGCTCTTTGTTCTTAATCTGGTGCAAAATTGCTAGAAAACCAGTCCTATCCATTCTTTGATTCTTCCAAGTTAAATTGATAGAAGACTGTCAAATGATCAAATAAGCATGCGACCTAAGAACCATTCCAGATCACTGAAGTGATTTTTCCACACAACATTCAAAATTTCTATTAGAATAGATTCAAATATACTATGCAATTCCATAACCTTTCACTTTATCCCTAAGGAACAGAAGAAACCAAAAATGAGAGAAGGGCAGCAGACCTGACTGGTTTAGTACATTAGGTTGGCACATCTTACATCTAAATTTTCATAGGCACAGAGTTAGAGGACACCACCTGAATTTCCGGAGTCCCTGGAAATGCTAAAACATTTGAGGCAAAAAAAAAAAAAGATATGTTTGTGTTATTCTTATTTTTGTCCTGACACTCTGACTTGAATTCTCTAATTAAAAAAAAAAAAGCGGTAGAAACACATACTTTAATGGAAAAATCATTTCTCTTTTGAAAACGATTCAACTTCTTTCTTTTGTTAAGCAATCTTGCCTGTGTTTTGCCTTCTTCCTATCCTCACAGTACTGGGTACCTCTCTGGCCAGGAATAAGGACGCTTTCATTCCAGGGAACACTGAACATCGGTCTGAATGCCGCCCTTGCCTGGGCATCTACGAATATCCAAAATGCCCCCAGCTGGGATTTCCTGGTCTTGTACCTGCCTGCAATTTCCTCGGGATGTAAACACCGGTTAATCTCATCAAGACGGTGGAATGGACCTCACGGAAACCCCCCAAAGGGCTCCCCAAATTAAGTACCCATTGTCACGTCCCCACCCAGAGGAAAGGAGATCGCCAAAACATCCCTCTCCCCTAAGCGGAGGGGTGGGGTGGGGGTCACGCCTCGGAGACCCACAGGCACCACAGAAACCCGCCAGCCCCCAGCAGACCCCGGCCAAGTGTCGGCCGGGATGCCTTCAGACCCCGGCGCCCCTCCAAGGCTCCGCCCCCGCCGCCCCGCCGGCAGCAGCGCCCCCGGCCCGCCGGTCAGCGCACGCGCGCCGCGGCGCCCGGCTACTCAGCCCTGGGCTGCTCCCGGCAGCGCCCTTCGTGGCGACGTGCTCAGACCGAACAACGCGGCGCGGGCGGGGAAGTGGGGTGAGAGGGTGGGACGAAGGGTCTGCTCCAGCTCCGCGTGAAAGAGGCACGACTGGGTGACTAAGGGCGAGCCAGCCAAAGAGACCTCCTGGTGACCCCCCCAGTCTCCATTTTATTAAGTCCAAAACTGCGGACCAGACTGGGGACCCCGGGTTTCTCCCCGCACGGGGTAAGCGGGCAAGACCGTTAGGCTGGAACCCCGGGAACCGGTCCTGGCAGCTCCCGGCCGCCACCCGCGCCGCAATAAAAAGCCTCTCACGGCTTCCCGCCCAGCCAGCCTCGCTCTGATTGGTCGCCATGGGAGGGACCCAAGTTGGTAGGAGGCGGCGGTGGAGCGCTACTCCTGTGCCTCCTGGGGAGGGGGCGCACTGGGTGCTCTCCGGCCCGCCCCGGGCGCTTCCCTCGCCAGGGCTCGGCCCTCTAGGGCAGATCCAGCGGCACCTGGCAGCATCAGCGACCGCCGACACACAGCCCCCTCCGCTCGGCTTTCCCCGGGCGCTAGGGCTTTTCCCAGAATAAGCCCCCAGCCCAGAATGTCCGCCCACTCCACCCAGCTCTCTGTGGCCCCTGCTCCTTTCCCCCATCCCTACCTCCAGTCCCTAAGCGCCCAAGCGCAAATCTCTGGGGGGCGGGAGGAAGGGCAACTGAAGGGGAAGGTGGGTAGTGACAGAAGAATCTTCCAGGGAGACCGGGATGGAAATACGAAAATGAACCTCGCCCCTGGCTGCCAAGGTTCTCTGGGCGGCGGCGCAGCAACCGCCCCCCGCGGTAGCGTCACTACTGTCTTCCTTCCAGCTCCCCATTGTTCGCAGTTTGTCGGGATCAGGTACCTCGCCCAAAGCAAGGAGACCAGGGCGAGGTGCTTCGAGCGACTACCTGCTATTCTTCTCTCGCACCGTGCAACACTAGGCTCGTGGTGCGTGTAAAGACACACGCGCGCACACACGCGCGCACACACACCAGCCAGCGCCGATCACGCCCTCCTCGCCCTCCGCCCCTCCACACTTCCTCCTGTCAAAACGCGGCGCTCGACCCTCCCATCCCTCCGTGCTCCGGGCTAAGAGCAGGGTTTGCAACTAACCCTCAATTTGGCAAATGAAAAACTAACGTCATATCCACGGCCACACAGACAAGCGATTCTGCCCGTCTCGCCCGATTTTGCAAACCGTTATTTGCCGGGGGAGGGGAGGCGAAGGCTGCGAGACCCACTTTATTAGAACCGGAGAAATAACGATCGGAGACTACTGACCGGGCCTTATTGTTCGCTCTTCCCCGAGCCGGGGCTGACAAGCCCCTTCCTCACGGAACCCGAGACTGGGCGGCGGCACCACCCGAACCACACATCCCCGCCGGGCCGCCCGCCTTCAGAGAAGGAGCGCTGCCCATCAACAGCGCGGCCGCGGCGTCCCCAGAAGCTCCGCTCCCAACGCCACCCGAGCACACAAAGTGGGAAGGGCCGGCGCGCTAGAGGGGCGCTGGGCGATCGCGACGCGGGGAGGCAGCCTGGGTCCAGGCAGCCCGGGAGAGCGCGGGGTTCGGGTGGGCAACGAGGGCGGTGCGCTCTTTTCTCAGCTGGATGAAAATGACCAGCTCAAGCATTCCACATGAAAACCATCCCTAATAACAGTGGTTCTTGCGGGGGAAGAGTACGGGGAAGGGAGCGCTTAGCAAATCAGACTGAGAAAAAAAGAAAATGTACCTGCAGTTCCCAGGAAAAACAAAGTCCAGATGAGATCCTTAGTTTGCAGCATTGTAATCTGCTGGCAGGGAGGGATGTTCTTGCCGCGGTAAATTCTGTGCCCCCCCCTCTTGCAGCGAGTGTGGACGGCGGCAGAGCAACAGATCTAGGGGCAGACAATTGCCAGGCTGAGTATGATTATTTTTGCAGAATTGTTTCCTGCCAGCGGCTGCCGAGCTGCGTTCACGCGCTGATCGCAGAATGAGTGACAGTCCCAGCCTCAGCACACTCGCAACTCGGAGATCCTTGCGCTGGCCCGGGTTCGCTTTGATGAAACTGGGGATGAGAGTGGGGCGGGCGGGGGGCGGGGGGCGGGGTGAGAACCTCACTGTGTCCTTCCACCACGCCGGCCACAAATAGTGCCGAACATCAAGGAGGTAAGAGAGACAGGGGAGGCAGATGCGGCCGCCTACAAAACGCGGCCTGGAGTTTAAGAAGGAGTCGGGATCTTTCACACGCAGTCTCCCAGGCAGAGCTCTGATTTCTTTTTCACACTCACCCCCCTCCCCAAGCCTCCGCCGACATTCCTGCTATCTAGCCTTCCTAATCAGGAGTTTGGGTGTTTTAATAATAATAAATAATAATAAAAACCAAATCTTAGGTTTAGTTAGATTTCCAGAGTTGTCGAATCCTTTCATTTAGATCCCAAGATGCTTGAAGCACAAGGATAACTTGGGGGTGTTGTTTTTTTTAAATTCTGAAAATTAGAAATCTGGAGATAGTGGGGAATTGCTGTTGCTGGTTTTCTTTTGGTGGTGTTTGTTTGTTTGTTTTATAGGGGCTGTGAAGTTTGCTCTCCCACAGAGTAGTAACATATAACAAGGCAGCAGATCCCGGGGGAGGGAGGTGGGAAGCAACTTAAGTAGAAGAAAACACAAATGCTTAGAAGGATTTTCCAGAAATAATGGGAAAATAATGGGGATGCAACTTGTTTATGCATTCTGAATTCTGTGGTCTCTATTGAGATCACCAAGCCTTTGATGCATGTCCCATGATATAGGAGAAATATTAAATATTTTCTTGCAAGGAACTACAACCTCAATTCTTAAAGATGTTACTGTAGAAGATCGCTGAACTACCAACACAAATAGGCTTCATTTAATTTTACAGTTCTACTTTAAAAAGAAGGAGGGGACAGGATAAAAATAAACATGTCTCAGGACCTGAGGCAGGCTTGAGTGTATAAGGAACAAAAAAAGTGTGAAAGAATCAGAAGCCCAAGGGGTTTAGATGCTGGGTTAGCCTTTTAGCCTACACAGGGGAACCTTGTAACAGACGGGAAGCACTTGGTTCAGAAGCTCTGAGGTTGGAGTCTCCACTGCTATAGCACTTTTTAAAAGCCGGTGCAATACTCACAAACCAGCCAGGCTTCTTTACAGGAGAGTCATGTCTCCTACGCTCCTCCTGTGTACAAGTTCAACACGTGGTTTCAGGATACCCCTGCTTCCTTCCTCCAAATAATTTTTTCACAACTTTTACTATCGTAATACTTATTTTAGACCAATTATAAATGTTTGCTCATTGTTAGAAAATTTTAAAATACAGAAAAGTAGAAAGAAGGAACTAAAAATAACACTAAGTCCCACAGATTCCAGGCATTTTCTAAGCCTTCTTCATATGCTTATGATTTTAATAATTGAGATATTATAGTAGCAGTTTGAATCCTGCTTTTTTTCCCTAACGTTTCATTATAAGCATTTTTTTCCAGGTCATTAAAAAAGCCTTTCTAAATATTTTTATAGCTCTGCAATATTCCCTCATATGGATGGTTCTCCAATGTGTTCACCCATTGTTGGATATTTAGATTGTTTCCATAATCTGATAATATAAATAATGCTTTGGGGAACATCTTTCAACAAATGTTTACTGAACAACCACTGTGATTCGCCTTGTGCTAAATGCAGTCAATTATATAGAAAGTGTTGTTCTTTTAAGCGGTTACTATATTTAGGCATCTTTAGCTTCAGACATGAACTTCTGCTAAAATGTAAAATCACCCCATTTAGCCTTTTAAATTCATGTGGATGAATTTATTGGACTTTTTCCTGAAGAAGAGGTTTCCATACACGAAAAGAGGGAGAGAATTGGCCTGAAGGAAAAAGAAACAAAATGAATGTTGGGACACCCAAAATAATTTTTGTCTACTTTCTAATTTTACCACCAAGCGTGAGGGACACACCCTTCCCTGCAAATCTCTCTCCTTATAGTGCATGTCAGTAGAATGAAAAGATTCTTCACTATTTTTCTCCCCCAAATGTCCCTATTTTTAGCTTTTTAATGTAGGCAGGTGTGGAAATCCTATCTCACTACAGCATAACTGAATTTCTTCCCCCCCAGCCCCTCCCTGTCCCTTGTAGCTGTTGATTATTGTAATGACTCATTCTAGAATTCTTCCCCACAGTTATCCCAATCTGTATTATGTGAATCTCTTCCACATTCTTTAAACAGGATCCATTACTAACCTCCAGTTCTTCAGCTCTCCAGATGTCAATGCCTACTTCTGTGAGATCTGGGTTTCAGACACTCCCTGAACCTCACTACGAAATGGGACAAAACTATGTCCTTCCTAGACCTCTCTCCCAGAGCGTCCCACACTCTTTGGTACACATTAATGAGCATCTACTGTGAACAACATGGCTTTGAAGTAGGGAAGGAGACACACAGGACTGTGTTTAGAGAGAGAGCTTCATCAGTGAAGCAGAGAATGGTCTAAGAAAAAAGCTGCAGCCAGGAGACTAGTTAGGAAGTCATGAAAGCATTGTGGATAGGACCTAGGGTTTAATCCAGTGCGGTGGCCAGGAAAGGAAGCAAACCCACTTGAGAAAACTTTCCAAGATGGAAACAGCTGAATTTGGGACTTTTTAAAAATTGGAGTCTGAGGCAGAGGAAGAAATCAAAGTTTATTTCATTCATCAGCAGGCATCCATTGAGCATCAACTAAATGCCTAGCACTGTTCTATACACCCAGGATATAGCAGTGGACAAAATAACGTTCCTGTCCTCATGGGGCTTCCATTATTATGGGAAGACAGGTAATAAATCCATAAATACCTAGCAAATCAGCTGGAAATGAGTGCTAAGGAAAATAATAAGGAGGAGTAAGGGTCTAAGGTGTGCTGGGGGAGGGATTGCCGTTTTGTATAGGCAGCTTAAAGAAGGCATCTCAGCCACCAGGATATTTGACAGATACCTAGACGAAGTGATGGCCCCAAAGTTTCTAGGTTGGGCAGAGTTAGCAGAGAGTAGAGGGATAACTGCAGACTTGGACAAGGCCATAGCAAAGGAGCCTCGATGTCAGCTGTGGACATACTGAGTCTAAGATGATTGAGGACCACCCAAAGTGGAGAGGTCCAGAAGACAGACAGGCAGATAATGAGAACCTAGAGAACACATCAGTGTTGAGGTGTGGGTAGAAGGAGTTTCAAAAGAAATCATGAAAATATGGTCAGAGAGATAGAAAGACATGAAATATTTTAATGTCCCAAAACCGAAAGGAGAAGAAAGTTTTAAGGGGTCAGATACAATGAAGACTGAAAAGAGTTTCCTGGATTTGACAACACAAAGTTATTGGTGTTCTCTGAGAGAGCATTTTTGGTGGGTGCTAGGAAGGGAGATGTCACTGTCCCAGGGACGAAAGGGTGAGGAGGAAGGAGAAGCAAAGTGTCTGTGGGCCCCTCTTTCAAATTTAATATTCAAACAGTTTGAGAAATACGGGAATGTAAATTTAAGGAGGAAGAATGTGTAAAATGTGGTTTTCTTTCCTTTTTATATACAAGGATTTCTATGATCAGGCTACAAAGTAAATTAAATCAATGTTCTTTCTTTCTCACCTGACATAAAATAATGAATGCAGGGTTGCTAATGCCCCTTCACCACCACCAGTCCCTTGTGGACCAACTTACACTAGTTGAAAAAATTAACTTAGACTAGAGCAAAGTGCCTCTAGCATCTTTTCTTCCCTCCTTTCAGGCTCTTCCTCTGTTGGAACTGAGAAGAGGGACACAAAGTATGATACAAGGAATCATAGATAACTAGGCATTTTATTTCACATTGGACATGGTTTGAGCAAAATGCATTCTGGGAAACGCAGCAACTTAAGACCTAGTGACCTGGGGCTAGGCGAGGCTGGGAAATGGGCTTGCCCAAAGAGCAGAGCATGAGTCAACCAAGTGTTAAGATCAGAGGGTAAAATGGAGCCCACATAGCTAAGGAATATAGCCTCTTATATTCCAGATCTGGTTGGCAGCAGAAATTACTTCTAAATTCCACTGCCCAGTGGGGTAGGAGCAACTGGCATGCTATCTTCCTTGTCCAGGGCTAAATCAGGAACTGAATAGGACTAGAGGAACTCAGTCGATGCAGCTGAATGAGGCAGAATTGGGAGAATGAGGCAAGGGATGACACAGGACCACTGCTGCTTTGGGCAGCTTGTGCTCTGCACAACTCAAAGGGGTGCCTTTTGAATCCCATGAGTCATATGTCTGTATAGTTATTATGAGAGTGTTTCTGGCAGATAGAAATAAAGCCTCGAGGAAGAGGTGCTGTTTTCTAATCTGTCGAAAGTTTCGATTTGGGCTAGTATTTGGAACCATGTTGAAATCTTGGAGATAAGGCCATTTTAGACAACTTGCTTCCGAACTGTGGGAAATATAGTCGCAGGGAATTATCACAGTTTGGAGGACCCGTCCTTTTCAAGGTAGATATAGAGGGTGGAGCAGAATCAAATCACTAGAATCAGGCCATGAAATGTGGAGCCAGCTTTGGGAAAACTCAGTGAGCCAGCAAGGGAAAGATGCCTTTAAATGGTTTCTCGTTCTCAGTTGAAATCAAACCCCAGGCTGCCTAACTGCTACTTTTGCCCTTGAAAAGAAAAAAGAAGAAGAAGAAGAAGAAAAAAAAGAAACAGGCTATTTAACAGATTAGAGAAAGGAACCAAGGTCTCTGTGTCAAGATCTTATAAACCATGAAGTATGACTGAGCATTAAAGGCTGGACAACTTCCTCTCTCCCTCTTACACATCCTCCCAGAGGCAGTGAAGTGAACCCCCCACCCCCACCCCCCACACACAAACATGAGTGAGGGATCAGGTTCTGGGACTTGTCAAACTAAGTTTAAATCCCAACATCTCTATCTTATATACTGACAGGCTCTGTGAATTTGGGCAAATTGTTTCACACCATAAACCTCATTTTTCTTGGTCATAAAGTTGGAATTAGAGAGATACCTAATCCTTAGACTCTTGTGAAGATTAATTAAAATAATGTATACAGAGGGCCTAGTAGTAGCCTGACATTTTTTCATTCAACAGGTATATATTGACTACCTGTCGTAGGCAAGGTACTTTGTTAGTAGCTGAAAAGAAGAAAAGTGCATGGAACACACATTTTTACAGGCTTTGTAAGAAGAGAGACAAATAAACAAAGAGACCAATAAAGAAATCAAATATATTAAATCAAATATATTAAAGCCATGAAAGAAATAAGCTGGACTCCTTGATAAAGAAAACCAGGACAGATTATGTTAGATTCAGGAAGACTTCCTTGAGGAGGGGACACATATGTTGCAACCTAAAGAATGAGATGTCCCCAGCCATTGGAAAGAGCAGGGAAAGTACATTCTAGAAATATGTGAAGGCCCTGAGGTGGGAAAAACCTGGGTGGTTCTAGAAACGAATAGAAACCCAGAATGGCCCAGATGGAAAGAACAAGGGAGAAAGGGGCACAAAATAAGGTTTTTGGAGTCACCTCCAAGGCTACAGTAAAGAGTTTTGTATCTTATTCAAAGTTCAAAGAAAGCCACTGGAGGGTTTTTGGCAGCAGAGTGACATGAGTTGTTTTGAAGGCTTTTAAAACCACACTGGCTGTGTGGAGAATAGCTTGCAAGGAGGCAGGAGTGGGTGTAGGAAAGCCAGTTTGAAACCGCTGCAGAAATCCAGGGATGATGGAGGCTGGCCCTGGAAGTAGCAGGGAGGTGGAGAAACATGGAGACTGAATGGACTGAACTTGCTGATGGATGTAAGGCAGAAAGAGGAGACGTCAAGATGTAGGAGATGCAGGGAGTGTTTGCTTGCAGGAGAGAAAAAATCAAGTGCTCAACGTTCAAAGATGAATTATTCATTAAATAGCTGTTGGTCTTATTTTAAGGTGCCAGCTAAATGGCACACCATTGTCCTTTCTGAATAATTGCCATACTCGTTCTGGGCATCTAAAGTTTTAGAAGATTTAGTTGCATCAATCCTTGGAGTAAAATGGAAAAAATATTTTTATTTCTCTTTCTACTACCTTGACTTCTACTAAGCCTTCCCGTCTGCCTCATGTCTGTTCTTCTTCATGTCCTGTGGTCATACTGCTTCCCTTTGTTACACACCAAAATGCCATCTGGCCTCAGCCCCAGCACCAAGGAAGGGGCCTCACAGGCAGAGCCAACATTCATTTTAGGATCTCCCAGGTTCAACTGTATCTTCAAGTCCAGAGAGGTGCCCATTGAGGGAGTCCACTTGTGTCACCTTCTCTCCCAAAAACAAGCATCTTAGGAAATGAAAGCAAAGATAAGAACAGGAAGAAACAGGTGGCAGGCATTCATACTGAGGACACAGGCATTACTTCCATCTTCACCATCACTGCCACCACCACTTCCTTACAAAAATAGCTAGACTGCTCCACCCCACTCCTGCCACCTGCCTTGAGCCAGAACACTGCACTACATCTCTCTTGAGAGTCATCTGGAACCATCTTGCAGAAGCACAGTGTTGAAGAGAACAGCGTTGTTGGCTCTATACTGGTTGCAGAATCCCAAAGAATCCTCATGGTCAGAACTCTGAATTTTTAAGTCATTGTGTGCCTCATGATTCCTTATCTACTTCCTCTGAAGACTTGCAGCCATTTTATCACAGTTTCTTCATCCCTCAGCTTCCAAGATTTCCATAGTGCCTGTAAGGTCCCAAGAGCCCCAAGGACACACGGCTCTCACTCCAGACACTCTCTCTGAAAGAGAATTTCCCTCTTGCATCAGCAAGAACCATGGAGTGAGCCAGGCATATTACAGTAAGGGAAGCTCCCACCCCACCACCACCCATCCTTGCATCAGCAGAGAACAGTCAAGAAGATTCCACTCTGTGCCTCCGAACAGGGGAGAAATGTGATCAACACCAGACCCCAACCCCCTGCTGCCCTCCAGTGCCCCCTCACTGCTCCACCATAAATGCCACTCTGTTTGCTGAAAGAATAAGATCAATAAACAAACCAACAAAGGGCTCAAAGTTCATGCCTTGCTGGGTCTCTGGCTCACAGTCTCTTTCTTGGCTCCCACGGGTGCGGCCCTGGCCCTTGTCATACCTCACCCTGGCTGCTGACCAATCTTCCTGCCTCCCCCAGACTTCCTCAAATCCACACTGCCCCCACCTCCAGAATCGTCTTCCTATAAAGAATACTTGTGAAAGACTGAAAGTGTCACTCCTCTACTTAAACCTAAACTCTTCGTTTCCCTCAGAATGAAGTCGAAGCCCTATCAAAGCCCTGCATGAGCAAACGCCTGCCCCTTCCCCAGTCCCATCTCTTGCTTCTTCCTGTGCCGCATTGTGAGTGCCCCGTCCTGCAGTCCTGCACTGGCAGACTCCACTTTATTGCCTGGCTGACTTCTGCTCATTCTTTAAGACATGATTTTGAGTTCATCTCTTGCCTGGCCTTTCCTGCTTCTGGCTCCCCATTCCCTCCCTCCCCCTGGGTTGGCTGCTCTTACTAGATGCTTTCAGAATCCCATTCTTCTCTCCATCACTGCCATCTTTTCTCACACTGCAGTTTAAATTTATTTCTGAGTCTGTCTCCTCCATTACTGATGATATCCCTTAGGACAGAGACTTTAAATTTCTGTGGCATTAGTACGCAGCACATTGCAAGCACATAATAGGTGTTCAATACAATACTGTGGAAAGAGTGACTAAATGTCATCAACAACATTCTCAGACCACCTGGCTGGAAAGTGGTAAAAGCTACCTCATTACCATGTTGGAGCTGTCAGAAAACAAAGCATACAGTGGTGACAGTTACACGTCTAACAAGTAAAGTCAGATTTCAATTTAAGATGTCTTACAGAGACAGTTTGAACTTAAGATTCAAACCAGTAACTGACACCAATCTTTCATGATTCTGATCCTTCTATCCTTAATTACTCGATAAGACTATTTTCTTTCTTTTTTTATTAGAGAAGTTGTGTGTTTACCAAACAATCATGCATAAAACACAGGATCCCCATATATGGTCTTATGACTAACACCTTGCATTGTTGTGATATATTTGTTAAAAGAGAAGACTCTACTATTTGGCTAATCTATCCTGTTTGTTTGGTTTTTTGTCCATGAGGCTCAGTTGCCTTGGCACCCAGCCCACCTCTGGAATGGTTGCCTCTGGAATTTTAGTTCCTCCTCTAAGCTTAGGTGTAGCAGCCCCAGGACCTTTGCAAAATAGATTTGTTGTGGTTCCTGGCTACCTATTGATAAGTCCCTCCTTTCTTTGCCAAGTGGACTTCTCTTTCTCCTGTCTAAAGTGCAGTTCCTTTCTGCCTAGGATGAAATGGGGTAAAACAAACTCTGTATTTATGATTTTCTACCTTTTTGTATGCTGGATAATATCAAGTTGCTTTTTTTCCCCTATAATTTCTTAATGAGAGAGATGCGTAAATTACTTTTATTATTAAAAATGCTGTGTTCCTGGGTCACAGTATAGATGCTGGCTTATCTATCACTGTTACTCACATTGTCCACTAAAGTACTGAGACCATAAGTAGTCTCTGTATTCATTTGGCCTTACAAAAGTGTGAGGGAATTTGGAGCAATATACAAATGCTTCCAGATTTCTCAGCTTCTTGATCTGCCTTCCATATCTGCCTCCCTTACTTTGTCACTTGTGTGTATTCCACTTTGTTAATGTGCCTCTTGAATGTGATGCTTACAGCAGAGTTCAATACTCCGAAAGAAGTCTGACTGATGCAGAGGTTAGTGCAGGCACCTCGGTTTAAGATGCCACAGTCTGTCCCCTTGAGACCAGGATCACCCGGAATAACAATGGCCAAGCAGATGTTAGAATCAGAAAGAATGTCTCTTTCTGCTGCGTCTAACCTATCACCTTGTCTAAGCGTGCCTTGAAAAACCTGATATAAGAAACCTTAGACAACCCAATATAAGAATATTTACAGAAAAATTATGTTTGTATTGCAAAATGATTGCTAAAGGATCTATTAAATAAGTTACTCTCTTAGTACATCCTGTCTCTGTATTCACTTATTTATTCAAGCACCTTCTATATTTCAGGGATTATGCTAAGCACAATAAAGTGGTAAACAAGATACCATTTTACTCCTCCTTTCTCCTCATAGTTAAAGGGGGAAAATGGAAGGACAGAAGGAAGTGAACATTTGTTAAATATCTTCTCTGGGCCAACCACTTTACTCACCTGACTTTGAGGTGGTTAAACAATTTATATTATTTGTTCTGGATCCTGAACCCAGGATTTTTAACCCTGTATCAGTCAGGGTAAGCTAGGTCCTGGGAGCAAGAGCCAGGTCCCAAGATGTATAGGTTATTACAACAACATATACTTGTTAAAATACTTATTTAAATAACGAAGGTTATCTCATGTCAATTGAGAATCCTGTTCCTTGCTGTCATCGCTCAGGGATCTCGTCTGAGGGTGTTCCATCTCCATGCTTCTGTGATCACGGAAACAGAAGGAAAAGGTTGGGGCGGTGCAGCAGGTTACATATTGGCTCTTAAACCTTCCACCTGGACGTGGCCACATCACTAACACTTTCATTTCATTGACTAAAGCAAGTCATATGGACACCCTTACCTTCGAGGAGTTAAGAAAGAAAATCTACCATGCCTAAAGGGAGAATCCGATAAATTTAATGAACTGCGCTTATAATTACAGCAGGCTTCAAAGCCTATGCTATCTCCACTACACTATACTTACAACTAGTGGGGAAGATTAACTACTTTCAAAGGAACTGGGGGCAGAGAAACATAAATTCAGAGTTAGGAGCCACTACCAAAGGAAGATCAGAATCAAGAATGAAGATAAGTTATCTTTAAAATATACATGAACATCAATGAGGAATGGGATTCTTTTGACATGATTCAGATTTACCTACCAAATTTACAAGCACAAATAAGGGTATACTCAAGAAGCGAGAACCCTGCTATCATGAGATCTTTTCGGATTTTAATAACTAGAACGTGGTTCAAAGACCTGTTATATAATAGCTGACTTCTAGCTAAAATTTATATTATGGCAGGATTTCCAAGTAAAAGGAGAGAGTCTCACATCTTCTTTTAGTCCTTTCCCTTGCACTTTTGCTATAGATGAAAGTGCTGGCTTCTGGGATTTATTTCAATTTATTTTGGACATAATATCCTAGCAATTAGCTGAAAATTTTAAAGTGATAAATGTGCATAAGGAAGCCAGTCTTGAGAGGTCTGCATAGCCTCCCCACCCCATCCTGCACTACCACCACCCCCCACAGATCTAGAGTTAAGCCAACAGAAGAGCTGCACAATTATGGAAATCCCAATTAGAATCTAGGACTTAAGATAAAATCTCACTCTTTTCTAGACATAACAGTTGACTCATAGGTGGCCCAAATGAGATCATTATGCACCCCATCAAGCAATATCACATATTGCTTGTCTAAAAGCATCATGCCTCATCACTGAAGAGCTTAATTAGTTAAAATCAGATACGCAGAGAAGAGTCCTATGCCCTCCCCACTTGGACACACGCACACACATCTTTCTGCTCTTCTTCACGTTAGGAAGAAATTTTTGCATTCTGAAATTGCTTGTGAGTTTAAATCCCAAGATTGCAAAATGATGCAACTACACAGTAATATGGTCTACTGCCTGGATAAACATGGACTTCAACTTGAACTTCAACTTATTGAACTCTTTTCCAGTGCCAGCTTCTCCAAGGTGTACCAGGATAAAGGGTTCTGTTTGGCTTTTAAAGAGATGTTACTCATTCAATTGCTTTCATCTGGTATAGATTGTCTGGCTAGTAATACATTTCTGAGCTACCAATTCCTATAGTCATTTGACATGTGCTCTCATAATGCACATATTTTAATATTGATTTACATTTCATAAAATTCAAAAGGCAAGTATATCAATAGAAATATGCATTATGTTCTATATTTCAAATGTTATATCCTAAAAATCTTTAAATCTTTCTTTGATCTTTGATATTTTAATCTCCTAAAATAATCACCATTTTTAGATCTAGGGACTGCTGTTATCTTCCATTCGTGGGAATAATCAGAGTAAATGCAGCCACAATCTCAACTTAACATTTAACAAACACTAGTTGAGTACTTACTATGTGCCAGGCATTGAGTAGGGGCTGCATATGCTACGAACAACTGTTTGAATTTATTCAAACTTGGTTTATCCTAAATAAGAGGTTTGTGTACTCTTTTAACCATTTTTTAAAAAATTGATTTGTTTAAAATAAAATAATAAAGATACCTTCAAATTACACTATTCCATGTGCTTTATGTAGATAAGCATCAAATTCAATAATTAAGAGGTGGATTAATTAAGAGCCTGTGAAAGAAGAAAGCAAGAGAGCAAGTTCATTACCTTGACTCTTTTTGTAATGAGAAATCATGTTCGCACTAATCTTTCTAATAGGAATCTTTTTTTCACTGTCTCTTCCTTTCCTGAGAATAGCACAGGGGCTCCACATGGCCAGGGACACTGAGCCTAAACTGCCCTGTCAGGACTTCAAGTCTTATCCTATCTTACTGGCTTAAATTCTCACAGCTTTCTGGCTTGAATTTTCCATTAAGGTCAAACTGTTCCTCTCCTGCTCTCCCAACACATGCCCCACTAATTCAATTAGCCACTCAAAAAACATTTATTGAGAGCTTGTTATTATATACAGACTCTATGAAGGGACCTGAAGATGAATAAGATACAGTTTTTGTCTTTAAGGAGCACACAGTCTAGGGCATGAGGAGGGGAGACAACTCATAATCAAATAATCACAAATCATGCACAGTGTACTTGGGAACCCTGAGAAGGGAATAATTGTGGGTGTTTGAGGGGAGGGTGTATCTAGGGAGAGGTCAAGGACAGCTTCACAGAAGGGAGACCAGTTTTGCTGACCATTGGGCATTTGCCAAGTGAGCAAGTGGGGAAAAGATATTTTGGGCAGAGGGAACATTCTGTTCAAAGGAATGTTGCTCCTCATGAAATTCTCTTCCTTTTTGTCTTTGGGTATTAAGCTCCTGCTCATCCTCATTCCCAGACTAACAGGAGGAATTCCTAGAGCTGGAAGGAAACCTAGAGTTCTTTGGGCCCAACTATTTCAGAGAAGATATTTGAGGCGTAAAGTGCTAAGTTGTGGGTTATGCTTTGACCCATGATCTGAAGTCACCAAATGTGTTTGTTTATTCAGCAAGTATTTATTGAGCACTGTGCTGGTTTGAAACTATCATGTACCCCAGCAAAGCCAGGTTTTAATCCTGATCCAATCTTGTGGGGGCAGACCCATTGCTTAGTGTGGGAAACCTTGGGTTGTTTCCATGGAGATGTGACACACTCAGTTGTGGGGGTGGCCTTTTGGTTAGATGGAGATTGTGACTCCATCCATTCAAGGTGGTCTTGATTAGTTTACTAGAGTCCTTTAAAAGAGGAAACAATTTGGAGAAATCTCAGATGCAGATGCAGACACAGTTATGTGGAAATGTAGAAGCCCCAGGAGACGCAATTGCTTCAGAACTGACAGAGATGCCTAAACATGGACATTTGGAGATTTAGAGCCCAGCAGAAGTCACAATGTGCCTTCCCATGAGAAACTAAGCAAGCCAGAACCTAGAGTTATGTCTTAGAGGAGCTAAGTGAAGGCCCACAGACACTTAGAGAAGAAACCACTGACATCAGAAGCTGAAAGCAACAGAATTGGGAATAAGGATCAGCAGATGCCAGCCACATGCCTTCCCAAATTGGTCTTCCTTGAGTCAAGGTATCATTCTCTGGATTCCTTAGTTTGAACATATTAATAGCCTTAGAACTGTAAACTTATGTAACAAATTCCCTTTTGAAAAGCCATTCCATTTCTGGTATATTGTATTCTGGCAGCTAACCCAAACTAATACAAGCACCTACTATATATAGGGCATTGTAAGCGTTACAAGATGAATTGAACCTATGGTTTTTTCCCAGAAGACTTTATTTCTCATCAGAAATATATGACCAAGACGTTAAGAGCACTTGGATGTCAGTTTGACCTGAGTTTGACTCTACAGCATTGTTGTTGCTGACCTTGGATGAGTTACTTGTCCTCATTGAACCTAAATTTCCTCTTATGTGGATAAGGATAATTATAGTACCTTCTTCATGATTCACTGTGAGTATTCAGTGTAATAACACTTGCAGAGCACTTAGCACTCAATAAATCTTAGCCATTAATAATATAGCCTTCATATAATATATGGAAATTAAGATATGGCACAGAGCGGGTACCCAGTTAGAAAGGTGTTGTATAATTAATTAATTAAAAGACCTTCAATTGCAAGGTCTTTACCTGGTCAAAAATTAACATATAATTCCTTAAGAATCTCTGTTCCTCAAAACTTTGTGTCAGATCAAATTAAAACGGAGACTTTTTCCCTCTGAGGTCCAGGAACTTTCACCACCATAATGAATCCTATTCTAGTTTGCTAGCTGCTGGAATGCAGTGTACCAGAAATGGAATGGCTTTTGAAAAGGGGAATTTAATAAGTTGTTAGTTTACAGTTCTAAGGTCAAGATAATGTCCCAATTAAAGCAAGTCTATAGAAATGTCCAATCAAAACCATCCAGAGAAAGAGACCTTGGTTCAAGAAAGGCCGATGACGTTCTCGGGATTTCTCTCTCAAGTGAGAAGGCATATGGCAAACATAGTCAGGGTTTCTCTCTCAGCTGGATGGCAAACATGGCATCATCTGTTAGCTTTCTCTCCTGGCTTCCTGTTTCATGAAGCTCCCTGGGAGGCATTTTCCTTCTTCATCTCCAAAGGCAACTAGCTGGTTGATTCTGCTTCTTGTGGCTATATCATTCTCTGCTCTCTCAGAGATCTCTCATTCTCCAAAATGTTTCCTCTTTTGTAGGATTCCAGTAAACCAATCAAGACCCATTCAAATGGGTGGAGACACGCTTCCCCAATCCAGCTTAACAACCACTCTTGATTGGGTTACATCTCCAGGGAGATGATCTAATTACATACCGTATTAAATAGGGATTATTCTGTCTTTATGAAATGGGATTTTGATTAAAACATGGCCTTTCAAGGGTACATACATCCTTTCAAACCAGCACAAATCCTAATTATTCCATCAGTATCAAGGAATCTTTAACAATTTTTAGCATTCTAAAAATCAGTAGTGCTATAAGAGAAGAGTTACTTTTTGGTTTTTTAATTTACACCTGTTATCCATTTACACTTTGCTCTTACCATTTGGGCTCCACAGGAAGTCATGAGACTGTCCCTCTATCTCAAAGGCTGTCAGGTAAAAGAAAATGTCACTCCAGAGGGCAGAATGAGAATTAGAGGGGAAGACATTAGGAGATACCTTGTGATTCCACATAAAATGAGACTTTCAAACAATGAAAGACGTCCAAAAATGGAATGGACTGCCTTCTGGGGGTAGCAACCCAAGACCTTAGGGGTTCAAGAAGAAATGAGACCACAATGCCATCCTGACCAAAAGGGAGAATATAAGTGTAACTAATAAGGTATCATGGCAGAGAGAGTTCAAATAGAGTCGAGAGGGCTACTCTGGAAGTTGCTCTTACACAAGCTTCAGTTAGACTTTGCTACCTATCATAATCTGCCAACCCCCAACCAAAACCATTCCAGTCAATCCTAAAGAACATCTAGGGCAATATATAAGATTCTACAAGGGTTCCATGCACTAGAGTAACTTTCCAGATCCCTGCAACCTCCAGATGGGTCCTTGGACCAGATAAGTTCTGAAATCTATAGGGAATAGCCTCTCCAGAACATCAGCTAGTTCCAGTTTCCTATCCTATATTATCGACAGCCCCTCCTAACATGAAAAAGTTAGAATGGGAAAAGGTTCCGGGCCAAGATGGCGGCTTAACAACGTGCACGTTTTAGTTCATCCTCCAGAACAACTACTAAATAACCAGAAACAGTACAGAACAGCTCCTGGGACCACATCAGTGACCAAACACACAGCGTACCCCAGTCTGGACCAGCTGGACCAGCTGCAAGCACCCCCCAGAACCAGAGAGTCTGCCAAAGTTAAAGGTACTGCATCATCTTATACTCGTGGGACCTGCAGTCAGAAAAGCGCCACATACAGGGCAGGATAAGAAAAACAGAGTCCAGAGACTTCACAGGAAAGTCTTTCAACCTACTGGGTCTCACCCTCAAGGAAAACAAATGCAGGTGACTCTTTCCTGTGAGAGGAGGCCAGTTTGGTCTGGGAAAATCTTGCTGGGGTCTATAATATCTAAGTAGACCCTCCTAAGTGTGTGTGGGGGGAAGACACCACACAAGCAGGGCAAGAAACAAGAAAACAAGAACTGAAAAATTCTCCTCTGTCAAACAAAACTTAAGGTAAAGGTCCAAATAAAGCTGAACTGAATGTCAAAGAACAGATAGATAACAAATTCATCCAGCAAGAAAACCCTAGATAAAAGAAGTGAAAGCAATCTCCAGAATAAACTAATTAAGGTGATTAAATGCCTAGACATCAGCAAAAAATAACAAATCACACTAGGAAAACTGAAGATATGGCCCAGTCAAAGGAACAAACCAACAATTCAAATGACATACAGGAGCTGAAACACTTAATTCAGAATGTACGAACAGACATGGAAAACTTCATCAAAAACCAAATCAATGAGTCGAGGGAGGATATAAAGAAAGCAAGGAAAGAACAAAAAGAAGAAATTGAAAGTCTGAAAAAACAAATCACAGAACTTATGAGAATGAAAGACACAGTAGAAGAGATGAAAAAAACAATGGAAACCTGCGATGGTAGATTTCAAGAGACAGAACATAGGATTTCAAAACTGGAGGACAGAACATCTGAAATCCGACAAGAAACAGAAACTATAGCAAAAAAAAAAAAAAAAGGAAAAATATGAGCAGAGACTCAGGGAATTGAAAGACAATATGAAGCGCATGAATATACGTGTTGTGGGTGTCCCAGAAGGAGAAGAGAAGGGAAAAGGAGGAGAAAAACTAATGGAGGAAATTATCACTGAAAATTTCCCAACTCTTATGAAAGACTTAAAATTACAGATCCAAGAAGTACAGTGTACCCCAAAGAGAATAGATCCAAATAGACATACTCCAAGACATTTAATAATCAGAATGTCAGAGGTCAAAGATAAAAAGAAGATCTTGAAAGCAGCAAAAGAAAAGCAATCCATCACATACAAGGGAAGCCCAATAAGACTATGCACAGATCTCTCAGCAGAAACCATGGAGGAGAGAAGACAGTGGGATAATATATTTAAATTATTAAAAGAGAAAAACTGCCAACCAAGAATTCTATATCCAGAAAAATTTTCCTTCAAAAATGAGGGAGAAATTAAAACATTTTCAGACAAAAAATCACTGAGAGATTTTGTGACCAAGAGACCAGCTCTGCAAGAAATACTAAAGGGAACACTAGAGACAGATACGAAGACAGAAGAGAGAGGTATGGAGAAGAGTGTAGAAAGGAAGACTATGAGTGAAGGTAAAAAGAAGGAAAATTAGATATGACATATAAAATCCAGAAGGCAAAATAGTAGAAGAAATTACTACCCATGCAGTAATAACACTGAATGTTAATGGATTAAACTCTCCAATCAAAAGACATAGTCTGGCAGAATGGATTAAAAAACAGGACCCACCTATATGCTGTCTCTACTCAAAGGACACGAGGCCAAGGACACAAATGGACATTTACACACCAATGTTTATAGCAGCATTATTAACAATTGCCAAGAGATGGAAACAGCTAAAATCTCCATCAACAGACAGTTGACTAAGCAAACTGTGACATTTACATAAGATGGAATACTATGCAGCTGTAAGACAGAATAAAGTTATGAAGTATGTAACAACATGAATGGACCTTGAGGACATTATGCTGGGTGTGATTAGCCAGAAACAAAAGGACAAGTACTGTATGGTCTCACTGATGTGAACTGACATTAGTGAATAAACTTGGAATATTTCCTTGGTAACAGAGACCATCAGGAGATGGAGATAGGGTGAGATATTGGGTGATTGGAGCTGAAGGGGTACAGATTATGCAACAGGACTGAATATAAAAACTCAGAAATGGACAGCACAATACTACCTAACTGTAATGTAATTATGTTAAAATACTGAATGAAGCTGCATGTGAGAATGATAGAGGGAGGAGGGCTGGGGACATAGATGAAATCAGAAAGAAAAATAGATGGTAAAGATCGAGATGGTACAATCTAGGAATGCCTAGAGTGTATAATGATGGCGAAATGCACAATGTACAAATTTTAAAAATGTTTTTGCATGAGGAAGAACAAAGGAATGTCATTATTTCAGGGTGCTGAAATAGATGATAATTAATACTTTAAAATGTCACCTTATGTGTGAGACTAAAGCAAAAATGTTTATTTGTTACAAAATTTATATTTTGACTAGAGCATTTCCCAATATATAACTCATGGAGATAGTTTGATTGAATGTCATAAGTACTTGGAATCTCAGGTAGGACATGAGATTTTGTTGGTTTGTCCAGAGTGATGCCCCGATGAATCCCAGAGAGATTTGATCAGTGACTGGAAAAGTATTTACAAGCCCCCTTTGGGGAATGGTGAGAGTGGGGAAAAATTCAACTTCCCCAAGTTGAATTCTTGATATTCTTACAAGCAGTGTGGACAACCAAAGTTATAGGCAGAGCTCCCAGTCTTGGGGTTTGTTCATATGAAACTTAACCCCACAAAGGATAGGTCAAGTCTACTTAAAATTTAGGCCTAAGAGTCACCCCCAAGAGAGCCTCTTTTGTTGCTCAGATGTGGCCTCTCTCTCCAGCCAACATGATGAGCAGTCTCACCACCCTCCCCCTCTCTGCGTGGGACATGACTCCCAGGGGTGTGGACCTTCCTGGCAACGTGGGACAGAGATCCTGGAATGAGCTGAGACTCAGCATCAAGGAACTGAGATAAACCCTAGAATGAGCTGAGAATCAACATCAAGGGATTGAGAGAACCTTCTCGACCAAAGGGGAAAGAGTGAAATGAGACTAAGTGTCAATGGCTAAGAGATTCCAAACAGAGTTGAGAGGCTATCCTGGAGGTTATTCTGATGCATTAAGTAGATATCACCTTGTTGTTCAAGATGTGGTGGAGAGGCTGGAGGGAACTGCCTGAAGGTGTGGAGCTGTGTTCCAGTAGCCATGTTTCTTGATGATGATTGAACAATGATATAGCTTTCACAATGAGACTCTGTGAATGTGAAAACCTTGTGTATGATGCTCCTTTTAGCTACTATATCAACAGAAGAGTAGAACATATGGAATAAAAATAAATAATAGGGGGAACAAATGTTAAAATAAATTTAGTTTGAAATGCTAGTGGTAAATGAAAGCAAGGGGTAAAGGGTATGGTATGGTATGTATAATCTTTTTTTTTCTCTGTTATTTTATTTCTTTTTCTGTTGTCTTTTTATTTCTTTTTCTAAATCAATGCAAATGCTCTAAGAAATGATGAATATGCAACTATGTGATGATATTAAGAATTACTGATTGTATATGTAGAATGGAATGATATCTTAATGTTTTTATGTTAATTTTTTTAATTAATAAAAAAGTTAAAAAAACAAACAAACAAAAAGTTAGAATGGGAATAGCCCAAATACCCCCAAAGACTGGGAGAAAGATCAAAGGTGATGGTGGAGCTGTACAGAGAAGGTAGGGTTTAACAAGTGAGTATGATTGCTTTATCATTATATTGATGTTGGTTTTAGTCTCCAGTACCTTGGAATAGCTAGAAGTAAAAACCTAAAATTGTGGAATTGTAACCCATACCAAACTCTGAAATCTGTTCTACAACTAATTGTGGTGCTGTGATTTGAAATTTACTGCTTTTTGTACATATGTTATTTTTCACAAATAAAGGAAGAAAAAAGTCAATTGTGATGATAAAAATATATTTATTCCTCCTAGCCTCCAATGTTATGGAGCAGCTAGAAGGAAAAATCTGAGATGATGGTATGGGAGTCGATGACCAACCCTGAGATCTATCCTGTAACTACTTGTTGAAGAGCGCTTTGAAAACTATTGCTTTTTTCTTTCTTTGTTTTGTATATGTGTTATATTATACAATAAAAAAGTTAAAGGGCTGGTCATGGTGATTCAGTGGCAGAGTTCTCACCTGCCATGCTGGCAACCTGGGCTCAATTCCTGGTGCCTGCCCATGTGAAAAAAGTAAAAAAAAGAAGGTATGAGACCAGCAGTTATCATTCTGTAGAAGAGACGAAAACATGTTTATCGATCACCTATTATGCATTCAGTCTCTGTTCAAAGTGCTAGGTACACAGCAGTAAATAAAACAAATGACATTTCTAAACTCATGGAGATTACATTCTAGTGAATTTCCTAAGAAATCCTTCAGAGAGGTAACAAACAGCCAATGTTTGAAATCAGGGTAGCTGAGTCGAATCTCTCTCTTGGGTGTAGAGATACAAGTTGCCAGGTGAAGAGAGATGGAATCTTCTTCAATGCATACTTCTTCTCCATGGAAAGTAGTCAAAACAAGTAACCTAGAATGCCATGCATGGAATAAGTAATGAAAAACTGTAAATGCAGGGGTTAAAAACTGTTCAAACCACAGCAGTAACATTTGAATCATCAAAATCCTTCAAGATAAAGTTACAGGCTATGACTTAAACATTTGCCTGGTTTTTGTTTTTTTTTTTATTTTTTAATTTCATTTCATGTCCTGCATAGCTCTAGCCACAACCTTTGACTCTGTAACCATCCCTGGTTTGAATTTGGGTTTGAACAGCTGCCCAGCCCATCAGTGCATCAGTGCGTTTGAGCAATAACTCATACAAAGACATTTAAGAGCTCAGAAGTCCTCAATAGACTCAAAGCAGAGAGAAATAGGATTCCATAGCAACAACATGTCACTCTAAATCATCATTGCTGTTCCAAGAACAACGTGAGGATCAAAATAGAAAGCATGGCAGGTATTGGGACCAGTTCAGCAGACATGGCCAACTATTTTCTGGGAATTTGATCACCTTGGTTAGAAAAATAAAAATATGCTCATTTTTTGTTAGCTAAGCTTTTAAATTCCAAAGCTAAGAAAACTTGTCTTTATTTGTAACTTTCTCTTTCACTAAGAAAAAGGGGTTTTATTCTCAACCCTTGTTCTTTGCATACAGATATCAGCACTGATGGAGACAGTCAGCAGGAATTCAGAATGCAGGAACTTGAACATTGCAATTGAAAACCTTTACTGATTTGATTAAGGTTTCACTTATGATTAAATATTACAGCATTCAAAAAGTAGCTAGCAAACATTTGTGGGGCTGGGCTGGAGACTCACCTCATTTGGGGATTTGCTTATCAGCCTTTTTGTTTAAAAAAAATGAAAATGTACCTAAAATGAACTCTCATGAATGTGAAAGCTTGGAGTAGGCTACATTGGATCAGCATGAGTTCTAGCTGCATTCACTGCTTAAAGTAAATATAATCTTAGGCAAAAGCAGCTTTCCAACAAAAAACAGCAAAGGGAAGCCTCTGGGAAATCATTTTATAAAACATTAAAATAATAACTGCTTATCTTAGAGTTGGCTCAAACCTGTAACTGTTGGAAACCATATAGCCTAAGATCAAAGCAAGCATTTCCTTCAGTGGAGCTGGACACAAAGGTAATTTTGCTTTGGTTCTTTGTTTAGGAGAAACAGGGAAAGTGAGAATCGATTCTAATACAAAAAAGAAAGGGATTCATGTGCTCTCATGTATTCAAGAATAAAAAAATTAAGACTGATTTTAAAATGCAGACAATTTTCATCTTGTTCCCTTGTTTTGACAGCTATGTCTTTAGTTGTATTCCTCTCAGGGGAAGTTTTATTCTAGAGACTTCTGTGGGCTCTGAAAAGATTAGCATGCACTATTTCTGTTAACATTTTCATCACAGGTGGCTCTTAGGTGGCTTTACTATCTTAAGGTGTATTTCAAGTCTATAAGCAAGTTGCTATCAAATGTCCTCCTCAATTTTATCCCTGATGTCCCTTTACAATTCTCTGCGGACTACTCTATCCATGGTGGGCCCCTCCTGTAAAGGTTTATCAGGGTGATAGGAATACATATGTTGCTATTATTTTTTAACCAAGTTTATTTAACTTGATGTCTTAATGTCATTGTTGGTTTGATTATTTTTCTGTCTTACAAGGGGATTGAATTTTCAACAACAGATATTTATTGAATGTTTATACTTGGGAATATGAAAAGGACATTAATTAAACTATCATTTGTATACCATTATCTCATTTAATTTCTACAGTAACATCATGAGGTAGTCTCAGCCTCCATCGGTCAAAGCAAAAATAATAAAAGTACATAATGAGGGTTATAACCTATGTAAATGTAAAATGTACAATACAATTTAGCAAGAAAGAGAAAAATAGAAGTATACATATGTAAGGTTCTTATACTATATAAGAAATGGTATAATATCACTCGCAGGTAGACTTTAAAGTTAAAGATGTATGCCCTAAACCTTAAAGCAACCACTACATTAAAAGAACAGAATTATAGCTAATAAACCAATGAAGAAGATAAAATGGAATAATAAAAACATACTCAATTAATTTTTAAAAATGGAAGCAAAAGCCAAAAGAGCTTCAATGTGACAAATAGAAAACAAATATCAAGATAGTAGATTTAGACCACAAATATCAAAAGCTACATTAAATACAAATGGTCTAAATACCCCAATTAAAAGGCAGAGATTGTCAGATTGAAATAAAAATCTAAGAATCCTGCCTAGAAGAAGCCCACCATAAATATAAAGTAACAAATAGGTTAAAAAGATAGAGACTTACACTATCAGATATTGACTTTTATTATACAATATAGTAATTAAGACAGCATGCTATTTGTGTAAAGGTAGACAAATAAAATAAGAGAACGTAAGAGAGTCCAGAAATAGACCCATACGTATGTGGTCAACTCATTTTTGAAAAAGTACAAAAGCAATTCAGTAGAGAAAGGACGGTATTTTTATAAATGGTACTGGAACAATTGGATAGTCATATGCAAAAAAGTGAACTTTGATCCGTATCTCAAACATATAAAAAATTAACTCAAAATGGACTATAGGCTTAAAGGTGAAACCTAAAACTATAAAACTTCTAGAAGAAAATATAAAAGAAAAATCTGTGTGACTCAGTGTTAGGTGAAAACTTCTAATACATCAAAACACGAACCATGAAAGAATAAATGATCATTTGGACTTCACCAAATTTAAGAACATTTATTCTTCCAAAACACTGTTAAAAGAATGAAAACAAACTGGGAGAAAATATTTGCAAATGACATATCTGATAAGCAACTTACACTCAGAATATATAAAGAACTCTCAAAGCTCAATAATAAGAAAAGAAATAACCTAATAAAAAGATTTGAATAGACCCTCATCAAAGAAGATATACAGATGGAAAATAAGCACATGAAAAGGTGATTGACAGCATTAGTCATTAGGGGAGTGCAAATTTAAAACCACAATAAGATACCACTACACATCTGTCAGAGAGTCTAAAAATAAAAAGACTGAATATATCAAGTTTTCATGAGGATATGGAACAGCTGGATTCTCATTTACTACTGTTGGGATGTTTGCCATTTTCTCAAAATGTTGGGTATATACTTATATAATTCAGACATTTCATTTCCAGATATTTACTGAGGAAAAATGAAAGCCTATGTCCATACAAAGACTTATGTACACAAATGGTCATACTAAATTTATTGGCAAAAGCTGGAAACAATTCTAGTGTCTATCAGTAGGTGAACAAATAAATAATGGTTTATCTATACAGTGGTATTCTACTCAGCAATGAAAAGGAATTATCTATTGATATTCCCAACAATATGAATTAATTTCAAAACAATTACACTGAGTGTAAGGAGCAGACCAAATGAGTAAATTATGTACAATTCCTTTTATATCAAATTCTAGAATATGTAACTAATCTGTAGTGGCAGAAGGCAAATTGGTGGTTGCCTGGAGATGGGGGTTTGGACAAAGATAGAGCATTCAGGAAGAATTATAAAGGGCCATGAGAACAAATTTGGGAGTGATGGTGACATTCATCATTTGGATTCTGCCAATGGTTTCATGGGTTGATTCATTTGTATACATTTATTAAATTTCATAGCTTAAATTTATGTAGTTTATTGTACAGTAATCATACCTCAATAAAGCTGCTTTAAAAATACATAAACTGGAACCTACTACTCAATGGCTTCAAACTCCATATAACTTCATACTACACGTGGAACAAAATCCAGACTCTCTACCATGATCCACAATGAAAGGCCTGCGTGGTGTTTGCTTCCTAACACATCTTGTTTCATTTTCTTCTTGGTCAATACATATCAATCACACTGGCCTCTTCTAGGTTCCTGGAGCACACTAAAGGTCTCTCCCACTTTGGGGAATGTTTATGTGCTGTTTCCTCTACCTGCAACCCTTTACCTTTGAACTTCATGTAGTTGGCTCCCTTTTATTTTTCAGCTTCTGTCTCCCATCAACAGAGAAGTGTCTGGTGATGATCCCATTTAAGTAGTCTTCCCTCCAAAATTATTCTTCATTATTGTATCATATTTACATTAGGCACTAGGCAGAAGTTATAATCCTACCTTAGTTATTTGCTTGTGTCTGATCTCTCTCTCCCATCTGTGAGCAGATAATGTTTTATTACTTTGGCTCCATCAATAATATATTAACTTTCCACCACCTCCATGCTTCCGTGCACACCTAGACACAGTCTAACTGTTCCCCCTCTAGTAATAGCCTTTATACCAACCACCTTCAGGTGAGTTCACATGCAACCTAGAGAAAAAAAAAAGCTATTGAGTTTCTCAATGTTTTCTTTTTTAAAGTGACAGGGAAAAAAATATCAATAGTTTTGAAAGTTAAAGCTTTGATATGCAAGAGTTGAGCTTTTTGAAAGAAAAAAAAACATCCTTCTTCTTTGTTTAAATTGACATAGGATTTACATTCAACAAAATGCACAAATTTTAAGTTTTGAGAAATGTTTGCACCTGTGTAATCACCAACCCAATTAAGATATAGAACAATTCCCACAAGTTCCCCTGTGCCCCTTTCCAGTCAACACTCCCCATCCCTCCAACCAGAGGCAACACCATGCTGATGTCTATCTGTCATTAATAGTCTGGTTTGTCTGTTTTAAAACTTTACCTAGATAGAATTATATAGATTGATGCTTGTGTCTGGCTAATTTCATTCAACATAATGTTTTTTAGCTTTGTCCATGTAATTGCATATATCAGACATTTGTCCTTTTTTATAGTTAAGCAGTACTCCACTGAAAGACATACCATAGTTTATCCATTCATCTTTTGATGGATACCTGGACTTTCCAGTGTTTGGTTATTATGAATTAAAGCTGCTATGAGCATTCTTTTACAAAGATTTTGTGGATATATGTTTTCATTTCTCTTAGGTTAATACCTAATAGTGTAATTGCTGAGTCATAAGCTAGGTATATGTTGAATTTTATAAGAAATTGTCAAACTGCTTTCCAGGGTGGTTGTACCATTTTACATTTGCACCAGCAATGTATGAGAGTTCTGCACATTCTGCATGCTTGCTTCACTTGAAATATCAGTCTTTTAAATTATAACTATTCTAATGGGTGTGAAGTGATATCACATGGTGATTTTAATTTGCATAGCCTTGACGACCAGTGATATTCAGCATCTCTTCATGTGCTTATCAGCCACTCATATGACCTCTTTAATGACACTTCTGACCAATCTTTTGCCCCTTTAACAAATAGAGTGTTTTCCTATTGTTGAGTTGTAGGAGTTTTTAATATATTCTGGAGATAAGTCCTTGGCCAAATAAACATATTGTGACTATCATCTTCCACTCTGTGGTTTGTCTTGCATTTCCTTAACACTATCTTTGGAGAAGAAGGGGTCTTTGGTTTTGACAAAGTTCAATTTATTCATTCAAGAAAAGATTTTGAGAATCATAAAGCCAGAGAAAAGTAGCACATAGAGTTTATGCCACAACTGATATATTTTTAAAGAATTTGCTGTGCTTTAAGAGCTGGTTTTCCTTACAACTCAGGAAAAGAAGGGGGGCCTTGTCCCTCTCCTGGGGCAAAGTATCGAAGCCTGAGTCAGTTTGTGGGGGTGCCAGGGCAGAGGACACCTATGCCTTGCTCGCCTGAGTCAGTTTGTGGGGGTGCCAGGGCAGAGGACACCTTGCCTTGCTCTCCAGGTGGCAGCCCAGGGAATCAGGGACCTTGTAGTAAAGCCTGCAGAGGAGTAGCAGTGGTGGGTGAGGGAGGCAGGTGGGTGGGTGTGGGGAAAGCCACAAGAAGCACTGAGCCACAAGAAGCAGGCAAGAGTTCTCAGACCCACCATAGGGGAGAGGACTACTGAGGGAACCTGGGCTGAGACAATGTAGCCTGGATTTGGAATAAGGTTGGCTCAGAATGGTTATGCCTAGAATCCAAAGGCCATTGTGAAGGCATCAACATCAGCAGCGAAGCCCCGGACCTGAGGATGAGGCCAACCAAGCAAGGTGAGGTGCCGGGCCAGTGAGGACCAGCACTGACAAAGGGTCTCTGTGAATGGAGACCCCATTTTTCACTGGAATTCCCTGGAGCTTACAGTACGCTTCAGGGAAATGGAAAAGAAAAAGGAGAAGAGGAAATCCTGAACTGACTTTCACCACAAAAAGTCTGTATTTTATCCAGAAGAAACTGAGTTTTGCCTTCTATGGGCAAAATTGTTCCCTGATTTCACCAGGATATGAGGTCTCAAGAACTAAATTAAATTCAGTTCCAGAGAAATAAAGTTTCATGTTTCCTCCTCTGGGTTTTGTGATAGAGAAATTTGCACCAGGTGTAATCATAAGCTCTTTAGGGGAGGGACAGTTTCTGTGTCATCCATCTTATATCCAGCATGTAGCACAGTGCCAGGCACATAGTAGAAGCTCAATCAAAATTTTGAAGTAAATGAAAGAAAATAATCCAACTATGGTTGAGTGAAATTCATGTGACCTTAAAGCCCCTGGTCTTCTCATGCCACAAGTGAAGTTGAAGGAACATTAGCCACGTACTGGGAAAATAGTGGCAGTGGGAATAGACGTCTTATTTTCCCTTTGCTTACCAATTTGTGAACAATTATTTCCTTAAGCCTACCTTTATAAGTGGGGGCTTTTGTCTACTAAATTCATCCTTGGATGCCATATCATACAAAAATTATTACTTCCTGATGACTCAATTTTTGCTCTTTACCCATTTTATTATGGCCACTGCAGTATTATCTAAAAGCTACAAATAAAATAAAAGTAAAAAACATAGAAACTATCATTTACTTACTTATTTGTTGGCTTTTTCATAAGCTGTGCCTGATAGTCTCATGTCTCAGGGACTATCTATCCCTGAGAACAACAGAACATGTTTTAAGAAACATGTTTTAAGAAACAAACATGTTTCTTAAAAGATTGAGGACAATGTACAATAAGAAAGGTTTGGAATTGCAAGGGATTGCAAAGCATGATGAGGATCTCGTGATGGCACTTTAGGGAAGGGAGATGGGTAACACTTAAGAGAACAGGTTCCCCTACTTACCAGCCATGGGAACATGGGAGAGTTATGGAACATCTCCAAGCTTTGGTTGAATGACCCAAGGAAGGTTTTGAATATTAGATGAGTGAAATGTGTAAATTGCTTAGGACAGAACCTGGCACATTTGAAGCATGTAGTTCACTTTAGTTGTTATTATCATCATTCTCTTTGGTTTTTATTTGCTGACATTTTGAAACTGGAACACAGCAGTGACTTATATTTTTTTTCTTGAAGGTAGCAACATCTGAGCATGGCGATGGTGAGATTGTTAGAGTAGTTCCTTGTGCCAGGTGTTAGAGTTTCAGAAATCAGAGTCCCAGACACAGGCACCTCTTTAAACACACATGAAAAAGATCAGAAGTGAAATCATTTCCAGTAACACCATCTCTTCTATGGCAATCCAACTGATACCGTAGAGTTGGAAAGAAGTTTAGGCTTCCTCTGGGGAGTGAAAAAAATGCACATAAACAGAAAACTTTGAGTTACACTTGTGTTTCTTTTATTAACTGTTATTTGAAATTCATTAGGGAGCGTTATCACGATACCAGGGACTATAGAGAACAAATGGGTTCCTAACTTTCCCCCATAATCTAGTGAGGATTTGTGGGCTTTCAAAATCATTTTGAAAGACAACCCAAGTTTAGGCCAGAACTTATTGGTTGACTCATGAGCCACCCAGTAAATCTTCAAGCAAACAGTCTTGAGAGCAGGAATTCGAGGAAGTTGATTTTGAACCCATTCAGAACACATTCCTTATTTGATCCTCCTAAAACCTAAGTTATTTAAATATAATTCATTCAAAGTGAGGCAGCTGTCCCAGAAATTAGAAAAAGCCTACTTGTTTCATGTCAGCTTAGTTGTTCTTCTGCTAAAGAAATAAACTGGAGAATGTGGACGCGGCACCGAGGGCCCACTTAGGGGCTTTATGCACGGCAGCTGCAGTAGCAGTGGCTCCCAGATGGCATTTGGGAGCAGAAATGGTGGCTTTGAACCAACTAATAAAACAAAGGATTAGGAACAGGGAAATGATGATTTGACTTATTTCCGGGGTAAAATGCTAAGCGATACGACAACCCTAATAGTATCATGTCATTAAACAAGGCTTCAGCAATGGCCCTTGAAGCTGTGATGATTTGGACAAGGGAGGTGACCTTTAAGAATAATTACATGAGGATCCTGATAGATGCTTTCCTCCTGCACAATCACTGCTAAACCTCTACTAGATCTGCACTACTTGCACTAGAGAAACTAACTGTTCCTAAGCAGCCAGATGGCAGCCCAAGGGGAAAATGTCCACAGTTGCATGAACTTCAAGATTTTAAGTGATGGGAAGCATGTCCAAGGATAAGAAATGGGAAGAGAAGATGGCTCAATAAATAGTAGAGGGTATTGCAGTCATTATTGCAAACAGGAAAGGATAGTTTCATAGAAAGAAATGTGGGCAATAGAGCTTTCTTATCCCTAAAGATGGGCCTGGAACTTGCCCCCATTTTTCAGGGCTTTTGCATATTCCTTAAACACATTTAACCCCCAAATCCACTGTATGAATATAGATTGCCGAAGGTGCTGGGCTTTCCCAGAAATCATTTCACCTGGCTTCAAAAGTTTTCCGTGAGCTTGAGGAAATGCTGGCACAATGATTCAGTGCTGTGGTACCTGCGATAATGAGATTCCCAACATGCCTTTTAGCCACTATTTACCAGTCAAACCGTGCTTGTTCATTTACTCATTCATTCAACAAATATTTGTTGAGCAAGTATTACGCGTCAGGTACTGTTCTAGGTTCTGAGATTATGATGGGGAATAAAGCAGGCGCTGCCTCCAGCCGCACAGATCTCACATTCCAGAGGGAGGGCAATCAAAGCACAAGTAAGCAGACAAAGCAGGTACAGAGCATGACACATTTTATGACAGAAACAAAGAGTTGTGGTGTAGAATGGAGGGGAGGGGCGTAGAGGAATGTTTGAAATCTAGGGAAGGTTCTCTGAAGCCTAAAGATGGAGAAGGCTCACATACTGTTGGAGGAAGAAGGAAATGGTGCTGCCATTTTGGAAAGCAAACTAGCAGCACCTACCAAACGTGAATATGTGTAGCCTGCACACCTGCACACGGATGCACACACACAGGACCCAGCCGCCTTGCTCCTACATATTTATGCCAACGATAGCCTTGCTCAGGTTCATGAGATGTCGTATGCTAGAGTTTATTATTATGACAATGTTTGTGATAGAAGGAGCTGGAGGTGTCCATCACTAGGGGAATGAATGCTATGGATTATTTAGAACACTAACAAGCAGTGGACAAAATGAGCAGGAACATAGCTAGCTTGAAAATGGCACTCTTGAATAAAACAGGCAGGGAAAAAAAATGAGTCTCAAAGCACAATGCCTTTTATGTTCACTGGAACACACTGAAAACATCAGTGTACCTAACAAGGATAAATCAAAGCTAATCCCAAGCCCCTCTATGAGGAGAGGGGAATGGGAGTTAGGATTAGGGGAGAAGAAGAGAGTACATTTTAAGGAATGAGGGAAGAACTTTGAACAATCCTGTCATGTGGATGTGCTACGAACGTAAGTGCGAAATTGACCTAGCTCTGCACCTGAGATTAAAAACAAATGAAAATAAAACAAAACAAAAGCATGAGAAGGAGCTAGCCAGGTTGCAAGTTGGGGGAGGAAGGTTTCGGACAATGGGGACAGCTTGTGGAAAGGCTTCAAGGTTGCAGAGGGCTTGATGTGGAAATGGTCGGTGTGATCGGCCCATCGGCCCAGCGAGAGCGAATGGGGAGAGGCCGCTGGAGGAAGGTAAGAGCTTGATTATGCAAAGCCTTAGTGGGCCATGGCCCAGAGCTCAGATTTTATCCCAAGAGCAATGGGATGGGATGCCACTAAATACTTTAAGTAAAGGAGTGACATGACTTCAGATTTCTAGATCATGTTGTCTGTAGCAGAAAATATGGACAGGAGGGAGCAGGACAGAAAGTAGAGATACCACTGGAGTGGCTGTGGCAGTGACCCAGGTGAGAGATGCTGGAGACCTGTACACAAAGGAGCCACACACACAGAGATAAGTGTCTGTGCACACTTGCACACGAATGCACACACACACACTTCTGCTCCAGGCAGACAGAGGGGTAAAACCTTTACATGGCCTGGTCCACAGTTGTCGTTTTCCACAATGAACACAGCCCGGTATTTCTTCTCTGTGGGGCTTCTGTTGTTGAATCATGAACATCCAGGATGGATGGGCTTCACCCCACCCCCATGCCCGTCCCCAAGCCTATCCTGTGTCCCAGGTACCCTGCAGCCCATTTTGCTCACAGCATTTGTGTCCTAGTCCCAGACTTCTCCCAGCCACGCAGGATTCCCTCTGGTTTCCCTCAGTGCATCTGTGGTCAGGATGCTTAAAAGTCTGGACTCTGGAATCTGGCTCCTGAGTTTGAGTCATAGCTCTACTGGCTGTGCTTCAGTTTCCTTAAACAGATGAGGATGGCACCTATTTCAGAATTAGTTCATGTGTATAAGGTGCTGATAATAGCGTTTGGCACCAACTACATGTTCCATTACAGTTTGCTCTTACAATGAATGGGTGGAGCCAGTTGTTTCCCCCACTAATATGCCCAGTGACTACAGCTCTTCTAAGAGCACTTTCTGATAAGCATCAGCCCAGGATCCTATTGGCCCCACTGCTGCATACACTTTGAGCAATCAATTTACTAAAACATGGGGTACTTTTTAAAAAAAGTCTGATCACCTGCATAGCCTAATGCTTTGCAAGAAATGAAAAGGTCCTCATTGTAAACAAGACTGAGATTTCTAAAATTTTTTTAAAATGTCAAGGAATGTGTCATCTGCCATTTCTTTTACAAGTGTATTTTTATACTTCTCATAAGTGAGGTCAAGAGTAGCAGGCTGAATACTGACATCGAGTTTGTATATTCAGTCACCCGGCTTCAGGCTATACAGCTAAAAAAGTTTACACATGCTTTTTATGGTGTGACCAACGTTTCAACCCACCAAGTACCATGCTTCATGTTTACTGGGTATGATAGTTATTTATTACCTTTCATTCGCCCTCTGCCATTATCTTCCATCCAAACTCATGCACGCCTCCCTGGGTTTTAGGCAATCGCATTAAAGCATTCACTGTAGTTTTGAATGACCAGTAGAATTAACCTCGGTCCTCCCTGTTATTTACATTTTAAAAGGAGAGTTTTAAATCTGAATAGATCTCTAATTTGTTGATTTGAGAATGAGGAAATTCACTTTGCAAATGGGCTAGACCTTAAATGTCCTCCTGCATTTTAACTGGGACTTTCTCTTCTCCCTCTAGCCCCCAGTTCCCATGGTGTTCACTGTAGACTTCCTGCCTAGGGGGATATTGCATTGGACGCTTTATGTAGCCGTCTACCCCCCACCCCTGGTCACCCCTTTCTCTAGCCAGTGCTGCAAGCAACCTGCTTCCCTCAAATACAGCTGCCTGCACCTCACCTTAGCCGCACACGTTTCTTTAACTTTCTGCCCTGGGCCTCTCCGATGACCAACTTAGAACACTGCAGGAACTCACTTGACCCTCTCACGTGTGCAGCCTGGAAGTGAAGGTACATTAAGGCCCCCTTGACCAATGGGGGATTGGAGCTGGTAGATAAATACTATCCTTATCTATTTTTCTGGTGGACGTTCTTCTACTTGGCTCCCGGAGAGTCCTGGTGGGATCAAGTACCAGCTGCCCAAGTGGAGACCAGTCTGAGGACTCATCTTTATATCAGCTTTCTTTTCTTCCTTCATCCCCAGTTTTCCATTCCTCTTCCCTGGGATCCCTTACCAAGAGCGGAATCCAGGCTATAGCAGTGCCAAAGATCAATATGGCTTCACCTAGCCTTCTTATTTTTGTATTGTTCTGGAGAGTGTTAATATGTTTATAGACTATGATTTATAAAATAGAGATTGGGAGTATTTGTGAAAAATTGAGATGATTTGATCATTTGAAATTTAATACAAATATTTATTGCAGTTTACCTAGCGTCAGCTGCGAGAGCTAGGTTTGGGGAGACAATGGTGAAAAACTGCTCCTGGAGGCTGCAATCTAAGGGGTGTGGCTTAGACTACATTGTTCCCTCTGCTAACAGCTATGAGAGAACACAGTGACCCAAGGTGGAAATAAATGGTAAATAGATCAAAGCAGGTAGCTGCACTGTGGGTAAGAGTGAGGATTCTGGAGTCAGACTGAGAGAGTTTGCTTTCTGGTCCATTCCTTCTTAGCTGTGCAACTTTGTTTATTTATCTCACTGAGCTGATCTCCTCATCTGTGAAATGCAGAAGACTTTTACGGGTTATTGTGAAGAGCAATCTTATATGTAGTGGTCATATTCTGGTGCCTGACAGGTAAGAGATGTGCAGCAAATTCTAGCTATGCATCAAGTTCTTGATTTCTACATGATTTGTTAGTGCTGTGAGGCTGGTGCCTTAAATGAGAGAAGATGGAAAGGAAGAAACAAGAAGGAAATGTTACATCTCTGTCCAACCTGAGTTCCGACTTAATATTAGGAACAAAGAAAGGATAATTTAGCTACGAAAAATTATTTTAACAGATATTAAATTCATGGCCACTTTTTATTCAAGCAGTCTATATCATGTTCTGTATGCCTAAGGTATCGCCTCATTTTTGCACATTTAGATGTCTTCTGTAGGATGACAAATGTGTTCCTGAATGCTGCACATACTGTTAACTAAAAAAAACAAATTCAATACATTTTGTACCATACTTTGACTAGTTTTGTTTTAACTAACACCTCCTTCTCTCTGATTATCTTAGTCAGTCAAAATTCCTTGTACCTTCACTTTATAATGCGTGACTAATTGTAGGGTGTTCCTGGGAAATTTTCTAAGGGTTATTTTGTTAGACTTTGTTAAGGGGAACGATGGAGCTTCTAAACATAAGGGAGAAAGGAATGGATGAGTAGTGGGAAAACAAAAGGAGATTTTGAGTGGATTCCTGCAGTAGAACTGATAAAGGCTAGGTTAATCCTTCACTGAGAAAGGGATGTGTGTCTGTGGACCAGAGACGCCATCTTGAACATCCCTTACCTCCTCCACCCATTCTGCTGTACACATACGCCTGCCAACCAGGTGCTTTGACTTCTCCCCCTAACACCAAACATCCGGGTCTCTGAAAGGTTTCATAGGGCACCAAGAAAACTGGAGGGCAAACGATTTTCCTTTGTTTTCTTCATGCTCCCCTTTCTGCATTACTATCAAATTTACTATTCTCTTCCAGGCAACTGTGGAGATATTTTTGGCTAAGAAGGGCATTCCCTGCTCTCTGCCAGATGAGCAGATGGGTGGTGGGCCAGAGAAATAGGGAGGGGATGTATGCGGAGAAGCCTTAGGGGCATCTGGCAGTGTCCTTCTGGCTTAGAGAGTCTTATGATTTTTTCCTTCCCAGAGTCTCTGATTGGCTTTTAAAAACTCCCAGTACCTCCTTGGAATGAACCAAAGAACTGGTGTAACCAGATGATTTTCCTTCAGATGAATGCTTTGTTGTATCATTTATAGGTGTAAAAAGATTTATTAACTCATAATTTTTATCAAGTCGTAATGTGTGAGTAAATGTTTTAATAAGGTCACTAATTCCATTATAGTATGTGTGTTTAATAGCCTTTAAAGGTGAAATAAAATTATCAGCTCTTAGTTACTCTCCTCCAATTTTCTTTAGACTTAATGAGCGGTTTTCTAGAAGTCCATGCTTCTTCACCCCCCCCACACACACTTCTTCCCATCCCTCACCTCCACTGCTCTCTGCTGCATTCAAAACAATGTACAATGTGGTGACTCAGAACTAATATTCTGGGGCAAGAAACATTACTATTAGAATCTTAGTTCAGTCACTTAATATCTGTGGCCTCAGAAAAGTTTCTTAGTCTGGCTAACCCTCAGGATGTTCATCTGTAAAATGGAATGATAATTCATTCCATAATTCAAAGTTCTCCTGAAGATTGGATGAGATAATTAATGCATGTAAAGTGCTTAGCCAAGTGCCTGGAGGGAGTATGAGCTAAATAAATGGAGACACTGCATCAGTTTTTTATTGCTGTGTAACAAGTTTTCCCACAATTTAGTGACTTAACAAACACTTATTCTCTCACTGTCTCTAGGGGCCAGGAATCTGGGTACAACTAAGTCATGTGTCTCTGCCTCAATGTGTCTCACAAGGCTACGTTCAAAGTGCTGGCCAAGCTGTAGCCTCATCTAAAGTCTTGACCAAAGAAGGATCTGCTTTAAGCTCACTCATGTGGTTGTTGTGGGTATTCAATTTCTTTTGGCTGTGGGACTGATGGTATCGGTTCCTTGATGGCTGATGGCTGGATGCATCCCTCAGCTCCATGACATGTGGCCTCTCCATGGTGCGTCTCAAGGATGGCAGTGGGCTCCCATCAAAGTGAGCAAACAAGGGGGCATGAGAGCACCAGCAAGACAGAAGACATATCTTTCCAGCAACCTAATTTCAGAAGTGATATTCTATTTTTTTTTCCATATTCTATGTGTTAAAGGCAAGTCATTAGATCCAGGTCACTTCTAGGGTAGAGGATTATATAGGGCATGAATACCGGGAGGTGGGAATCATTGGGTGCCATTTTAGAAGCTGCCAACCACAACTTTGTTGCCATTATTATTAAAATAACATGCCATTCAATAGTATCACCTCAGTAGTCAATCTCTTATTTGAAAACCTTCCCTAATTTCCCTTTGTTTACCGTATAAACTTCAAATGCCTTGCACAGCATATAAGGCTTTGTAGTCTGGGTCTTTTTGCACCTGTAGTTTTTACCTGTCACTCCCCACCGGTTTCTCTAATCTTACTTTAGCTACACTTTTCATATTGTTCAAATATCCCAGGTGCCGAGGTACCAAGTAGTTCCCATGATACCAACAATGATGTTCTAGGATGTTTATGTAAAATCAATACAATACGTAAAATCAATATGTAAAATGATTTACATATTTTTCCCTTCAGAGCAGAACAAGCGAGCATATGAGGTTTGAGAGTAAAAAAGTGTCCATTAACAGATGAATGCATTAAACAAGATGTGATTTACACACACAGTGGAATATTATTCAGCCATAAAGAGGATGATGTTCTGATTTACGTGACAGGATAGAGGACCTTGAAGACATCGTGTTGCGTGAAATAAGCCAGATACAAAAGGACAAATACTGTGTGATACTACTAATATGAAGTAATTAGAGTAAGCGCATCTGTGGTGTTGGAAACTGAAATACATGTTACTAGGGTCCAGGGTGGGAGAAGGGGACGGGAAGTTCATGCATAATTGATAGAGAATTTCTGTTTGAGGTGATGGAAAAGTTTCGGTATTGGAAGGTGGTGATGGTAGGACAACGTCGTGAATGTGATTAACACTACTGGATTATATATTTGAATGTAGTTAAAAAGGGAAATTTTAAATTGCATATATGTTAGTAGAATAAAATTTTAAAAAGTAACAAACATGGGACTCTACAGCACCCGCAGTAAGCCCTAATGGACACTATGGACTATAGTCAATAGTACAATTATAATGTTATTTCATCAATTGTAACAAAGTACCACACTAATGTAAAGTGTTAATAATAGGAGGGTGTTTGGGAAACCTGTCTTTTCTGCATGATTTTTCTGTAAACCTACAAGTTCTCTGAAAAGAAAAAAAGGCTGGGAGATGTTGGTCACCGTGATATGCATGCCTTGGTGTTGGCTCAGGCCACTGCCCCTCTTTCAGGATTGGTAGACTCAGACTGATGCTTCAAAGCTGAATTTAGAACTCACTTTTTGTGTGTGTGAATAGAATTTACTCTTTCCTCCTGTGTTTCCCCATAGCATTTTGGATATACTCATTTTAGGGCATTTACCTTTTCTTATATTTCCCTCACTAAACTATATAATCAAAGTGGACAGTCTTATTAATCTTTGCGTCTGCAATTCCTAATAAAGGACCTGTTATATCATCTGGGTAGTGCTCAACAAATATTTAATTTTTGAATGAATTTTCTAAGCAACAATTAAATGAGATGACTCATTGCACAGCAAAAGTGATTTTTTTTCTAGAAAACACAAATTGTGGATGACCACATACAGTGAAATTGCAAGGTTCCTTCCCATCTCGAGGCACCTTTACCTGAGTTTCCTTTGCCCTAGGCCTAGGTACCGAGGACCTTACACTGGCCTCTTGCTTCCCTAGACCCTCCACTGCCATTCCCCACACGACCTACTCTTGCCACAGAATGCCTGGGACTCCAGACCCTTCCTTAACTTGCCACTCGCTCTTCAGCATGGCAAGAGGCAAGACAAAGCACTGGAAGTTCTCATTCCTACCTTATATCCCAGCACTCCCATATCACGTGAACCAGTCACCTCATTTTGGGATCTAGATTCATCAACTAGATCAGTTGTTTTCAAACCTTGACAACAGATGTCAGAAAGTGCCTTGGAACCCACCAAGTAAAACACAAGGGAATGTCCCTGGGGCTGGTCTGCCCTCTTTCAGAGCTGGTCTGATTTTATTTTTTAATAGAGTAGGATTCCTTGTAATACAGCCTTGGAAAGCAGGCTTCTGCTGCTTCTTTACAAAACACACAATAACAAGAATAGCCACTTTTTTGAGGAAGTGGAATGAGTTGTCTTGAAACTGCAAACCATTTTAGGGATATTGACATCACTTCCTGCCAGGTGACATATTTGCATTTTCCACAGGCCACTCCCTTGTCTTGCACGAACTATCTAGCAGTAAGGAATTTTCTAGTTTCCCGCAAATGCACCTGCATCTTTGTTCCTGGTGACCACTCTGCCTGAATTGCTCCATCCCCCTTGTTGCTCTCTGAAGTCTCAGCTGAGAGATCAGCTATTCAGGTAGTCTTTCCTGAGCACCCCCCTAATTTGAGTGAGCACTCAATGAAGAGAATAAAGACAGAAAATGCACAGAGAAAGACAGATACAGAGAGCAGAGAGATGAAACCAGGTGAAAGATGCAAAGAAATGCCCCAGAGATGCAAAGAAAGAAAGGATCCAAAGGAGCTGAGAGAGAAAGGCACTGAAACTAGAGGCTAAACTCAGAAAATAACTTTAGCATCCATATTTCTACCAATAGTCTCTTTGAAGCAATCTTGGCCTTTCTTATCAAGCCCTGCACAATTCTTCCAGAATGTTCCATTATCCATTTATAAAACTATTCTGATATTTTTGCTATTTGAAAATTGCAGCACCCCACTTTTCTGATACCAAAATCTGTTACAGGTTTCTAAAGCTGCTGGAATGCAATATACCAGAAATGGGTTGGCTTTTAACAATGGGGATTTACTAAGTTACAAGTTACAATTCTAAGGCTGTGAAAATGTTCAAATTAAGGCATCAAGAAGAGGATATCTTCTCTGAGGAAAGGCTTCTGGCATCCAGGGTTCCTCTGTTACATGGTAAGGCACGTGGTCAGACTCTGCTGGTCCTTCTTTCCCAGGTTTAGCTTCTAGTTTCAGTGCCTTTCTCTCCCAGCTCTTGTTGAGTCCTTTCTTCACATCTCCAGGATGTTTCTCTGTATCCTTCACTTGGTTTTATCCCTCTACTCTCTCTGTCTGTCTGCCTTTCTGTGTTCTCTGTTTTTATTCTCTTCATAGAGGACTCCAGTAAAAGGATTACGACCTATCTTGAATTGGGTGGGTCACATCTCCATGGAAACAACCTAATCAGAAGTTCCCATCCACAGTAGTCTGCATCCACAAGAATGAATTAAAAGAACACAGGCTTTTCTGGGGGTACATAAATTCATAGATTCAAACCAGCCCTGGATATAAAGTCCATTTTACTTGATACCACCCATCCCCCACTGGTGATGTTTTCAAATGAGTCTCTTTTCCTACCATCTCCAGGTCAAAACTTGGAGATGTGAGACAGAGTTTGCTTGATGATGACAATGACGATGATGAAGATGTTTGTTGAGTGCTATGGATATTATCCCTTTAAATACTCACAATAATCCTATGAGATGAAGCACAAATTAACCCCTTTTTAATTGATAAATATTACATATTCTAATACTTTGTAATCATCCAAAATATACAATCAATGGTTCACGATATCATCATATAGCTGTGCGTTTATCATTACAATCAACTTTCTTTCTCTTTTTAGTGAAAAATAGCATAAATACAAAAAAGTGATAAATGTCAAAGCACATTGCAACCATTAGTTGTAGAACAGATTTCAGAGTGTATTAACCCCCTTTTATGAGGAAATAGTGATCCAGACAGATTAAGTAACCTGCCCAAGGTCAATATGGATACAACCTCAGGTCTTTGTGCTGCCAAAGATCATGAACTTAACCATGCTTTTGACCACCATCTGATTGACAGCATTTTGTCTTGTTTGAAACTTTACTATTAAAGAAAACCCCTTTTCAGATATTTCTTATCTTGGTAAGAAATACAGTCTAGGGGAATTTTCACAGCTGGTCAGGTTTGCTCCTTTTGGCTAGCTCTCTGAGCCAATCCTTTCCAAAAGTGTTCTGCAAAGTCCTGAGAGTCCACAGGGCACCAGGCCCCTTCTATGGAAATGTTCTCTGCTCATGGACCTTGTTGCAGGATCATCGCACCTGCGCTGGGGTTGGGCCCTCAGGAAGGGGCTCTGGCCCAGACTGTCAGGTAACATGTCCAAGTTCATTGTGAGCAAGTGGTGGAGTTGCGATCCTAACCCTGACTGCTTATTTGCATAGCCCACTCTCTCCACTATATGACTAGGTGGAGAATAACTGTTGAAGCACCTGTTGCAGTCAGCTCTTCGGCTTCTGAGAGACAGGTGCTTCACAGGCCTGAGGAAAACATGAGATTTTTCTATGCTTCAAAACTGTTTGAAAACCAATATTGAGTCAAAACTGCTCCCCTAAGGAGCATTTACCAGCAACTCTTATTGTCCCTGTCAATCATTCACAAGAACTCTCTCTCCCTGCATCTCTCTCGCAATAAGACATTTCGCTGTGGCAGGTCACTATTTTTTTTTTTTTTTTTTTTGCGTTCAAAAGTACCATAGTACCTTGGGTTTATGATAGTTTATTATATATTTTGCTTCTTGATTGAAGAGTCTGACCTTCCTGTGTGTTGAAGTCTTGCTCTAATTCTATGAAAACTGACAATACGTAGTGGAAATGGACTCCTGTTGGTTTTTTCTGCTTGGCAGGCTGCTTTCTTTGAGAATTGCACCTTTCCTTTGCCAAACGATCCTGGCAGGACTCATCAAGTTTCCCTGATCTGACTCCATCCATGGGGCTAGGCCCATGATCTGGACCAGTCCCATTTCCACGGCAACACCCATTGGTTTAGAGGAGACCACGAGACCCAGTAAGACCAATCGGAGTTAATTCTCTGGACTGATAGGCAAACGCTGGGAGAAGGAAATTCCCTGGTTGTTAAAGTTGGGGTAAGTAAATCAGTTATTGGAGGCAGGCTTCCTCCCTGTCAGGTAGGGCCAGCCTGTCTGTGGAAAGAAGCTGTTCTAGTTTGCTACCTGCTGGAATGCAATGTACCAGAAACAGAAAGGCTTTTGTAAGGGGGATTTAATAAGTTGCTAGTTTACAGTTCTAAGGATGAGGAAATGGCCCAATTAAAGCCAGTCTATAAAAACGTCCAAATTAAGGCTACCAACAAGAAATTATCTTCACTTAAAAACGGCCGAGGAAATTCAAGGTTTATCTCAGCTGGAAGGACACATGGCAAAGTATCTCAGCTTTCTCTCCTGGCTTCTTATTTTGTGACGCTCTCTGGGAGGCATTTTCCTTTTTCATCTCCAAAAGTCACTGGTTGGTGGACTCTGCTCCATGGTTCTGCGGCGTTCTGCTGTGGATTTCTCGTGGCTCTAAAAAGGGACTCTCTCCAAGATGTTTCCCCTTTTAAAGGATTAATGGGTGGAGTCACAACTCCATAGAAGCTATCTGATCAACAGTTACCACCCACAATAGGGTGGGTCACATCTCCATGGGAACAATCAAAATGCTCCCAGCCAGCGATATTGAATGAGGATGAAACGACATGGCTTTTCTGGGGCCCACCACAGATTCAGACAGGCTCAGAAGTGTACAGGGAAGCAGACCTGGTTGCTGGAGGAGACACAGGGATCTCACATACTGCCTCAGCTCTTGAATCCAGGCATGGCTGATGCTAGCCCTGCCGCTGAATTCCCAACCATGTAAGCTCATAAACTGCTTTTCTTCCTTTAGAGTTGAGTTTTAATCACTCGATAGCCCCAAATCTTGACTAATATTGAGCTCAGAGAGGGCAAGTCACCTACCAGCCTTAGGGTTGCCAGATAAAAATAGAGGATTCTCAGCTAAATTTGAATTTTAGATAAACAATGAACAATTTTGATATAATAAGTTTTAGTATAAGTATGTTCAAAAATTGCATTAGACATACATATAATAAAAAAGTATTCATTGTTCATGTGAAATTCAAATTTAAATAAATAGCAGTGGTGGCTGCTTGTAACAGTGTGTTAAGGATTCTGAGGCCAAGCTTAGTCTCAGTGAGATAATGTATAGTAATTAATTAATAATGTTTGCTGTGTGTATGGAACCAAAGAGTGGCAGCTGGAGTGCCATGCAAATACCATTCCTGGTCTACCCCAAGTGTTTAGAAATGTTTTTCTTCTGGGGCCTTAAAGCAATGCAACATATTTTAATAATATAAGTAACAGTAGGCATCATTTCTTGACTTTCTTAGGAGCCTTACAATATGTCATTTAGTTTAATTCTCATGACAATATTTTATTGCTCCGGTTTCACAGCTGAGTGTCAGAGAAGTTACATTCTCACAGACAGTCAATGGCAGAGCTGGACACTGTGTCTGACACCAAAGCTTGTGCACTCTGTCATTCATTACTCTGCGGAAGGCACACATCGTACTGACTGCCATATGTGCAGACGTCATTTAAAAATGCTATTTGACAAATTACTATATAAACGCTTATAAGCCCAGTTTTGGACCCAAAATGATAAATTGTCCTTTTACAACAAAGAGTAGCAATTCAGCAACAAAATGGAATCTTGCAGGAAGAAGTATTTTGGCAAACAGATCTCAACAGTTGACACCAGAGGAGTGCCAATTGTGAAAACTGGTTTTAGGCTATAAATGACTATATAAATCCAGTATATGACAAAGTTGGGAGGGGGATCTTTTAAACAAGTAGCAAGGGGGCCTATGTGAGCACGCGTGGATTTAGAATGTTGCTGTGGAGTTGAAAGGCTTGGCGTTCTTGATGGTCTGCCCAAATCGACATGCACAAGGGCATTTCTGTTTTGGAAGAAGGTGGAGGAAAAAGGTGGGGTGTGTATGTGAGTGTATGTGTAGATTTTTCTTTTTTTTTTACTTTTCATGTGTTTAGTGTTAAACGTTTTTTAAAGCTAGGGTACCAGATAGGGAGATGGTAGACCTGACAACAGTGCAGAGGATGGATAGGATGACATAGAGGCTGAAGGAAAATTGTTTGATTTGGGCATAACCAGTGCCTTTTTAGACCCGGTGGAGAAAGGGAGGCAGGAGACTTGGAAGGCCCTGTTTCAGCCTTGGCCTGCTACCAAGCACCTCTCTGGGGCCAAAAGGACTGGAAGCTTCAGAATGATTTAGATGCAGAACGCTTGGCCTGAACATTTTCACTCTTAGGAAAAGTCCAATCGGCATTTTCAAGGGTGTGATTTCCTTAAGCTATTTCCTGTGCAGAGAACATCGATGATGAAGCTGAGTATCATGTAGTGACTGAGGATAACAAAGAGGTGAGGAGCCCAGGCCCCAGAACAATTCTTGGAAATACCTGGAGAGTTTGTCTGGAAGGTTGACAGCCTTTACTAGTCTTATGCTAGTGGGGCTAATGAGTCCCCCTTTATACCTATAGACCTGTAAAGGCCTGAGACATCTGCTTATGAGCATTAAGACTAACTAGAGAAAAGGATAAGATTGAAAAAAAAGAAATTTTGAAAAAAAAAAGAGGCTTAAATAACCTTGTCAGAGACGAGTGAATCTAAAGTTTGGATAAGGGCAATTCTATCTGTGGGTGTGTGAATCCGTATGTACCCCAGAAAAACATGTTCCTAAACTTATTCCATTCCTGTGGGTGTGAACTCATTGTAAGTAGGACCTTTTGATGAAGTTACTTCAGTTAAGGTGTGGCCCACTCAATCAGGATGGGTCTAAATCCTATTCCTGGAATCTTTCACAAACAGAATGAAATTAAGACCGAGATGAGAGAGAGCCAGAAGGAGAAGTCAGAAACTCAACATCAGTGGAACCCAGAAGAGAAGAGAGAAACCAGGACATGCCTCCATGCACCTTGCCATGTGACAAGCTAAGGATCAAGGGTCACTGGCAGCCAGCCCCACAATGCTACAGTTTTTGGGGAGAAAGCATTGCCTTGATGATCCCTTGGTTTGAACTTTCTCTTAACCTCAAAACTGTCAGTGAATAAATATTCATTGTTTAAACTGAACCATTGTATGGCATTTGCTTAAGCAGCCAAAGAAACTAAGATACTCTCCTATAAAGGGAAGAATAAATCAAAGGAAAGCGTAGTTTTCTATTTTCTTACCTGATCCTGGGGAAATAGCTGACCTCATCTTCCTCCCATCTGACCTGGGATCTGTGGTCTGACCCTGGGGTTGCCTCTCCCCCAGGACTGCTGGACCTTTGTTATCATGTATTAGGAATCCCTACCTCATGTTCCTTTCCTTTTGCCCCTTCTCATCAGGGTATTCCATTTTATGACTGCAGAATATGTTCTGAGATGGAAGGCACTGTTAGCATTTCTCCAACACTGCAGGTTGTCCCTGGGGAACTTTTATTGTATTTATCTGAACCTCATGAACAGGATGAATGTTCCATTGTATTAGTTATACAACATTCCTTAATGTGTATTATTAAGCTCTAATTTCCATAAATGCTTTATATCTCCAAAAATACGGCTCAGCCTTGGCACTTCAGACTTATCAGCTAGGCACAAAAGGCATTTCAGTGAAAGAAAAAAAATGAGAAACTGAAGTCAGTCAATGGCTTACTACATTCAGAGCAGAAATGGGTTTTTACAAGCTTAAAAGGTGTAGGCATTTACAGAGGCAGGGAAAAATTAAGGAGCAGGACATTTCTCATGGTTTAGGGCTAAGTGATGAACAAAAAAAACCCAGTTTCCTCAGGACACCTTTCCTTGCTCAAAATGATTCATGCAGCCAACAGAATGAGGTCCAAACTTGGCAGGCTGTCATTTGAGGCCCTTTGGACCCACAGTTCAGCCTCATTTCCCGCACCTTCCTGCCCTGCTCTAAATGAGTCAATCTACTCAGTGTTTCCTGAAACTTTCTGTTTCTGAGACGTCTCTAGGCCTTTCCTTGTACCCAGAGGGGCAGTTCTACTGCTCATGAAGGCCCAGTTCAATGCTGTCTTCTCCACAGGACTTTCTGAAATCACTGCCTCCCCCTTGGAATGCCAATTACAGTGCCTCTCTGCCTCTCTAATGGACCTTTATTGCTGTTTCTGTGCCTACCTTACCTCCCCAATGAGATGATGATTTCCTTATGGGTAAGAGCTGTATCAGAGTCTTATTTGTGGTGCCTCTATCTCCAGCCCATACTGTCCAGTGGCATAGTGCTGGACTCGGCAGAGACAACAATACATATTTAGTGACTGAAAGAACAAATGAGGTCAGTGTCAAATGTGTCTTTTGTCTCTGGAAAAGTCCAGTCTTGTCTCCCTGCTGGTGGCTCAACATGAATTCTCAATCTCTCTTTGCATAGGAAATCCTCAGTGGCATTTTAAGGTTTGTGAACCCTATCCATGCCCTTTGGTCAGAGGAGGAGGTTGCAGAGATACAGTGAATTAGAAATCTACTTAGTAGGTTTCTCTCCCAGAGCAGTTGGGAGGTAGAAGTGAAAGACCATCTGCAGCTGTGTTCCAGCCTGTTTCTCCCAACTCTGGCCTCCCTTGCTTCCTACTGCCAGACTTGCTGACCTCACTATCTCCCAAACCACCAGCTCCTCTCAATTCCCAGACCAACTCCAACTCATGGCGGGGGGCAAGGACAGTGCTGACAGGTGGGAGGGTCACCTGAATGGGTTCTGAGTTCTCATCTCTACCCTTTCAGTGACCCTTTATAATAATGAGTGCCCATGTCCCCTGTGCCAATTCCCTGCCTTCCTGGCCTGTCTGGGTCCCTCTCCTCCCTCTAACCAAATCACACATTCTTTTTTTTCAGTTTTTTTTTTTATTAATTAAAGAAAGAAAAGAAATTAACACAACATTTAGAAATCATTCCATTCTACATATGCAATCAGTAATTCTTAACATCATCACATAGATGCATGATCATCATTTCTTAGTACATTTGCATCGATTTAGGAAAAAAACTAGCAAAATAACAGAAAAAGATATAGAATGTTAATATAGAGAAAAAAATAAAAATAATAATAATAGTAAAAAAAAGACACAAACAAACAAACAGACAAACAAAAAAAAAACTATAGCTCAGATGCAGCTTCATTCAGTGTTTTAACATGATTACTTTACAATTAGGTATTATTGTGCTGTTCATTTTTGAGTTTTTGTATCTAGTCCTGTTGCACAGTCTGTATCCCTTCAGCTCCAACTACCCATTATCTTACCCTGTTTCTAAGTCCTGCTGGTCTCTGTTACCAATGACATATTCCAAGTTTATTCTCGAATGTCGGTTCACATCAGTGGGACCATACAGTATTTGTCCTTTAGTTTTTGGCTAGACTCACTCAGCATAATGTTCTCTAGGTCCATCCATGTTATTACATGCTTCTTAAGTTTATTCTGTCTTAAAGCTGCATAATATTCCATCGTATGTGTATACCACAGTTTGTTTAGCCACTCGTCTGTTGATGGACATTTTGGCTGTTTCCATCTCTTTGCAATTATAAATAACGCTGCTATAAACATTGGTGTGCAAATGTCTGTTTGTGTCTTTGCCCTTAAGTCCTTTGAGTAGATACCTAGCAATGGTATTGCTGGGTCGTATGGCAATTCTATATTCAGCTTTTTGAGGAACCACCAAACTGCCTTCCACAGTGGTTGCACCATTTGATATTCCCATCAACAGTGGATAAGTGTGCCTCTTTCTCTGCATCCTCTCCAGCACTTGTCATTTTCTGTTTTGTTGATAATGGCCATTCTGGTGGGTGTGAGATGGTATCTCATTGTGGTTTTGATTTGCATTTCTCTAATGGCCAGGGACATTGAGCATCTCTTCATGTGCCTTTTGGCCATTTGTATTTCCTCTTGTGAGAGGTGTCTGTTCAAGTCTTTTTCCCATTTTGTAATTGGGTTGGCTGTCTTTTTGTTGTTGAGTTGAACAATCTCTTTATAAATTCTGGATACTAGACCTTTATCTGATATGTCATTTCCAAATATTATCTCCCATTGTGTAGGCTATCTTTCTACTTTCTTGATGAAGTTCTTTGATGCACAAAAGTGTTTAATTTTGAGGAGCTCCCATTTATTTATTTATTTCTACAGGGCTCTTGCTTTAGGTTTAAGGTCCATAAAACTGCCTCCAATTGTAAGATTCATAAGATATCTCCCTACATTTTCCTCTAAGTGTTTTATGGTCTTAGACCTAATGTTTAGATCTTTGATCCATTTTGAGTTAACTTTTGTGTAGGGTGTGAGATACGGGTCTTCTTTCATTCTTTTGCATATGGATATCTAGTTCTCTAGGCACCATTTATTGAAGAGACTGTTCTGTCCCAGTTGAGTTGGCTTGACTGCCTTATCAAAGATCAAATGTCCATAGATGAGAGGGTCTATATCTGAGCACTCTATTCGATTCCATTGGTCGATATATCTATCTTTATGCCAATACCATGCTGTTTTGACCACTGTGGCTTCATAATATGCCTTAAAGTCCGGCAGCGTGAGACCTCCAGCTTCATTTTTTTTCCTCAAGATACTTTTAGCAATTCAGGGCACCCTGCCCTTGCAGATAAATTTGCTTATTGGTTTTTCTATTTCTGAAAAATAAGTTAGGGATTTTGATTGGTATTGCGTTGAATCTGTAAATCAATTTAGGTAGGATTGACATCTTAACTATATTTAGTCTTCCAATCCATAAACACGGTATGCCCTTACATCTATTTAGGTCTTCTGTGATTTCTTTTAACAGTTTTTTGTAGTTTTCTTTGTATAGGTTTTTTGTCTCATTAGTTAAATTTATTCCTAGGTATTTTATTCTTTTAGTTGCAATTGTAAATGGGATTCGTTTCTTGATTTCCCGCTCAGCTTGTTCATTACTAGTGTATAGAAACGCTACAGATTTTTGAATGTTGATCTTGTAACCTGCTACTTTGCTGTACTCATTTATTAGCTCTCGTAGTTTTGTTGTGGAATTTTCCGGGTTTTCGATGTATAGTATCATATCATCTGCAAACAGTGATAGTTTTACTTCTTCCTTTCCAATTTTGATGCCTTGTATTTCTTTTTCTTGTCTAATTGCTCTGGCTAGAACCTCCAACACAATGTTGAATAATAGTGGTGATAGTGGACATCCTTGTCTTGTTCCTGATCTTAGGGGGAAAGTTTTCAATTTTTCCCCATATAGGATGATATTAGCTGTGGGTTTTTCATATATTCCCTCTATCATTTTAAGGAAGTTCCTTTGTATTCCTATCTTTTGAAGTGTTTTCAACAGGAAAGGATGTTGAATCTTGTCAAATGCCTTCTCTGCATCAATTGAGATGATCATGTGATTTTTCTGCTTTGATTTGTTGATATGGTGTATTACATTAATTGATTTTCTTATGTTGAACCATCCTTGCATACCTGGGATGTATCCTACTTGGTCATGATGTATAATTCTTTTAATGTGTTGTTGGATACAATTTGCTAGAATTTTATTGAGGATTTTTGCATCTATATTCATTAGAGAGATTGGCCTGTAGTTTTCTTTTTGGAATCTCTTTGCCTGGTTTTGGTATGAGGGTGATGTTGGCTTCATAGAATGAATTAGGTACCTTTCCCTCCGCTTCAATTTTTTTGAAGAGTTTGAAGAGAGTTGGTACTAATTCTTTCTGGGATGTTTGATAGAATTCACATGTGAAGCCATCTGGTCCTGGACTTTTCTTTTTAGGAAGCTTTTGAATGACTGATTCAATTTCTTTACTTGTGATTGGTTTGTTGAGGTCATCTATTTCTTCTTGAGTCAAAGTTGGTTGTTCATGTCTTTCCAGGAACCCATCCATTTCATCTAAATTATTGTATTTATTAGCGTAAAGTTGTTCATAGTATCCTGTTATTACCTCCTTTATTTCTGTGAGGTCAGTAGTTATGTCTCCTCTTCCATTTCTGATCTTATTTATTTGCATCCTCTCTCTTCTTTTTGTCATTCTTGCTAAGGGCCCATCAATCTTATTGATTTTCTCATAGAACCAACTTCTGGTCTTACTGATTTTCTCTATTGTTTTCATGTTTTCAATTTCATTTATTTCTGCTCTAATCTTTGTTATTTCTTTCCTTTTGCTTGCTTTGGGATTAGTTTGCTGTTCTTTCTCCAGTTCTTCCAAGTGGACAGTTAATTCCTGCATTTTTGCCTTTTCTTCTTTTCTGTTATAGGCATTTAGGGCAATAAATTTCCCTCTTAGCACTGCCTTTGCTGCATCCCATAAGTTTTGATATGTTGTGTTTTCATTTTCATTCTCCTCGAGGTATTTACTAATTTCTCTTGCAATTTCTTCTTTGACCCACTCGTTGTTTAAGAGTGTGTTGTTGAGCCTCCACGTATTTGTGAATTTTCTGGCACTCTGCCTATTATTGATTTCCAACTTCATTCCTTTATTATCCGAGAAAGTGTTGTGTATGATTTCAATCATTTTAAATTTGTTAAGACTTGCCTATGACCCAGCATATGGTCTATCTTTTTTTTTTATTAATTAATGGAAAAAAAGAAATTAACCCAACATTTAGAAATCATACCATTCTACGTATGCAATCAGTAATTCTTAACATCATCACATAGATGCATGATCATCATTTCTTAGTACATTTGCATCAGTTTAGAAGAATTAGCAACACAACTGAAAAAGATATAGAATGTTAATATAGAGAAAAAAATAAAAGTAATAATAGTAAGAACAAAACAAAACAAAACAAAAACCTATAGCTCGGATGCAGCTTCATTCTGTGTTTTAACATGATTACTTTACAATTAAGTATTATTGTGCTGTCCATTTTTGAGTTTTTGTATCTAGTCCTGTTGCACAGTCTGTGTCCCATCAGCTCCAGTTACCCATTATCTTACCCTGTTTCTAACTCCTGCTGAATCTGTTACCAATGATATATTCCAAGTTTATTCTCGAATGTCGGTTCACATCAGTGGGACCATACAGTATTTGTCTTTTAGTTTTTGGCTAGACTCACTCAGCATAATGTTCTCTAGGTCCATCCATGTTATTACATGCTTCATAAGTTTATCCTGTCTTAAAGCTGCATAATATTCCATCGTATGTATATACCACAGTTTGTTTAGACACTCGTCTATTGATGGACATTTTGGCTGTTTCCATCTCTTTGCAATTGTAAATAACGCTGCTATAAACATTGGTGTGCAAATGTCCGTTTGAGTTTTTGCCCTTAATTCTTTTGAGTAGATACCTAGCAATGGTATTGCTGGGTCGTATGGCAATTCTATATTCAGCTTTTTGAGGAACCGCCAAACTGCCTTCCACAGTGGTTGCACCATTTGACATTCCCACCAACAGTGGATAAGTGTGCCTCTTTCACCGCATCCTCTCCAGCACTTGTCATTTTCTGTTTTGTTGATAATGGCCATTCTGGTGGGTGTGAGATGGTATCTCATTGTGGTTTTGATTTGCATTTCTCTAATGGCCAGGGACATTGAGCATCTCTTCATGTGCCTTTTGGCCATTTGCATTTCCTCCGAGAGGTGTCTATTCAGTCTTTTTCCCATTTTGTAATTGGGTTGGCTGTCTTTTTGTTGTTGAGTTGAACAATCTCTTTACAAATTCTGGATACTAGACCTTTATCTGACATGTCATTTCCAAATATTGTTTCCCATTGTGTAGGCTGTCTTTCTACTTTCTTGATGAAGTTCTTTGATGCACAAAAGTGTTTAATTTTGAGGAGTTCCCATTTATTTATTTCCTTCTTCAGTGCTCTTGCTTTAGGTTTAAGGTCCATAAAACTGCCTCCAATTGTAAGATTCCTAAGATATCTCCCTACATTTTCCTCTAAGTGTTTTATGGTCTTAGACCTGATGTTTAGATCTTTGATCCATTTTGAGTTAACTTTTGTGTAGGGTGTGAGATATGGGTCTTCTTTCATTCTTTTGCATATGGATATCTAGTTCTCTAGGCACCATTTATTGAAGAGACTGTTCTGTCCCAGTTGAGTTGGCTTGACTGCCTTATCAAAGATCAAATGTCCATAGATGAGAGGGTCTATATCTGAGCACTCTATTCGATTCCATTGGTCGATATATCTATCTTTATGCCAATACCATGCTGTTTTGACCACTGTGGCTTCATAATATGCCTTAAAGTCAGGCAGTGCAAGACTTCCAGCTTTGTTTTTTTTCCTCAAGATGTTTTTAGCAATTCGGGGCACCCTGCCCTTACAGATAAATTTGCTTATTGGTTTTTCTATTTCTGAAAAATAAGTTAGGGATTTTGATTGGTATTGCGTTGAATTTGTAAATCAATTTAGGTAGGATTGACATCTTAACTATATTTAGTCTTCCAATCCATGAACACGGTATGCCCTTCCATCTATTTGGGTCTTCTGTGATTTCTTTTAGCAGTTTTTTGTGGTTTTCTTTATAAAGGTTTTTGTGTCATTAGTTAAATTTATTCCTAGGTATTTTATTCTTTTAGTTGCAATTGTAAATGGGATTGGTTTCTTGATTTCCCCCTCCGCTTGTTCATTGCTATTGTATAGAAACGCTACAGATTTTTGAATGTTGATCTTGTAACCTGCTACTTTGCTGTACTCATTTATTAGCTCTCATAGTTTTGTTGTGGAATTTTCCGGGTTTTCGACGTATAGTATCATATCGTCTGCAAACAGTGATAGTTTTACTTCTTCCTTTCCAATTTTGATGCCTTGTATTTCTTTTTCTTGTCTAATTGCTCTGGCTAGAACCTCCAACACAATGTTGAATAATAGTGGTGATAGTGGACATCCTTGTCTTGTTCCTGATCTTAGGGGGAAAGTTTTCAATTTTTCCCCATATAGGATGATATTAGCTGTGGGTTTTTCATATATTCCCTCTATCATTTTAAGGAAGTTCCTTTGTATTCCTATCTTTTGAAGTGTTTTCAACAGGAAAGGATGTTGAATCTTGTCAAATGCCTTCTCTGCATCAATTGAGATGATCATGTGATTTTTCTGCTTTGATTTGTTGATATGGTGTATTACATTAATTGATTTTCTTATGTTGAACCATCCTTGCATACCTGGGATGTATCCTACTTGGTCATGATGTATAATTCTTTTAATGTGTTGTTGGATACAATTTGCTAGAATTTTATTGAGGATTTTTGCATCTATATTCATTAGAGAGATTGGCCTGTAGTTTTCTTTTTGGAATCTCTTTGCCTGGTTTTGGTATGAGGGTGATGTTGGCTTCATAGAATGAATTAGGTACCTTTCCCTCCGCTTCAATTTTTTTGAAGAGTTTGAAGAGAGTTGGTACTAATTCTTTCTGGGATGTTTGATAGAATTCACATGTGAAGCCATCTGGTCCTGGACTTTTCTTTTTAGGAAGCTTTTGAATGACTGATTCAATTTCTTTACTTGTGATTGGTTTGTTGAGGTCATCTATTTCTTCTTGAGTCAAAGTTGGTTGTTCATGTCTTTCCAGGAACCCATCCATTTCATCTAAATTATTGTATTTATTAGCGTAAAGTTGTTCATAGTATCCTGTTATTACCTCCTTTATTTCTGTGAGGTCAGTAGTTATGTCTCCTCTTCCATTTCTGATCTTATTTATTTGCATCCTCTCTCTTCTTTTTGTCATTCTTGCTAAGGGCCCATCAATCTTATTGATTTTCTCATAGAACCAACTTCTGGTCTTACTGATTTTCTCTATTGTTTTCATGTTTTCAATTTCATTTATTTCTGCTCTAATCTTTGTTATTTCTTTCCTTTTGCTTGCTTTGGGGTTACTTTGCTGTTCTTTCTCCAGTTCTTCCAAGTGGACAGTTAATTCCTGAATTTTTGCCTTTTCCTCTTTTCTGTTATAGGCATTTAGGGCAATAAATTTCCCTCTTAGCACTGCCTTTGCTGCATCCCATAAGTTTTGATATGTTGTGTTTTCATTTTCATTCTCCTCGAGGTATTTACTAATTTCTCTTGCAATTTCTTCTTTGACCCACTCGTTGTTTAAGAGTGTGTTGTTGAGCCTCCACGTATTTGTGAATTTTCTGGCACTCTGCCTATTATTGATTTCCAACTTCATTCCTTTATTATCCGAGAAAGTGTTGTGTATGATTTCAATCATTTTAAATTTGTTAAGACTTGCCTATGACCCAGCATATGGTCTATCTTTTTTTTTTATTAATTAATGGAAAAAAAGAAATTAACCCAACATTTAGAAATCATACCATTCTACGTATGCAATCAGTAATTCTTAACATCATCACATAGATGCATGATCATCATTTCTTAGTACATTTGCATCAGTTTAGAAGAATTAGCAACACAACTGAAAAAGATATAGAATGTTAATATAGAGAAAAAAAATAAAAGTAATAATAGTAAGAACAAAACAAAACAAAACAAAAACCTATAGCTCGGATGCAGCTTCATTCTGTGTTTTAACATGATTACTTTACAATTAAGTATTATTGTGCTGTCCATTTTTGAGTTTTTGTATCTAGTCCTGTTGCACAGTCTGTGTCCCATCAGCTCCAGTTACCCATTATCTTACCCTGTTTCTAACTCCTGCTGAATCTGTTACCAATGATATATTCCAAGTTTATTCTCGAATGTCGGTTCACATCAGTGGGACCATACAGTATTTGTCTTTTAGTTTTTGGCTAGACTCACTCAGCATAATGTTCTCTAGGTCCATCCATGTTATTACATGCTTCATAAGTTTATCCTGTCTTAAAGCTGCATAATATTCCATCGTATGTATATACCACAGTTTGTTTAGACACTCGTCTATTGATGGACATTTTGGCTGTTTCCATCTCTTTGCAATTGTAAATAACGCTGCTATAAACATTGGTGTGCAAATGTCCGTTTGAGTTTTTGCCCTTAATTCTTTTGAGTAGATACCTAGCAATGGTATTGCTGGGTCGTATGGCAATTCTATATTCAGCTTTTTGAGGAACCGCCAAACTGCCTTCCACAGTGGTTGCACCATTTGACATTCCCACCAACAGTGGATAAGTGTGCCTCTTTCACCGCATCCTCTCCAGCACTTGTCATTTTCTGTTTTGTTGATAATGGCCATTCTGGTGGGTGTGAGATGGTATCTCATTGTGGTTTTGATTTGCATTTCTCTAATGGCCAGGGACATTGAGCATCTCTTCATGTGCCTTTTGGCCATTTGCATTTCCTCCGAGAGGTGTCTATTCAGTCTTTTTCCCATTTTGTAATTGGGTTGGCTGTCTTTTTGTTGTTGAGTTGAACAATCTCTTTACAAATTCTGGATACTAGACCTTTATCTGACATGTCATTTCCAAATATTGTTTCCCATTGTGTAGGCTGTCTTTCTACTTTCTTGATGAAGTTCTTTGATGCACAAAAGTGTTTAATTTTGAGGAGTTCCCATTTATTTATTTCCTTCTTCAGTGCTCTTGCTTTAGGTTTAAGGTCCATAAAACTGCCTCCAATTGTAAGATTCCTAAGATATCTCCCTACATTTTCCTCTAAGTGTTTTATGGTCTTAGACCTAATGTTTAGATCTTTGATCCATTTTGAGTTAACTTTTGTGTAGGGTGTGAGATATGGGTCTTCTTTCATTCTTTTGCATATGGATATCTAGTTCTCTAGGCACCATTTATTGAAGAGACTGTTCTGTCCCAGTTGAGTTGGCTTGACTGCCTTATCAAAGATCAAATGTCCATAGATGAGAGGGTCTATATCTGAGCACTCTATTCGATTCCATTGGTCGATATATCTATCTTTATGCCAATACCATGCTGTTTTGACCACTGTGGCTTCATAATATGCCTTAAAGTCAGGCAGTGCAAGACTTCCAGCTTTGTTTTTTTTCCTCAAGATGTTTTTAGCAATTCGGGGCACCCTGCCCTTACAGATAAATTTGCTTATTGGTTTTTCTATTTCTGAAAAATAAGTTAGGGATTTTGATTGGTATTGCGTTGAATTTGTAAATCAATTTAGGTAGGATTGACATCTTAACTATATTTAGTCTTCCAATCCATGAACACGGTATGCCCTTCCATCTATTTGGGTCTTCTGTGATTTCTTTTAGCAGTTTTTTGTGGTTTTCTTTATAAAGGTTTTTGTGTCATTAGTTAAATTTATTCCTAGGTATTTTATTCTTTTAGTTGCAATTGTAAATGGGATTGGTTTCTTGATTTCCCCCTCCGCTTGTTCATTGCTATTGTATAGAAACGCTACAGATTTTTGAATGTTGATCTTGTAACCTGCTACTTTGCTGTACTCATTTATTAGCTCTCGTAGTTTTGTTGTGGAATTTTCCGGGTTTTCGACATATAGTATCATATCGTCTGCAAACAGTGATAGTTTTACTTCTTCCTTTCCAATTTTGATGCCTTGTATTTCTTTTTCTTGTCTAATTGCTCTGGCTAGAACCTCCAACACAATGTTGAATAATAGTGGTGATAGTGGACATCCTTGTCTTGTTCCTGATCTTAGGGGGAAAGTTTTCAATTTTTCCCCATATAGGATGATATTAGCTGTGGGTTTTTCATATATTCCCTCTATCATTTTAAGGAAGTTCCTTTGTATTCCTATCTTTTGAAGTGTTTTCAACAGGAAAGGATGTTGAATCTTGTCAAATGCCTTCTCTGCATCAATTGAGATGATCATGTGATTTTTCTGCTTTGATTTGTTGATATGGTGTATTACATTAATTGATTTTCTTATGTTGAACCATCCTTGCATACCTGGGATGTATCCTACTTGGTCATGATGTATAATTCTTTTAATGTGTTGTTGGATACAATTTGCTAGAATTTTATTGAGGATTTTTGCATCTATATTCATTAGAGAGATTGGCCTGTAGTTTTCTTTTTGGAATCTCTTTGCCTGGTTTTGGTATGAGGGTGATGTTGGCTTCATAGAATGAATTAGGTACCTTTCCCTCCGCTTCAATTTTTTTGAAGAGTTTGAAGAGAGTTGGTACTAATTCTTTCTGGGATGTTTGATAGAATTCACATGTGAAGCCATCTGGTCCTGGACTTTTCTTTTTAGGAAGCTTTTGAATGACTGATTCAATTTCTTTACTTGTGATTGGTTTGTTGAGGTCATCTATTTCTTCTTGAGTCAAAGTTGGTTGTTCATGTCTTTCCAGGAACCCATCCATTTCATCTAAATTATTGTATTTATTAGCGTAAAGTTGTTCATAGTATCCTGTTATTACCTCCTTTATTTCTGTGAGGTCAGTAGTTATGTCTCCTCTTCCATTTCTGATCTTATTTATTTGCATCCTCTCTCTTCTTTTTGTCATTCTTGCTAAGGGCCCATCAATCTTATTGATTTTCTCATAGAACCAACTTCTGGTCTTACTGATTTTCTCTATTGTTTTCATGTTTTCAATTTCATTTATTTCTGCTCTAATCTTTGTTATTTCTTTCCTTTTGCTTGCTTTGGGATTAGCTTGCTGTTCTTTCTCCAGTTCTTCCAAGTGGACAGTTAATTCCTGCATTTTTGCCTTTTCTTCTTTTCTGATATAGGCATTTAGGGCAATAAATTTCCCTCTTAGCACTGCCTTTGCTGCGTCCCATAAGTTTTGATATGTTGTGTTTTCTTTTTCATTCGCCTCGAGGTATTTGCTGATTTCTCTAGCAATTTCTTCTTTGACCCACTCGTTGTTTAAGAGTGTGTTGTTGAGCCTCCACATATTTGTGAATTTTCTGGCACTCCACCTATTATTGATTTCCAACTTCATTCCTTTATGATCCGAGAAAATGTTGTGTATGATTTCAATCTTTTTAAATTTGTTAAAACTTGTTTTGTGACCCAGCATATGGTCTATCTTTGAGAATGATCCATGAGCACTTGAGAAAAAGGTGTATCCTGCTGTTGTGGGATGTAATGTCCTATAAATGTCTGTTAAGTCTAGTTCATTTATAGTAATATTCAGATTCTCTATTTCTTATTGATCCTCTGTCTAGATGTTCTGTCCATTGATGAGAGTGGTGAATTGAAGTCTCCAACTATTATGGTATATGAGTCTATTTCCCTTTTCAGTGTTTGCAGTGTATTCCTCACGTATTTGGGGGCATTCTGGTTCGGTGCGTAAATATTTATGATTGCTATGTCTTCTTGTTGAATTGTTCCTTTTATTAGTAGGTAGTGTCCTTCTTTGTCTCTTTTAACTGTTTTACATTTGAAGTCTAATTTGTTGGATATTAGTATAGGTACTCCTGCTCTTTTCTGGTTGTTATTTGCATGAAATATCTTTTCCCAACCTTTCACTTTCAACTTATGTTTATCTTTGGGTCTAAGATGTGTTTCCTGTAGACAGCATATAGAAGGATCCTGTTTTTTAATCCATTCTTCCAGTCTATGTCTTTTGATTGGGGAATTCAGTCCATCAACATTTAGTGTTATTATTGTTTGGATAATATTTTCCTCTACCAGTTTGCCTTTTGTATTATATATATCATATCTGATTTTCCTTCTTTCTACACTCTTCTCCATACCTCTCTCTTCTGTCTTTTCGTATCTGACTCTAGTGCTCCCTTTAGTATTTCTTGCAGAGCTGGTCTCTTGGTCACAAATTCTCTCAGTGACTTTTTGTCTGAAAATGTTTTAATTTCTCCCTCATTTTTGAAGGACAATTTTGATGGATATAGGAGTCTTGGTTGGCAGTTTTTCTCTTTTAGTAATTTAAATATATCATCCCACTGTCTTCTATCTTCCATGGTTTCTGCTGAGAAATCTACACATAGTCTTATTGGGTTTCCCTTGTATGTGATGGATTGTTTTTCTCTTGCTGCTTTCAAGATCCTCTCTTTCTCTTTGACCTCTGACATTCTAACTAGTAAATGTCTTGGAGAATGCCTATTTGGGTCTATTCTCTTTGGGGTGCGCTGCACTTTTTGGATCTGTAGTTTTAGGTCTTTCAAAAGAGTTGGGAAATTTTCAGTGATAATTTCTTCCATTAGTTTTTCTCCTCCTTTTCCCTTCTCTTCTCCTTCTGGGACACCCACAACACGTATATTTGTGCGCGTCATATTGTCATTCAGTTCCCTGATCCCCTGTTCAAATTTTTCCATTCTTTTCCCTATAGTTTCTGTTTCTTTTTGGAATTCAGATGTTCCATCCTCCAATTCACTAATTCTAGCTTCTGTCTCTTTAAATCTACCATTGTAGGTATCCATTGCTTTTTCCAGCTTTTCTACTTTGTCCTTCACTCCCATAAGTTCTGTGATTTGTTTTTTCAGTTTTTCTATTTCTTCTTTTTGTTCAGCCCATGTCTTCTTCATGTCCTCCCTCAATTTATCGATTTGGTTTTTGAAGAGGTTTTCCATTTCTGTTCGTATATTCAGCATTAGTTGTCTCAGCTCCTGTATCTCATTTGAACTATTGGTTTGTTCCTTTGACTGGGCCATATTTTCAATTTTCTCAGTGTGATCTGTTATCTTCTGCTGGCGTCTGGGCATTTAATCAGATTTCCCTGGGTGTAAGACCCCGCAGGTTGAAAGATTTCTCTGTGAAATCTCTGGGCTCCGCCCCTCTTATCCTGCCCATTAGGTGGCGCTCGTGGTGCTCATTAGTCTGCGGGTCTCACCAGTAAAAGATGCTGTGGCCCCTTTAAGTTTGGAAAACTCTTGCTGTGGGGGGGGGGGTCGCCAGCCGCCACGGCTTGGGGAAGTGTCTATCCACCATTCCCAGCTGAACTGGGAAGCCACGTGTTTGGAAGGGACCCCGGTCACCGTTCTCCACGGCTTGGGGATCTCCAATCCAATTCTCCCAGCTGGTCCGGGGAGCCGTGCATGGGGGAGGGGCGCCAGCCGCCTCGGCTTGAGTGGACTGCCTGTCCAATTCTCCCAGCCGGCCCTGGAAGGAGGGAGGGAGGGAGGGAGGGACTCCGGCCTCCTGCTGCCCTGGCCCGGGGAAGCCTGCGCCCCTCGGTGATCTCACTGGAGCGGGTTCTCCCAGCCAGTCAACTGTTCCAGAATGGGGTACACTGTCTTCTTGGTCTCTGTCGTGGCTCTGGGAGCCGCTCCGAATCGCCTCTACTTCTCCAGTAGCTGTTTTGGAGGAGGAACCAAGACCCGCGCATCCTACTAAGCCACCATTTTCTCCGAAAGTCACATATTCAGTTTTTAAAAAGGAAGCAACCATAAATATCTATGCACCAAGCCAGACTGCTCCAAAATCCATGAGGCAAATGCTGGAAACACTCAAAGGAGAAACGGACACACCCACCACAATAGTTGGAGACCTCAACTTCCCATCTTCATCAATGGACAGAACATCCTGACTCAGAAAAGGGCTGATGATGTTTGGGGCTCCTCTGTCAATTGAGAAGGCACGTGGTGACATCTGCTAGAGTTCTCTTCTAATTTCTCATTTCAAATGGCTTCTTTTGAGCTGCAACATAACTCCCTTCCATCTTCAAAGCCAACAAGTAATTTCTTTGAATCTCTTTCTGGCTCTCCCAGATCACACATTCTTAGTATGGGCCTTTGTAATCCCCTATCAAGACTACTCAATATGCCTTCTGGATTGTTCTCTCTGCTACCAGTCTGATTCTTCTTAGATCAACCCTCTGCTCAGTGAAACTGAAATCTACCCCATCACTCCCCTGCTTACACCATTAAACCCCACCATCTATTGAAGAAGGTACAGCCTCCTCACAACAGCATACCAGACCCTTTGTGATCCTGCCCCTGCTACTCCTCCAGGCCCATCTTTTGCTATTTCTATTCTGATGTTTGGGCCCCAGCCCTGACCCCTGACCCCTGACCCTGTCCACACCACGTTGTTTCTCACCTCTATGCTTCTCTGATGTTGTCATTTTTGTTTCCAGGTGTCCTCCTAACTTTTGACTTCTTATTTGGCCAACTATCACTTTTAATTTGATTCAGGATATGTGTGTCTGTGCCTTTGTGTGTGTGTTTGCTTTTTAAAGAAGAACTGTAGCATAGTTGCCTTCTCCTCCACTGAAATATTTCCTTATCACAACCCCCAAGGCCAGGTTACATTAAATTTGTGCTCCTTGGTATACCATGATATTCAGCGCTTTAAGGTCAACACTTGAAACCACATCTGGATCAAGGATCTCTGATAACTTCTTGCCAGTGTTACTTCTCAGAACCACAATGCCCTCCTCAACATCTGCAGGAACATGTTAAACATCATACTCCTGCAGTCCCCACACTGCAAATGTAAAGAAGGCCAAAATTCCAATGCTGACTCTTTCTATAGCCCAACCACAAAAGGACCTTAGAAAATGTTCTAAGATAAAAGAGTGCGCAGGATGTCAGTGGGTGGCAAATACCATTGATAAAGACTTTGGGATGGTAGAGATCAGCAGTAATAGACACAAAAGGCACTATTCAAGGGAACCAATGGAAAAGGAACCAGTGAAGTGGGTGAGCTTGAGGTAGTCCAAGCCAGACGGCTCAATTCCATAACTTTAGCCAACTTCTCCACAAACATGCACTTTGGTTAAAATGAAAACCAAACAAAAGGCATGACCTTCCTAGTACAGATACGTTATTATTATTAGAACCTCAATGGAACAGAAATGGTCTACAGAGTACTTTAGAAGCATTATTGATATATAGGAAGGATGGTGGAGCAAGCTACGCTAAACTAAAAATTAAGGCTCTTGTACTTGGTGCAAACTTTGATTTCCTTTAAAACCCAGGAAAACAGACCTCCCCATCAATTTAGGTATTTTGTAAAGCTGTTATAACATATGAGGTGTAAATAAACTCTTCCACAATGGAATATTGAGTGGCTGCAAGAAGGAATAAAGTTGTAAAGTGCTCAACAAGGTGAATAAAACTTGAAGACATTATTGGAGTGATATAAGCCAGAAACGAAAAGACAAATATAGTAAGGCCTCACTAGTATGGACCAATTGCAATGTGAAAACTCTGAGAACTGAATCCAAGAGTATATGTTATCAGGTGATAGAACGTGGGCAGAGATTGGGCAATTGAAGATTAAAGATACAGAATGTTCAATGAGGCTTATTTTAAAGGTTCCTAGACTGTAAGCTCTTAACAGCAGTCACATCTACTCCTGAGCTTTAATTGATATATCTAAATTCTGAGATGCTGAGCTCTTTATGTATAACTTGGTCATTCCCTGGAAATTTGGGTATCTGTATGACCCAAGAGACTCAGAATTATAAAGCTATGAAAGTCACCATTACCCCATACAGCAACTATTAAAGAAGTTGAAAAGGGATCAAGTTTCAATTAGAATATGAATGAAACTTACCTGATTAGGGATAAGGTGAATCAGAATTCAGGGTAAAAGATAAGTGTTGACTGTGCTTAACAACTTCAACTTCTTTGTAAGACCAAAGGAAGAGATGCTTAATTACATTTTCTGTAGTACACTAATTTAACTTGTATTGTCAGTTTATGTAAACAATATGATTACAGGGAACCTTGAATAGGGAATGAGATTGTGTTATTTTGTACAGGTTAATGTAATATTCTGATACATCCCAGAGAAATTTGGGTGGAAAATTAAAAAGTATTTGCAACATCCCCAGATATGGAAATATTAAACTTCCTCACCTGGGGAATTCCTGATATTCTTGGAAGCATGAGGTACTACCAATTTAATAAACCAAACTCTTGTTTTGGGCCTTGCCCTTATGAAACTTATTCCTGCAAAGGAGAAGCTAAACCTACTTTTAATTATGCCTAGGAGTCACTGCCAGAGAACCTTTTTTTTTTTTTTTTAATGTTTTACTCATCTGTCGATATGGTAGATAAAAGGAGCATCAGACACAAGGGTTTCACAATCATACGTCACATTGTGAAAGCTATATCATACAATCATCTTCAAGAAACATGGCTACTGGAACACAGCTCTACATTTTCAAGCAGTTCCCTCCAGCCTTTCCATTATGCCTTAACTGAAAAGGTGATATCTACTTAATGCGTAAGAATAATCTCCAGGATAACCTCTCGACTCTGTTTGGAATCTCTCAGCCATTGACACTTTATTTTGTCTCATTTCACTCTTCCCCTTTTTGGTCGAGAGGGTTTCTCAATCCCTTGATGCTGAGTCCCAGGTCATTCCAGGATTCCTGTCCCACGTTGCCAGGAAGGGCCACACCCCTGGGAGTCATGTCCCACGTAGAGAGGGGGAGGGCAGTGAGTTTGCTTGGCATGTAGGCTGAGAGAGGGAGGCCATACCTGAGCAGCAAAAAAAGTTCTCTTGGGGGTGACTCTTAGGCCTCATTTAAGTAGGCTTAGTCTATCCTTTGCAGGGTTAAGTTTCATAGGAACAAACCCCAAGATTGGGGGTACAGCCTATTGCTTTGGTTGTCCCCACTGCTTGTGAGAATATCAAGGATTCTCCACTTGGGGAAGTTGAATTTTTCCCTTTTCTCACCATTCCCCAAGGGGACTGTGCAAATACTTTTTTATTCACTGTTCAAATCACTCTAGGATTTCTCGAGGCATCATTCTGAACAAACCTACAAAACCTCATGCCCTACTCAAGGTTCCAAGTACTACGGTACTCGATTAAGCTGTCCACATAATTATATTAGGAAATGCACTAGTCAAAATAGAAATTTTTTGCTTTAGTCTCACACATAACTCAAAGTTTTAAAATATTCATTACCATCTATTTTCAGCACCCTGCATTGTTGACATTCTGTTGTTCATCCTCATGCAAAAACATTTTCAAATTTGTACATTTAGTCACTATTATTACACACTCTAGGCATTCCTAGATTATATCATCTCAGTCTTTATCGTCTATCATTCCTTCTGGTTTCATTAGTGCTCCCAGGCCTCCTCCCTCTATCATTCTCAGATTCAGCTTCATTCAGTGTTCTAACATTATTGTATTACAGTTAGGAAGTGTTGTGCTATCCATTTCTGAATTTTTGCAATCAGTCCTGTTGTACAATCTGTATCCCTTCAGCTCCAATTACCCAATATCTACCCTATTTCTATCTCCTGATGGTATCTGTTACCAACTGAAATTCTCCAAGTTCATTCACTAATGTCAGTTCATATCAATGAGACCATACTGTGTTTGTCCTTTTGTTTCAGGCTAATCTCACTCAGCATAATGTCCTTAAGGTCCATCTATGTTGTTACATACTTCATAACTTTATTCTGTCTTAAGCGGCATGATATTCCATTGTATCTATATACCATGGCTTGTTTAGCCACTTGTCTGTTGATGGACATTTGGGTTGTTTCCATCTCTTGACAATTGTAAACAATGCTGCTATAAACATTGATGTGCAAATGTCCATTTGTGTCCTTGCCCTCATGACCTCTGAGTAGATACCTGGCAGTGGTGTTGCTGGGTCATATGGCATTTCTATACTTAGATTCCTGAGAAACTGTCAAACTGACTTCCACAGCAGCTGTACCATTTGACATTCCCACCAACAGTGGATAAGTGTGCCTCTTTCTCCACATTCTCTCCAGCACTTGTCATTTTCTGTTTTATTGATAATGGCCATTCTGAAGGGTGTGAGTTGATATCTCATGGGTTTGATTTGCATTCCCCTAATAGCCAGGGAAATTGAGCATCTTTTCATGTGCCTTTTGACCATTTGTATTTCCTCTTTTGAGAAGTATCTGTTCATGTCTTTTGTCCATTTTGTAATTGGGTTGTCTGTCTTTTTGTTGTTGAGTTGAACAATCTTTTTATATATTCTGGATACTAGACCTTTATCTGATATATCGTTCCCAAATATTGTTTCCCATTGTGTAGGTTGTCTTTTTACTTTCTTGATGAAGTTCTTTGATGCACAAAAGTGTTTAATTTTGAGGCATTCCCATTTCTTTCTTTCTTTCTTCAATGCCTGTGCTATGGGTGTAAGGTCTAGGAAACTGCCCCCTGTTATAAGATGTATAAGATGTTTCCTTACATTTTCTTCTAACAGTTTTATGTTCTTAGATCTAATGTTTAGGTCTTTGATCCATTTTGAGTTGATTTTTGTATAGGGGATGAGATATGGATCCTCTTTCATTCTTTTGCATGTGGATATCCAGTTCTCTAGGCACCATTTATTGAAGAGACTGTTCTGACCCAGGTGAGTTGGCTTGACTGCCTTACCAAAGATCAATTGTCCATAGATGAGAGGGTCTATATCTGAACACTCTATTTGATTCCATTGGTCAGTATATCTATCTTTATGCCAGTACCATGTTTTTTTTGCCATTGTAGCTTCATAATATGTCAGGTAGCATGAGACCAATGACTTCATTTTTCTTTCCCAAGATATTTTTAGCTATTTGGGGCACTCTGCCCTTCTAGATATATTTGGGTATTGGTTTTTCTATTTCTGGAAAGTAAGTTTTTGGAATTTAATTGATATTGCATTGAATCTGTAAATCAATTTCGGTAAAATTGACATCTTAACTATATTTAGTCTTCCAATCCATGAACACGGTATGCTCTTCCTTTTTTTTTTAGGTCTTCTGTGATTTATTTTAACAATTTCTTATAATTTTCTTTGTATAGGTCTTTTGTCTCTTTAGTTAAATTTGTCCCTAAATATTTTATTCTTTTGCTTGCAATTGTAAATGGAATTTTTTTTCTTGATTTTCCCCCTCAGATTGTTCATTACTAGTGTATAGAAACACTGCAGATTTTTGAGTGTTGATCTTGTAACCTGTCACTTTGTGTACTCATTTATTAGCTCTTGTAGTTTTGCTGTGGATATTTTCGGGGTTTTCAACATATAGTATTGTATCACCTGCAAAAAGTGAGAGTTTTACTTCTTCCTTCCCAATTTTGATGCCTTGTATTTCTTTTTCTTGTCTAATTGCTCTGGCTAGAACTTCCAACACAATGTTGAATAACAATGGTGATAGTGGACATCCATGTCTTGTTCCTGATCTTAGGGGGAAGGTTTTCAGTTTTTCCCCATTGAGGATGATGTTAGCTGTGGGTTTTCATATATTCCCTTTATCATGTTGAGGAAGCTCCCTTCTGCTCTTATCCTTTGAAGTGTTTTCAGCAAGAAAGGATGTTGAATTTTGTCAAATGCCTTTTCTGCATCAATCGAGATGATCGTGTGGATTTTATGCTTTGATTTGTTGATATGGTGTATTACATTAATTGATTTTCTTATGTTGAACCATCCTTGCATACCTGGGATGAATCCTACTTAGTCATGGTGTATAATTCTTTTAATGTGCTGCTGGATTCAATCTGCAAGAATTTTGTTGAGGAGTTTTGCAGATTGCTTTATTCATTAGAGAGATGGTCTGTAGTTTTCTTTTCTTGTAATGTCTTCATCTGGCTTTGGTGTGAGGGTGATGTTGGCTTCATAGAATGAGTTGGGTAGTTTTCCCTCCTCTTCAATTTTTTGTAAGAGTTTGAGCAGGATTGGTACTAATTCTTTCTTGAATGTTTGGTAGAATTCACATGTGAAGCCATCTGGTCATGGACTTTTCTTTTTGGGGAGCTTCTTAATGACTGATTCAATTTCTTTACTTGTGATTGGTTTGTCGAGGTCGTCTATTTCTTCTCGAGTCAATGTTGGTTGTTCATGCCTTTCTAGGAAGTTGTCCATTTCATTTAAATTGTTGAGTTTATTAGCATAAAGTTGTTCATTGTATCCTCTCATTACTTCCTTTTGTTCTGTGGGGTTGGTGATTATGTTTCCTCCTCCGTTTCTGATTTTATTTATTTGCATCCTCTCTCTTCTTCTTTTTGTCAACCTCACTAAGGGTCCATCAATCTTATTGATTTTCTCATAGAACCAACTTCTGGGTTTGTTGATTTTCTTGATTGTTTTCATGTTCTCAATTTCATTTATTTCTGCTCTAATCTTCATTATTTGTTTCCTTTTGCTTGCTTTGGGGTTAGTTTGCTATTCTTTCTCTAGTTCTTTCAAGTGGACAGTTAATTCCGGGACTTTTGCTCTGTCTTTTTTTTGATATAGGCATTTGGGGCAATACATTTCCCTCTTAACATTGCTTTTGCTGCATCCTATATATTAGGATATGTTGTGGTTTCATTTTCATTTGCCTTGAGATATTTACTGATTTATCTTGTAATTTTTTCCTTGATCCACTAGTTGTTTAAGAGTGTGTTGTTGAGCCTCCATATATTTGTGAATTTTCTGGCACTCTGCCTATTATTGATTTCCAACTTCATTCCTTTATGATTTGAGAAAGTGTTTTGGGTGATTTCAATCTTTTTAAATTTATGGAGACTTGCTTTGTGATGGTCTATCCTTGAGAATGATCCATGAGCCCTTGAGAAAAAGATATATCCTGCTGTTGTGGGGTGTAATGTTCTATAAATGTCTGTTAAGTCTAGCTCATTTATTGTATTATTCAAATTCTGTTTCTTTGTTGAGCCTCTGTCTAGATGTTCTGTCCATTGATGAGAGTGTGGAATTGAAGTCTCCAACTATTATGGTAGATGTGTCTATTTCTCTTTTCAGTATATGTCTCATGTATTTTGGGGCATTCTGGCTCAGTGTATAAATATTTATGATTGTTATGTCTTCTTGTGGAATTGTTCCTTTTTTTAATACATAGTGCCCTTCTTTGTCTCTTTTAACTGTTTTACATTTGAAATCTGATGTTAGTATAGCTACTCCTGCTCTTTTCTGATTGTTATTTGCATGAAATATCTTTTACCAACCTTTCACTTTCAACCTAAGTTTATCCTTGGTTATATTTCCTGTAGACAGCATATAGATGGGTCCTGTTTTTTAATCCATTCTGCCAGTCTATGTCTTTTAATTGGGGAGTTTAATCCATTAACATTTAGTATTATTACTGTAGAGGCAGTACTTTCTTCTACCATTTTGCTTTTTGGATTTTATATGTCATATCTAATTTGTCTTCTACTGTGCCTTTCATTCCCATAAGCTCTGTGATTTGCTTTTCCAGACTTTTGATTTCTTCTTATTGTTCATTCCTTGCCTTCCTCCCTCAGTTCACTGATTTGATTTTTGATGAGGTTTTCCACATCTGTTCGAATATTCTGAATTAATTGTTTCAACTCCTGTATCTCATTTGAATTTTTGGTTTGTTCCTTTGACTGGGCCGTACCTTCAATTTTCCTAGTATGATTCATTATTTTTTGCTAGTGCCTAGGCATTTAATTACCTTAATTAGCTTATTCTGGAGTGTTTCACTTTTTTTACCCAGGATTTTCTTGCTGGATGACTTTGCTGTCTACCTGTTCTTTGACATTTAGTTCAACTTATTCTAGACCTCTAGCTTAGGTTTTGTTTAACAGATCAGAATTTTTCAGTTCTTGTTTTTTTTTGTTTCTTTCCCTGTCTGTATGGTGCCTTTCCCCTGCCACTTAGGAGGGTCTACTTAGGTATTATAGACCCCAGTCATATTTTCCCAGACCAAACTCATCTCCTCTCAGGAGGAAAGAGTCACCTGCATCAGTTTTCCCTGAGGGTGAGACCCAGCAGATTGAAAGGTTTTCTTATGAAGCCTCTGGACTCTGCATTTTTCCTATCCTGCCTAGTATGTGGCACTTTTCTGCCTGTGGGTCCCACCAGTATGAGGTGATGTGGTACCTTTAACTTTAACAGACTCTTCCTGCTGGGGGCGTGGTTGAAACAGAGGAGAGGTTGTAGGCTGGCTTTAATCACTTCACTTTTCCAGACCCTGGGATCTGAATTCCTTGAGGAAGGGAGTCCACCTGAACTGGGCCTCAGCCCTCTCCCGGGAAAGGTGCAGGCTCCAGACAAACACTCAAACAAGCTTAATTCTGCCTATGTCTGGGGCAGTTGGAGCCTGAGAAGCCTTGCACCTGTATCTAAAGAGTAGTCAAGCCATAGAAACACAGCCACAAAAAAAGAAAAAGAAAAAGAAAAGTCCTTTTCAGAGGAGGACCCCCTATTCCTTGGGTTTGCCAATCAAGAGCTTAAGTTGGTATGTTGCTTTGTGTATCTTCAGGTCCTATGTGCCTTGTCTTTTCCTTCAGGACCCAGACCCTTTCAAGTATTATGTGCTATCCAATCCAAAAAACCTCTGTTTTTTTTGTTGTTGTTGTTTTTGCTTATTTCTTTTTCTGTCACCCCTGCCCCCTTTGCGCTGGAGTAAAACCCAGCAACTTCCACTTTTACTTGAGGTTCAGCTGAGGTGGGGGCCTATTTTTAGTAGTCAAAATTTGTTAATTAATTCCACAATTGGATCTTGGTTGCACTCAGCCCCTGCTGCTGTTAAAATCTCTTTCCTATTCCCTCTGGGAAGCACCCTGTGGGGGAGGGGTGCCAGCCACTGCTGTTTGGGGAACTCACAGTTCTGGGTGGGCTCCCAGCTGGTCCAGCTTGTCCAGGTTGGGGTATGCTGTGTGTCCAGTCACTGACGTGGCCCCAGCAGTTATTCTGTACTGTTCCTGGCTATTTACTACCTGCTCTGGAGGACTAACTGAATCCCACACCTCGCTAAGCTGTCACTTGGCCCCAGCTCCAGAGAACCTCTTTTGTTGTTCAGATGAGGCTTTTCTCTCTAAGCCAACTCTGCAAATAAACTCACCATCTTTCCTGCCTATGTTGGACATGACTTCCAGGGGTCTAAATATCCCTCGCAACATGGGACATGACTTCCAGGGATGAACCTGACCCTGGCATCATGTGATTGAGAAAGCTTTCTTAACCAAAGGGTGAAAAGAAATCAAGCAAAATAAAGCTTCAGTGGCTAAGAGATTTCAAATAGAGTTGAGCGGTCATTCAGGAGGTTATTCTTATGCATTATATAGATATTCCTTTTCAGTTTCTAGTGTATTCGAATAGCTGGAAGGAAGCACCTGAAACTGTTGAACTGTAATGCAGTAGACCTGATTCTTGAAGATGATTGTATAACTATATAGATCTATAGTGTGACCATGTGATTGTCAAAACTTTGTGACAGACATTCCCTTTATCCTGTGTATGGACAGATGAGTAAGAAAATGAAGACAATAAATAAATAAATAAATAATAGGTGGGGATAAGGAGTATGGGATGTTTTGTGCGTTCTTTTTTCTTTCTTTTTTTGAATGATGAAAATGTTCTGAAATTGTTTGTGGTGATGATTGCACAGCTTTATGATGATACTGTGAGCCACTGATAGCATACTTTGGATGATTATATGGTATGTGAATATATCTCAATAAAATTGAACAGAGGCACAGCATTGTCAGATCTCTGTGGATTCTGTTTCTAAAAAGCATTTTTGGTAAAGGTAAATCAGAGGATAAGAACTCTGATTCCTGTTCTAGCAATGTTTGCAAATAACTCACAGAAATAATTTTATAATTTACTTCACGGTTTTATCATATCAGAACAATATAACAACTCTACAACCATGTGTCTCCCTTATTCATTCAGCTCTGTGCAATTTAAATGTGGTACTTTTAAGTTTCTGCAAATCATATCCTCATTCTTTCTTTGTCCTTTTTCTAGTACAATATAAACTCTATATTAATAGAAATTATAAACAAAATATAAATTATTGTTCATCCATTGACAAGTTGATGGACAGGTGAATATGCCATGAAGGTTCATATACAAGTCTTTGTGTAGACATATGTTTTCATTTTTCTTGGGGAGGTCCTTAGAAGTGGAATTGCTCGGTCATTTGGTAAATTTATGTTCAACCTTTTAAGACAATATAAAACTCTTTTGCAAAGTAGCTATGTAATGGGTTCCATTTCTCCACATCCACACCAACACTTGTTACTGTCATTTTGATTAAGTCAGTCTAGTGGGTGAAAGGTGATGTTTGGTTATGGTTTTAATTTGCATAATTATGTCGTCCAGCTTGTCCTGTGCTTGTAGTCATTTATATATCTTCTTTGATGAAATAGCTATTAAAATATTTCACCTATTTGTAAACTGGATTGTTTGCCTTATTATTGGGTTGTCAGAGTTATTTGTACATTCCAAATACAAGTCTTTTATCAGAAATATGATTTACAATTATTTTTTCCTAACCTATAAGTTGTCTGATCATTTTCTTAATGATGTTTATTGATGTACAAAATTTTCAGAATTGTTCAAGTCCAATTTATCATTACTTTGTTATGTTTTATGCTTTAATATCATACCTAAAAAGCCTTTGATTAACCAAGGTGATGAGGAATTTCCCCTGTGTTTTCTTGGAGTGTTATAGTTTTAGCTCATACATTAGGTCTTGGATCCGTTTTGAGTTAATTTATATGCATGGTGTGAAGTCACAGTCAAAGCCATCACATCATCATTTGTTGGAAAGACTATTGTTCCCCCTATTGAGCTGTCTCAGAGCCTTTGTTGTATCAGTGGATCACAAATACAAGGGTTTACTTTTGTACTCTCCATTTTGTTGCATTGATCTGAATGGATCTGTAGTTTAAACTTCTGCTAACAATACTGTCTTGATTCATGTAGATTTGTAAGTTTTGATGTCGGGAAATGTGAATCCTCCCACTGTGTGGCTCTTTTTCAAGATTGTTTAGACTACTTTGTGTTCTTTGCATTAATGTGTAAATTTAGAATCACCTTGCCCATTTAGGTAAAACAAGGCTGTTGGAATTTTGAAAAGGATTGCATTGAATCTATAAATCAATTAGGAGAACACTGCCAACCTGACAATGTTAGCTGCTCTAATCCATGGACATGGAATATCTCACTACTTATTTTGATTTTAATTTCCCTTAGCAATATCTTGACATTTTCAGTGTAAGTCTAAATTGCTTCTTAAATTTATTCCTATTTTATTATTACTATTGTATATAGTATTGTTTTCTAAATTTCATTTTTGGGTTGTTCATTGGTAATATATATATATGAAAATGAGTTTGTGTATCTTGTGTCATGCAACTTTGCTGAACTCATACATTTGTGGATTTGGCAGATTTTCTGCATATAGGATCATGTTTGTTAGTAAAAGACATTTCAGCTCTTCCTTTCCAAAAAATGAAAAATAAACTCCTCCACTTCATATTCATTGCTACAGAAAACTACAGAAAAAAATAGTCTTTTTGGCCCAACTCAAGATCACCTCCTATTTAAGAAGGTTGAGAAGTCTTACCAACCACCTTTACAGTGTCTTTCCTCCACTGGTGCTTCCTATTCTAGTTGACTTATTCACCATCAGTTTGGTACTGGAGATTAAGTTAAATTAGTACTTAATGGGTTCTAAACTGCTCCACTCTGGATTAAACCACGGTGCTCAATCTTGATTTAAACAGTAAATGGGATCGCCATTTGCCGGCATGATGATTTGTGCTTTGGCAGCTTTTGCAGATCCATAAGTAAAGTAGTAGATTTCTCCGACACTGTAATCAGCCTTACTGTCTGGAGTCATCACACATTTTTCTTATACATTGAATTAATAGAGAGAAGCAGGATGGTTGATGGTTTCATTTGTTGTGCCATTAATGAAACATAAAACAGATGTGTGAAACACTGTCTTAGCAATAGAAACAGCATTACAAATTATTTATCGGCAGAAATCATGTCCTGCATGTAAGGCAGGAACAAAATGTAGTTCTTCTCTTGACAGTACTAGGTCAAACGACATTTAAAAACCTATTAAACATAACGTCTCTTGCTGAAGTTAAATATAAAGCACAATTTGTTCTCCTGGTTCAGCATAGTATAAAAACTCTTATAAAATCAATAGTACTTTGGACCCACTTATGTGTAACTTTCCCTTTCTTTTTTCCTGGTCATGTCCCAGATAATTTACTAGAAAACACAGGAGTGAAACATAGGTACTCTCTTAAGTTCTCTTTGGGAAGGCCATACTAGCAATGCAGTGTTGTAGGAAGAGAAAAACTCAGTCAGAGAAGCTTGGCAGCTGACTCTGGTACCGAGGGAATCTGTCCATCACCTTGTTTTTCATCCTTTAATATGCAAAGGAAAACATGGCATGCTAAACTCAAGAAGGAATATAAAACAGCCTTCTAAAGGAAGACTTGGCAGTACCATGAGGTAGGGTCATAAATTACAATGCTTTTCTTGACTTGGATCCTAAAGCTGGAGCGATCAGGTACTCTGTGGAAGTTACCACATACTTGGAAGCCAACACTCACCCCCCATCACTTTTCTAAAGAAGGAAAGGCAAAGCAGAGGTGGGAGGGAGGGCCAAAATGGTTTGGGAGACTTAAGAAGTTCAAACCATACCTTTCTGGAAGCCCTTTCTCATTCGTCCTTAGTGGCCATGCCTGGCTCTGTTGAACATTCTGGATGAAAAGCGTGCAGAGACATTTCCCAGGCAGTACTTCTAACTCAGCTGTGCTATCTTTCCCTGAACTTCCATGTACAGAACTCATCTCAAATTGTGTTTCTCTACCCTGCCTTCAGTCTGGCTCCTTTTGCAAACAGATAATCCAGATTCCAACCTCAGCCTCCTAAATCCAGCCATTGCCACCCCACAATCCATTTGGCACCCCTCCTTGCTTAGAACACAGTCAATGAGGATCACTCTCTTCCTCTGTGTTCTCCTGAGAACTTATACATTCATTGGGTGTAGAAATTAGGAAATTAAATCGTTTTATATATATATATATATTATGTGCTTCTCTTACTAGCTGGAGCCATTGAGAACAGGGACTACTAAAGTATGCATTGTGAGTACTTTTCACAGTCTCTGGCACATAATAGGTACTCAGTACACAAGCACTGACATGAATGGATGAGCCAATGGTCATATTTTGGGGAGGAGTTTTTTCCTCTACCTATCCATCCCCATTGTAACACACATGAAAGTAAAATGAGGTTTTCCAGGAAGCCCACTCTGCAGAGCTAATCTGGTGCCTGGAACCTCTTTTTTTTTTTTTAAACAAGAAAGAGTCCTAAATACCAGTGGAAATTGCACCCAGGAGCTCTGACTCAAGGGGAATCAAAGATGTGTCTTTTCCTCTAGAAAGAATAATACAATCTCTCATGAAAACTGTTAATAAATTTTAAAAATAAATATTTTGGGTTGATTAATAATTTGGTTTTAAGTACTTTGATTCACTGAGGGAATTCATTCATTCATGCATGCATGCATTCAAAAAAAGAACTGTTGAGTGTTCATTACTTGGTGGGCACAGCCTGAACACTGGAAAGACAAATTCCCTTTGCTTCAGGAACTCATAGCCCAACTGATGAACAGACATGTAAATGAGATGTGCAAGAGACCTGGTGGTGACACAGACTGTAGTATTATAATGTGGTGTGGTGCGTTTACTAACAGCATGTACATGATGCAGAGCTAGAGCTGCTAGAAGGAAGCCCAAAGAAGCTTACCGAAAGGTGCACCCAAGATGGGGTTTGAGCAAACATGTGGACAGTTAGTGCACTTTAGCTAAATTAAAAAGAAAAAGGAAGAAGAAATAAGAAAGAGAGAGAGAAGGGAAGGAAGAAGGAAAGGAGGAGAGGAAGAAAGAAAGAGAAGGTGTTAACTGTACAGGATAGAGATGAAATCTCCTTTCTGGTAATGTCAGCCTTCAAATGTCTGCTACCATTACCTTTATTTTACGATTACTGCCATTGTTAAGTAATTACACGTAACAGCCTACAACAGATGGTAAATAATTACTTTTTACCAATTGTCCAAGCCCATGTTTTCACTATCAACGATAATTAATGATCCGGGCAATGGCAGAAGCAATATACTACAGCAAAAGTCCTGCTGCTGCTGCTTGGAATTTTATATTCATTCAAAAGAGCACACGAAAAGGCGGCTTAACAAATAACAAAGAAGGAATATCGTTAAGGAGCTTATTTGAGTTAGAGTTGAAGGCCAATTCCACTGTTTCCTTTCAGTGGCTTCAAAATCATTGCCTACTCATAGTGTGGTAAAGCTATAATCAAACTTCTTGATATGTATTTGTTTGGGAAATTGAGACATTTAAAAATGTTTATTAGCTCCCTTAAGAAAAGAAGCATTTTGGGGATATGAATTTTAAAATCCTTGCTTATACATTTAGAAAACCAGTCTCACTAATTGTCCCACACTGCTTGGGGCAATATTGTATCAGGACAGTGGGTCACAGCTGCCTGCAGAGGGACAAAACCGGGCATGAGAGTGAAAAGGAAGTAGATTTTTGAAAATTGTGGTAACATAAACATATAATAGAAAATTTGCCATTCTAGGCATTTCTAAGTGTACCATTCAGTGGCATGAATTACATTTATGATGTCATGCTAGCGTCACTACCATCCAATACCAAAGCTTTTTCATCACCCTAAATAGAAACGCTGAGTGCATTAAGCAATAACTCACCAATGCCTGCTCCATCAAGTCCTGGTAACCTTTATTCTACTTTCTGTATCTATGAAGTTGCCTATTCCAGATATTTATTTCCTATTACAAGATTTGTCCTTTTGAGTCTGACTTATTTCACTTAACATAATGTTTTCAAGGTTCATCCATTGGTCGTACGATAAGGACTTCATTTCTTTTTAACGCTGAATAATATTCCATTGTATGTCTATACCACATTTTGTTCATTTATCTCTCAATGTACACTAGGGTTGTTTCCATCCTTTGGGTATGGTGAACAATGCAGCTATGTACATTGGTGTGCAAATGGAGTGGATATTTTGATATAAACAGATTTCTCTTGGGGCTGTACTTGAAGCATGTTGTAGCTTTCGAGGTTGGATCAAGACAATTTGGAAAGGCACACCTTGGAGGACAAGGCCCAGGACAGGTGCTGGGCCTATGGCAAGGCTGGTCAGGCACTGCTCTGGTCAGGCACTGCTGGTCAGGCACTGCTCTAAGGACTAAAATGTCATTTAATTTTGAACACAAGGTAACAGCAAAGGTTCTTTGAAATCTGTACACCAGAAGAAAAAGATTTTCAGTTTATTGAACCATGAAAGATGGTCTGGAATCACCCTTTCTTGCACGATGTCAGATAACAGCTCACCAGGTAAGAAGCAAATCCACCTGATGCAAAGTAAAGGCTGAAATATTCCATAGGTAGCAGGAAGATTTTGTTGTTGTTGTTATCGCTTTATGTCTGCTCGACTAGAACAAGCCTGTTAGCAGTGATCATCCTTTCTGTAAATGCTTTCTTGAAAACTTTTCGTTTCTTTGACCTATAATCTTTGAGGAGGATGCTTCTCCCATCACCGTGGTTTTGACAACCTGAAACATCAGCTGTGAATGCCTGGGGCCACCCAGAGAGCGAATCTTCTGAAGAGCTGTCTGAAGGGTCTAAACTTCAGCACTGAGCCACCAGCCTCTGCTCCCAGCTGAGGGAGAATGATCTGTTCCTTTGTCAAGAGCTGTGATGTGACTGCTAGGCAGTCTGCTTTTAATGGGGTCCTTAGGGTCTGTGGGAGGAGGAGCTAGTTTTTCTCCCCACAGTGCCTTGAATTCACCAGATGTGGTTGATGTGAGGATAGAATGGGAAAGGAAGCCTCACTCCTGCTGGTTCTCTCCTGTCTGCTGTAAATTCTGGAGAAGTTGCAGATTCAGAGCATGTTGGTGAGGGAGGGGTCTTGGTGGTGCCAGGGTGCCAGGACAAGGTTTGTGATCTTGCTGAGGGCTCCAGGACTGAAATTGAGACCTCATTCCTGCTATCAAGGATAAGCATTTCTAACTCCTTTGCCCTTGGTGAGAAGCCCAGTCCCCTGGAACACTGACTTAGTCCACCTTATATGCACTGGTTCATCAAATCCCCAGCCTAGACTGGGCCCTGACTTCTCATGGAGGAACTCATGGGAGGCAGGAAGTGTTGACCGAGGAGGGTGGAGAGGTTGGCAGGGGCCAGGCTGAGGAACTTCATTCCAGAGAAGATAGGAATAACTGAAGAGTAATTAGCTGGGGAATATCAGGGTCACATTTCTGTTTTAGGTGAATATTGTGGCAGCTGATAAGGATGGATTTGAGTGGGTCAAGATGGGTGCCGGGCAAAGCAGTTAGGAGTTTCCATCAACTGTTCAGGGTGGAGTAATCTAGCCTGAATCTAAGCCTCAGAATTCATGTATCTCCACCACCTGCTGAAAACTTCCATTTCAGTTTTCCATAAGCAAATTAACCTTATCTTCTTACCTGAAAATCCTCTCCACCTAATTATGCTCCTCCTATTTCGGTGAATAGTCAGAAACTCTATTCTCATTAGAAACATGGCCTATCGCCCTTGACACCCTCCTGTTTGACACTTCCCATAGTCTATACGATATCCTGCCAATTTTCCTTCCAGAACATTTATCAGGTCTTCTCCATTCCTAAAATCAGTATTCCAGTTCAGGTCTTCATCATCTCTCCTCTGGACTTTTGCAATAGCCTCCTGAAATGGAAACAATGATTCTTAGAGGGTCTGCTCTTTCAAAAAAGAATTGGAAATGTTAGCTCTTGATTGCAGATACTAGATCCTAAATAGGAAGCCTTACCTTAATCCCCAGATCAGGCTACATTCTTGCCCATCCTCTGCTTCCTTCTGCCATGTTTTTTTTTTTTTTTCACATTTCATTGGTCCTATCTAATTACATGTCTGCACTTCCCTCCAGGGTGGAGTTAGCAAACTACAGCCCATGGATCAAATCTGGTCTGCCACCTGCTTTTGTAAAAAATGTTTTATTGGAATCCAGTCATGCTCACTCATTTACATATGATCTATGACTGCTTTTTCACCCCAATGACAGAGTTGAGTAGTTGAGACAGAGACTATACAGGCCCACAAAGTTTAAAATATTTACTATCTGGCCCTTTGCAGAAAACGTTTGATGACCCTTGGTCTAGACCATAAACTTGTTGTGCTGGTTTGGAAAGATGTATGTCCCCTAGAAAAGCCATGTTTTAATCTAAATCCCATTTCATAAAGGCAGAATAATCCCTATTCAGTACTGTATGTTTGAAACTGTAATCAGATCATTTCTCTGGAGATGTGATTTAGTCAAGAGTGGTTGTTAATCTGGATTAGAGGATGACCTGACTCCACCCATTTGGGTGGGTCTTGATAAGTTTCTGGAGTCCTATAAAAGGGGAAACATTTTGGAGAATGAGAGATTCAGAGAGAGCAGAGCAGAACGTTACAGCCATAAGAAGCAGAGTACATCAGCCAGTGACCTTTGGAGATGAAGAAGGAAAATGCCTCCTGGGAAGCTTCATGAAATAAGAAGCCAGGAGAAGAAGCTGGCAGATGACGTTGTGTTTGCCATGTGCCCTTCCTGATGAGAGAGGAACCCTGACTGTGTTCGCCATGTGCCTTTCCAGATAAGAGAGAAATTCTGACTGTTCGCCACGTGCACTTCCACTTGAAAAAGAAATTGTGTACTTCATCGGCCTTCTTCAATCAAGGTATCATTCCCTGGATGCCTTAGATTGGACATTTCTATAGATTTGTTTTAATTGGGACATTTTCTTGGCCTTAGAACTGTAAACTAGCAACTGATTAAACTTCCCTTTTTAAAAGTCATTCTGTTTCTGGTATATTGCATTCCGGCAGCTAACAAACTAGAACATTTGTCAAGGATGGGGAATGTGCTTACATAAGCGTTGCATCCTCAGTGTCTAGCACAGAGCTTGGGGTGTAAATGCAATGTGTGTGTTTTGTGTGTGTTATATAAGAGGGGGCAGTTCCACAGGTCGTGACTCAATGGCACTGAGAGTGATGAGCTGCAGCCTGATTTCTATATGCATATGAGCAGCTGCTGCTGCTGTTGTTGTGTATGTGTGTGTGTGCGCATTGGGATTCTGTTATATGAGGGAGACAATCTCACGTGTTGTGACTCAGTGGCACCAAAGAGGATGAGCTTTAGCCTGATTTCTATATGTATATGAGCAACTGTTAAAACCTCTCCTTCCTTCCTCACATGATAGCCTCCGTCGTTATTACTTGATAATCCTCAAAGCCCTTAAGAACCGGCCCCAAACACGTTGATCTATCATGTCCTAGGGTTAGCCCTGCCTGCAACCCATAGATCACAGCCCTTCAGTAGATGCCTATAGTTCCTTGTGCTGTTGAGGGTTCAAGATCCTGAGATATTTTTGTTTTTCTGCTATTTTCAATACGCTTTTACGGTTGCATCTAATTATTTCAGAGATAGATAATGGATTTAAAAATTACTTTCTTGAAACAAAGCAGCATCTTGACATGAGGACCTCAGACTTGCCTACGGTCATGTTTATGTCCAGGCTCTAGGCTGGGCACTGTGTGGACATTATCTCTGAATGTAGTTTTGCTCATTGCTGCATCCTGGGTATCTAGAACAGTGCTGAGGTGTGGAAGGCAGTTAACAAATATTTGTTAATGAAATGCATTGGAATATGCTCATATTATCCTTTTGAACACCCTGTGATCTATGCCTTGTAAACTTCCATTTTACAGATGAGTAAGCTGGGCCGGTTCTGTAGCATGGCAGGTCAGTGGCAGAGAAAGGATTTAAATCTAGACTTTCTTGACCAAAAAAATAACCATGTTCTGTCCATGACATCAAGATTCGGATCTATTGGAGCCCCATTTGGGACTTAGCATCCTTACCTTCCTTATTACAGGGAGGGTTTTATATATATATAAATATATGAACATAAACTTCCCAAGTTATAATAAGCATTACATGATTTCAAAAGCCAAGTTTTCAACAGCTGAAGTTAATTATTTGCATAAAAGCAGTACAAAGGATTTTCAGTTTGGCAGATTTTCAAAAGGATAAACATAAAATTACTACTATGACTCATCAATTCCACTCTTAGGTATATACCCAAAAGAACTGAGAACAGGAACTCAAACAAAAACTTGTATATGAATGTTTATATCAGCATTATTCATAATACCTAAAAGGTGCAAACAATCCAAATACCCATGATGAATACATAGATTTTAAAATGTGGTATATACATACAATGGAATATTACTCAGCTATAGAAAGGAATGAAGTTCTGACACATGTTGAATTAACCTCAAAAATACTATGCTAAATGAAATAAGTCAGACCCAAGTAGTCAGGGTTCTCCAGAGAAACAGAAGTAACAGGATATGTATCTATTTATCTACAAATATTAAGTGATTTATTACAGGAATTTGTTCATCAAGTTTGGGGAATGGTAAGTCTGAGTTCTGTAGAGCAGACAGCAAGTTAGAAGCTCAATGAAGGCTGTTCTGAATTTCCCAGGAGAAAACATCTGGCTGAAGTAAGGATAGAAATTCTTCATTACTGAAATCCTTAGTTCCTGCTTTAAGTCCTCCAAGAGATTGGATGCAGAGACTCCCCTCCTTTGTTGACTGTAAATGGAATCAACCATTGATGCAATCAGCTGATTAATGATGTAAACCCATCTATGAAATGCCCTCACAGTAACAATCAGGTCAGTGCTTTCTTGACCAAACAACTGGACACCATATTCTAATCAAGGTGACACATGAAATTAACCATCACAACCACATATTGAAAGGATTCCATTTATATGCAATGTATGGTAGAGATAAACCCATAGAGACACAAAGCAAAATGGTGGTCACCAAGGGCTTGAGAGAGGGACACATAGGGAATGTGTGCTTAACAGGTAAGGGGTTTTCTTCTGGGCTGATGACAACGTTTTAGAGCTAGATAGAGGTGGTGGTTGTACAACATTGTGAATATACTAAAAGTCACTGAACTGTACAATTTGAAATGGTTAAGTTTATGTTATGTGAATTTCACCTCAATTAAAAAAAGCAACAGCAAAAATAATGAACAGTACAAAGTTCTCCCTGGGAATTCTGTGTTGGCTGTGCAGATTTTGGCATATTCTCTGAAAATTCTGAAGGCAGCAAGCTCTCTCCCATGCCACTGGAGAAAACCCTGTGCTTCCCCAAGGCCACACGGTATTCCACTAAAGCACATTAGTAATGGGGCAATTGAACTGTACACCGGCTTTTCAAAAAGCTCCAGTATAATGTAGCAATTGTGTCATAGACAACAATAATAAAGCAAAAAACTCCCAGCCAACTTTCTTCACATGACTGGACAGAAAAAACAAGCAAACACAAAAACTGACTGAGCCTCCCCCAACTCTCCTCCCCAGAAGGCAGATTCCAGAACCATTGCTTGATTCTCTGTGTTACAAATCGGATGAAGATTGGAAACGTCCTGCTATCTAGCGCAGCAAGTAAAACTAATTTGTGATTTTCATCCCTTTTGCTCTGAACTCTATTTATGGATGATCTCTGGTGTCACATCCATCTCCCAAATATATCATTAACTAGCAAGAACCACCTCAGCAGGTGAGATTAAAACTGATCATGTGGAAGTTTTTACTTGTGCACTCAACACTTCTTTACTCAGGCTGAATACCAGATGCTGTGTTTTTCTTTCCTCAGAAGATAATCTGCACTTTAATAGGCTACAAAAAGCAGCAAAAACAAAAACAACCAAAAACCCTCCCACAAACATTTATTAAAGCTTCAATAAATAGTAATTCACTGAAGATAAGTTTCTTCCTCCTGAAAGTCTAAATACCTTCTAAAATTTATTTCAGAAATATGTTGCTAAAGGATTAAAATAGATTGAGTGCTTAAGTCTGCTGCTGTTCATGTTCAACTTGGTTTTCCCTTAAGAATATTAAGCCAAACAGAGGGTAAAAAATTACAGAGGTAACTAATGTAAGATCTGACGTAAGCTCCTGGAGAGAGGGAAGTGTGTTCTGTTTGATCCTTCTTCCTTCTTCCTTTTCTTACCCAAACCCTTCACTTCTTGCTCTTCACTTGGTTTTCATTTGACTGTGGTTTCTCTTGCATTCAGAGCCTTGGAATTAATACCAGGCAATACTCTGGGTGGCTCTTTGAGATCAGAAAAGCCTCCAAGTGTAATGCTGGATGGAAATCAAAGGTGCCTGTTCTGGGCCTGGAGGCCTGTGGGTCCCAGTGAGCCCCCCCTACCTGTTGCTCATACTCTGAGCTCACCAGAATGGCTTGGTTTTCAGAAGGAGATAGAGGCAGGCTGGTGGGAAGCCCTAGTAACCATGTTGAGTCCTTTGGCTTTTTCCAGTTCATATGTCTTATTGTATTGGAAATTCTCCAGTAGCGGGAGACTGTTTTTCTCCATTCTTAAGCATAGTCCTAAGAATCGAGGGCCAGTAGAGTTGGAAGGAATCTTGGGGATCCTTTTGTCCAGTTCCCTAGTTGTACATATGCTTAAATGTCTTCCACTTTAGGTAAAATGTATCCTCCTTTGCGTTGTTCTCCAGCCTTCCCTCCATCAATAAACCTATTGAAAAGTAGCCTATACTCTTCTGAATCTGATGCCTCACCACCACCTGTCATCCCTTCTCACCTTTCTGTCATCCATTATTTGGGTATCATTACCAGAAACTGCTCATTGCAAAGTCATCAATAACCCTCAAAATTCCCAAAACCAAAGAATGCTTTCCCAGGTTTTGCTTGAATTTTGGCCACTTGGACTCTGCTCACTGTTCCCTTGGAAAACCCTCCTCTCTTAGCTTTGGTGACCTTGTTTTTTTGGGTCTCCCACTTCCTGACAGCTCTTGCTCAGTCTGTTTTGCTGGTTCCTTTTTCACTAGGTCCTTAGACGGAACCTTTCCCCCATGATTCTCTCTTTGCCCCTCTTCTCTTTTCACTCTGTGCATTCTAGAATGAGCTCATCAATTCTTGTTGCACCAACTGTCACCTCTATTGATGGCTCTCAAAATTATGGCACAAACCCAGATTTCTCAATTCCAGAGCCAAGTTCCTTACTCTCTGTGGGCATCTTCTTCTGGCTGGCTCTTAGACACCTCAAACATGACTTATCCAAAAGAAAAATCAGTTGTCATCTTCAGTCTTCCCCTGAGGTTCTACATCTATATCAATGTAACCAAACCAGAATCTTTGGGCATAATCTGACATCTGCTTCTTTCACACAGCTTACATCTAATTAATCACCAAGTTCCTCTAATTCTTCATACTACAAATCTTCTAACTCTGTCTCCTGCACTGCTGCTGCTCTGTCTCTTACCTGTCCTAGTGCAATATCCTTCTGATTGAAATATTTGTTTCCAGTTCTTACCTCTCAAACCCATCTCCAGTTGCATGTCCGAGTTATCCTATATATGCAGATCTGTTCTGACAACTCTCCCACTTAAAAACGCTTGATAGTCCTTCATTGTCAGTAGGATAAAAGGTGACCTCTTTAGCCTGACATAAAAGTCCCATCATTATTTCACTCCTGCCTCCTTTAATCTCATTGCTACCCATTTGTACTCTCTTACAGTCATCCCAAATCATGTTCAATTTCTGCCACCTTTTGTGTAGTTCTCACCTGTACACCTCTTTACCTTTGCATATGTTATTTCCTCTGCCTTGGAGGTGGTTGACACCCTGAAGAAGGCCAACTCATCCCTCAAGATTGTTCAATCATCCCCTCCTTGATGTCACCCTGAGCAAGAGTTACTTGCTCTGCTCTCAGTATTTTTGTAAGATTTTGTCTATGCCTTTCTTGGCTAATTATCCTACAATTTTGTAGTTGTTTATTTACAAGACTGTGTCTCAGCCAGAATGAGCTCCTTGAGGTCAAGGATCTTGTTTTTTGTACCTTTTTGAATTTCTAATACATGGAAAGCCCTCTATAAATACAATTACCACTAAATGAACTGGAAAACTGAGGTTCAGAGAGGCAAAGTGGATTTCCAATTCACACAGCTAGTCAACGGCAGTTTCTGTTCTAGAGCTGGGGCCTTCTGATCACGGCCTAGTCTCCTATACACCTCGCCATGGTTGGAGCCTGAAATTCAGCTCTACTATGGGGTGGCTTGGGCGGATGTAGGGGGAGTGGACAATGTCAAAGTGAATACAGATCAGCAGATTAAGCTGACCCCTGGAGGGGATGTGCACTGATAAGAGTAATCAGACCATAGGTTAACCTTAAGGATATGCACAGGAAGAAACAGAAAGGCCTTGAGGGTGAGCACTGAATCCTACAGAAAACCCAGGAGCAAACACTATTCAGAAATCTAGAAAGAAAGGAATTTAGGGAATTGGCATCAGAAAAACCCTTTGCAGGCATAAGGGCTCCTGTTATAAGGTTGGTGTTTAAGAAGTAGAATGTCAATCCCTGAAGGAAGGGGAACAACCAGATGATGCCAGCTGTCCTGGTCTCAGAAAACCAGAGTGCAGGGTAGTTACCAAGTCAGGCACTCAGGCACAGACAATAGGAAAGGAAACCAGTTGACAGAATTGGTTTACAAAGTAGAGAAAATGGGGAAGAAGGTTGAGAAGAGGGAAGACTGGCATAGCAGTCTTCTCAACTTATTTCTCAACTATGCCATACTTGTAAATAGTGAGAGTTTTCAAAATAGATAATATTAAACATCCCCCCATATTGTATTACATATTCTTTCTTTTCCTTCTCCATTTTCCTTTATCTCCAGCTCTATTTTTCCTGTGCAAATTAAAAAACAACAGCAACAACCACACAACTGAGGTACTGACTTTGGATGATTGGCCAGTGTGACCCATTTCAGATATAGAGTGGATCTGTTCATGCATTTGAGGTCTGTTTAGAACCTGGAAGGTCGGCAACTCCTCCTTGGAGTGTCTCTCCGAGGTAGGTGGAAGCCCACACTGAGAACATGGCCATGGGCTGGGTTGCAGAACACATCTGTTCACTTCTGACCTGGCCTTGAAGGAGATACAGAAAAGTGCTTAAACCCTTTATTTTTCCCATCCTGATTAACAAAAGTGTTTAATAAGTAAGGAAGTTGTTTCCAGTAACTTAGCACTGCATTAGTAATTTGTTCCATTATAATATTTATCACCAAAATCAACTCCATTCAGACAACCATTTGCTGGCTTCATGAAGGATAATGACTTCTAATTCCCATTACATGAGCATCTTTTAAAACCTTATAAGTGGTTTGCTACTTTTCACTAAGGTGTATCAGGGAGAGATTTTTGGACCTTGCAAAAAAGTAAATAAAACCCAGGAAAATTGAGCCACAGATAAGCAAATGAAATTGGATAAACACATATAGCGAATCCTCTTGAGGGCACTGTACTGTGGCTGTGCAAGAACAGACTGTCCTTTTGCTTCAAAGTCCATTTCTTGTTAACTCAAGGAATTTGAATTTTGCCTATCTAAAGCAGCTAGAAACTTCATCCCTATGTCATGGACATGGCAGCTTATGAAAATCAGAATGGTATGAGAAAGAGCTAGATATTCCACAATGCAGTTGGGAAGGATTTTGAAGTCAGAAGACTGTGCTTGGGACAGAAGTGTGTCCATGTGAAGGCTTGACTCCATCTAGTACTGAATGTGGCTTGAGGTACAGCCTTTGTTCCTGGCTTCACATGGGCTTTACCTGTTCATATTTCTCCTTGTATTTGCCCCACAGCACCAGTACAATGCTGAGCACATGGTACAGAGTTCAGTGCTCAGCTGCTTCATTCCAGATTGCTGCTATCTAGTGTGAACTGATAGCATACTGTGTGTGAGTTGCTGTTCAGAGATGTTTAATGTCATCCCATTTATCCAGCATTATAACCCATGATTTTTTTAGGTGATTGGGCCTTCATCTAGTAAGTAACAAGATTTTTACCATTTTATGTTAGTCAATTTTGATAGAAATTATGCTATAATATAATGTATATTTTAGTTTACCTACCAAGACAAGGCTTAGGTCCCTACATGTAAGGGTCTAGATGGAAAGTAGGACAAAGGTAGGAAATGATAGTAGGGATTATAAAAGGGAAAGTAGGATGAGTGCCCCAATGGAGAGCAAAATGGAAGTGTCTTGCAGCCATTTGTTCATTCATTCATTCAACAGACTCTTACTGAGCACAAATTTATGTGCCAAGCATGTGCGAGCACTATGGGCTGAGAGTCCCATGATAGGCGAAGTAAACATGCTCCCAATTTTCCTGAAGCCTCTAGTCTAATGGAAAAATCTGAGAAGTAGATGCCTCATTTCAATGGAGTATAATGAACATTATAATGAAGAGAAGAACTGAGGACATATAAAATGAGGCGGTGCAGAGAGAACATCTGGAGAAGGAAATGTGGATGAGTACCTGATGGAGGTTTTCATACACTCCCAGTATGTTAGTGAGTGTTGTCCAGGGTCATTTAAAGAGGCCTGACTGAGCAGACATGTGAGGTACAAAAGAACTGACATCTCCCACTCCCCAAAGAAATGTGTAGGAAAAGAAACAGGCAAAGCATTAATATCAAAAGACAATGGAGTCATGACTTTACTTCTGTCTTATGAGAGTACTTGTGGCATCTAATTGGGTCAAAGTGCTGTAGAAGTTTCCCCTTTTATGATGTGATATACTGTGACATTTTAAGGAAGATTTCACAGGTGACTTCATAGAGACTTTTATCTGACTCTAACTTTTTTTTAAAATAGTGTCTCAGTTAGCCATTGTTGCATAATAGACTACCCCAAAATGTAGTGGCTTAACCCAATAAACAGTTATTATTGCATCTGAGTCTCCAGATCAGCTGGGTGTTTCTTCTGGTATCAGCTGGGATAACTTTTGTGCTGGGAGTCAGCTCTGCTGATCTTGGCTTGTCTGTCTCACTTGTTTGGGGGTTGGCTGGCTATAGGCTGATCTGGGATGGCCTTGGCTGGGACAAGCAGGCTTTCTTCCACACAGTTTTCCATCATTCAGCAACCTAGTCTGTTTTGTGCACATACCATGGCAAACTTCCAAGAAAGGCCTCTTGAGGCTGAGCTTCAGAACTGATGCACTGTGAGTTGGGCCACATTCTATGGGCCCAGCAAGTTATCCAGCCCAGACTCAAGGGTGGAGAAAAAGATTCCATCTCTTGATGGGAAGAACCACAAAGTCACATTGTAAAGGGCATAAATTCAGGGAGAAGCATAATTGGAGGCCATTTTTAGAGTCAATCTGAAAATAACAAATTTGAAAACACCGGAAAACTCAGTGTTTCTCAAGTATTTTTTGTTACAGCTCATGTGTCTGCTGTCACCTGGGCCTCACCATCAATGTACATACCCATTCCGGTAGAAGGGACTCTAAGGTCCCTAAGACCTTCCTCAGCCTCCTTCGTAGTTTGTCCAGTTTCTCCACTTGCATGTGGTAGAAGTCATTTAAACCAAGGGCCATAAGGACAAATGCCCATTAAACAATGCTGGTCAGCTGTACTAACCATAATTGATTACTGATATTGATAGATCTGCCATGGTCAGTAGACAGATTCATTGGAACAGAGTGGTTGGCAAGTTGCCACATCCAGTGAGAGCACCATGTGCTCAGTGCCCCTCTAATACACACATAGTACAGTGCTCGGTGCTGGGTGCTGGGATGAGCTTGGGGTCATTGCTAGTAAAAGCTTAGGTCAAAGGATCTCAAGTACTTGGCAGAGAAATATGCCACAATCCATTAGCATGCCTCATGAGTCCCATTCTCCCCTCCAGACATGAAAACTGTTTTTCTTAAGTGAAGATAAGCATCTTATCAGCACCTCTGATAAAATATTTTGTATTTCCAAACTCTGCCTCTTTAGGAGTGATGTAGGAGCTCACATTTTTTTTCTGACTTTGCACTGAGAGGGAGATTACCTTCTTTTTCAGTTATTGAAACTGAAGTAAGTGTTCTGACAGGACCAGTTTGGATCTGGGTGCCTGCTATAGCCCAATCAACTTCCTCTGGGGTATAGGTTACTACTGCACAAGGGGGTGGGTGGGGGTTGAAGGGTGGATGGTACCAGCTTTTAACTAAAATGATCTCTCTCTATTTGAGGTATTTTGGCTGATTCAGACTAATTGGCAAGTAATACTTGACTACACATAGACAACAAGTTTCAAAAAATTAAAATACAATAAAATACTAAAAAGGCTTTACTTCTTTATTGTAAATATTTAGATATCCCCAGATTCTACAAGGAGGTACAGATGAATTGCTGATGATATTTTGAATGTACTTTTTAAAATGACCCCCAACACACAGCTTTTTAACTTGTTGATTTATATCTTTTTTCATAAATTTTAAATTAAAGTGGTTATTTGAGATTTCATTGAAAACTGGATTGGGATGGGGGTTTAATTTGTTAACAGAGTTGGCCTATTGGTAGAAATCTTGATGAGTTAAATTGCTGCAGTGGTCTTTGCCATGGAGGTTCCTCTGGCCCTCCCTACCCCAGATTCCACTTTCTCAGCTCCAGGCCATCTCATGAGCTATCATCCTCCCATGGCCCATCTGTTCATTGTATGGGTGGACTCTAAGGAAAAGAGTAAGAACATTATGGCCAAGCTTTATAGAAAAAAACAAGCGAATTATTGTCCCAGTGGATAACCACTATATTACCCATTCCATGAATAGTGGTCCAGAGGAAGTGTATGTAATAAGTGAGGGGAGGAAAAGAACTACTGCCTAGGGTTTTAAATGCTCATTGCTAGATGAAAATACCTCCAGTGTGTGACTCCAAAATAATTCTAAAAAGCACACCAGACTGTCTCCCATGCGATATTCAGAAGTTAATCGTTTTGTAACTGCCATTTTCCCAAGGCCACCAGGTTCCGTTAAGGGTCTCAGCACCAATCTCTTTCCCCCATGCCTCCCCTTCCCACCCAATTTACCACTCCACCATTCCTTCCTGGCACGTGGCCCATCCCAGGACTCAGCTCATCTATTTGACATTGGCATTTCCTGCAAAGAGATGGCAGGTAAAGGTAAATGGATTTGACAGTGGCAGAATTGTTTTAGTTGGTGTGTAACTTCTTGGTCACTTCAGCCAAGTGAGGTTAAACACAAACAAACAAAAAAGTCAGCATCTTTTCTTTTCTTCTACCATACAAAGTTTTCCTGAATAGGAGTTGAATCTCCCAACATCGTATTGGCCTGTGAAAATTCAGGCCCCTCAATGTCAATCAAATAGACATTTGCTAGTCAGTCATTTCTGAGCATCAGCAAAGCACAGGATTTTAATGGTAAAAAGCTGCTCTTCTTGGCTTACCCGGGGCTGACATCTTCCTTGGTTGGCACAGAACTGCTTCTGCTGTCACTTCATGTGCCTCTTGCCTGTCCTGTAAAAGGTATAAATATTGACATGCACGCTTGTATTTCAGTCTTTTCTTATGGCCCTGTTTCACCTTTTCCTGGGTACCAGGAAGGCCTCCTACTCCCCATGCAATTAGCTTCAATGGGCTGCTTGCTGGCACTGTTAAAATAGGAAACCTGGAACTGCATTGGTTTCTACTGTTGTGTTTGCTTATTTTCCCCAGTTTGCACACAGAACATAAGAGGACTCTCTCTAACTACTGCTGTTAAGCTCTGATTGCTGCCGAGGCATTATTAAGAATGACAGAGTGGGAGCCCTTTTGTTCCTTGCTCTCTGAGGGAACAGCCAAGTCATCCCTCCCCCATTCAAATCAGATGCCTTCCATCCTGCCATTTCACACATACTTCATCTCTAAAACCATGCATTTGAGCTGAATGAAATATCAGTCTGGGGAAGATTCCATTTGTAGCATATATTGATGCATTTGTTTGGTTCTGGCTCATCTCATTTTATTTCGATAAATAGTTACTTAGGATCTAATCTTTGTCTTCCTTTGGGGTTGCACAGAAAACCAAGTAACTGTCACTGTCCCTGTCCTCAAGGAACTTACAGTCTAGGGTGGAGAAAGAGATGTAAGCAAAGTAAATCCAAGTGAGTTTGAAATATTTTATAAAGAGGAACATAGAGGTTACTGTGAAAGCAAAAAGGGGAAAACTAAATCCACCAGAGTAGGACAGGAAGTCTTTCTGGAGACAGTGATGGTAGAGCCAAATATTGAAGGAGGGATAGGGATTTTGAAATACTTATCCATTCTCTCAACAAACATTAAAATTCCCATGTGCTCAGCAGATAAGACCTGTGGTAAATGTATGGGTAAGGCATGAGAGTGATGTTGGTGGATAGTGACATGTCAGCAAGAAGGACAGATCATGGACAGAAGCGTGAATAGATGAAAAAATGTGTTGCATATGAAAAACTGCTAAAGCATATGTGCCTGGAAAAGAGTGGTTGGTAATAAGATAGGACAAGAGGAGGTGGGTATTGAATCCTAAAGAGTTTGAGCTTTATTCTGAAGAGGAGAGGAAACTATTGAAGGGTCTTAATAGTGTTATAATTACATCTGGGTTTTAGCCTAGTCCTGTTTAAAGAATGCTCTGGGTGAGATAAGGCTTGAAGAAGGAAAATCAGTTAGGAGGTTATTGCTATAATTAACCCAGGAAAGAAATGATTTAGATAGGAATAAATAGTGATGTTGGGAGGGAGAAGAGGGGATAAGGGAGAGACACATTTAGAGCTTAGAAATAATAGAGCTGGATGCCCCCCCATGCCCATGATTTATCTTCTCACTCACTCCCTACGTCTGATCTCCATCAGACGTAGGGAGTGAGTGAGAAGATAAATGATGGGGGATGGGGGAGCTCCAGTTTTCAGGCTTGGATGGAAAGCTGAAAGAAAAGCTTTCCACTGGGTTAGAGAAGACTGGAGCAGGAGAGGATTTAGAGAAGGAAGATAATAAGCTGTGTTTTGGATAAGTTAAGTTCGAAATGTGTGTGAGAATGTCTTTGGATAGTCAGAAATGTGCTCTTGAATTCAGGAGAAAGGCTTGATTGGAGGTATCATTTGAGGAATTATCTCCACCGGTGGTAATCAAAACCAAGGAGGTGGATGAGAACACATAGGGAGGACCAGTGTGAGAAGAAAACAAGGTAAAGGAAGAAACACAAGAATAACCAATATTTAAGGAACAAAAGCTGTGTCCTGGGTAAGCCAAGAGAAGCCAGCAAAGAGATCAAGATGGAAAAGAGACAAGAGAGCTGGAAACCTGAATAAATCATTCTTTCAGAAACCAAGGGTAGAAAAAGTTTCAAGAAATTAGAATGCAAAAAGAAATTATATGTATGACAAGTAAGGAAGTAAAGAAGGAAAGCAAGAGGACTGGAAAGAAGCTCCTGAATTTGACAATTAGGAGATCACTGTTGAACTTAGAGTGGTTCAGTGAAGTTATAGAAAACATATAGGCTCCATCCTAGTTCAAAATGCTTCATGAAGATTTTCCTTGGTAGAAGCAAAGCAAACAAACAAATAGATACTCTTTTTTTTTTAAAGGAAAGACAGAGAGAAGGAAGGAAGGATAGAAGGAAGGAAGGAAGGAAGAAAGGGAAACATTTTTAAACATTTTCTTGTTTTTTATTGTATTCTGTTTCTCCGTTTTTGTTACATGGGCTGGGGCCGGGAATCGAACCGAGGTCCTCCGGCATAGCAGGCAAGCACTTTGCCCGCTGAGCCACCGCGGCCCGCCCGATACTCTTTGATTTAGTTCTTTAAAAAATAATAATAATGAGGCAGCCCTACAGAGGTCAAGTTGGTTCAAGTTAGCATATTTTAATCTGTGTTTTGGTTTGGTAAAGCTGCCAGGATGCAATATACCAGAAATGGACTAGCTTTTAACAATGGGGATTTATCGGCTTACAAATTTATGTTCTAAGACCATGAAAATTCCCAATTAAGGCATAAACAGGATGGTACCTTCTCTGAAGACTGGTTATCAGTGAGCTTGAGTTCCTCTGTCAGATAGCAAGGCACATGATGAATGTGTGCTGGTCCTTTTCTCCTGGGTTTTGTTGCTTTCAGCTTTTGGCTTCTCTATCTGGGGCTTTTTCTCTGTTTTCTTCTGTCCTCTCTTAGTTTCTCTAAACTTCTCTTAATTTCATCTCTCTTATAAAGGACTCCAGTTTGCTAGCTGCCAGAATGCAATATACCAGAAATTGAATAGCTTTTAAAACGGAAAATTTATTAAGTTGCAAGTTTACAATTCTAAGGCCATGGAAATGTCCAAAAGCAAGTCTATAGAAATGTCCAATCTAAGGCATTCAGGAAAAGATACCTTGGTTCAAGAAAGCTGATGGAGTTCAGGGTTTCTCTCTCAACTGGAAAGACACATGGTGAACTTGGTGAACAAGGTCTACTAGCTTCCTCTCCAGTCCTCTTCCTTCATGAAGTTCCCCCAGGGGCATTCTCCTTCATCTTCAAAGGTTGCTGGCTGGCGGATGCTGCTCTATGGCTCTCTTCATTCTGTCATTATTTTCTGCTCTCTCTCAGAATCTCCAGCCTTTTCTAAAAATGCTTCCTCTTTTAAAGGATTCCAATAAAGTAATCAAGATCCATCTGGAATAGGTGAAGACACATTTCCATCTAATCATGTTTAGTACCAACAATTGATTGAGTCACATCTCTGTGGAAATAACCCAATCAAGTTTCCAACCTATAGTACTATATAGGGATTAGAAGAAATAGCTGCCTTTACAAAATGAGATTAGGATTAAAACACGGCTTTTCTAGGGTACAGAAATCCTTTCAAACCAGCACATGGATTAAGACCTACTTTGAATAAGGTGGGTCACACCTCAATGGAAATAACCTAATCAAAACTCCCCACTTACTACAGGTCTGTATCCACAGGAATGACTTAAAAGAACATGGTTTTTTCTGGGGGAAACAAACAGCTTTGAATTAACACAATCTGCTTTTTGATTCACAGTTTAGGGTAGTTAATACCTTTCCCCAACAGTTCGCCATCTTCTAATCCTCAGACAGCAATGGCTGGTTCCATTTTGAAGACCCTTCCTTTGCTCCAGGCTGGTGAACCTTGGGCTTTAGTGGATGATCTTGTCATTCCAGAGTGTTCAGACTGTTCAGGGATCTGATTTCAGAATTTTCAAGCTCACCAGGAATTTGCTCCCTAATATAATACCATCATATGTCCTTGTCTTTTCTGTTTTGTTTGTTTTCTTCCATGCACAGGTCCCAAGGAAAGATTTTTAGGGCTCTTGATCAGAGGCATTTTAAAAAGTAAATTGGAAAGCCATAGCATAATGTACAGGGGGAAACTTAATAAGGTGAGAGGGAAGGAATTGAGAGAGGCAATGACACTGCAAAAAGGACCCATAGATTTACCAAGGAGCCAGGGAGAAAGTAGAAAATATACAGGAAGGAGGGAGAAAGGATGGCACAGAGAGATACAAAAGAGAAGATAAAATACTCTCAAGGGTGCACACTAGATGTTCCTAAAATGTATGTTGACTTAACGAATAAAACACGGGACCTCTGTAAATATTCCCTTCTTTGATGCCCCTCTGCTGATGGCTACCCTTAACCCTCTCCTGGTTTCAATTTAGAAAGGTTCCAAGTTGCGGGATAAATTGACTCCAATCCAACAGCTGAGATAAGATGTGTTCCGGGCAGTGTAACTGCTACCCAAGCCTCCTGTATTGGGTCATGCTTCCCTTTTCATGTTCATGGGGCTGCCACTGATTCAGATGTGCTGGACGCCAAAGTGCTTCTGGGTAGCAAATGACTATCCTGAGTTTATACTTTGCAAGAACATGAGCAGCTTGGCTGTCTTTGGAAAATACTGGATGAAGTGCTCCAGGGGGGGCCTGCAGAGGGGGTTGGCTCAGAAGATTTCCTTTAATTGCTTAGAGAGAAATATCTGCACTAAGTTAAGGTGCTGATACTGGGGGTCACCTGATTGCTACAATGGACTGTCACTGCTCACCCAATATCTAGTCCCTGCCTGCTTCTTTGATTACAAAATCCTAAATTTGTTCTGAAATCCATCCCTCCCCACATAATTGAAGGGAAGATGATCCCATCTCCCTTTCCAGAGGCAAAGTTGATTAGCCTGATCATGTCCTGGTCATCCTTTCCCCTTGGCATTTACGGACATAGCAATGGGTACGAGATATAAAGAGAAATCTTTGGAGGGGTGGTTATTGTCTCACATAAGCAAAATGCTGGGAGAGGAAGGGTGAAACTGGCCTTTTGTACCACTGGAAACGGGAATTCAGACTCCATCAGGACTCTGTCTCTCCATCCCTGAGCAGATGGGAAAGTGGCTTGCAGGCCCAGGTTGAGATCTGTACAGTTCTGTATTAGTTAGAGAGGTAGCTCATGACACCCCAACTTCAGTTAGAAAATTCCCAAAGAAAAATTAGGATTGGTCTGGCTTGATTTGTGTTGCCATCTGCAGACCAATCATTGTGACCAATGAGATGGAGTTCTATAATTTGCTCATTTTGGGTCAGATACCCACTCCTCAATCCATCACTGACCAGAGAGGTAGGGTCCCATAAGAAGACGTCAGCCTCCAGCAGTTCCCAAGGGAGATTAGCTGGAGGATGCTGGGAAAGAAGTGTCCTTGCTCTTAACAAGATGCCACCTGAAGAATCTCTCTTCTGGGTATTGGGCATATGTTTGTGAAGTCTGAGGCTGCTAAAGCTATTTTGCAACCATGAGGAAAGTCGGCCACTACATACAGGAGGGCAAATCTAATGCCATAACAGGGAAACAGAACTGCATCCCCTGGATGGATCCAACCCTGAAGCTTGCTTTTCCTCATATCTTGGAGTCAATTATTTCACTTGTTCTTAAAGCCAGATCAAACACTTTTTTTTTTTTAATTTGCAGCCCAAAGAACCCTAACTGGTAATGGGGAGTGAGAGTGGTAGGATATTGCTTCTGAAAGAGGGAAGGAAGGCTGAGCAGCCTGAAAAACAGTCCATTAAAATGAAGATAATGAGTGCATTGAATGGAGGACATATACAAAGTCAAGAGGGCCAGTTGACCTAGGCTTAAGGTTAGAGGAAAGCCTCAGAGTTTTACTGATGTTCAGTGGAAAATTAGGCAGAGGATCGAGGTAAAGCCACCTCAAAATTGCTGATCCTTTTTCACTGAAATTTCTTACTACCTAATACTACTGATTCTGAGAGTGGGAGGCTGGATCTGAGAGTGGGGGGCCTCCCGGTAGTTTTTTTAAGACTTGGCTGCATGTCACATACAAAATGTTGGTCCTTGGGACAGCTAGGCAGGAATCTTCCCTTCTGGACAATGAATCTTTTGGGGAAGAGAAGATGGTACCCTGGTGAGACTTGCAGTAGCTCTTATCCCAATGCCCTCTGTCTTGTTCTTCAGGATTAGCTTCTGGCTTGTTCAAGGTCCTATGAAGCTGAGGGTAGGTTAACACTAGTGCCATAGAGAAACAGATGCTTCTCTTTAGCAAGGACTCCAGAGAAGGAGCTCTCAGGGGACTTGGAGGGCAACAGGGCAAGCCTCTGCATCAGCTTGAGAGACTACAGCTTGGCCAGATGCTTGGGAAATTGTTCTTCCCCAGGTGCCAGCTTCTCTCCAGACCTTTTTAGCCCAAGAGCCCTCTCATCTCTCTTTCTCTCACTCTAGCCTCAGGAAGGCCCCCAGGCTCAAGGAACAATAAGGCTTTGTTTCTGAGCTGTGATTTCTGAGAGGCCTCTTGTTTGGGGGCCCAGGGAGCAGAGGAACTAACTGTGAAGTAAGGAACGTACAGCCTTGGGAGCTAAACTGTAATTTCTTTTTGTTCATTGCCAAATGCCCCTCCAATCTAGGACAGAGGGCCTGCTCACAACTGGGCCTCAGAAGGGCCCTGACCCTCAGGCTTTGGGGAAGTGGGACTGGAGGAAGTAACAACAAAATCATCACAGATCCCTCAGGGCAGTCTGAGGTATCTGAGTTTAAGGATTGCTCATCCTAACCCGACTGGTATGTGTGTGTTTGGGAGTTCAAGTGAGCACGTGTGCATGTGTCTTATGTGGGTATATATTCCTTCTGAATTTGACTTTTTGGTTACAGATGAATAGAATAAAAACTCCAAATTTGATAAGTCTGGTTTGTCAGAAATTGACCCAACTTTATATAAGCCTAAAACTAATTAGATTCCCAATTCTTGGTCTCCTGGCTTTGCCATATTGGAGGTATTTCAGTAAATGGATCAACTTCTGTTTCCCTGATAAAGCTCTGTAATTTGATAAATAACACTTGACATGTGTGTTGCATGCAATCTACACACATTTGCCATTTGTTTGTGTGTCTGTTGTGTGTTAGACATAGATTTGTAGAGATTTTAACATATATGAATGACAGTGTATGGACTCTTTCTTAGACTACTATACCAGTCTCCTAACGAGGTTGCCTGTCTCCCATCCCTTGGTGCTCTCTCAGAATTCCTAGCAGTTTCCCACCAAAGTGCTCCTGAAATAGTAGCTCTCATTCTTGACTGCACAATCTGGGAAGCGTTTTAAAATATCAATCCCCGGACTCCATCCTCAGAGATGTGGATTTAAACAGTCTAGAGGAGAGCCGGAGCCTCAGTGATTTTTAAAAGTTTCTCAGATGGATCGTGATATTGCAACCACTGTTGAGAGCCAGGGGCTGAAAGAAAACAACCCTTTCTGCCCTGGGGCATGGGCCAAAGCTGCCCATTCCCAGGATGAAACTGCTTGGATTTTTCTTGTTTTTATTGAACACTGTCTTGTGATTTTTGCTAACTAAACTTAATACAGTCCTGATTCTTGTTGTTTGTGGTAGTTGGGTTCCATAAAGTTACCAAGAGAGTGCATCAGCCAACACTAAACATCGTTCCTGTGGGAAATATGGCATTGGGTTTCTGCAAGCCTCTGGTCACAACATTTTCACCAATGATCAATATGTAACTTTGTTGTTTTATGTGTGTTTTTGTTGAAAGAACCCTTATTTAATGTACAGTTGACTCATTAACATTGAACTTGCAGTCAGCAGCACTGTAACGCACATCTGATCGAAGCTTACCTAATGCATGTATCCTGTCCATAAGGCACGTGGCAGCTTTCTTGCACTTAGGAACACTAGAGCTTTACGCTTGGTAGCCATTTTAAGCAGTGAAATAACCAAAAAAAAAAAAAAAAGCACAAAAATGCAAAACACGTGGCAATAAATATTTCGTGAGAAAAGATGCCTGTTTGGTATGATTGCTGAAACAAGAAGGCAGAGTGTTTCCCTTTCAGCCTCTTCTGGGCACATGCACATTGGGAGATTTAAATCTCTCATTGCTCTGTGCTTGGCTGTACATGTCCATGAATGATCACAAAAGCTCCCTCAGCATTGATTCTGGAGTTACAAATGCATCTTAGAGAGCAGGGGAATTTGCAAATACGGAACCTGCAAATAATGAGATCAACGATGTATCTGTAAAATAAGTGTGATATTCAAATTACCTGCCAATGAGTTAAATTTTCATTCTAAGAAGGTTTACTATATTTCTCCTTGCCTTTCATGCTGTCATGCAACCCCATGTTCCTGGGTCTACCTACGTGTACCCAGAAGTGTGAACCGTAGCCCCGTGGCCGACTTACTCACATCTTGCTCAAAGCTCTTCACCTACATGTCTTTGGGATGTATTTGCTGATATTTACAAAGATAATTAATCCATTTTCCTAAAAGGTCCTTCTGATTTTCTCTTTGTTCAAAATGCATGGTGGCTCTTGATGGCTGGTGTTTCTGAAATGGGATACAAATGTCCAGATGGTGCAGGAGTTTACATTAGGGGAGACATAAACAAAATTTTCAAAAATCAGTTGTGTACATATATATATACATTTATATATATATATTTATATATAAAAAATGTAAAAATCAATGACATAAAACTTCTGATTTTGATGGGGCTAAGAATGGGACTAAGATCCTTTTAAAGTGAGTAGTTTTAAATTTGATATGAATTTGATTTAAAGAGAATAGTACAGGTAGTACTTGGATGTGGTAAAAGTCACCAAAGTCGTAAGTGAAGGATGACATTCAAGGCTTTCCCAATCTGGCCTTAACCTACCCTTCCAGTCTTATTTTTGACTTCTTCCCAATGGGAGCTCTCTGTTTCTTTCAAAAGACTAGCAAATAGTTCCATAAATGGTAGTCAAAAACACAAGGCTCTGTAACTATTCTACAAGGTTAAAACCAAATGCCTATCCTGGTCCAAGGCAGATTTCTTGATGGGGTTGGGGTGGGGTATTGGCAAGCTTCTAGAAGAACATTCAGCATGGATAATACTGTTGCAGACATTTTCAGAAAACACAGCCTAACACAATCCATTTATGGACTTCATATACACTTCAAGGTCTTCATGTACACATCCAGGTTAGGTTTGAGATAATAGGGAAGAAGTTCTCACCTCTTTCTCCCTTTCATTATGACAAGTACCTGGGAGTAATCCAGGTTAACAGATGGCCATTTAGGCAGAGTTGGACAGGGCTTCGACATCCTCATTCCTATCTGGGCAAAGGGCTAAAGACCAACACAGCTGGAGCAGGAGGGGAAGATAGTTCATTTGGTGGGTTTGGACACCTCCTGGTGCATTGCCATCCTCTTCACCTTGGTGCCATCCTCTTCACCTTGGCCCCAGAAGAAGTTCTCCTGGCCATCCGTTAGTTCTCTTTTGTGCCATACTTCTAGGCAGAATACACAGAAGCTGAGGGAGGAGGACAGCAACCTCAGGTTCCTTAACAAGTCAGTACAACCTGGCGATTAAGAACAAGGGTATTGGAATCAGATGAACTTAGGTTTGAATTCCAGTCTTGCAAACTTTGGACTTTGGAGAAATTTATTAACTTCTCTAAAACTCTAGTGCCTTAAGTGTAAATAGTGGTAAAGTAATCACAGTGTAGTTGTCAGGATTAAATGAAATGGTAGACATAAAACTACCCATGGGTGACTGTTTGGTGACAGGAGCCTTAGGTATCATCTAATACTAATAATTACATTTACTGAGAGTTTATTATATGCTGGGCCTTCACATATATTTGACTGATTTGATGCCTGAAAGTTTTATGAAGTGGGTATTTTTTTTATGAATTAAAAAAATTAACAAACAAAACATTTAGAAATCATTCCATTCTATATATATAATCAGTAATTCTTAATATCATCACATAGTTGCATATTCATCATTTCTTAGCACATTTGCATCGATTTAGAAAAAGAAATAAAAAGACAACGGAAAAAGAAATAAAATGATAATAGAGAAAAAAAAAACTATACGTACCATACCCCTTACCCCTCGCTTTCATTTACCACTATTTCAAACTGAATTTATTTTAACATTTGTTCCCCCTATTATTTATTTTTATTCCATATGTTCTACTCTTCTGTTGATATAGTAGCTAAAAGGAGCATCAGACATAAGGTTTTCACATTCACAGAGTCTCATTGTGAAAGCTATATCATTGTTCAATCATCATCAAGAAACATGGCTACTGGAACACAGCACTACATTTTCAGGCAATTCCCTCCAGCCTCTCCACTACGTCTTGAACAACAAGGTGATATCTACTTAACGCGTAAGAATAAACTCCAGGATAACTTCTCGACTCTGTTTGGAATCTCTCAGCCATTGACACTTTGTCTCATTTTACTCTTCCCCCTTTTGGTCAAGAATGAAGTGGGTATTTTTATCTCCATTTTAAAAAGGGAGAAAAGACTCAGATTATGTAAGTTGCCCAAGACAAGATAGGTTCAACTTGAAGCCAGGTTTTTATGACTCTGGACTCAGTGCTGTCCCCACCTTGAACAGGGCTTCACAATGGCAATGTGTGTAGGGGTGCGCCTCTGTGGTTGTTCCAAGCGACAGTGAGACTGTTGAGTTGTCCTGGCTGAATTTGCTTTTTCACGGTTTACTGCAGATGGTACCTGGGAGTCATTGGCCATTAACCCCAAGGTCACGGAGAAACACAGCTGCTGTTGTTCCAGGACGCATCTGTGATTATTTACTCTAGCAAGTGGGAAAATGGCCTTTCCTGTGGGAAAGGGTATGCATGTCAGGGTGGGGGACAGGTGAGCATGTGGGGGATGGGGTGATTAGGTGGGGAGGAAAGACCTGCAGAAGTGTCAGACGATGTGCATGATGGCCCTAATCTTTCCAGAAACTATTATGTGGTCGTTCAGCTCTGGGCCTTTGCATATGCAATTTGTTTGTCAGTATTCACTCATCTATTCATTAAATATTATTGAGTTCCTTCTATGTGCTAATCACTGTTATATGTGCTGGGGTAAGAACATTGAATACAACAGACAGATCTTTTTGGAGCTTACCTTTTAATTGTCAGGGGTAATGGAAGAAAGACAATATTCATATAAGAAATGGGTGAAAAAGACAATACCAGATTTGTGATCTATTGGTCTCTAAAAAAGAAATTAAAAAGTAATGGGAAACAAGTTTACGTAGGACACTTCCCTGGCCTAGTTATCCTTTAGGATATAACCAAGCTAGTACCTCTTCTGAGAACCCTTCTTGACCCAACCACCCTAGGTGAGATACATCTGCTCTCAGGGTGTTTGGCTGACCATTGTGATAGCATTTAAACATACTAGCCTGTATGCACTTTGAGCACAGGGATCGAGTCTTGTCCGTAGCATCTACACGGATTGGCACAGAGTAGGTGCTTGACCATTATTTGGTAAATTAATGAATGGATGGACAGATATGTTTGGTATTATTCAGGATGAAACATCAAGACTACTTTTTAGTGCAGTTATGTCTTCAAAACTATGTGATCTGATTGTATTCTTTCTAACTGCTGTTGGGTCTTCTTTTTTTAAAAAATATATTTCGGGATCTTAGTGAACTAGAATGATTTGCACTGCAGCATATGGCTACTTTAATTAAGTAAAAGGTATCCTTTTAGTAGCATAATAAATAGTGTATAATTTATCAGGTCTCCAGTGTATTTAATAAATGTACCATGTGGGTTATATAAATCTTTCTAAATTTGGGAGCAGTGGAAAGAAACTCTATTGATCTGATGTAAGACATCGCCTGGAAAAAAATGAAATGAACATCTTGATTGCCTCCAATCATTGCTGGAATCAGCTCGGGGTTCCCTGGGCACCCTGAAAATCAGAGAAATTAAGACGGTAGAGTGAGAGTGGGCGAGCCCACTGGCACCCCTGCTGTAACTAAGGATACTCCTCCATGTTGGCTGTTGATGAAGCAAGGCACACTGCTACTCACTGAAAAGAAGACGGAGGACTACGTAGAAGGAGAGGTACTGCTTGGGGAGTTGGGAAGAGGACCTGGGCTCCTGGGCTTTGTTGCTAAGCATTGCCCAGGGCTGAATTATTAGAACCCATTTGGGAGAAAGGTGAGACTGAAAAGAAGACAGGAGGAAAGCAAACTTAGTACATATGTTTGATGGAAACATGGTAATACTGAAGTGTAGCTAACACCAAACAGGTTAGAAATATACCCCGCCACAGCTATATGGACAGGCAGGCTGCCTGGGACCAATCCCTCTTAAGGAGCTGGCTGTCTTTGACCCAGATCAGGTGTCCTGGATCTCTGAGAATACCTAGTACTGCAATGGAAGGACTTTCCTGTTCAGTGCTCCCCTTCTCTAGAGATAAGGGTGACTGCATCCAATGCCGCAGGACTAGGACACTTGAAGATGAACCTTCAGGCAACTGGAGCATCAAGTGGGGAGAAAGAGGTACTCTAAAGAATGAATTTTTCCCTACAGAATTCACACACAATTTCTCCAGCAAACTCGCCTTTGTTTTATTTCTTCATGGGGGCAGATTCATGGAGAAAGTGAACCTGAACCGAATCTGGAAGGGTTAACTGCATCTTATTAGATGTAAGGAGTAGGGAAAGATTTGTATTACCAGGGATGGAGGAATATTGTGTCATATATCATAATTTGTAATGCCTTTTACTTGAATCCCATGGGGGGTTATATACTCCAATCTCCCCATCATCTTTCTACCTACTCCATAGGCTTCAAGGAGACATTTGTTTAGGGGACATATGAGTAAACTAATCTATTGGCACTGAGCATTTATGGACAAGGGTGTTCAGGCCATTTTCGTTGCACACACTTTTGAGAAGTAAAAGAGGAGTAGATGGAAAAAATAGATATAGAAGAGATCATAGAGGACCTCAAATATTTTATCTGTAAAATTTTAAATAAAAAGCACATCTACTGAGCACCTATCTATAATATGCAAGTTTCTATGCTCAAGAGGCTGGAGGTATCAAGAAGTATAAGAACCTATCACATGACTACCTGAATGTCTCCCCCTGGAGGTCCCCCAGCACATCATATCCATGTGGCCAACACTCTATTCATGTGTCTATCCAAAAACACTCCAACTCCTTCTCCTCTGTTTCTTTTCCCAGTTGAAGGCATCAGCATGTACCCAGTCCCCAAGCCATAAACTCAGTAGTTGTTCTTGAAGCTTTCTCTCTCTCTCTCTCGATTACTCCTCAGGTTAAATCAATCATTAAGTTCCTTCAGTTTTACCTGCTAACTCTTTCTTGAATCTCTCAACTCCTTTCTGTTTTGCTTGCTTGGACCATTGCAATAGTCTCCTAACTGGTGTCTTTACCTCCAAGCTTGTAATCCTCAGTTCAGACCCCATACTACCATCAAATCATTCCCTGCCTAAAACTCTACAAGTACTCCTCCTTAGCTAAAGCATGGTAGTTGTTGATTTTTTAAGGTTTAGAATTTATTTTTTTTAATGAAATGAAACCTTACATGGAAACCAAATATATGAAATATAAGAGCCAAGAGGCTCTGATAAATATCCTGCCTGTTAAGCCTTGCTTTTCATCCCAAGGCACCACTCAAGAAGCTCAACGCTCCAATAAGCATAATCTAAAAATGCACAGAAAACATCCAAACTGTTTAGCACAGTTTACATATCTGTCTATAATCTGGCTTCTGACCATTTCTTTGATCTAACTAAAAGAATCAAATGTTTAAGAATAAATTTAAACATGACGTTAAGATCATGTATGGAAAACTACAAAACTGCTGAAATTTTTAATCAAAGAAATCCTAAATAAAATGGAAGGACAGTCCATGTTCTTGGACTGGAAGACTAAATAGAGTCAAATGTCAATTCTACCTAGACTGACTTACACATCCAACTCAATTCTAATAAAAATTCCAACAGCTGTTTTTTTTTCTTCGTAGAAATGGAAAAGCCAATCATCAAATTCGTATGGAAGGGTAAGGGGCTCCAAATAGCCAAAACCATTAGGAAAAAGAAGAATGAAGTTGGAGGACTCACATTTCCCAATTTTAAAACTTACTACAAAACTACAGAAAACAAAACAGATGATATTGGCACACGGACAGAGATGCAGACCAAAGGAATTGAATCAAAAGATCAGAAATAAATCCTCACATCTATGACCAAATGACTTTTCAACGAGGATTGTCATCTACTCAAAACAATAGTCTCTTCAATAAATAGTGTTGGTAAAACTGGATATTCATATGCAAAAGAAAGAAAGCACACCTCTCCCTCACACAATATACAAAACTTAACGCCAATGGATCAAAGACCTAAATATAATAACCAAAACTAAACCTATAGGAGGAGCTTCCTCAGGACATCATGTTAAGCAATGGTTTCACAAATTTTCACGAAAAGCAAGAGCAACAAATGGGACTTTGTCAAAATTAAAAATTTTTACATACCAAAGGATATCATCATGAAAGTAAAATGACAGCCTATAGAATGAAGAAGATATTTGGAAAACACATATCTGATAAGGATTTAAAACCAGAATAGATGAAGAATTCCAACAATTCAACCATAAAAAGACAAACAACTCAATCAAAAATAGGCAAAAGAGGGCGGGCCACATTGGCTCAGCAGGCAGAGTTCCCACCTGTCATGCCGGACACCCGGGTTCGAATCCTGGTGCCTGCCCATGCAAAAAAAAATAGCAAAAGACTTGAATAGACATTTCTCCAAAGAAGATATGCATATGGCCAAAAAGCACATGAAAAGACACTCAACAGCATTAACCATCAGGGAAATACAAATCAAAACTGCAATAAGATAGCATTTCATGCCCACTAGAATGACTGCTATCAAAAAAATTTGAAAATATGTGTAGGAGAGGATGTAGAGAAATAGGAATTACTAATCCATTGTTGGTTGAAATGTATAATGGTGGAGTCATTATTGGAAAGCAGTTTGGTAGTTCCTCAGAAAATTAAGTTACAGAATTACCATATGATTTGGCAATACCACTTCTAGTTATATACCCAAAAGATTTGAAAGCAGGGACTTGAACAGGTATTTGCACACTGATGTGTATAGCAGCTTTATTAACAATTGCCAAAGATGAAAATAACCAAGTACCCCTTAATAGATGAATGCATAAGCAAATGTGATATATACATACAAAAGAATATTATTCGGCTGTCAAAAGGAATGAGCTTCTGATTCTGCAAAAGCATGGATGAGCCTTGAAGACATGTTGAGTGAAATAAGCCAGAGGCAAAAGGAAAATATTGTATGACCTCACAGATATGGAATAATTAGAATAAGCAAATTCGTAGTGTCAGAAACTAGAATGCAGGTTTCCAGGGGCCAAGGTGAGGTAGGGAATGGAAATTGGTATTGAATTTCTGTTTCAGTTGATGGAGAAGTTTCAATACTATATGGTGGGGATGGTAGCACTACACTGTGAATGTAGGTAACACCACCAAATTATAATTTGAATGTGGTTAGAAGGGGAAAGTTTAGGTTGTATGTATGTTACTAGAATAATTAAAAAAAATCCATGGGACTGTATGACATAGTGGACCCTAAATTAAACCATGGACTATAGTTAATAGCACAATTATAATAATATTCTTTCATCAATTTTAACAAAGATACTACACATGCAAAGCGTTAATAAAATAACACTCATGCAAAGTGTTAATAAAAGTGGGGTGGGGAGGGTAGATTATGGAAAATCTGTATTTGTTTGCATGATTTTCTATAAACCTACAAATTCACTAATAAAAAAAAATACAGACACAGAGTAAATGTCCAAGCTGCTCTGCACAGTTTAGGCACCACTCTGTATTCTGGCCCATGGCCCTCTGTCCCACCCCTGTCCCACCTTTGCCATTCCCCCCCTCACATTTTAGGCTCCAGTAATCCTGGCCTGCATGTGGTTATTCCCACCCATTCTGGTGCTTCATGCCTCCATCCCATTGTCCATATGGCCTGCCTACTTGGATCATTCTGCTCCCTTATTTGCCCCATCAGCTGACTAACTCCTATGGATCCCTCAAGATTCCACTTGGGTATCCTTTACTGCCAGAGGCCTCTCTGAACCCCTAAGCAGGATCTGCTGGCCTGACTCTCTGTTCCCTGAGCCCTGTGGCTGTAACCACTGCCTTATGTTGGATTCCAAGTAGACTTCTCCAGGTGAGCACAAGGTCTTCAGAGACTGGACCATCTCTTTGCTTGGCTCCTAGTACAGTCTTTGCTGTACTGAGCTGTGGAATGAAGACTAGGTGCCCCTCCTATGCTTGAAAAGTCTGTAAGCTGTTTTACCTTAGGATTTCCGTGATCACAAAATACTCTCTTGTGCTCCATGGCTGTAGACTCTGGGCACCTGGCACCCTCTCCAGGGGATTCAGGCTGGCCTGGCCAGGTCTAGGTCTGTTTGATGGATGGCTACTTCACTGGCTCTCTCTCTCTGTCAGGCCTAAAGGAAACACCAGCCTTATCACTGCTAAAGTGACTTATCAAATACCTTGGGCATGAGGCCAGTAAGCAGGGCTGTTGAGCAGTGGGAAGAGATTGTTCCAAGACTCTAATTGACATGCAGTTTTTTGAGAAAAAAAAAAAAAAAATCAACAGCCTGATGCAGGACTTCATTGTCCCTCTTGTCCAGCAGGATCTGGTCCAAGTCTGAATTACTCAGACATTTAATACAGGTGATTCAGAGGACTAAAAGCCCCAGGTCACAGTGTCCTTGGGGAAGAAAGTGTTTAAGAGGGGCTTTCCAATAGCTGCGGGAAATGACGGGTAGGGAGTTGAGAAGGTCCCAAGCTTAAAAGCTGGCCTGTGGGGGGTGGGGACTAGAGGGCTAGGATATGCCTGAGTCCCACTGTGCCTTCTCCTGAAGTGTCTCGCTGATGTTCTACCCCAGTGGGTTTGACTCCCCATTATCTGCTCACACAGCATCTTCTCTTCTGGCTCTTGTCTCATTCGAATGGAAGTATCTGTTTACTTGCCCGTGTCTCTACTAGAGCTCTTCAAGGGTAGGAATTGTGTCCCTCTTATCTCCTGTACCTGGCACAGACCCGGCGCCTAGTAAATTAGTATTTTTTGGGCTCTGTCCTGGGTATTTACATCAGTATATCAGTTCCAGCCCCTCTGCCAGAGTCTGCTTTTTAAACTGATCCGGCTTACGGATCTCAGCTCTCCTTTATTTCAGGCTTTTGCTGGTAACGGGCCGATGGTAAACAAGCCCACAGCAGGAGGAGGTTTGGGATGAAATGGCCTAGATGGGGGAGGCAAAATGATTGGTCCTTGTCCTGAGGAATGATTTGATTGGCTCTCTGTGTGAACGGCTTCCTGTGATTGGCGCCCCAAACAGTAAGCGAGGCTCCGCATCCCTTCCCTGCAGGCATTACCTCCTGGCGTTCTGGCTGGGAGGTGAGACTCACTGTGTAGTTCCCGCTTGTGCAGTCTCTAGGTGCAGACACCGCTCAGGGCCTGAGCAAACAGCCCTTCTCTCACACCTGCCGGGGAAGGGGATTAGCTGCGGGTCAGAAGGGATCTAACACAATCTCTTTCTGTTGGGCAAACAAAACAACTATTGATATATCTACTCTCTGGACTCGACACCCTTAACTCAGCATAGAAAATCAAACTACCTAACTATGATTCGATTCTAGCCTCTTTCTTCATTCCTTTTTTTCCCTTGGGTTTCCCTCCTGGGGTTAGACCTGTATTTTCCTTTTTCTGCATATTGAAAATGTAGGTTACGGGCCTGGCTGTGAGATCAGAGAGGGCTAGCATCCGCCCTCCCCAACCTAGAAAAATGTTCCTTACTGTTCCAGCAGCCTTCATAAAGTACAGGGGGCTCTGGATATAATAATGCTGACAATCCTTTATGTACATAGCTGTTAATGGCTTACACATTGTGGTGATTCCTTATGTGGTTTGGATCTAACATGAACATGTACCATTTCATTTGTCCTCATCATCCTGGTGCAATTTACATTTATTTTGTTTCTCATTTTACATTTTGCAGATAAGGAAAGCCTTGGCTGGGGTTTAAGTGACTTGGCCGGTAGCGCGCCCCCTTGGGCAGAGCTGGGATGCCAACTGGAGTCACTGCTTTGGGATCTCAGGGGAGGGACAAGTGCCACCATTGTGGAGGGTGATTGCATTTGTGCGAGGAGGGAGGCCATCCCACAAAAGCTTAGTTCTAGGGACTAGAAAAGTCACACCCACCCCTCCTTTCCCAGCCCAGTTTCCAGGCAATATGCAATTTTGCTTATTCCCATGGTGGGTTTGTCTGATCCCTGAGTCTTTCTGGAGCTGGGCTGGCCTTGGTTGGGCGACAACCTCCTGTGAGCTATGTGAGGATGATGATGGCAAGAAGGTGTGTTCTCCTTTTCTTCCCACTTGCCTCCTCTCTTCTTTTCTGCATAGGAAAGTGGGGACCTTTGTTTATTTAATCACACAGATTTGTTCCCGTCTTCCTTGCTCCTTCTCTATCGCTATTTGAGTAGAGGTCCCTGGAGAGTGGTTCTTAGATCATTTCTTGTTAATATGATTTGAACAGCTGAGCTGATATGACCCAGTCTCAGGTTCCTACTATGTTTCTTTCAGTCCTTTCTGGACTTCTGGTGAAAGGTAATGTTTCTGCTTGATTCATTTAATGCTGTGAAAATAGCACCAACTTGAAAACACAAACAAACCGAACAATGACATTGTAGGAGATGGGGATTAGGGTTAGTAAATGGATAAAAGTGAAGGGACGTAGAGGTGGCATAAGTTTTTGTTCCAGGACCTTTTATGAGACTTCAAAAGATAGCCATCTACCTCTCATTTTCCTGAATCTTACCACGATGGTTGGTGGGTGAGTGGGTTAGGGGAAGGCATCTGCTTTTGTGGATCCCCACGAGTTCCAGGGGCTCACCTAAAGGGAGAAATATAGCACAAAATCCTTAAAAGCACTTGACAAAATTCCTGGCAAGTGGGAAGCTCGCAATAGATGTGGGTATTACTGTTATTAGTAGTAAAAATGAGGCAATGAAAGAAAAATGCTTAATTTGACTCCTTTTTTTCAAACTCCTGAAAGAGTCTCTCTCATTCAAGGTTCAGCTTGTCCATGTCAGAAAATAAGGAATCTCGACCAACTATTAAAGCAGAGAGATACCCCAGCATGGTGAATGCCAGTGGGCATCTGCATCTTGAACTCTACAAAGTTCAATAGCTTAAGTGATGACACAGAGACCTGCTTACTTGTATTTGATCTGAGTTTTAACTCCGAGACTGAATCTGAGATTTTGCTGGTCAGTGAATGGCTGCTAGAGGCTCTTCTATTGCCCATTCCTCATTGCCCACTGCCCATCAAGGCAGAACTTGAAGCCAGCCAGACTCTGGGGAACTTCCTGAAGTTTCACATCCTGATCTGCTGATCCAGAAAGAAAAGGGCTGGCCTTGGGGCCCGGTCTCTTTCTGCCTTGCCTGTCTCAGGCCCTGTCCCAGCCAGGGTTGATTAAGCCCTACACATGAATTCCCAACCCATTCCTCACATCCTCAGCTTGGGGAGCAAAATCCAAGGCCAAGAGTTCTGACCGGGGCCACTCCACCAGGCCAGCCAGAGCGTGGTCAGCCCACCAAAGTGGACATGATTCACTGGTTGGTCTTTCCCTCCCACCATCACTGCCCCCTCCTGTCCACCCACTCTTTGGTCAAGGAAAGTTTTTATGGCATAGAGAATCTCTGAAATCCCATTGTCTGGAGGACTGAGAGATTGGCTCAGGCTGAATGACAGTCACAGCTGAGTAGGAAAGGGCAGAGAGAGAGAGAGAGAGACCAGGAGAAAGCACAGAGTGAGATCTGGGAGCTCAGGGAAACGGGGTGGGCCACGTTCCTGCCCCTGCCTCCAGCGACAGCTGTTCTGTCTCCCTGGAGGAAGACCTGGCTCTGCCTCGCAGCATCCTCCTCTGTTGGGAAATGGCCAACAATTCAGCGGCCATCCAACTAATTTTGTGGCTCAGAAGGAAGGGGCACAGTAAACTGTCAATGTGCCATTTCTATATTCAGGACTATTTAGTATACTCCCGATTTGCCTCGGAAGGAGACAATTATTGGCTTTTATTATTTTTTTCCAGAAAGATCTCAATGTTGTCTAATTAACCTATTAGTTTTAATTATATACCCGTAGTCATGTATTTGCTAATCTGAAAAAGGAACACCCTGCATTCAAAGAAAAGATCCCCCCACAACCTCCACCTTCTTTTTTTTTTCCCCTGTGAAGTGTTTAAATCACTTGTCAACACAAAGGAAATAATAATAATAAAAAGAGTGACATCTGATCAGACAGCGGGGGGGGGGGGGGGGGGGGGGGGGGGGGGGGAAATGGTGGAGAGAAACAAAGCCCAACAGCAATTAGAGGTGGAGTGAAGACTCCTCCATATTCATCAGGGGAGAAGGCAGCAGCTGAGGGATACCGGGCTCTGCCCAGGGCCCGTTGGGGCTGCAGGTCTTAGCTGCCTGCCGCCCTGCCAGGGCTCTGCCCCAGTGCCTGTAGGGCTCCGAGGCTCAGGTCTTATGTAAGGACCCACAGAGACTTCAGGGTTGTCGCAGTTGTCAGCCTCCATCTGCCCTGACATCCTTGATAGATGAGATTGGAGCCTGAGACACGCTTTCTCAGTGTAACCAAAATGAGGGGGGGTGGGGGGGAGACACATTTATTTATATTTGTTTTTTTTTTTGAAATATGGTATTATAATACATTGTAACCACCGCAAATGTTAGCACATCAGAAATGATAACTCACTCAGGGAAGTGATAACAAATAAGCTAGGCCGCTGGCAAATGGAATTCCTTGTATATGGCCTGCATTTCTTCCTTTTTCTCTCCTTGCTGTAGGAAAGCCTACTGGGATGAGAGAGAGGATATAGACATTAAAGGGAGACTCTTGGTTTACTTCTATAAACACATAAAAATACAAATACTAATTTTAGGCAATGTTTATTATTAGCTTCTATGCCAGACATTGTGGTAAGCATTTGGCATCCTCACGAGAACCCTTAGGAGGTAGAGCCTATTTTATCCCCATTTCACAGCTAGGTAGATTGAGGGTTAGAGAGATAAATTAACTTGCCCAAGGTCACAAAAGCAATCACTGGAGGAACCAGAAATCAGACTGTTAGACTCCAACAATTTCACAGTTTTGCTTCCCAATTTGCATTACAAATGATGAAGTAAGCTATTTGCAGTAAAGTTGCTACTTTGCTTTTGGTAGCAAATTACTTGTGAGATTTCTCTGCAAGGATGCTGAGAATTACCTGTATAGGTAATGGATCAGGAATGAAAGCAGGAAGGGACAGGCTCTAGTGGCAGCCTCTCTGTCATTGGCTAATGTGGGCCAAGCCACTCGTTGGTCTGCATGGGTCACCCTCTAGGACTCCTTGCAGTTGGGTTGGCATCAGGTACCTGATTGCTTGAGAGTGGCGGGGAGATCCTGGGCTGCAGAGCGGTGCTCCACAGAGGCATAAAGCCTCCCTGGAAGGAAATGTGAGAGAGTTCTCTGAGTTAAGGGGCCTCTGGGGAGTGTCCGGACCCAGGAGGGTGTGAAGCTTAGGCTGGTGCCCTGAGGATGACTCATCCCTTTGTCAGAAGGGAACCAATTGCCTGCAGAAGCCCAGTCAAGGAGAGGAGTAAGGAAAAGGGAGGAGGTGTTCCCTTAAAATGTCACTGGGGAGGAGTCTTATTGAGCAGTTCAGAGTAGTGCAGAGGGGATGGAGCCAGAGACCCAGGGCAAGAGACAGGTGGCTGGAGGGACACGAACAAGGACAGGGAAGAAAATAAGACTTGGAAAGGCCCTGACACTTTTTTTTCTGATCAGAGTTTCAGAAAGACTGATTCCTCTAAAGTTGAATGCAGTTCTTTTTGCATCCACACATTTGTTTTTGTTTTTGTTTTTCTTCCTGCAGCCCTTTTAAAATTCACAGTGGGTAGGTGACCCTAAACAAAGAAGAACTGCTTCTCTAAACCATCCCCAGCAGGGGACAAATGCTCATCTAATGCGGTGGGAGAGTTTTCTGAAGCTTCTAGAAGCCAGCACTACTTTCCCCAAAGTCTAGGAGAAAGTTGTGGGAGTTCCCAATTTAAATCATAAATGATGAAGTAAGCTATTTGCAAATGTTAGAGACTTTACTTTTGGTAACAAGTTATTTGTATGATCCTTCGCCAATGAGGCTGAAAACTTAGAGATGCTCCTTTGCAGTGCTCGGCCCAGAGTTCAGGTTTGTCTGTGATCAGATTGGACATCTTCTCGCAGCAAACTCCATGGGCAGTCTGAGAAGCCAAATGACCCCATCACCATCAACCTTTCACACGAAGTGTCTCCTGTCCTGAAGCTCCAGCTCCTTGGATACACGATATGTTATGTTGCAACTGTGCAGGACCTCTGAAGACAGTTTGGGGGGAAAAAAGAATTAAATGGGTAATTTGACACTTGTTCCTTTCTCCCCTTCTCTGTTCATCGAAGATACATAAAACCTAATGAATCGCACTTCGCTCTGGACCAAACCATCTGCCATTTCAAGCCTGGCTGTCTTTCCTCCCCTCCCTTCCTTTCACTTGGTTCCAAAGTGTGTTCTCTTTGAAGAAAAAAAAAAAGCTGGACTTTGTTGGGGAGATCGTCCCTGAGAAACCCAGCAACGTCCCCATCAACTGAGACCAGTCAATAGTCTTGTTCTAACTCACTTCATTGCTTAAAACAGACCTGCAAGTCTAGGGACTGACTTTAAGTACAGTAACGCCTCATTTATCTGGGCATTGTTAGAATTTAAGCAAACTGACTCGGTAACTGAGACCCATCCTTCCAAGAGCCAAAATCATTTCTTAAAAAAATTAATCATTTTTAGTAGACATTTTTTCAAAAACAAATTACACACTTTCCTTCCTCCTTAAACAGAGGCTACTGATCATAATTTCACGGAGCTGTGATCTATTTCTGCACCTGCCTTTTAGTTGCTCTGCCTCCTCTCTCAATGTCAGAAGATCGGCTTTCACTTCTCTATTGCTGTCAGGGGATCCCTCTCTAATGGCTGCACCGCCTTCCTTCTCCTGGGTTATTTCTCTGTGGGCTTCTTTGGCTTTGTGGAGCCTGGAAGTCTGCTTCCCGGGCTGGCTGCGCGTTAGAGGAGAGTCAGCAAGGTCCTCAACGACGACGTGAAGAAGCACGTGCTGGGCTCAAGGGAGGCAGGACTGCGTGATGGCTTTTTGTGCTCAGGGGCTTCTTGGCTTCTTAAATGGAATACTTCTACTGTATCAGACTGCTGGTTATTGAAACCAGGGAAACATCTTCTACTTAGGGGCAGTCGCCCACGTGTTAAAAGCCTCAGGCATTTTTGCTGTGCCTGGGTGGCTGCGTGGCCTGGAGAAGACAGGGAAGAAAACTAGAGTTTACTCAACATTTATTCTGTGACAAGTTCTCTGCTAGGGGCATTCACATACTATTCCGTTTACTTCTCACTACAACCCAGGGGTGGAAACACTAGTGTCCTTATTTTATGGATGAGGAAACAGAGGCATAAGATGTGAATAAGAAAATTGCAGCACTAAGGTGCCAACTCAGACCGGTTTTAAACCTGTGGTCTTTGGCTTGCTATCATTGAAAAAAGCAAAATAATAGACTCCTTTCTTTATAACTAATGAAATTTATAATTTCATTATACGTGATAACAGCAAGGGTGCCCCTGGCTAGACTGAGATGCTATCGGAATCCCAGGCCCCATGGAACCCAGATTGAAAATCATGACAGCTGGGCCCTTCTGCTTTCTCAGAAATGTTCCAAGACAATACCTTGTGGATTGCAAGTTCTCATCTATGGCCCAAATCACATTTTCCCCAATAATGCTCTTGAAAGACACTTTTTTCCAAAAAGAATTCTAAATGAGGTCTCCATCTCAATTCAAGTCTCTGCCCTGTCTGCTCTCTCTCCTCACTCAGAATAAAAGATTTCTTTTACATCTGGTTACATTTGGTTGCTCTGACGCTATAGACCTGGACAGACGTTCCTTGGCAATTCACTGCTGGTGGACAAGTGTTCAAGCATACCTTCAAACAGGCTCGGGATGCAGGCCTTTCTCTGTTTAAAGCATTTATATAATTGTCCTCTCCTACTTCTCTTCAACGCTAAGTTTATTCGATTAAGCAGGGAGCAAAAACTGTGTTATTAGGATGCCAGGCATTTACAAGGAAGATGGAACATACAAGGATTCTTATTCTGAGACTCAGAGGCAGAAGGACAAGGCCTGGGGGGGCAGGGCCAGTGCTCTCAGTAAGCAGGTTTGGACATCAATTTGGTTGCAGCCGAGGTACGGGTTAATAGGGAGAGGCAGTCAGTGAGGAGGGTGTTTGAGAGGTAGGACTCTGAATTCAAGCAAATTAGGATTTTAATGCTACCTTTGCCACTTCCAGTAGTGTGACCCATGCAAATGCTTTAGCCTCTCTGAGCCTGAGAGTTCTGAGCTGTAAAATGGGGAAAGATTCTCTCCCTCACTCCCTAAGAGTGTTAAATGGAGTGATGCATATAAGGTGCTTGGCACAGCACCAGGCACATAGTAAGAAATCAATAACTGTGAGTTGCTGCTGCTGTGATTATTCTCATCATTAATCATTATGTAATCAGGCAGGAAACCCAATGAGTAAGAAGTAAGCAAAGGCCAGCTAAAGAACAGAAAGCCACTTAAGGGGTTCATACTGTTTAACTTGGTTTTACTGTGCTTGGTATAAGAGTCCGAATTTTATTAGAGGAACCCAGGCCTGTAGCTTGTTCTCCAAGCAGAGATATTGAGTGACCTGTTGGGCATTTGAATTTGGACCACAAGGAAAAGTTGAAGGAGTCCTTCACATATAGGTGGTATTAAGCCATGGGTCCATTCCATGGGTGAGTGTAGATGGAGATGAGGCTGGGTCCAGGGACAGCCCTGGGGGCAGGCCGAGGAGTGGGAGTTGCAAAGGAGCCTGAGAAGGAATAACAGCCAGTTTGAAAGAAAGCCAGGTATGCTGCAGGCCAAGACAAGAAACCAGTTCAAGAAAAGAAAGGTTAATTGTGTTGGATGCTTCCAAGCAAGGAAGCAAGGGGGGCCTATAAAGGATACGTCTGTGGCCACATGAGGTTGTTGGGACCTTGAGGAAAGTAGTGTTATGGGGTAGAGGGCCTTGGTGAGGAGCAAAAGGGAGGTGAGGGAGTCAGATGGACCTTACAGACAAGTCTTTCAAGATGTTGTGCTGAGATTTCACCCAGAGAGCTGGAATTTGCATGTGTTCTATCAGTAAATGTGATGGGGAGAAGGAAAAAGGGTGGACTAGGGCTCAGTGCCCCTCCCCACCCCCAACTGGTGAGGCATCCTCTGGGAGACACAACACTGATGCATCCTTTTGTGCAGAAAGTTGACCTCACTTGGAAGGGAGAAATGAATTAAAAATTCCCAAAGGGTGTACACACGCTTCCCCTCCAATTGCCTGTGTGGCTGGCGTGGGGGAAATGGAGCTGAGGGAAAGAGCCTTGCTGGGGCAGACTATTCCTTCCCAGCCATCCTGTTGCATGATCCATGGGCGACGTCAAACGGGGGATTGTCTAGACCCCTGGGACTCCCACCTGCTCTGGGGCGTTTGGGGCCACGCCCAGTCTGGCCTTACTGCCAAGAGCTCTGGGACAGGTGGCATGGAATGAATCAGACAGCTAATTAGCACTATCTCCCCATCTAAAAGGAGCCAGAGACACATAAATTGCTCCCAAGAGGGAGAGAAGGAGGCAGAGGAAAGGGAGGTAAGGAACCCGTCAGCGGTTACATCAGAAAAACAACATCATCTAAACAGTCTCACATTCAAAATCAGAGTTCTTCTTCCAGTAGGAGTGGGGGAGGCAGCTGAGCCCCAGGGACCCCTGAGGTAAGACACCTGTGCCCGCGCCTCTTATCAGTGCGATGGATACGCCTCCCTGCCCGAGTGCGGCGCTCTGCACAGTTAGTTTGGTGTCTAATAACTCTGCTGTTTCCCATTAGGGCTCTGGAAATTTATTAGTGAAAGTCAGCAGCTGGCTCTCTCTCCTCAACAAACCATGGATTTTGCTCAGTAATAGTCACATCAAGGCAGTAGCCTGTCCTGCACTAACCAGGTGGGTGAAGGAATTAGTGCAATTCACCAGCGTAGTGTCTTAGGGAAGGGAGCAAAAGGAAGAATTCAGGAGAGTTCAAGTCTCATCCTGGCCCAGCAATGAGGTACCTTCATAACTCTGGATCATTCACTTTACTTCTCAGGGCCTCAGAAGCATGAAAGTTTAGGCTACACACTCTCTCTAACATCCAGCATCCTTCATGCTCATTGTTTCTGGAAATTCTAAGGTGTGATGCACTAATGGAGGATATCTCTTATTTTCAGGTTCACTTCACCCTAACTTTTGAGAGCCTGTTGATCTCTGTTCTTTACGGGCGGAAAGAGGGAAAAAGAAGTTGGAGGTAAGCAGAAAAACAAAATCATTATTCAGTTGAGGGATGGGGAAGGAAAGTTTGAGTCTGTAATTAAAAACAACTGTCCACAACAATCACACCTTGTGGTCAACTCTTGGTTTCTCCTCCAATAAAGAGAATCCAGGTTCCTTGGAGAAATGGCAGTTTCTAAAACTGGGGCAGGAAATATACATGGTGAGCCTGGAGCATCGTCTACTGCCAGAAAGTAGGAAGTGCTAAAAAAGCAAACCAAAATAAACAAACACAAAACCCCCACAATGATGAGGATAGGGCAAAGGAAACCAGGGTCCACTCAAAGAGGCTTTAGTGGCCAGAGCTGAAGCAATTAGAGCAGCAAAATAAAGGAGTATTGGATAGTAACACAAAGTATCAAATAAATATTCATGGGTTTATACTGATAAAAATGAATGGAGAAAAGCCAACTGTCCTGTGCAAGATTTTACATCGTTTGTGTAGCTACTGCACTGTCTAAGTGGTGGAGCATAACTCCCCAGTCCTTAAGCATGGAGTGTGTATAGTGACTTCCTTCCAAAGAACACAGCATGCAGAGGGAAAGGGAGGTAACTCTACAGTGGAGAAATCTGGCAGACCTTCCGCAGCCAGGTGATTCAGGTCAGCATCAGCAGGGACGAGTTCTGTTGATAGTATGTAACCCCGATATGATGTGATGAGAACACCACCTTACCTCTGTGGGCCTCCTTCCCCAAGCTTGGTAACCCCAGTCTAATCCTAAGAAAAACACAGTACATGACCAGGACTCCTCAAAATTGCAAAGGTCATTAAAAACAAAGAACATCTGAGAAACTGTCACAGCCCAGGGGAGCCCATGGAGACACAGAGACTGCATGTAATGTGGTCTCCTGGATGGGATCCTGGAGCAGAAAACTCATTAAATAAAAATTAAGGAACTCTGAATAAAATATAGATTTTAGTTAATAATGATATACCAACATTATCTCTATAGGGGAAACTGGGAAACATACCCATTTGACACCTCAAATAAAAATCCAAGTTTTGTTAATATAGTTGAAGGGAGAAAAATGAATATGATGTGGGTTAGTAGCACCCTTTGCTACAATCTGTAAGGGGAAGCTTTTCCCCAGTCAAGGCACTGGCTTTAGGTAAATTGACTTTTGGGCAAATGAAAAGAGTCAGTGTAAGGAAGACAATGTTAAGAACTGTGACTGAGGTTGGGCCACGGTGGCTCAGTGGCAGAGTTCTCGCCTGCCATGCTGGAGACCTGGGTTTGATTCTCGTGCCTGCCCAAGCCAAAAAAACACTATGACTGAGGTGATAAAATCTAACTAAAATGCTGTTTTGCAGAGTAGCCTTTCCCAATCCTCTAAACTTAAGTCACTATCTATCATATATACCTATTTTACCCCTTCTCAGCAATACCTAATATTACCTAAGGGATCTATTTGTTTTCATGCTTATTATATGTTGCTTGATGGACACAGTCTGCCTGAAACACAGCCTGCAACATAGTGGGCACTGGATAAATATTTGTTGACTGACAAAAACAAGCAAGGTAAGATGTTAATCTTTACATAGATTACTTTATTAAATCCTCAGTACTGTGCTCGCTTCAGCAGCACGTATACTAAAATCGGAATGATACAGAGAAGACTAGCATACGCCCTGCGCAAGGATGACATGCAAATTCGTGAAGCGTTCCATACTTTTCAAATACAAAGAAAAAAAATCCTCACTATTAACCTATGAGGTGAAAATTTTTATTCATTCCATTTAACAGAAGAGGAAACATTGAGTCATAAGGGGTCAGTTCCCTGCCCAAAGTCACAGAGCAAACGTGTGGGTGAGCTGGGTCTAACTCCAAGTTGGGTTCCCAACCGCCACACCATACATTTGGAAGTGAACCTAGGGAGACACCAGTTCCACTCCCAGAGAACTCCTCAATGCAGAGGACCTAGCTCTGTGGCTATTTTTTTTTTTATAACTTTTGAATCGTATAATATAACATGTATAAAGTAAAGAAAGGAAAAAGTAATAGTTTTCAAATCACTCTTCAACAAGTAGTTACAGGACAGATCCCAGAGTTTGTCATGGGCGACCATATATCTCAGATTTCTCCTTCTAAATGCTCCAGAACATTGGAGGCTAGAAGGAACAAATAATTTTTTATCATCACAATAGATTTTTTTTTTCTTTTTATGGCTAGATCTTAAGTAATGAGTACGGCTTTTGCAGGGGCTATGGCAGGCAACTGGGGATGAATTGGGGAGTAGGGATCGGAAAGGGAACTCCATTCTAATTCGAGGAGATAGTTTGAACCACAGCTAGAGGCAGGACGGCAGAGAACCTACTCAAGGTGTTAGGACGGAGAGCAGTCAGACGTGCCCAGCAAATGCACATGGGGATGAAAGCTGGTAGACAAACGTAGCAATGAGAGGTGGGGTCAGGTTTGAAAACCAAATCAAAGAATTTTTATTCTGCCCCTTAACATAGATCCTCAAAGGTGTTTTAGGCCAGTGGGTAACATGATTAGATCTGTTTTTAAGGGAGATCTCTCTGTTAGCAATAAGGAGCACAGATGCAAAAGGCTTAAGACTGGAGGCAAGGAAAAAAATTTGAGTATCAGTTAGAGCCTGTACCTGGGTAGTTACAATTGGAATGGAAGAAGACATTGGGTACCAAAGATATCGTGGATGTGGAATCGAGAACAGTTGGTACCTGCCTTCTCATGTGACAGACGTTGGCCGTACCTGGGTAGTTACAATTGGAATGGAAGAAGAGGTTGGGTACCAAAGATATCGTGGATGTGGAATCGAGAACAGTTGGTACCTGCCTTCTCATGTGACAGACATTGGCCTTTCTTGGGTGAAGGTATCTTTCTCTGGATGCCTTAGTTTGGCCAGCAAAAGAAAGAGGGAAAAGCAGGCAGGGTATGGCCGAAGCTAAAGAGGTAGGACAGGACCCCATGATTTTCTCAGTCAGAACAGAGTGATCCTATAATGAACTGGTTGCAGAGATGGAAGTTCCTTTCTTTCATACTGAAGGCCAGTGGTGGCAGATTTTGCTATCTCTCTCTTTCAGGATTTTAGACTTACTCTGATGATACTTTTAGGCTGCATGAAAAGATACTGGGTAGAAGATATGCTGGTTCTGAAGGCAGGAAAGTATGGGCTTTAACCATAGTAGGATGTAGTAGATTAGATTTTGAAGAATGTCTTATGAGGATGTTCTAAATCCTATGAAGATTTAGAATGCATATGCTCAGACATGCTGTAAAATCTCCATCCTTTCATGTAGAAAAGTTGAGGAATAAAACAACTCCTTACCATGGCCTAGGAAACCCTACCTATTCTTATCTTACAATTCTTTGACACCATCATCCCCTTTCCTCCTTGCTCACTGTACATAGACACAAATAGCCTCCTTTCTGTTCTCAACCACAAAAGGCATCTTCCCTCCCAAGAGCTTACTCTAGGTATTCTCTGCCTGGAATTCTCTTCCTTCAAACCTTCCTTCTTGTCCCACAGATCTTGGCTCTAATATCATCCTTCAGAGAGGCCTTCTCTGAACACCCAAACTAATGTTTCTCTGTATGCCCTCCCACCCAAGTCATTCTGAATATAATTCCCTAGTTCATTTAATCTGACATTGAATTGTCTATTTCATCCAGCAGAATAAGCTCTAAGAGAGCAGGGCATTGCTGTCTTGTTTGCAGCCTTGTGCAGCGCCTAGAATACTTCCTGGCCCATTGTAGTTGCCCCACAAATACTTATTGAATGAAGGAGATGCTTCTATGGAAGGGATTTTCAAATCTTTCTCCTTCCCTTTCTTGCCCTACCTTGCACCTGTCTTCATGCCTTCTTTCCAAATAGGGCTGTAATTAAACTTTACACTCCTCTGAAGATGAAGAAGTATGAATTACCATCCCCTCCCAATACCTCCACATCCACGCTCCTCCCTCTGCCCTGTGATCAGACAGAAAATGCAGGAAGCCTCTGGGCATCCATGTATCCCTTTAGAAGCAAGGTGTTCGCAGGTGATTCCTAAGCAGACAACATGGCTTTGCAGGAACTGGGTCCATTAAGGAATGAGGGCGTAGGAAGTCTGTCTGTGCATTCCAGTGCGAACCAGATGGCATATAAATGTATGCAAATCAAGCGCCGATTCATGTTGAGTCCATGATCAGGTTCTCTGCATAACCGCAGAGGCCCCAGAGCCTCTGTCTCCAGCTGGCAAGGGCCTTTCCTCCCTCTCGGGGATAGCAGCCTAAGAGCTGGTGTGGACGGTGCATGCTGGGAAACTGATCAGCATTCGGCTTAGGCAGCAGAGGGGACTCATTAGTTTTAATGAATTAGCACTTTGGAAAAGGAAGGGAGGATGCTATAGCTAGTGAGTTGGGATCAGCTGCCTTTATGCCCGAGTGAAAAAGGATCTCTTCCTTCATTTTTCTGCTTCCTCAAGATATAGGAGCCTAAAACTTCTCTAAATACTGGAATCAAAAGCCTCTGGTTTTTCTTCCCTAACCCGTTCTCCAAGGTATTTGTCGGCCAAAATCACAGCAATTTTGAGTCAGTACAAGATGGAATCATCTCAGTTGGACTCTAATGTCTGGTGTGGGACCCAGAGAGCTAGTGACCCCCACATCCTGTGCAGCTCTGTCTGTTCTCCTGTCACCCCAAATCCTGACCCTACAAGCCAGGCCACTGCCCATTGGGTGGGAGCAGCTCGACCACCCTTGTCAGCAATGTGGGAAGAAAAATTCCTCTGCAGCAAAAGTGCCGCGGGGTGGTGGTGAGAGGGGGGCGGGGGTGGGGGTGGGGAAGAAGTCAATAATTAGCAAAAGTCCTTTATCTGTAAACTCACATGCCTTTCAAAATAGGTGGTTCCACTGTAGGCAAGAAGTTGTCACTGCATTGTAAAAGCAATTCTACTAAAGAAAATTAAGAGAGTTACAGAAGCAGAGTTGGTCAAAGAGAAGGCTGGGCAGAAACAACAGGGATGGAACAATGAGCCCTGAGATACTGGCGGGCGGGCAGCAGCGACTGGGAGAGAATTCCTCAAGACAGAGGCACATTTCCACCAGGGAAACATCCTGAGGTCCATGATTTTGCCTGAGGGGACTGTTCTTCCCTGTTTCCTAGAGAACTGCTGCAATTGTTTGATGGGAACGGGGCCTAGGTAGAATCCAATTGCTGAAGCTGAATGAGAATGTGATCTGAGGGCTGTGCATAATCAGAGCTGCCCAGCGGAGATGGTTAGGCCCGGAACACTGACTGAGAAAGACATTCTTTGGGTTCCCTGCATGCTGACTGCCTGAGCAGACTGTGTGGTGCAAATTTTGGCTCTGCAACTTATTAGCTGATGACCTTGGGCAGGTTACTTAACCTCTTCGTACCTAATCTCCACATCTGTGCAAAAGGGATAATAGTAGTACCTACCTCATGGGTAGTTATGAAGATTAAATGAGATAACATGCAAAGTGCTTAGAGCAATGCCTGGTACACATTAGCTGTATTATTATTATCATTATCATTATCACCATCATCATCATCCATAATGCCATATTGTTATAGCTATCCATTTTTTCTCTTGTCCCAGGGTTTCATGCGGGCCCAGAGCAGCAGAGTCATGGAAGAGCTTCAAGTCCTGGGCCCCCACTGTGAACACTCATTAATTCTGAGGTGGTGTGTTCTGCTGTTGCCAAAGACTTCATTCTTCCCACCGCTGGAATTCTCTTTGAGAATATTATCATGTCCTGATGCATTGGTATCTAGCAAAAAGTCTGAAGAAGCAGCAGTTTTGTAAGTGAGCTGGAAACCAGGTGGTCTGTATCTTAGTAGTGATGAAATTCAACTTAACACAAGCTCTAGATTCAAAAGAGAAGGAGACTAACAACTGCTAGAAACCACTTATGAGTCAGGCACTGTGCTAAGTTATTTCACATATATTATCAGACAAATGCCCACATTAAAACCTTGAGGCAGTTGTCACTAGTCTCCTTTAAATTAACTGAGGTTTGGACGGGTGAAGCAGCTTGCCCAATATCACAAGGAATGGTGAAACGTACATGGTATGTGAACGTGGCTGGCATGTTAGTTATCTAAACACATAGTGTATAGATACAACAGGGTAACATTGTGGTGATAGGACCTGAGAGTTGAGTGCCGACCACTAACAGCTGTTGGGCTTCTGTAAGGATAGCTCTGTAAATTCAAGTTTCGGCACATTCCCTCTGCCCTAAACACAGAAACCACAGATAAAATATGAAAGGAAGAAGCCAACATGAAATAGGTTGGCTCAAAAACAAGATACACATTTCTAGAACCAGAAACAGAAGAAAACATAGCAGGGTTTGCTGATTCCAGGACTGGAAATAGGCAGGATGAAATGGGGAAAGAGTAGCAGGACCACTCTTTGAACTATGTTGCTGGCTCTAGTGAGTGTTCTCTCTCCACGCAAGGAGACTGAGTGAACAATCATTGGCCAGCTGATTGGAGTGGTTCTCAACTTGAGAGTGCATCAGAATCACCAGGAGGACTCCTTAACACACAGTTTGTTGGGCCCCCTCCCCCAAAGTATCCGATTCAGTGAGTCTGGGGTCAGGGCAAAGAATTTACATTTGTAACTAGTGACCAGGGATGCTGATGCTTATGCTGATACCCTAGGGAACACACTTTGAGAAATCACTGTTTAGTAGGAAGCTGTAGGCTTGGAAGAAAAAGGACATAACCTCATGAGTACTGAGTCAGCCACCCGCTGATTCTGTGCCTGGATCTGTAATAACCTCAGTATTACTGTAGACCCAGAAACACTATTATACAACACTGGTTCTATACTTGTGTCCCAGGGGATCATGTAGAGGCAACCACTAAATTATTAAAGAGGGAAAGAGAGAAGAAACAATACAAAACAAAATAAAAAGCCTCCAACTCAAAATTAGCCTTGCAAACCCAAATCCCAAAATATTTGAAAAGATCCATGGAAAAATTGCAAACAAAATAAGCAATCAGAGCATGAATTAACTTCAGATGAAATTAATTGTATGAATTCATCTAACAAAATTTTTAAAATAAGTATGTCTAGAATCCCCAAAGAGATTAAAAAAAAAAGTAACATCCATTAAAATGAAAAAATCATGATATAAAAATAGGCAGAAATGAAACAAGAATAGAAGGCTATGAAAAAATAACTAATTAGACATCTTGTAAATGAGGAATAGAGAAAATGGTAGAGATGCAATAGTGAAGGAAAAAAGTCACTGAGAATGATTCAGGATGGAAGAAAGTTATGAATCCTTCAGTTGAAAATGCATCTTGAGTACCAAGCAGTATAAAGATACATACTTAAATTTCTAGTGAAACTACAGAACATTAAAGATAAAGAAAAATATTAAAATTCTTAGAAAGAAAAGAAACATGGACTGCAAAGAACAACAATGAGGCTGATCACAGACTTCCTATTGCAGGAAAGCAATAAGTGCTAAGGAAAAATAGCTCTTGACTTAAAATTTTATAGCCAACAAAACTATCAACTGAGAGTGTAAGCAAAAGCTAAGAGAATGTGTCACCCATATACAGAAATTATGAAATGAAATACTTCAGAAAGAAGAAGAATCTATAGAAAAGATCTTGAATACTAAATATGATGGTGACCACAGGAATGAGTAAAATATCAGTAAATTAATGATCAAGTGACTGCTGTTGTTTTTTTTTAAAATCTTGCCTTGTTTTGTATTGAAAAGGGGGGGGAAATTACAACTCTTCACTATAGGCCAAAATTTTTTTTCTGAGAATGGCTACATAGTAAATAAGTTAGGCTGTGTAGTGCATATAATCTCAGTGACAACTACTCAATTCAGCCATTGTCATGTGAAAGGAGATATGGACAATATAGTAATGAATGGACTTGGCTGTGTTCTAATAAAACTTTATTTAAAATAACAGGGTTTCAGACAGGTTTGGCCTAAGGACCATACTTGACCCACCCGATGCAGGGAAAACTTCTGCTCCTTGGGAAGTTAGATGTTTTAATGTCCTTGACATGTTTAGGAACAGATTAGAAATACTAAATAACTTAGGTATGTTTAAAGATATATATCTAAGCATACCTGTTAAAAAATTTAGGGGTGACCACTAAAATATAAAAGTGTATAGCTCCCAAGCTAGAAGAGTGGAAAAGGGGAATATGAATAAAGCAGACTCCAGGTGAAGATAAAAAACATGGTTACCATCTGTGCCCTGCCTAACTTAGGCAATCTAAGTGGGTAAAGTGTGTTAGCAAGTTTAACCGTTTGACACCCATCTGTGACTTAAGAAGAGACCTGGTTAGCCTGTAAAAAGCAAGCATTATTTGGTGGACCCATATCCTGGAGTTCTCGCACGTGAGAGATGTCCTAGCTAGTATGCGGTGAGTTCCTCTTGTAGGAACCAGAGCTCAGAGAGTCAGTCAGTTGTTTAACGCATTTTAGGTGACTATTAAGTGCTAGGTACTATATTAAGCCTGGTTCTCCCTTAAAAGCTCACAGTGTAGAGCTCAGGGTTTAAGGGGAAGTTGCTGCTAATAACTAGGATATGATTTACCAAGCGCATCCCCTCGCTCTGAGGCGTTGTACCTGCTGGTCACCCTACCCTTGTTAAAATTTATCCTCCTCCCCAGAGTTCAACACTCCTTCCATGGAGAATCTGTTCTTACTCTTCTTTTTTGTTGTCTTTTCTTCCTCTGTTCAATGGGAAGATACTGACCATGGCTTGGCCTTGAAACTGAAGTAAGTAGAGTTAGAGAAAGGCAAAGGGTTTGACTGTATCAAGAGGGGCCAGAAGAAAAAAGAAATACTTATAATGCTCCATCCCCTGAAGTTCACACAGTCATTGTCTCCAAGACCTTGAATAGGCAGTTCCATCTTCCTGAAGGCCCTTCCTTGTCTTCTTTCTTGGTTAAACTCTACTCATCCTTGAAGTTTCAGCTGAGATGCTATCCCCTGGAAAAACCTTCCCTAAACCCCACTCCCCAAGGTAGGTTAGGATCCGCTACCCACCCTCACCCCCCAAACTAGGCTAGGTGCCTGCCCAGCCTACCCACATCATATTGCCTGAGTTTTTGTCTGCCTCATCACCTGAAACAGCTGTGAGCTCCTCAGTGTCTTTTCTACTCACTCTGCTCCCCACTTTTCACCTATCCAGAATTCCATGTGGTTCCAGAAAGCACTGACTTAAGGATTTTTGAACACTAAAAATTCTCCTTCCCATAGGACTCCTTTCCCCTCCTGCCACCACAGATATTGACTTACATAACTCATATTCCACTTCTAGGACTCAACCTGGGTACCACTTCCTACAAGACGTCCTCCATCACCACCAACTGCTGATTACACGGGTCAAGATGCCATTCCTCGTACCAGAGAACTTGGCGCTTTCCTGTCTTGGTACCTAATTTGTCTTATTAAAATGGTCTGTTTCCTTGACTTTCCCTCATGGTAAACTCCCTGAGGACAGGACCTTCTGGCTCACTGTTGCCTCCTAGTTCCCAGCATACTTGTTGCTCAAATATCATTGAATGTGTGAGTGACACTAAAGAAGCATCAAGTCGTAATGCTTGCTAGCAGGCTAGGGTGTGGGAGAAATAATTTTTGTTTTGGGGGAATTTAAGTTGATTTAGAAATTTAAAACTTGGATACATTAAATACTTATAAAAGATGTTACATAATTAGATACTAGCCGTATACACATTATGGCCTGTCCATAAAGAGAGGTAATGTTGTGAGCTAGAGTTGAATAATCACAGATGCCTTTGTGGAGAAGGTGGGCTCTGAAGAAAGGGCAGGATACAGACAGGGAAGGAGGAATCAACAGACTGTGGCTTTTATTTGGAGATGCCAGAGAAGGCAAAGCTGGGGCTGAGATGCAGCCAGCCAGCCAGAATTAGCACGGAAATACTCCCTCCTCAGTAGGCATTTTGAATATAAGCCATTGTGGTAATTAAATATCAATCTTGACAAATCTGCATATATTTTTGCATTTGCTTCTCTATCTGATTAGCTCTTCTGTGAGATAATTGTGGAAACTTCTGGGTAACAAGGAAAACCAATGGCACAGATCACTTATGTGGTGAGAGCCCTTGGAAGCCTCTTTGTCTGTACATCAGGCTCACAGAGCTTCCAGAGAGGGCTGGGCATGGGGGCTCAGAGTCTTCAGTAAAACCACCCTGGGGGTTGTACTCAGATTTATTTTTGGCAGCCTCTCTGCCTGCCATGGGTATTTCCATATTATTAGCTGATTCATCTCTTCATAGAATACGTCTTCTGATATTTTAAGCAGCCAGTAATAATGAAAGGCCATCATTATAAGGGGCCCATCCTAGAAGGCAATTCTCCAGGAGAAAAAGCTCCCTTCCAGGTTCCTGAATCCCCTGGGGCAGGTTTAGTATTTCTCAGCTGTCTGTGGGTGTAGCTAGGAATGGACCCTTGGGAGCCTCCTGCAAGCCGGTGAAGGGAGGTGCTAGATTACAAAGCCTAGCACCAGACTGTAAGCTAAGGAGAGTGTCTCATTCATTTCTGTCCTCCCCACCATCCCTAAAAGCACTTAGCCCAGCGTTGACACTTTGAAACTACTCAATAATGTATAATGAATTGAATTGATGGGTTGGGGTGGTGGCTGCGATAAAGCTGCTGATCTACGCATGTTCAACGTTGGGATTGGGAGTGGCTGCCAAGACTGACCTGTGTTGTTTGAAGGGCAGAAAACCCCACAAGTATTTACCCCAAATAACCTAAAATTGCTACCAATGAAGTTCCTGTTGGGGAGCAAGAGGCGGGTCATATGTGTCTAGAAAGTTTTAAATTTTTCATGTTATTTGTGAATGAGCCTCGTGCATTTTCTCTTTTTGTCTGTGCCTCCAGTGTAGTGTAGGGATTTTGATGAAGATCTCTGAGTCACTAAATCTTCCTTCCTTGCTTCAGTTGACTTCTTTACAGCCTCGGATGCTATTACTAACATTAGTCTAACTTCAGATTCGTACTGCTCTGGCTCAGCAGATGCTTTTATTCATCTCTTGATGGTATCCTAATGTAGCCCTCATGGCCTTGCTGCCAGTCTCAGGTCTTTCCAAGCTTACACACCAAAAGAAGAGGTAACTACACCCCTTTCTTTACTAAGAAGGCTCACGTCAGCACTTCTAGGCTTTCTGCTTGCATTTCATCATGTTGCTGTTTCTGTTTCCACCCTCTGGTCTTGTCTAAGAGAAAAAATGTTTTTTCCGATTTCCAAGACTAAGCCTCCTTACAGTACTTATGATTCCAGTTCCTCCTGACACCTCTGAGATCTTGCTTCATCAGTTATCGCTCTCCCCACAAAATTTCCCCTCTCCGCTTTCTACTTCCTATATGTCTGCCAAAGTGTTTAGATTGTGCCTATTGGGAAGCAAAGCAAAACAAAATACTCAAACAAGCAAACAAAAATACCTTTGCTTGACCCTACTTCACCTTCTGCCCTTCATTCTACTCTTCTTGTGCTTTTCTCTCCAAAATTATTGGTCTGATCACTACACATCTACATTCTTATTACCACCAAATTTTATCCCTTGCAATATGATTTCTGTTTCCACTACTCTAGAGAAAGTGCTCTCTGCAAAGTCATGCATGCTTTTATGTTCACCAACTCTAACTAACCACTTTCCACTTGGCTTCCTCTTGGATGTTTCATGACCGTTTATATTAATGTGGATGATCATTGTCTTTTTTTCCTTTCCTTTAGAAACCTCTGCTCTCTTCTGAATCCACTACAACCTGCCCCTCCCCACATGTCATGACTACTAGTCTCGATAAGGTTACTCATGACCTGCTAACTGTCCTTACCTCACTGGTTCTTTCTACTGTACCTACAGACATGGTCTATAAGTATCAGCTTTTCCAAGAGCTCCTATCTTGCCTGTCTCCCATTCAGGACCCACTCTCTAAATGTGTTGGACTTTTCTACTACTGCAGGCTCGCCTGAACTGGATACTGGGCCCCTCAAGGCAACCCTGTCTAATAGAACTTTCAGCAATGATGGAAATGTCCATACCTGCAATATCCAATTCAGTAGCCACTAGCCATGTGTAGTTATTGAAGTGGCTAGTGCAACCAAAGAATTGACTTCTCAATGTTATTTAATTTTAATGTAAGTTTAAATAACCACAAGAGTTTACCATATTGGAAAATACAGCAAGAATATCCCTAGAGCACTTCTTACCCAGATGGTTGGTCTAGCCTGGTTTGTACTTTTCCTTGATATGTTCTGACCCATTGTTGTTAATGCTTCCAAGTTCAACTCATGAGAGAAAGTAAAACAAAATGACAGCTCTGTTTCAATATGGGCAATGCTTTGGGTTAGAAAATTCTAAAACATTTGAATTAAGTGAAAGATTTGAAGCCAAATCCAGGGAAGGAAACTTGGACTCATTAAAGATAGTTTTTGCTTCAATGTCTTCTTACTGAATTCCAAAAGGTCAAAAAAAAAATATTGGGTATCAAAAAGGTACTTGAAACCATACAAAGCATTATTCTTCCCTTAAACTTGGAATTATATGGGAATTCACATTGTTTTTCCTTAGAACAAAAAACATAGAAGAGACAATGAACCAAGTTCTTTTTACAAATATGGTCACATATATATTCATATTAATTTTAGGAGTAGGTAGTCTTACTCTCTTCTTTTTCCTTATAAGGAAAAAGAAGCTCATAGAAATGACATCATTTTCTTAAGTTCAAACATCTAATTTGTGACAGAGCCAGTGTTTGTATTGCAAAATTTCCAAATTGAAAGCTCTAAAGTCTACATTAAACTCTGCCCAACTTCATATAATGGGTAATAACTTATTAAATTGGTGTCTCAAAAGATGATAGAGGCAGAAAATATAAATATGGAGGAATAACTTTTAAATTATAGAATAGACAATAGAATAACACTACCAAGGGAAATTGTACTAAGCAATAAGGTTAAGGAATCTTTCCATCATTCTCTTCATTGATTTCCAGTTTATAGGAAAGGTACATAATAAGCATATAATTAATATTTATTGAAAGGGAAAAAGAGAAAGAAAGACAGGTGTCAAAGAGAACAATCATGCTTGCTTACAATATATTCCTTGAGGCATCTATTTCCAATAGATTCCTGGGCTGGACAAAAATCAATCTGGGAATCCTACCTTCTGTTTAGGGGGAAACTCAAATAGTCGGAAACAGAAAAATAAACAACTATCAAACAATGTGGAAGTGTAGGTATAGAGATGTGCACCAGGTACTGAAGGGGCTCTGAGAATATTTAACCAGTAGCCAATGATGGTAGGGTAGGACTTGCCATTCCAGGTAAGAGGGACAACTTGAACAGAGGCATAGATGCAGCAGAGGGTATGTGTAAGATGGGGGAGGGGTTGCAGCAAGTGGTTCAGTGTTATGGAGAATGAAGTGTAGAGGTGGAAGGTGAGCGTGAAGTTGGCAGGGTGGATCGTGAAGGGCCTTTTTCACCATGTTGAGAAGCTTGGAGTTTATGTAGGTGATTAAAGCAGAATAACAGGGTCCAATTCATGTTGTAAAACTCTGAGATGGATTGATTTGAGGAAGAAAGGCTTATTTGGACTCCAGGTAAGAAATGATAAGAGTTTGAATAGGGGCACAAGTTCTGGGGTGAAATGGAGGGAAAAATTTTGAGAAATATTTAGTAGTTCAAATTGGTTCTGGCTTGGAGGCTGGCTGGCTGGAGAAGCTATTCACTACAATAGGGAAGTGAAGAGGGACATTTTGGTAGAGAAAATCTCTTTCCTGATCCCAGTTGGAGTTCAGGGACAGGACAATACAACCCTTGGGAATGAAGAGTGTGATTGTTGGTTGTAGACTGTGCTTCATTATGGGACAAACCCACCCTCTCCCATACACAAACTCAGGGTCTTAACACAATAAAGGCTTATTTCTTGATCATATAGTCAAATGAGGATTGGACGATCTTTTTCCGGAGTTGCAGGTGAATTGAGAGATGGGGGAGGCTCTTAACTATCTTGATTCAGAAATGACAACCTGTTATTTCGATTCATGGTCCACTAGTTTAAGCTAATCCTATGGTTACAACAAGATCATACGTAGCACTTTCTTTATAACAAACAGAAAGAGCAAGCTAGGTCCCCAGGCCTATTAAAGTACTGTAATGGTGTTCTGTAAGGTAGTAAAGGTAGTGACTCTTACCTGTGGGTTCCTTGAGGCTAGAGATGATGCCAGTACTAACATGGTGCCTAACACGCAGCAGGTACTTATTAAGCAATTTCTGGGTTGAGTTGATCCAGGTACCAGAGCTGGGGCCAGGTTGACCACTGGGCCCAGAAAGAGAGCAGATGGTGCTGAGGTCCACAGGTTTGGTTTGTACTTTGAAAATCACCTCTGATTATGATGGGATTGTCCCCAAAGTCATGACTAGGCTTGCAATTCAGTTATGTGGAGAGAGAGACCAAAGGGACTGCGTATCTGACTGGGATGTTGTGTTTTGCCCATCCGAACAGAGTCCTTAATTCTTTCTGTAGTACAATCTTTTCAGTTCAGTATTTTACTTCCTGAGATTATTTAATGTCAAATGCAAACACGGAGATTTTATTGGAAATACTCTTATCAAGATCATTGATAAACACCTAGCACTGATCCTTTATAGTTATCTCTTTGGAGACGTGACCATTCATTTATCCTTATTCTTTATTTCCATCATGCCCCAATTTCTTACAGTCATTGAGATAGAATCTTTCCAAAGGCTTGCTGAAAGTCTAAGTAGATTACATCCACCAGTTCCCCTTATCTACATGTCTATTTATTCCCTCTCAGAACACCCATAAATAAACATTGGCTTTGTCCCAAGATTCAGTCCTGGAGGTTCTATTCCTATCTTTATTCTCTCCCTTAGGCATCATATCCACTGTTAAAGTTTTAACTGCCTCCTTTCCAGAGATATCTCTACAACCCTGCCCTCTTTCCAAGCTCCAATTCTGCATCTGCAACTGATGCCTGCATCTTCATATTTCTAAAATTGAACATAACAACTCCCCATCAAAAACTGTCTCCCCCTCCTGGCTCTCCTATTTCTGTAAATTGTGTCACCAACTTTGTAGTCATTCAGGATTAAAACTGTGAGTCAGCTCTGACTCTTCACTCTCCCTCCCTCCACTCCCATCCCATATCCAATTAGTCATCAAGTCTTGTGCTTCTTCTGTCATGTCTCTCAGGTCTTTTCTTTCCTTTCCCTTTTGCACTGTCACCACTCAAGGTTAGGCTCTTGTATCTTTATTCTTGGGCTATTGTAGGAACAATTGTGTGATGCTTCTTCAACAAGCTCATTTTATATTAATTCATATTAAATCAGTGAGCTTTCAAACCATCTGGACTTGTGTTCAGATCCTTGCTCTACCATTTATAAGTTTTGTGACCTTGGACAAGTTATTTTGCTCCCCTGAATTCATTTTCCTATCTTTAAAATACAATGAACAGTAATTAAGCTATCCATTTGTGTTACTTATTATTACTTATGTTCCAGGCATTGTTGCAGATGTGCTGCAAACGTTATCTAATTTAATCCCCCATAATAACCTTATGAGGAAGGTATTCTTATTACCCTCATTTTACAAATGAGGAAGTCCAATAAAATTAAATAATTTTCCCAAGTTAACATAGCTAGTAAGTAGCAGAGCCAGTATTCAAACTTAGGCAGCTTAATTCCAGAGTCTATACCTAGCCACTCTGCAATTGCCTCTTCATAAAATAGTTACTCAATAAATATTACTTACTAATAATTAACACCCTTAACATGGAGCTTTGATCCCCTGATCATGTTACCATCTTGGTAAACAGACTTCATTATCATATTTTGCAGAATAATGTCCAATAAATTTAAAAGTTTATTATCTAAACATTTCAGTGGCTTCCCATTACTCTTACAATTTTAAAAAATCCATAATATTCCAATAGTTTTGACTACGTAAAATATCATGTAGAAGACTAATATTCCTAGCAAGAAGTATGAAAGCTGAATAGAACTATAAAGTGACTACCTAGAAGTTAACAGAGCATCCAGGGTAAACAGCATATGATGGGCTAAAACCCTAAAGAGAAAAATTTATATCTTAAATGCATGTATTAGAAAAGAAAGGTTAAAAGTCAATTATATAGGCATCCCTCACAAGAAGTTCAATAAAGATCAACTAAATCCAAAGAAAGTTAAAAAGAGAAATAATAAACAACAGAAATCAATGAAATAGAAGACAGAAATGCAATAAAGAAAATCAACAAAGCCAAACATTGATTCTTTGAAAAATCTAACAACATTTGCTAATGTTGTTAACCATTTTGCAAGATGGATCAAGAAAATAGATAATGAGAAACAATAATGTATATCAGGAGCAGAAGAGGAGTCATTACTACAGATCCTACAGATATTACAGCTTTAATAAGATGATGTTATAAATGACTTTAAGCCAATAAATTTCAAAATTTATTTGAACAGATAGTCTTGTTTCAAATATTCCTTAAAAACACAATTTATAAAAAAAAAAAACAACAACCAAAAAAAAAGGGACACCCCCCCCAATTTATAAGAACTTATATAAAAAGAGATAAAAAATCAGAACAGTCCCATTCTGTTAAAGAAACTAATTCTTATTTTTGAAGTCCCACAATGGCTTAACTGGTAAATTCTTCTAAATTTTAGAAATAAACAAAAAACCCATCAATCTCAAAAAAAAATCTCTTTCAGACAATAGAAAAATAGGAGACACTTCTTAATTTGTTTGATGAAGCCAGCAGAACTTTAATATAAGGATATTACAAGAAATAAAAATTACAAATTAATCTTTCTCTTAAAAATAGATGCAACTCTCCATGAGTAAATACAACAAAACTAAGTTTAGCAGTATATAAAAAAGAATGATATATCATGATCATGTAGGGTTTATTCCATGAATTCAAGAATGTTTTACCATTCAAAAATCAACCAATATAATTTACCGTATTTATTTAATATAAGAGAAAGGTTGTATAATCCTCTCAATAGATGTAGAAAAACAATTCAATAAAATTTCACAACTCTTCATGATAAAACTCTTAGCAATTAAGAAATAGAAGAAACTTCCTTTCCTAATAAAGGTATCTTCAAAAATCCTACTTAACAGTGAGATATTAAAAGTTTTCTCCCTGAGATTAGTAATGAAACAAGAATGTTTGCTATCACTCCTTTTACTCAGCATTGTATTGGTTATGCTAGTCAAGGTAATAAGGTCATAAAAGGAATAAAAAGTTATATGGCTTGGGAAGAAAGAAATGAAACTTCCATTATTTGCAGAGGACATGGTTACTATACAGAATGTCAAAAAAGCATAGAGAGAAAAGTTATCAGAGTTAATAAGTGATTTTAGCATGATCTTAGCATTTCTATATATTAGAAAACAATTGTGAAATGAAATTAAATAAAGATGGCATACAAGAGCATTAAAATTATCAAATAACTAGAAATAAGTTGAATGAAATAATAAAGCTACGAAAAAAAATAACTGGGAAAGGAAAAAAGAAGACTAAGAAAATAGAGGAATATGTCATGTTCTTGAAATGGAAGACTCAATTTTTAAAAATGGTCACTTCTCCTTAAATTGTTCTATAAAGTAATTCTTTTCCACTCAAAACACCATAATATTTTGTTTGTGAAACTTGGCAGGTTGATTTTTAAATTTACATGGAAATGCAAAGGGTCAAAAATAGCCCAGACCATCTTGAAGAAGATCCTAGTTGAATATGAAGAACAAGATTGGATAGGAAGACTTTTTATAAAAGTAAAGTGATTAAGGGAATGTGTAGATGCAAAGATAACCAAATGGACCAATTCAATACAGAATTCAAAAATAGACCTACTATGTATTATTTCCCCTCATTTATGGCAAGAGTTCATTGTCATGTTCATGGTAAAAGATAGTCTTTTCAATAAATGAAGTTAGGTCAGCTGGTTACATATGTGGAAAAAATGAATCTTGACCTATATCTCATACTGAACATAAAAATCAATGCAAGATGGAAGGTAGACCTAAATGAGACATGTCAATTCTTTTCGAACATAATGTGGAGACTATCTTCATGACTTTGTGATAGTGAAAGATTTATTACAACATGCAAAAAGAGCTAACCACAAAGAGAGAGATGAATAAATAGTACATTATTAATTTTAAGGACTTTTTCACACACACACACACACGCACACAAACACACACATATGACAAAGAACCCTTATCCAGAGTATATAAAGGATAATCCACAAAAATAAAGGAAGGACCAGCACAAAACATTTCTAGAGGATGATACAAAGCTTCCTGAAGGCATTTGTCCCAGACCCTCAGTACATCCTCTGTTCCCAGAAGGTAGTTGGGATGGGCCATTCATTAATTTAGGATGGAGGAGAAGGGTAGGCAGGTCCTTCCTTGTACCTGTCTTTCCTAAAATCTCCTGGACCAAAGAAGGGACCAGGCCTCACTATGTTGCTCTTCGTTCTCTCTGCACCAGTCACAACAGACTTCATTCTGTTCCTTACTTATTTCTTGAGCTCTCCACCCCCATCTTGGAATCTTTGCATATGTTATTTCTTCTGCATAAAATGCCTTTGCTTCTCCCTTGTACCTCAACTCCTCCTCTTTCTTCACATATCAGTTCAATGCGCACATCTTCAGAAAAGCCTGCTCTAACTTATACCTGTTAAATACTCTCATCTCATCATATGATTCTTATGATAGCACCACAGTTTCCATTTGTGAATATTTGATTAATTTCTGACTTTCCCTCTAGACTACAAGCCCCATGAGGGCAGGGACTGTGTGGATTTGGTTCATTCAAACCCAATACCTATACACATTGCCTGGCAAAAGCATGGGGCTCAGTATATAGTTATTGAATAAATGAATGAGTGTGTGAGTGACTCCAAGGCTCTCCAAATGTAGCCTACACTCACATATACAACTGCTTAACACAAGTCCTCAGTTCCTGTCTGTTTCTTTAATTTACCTCTGTGCAGATCTCTCACTCCTAGCCAATACACACACACACACACGTGTGCACACATAGACACACGCACAGGCCTCCCTGTGGTCTAGATCACAGTTCTCTCTTCTGCCTCTCAACTTCCTTTAGCTCTTATTTTTTGTAGTGCTTACTGGCATGGGTTAATATCCCAACACTAATAGGGGTGATCATATGAAATTACTATACTGGACAGATTTCCATGCACACAAGTCGAGATGAGCCGGAACAGGGCCTGAGCTGACTGTGCTTCTCCAAGACTTGCTGCCTGATTGATCTCTTTTGTGCTCACTGGCCTGGATGGCTATTCCTTTCGCTCTGGACGATGCAGGATGCACCAGGTAGCTTTTCAAGCTGCCACTAGAACAGCTTCAGTGAACTTCGGGCTAACTATGAGTGATTGGTGTTTTCCTCAGCTCTGCCCTGCCATCAAGCTCGGTCGTTACAGGGAATGAGTTTACTGTTCTGGGTCATGGTTCCAGCATTCCAGTTAATTTCCCACTCATCACATGGCCCAGTGGACCGGGACCCCGGTCCCAGCCCCTGATCCAACCCCTTACCTTATCCCCACCCCATCCCTACTCCCTAAGAAGACTGTCAGGATTTCTGAAAGCAGAACCCGAAACACCAGAGATCAGAGAAGCTATCCAAAGGCAATGTATTAACCCCTGGACACGATGAAGTCCTGTCTTCCTTAGGCAGGTGGGACCCCGAAGCCTCCTCCCTACCTTACTCAGAGTGGCAGTTACATGTGTGGGTACTTCTATAAGGTTCTCTAGCTCCATAGCTGGGAAGTTCACTCCTTGTAATTAAACTGAAATGTGTTTTGTGTCATTTAAATGTTTACTCTGGTCCTTACATTCTGGGGAGAGAGAACAGCGGCTTAAACCACATTCATTTATTCCTGCTTTCATGCATTCAGCAAATATCTGCTGTGGGAACACCTTTTGGCAGGCCCTGGGCTGAGAAGGTACTGAGAATATGTTGGACATTACCTGTCCTCACACAGGTTACAGATTAGTTGGCAATAAATCAGGAAATAATCCTAAATTGTAGTGAATGATTTGAGGAAGAAAAATGAGCTATTGTCCCATAGAGTAACCAGTGGTGAAGGGATACTGTGAGAGGGAGGGGCTAATTTAGATTTGGGGATCAAGGAAGACCTCTCTGCAGAGGGGATAGATAAACTGAGAAGGGGCCAGATGTGAGCAGGGGGGAGGAGCAGCCCCGTCTGAAGGAGCAGCACGTGTGAAGGTGCTGGGCAGTAGAGGCAGTGCGCAAAGGGCCTGGACTTCTGCTGAGGACACAGTGTTCCCTCGGCCTCTGTCTCTTTGACTTCTCACCACTGGAGAACTGGAGTCCCTCCTCCACAACAAATGCCTCTTTCTCCTCGGGCAGAAGCCTCATGCCAGCCCACCCAGCCCTGCCAGCAGCGTCAGCTGATCCCTGGGCAGTTATAATCAACAAAGAGGGAGAAAATTAGGAGCAGGGAAAATTCCCACCAGAGGCACACAGGTCATCAGGCTGGGGGTGGGAGGGGTGGCATTCGTTCTTTTTCCATTGTCCCCCACATTCCACAGGACCCGGGTGATAGTAATTGTTAACACTAAAACTGTTTGCATTCCTGTGGCATTTTATGTTTGTAAAAAGCCTTTACATGAGAGAGGGATGGAAAGATCAAAGGTGATGGTGGAATTACACAGAGAAGATAGGATTTAACAAATGAATATGAACGCTGAATCATTAACTGACATGTCTTTTAGTCTCCAGTATTTTAGAGCAGCCAGAAGCAAAAACCTAAAATTGTGGAATTGTAACCCATGTCAAACTCCGAAATATGTTCTTACTAATTGTGGTGCTGTGCTTTGAAATTTATAGCTTTTTTTATATATGTTATTTTTCACAAAAAAAAGAAAGAAAAAAAGTCGATTGTGCTGATAAAAAAATATTTAAGCCCTCTAGCCTCCTATATTCTGGAGCAGCTAGAAGGGAAAATATGAGAGGGTTGTATGGTACCCATGACAAACTCTGGGATCTGTCCTGTAACCACTTGTTGAAGAGTGCCTTGGAAACTATTGCTTTTTTATTCCTTTGTTTTGTATATATGTTATACTATACAATAAAAAAAGCTAGGGAAAAAAAAAAACCCTTACATGCATTAGCACATGTGGTCCTCTCAACACCTCTCTGAGTAAGACACAAAAATGAAAATCTGCTTTTTCTGATGAGCATGTTGCTCTGGCTGCTTGGTGATGTCATTTTCTCTTCAGACCCATTTTGCCCCCTGAAATCCCCTTTAATTTTACTTCCTTATTTTTTGTAGGTCACTCATCTATTCTCTCCTTCCTTGAAAGAAAGGTAAAGGGTTTAAAAGCCCAGCAAGGGGGTACCATATGGTTTGTGCATCCACTGTTGCCTGCCTACTTTTCAGTCATTCCCTTTCTTGCTTGTTAATAGATTTTTAGTTTTTATTCTGATGGAAATGACCCCAGCCCCAGGGGCTGAATCATAATTTGTTTAAACCAGTTATGGTAATTAACCCCCACTGGTAATGATTAGCTCAGGGATGGGCATGTGACCCAGTTCTGGTCAATGAGATGTAAGTAAAAATCTTAGTTGGGGGTGATTCTGGGAAAGGTTCTATTCCCTGGGAATAGGAGAGCTAAAGGGAAACATTCATTTTGCCCCAGTACTCTTCCTTCTTGTTTGGGACACTGATTTGTGAGGATGTGATGCCTGGAGCTTTTGCAGTCATTTTGTGATGATGAGGGATACAGCAGAGGGTGGAAATGGCCTGGGTTCCTCAAGGAATCAGTGAGCACTGAGCTAACCCTGGGGCTACCCATCTCTAGGCTTCTTATAAATAAGTCCTTCAGGTTTAAATCCTTGTTACTGCAACCATGGGTTCTGGAAGAGCAGGACTAACATGACTGGGGAGCTTATTAGAAATTAGAATTGCAGGCCTTACTCCAGACCTACTGAAGCTGTATTTTGAAAAGACACCCCAAGTGATTGGTATGTACATTAAACACTAAGCCATAGTTAATCAGAGTTTTCTGAAAAATGCAGTTTCAGTTAGCATGCTGACTGACAACAGATCCCAAGCCCCGTTTCTTCCTAGGGCTCTAGGAGCATTTATCTGGTCCCAGATTCCAGAAGGCAGGTGTCTGGCCTGGTCTGTCTCCATGTGGAGTCTGAGCTCCAGGATGGACAGGTCAGAGTCATTACAGAGGGAGCCACCCTGAACCAGGTGGGGCTGGGGAGGAGTGGACAGGGAAGAAAGAGTGATTGCAGGTGAGAGGTACCCCACGTCCTAAAAGGAACGTTCTTGGCAGGATCACAAGCAGGATGCAGGGTTAGGAGCCATGACTGTCCTTTTGCTGAACAAAATGGGCTACACAAGGGCAGCAGAAATGATTTCAAGAGGCCTGTGGGGAACCTGCCAGAATGTACTTACCTCGGTAGGGACTGAGGGAGTTGAGTAAGAGCTGAGAGGAGGGGCTCTGAGGAGCCATTGCCCCTCAGCCTGAATGAAATGGACTAACCTGGCTGCAGGAGGGTAACCTGTCTCCCAGTTTGGGGGTGGTGCAGATCCAGTCTTTGAACCCTGGTAACCTTCCCAATCCTCAGGGATGCATCTGCATTTTTAGTTCCATCTGCACCCTGATCGTTTTGCCGACATTTGGGGGAAGAGCTCTACTTTATAGCAGGTTTCAGATCTAGGGGAAGAATGTCCATTTGTTTGTCTCATTCTCAGAATAACACCAGATTCTGTCCTGTGGAATGGAGAATTGGCCCAACTCCTAAGGGCATGGTAGCTCGTATCTCAGAGTGCTCTTGTAACTGGATTTCTCAGTGTGGAACCGGGGGGCCTTAATTTATGCAAATTTCACTGTCCATTTGCCCTCTGCCTAATGAATGCTGGGTCAGGCCCCCCTCCTCCCTCCCTAAACTATTTTATGCGGCACGTGGTGATTTGCTTATCCTGAGAATCAATATCACACAGTAGTTCGGGAATGAAATTTGGAACGGTGTTTTGGCTTACCACCCATGAAATCTTGGGCAAGATAACTTTCCTCAACCCCAGTTTCCTCATGCGTAAAATGAGAACAGAATCCCCCTCTCAAGGTTGGTGTTCAGACCAAATGAGAACGTATGTGTCTAGCACAGAGGAGGCATCCAGTAAGTGCTCTAGCATTATATTTGTCTCTAGAAGCAGGCATGATGGCGAACCCGTGTGTCCGGAAGCAGAGTGATGGCCTGGAACCCGAGGGGACCTGAGGAGGAGGTGGCTGCCGAGCAGTGAGGGAACCCGGGATGTGGGTTCCTGCTGGAGCTGAATTGCCGGCTGGGCTCCTCCTGACCACCTGACTGCGTACGAGCACATGGGGAGACAGAGAGCAGTGGAAGCTTCTGTGCTGTCCCAGAAACGAACTCCCTCGGCCTGGGCCCAGCCCACCCGGCTGTGAAATTGAGATCATTATCCACTTCCTCCCAGCTCCCTTTACTGGCTGGCTCATCATGTGGAAGCAGGTGTATGTGTGGGGGTGAAGGAGTCCCTTGGGGCTACATCTGGCCTGGGACCCCCCAGGAAGTACCTTCTGTTTGCTGCAGTGAGTGCGCTGCTGAAGACATCTTTCCCTTCGAGAAGGTTTTCCTTCTTTTGGCAAGGACTTCCACACCCTCCTTAGTGCCTTCACACACTGCTGTGGCCCATTCATTTGTCAGCAATTATTAACCACACACGGGTTGGCCTAAACAACAGGAATTTATGGCTCACACTTTGGGGGATAGAAGTTCAAAATCAAAGTATTGACAGGCCATGCTTTCCTCTCCGAGTCCGTAGGACGCTGGTGCTGGCTTGCTGACAATCCTTGCAGTTTCCTTGATCTGCATGTCTGCTTCTATCACATGGTGATCTCTTTCCTTCTCTGAATTCTTCCTTCTCCTACTCAGTCATCTGAATTTTCTCTGCTTAGAAAGACTTCCACCAATTGGAGTAATATTGGTGCCACCGTGATTCACACCTTTAGGGCCAGGCATTAGGACTTGATTATGTCTTTTGTCGGGAGCACAATTCAATCCTGGACACCAGGTTTGGAAGCCCAGTGGCCTGGCAGGAGGTGTGGAAGGCGTTGGAAGGAGGGAGGTGCCCCGTCGTGGGGCTGGGGTGGGGCAGGAGCACGGGGCACCGTGAAAGGCAGAATGATAGGGGACTGTTTGTGAGGACAGTTGACATGCGCTGGGAAGTCCCCAACATAACCAAGGAAAATGTTGCTGTGGGTGAAAGGGACTGAGACTTTGCAGTTCTAGAAGTCTGTAAGTCTTTGGCTGCTCATGCTTATGTGTTCTACTTTATACCACAGGCTTGGGAGTCCTGAGGAACTATTAGTTTCCAGAGCAGAAATTCACCCTTCATTTCCCCCTATTTCTCCATTTCAGAGTATTCCTAGATTGGTAGCATAAGGGCTCGATGCACCAACATCCCAGAAATACTCATCCAGAAACATAGGAAAGAATCCTGCTTTTCTCTAGGATGGGACTGGACCATATATTGAACTTCCATATATGTTCAGAAGACAACTGCCTCCCATTTCCTCCAGGTGTTGTTTTTCCAACCCACCACTCCTCCTTGGCTCCAAATCCCTAGTTGTGTCTCTGTTTTGGCTCTGTTCTTATATATCCCAAAAAGGGTGCAGCTTTTAGATCAGGGCTCATCCAAATGAGTTTCCCAGGGCTCAGTCCTTTCCACCTCTGTTCTCCAGCTACTTTCTCCCTGCTGATCTCATCCAGTTGCATGACTTTAAATAATAGCCATTAACCAATGACTTTCAAATCCAACCACTTACATTTGCCATCTCCACTTAGATATCTAATGGCATTTTAGCTTAAGCTCAATTCAGCTCTTAATTCCACTTCCCTACCCCGACCTGTTTCTCTGAGCCTTCCCATGGAAATAATTAGTACCCCATCTATCCAGGGGCTCATGGCAGAAACTTTGGAGAAGTCCACAATTTTTCTCTTTCCTTTATCCCCCACATCGGATTCATCAGCAAGTGGTGATGTCTCAATCTCCAACATATTTCCTGTCTCCTTGTCAGTTCTCTTCATACCTATTGCTACATCCCTAGACAACAACATCCTCTCCTGACCTCTGTAAGGGCCTCTGAGCTCATCTCCTTCTTTCCACTCATGCCCTGCTTCAATCCAGGCAACAAGCAGTATTCTGGGTGAGCTTTCTGAAGTGCATTATCAGACACTGGCTCTAACCATGGCTTGCCATGTGTCTGGACTAAAGACCCGATGTCTTCACATGGCTGCGCAGCCCTGTGTGATCTGCACCCACCTCCTGTCCGACGTGACCCTGGGTGCTCCCCTCCTTCTGCTCCAGCCTCATTCTTCCCGGAATGTCTTCCTTCCAGATCGCCACATGGCTGACTCCCTCATGCATCTGGAGAGCCACACAAATGTTCTCCTCACAGAAGCTTTCTGTGAGTCAAATTTAATTTAATCAGTCACTCTCTAGTTTATTTCCTTGTTCTAAAAGTTAACTTTGTGCCATTTATCATCCTCTGCAACTTTTTTTGTTTGTTTATAGGTAATCTGCCCTTCCCTGATGTGTACACCGGGTTATTAGAACTGGTGCAGAACAGCCGGTGCTCAATATATATTTGTCGAGTGAATAAATGACTGAATGAATGATTAGAACACTTTTCAGAAGTTGTTTGTTGCAGAAAGAAGAGAACAGGGGCAAAGACTTGGGGACAGAAGGGACTTTTGTCTAACAAGAGTTTTCACATATTTGGTATTTTCTGTGTTTCAGCTCTTCATATATAGTGTCATATATACATTCCACCCCGTGTCAACTTGGCCACTATCATCGGTCCCACATACAATGCAGCAAATCCATCCATATATAAAATACATTTGCTTCATCATAAAATCACAGAAGCCTCAAGTCATCTCAGCAGCAATACAAGTATAATACAAAGTTAAAACCAATATAAAATCTCAACAAAGTCAGCTACAGGCATGGTCTGTTCTAAAGCAAAAATTCTGTTCTGGCTCTGGACCTGTGAAACTCAGAACGAGTTATTCAAGTTTCAAGTTATCTTCCAGCTGTTCTGGAAGAGTCAGCAATCTTAAGAGGAATGTGCTATTATTATATCCACTTTATGTACGAGGAAAGGGAGACTTACAGAAGTTTGATAACTGGCTCCAGGTCACACAGCTAGTGAATGGTGTAGCTGGGAACCAGCCTTTTTTCCATCATCTGGCTCTTAAGGAACTTTCTCCAGCCCCACTCACAAGCCTCCTTTGAGTCTGGAGGGAGCCAGGTTGCCATAATGCCAGCCTTGGGTATGCTGACTTCTGACCCAGAAACAAAGCAGGTAGATGGTCTTGGCTTTTGCATCTTGTGGTTGGGCCTGAGGCTGGGGAAGCTCTGTAGAAGTAACTCTGCTTTTTCCCAGCAGGGGACCACAGCAGCCTGAGCTTTGTACAGTGGCGATGCTACTGTTATTTATCTTTCCTACAGAGATGAGGCAGCCATAGCGATTTGGGGAGTTAAGTGACAGTGATCCCTAAAGTCGTGGCATGGATAAAATGACCTTTTGCAGGCCTGTACTAGCCAGTTGAGTATGTGATCTGTGAAAAGTGAGCATATATATAAATTTGCTCCAAGGCATGAGACACTTTTCCTGGCTGCAGAGAGATGACCAATAAATTGACCTGCCCTTGGACCATCTCTGTCCCGACTGCTGCTTGAGGCTGGGGTCAATGCCCATGACCTTTGGTGGGGTTCCCAGGGCACGTTCAGGAAATGGTGAGCTGAGTAATGGAACGCTGCATCAGAGGCCATGATAGATCTGTTTTCTGCTGCTCCCTGTTGGGCTGTGATTGATTCCCCTTGAGTCTGTATCCCTTTCCTTACTTATTGAATGTGGGTGATGGATTTTTGACAAGATTGATTTTGACCTGAATACTGCTGAGCTAAATGAATCAACGTTGTCAATTTCTCTGCTTGGTCCTGAAGAATAGTTACGCTGATAAGGACATTTTTCTTTCCATGGAAAGACTTTTGGCTACCGTGGTTGCCCAGTTAAGGTCTCCCTGAGCCAGGGGCCCCCTGGTTGTCCTCACAGCAGCCCCTTTTTAGAGGCAGGTCTGCAACCTTCCTCTTTGTTCCCGGGAAGCCAGATCCCAGACCAGGCCCATTGTGTTCCTGCCGGACTCTACTTCCCTCAAGATGCTCGAGCCAGAAATTTGAGCAGTAAATTGGGCTTGGCGGAATGATGAGGAGAGATTTTTTTTGTCTCATCATCCCTCTGTCTGATAGCTGTGATTCCTAAATCGGCACATTACTTCTTTTGCCCCAAACCTTAGAATAAGTGTCCAATTTTTAAGGCATTGTGATATATAGCTACTCGCTTCTTGCAATGGGATTTTCACATTAATCTTTTTATACCCAGAATCTGATCAGCTATTCATATGAACGTCTCTGTGACATCTCAATTCCCCTGCCTCTCTCGACCTTCCCCAGACTGTCACAGCTGGTTCTGCGCTCGGCTCACCTGCAGGCTCAGGCTTGCCTCTCTGCTCTGGCTCAGTCCTGATGAGAGAGGAAGGGGTAAGGTCGACAGCAGAGAGCTGGGCCGGAGTGTAGGTTTCAGCACTTTTCCAGGCCTTAAGAATGTGGGCATTGTTTGCATTATATTATTCATAACCTTTATGGTACTACACAAAATAATTTACATGAGGATACTAATTAATACAAGATTCAGTACTAAAGGCCATTTACAGGCCTCTGCATACATTGCCTCTGGTCCTTAGCACAACTCTGCAAAGTACCAATAAAAGACATTTTAGAGATGAGCCAAAGGGGACTCACTGAGGTCCAGACCTGCTCAAGAGCTCCTGGGACCATGTATGCTTTCTCTGTGCTGCCCCTCTGCTCTGCCGCCCAGTGGAGATTATGGCAAAGTCACACACCGATGCTAGACAGCCCAGGCATGATGGACAGACTCCCCTATCACAGCCCTGGCCCACCAGATACCAAGCTGACCAGAATTGGCCTCCTTGGGGCTCCCGGGCCTGCCCTTGCTCTGGCTCACCTCCGAGCTCTTCTCCAGACTCACCCTGCCTGGGACCTGCACTCCCGTGATGCCCCGCCCTGCCTGGGTGCCTTCTGCTGGCTAAACCAGGCCGAGCCCCTTTGGCCTGGGGACTATCGCTGCTCCCGGGCTAGCTTCCTGATGCCTCAGCCCATTCCTGACTTGCTTTTAAATCCTTTATTCTTTAACAGTTATTTTAACAATGGCTTTGGCTTCCAAGGAAGCCACTAATCCTTGGAGAGACCTCAGTGGCTGGTGGTATAACCTCACTGAGGCCAGGAGAAGCGTGGTTAGTGCGTAGTTCATCAGGTCATGGACGCAGGACTCCCTATTCCAACTCTGAAGTCCTTTCCACGACACCGCAGTTCCTTCTCAGGCCCACACAAACACCCCATTGTGACAGGTTCATTAGACTTGGCTCATGTTGTCCAGAACCCAGGACACTTGCAAAACTGATCTGGAGAGGTAGGATTTCCCTAACACTGTCATTGCAGGCTCAGTCTGAGGATTGTCACCCGGCAGCTGTTCTGGGAAGATACAGCCCTCAACTGCCTGCGGTATCGAAACGGATCCTCCTGCACTTTTTTTTTTTTTTCCATTTACAGGAGCCCTTGAGTTACTTGCGGGTCAAAATCCCCGCATCCATAGCCCCGTGGGGCTCCAGTCTGAGGAAGGAGTGACCCCTTGAGGCTGGGTTTCTCAGGGGCTGGAGACCAGCTCCCCCGTCCTTCCTCTCCCCACCCGCCCCTGCCTCCCCATTAAGCACTGCAGGGCGTGGCTGGAAGAGAGCGACTCTTTGAGGAGAGTGATTCAGAGCAGTGAGGGGAAGGAAAGGCAGGGGTGGAATGTGTGCAGCTGAGGCCTATAAATCTGCAGGCCTTTCAAGAGGACAAAGCCGGCGGCAGATGAGCCTGTGGGGTGCAGGGGGAGGTCGAGGGGCAGGGCGCTCCCACTGGGCAGGAGCGGGCCTGGGAGGGGGTGGGGCCTGTCCGGGAGCCCAGGACCCCTTAGTGGGGTCTTCCCAGGGGGAGTGGGGGTGGGGAGGGTCACTGGTTCTGTCAGACCGGGGCAGGGTTTCAGCTTTTTCTGACACTTGCTGAAATCTAATTCCCTTACCTTCCTCAGAGTTTGCTCGTCTCATCTGGATGATGGGATGAACTAAGGTGAGCGAGTAAGTGTGAGCGGAAGGGTCTTCCTTGCCTGACCAATCTCAGGGAAGCCAAGCCCCAAGGGATCTCCTTTTCCTGAAAATTACCAAATTCTCTGTAAAAGGTGCAGGGATCCAAGACCAACAGGGGCCAGGTGAGTCGGATCTCTAGTCTAACAAACATCTTGGCTTCAGGTCCCTGGAGGGGGTTATGGATCTGCCCTGGGAGGCATCCCTGCCCCCGCCCCCCACCCCCTGCACTCTGAGTTATTTGATTTGTGCTGTGAGGAGTACAAATACCCTCTAGGGTCAGAGTGGAGGATTCTGGACTCCGTCCATGGGGGTCATTTTACTGACTGGTTATTCATCTGGGTCCAGTGGGAGAAGGGAGGGAGGAGGCAGAGTGCCTGGCTGTCAGTTAACTCCTTCACTGCTGGCCTTTCTTTGCTAGATTTTGCAGGAACTTCCAGTCCTGCTCAGAGGCAGCCGCTCCCCTGGGGAGTGAACCCAGCAGCTTCTGGTGCAATTAGATGTCTGGTTGCTCTAGTTGGCATCTGGGGCATGGGTGGGTCCCTGCTCTGTCGTTTCTGTCTATAAACCTAATCTAAAATACCTGAGGAATTCTCAGCCCAGCCTCTCCATTTCTTCACTGTCTTGCACTCATCTAACATGGAATAGGCAGGTTATAAAAAAGACAAATTATTTGCAGAGAAAAATCTCCCTGCGGCAGGAGAAGAAGCAGACAGAGAGGAATGAAGGACGCTGCTTTCTAAGATCCTTAGTCATTTCCTTTCCTTTCTAGGGGCAAGCTAGTCCACTTTCCATTGGAGCATGTTCCTCCAGAGATGCTGGTGGAGGGAAATAAGACCACAGGAGAACTTCCAGGAAACAGAGGATGTGAGAAAGAAAGATACAGAAGGAGGTGCCGAGCCCCAGCTGGCCTGAGGGAAGAGGGCAGCCTCCCCGGAGGCCCAGAGTGCTGAAGGGAAAGGAGGGGGAGAAATAGTTCCCAGGCTTCTGTTCTCCTCCCCCCAGGGGTCCTGCAGCAGCCGAACCACCCAGTTTTCCCAGATAACAGCTCACATTGAAGGAGCTTATTCCTAGGAGAGTAGGTGATCAATGACTAAAACTAAACCTCCAAAAAGGTGTTTTGTTTTTACTTTCTCGCTGATACTTTATGGGGTTTTCAGCTTATCACCTCTCTGGGGTGTCTGTGTAAACCTTAACACCCCTTTAAAAAAAGTGAATTCACAGAGGGTATAAGGGGTGGGTGCACTCTTGCTGACTGGGGGTGGGGGATTCCACCTCCCAATACCCATTCCCAGAGACTGTCCTTCTTGGGTCACCATCTAGTACCTCTCCATCAAACAGCCCCCCCCCCCCCGCCCCCATCCCTCTGTTTACTGCTCCAGCTTTCACAGGTTGGTAAGAACTCTTTCTTCCATGTCAGCCTCCCTCCCCAATTGAGATGGTTCCAACTTCTAAATCAGGTTATCTCCCAGTCTCCATTCCTGGTAACTGAATTATCTTTGCCTGAGAACACAGAGACCCGGGCAGGGTGGGAGGGGCTGTCTGGGCTGGGGGCTGTCTTGCTGGCTGCTCCCCCAAAGCTGGGCCTTAGCAGCCTTCTAAAGGTTGGCCTTGTCCTCTCCTCTCCCTCCCAGCACAGTCTTGCAGTCCTCAGGGAGAGAGGGCAAGGCGGTCTTGAAGGATGCCGCCTACCGCCTGGCTGGGCCCAGAGCCCATGGACCAGAGGCCGGCTCTGTTCTTGGCAGGAAATGAGGGGCCGGCGTGGAAATGCCACCCAGGCTGGGACAGAGATCTGAGGAGTGGCAGCCCTGCGTGGGTGAAGTAAAGGAGAGCACAGTCCCAGATGTGCATTCTGAGTTGGGCTGGGTCAGAGAAACCTGTTTAAATGTCCCTGGGCCAGGGGGCCTCCACCTCCCCTGGGTGGAGGCAGTTTTTAAAAGGCTGTTTCCTAAGCCTTGGCCCCAGAGTCGGAATCAGCAAGTTAGGGGTGAGGTCTGAGAATTAGTCTTTTAGTAAGCTTTGAGAAATGTGGATGTGGATTCAGATGAGAAGGCTAATGGTGTCATGAAAACCCCTTTACAAACCAGAGTGATATCAATATAAACCTCCCAATCTTGAAAGCAAGGTTTGTGCAAATATAGTCCTTTCCCCCTCTGAAATGCAGATTACTGGTTCCCAATATAGATGCACTGGATCAGATTCTCTGTGAACAGGGCTTGCATTATGCATTTACAATAAACTCCCTAATAAAAACAGACTAGATCATGCCATGCACTTTCATCTATTTTAACTCCTTTAATCTGTATAACTCTGTGAAGTAGGCTGTATTATGATTCCACTTTGCAGATGATGAAACTGAGGCAGAGAGGTTGAGTAACCTACCCAAGGCCATGCAACTACTTAGAGATCCAACTGGGATTCAGACCTGGGTGGTCAGCTGATTGAGTTGGGTTCCTGACCACCACGCCACCCAGCCAAGATGCTTTGGTGGGGTGGGAGGAGGGGTGGCTAAAGCTCAAACCTCTTCTATCAGTCATGCTTGTCATCTTTCCCAGCAGCTCTGTGGTGGAGAGAGGACTTTGAGCACTCAGGTATTGTGTGGTCCCTGAGGGTACAGAACTGGAGGCCACTTGATGGTCTAGGACAAGTCCTGTCATGGGAGTCAGGAGGTCAGGGTGTGCTACTAAAGCACCTGGCGACTACTAGACTAGTCAATTTTCCTCTTGAGACCTTGGTTCCATTTACCCATCAAGGCTGAGCTGGATGACCTCTAAACTTCTTCCCAGCTCTGACATTTGAAGATTATATGCCTTTCTTTTCTCTGAGCAGCTGGGGTAGTTTCCTGGGAAGCCTTGTGTATATGTGTGTGTGTGTGTGTGTGTAAAGGGTAGTTATATGTGGGAGGTTGTTCCTAATCCAAGACTGACTGGGCACTGGTGTTTTTCTGCCAGAAGTAAGTCTGCCTGTATCCCAAGCCAGGCCAAGAGGGCTGGTTTGGGATGTAGAGCAGGGTTTACACTGGCCTCAGAGTTGTTCCTATCTTAACTAATAATGTTTATTCAGTTTTGTCCTGAAATGATGTTCCAGGACTCACCTGGGGAGAGAATGAAAGGCAGAGAGACTAGGAAAACTGTTGGACTAAAACGGAAACAGAGCTTCAAGGGAAGCAGAGTCCCAGAAGTGGGTGCCAGTTTACAGCTGACTGCACAATCACTTTGCCCCCTTAAAGAGGTCATCTCTGCTTAGCACACTGAGGCTGGGCTGAGCTGGGCTGGCCAGTCTAACTCAATCTCTTCGGCAAGCTCAAGCCTATTGAGCACTCCATGGGAGTACTCTTCCCAGGGCAAGCCAGCCCCCACATTGATCTGGCATCATCCTTGTGTGGGCTCAGCTATACAGGCACACTTAACATGGTGAATAACACTGGGTCATTCTTTGACCCTTCAACTTGCTCTACAATCCTCTAGCCCAGAATCCCTGGCCAGGAGTCCATTCATGGAATGTTGCTGGAAAACTCCATCTACGCAGTTGTGAACAGAAGCTGTAGGAAGAGGCTGTGTGCGTGTGTGTGTGTGTGTGTGTGTGTGTGTGTGTGTGGTGGTGGGTGGACAGCCCCTGGGGATTGATAACAGGCTGCTGGTTCTGTGGTAACCTATGCAGGAAGAAAGCCTTAAAGCAGGAATGGTAAGCCCTCCAGAACTCTATGGAGAAGTCGGCAGGCTCAGGGCTCTTTCCTGGTGCTCTGTGAGGTCCCCAGACAGTTCTAGCTTGGACTGGGTGTGTGATGGGGCAGGAAGTCCAAAGCATGAAGGAGCTGGGCATTGGCCAAACAACTAGTTTACAGGGTCAAAGATTTGTTTTGAGCCAGCATCTATTAGAGTACGATGAGAAACCACTGACCCTATGGTTAGCTGAGCAGTCAGCATTTGTTTGTGGAGCAAGGTGGTGGGATAGGAGCAAGAGAGGACCTCACAGATGGAGAAAATTACCAAGAATCACTGGGAGGGGAGGCCTCCAAGGGAAGCCAGTCCAGGCCCCTGCTAACGGAGCAATTATTAGCCTGCTGGTCTCTAAAATGCATTCAGTCCCCTGAGGCAGCATCTATGCCTGCCTCACTGCATGCTGAAGGGACTCAGAGCTGTGAGCTTCTCAGATTCCAAGTTAGCTACCTCAGAGGAGGGGGAGGGAGTAGGCCACAGGAGACAGACCCATCTGATGGAGATGGGTCAATTGTTCAGGGCTCTGGTTTCTTCCTTCTGTTGTCAGCAGCCATGGTGGCGCCTTGTTGGTTAATGATTCCTCCTCTACAAAGTTCTCAACTCCCTTGGTCCTTTCCTTCCACTGGCTCTGTCCACCTTCATGATCCCATTGCATCATGATTAATGCAGGTCCATCTTCAGATCAGGAGTGCCCCAGAGCAGAGACCTTGTCCTACTCATCTTTGGGTTCTCAGCCCCTGGCACAGGGCATGGCTCAGCTTAGGAGCTCTGTTAACAGTGGCTGAATGGATAGCAGGCAGGTTACCAGGCGCTCTCTGCCTAGACAGGTCTCCAAGAAGACCCTTTCTTGATGAGTCACCCCTTGCCCCAGGCCCTGTGGTAAGTAGGAGGCTGAACTGGTCTCAGTGGACCACCCCCTCTAAAGAAAGAAAAGGGTGGTGGGGCACATGGTGAATTGTAGGGAGGGTACTCAGGAATGGCAGCTACTTGGTGGAATCATGCAAACAGCATCCTCGTTGGGTGAGGACTCTTGTTGCCCAGTGTTCCACAACAGGGCTGGATTTAGAACTGTGATAACCATTCTGTCACCCTCCTAGACCCCTGGACTGTAGCCCCCTCAGCTTTCTTCTAGTCAATCTTTTTAGGCAGCAACAGACTGTTTTCTGCTTTCTGAGGTTTTCCTTGCCCGAATCAGGTAAATAACCAAATTGTCTTCCAAGGAGAAAGTGGAACTTTGTAGGCACACAGGTAAATATTGAGGGTGATATGCTGCTAATTAGCTGCACAAAAGCCATTAGCATTAATGAGATCTGTCTATGTGGCCCATTCTCTCTGCAATAAACATGCTGCACTATTTCTCTGGTCCAGCTTCACTGGCAGGCAATCAGTGCTTCAGACTTGGTAATGCTTAGGACTTTAAAAAAGACAACTAGGATAAGAAAGAAGCCCCTTGTGGTGATTTGAAACTGTGCATACCCCAGAAAAATGTTCTTAAATTTAATCCATTCCTGTGGGTATGAACCCATTGTAACTAGGACCTTTTGATGAGGTTATTCAGTTAAGGGGTGTGTGGCCCATCCCAATCAGGATGGCTTTTAATCCTTTATTAGAGGGCCCTTTATAACCAGAATGAATTAAGACAAGAGAGAAATAGAGATAAAGACATAGGAAGCAAGAAACTAGAATGGAACCCAGAAGAGAAGGAAGAGCCCAGAAGACACTGCCATGTGCCTGGCCATGTGACAGAGGAGCCAAGGATCACTGACAGCCCCAGAATGCCATAGTCTTCAAAGAGAAAGCACCACCTTGATAATGCATTGATTTGGGCATTTTCCCGGCCTCAAAATCATAAATGAATAAATTTCCATTGTTTAAGACAACCCATTTATGGTATTTCCTTGAGCAGCCTACGAAAGTAAAACACTACTTCTCTTTCAACATGTCCCTGGAACAAAAACAGTAACTGCATATTAAAGATATACTAAAAAGATTAAACAGATTTCATTTGGTTCCATTCCCAAACTTCATCATATCCTGCTTCCAAACTTTGGAATACATAGGCTGGATGAGAGAAAAGGTGTGTGTGTGTGCACATAAGTGCAGGTATTGGGTGTGTGTGGTCATAACTCAGATCTTCTTTGAGCACTTACTATGTAGCAGGCACAGAAACATCACATTATCTTGTTTAAACCTCGTAATTATCAAATGAGGTGGAGTCTATTATTGTCCTCATTTTGCAGATAAGGAAAGTGAGGCTCAGAGAGGTTAAGTAACTGTTAGGTCCCAAGGTCCCACTGTTAATAAATGGAAGAGCCATTTTTTTATGGCTGATTGAGGTCTGCCTGAATCCAAAGCCCATGATCTTGACTAAGACACTGTACCTCCTTGGCTGGGAATGTGGTGTGAAAGATGAAATGCACACAGGCTAGAGTGGTAGCTGATGGGTCAATGATAGCTGGAGGCTGTTGCAATAATTTAGGCAAGACTAGTGGTTGCCTAATGTGAGCTGTGGTCATAGGGATGGAGATGGGGTACTAATGTGATAAATACCAGGAGGAAGAATTGGCAAGACTCAGTGGTTGGCTAAATGCAGGGGACTTCAGGGAGCAGGAGGAGTCATGGATAGCTCTCAAGTTTCTGCCTTGGCAAAGTCTGGGTAATGAGATTCTAATCTCTGCAACAGGGAACACAGAGGAGGCTCTGGATGGGGACATGTCTGGTGTGGGGTGAGTGTGGAATATTCACACAGAGACATCTAACAGGCAGCTGAATATGATGGATAGCATCTAGAAGAGCTCTCAGGATATCCTGAGCTTGATAACAACTGAGACCCTTAGGATGTTTGGGATCACCCAAAGCAGATAGTAGGAGGAAAGCTGGTATGCAGCCCCTTACCGTTTCACCATTCTTGTCTATCTCTGTCTCCAGGAAGGAATCAAGTCCCTAAATGCTACAACTGGGCTTATCACTCTGATCTTCCCTGAGCCAGATACCTTCTTTCAGTTCACAAGTCTAGACCCCTTGGGATTTTACTGGGAGGATCTACTGGCAGCAGTATGACTTTAGAACTCCTTCACAATGTCTCCTGGATTGGAAACGGCCAAGGATTGCTAGACCTGGCAATGATGCTAGAGGGCTGGCTACTGTAGCTGCTTCCTCTCTGTCTCTACCTTTTCTCAGTAGTGCAACTTTTTCTCCTGCTATCTTCTTTTCTGGCTGCCTCACTGTTGCAATAGAGGCTGAGTCCTGGATTAGTTTCTATTGCATAGGGAGTCTTGCCAGTTAGAGAGGGTTAGGTACAATCTGCCTCATGCATTGAAGTTTAATGTTTCTTTCCGGCTTCTAGCACTTCCCTCTCTTTTCATTCTATCCATCAGTCTATGGTTACCAGATCCCACAATTTGGCTCTTTCTGAGCAATACCCTTACATTTCACTCTGCCTTCTCTCTCCATCAAAACCTATCTGTTCTTTCACTTTCTTATATCTCTTTTCTTTGCTTTCCAGACAACTCCCTACTAGGATGTATGTGGGTTCAGCAGCAGGCCAGGTAGGAGAAGAACAGCAGAGCAGTTGTTGGGAGGTGTCAGGAAAGTAGGTACAAAAGCTAAGGGTAGAAACAGAGAAATGAATAGCAAGGTTAATAGCTGAGAGAATCAAGGGCAGAGTGGACCAGAATTAGGTGGAAGATGTGTGGTGATGAACAGAGGCCAAACCTTGCCCCCTGCTATCAGGAAGGAGATTTGAGGATCAAAAAGACTCTAATAGGAGCTGGTAACTACCATCCCAGATGGCTCAGGCACAGCCACTCACAGCTAATGTGATAGCTCTTATAATGTAAGCCAAGCTCAGGAAGAGGTCAAAAGCTGCTTAGCACAGTAATTCAAGGATAATTTTTCTGTGAGGAGCAAGGTCAAAGGCACATTAGAGAGAAGGCTATGCTTTCCTTAGGTGAGATTGGATTGAGGGAAAAATAATGCTTACACACTTAAAGTGTGTTTGCTTCTAAGGTAACTGGTAAAAAAAAAACTAGTCCAAATTAGTAGAATGAAATTAGAATATCCACCATTTTCATTCCTTTTAAAAATAGAGAAAAACCCTTTACTGATATCCTGCTAAATCTAAGGCTCTGAGTTTGCAACACAAAAGAGGTAAAGGAGGAGCAGATATCTTCCTTCTGCAGAGGCAGGCGTGGTTTTCAGAGGGAAGGGTATGGAATATAAACTGGAGGGCCTGAGAGAGGGGGATGCTGAGAATCCTCCAAATGAGACAGACTTGCTCTGAAAACCTAGTGTATAAGGCATCCTTGCCTTGGGTGATTAAAAGGAAAAGTCATAAGCTGGGGTCCTCCTACACCATACTGGGCTGAGATTTGCCTGACCCTTTAGCAAATGAACTGAGAATACAGCAACTGTAGCCCAGAGTGTTTTATATCTAGAAATAACTGGTAAGACAGGAAGTATGTAGGGAAAAGGCAAGGCTTATGAATTTCACAACTCCAGGGGGCACCCTTTCCCTCTGGAGGTGACCAGGGACTCAGGTTTGCATCTCCTGGTACAGTGGTTGGTTCAGGGATGAAGATGTGACCTCATCTGTGCCAGTGAAAGTCAGGGGCAGGACCTGAATTCAACTCATTAAGAGAAATTTTTCCTCCTAGACTTCAGGCTGGAGCTGCTGAGAGCAGCCAAGCTAAGGAGCTCTGCCTGAGAGTGATTCCAAAGAAGGGAAAGCAGAGCTGAAAGAGGGGGAGAGACCAAGTCTGATGACATCATTTGACCTGTTGAATCCAGATGAGCCTTGTGTCTCAAGAGCCCTTGCTCTGGATTTTTTAGTTACATCAATCAAGAAACTTCAACCCCCTCCCATCTTTTTTTGTTAAGCCTGTTAGAGTTATCTATGTTTTCAGATACTTATACTTGAAAGTGTCTTTAATAATGATACCATTTATCTTTCAGTATTGTTCTAAGGATTAGAAATTAAAATGCAAACAATGTCTGGAATATAGTGGTTGATCAATAAATCATGGCTTTGATTATTTTCATTGTTGGCCTGTGGCTACTTTCCCAGGTGCTCCAGGTTTTTTACCTTCACTACACTCTTCTCTCTGTTGCGGGAAACCAGAAACAAGGCTGCAAGCCTCCAGGAACGTTATATGGAAACCGAACAAACCGGATCGAAGCTCCGAAGTTTCAGGAAGTAGGTTTTATTCATCTACGGCCATAGGGCTCAGCCGAATAGCCTCTGTTAAGTCTGAGCCCCCAACAGGGGTTGCCACAGAGTTTTAAGGGAAGCGTTCGGCTACGACGTGCTGATGTACAGAAGGGAAGGGGTCTCCTCAGGAACTTTTCTTATCCTGCCTACCCGCAGTTTCGAACCTTCCCCCAGCGAGTGAGACTTCTCAAAGGGGAAATGGGCTGAGTAAAGAGGGACCTGCCTACTATGAGAGGAAATGGCTTGGGCAAGCAGGGGCTGCCTGCCACACCTCAACCAATCTTTCCTGCAAGACTGTTAGGGCACGCATGGCTAGTGTCAGGTTTTAGATGGTAGCCGACTGAGAAATCAGAGAAACTGAGTCCGAGTTTAAAATTTTATTGTCCCGGGGTGAGGTTCCTGGGTCCGGGTGCTCAGGGTGTGGGGTGGGGAAGTCGTGCCCCGCTAGGAGTGGTGGGGTTAGATATAGGCTAGGTAGTGGGGGTGCTGACGATACCTACGGGGCCTCCTGTGGTAGGTTAGAAGTTTCCCGCGCTTTAGGGCCGGGGGCATAGCTCTGGGCCGTGTGCAGTGGGCATAGCTACCGGCCGTGCGCAGTGGGGGGGCCTTTGTTTGTCAGGGCAGGTCCTGATTGGCTGAGTTTGAACATCTGTATGCCTGGATGTTTACGGTTTTAGTTCAGGTGGTGTCCAGCCAGAGGCTACTGGGCCAGGCCTTAGAGCTAGCACTGTGTTAGAAGGAATGCCATACCCGAAAGAGAATAAATGCTCACCCAATTGTGGAGAAGAAAGGAATTTATGCACAATTTTGCAAGAACGGGCACCTTGGCGAAAAGTGGCTGGCACCCCAAACAACAGAACACCACGGGTTTTTTATATCCTAAGCCTAGCGCTCAGGCCCCTCCCCTGTTTCTTCGCTGATTGGATACTCCAGAGGTTACAGCCTATCCGGATAGTCTAACATACAGATTTCCCGCCGTCGGTTCCATCTTTTGATTAAGCTTTACATTTCAGTGACTCTGCCCCATACTTATTTAAAGTTTGTTTCTGTCTATTTGATGCCTATTCTAGGCTTACCTCACAGATGCTCTCCTTCCCTGCCTGCAAGATGGGTTCGAGCTGTCCTGCAGCCCTTTCCTGTGCCATCTTGTGTGAAAGCTAAACTTAATTTTCTTACACATTGTGACAGAAACTGTGCAGAGGAGGCCTGAGGCCAGGCCCCAAGCCCAGGGGTATCTACCTGCCACCTTTTGCTATCCATAGGGCTGACTTCAGCAACAGGAGAGAGAGCAGAGCTTAGAAACTGCAGCTCGAGAATTTGCCCTCCTGAAGAACCACCTGGAATATCTTCTTCCCATCTCTCCAATCAGCCAGACCCCCTTTATGCATCCAGGACTGGAAACTTGGGTGGAGGGGCTGGGGGTGGAATTGAGCATTAAATGAACAACATGCTAACTCTATGCATTTGTTTAGATCAACAGCTCAGGCTTTTTTTTTTTTTTTTTTTTTTGGTGGTCTGAGGCACCAGGAATCCACTGGGAAAATGTGACAGGGTGGGGTGTCTTCTGGAGGTGTCAGAGGGCAGTGGGGCTGCCGGACCCTCGTCCAGCCCCAAGTACTTAATGCTGTTGGACCCACTCATTAGTAAGTATGAAACATGGGTAGAAAAAAAAAAAGAAAAAACAAACCTCTGCCACGAATAAACTAACAGATGGAGACTTAATTCAATTTGCATCCAATCCACCCCAGTAGGAAGGACTTTGTTTGACTAACAATGGACCTTGGGGGTGGGGAAGGGTCCCTGCCGGGGAGAAGCTGACTGCGGGAGCCCAGATCCCCTCCCCCACCTTGCCAGTCTCTCTTTATGGGAACCAGATGGGTAGTCTTGTTTTCAAGCTCTTCTGCCTTGGGCTGATCCTGTATTCATTCTCTGATCTCAAAAGCAAAGTTCTTGGGCAGCAATGACGCTGGGGGACAAGGACACCCCTGTCCACACCCTATACACACAGTGAATGAGCCAGAAGACAAGGTTGCTGTGGCACTGAGGTCTGCCTGACTCCAAAATCTGCACTCTTTCCACTGGATCATCCTGCTTCCAAAGCCTGGATCCCAGGCCTTGTTCTGGTACTCACTAGCTGTTTTGATCTTCATTAGGTGACTGCATCTCTAAACACGGAGATTCTTCCTTTGATAAGTGGGAATAACAGCCAGTGGACCTTGCTGCAGCTGCTGCAAAGCTCATCCCTTGTGTGAATGCGGAGGTATCATATAGTCATCACGTGCTGGATGGGCTCTCTCTCAGTAGGGGCTCAGGGTGGCACCCAACCTCCTTCCCACTAGGGAGCTGACAGATGGGGCATGCGCACAAAAAGCAATAACCAAAAGGGAAAACAGTTACCACTTAATGAAACAGCATGGTGGCGCCATGCTCTGTTAAAGGCTGGACTGGAGATTGAGGCTTAGGCCAAACCCTGAAACTGAATCCCCTGATACAGACCTGCCCTCGACCACTCGGGAGAGAGGGAAAGACGGATATGTGACCAGCCTCCATGTCTGCTCATTTGATCAGCTACAGGGCATGGAGTTGTAAGGCTGCCTCAGCTATGCAGGTGTAGAAAGGAACAGAGAAAACCCGTGTGGCCAAGCCTGGTTCTAGAAGAGTCTGGACGCACTTCACCTGGGGACAAGGAGAGCCCTCTGTGTGAATGAAAGAGGCTTCTGCATGAAAGAAATGAAAAAGAGAGGGTGAGACCTTGCGTGGAAGACCCAGGATTCACGCCACTGGTAAGTGTGACTAGTGCCAATTTAGGCTAGGACTTTTCAATTTCCCACCTGTGGGTTAAGAGAATGAGTTAAGTTTTTTTTTTTTAAATTGGGGGCAGGGAGCAATGATCCTTCTGACAGTTCTTTCCCAAACTACAGAGGGTGAGGGCCAGGCATGAGACCTTGGTGCCTCAGCAATATTTGACCCTGCTCCAGAGGGGTTGGGCCTGGGATTCTTGTCTGTCCTGCAAGTTAGAAGCCTCAGCTCAGCTGTGCTAAGGCACAGGTGCTGTTGTAAACATCTGCAGGGACAGCCGACAGTCTCCTCTGCCAACAGTGTAAGGAAAAAGGACAAGGAGGCCATGGGGGAGGAAGTCAGGTCTGGGAATTGCAGGTCCACCTGCCAAATGTCTGATAAATCAGTGCTGCTCAAGTTGAAAGGCTGCCCTGCTGGACAACTTTCTTTGTCCTTTCTTTTTAGTGGAAAGAAGATGAACATTGATTCTGTTCTTGGCTCCATGCTGGGACCCAATTGGGTTTTCCCAATTCAGTGGATGACATTTGGGCATTTAGGTGCAATTAGGGGCAATTGCATGTTCTCAGAACACAGCCCTTGAGCTGGAAGCCTAGGGAGGTGAGCCTGAGAATATCCTGGAAGTTAGTGCAGATGAGGAGAGAGGAATAGCAGGTCGCAGGTCATGTCGGGCTGGGTTTCTGCCTCTTAGAAGAGCAGCTTTGACCTAGGTTCCCTTGGAACTGGCTCCCAAATTAAGTTTGTGAAAATGCTCAAGAAGGATTCCAATGGATCACTGAAAAAGGTGAACCATCTTACCCAGGGTCAGACCCAGAGGAGGTGGGGACTGTTGAACAGAACTTCTCCAACTTGTTAGTGAAATATTCCCCTTGGGGAATGAAAGGGTATCCATTGAGTCCTGGGCTGTATTTGGAAGCTACCTGCTGTAAGTACAAAATTCCTTTAAACCTTGTGTCACCTTGTAAAAAATTTTTTGAGAATTTTGTATCCTCCTCCATAATGTAGGTTTGTTTTCATATAAATATAATGTTTTGAATCACAGGCCATCCATTAAAGCTGATAACAGAAGAAAGTGCACATATTTATGATGACTCCACGTCCTCCTACCTGGGGGGTTGTTATTTTGGGAAGCACAGCCCTGTAACAAGTGCATTCAGGGATGCACAGACCCTCTGCAATGAAGCTCTGTGGAGGTCACTGCTGCAGCATAATTGCTTTCTGTCTGGATCATTCCTCCACTGGATGGAAGGAAGTCTGTATAAGCTCGAGTTTGGAACATCTCTGAATTCTGGAAAGTTTTCCCTTGGGTATTTCAGAGGCCTTGCCACTGGTGGGATATCTGTCTTTGAATGTGTCACATGGAGTCATGCAGACTGAAAGGGCTCTGAGATGGTGGGTCACAGTGAATTTTGATGAAGTGGCCTCTTCTTGGCTAAGCTGCAGATCCAACCCAAATACATCAGTGGGCCAGTGGTTTGGAATGAGGTGAAGGAAAATATAGTATCTTTTGTTTCTCAGTTTGTTCCCTGTGTGTATCTAAATGGACATTTATTATGAGTTTCCACAGTTACAGTTAGAAAAGGGTGTGTGGGGGAATGAAAGGAAAGTAATCGAAAATGTTGACTTTGGTATCAAATATTACATTTAGATGTGCTCACTGCCCACTATGCAACCCCCTGCTTCCCATTCCCCTTGCAAAAACTGAGACACTGAGAGAGAGAGACTTAGGGGGCTGAGATATAAGTAAAAGAAAAAGAAGATAAAAACAAGAACTTGACTTTCACTCTGTTAAAGTGGCAATGTTTTCTTGGATTATTTGTTTGCTCTTAGTGAGGAGATATAAAAGGTTTTTAACCATCTGAGTAGTCTGCCTAGATGACAAAGATTCTATGCCCTATCAGACCAATGTACTTATTGATATGACTATTTTCTTCTTTATTGTTTTAGACAATGCCTTCTCACCTAAAAAAAAATTACGTCTTTTAAAAATCACATTAACTCCTCTATTTACTTTCAAACTTTTATGTCACTTTGATTAAATAAAGAAAAAAAGAAAAAGAAAGAGGCAACTTTTACTTTAAAAAAAAAGAAAAAAAGATGATGGCTTTGAGACTCCAGTGTCTGCTGTCCCACTATGAACGCCCCCAATTGCTTGTTCAAAATGTGCCCTGGAGCCTTGGGGCAGTGGAATGGCTGGGTCCACCACCCAGGAGGAACCTGGGTGATTGTACCCCCTACATATATCAAGCTGAGCTGTGTTCTGGGTGGTTCAGAGGGACCCCAGGATTTAGGGTGGCAGACCCAAACCCCTGGAGATCAAGAGGACAGCAATGTGTCTGCCACACTGCAGATTCTTAGGGTACATTTGCCTTGTCAGGCTGTTATTAGTGGAAAGTAATTTCCCTTTTCCCTGTTATCCCAAGTCCTGCTTGGCCGGCTTGGAATGCAGTACCTCTGCTGGGCTCCTGTGCAGACACGGTTTAATTTCCGTTGCATTGACTGGGGAATCTGGCAGGATGATGTATAGATATCTTTGGCCTGCATTGCTGGGAGTCACTAGAACAGGAAGGATTCTGGTTGGAAGCAGACTGGCCATCCAGATAATAACCTGCCCCAAAGCTCTGAGGTCAACCACCACAGATGCTGCAGTTGGCCTTTACTCCTCTCTTCAGACCATGACACTACCTTTTCCTCCAGATATGATAGGCAGTGTGATATGGTGAGGAGACGGCAGGATTCTGGGTTGAATTCACATGCAGGCATTTCATGAATGAGTGGTGGCCCTTTATCTCATAGGACTATCGAGAAGATTAATTACATGCATACCTGAAATATTTGTTGCCATGTCCAGGTAGTACTAGAACAAAGAACATAGTCTGGGGAAGGAGTTTAGGAAAGGAGCTCAAATTCCAGCTGTGTTCAAATCTTTTCCTATAGATCTGTTTCCTCTAGATCTTTGCCTAACCACTTGTGTCTCTGAGAAAGCTGATTCTGTGCAGCTGATGAGTGCAAGGACTGCTCCTCTGTGAAACTCCCCTGTGCCCCTTCCTCTCCAGAGAGAATTAGGGGTTCCTCCTCCCCAGCACCCAGCTCATACTTCTATTTTTCTCTTATCACACTGAATGCAGTTAACTGTTTACCTGTCTGTCCCCATTAAAAGACAACTTCATGAGGGCAAGGATTATCTTATAGAATGCCTGAAAACAGCAGGATATCTATAAATGTTCAGTGAATGGAAGAATGGGCAAGACTGAAAGAAGCAGGCTGGGCTGATCTGGGTTCATTTTTGGCTATTTAGGCACTTGGTTCTCCCAACATGCGTCCAGTTTTCCTCCCTAAGGAAGAGTGTGAGTCTAACAAATTAGTAAAATGTGAACAATAGGAAGCCTATTGGGTGTTATTATAATGATTCTATGGTTCTATAGAATAGAGAGTTCTATACAGTTCTATACTATAGAGTTCTGTACTATAGCGTTCTTTACAGTTTCTAATCACTTTCACATTCATGATTTCATTTGCCTCCTACTAACAATTCATCAACAATTCTAGCTAAAGGTCAAGTGACATGCTCAAGACCACATAGCTAACTGGTGATGGAATCAGAATTAGAATTCTGATCTTTTGGTTTCATCCAGGTACTCTTGAGAGGACCCTATAATGTCACCTACCAAATAACACCTTTAAGAAGCTGTGGGCAGACTCTACCAGTTATGTAGAGGCAGCTATTTACTCATTCATTTCTCATGACTGTGGGGCTATGCATTGTGCTGAAGATATAGAGATGAATGTGACTCAGCCATGACTTCAGGGAGCTTAGGGTCCAGGAGGGGAGACAGATATCTAGGTTGGAGTTGAAGGATTGGTGCTGTAAATGAGGTCTAACAATGAAAGTGTGGGAGGAAGAGTGGGAGGGGAAATAAAATTGGTCTATTGGAGTTAGCAGTTTCAAAGGTGGAAGAGTTATGTGATGATATCATCTGGGATGTGGCCATGGGAAGATTGGTTGAAATTAATGTGGATGTACCTTGCTGGAGTTGGTGATATTAATGAAATTTAAGGCTGGTTTGGATAGATAGTCTGTATAGATGTGGAACACACATCAATGTGTTCCACCTAATGGCAGGAGCTAAGGAGAAAAATAGGTTTTTAAGCCAACTAATAAAGTCTGTAATGGATGAGGGGGAGTGTAAAGGAAGGTGGAGGGTAAGGATGGGTAAAAGAGTCACTATCTTGGATGGTGAACCAGATGGCATAACTTTCAAAAGAAGAGGTCTTTTTGCAAGAGGATGCAAAAGGAGGGGTGGAAGGAAGCCATTGGATTGAATTTGAATATCTGGTCTGCTACATTTAGTCAGAATTGGCTAAGGAAATTACAATGGCTTATTATAATATAGGTTTATTTCTCAATCACATTACCTTTACAACATAGGGCAGGAGGAAAGAAGGGAGCTCTGCTCCACACACCACGTTGTCATTGAAGAACCCAGGTGGACGGAAGCCCCTACGCCTTGTCCTGTATCATTTGGAACATAAGACCTCCAAAGTCACTGAGATAGGTTGAATTATGTACACCCAAGGAGGGAAAAACATGTTCTTAATCTTAATCCATTCCTGTGAGTGTGAGCCCATTTAAAATAGGACCTTTTGAGATGATCTTTTTATTCAAGTTTGCCCAACTGATTCAGGGTGGGTCATAACCCTATTCCTGGAAGCCTTATGGAGAAGATCACAGGGAAAATGACCACTGGGGGAAACTGGAAGTCCACAGAATATGGAAGAGAAAGAAGAGAACATCAATGCATGAGGGGAAAGCCAAGGAACCCTAAGGTTTGCCAGCAGCCAGCCCAGAACTTTACAGTCATATGGAGGAAAAAGCCTCAAAATAGTGAGCCAATGAATTCCCACTGTTAAAGCCAACCCATTGAATGGTATTTGTTTTAGCAGCTGGGAAACTAAGACAGTCACCTTTGCAGGGAAAGAAAGAAGCCATTGTGCACTATCCTTGCATGTCATATCTCAATTCTGTTCATAGTCCATTGGCCTATGCTGGTCAATGACCTCACTTAACTGCAAGGGGGCTGGGAGGTGCAGGAGCATATGACTACTTGATGAGCAGTAAAGGTCTCTGCTATCCCTATAACAGATTCCACAGACCTGTTTCACTTATTTGTTCAATAATATGTGAATGTCCATTTGTATCAAACAATGTGCTAGATGTTAAGGATACTGTGATAAGTAAGAAGCAGCTGTGGTTCCTGCTCTGTGGAGTTTTTAATTGGTTTTTGACATCCTCCTGTTCTCCCTGGTTTCTCATCCCGAGCCCCCTCTTTGTTTCCTTTCTGGTGGGATTCTCAGCCATGACTCAGGTAAAGATCTCCTGCTTCCTATTCCAGGCTCTGCTTCTTAAATCAAGGCTCTGCTAAGCAACCACATTGCACTGGGCAGAGCAGGTGTAATTCTGGTTCCATGAGCCATATCTTTTCCAGTTTCTCAGCGGCTGGAAGATGAGAATGAATATTTCAGGGCCATTAGGCTTCTATTAGGCATAGTCCCTCTCCAGCCAGACATGTCTCAGAATACTGACCAGGATGGAAGCATTTCCCATCCTGCTCAGATGCCTAGCTTGGAGTGGTGGGTGGGTCTGGTGAGCTAGAAATAGCTAAGTTTCAGGCTTGCTGCCTCCAGGAGTGTGACACTGTTCCATAGGCCCTAATTGAAAATCTATTAACTCTGGAAACCAGTATTGTACATAAACCTCCCCAGCCCTGGCCATCTTGCCGTGAGCACTCCCTCCCTGTTATCCCTATAAATCACCTGCGATAGGCTGGGAACCGATCGATGAGAAAAAATTATGCCACAGCATTAGATTTCATCATACACAACTTGAACTATTACTTTTCTGTCCTGTGGTATGAGGAATCATGAGAATTAATAGTCTTCCTCTTCCCCCAACGATGGGTTTATGACGTAGTGTTACCTCCACTCTATTTCTTTCTTAAAACCATTAATTAATTTTGGGTATTTACAGCTACTTAGTCACTTCCTAAAATTAGCAAGCACCGCCCCCCACTATAGAGACTTAATGGGATTTTTAAATAATGATCTGCTTTCCCAGGTTTTGGCTTCCTTCTCATGTCTGATTCAGAACAAGATTCTGCCTCATTAGACTCCTCCCTCTGATCTTCCTAGAGTTCTCTTGGCTCCACCGTCCTAAGGAAGTGTCTATTACTCAACCCCAGACTGCTTTGCAGAAGGCCAGGACGAGCAAGCCCAAGGTCAAAGTGGTGTCTCAGTTGCCCGCTTCTTATTTCAGCATCCCACGTCCCTTGCTTTAGAAAAAATCCTTTCTGAACTCTAGCTTCTTTGAAAACCAAATGGAAGAGTGGAGTCTTTTGGGAAAATAGGCCTAGTGATACTCCACTGAGCAAATCCCAGTGTTGAGTGAGTACACTGCTTCTACGTCAGCTGGGTAGATGGAGAGGTACAAAGCAAGGTGGTCCAGGATACGGAAGTGATGCAGGAGCAGAGAAGCAGAATTCTCCTGCTTCTGAGCCAACCAGCAAACATTTGTTGAGCATCTTTTATGTGAAAACATTTTCGTAGATTCTGTTTTAAACTTTTACCTTATTTGCATATGAAATCCAGATTTTCTGTGAGGGAAACAAGAAGTTATACCCAAGATCTATGAGAGATTATGGCTTAATAATGCACAGCTGAGTTTTCAGTAGGTTCACAAGGAGAGGAATTGTGCTCAGGAACCATTCTTTCATTCAACAAATATAATTTATTGACTACTATATGTAAAGCAGTGCATGAGATCCCTTTGGGTATATGCAGATGACAAAAATATAGATCCACCCCGTAGGTATCTGCAATCTTATATAAAAGGTAAGAGTTTTGGGAAAGTATCTCACAATTCAAGGCCATGTGAGATATATGATTTATGACCGGTAGGAAAGGAAAGTTTTTAGTGGCAGAAGAGGCAAGAAGAAATCTGAGCCCTATCCTGATTTCCAGTTGTACAAAAGTTAGAGTATGAACCATCGGGTCCATTAGCACAAGTCCAAATGACTAAACAACTAGAAGGGTGCACAGGGCCACCCTTGCACCTGCCTGCTTCTTATGAGATTTTCTACTTCATATATCATCCAGAACTGCAAGGGGAGCTGCAAGGTCACAATGAATCCCCACCCCAAAACTGTGCTGATTAGTCTAGATGAAAGCTCTTGAACCAAGCTGAGTCCATGTGTCTTCTTCCCCAGGATTTTTGGTCTTGGGCCTGAGAGAGTAGACAACCTCTTTTTGAATGTCTTGACTCTAAAATGTATATTTTGGGAGCTGCTATCAGCTATGCTTCTCATGACTGGACCAGAGAGGTGAGGGAAGTCAGTCAGCTTGCTGAGAAAGATGAATGAATGAAGGAGAAGCCAGGAAAGAAGCAATGATAACAGACATAGAGAGTCCTAAGAGAATTTGGGTCCTTGGTTATAGATAGTCTTAAAACCCAGTCAAATCCATATTCGTGCATTTCAAGAGGCATCCTAGTGTCCTCACAAGAGATCTTCCATTTTTTCTTATGCCAACTTGAGTTGGGTTGGGTGCCTGTCACTGTGCTAAGAATACTAAGTTATTTGAAACACACTAGACCATAAACAGAACTGATGAATTATCTAAAAATAAGATACCACAATTTTTGAAATCCCTCACCTACTATAAATTGTTGGAAACTGAGAGGATTTTTAAAAGGTTGCATCTGGAGTAAGATGCACTCAGAGCTCCTCTTCCTCATAAAAGGGAGGGGTGGAGGCACTTTCTCTTCATTTCAAGTTATGAGAACACCACTTGGAGATCTTGATAAATTCCTTCTGCTGTTATGGGAATCCAATGCTAGCTTCTGACTCCTCCCCATGAATCTGCAAGGGCAGGAGGGTCTGGCTGGTAGGCTGCATTGGCTATGAAGCTGAGAAGAATTGCTCCTGAGTTTGGCATGTTCTCTTGGAATGTGTCAGGACAAAGGAGGCAGGACTGTTTCCTGTGGAACATATGGGCACCAGTGGAAAAATGAACTGGCCTGAATCCATTTAAAAATTTTCATAGAGGCTTTTTAGTGGGAACTCAACAGGGAGACTCTGAGTAGAATGTGCAGTCAGAAAACCAGGGCCTGGTTTTGGGAGGGAGTGGCCAATGGAAAGACAATGCAAAGGCTGAATCATGGGGAAATGCTGTGATTTGTTCCATCACCAGCTATGAATGCATCCACGAGAGAAGACATCTTCAAACACCTATGAGACCCAGACTCAGTGAAGCTATTTTACTATAGACCTGTCAAGAGAAAACTTTCCTGGTCCTCTTACCTCTCTTTCCTCTCCATCAGGCCAACTCCAGAGGGGTCAGAAACAGCAGAGCAGAGGGAGAAGTATTTGAGAAAGAGAGAAGAAACTGTCCGCAACCCCCATGTCCTGTGACAGAAGCCTGCATGCAGCTGACTAGCACTGAGGCAGTGGGTAGAAGGACTGTTTTTAGTGGCAGAAACAACATCATTGGTCCATCAATTTCTCTTCATTTTTCCTCTTTGAAGGACATGTTTCCCAGTACTGTCCTGAAGTTGGGTGGGATGATATGATTAGTTAGAGGAAAGGAAATGTGATTGGAAGTGGTACATGTCCCATCCAGCCTGAGGCACAGAAAAGTTCCTATGTGATTCTTTAGTTTCTCTCTCTCTCTGTCACTCAGAGTATGAACACATGTGTTAGTAGTGGAAACACAAGATCAAAGCAACCTGGATCCCTGAGTCACCACATGGAGTAAAGTTGCCTGAGAGAGTCTTCTAACCTACAGTGGATTCTGAATATGTGAGAAGTAAAGTTTACGTGTTAAATCACTGAGCTTTTAGGGATGGTAGCACAGTTTAAACCTATACTATCCTGATTAGTATTTTAGATAAAGAGAGATGTGTTGATTGCTACATTGAACTGTACATTTTAAATTATTGAACATGAATATGATGTCGGTGCTTTGCAGTGAATTATGTCCTCAAGAGTGAGCAGAAGAACCAGGGATTTTACCCAGTGTTAAAGGAAGAACTAGATCCCAAATATGGCTAAAGAGACAGTGACAAACCAAAGCAGATTTGCTTTTTGAAGACATCTCATGGGTCCTTTTTATTCAACACACTGGTTACACTTGCAGTGGGAATAACAATACCGGCTTCATAGAGTTGCTATAAATTGAAAACAACTTGGCATATGTTAGGTGCTGGGTAAAAGTCAGTTGCTTTTGAGGGGGAAGAGCAGAAAATATGAAAATGTAGTTAAGAAATATAGAACAGGGAATAAAGGACGTGAAATGAAAGTTGAAGCAGCTTTACCCTTTTGTTTAAAGTAAGTCCTTCAGGTCTAGGCGTCTGAGCCCTCTAGAGCTGCTGAAAATAAAAAACAACAGTCTGAGGTTTAGAGAAAGCTCTGAAGTTTAGAAAAAAGACTTTCTTTGGAGATTCCAAGTAGGGAGAGACTCATGGGAGCAGGGTCACTACTGGCTAGATCTTAGGTGAAAAAAAAGTGAGCTTATGGGCTCAATTACTTCATCTGTTCTAGATGACCTTTCAGGCTTTCTGCATCTCTGACAATCAGGGAAGGTGACTCAACACCAGCAGGATGGCCAAAGCACACGGGGTCAACCCAGGTGGAAGGGGAAGCTGGAGTGGAGGAATCAATGGCTTTGGCCTCCACCCATCCAGGTCCAGTAACTTGCTTCATCCTCCATCCCAAATCATTTCCTATAATGCCGCGGGGAAACAGCATTTCCCTGTAGCTGGGGCAGCATGGCCTCCAGTCTCCCCAGGCCTGGCCATAAAGTGGGTTTGGGCTCCAAGCTGTGTGAGTGAATAGAGCACAAATATTTATCTTCCCTGTAACACACGGTGACGAGCTGCCCTCTGTAGCTGGGCCCCGTGGTTCCGTAAGGAGAAAGCTGGCTATAGGAGCAGGTCCAGGACCCCGGGGCAGTGCTCAGGGCAGCGGTGTTCAAAATGGACCCAGCCGTGGAGGGGTATTGGCCACAACAGCAAAAGGCAGATTCTATTTCAAGCCTGTGGTGTGTGTATTTCTTCGTGACTCCTTTTCAGAGCCAAATCAATATCAGGCCAACCAGGAGATTTCCAGGGATATAAACCACCAGGCTGGGAAGGAGCAGAGGCCTTTGCAGGTGCTGTCATCAGAGCAGAGCCTTCAGAGGTTGATATTATTGCTCACCATGCTGGGGATAAAAGCAAAAATATTAGACTGTTCACTGGTGCTTTGGCTGCTGCCTTTCTGTAACAGGCACTCACTTGCAAAGGTGGGTGTAAGGGTGGGGGGAAGGGGCTTGGGACTTCCTGACCAGAACCTGTTTGGAAGCTCACCCACCTTGGGGACCAGCCTGTCCAGGTCCCCAAGGAGGTGGTCTGCTTCCTCTCCTCCAATAGGAGGCATTGCTCAGATCTGGATTTCCTGGTGACCTCCGGTTACTTCTGGGTCCTCTCCTACCCAGCACAATGATAGAAGGGGAGTTTTAATCAAGGCCAGCATATGTAGATGAATGGGCTCTGGACATCTTGTCTCATCTGAAGGAGACCCAGGCTAAAAAATCCTGTATAACCATTCTTTCGAGTTATTGGAACACTTCCTTCCTGACCTTTATTTTTTGTTAGATTTTTTAAAAAGTTTAGATTCACTGGAGATAAAGAAAAGAGAGATGACCTGGACACTGGAGGCCTGCAGGGTCAGGTGATGCTGCCACATAAGAGGCTGGGAGAAGGGAGGCCTGGAGCACCAAAAGCAGACTTGGTCCTTCTCTCCACCAGGAATGATGAGCCTGATGTGGGTGCCTCCTGGCTTTCCTGATGAGGGGATGAGGCGTTAGGGTCCTCGAGCAGAGGCTCCAACTTGCACTAGGAGCTCCTGACTATTTGGTTAATTCCAGAGCCCTGCTTGGTACTCAACCCAGTCTGATGAGGCTTGGAAGCCTCCAGGGCAGGCTGCTAGAGACCTGTTTGAAACCTGTATTTTTTTTGGCCTGGGCAGGCTCCAGGAATCGAACCCTAGTCTCTGGCATGGCAGGCAAGAATTCTGCCACTGAGCCACCATTGCACCACCTGAACCCTGTATTTTTGATCTGAGGTTCCTGGCTTCTCACTCTTCCTCTCTGTATTTCTCCGGCTCTATCTGTTTATGTCTCTGATCTGTCTGCCTTGTCTCTCTCTCTCTCTTTACCGGGATCCCTATCGGGGCTGCTAGGCCTTTGTCTCTCTACTCTCCATCCCTTCTGTCTGAGAAGTCATCAAGGCAAGGGGAGGGGAGGCTCCCAGCCCACGTGCACGTGCGCATCTGCTGGAACAGCTCAATGTTCTTTCTCTCAGGAGGAAGAGACTCAGGAACCTCTCCCAGCCAAGGCCCCACTCCCAGGGCAGATTTTACCAGAGTCGATTTGTTATTAATGATGTTCTAAAAGCAGCAAGTTTGTGGCCAGGGGAAATCAATTGGCCAGAAATGTGACAAAAGGGGAAATACTCTACAGCATATGAATGTATGAATTATTGATGCCTTCAGTTTGAGGCTTTCAGACACCAGCGCTGAGCTGATAAACAGAAAAGTGCACTCTCCCCCCTCCCCGGCCTACCTCTGCCCCCCACCCCCCCACTCTGCTCCCTGGAAGAACTGGCCCAGAAAATAGGTGACATCCCAGGGCCTGGAGGCCTCAGGACAAGGTCGGGAAGGAGTCACAGGAAGTGCCTGTGGCTTTCTGAGGCCCCCACCTAGGACCTGTTGGAACCCAGATTCAGCAGCTGTGAGTGGCCATCAGCTTTCCCCTTCCGGTGATCTGACAGGCCAGGGTCATTTTTGTGGTTAGGGACTGCAGAATCTTCTTTCTTCCTTTTCTAGAGGGGTTTGAAATTTCTGGAGCATCATGTGATCTTTATTTACATAGAGGAAGGAAGAGAAAGATTCTCAGCTACAAACAAAAAACAAATCCCATTCCTTTAAATCTATAAACCATTATCTCCTCAGCTCAAGCTTTAAAACTCAAAGCTAAAATGTGATGCTAATAGTTCTTGAAGGACATAAGAATTCATATTCTGAGATCTGTCGTGATCTGACAATCATTTGTCCGCAGGCTCCAAAGATAACAAGGTCTCCGGGGGTCACCTCCCACCCCTGCTCTTTCCTCTTGCTTTGCAAATCTGTATTTTTCAGCAGTTATTGCTACTGCTCACAGCTCTGTAAATAATCTCATTGCCACACAAATGCTGACTCCTTCTAAGAGGATCTGGTAAATCCCGATTATGAATTCGTGTCCCTACTGCTAAGTTGCTTGCTCACCCCTTCTGCCAGTCCCTTGCTGGGTGAAAAAGCGTATAGGCAGCTCAGTTACAGGCTGACAAGTTTAGCAAATGAATGAATACATTTCCGGCCCACAGGATAGAATTTCATTTGGAATAGTCCCTGGCCTCAACCAGTGCATCATGTCCACATCCCATTTCAGGATGCTTCAAGGGAGAAGAGGGAACAGCTGTAAGGCAGATGAAATGCTACTTGCTGTCAGCACCTTTCTTCAGCTCCCTAACCCTTTCCCTGCCAAATCATTGCTCTGAGTCTTTGCAAGTCATGATCTTACTTATTGGAAAATTGCTGAATTCTAACCTTATAAGCAATGCACACCAAAGATATTTGATTTCTGAGCATCTGCTAGAGTGAACACCTCATTCAGGCTCAGCTCTCACCCCTCTGGATCTTTTGCCTCATCCTCCATGAAGTCGTCAGCAGCGAGACTGGGCTGGGGGACCTGAGGAAGAGGAAGGAAGGTCCATTGAGAAGTGATCCTTGAGCAGGAACTCCTGCACCGATGGCAGGCAACAGCCAGGGAGCAGCTGGGGGCTGGGAGGACCCAGATCTCTGGGAAGTTCCACCAGTCAAAGGGAAGGTGTTAACAGGCCCAGGTGTAAAAGCAAAAATGGCAGAACTCTGGCATTTTTCCAGAGAAGTCTGATCTCCTGGCCTTGAAGCCTGCAGGACTCCGTAACCTCCACCTTGCTACTATTCTTGCCTACTAAATCTAGCAGTGACTCTGGGCCTTCTGAGAAAGGTTGGTCTCTCTCTTTGCTATCTCAGGTTTCTTTTCAACGAAGCAATTATCACTGAGCTCCACAATGGCAGCTTCTGCAGATCTTGTGTTTAAATAGTCCAGCTCTGAGCTAACTCTTGAGTGTTTTTAGCTCTATCTTGCTTCAGTTTCCCTACGAGGTTAAATTGGGTCACACTGAAAATAACATTTAGATTATTCTAGGTCAGAGAGCTGTTGCCTATACAAAGTCATGTTTTCACCAGCAGTGACATAAACCAGTATGATATCCCAACTACTGGCCCTTGTTGTCCCCTAATCTCCTAGTCCGAGCTGTTACTTCTGTCCCAGAACCATCCACGGTACCCCATCATCATCCAACCTGGTGGTCCCCTGCCAAGGAAGCTGCCATATGACTGGGTCTCAGATCCCCCTAGGGATGCACTGGCTTCTGTAAACAATACTGCAATTTGCCTGTAAACTGCCAAAGTGGCAGCTTCCCTAACACCTGCCATCACGCCTGCTGCTATAGCAGAAATAGTGAAAAATACACAGGCTTTTAAACAATCCCATTGCAGGTTCAAGTTGCCATGCCTGGGCTAATGCTGTTCCTTTATGGCTTGTAGTGGAAGCTGCCCTGGTTGACGATGCCTGGCACAACTGCACGCAAGTCGTTCTGCCTGGTGAATCTGCTTTAGTGTCAGATTTTGGTCGATGGACAAGCTGGTATGTAAGTCCATGAAGGCAAAGGGGTAAAGGATGGGGCTCTGTGGGGGAGTGGGGGTCCAAGTGGGGGAAGGTAATATCACTTTCTTCAGAAGAGTCTTAGAATTTCTGAAATCTGTTTTTCTCTGTAAAGTAGGGATAATAGACCCTTCCTTCTACACTTGTGAGAATTGAAGATAATGTATCCAGTACATAATGGATTTTCAATAAATTTTAATTTACCTTTCCATCTCTCCCAACCCAATGTGGTGAATCTAAGTGGGGAAACTATACTCAATCAATATTCTTCTGTCCAATCAGAAACCTTACATATGCACTATGCCTTTAAGCAATCATTAGAAGTTCACTCAACCAACCGTGCTGTAGTGCTTGATGACCTACAGCCCTATTTCTTGTAGGTGGTTTTCGAGCCCTAGCTTGAACACCTCTAGGGACAGTGATCTCATTAGCTCCTAAGATAGCCCATTATTTTTAGATAGCGCCACCTGTTGGAAGGTCCCTTCCATTGCACTGAAATCCATACCTCTCTGAGTCAGCTGCATCTCCAGGGCCTCTTGGAAAGATTCAAAAGCTCAGACCTTCCAGTGAGAGTTCATGGGTCAAAGAGACTGAATGGAAAGGCTTGAATCTTGCCTTGGGGTCTGTGTTTTTTTTGTGGCTGTAAGACTTGAAATTCATGCCCTCTCAGTGGGGTTCAAGTTCTAGCAGAGTGTCCCCATCACAAGCTCAGCCCCAGAGCTTGAGTGAAGATTCTCTCAGAATCTGGGGAGGAGATGTTTTGGTCTGTTTGCTGAGTTGCCAGAGACTGGTTTGGGGGGATACAGCGAGTCCAGATGAGTCGGTTCTGAGAAGGTGGCAGAATCGCCAGGGACCTTAGCCTCTGCCTGTGGGGAGGGGCTGCAGAGGCCATCGGCACAGTACAGCTGACCAGCAGCAGCCTTGGGGTCCTGACTCCTCTGCTGGAGGCCAGGTCCTGCAGACCCTCCCAACAAGGCCAACTGGCACTCTGAGAATTATTTTATTGAAGTGGAATTATTTGTGAAATGCAACCAGACCTAGGCTCTGTGCATGGCAGCCAAGAGTTTGGCAGCAGAAGCCACTCTGCTTGGGGCAGCTGCTCATTTTGAACCCCCTAGAAAGGGGAGTATTTGGGGTGGGAGGCTGGGGGCAAGGCAGTGTCCTGTGTGAGCCCCAGGAGCCTGGGTTCTCCCTGGGAATGAGTGGCAGAGCTGCGGATGGGAAGTGGAAAGAGAGTGCCTCTGAAACTGGGAGATGGGACGAAGGAGTGAAATGGTCAGTCCTGCCAGGAGGCAGAAGGAGGCTGGTGGGGTCTGGGCTGGCTGAGATGCTGTACCCTGTATGAAGGCCCCATTTCCAGTCAACCCGACCTTGAAGAAGAAGGCAGTATGGCCAGCTAGAAGGCGGTCTGGGCGGCTGGTGCAGGGTCCCTGCTATGTGTTTGGTGCTGGCTCCTGAAGAAGAACACCTGTGACCATCAGGACAGTTTAGCACCTCAGAGGTGGGCCCAGCTGCTGGCTAAATTCCAGAACCTGAGCCCCTCTGAGAGGCTTCTGGAAACTCTGCAGTTCTGGGGCATGTTTTTGCATTTGACCCCCCACAACCTCCACCCATCTGGATCCCACTGCTTCATCCCCCATCCCACCTCCACCGCAGGGCTTGGCAGACAGCCTCATGGAAACAGTCTAACATGACGTGAGCCTTAGAAGCGGTCTCTGGTGTGTGGCCTTTGCCAGCCTCCTAGATGCTGCCATGGATAACTTCATGACCCAGAAATGTCAGTTCTCTTCCACAAGGATTTCCTCTCCCCACCCCCTTTCTAATTTGGGAAATTTGTGTTCTCCAGGGCTGTCTCTGCTTCCTATCTGAGGTGGGAGCTGCCATTTTCCAGTCCCCGACCTGTGTCTCAGGGCCTCTTGCCCAGATGCCCCATAAGAAGTTTCTCTTGTTCTTGTTTCCTGGATGGGAAGAGAGAACAGTTGGTGTGACTTGGGGGTATCAAAACCCTTCTTGTCTCAAAATATATTTCCTTGGGCCTGCCACCAGCAGGTGCTGAATTTCCTCTAATTTCAGTCATTTTGCTGGAAAGAACTGTTTTTCTTCAGAAAGACCCTGTCAAAATGCAAATGTTACCAGAGAGGGGTAACACATTAGCTTATTACCATCCATTATCACTTGAGTGCAATTTATCAGTTTGCCAGCTGAAAACTGGGCCCCGGGGACCAAGGGGAATACAGAACAGGTAAGGTTTGAGGAAGGGAAGGGGTGGGAAAGCCTACCAGGGAGGAGGGCTGCAGGGGGGACCAGAGAGCAGGCCTGGGCTGGACCTTGGGGACCTGCAGGGAGCAGTGAGTGGGGCTACGGGTAAGAGGCAGGGATGCTGTGCCACTGCCTCTCCAACCCCTCCTAGGCCCAGGGTTCAATGTCGCCTCATTTCCGGAAGGGACATCCTTGGATAAAGATAGTTCGCTCTTATGGGTTGAATTGTGTCCCCCTCAAAAGACATGTTGAAACTCTAACCCCCAGTAACTGTGAATGTGACCTTACCTAGAAATAGGGTCTTTGCAGATTAATCAGGTTCCGATGAGGCTTTGCTGAATTAGGGTGGCCTTAATCCAATATGACTGGTGTCCTTATAAGACAAGGAGAAGCGAGAGAAACACAGACACACAGGGGAGAAGGCCACGCAAAGACAGAGGCGGAGATTTGAAAGGGAAGGAACGCCCAGTGGTGGCTTGCTGGCAGACACCAGAAGCTGAAAACAATGAGGAAGGCTTCTCCACTGCAGGCTTCAGAGGGAACATGGCCCTGCCGGCACCTTGGGTCTGGACTTGTAGCCTCTACAACTGTGAGATAAATTCCTGTTGGTTTAAGCCTCCCAGCTGGTGGTACTTTGTTATAGCAGTCCTAGGAAACAAATGCAGCCCCTTCTGTTATCAAAGCCCTGGCCATTATTTGGGAATCATTACATTTAATTTTGTAATACATTATTTTCCTTTCTATTCATTTATTACTTCAGCTAATATTAATTTATATTCCCTGAAGACACACTGACTGACATGGTAGGAAGAACAGACATGCACTAAATGGCAGGAAAAGTCAGACTGAGATTAAAACATGCTGCCATAATCCTCAAAGAGGGTAACCCACACAGATGGAGTGATTGCAGCCTTAGGCAATTTTTTCTATTCATCTCCAATGGAAGTTCCAGCAAACGTTGTCTCTCTTCTTGTTTTTAAGAGCCATGTTAAATAGGTATTTATGTGTTCATTTCTTTACTTTGTAAAGAAGAGCAACAATTGCTATTTACTGTCATAACTTCCTTCTCAGAAAGGAAAAGTAGGGCCCTCGACACTGCTGCGGAAGGTCTTGGGTGTGGAGGTGGGAAGGTGGCTGGACAGTAGCTGAGAGCAGGGAAGAGAGAGACTGTGAGAGTGAGAAGAGTGTGGAGTTGCGGGGTGCAATCCAGAGGAAGATGGTAGAAGGAGACTTGAGAATGGGGACAGGGGAGCGACAGCAAGGAAGTCAATGGCTGCAGTGTGAAGGGGGACGCTGCTGCCCTGAGGACCTCTGCAGGCCAGTGGAGGGTTTTAGTGAGCATGCTGGTATCCTTTTTGAATATTTTGGGGTTTGCTGCTCAGTAAAGACCTTCCTAATCCTTCAGACTTTCAGCAAAGCCTGACACCTGGATAGAGGCATAGTGTGAATTGCAAGTGTGTGTGTAAATCCTATGAAGAGGCTCAATTCCACATCTGGGCTCGTGTGTTGTGAGAAGGGGCCAGCAGGTAAGGGCAGGAAATTGGTTACAGGTTGAACTAATTCAGAGGCCACATGACTTTGAGCCAGATGTGACCAAGAAAACCTAAGCCACTGGAGAACTTGAAGAAATCTTGGGATGTCTTTAGACTTTGATAGAGAGAGGAAGGCAGGGGTGGGGGTTTGAGAGGGTAAGGGGTGTCCACATTTATTATGCAGTAGAGTCTCATTATTTGTGGTGATTATGTTTGATAAATCTCCACCAACACTGACTAGTGAATACTGAACCATTGCTCCTAGGGAAAAGCCAGCTTCTGGTCACAACATTTTCATCAACCAGTCAATTCATAGCCCTGTTTTATGTGCATTTCTGTTTTAAGACACTGTGTTTGATATATATTGTTCATCCATTAACAGTGAACTCTCGCCAACAGTACCATAACTCACATCTGAACCAAGCTTATCTAACACATGTATTTTCTCCACGGGGCACATCACAGCCCTCTTAGGCTTTCCAGGAATACTAGACAGCACTTTAGCACTAGGCTTGGGCCCAGTTTTTCCTCCAGACAAATCAACATATTTATTTGATTTCTCTGAAATATGAAAAAGTTTAGAAAGTAGCCATAATAATATTTTTAAAATATGAAAAATAAAACTGTCAATTGAAGCTCAAGATTTTCATTACAGTCCTTTTTAAATTGATATATATTATATATTCACATACCATGTAATCATCCAAAGTGTACATTCATGATATCATATAGCTATGCACTTATCACAATCGACTTTTTTTTCCTTTTTTTAAAAAAATAACATATGTACAAAAGCAATAAATTTCAAAACATACTGCAACATTTAATTGTAGAACAGATTTCGGAGTATGGTATGGGTTACCATTACACAACTTTAGGTTTCTGCTGCTAGATGCTGCAAGACACTGGAGATTAAAAACAATGTCAATATAATGATTCAGCAATCATACCGTTTGTTAAACCCTGCCTTCTCTGTATAACTCCACCATCACCTTTGATCTTTCTATCCCACTCCTTAGGGGTATCTGGGCTATACCCATTTTAACTTTTTCATGCTGGAAAGGGCTGTCAAGAATATGGGGTAGGGAGATGGAACTAGCTGATGTTCCGGAGAGGCTGGGCCCTCTAGGTTTCAGGACTTAACAGGTCCAGGGACCTATCTGGAGGTTGTAGATTTCTGGAGAGTTACCCTTGTGCATTGAACCATTGATAGACTCTTATATAATGCCCTAGGTGCTCTTTAGGGTTGGCAGGAATGGTTCTGGTTGGGGTTTGGCAAGTTATAATAGGTAGCAATGTTTAACTGAAGCTTGCGTGAAAGTGACCTCAGAGTAGTCCCTTGGCTCTATTTGAACTCTCTCAGCCTCCGATACCTTATTTGTTATACTTTTCCCCCCTTTTGTCAGGATGGCATTGTTGATCCCATGATGCCAGGGCCAGACTCATCCCTAGGTGTCATCTCCCATTCCACCAGGGAGACTTTCATTGGAACCCATTTTATAACAGTGAAATCACCAACAAAAGAACAAAAAATGGGGAAAACCTGGCACTGAAAAACCTTGGAAAGGACCTTGTTTACAGTATGAGAGCTGAGAATAAAGAAGCAGTTGCCCTGTTGGACCTCAGGTGGGACTTACACACGGGCACTCAAATGTCTCATTGCTCTGTACATGTGCACAAATGTCCATCTGAGTGCTGCAATATCCATTTGGTCATTACAAATAAATTTTAGCAAGTAGGTGAATTCTCAAACACAGAATTGGCAGATAATGAGAATTGACTGTTTGTCTATACCTTCAGGGCCAAGAAGACCCCCGTGGATGTCTGGGATATTGTATCAGGACAACACTGTGCTGATGTGTTTTTCCCAACATTTATTGTATCCTGTCTTTCCCCATTTCAGGAGGTGACAGAGAAGGCATTAAGGGAGTAATGACAAATACAGAAGCCAATTCTTTCTTTTTTCTTTCTCTTTTTTTTTTTTGAGTTTTAAAAGCACTGGTCTCAAAACAGGAGAGAGAAATCCTAGGACACAATCAATCCATTTGATAGAATACGTAGTTGGAGCAGAGTGTTTCCCTTGCTGAATCTAGATGCATCTAGATGGCTAGAGGATGGGAGGCTTGGCAGGCAAGCAGGAGAGTTGGTCCCTTGGGAGTGTTCCTGAGAAAGGAGCCTGCACCTGCCTGCACTCCACGCTGCATCCAGGGGTGGGGCAAATAGAATACCCAGATTCATTTAGGAATCTGACTGCAGAGGAACTTGCGTTCCCCTTTCCCAGGGAGATGAAAGTAGCAAATTTCCAGAGTTGTAGAGTGCACCCACATCGTGCATTCTGCATAGAAGAAATGTCTGTGTGGAGTATCCAGGCAACATCCCGGGGTCACTGGGAAGCAATAATGCATCCCATGCAGCTGAGAGCTTTGGGCAGGTCCTCAGAAAAGCCCAGAACCCTGGGAAAGCTTTGTGGATGGGAAGAGGAGGATGGCAGCGAATGGCGTGACTTGAGCACTGCAGTCCAGATGGACGGAGGTTGAAGGATGACACCGAGCATCAAATCACCACCCCTTCCCTTGACTCCAATACAAGGGCATTGGGTGAATCCTTCCCCAAATTAGATGCAACCGTCCCCATGCCACCCCTTCTTAAAAGTGAAAAGCGGGTGACTTGGAATTAACTGAGATTAATTTTCTGCCACAGAATGTGGACTCAACATTGAACATCATTTCAGTCTTAGAAAAGAGAAAGTTGCAAGTTTTGTACAATTGAGCCTGCAAACTGGGGTTCCTACCCATGACAATATCTTTTTTTTCAAGAATTTTATAGTGGTAAAGCATATAACGTAAAACTTGCCATTTTAACCATTTTTAAGTGTACGGTGAAGTGGAAACCAGGTTCCATTTTGCTGGGAGTGTTTTGAGGCCTGACTCCAGTGTGGAAGACCAGAGAAATCTCAAGGAGGGAGTGAGGGTCCAGAGCCTGCTCCCGGGGTGCGCCTCGGATCCAGGCGCTCAGCCTCCTGAGGGGAGAAGCCTTCTCGTTTCTTTCTCACATAAACTTGCCACTTCAACCCCAGAGTTACACTCTCTCAGCAAAAAAGGATGAAACCAATACAAGCAGATGCTGGGCTTTTTTGTACCAACACCGGGAGCGCCTGATGGCCCCAGCGCAGTGAGTCATCCCTAGTGGAAATGACCGAACAAAAACAATGACAGCACAGTCGGAGACACCCAAATGTCAGCGGAGAGAAAAACTGTCAATAAACGAGCAGACACACAGACATCCCAAGGTTAGAGTGTAACACTGAGGTTGCCCCACTTGGCAAACCCCAGCCCTAGCAGTGGGCGAGGGGGACGTGGGGACATCTGATCCTCCTGAAGTCGGCCGCTGCTGAAATTCACAACACGGGTGCCTGCCTTGGCAGGCTGCCTTCCCTCCTCCAGCGCCTCTCCTTGAGCTTGCAGAAAGGCTTTTCTTTGCACTCAAAGGAGGTAGGATTCTCTGCCTTTTACTACCTGCTTCTTGCCTCCCTGGATCCTTTTTTTGGTAACTTTTCTCTTCTGTGCGTGGGTGCCATTTGTCCAGCTTACAGTCTTATGATCCTTCCCTTGGCTTCTCTTGTTTTCTTAGTCTGCTCTTGAGTATCGTGGATTCAGCAGGCTCAGCTCAAGGCTGGAGAGTGATTTACACAAGATGCTTCCTGGGGTAGATTTAGGTTTCAGAAGGGAAGGGGGCAGAGTAGTTCAGCCCCTGCATCTTCAACTAGAAAATTCACCTCCACCTCCCAATGCAGGGAGAAGAGAAGTAGATGGCCCATGCTTTGCACTAGACTAAAGGCAGTACTCCCTCAGAGAATTCACAGCTCCCAGAGGTCACCCATTAATCACCCTCTGGAAGCCTGTTGCAGGGTTTGTAATGGAAATGACTCCGTCGTCATGGAAACCTAAGCTGGCCTGGCCAGGGTCTGCTCTCTGCCTGCCTGGCTTTTCTGAGTTTCAGGTTTATGTACAAGCTGCTAGCTCCAGCTTGAGGGGTCATCAGAGCATCTCCTTGCGATCAGGGTGCTAAGGGAAATGCTGGGAGTGGCTGAGGCCTAAACTAGTCTTTATTCAACAGCTAGGTTCCAAACCCAGCTCAGCCACCTGAGGACAAGGAGACCTTTTCAGTGCACCACCGAATAAGGTCCTGGCTCACTGAGTGGCTGTGCCTACAGAAGGGTAGAGTTATATATTTGAAAAAACCCTGGGTTTCCAAACCAGGCATACCTAGATTTGAGCATCGACTACCCCTCACTCCTGGTGTGTCTTTTGGCAAGTTACTTAAGCTCTCTGATTCTCAGCCCCTACAGCCATAAACAGGGACAGTAATGCTGAGTTCAAAAGGTAATTAGTCAAGTTAAATAAGATAATGATATAATGCAGAAGTGGCAAGTTTTTCTATGAACGGCCAGATAGTAAATATCTGAGGCTTTGTGGGCCCTGCAGTTTCTTGTTGGAGTTTTTCAACTCTGTCTGCCCTTGTAGAGTGAAAGCCAACACAGACCATATGTAAGGAGTGGGGCTGAGTTCCAGTAACACTTCAAAATTTGCTGGCCGTGATATAATGGGTGAAAGGCCTGCCACTTATTAGGGACTCGCAATTATGGTTTCCTGACCTCTTTGATTAGTGTGGGGAAGTGAATTGCAAGAGAAAAGGTATGTGGTGTCAGAGCAGTAACTGAAGCCAGAAAACTCTGTCTCTATGCCTCTGAACACACTGTGGCCATTTGGAAAGTCACTTAACTTTTCTGAGCCTTGGTTTCCTCATCTTTAAATAAAGGGATTTAACTGTATCTTAACATATCCTTTCACATTCTTGGTTCTTTTAGGATGCAATGGAAACCTACTTCTGTGGGCCCATGGGTGCAAATCCCTATTTTATTTTATTTTTATTGTTTGGGGAGGCCTCTGCTAGTTTCACAGGTTGTTGGTGGAGTTCAGTTCTTTGCAGCTGTAGAATTGAAGCCCTCGACTCCTCGTGGTCACCTTCTGTTCTCCACAGTGTGGCAGATGCCAACAGGATGCGTCTGCCGCTGCAGAAAATCTCTTGGACTTCTGTCCTGTGACCTCTAGAGCCTCTTTGAAAGGGCTCAACTGGCCCACCCAGGAACGCCTCTCCCTTACGAGTAACTTGAAGTCAACTGATTAGGGTCCTTAGTTACATCCGCAAAATGTTTTCACCTTGGCCACATAAATAATCTGATCAGAGGAGTCATTCTCATAACATTCACACCCAAAGGAAGGGAAGTACACATGTCATGTATTCTGAGGAATGGGAATCTTTGAGGCCAGCTTAGAATTTTGCCTGCCACAAATAACCATGAACATTTGGAATGTTTTTTAAGCAAATCCTTATTAAAATTAAAAAAAAAACAACTGAGCTCACTAATTCATTCATGCATTTTTTATTAATCCGAATAGCACTGCATGTTCCTTACATATCTCGTTCTTCAGGAAGTGCTGCAGAGACTACAAAGACCAGGTAAGACATAATCTTTTCCCTTAAAGAGATTGTGTCTGGGTGGGCCACGCTGGCTCAGCAGACAGGAATGCTTGCCTGTGATGCCAGAGGAGCCGGGTTTGATTCCCAGTACCTGCCCATGTTAAAAAAAAAAAAAAGAGATTGTGTCTAATGCCTGAAATAGTCTAATGACCATTTGGGGCAGGGTCAAAGTGATGCTGTGCCACTGGAATTCCGATGAGGGAGAAATCGTGTGGTGTGGAGGGAAGGGACCCTCAGGGGGGTAAAGTCTGGCCCTCCTTCGGTAGTGTGGGATGACCACACATTCTGGAAGAAGTTGTACCGAAATGAATGACTTGCACCGCCGGTCACCACGGAGCTGGGGTCTCAGGGCAGGGCAGCCTCCTGGGGACACACAGGCGAGGGGGATGACGAGAAGACTTCTGGCAGGCTCTGCTCATGCCATACAGGTTTCTGGGGAAGCCAGAAGCATGCAGCGGCCCAACAAACTAACGGGTGATTTATAAACGCTCTTAACCCAGGGCCTTTTTACAGAGGTTTGCTGGGGCCCAGAGAGGGATACAGGTTACTTAATCCATTCCCATCACTTTGACTTATACCAGCTCCAGGCAGTGTTTTTTTCCAAGAACCCCCACGAGTGAAGGGGATTTAGAGCCCTGGGTTCTCTCCTGTATGCACTGGTTCCAAACAGCCCAAGTGATTTTGCCTGAACAGCTTGTTGAGGGGTAAGCAGGCAATCATAATCAGACCATCCTTTTAGGAAGTGGCCAGCAGGCTGGGGCTGAGGTTCATCTTTCCTTTTACAGCGCATGGCTTACAGCAGGTCAGCCTTGGCAGCAACTTGCTTTCAGAATTCAGACGAATGACCTCTGTCCAGGCCAGAGGCTGGCTACGGGGCCAATGGCTGGAATCCGGTCTGTGCCGGCCAGCTGGTGTCAGGAGAATCATATGGGAGGTAGAGCTTGGAGCCGGTCTGGATGAGTCTGGGAACTTTTCTAGTCCCCAGGCATGATGTGGCCATAAGACAGGGCTTCCCTCTTTTGGGCCTTAATTTACCACCCTGTAAAATGGGGTCATCTCCCCTGCCCTCTGTGTCTGCTATGAGGCTCAGTGGGTGGGGGAAGATGGGGTCTGAGGAAAAGGTGGTGCATGACTCCAAGAGAGTTCTATTTATGTGGTTTATTCTGATGACACTGTCTTTTCTGCCGATGAGCTCTGAGGGCTGAGCAGCTGTTCTTTTGCTCTCACCCCGGTGGCGTCGCTGTGAGGAGGAGTGTTTCGAAGTTCTCACCGACAGCTTTCTTTGCCAGGGGAGGCTTTATTCAGCTCCTTCCAGCTACCGCCTTGCATGCGTATGGTACTTCACAGTTTACAAAGCCATTGCAGAGAGGTTTTCTGATTTTATCTCCACAGCAACCCTGTGAGCTAGGCATGGTGGGCTGTTCTAGCCTCAAGGTAGAGGTGAGGAAACTGAGTCTTCAGTTCAACTGTTTAACCTTGTGCCAGGTTCACACAGCCAGCAGGTGGCAGGGCTGGGACTGGGACCGGCACTCTCCAGCCTTCCTGGGCTGCTCCATCTCCTGTCTTGGCCTCAAACGTCCCAGGAAACCCGCTCTGCCTCTCGGAGTTCCTGTTCTGGTTTACCTCGAGCTTTATACTTTATATTTTAAAAGTATAAAGGAACAGTTTGTTTTGGAGGGACAATGGGAAATCATTTTTTTTTAAAAATAAGATGAAGAGGGTTTTTATTCTGGAAAGCTGCCTTCTGGCCCCAGAGCTGAGCCTCTTGTTATCAACACTGGCTCAAAATAAATTCCAGTTTCCAATGCAGCTTTTCTCTCAAGCCTTCCACAAACTCAAGCCAGGCATGTTTGAGGGAGTGTGAGCTATTTTTACCAGAGTCTGGGGTTCTCCCTATTCACTATTGGAGGAAAGACAGAGAAGAATCTTCTCTGGCCATGAGTTTGCGCCCAGCTGTCTTCACATGCCCACACCCACCAGGGTGTCTCTAACCACCCCTCCCCATCCAGATCCCACAATCTACATGATTTCCCTCATTGACAGGCTTGCTTAGCCCACCGCTGAATTAAATAGTGATGGGAACCTAACAAATACCCCAGGACCTTGCCACCGGTCTTTGGAAACCTGAACTCAACTTTCTATATCCAGGAATGGAATTCTGACCTCGCAGTCATAGTTTTGAAAGGGACCCACACTGTACAGTCCTGCCCCTAGAAATGCTCTGACCTTGCACCCTTGGGCACCCTGCCTCCTGTAAGCGCTAACATGCTGCAGGCACTGCTTGCGTGGTAGCTACAATTGTGAATCACTGAGGTAAAAAAGAAAAATGATAGCAGAAAGGCAAACTGTAGGCTGAGACAAGCCTGCCTGACAGCAAAAGGCCAGCTCTGAAGAATGTGAAAACAAACACGGAGAAAATTCTTGCAAATAGCCACCCTTTCCCACTTCCTAAGCCCAGCTCTCTCCCTTTTCTCTCTTCCCCTTCTTTTCGGCCTTTTACTCTTCTTCCCCCTTTCCCTATACCACCTAACCTTCCTTACTAAATAGCCTACCTACACTATAGATCCTTAAATATCTTGCCGTCTATAAACAATATGGTTTGTATCCATTTTAACTCTAAGTTAAATTTTCCTCGCATGAATAGTGAATTCCAAGAAACTGTCTAAATGATTTTGTATGTTGAAAGTTTTTGTGGCAAATGTTGCTGGAGAAAAATGACTGAATCTTGGATATCCTTGAGGCTGAGAAAGTGTTTTACTGTGAGTGTTTGGCATAATGGTGTGTTAAAGGGATATCTTGGATTTGGGCATTGACATTAGCTCGGACCCAAAGGACATCACCCGCCACCCTCCCACCAGGTACCTTCCAAGTGCTCATAGCTGTCTGGATTCAGAGATGTATGATTTGCTGGATTTCATCATCCATCAAATATTCTTTGAGGGCTTCCTGTGTGATTAGTACCTGGCTGAGTACTGTGAAGAATTCCCTAAGCACAAGATAATATTCCTGCCCTCACAGTATTTTCAGTACAGTTAGGAAAGATGAATCCAATGCATGTACAGTCAATTAAAAAATGTAGAGCAATACTTAAGTAGGCACTAAATTGTATTGACTGCAAATGCCACACCCAGTCTGTCTGTAATGTGAACCCATTGTTCTAGGCACAGCTTAGGACTAAGTCAGCCTTCCCATCTCTGTCCCACTCCCAGTGTCTCGACCTTTGCATATATTATACATGTTCTAGAGTAGAAACTATCACATTGTGTTGCATGCTGCTTAGTTGCATCTCTCTCTATGAGCTTTTTTGAACCCAAAGGCTCCATATTAAAAGTTTTTGCATGCTCAAGATCTAGTGAGGTACTGGGCACTCAGTCAGGATTTAATTAAAAAAAAAAAGTTTGTTGGCTGTATAATGTCAGTTAAGGAATTGGTGCAGGAGAGCTGTTGGCCATCTGCCCTTCCACACGGGACATCACAACATGCCTATTGTATTAGCTTCCTTTTGCTGCTGTAACAAAGTAGTACAAACTTGGAGGTTTAAAAACAACAGAAATTTATTCTCTCACAGTTTTGAAGGCCAGAAGTTCAAAATCAAAACCTTCGTAGGACTGTACTTCCTTCTAAGGTGCTAGGGAATCCTTCCTTGCCTCTTCCAGTTTCTGGTGGCTCCAGGCATTCCTTGGCTTATGACAGCAGAACTCCAATCCCTGTTTCCATTTTCTCTTTTCCTTTTCTTTGTGTCCCTCCTCTGTGTGTCTCTTTTAAAGACACTTGTCATTGAATTTAGGACCCATCTGAATAATTTAAGATAATTTCATCCCAAGATCTTGACTTAATTACATCTGTGAAAATCCGTTTTCCAGATAAGACCACATTCACAGGTTCCAACACATGGGCATATTTTGGGGAGGACCACCATTCCACCCACTATAGCTTTGCTACATTCTTCCAAAGGAAAGGCAGTGCTCCAGAGGACTAGATGTGGTATCACAGCATGCCCATCTTATGAGATCCCATATGGAAGAAAAATAGAATCTTGAAGGTCATTTCTCTATGTGTAACTTTGGGGTCAGAAAGTCTAGTTTGGAACACAGAGGAAGCAAGTCCCACCGGACTCCTCTCTGCTGCAACTTTGAGAAAATTGACTTCTGCATTTTAATTCTCTCCAACATGTCATCAACCCGCAGATACCCTTCCTATTGAGATAAGACCCATGACAAGGGTTGCAGGAGGAGAAAGAATTGTCTTTGAGGGTCCTGTCCTTTGCTCAGTGAGAAATGATCTATTACAGGCTGACAAATCAATAAAGGCAATTTAAGCCCCTTTCCTGGAGTCCGTGTGACTTACAGGAAGGCAATGGTGTAGCGCCTGGGTGGTGCCATGGGCCCCTTGCTCCTTCCCCTCTCTGCAATTATAGCAAATTTGCCTAATGCACTAAAAGCCAATGAATCATGTCGGTTGGTGATGGGATGGGGAAGGCGAGAGAGAAGTCGTCGGATGCTGGCAGATGCCCTGCTAACCTTGGTTTTAATTAGGTTTTAGTGACTAACAAACAAAACAATCCTTCATTTGCGACAACCAACCAGGGTGAATAAAAGACTGTCATTGGTTGTTGTAAATGAGTGATATCCTAGGTCTCCGGGGAAGCCAATAAGGCTTCTCCCCTATGAATTACATCTCATGAAAGAGTTGGATTCTATCAACCATTGGCGGATTTAGAACCATTTCTCAAAAATGGGACCCCAGACTTAACATTTCTTACTCCTTACAGTGGGATGGGAATCCTATGGAGATTATGACAGCAGAACTCCAATCCCTGCTTCCGTCTTCTCTCTTCCTTTAATCATTAGCATTAATCACAAGTGGAAGTCATAGCATCCCTCTCTTTCATGCTATGGGTAGCTTATCAATGGTCTTAAAATCCAGTCCAAAATTCTACAAAATAACTGTTCGATATTTATCAAAATTGCCAAGATCAAAAAAGAAAAGAATTAGAATTGTTCCAGGTTAAGGAGATAAAGAGATCCTGACAACTGAAGATAATCCCTGATCCAGGATTTTCTTTATTCATAAAAGAACATTGGTAGAATTTGAATAATTAAATTAGCTAATAGTATTGTTCCCATGTCAATTTTCTGATTTTTATAATTATAGTATGTTGATTTAAGAGAATGTTCTTATTTTTAGGAAATACACTAAAGGTATTGTGGGTTAAAGTGCCATCATAACTTCAACTAACATCAAATGATTCAGAGAAAACTCTATCATCTTTCCTTCTCTCTCTCTCAATCCCTCCTTTTTCTATTATCTATCTATCTATCTATCTATCTATCTATCTATCTATCTATCTATCTATTTATCTAACCACCTAGAAAGCAAATGTGGTAAAATATTACCATGTGGGAAATCTGCATGAAGGGTAGATGGGGATTCTTTGTACAATTGTATCTTTTCTGCAAGTCTGAAGTTCTGACGAAGTAAAAAGGTAAAAATCCAATCAGTAAAAGTATTGTTCATTACTGCCAGTGAAACACTAGATTTCAGCTCCCTTTCTCTTTCTCTCTTCTAAACTGACCTCTCCATCTAAACCATGGCCAGGTTTGTGATTCAAGTCTCTATACAGGGAATTGGGAGACCCGACTGGTTTCTCTAGATGTAGAGATTTCTTACATGATGTGGTTACATGAAGAGGGTTGCACAAGAAACAAATGAAAACTGAAAGGGTTGGGCCAGATGCTTGCCTCGCTCCTTTCTAGTTCTAACATTCTGTGACCCTCTGATTCCTTGAAGTAGAAAATAAAATATTATAATGGTTGGTGTTCTTTAAAACAACTTGAAACAACCTTTCTACCATGCTTGTCCTGTGGACATTCCCCTCGAACCCCAAGTGGCAGGGGAAGTGACTCTCTTCCTGTCTGCAGTCAGGGCAGTGTCCGAGCCCAAGGCAATGATATTCCATAGCTGTCTCAGGCTGCCCACAACACTGCTTCTCCCAGAATGAAGCCTGCTCAGTTCTGTTGACCTAATGGATTTCTTCTGAGTTCCCAGGGACTAAGAGTATTCCAAACACCTAGCTAAGGTACAAGTGATATATATCTATACTCATTATATCCCCATATACATAAGGAAGTACATTTTTCCAATATTAATCTTCAAAATTATTTTCAATTGGAACAATTGAAAAAATATGTCCTATAATTTCAAATACAAAACGTAGTTTAAAAAGTGATCCGCCATTATTACTGCCATTGGTTCTGCGACTCTCTGAGAATGGAGACCAAACCAAGTCCCAGGGATGGCTGGGATGTTGTCCTAGATGCTGGGCAAGGTGGCTTGTGACACCTAAGGAGAGAACCCAGGGATGTTTGCCCCCAAGCCATCAGCCAAGAATTGAATCTCCTTCTTTGAGGAAGCAACTAAGAAATATATGCTTGTGTGGGAAAGGAGAAGTGGCTACAATGGGCAACAGATGCTTTAGTATACAATTTGTGGTTTTGATTATGTAGCAGATAGTATAATTTTTCTTTGGTAACTGTGGCTGACATTGCTAGTTGCCTACCTAATATCTGTTCTCCTCTTTTTCTTTATTAGCAGAATTCTAATTTTGTTTGATATTTAATGTGCACAGTTAAAAATATTCACCTTCCCAGACTGCTAGCAGTGGCCATATGATTCAGTTTGAGTGAATAAGATGTAAGGAGAAATTTAAGGGGAAGTTGTTTTGCCTGATTAAAAAACAGATTCAGCTGGCACAAGCTTTTTTCCTTTTGCCCTTTCCTCTTTTTTATGCCTGGAAAGTGGCTGAGGTGCCTGGATTGTAGAGTAGCCATCCTCAGAGCCATGCTGGTAGCGTTGGACTCTTGAAGGAGCTTAGGTTCTTGAGTGCTTTGCAGATTACCTCTGAACTTCTTCTAGTTGGTTAGGCCAATATAATGGGGATTTATTACATGCCTCTAAATGCAATCCCTGACAGAAGCTCCCACGTCACTACCTCCCCATTCCCAGTCCCTGTGTTTCTCAGTAGAGCAGACCACCTCTATGCACACGGTCTCTAGTCTGCACTGATGGATTCAGGGATGGACCCATAGATGAAGGCAGAACAATCCAAATAAAATCAGGCTTTTTGTACTAGGAAAGACAGAGTTTCTTTAGATGCAGATTTGGAGTTATATTGGCGTCATGTCTGGAACAGATAAAGCTAATAACTGATAGAGCAAATCTGAGCTGAGAATGAAGATAGTGGGTTCTCATTGCATCATTTGAGCCCCTATATCAAACTATGCCTGAAGCTCACCCTCACCTTGGACTTTCTCATTATAAAGGCCAATAAATTTCCTCTTTCCTTAAGCCGGTTAGGGCTTCCTTAAGCCAGATAAGTAGTGAACAAGTCCTAATTGAGCCAGAGGCTTACTGAAGGCAGAAGCTGACTGAGGGGGAAATTCTTGGCAGCAGATCTCTTGGGTACTTGGAAAGGACCTGATTTCTGATTACTGGGGTGTGCTTTTTAGGACAGAGGAACTTAGTTTAAAGGAGAGTCCGAGTCCATGTCAATGTCATTCTTCATCCCAGCTGGACATGCATTTTAAACTTTGAGGCTCTGTGAAAAAAGTTTTGTCAACTCTGAAAATGAGACCCATCTTGGAGAAAAACAGGGGTCTATTTTGTTTGGCTTGGGGGAGGGAATGCAGGCTAATGGAATGTCCTGTGGTGAATTATCTGCTCATCTTTCAGGAAACACAATCACCAGAGACAACACTCACTTTCATAAAATTGTCTCTGACACCATCTTAATTCCACAAATTACTGTCAACCGGAGCTGTAAGGAGTTATTTTTAAACTAAATCTACTTGGCAGGCCATGGGGCAGACTTTCCGCGTTTATCTCATATGTAGTCCTAGTACATTTGAAGTGAAACGCCTAGAATTTTGTATAGAGTTTTTGCCCAGAACAAGGTAAGAAGGGTTCTGATTGGAGCAGAGGAGGGAAAGGCAGGACTTGGAGATCAGAGGAAAAGCCCAGGTCCCTGTGGACCTGGATATGTTGCGACTTAATGTCTCCTTGTTTCCTGGGGCTGGGACCGAGAGCACCCGAGGAAGCAGGACGAATTTGCCGTAATAAACCAGGACAAGGCGGGTTTGGGTGGAGCGCTCCTGCGAACAAAATGTGTTTCAGAAATTAATTGTCTTTCTTCTGAACCCGTCATCTCCTGGTTCAGTTCTGTGCCCCAAGAACCGCATTTCCTGGTAGCATTATGGTTTTGGTGGCCTCCTTGGTTTTGACTGCTCTCCCTCCTTTTGAGAGAGCAGAGATGGCTGCCTGGGTGAGAAGGAGGGCTCTTGCCCCTGCCCCTCTAGCTCAGCTTCTGGATTCAGTCAGGGACCACCACCTGGGGCCCCAGAGGAAAAAGCTCAGCTTCCAAAACGATCCACATGACCTTCTTCCTGGGCCTTGCTTGGACTTCACCTATTCCATTCCCTACTAGCCGTCTTCCTTTCCCACCTCTCACCAGAGAAGCAGCCTCAGGGGAAGAAATGGCTCCAACATTATTGTACCAAACAGATGAATAAACAAGCAGCCTTGGAGCATGCATCCTTCAACCCCTACCAAGCCCTGCTCTGTTTTTCCTCCTCTTTTCCTCTTCCCTTCCTCCCCATTCTTCTCAGACTTGTTTCTCATTTAAAGTCAAACACATTGTGTGATTTAACCAAGCATCGTGTACATAAAAGTGGGGGAGTACATGCACTTCCCACAGAACTGTATGCATCCTTACCCCGAATGTCTTAGGAGCTGGCTCTGGGGCCATCTATCAGAACCCAATAGCCCTCCCGGTTGTCTTGCAAGGTGAATATTCTCAATCCCCACTTTACAGATGGGGACCTAAGGCTCTAAGAAGCAGGCATTTGACTGGCCTCCCCAGCTTGGGTGACAGAGGTGGTCTCTTGGACGCTGAAGTCAAAATGCCTGGTGTTCTCTGCCCCCTGCCAGGCTGCAGTTCCCCAAGAGCTGCTTGTCCAATGCCAGCGGGCCTCTGGGGGCAGGCAGCAGTGTGAGTGTGGTGGCAGAGATTGCCCAGAGGCTCATGTGGCTCTCTTTGCACTTGACAACTGTGAAGGTGCTTTGGGGGCATGGAGAGACTGTTTCCCCTGTTCTTTCCCAACCTCCCTTCTCTTTAAAAAATATAAACTAAAGGAGATTTAGCAACTTTATCTCTGACCCCAGGTCACAGCTGGAAAGGAATAGGAGTGAAATGGTCTTTGTGGCTCTGAAAACTTCTGGCTGCTTTCCTAGGGTTGAGTCATGTCTCTGCTTCAGGAAGGTATCATTAATTTGGTGCAAGAAATGAACAAGTACAAGTACAGTATGATGTAGATCCCCCCAAACGAGCTGAGAAGTTTCTGGGTTGTATCCACAAGCGTGGGCAGGGCTGATAGCAAAGATTACAGAAGGTGTTGATGGGAATGGGGCTCGCAAGCATCCTTGGGAGTAATTAAGAAGCAGCTTAGCACCTCCCTGGGCTCTATGTTCTTTGAAAATGCCTTCAGTTGGATCAAGAAGGTTTTTCCTTTGAACAATGTTTTTCAAATTATAAGCTGGTGTGTATGAGACCAGTGTTGGGCTCAGTTTCCATGAGGTTGGAGGGGAGATGGCAGGAAAAAAAAATAAAATAAAAGATCCTGCAGTCCTTTTTAGCTTTCTGTCTCCCCTGCAGGATGTGATATGGCAGCAGGAAGGCAGTGACATCTTTGCTTTCTCACCAAGAGTCAGGGGTGAAAGCAGCAGCTCTGAGAGAGGGTGCAGATTCCTGTTCATGCTGAAGGGGAGCCTGGGAAGTGCCTGCAGCTCCCACAGCCTGCTTCTGAGGGCCGTGGCCAAGACAGACGTTCTCCATGATTCTGCACCTTGTGCATAAGTGTGGATGGAGAGGAAGCATGGCCACAGCAGTCAGATTTAGACTTGAGCCAAAACCAGACCTCAGAGGCAGTGGGACATTTGGATGGTGATAAAGCATGCTGTCGAAACCTTTCTTTTTTTTGCAGAGGCATTTCTGCAGTAAGCAGAAGGGACCCTCCCTCCAGCTCAGCCCTGATTCCAGGGGACCCATTATAGCCCTCCATTTCCAGAGGCTGCTGCTCATCCCTGGTGCTGACACCTGGAGCTGCGAGGGACTGTGGGGCTGAAAAAGTCACATGTCCTGGGGTCCCAGGCCCCTCGCAGCCTAGCTATTAATAAAGCCTCACGTGGCCAGGGCATGCAGCCTTCGAGGGAGGACAAGCCTACACTCCATCAGTAATAGAGGGAAAATGATTGCTCTCTTCTGGAGTGAAGCATCTTGCTGACTGACCCGGACTCTTCCAAGGTATTTTTCTTCTTCTCTTACCCTCTGGCCAACACCTTTTCTAACTTTGTACAATCCAGCAACTAGAGAGGTGTTTTCATCTTCCAAGGGGGCCACCTCCAAATATTCCTTTCCCTTGGCTTGATCTGAAGGCTCCTGAGCCCCAGGTCTACAGGAAATGCCTTCAAGTGGGCCCCCAGCAGGAACCCACTGAGGGACTGTTTGGTTGAGTCCATTAAGCAATGTGCAAACTGCCTCAGGCCCAGTGCTCACTGACCCAGCCCCTTCAGGCCCTGTTGACTCAAATCCATCCTTCTGGGCAGTGACTGCAGAGCTGGGGGCAGGGATGGACATGGGAGCAGGAGGGAGCCTCCGGGGTCAAGCCTAAGCTCTGGCCACCCGCCTCCTGCCCCATCCCAGGGCTCCGAGTGCTGATATTCATGCCGCCTTCCCCTTTCCTCAGCAGGCAGAGCTGGCCACCTTCCAAAGAGTCTCAGACCTGGAATCCAAGCCCTTCTCCTCCCCTTCCTCTCTTGCTCCCCAGAGGACTTTGATCAAAGCAAGAAGAGAAGTTAACGGACTTCATGGAAGCACAGTCGTGCGGAAAGGCTGGGAGACATGGTTAGTTTATCTGTCAGCAATTTAAACCTAGAAGGTTTCCAGAAATGGCTGAGCTGGGGAACTGACCCTAACTTCCTGGCCTTCTGCCAGTCAGAGGAGGCCTAAGCAGAATGGGGCTGCAGCCTAAGGCTTCCAGCATTATCTTCCAGGAGAATCAGCCCCACTGTTCCCAGGCCCAAGGTGCTCAGGGCCTTTCTCCCAGCGCCAAGGATCCTGCAAGGGCCTGGGCCCCCACCCCCACCTCTATCCCTGTTAGGCACGAGACATTCTCACAAGTGTGCCCAGACCCTGACTGGATAGTTATCATCTTTGCTTGCACACCAGCAGTGAGTGGTATGTGCTGTCTGGCTGAGACATGGTTAGGGTATCAGCTTCCTAGGACTTCAGTTACACATTGCCATCACAGAGGGTAGCTTAAAACAATAGAAATGTGTTTGCTCTCTTGCAGTTCAGAAGACCAGAGTCTGACATTAAGGTGTCAGCAGGGTTGATTTCTTCTGGAAGAGGGAAAATGTGTTCTGTGCTTCTCTTCAAGCTTTTGGTGATTGCTGCAATCTGTGGCATTCCTTGGCTTGTAGAAGCATCACTCCAATTCCAGCCTCCATCTTTCCCTGAGGCTTTCTATGGCCTTCTTCCCTGTATTCTGTGTCTGAATCTCCCTCTCCTTTCTTTCAGAAGGATACCACTTTAAGCCCAGCCTGCTCTCATGGTGAGATCCTTGACTTAATTACATCTGCAAAGACCCTTTTTCCACATAAGGTCACCTTCACAGATTCCAGGCTGGGAGGGTCAGTATTCAACTCACTACAGGTAGAGCATAAGATAATGTTAAAGGAACTGGGGATCCTCGAATGATGAGGATCATGAACTTTAAAGCCAGAGCAGTATTCAGGTCTTGCATACCTGATGACCCATACTTGATGACCTGGGACCAGTTGCTTTAACTTATTGAGCCTCAGCATCCTTGTTTGTCAAGTAGGAGCAATAGCATCCATCCTCAGGACTTCGGAGGGGAGAAAGTGGGTTAATCCTTGTTAAATGTTTAGCATAGTGCCTGCCACAACATTAGAGCCCAAAACAACTAGCTATTATTAAATTGGATTTAAACGAACCTTGCATTATAAGAGTAGGCTTCAAAGGCCCAGGACTTTCTTGCAAAAAAGTTTAAGGGTCTAGATACCTACTTTAACATAAGGAAAATTTTCACCCTTCCGCTCAAGGAATACAGAAGGATGACATGCACTTGCATCTGGGAACCCCAGTCCCACCTTCCTGCCCATTTCTACACCAGAATATCTGCTGCAATTCCCTGGTTCTAATATATCAGAAAGCCTTGGGGTTAGAAGAAATCTTTAATTTTATCTCCTTAATCCTCTTGAATGATTCTTAACCTTTTCTACAACAACTTCTCTAAGTCCTCACCTAGTAAATATTTAAACATCTCCATTGATGGACATCTAATCACCTGTCCCTTCTTCTTCCCTCCCTTCCTCCCTTCCTTCCTTCCTTCCATCCATCTATGCAGTGAATAGTTATTGGTTAGGACATACACAGTTTCCATCTTTTTGAGGCGAATGTTGAATAAGCAATGACACAAATATTTATTCAATTGTCATAAATGCAATTGCAAATTCCAAGTTAGCTGGGAACTCCCCCACCAAGTCACCCCCTGAGGCAGTCTAAAGCTGTCCACAGGATCCCTGGAAGGGTTTTAGGTTCTCAAGGTCAGCTTGGGAACCAGACTCCTGCTTCCTGGGTTTATGGACCTCATTCTTTTCATGTGTGTGGTTGCTATAGCTGTTCTGTACTATATTCCCCCCAAGTAGGAAACTCAGCTTCATCTTCAATTGTCAGGAAAACTCTGCTTAGATGGGGCCATTTGTAGGTTGTTCAGCTTTTCTGCAGACACTGGTGAGAATGAGGCATCAAAAGTAGGTTTTTATATACCAAAGCAATCCAAACAAGTTCAAATTGTACATCAAGTGTCCCCTTTCATAACATGTCCTGCAGACCTCCCATCACTGGTGAACTTTCACTCACCACTTTATCCCACATCTTATTCAGAGTCAGACCAAGCCTCACAGCGTCTGATGCCACCTCATACTCTTGTTGGAGAAATACAAATTCATCTCATCTTCTCATACAAAACAGTTCTATTTTTTTTTGTCTGACTGTTGTATGGGCTTCTTTCAATACCCTTGCCCTGAGGTCCTCTCCTCTTACCTGAAGTTGGTCATCAAGGTATTTTCTTAGGTAAAGGACTTTCCACCTAAGAGGCAAAATGCTGTCAGCTTTGAATACATCTTGACTTTGGCCATGCAATGAAAAAGTGCAGGTTTCATGAGCGTGTATAATAGGATGAGGTGTCTGCCTTAATTTAAAGGTTAAAGAAGATGAATTAGAGTCAGCCAGAGGAAGAGGGGAGGGGAGACAGTGTTTCAGGCAGATTAAGGCCAATTCATCTGGACCGTAAGTGTGAGGGATGATGGATGAGATGAAGCTGGAGAAAGATGTGGGGACATTACTACTTCCCAGGAAAACTGATTTTATCTTCAAAAAGTCTCTCAGAGACTCTTTTTCTATGTGAGCCAAATTCTCTGACACATCTACCCTTCAGTCCCAGTTTTGTTCTCTGGAGCTGCCTAGGAGGACACTGGCAGCTCAGTGACACTCTCCCAACCCTCTCCTTCAGGTGAGATTCTCTGATGCCACAGTTTAAAAAAAATCCTTGACATGCAATCCTGTAACAATGGGCTACCTAGTGTCTTCCTCAGACGTCATCCCTGTGCCCCACACTCAGTGGGGAAATTCACAGAAATGACCCAGCCCTTGATGATTCCCTTTTGCACACTTTGTTCCACCAGGATAAGAGCTGGCACTGAAGGAAACCTACTCAGCCTCTGCTGGTTGCTTGGAGTCCCCAGCAACTTTCATTACATTAAGACCACTCTCCCTTCAAGATTTCCAAGATGTTTTAACTCTGACTGTCTACTAAAACCTGGACTGCCCCAGCCTATACTGAGCCTTCATTTGCATTAGAAAGAGACACATCCTTGGGGCAGATACACTTTGTCCAGAGGCACCTGGACTGGATTTCAGCCCCTGTTGGCTGAACCACACAACTAAATAAAGCAGCCCTGCTTATTATTAGGTCAAGTCAGGAATGTTGGGGAAACTGAGGCACAAGGTAGCACAGAGGTGGAATTCAAATCTATTTCCTGGGTGATGGTTCAGGCAATTTCTAATATACTACCCTGTGGATAAGCCCTGATTCACATAAAAGGATGCAAATGACCAGGTAAATGTACTTTCGTAGCCTGGGGCTTTCTGAAGCCAAGTTTTGAAATCTATAAAACGGAGATAAAAATATGTAGGGCTGAGCCCTCCTAGGGCTGCCATGAGGGCTAAATAAGAGAATGGGTATAGAGCAACTTCCAGAAAGCTGGCACATCACAGATGTTAGACGGCCAGCCAAGGCAGAGGGGCAAACCTGAGGAGAGCAGGGAGGTATGTGTGTTCAGGTGGGAGGAAGAGGAGGGAGGCAGAGAAGCAGAGGCGGCGCCTTCTCTTTCTGGTGACTCATAGTTTGGTGAACAGCGAGGCTGGAAAGCAGCACATTTTGGCAGTGAGAGAGCCTCTCCCAACTCCATACAGTCAACATATCGTGGGGGTGTGGAGGGCAGCCTTGTAGGCAAGGCTTGGCTCCTCAGAAATCTGTCACAGAGCTTGGGAAATAAAGAAAAACAAGAAAGGCTCTAGGCAAATAACAAAAGAATTTTTGCTGGTATGAAGATTTGAGGATGGGTCTTGGCAGAAAGGTGAAGGATCAAAGGTGACTGCGGTGGGGTGGGGGCTTCCAGGACAGAAGCTTCTTCACCAGCCTAGGCATGGAGAAACATCTGGACTCTACCCAAGGAGAGAGAAAAGGAAAAACCCTCTCCTGTCTCACCATCTGGAGTTTCATCCCCTCTGCAAGGCAGTGGCTTGATTTTCCTTGTCCCAGGGACCCTGAGCCAGGCTTTGGAGAACTGGGTGAATTTTCTAGTCACTGATGTGGTTTACATGGCAGGTCTGATCTGTGCCTCTTTAATTCATTTATTAAAAGCAGATTAGTTGAATGTCTACTTATGCTAGGCACTGGAGTTATAAATATAAATAAGCTATGAGGCAATTCGTCATTTGGCTTTAATTACTAATGTGTATACATGGATGGAAGTGTACATGTGTGTGTGCCTGGTGTATACACCAAATGGCCACAACTGTTTGCATATGTGTATTTCTGAATGTATGTGTACATGTACATAAGTCTGTGTACACATGGATGAATATACATGAATATGCTTGCGTGCATGTGTACAAGTCTGTGTGGGTACGTTTAAGTGCTAAGCATCTCATTGTGTGTCATCTTCTCCAATATCTAAGAAAAAAGTGTAGGGTGAAACTCTAATAGGTCCAAAGTTTATTCTTCTAGAAAGGGGAAGTTATTGGTCTACAGTATTTTGCTCCAAGGATGCTGGTTGCTAGGAGCTTAGGCTGCCTCTCATCACACTCACATCTTGCATGTGGGGTGGAGCACAAAGGTGGAGGTGAGGACCAAAGAGGCAGGTAGGCATAAGAGACTGACTAGTGGTCAAGGGAAGTAGGAAGCCAGGACACAGGAGGGCAAGACCTGAGTGAAGGAATTCGCCAAACCCAGGGATTAGAACTAGCAAGGTGTTAGAATTTCAGGCAGGAACAAGTATCAGAGGCTTGGAGAAGGTAGAAGATTAGAAGAGAAGAAAGCATCTAATAATACCCAGATGTCCTGGAAAATGGAGACATACTTCCCCCAGCCACGATAGGGTGGGGGGATGCTAGCCGAGAAGTCCCAGAGGGCTCCAGAACAGGAACATGGGTGGGCCAGGCAGGGCACTGAAGTCATCTAAAATCTGCGACCCTTGTTTACTGTTGTCCTTATAATGGCTTGTAACTTAGATGGGCTTCTTTGAAATTTATGCCTACTTAATATCATTTTTATTATGCAGTTAATCAAAAGAGGGAAAGGAAAAAGGGAGTGTATCTGAATGCTTATATTTCATTTGTTTAATGGAGCACTCAGAGTAGGAGAGAGAGACCTCCCTAATAATTTATTTTAGTAATCAGAGTTATATTGAGGGTTTCTGACAGTGTCACCAGCCACTCTAGGCAGGGAGACAGACTATCTTTATCTTGGTGCCCATGAGCAGAATCAGACATGTCTTCAAAGAGGTGCTGTCTTCTGGGCGTTTAGATAACTGTCGATAGGAAGAATGAGGATGAGGGAAAACGGCAGAGGCAAAGTCTCAAATCCTGCCAGGGCTCGGAAGAGAATTAAGCCTGATTCCCCACAGTAATCCAGACTGTTGGTTTCTGGACTGTGGGAGGGATTTCAGATGTTCATTCCAATCTTTTCCACTTGTAGCTGGATTTCCTTTAAACTCTGGGCTTGAGAACTTGGTTTAATATGCAAGGTTGCTTGGGTCTGTTCTCATCCTGGGAACTGGGGTAAGGAAGGCAGCGGCTGCTGGGACAGACCCCAAACTTAAAGGTTTCTTCTCAGGCCTTCTTAACTCACGTTCTAAGCTATGAGATCAAATTTCTTATCCAACTCAAAAGCAGTTGTGTGCCAGTCAATAGAAGCACTGGTTGTAGTATCAGGCTGGGCAGGGTTCCAGTAGGGCTTGGCAAGTAAGGCCTTGGACAAGTTACTTGGAATCTCTGCTCATGGTTTGGTGAGAGGCAATATGACATATATAGCATGTATTGCCAGATGGTTCCAATATGTACTTGCTGTGGGACCTTGGGCAGGTTATGTATGTCTTTATGCTGAGTTGCTTACCTGCAAAATAGAAATTATAATAGCACTTATGCCTCAGGGTTTTTATGAAGATTGCATGAATTAATATATAACATATAAGTAGGTATATATGTACATATATATGTGCATATATTTTAATGCTTTAGAATAGTATACTGTGTACTGTTTTGAAGCTGTCATGTACCCCAGAAAAGGCCATGTTCTTTTAATCTATTCTTGTGGGTGGGTCCTTTTGATTAGGTTGTTTCAACTGAGGTGTGACCCACCCAAATCAAGGTGGGTCTTAATCCTTTGCTGGAGTCCTTTCTGAGAGGATAAAAGACAGAATAAGCCTAGAGATGAGAGAGAGAGAAACACTCAAGGAAAGTTTAGAGACATGTCCCCAGAGAAACAAGCAAGGACCCACAGAAGTTGAAAGAGTCACTGAATCCAGAAGCTGAAAGCACTGACAGCTGGGAGAGAAGGACCAGCAGATGCTGGCCATGTGCCTTCCCGTGTGACAGAGGTCCCCAGATACCGGGCGCCTTTCTTCAGAGAAGGTATCTTCCTACTGATGCCTTAATATGGACATTTTCATGGCCTTAGAATTGTAAATTTGCAAAGAAATTAATTCCCAGTGTTAAAAGCCAGCCCGTTTTTGGTGCATTGTGTTCCGGCATCTTTAGCAAACCAAAACACTAAGTATCTGATAATATTGAGTTTACTGCATGTTGTAGGTTGAATTGTGTCCCCCAAAAAGACACATTCAAGTCCTAATTCCAGGTCCTATGGATGTGCCCTGATTTGGAAATAGGGTCTTTGAAGATGTGAGCAGCTATGATGATGCCAAGCTGGATTAGGCTGGGCCTAATCTGATGTTCCGTGTGTATTTATAAGAGGAAAACTCGACAAGGGACATGGACAGATGTGGGGGAGAAGGCCATGTGACAATACTGGCAGAGATTGAAATGCTGCAGCTGCAAGTTGAGGCTCACCAAGGACTCCCCAACAAATACCAGCAGCTGGAAGAGACAAGAAAAGAGTCTCCCCTACAGGTCTCAGAGGGAGCATAACCCTATTAATACATTGATTTTGGACTTCTGGCCTCCAGAACAGTGAGGGAACAAGTGCCTGCTGTTTTAAACCATCCAGTTGGTGGTACTTTGTTTCAGCAGCCCTAGGAAATCAAGATGCCACATCTGTCAAATGGGGATTGGAATCCTACCAACCTCACCAGCAGGCTCTTTGGAGAACCGAGTGAATTGCTATATATATAAATGGTTTAGAAGGGTGCATGGCGTGGTAAGTATCTGATATGATTAATTTTATAACATCTGTAAATTGGAAAGTATACTCCAACCTCACGGGGTTGGCATGGGATGAAATGAGGTGCTTGGCTAAAACCTGGAAAATAGGAAGGGGTTATTGTTGCTGTGAATGAAAGCAGCCAGGATGCCCCGGGGTCAGGGCCCAGACTTCAAGGCAATCCTGGCTAGACCGTCTGCCTACCGTCTCGGAAGGCTGGGTCTGGTGACTTCAGGATGGCTTTCACAGAGAGAGGCATCTGATCTCCTTAGCGGACTCCAGGCCTGGCTGAGCGTCCCTTCTCTTATCGACCCAGGGAGGCGTCAGACTGAGGGGGCTGTTTCCTTCATGAAAGAAAAATGCCTGTGCCTCTGAATTCCCACTGGGTGTGAGACAGAGGAGGAGTGGGCAAGAATGGGCATGGAGCCAGGGGAAGTAGGAGTGAGCATGTGGGAGGAGCGCAGAGATGGCTGAGCTCCCACCGCTGGAGAGAAACACACCCTGTCTGGAGGTTTGCTGGGTGCTGGATCCCTGCCTGGCGCTCGCTCCTAGAGGCAGCATGGTGTGAGCTCTGCTGGGGACCCTCCCTCATCCACACAGGGCTTGCTTTCCGAAATGGCCCCTGCCGAGCCGAACGTGAGGTGAGGTGCCCCTGTCTGCCCTGGGTTTGTTAGCCTGGGTTGCCACCTGCTTGACAAGGAGTCAAGGGTCTCCTTGTTCATTCTTTCAAGGAAGCCTAGCCTGCCTGGATAATATGCAGACCCTTGGCTGGAGCGGGAGACACAGAGGGGCCATGCTTTTCCTCTGGGGATGGATCCCTAAACTCAGGGGGTGCAATCTGGGTAAGGGGCCAGGGGAACAGTGTTCTTTGCCTGCTGGTATCAGCAAACCTCCCCAGCTAGCACTTCCCCCTGTTACCTAAGATCTATTTTTATTCAACAGTGACTTGTTGAAGAGCAAAATCAGTTCTTCCTGCTCTAATTGCCAGTCACATTTCAGCATCGTGCAGTCTAATTATTTAGCAAGTGATACTAATAGTGAGCTACCATTTAGTAAATGCTTTCAAGAGCCTGCCTGTCCTGGTGGTTTATGTAGTGGGCTCTATTGTCAGATCGCCTAACTCTACCATTAACTAGCTATGGACTCTCAGTCAGATTCACTTAGCTTCTAAAGCCTCCGTTTCCTCATCTATAGAATGGGGAGCTTCCCCCCGGGGTGTTGTAAGGTTTAATAAAGATAATGCCAGGTGTGGTAGCCGTGGAGTGGGGACACCCAGATCCTGGCTGCCCAGCTATGGGCAGAGCATCGTCTGACAGCCTTCAGCTGTCAGCTCCTTCAGGGTGGCTTCCGCTGCAGAGAGCTGCTTTCTCTAAGACATGCTGTTCCTAATGAAGCCTTGGAGACCCTGGTAAAGCACATGCACTCCAAAGGGTGAGAAAGAAACCCTAGGAATATCTAGGGGGCCTGCCTTATCCATACAAGCTTGAGGGTCCACTGCTGGGAAATCTTCATCAGAGTAGAAGACCACCTAAGGCATCTTGGACCTCCCATCGTGATGATGGAAGCACAACAGCTAGTGACCCCTTTGGATTTTAGAAGCAGCATATTCCGAACCTCGCAATACTACTTTGGCCCATTACCAGTTAGCATGAAGGTCAGCCAGGTTTGAGTGGGGCTCAGAGTAGGAAAAGGGTTCTACAACAGGTCCAGCTGCAGAGCAGGCAAGCCGCCATGTGCTTCGTTTGGGTTAGTTAGGGTTGCTGCAACCCAGCAAACCATGTGGTGTCAAAAATATTGGTGACAGAAAAAGATGACATGAGGGTTTATGGCAAGTACCAGTGCCTTTGATCTAGGGCTCTGGGTCCAGGCCAGGGGATCTGCAGCAGAGGATCATATGTTTTTTTTTTTATATTTTTTGGATCATATGTTTTTTGAAAAACAACTCCGGGTGTGGTACTAAAGTTATTTAGAAGTGGAATACTTGATAATGGGACATCACCAAGAGAAGATGTAACTAGGAACATTCAATGTGAGCTGAGTCCGTCGCCAGGTTAGCAGACCAAGCAACAGCTCATTGTAAGATGAAGGTGGTACATCTAGGTTAAGGATGAAAAAGACCAGAGGCACAAGGAAGCTGCCCTAATAGGGGTCCTAGACCCTCAGTGGCACTCAATAGTGTTGCTCTAGGGCCCCTCCCTCCGCTCATGCCTATGGCTGTCTGGGGGACCGTGTGAGACCAGCTGAAGGAGGAGGAAAAAAGCCTGAGTTGGGTTGAGCTCAGTAACTGGATGTAAGCATTGCTAGCCTTAAAAGACAGTGGTAAGAAAGAAAAAAAAAAAAGACGATAGTATCCTCTACTTCTGGAAAGATGGAATAAATGTACTTTTCCGTATTCCTTGAACAAAGTACAACCAAAACCATGAACATTATAAAAAAACAAACATAAGATGGCTTTGAAACGTGGAGAGAAAAAGGCAGATCATGAGAGACCTGGGTTTTCCTTTTGCCTCCTATATCCCAGGCTTGAAGTTGAAGACGTTGGCAACCCGGAAATGCCAACAGGTGCAGGCAAAACAAGTCCCAACAAAGACCTGCTCTCACCGGTCAAAGTCCCAGAACAAGTACCGGTAAGACAGAAAGCTTTTAGACAATAACCACTCTACTCCAGCAAAGACACTGTGGAAGAAACTGCAGCCTCACTCATACCTATGCCCTAAAGGCTGAGTGAAGAGCCTGGACTGTCTCCCCAGCCAGGCTGTAACAAGGTGCCTCAACTCCCCTGCCAAGGTGGTGTCAGAGAAGGGCAAGTACAGAGCCAGAGGCTTTTATCTCTCACCCCTGCTCCCCGCAGTGTCAGTGCAGGTCACAGCGGGGAGCCCAGACTGGCACCCCCACCAGATAATAACAAGGCCCCTCTTTTCTCCCCACTGGGTGACGTCAGAAGAAGCCTAGTGGGGAGTTAGGATTTTAATCCCTATCCAGCAGTAATGAGGTCACCCCCATCCCAGGGGAGTTCTGTGAGGGCAGAAATGAGGTGCCCCTGCTCCTCCCAGCCAAGGTGATGTCAGTAGAGGCTAAGTGGGGAGCCAGAAGCCTCCCCAGTTTAGTAGTAACTAGGAACCACTACCCGCCTTAGTGTCAAGAGAAGTGAATGGGGAATCCGAATTTCTCTTCCCCCCGGCAATAAGGAGGCAGGACTGAGCCATTCCTTGCCACAACAGTGTCAGAGGAAGCCAGCTAAAACAAAAAGTTTAAATAAAATTCATAGTTACATACCATAATCCCCCAAATGTCCAGGTTTCAATCAAAATAAGAAGCAGTCAGATCAATAAAACCCTCTCTATTTGCAGATGACATAATTAACTACATAGAAAATCTCAAAGTATCTCTAAAAAGCCTCCTAGGATTAATAAGTGAATTCAACAAGTTCATAAGATTCAAGATCAATATGTAAAAATGGATCATATTTATATGTACTAGCAATGAACACTGAAATTAAAGATATAATACAGTAAAGAATCACTTTTAAAGGAGAGAGAAATGCTTAGGTAAAAATCTAATAAAATATATGTGTAGAACTTGTATGCTGAAAACTACAAAATGCTGATGAAATAAATCAAAGAAGATCTAAGTAAATGCGGGAACATTTCCTGCTCACGGATTAGAAGACTCAGCATAGTAAATATATCAATTCGCCCAAAATTGATATATAGATGCTGAGAAACTGGATCGCTCATACATTGCTGGTGAGACTATAAAATGATATAGCCCTTCTGGAAAATAGTTTGGTGTTTTCTTTTTAAAAGCTAAACATTCAGGGCGGGCCACAGTGGCTCAGCAGGCAGAGTTCTCGCCTGCCATGCCAGAGACCTGGATTCGATTCCAGATGCCTGCCCATGCCAAAAAACAAGAACAAAAACCAAACATTCAACTGCTGTACTACCCAATTATACTCTTAGGCATTTAGCCTAGAGAAATGAAGGTATATGTTCACTCAAAAACCAGTACTTGAATGTTTTTATCAGTTTTATTCATAATAAAACATAATAAAACAGCATAATTCAATGCTCCAAGCTGGAAATGACCCAGATGTTCTTTAAAGGATCTTTAAGCAAATTATGATATGTTCATACCTTGGAATACTACTCAGCAATGAAAAAGAATGACGTACTGATGCACGCAACAACGTGGATCAATTGCCAGAGAACTATGCTGATTGAAAAAAACAAAAAGCCTATCCCAAAAGATTACATACTGCATAATCCCATTTGTATAATATTCTCGAAGTGCCAAAATTTCAGCAATGAAGACTACGCTAGTGAAGGGTAAAGAGGAGAAGGCATGATACATAAACTCTTTAACCTGGCAGACAAGGTCCTTCATGGTCAGGCTCTCCCAGCTCCTCATTCTCATTTCTCATCCTTTCCCCTTTCACTCCTTATGTTTCCATCAGTCACACCCAAACACTTAAGTCCTTCTCATGCATCCTGAGAGTTCTTACCTCCAGGCATTTTTTGTCTTCTTCCCTCTGCCAGGTTCACCTTCTTTCCCCCAAATACTTACTGCTTCCCAATTCACCAGTTTATTCCTCCTTATCCTTCAGATTCCAATTTACTGGAATACCTCCTCCAGGAAGTCTGCCCTGGCCCCAAGCCTGGGATTGGTGTCCCTCCAGGTGTCCCCACTACAGCACGCTCTACTCTACATACTGCAGTAGTCACTGGTTCACCTCTTCTCCCCAGCCAGCTCAGTGAAAGCAAAAGCCATATCTGACTCCCTGACATTTATACTCCCATTTTCAGTTATTCCCATGCTCTGAATACCCTAATGCAGAGCACTAATCTGTCTCTTTTGTCACCCTCTTTCTAGTTAGCACGTCCCTGTAGACAAGACTTTCAGAATCCTTGCCTAATCTTGCTCCTTCACTCTTGGTTTCCCTACTATGACATTTTTCCTGCCAAAACAAGAGGAGTATTTTTCCCAGTTTCCTGCTTTCCTACATTATATGCGTGTATGGTGGGGAGAGGTATTTTCTAAGCTTTGGGTTGAAATGACTCTCTGAATAGCCACTTGAATTTTATTCACAGTGTCTATCTGATTCTGTCCAAACCCCTTGTATCACTAGACTTTTATTTATTCTGGGCCCCAGGCACTCTTATTAGTTCTTCTGAACTGAGCCTTTGATTCTGGTTAGCAGGAGAATATACCTGTTTAATAACAGGTGTGAAAGCAGTAGATGGATTTGAATTCCACCTCCTCCACTGGTCAGCTCTGTAATGTGAGTCAATTTCCCTAGCCTTTCTGCATGTCCCCTTCCTTGTTTGTAGAGTGGGTTTAATAATGACACCTATACTATAGGGATTGAATGAAATGATACAGGGAAAGGGCCTGGCATTTAGAATATGCTCCATAATGTTAGCTTTTGTTATTCTGAGATCTTCCTAGCTCTTCCCTTTTTCTTTGTAATTTGGACTAATTTGGCTTGGGTTTCAGACTCAATTTTTCCACATTGTGACCTTGGCCTTGCCAAAATGGGCAAGTCTCTTAACCTTTCTGATCTTTAGTTTTCTCTTGAGTGTAAAAGGCCCAGACATACCAGTTTGGAGGGCTGATGTGGGCATGAGATATGACCAGCTCTGCAAAAGGTCTTTATCCATATAATTGCAATTGCTATGCAAATGGAATTAAGGAGATGGCAAAGGATCCAGAAAAGATCCTTCTTTCTTCGTAACAGCTCCTGTCAGCATCGTAGACTGGCTTCACGGTATAAAAGCTTGTATCTGCCATGCACATCAGCATATTAAATGCTTTCTTTTCCTGTCAGCTTCTCTGAGTTTATCCATATTTTTTCCTCATAATATGGATTTGCTTACCCTACCCCACCCCTAATACAATCCCTGCCATCAATATGCAGGGATTTGGGGCAGGAGGTCTGAGACTAGGTCTTTTTGGAATCTTAGTTGAATTTATCCTATTCTTTCTCAGTCATAATTGGAATGGAGGTAGCACCCATATCTGGAATTTTAGACAGTAGTAGAATTTTGGATCTTAGGAATCAGTTAATTCAACCCCTTTATTTCAGAGAGTTGGAAACTGAGGCCAATAGTAAGGGAAGGTTTGTTTAAGATCATACACTTAGGTTTTCATTGAGCTGGGCACTTTTCTTATGCTGGGTTCCCTAGAAGCAGACTCTGAGGCAAGGATACTTTTACAAGTGATTTGTTAAGGAAAGACTTGATATGGATTGAAAATCTGTCTTAGTTTCCTTGCTACTGAACAGATACCACATAGTGGATTAGCTTAATAATCAAATTTATTAGCTCATGGTTTTGAGGCCAAGAGAAGTTCAAAATCGAGTCCTCAACAAAGGGATGCTTTCTCCTCGAAGACTGTGGTGATCTGGGGCTGGCTGCCGGCAATACTTGGTCCTTGGCTTTTCCATCATATGGCAATGCACGTGGTAGTGTCTTCTTTCTCCTCCAGGGTCTGCTGACCCCCAGCTTCTGGCTGTTCCCCATGGCTTCTCTCTCCATCTGATTTTCACTCTGCTTATACAGGACTCGAATAATCTGAGTTAAAGCCCAGCCTGTTTCAGTAGGGCTACACCTTCACAGAAGTAACACCTTGAAGTGAACTTATTGACGGTGGGTCCACAGCCACCAGGATGTGGATCAAGACCTAGAACATGTCCAAACAGGGGCACACTAAATCCACCACAGTCCACCCTCTGGACCCCAAAAAGACATGTTCTTCCCACATGCAAAATGTATCACTTGCATCATAACATCCCAAAAGCTTTAAGTCATTTCAGTAAAACAAAACTTCTGATTTTTAGGGCTGCGTGCATAGTAGTAAAACTGAAGCAAAACAAGGGAGTGATTACTAGAAAATTTAGGATAGTGGGGCTATCTTTGGAAGATGGTGGGGAAACAATACTCAGAGGGGGAAAAGAGGGTTTCTAGAGGTCTGTCATGTTCTATTTCTTCACCTGGATGGTTCTTAAAGCAGAGTTTGCTTTGTCATAATTCATTAAATTGAATTTACCTGATTCGTACATGTCTGCATATATATGGTATATTGCACAATAAAAAAATTGCCGAAGACCTGGTTTGATTCCCAGTGCCTGTGCATGCAAAAAATTTTTTAAAAAAAAGCTTAAAAATAAAATATTTAGGAACTACTGTCTTTACAAAGTTTAAATTCCCTTTTTCCTTCTACTCCTCAGTCAAAGGAATGGGTTCCCTCCTATTAAGGAGAGATGGAAGGGGAAGGGTGAAGAAGAGGGAGGAAAAGGACAAGAAGAGACAGGAGAGGAAAGGAAGATGGAGTCTGCAAGGAAGGTGGAAGCAGAAGAGGATGGCAAGAAGAGAAAGCAAGCAAGTGGAGAAGGAAGAACATTTTCCTAGAGGGGAAGGGGCTGAAGCAGGCCTCCCCAGGCTTTGGGGCTGCTGCTGAATTTCAGAAGAAAATAACAACCTGCCACTCTCAGTGCCTGGCATTCTACTTTATGGGTCCTGAGAGCTTGAACGCAGCAGCATTGACAGAAATGGGCGTATTGAAATCAGTGAGACAGAACAGCTGTCAGCCTGACCCTAGCGAAGCACACTCCTACCTAATAGATTACCGGCGAGGTTGACTTTTATCAAGGTGCTCTGGCCTACTGTGCAATAAATGTGTGTCGTCCGCTCTTGATCACCCATTACCTCATTAAAATAATCGTCTTAATCTCATTGTTAAAGTGATTAATAGGGCAAGTGTTAAAGGAAATTAATACTCAAAACGAAGAATATCTGTAGCTGAAAAATAACTCCTCTGCATTGGTCTGGTGGTAAAGTTAGGCGTCTCTAGTTAATGAGCCTTAGAGAGTTAAATATAGAATAGTCCAGGAGGGTGATCAACTGAGAAATGGAGAAGTGGGAGAAGGAAGGGAGCCAGGCAGGCAAGGAGGAGGATGAAACTGCGAGTCACACATCTGTGCCCATGTGTCACAGCTCAGGGAAAGGAGCTCCATCCTGCAGGTCTCTTTTTGACCCCACGCTGCCCAGTAGAGTGCAGGCTATAGCACCACTTAACATAGTCCTATGGACCCCACATCCTTACCCTGTCCAGGCTTGGTGTGCCCTGTCAAGGAGAGAATGGGGGGTCTTGGTGGGTGGGGTCTGGGACTGAGCCTGCACTATTTTGAGTAGAGTCAGGACCAGTCCAGGAACAGGCTGCTGCTCGGCTCCCTCCTCTCTGAGTGGGTCTGGACGTCAGCATCTCCTTCCTTTCCCCCAGGCTCCCCAGCTGCACCCTTTCTGCCCTGGGTCCCGCAATCTTTAGAGCTCTTACTCCCTGGCACAGCAGCTGAAGAGGCAGCTGGCACTCAGGCCAGAACTGAGACAGGTGCCCAGAGGTCTGTTCTCGGCTTGATTGTAGTTCCCTTTGACAATTTCCTTACTCATCCATTCCCTCATTCATTTTGTGTTTGTTAATCTCCTGTGATATATAGCAGGTTCTATTTTAAGAGCTAGGCACATAAAGATTAAAAGAAAAAAACAAAAAACCTTGGCCCTTTAACTCAAGGAGTTCCCAGTTTGTTGGCAACAAAGACAATCACATGCCAAAAGATAATTACCATACATGCACAGTTGTTAAATACTACTGGTCTTGAAAATATTTTGAAATGTATATAGCTATATTGTAGGGATCACCGCAGTACACAGCTGCTAGTATATTCTTTTCCAGACTCTGAAAGCTATCATGGGCTATTAGCCAAAGAAAACTCCTAAAAAGACCTTTCCGTGTGTCTTGGCTGATACATATGCTGCAAACACCCCCAGCTAATGATCTGCAGTGTGTGCTGTGTGTTCTGTTTTGATGTCCTTCCGGCCCTTTATTTTGTGCCCCCGAAAATAATGGCAGACTGAAGGTGTCCCCCGATGGTGTGGCTCTCCTGCAGAGACCGGAGCACCTCCGCAGGGTGTCAGACATGACGGTGGCTCAGAGTACCTTCCAGAAAGTAGAGAGTAAAGATAAGTAGGCAATTCCAGAGTGTGGCAGACCCTTGACATTACAAAGAAAGTCATCAATGTCCCTGCAGCCCAGGGGTGTGGCCAACGGAGTAGGAAAGAAGCTGGAAGAAACTCAGGCCCATGGCAGGTCATGACAGTAGAGGGTGTGAAGAGGATGGGAGCCAAGTGTCCTGGAAACTTGCTAGGGGAAGCACTCTGCCCTGAGCTTGAGCTCTGGCCGAGAGTTACTCTTTGGGTCTCATTTAGCCATAAGCCTTTAGAAGGCCAGGGGTTCAGTGTCCTCATTTCTTGCATCCTTAAACTTTTCTTGAATAATGAGATCACACAGGTTCCTAACATATGAAGTCAGTATGACAGTATCATTAATATTAAAAAGCCATGCCATTAAAGTTTGTTTCTATTTAAATATTCCCTTTGTAACACAGGTATAGAGGTTATCAAGTACGTGAAAACTGAATGAAAAAAAATCTCCCATGTGCTTTATATGTTGAAATTCTATCAATTAGTTCAGGGATAAATAAATTTATTATTGCAAGATTAAAATGGTGCGGGCTTTGAAAACTTCCTTTTATGTACAAAAACATTCAGAACTTTCAAATAGTGAAGTGAAGAAGGAAATAGAAAGTGTGTTAGCTAGATAACTTCAAGAAGAACATTATATCCTTTTTGAGCAAAGAAATATTGACAAAACTTTAAATAATAATGTGAGACTGAATTATAGAGATTAGATTATATCATAATTCTTAGTGTTGGTAGAATAGTTTGGAGTGTTAGCATTCTTACAATTAAACAAAATAACCTTTAAGATCTGTTTTTGGTTTTTAAATTCCATTTGGATCATGAGTCCTCCCTATTTGGAAATCCTTTATAATGTAGGGTTTTAATTAAAAGCAATGTGTCAATCTCAGGATTTTATGAGAAGAAATCCTCAAAAATCATGTGCACTCTATCTACCATCTTCTGTCAAGACATAATAAAAAACATGTGCCTGAAAGAAAAAAAGAAAGCATTGCCTTGGTGCCTTGGAAACAGGGCACCCCCTCAATATTCTGCTCACCCACTGTCTTTAAGTGAAAATATGCCTCTATCAGAAGTGCCGTTCAGTGGCGATGGCAAGATGGTTCAATGGATTGTTTCTGAGCTACGACGTTGAACATCCGAAAATTACCTCCAAACATTTAAAATTATACAGTTGCAACAATAATTATTTCTGGTAACATTTCAGATTTATCCCTGAATTCCAGAAGTTCATTTTATGGTGCAGATCGTTGGCTCTGGTCCTATATTGATTTTAGCATTTGCTATCCCACCAAAATATAAATCCAGTCTGTGTAACCTATCCAGTGTGATAGATACCCGAATAGCTGTGATAGCATGGCAAAGACGTGTCTGGGTGGGAGAGGCAGAGAAGTCTTTGTAGAGAAGTCAAATGGAGACTTGGAGGGCACGTTCAAAGTTTGCTCAGAGAAGAAGATGGAATAGGGTATTCTAGGAAGAGGGAGCATTTTTAAAATGTCTTGAATGCTTTCTGAATGCCAGGTAGCACTTTAGGTATTTTCCACGCATGATATCCCTTTTAATCTCACAATGGGATTTTTGAATTCTTTTCTCCCGTTAGCAGAGGAGAAGAGAGAGGCTCAGAGAAGCGAAGAGATAGTTGTCTGTAGCCTTGAATGGTTCCAGAAGAATTTCCCAGCCTCATGGGGATCAGCCTGAAAACGTCCAATCCCTTGTACCCCAGACCCCTGTGGGTTGAGGGGAGGGCCCACCTGCCCTGGGGCTGGGGGAATGGCTGAGGGGGACCCTAACTTCCCTTGCCTAAGGCCTGTTTCCCTCTTGGTCTTATATCTGACATTATGCAAGGCTTCCATTTCCCTTTCTCAGATGCAGCCAAGGCAGATGTGTCTCCTGTACAGAACAGAGCTTCTGCTTCCTTTGTGGCTGCAGCTTTCCAACCTGCTCAGCAGGTCCCGCTGCAAAGCCCTCCTCTAATGGTCTGATGCCTGCCTGTCGCTTTTCTTTTTTCTTGTGTTTTTCTTTTTTCCCTTTCGTCTCTTCTGGGGAAGGCCCGCTGCCTGGCACAGCTATTGTGTTTGGAAATGAGCCTCCTGGGCTGGTGAATAAATTGCATTTTATCCCTCCCTGTCACTTCTGGTTGGGGGAGCACTGAGAGATGAAAGTGGAGACTTCAAAAGTGCTTCTTTTGACATGGGGCCTGCATTTCTCATTTCGAAGCCTGGCAGGCTGTGCTCAAGCAGGTGTCATTGGAAATCTTCAGGGGTGGCACCTTGCCCCCTGAATCTTCTCAGCCTCCCCTCTGCAGGTTCACCTCGGAGGCAGACACCCTCAGTAAATCAGCAGAAGGGGCTGGGCTTGATTCTCAGCAGAGCACCCGCTGGTGGCAGGTAGCTCTGTCCTCCTCCGAGGGAGAAAAGCCAGTCTCTCGTCTGGAGTAACTGAGTGATTCGATTTGTATTGTAATATCAAACCATATACATTAATGCCGGCGGCGCCAAACGCCATTCATTTGGGGAATAATAGGATTCTGACACTATGTTCCCTGTATGGCGGTTCCCATTTACTTACGTCTCTCCCGGCACTGCCCCAGCACTCGCCTCCCTGCTCTTCATGGATAAGCATCCTTTTCTGTTAAGACCCATTACCTACCTTCTTCATTCTGAGATGAGCATGGACTGAAGTCTGGAGATTAGGGAAATGAATCACCCACTGATGTAGCTTAGGCCCCAGGGAGAGGAAAAATCTCCATGAGCCCAGCCTCTGGAAGGTTCAACACTACTACATAATCCGTGCATGGTGAGCTGAGTGAGTTGGGGGAGCTGTGAGCAGCAAGCTGGCTTCTGAAATGGGCAATGTTCCCACAAAACTGCCCGAAGCTGGCAAAGCCACCAGATTCTCTGCTTCCACCTCCATACAAAACAGCCCGTGGATTATGAAATCCTTCACTTAACTGCTGAGTGTATGCAGAACTTAGTAGAGTATTGGCGCAGAGGTAAGGTGTTGCACCTGAAAAGCACTGTGTGCAGAAGTTAGTGTGTAACAGTTAACTTAGAGTCAGAGGATTCCGAGTTGAAGCCTCGGTTTGGCTGCCTCCTAGCTGAGGATGGGTTGTAGGGGGCTGTGCTTCAGTCTCCCATCTATAAAATGGTGAGGACAATGGCCCTCCCTCACAGTGCTGATGACAAGGTTGAATGGAGTCATCATGCAGAGTGCCTGGCCAAACACCTGGCACACTGCTGATGCCCAATAAAGGTTATTTTGCCTCTTGTTGCCTGCACTCACTTGAGAAGGTCTGTAGCTTGGTGGAAATGGCACAGCCTTTGGAGACAGGGGGACCAGGCTTAAATTCCACTCCAGCCTCCTGGTAGCTGTTACCAGGAGTTACACAGGAAGTTACCACAAGAATAACAATCACCACCAGCAGCTCTGGCTGCCATTTATTAAGTATTTATTATGTGCCAGGGGCTTTACCTGTGGTTTCACCTCATTATTTCCCATAAGGGGTTAAGCCTCTTGTGCAAGGTTTCACTGCCCAAAGGGCAGGTTCGTGAACTTAGGCCATGCTTATTACCACCACACCACCTCACTCTACTGTCTCCCCTAACTTCTCTGAGCCTCAGTTTCCTCATGTGTAAAATGGGGGTAATAATGCATATCCCTTAGGTTTGGGATGAGAATTAAAGAAGATAACACAGGTGAAAGGCCTGATAAAGAGGACTCTTTTTCTTAAGAATAACATCAGAGGGAAATATTTATTATTAATTCCATGTCCCAGCATCATAGACTGGGGGTTGAAAGATACTTCCCAGGTCATCAGATCCAATCTCCTTTGACCCAGACAGTTAGAAGCAAGGCTGCTAGTGGGGCTGGCATGAAATGGCTGATTTCTGGGAGAGAGAAAAGCACAGTGTTCCAGAAAATGGTGTCCAACCAGGATGTGAGGATAATATGAGAACATTTGCTGGAGTCTGGTTGGAGAGGTCCCAGGCACTGATGCTGTGAGGTTTGGGGGCTGTAGGACACCCGCTGGCCCTCACCCTGCTGTGCCTCCCTCACAACTGGACACCGAGGAACCAATGTCTCCCCTCGGTTGCCCACTCTCCTGGAGGCCTCTCCGGGTTGTGGCCAGGACTTTTGTTTTGCCGATGGGTAAAGAGGTGACTTGGAGAGGGGCCTCAGGTGGTGGAGGGTGGAGGACAAGAGAGGCAGGGAGGGTCTTCCCTGGATGCTGGTCCCGAACTTCCCTCTGATCCTGACCACATTGTGTCCCCTCTCCCTAGGAGGACGGATACTTGTTCAGCCTCAGACCCAGAGGCCATGAGGGGCAGCAGAAAATGCATGAAACCAGGGAGGTGCAAGGATAGTTCAGTGGTAGAATTCTCACCTACCATGCCGGACACCTGGGTTCAATTCCAGGTCCATACACTTCCCCCCAAAACAAACAAGCAAGCAAAACAAACAAACAAACAAAATTCAGCAAATGGTGCTGCATTAATGGGATACTCACATGGAAAAATAAAGAAATATGACCCCACCATACAGCATACACACAAAAAAAACCCCACAAAAAAACATGAAACCAGAGAGCTGTCATACGTCACCACAACTGATAAACTCACAGGGGTGAAAGGAAAAAAAAGACCTGAATACTGATGGCAGTGCAGCTGCGAGAAGTTAAGTTTCCAGAATTGCAATGAGCAGCCTTGTGCTGGGGCTTTATGCCATTTGCTTTCAATTCCATTTACAGTTATTTCTTGTTTTTATATCGTGTTTTATTGAAATTCATTTTTTACTTTAATGCTTTCGGCTCAGGCGCGGCTCTTTTCCCCCACATCTTTCGCTTCCCGAGCAGGCAAAGGTTCACATTATGCGAGCACCACAGAGAAGAGTTTTGAAGCATGGTGGGATTTTTGTTTCTTTTGGTATATCCCAGAAGTGAGTATTTATTTTGCTGAAAGCAGGCTGGGGATGTAGCCATGCAATCGAGGTGAGTTTCGGAATCTGCAGGCCGACTTGCTCACTGGGGCAGGGGCCTGCTCCACTCTTGCCTTTGTAACTCTCCAGGAAACTTATCCCAGTACTATGCTCAGAGCAGGTACTGTCCACAGCACTTACGGCGGATGGACAGATGGATGGGATCATTCCCTACATTGAACTTCAGGATCTTTAAGTAGAAAGAGAGAAGAGACACAAATAGGGCCTTTGAGCCTCAGTATAAACGTGTCTGAAAATGGGCTCAAAACAAAGACCAGTGCCCTGCTGTCCCTGGTGTTGGCCCTCAGAGCCTCCACCAGGTTCGCTGCCTCTATCTACTCCCCCAGCAGAGGGGCATGTTCCTAGGGCTATACTCATCTCCGGCTCAAGAGCTCCAGGACTCTGCCTCCTCGTTTGGACCTCAGCTTCCCATGCCTATTCTTCCTCACAGCCTCTGTGCCAATCCTTCTCTGACCCATTTCCACCTCCACGGTGAGCTGGCTGTGCCCTCCATGTGGAGGGGCTTCCATTCTAGTCTGCCTCTCCAGAATCTCCCTGGTCCACTCTGTCTGCTGATGCTCTTTTCTGAACTGTGGCTGCTTGAGCACTTTGTCCTATGTCTCGTGTTGGTAGTAGCTATGTCCTGAATGGCTTATCTCTTGATTAAGTTTGCCTAACAAGGTGGTAAATAGAATCTGACTCTGAATCCACAAGGGTCATGTTTTATACTACTTGGCCTGTCATTTATTTTAAGGCAAATCAATTATTTTCTCTGTGCCTGTTTCCTCATCCATAAATCAGAGATAACAAAAGTACTCAAATCATAAGGTTGTTGTAAAACTTAAATGAGTTGATAAACGTAGAGAATTTAGAGCAGTTCCTAGCACATCATGAACACTATATAAATGAAGTTTGTATTAGTTCCAAATAACAGAAATTAACTTAAGCCAGCTTACATCTTAGAAGGACAATTTATTATTATAAGGAGGTAATAATAATTGTCTAAATGTCTTGTAGAACCCAAGGACAGGCCCCAGGTGGGTACTAATGCCAGATGGAAGGATGACCTTCCTTTGCTTCTTGGCCCATTAGGCAGGAAAGAGCCACCTGTAGTTGTTGAGTTACCATCCAGCCAAATGGAGAGTGACCATGTTCTTACTAGTTCCTGGTGGGACAATCTGATTAGCCCAGCTTGGGTCAAAGGCTCAATCTTCTTCCAATCAACTCTCTGTCCAAAGGTAGGTAGCAGGGCCACATTGTACAAAGTGGCTGCAGGAGCTCTGTGGTTAAGTGTGCGTGTGTGTGGAGGGAGCAGTACTCATGAGTCAGTCAGCCACTTTGAATTGTGTCTTCTACAAACTCTGACAGTTTTTCAGGTAAGAGACTCTGAGGGCCAGGACTGGGCTCAGCAGGACTGGTCCTTGTTTTGATCCCATTTTCAGACATGCTTATACCTACCTCCCTGGTTTGCCCCAGAGGCTCAAAAACCATATTTGTGTCTCTTCTCTCTTTCTACTTAAAGAACCTGAAGTCCAGTGTGGGGCTGTCTTATACTTCCCTTGTAATAATGCATGTGTAGCCCAGGGTGACTCACATAGCAGGTCCAATTAAAGAATGACCAAAAGTCCAGTTGTATCCCCCCAAATACTAGGATTGCAGCTCATTAAAATCTGGAATGAGTTAGAGTTAAAGAGATTTCAAATGCCCCCTTGGGTTTAAAGGAATGGAATGACTTTCCTGCTTTTGCTTGCAAAGTTCCCCTCCCACACCCACCACCATGTGCCAAGAAATTTACCAGGGGAACAGCATCAATGAGCAAAAATTGTTATCAGAACTTTGGAAAAATGCAGTTACCAACACTCTCTTTGTCCAGACAGCCAGCAGAGGCTAGTGCCGCCCACTCAGCTGGGCTTGACCTTGCTTTCCTCACAATGAGTGGTCTATCTGGCTGCAGGCACCGTAAGTTCTCCTTTGGGTGCTGTCCGAGTGAGGGTAGCCTGGGGGATCTGAGCAGTGTAGTAACAAAGAAGGTGCTGGAAGGATGCCTGAGGCTTGGGTCACTCTTAGGGGTGAAATCTGTCTCTATGGAAGAGTGAGGATGGATCACTAATGAACATAATTCTTCCACCCTTGGCCCCAAACCTCCTTGCTTTCTATACCAAGTGCATCCTCATCAACAGAGAAAACCCACAAGAATGGCCCGCTTTTATCCCACTTCTCTTCATACTGTAGGGCTGTGGTTTCAGCCTTGGCTGCACGTTAGAATCATCTAGGGAGCTTTTACAAAATCCGGATTCCCAGGCAGCACCCAAGACCAATTAAATTAGATAATCTGGGAGTGGAACCAGGCGTCCATAAGTGGTTTTTAAAGCTCCCCAGGTGGTTCCAATGTGCAGCCAAGGTTGAAAACTATGTATTAAGGAGAGTATCCATTCACATGATTCCAGCTACCACTTAGACAATTTGAGAAATGATATCACTTGCTCTACACTCTCACCCTGTGTCCTAAGTTTCTCGTTGAATAACTGATAGATATGTGGAGATTGTTAACAGGTTCTGAACTGTTACTTCTTCCCTCCCTATTTCCCTCTCAGCATTACTACTCTTTCATTCCCTGTCTTTAAACCTAGTTTCAGAACTTGGTTAATCTGTTTACTCCTCTCCCTAGCACTTGCGTAGCTTGCAGGCACTTCATTTCTGCCACATTAGCTGGACTTTAAATGCTTGTAATAAGCTTCTTGAGGGTGAGAGGAAGCTTGTATTCTAATTTTGGTTTGTTTTTATCTTCTTAGTGCACCCAGTGAAATGTTGACTATCAGTGAATGTGTTTGCCCAAAGATATGGGAAGGAGAATGCTGCCAAGGAAGATTTAGACAGAGCCAGGTAGGGACCTCCAAGGATGCAGGCTCTCTATCAGCACTCTCGGTTTCGGGATACATTACTCCAGCCATCGGGAAAAGATAAGCCCCAACTCCTCTGCTTAACAAGGGCACTTACTCACATTTCAGAAGGATGTTTGTTAAAGGAACGCTAGAAATGCACACTGTGATGTTCTGTGGATGTTGGTCACTAAAAAGGCTGGTGGGAGACTTAATTTAAATAGCTCTTTCTCATGGAGTATTCAACTTGCTGTCAGGTGATTTACAAGCATGATTAACAATAGTGCTATTATTTAAATGTTCCTGGAAACCATAAAGGTTAGGTTATTTGCTCAAGGTAAATGACAGAGCCCCAAAGGTCAATGAATTTTTTAGTAAGCCGAGTGTGCGCTAACACAGACTTCTGAATAGAGAGGAGAGACCCAGACAGCTGTCCTCTCCCCCACTCCATGCACCTTTCTCCTCAGATTTAATGGCAGTAGCTCCTCCACAAAGGTTTGCTTATTGCCACGGGGTTGTCTGCATCATTACGTTCTTAAGAGGAACACTAAGACACATTTTAAGTACCTTTGGGGGATATAGAGGTTAAAAATAAGATCTATCCTTATGTGCATGCAATCATCATTGTAGAGGGATCATGATTTTCTTCTTCTTCTTCTTCTTCATCATCGTCATCATCATCATCATCATCATCATCATCATCATCATCATCATCATCTAATGAGGACTTTGTTTCAAGTAACAGAAACCAACTCCAGCCAATTTAAGGAAAACAAGGGGAATGTCCTGTAAGGCTAACAGGTAGTTGGGTCATAGGAAAGGGCTGGGCGTGGCTAGAACTCTCAGTCTTCCATCTCTATATCTCTCTGCTTATCTCTCTGTCTCTTCCCAGGCGTCCTGTGTCCCCCAATCCATAATGCACAACGGGGTTGCCCAGATTTTTTCTAAAATATTTTTATTGACAAATCTTAACACACATACAGTCACATACTTGGTGTACCCTCAATGGCTCACAGTATCATCAATAGTTGCGTATTCATCACCATGATCATTTTTTAGAACATTTGCATCACTCTAGAAAAAGAGATAAAAAGAAAAAACGCATACATCCCATACCCTTATCCCTCCCTCTCATTGACCACTAGTATTTCAATCTACCCAATTTATTTTATCCCCTTTCCCCTATTATTTATTTATTTTTTAATCCATATTTTTTTACTCATCTGTCCATACCCTGGTGTGGTAGTTAGATTCAGTTGTCAACTTGGCCAGGTGAAGGTAGCTAGTTTTGTTGCTGTGGACATGAGCCAATGATACATGAACCTCATCTGTTGCTCATTACATCTGCAGTCGGCTAGGAGGCGTGTCTGCTGTAATGAATGATGTTTGATTTAATTGGCTGGTGCTTAAATGAGACAGCTCAACATAGCACAGCCCAAGTATCTCAGCATACCTCATCTCAGCACCCACAGCTCAGCCCAGGCCTTTGGAGATGCAGAAAGAAATCACCCCAGGGAAAGTTGTTGGAACCCAGAGGCCTGGAGAGAAGGCCAGCAGAGACCATCCGTAAGAAAGAACCTCATTTGAAAGTTAGCTGCCTTTGCTCTGAAGAACTAATGAAATAAATCCCCTTCTATTAAAAGCCAATCTGTTTCTGGTGTGTTGCATTCCAGCAGCTAGCAAACTAGAACGCCTGGATAAAAGGAGCATCAGACACAAGGTTTTCACAATCACACAGTCACACTGTAAAAGCTATATCATTATACAATCATCTTCAAGAAACAAGGCCACTGGAACACAGCTCTACAGTTTCAGGTACATCCCTCTAGCCACTCCAATACTAAAAAGGGATATCCATATAATGTGTAAGAATAACCTCCATGATAACCTCTCAACTCTGTTTGAAATCTTTCAGCTACTAAAACTTCATTTTATCTCACTTCACCTTTCCCCCTTTTGGTCAAGAAGGCTTTCTCAATCCCATGATGCTGGGTCTCAGCTCACTCCTGGGATTTCTGTCCCATGTTGTCAGAGAGATTTACACCCCTGGGAGTCATGTCCTACTTAGGGGGGAGGGCAGTGAGTTCACCTGCCAAGTTGGCTTAGAGAGAGAGGCCACATCTGAGTTACAAAAGAGGTTCTCTGGGGGTGAGTCTTAGGCATAAGAGTAGGCTTAGCCTTTCCTTTGCAGGAAAGTTTCATAGAGGCAAATCCCAAGATTGAGGGCTCAGCCTATTGATTTGGTTGTCCCCACTGCTTGGTTGCCCAGATTCTTGAGTTTGCATGCGACAGGCCCCTCCACCTCAAAATCTTAACTTCTCTCTGGGCCTCATTTCCGAAACCTTGGAGAAGAGCCCAGATAAGATCATATACCTCCTGATGGCATCCCTTTTCCCATTAGATTGGCCAGGAGGCTTGGGGAGTGGGAGGGACACCTACATTGCCAGATAGGAAGGAAATTATCAGAGGAGGAAAGGATCATTCTGAACGTTAAGATAACCCCAAAAGTAGTCTATAAAATGCTATAACAACTGCTAATAATGATAGTGAAAAACTGTTTTACTGATCTAGACACCAGGTTAGAGGTTTAAATTTTTCCCTAATCCTCACAACAATAATTCATGTGAGGTATTATTGTTTTCATTTTACAGAGAAGAAGATTGAGGAAATTAAAGATCATCAAACCCTGAAAAGCTGATCCTGGTAGATTCAAACACTTTGGGGCCCTTTTACTTCTAGAACTAAACTGACCCATAGATCTACCATGTTTATTCTTCAGTGTTTGCTCCTAGCTGTGGTGTATGTGAGCACGCACACATGTGCATTGGTATGTGTGCACATCCCTGTGGGTCTCTGTGCACTTACTTTTTTCCATGGAGGTGTATATCCTGGGATTCTGAGTATGCTCATGTTTCAGTGGGGAGAGAATGTGCATCCTGAGCCTGCCAGCTTGCGCCAACCTGGAGTCAGAGGCCTGGCAGGGAGGACAAAGATGCTCTTTATCCACCAGAAATGTGGTGACCTCACTATGGCTTTCCTCTGCTGGCTTGGGTGCATGTTAAGGCAAAAGGAAGATATTTGGGGTTGGAGCCCAGTGCCTGAGCCTTAGGAGTCACCTGGCCATGTGCTTTTCCATTCCCCTTTCCCTTGCCCTCAACCACCACTGCTGCCTGAAGCTGGAAGCTATGGTTTCATTGCTATGAGACTAAGATAGGGCCTGGGCTAGTACTGGAGAGTCCTGCATGCTATGGAGCAGGGAGGCCTGGAGTAGAAGGATCAAGAGATGGAGAATGAGGAGACCTGGTTTCAAGCTGGTGTTCTGTAGCTGACTGTGAGACTCCATCAAATCACGTCACCACATTAGACTTCAGTTTTCCCCATCAGTAACGTGAGGGGTTGGACCAGATGATTGGGAACGAGATGACTTGGAGGTTATCCTTCTGGTCTATGACTATTCTCATCCTTTCCCCTTGTCTTTTAAGGACAACTGTGGCTTGGAATGAGTAAACCAGGTGCCCATGGTGGTCTTCGTCAGGTGTATGCAAGTGCAGTGCAGCGATGCATGACGTTAGTCTAGAGCTGTGGGTGAAATCAGTTTTGTTTTGTTTACAAAGAGTGTTAGGATGTCACAGACAGGCTGTGGCACTAAATTTCACTCTTGGTCTCAGTTGCCTTTGCTGTAAAAGGAGATTGCACAACTAGAGGGTTTCCAAGAATTCTTACAGCTCTGACATGCAATAGGTGACTCAGGTAGGCTGTGGAACCGCATTGTTTAGAATCTTCTTTCCTCCCTGTTTTCTAGTCTACGATAGTCCAACTGTTATGGCAAAAGAAAGAATATGTGTGTGTGAGAGAGCAAGCAAGAGCACACTGATGTGTATGGGATGGAGGGGAGACATGAGAATGAGTTTTCAGGCACTCCAGGAATCTGTCATCTGTTAATTGTTCTCATAAACCAAAGCCCTTAACCCTTCCATAGAGAACACAAATCTGTGTAATAAACCAGAAGCGATGGTCTGAATTGTTTAGTTCCTTCACATTTCAAGCCACCATCACCCCATTTGACCCCAGAGTTGGACACCGGTGTTGGCTTAGAGACCCACAGTCTATTCTTGCCATGTCTTTCTGCCAGGAGGGACCCTGCCTCACAGGCTCATGTTTATGTCGACCTCTCTCCCCGTTAGTGTCATCCACAGCCAGCGGCACCCCATCTGAATCCTACTTCATGGTGCTAATTTAAAAAGCATCAGAGCTTTTGACAAAGATCCAAAGGTAGATTGCATTTGCCATAAGAGTGTGTGGTGTATTTATAAGGGCTGGCTCATTCTCATAGGAGTCATTACTGTTTGGGCTCCACTTTCCAAGTGGAATAAAAAATCTGGTTTATTCCACTGGGATACCTTTTCTTTATGTTTTGTAAACGGTACTTTACTAGGATACTTAACTGGATTAGTTGGGAAGAACTGAAGTCATATTAGAGAATAAATGGGAAGCAAACCCAATCTTCAAATACAGCTAATTGCAAAGAATTCAGATATAATGACTCCATAGGTACAATGTTAACTACATATCCCTTCTGTCTAAGAATGATGGAGGAGGGAGAAGAGGCCAGGAGCTGTCCCTAACTTGGCCAGGTAGAGAGCCACATCTTCAATTCACCTCCTTCTGAGTCAGCTGTCCCACCTTTGAAGCTGTTACCCCCATCATCTTCTCTGCACCCTAGTCTTGCACCCCTCAGAAAAAAATCTCTTGGGATATCCAGGATGATACCAGATTGTGAAGATTTCTCAGAGCCTGTCTACAGCTGCTTAAAATTGGATACATATAAGATAACTGCTTTCATCAAATAGAATCCTTCAATCATATTATTTTACTCTTTCACTGTCAATTTTCATTCCTAATTGCTAGCACACAGAACTACACACCACTCAGACTCCTCAGAAGGGACAACTCCCAAATGTGAAGGCCTCTGTCAAGTCTTTTTTGTCTAGAATATCTTCTTTGGTGGTGGGTGGGATTTTATCATACCCCAAGGTGTCGCTAGGGCAGTGCCTACCATCTGTGTTTAATGATGCATATAGAAGACTTTCCATTTTATTCAAAAAACCTTTTCTCTATAGTTGTTTTCTTTCTTTCTCTTTGAATCAATTCTGCCATCTCTGTCTCCTCTCCCTCCCATCCCATCTCCCTTACCACATACACATATATGTACTCCACCTACAGTAGCTAAATTCAAAAGCTGCCCCTTATAGTAAATTCTGTTTCACCAATGGAGTAAAATACTAGTTATTTGTTGCTAATTTCAATTGTATGAAGTAGTTAACTATAAAGCGTGGTAGGAACCAACCTCACTTGTCTATAAAGCCAATCTCCTAACTAGACTTTAGTTAGAACAAGACTAATTACGAACAGCAAATTGAAAACAAGTTCCACCTTTGCTTGGGAAAGGGAAACATTAATGTGAGTTAAGCTTGCTTATTTCTCTCACTTTGATTTTTTTCTGAAACATCCTAGAATTTCCCAAATCGAAGACGTCTGGATTGATGAGGTATTATGGTTCAGGTGAGTTTAGTGAGAGAAGATGAGAGCTCTTGGCTGTTGTAAATCATTCCCCTCATCCCCTCCATGGCCACTGACTTTCTCCACTGAATTCCACCTTACCTGAGACATCTGAGAGGCCTCGCATCTCCATTTCTCATCACCTCAGAGTTGGGACCAGCAGCTCCATAGTCGGTTATGCCTCCTTAGGATCTCAATTGATAAATAACTGTGTTCAAATCCTAGCAGGGTATTTGGGTGAACTGATCCTTTTCTACTATTGGTAACTGTATTTTAGTTTTATTCCTTTTTGCTGTGGATAAGGGTGTCTCATGGGTGAATGATGCCAGTATATGGGTTTGGAGGTTGCTACTAGGGCGATGGACCAGAACATGAGTGACAGAGGATAGAGAAATAGTAGAAAAACATTTGGGACATGTCTTGGAGACAAAGCAAAAGCCATACAAGAAAAGAGATAGGAGGTAAGAAATCACATTAAAAATATTACAGGAAAGTATTGATTCAATCAAGAACAAAAACCTCATTGAGCATGAAGACAAATTGATATTGTCTGGTAATTGGGAAAGACATTTTGTTCTGACCACTCCTGGTCTTGGATAAAAAGAGGAGATTTTAAACACTCTGGGGCAGGGGCTGCTTGTAGCATTTTCTTCTGCAATAAGAGGTTGTGTCTAATACTTTTGGAAAGGACTTTGCCTCCTAAAGGATGGAGGTGGGGAAAACTTACTGAGAGATCCTCTGCCTGACCAGGGATGTCCTGAGCAGGGGGGCAGGGGGTGACATTGGTTAAGTGAAAAGTAATTGCCATGCCCAGGGGACAGGCTGGATAAAGCTACATTTTGAATCTCTTACAATTTGCTTATATATAATCAATCTGTATTCTGGGAACCCTCACTCTAGTAAAATAATTTTGAGTTCATTTGCGGGTCCCCTTTTCTAGTAGATTTTTCCTGATTCTCCAAACTATATCCTCCCTCCTCTTTGTTTCTATAACTAAGGTGGCCAAATGTCTCAATTTGCCTAGAATGGTCTAGGTTTGCATCTCTTGATTGCACATAATCATTAAAATCTTACTCTTTCACTTTCCTAGGTACCCCAGTTTGGACAATAGACTATATGGTCATCCTTCTATAACATTCTGCCCTTGTCTAAATCATAGTACTTATTAATCTGTGTAATATCTGATTTATCTGTATCTTTCATTAGACTCCAAGTCCTCTGAGTGTAGGCACCTCATTCTGTCCTGTTCATTGTTGGATTCTCAAGACCTGGTACGGAGCAAGGCATGCTGTTTGTGACTAGAAATGTTTGTTAAATAGGCAGATGGATGGATGCTTGGATGGATGGCTGTGGTGATTTGTAGCTGACTGTATCCCAGAAAAACATGCTCTTAAACCCAATCCATTCCTGTGGGAGTGGACCCATTATAAGTAATGATGAAGCTACTTCATCTAAGCTGTGACCCACTTCACTACAGATGAGTTTTAATCATATCGCTGGAGTCCTTTATAGTTGGAATGAATACAGAGAGAGAGAGAGAAAAAAAAAACACTGAAGCAAGAAACTGAAGACAACAAAACTCAAAAGAGAAGGGAGAGACCAGCAAATGATACCATGTGCCTTGCCATGCAACAGAGATGCCAAGGAGCACCAGCAGTCAATCTTTGGGAAGAAAGCATCACTGTGATGATGCCTTGATTTGGACATTTTTTGGCCTCAAACTGTAAGCTAATAAATTCCCATTGTTTACGCCAACTCATTTCATGGTATATACTTTAAGCAGCCTAGGAAACTAAAACAATTGCCATCACCCAATTCATATACCTGGATGTTCCCTAGCAGGAAATTCTTTAGGGATTATTCTGTATAAGATAGCATTCACATAGGGAATAAGAAGTTGATTAATCATAAGCTGCCCCCATCTCCACTGCAGGTAAACTGACTTATACTTGTCGGCAGAGTCTAGCTCACTGTGCCAAGTGGGTATGTTCTGCCTAGGCAGCCCACAGTACTCTCAGTACAGCCATCATTGCATCTCAGAGCCCATGTGAATTATTACCCGGAAATGATTCTGTCCTAGGATGCCAGGAGCCTGAGCACAAGCAGAGAGGAAAGACTGTAGAGATGGGTACTGATGGCAAAGTCCAGCTTTCTCTCTCTTTGGCTTAATGATCTTGGTCAAGGCCTTTCACCTCTCTGGCCTGGCAAGAGGAAGATCTGTAAGCTCCCTTCCAACTCGAACCCTCAATGATTCAGAGACTGTTGGAGACATTGTGTCCTAAGATTCACTAATGAACAGGAGCTAAGGGCTGTGAACCAGGATTTTAATAAAATGGGCTGCCTGTGAGCAACACTGAAGAGAGCTAGAGATTGCCTCTGCGGTTTCCTACTTTCTCTTCCTCTACCTCCCAGCTCACCACTTAGTGCTCAATTCCCCTGGAACAGCCCCTGAAGCCTTTTCTGGTGAGGCTTGTTGCTCAGCAGGGTCCTCCATTCTTCCCTCAGCTCCCACTAATCGACTCAAGGCTCCTGGCTGTCCTGCCTCTCCAAGGGCCAGGTAAATACGGGGAGTATTTAGGTGTGTCAAGCCTCGGACAGCCAAGCAGGTATCCACCCAGGATGGCCTCCAGCAGAGCAACTGGGAAGAAATTCTGCACTGCAATTGAGAATGAATGCGAGAGGTTAATCAGAGATGTGAGGTGAAGCCAGAAAAGGAAATGGCATCAGGTTATCAGAAGCCAGTCAGGTGGGGTATAGTTCTGGAAGGAAAGGATGGGGCTGAGGAAGGCAGAAAGAGCAGTGTGGAAGCTATGAATCAGGCAAATAGATGAGTGATGTGTTATTGTGGGGTTGTGAGTATGTGGGAGGCCCAGCTGCTGAGAAGGAGAGGAACGTTAATGGCTGAAAGGTTGAGAGGGGGTGTCATTATGGAGGTTATTTGAAATTTAATAGGAGATTGCTGAAAATGCAACATCTTCACTCAAAGGACTAATTCTCAAATGACAGAATTTCAGATGGGGTGGCAAGCCCTGAGGGGGAGATATTTGGAGTCATTAAAATTGTACCATAAAGTTCCGGCTTACTCTACCTTCCTCTGAGGTCAGAGCTAGTAAGATAAACTAAGGGAATTGTTGAATAAGATGGGTGAAAGACCTTATAGCTCTTTCATTCTACAATGTTACCTGAAAGCTGAGGTTGACAGGCTGGTCAGGCATGAGGGAAGAAGAAGGTCTAGGTCTGTGCTTCTGAAAGTATCTCTAGTAGCAGAGAAGGGCCACAAGCGTGTAGCTCTGTGTGCTTGGAGCACAGGCTGAAGCAGTTCCCTAAGCAATCAGAGGCCCTCATGGGACCTCTCCATTCCTAGGAGTTGATGGACTCAAATACTGTGAAACCAGACCCTTGGTTGGGGGCAGGCTCTGAGATAGGGTCTCCGGACTCTCAGATAGTAGCTTCTTATGCACCCTAAAAACAAAACATTCCTAAGGAGCATACTGAGGCATCAGTGAAGACAGGGTGGCTCAGAGAGCTGCCAGCTCCCTCCCTGTCCCCTCTCAATCCTGGAGTTTTAGAATCTCTAACAGTTTAGCATCACTTTAGGTAACAGCAGCAGTGCTAATTTGTTAATCTGCTAGAACTGCATCCAACCTCCTTTTCTGCACTGATGCTGGAGAATCAGAAGGCACTAGCTCAGTTGCTGTTTGCCTGTTGAAACTAAGTACAGTGTTCTCTGCATGATTCATTTGTTCATGAAATGGAAACTTAATAGCATAAGTAAGGCACTAAGCAGAAATGGGAGGTAAACGTCTTTTTTAAGTCTTAAAGATAGACTCTACTTCGCTCATAAAGCCCATTTTGGTAGTACTTAATGGCAGAAAACACTTTCTCGGAATCCCTACCTACTGAGTGATTTTGATCCCCTTTACTGTGCCCAGGCCCTTCCCCCTGGGATGACCCCTGGCTCCTCTAAGCCTTCCCGACTCCAGCCATGTCCCTCATAGTTGGCACTGAGCCTGACATCCTATCCCCAGAGGACCCTATACCCTCCCCAGAGATCATTCTAACAGCAAAGGCAGGAGACATCCATGCTCCAGGACAAGTGAGGCCAGAGGGCTTTGAGCCCTGTGGTCACTGAGGTAATGGAGGGGAAGCTCTGGAGGTTGCTGAGATGGACATTAATAGCCAGGGCCCAGAGGACCTGAGCTGGAAGAGCTGGCCTCTGTAATTTCAGAATTGGGAATGGCTCTGGTAAAGGGGCCTCATACAGGAGCTAAGCACTCAAATGACTCCAGCATGTGGACCTCTTGCCTTGTGGGTTTCTTCTGGTTATCTGTTGCTGCACAGTAAATTACTCCTAAAATGTAGTGACTTAATAATTTTATTTGGCTTACAATTTTATAGCTTGGGAATTTGGAAGAACTGGGCTGGGGTGATTCTTCTTTGAAACTACATTATCTGGTATGGCAGCTTGGTCTGTAGGAGCCACTTTCAGGACGTTTCCATACCCCCACCTTGGTGCCTCCTTGGCCTCCTGTGCTCTCTCTACATCTTGGCTCATCTTCCAGGACCTTTCCACTTGGCTTGGCTTCTCACAGCACAGCCATCAAGGCTGGTTCACAGTGAGTGAATGCTCAATGGCAAACATTCAAAGAGGCCCAGGGGAAAGCTGCAAGGCCTCTCCTGACCTAGTCTCCAAAGTCCCAGTAGTCACATCTGCTTCATTCTAAGTGCAGCCAGACCGAAGGGGAGAGGAGGAATAGACTCCCTCCTATGTGGGTGCACATGCTGGGAGGGTAGGCGTCAATGAAGACCATCCTGGAGGCAAACTTCCATGGTCTCCAAATCACATAAATGAACCAAGGCTCTGAATGCCACCACTGGCTCTCACTCATATCAGCAACATACCCAAAAACATGCAAAGACACCTATGTGTGCTACTAAATGCATGTCTTTACAGAAGGTAAATAGTGTATACTGTGGGTACATACTTTACGTGTTTAATTGGTGCTTATTGATTCACCTTTTTTGTGGGTATGGAAAATATGTTTTGAAATACACTCAATTACTTTTGGACCAAGACTGGAACCTTACCTGGGCTTGTGGCTCACACTCTGAAGTCCAGAAGATCAGAATGCACAAAGATATGGTCCCAGTCTCTGGTGACAACCAGTCTCTGGTGCCCAGATGTCTTCAGGTCTCAGGTGAGGACTGTCACCAGTTTCTGCTGTAGGTGAAAGGATGAGAAAAAGGAGGGGAAAATTTGAGTCTTAAAGTGAAGAATGGAAGAAAGAACATCAAGTTGGTTTATGACTCTGGGTGGCAGCTTGCACCCCCCTCTCCCTTTTCTGGTCACTCTGCGAAATCACAAAACCAAACATATAAACAAATCAGAGATCAAACCTTGAGAGTGTTAACCAGCAAAAAGACCCCCTCCAGGTTTCCATGTAAGCCACAGCTAAAAGACTGTCTGCCTTTGTCCTGACCTTGAGCTAGTATATCAGTCAGGGTTCTCCAGAGAAACAGAGACAACAGAATGCGTGTGTGTGCATGTGTGTGTGCGTGTGTGTGTGTGTGTGTTAAGAGATTTATAATAAGGAAATAGCTCACACGACTGTGGGGGCTGACAAGCTTTAATTTGTAGGGCTGGCCAGAGGTTAGAAATTCTTGTGAGTGTGATGTTGAATTCTTGAGTCCAAATACCTTAGGCTGGAAACTCAGGAAGGAGTGGACAGTACAGTCTTGAGGTAGAATTCCTTCTGATCCTTAGAACCCTTAGTTCTTGCTGTTAAGACCTCCAATTGAATGGATAAAGCCCAGTCACATGAGGGAGGGTAATTTTTTTTACTTAAGTTCAACTGATGTAGATACTAATTCCATCTACAAAATATTTTCACAGCAGCAACTAGGCCAGTGTTTGGCCAAACAACTAGACCCCATAACCTAGCCAAGTTGATATATAAAATTAAGCATTGCAAATAGTTATAAAGATCCCTTCTAATAACTTGGCCTTGCAAGGATCTGTGTCCAATTATCTTTTCTTCATTCTGTTCTTTTTTCTTTTTCCTTAAATATAATACATGGGGAAAGGCAAGCCCATCAAATGAAACAATCATATGAGACATTATTTCTTTGATACCTGATTCCCCACTAGATTATACACTGCATGAAGGTAGCAGCTTTGTCCATCTTATTCATTGCTATGAAGCAATATGTGGTGAGCCCACTGTTGGACATGTAGACAGCCCCACAAAATTGTTCTTGGATGAATGGATGAGTGAATTTATTTAACAACGTGTATGAAGCAGCTGCCACATGTCAGATCCTATGCTGAGTGTCAGGGAATAGCTGTGAAGAAGGCATGATCCCTGCCCTCTAGGAGATCAGATGAGGTCTGTGTAAGCCCATTTATAATTCTCAGGTATTTTTTCCTTGTCCCCAGATCCATGCACTGCTGATAAACTATCCAACCGTATGGGGGCCATCCCTGCTGTGCCACGGCCCAGATGGTAGTGAATTCACCAGGCAAGATTATTTAAGAGTGGTCATCTGACCACTCTTCCACTCAGCTCTCAATTACCCAACATGTCTCGTAAATAAAGGGGGAAGGTGGGTGGGACTGCACTCACCTTGCGAGCATAAATGTTTTCTAAATGATATTGTTCCTGCAGCTTCTGAGAGCCTCATAAACCAGCCTGGCTGGTTTATTATGCGACAATAATCCCTTTTAGTCAGCTCGTGAGATCCTTGGCTCTGAGCCCTTTTCCCTTGCTTTATACAGGGAAACTCGGGGCTGAGTGTGAAAGATCCCTTAGCCTTGGGGACTGTGACTTGGGGCTGGCCTCCAGCAAGCTGATGCTGTCAAACAACTTTGAAAGAAAGTTATTCAAAAGATCCCTGCAGGTAACAGCGGACAGTCCCAGAATTCCTTCAAGCCCCCTCCTGCCTACCAGCTTGGCTACTCCTGCTTTGAAGCTTTTCTGTTTTCAAGCCCTTCCTGCTCTCATTTGGATCCTGTAATTCAACTCTGATTCTTGACCCCCATACTGACGGCTTAGTTGTGGAACAGCATTCCCAGTTGGCTTTAGAACTTCAGCTCATCATGGCTTTTGTACTTTGCAATTTAGCTTCAGACACTGAAATGGTGGATAAGAGATCTCATAAGACAGACCCAGCAGCATCCCTTTTCCAGTGGCCCCCAGCAGTAGAGGGAAGTTGGACTGTATGACTGATTACTGTGGTGTTGAGGCCAAGTTGTCATCAGTTCTTGAGTGGACACCTTGTGCAGCCTGTTATCTGTGTGGGCAAATGAGTGTCATCCAAACATATCTGAGCCATAATGCTTCAGCCTGAAGGCTTGGTTTCACCCAGTGCTATATTAAAGGGAAAAACAAATATGACTCCAAAAGCTTTGACAAAGCAATGTAATATTTTTTCCCCAAAGGTTCCCGAAGAGATGGCAAAGGGGAAAATATATCACAACTTACAGAGAAAAGCACTCTAAAATCCCTGTTTACTTATCTGTCTCAACAAGTTCCTACAATGTCCAGCAGCAGAGTTGCAGTATACAGTTTTGCAGGCTGTGCACTGAACAACTTTAGGGGGCTCCATTCACATTTGTGGACATAACAGATCTATATTTAATGCAGCAATTTTCTGGCAGATGGCACGAAAATGTCTCAAAAACAAGCACGGCTTTTTCCAGTTTGCATAATGGTGCTATTTGGGTAGTGGCAGAAATATATTACACCTCCTTGAGTCCCTCTTTTCCAATTCTTTTCTGCAAAACTCTAGCCTGTGCTGGCTCTCCTGATTCACCTCCTTTGTTTCTCTCTCAGTCATAGCCTCCCACCCTCTAAATCTTTTCTTTGGAGAGCGGACCCATGCCCTTCCTGGGGTATGAGTTTAGCCTCAGCCCCTTCCAATTCTTTGACTGTCCTCTGTCTTCACCATTATCCAGGAGCAGACATAAGGAAACAAAGACTCTGTCTTAGAAGATGACATTTTTATGTCTATTTCATTAGAGAGACCCCAGGGGCTGATGCCTGTTAACAAAAAGAAGATTTAACAATCTAAAGGAGACAAGAAGAAACCTCACTATTGCAACAGGAGACCATTTAGCTCATCCTTTTCCATCTCTCCCACTATGTTTATTAAAACCAGGGGTTTCAAGGAGTTCTGAAATACCTCTATGGAAATGTGCCCAGGCTTTCCCTTTCACACATCCCAGAACCTTGTATCATCTCTGTGGCTCATTTTGCTTTGTCTTGTTTTTTCTTCATGAACCTAAATCTCTCCCTGAAAGCTTAGGCTATAACCTCTGGTTCAGGCCCATAGGGAGGCTGTGACATGGTAACCCCCATTCCCTGCTCTGCTCGAAACAATATTTCTATGTTGACTGTCTCCTCTCCAAATAATCCTTCTTAAAGTACAGATCTGGAGGAGAAGGAGGGACCTAGAAAAGCCCCTAACCTGGAGCTATTTGGTGAGTGATTACCAGTGCCCACCTGCCCTACCTTCCTGGGTCACTTTTCATTAGCACATTATTCTTTCCCCCTCCTCCCTTCTCTTTTTTCCTTCTCCTCCCCTCCCTCTCTCTTCTGGCCGAATCCAGACTAGAGCAGTTCCCAAGAAAATATCTGACGGCTGGAGGAAGGAAGTGCCTCCATTGTAACTTTTATCATTTGCCCAGTGTTTCTGGGATGACTTCATTCCCTACTTCTTATCAAGCTTTTCTGCCTGTAGATGCTGCGTTGTACCTGGTGCTTGCTTTCCTGGTTCATGGAGAGTACACATTTCCCAGACCTTTGCTCCTCTCTGCCCACCTCCACTCAAGGCAGTTTATTCTCCTCAGTTGAAGCTGGGGCTCCCCCCAACCCCCATCTAGTGCCTTAACCCTTGCAGGGCAGCAGATTCCATAGACAGGATTCCCTCCATCAGAGCCTCTACTCATAAAATGGAGACACGTGTTGCCTTCTACCTTCTACAGGGTCTCTCAGGGAGCTGCTGGTTGACCAGATCCCCACCCTCTCCTCCTATCATGGGGTAGGGAACCTCAGTCTAGTCTCAGAGCCCACATCCATGTGTGGGGAAGGCTGTTCCTTCTCTCACTACTACTTTCTCTCTCTTCCCTTTCTCTTTTCCTCCATTCTCCTGGCTCCTTTGTCTTCTCCCTAAATAACATCACAATCTAACCAAGTCAATCATTCTGCTCGACATCCTCCCCAGGGGCCTGTTTGGAGAACGTGGCACAATCTTCCTGTCACTTCATCATTTGCTGAAACCCTACGGCTGCAGTTCCTGTCGGCACATTATGAACAATCTATTTGGGATGGGGCAGAGGAGAAAGGAGAAAGCACAAGCCTTATCCTGAAGGCTCTGTCCCCAGTAGAGTGAACTTGGCTTTCTAATCTCCCCTTCCTTTACCACACACATGCCTTCATCCTATATGCCTTTCCTTCCCCAGAGAATTCTAGACCCGGAATGTAAGGACTTATCCTCTGGGGTTATCAGGAGTGTCTGTTCACCTGTCATGGCATTCAGAGGTAGTCTCATACAGTAGGATGAGATATTTGTGATAGAGGTTGGGGTGGGATGGAAGTTCAGAGATACAGTTAGCACCAGACATGGAGGCAAGAAAATTCATGTTTGAGCTAAAGCAATGTATGTTGAGGGAACTATGTTGTTGAAATATAGGCAAAGGAGGAGGAGGCTGGAAAGGAGGTTGGAGATTATCAAGGAGTGTCTGGAGAGTGAGCCAAGAGAGATGATTTATTCTGTGCGTAATTGGGGTCCTCTGGTCTCTGGAGGTGGCCCAGTATTCTTATAATAGCTAAGCTCATCTGTCTAGTCTTCAGCTGGGATGTCCCTGTCTCCATCCCCACAGTCATCACCACATTCCAGGCTGTCATTCCCTTTCCCCCTGTCTTTTTTTCTCTTGTGCTCCAAGCAATCCCAGACTCTGCTGCCATGTAATCCTTCCCAAACTAGCTCCAAATTTACCACTCCTACTCAGAATCTTCCAGCAGCTCCCTACTGCCTGTCAGTAAATCCCTTACTCATGACTTAGCCCAACATTCAAGGTCCTCTGTGTCTTTGCTTTATTCTTTAATTAAAGCTTTATTTTTGCACAATTTAGAATCCACCCAAACTGAGCCACTGGTGGGCTCTCTGTGCTACCACCACCTCCAAACTATTCCACCTTTCAAGGTCCAGTCCAAAGGACACCTCCACTATGAAGCTTCTCAGATCACTTTCTCTTCTGCATGCCCTTGGCATTTGTTGTTGCCTCTTTGATTGCATTCTATTTCAAATCATGGTTATTTATGTGCATATCTTTTTGCCTCTTTGAAATCCGAAGGGGTTGGGGCCACATCTGACCCTTCTGGTCTGAATTCAGAGCTCTGCAAAACTTAGATGAGATGTAAATACCAAGGACTCTCTTCAGGTCAGGGCTCTCCTCTGACATGGGCTTCCTGATGTCAGTGTCCACCTTCATTTCTGTCCCTCAGGAGCTATAAAATGAAAAGGAACTGGAAAAAGACACCCATGGGCATCCAAAGGAACTTCTGAGAGAGAGAAGAAAGAGAAGAGCTGGGTGTTTATTTCTGGCTCCCCGAGTTGTTTATTAGCATCTCCTCTCAGGTACAGAACACCTTTCACATCCTCGCCGACAATTACCAAGGAAGCATTCAACTAATTTCCTCAACTCCAACCGCCTTTAGTACAGTCTAATTTTAACATTACTCTCAGTTGATTTTTAAAGATGCAAATAAGCTGAAATGACAGGTGCCTGTGTGCCTGCCTGCATGTTTGTCTGTCTCTCTTTCACTGGTTGGGCCAAGAAATGGGTGGCAGAATTTTGGAGTTGCCACCTTGCCTCAGCTCCCTGAAAGCCTGGATCAAACAGGGAAAGTGACTGAACAATAACTTTCTAAACTTTTAAAGGCATTAATCATTTGGAGATATCTCTAGAAAGAGCTGTAAGCTTAGATGTCCAGCTTACATCAAACATTAGTTTAATTATGTTGATTGTTGGATAGAAAGTGGGTACAATGTGCTGGAATGATAGACATGATGAAAGAGAATCTGGAACCAGGGTATTAGCTCCAGCCACGGGCGGCATAAGGAGCCAAACCTCTCATGAGAGAAGGCTGAGGGCAAAAGGACCATCGACGGGTCTTCTGGTTTATTGGTCTGTACCCTGGCAGAACAATTGACCACTAAGAAAAGAAGCCAGCAAGTATCTCCATCACCTCTTCTGTGCTTTGTAGCATCTGTGGCAAGAATTTCTTTTAGCTGTCCAACCTGGATTGTTTGTGCTCTAGCAACAGCCCACTTGTGCTTGTTCTGCCCTCAGTGTGGACAAAGGATTGACTTTCTACTGAATTTTGCTCTTTCTATAAAAACAAAATGCTAATAAAACAGCTAAATGCAAACACTTCCTAATGACCTTTGAATAGCATGTATATTTCAAAAACGAAATACACACGATAAGACACACATTTTTTAACAAGACTACATCATATGGATTGTACCTCACAGTACATTTCTTCCACCTACATTATTTCATAGATGCTTCACAACAATCCCATGATTTGGATGCCTTTGCGATCTCTTTTTTCTCTGTAGAAAGAAGTTAAGTAATTCCCCAGGGCTGCAATGCTTGAGACCACATCTTGGGACTCTACAGCCTGCCTCTTCTACTACACTGGCTGTTTCCCTCTAAATGCTTTCTAAAGGTTGTTTTGAAGTGGAGAGCCTCAGCATCACACCATTTAGAGCCTCCTGCAATCTTTGGAACGATTCTTTCCTTCACTCATTGAGCAAATACTGATGGAGCACTACCATGCCTGAGGCACAGGATGGTCATTAAACAGTGCAATTAGCTAATTAATTAGTCAAATACAACTCTGATAGAAGTTGCAATGGAACTTCATCCCCCACTAGTCACTGTCCGATTTTCCTGTGCTGTCTCTGCATAATCAAAACCTACCTGCAATTTCCCAACCCCCAAATCAAAATCACAGACATTTGTTCCTCAGTAACTGTACTTATCTGCTAAAACAAACTGAAGCGTTAAAGGCTAACATCTGCAAGCCTTAATTTTCCTATAAAAGAGAGGTTTTTAAGAGTATTAGTCTCCAAATTCGGGTACATCTAGGGGTACATGAAAATTTCCTGAATGAACATGGGTACATTGAAAGGAACTGATATCCACACCAGCAACATCCATACACACTCTTCCATAAAACTACTCTGCCATGGAACATGCCTGCTGTTAAGATGTCATACCTTTCTGCCTTCCTACACTCCCTTTCAAAGTCACCTTTCTCCCATTTTTACAAATGAAAAGCATTCCTCTCATACCCTAAATCTTACTGAAATGCATGTTTTGCACAAAGGTTAAAAACTCCAGAGCATCAATCAAAAAGGCAATTCAAAATATTGCTATACTAGTCAGGATTTAGTGCAGGAAACAGAACACTTTCTAGGTATTTTAAGCAAGAAGGGATTTAGTGAGAAGAATTGGGTAGCAACAAAACCACTAGAAAGGCTGCAGGCGTTGGTTATAGACTGGGTCTCTTGGAATAGTTTCTAGACAGGAGAAAGGTCATGGGGAACTCCTCTGAGCTGCCCTTGCAGAAATGCTTGTCAGGCACTGGAGTCACCATCTCTGCCACCTCAGCACCTGAACACCAGGAAATCGGAGATTGGATCCCAAAGCCGTGATCCAAGAGTTAGAGAGTGAAGTTAAGACGTTGTCAAGGCTGTCCTATTTCTCGACACATAAATGTAAAGCTGGAGAATAACCACTGGAACCCGCTACATGAAAAATCCAAACCTTCCTAACCAGGGGAGATAATCAGAGCCCCAGGAAGGAAGCTTCTCTCTCACTTCTGCCTTCCAAATCTGACACAAGTGCATTTAATGACGGAAGTTAACTATACCCCAAATCCTACATGCAAGGGAGCACTAAAATTGTGGTTGTTTTTCTCAGTCTCCCCCCCCCCCCCCCCAATAGAAGGAGGGTGATGTGGAGATTAAGAAGTCATTCCAGGTACCTGTCCCAGTTAGTGCCAAGGAAGCTTCCTTAAGTCAAGACAACAACAACCTGTAGGGTGCTTCCATCTTTCCTTGCCTTACATATATTTCTGTTAAGGATAAGGCATGTTAGGTTGGGATGTTCTGATTTCATGGGCTTGTGGGAATGCTGAGTTTTAATGTAAAAGCCTCACCTCTTCCATCCCCAACTCTGGAGAATGAACCCATGAGCAAAGATCTATGAGAGTGTCAGTAAGAAATATCGAAGGTGACCTTATTTCATCCAGTTAACAATTCATGGCAAGACTCTATATAGCTAAGAATTAGAATACTTAAAAGATTTCTGAAGAGTTTTCTGGGAAATATCAGTGTTCTCTGAAGCCCAGCCTCTGCATTTTCACCATTCTCAATAACTTGAAAGAACTTGGCAAATGGGGCTTATTCACCCATGGCTCATTTCACGTCCCAGTTACATATTTGGCATGATTCCAAGGAAGAGAAGGTGAAAAGTTCCACACTTAACTTCCAACAGCTCAACATTGCATCTTTAAGGAAGAGGAACATATATTTGAGGTATATCTGTAGTCAGTTTTTAGTTGAGTGGAAATTTCCTTGCTGTCAGCTACTTCTCTGTGCTTGCTACCATAAGTTTATGAGATTTAGAATTATTTAATGAAAATATATTGTGAATTGAACTGTAAGCTCTTAACAACAGTCATTAACACATTTCTTATGGTAAGCTTCTCATTTACTAGTGACCTTTGCTTTCTGTTAATATAACTAATTATTATTCATCCAGGGACACTTACAAAAATTAATTGTAAAAAAATAAAGCCCCATGTCTTTTCATTGAGAGACACTTTCCAAATAACTTTTCCTTTGAATTTAATATTTTTACCAAAAAAAAGTTTTGATCAATTGTATAACACTGATAATTATAGTGATATTTGGGTCAGAAGAAAAATATGTTGTCATTTAAAGACTTACAGTCATAGGAAATTTTAAAAATTACTTTTAATTTATGTATGATAGGGTGATTGATGAAAGATTTTAAAACATAAAAATACACAACACTGCAATCAGATTCTGTGGGGAGAGGTGAAATGGAATTTAATTTAAAAAAAAAAAAGAAAAAAAAGAAGGAAGGTAGAATTCCCAACCGTGATCACTCAGGTCAAGTCCTTAGAATGGTGCCAGCCTCTGGACAGGACCCAATGAACATTTTCTATTTGTATAATTGCCTGTTTTCCGGGAAGGAATCTGAAGCCCAGAAAGGACTGGTGTCCTGAGATTTGCCCCAGCATTTCGCATTGCACTGTGCTGCTTCCTTCCAAGAGCTGGCAGTGATGGACCCATTGGGGTCTGTCTGTCCTTGGCTGTGAGAGTGGTCCCTCTTCTCACACCTTCCCACTTCCCTGCCACAGGTTTCCTGGAATGTGGTGGGGGGGAGGGCAGGTGCTTCATGCCCTCAGGTTGTCTAACAGACCTGTCTGTCAGTTCTGGTTCTCTTGTCAATATTCACAAAATACCTGTTTAAGATTTGAAGAACTTTGGGTCCTTCTGGGCACCTAAAATATCAATTCTTAAAATGTCACCAAAAGGTTGACCCTTTCTCTCACAATGCACCCATCTCCCAACCCCTACCCCAGCTCTTCTCTTCAGCACACAAATCAAGGAGGGAAGGCGTCTGCAGACTCTGGGAACCACTGGTTGGGTTAAAGGCTGCTCCACCTTTTGTCCACAATCTACCCTAGGGAGAGAGGCTGTAAGAGCCCGGCTGAGGGAGGGCCAAGGGCGGGAGAGAGACCCAGTGGTCCCCAACGTACCTGTGCTGTTAGGACTTAAGATCAGGCCCCATCATATCTCAGCCAGCAAGCCTCCAATGCTTGATGTTCCCGAACTGATGTTTTTCATTGCAGCAACCTGTTTATTTTCTTCCTGCCTCTTAAATCAATCCATTAATATTTTGTTTGGCTGTGTTTATTTTCTGTATCCTCTCATTACTAGCTTTCTAGAATTTAAGCTCCAAAAAGGCCACGTCTGTCTTGTCCACTGTTAAATTGCCATTGTCTGGTGTATTCCCTAACATATAGTAAGCACCCAATAAATGGTTGTTAAGGGCATAAGTGGATGACTGAGGTACTGAATGGTTGACCAAAAGGGCTACATCGCCTTGATATATTTCACCCCTAATACAACAGACTGACATGGCCTCTTTCCTTCTATACCCAGTGATCTGACATGCCCATTCATTCATTCATCAAATACTTATTGAACCCTGAGAACATGCCAGATGCAATAATAGATTTTAGGTAGCTGTGGAATTTGTGAAACAGGAGAGGGACAGCATTTAAACAAGTGCACACATACACACTATATTCAGCTCTTGTGGTGCCTTGTGAAGGAAATGAACAGAGTACTAGGAGAGAGAAAAGGGAGGGAGCCAATTTAGAATGTGGAGGCAGCAGAGACCTGAAAGATAAACCCAGCAAGAGAGAGGGGAGATGTTTTCCAGGCAGAAAGTACAGTGTGTGCAAATGCTCAGAGATTGGAAAAAGACGACAGTCAGAAGATGTGAGTGTGGTGGAGAAAAATGAGCAAGGAAGGAGTGTGGGGCCTAAGATTGGAGAGCTAGATGGGCACTAGATCAGGCAGCACCTGCTATACTTTGTTATTGAGATTTGTTTTTATTCTCAGGATTGTGAAAAGTCATAGCGTTTGACGTAGGGGAGTCACATGATTCCTTTTATATTTTAAAAATACGTCTTTGCCTGCTGCTTGGCAAACAGACTGAAGATGGGCAGGAACAGGAATGCAGAGTTGGAAGACTCCTGCTGTAATGCAGGTGAGATTTAGGATGACGCCGGCATCCACAAAACTCCTGTCTCTCTGGGATGTGTACCCTATTGGCAAGATCATTCATTCACTCACTCATAACCTCACTCATGCAGAAACTCAATAGTAAGTACTTTATCACGGGACAACAGCAACCAAGACAGGTGTGGTCCAATCTCCAGGGAGCTTACAGTCTAGTAAGGAAAATAGACCACTAGGCTGACACTTCCAGCCACAGGCGATGGGCCCTAGAGCAAGGGAGGTGGGTGGGTGGGGCTCGGGAGGGGGTGGTCTATGGGAAGACCTCAGGAGCCTCTCTCCCGAGCCCCAGTTGAGGAGTCAGGGACGGTCAAGGTTAGAAGAGAGATCTAGCCCAGAATTACAAACTCCCGAATATCCAGGAACAGACTCTGTGTTTGCCAAGTGGTCTTGGCATTTATACATCTAACTGCCCATGACATCTCCATTAGGCTGACCAAAGGCAACCTTGTCTTAATGTGGCCAAAACAGAACATATCTGTGACCCTTCATTGATTTCAATGCCCAAATCTGTTCCCACACAGCATCCCCTGATTCAAAGAAGGAAACTTTCAACTATATAATTGCCCAAGCCATCAACTGGTCATTCCCTCTATCACCTCTTACATCCAGTCACTCACCAGGTCTTATTAATTTATCTTCCCAAGGGCCCAGTAGCTTTTTCTCTTCTCTTGATCCCCATTGTCATTTGCCTCAGCAGGCCATTCTCATCTCTTCCCTAGCTAGCTGCAGCTTCTAACTGTGCTCTTGTCTCCAGTCTGCTTGTTAATCCTACCACCCTAGTGCATTTGAGGGGCTTTTTAAGCATGCACTTCTGCCTGACTATTTTATCCTGGCTTCACTCTCAAGCCTCAGCTTGGCTGTCACTTTCTTTGGGAAAGGTACCCTGACACCTGCCCTGGTTTAGGCCCCTCTGCACCACGTTGCCATCACACTATGCATTCCTTTCATAGCAATTGTCACACTGGATCAATATCTGTTTGCCTCCCCCATCAGACTCTAAGCTCCATGAGGGCAGATGTTGTGTCTTTCTTGTTCTCTGCTTTATATACAGCTACAACTCTCTACCCCCCAGATAGAAATTTTCAACAAGGGGCATTTTACAATCTGGTAAATATGGAAAGATTTTTCTAATAGCATATAAATGAGGAGGGCAGGTGGGCAGATAGCCCCTGGCCCAGCCCAGCCTTGCACCCTCAGCCTTCCTTCTCCTTTGCTTTTCTTCTTTGCAGAGCCAGCTGCTGTGACCACAGATGGTGAGAGGAAGCACGATTTATATTTCTTTATTTGGTTTGGAGAGTGCTGTGACAGACGGAGATAAATTATTTCTCTCTTCACCCCACCCCCAAATTTCTTCTCCTTTGGTTTGTGAATCTTTGAAGACAACTCCTTGAAAGGGATTGACAGGCAGGTGTTTGAGTTAGAGAGCTGGGGAGAGGGTGTTTCGACTGAGAGGAGAGCTGCTAATGCTTCCATGGCTATTACTAGCAAGACAGCAATTATAGTTACAGAGGGGTTTTGAGTGGGGAGAAAGAAGAGAGGAGAGAAAGAAACCATCGTCTTATCCATCAGAGGCAATAGCAGGGTTTGAGAAGGCTGGATCTCTTTTCTATCTCTGAAAATCTTTAAGGACTAAAAAAAATCCATAGCTGGGTCCAAATGCCATAATAGCATCTCATTGTTTTGGTTGTGCTCCCTGGAATTGATACCTGTAGATGCTCAAATAGGTCTACTCTCCCCCCTCCTGCAGGTGCTGGGGGCTCCTGGATTTCTATGTCTACTCTTAAATCTCAGCGATTTAAGATATAATGATTCCTGAATCCTGTTCCCTATTTATCTGAACCTTCTTCTCCCTCAGATCCTGTGAGATCTTGATATTTTTTTTTGCTTTAAGTTCAATGGAGAAAGGAAGAAAAATATTAGAACTGAGAAAATGCTGGAATTAAAGGGCACTGTTAGACCCAGAGGCTTTGCAGGGAGAGGAGCTCATTCCAAAAAATAGCACAGTTACATCATAGGAAACACAGAGACACATTTGTCTGGAGCAGCAAACGAAAGAGTGGGGAGGGGCGGGGAGAAATCAAATAATGAGGATTTAGTAGAAGTTCAGCACTGAGTCTGATTGAAAATGAAGCCAGAGCTGGAAAATGTCAGCAGACCTCAGCTGTGCCTACTGCAGATTTGAGGGCAGTCCAGCTCAAGACGCCCTGTGCCCTGGCTCTGGGAGGCTTCACCCTACACTTGGACTCAAGCAGGGAGACAGGCTTTAAGCAGGATCTCTCTCACCAAATACAAGCCTAATTATGCAATCTCTGTGTCAGATTCTGGACAAAAGCAGGCAACACTGGGCGTCTTCTCTACTCAAATGGCTAGGTTCTGCTAACCCCACTTCCAACTGCACCCCAACACAGTCACACACACACACATACCACCACCTTTGCCAGGTAGCTGTATCAGCTGCTCACATCATGTTCACCACTAACCAAAGGGTAGAAGCTAAAATGCAGCCCCATATTTTTACTGTGTCTTGGTCTCATCATTGGCTTCCAATCTCCACTGTCCTCCTTTACCCCAGAAAATAACAGTAACAGAGCAGATCATATTTATTCAGTGCAAACTATGGGTAAGCACTGTGCTAAGCACCTCAGAAATTATCTTGCATAATCCTCAAAACTATTTTTGGGACAGTTTCAGTGATTAGTGCCATTTTGTGGATAAAGAGATGAAGGCTAGAGGTTAAACAAAATAAGCTAACACAAAGTTATGCATAGCTATCAAGAGTCATGGCCTCCAAGCCTACAAGAAGGCTTCCCTGATTTTCCAGCTGAGATAGATGCCTGGCCTCCTGGTTATAATGAGTTTCTTATCATTTACCACACAGTATTTCAATTAAGGGTTTATATGCCATGACCAAATTCTTGCCAATGGAATGTCAATGGAAGTACACATGTGGACATCTAGTCTTGTGTGATTCTGTGACCCAGCTTCAACCATGTAGAGGAGGGCAATATCCTAAAGCAGTGGTACTCAAATTTGACTGCCATCAAACTCAATGTGTAGCAAGTTTGGGAACTGCTTCCTTGGAAGGTACTGGAGAAACAAAATGGATCCCTGGATGACTGCATGCAGCACAGGTTTTTGCCAACTGGGAACATTCACCTTGAACACCTACATGAGAGAGAGACATCAACCTCTGTCTTAATCAAGCTAGTGAATTAGCATGTCTCTTTGTTAGAGCCCCTTAGCCAACCCTAGAAAATACAATGAAGAAGATACTTGAGGGATTCAAAGGAAAATCTGACTGCACTTGGACTACCAGCCATTGTCTGAGAAATGCAGAAGCTCCAGCATTCATTTGCTTGTAAGCACACACATATGTATGCACACACACACTTCACTCACTTCTGATGCATGGCTCCCTCTATCCCAGTCACCTTTATGGCAGTAATCAACTAGGACCACAGCTCTCTTGGCTCCTCACCAGACTGATCAATGATGAACTTCCCCACCCATCTTCCTGAATCGAAGGCAGGTATTCTCCTGATCCTATAAAGCAATTAAACTTTCCTCTCTTCTCTTCTAGAAGCTGGCTCAGATTCTGTCAGATCAGATCTGGTTCTTGATCCACAAATTTCTCCTTTCTAATTCAGGAGGTGAGGAAATCCCATCACTGGGGGCTCCATCCCCAAATCCCTGGTATAAAACTCATGTAGAATCCTGCTCCACCTGCTGCTAGGCCAGGTCAGCTCAAAAGCCTTGGATTTAGGAATGACACGCCTGGGGAAAAAGGGCCTGGGAAGGTAGAAGAATGATGGTTGTTTTCTAGGGACCTCAAAAGTGGTATACCTTGGGTCCAGGACCATGGACAGGGAAAGCTGGCCCAGGAGCACGTAGACAGGGAGGGAAGTCATTTCCCAGTATAAGCACTTCAAAAATTATCTTGCATAATCCTCAGAACTATTTTCTGGGATAATTCAACCCTGTATACTGCATCGAACAGTATTTACCCAAAATTCACATTCACGTGGAACCCCAGAAAGTGACTTTATTTGGCAATAGTTTTTGCAGATATAATTAAGATGAGGTGCTAATGGACTGGATGGGCCCTAAGTTCAATATGACAGATATCCTTAAAAGAAGAAGGAAATTTGGACATAGAGACACAGACACGGAAGGAAGATGACCATGTGAAGATGAGGGTAGAGATGGGAGTTATGCTTCTACAAGCCAAGGAATGCCTGGGGTTATAAGAAGCTGAGAGAAGCAAATAAAGACCCTTCCTTAGAGGCTTCAGGGCAAGCATGGTCCTGACAACACCTTGATTTTGGACTTCTAGCCTCCAGAACTATAAGAAAATACATTTCTGTTTTAAGCCACCCAGTTTATGGCACTTTGTTATGGCAGTCCTAGGAAACCAGTTGTAGTACTTAGGTTCAGGTGTGAACCTGGCCAGGTGATGGTGCTCAGTTGTTCTTTTTCTGGGGCCTTAAGTCATCAGCCCGTGAAATTCATCCATGGTTGGTGTCATCTGTGGTCGGCTAAGGTGTGTGCCTTCCCCAGTGAGTGAGGCCTAAAGAAAGAGTTCAGAAGTTAGTGCAGCAGCTCACACCCAGATGTTTGGAGCTGCAGAAAGGAAAGGGGGAAAGCCATGTGAACCCAGCAGACATTGCCGTGTGCCTTCCCTGCCACAGTGAAAGCCAGAGGAAAGCCAGCTGCCTTTCCTCTAAAGAACTGCAAGTTTTTAACTAAACAAATCCCCTTTATAAAAGCTAGTCGATTTCTAGCGTATTGCATTCCAGTAGCATCAGCAAACTAATACTCTAGTACACCTGAAAGACATAATGGCCCAGCTTAGGAAGTCAGTACTGGGAAAAGGCATAACACACATCCGAGATGATATCCTACAGGGATCTCGGGCCAAATATAGGAAAGTCCCCTTTAAACCATGATACAAACAATACAGAAAAAAGGCCTAGTCAAAAAAGTACTGAGGGTGCATGGGTGGGTCAGTGGTAGAATACTTGCCTTCCATGTAGGAGACCTGGGTTCGATTCCTGGACCATGTACCCCCTACACACACACACACACACACACACACGCACACACACACACACACACGCACACACACACGCGCGCACACACACACACACAAACACACACACACAAATAAAGTACTAGAGCTTGGGTTGCAAGTACTAGAGCTTGGGTTGCTTTAGTACTGATTCTTTTATTGCTCCCTGTGGGCCTTGGGCAAGTCACAGGCCCACTCTTAACTTTAATCTATTCATCACAAAATGAACACAATGAAATCTTCCCTACTGACTTTGCTGTGGCATTAATGTGATCAAATAAAATGGTACACATGAAAGTAAATAATAAAGCATTATTTATGGTAAATATTCACAAATAATAAATATTTGGCTTCAGGTGAAATTTCAGTGCTTGGCCAAGAGACTTTATTATAGAAGAGAGTCATTATAAACACTTGCTGGAGCATTGTTGATTTTGTTATTAAAGAAAGAAAATTCAGGGCGGGACACGGTGGTTCAGCAGGCAGAGTTCTTGCCTGTCATGTCAGAGACCCGGGTTTGATTCCTGGTGCCTGCCCATGCAAATAAAAAAAAAAAAGAAGGAAAATTCAGTGGACTCAGTCACTTATATTCATAGAAAGATGGAACGACTAGGGGGGAAAAGAGGAACGGGTTAACAATTGAGACCTGATGTGACTCACCACTGCTCCTCAAATGTCTTCTCACTGAAACCCCTGCTTCCGAGCAAGGGAACATCATGCCCTTGCAGATAGACAGGGGAGGTCTGCAGAAAAGAGACAGCAGGGAAGTCAGAAAGTGGGCTGTTGGAAGAGTCCTCGGCCGCCAGACTCTCTCCCTCACGGTGCCAACAGACAGCTATGTGTTTGTTATGCCTCCTGTCCCTGTCTCAGGAGCCTGTCCTCCCCATAGCCCCTAAGGAGTCATGGTTTGTATCATGTAACCACCCTGCAGCTGGCTACAGGGAAGCCAGTTTACAGACTGGCCAGTGGCCGAGGAGTTGGCCTGGTATGATCATTCCAAACACTGATGGCTTGAGGTGCTCTGGGAAGAACTAGGCAGTTAGCAGTGAACACAGAAGCTGAAAGATGATCACACCAAGAGAGGCTGGGACGGGGTCGCATTCTTGGCCATCGTGGGCCAAAGTTCTGAGCAAGCAGAGGACAGGAGTTAAAGAAAAGTTAAGTGGGTGATTCCAGTGTATTCAGTCTGGGGCTCTAAATACCTTGAATGTGCCCCCAGAGGGGATACAGGGGTAGGGGAAGGACGGTCTCTCTACAGCACCCAATAATAGCAGCAGCTTTGCTTCCCCTGAACTGTCGATGAATGAGAGCAGCTACCACTCAACAGAGTGCTTACTGTTGTGCCAAGTCCAGTTCTAAGCATGTGGGTGTGAACTTATTTGATCGTTAAACAACCTCAAATTGTTGTTCCTTTTTTGCAGATGAGGACATGGGAGCACAGAGACACTGCATAACTTGGCCAGGATCACACAGTGAGTCGGTGGTCACAGTGGGATTCTAACCCTGGCGCCCCTGTCCTGGAGTCTGCGCTCTGATGACCTGACACCACCTCGGCTGCTGCAGTGGAAGCAAACTCCCTGCCCACATCCCACTCCAGGTTGGATCCAGTGGAGGAGCAGAAACCACTTTGCTCCCATTTCCCCTTGTCCATGGCTCTAAACATAGCACCTTATCTTCACTGTTGGAGCCTCTCCGGGCAGCCTGTGGACATGTGGCAGGCACAGGAGGGGGTGTCAGGGGCCTCTCCCAACTCACATAGAGGAGGGATGAGATCAGAGCTAAGACCGGCCCTTCATCAGCACCTGCACTGTGCCAGGCTATGGGCTTTACATGATCTTGTTTACTTCTCACATCACTAAGAGGCAGTTGGTATTATTTCCATTTTAAGATGTGGAGCTAAAGCTTTATAAGATTCAGTAATTTTTCTGAAGTCACTCAATAGTTGGTTTGAGCAGAATTTGAACTCATGTCTGTCTCTAAGTCAATGGTATTGGGCAAGTCACAATGTAGAAGCCCTGTCCATATTGACTCCCCTTTCTTCCTCCCTACTCCCCCCTGTCTTCTCCCCTCATCCCTATTACTCTCCCTGCTTAATTTCTTTCCTTCCCCCCTCCTCCTTCCCTATTCTGCTAGGGAGAAGGTCACCTGGTCAGGTCCCTTCCTCTCTATACAGTCTCTGATGGACGGCTGCAAGCACATTCTCATGTTGGCTCTTGTGAAGATGCCCAAGGCTGAAGCCAGGCAGAGAGAGAGAGAGAGCAGAGAACCCAGAGAACCCAGCCATGGCTGCAGGGATTCAGGCTGTCAGCCTGTCACACTGGCTACTGAGTTTCAGAAATATGGAGATTAATCATGCCTCTCTCTGACTACATCTCTTCCAACAGCTGTTTAAGAAAAAAACTACAAATAAATATTTGCAAAGCAACTTAGACACAGCCCCCACAGATGGGTGCAGACTTCCTGCAGTGCTCTGGTGCACTCATGAGACCTGGGGCCTCAGTGACTCACTCTTTCACCCTCTCACCCTCTCTCCCCAAAACGCTTACCCAACAGATGACTGGAGAGTCACTGCAGGGCTGGTGACCCAGGGAACCAGAGAGAGACTAAGTGGCGTTTTCCAGGCCCTCTGGTGGCTTCCCTAGAACTGCTGGTCACAAGCTTCCAGTAAGGCGTGGGGTTCTCCATACACATATTGGGGAACAGTTAACCACTTTTCAATGTCTGACTTGAGAAAGACTTTGAGACTGCCTTCTATGAGCCTCTCATTTTGGGAAACTTCCAGATATTCTAAAGTCCTAGACAGGTCCCAAATCATTGTGATTTGGCTCGGTGTAAAAGTCAGGGTTGTCTAACTGCTATGACAAATCTTCAGTGGCTTAACAGTTTATTTCCCAGTCACCTAGGAGTGCGAAGTGGGTTGGATAGGCAGATTCTCCCCCATGCAGTCATGCAGGGATCCAGGCTGTTATCCTCCGTGGCACTGCCCTCTCCAACAAAGTCACCACAAGATGGAAAGAGCAGGGGGAGGGTCGCACAGGCAAGATTTTTATGGGCCAGGCCTGGAAGTGGTGCATGTATTACTTCTGCCGACATTTCTTTGGTCAGGACTTATCACACAGCCGCACTGAACTGCACGGAGACTGTGATGGCTAATCTCATGTGTCAGCTTGGCTAGGTTACAGAGTCCAGTTGTTTGGTCAAGCAGACAGTGGCCTGATTGTTACTGTGTGCGCATTTCATAGATGGATCTAAGTCATTAATCAGCTGAGTGCATCTATGGCCGATTACATCTATCATCCACAAAGGAGATCGTCTTCAGCAATAGCATCTCCTCATCCAATCAGTAGGAGGCCTTTAGAGCGAGAACTGAGGATTTCAGCAATCAGAAAGAATTTCTTTCCATACTTCAGCCAGCCAGCTTCAATGCCACTTTCATCAGTTTCCAACTTGCAACTTCTCCTGGGGTATTCAACTTCACCTTCAAGTTTCCAACTTGTGGCCTGCCCTATGGAATTTGAACTACAATCCTATAATAAATCTCTTGGTATTTACATATATATATGTATATTCATTATATATATTTACATATTTATATTCATTATTTATATACACACACACACACACATATATACATACATACATATATATTCATTATGTGTATATTCTATTTACTCTATAAAGGCCTAGGAAGGAGAGGAGAAATTCTATACTGGGGAATATCAACAATCTGTGCCACATTTCACTTGAAGCCTCCACTGTTATTCTCTCAGAGAGATGTTAATAATAAAACAATAATAAATAATAGAAATAGCTAGCATTTTTGAGCATTTTGAGCATTTACCATGTGCTAGACTCTGTGCAGAAGTTATTTCATTTAATTCTCACAACCACCTTATGCCAAAGTGCTGGCAATATTTCTACTTTTAGAGGGCAAAATGGAGGCTCAGAGAGGTTTGGTGACACCCCTTAGGTCACACAGCTTGTGGTTGGTTCTGCTGGGATTTGAACCTGGCTGGCTGTCTGACTCCAGGGGGTTGCTTCTGATTGCTAAGCCAAATTATAGCACCCAAGCACACCAGGATGAGGCACCAATGATAGCCAGGCTGGAATTCAGTCATGGGAGGCTCATTCTGTAATACACAGCAGAGGGGCCCAAACATTGCCCCTGCAGCAGTATCCTCAGCCCCCCCACTCCAAGAAGTGTTTGTGAGGCAGAGAGCCTTTGAATCACCAGGAAACTTGACAGTAGAGGTCCTGCTGAGCAAAATTGATTTTACAAAGTACTTACTTTTTAATGATCTGATTCAGGATGGCATTGAATGTTATCCAAAAGGTTCTCCTCCCCCTCAGCTTTCCTTTCCTTTGTGCTTTCCTCCCTCTTTGCACCCCTTCCCTCAAGTTGCTGCCTTTTTTGAGGGCATCAAGGCCCATTTCCTGAGCCAGGTTCTTTTCCATCCTTGGGAGAAGGCCAGCTCTGCAAGAGGGGGTTCACCCCATGCTCCCTCCTACTCTTCCTCCTCCTTCTCCTCCTCCATTTTCCTTTTAACCATAGTCCCAGAGCCTGCCACTGTATATGCTGCAGGTTGTAGAATGCTCACTGGGGTCAGATGGTCTGGGACTACGGCTGGCTCCACCATTGACATATCCTTTACAGGACTTTGGGCAATAATTAACCTGCCTCACTTTCTTTATTGTGAAATGTTAATAGTATCCCCTCACAGGGCTGTGGTGAGGATTAAATGAAATAATGAGGCAAATTCTTATCACAGTGCCTGACATACAGAAAGAACTAAACATGTTATTTGGTGCTATTAATACTGGAATAAAAACATAGCAATGAGCAGATATTCCCAGAAAACTCTGCCTCCATTATCTGAATAAGAAGGTTCCATCTTTGTTCGGCTTCTCACCCCTTTCTAGCTCTCCAAGGCCGCCTCTGCATCAAACAAGCTCCTGCATGTCAGTGATGCTGAATTTCTGTGAGAGAGGCCAAGAAAGGACTTAACTAGCAAGGCTGAGTTGATCTATTCAATAAATTAAGAGGGGGAGAAGATGCTCATCTAGATCCTGAGAAACAGACACCAAGATGGGATTCAACATGCATGAATTGAACAGCAAAGCACTTGTGTGGAAGGAAATAGTGAGGGAGATGGGAAATCTGTGAGCCCACAATGGAAGTCTGGCCCTGGGGAGCAGAGACAGCAAGAAGGTGGAGTGGAGGTGTCCTGGCTGCCCTGCAGTTAAGTCCTTGAGCAAAAGTGTGCTAACAGAAAATAGAACTTCTGGGGAGATGGTAAAAAGGATAAACTGAGATCACCCCTGCTCCAAGGAACAGATAGAGAAGTGACAGAAAAGTGACCTGGACAGTGATTCCAGGGTGCAAATGACCTGAGATGGTCTTCTACACCACATAGGGAGGTCCTGGAAGAAAAAGCTGAGGAATTGAGACACAGAGAACATGGGAATGAGCTTCATCAGGACCATACCAGGGACAAGAGGTCATGCCTAGGAAAGTGCCTGCCACTGCAGTTAGATTGGGATATCAATCCCTTCAATTCTTGAGCCCAGAGATCCCTCGGAGAACCTGGAAACCAGCAAACAAGCTTTCCCTGTTCATAGAGCCCATCCAACTAGTGCACTAAGCCTACCATGCAACTTTCCAAATGGAGGCCTGGAGCCCTCAGGAGTGAACGGATGAAGAGGTGGGGACAAGGAAGCAAGCCAAGCTGTGCCTCTTAAGCACCCTGCACCTCACCCACTCACGCATCCTAAACACCCATGCCCCACCCCCTCATTCAGCACCCAACCCCTTCATGAACTGCATATACATGAACAGAACCCCCACCATACCACACACATGCACACATCCATACCACACCCCATCCCTGTACCCAAGCACATGTGCACCCCCCACTGCCCCCCGCCCCCACCCAAAACCTGTGCACTCTTTGTCCATCACACTGACCCCTGCACCCCACACACATGCGCACATGTGCCCTGCCCTACCCCACAGCATGCATGCCTGCTCCCTGACCCCAGTGCCCCTGATTCCCCACACTGTCCACCCCATGCATGTGTGCACCTGTGCTTCACCCCTTTGTGGCATGTGCACCTACCCTTGACCCCTGCACCCCACATCCTATGCATGCACCCATGCACCTGTGTTTGGCCCCCTCAACCCCCAAACCCCCAGGCCTCATGCACCCACACAACCTCTGTGATTAGCCTCCCACTTCACCCTGCCTTCATGTCCTCTGCACTGCACCCTGCCCCTGTGCTCAAGC